>NC_064415.1:25360000-30180000 GCF_023375975.1 Astyanax mexicanus
AGCTGTGTTGGCTCAAGCTTAGTCATAGGCTAAAACGCAGTGCAGGTTGTAAATCTTTATTGGAAATTCATTGTAGGCTCAGTTTAGGCTTAGTCTAAACTTAGGCTTAGGCTCTGGCATACTGACACTATGGGCCCTATTTTAACAATCTATAGTGTCGTGGTCAATTGTGGATTGCGCAGCTAGATTTAGGGTGTGTCATTGTGTCTCTGTTATGATGAGGGCACAAAAAATTAATAAACCAAACAATGTTCCAGTTATCATTCCCTTTAGGGGTCAAGTGCACTCTGACTTTGTCGCATTGCTATCTTAACAGCGCAGCCCTTTTTTCTGCATGGCTAATATAGGATTGGGCAGCTGACTCTTGACTATTGTCAAAAAACATGCCAGATATTTACCTGAACACTCCTCACTTTCAGAACATCACACACGTTGACATAGATATATTCTATGCTATATAACTCCGACGCTATTTTAATGGCACTGGGCACAAGGTGTGAAAATAGGCTGTTGACAGTGTGTAATGTAGCAAAAAGCCTCGCGACACGCCTTGCACAGGGTGTATGATACAGCCCCACGTGTCCAAAAATGTAGACAACCGCTGTCCACCATAACTTACTTCTCTGTCCTTTACTGCAGTGTCAGCTACTGTCTACTGTTCGGCATAGGATGTCCATTGGATGTTGGAACATTGCTAAGAGAATTTGGGAGAAATGTTGTTCGTAGTTTATAGAATAAAACAACAATGTTCATTTTACTCATACATTTATCTATAAATAGTAAAATCAGAGAAACTGATTCACACTCATACACAAACACACACACACACACACACACACACACACACAGTATATTCTGTTGCCTAAAGCATCCACCAGTCACCCACACAAGCATTGTTCTGAAAGACTGCAGAGTGCAAAACAAGTGTTGAAAGACTGACAGAGAGAGAAAAAGATAGAAAGAGAGAGAGAGAGACAGAAGGCAGAGAGTTTGAGAGAGAAAGAGAGGGGGAGAGAAAGAGAGAGGTGTGTGTGGTGTTGAGTGAGTCACAGTCATAACATGGTGGTTTAGTGTTAAAGTTGAGAGTGTGACATCATTGACAGTGGTTAAAACCAGTTCTGTCATTTAATTGGCTGAGAGAGACATATAGGGGCGTGACTGTGGTGTGGACTTCCACAGGCAGTACACAGTACACGTTATACACATTGTACACACTGTGTTTGTGTGTGTGTGTGTGTTTGTGTGTGTGATCCACAGCAGTATAGAGAGTGAGAGAAGCAGAGAGGCATCTCCAGAATCCAGAATCACACAAAGAGTGTTAATTTCTGCTACAGTCCTGTTATAGCACTGAGCATATGGACTAAAGTAGGCCATGCATAATTAAACAGTTTCCGAGCTTCATAAAAAAGCTCACTTTAGCTGGATTTTAAACTGATTCCGCTGCTCCTCTCATTTTCCTGCTGAAACACATGTTCTCCTCTTTAATAATTACTATAATGCTCTAAACGACCCATTTACTCATTAAATCGCTGTATTCGAGGCGAGGGTTCTAATTAACGCATTTCGCATTGTCTAGTGGTGTTTACCGAACAGTTTGGATGGGTGTGTGTTCTGGTGCCCAATAAAAAGAGCTAATATGATAATGGAGCACTGCTTTCCTCTTTCTGCTGCTGCTGTTCTTGTAAATTAAAAGCAAGGCTACTTTGAAACTTTCTGATCTTGAGACGTTGTAAAGGTGTGTTTATTTGATGCTTTGGTGGCGCTGCCAATTTACCGCAGTTTAATTAAAATCAACAGAAATTAAACGTACTTGATGTACACTGAGTTAATTTGATCTAAACTAAATTGTACTTAACTGGAGTGATTTGTATCAAACTAACATAAACAGAATCAGTTCTACTAGCTGGCATCAATGGATGCTAACCTTTGGGGGCATCATTTATTTGGAACTTTCAACCGCCAGGATACATGGTGCTAAAACCTCCATAGTAGACACCTGGGCAAATACTGATAAAAGAGTTGCTGACCTACTGGGAGAAACACATTAACACAATTACTATTGTCATTTATCCATTATTATTATTATCTGATTTATTTTTTTATTATTTTTCTACTTTACTTAATTTATTATTATTACATATATCTTTTTCTCTTTGTTTTGGGTGCCATGGTTGGGGGTATGTCAAGTTGGAGAATTTGTGTATGTTGTTCATAATAACAATCCTCCTTTAAAATAAATAAAAATAGTTGATCACAAAAAAAGAATCAGAGGGGCGCCAAGTGGTCCAGCGGTCTAAAGCGCTGCCACTATGAGCGGGAGGTCGTAGGTTCGAACCCCCGCTCATGCAGCTTTGCCATCAAGCTGCCGGCGCTCAGAGGGAGCAAAATTGGCCCTGCTCACTTCGAGTGGGTAGATGGCGCTCTCTCCCCACATCACTCCTAGAGTGATGTCCACAGCATAGGGCATCTGTGAGCTGATGTATCAGAACCAAGTCGCTGCGCTTTCCTCCGAGCGCGCTGGCTGCTCGGCAATGCTGCAGCTCGAAAAGAAGCGGTGGCTTCACCCTCCTGGTGTGTTGGAGCATCACTAGGGGAGTAGGGGGAGTCCTAATGAGTAGGGATGGGAATTGATAAGATTTTTCCGATTCCGATTCCCTTATCGATTCTGTGAAACGATTCGATTCCTTATCGATTCTCTTATCAATTCCAATTTGGGGAAAAAAGGAGAGCAAACAGTTTCATAAGCACCAACTTTGTTTACTTAAATATCATACGACTTTACAAACTCAACAACAAGGTCAACATGTCCACAACAATGTGCAACTGGCAATATGGAAATGTAGCAAATACTCTCTAATAATGTTGTGTGCGCAGATGTTTGTGCATATTTGATGTATTCCCTCCCGGCGATGTTATCAAAAATTTACAATGGTTGCAAAACGCCCTGTTGCCATCCTTGTGTAGCGTGAAATGAAGCCAAACTTTCGAGCGTTTTAACCTAGTGGACGCCACATTGAAAAGACGTGCTTACTGAATCATGCGTAACTTGCGTAACGTGTAACATGCGTAACTTGCGTAACATGTGTAACATGCGTAACTTGCGTAACATGTGTAACATGCGTAACTTGCATGATCGTGCTGTCTGGAATCGATAAGAGAATCATTAAGCAAGGTGCCAAACGATTCCGTGGAATCGAAACACACGGAATCGATCCTCAACAGGAATCGATTCTCGATTCCCAAGCCTACTAATGAGTGGGTTGGGTAATTGGCCATGTAAATTGGGGAGAAAAAATTTGAAAAATTAGAAATACAATTATATATTAAAAAAAAAAGAATCAGTTCAACTGAAATTAATAGAATAAAACCCGTTTGAATAAAATGTATTTAATTTGGTTTAAAAATGAACATACCATAACCTTCTTTTTACCATAATAAGTAGCTGTCTGGTCCATGTTGTTCAATTGTCATGGTGGAGCGTAATCTCACTCCACTGTTTACATGTACTTGGCAGAAATGACAATAAAATACACTTGACTTGACTTGAATAGACTTAAATAGACTGGAATTTACTTAAATAGACTTGGCTTAATTCAACTTGAATTTAACTAAATGGAATAGGCCTAGAAGCTACTCCTGTCTTGTGTCCAGTAATTTTGGGGAGATTCTGGACCCATTCAAGTTAAACTTAACTACACTAAACTAAGCTTAACTAAACCGAACAGATTTAAATTGAATCAAATCATTTTGACTTGAATTTAAACAAATTCATATTCATTTATTCAACTCAAACAAAACCAAACAGAACACTGAACTTGAAATAAAACCAATGAAATGAATGGAATTGAACTGAATTGCACTGAACTGAAGATTGAGGGAGATGTAAAAGGAACAGAGTGATATATTCAACAGTGAATCATCCCTTTCCAGTTGATAAAAAAGCCTCGGAATGTGTAAAAAGGATGGAGTGTGATCTGTCTTTATGTGTTTTGACATCTGTCAGTCCTAATCCCCCCTCTCTCTTTGCCTCTCTCTCTTTTTCCCTCCCTGTCTCTCTCTTTGCCACTCTCTCCCTCTCTCTCTCTCTCTCTCTCTCTCTCTCTCACTCTGTCTCTTTCTGTCTCACTCTCTCTTTTTTGCCCCATGGGTGCTAAACCTCAAACCTCAGCCTGCAAAATCTCCCCAACCAATTTACCAAATGAAAGCATGTGTGTGGAGCTCAAAAAGAGCAGCCAAACGTCTGCTGTATACAACATTACACAATCACAGAGAGAGAGAGAGAGAGAGAGAGAGAGATACATATATACACTTACAAATAAACATGTTTGTATCACTCAGATTTCAGATTTCCCCTAATTCATCCCAAAAAAAGGAACAAAAGAGGAGTAAATATGGTAAGGAGGGGGAATGGGTCAGAGAGAGAAACAGATGGAGAGGTTTTTATATCTGTGTTAGAAACAGAGACTGAGAGAGAGAGAGAGATTAGGTTGCTGTTGCTGGTGCTGTCGTAGCTACAGGGCAGGCCATGGTCTTTTATTCTAAACGGAGTGGCACAGGATTTCCTCGCCTTCTTTCCCTAATTAGCTGGTGGTGTCATTCCGAGGTGCTTGTCTCTGCTAATCTGCTGCCTCCTTTCATACCACTCCCTTCCTTTGACTTTGAACATGCAGTGAAATGCACATTCACATTGTTTAAGCTTTTATGTCCCAAGGCCAGCAGACACTCGCTACAGAGTGTGTGGAGGGGCAGCACTGCTTATCATCTCAGCCTACCTTTAGGACGAGTTGGGGATGAGATAGGGTGGTGTCGTGTTCATCCAACACCCTACTGAGTCTGCTGAGTTTAGTAGAAAGCCTTACTTGGAAAGTAGAGGCAGTTACTCTAACAAAATCAGGATGAACTCTTCTTTATTGCTCTTGATTTCAGAAGAAACTTGTTTAATGCTTAAGCAGGTGTCCCAATACTTTTGTCCACACAGTGAACACAGAAAATAACAGACAGTGTTTATTTTAATGGGATGTCCTAATATATTTATACAGTCTCATGATTGTATAAATGTATGTAAATCACTGTATCTGGTGATCAGCATTTAAATTTTTTTAGATGAAACAAACCATCAAGGTGTCACAATACTGGTTGTGCCATTTTCTTATACAGTCACATGACCATATGTACAGTACCATTCAAAAGTTTAAACACATTCTCATTCATTTTAGTTCTTTATTATTTATCTGTATTGTTTACTACATTTTAGATACATATCAAAGACTTAAAAACTATAAAGGAACTCATATGCAATTCAGTTTAAAGTTGCTGCTTTTGAAGAATCTAAAGTGTAAAACATATTTTTGCTTTTTTCTTTTGTTTTACCCTTTTTGTTTACTTCATTATTGCATATGCATTAATTCATAGTTTTTGTGCTTTTAGTATAAAACTACAATGTAGAAAATAATACCCATACATACAGTAAGTGTATCACTCCTCATATTGTAGAATAGCTGTAGAGTAGCCAGGCTGGTGGTCAGTGTTGTTCAGCTGTGTGTGTGTGTGTGACACAGCTGTTATAAAGCCGGCCCGGTCAGACCCACAACAGAACACACACACAGACACGCCTACTGAAGCATCGGCTCTGCTGTACCAGCCTACCCCGCGGTAGACACGGAGTGTGTGAGGAGTCTAAAGAGGTGATCTGTTCTGACAGCTGTAATCCCAACACACTTCCTTACGATCTGCATGTGTGTGTGTGTGTGTGTGTGTTCGTGAGAGGAGTGCGACAGCAGGGGGGGGGCAGGGGGAAAGGGGGAGTTGGAGAGGAATGGAGAAAGAGATAAATAATAGAAGAGGCACATAATGACCAAGGAAAGAGAAAGTGTGTGTGTGTGAGAAATAGATGGAGAGATAAAGAGACAGACAGTGCGTGTCTGCTGTTGATTTAATGGAATGGGATGATTGTGTTCCTTGTGTGATTTTTTATTTTTTTGAATAACTAAATTAATAAAAAATGGAGCCCAAGAAAAATGTTTTTTTTTGCTTGTCATCAATAGTTAAACTTAAAGTGCATACATTTTTAATATATATATATATATATATATATATTGATATTTTTATGCATTTTATATCTTTTTTCTTTTATTAATATATAGTGATCAGGGGGAATGTCCATAGCTGGGAGTCTTAAATAGCATGATTGGCATTGCTTTGTCTGGGTGGGCATGATGGCTCTTCTTGCTCACCCATTATTTGGCACATTGGTGGCTGATGTACACTACATGCACAAAAGTATTAGGACACTTGCTCATTTGTTGTTTGTTCAAGTGAAATTAAGGGTACCATATTTTTCTGACTATAAGGTGCACTTAAAATCCTATAATTTTCCCAAACATTGACAGTGCGACTTAAAATCTGGTGCTCATTTATGAATTTTACCAGTCAGGTTGTAAGGAGCAGTAAAGTCAGGTAAGTTATCAGTAAAGTTTCTCCAGCACTAAGGCTGGGTGCAGCTGCATTAGCATTTGCCGCTAACTGCAGCGCTAACTATTTCGCCACCCAGAGGCGAGTATATTGGACTGTAGTCTGTGTGTTTGCTGTGTTAAAATGAGCTAAATGGGATGAACAGCTAGCTGATAGCGCCCTGGGTTCCTCAGTCTAACGCTATCAGGTGCTATTTACGTTCTAATAAGCACGGCGGTTACCGCCTAATGCTAATGCTACTGCACCCAACCTTAGTGCTATAGAAACTTCACTAAAAACACACCCTTAGACAAAATATTGGAAATCTAAGCCTACTGTAAATAAACAGAAGCGCTTAAATCACCCAAACAAATGGTTTTCAGGAGAGAAATGTGTAGATTAACATCCAGCGCTAGTTTGACTTTGAAAGATTTTTTTTTTAAGAATTTCAGTTTTGTTCATTAGGTTCTAACCCCAGCTTCCCTATTAGAAGGGAAACACGGTGACACCCTTGCTCACTTCAATGTAGGCATCCTTAATAGTCGCTTAATGTGCCTTATAATCCGGGGCACCTTATGTATGCAAATAGACTAGAAAAGAGATGTTCATTGATAGTGCGCCTTATAATCCGGTGCGTCCCATAGTCTGAAAAATACAGTATACCTGCTTTTGTTGGGGTAACTGCTTCTACTTTAAAGTGAAGGCTTTCTACAAGATTTCGGATTTCGATGTCAGATGATAACACCCTCACCTCATCTCTTTCTTAAGTCTTATCCCAGTAGTACTGGATAAAGAACCACATCTATATGTCCACAAACATTTGGACGTATAGATTATCACAGTTGGTAATTATTGTATATTGGTAATTATTGTTATCCTACAAGTGTGTTTAACCATAAAAGTTCAAAAAGATGCAGTTGGTTGGCTTCTTGAGTGTGATTGGAAGCTGGACATGTTTACTTTTTATGGGAAGGAACTTCACCACAGGCAATTTCTTCCCAATTTCACACAAACTAAATAATTAATCTACAGAATGTTTATTCATATTAGGACAACACACATTTCTATACAGTACGTTTACAGTCTACACTAATAAATACACTATAAATGGTTGTGAACTGTAGAGTTTACAGTTCTGTTTATTACACTAAGGTGTAACAACGTGTGGTTTGGACTGCAGCCTACAAGAATGCACTTCATTAGATTGTGGTATTTCTATACAGGGTGTATGTTGTCACTCTCCTGTCTGCACTGAGCTGGTTAACCACCCAAATCTATGCATGTTCTTACTCTATAATTAGCCCAATGCAGTAAGATACTGTTCAGACTGCTTATGCAGTTTTAGGGAGACAACACCTCTGTCCCAATGGCAGAAGAGGGTTCATTTCATCATGTATCGGTTGTTTTGAGCAGTGTGTTTTTCAACCTATGGGTACTGCAAGGGAGATAGAGGCTATTTCTTATATTTCTAAAAAAGAAAGAAAAAATCCTTAAATTTTCCCAAAAATTGTCAGTGCACTTTTTAATCCGGAGCACCTTATGCATGAATTTAACCAGTCTTGTAATAAGGTGCAGGAGCAGCCACTCTGCAGAAGCACAGCATTATACAGGAGTTTAAGTTTAGTTCTCCAGCCCCAAGACTGCAGCAGTATTAGCGTTAGCTGCTAACCGTGCTAACCGCTAGCTCTTTTAACGTTCAGCGGTGAGTATTATATTATAGATCTGCAGCCTGCTGCTAACCCCGGCTAGCACTGCTGGAACAGCACTAGCATTAGCCACTAGTAGTATATCGGACTAGTAGTTTATCAGACTGTAGCCTGCACGTTTACCATGTTAAAACAAGCTATGTGGGAAGAACTGGTCGGTATCAGCTAATACTCAGAATTAAGAGACGTAGATCACAACAGAGGAAAAAAAACCCTGATAGGCTTCACCATTCTAACCAAGCATTCATGTTACAGTGGTGCAGTTAGATCGGAACTTCCTTTGCCCAACAGTTTCATGCATTTAGATAAGTTGCAGTGTGGGATAGTCTCCACCTTGTCTGTGGACTAATAATGAGTTGTATTTTGAAAGAACTGTATTAGAAAGGGTGAAGATGAAGACCTCATTGTATCTGTGTGTGTTTGTATGTGTGTGTATTTATGTGGGGAAGCTCTTGCTTGGACGCACACACACATGTACGTAGCAAGAGTCTGGAGGAAGGAAGTGCTGGAGCGCTGTTGATAGTTCTTGCAGAGTGAGAGCCAGAGGGGGATTGAGCGCAGACCACCATGCTGTAAAAAAGAGGTGTTTTAATATCTCTCTCTCTCTCTCTCTCTCTCTCTCTCTCTCTCTCTCTCTCTTTTAGCTCATCTATGACGTTTGGGTACATGTATTATGCATTATTAATACACATTCAGCTCTTCTTTCTGGAAACATCACATAAGTGGGAGAGGGTGTTTATGTCCTTATTTAAAACACAGATTTACACCCCAGCACTTTCTAGTCTCATATACCCTCTGTTTATGTATAACAATAACAATCCTAATCCTAAAACTAATGTTTTAGCATTTCAGACATATATATTTGTGTTCTGTCAACCTTAATATAACAGCTACTTGACTGTTGTATTAAATATTTTATTTTGTACTGTAGATATATTCACAATATCACAGCTGAGGTCCTCGGCATTAGTGCTGGGGTGTGTGTGTGTGTGTGTGGAGTAACATTAAGCTCTGTACCTTGCAGCTAAAACGACTCAGAATATTAAACCCTCCCTTGATACTGGGAAAGTATGCACATTTCTGAACCTTTGTGTGTGTGTGTGTGTGTTTGTGATGACATGTATACATGGAGAAACTGTATGTCTTTCAAAATACTAGGCTGAAATGAGCGTTCCATGGTATGCTATGAAGGTAAAATGAATGCTAAAACTTGGAAATGCTAGACAGTCGTTTTGCTGTTTGATTCTAGAATTATTTTTGATTCTAAGATTGCTAATCAATTTCTCTCATAGTCGTCTAAAATCCTGATCCATTCTGTATTCTGAGCAATGATACACACTGGAGCAGCACTATAGGCCATGTGCTGCTGCCATACATTCACTCATACTGTCTTTACCCCCTTTTAACCCTTTGAACCTGTCCCCAGAAAGAGTTACAGCAAATTCACACCAGCCATAGTAAAACAGCAAAGTTTTGCAGAAATGTAACATTATACTTGATTCACAGTATAATTTGTGTGTCAGGAACACATCACAGAATAGGGGTAGGTAAGGGTGTGCAATATGGCCCTAAAAATAATATCAAAATATTTTAGGGTATTTTTTTATTTTTTATTTTTTTCTTAAAAAAGAACTTCAAGAATATATCAAGTGCATTTAGTAGCAACCAAAAAAAAACTATAAATGTTTGTCTATTTTGTAAAACGTAAGTTTCCCCGACCCTGATTCTGTCTAAAAAAATAACAGTACAACAAAATAAAACATTTAACAAAAATAAAACCATGCAACAACAACAACAATGTACCACAAAATGAAAGTGCAGCACATGCAGTGCATGCATATAAACTGCAATCAAACAATTAACTTTCAATATCAAAATATAAGTTTTGAAGACATTTAACATTTCTTGAAGCACAGTGTATCAGGAAGGTAGGTAGGGGTGGACAATATGGCCCTAAAGTAATATTACACTATTTCAGGGTATTTATTTATTTTTATTTTTTTCATTTTCTCCCAATTTGGATATCCAATTGTCCCACCCCTTTGTGCGTCCCCATCACCGGTGACGCCCGTGACCTTCGGAGGATGCGGAAGAGCACACGCCTCCTCCGACACGTGTGAAGTCATTCACCCCTTTTTTCGAGCTGCTGCGGATGAATCACTACTGTAAACAAACAATTAAAACTAAATACATAAAATAGCAAAAAAAAATATATATATACAAAAATAGACTGCTTTTGACATCACAATCTGGAGTTGTTTTTTTTTACATTATTGCGTATGATATGATAGGAAACACCCTTAATACAAGCCGTTACCGGCAGCATCTGTTAAGAATTGTCTATGCAGATGAGCGAATCTGACAGAAATCACATCCACTTAGCTTCCGTGGGACAGGGCAAAAGTCATGGGACACAACACTAGTTGTGGCATTTCAGTGTAATGAATAATGAAAATGGATTGTAAATATACTTCATTGTGGTACTTTGTGTAAATATGCTGCAGTATCTACAATCGGTAAACTGTATATATGTCTCGGTATAACCACAACAAATCCATAGTGTGCTGCCCAAATGTACACACACACTCACACACTCAAACACAAACACACACACACACTCACTAGTGCATCATATTCAAACCCTCAGGAGGGCTTCATGGGAATTGCACTCACACTCTCGCCTGTAGGTAGTCATGCTTGAAGACAAAGGCGGTCTGACTGTTTGTGTGTGTGTGTGTGTGTGAGTCCAGCAGCAGGAGCAGCTGAGTGAGGACAGAATCAAGGGCAGAGGACTTACTCAGAATGACAGAACGAGAGATAGAGGAGAGACCGTAGTGTTACTCACGTGAGAGAACAGATAGAAAGAGAGAGAGAGAGAGAGAGAGAGAGAGAGAGAGAGAGAGAGAAAAAAAGAGAGAAAAGAGAGGGGGGGAGAGAGTGTGTGCTTGTGTGGTTTTTGGGGGAGACTTTGGGGGAGCCGATCAAGAATGATGATGCTAAAACACACAAAAACAGAACAAGCATCACAGCTCACTGTAATCAATCAGTGAGCTGAGCCGGTGGAGGCTGTGTGTGTGTGTGTCTGTGTGTGTCTTTGTGTTTCAGCGCGGCTGGACACAGCCTGTCCCCACTGACCTTGCCCTGAGGAGAGGGGGAGGAATACAGATGGTGAAGAGATACACACATACGCTTCCAGGGTGATGGAGGGGTCTATTTAGGACAAACACTGCTAACAAACCTGCATCCAGCGCAGGATAATATAAAGCAACACAGCCACAGGAGACTGTGTGTTACTGTGATCCTGCCACAGTGAAGGGATGTTGTTAGACACAGCGCAGAAGTGGTGGTAAACATGAATTGATCGATTGTACGGATGTTTTAAAGATCATTTAGTGTGTAATTATTATTTTTATACAATAATACACATAAGGTTTGTGCTATGATGTGAGATATTGGCACTCATGTATTGTGGTCATAGACACAAGTCCTCAGGATGAAAGGAATATCAGTACCATAGTATCTCAGGCTAGAGCACAAACCTCAAGTGTATTCTTGTTTTCGTACCACAGATTAGTGTTATAACAATAACATTCCACAAGATAAAATAGATCCATTCATTCAGGCAAAACATTAGACGATTTTTTCTATTGTATTAATCACTTACTTTAAAGAACTTACTCTCATGTGTGTTATTCTTCCATTCTCCTCTAAATGATTCATCAGATCATGCTCTTCCTCTGATTGGCTGATCAAATTCAGTGTCAAACCACTTGCTTACCTATGTATTACTCTGTTTTAAATTTAAAGTGAACAGCATAACATCTCCAGCATTTTGGTTTAATTTTGATTTAGTTTGTATTTCTGAATACTACAATACTAAGCATGAAATATCGTGAAGCCAATAGTGTTAATAAGTGTTAATCTTTTTGCCTTCAGTCCCCCAGTCTTTCACTAATAGCATTGTATAATTATAGCATTGTATTTACTGCTTTTGTTACAGCTGGTGTTATTATCTTCTAAGCACTGGCATATTTATTGCTAGGTAATATGTGTACAGTATGTGGTGGAGTAATATATATATATATATTGTATTGTCATACAAAATTGGAACTCTGGAATGTCTCTCAGCCAATCACACCGCAGGGTCGAAACTGACTGTTCGATTGTTAGGGAAAGTTGTAATACACTGCAAAAATCTTAGTAAGTAAAATGATCCAATTTCAAGCTAAATATTTTTTATCTAATAAAAACATTTAATAAGTGTACGATTATTTTGCTTTTGTAATTTAAACTCACAAATAACACAAAAAGTTGCCAGTCAAGTTACTCTGATTCTTGTGTCCAAATTTAAGGTATAAAATCAGGAATTTGTACTTGATTTAAGTCTTACTACAAGGATTTAGAGATTTTACACTTGCTTGTTACAAAAACTGCTTAAGCTATGCATATACACCGTATATGTCATATGTACATCTCATTTTTATATATTTTGTCTAGTTTTTGCCAATTAACTGTTTGCAGTGAAAGGAGATTCTGATTTTTGTAAAGTTCACAGAGTTAGTAACAGCACTTAGAAAAAGGCAACCAAAGCATGGGACGTCATACACCAAAGGCTAGATTATAAACCAACAAACAACAGGAGTCAAATCTGACAATCTACCCAACCAGGTAACCAAGAGAGATAACCAAGATACCAAGCAGAATTCTTTGAAAACACAGAAAATCCAATTTAAAAATTTCATTTTGCTGATTTTCATGGCTGAAGGTTGGCAATACTTTCTAAAGAGCAAAACAGTCTGAACAGGTGAATGTGATCAGTATTCAGGCGAGCAGAATGGAAAAACAGTTCAGGATTATTTAAGGTGGAGAGAGTAACATTGACATGAATATGTAGAGATGGATTGTTAAATCTGTAGTTGGTGGACTCTACAGAAGCAGAAACTGGAAAAGTAACAGTGTGGGGTGAAAAATAATAAGCTCCTAAAATCTTCCACTAAGTGATACTAGTAAGGGTCCATTAAACAACTGTTTTTTATGTATCTGTTTGCATTGATACAGAATTAAGATGATATATTCGGTATGTTTGGCGTGCACATTAAATGATGAAATATTTATAGCAGCTTTGAACATCTGAACAGAGCAAAAACATTTGTTTTACAGAGGTTGTTTAGATCAGCAGCGTTCACAGGATTATAGTGGCTCACAGCCACTAGCTTAGCCAATCAGATGTGAGAATCTGAGCTATCTGTACTACAAGGCTTTGATTAGTAGTGAGTTAGCATTACAGTAAACTGATCTCTGCAGTGTAAAGACCGGAGCTCTGTGCTTTTTCAACACTGTTAATCAGAGCTCCACAAAATACTCTGTTACGCCTGAGCTGGCAAAGCCTGCCTAATAGCATGAGGTGCTGCTAATGGTATTAATGTACTGAGTGGACTGATAATATGAGTGTGTAGGGGTTGAGTTTACATTGTGTGTGTGGTGTAGATTTGTGTGTGTCCAGCTAGGCTGTGGAGACAGAGCCCAGCTGTAGCCGGAATGAATGGTGAATAAACGCACAGCGCTGCCAAGTTAACACTGGCCTGGCACCAATACTGTCCCTCTAACACTGCCTCTCAGCCCAGGTGTGTGTGTGTGTGTGTGTGTGTGTGTGAGAGAGAGAGGGAGAGAGAGAGAAAGAGAGAGAGGAGAATAATGAGAATAAGAAGGAAAATAAGAAAAAAAAGGTGGTGGAATTTATCTAGTGTATTTTTATCTAGTGTATTTTTTTTGTGTGTGTGTGCACAAGTGTCTCTCAGTGTGTATGTGTGAATGTTTCTACACTGTACAAATGTGAGTCTGGCACTGTTGTGATGAGGGGTGTGTATTTTATATGAGTGTGTGTGTAAGTGTGTGTGTGTGTGTGTGTGTGTGTGTGTGTGTGTGTGTGTATGTGCGTGTGTAAGTGTGTGTGTGTGTGTGTGTGTGTGTGTGTGTGTATGTGCGTGTGTAAGTGTGTGTGTGTGCAGGAACAGTCTGGGAATTTGAGGCGGTATTTCAAAGCATCCCAGGATAGTTAGGAGGCTTCAAAGGCACGAGACTGGAGGAGCGGAGATGAGAACAAGAGAGAGAATTCCTCCCTCCCTCTCTCTCTCTCCCTCCCTCTCTCTCTCTCTTTCTCTCTCTTTCCCTCCCTTTCTTCTTCTTTGACTGTCTGGATGCACTCAGACGATTTCAGTTTCACCTGAATTTTACCTGAATTTGTCAGTTGTGTCACACAAGTACAGGCTTTTGTAGTGTGTGATTTTATCTGTAAATCAGTGTGTGTGTGTGTGTGTGTGTGTGTGTTAGACAGAATGTGGTTAGTAGAGGCTGGTTGGCATAAAAGATGGCACAGCCTGCCAACTCCGGACCACATACATGGGTGAGTCTTACTGGCAGAGAGAAAGAGAGAGACAGAGAGAGAGACAGAGAGAAGGGGGGGTGTTCGTTGATGTGTGTTGTTGTGGAAGTAGGTCAGGCGTCATATTCATTAACATCCTCTCACGCCCAACGATGTGCCCCTCTCCCCCACACCCTCACACACACACACACACACACACACACACACACTCAAAGTATCATTCACTAAATAAATATGCCTGTTCTGCTCATCAAACAGAAAGACTGAAGACACTCAACTACATATACGCAGTAATAATAGGTCCTCATATATATGTATTCTGAATGTAATACTAATAATACACCCTAATAATTATAATATGCCCTGTATGTAGTCTTTATGGAATAATAGTACATAGTACAATAGTACTACAATAGTGTTCAGTATATAATCATTTTAATACAGTCCATATGTATTCCATATTTAGTAGTAACAATACATCTTTAATATGATCTATATACAGTCTCCTCCTAAAGTATATGAATATGAGACAAACGATCAACACTTCAGCTTTTATTTTTTAGGTTTTTACATCTGGATCAGAAGATACCACATTTTTTTATCTGAACCCACCCATTCTTTGTGTGAGCAAAAGTTTTGGAACATGTGACTGTCAGGTGTGTTCTGTTACCCAGGTGTGTCCTGATACATGAGTTATTAAAACAGTAAACGGTGCTGAATATCTACTTTCAGTTTCAGATTTGGGTTTTACTCGGTCTGCAGTGCAGACCAAAACCAGAGAGCTGTCTATGGGTGAAAACCAAGCAAGAGAGAAGATGCAAAATCAATCAGAGCCATTGCACAATATTGTCTATGAACAGTACAACTGTTTAAAATGTTCTAAAGAAGAAAGTCGGCACTGGTGTACTAAGTAACATATATTGACAAAAAAATTGTAAGTGGAATAGGAATGTAGAGATGAACCTTTACCAATGTTACAGAAAGGCTAAAGCATCTGCTCATGATTTTAAACATACAGACTCGTCTGTGAAACACATTGGAAGTAATGTCATGGCTTTAGCTTGTTGATATTTTGTGTCATTTTAATCTTTTATTGTCAAATCTAAATATTTTCAGACTACAGCTGAAAATATGTTCTGAAGAAGAAAGTCGTCACTGGTGTACTCCGTAACATATATTGAAAAAAAAAGCATTGTGAGTGGAAAAGGAACGTAGAGATTAACCTTTACCAATTTGATGGAAAGGCTAATGTTTGGTCAAATAAAGCATCTGCTCATGATTTTACACATACCTGCTCATCTGTAAAACACAGTGGAGGTAGTGTCATTCATTGAGCTTGTTGATATTTTGTGTCATATTAATCTTTTAATGTCAAATCTAAATGTTTTCAGACTACAGCAGAAATAATATAAATAGTAAAACTGCTTGAAATGTTCTGAAGAAGAAAGTCATCACTGGTGTACTTATTAACCTTATGTACTTATTGACAGAAACATTGTGAGTGGAATAGGAATGTAGGATGAACCTATTGGCATCATGTCTGAGCTGTCCAGAACTAAACCAACTGTTTTCTCTTTTCTCTGGAATGATGTTGTACTTACATGTTGTACTTACATGTTTTGCTGTACTTTTGTAGATGAGTTAAATAGCTGAGTATGAGGTGCAATCAGCTTTCTTTACAACTTCTCTACTACTTCTACAAAAGCAGGACCAACACTATTGTCCATATAATGTATATGTAAATACATACTAATTGTTGGAAGATTAGTCCTAATTGTTTTTGTTGTTCAGCACACACACACATATTTTCTGTGTATATTTTTCAGTGGTTATTAGCATTAGAAGTGTGTTTGTGTTGCTGGTCATCATCGTTTTAGACTCTGGTTCAGCCATCTCTCCATTAAACTGGTTACTGTGGAGATAAAAGCTGTTCAGCAAGCAGTCTGAGTGCTTAGTGTCTGCCTGTGCTCTGACTGCTGGATGCACGCCAACCCTACACACACACACACACACACACACACACACACACAGCCGGTTCAGTTCACTACCATACTTTGTCCCACTTTCTCTTTCTCTCTACACACATACACATACACACAAGATTTCTAGACTCTTGTGTTAACTCTCCTTACATTTGTACCATGTTCTTCACTCTTCTATTCCTTTTTAAATCCTTTCTTCCTCTTACTTTACCTTACTCTACAATCTAACCCTTATAAAACAGTTAGTACAGATTATGTAATCTAATTGACTGAGCTACTTTGTAAGCCAGTACAACCCAGCAATACAACTCAATAGATCTTATTATCTATACTGATTCTACACTCCTTCACAAACAATTACAGTTTCTCGTACCTCTACTAGGGTTAACCATGTTCACCAATCCAAGGCCTCCAAACTCAAAACTGACCATCCTTAGATGGATCCAAAACCCAGAACCTAAATTTTGACACTAGAGACAATATAGTTCCAGTCTGCAGCAGTCCAGGTTTTTCGTTTATGACCTCTGATGTCTTAAACAGCAAGCAATTCATTGAAACATTGATTTTGAAGTCCAATACTTTTCCGCCTCTCACAGACCATCCACTGTGCACAATGACTTTCAGTGCAATGTAGGAGCATGTCAGGCAGTTAACGAACTTTCACCAAGGTACACTAACCAAAAGTATCCTCTGAGAGTCATCTGTGGAGGATTATTATTTTTACTTGACATATTCTTTAAAAAAAAAAAAACTAAACATTAACATTTTAATGTTTTAAACAGTTGAGCTGTTTGTGGAGTCCCACAGGGCTCTGTTTTAGGGTCTATGAAGGTTGTATTTTTGTCAGTAATGCAGTTATTTGAGTGATAACTGAGATTTTATCAAATCTACAGGGTTTAAGTAATGTTAATGTTGATGTAAAGAGATGTTTGTGCGTTTCACACAGTGTAGAAAGTGGTTGGTGTTTCTTTTTTTGCTAATGTTCCTACAGGGCAAGGCTGATAAACACCATGTCAGTGTTTTGTTGGGTTTTTATTGGATGCAAAGATCTACATTGTGCAGCCAGTTTGAGTTTGATTACCAGCTCAGCTCACACAGCAGAGTGTGAATATAAAAAAACAGAAAACCTCTCTTCTCAGAAAGAGAAATTTGTCAGGCTTGAATGGGCATCTCAATGGGTCCATTAAGCCTTTTCACTCAATCAGCTGCATATGTTGGCTGTAATTACGCTCTGTCCTCGGCCCTCTCTCTCTCTCTCTCTCTCTCTCCCTCCCTCGCTATCTCTCTCTCTCTATCGCTGTGTGGCATGATGACGTGAGGAGAGGTGCATCTGCACATTACTGACCACCAGCAGCAAGGTCAAACACAGGAGGTCAGGGTGACATGACATCAGAATGTCTTCAGCCGGCAAATGGCATACAAATGCACCAGCCCTGCTTTCTGTAGCGGCGGATTGGGACAAATGGAACAGTTCAGTTTACTTAACCCTTTAAACTCTGAGGGCCTGTGCACTTCAATTCCTCGCACTCATAGCTACTTAACTATAACTGAACTAGATATTAACTATTATCTACTACTGAATTACTGAATGTGATTATAGCATGATCATTTTAATACATTGTAACATAAGCATAAGCATGTCCTTTATTACAGTTATTACAGTATGGTCCTACCTTTAGGATATGAATGTTCTTCTATTACTTCTAGTGATGCCTCTGTGTCTCTCAGCTTGTCCAGAAAAGCATGAGTACATCGTATGTTGGATTTGAAACGCAATGCAATTATTAGCTTTAACACTATTAGTGTATCAAATTCACCCTAATTATGATTAGCCTTTCCACAACATACAGCACATCTTTAAAACACAGCCAAAACATGGTGACACCAGCAATCTGTGTTAAGGCATTATGACATTATGTAGACTTTTTACCCTACAATGCGCTGTGTACCTTTGCTAAACCAGACAGGACAACATTCAAAAATATTTTCTTCACAATGCTACGTAACGTAAGTTGTTTATTTGTTTAAACGTCATGTATGTTACTCTACAGATTTAGTCTACATGCTTCTTTTACATTTTTACTTTTACAGCTTGTCCAGAAATGCATTGGTATGGTCCTACTAGTGGGATTTGAATGTTTGGCATTAAAAAGGTTGAACTACAAACGCATTGCAATGATTAGCTTTAATACTAGTGCATCATTAAATTCATCCCTAACTATGGTTAGTCTTTCCACAACATACAGCGCATCTCTAAAACACAGACAACACATGGTGATACCAGCAATCTGAATTAGGCAAGATCTTGTAGAATGTTTTTACCCTACAATAACAACTTCAAATTGTCATAAATCATCTCTATCATTATTACTCTGGGTTCGGCATGCTGCTAACTGCACTGTGTAACTTTGGTAAACTGGACAGGACAACACGTAACAATATCTTCATAATTTTGCTGTTTAGTTGTGTAAAATTTTATGATATAACTCTACAGCCTCAGTGCACATGCTTCTTTAACTTCTACACATGGCATTGTATTTGTCAGCTTGTCCAGAAATGCATGTGAAAATCGTGTCCTTTAGGGGTAGCTCAAGGCGTAGCTCAAAGGTTTAACTTACCCAACTGCAGAGTGAGCCCAGAGACAAAACAAATGCCTTATTTTCTTTTTTACTTAATGTTCTTTAATATATTTATTAATATATATTTTTTATATTTTTATATGGCTACCCCGCTTCTTTGAGCTGTGTGTTTCACAGAATGCACAATATTTAAGTGTTCTGCTTTGCCAGCCATGCTCCTGATAACTTATTAAAATGTATTGCAGTATAAACTCAATTTATTATTAAAACCCTAGCAATAAATGCAGTGATTAACCTTTTAAATGTTACTTTATGTTTCATACAAATATATTATAATTTATATTTGTCAATCATAGTGAATCTAACACTGATTTACTGTCACTGAATTAATAAAGCTTTCCAAAGCAAACTAAAAATGACAGTTAATAGAAAATGACCTCAGGATCTCTAATCTGATCTTGTCTGCAGATACAGCCTTGCTGATTACCCACACTGTTCTGCAGATGACATAGATCTGAACCTGTCACTTGCGAAATTATTATTTACATAATTATAAGCTGAACAATGTGAATTCATTCTAATCACATTCAGTATTTACAGGTTCTGGCATGTTTTTCTTATTTGTTTTGTTTTGATGTTTATTATATTTTGTCTGATGTCATGAAATGAAAAGTAGGAAAGATAGATTTTCTTATTATAAACAATATGAAGTTTTATTCACATTCCAGTCATAGAAAACATATCTTCTACTTATTAATACATCAGTTATGTTATCAGTTATCAGCAGTGTAATAAGGGCAGTGATGGCGGTTAATGGTTAGTGATAAGAGGGTTGTGGGTTCAGTAGCCTCCTCCACTGTTGGGCTTTTGAGGAAGTGCATGTATCTTTATGCTCCAGGGTTACTATAACACATATTCAGAATGACAATATTCTGAATTTCTCCACTCTGTATAGAAATGGACCAAGATTTTGTTATTGCCAATTATTAATGAGTCCTTGAAAGTCTCATTTATACTCTCTTTATATTAAATAAACATAAGCATGGCAGAGGAGGTTGTGAAAATGTGTTAAATTAATAAAAAAAGATAAAACACTAATAAATATTGTGTAAACGTTATTATTATTATTATTTTTTGTTTGTTTAAATTTAAGTCAAAAATCATGATTTTTTGCTTGATTTAAGTATTACTTAAATTACTATGTGATTGCTTCTTTGAAAATTTCTTACTAAACAAAATTTGCTTAACGTATTGACAGACTTGTTTGTTTAATATAAGCATATTCATCTATTTATATATATATTTTTTTCATTTTGTCTGGTTTTTGCCAGTGGATTTTACCACACACTCAGCACAGTACCGCACACACTCAAACAATAGAACACATACTTAACCAGTACACACATTTGGAACATATCCACAGCATGGTTTCCTATGAATACACTTGCAAAACCAGAGGAATCTGACTTTCATTAACAAACCAGAACCAGGAACTGGATTCAGAAAAGTGTCTTCAGAAAGAAAATCTAAGCTGCTTATCTGTGGTATTTTTTCTTAATGTCAAACCGAATCAGACATAAGATACATTGTTATTCTTCAAGATTTTACAATTGGTCTTAGACTGTGAGAGTTCAGGTCAGACTTTTTTATTGGACTGACTTTCATTAGAAAAATGTCTTCAAAAAATTCTTAGCTGCTTAGTTGGGCTTTTTTAAACCTAATTGTATCAGCTGAATGCATTATTGTAAGCTAGAGAAAATTGGAGCATAAAACAATGCTAAAGGCATTTGCATTCTGCACTGCGTGTGCAGTTAACTTTGACTTAATGTGCTTGCCGTTGTGGATAGTTATCTAAACTGTATTGATGGCAGACAATCGTTGAATGGCAGGGGAATGTGCTGGTAAGATGATGGCTCTGAGAAAGAGATACTGTTCAAATTGAAGATTCTCTCCGCTCCAGTGGATGCCACAGGGGGGAACTTACCCCAGCCTTTGTTCCTCTTTCATACACACTCTCCGCCACGGTTGTTTTGTGTTTGCCAGTGAAGGGAGCGGATTGCTTTGATAACCTCCACCGTGATATCTAACCTATTAAACACACCCTGAATGCGAGCTGAATGAGAAACTCACTGCTATGCATAAAACTGAGAGGGGAGGGGAGGTTAGACTGTGCAAGTATTTTTGAACACGAGCTAGATCTGTCTTGCTCTCTCCCAGCCTCTGTGTGTGTGTAAGACTCTGTGTGTGTTTGTGTAAGAGTGTGTGTGTGTGTGTTACTTGAGGCAGGAGCTATCCAAGGTTGCCAGTGTCATGAGAAAGAGAAGGGAGGGGAGGCGGAGTTATTATGCGCCCATATTGGAGCAACATAAGTCATCTTAGTGTAAAACACCAGTGCGTCCTCCAATCCATTTAGCATCCATTTTTCAACAGCTAAGAATAAACGGCTAAACATTATTTCACTCCAGTCTAGTGCCGTCATGGAATATGCATGTCATCCCATTTCATCTGCTAATCACAGCACAGCACGGTCAATGAACCAAAACCTCCTCTGCTATTAAGAGCATCTCTCTCTCCTGACGTAGACTCACATCACATTAGCTTGCAGTCATTGCTGTGTTACTTTAATGTGTCTGTTGAGAACTATGAGAATTTCAGATCTAGTACCTACAGATACAGTGTACAACACAATGGTGTAAAAGTCTTAAAGCGTTTTAACATGTTAAAGTTCTCAAACCAACGTTTAAACACTACAGCTCTGGAAAAAATGAACCAGACCACTTCAGTTTCTGAAACAATTTATCTGATTTTGCTATTTATAGGTTTATGTTTAAGTTAAATGACCATTGTTGTGTTATTTTATAAACTATGGACAACATGTCTCCCAGATTACAAATAAAATATTGTCATTTAGAGCATTTATTTGCAGGAAATGAGAAATGGCTAAAAAAAAAAAAAAAAAAAGATGCAGAGCTTTCAAACAATGCAAAGAAAACAAGTTCATATTCATAAAGTTTTAAGAGTTCAGAAATCAGTTTTTGGTGAAATAATCACAGTTTTCATGCATCTTGGCATGTTGTCCTCCACCAGCCTTACACACTGATTTTGGATACCTTAATGCCACTCCCGGGGCAAAAAAGCAGTTTAATAAATTATAAATTAGTTTAATAAAAGACTGAAAATAAGTTTTAAAAAGTTTTAAAAAACAAGTTTTAGGCCCACATCTTCTCAGAAAAATTATAAATGCTTTAAAGAAAGTGGAACGTTTTCATATCTAAGAATCTTTTAGAGGCATGCAACTTTTTTTAGATTTTCATTCTTAGCACCAGCAATTCTGACTCTGTAGAAGGGAGCATTTCTCACCAAACCACACTGAATGATTTTTTTATTTTTTTAAACCATTTAATTATATAGAGCTTTAGGAAAGATTGCCAACATTCCCCTTTATGGTTTAAAGTCAAATGACAATATTTCTAAATGTAAAAAAGTGATTTAATCCTTTACTGGAAACCTAATTAAATAACATTTAAAGAGTTTCTGCACATTGTACTTTTTAGTGATGCTTTAAAATGAGCAGAAATGTGTTTTCCAAATATCAAAAACATATGTAATTGGCCAGAGGTGACCAAAAATAAGGTGTGCAATGACATAGAAGTATAATTGTATAAAACTACTACAAATTATGAGTCAGTCCAACTGGGTACAGTAACTAGTAATTAGTACCAATACCTGGAGCTAACAAAGAGAAGTGAGGACCTGGTTTGGTGGAGCCGGTGGCTGTTTGAATGTGGAGGAGGTGCGGTGGGTGGCGTCTCAGATAGCATAACCCTGACACACTGGCTTACCACACACACTCAAGCAATACCACACATGCTTAACCAGTACAGACATTTGGACCATATCCACTGTATGGTTTCTTAGGAAAAAACTTGCAAAACCTCATGGTTCTTCAGGGAGGAATCTGATTTTCATTAACAAACAGGAACCAGCCATTTTTCTTTCCCCTAACATTAAACCTCATTCAAAAACCATTTAAACCTTAACCCAGACATCAGAATACATTGATATTCTTAAAAAGCATTTATTACAAATGATTCCTGATTTTTCTGTTGGTATTCTGTAAGTTCATGCTGGTCTTAGACTTTAAGCGTTCAGGTCTGCCTCTAAAATGATCAGTTAAAATATTAAACAGCAATGTATAATTCTTCTACATAATAAAAATAAGAAAATGGCTGTTCACCAGAGTTATCACATTTTCTATGGGTTACAGGATTTTTTAAAAGCTTAGTTTATTTTGGTTTTAACTGAATAATTAGATAATATTACATTAAAACACCTTGTATTGTTTATTATAAGCTTTGCAATGCCGTATAAAAGGCTACAGTACTAAAAAAAATACAATTAAAAGTGTCATAAGAAGAAAATATTTCCATTTAAAAACACTTACTCAGTAACCATTTCTAAGAATAAATTCATCTTAAAAACTGTTATAAAGGTAATGGCTCACGGCAGGTAATGCTGTTTCTTAATGGGGCAAATACACTTTTTATTCAGTGTAAGGGGGTGTGGCCCATTACTATGGCCACACCCCCTGACAAGACTGTCAGTGGTGATTCCATGCATCAGACTGATTGTCTCTGTGTGTTAAACATTTTGTTATAGGAATTTCCAGGCCTGGACATCTTTTGGAAAAATAAAAATACAGAAAGTTTTGGAAAGGTCATGGACATTTGGGCTACAAATTGTTGTGTTTCAGTTTATCAATTGGAAAAAAATATTTTGAGCTAACAAATACAGTTAATTTAGTAATTTAGCCCTACACATCGGAGCTCTCAGGATCTGACACACGTTTTATTATTGAAGTGTGTATTAACATTTTGTCTGATTCATTTTAGACCTAATATATTATATCTATTTTAATTATAGTTTTAGTAGATTTTAGTAGGTTTTCTTGTCCATGTCTGCACTGATGATTTAAAAATCGTATAGTCATGAAAATTTGCCTTAAAGGCATGGAAAAGTCATGAAAAAATAACAGAAATGTATTTGTTAAAAAGTGAATGAGCCCTTTAAATTTTATTTAATACACTGACTGCTGGTCTTTTGTTTGGATATTATTAATGTTTTATATTAAAATGTCTCTGAAATCTCTCTGAAAGTCTCTAAAGCTCAAATCATTCTGATAGAAGCCCCCCTTCTTCAGCCCTCTATCCTCAGACCACCAGCACAGGTTTAGAACATTTAAATCTCTCTGTTTCTGAGCCTTGAGGCGGCAAGCAGGAAGAAGTGTGATTGGTCTGGGTTCGTTAGCGAGGGCGCATGCGCCATCTAGTGTCGGTAGAAAATAAATCCTATTATTTTAGCAGAGCCATCCAAACACCCAGAGTAAGCACATTACCAGCCTTGCTGCCTTTGTGTTTGATGTGGCCGGATTTATATATATCATTTCAAGCCATGATGACATCGTTGTGAATTTATTCATATAAATAATTGTGCGCAGACATCAAAAACTGCTCTTTTTTAATCTGGTTGGAATGGTAGCACATGTCTTTGAAGGCGGCCATACTAATAACAGCAGTATTTATCAGCTCCTCGCTCTCGCCAGCAGTCAAGCATTGGATCAATACCCATTACCAACAGTGGTTCAGCAGACAAGCCATTCATTTCCACAGCAAAGCAGCAAGCAGTACAACCCCTCCCCTTAACACAGACACACACACACACACACACATCTCCCTAAGGAAAGAGACGTTTGAACACCATGAATACCAAAGATCAGACACATACCTGATGCTACTGCTAATAACGCCTCCTCATTCTCATGTGTGGGATTAGTATGTGAGATGTGCAGAAAGGTTCTTTTCAGGCTGCTGTAATAATGAACAAAGGGTACACAGCATATGTTTGTATTAATGGTAACTCCAGATCAATATGTATATTTACATCTTACATTTAAGAACAATGGGCATCATTTACTAACAATTTTAAAATGTAATAAAATTTAAACTACCAAAGTATAAATTTATTTTATGACCTGTTTTATGAAGGTGGTGGCTAACAGGGAACAGCTTAATTGAGGTTAATAGAGCTTTTTAATCAGTGTCAGTGCAAATGACCACTCTCTCATTCACATTATGGCCACACCCCCACACAGAACTGTCAATCAAGACTCCATGAATCAGAACAATAGTCTCTTTGTGTTAGTCATTTAACAGGCACTTTTCTTTGGCTTTTTTTTTTTTTTTACATCAGAATATCAACAACAGCCGTTAAACTCTAAACCATATTTTTTTCCATTAATAGCTTAAATGTGTTTCTGTGAAGCAATGAAACTCCAGTCCTAACCTTTAGAAAACATTTTAATTGTGGTAATTTCTGCCTCTGCAGCGCCCTCTCAGGTTCAGCTCTGCTATAGGTGTGGATGATGTGTCTGTTTACTTTGGTACACAGACACATCACAATATGCAGATTGGTCCAATCATTTGCGTCACACATCTCAGCCAATCAGCTCTCCCTTCTGCCCTGCCTCTAAACCCATACATCACCCAGTGCCCCTCCCAAACTACCCCTACCATTTTTTTTTAGCCTTGAGCTGAAGGGTGGAGTCAGCTAAAATCAGAGTGTTTGGTGCCCCTTTAAAAATATAATAGTTGTGCTGGAGGACCCATGCTCCATACTCGAAATAAAATAAAAAAATGCAAAGAAAAGTTCTGAATAGTCAAATTGTAAAAAAACAGATATTTATAAAGTTTTAAGAGTTCAGGAATCAATATTTGGTGAAATAACCCTGTTTTTTAATCACAGTTTTCATGCATCTTGGCATGTTCTCCTCAAACAGTCTTACACACTGCTTTTGGATTACTTCATGCACCTCCTGGTGCATAAACTGAAGCAGTTCAGCTTGGTTTGATGGCTTGTGATCATCCATCTTCCCCTTGATTATAATCCAGAGGTTTTCAATTTGGTAAAATCAAAGAAACTCATCATTTTTAAGTGGTCTCTTATTTTGTTCAAAATCGTGTAGCCCTAGTCTCCACCAGTATTACTGCAGATCCAGATCAGAGTAGTTCAGAGTGAGGGAGGGGACCGTTTCCCACTATGGGAATCAGAACATGGGAATGCCTGGTTGGCCTGGGAGATAGGAGGGGTGCATTCAAGCAAAGCCAATACAAACAACAGTCCACAGCGCTGGGACACAAGGGTCTGCTTCGAATCTTCAGTGGTTATTTACAGATATTTATGACCGTAGCAGCTGGGAGAAGAAGAACACTACACACTACATCTCACTACTGGCACATCTGAGGTGTTGTGTAAGAGCAACAACAGGGCGATGTCTTGATCAGAAGCGACTCTTGTAACCGGATACTGTTGTAGATTTTAGCTGCGAGATAAAGAGAGAAAATATGAAACAGTGAAATATAATAGACAGTGATTTGGAATTCGGCCATTAAAGCATGCATATTTAGCCTTTATCAGATGATTCCCTGTTGGAGTAATGATAACCAAGTTTGGAAATGGAATGTGAGTTAAATCTCTCTCTCTCTTTCTTTCTCTTTTTCTGTCTTTCTCTCTCCCTCAGGACCAGAATGTAGTGATGGTGCCACATATTCCAGACCCTTCTGCAGGGCCTCGTCCCGGTCAAGCTAGCAACTATAACATGCTGCTGAAGACTCAGCTAATGAGGAAACAGCTCCAGCAGCAGCAGGTCAGCACCAAAGCTCCTCTCTGCAAAGTTAAGATGTTGTAAACACTAAGACACTTTTAGGAAACTGGGCCTTTATAGATATGTATTTTTTATGTTTTTACTTCAAAGACTGTTTGACAGATCATGTCCACCTGTTTTGGGGTGTGTTTGAGTATTACATCAGCTGGCTCTTGTAAATAAAGACTGTTCTAAAGCCAATTCTCCTCAGATTCAATGGTCATGATTTGTGATGGTGATAGGAAATAAGCCTTAAGAATGCAATGCTGGAAGCAAAACACACTTGGAATAGCATAGTCTTACTTTTATTTGCTGTGACTGTCTTTTACAGTTCTGACAATGATCTCTTTGTACTGTGGTCTGATGTTTTTGGGCTGTGTCGGTAATACCTAATGTCTCATGCAGGAAAAGCAGAGGCAGATGGAGCAGATGAATGGAGCACAGATGTCAGATTGCCAGCAGGTGGTGCCATTTCAAGGTATTGATGTATTTCACTCACAACAAAGGCAAACATTAACAAGATTATGATCTGATCACAGTGTCTGTTTAATCTCTTAGGACATGTTCAGACTGCCAGCACAAATCTGATTCTTGGCATATAGGTTGCAACTAGATCGTTTTTTTTTCCTCTAGTGTGCACAGCTAGAAACCCTATTAATTGAAAGCTACATTTGGACTTGATTTAACATGTAAAAACAATCAGAGACAAAGACCTCATCAAATCCGAAGTGACAAAAGTTTGGGGGTCCAAGAAGATGCAACCCACATGCAGATACATTTGTGATGTCCTGATATGCAAATCTGATCTTATTACATCCAAATAACAGTGCAGACAGTGACTGCACCAGATCTGATTTTACAAACAAAACTGAATTATGGAGAAAATGGAATAAAATTAGAAATATATTATGTAATAAAATTGTCCTTGTACATGTGCCAGGATGCATTATATAAAACACCAAACAAGAAAGAGCATTGGCCTTCCAAATTGGTGAGAAAAATAAATTGGGGTGAAAAATTATAAATATATTATTTTACTTTCTATATGTGCAAGGATGCATTGTATAAAAATATATGAAAATAAGAAACAGCAGTTCTAATCCTTTCTTCCATGTTCGAACCACACACACTGTTTAAGAATAGGAACAAAATTTAGTAGGAATCAAAAGTTCAGAGAGCAGTAGCTGGAGACCTCAGTCCCTTGTGTCTACAATTTGTCTGAATTTGTGTATTTTATATAGTTGAGTAAATCTCAGCTCGATTTGTCACTTACTGTTAATCGCCAAATCATGTCTACAAATCACATGCCATAAGAAATGACTGGTGGCCGTCTAAAGCGCTGCCTCTACGATCAGGAGATCGCTGGTTCTAATCCCGATCATGCAGCTTGCCATCAGCTGCCAGAGCTCTAAAAGAGCACAATTGCCCTTGCTCTCTCTGAGTGGGTAGATGGCGCTCTCTCCCCTCATCAGTCCTAGGGTGATGTTGATCAGCACAAGGCATTTGTGAGCTGATTTATGTAAACCGAGTCGCTGTGCTTTCCTCCGAACATGGCTGGCTACTTGGCAATGCTGCAGCAGTTCGAAAAGAGGTGGTGGCTGACTTCACATGTGTCAGAGGAGGCATGTGCAAGTCTTCACCCTCCTTGTGTTGTTGCATCACTAGTGATAGCTGATATACAACTGACTAGCAGCTGAATGGGTGGGAAAATTGGCCTAGCTAAATTGGGAGAAAAATGGGAGAAAGTTAGTAATAAATTTAGGAAAAAATAGAAAAAGAAATGACTGGTGGCTTGTCAGTCACTTGTTGCCGGCTAGTGTGAACAGAAGTTAAGTACAATTAGGAACAAATTTACCGTTCAGTAATCCTTAAGGCAGCCACACCCTGAATGCTCAAGCAGCATTTTTTATTATTACATCAAATTAAAACCAAAATCAAACCAATAAATCTATAATATACTGTATTTAAAAACTTAATTTAATTTTTTAATTTCAAAATCAAGACAGAAATCCCTGAGCATAAGGGCTCAAATTTTATGATGTAAAGTGAGAAGAATGTTCCAAAAGCTTGAAATGTCCCTTTAAACTTTAAGCAAACAAACTGATTTTGTCATTTTCTCATACTTCGTTTTCCAGGCCCAGGTCGGACAATACCTGCCGAGTGTAGCTCATATCCCATGGGCACCCCCCAGCAGACCAACCCTTCCATGGTGACCCACAGTGGCCCTTTACCATCCAACCGCATGGGTCTTCCTCCTGGTTCTCTCCCCCAGGTGGGCCACGCTGGACCCTATATGGGTGGAACTGGCTCCAAGCAACCATTCTACCATCCTTCACAGGAAATAGGGATGCCAATGCGCCCAAGTCAGAGCATGATGGGCGTGGGATGTCCTCCAAGGCAGTCTACCCACCCTGGACATATTGTAGCACGTCCAGGGATGGCTGGGCCAGGCTTGGCGGGGGGTCCAGTGCCAACCAACCACCTTCGGCAGGCGTTGCATCAGGGTAACGCTCTACCTCCTCGTCTGATGTTTGCTTCTCAACAGCAACAACAACAGCAGCAGCAACAGCAGTCGCAGTCTGCATTGTGGCAGAGCCAGCAGGGAGCGCATCCACATCCACACATGGAGCCCCTGAACCACCAGCACTCATTCCCCGGTGGAGCAGCTCCCTCAGGGTGTGGGGCTCCCCAGTTCCCTCAGCGTCCAGGCATGGCAGGGATTCCAGCCGGTTTTCCTGGTGCTCGGCCTCCACCGAACCAGATCGCTCCGGGCTTGGTAAGCAGACAGATCCAGAAGTTGCCTTCTGGGCAACCTCTACCTTCCATGGTCCAGCAGAACCTTCGAATGCGTGGTGCCCTGACCTCCATGGGGGTCATGAAGGGTCCCGGAGCTCCAGCCATGATGCACCCGTCTCATGGCATGGCTCCCCCGAGTTACCCTGTTGCGTCAGTGGGCAAAGTGGGTCCAACCCAGGGCTACAACCCTGGACACAATCCAGGTCATAAACTGCCCTCCTATGACTATCCTCCCCAGCATCAAAGCAATGGAACTATGGTTGTAGGACCTCAAGGACCTGTTGGAGTAGGAGTAGGAGGAGGTGGAGGAAGAGGCGAGGTTGACTTCATTGACACTTTAGTGGGTTCAAATGATGACTGGCTCAGCAATCTCAACATGATTGATGAATACCTTGAACAGAACTCATAGGGATGCCCAGGAAACCATTACATACATGTAAGACATGGTGGCAGCCTCCAGAGCCTGTGGTTCCAGAAGGTTCCAAACTCAGCCAGTCCTGGCTGTACTGTAGTAATGAGATGGGACGGGTCTGATTCATACACTGCCACACGCCACAAGGCTCCTGATCCTTCCAGCCCAGTCTGTGCTGGCCCTTTAAAATCTCGCGGAAGTGTGTAGGGTCGCCACCAAACAGCGCATTCGAAATGCAAATGATGTTTTATATAAACATCAGAAACTACTACTAAGCTGTCCGAGAGGTCCAAAGACTGCACTCAATGCTCTCCAAGTGTGGTTGTTTTTGAGGGCTGTCTTAGTGATGTGGTTCCAGTAGGCTTCAACACTGTGTACTGAGCTGAGATCAGTGTTTTCACAGCAAAACAAATGAGGGCATTCATTCATGAAATGTAATAACCTGATGCATTTCACTTGGTAGCATCACATGAAATAAAAGAAAACACAGCAAAGATATTATGGTCTGGTGGCCCGATTGTCACTGTGGAAATACACGCTACATAGTAATTTCGTCCTGGAGCTGTTTGGCGGTATTACAAATGGGGCTTAATAATGTACATGGTAAAGTATTTTGTATGATATGTTTTAATAAATAAACTGTAACAAATATAAAAGAGAAGTACTCATATTTATACTTCTTTTGTGAAAATACATTCTTTAGATCTTCTTTGTAAATAACTATCAAAAGGACTAGTATATCAAAGAAGAAGAAAAAATAATGCTGTAAAATCAAAAAAACTAAATTGAATTCAATTGAACTCGGAAGCTCTATTGTAATTTGTAATATGCAAGACAATACGGTTAGTTTTTGCAGTAATACTATGTATTACAAGTTGAGATATTTGTTATGTTTTTGACATAACTGTGGACTCCTGGTACTCCAATCCGGCTCAATTTTTTTTTTTTTTTGTATTTTAAGTTCTGACCCAACTTGCACTACAAAAATCTAATGCTCCCCAATTTGTTTTTTTTTATATATATATATACATATATATTTCCAATGCATTTTGCACTAGACTACATCTTTTTTCTCCTCACCTTTGTCGCTATCTGTTTCATGTGCTGACATCTGCATGGGAAAGAGGGTCACATAAGGTATTGAATAGCTTTAGAGGCAAGTACCTGCTCATCCTCACCTATTTCTATGTCTATGTTCATTCATGTACAGACTTTTCCCACTGAAACTAGAGCGTAGTCCTTTGGCACTCTGAAACAGACCATAATACCATCCAGTATATGTACTACGGAGCCACAATCACCACTTAACTGCATAAAGTACGCCCCCAGTCTTTTCTGTGCCAGAGTCCTGGGTTTCCCCTCTGTTCTTGGTCTCTTAGCTAAGGGCATGACATTTAAGCCATTCTGATTTGTGCTTTCTCTGTAATTATTCTATTTTGTCTTGTTATTTTTTAGATTGGACAATAAACTGTATAAATGGAAAAAAAATACTGTTTGTGAATTAATGTATTTTTCACATTCTGCTTTTATCAGCTGTTTCTTATGCCAGGTTCACACTACACAACTTTTTGAGGCGTCAGTCATTGTGCTGTTCACACTACATGACTGGTTGTGCTGTAATCGCGAGTACTTCAGTTGTTGAGATTTTCACACTACATGACTGATACAGAGTCACAATTACAACTTTTTTTACTATGTGAAATCTCTGACTCACCTGGCTGCTCTCCAGAAACACTATTCGTCTCGAGAACACACCTGAACTAAATGCATGTGAGAACTAGTGATGCCATGCCAGAGAATCTCCAGAAAGGAAAATGAGCACTTGAAGTGAGTCCAAAAAAAGCAACTGAGCAAAATCAGAGTTTATAAATGTCTGATCGGTTTTATACTAAAATGTCCTTATGTCCTCAACACAGAACTATATTAAATGTATCAGTACCGCAGACATACTTTTTTATAGTTTTGAACTTCATTTATAAGCCTTTTAAACAGCTCTACCCGTATCTCTAGGATCAGCTTGCCAACCAATTAGCACACAGTAGCAGTAATGCTAGTGTTTTTACTGTGTAAAGCCTGTTTTCTGTAGATAAACTGAAATATACAGCCACGCTTTCTTTGCTTTTTTAGTAAAATACATAATTTTATTTTAGAAAATTAAAGGAATAAAATAAATTGAAAAAAAAGAACATGTAAATCATGTAGCTCATAGCTCCATTCACCCCATTCATAGAGGACTCATTCGTGGGCTCCCTCTAGAGTTTAACAGTCATTTTGTGATATAACAGGGGGGGACAGAAAGTGATCAAACTTTACATAAATGGCTCTGGTAATGCAAGGATGCGTTCCTATGATCCTATTGGCTGTATGTAGCCACTTTTCCTGACTCCCAGTCACCAACAGGGTCAGATAGAACTGAAGAACTGCATCAGGCACTACAGCAATAACCTAGCACAGATAGTCCATACCTGTATTATTCATATACATTTACACACACACACACACATGCAAACTAACATACACATCAGGACAATTTAGAGTGTTTATTTTTTCTGAACAATGTAAAATATCCAATTTACCTGCGTGGGAGGAAACCGGAGTCCCCGGAGGAAACCCACACAGACACATGGAGGACATGGAAACTAACCACTAAGCCACCATACTGCCTAAAACCCATAACTTTTTTTTTTCAAACATGCATCAATCTAATATATTTGGTCCTGTGTACATTTTCCCCCCAAATTTCACTAGATCCTAATAAGTAAAAGGATGATAACCAATATTGCACAGAATACACCAGAGGTTCACAAATTTATAAAATGAAACTTACAGTCCACTTAACCCTCCACAAATGTTTTACAATAACCCACATAAATCTAAACAGACTATCAAACTGATCAGATTGATAGGGCTTGAATTACCTCAGGATATTTTGTTATAAAAGTCTTAGTTTTTAACCATTCATTCATGATGGGTAAAACTCAGACAATACAACAGGAACATTTCACTCATATCTGCACTAATATTAGCTAGTTTTGTGGGTCATGTAACTTTACTATGTTTTATTTTTTATTTATATCTGTCACATCTTAAATTATGTTTGTGAATATCTAATGCAAAACATAAAAAGATAAATTTTTGACCAGCAGCAGTCTAGCATTACCCATGACACCCACTAGGGACAAACAAGTAAAAAATCACCAACTAAACCAGCGGGATTAGTCTAATACACTGGTCAATCAATCCTGTAAATATTACTCTACCATGTCAGCACTCGTGCTTCTTTCACTTCAGCTTGTCATCAAATCCACAGTAATATGTCATTTGTATTTATGACAGTGGTGTCAAGGTGGATTACTCCACAGCTGTAGGGATGCCCCATATAAAAAAGACACATACAGCTCTGAAAAAAAATTAGAGGGCACTTAAAAATTTTGATTATTTTTTTTTATTTTACCACATTTAAATTCTCTGAAATATAATCAAGAGGACGATGGGTGATCACAAGCCATAAAACCAAGCCGAACTGCTTGAATTTTTGCACCAGGAGTGGCGTAAAGTTATCTAAAAGCAGTGTGACTGGTGGAGGCGAACATGCCAAGATTCATAACTTCAGGGTTACTCCACCAGGGTTATTCGACCAAATATTGATTTTAAAACCCTTAAATGAATATGAACTTGTTTTCTTTGCATTATTTAAGGTCTGAAAGCTCAGAATCTTTTTTGTTATTTTAGTAATTTCTCATTTTCTGCAAATAAATGCCAATATTTGTATTTGGAATTTGGGAGCAATGTTGTCCGTAGTTTATTGAATAAAACAACAATGTTCATTTTACTCAAACATATATCTATAAATAGCAAAATCAGAGAAAATGATTCAGAAACTGAAGTGGTCTTCTAATTCTTTCAAGAGCTGTATTCTGTAAGCATTTAATAATTAAACAGGAATTTTAGTCTACTGGTAATGTATCATGTAGCAATATTTTTATATTTTAGTATCCTATCAACTTTGCACGACTTTTCACTTCTGCCTTAAAGAAATTAAACTTGTTTCTTGAGTTTTAATATGGACATGACACCAATTACTACCATTGAGCATGAATGATCAAATACTGTAAAAGGCTGGAAGAGGAAGTATCTTAAAATGAAATACTCTTTATTTGAAGTATGCAGATCACAACATCTAGAGCCTAATTCACATCTAACCACAACAGTTCTATAATAGGTTTAGATAACAGTAAAATCGAACTGATGTACTGGAAGGTATCACAGTGACATACATGTGTCAGTTATGTACATTGTAAAAAAAATATAACTTTTATTTTGATATGATTTTAAGAAAGGGTGGACATGGGGTTGCATTGTAAAGTAGACCCCAAGTGACCATGGGGCAATCAATTCCAACATCAGTAGCTTTTTTACAAATAAAGTAGTTTTAAGTCTTAATTGACCATGACGAATGGGACAACCTTTAAAAGTGTGAGGTTGTTTTGTTTGGTTTTGAAATAGATCCTATACAACCTATACAAATTTATACAAGTTGGTTATAAGGGCATTCAAGTACAATGAATGTTTCAAGCAATGTTAGTTTTTTTCATATATCATTACATCTGACAATTTTATATTTAAGCAATAATTCACGAGAGGGAGAGCCATAACGTGTAATATTGGCCCTGCTGTGATACGGTCGGCCGAAGATCAGCACAGCAGTGCCAATATGACACGTTATAGCACGACCCTCAAGTGTATTATTGCAATTATACCACAGCTCCATTATTGCTGTTTATTGAAAGATTTTGAGGTAAACAAAACGAGAAAATGAGATCTGTTTGGTTATAAACCCCTTCGCGAGTTAAAATAGTTCCATAGCTGCTCTGTTTGTAGCTGCGCTGTGAGGTCTGCATTATTTCAGTCAAAATTGTGGAAATCTAAGATTACTGTAAACAAACAGAAGCGCTTGATCCACCCAAATAAATGTTTTTTTAGGAGAAAAATCTCTGTAGATTAAAGTCCAGTGCTCGTTTGATTGAAAGAATTATTTTTTTAAGAATTAAAGTTTTGCTTACTTCCGCGCCCCCCAGCGGCAAGACCACCTTTCATTCAGCTTAAAATACCCTATATTAACTGGAAAATATATGCACTTAAGCTTTTATTTTAATAATAATAACAACTCTTAACCTGATATTGGTGGCTGATAATGTGTGTAATAATGTGTATTTTCAAATCGCTGTGCTTATTTATTTGTGGGACTGCCTATTGGAGACATTCCGTTTCTGCACTGTTCCTACGGGATCTAGCAGCTCCAAATGGTGTATAGTGATATTGCATTTAGTTTGTATTTGGCTTGTAAGCACACCATTATGCTAGGTTATCTGTATGTGGCGGAGTAATACATGGAGATCTTCGGTTACAGTGCATTACCAGCTAATAATGTCACTCATAAAACGCCTTTCAGCCAATCACATCGCAGGGTCGGAAACTAATTGTGGTATAATTTATTGTTGAATTGATTATCCTGTTTAAAAATGAACTCACACTGTCATAAAAGGTAATAGAAAACACAACACTTTCCCCAGGACAGACTAGGCTTAATTTCTCCACCTGGACAAGCACACCACTCAACATCACCAAGATTACTCATGGATGTCCCTTTTTTTATTTCCCCATTAAAGATGCTCACGGTCGCCCCTTATAAGCACTAGATGAGCACTTGTGGGATGCTTCTCGTAAGTCTGCATCAGATCACAATTCATGTTCCACTGTGATCCTATGACATTCACAGCATTAACCAGTGGTTCTCAAATTGTGGTGCACTGGAGGTACACAAAACATCCTGAGGTGACATCTGTATTTTTTGGTATCTCTGTTAGAACTTTATGTTTGTTTGTGTTTGGTGCTTTAATGCTTAACTTGATAGATCCTGTATGTATGGGTAGAATTTACTCAGTTTCACATGCCTTACAATAGAACTTTGTGGAATCTTTTTGGGTTAATAGCTTAATGATTAACCTATGGTTCATGCAGATGCTCTGTATGTCTCAAACTCTACAAAAACAATTATTTCAGGCTTTTTGAAATGTGTCAGTATGCATACTGCATTTACCAGAAACAATAATCTGTAATTTACAGATTACAAAAGTGGTGAAGCTTTTCATGACTGAAATGCTTTTGTAGTTCATTTATCTGAAAACTTCTGAGAAAAAGTTCCCTTACACTCAAAATGATTCGCTGCCACTGACCACTTCTCTATTTCAGCAGCAGAACAGAGAAAATAGCAGCAACCATGTTTAAGCAACAGCGTCATAAACAGGGGAAGGGCTAAAACCTCTATAAACACGCACACCCTATATAGAAGTGCACTTTCAAAGAGGATTATATGAAGAGTATTGGAACAGGGCCTTGTTTTCATTATAAATAAACCGTTTCAGAACCTTGAAAGCAAGTACAACCATAAACATTGAGTTATACAGCAACTGCCTGTGATACCATAGCAAACACTTTGGAAGACCCGCCAACCACCTTGGATACCATACCAACCACTTGGTAAGACCATAGCAACCACCTTGGTAAAACCATGACAACCAAGCACGTAGCAACATAATTGCATACACCTTGGAAACCACAAAAACCACTTAGCAATCAATTAACAAAAACACTTGGGATACCATAGCATCTACTTAGCAACACCATAGCAAACAAATTGGGGTACCAAAAAAAAAAAACAATTAGCAATCACTTACAAACACCACCTGGGATACCATAGCAATCACTTTTTAATCGCTTACCAACACAAGAGAAAACACTCAAAATACCATAGCAATCAACTAGCAACACCACATCAACCCCTTATCCAATAGAAACCGCTATGCTATACCACAAAAACAGCAACAGCCTAGCAACTGCTGGTAAATGGAACTCACTTTAGTTGCACAACCTTTTCTAAACCTTTTGCTTTAGGATATATGCAATTATTTTTCATTGGACATGAGGAGGAGCATTTATTAAACTGTGATTAACCCAATGAACCCTGCGTTTATTGTTGTTTATGTTTATTGATTTATTATGTTAATTTTATCCACATGAATCTATTTTAGGGCCTATGGAACTGAACTTAAAGCAGCAGTTTGTAAGATGTTTTTCTTTTAAATTGAAAGCAGTAGTGTTTCTGCTTGGGAGGAGAAAAAAATGTCAAATTGATGGTAACATGGTAGCATCCCTGCAACATCTAAAATTTTCATACTAAAAACAGAGTGGGCTGGAAGGTGTGTTGGGTGTATTTGCTATCCACATTTTGAGAGTATTTTACAAATAAAAATAAAAAATATAATGAAGAAAAAAGGGAATTGTACACAGCAATTTATTTACATTAACCTGCATTAAACATACTCTCCCACAGGCTCTGTGCAATTACACATTCTCACCAGAGAGGTCATTAAATCCCTGAATCCCCAAAACTTATGGACTGTTGCTTTAATTTTGACAGTTTAGACATGTTATGAGTGAAGAACTGAAGTGTCAGTTTACATACAGGGTCCACAAGTTTTAAAAAGCACAAATAAAGGTACAATAACATAAAGTAAAACAGAAATAATGATGCAGAGATAGATTAATAATAATGTCAATGTAAAAAAACATGAATCAATACACCATAGAAAATGGAATATGCTAAATAAAAACCAAAAAAAGGATCCCCCTGAATATAAAAAATAAAAGAATTAGGAGGAGTGGAGGAGGGGGTGTTAGAGAGGGAGCAATTTTTTTTTTTTTACAGTATTTATTTTCAGGTTGCATAGCAATGCATTTAACCCTCTATTGGACTATTTAACACCATTGTTTAGCCTGAGAACAACATAAAAAAAGCAAATAATCATCATCTTCCATTTGCCACCTCATTGTTCTCAGCATTCATCCACTGAAAATCAATGCTTCATGGTCAGTGCACTGGGTGGAGGACATCAGAAGCATACATGATCTAATACCGTGCATTAAAATAGAACTGACTATTCATATTTCACTTAACGCTGTTTACTGGGTAACTTGGTCTCATGCATGTAAATGGGTTTTTTTATAGAACATATAGGAAGTACACAGGAACTGATGGTTAATGCGAGCTTCCCTTATAGCGGCATGTTTTGGCTGCTGCTGTAGGTCTCAGTTCTGTGTTTTATTACTGTGAGTGTTTTATTTTGATGTCAAATTAGTGATGTTACTTTCACATTGCATGCTGCTGAGGTGCTGCACCTGCATGTATTCCCCTTATTGAATAATTCTCATAGCCATAAATAAAATTTGTATATGTAAAACAGGTGAAATTGAGGTGACATGTTACAGGTGTTAAGATCTATTGATATGATACACTTACATATCTCTAAAAACTGGTCAAAACTAAGTTAGCAAGATTATTGTTCCTTTTGTAATAAGAAAGAGTCTTTGCAATCTATGAGAGGAAGTCAGTAATGGTAATGACCCAGCCCAGTGACACCACCCAAAAATATCATATCATCAGATTTGTATAGTTGTGTTTGGTATTTTTACACACATATTTATATAACCAAGTTCACAATGAGTTGAACAGTTCTGTTGGAAAGTACCAGAAAACGAAACACCCTCAGGGTGTTGCCTTCTTCTTGTGTTTTTCAGGAAATAAAAAAAGCTTCTTTGACTGGACACACTCTTGAACAGAAGCTGTGTATAACCCTCAATAGCACTGCTTTACGAAATCGCATTTCTGTTGGGTTGATTTATTTATCTCTTTTAACTTCACATTAGCAAATTACTTACAAGGGGCAAAACCCGGAACTTTACAGAAGAAGGAAAAGCTTTCCTAATTTTTAGAAGTCAAATGCCTAATCTGAACACCCTTGACCTTTGATACCTCAGATGACACTGTATCAAGAAATATAATTCAGCAATTGCTAATAGAACCACATAGACAAGGGATTACTTTGGCAAATCTTTCTAAATCACTACAAACCTAAGTTGAATTTGAAAATTCCACTTAAATCTTTACTGTGCAAAACAGAAGCCTTATGTTAACAATTTGTTAACAGTGGCGTGGACTTCTCCAGGCTCAAAGGCACCTGGACTGGTCATTGTGGAGCACTCTGAAACAGAAAAATGTTGCTCAAACAGGCCTGTAATGCAGAACGTAATGTTTGTTAATACATTAAATAAGGTTGTTTCATTTTCTGAACGTTTCAAGATAAACTCAAAATTAGAAAATTGGGTGTAAAACTTAAATATTTAATTTTTTTCATTCAGTATAGCAAAGACGAAATTGGTTTTCATCCAGTTTTTCAATTTTCTAATTTTAGTTTTTCTTAAACAAATTTTCAAGAAAAAAGGAAACGTGAATCTTTCCTCGATTTTCAGAATTTTCCATTTTCTTGCAACACAAATCTAATGGTATAATCTAACTAACTTGTTAACTGCATTCAAAAATGGAAAAATAAAAAAATAAAGAAAGTAGAACTAGTGATTGTAGAGAAGGAAAACTAAATATTATAAAAATTGCGGGAAACCTTTTTTCTTCTACACTGCACTAAATGTAAAAAAATATTTAAAAAATAAATATTTTTTACATCCAATTTTACATTTTTTTGCATTTAGCCTCAAACGGTCAGAAAATTAAACTAATAACTAGAAAAACAGATAATTTTTCTTCACCAAAGTAAATGGAACTAATTAAAAAAGTTTTATACACAATTTTCAATGTTCCATTTTAGCCTGAAACGGTCGGACAATTTAACTGATAGACTTTATTCTGACCTAATATACACATTGAGTGTCAGTTTAGAACAAAGTCTGAACTCGTATCCAGTCGTGTACAGAAGTCCGTGCAGGCAGAAACTGTTTTATAGTGAGTGAATTTGACGTTTCTCTGAACTGAATTAGTGAAACAATCTACTTTAACAGTTTACCTGAAGATTACAGATTTAGCTCTCGAGCTCCCACCAGAACATCACACAGTGCTTTAAACCGCTGGAGTGAACGATGTGAGGACTGACCAATCACTGCGTGCCCCGCTGTCACGTGACCGCGGCAGAGGGCTTCCTGCGGCGGTGCTAAAAACACACTGTGGATTTCGGGAGCGGAGAGTCGCGAGAACAGGGTGAGTCCCAGCTTTTACAGCCGCGGAATAACACCCTGCAGCTCGGGGGGCTTTTACTCGAGCCGAGGGGTCGCACTTTAGCCCGCTGAGGCAGCGGTGCGGCCTGTATTGGGCCGTCCGGGGCGGTGTGTGTGAGAGACAGGCCCTGTTTCCTGGTCCCACAGTGAGTGTGTTGTGTGTCGGTGTGTCTGTGAGTGTGTACGGTACGCTGGGGCTTTAGCCTGTTAGCGCGCTGCTAGTTGGCTAGCTAATAACTCAACTCTGCTGACGGAGCGAAAACAAGTCATAAAAGTTCTCTGTTCGTGTTTCTGCAGAACTCCTATAAATTAGAGTTTATATTAAAGTCTCAGGCACTCGCTGTTCCACACTGAGAGGAGAAATGTGGGTTTAATCTCCATTAAACCGGTTTGAACTGAGCCTCACTCCAGTTTTCCTCTCAGTACTGAAGTTAGCTGAAGAAAGTGTTTAGCTAGCCTAGAGGCTAACACCGCTTACCTGCTCATTAGCTAACCTAGCTTAGGTTAGCTTGTCTCGCTTGGGGAAGGAGAGGTCCATAACTTTCAGTTTTAGGATTTTCCTTTTGTTTAACCAGCTAATATAGCAGGGTTGATTCGGTCATAAAAAAAACCTGGAAAAGTCATGTAATTTGAAAATAGCAATTCCCAGGCCTGGATAAGTTTAAAAAAAATAAAAGGCTTTGGTGAAGTCATGGAAATGTGCAATCTTTTAAGGTGTGTTTCCATTTATTTACCGAGAAAAACTATTTTCAGCTAACAAATACATAAGCTCAGAGTTAGTCTAGTAATATAGCCCTTTACAATTAAGCTCTCAGGATCTGACGCACATTTGATTTTTTTTATTATTATTTTTGTCCATATAGTTGTGTATGTATATGAATGTACGTATATATACTTATAGCTATATAGCTTATATAGCAAACCTAAGTGCTGGAGTTTTTTTTTTTTTGAACGAGGAAACGTTTAATCTCTAAATGTTATTATTTTTCTGCTCTGAAGTTTAAAAGTCTCCTTAGGGTGGTGATTCAAGCCACAGCCGGTCAGAGTTCACCACAGTGTTTTATTGCTTTGTTTTAATGCAGAAACTCTTGCTTGAAATGTTTAAAATGAACCGAAATCTTTAAATTAAACACATCTTTTTGCTAGCTATTAACCAACATATTAGTTATGTTAACTAGTTAACTAGCTAAGTTAGCTAATCTGTGGTTCTTAAAACTAGATTTGTATATGTTTAATTTTAGGTGATGATATGACTAACCTAGGTGACATGGGGCGCCTACTGAGTAACCAAAACTGAAATTATTATCTAATTATGTTCATTAAACTTATATCTCCAATGTTTTATTTAAAATGACCAGTAATATGTAACATCAACCTGTTCGTTTGAAGTTTGTGCGTCAGTGTGGCTGTAAAGTTTTGACAATTGCTGTCACACCCTCCCCCTTTCCGTCATCTTTATAAATAGCCTTGAGTGCGATACCACTGTCTGTCTGTCTGTGTTTGCTGTGGTGTCTGCCTCTCTGCTAACTACCAGTCCAGGTCCACTAGTTAACTAACTAGTTCTCCTTCAACCAGAGTATCAGTGTGAAGGGTGGAAACTGTCTGAGCGATGCTCGTTTTCAGTCGCCTGTGCTGCAGTTAATTACAGAGACTGGAGTTAAATTTAGACAAGTGGTAACTTCAGACTTTGTGTTTTGGATCGGAACGAAGATATTTGCGTAGGTGAACGCTGCATTCTGCTGGAGTTGGGGAGAGCTGGGCCTGGCTGTTCAGCTAAAGCTTAATGGGGAATTGTCACTAGTGAATAGCTAACAGTTTTACCTCCTTTTTGACCTATTTTCTTAAGTGGACTGTTTAATATGATCTGGCCTTTTTTAACACTGCAGTATGTCTTTTATCCTGTCATCCTGCTGGGAATTTGATTATGTACTTCCTAACATTAAATGCCGGTTTATGTTGTGTTTTTCTAAAATCCTGACCCTTGTAGTTCTGATTTCTGTGTACATAAATATATATGTTTTGTGCTTTGTGTATCACATTGGCAGATATGTACAGTCCAAATTAGTCCGTCCTTAAGGGGTGTGACGAGAAACAATATTGTGTTCACAAGAACAAAACAAGATGTTAACAATAAATGTATATTACATTTGATATATTAAGTTTAAATATATAATTGAAAAAATTTCATTTAAATAAAACTCACAAAATGCAAAACTGCAGGTGATTTGAAAATAGTAAGTAAACATCTTGTAATAGATGTCAATAAATTGTTACACTCATTACACAATTATGTATGATTTATCATATGCAGTAAAATACAGAACAGTGTGCACTTACTGCAGCTGGTTTTATCATAAACTAAACATCTTCTCTCCATTATTATTTCAAACAAATCTTTCAAGTGTTTTGGTAAACTGTGCATAAGTCTTGTAAGATACATTTAATATCTGACGAGAAATATTGTGCCACCTTATTTATCAATAATAAAGCAGCCATGGTCTAAAGGTTAAAGAAGTTGGTTTTGGGCTACAGGTTGCTGGTTTAGTCCCCTGTGCTGGCAGAAAGGGGCTTGGGGAAGTAAAATGGGAAGCAGTGCTTTCTCCTCCCTTCACATTCCTGATTGAGATGTCCTGCCTTAAGAAAGACGCCTGCCTATCACTGCTCGTGAACACTATTTGTTAGTGTGTGTCTTAACTACTTTACTACTAGGGTGAAAACTACATTTTGATATTTTTTTGTCCTTCAGTATTTGATTTAAAAAAATACAGAAGTGTTTACCAGATTTCTTCAAAAGCCAATGATCTAATGTGTATTGAAGTGGCTGATATTTTCTATCAAACAAGGCTATTGTGCATGCACACATTGTGATGGTAATGATGAAATGATATAATGTGCAGCTTTAGTTGATACCTGTTTATCTACTCTGCTGAGGCTGTAAAGTGTTTCTTCATAAACATAAAGTGCAGTGAATACTGATGGCTTGAGTTGTGGGAGTGTACGTGCATCTACCTGAGTAATGCTTGTCTGGAACTGCTGCCTAAAACTTACCAGTCCTGTGTCTGTCACTCATGCACTAATGCAACTGTAGCCTGTACGGCCCCCTGTCACCCCACTCTCATTCCTCGTCAATGACTTTTCCCTTAATGTGAGATCTGTGTAGAGTGTCAGCGTGACTCCGTTGTGTCAGATGTGTGACTCCACTAAACCACGTGTTCTTATCTGTGTCTGTATTTCTACCCTGTGTGACCATTTGCCTGTCATTACTGAAGCCTGTTTGTTTAGACAGATTAGTGTATGCAGTATTTACATACTGCTTTTTTTTTAATTTAATATAAAGGTTTTTCACACATGCTATTTATCAGTTTATCTTAGCAAGAAAACGAGGTCCTCAGTCCAATTGGGTTTTCTCACTAGTGGTTCTTTTGTCCTCTTGCAGCAGTGGTGGAAGCAGCAGACCCAGTGATGGCCTCGGCTCCCATACCGGCATACAGCCCCAGTCCTCTGGAGAACAGCTCCAGCCAAAACGTGAGTGTGTGTGAGTGAGACCTGTCAGACTTATTGCTGGAAGATACTGATAACATTTCAATATTGTAACATACACAGTATTACAGCTTCAAAAGATATTTTTTCATACACTTGTATGTAGGTTTGTATAATAAAATAATTTAAGGAAATTCAGAAAAGAAATCACTTTGTATGATAAAAGTACAAAAAAACAAAAACTTAACAGTTGGTGTAAAAAGCTTCTGTTTTATGTAATTTTGTAGCATTTTAATTGGTTCGTTTGTCAAGAAAAAGTATAAGATTTTTATTTAAAACGTTAATATACTGTATCCATAACAGTGTAGATTTAAATATTATTAAAGTAATTATATTTTCAAATACACTTTTAGCTATGTATTTACCTGATTATTTTTATTTGAGCCATTGTATCTCTATTTTAGACAAATCTGCAGCATCAGTTGTCATTCAGGATAAAAAGTAGCCTGTGGTCTTAATACTTAGAGAATCACTGTATATACAGGTCATCTAATAGCTTTCACAAAAAAAAATTCTTTTACGTTAGAATGTGTAGGCTAAATGCATTGTCCTGTAAGTGTATAATGACAAAGCTTTCTATTCTGTTAGGTCGACTTTCACTCAGTGCATTAATAAATAATGCTCATCACTGTCATCAATAGAGCTGCCTGTCTCCCTTACCCTATTCTATATAGCTCATGCAGCCTAATAGAACAGTACAATGTGCTCATTTAGCCAGCGATTGTTCTGTCCTGGTAACTTCTTTAATTAATGCCAGTTTAAACCTTCAGTGAAGTGTCTAGCGTGTGTGTGTGTGTGTGTGTGTGTTTTTTTTATGAGATATATTCATTTGCATGCAATAGTTTGGGAATATGTGGCCAAATTCCTTTCCCCCCCTGTATTTTTTAGAGATGGTTAAATGCTGTTTTTGTTTGGCAGTTTAACCAAAATATGAGCAGTTGTTTGACTGGTTTTCTTGTTTTTTTCATCTCATCCTGACCACTTGCAATCCTGCATATGCCATTTAAGATTCTGCACTTTTAAAATGCATGCTGAAATTACTTGGCTTTTTTTCTTTCAGCCTTCTCTTGTCTTTTGGGCATTGATTGCTTTAGTTTTTGTAACTTAAGGCACATTCTTAGATAAGCACATGCTTATTTCTACTGAAATTGTCACTGCCCACATGATTCTTTGTATCCTTTATGTTGGCATGGATATTAAACAATATGTCCACTAGAGGGCAGTTCATCGTCAAAGATTTTAACCACAGTAAACATGGTGACAGTGGAGGACATTGTCATAATGTACTTACTACAAAACATTGAAAAGGCAATGGTGTAAATGCATGGTTATCTCTTCATAAATTTCTGCCCTAAGTTTCTTTTTTTTTTTTTTATTTAAAAAATTGGATGCAGCTTGCCAGTCATATTTTTTTTTATTATTGGCATTCCTCAGGCCTGATTTACTAATTAACCATGCATTCTGAAACATTTGCTTTTGTTTTTAAAATGCTTATCTGTGCATTAGGATTTGTTGAGAAGATTGTGTTTTGTAATTGTTCAGGCACAATATTATAAATGTACAATTTTGAAAAGATTGCCCAAACCTTTGTATACAACTGTTTTTTGAGTGCGTTATTTATCATTATAACAAAATTCAACAAATGGAAAATAATAGGCATCCTCAAAAGGCCCTTCACTATCTAGACTCTTTTACACCTGGTTACTTTGTGCTACTTATGTAATAGGATTACATCAGGATAAGACAAATCCACATAAAAATGCAAGTGGGAACACACCAAAGACACTTTAAAAACTAATGTAAGTATAAAACTCTAACCTCTCAAACCACTTCAAGAGGTGATCTGAGATTCATTTGAGCCACATGTTATAACAGTGTACCAAGACACTTATTTAACAATTAGAGCCCCTCCCTTACAACTAGTGTACCAGTAACAGTTGTGCATATTTGCATATATTGTGATCATGTATTTTAATCATGTTGTAGTAACATATTTGTTTTATTTAGTTTTATTCTTAAAAGGTATGTTAATTCAGTTGAAAGAAAAAAACTGGTCAGTGGTCCAGATAAACCAGTTTTGAATTCTAACTGGCAGCAACAGGGCCATTAACATCTGTAGCGAAACTTGTAGTGCAAAAACCAGTAGTACTACATTTTCATTTCATTTCTCTCCCCCAAAGACAAAGCTTGCAGAGTGTTTAAAGGTATAATAAAATCATGTGCAGTTTAATCACAGTCCTCAGAATGTAACAGTATACTGTAACTTTAATATTTATAGTTTTTTCATTAGCAGATTTAATTCTACATAAAACAACATTCAGAGAAATTGGTTAATGGGATTGAAACACACACACACGCGGTTGCACAGTGTCCGTGTTGGCAGGGATTGGTCTTCTGGCCTGAGCTGAGAGTATGGCAGGCAGACAGTGAGTTGGCTTGCTTGGGTGTTTTAGCTGCTGTATTGTACATATGTCACTGCAGCTGAACACCTGGCATGTGAGAGCCGGTGAAACAACAGTGTGTGTGTTTGTGTGAGAGTGTGACACTGATCACTTCTGTGCAGTATTTGGCTGTCAGACCTTTCCTGTCTTTTGTCTTTTCATAGTGTAATTTGTTAGTCCTTTTTGGCACCCTTTCTTTTCCCTCTCTTGCAAATCTTGTGCTCTCCTGGTAACAGTAAATGGCAGTAACAACAAAAACCTGCAACACTTTGTGATAATGCTTCTCTTCCCAGCAGGCCTTGCTCCATTCTGCCTATCAGCCTGCATCAAACGTGCGTGTATGTGTGTGTTAGTGAGTGTCACTCTCCCGCATACATTCTGCTTCACTAAGCTTCAGCTGCCAGCAGGAAAATGGCCCAGAGAAAGACGATCTGGACACACACGCATATGCACGCTACCATTTACCACAGACAGTGAAAGAGAGCCGCTGCTTCTTTGTTCCTCTTCTTTACCTCTCTTCACAGCCATCCTTTCACTCTCCTTAAGTGAAAGTGGGTGAAGACACTGTACTTATTGTTGGTCACCAATCAGTAAAAACGTACACACACATTCAGACAGCTCAGTCTGACGTGACTAGTAGTGTAGTAATGTGACTACACTACTAGAAAGCTATGGTTTGGTGTCAATCGAAATGTGTGATCTTGGATCATGGTCACACACACACACGCACAGCCATGTAATCCTGATGTTTCTGTGTGTTTTGATGACAGGCATCCAGGGAGAATCTGAAGATGGAGCTGCTTGCAGATGTGGCCTTATTGCCGGGAGAAGAGAGAATAATAGGTGAGTTTTTATTTTATTTTATTTTTTATTATTATTATTTATATATATATATATATTTTCCAGTAAAACTGATCACTGGCCAGTGTGTCATGGCTTCATAGTGAGTGCCAGATGAATGGTGCATTCCATTTCCACAATTCCACAAAAATCCATAATGTCACACATCAATACAACATTACCACCTATTGTTGACAGCACATCATGGGTTAGCATCACTAGCTGCTTTATGATCAGTGTCCCAGCAGTAGCCTTCTTTAGACTGTGTTAGTTCGAATACAATTAGTATTCAGTATGGAAACACTCTTGAAAGTGGGCTCCCACTATGCCTGGAATTAAAGCACAAAGCCAACAGGTTCAAATCCTTTTCTACTGGCAGTGGCTCTTAGGTAAATTCCTTGCATATTGCTATGTTGGCAACGTAAAACACAGATGCCCCACTGTCTGATTTGAATCCTGAGATCAGGCAACAGTCAGACATTCTTTTCTATCACAGTCGTTACACACATACTCAGGACACGCAGCAGTGCACAAACCCAACTTTTATATCAATAATAAACAGAATCGAAAATAAAATGAAGTTGCTGTTCCCGTAAATGATGTCTCACACCTAGACAGCCTGAATCCGCACGTCACTTTCCTTTTCTGAGAAGTGCTTTTAAAGGGAATGGCAAGTGAGACGATGATTGGTTTATTTTATGTTATGAAGCACCCATGATTGATTAATTAGGAGAATTAGTACATGCTTTATGCACGTTTCAAACTGCGCAAAGTGTTTTTTTTCCCGTCTTTATCATGGCAAAGGCACACTGACACACCCTTAATCAAGCTGCACTGTGCTTAGTTGATGATTCACATATAGTGCACTAAAAAGGCTCTTTGGCCTTTTTTTAGTGTAGTTTCACAAGTATTCCAGTGCATTTTGTAGTTTATCCTGTCACTGGGTCATTCCTGCTTTTCCATGTTGTCAGTAAACGTTAGTGAGGTTGCTAGATCTTGGTTAGATGTGCTAAATTTAGAAGGACCTTTTCTTGGATTGCCACATTGAATCGCTCCAGTGCTGCTCCACAGCTCAAATCTGACAACTCCTATTACTGCACCACAGAATCCAACAGGATTTCATTACAGACACTTGGAGAGAGAGAGAGATGTGATTTTGTGGGTTCTGTGTTTGTCTGAGGGTCGGTCTGTCTGTCTGTGAAAGTGTTCACCTTTGTGCAGGAACATACTAGGATTTAGGAATGTACAAACATACTAATATTGTTTTTCATATTCATCAAAAATGTATTTGTCATGCATGTAAAATCTAGATGTTAATAATGTGCAGCAAGGTTCACCAGCTGAACTTCATTTGGAGTGTAGGAACAGGGTGTGAGGTCTTTTCCAAATCATGCATTACTTCACTAACGGTGTGCAGCATCTTGGTGTCAGAGATTTAAGGTGCGTTTATAAAGTAGTGTGTGAAGTGATGGAATATCAAAACATGTTTGCATAGACTAGGCATATAACAGTAGCTATTTTATGGTGATGTATTGTCTTAAACATCAAGGTAAACAATGTTGTTGTTGTCCTTTTTAAGACTCAGTTAATGCCAGGGGTGCTCTGGAATGCTCTGGAAAAATAAGAGACCACTTAAAAGTTATGGGTTTCATTGATTTTACCAAATTGAAAACCTTTAAAATATAATCAAGAGGAAGATGGATGTTCACAAGCCATCAAACCAAGCTGAACTGCTTGATTTTTTTTCACCAGGAGTGGCATAAAGTTATTCAAAAGCAGTGTGTAAGACTGGTGGAGGAGAACATGCCAAGATGCATGAAAACTATGACTAAAAACCAGGGTTAATCCACAAAATATTGATTTCTGAACTCTTAAAACTTTATGAATATGAAGGATAGAATGTCTTCTTTGCATTATTTGCGGTCTGAAAGCTCTGCATCTTTTCTCATTTCCTGCATAACAGGATCCTGCATCTAAATAACAATATTTTTATCTGGAATTTGGGAGAAGTTAGTTTGTTGTTTATAGAATAAAACAAACATATAAATTACCTATAAATACCTATAAAAAAGGTTTCTATATATTTTCCAGAGCTGTATAATGAGAATATGAAAGCATTATAATTCAGTTACACCTGTTTGATGATCTTTTAATTATTCACAAATTGAATAAAAATTAGTGAACTATTAGCAGAGTAGCAGGCATTACAATACAATATTGTCATTTTTGTATTATGTAAATTAATTTTTAGACCTTGTATAAAATCATTTTGAACATCTAAATATTTAGGATATATTGACCAGCACTAGCTGAAACTGGTCTACAACCAATTCAGTTTTAAAACTTGTGATCTCGAAGTTTGGGAGAGTTTACTTTTAAACTCCTCTACAGTCAGACTTTCATTCAGCTGCTGCAACTGCCTACTGATCTTTATTAATGCATAAATCCTCTCAATACTACGTCTGTTCTCCCTCAGACAAAGACCTCATCTACATGTGTCCATTCAATGGCGCGCTCAAGGGGAAAGTATTCATCACCAACTACAGACTGTACTTCAGGAGCACTGACACGGTGAGTGTGTGTGAGTGAGTGTGAGAGAGATGAATGCTGCTTTTGAGTAGCAAAACATTTTACCAGCAGTTAGTATGGGCTGGCCATGTATACGTTTCCTACAGCAGTCCACCCTGAGGCTGCAGTGTTTGTGTGTTTTTGTGGTGTCCGTGAGCTCATCTGTGAAACTTCAGTCTGAGTCATGCTTCCTCCTTCACCTCTTCAGCACAGTTACCTATAACAACCACACACAGTCCCTCTGAACCCTCGCCAGGTCCTCCAGAAACACCCTCTGTCTCTTTCTTTTTACTCTTTTTTTTTTTTTTTTTTTTTAACGTGCTGTTTGTGAAAAAGCCCTCTCCCTTCGTTTTTTTCTCTCTCTTTTTTTTCTGGGCATGTTCTTTTTCCCGTTTGGATTACACGTTATCTCCCAGAAATGCCGCACATCGTGTTTGTCTATCTGTAGCAGCAGGGTGTAAAAACAGAAGAGATAGGGCTGAAAAGAAGATTGGAAGTGTTTGAACATCATATCTGGACTCTTTCATCTTTGTCCTGGCACTGACTGCATTTGGCACACAGTGAGGGAGGCACCTGCAGTCCTGCTGGAAGTTTCAGCTGCTGCCATGATCTGCTGGAAAGAGGGGGTTTGAGGGAAGGGTAAAGAGGGAAGAAGGAGGGAGGACTTGGAATTTCCCTGTGGAAAAGTTTATTAATATTTGATGATAAATGGAACAGGTGTTGCCTTATTTTGGGGTTTTCCTGTTGTACCAGTATGGGCTGGTGCCTGAGCTTATACGGAACATTTGTTCAATTCTAAAACTGTGCAGAATGTCTTCTGAACTGAGCTGCTGAGGTTTACATATATATATATATATATATATATATATATATATATATATATATATATATATATATATATATATATATATATATACATATACATATACACATATACACTAGGGTTGTAATGGTACACAAGTCACAGTGTAGTTAATGGTACACAGTGTGCAGTGTAGTGGTTCAGTTTAAGTACGGTACACCAGTATTTGCACAAACTAACAATTGTGCAAATAGCATGTTGCTTATTCTATTTAGCCCTATATTATCGCTCCAGAGGTCAGAATCTGTATAGTACACTGTAAAGTGCTAACATTCAGTATATCGTCGCAGAAAAACAAGTATCTGCATTTTTGTCGATTTTTTGTTTACAACATAATTTGAGTCCCTTACAAAATTTCTTGATAAATGGACCAATAGAAATACTTTAAAATTACCTGAAAAATGTTGCTGTTATGGAAATACCTGTTGGGATAAGCACAGGGGAGGGATAAGCACAACTATTTACTATAGGAATTTTCCTAAACCAGTTAAGTTTCCACAATACCATGTCACATTTAACTAATGCTAATTGATAATTATCTCTTGTATCCCCTTTCTCTCAGGAATCCACAGTTACCCTAGATGTACCCCTGGGTAATATCAGCAGAATAGAGAAGATGGGTGGAGCCTCCAGTCGAGGGGAGAATTCCTACGGCCTAGACATCACCTGCAAGGTAATGCTCTACTATTGAAGACTGCACCTTTTTATTTAATTATTAACAGATTCGTCAACATTAAGTAATGAAGCCCAGTTTTAAATTATATAAAAAAAAAATAATGCGGATAAGTAATTTTTTAGGTGAAATCAATTATTAAGATTATTTGGATTTTTTTTTATTTACCCTCTATTTTACAAAAAAGGAGCTGAATTCCTGCCACCCAGATTGTTTAGATTTAGCTATTCTGCCCAAAGTTTCATGGTTCTATCTCAACATTGCGACCATCTCTGATAACTTATTGAGGTGTTGCCTAATGCACCTGTGTGTATGTGTGTGTATGTGTATGTTTGCAGGACATGAGGAACTTGCGGTTTGCTCTAAAGCAGGAGGGCCACAGTCGTAGAGACCTCTTTGGAGAGATTTTTAAATACGCCTTTCCCCTCTCTCATGGACAGGTCAGTTCAAACACACTGCTATATTCATTTATACTGACAATGCTCATTACTTGGTACTTGAAGCGTGCTGGTTTGCACTCATTCTTCTAATTATAGTGACCACCTCCCAAATCTCCTGAATACAATAACTGAATTCCAGGAACTTAAATGCTAAAACAATAATTTATGGAGCAAAATGGTTTAAATATTTGTATTTCAATGGGACAAAACATCTTTGTGTGGGGTTGAGTCTGTATATTCTAGTTTACAACAGTTGGTTCTTGACCACACAATCTGATTGGATGATACCATACGTTTATCATTTCATTGACTACTGGTTGCCAACTAACAACAAGGATTGCTTTGCTCAAATCATGTGGTGGAACTGCTTTTTAATAGAAAAAATTAACTCGCATCAGTGTTTTGTTGTAATGTCAGACACACTTTTTTCTTATTATTATTTTTAATGCTCTGTAGCCTAACCTTATTGTATGATGTTTTTAAACTTCTCAGGATGTTGAGTTTTAATGGTTATAGTTGTATTGATAACATTATCGCAGGTTGACCACGTCTTGCTTTTATCTCATACTGGTTTACTGTACTGCATAAGCCAATGTGGCCTCTTGATACATAAGAAGTTAGTTTTCTCAGCGATTTCAACAATTAACATTAGGTAAACTAATACAGCAAATCTTCCATTTGGACAAGTAAATGAAAACAGTAAGCAAGGTGAGGGAACTTTTGGACGTCATTTAACCTAATACAGACAAAGCCAAAGACATATTTACATCACACTTACTGAAATACATAACTTCTAATTTTCTGTATTAAAATATGCAACACCATTACCCTGTGATTGGTTATTAAAGCCGTACTAGAAATTAACGCTCATGATTGAAGAGAAAACCGTTGGATATAATCTATCAATATGACCATGTCAACAGTGTCTGGTTAGCATCTAGCTTCCTAGATCAGATATCCGGGATCAGATCTAGCCTGTCTGCCACTTGACTGTCAGATGGGCAACCTCTCATTTGTAAGCTCTTATCACCATGTTAGTTTGGTTCAGCTCCATGGCCTTCTTAAACACAACAGTCTGAGAATATTTGCCTGTCCAAATGTCTCTAAAAAAGTGAAGAAGAAAGAAATGAATGAATGGTTGGAAAGTAGTTTTTTTGGCCTATATAGGCCTTTAAGTCTTATAGAAGAGAAGTGTGGTGTCCTTATTAGGAAGGGTTTCAAGCACTTCACTCGGATAGCTTGTTGTCTCTTAGTTTATATACATTTGGCCACAGATCAGTAGAACATCTGAAGAAACTTCACTGCCACTCAGGGTCATATTTCCCTTGCAGAACGTGTTGCTGACAGAAGCCTTCCTTGCCTTGTGTCATTGTGACTATAATAGTATTTATTTGTAAATCAATGTATGCTCAGAGTGGAAGGCTTCATATATATGTTAGTTTATGCATTAAAGTATTATAGGCTTTAATGCTGTATACATCAGTAATGTTATTTCAGACTTATGTGAATAATTTATTTATTTGAAATTCTTCTGTCTCTTCTGCAGCCACTCTTTGCATTTCTGAGTCAGGAGAAGTTTGAGGAAAACGGCTGGAACGTTTATAAGCCCATGGATGAGTACAGGCGACAGGTAAGAAAGTCCTGGTCTTAGAACAGCCTCAGCCCCTTTACTTACCCTGAACTGGCGCTTCCACCCTTTTCTGTGAACTTGCTCCCATTTCAAGAGCTCAGTGTATTCAATGTAAATATTTGTGTCTGGTCTTCTACATGTTTTTATATCATCCTACATCCTGCAGCTTACATAAGCACGATCATCTCTCCAAGCATGTTCCACCCGGGCTTGTTTATGTGCACAGAATTTGCACATGGGCTTAGTCGTGTGTAATATCATCACAGGCTTACGGCTTCGGATGTGTAGAAGTTTGTGTAGTTTAACTTGTCTGAAAAGGTTGAAAGGGCCAAGATTAGAGGAAAGGTCAGAGTTACTGATAACTTCATCCGGTGGTGTAAATTCCAGCAAAATAGCTTAAAAAAAAAAAAAACGTAGCTCTCTTTTATTGTAGCAGTGTTTTCAGGATCATTAATATTGAATGTTGCTTTGGGATCAGGTCTTGCTGTCGAGCATTTTTTACTAAGAGAAGTTGTGTCTCAGGTTCAGACGCTTACCTTGCTGTTTCTGCCTTCTGCTTTCTATAGGGTCTGCCCAATGAGAGGTGGAGAATTTCATTTATCAACTCCAACTATGAGCTGTGTGACACTTACCCCACCATTCTGGTGGTTCCTTTCAAAGCTACGGAGGAGGACCTGCGGCGAGTGGCAACCTTCCGCTCCCGCTGTCGTATACCGGTGAGCCTTAAACTTGGGAAAGAGCAGAAAGCACCAAACCAAGATGATTATAATTTAGGACACTTTCTTACCTGCTTTGTTTGTTTGAGAAATACTTTCTTCAAATACTTTATGTTTAGACAGTTTTAACAGGTGTGGATTCTCTAGGAGTACTTACCAGGTGTTTACATACCAAACAACTGAACTGCAGGTCCTACAATATGGTTCAGATCACTTTGGTCTAAACCAGTTTCAGGTCTCTGTCAAATTTTATTAAATTAAATTTATTTAGACACAAACTTTGCTCTTGCTAAAAACCTACATGCTGAAAATGACAATGGACCATGGAATATGAGCAATCTGATTAAATGTTCAGTGTCAGACTAAGGTTTTAATGTATATGGCCTTCATAGAAAGAAAATATTTAAAAAATCTATATTTGTGTTACTGTGTTTGAAAAACATCTACAGATGGATGGCATTTTTTATTTGCATGCAGCATAATAGGTAGATTTTATAACTTAATAACTTAACTTAATAATGTAAAATGAAAATGTAAATTGCCTATATGTATTTTATTTTGCTTTCCAAAGTAAAAAGCAATTACAAACTTAAAATATAAAAGTATATTTTTAAAACACTGTACTGCACAGACAAAACTACTAAAAAGGCCAAACATTACCTATAATAAACTTTTTTTTTTTTTTTTCAACCAAATAATTTCGGTTAAATCTTTAGTGTATCCCTGCATTTACCAAAGTTGTAATGGTAGATAAAAGAATTTTATATTGTTAAATGCTGGTAGAATTTCAATTACAGTTTACTAACTGTTATAGGTTATTTTTATTAACACTGTAATAATTATATTTTAAATACTAAATGCTCCTCTGCTAAGAAAATCTGGCTTGATGCACTGACTTGTCGCCAGTTTAGAATTAAATAGAACTAGAATAAATTGGTTTCACACAAAACACTGATTGACTGGTGAGAAAATAATACTGTATCATTAGATTAAATTGGCCTTTTTTTATAATGTGCATCTCTAAACCTTGGTGTGTTCAGGTGCTGTCATGGATTCACAGGGACAACCAAGCAGTTATCATGCGTTGCAGTCAGCCCCTGGTGGGAATGAGCGGCAAGCGCAACAAGGATGACGAGCGCTACCTGGACATCATTCGTGAGGCCAACGGCACCACCAAACTCACCATCTATGATGCCAGGCCTAACGTCAATGCTGTGGCCAATAAGGTAAGACAGCAGCAGCAGTCACAGTAATGTTCTATGGGTAGATTCATGTTGAGTGGTAGACTGGCAGACAAACATGGGTTTAGAGGCTTTGGGGGCTATGTAGCTATCTATATTGGTTGTGGGTAAAGAAATCACAGTACTCTTTTCTTTGAGATTAACATTGATTTAACTCATATATTCATCATGATAATGGATATGTGGAACTTACCAGACATGGGCTTCTTCTGTTCTGTTCTAATTTCATTTGTAGGGGATGTGTGGGTTGTGTTTGCTTGATCGGTTACTGGTCAAGTCAACAGACGAAACCCAGGTAGAGTTAAGCAAGCAGAGGAAAGAACACCAAATGTGTGTCTGAGTATGTACAGTCCTGGAAAAAATAAGAGACCACCAAAATTATAAGTTTCTTTCATTTTACCAAATTGAAAACCTCTGGAATGTAAACAAGAGGAAGATGGATGATCACAAGCCATCAAACCAAGCTGAACTGCTTGAATTTTTGCACCAGGAGTAAAGGCATGAAGTTATCCAAAAGCAGTGTGTAAGACTGGTGGAGGAGAACATGCCAAGATGCATGAAACGTGTGATTAAAAAAACGGTTATTCCAGCAATTATTGGTTTCTGAACTCTTGAAACTTTATGAATATGAACTTGTTTTCTTTGCATTATTTGAGGTCTGAAAGCTCTGCTTATTTTTTGTTATTTCAGTAGTTTCTCATTTTCTGCAAATAAATGCTCTAAATGACAATATTTTTATTTGGAATTTGGGAGAAATAATGTCCGTAGTTTATAGAATAAAACAACAATGTTTATTTTACTCAAACAAATAGTTAAATCAGAGAAACTGATTTAGAAACTGAAGTGGTCTCTTATTGTTTTTTCTAGAGCTGTATGTTTTTTTTTTTTTTTTTTTGAGTGTGGCAAAAGCATAAACCGCCTGAGGTAAAACTGGCTGCAGAGTGGAGCACTAATATGGCAGTGATGTAGAACATCACCATATTCTCCTCCGCTGGCCGAGCATTTGAAAAAGGGCTGTATTGATCCAGTAATTTCCCGCACACAGCGTGAGGCATCTGCATGTTTTATGGGCGTGCTCATTGGCTGTGGAATGTCCACTTTAACCTTACAACTTCAACTTTTGAATCCTAGGCCACAGGAGGGGGTTATGAAGGGGACGACGCTTATCAGAACGCTGAACTCGTTTTTCTGGACATCCACAACATCCACGTGATGAGGGAGTCGCTGAAGAAATTGAAGGACATTGTTTACCCCAATGTGGAGGAGTCTCACTGGCTCTCTAGTCTGGAGTCCACTCACTGGCTGGAGCACATTAAGGTACAGCTTAAATTGGATTTCTATAGGACAACTGTTTAACTACACTCAGAGCCTCCATTCTTGCAATAATCCAATGAACTGTAGAAGTCAGTGACTATATTTACATGCAGAGATTTTCTTCAATACGATTGAGATAATTCCGGTTATTGAATCTGATAGAAATGTTTATAGGTACAGACTACTCAACAAACTGATAAATCTCTGTGTACATGCACAGTACAAGTAACCCAATCCAACATATTGAGCATGCATAGAATGTTACTAAAATGAGATAAAAATTTACCATGACAACCAGCATCACATGTCCAGTCAGTTTAGGAGAAGCACCAATTTACCAGCTAGTGTGTTTGTTGTTTTTCATTTTAAGTGGCAAACTGGAGAATGTTTATTATATTCACTTATTTAAAAAGGAGGAGAGAGTCATTACCAGCAGCGGGAGGGGGAGGGGGCGTAAAAACACGAGGTAACCGCATGGCCTCCGCGTAGCTGGGCGCGTGCTTGTAAAATGCTGCGGCTGACAGCCTGTCGAAAGCTGTGCACCTCAGTTTGGCACAATTTTGCGCAGATATTTCCAGTTAGAGCCGAAATCACTCTTTTAATCCCAGAAAAAGGCTCTTATTTACCTTTGAAAAAGCCTTTTAACTGCCCGATTAAAGGGCCGGTTATTGTTGTTTTCCTGGGTTTTCAATGCTCAGTTGACTCAAATGCGCTTACTCAATCAGCTCTTGGTCGGTCCGTATCTCTGACGTGAGACAGTGTGCGGGTGGGGGCGGGGATGATGACATCACAGGCTGTACATTGTTAAATATCTCGATATATATTGTCGAAATAAAAAAACTGTGCAATGTCAATTTTTTCCAATATCATGCAGCCCTAGCAGAAAACATACTTAAACTTTTAGATTCGAAATGTAACCGATGCAGGTGTTTACATCGATATTATTGGCTATTATAATTTTCTATTGAATTGATTATTTAAGGGATTATCCGTTTTATTTCAGGAACAAATTATGTCAGGATTCAAGATGATAGCCATTATTCGGGCATAGCCTTAAAGATAGCTCCCTCACTTATTTCTTGCTGTGTGTTTTGTTTTGCTTTCGTTTCTGAAATATAGCATGTTGTGCGACTTTTGACCATGTATGTAATTATAATAATTTAAGCATTCTACTTGGGATTTGTCAGTGGTAATTGTTTTCATTTTTATGACTGCAATCAGCCATGTATTTATTTAATTAATAAAAAAAAAAGCAAGTTCACATCTGTAATCTCAAATGACTGCCGTTCACACATTTCCTGTGAACACTTGTGATCTAATTTCTCACATAATTTCCACTGGTGGAGGGGCGGGTCTGGTGTTGCTGTTATGTATGTACGTTTCAGCAGTGACTCAGTTAATGCGTATAGTGCTTTGCTGTCAGGGAAGCATCAAGACACTGTGGCATTTGCACCACAATAATGAGGTTAATGTGTTGTACCTCATTCACAACTGAACATGATCCTGGCTACTTATGATCTGATAATCCATTTACATTTTAATACAGTGGTTGATTTGTTCTGTCCACTTTGACTGCAGTAAATAAAAGGTGGCTTTAAGTGTGAATTGATATGAAGATGCTTTTCTTCTCAAATGTAACACTATTGGTGTAATGGTGATTATGTTGCATGTTTATCTTATGTGAATCGGTTAGTGTAAATATTTGCTTGTTCAGTTCTAACTCATCTGTTCTCTCCACCTGTTGTGCTGTAGCTGGTGTTGTCCGGGGCGATTCAGGTAGCAGATAAGGTGTCTTCAGGGAACTCTGTGGTGGTGCACTGTAGTGACGGCTGGGACCGCACAGCTCAGCTCACCTCTCTTTCAATGCTGATGCTGGACTCCTACTTCCGCACGTTCAGAGGGTTCCAGGTGCTGCTTGAGAAGGAGTGGATCGGCTTCGGACACAAGTTTGCCTCGGTTTGTACTTTTCCAAATCTGTTTTCCACCACAGTATGTTCAGTTTTTGTTTTTTACATTTTTTTATAAGCTAAAATGTGTGTTAATTATACTTATACAGAGCACAACTGGCTTTGCTCTTTCGGGGTGGGTAGATGGTGCTCTTTCCGCTCATCACTCCAAAGGGTGATGTCGATCAGCACATAACGTCTGTGAGCTGATGTATCGGAACCGAGTCGCTGCGCTTTCCTCCGAGCGTGTTGTGATGCTACTCGGCAATGCTGCATTAGCAGCAGTTCAAAAAGAGGCGTGGTCTGATTTTACATGTGTCAGAAGAGGCATGTGCTAGTCTTCGCACTCCTTGTGTTGTTGCATCATTTGTTATTGGGGGATATACAGCTGGCTAGCAGCTGATTGGGTGGGACAATTGATCAAGCTAAATTGAGGAAAAAATGGTAAAAATTGGAAAAAAATTAGAAGTACTAAAGAAAATGACTGATTACTTACATAGGGGTATAATGTAATGTAATGTAATTTAATAATATTTTATAAAAGTGTAATTAATAAATAGTCATTTGTTAAAAAGACTTAATTGCTGAAACAGTAATCTCTTAAAAAGAATTAATATAATTAATGTTTGTCACCCACCCCTGTTGTATGCCTTGCGTTCTGATTGTATGTATTCTTGTTTTCCCTTATTGTATATACATGCAGAGAATCGGCCATGGAGACAAAAACCACGCAGATCAGGACCGGTCACCCATATTCTTGCAGTTCATAGACTGTGTGTGGCAGATGACTAAACAGGTAAGTGCTTAGATCAGCAGTGCAATGTATTTTTTTTTCTCTATTAATATAACTGCTGACCATCTGGGTAAGATTTCAAATTGTTGACCTTTGATTCACTCTAATAAAAGACAACATTTAATGGATGTGTCTACAAAATGCCAGCAAATTCTCGATACGGTTGTCAAGCGGTCTGTTATCATTTATTCTAAATGAATGCCATACATAAATATAATGCAACCCAATAAACATCCCTTACTGCTATAAAATATATAGAAAAGTCTGCATAGTCAGCATGTTCAGTAATGCTAAATTAGTTTGAAAGTATAAATCACAACATGCACTGTGTGTGAACACAATATCAGCAGCTTCATTGGCTTCTTCTTACTGTAAGATATCGTTTATTGAACACTATCTGACTTTCCTATTCTTCCTTCAGTTCCCAACAGCATTTGAATTCAACGAGCATTTCCTGATAACGGTCCTGGATCATCTGTACAGCTGTCGCTTTGGCACGTTTCTCTACAACTGCGAGAGCGTCCGTGAGAACTATGTAAGACAAAAGTGCGCACACACACACAAAGCACATGTGGTCATATGTGTATTTTTTGCAGTTGCTTAGCTGCTTAGCAGTTTATTTCCTAAAGAATATTTCAGTGGATGGCTCTTTTATAATTTGTTTGTTTGTTTGTAACTTTTCCCTATTTTTTGGGAAGGTCCGTTTACCCAATCTCTGTTTCTAGTAACTCCTCCATTACTAGTAATGCACCCATCACTAAAGCCAGGCGGACAATGTGCGATTTTAGCCCGATTTGAAGCCCGATCTGGTCGGATGCGACTGAATTTCATGATCGGGCCGAATTTTAGCTTGATCGTGCGTTGTTTGTCGTGCAGTGTGAGAGGGGAAACGATGTCCGATTAATTGCCCATACGAGCTGCGAATGAGCAGTCGGACGCGACCAGGGATTTCTGACATGCCAGAAATTTTGGTCGCTTGTCTCACAGTGTGAGCTGTTTTGCGGGCCGATTTCTTAACGTCACGACCTGTTTTCCCAAAAATCTGAACAGTAACTATAAATTATTATTAGTCATATTTATTTCTGTCAGTTATAAGGATTTATATTTATGTTCGGTACACAGACTTATAGCTTAATATAGCAGACACAGGCATTCTGCTGTTTAATAATTTCAACAGATGCTTATTCTCAGTCAATAGCTGGAGTTTTTGAAAAGAAAAATTAAAAGAGAAAATAACTTTGACAAACATAAATTTATTTTATTTCACTTTGCTATTATATCTGAAAAATAAAGCACATTGTCAGTGTCTGGTGCTGCCTGTCAATTATATAAAACTTAAAACATGCACAGAAATATAAAGCTATATTTTATAATTCGTTTCTTTTCGCCAGGGCAAATTTATTAAAATTATAAATATATTAATTTATTAATTAAAATCTCGTCCAGTGCTCCAGAATATTAGCCACGCAAAGCCAGCTTAGCGCAGCGCGTGGCATTGCGTGCGGCACTGCGCGCAGAATAACCTCTGTTTAAATAAATAAGGTCGGAGAAGTGTAGTAAAATTAATGCTATTAAACTTACTAAAGCTAATAAATGTACTGATAATTAATCAAGATAAATCGGACAAAATGCGCTGCGCCTCTCTCTCGCTCTCTTTCGCAGCGCGGAGCTGAATTCAGCGCGAGGCTACAGATAATATAAAACTCAGTTCAGTTGAATAAAAATAAGTAAGGGCCTGTAAGTACAAGCAAAGGACCTGTAAGTAAATATTGTCAAATATAAAGAATAGTTTGAGGTTTTGGTTAGCTGTTTTCATGATTTGAAACTGAAACTAACTGAAACTTTGATTATTCTGCAGAAAGCCTGGGTTATTTTAAACGAATTTTATATAAGTTTATATTTTATATTTTTTATTTATTCATTTTAATTATTTTTCTTCTTTTATTAATCAAATCATTAAATATATCTTCATAAGATATACATTTTGTACCTTTGTCAATTTTTATGATCTTTTTAAAAGGTCCTATTTTCCCTTTTTTACGTATATATTTTATTCGTCTATAATAAATGTCAGTTTTTATTTCTATTTTTTATATATTTTTTTAATCCCTTTTAAACTGTTAATGCTCAGCGGCACTTTAAATGAGGGTCCCTATCCAGTGTGAATAATCGATTGCTTGTTTAATATTCAGTGTTGCAAAATAAATTCAGTGTTTTTACATAAACAATAAACAGAATAAAAAATAAAATTATTTTATTTTATTTAAGCTGCTGGTGTTTCTTTCGCAGCCTGACGTGCAGTCATTTTTCTATGCGCTCTCCTTCTGTAAAACGGACAACCCGTAGAGTCCACGTCGCCTCAGCCACCTGCGAGTCCATGTACGTCTCTTCCGTGGACTTTCAGCGCACAACATGGCACAAATAAGCAAAGCTAAGCGCTTTCTTTTGCAAGGCGACATGTTGTGTTGAAGCGAGAGTTTGTACGCAAAGGAAGCTCCGCCTACGGGCTGCGTTTAGACGTGCAGTGTAAGCTCCCCCGTCGCAGCAGGTCAGTCGGACCGTACAGTGTGTGCAGATGAATCACAGGCGTTGTTCATACACGACAAACGATTCAAACGTGCAGTGTGAGCTCTCCAGAACGCATCCGATTAAAAAAAATCACACAGTGTCCGCCTGGCTTAAGAGGGTGAAGACTAGCACATGCCTTCTCTGCTTCTCTAATACTTTTGAAAACTTTATAAACTTTACAAACTTTAAAAACTCGTACATTACTGTAAAACATATATAATCACGTCTTATGAACAAATTAAAGAGATGCAGCAAATAAAATTAAATACTATCTACAATGAGCAGGAGCATCAAAATACACAAATAACACAGTAAAATGATGGCTCTGTCAGTGCTGAATGCTTGCAGCATGTGTGTGGGAGTTTTTCCCTTGCCACTGTGTCACCACAATAATTGGCAGCTCAACTTTTGTTGTAAAAAGCTAAATAGAAATCAAATTTAATTGAATTGCAGCAGCTGTGATTGGCTGGGCAGCATTAGAGGTGAGCAGAAAGCGAGTATTGTGATTGGCTCAGTTAACCAGTAGTTAACATCCTATTAAAAGGGATCAGCTGTTCCATTTTCCCAATTACTGCGCCTTCTCTCCACTCTTCCTGCTGCTCTCCTTGATTCCTCTACCTTCTTCCTGGGTAGGAAAGGAGATGAAGCAGAAATTTTGGGTGCAGTCTAGATGTGATGTGAGGAGTAAATACAATCAACCCACCCCAAGGAAAATCATGACCAATTGAGCGCACTCAGGTTCTGGCTGCTGATTAAAGCTGCATTGTCTGGAATTTAAACAATCGATCCTAAGATTATATTCATTGTGATAATTGATTTTATCCACCTAAAAATTGCCTTCTAAAAATTGTGGTGAACTCAGATCATCTTTGCCCACTGAAAGACTGTGGACTTTTTTTGAAATTGGACAATATTTGGCTTTCATTGGTTGGCTGTCACTCTCGCTGTTGGTTCTCTCTTTTGCTCCTTTCTCTCTCTCGCTTTCTGTCCGCTCAATTGTGTGAAGTAGAGCATGAGTGAGGGAGGACGCTTCAGTGGCTTTGAGCGGGAGCAGAGTGCACTTAGGGGAGATGAAACATTCATTCTGTGGCCCTGCGGAGCCATGCACAACAATAACTGTTAGAAGACGCAGGGCCACTTCACACTCGCACACCTCAGCAGTGCTTTCCACGTCTTCTCAGCATGGAAAGCTGATCTTAATTCTACTATGGGCTCATCTATTTGTGTTTGCATTGGTGCATTTAAATGCTGCATAGTGATGCACTGTGTCTTTTGGCCTAACAGTCGTTGTAGTGGAACGGTCAATTTCTAATATTTGTATTTATGCAAGAATATTATTTCAGTGACCATATTATGGAGGATGTTAATAATAGTCATGTTAGGATTACTCAGCTTGACACTAGTGTATCTTTTTGTGCAGAAGGACAGTCAAATTGTTGTCTTATCCTATTCACATTTATAGGTTTACTGATAAGAATGAGTAGAAATTTATTTCAATACACAAGAATACCATTGTTTATATGAACACACTGACCCATTTACTCTTTGTCACTTCAAACGTCCTCAGTGTCAGGATTACATCTGAATAAGACCAATTAACATAAAAATGCATAAACATATAAAAGTGTAAACACACTCAAGATGCATTTAAAATAGATACGAATCCAAACTAGTGAAAAACACTTTTGCAGGTAATAATTACGCTTTTCACCCCACAAAATTTGCTGTTTAAGATAATTTGCATACTCTGGCCCAGGATTTCATTCAAGCTGGAGACACATTTGAACATTTTAAGTAGAAAGTACAAATAAATGTGGTTAAAATTTTTTAAAGATACAACTAAGGTGTTATGCACTTGTGAGGTGAGGTGACGTGTAAATAGAGTTATTGATGCACAAAACTCGGATGTATTGTTTTTGTATGTGTGGGTAAACTCTCCAGCTTTTAAAAAGACGCGCCCAAAGCAAAATCTTGGGAACCCTCCATGATTTGCAGGACTTTTGCCCATTCTTCGATGCAAAAAACGCTTTTTAGTCCTGTGACATTATTGGCCAATTCCTTTGGAGGTATTTACACTTTTGTAGGAAAGAATTTAATGACTCTCTGATTACTTTAATTAAGATTATATTTGTTTAGGTGTTGCTGCACAATAGAACAGTGCACCACCAGTTCAGAAAAAAATCAGGAAGAAGGTTTTTTGTACTTAACTAGTTTCACTTACAGAAATTGGATCAAAGTTAACATCAGGGGTGTTTAAAATGACACAACATTTATAAATAAAAATAACAGTAGTCGAGCACCATTTAATGACTTCTAATTCCGTGTGGTGTTGTTTTTTTTTTTCTCTCCTGTAGAATGTTCGGGCGAAGACTGTGTCTCTGTGGTCTCTGATAAACAGCAGCCCTTCTATCTACATGAACCCTTTTTACACAGCGGAATCCAGCCACGTGCTTTACCCTGTAGCCAGCATGCGTCACCTAGAGCTGTGGGTGAATTACTACATCCGCTGGAACCCTCGTATACGGCACCAGGTAACTGAATATTGACATGATCATTCAAATCATTTAGATTTATTGTCTGCAGCTATGGGCTGATTAGCTACATTTCAATATTAGTGTACATTTATTTCTCAGCAAATTAGTGACTTTTGGTGTGAGTCCTTTGTTTGTCCGTTGGGGTGTGTGTGTGTGTGTGTGTGTGTGTGTGTGCTTGTTTATGTCCTCTTTTTGTGTCTTTGTTATATTGCCTTTGGGAGTGTGTGTGTGTGTGTGTGTCTGTGTCTGTGTCTGTGTGTCCCACCCTCTCAAATTCAGTGGTGCAGAAAATCCTCTTTCCCCAGTTTAATTACGTCCTGACTGGCACCACAGAGAGCTGCCGCTCACGCTGGCCTTATCTCCACAGCAGACACACACGCGCCCGGCCTCTCTCAGTGGTTTTACTGCCGGCACGCAAGGACTGACAAATAAGCCTCATGCATGTAACCTCAAAATGATTAATATATGAAAATAAACAATCCTGAACTCACCTAGTGACCATGTTCACATCAGTACTGGCTGAATCTGGTCGTAATACTAGTAAGAACTAGTCAGGTTAATAATGTGTCCCATCTGTACACTTAATGCATCCCAAAAGTATTGGATGGAGCACCATCATTCCGGAGAAAACTGTTCCACTGCTCTACAGCTCGATGCTGGGGGGCTTTACGCTTTTCTCCAGAGACAGAAAGAACTGTTTGTGTTTGTCTATGTGTTTGTGTGCATGTGCATTTGCACATCTGTGTCAGTAATGGGGCTGCAATGATTAGTCAATATAATCGACATTGTTGATTTATAAAAAAAATTGTCTACTCTAAATGTCCTTTGTTGACTAATCATTAATTAGTAGTAATTGTGATAAAAACACTGTTATAGACAAGATTTCTCATTTCCTCACTAAATATTAGCAACTTCCACATTCAAAGGACAATGTTCTGGACATTGGAAGGGCATTTAAATCCCATGTTCAGCTGTTTCTATCGTTTTGAACCAATAGTGAAAGTTAGAAATGGGGGCTGTACCCACAGCAAGCAGAGAGGGAGGGCATGGCAAAAATAATCGCTGACTAATCGATTATTCGGACAAATAGTCGCCAGATTAGTCGACTACTAAAATAGTCATTAGTTGCAGCCCTACTCAGTAATGGGTGCAGCTTAAAGTAGACAAAATTTGCAATAATTATTATTTTTTTTTACTTATAAAATGTAATTTGTAATAATAATTTGTCACTATTCTTCAATTAAAAATAGCATTGTTAACTATTGTTGTTACAGATAACAAACACAATTATAAAGAATGTGTATTAATTTTAATTGTGTAAAAGCATCATACATAAATAATGGATGTGAATAATTATAAATGACTTGTTGATTTAAATAGTTTAAAAAAATCTTTTTTTTTATACAGAGCTTTCATGCTCCTTATAGATTCATCACGATATTTTTCTAGAAACTTTGAAGTAAAAATTATGGACGCCTATTTTCTCCATTAAATTATTTTTATGAGATATTACAAGTTCAAATTAAGAGATACTAGGTCATAATTGGGAGACACTAGGTCATAATTGGGAGACACTAGGTCATAATTGCGGGATACTAGGTCATAATTGCGGGATACTAGGTCATAATTGCGGGATACTAAGTTGTATTTAATTGTGAGATACTAAGTCAAAATTGTGAGATACTAAGTCATAATTGTGAGAAACTGAGTCATAATTACGAGACATTAGGTCATAATTATGAGATACCAGGTCAGAATTGCGAGATTCTAGGTCATAATTGCGAGATACTAATTCATAAGTACCAGATACTAAGCCATTATTATGAGACACTAAGTCATTCTTACGAGAATACCCCCAGATTTAGAATCTCATATAATCTCATATAATCTCAATAATAATGACTTAGTGGAGGACCCTTTTTTATTCTTTGTGATAAAAAACGGCTTCCATAGAAGACTCATCAGTCACCTACAGCAATAAAAAGCATTAGAATGCATTCCTTTTGTCTGCAGAATGTGTTTGCCTTTTCTGCCCCCTGGTGGTTGACGGGTGTATTACAGCCATCCAGTAAAAGACACTCTTTTTTTTGTGTGTGTATCTGTCTGTCTTGGCAGCAAAGTCCGGTGGAGCAGCGCTACAAGGAGCTCCTGGCACTGCGGGATCAGTATCTTAAGAAGCTGGAGGAGCTACAGTTGACAGACTCCACCCACCTGAGCAACAGCTCCACCCCCAACGCCTCATCACCCAATCAGCACATCACACACCTGCAGACACCCTTCTGAACGCACAGGCACAGCAACATGCGGGACGTTTGTACATAGCAATAGTAATAATGATGATAACACAAACTGTAAACCGTAGTAATGTCGACGATAACAAGTAACAGAAAACATACGCAATTATGCAATAATGTCACAATACGGCCTTCATAGCGCAGAGTCAGTCATGTTGTGACACGGACGAGAAGCCTTAAAGAGACAGTGATATGTGTATATGTTTATGTGTACTGAGGAATGGATTTGTGGGGATTGTGGGCAAAAGGCTTTAGCTCTTCCTAAACCACTGTGTGCACTATAGGCTTTGGATGAAGGGTGGTAAGTGTATGTAGGCAGGTAGGTAGGTATGCAGATGTAGGACTGGGCAGTATGATACAATATAATTGTATTGTAGTAACAAAGTATACTTCTCTGAGCATATCTTTGATATGGTAAGTGCTTAAAGAAAACAGACCCACTGCATATTTCATTACAGAGATTGTAATTAGTCCTATTTATTTGGAGTGCAGGAAATTTTGTATAAAATCACTGTAGTAGATATGGGGCATCGAGTATGTTTAACACATTACACATTAAGTGGTGAGAACACTTTTTCAGAGCGTTGCTAAAACAGAAGAGTTTGAATAATCTTAATCTTATAGCTGATGTATGTTGCGATGTCATATTGCGACTATGTATGTTTCAGAAATCTTTGGATTTACGTGAGATTATGCCAGATCTTATTCTGTGAGTTTATTGGCTGGTTGTAAAGCAAAAATCTGAGCAATGTTTCCCAATTGTCTGATTACTACAGTTTGTGTAAACACGTTTATCGTATTATTGATAAACACAGATGTTCGTATTATTATGAAATGCATTTAGACTAGGACTGTGTACTAGCAGGAACTTGGCTATGTGATATGCATCATGATACGGGAATTGTTTAAGCAATAATGCATGCGAGGGAGCGTGCCGTAGATCAGCACAGCAGTACCAATATTACTCATTATAGCACAAACCTTGAGTGTATTATTGCAATTATACCACAGTTTCATTATCGCTGGTTATTGAAAGATGAGAAAATACGATCAGTTTGGTTAAAAAAACTCCCTGAATTAAAATAATTCCGTTGTTGCTCTGTTTGTAGCTGCGCTGTTTGGCTTGTAAGCGCTGCATCGTTGCTAGGTTACCTGTTTGTGGCGGAGTAATACATGAAGAGCTTCAGTTACAGTGCATTACCGGCTGATGATAGCACTCACAGAACGCCTCTCAGCCAATCACATTGCAGGGTTGGAACTAACTGTGGTATAATCAACATATTGCGATACTGTAAGCAATGCAATCTGTAATGATTGTTTAAATCAAATTAAGGGGGACAGACAAAGGAATAAATCACACCGTCATAAATAGAATTACTTTTTATGAAAACCAAGAAGAGAATACAACACAGCACAACACCGTCAACATCTAGTCTGTGTTTTAACACAACACAAAATGAATCACTATCTTCACATCTAAACTAATATTAAAATATTAAACAACAAAAAATAAGTCAATAGAGTATTTAAAAAACTTCTTATATTCCTAATATAAACACATACAGTGTTTTAAATAGCAGTATTTAAAGGTTTTGCTGCTCTTGGTGCTTTTTGTTAGTGATACAAGATATTGAGATAAATATTTGTACCATAAAACGGTCATCAAATATTGTGATATTATATTTTTATCATACTGCCCAGCCCTAGGTTGATGTGTGGGGTATTCTGTACGTGTTCTGTAGATGATAGATACTTGGAGTGGATTTCAAACCCAAAATTAGCTATTCAATGCACTGACACTATGGAGTTTCATGTCTTATGGAAACTACCTTCTGAAACGGTGTTATACAGTGTCTGGTTTATGAAGAGCTATGGGCTTTTGCTGGTGTACTGTTCATTCAATCCCGCGTCAACCAGAGGATGCAAACTACTTTTGGTCCTTCAAGCAATCTTTTGTCAGTGTTGTGGACTTGGTCAATTTTAATGACATGATCTCACGTGTCTGACCACAAAGCATTTGTCCTAAGTGAGTTAAGACTGTGTGTGTATGTGTGCGCGTGTGAGAGTGTTAATGTTTTAACGTTTCAAGCATACAGGGCATTGGCTGCTGACGATAGATGCTGTCTACCTGTCTACAGTTTGGGAGGACGACGTCCTGAAAGAAGCTTTTTGGATGCGCTTATCAAACAGAACCAGGGTTTTGGGGCTAGAGAGACCAGTTCTGTGCCTTTTTCTGTGTGAGGAGTTCTCTAACCTCAAGTAGATGTTTTATAAGCAGAACTTTTTTTTTTGTCTTTTTGTTTGTTTGTTTGTTTTCTGTAGGCGGCATCAGTGGCAATGAAGGATTGATTTCTTTAAGCTTTCTGTTTTTGGATAGACAGGATCGCTATTGAGTCACCATGCACCACCATGCAGGCTTCGGGTTACCTCTTAAATTGTAGCCAGTACAATCGCCACGGATGCTTCAGACGCTATGGTTTGGGTCCCTTCCTATGGATGGGAGTCTGGTGTTCCATACGAGCTGAAGCTAAAACAAAAACTAACCTGTTGGGAGAAGCTGCCCTTCTGAGCTGTTCCAGAGTCGTCAGTTCTACCTGTTGCAGATACTGTTTAAAGGCTGGAAATAAGACTTGACGTACCAGATCTGGGACAAGCTCATTGGGGCACCGAGGTGCCATAACTAATGCTGCCTCAGAAAAGCGTACCTTTTTGAAGTCTTTGGCCTCAATGAGGAGATGAAGTTTAAACCATATTGTGAGAAGAAGTAAAAGAAGACGAAGAAGAAGAAAAAAAAAATCAGCAACGCTTTGCTGTTGGTTGTGTTTTTAGGGGGGGGGAAATCTATTTTTTATTTTGTACAAGAACCGTAACTATGTAATTACCTCAACAAAGCCTATTTTACTGTTGAAAGTTCTATTGTTGTAAAATATAGTTATTTTATTCAGTGTAAAATTTGACAGTTTTATACAAAGGAAAGTAATAAGAAACCTTGTTTTGATTGGTTGAACTGTTGGTAATTCGTGGACATCATTATATTTCTTTACTTAACGGGCATTTAGGCTTGCTTTTGAACATCATAGATCTGAGAACTCTCAGTTATCTGTAGGGAATTTTTGTTCTCAAGCCCTTTACTCTGTGTGAGGCTGAGTGAAGGAAATCTGCACTCATGTTTTTTTTCCCCAGGTTTTTTTTCTCTCAAGGTTTGGGGGGGGGGGGGGGGGGGGGTTCTTTATTTGACATTGGTTTGTGTTGTTTGGGGTTTTTTTAGGGATCAGCTTTTGTCTTCTGTTCTCCCTCATGTATGCTCCACTGTTTGATGGCCGCCTATTGTTCTGTAAATAATGCTGATTAAATTAATTTAAAGATTTCACACATATGAAGTTGATGATGTGGGTGTCGTTTCTCTGTGCTCCATTGCCTTTTGCCATTTATATTAATTTAGTATTTCTGTCTTGCAGTTATTGCTGGAGTCTATAAGGTGTGTAGGAGGCCTGTGATAACTGTGGGTGGGTCTCAAGTGGCTGTGCCCATCCAGACTGATATGCTTGTCCAAAGTTTGTAAGCATATATGCAGGTTATATGTGCTACATTATTTTGAGAGTACATGTTGCTGTTTTATGCAAACCCTCAGTTGTGTGCAGAGCCTTCCTTTTAAGATCAGGCTGATTTTGATTGGTTGATGTAGTTCTTAAAATGATCATTGGGCAAACTTTGTACTTGAGAAAAGTCCTACCAAAAAGCTAAATTAGATTCACAGTATGAATCCCATCTGAAAACAAATCCAAAAACCAAAAAAAATCAACAATTTTATTTACTGTGTAGTAACTGAAATGGGTGATTTGGATTCACAGTGTGAAGGAAAAGCAGCAACTATACTAGTGCATCTCAAAAATGTTATATATAATTGAGAAGTTTTACAAAATGTGATTCTCATATATTATAGAGATGTATTGCACACATTGTTACCAATTTTAAGTGTTTATTTCTTTTTTTGTTGATTATTATGGCTTACAGCCAATGAAAACTCAGAAAATTAGAATATTATATAAGACCAATGGGCAGTGTGCAAAGTGCTGAAAAATAAAATCCGCATCTTCATAAACGTTGTCAGCAGAGAAAAGCATAAAGTGCTATAACATTTTCTGGGATAACACTGCACTGAGCTTGAGCTTGATGTAAAACAGTTGGCCAACACCAACAGATGACTAGGCTCTCCAGTCTAGTAGGGACATCCAAATATACCAATTGGTCTTATATACTATTTTAATTATCTGAGATACTCATTTTTGGGTTTTTATTGGCTGTAATCCATGATCATCAACAATAAACATGTGTGTAACATATGTATAATATGAGTTTCACATTTTAACTGTATTACTAAAATAAACATACATATATACAGTACCAATCGAAAGGTATACCTCATTATTATATACAGCTATGGAAAAAAAACAAGAGACCATTTAATTTTTTTCTTGATTTTACCAAATTAATCCTCTGGAATATAATTAAGAGAAATATGATCACAAGCTGAACTGCTTGAATTTTTGCATCAGGAGTGGCGTAAAGTTATACAAAAGCAGTGTGTAAGACTGGTGGAGGACATGCCAAGATGGATGAAACTGTGAATAAAAACTAGGGTTGTTACACCAAATATTGATTTCTAAACTCTTAAAACTTTGTGAATATGAACTTGTATTCTTTGCATTATTTGAGGTCTGAAAGCTCTTCATCTTTTCTGTTATTTCAGCCAATTCTCATTTTCTGCAAATTAATGCTCTAAATTACAATATTTTTACCATAAACACACAGCGCGAATCAGTGAATCAACGAATCAGTGAATCGAAGAGCGTTTGGTTCAGAGAGTCGGTTCAGTGAAGTGACTCGTGTCTCCATCACTGCGCTGCTGCTGCTGCTGAGTAAAAACAGCGCTGTTTATCAGCAGAAGAGCAGCAGCAGCTCGCGCGACAGGAAGCGGTGACGACGTCCGGCTGAGGGAGGGGAAGGGCACGGGGCTATGGCATCCTCAAAGTGACGAGCAGAGAGCCTGTCTGACCCCCGAACACGCACCGCTAACCCGCAGAGAGAGAGAGAGAGAGAGAGGGCGCGGTGGAGGAGGAGGAATAATGGAGAAGCAGTCGAGCTCAGGCTCCGAGAGCAGCGGAGCTCCGCCGGTATCGAGAAAACCGCGCAGCCTCGTAGCCGCTCCGACACCCCGACAGGAGAGCGGGGAGTCTCAGGACAGGTGGGTGGAGCGGGGGTCCGCTAACTCTCAGGATTTAGGGGATATTAAAGGCTTTAATTCACAGCTAGAGCAGAACCTGTTTACTATATAAACACACAGCGGAGAAGATTCTCCTTCTCCGACTACAGGAGACTAACCTATAGCTAAAATGCTAAAATCTACTGAGCTAAATCTACTGTTTTCATCCACTGTTCTCTTATTACTGAAGCTGCTCACCATTTTTACTAGCTAACCACTGTTTAGAGCATCTCCCTGCATTGGCTCGCAGTTCCTCTTCACTGTGTGTAAGCTATATTTCATCACTGTAGCCTATAATACTATAATAACACTGTTTATACCCCCCTGAAGCCACCCCGTCTACATTAAACCCACCCACCCACACTGTTTACTGACCTCATACCGCCATCTGTCATCTTAACTCCCTCCACATCACATCAGCATGTATGAAAAACACACACACACACAGGCTGAGCTCTGTTCTGCAGGGTTCACAGTGGACCTCTTGAACTTTTTTTGTCAGATTTTGTCTCCTTAAAACCACAAACTTGTTTTTAAATAAAATATTTTATTGAGATTTTAAGGGACAAACCAACACAAAGTAGCACATAACCCAAAATTGGAAAGCAGACCACAAATGATACATGGTTTTTAAGATTTTAATCAACTTAAAATCTTAAAAAGTTACATGCAAAAGTATCTAAAGCCCTATCCAGACGGGATTAGTTTCCCTGGGGGGGTCTGTAATTTTCTCTTTTATTGAGGGGTCCTATTTGATTTTTAGAACAGAGGTCCAGGTAAGCACAATATCGAGTGGAAATGGAGGAGCTACTGAACGCGATGTCATGTGACCAAGAAAGCCAAAAAACTCACTGGTTGCTCTGTTTTTTCAATTTCAGTCTGGGTGCAAAAGTTTTATCACTAAGAAGAAGTGTTATTTTTCACAGACATCCCTCTGAGATACGAATCCCTTTTGGATAGGGCTTAATAGAGCAAAATGTTATGCAGTGTTATGAGCACCACACACACTTTGCATTTAGTGCAACTTTGGTCTCATCTGACCACAGAACCTTCTTCCACATGTTTGCTGTGTCTCTTACATGGCTTGTGGTAAACTGCAAACAGCACATCTTATGTTTTTCTTTCAACAAGGGGTTTCTTCTTACCACTCTTCCATAAAGGCCGTGTTTGTGCATGACTTATAGTTCTAGATTCTCTAGATTCTCCTTCCTGAGCTGTGGAGTCCTGCAGCTCCTCTAGAGTGACCATGGGCCTGTTGGATGCTTCTCATTGCTGTCCTTCCTCAGTCTGTTAGTTTGGGTGGATGACCATTGCTTTGAATAGTTTGCAGTTGTATTATTGTATAGTGGGTTGAACAGTGCTCTTTGGGATCCTCAAAGCTTGGGATATGTCTTTATAACCTAACCCTGCTTTAAACTTCTCCACAACTTTATCTTTGACCTGACTGGTGAGCTGCTGGGTCTTCATGATGCTGTTTTTTGATAGTGTTCTTAAAAAAAAAAAAAAAACAGGTTTATTTATACTGAGACTAAATTACACAAAGCTGGACTCTATTAAGGAATTGTGTGACTTCTGAAGGCAATCGATTGCCTTGCACTGGGTTTTATTTAGGGGGGGTTCAGTGTAAAGGGGGTTGAATACTTTTCAGATTTGTTTTGTAATTGAAAATGTAATTGTTTGGCTCCACTTTACATATATGTAAATGCTACTTTTTGTTGATGTTATCACTTAAAATTTCAATGAGACACATTTGACAACCAAGTAAAAAACTGCAGAGGCATACACAGTGTAAGGTTGAATTTGACCCAGTACCATGGACAAAATCTACTATCTATGTCAACGGTTCAGGCGGGTGACAGTGGCCTAATGGTGTGGGGAATGTTTTCTTGGCACATCTTCAGTTAGTTAATACCAATCAGTCATCACTTGAATGTTCATCCTTCATCTTATAACGGTTATGTTCATCATAATAATGCATGATGCCACAAACCAAAACAATAAGTGCTGACCCACCAGATCTGAAAGCAGCAGGACATATATGGGGTGTGGTGGGACAGGAGATGAAAGTGCATGAATCAACCATGTCAGCGTGAAACAGAATCTTAAAGGACTGTTTCCAACTTCCTTTACATCTTGTGGAATCCATGCCATGAATAATTGATGCTTTTTCGAGAGCAAAGAGAAGTCTAACCCAGTATTAGTATAGAGATCCTAATAAAGTGTAAAAGTGTATTTTTCTCTCTTTCCTATTTCAGCCCCACAAGTTCCCATGTAGAGTGGTGTAAGCAGCTGATTGCAGCCACCATCTCTAGCCAGATCTCCGGCTGTGCTCCTCCAGAAGTCATCACCCGAGAATGCAAGGTCAGTTTATTACAGATCTCCTGAAAATCATTATAGTGTCACATAAGCATGATTAGTGTCTGAATTGTTTTTCTTTAGTTTAAAAACAAGAGATGCTGGGCTATCGATGCTAACATAAACTGGATAAATACACACCCAAAAATGCATCCAGAGCTTCATATATTTCACACATAAAATTTTATTGCTTTCTACACAGTATGCATTTTAATAATATATATTTACACTAATAAATTAGTTACCTCAGCACTATATGTACAGTCGTTCAGCAGAGATTAGTAATAGCCTGGCATCACCCATAGTAAGGTAAAAGAAGCACACAGTACGTTAGGTACCAAACAGGTCTGGAAGGATTGACTCATCTGTTGTAAATAATAATAACATTTACCATTTTTATACAACATGTCATTGTGTCATACGTGCATTGTGTTTTTGAACAGACCGGGTGGAAGTTAGATCATAGGGTAAGATCTGAGTGCTGATATGTGTGCCAGTGTGCTTTTGTGTGTCTCATCCTCCCTTATTAGATTCTGTCAGACGTGTAAAAGGTGTATAAATAAAAAGAGCTTGTGCAGTTGGAAATCCTTATTTAAAATGTTGTGTCTGCTTTTGCTTGGCTTTTGTTTATATTATGGATGCACAATGATATCAGAATTGTCATATTGATAATTGCTTTTTTTAAATAATTAAAATGTTTAGTAATTACTATAAAGTTATACCAGGGTGTGTGGGCTCTCTGTAAGTTATACATAAGTAAATCGGCATCAGCAGATATATACACAGATATATACAAATTCACACATCAATATATATATATATATATATATATATATATATATATATATATATATATATATATATATATATATATATATACCCTACTGCATATGTGTAATACATTTAAGAAACCCAGTGTATTATAGGTTACATAACACTGATATAACAAGGGTCTTGATTAAATGTACAAGAGTAAAGAAAGTAAGTGTCTTTATCTGTTTTAGCACAGTTTAAGCACAGTGAGTGTGTTTAGTAAGAATTGAGTTGAGCAGATTGTGTGTTAAATGTGTTTGTGTACACTCTGTGACCCTGTTTCTTTGACCATTGTCTGTTTGCTTTTCTACATTGACATCAAGCTGTTGTGGTGAGTCTCAGTCCTGGTCCTGGAGCACCACTGTCCTGCTTATTTTAGCATTTTTCCTGCTATAATCTCGAGACATTTTGGTCTTAACATTTATGGTCTCAAGCAACAGCCTAACTAGTCACATGAACTGGTGTTCAAGAAGAAGCACTGTTTAAAATTAAGAAATTAAGAAGTTTAGGGATATTTGAATTTGATTTACTCCTTAGAAGCTGGAAATCCTTCTCTACTCGTTTTTAGTACTAGACTAAAACACATATTTTTGCCAAAATAGCAGGCAGACCGGCAAGCAAGCAGACAAACAACCCTACAGACTTGCTTGTGTGTTTGAGGCTGTTTGCGCTGTCATGAATGGGAGTGTATTTGCATGGCTGGTCAGCATTTTAAGCAAGCTATCCATCCTCTACTTTCTTCCAAGCTTCATTTTAATTCAGATATCCTTACAACCAAGCTGAGATGTTTACAGTAAAGTAAAAAATTTTTTTTCCTCTATCCAATTAACATGCAATCTTTATTCCAGCGCCCCACATTGGCTTTATCTCCCCTTAAACACACAAGGATATACTAGTATTTTAACTGATGTCACTTATATAAATATAATTGCATTTTACATTTATTACATTCATTCTTTAATTTACATTTAAATATCCACCATAAAATTTTGCGTCTTAAGAAGAACAAGTGCGATTAATTGCAGCTAATCGCTGAATTTTGTTGTGATTAATCTGATTACATTTTTCAATTGATTGACAGCACTAATATAAAGCAATCGACAGATGGACTGACTCCCATATATTTATACACCCACTACAGCTAAAGAAGTCAGTGACGGTTAGTGACAGGGCTTGTGGAGTTTCACAGTTTTAAGGGAATTATTGGGCAAACCAGGCTCTGTGCTCCGGTTATCTGACTGAACTGAGTAATCCTTATTCGTTAATTACCACTCAGAGCCCCCCGGGGAATTTAGTGGATTACAGCAGGGAAAAACACCAACAGAATGCTGGACAGAAGGACAGGAATGAGTTACTGCAAGAGCTATGTAACCACCATCATCGTGTCGATGTGTTTGTAATTTTATGTTTGTCTTGTTATCTATTGTCTGTGATTTACAGGTATCCAGGAGGCCTAATTTGAGGGTAAGACTGTCTCTGTCTCTGAGGGTTGAATCATGTCTTTAGCATCTCAGAGTAAAACTACTGATACAGAATCAGTTTTGATACAGTTCCTCTTACTGCTTAATTCTGTTCACTTCAGTATTTCAGGCCAGAAACTGTTCCTGAATCAGCATTCTTACTCTGAGAACTTTAACACATACAACCCCTTCAAGTACAAAAGACTAATCTACTTCTTTCCCTCTTTCACTAACATAGTGCTGCCTAATTCTTCCTTATTACACTTCGATATAACTAGTGGACTGGTCTCCAAACCGTACTGCTAAAGATCTTCCTTCCTGCAGGCTAATTTATCCTACCTGATACAATCAATAGCTGCCTTCAGATGTTCTTGATTGGTTGAATGGGGTATAGTAGTTTGGTAGGTTTGAGATGGGAGGAGTTTAAACCTGGAGAAGGGCAGATCTTCAAGAGGAGGGTTGGATGGAGTACCACTACTGGTCTAGTGTATCTCTTTCACATTTAATACAATCACTTATTGGCATGATGAGTGACAGGATAAGTTTCCTACGATAGCGATGATATCATAGTAATTTGTTTATTTGATACTCAATATATAGCGCAAGACATTTCTACACAATACTTTACAGCATATGTGTTACTGAATAGAATAAAATACTCCTAAATAAACAAATACAAAATAAACAAATACTATACTCATAAATAAACCAATTCCCTCTGCTGTCAACTTTTATGGAGATACAGATTTCATTTTCCAGCAGGACTTTGTACACTGCATATACTGCCAAAAGTACCAGTTGGTCTAATATAATATTTTCATTTTCTGAGACACTGATTTTTGGGTTTTTATGGGCTGTAAGTCATAATAATCAACAATATAATAAATAATTGCTTAAATAGATCACTCTGATTGTAATACATCTATGTAATATATGAGATTCACATTTTGAACTAATAATATATATTTTTTTTTAGATGCACTTGTACATACACTGACTGCAACTCTTCCAATTGTCGCATTATTTCAAGCACAACCTACTGTAAATTAGAACAGTTCTTCTGTTAAAACAAAAAATATGCTACACTGAAATCCTTCACTGTGTAACAGACAAAAATAAATAAAACAAAAATACATTAATGCAAAAATGATGAAATATTGATATTTAACGCAATTTATGACTAATATGTTAGCTTGAGGCTAGCCTATTAGCTTGTGGCATGAGCTTTAATGTTGGATTACTCATTGTATGATGTTGAGAAAGCATTTTTAAAGAGCTGTTAAGTGAAATGTAGAAAACCATACATTTTTCTGCCATAAAATCACTCCAGAAAAAAACTTTTTAGCATATTTATAATTTATAAAGCTGGATTCCCTCAAATCTATAAGAATGTATAGAGATCTTTATTGAGAACAGCGTGACTGGGTATCTATAAGAACTGCACTGTGTAGGCTGTATTTTGTAGAGAAACTGAGGTTCTTGTGTTGGTCAATCGTGTATGGGTTTAGTGGTGGTTGGGCCATGTGACATTTATCTTGCTCTGCTGGTGGAGAAGCAGAATCAAGAAGGATGTTAACTGAAATACAGTACACAGACCACAGGACCAGCAAAGCTATCGGTACAGTGTAAAACTATTTGACTTGTAATTTTTTAAAAAGAGAAATACATTTATTTTTACCACTTTAGGCCCCTTACTTAGTACTTTATGTTCTGTATAAATCCTGTAAATGACTTAACGTTAACTTATTGTCTATGTCATTACTGAGCAATAAGCATAATAACTAAATAACACTGAATAATAACTAGGACTCAAATGTAATAATCCCAGGAATATAAATATTTAATGACCCATTTGAACTAGGCATGTCAATTTGTTTGGTCGATATATCATCCCAGAGATTATGGTGATAAACGATATAATAATAATGATACAGTAGCATAATAATGTATTTACATGTTAATTTTATAGAGCAAAAAAATTAGATCTTTTAAGAATGTTCAGACAGTGGAATTAGAATATATATGTATATGTGTATTAAATTTCCTAAATAAATAAAATAAAATACGCAATGGTGAGGTCATATCCACATACTATTCAAAACATTATGTAACATAATGTAATTATTATGTTTTGAAGACTATGCTTATTATTTAGTTTTTAAACATGAGGGTTCTTATTTACTATATTCAATATATAATAAGAAACTAATGTGTATGAATTATGTTATGAGGGTGGGGTAATTAAGTGTGGGACTGCATATATTACCTTTACAGAGGGTGTTTATTATTGCATTTAATATAATATAATTAATATAACCCTGTTGTCATATCCTGTCTGTGCGTGCGTGTGTGTGTGTGTGTGTGTGTGTGTGTGTGTGTGTGTGTGTGTGTGTGTGTGTGCGTGTACGTGCTGCTTCTGTTTCCTCTCATCACACATCCTGTCTCTCTGTGTGTGGGGGTGTGACCTTTAGTCCTTCAAGAACTCTCTGCTATTAATGCTGCATTCCTCTCTCTCTCTCTCTCTCTCTCTCTCTTTCTTTTTGTCTTCTCCCCACTTGAAACCCAAACACTGTGTTCTTCTTATTTCTGTTCCATATATAACAAGCCCTCCTCCACTTGGCCTCAGTACAATCTTATGCACTTTTTTTCATTATTTTATTATCTAAAGTGAAGATGATTAGAGCCCTATGCAGCAAAACATGTGTTTATTTCGTTGTGACCAGTTGTGATTTTCCCTTTAAAACCTAAAAGAAGCAAATGCTGCTGATACTAAATCAGAGCAGCAAGACATATAAAAAATTGTGACGTTTCAAAACTGTACTGGATTTGCTGGACTTTGTGAATAATGTCATCGGTAACGTACCTGGAGATGTAATGGGCCTACAACTTTGTTACGACACTTTGCCATTACTAAATCACTATGCTAGCTTGATGGTTAGCAAGCCAAACATTACATGGATAGAAATAACAAAAAAAAAAAAAATAAAGAGGATTTCTAAAACACTGGTTTTAAAATGTTAATGGCCAAACAAAGTGATTTTAATCAAGTTCTGAGGGCCGTGAGACACTGAGAGCTTTGAAAGTGCACAGATAGTTTATTAAAAAACAATGTTTATTCACACAGTACCTTGAGGTAGTTCTCTGGGTGCCGTCATTTCTGAAAAGCACAAACAAATAGGTTGGATGGGGCAACAGATTTTAAAATTCATTCAGTAGAAATGCATAATGAATAATAAATATTATGGAGATATTTTCAGCAATAGCGTAAATTTATGCATTTCCAATTTGAGGTTGTTGTGAAAATAGTGATTTTTTTTGCATGGGCAACACAATACCCCTATTGCTAGCATTGTAAGCCCATTTGGGGCATCTACTTAAAAAGCTATATTTCAGAATAATGGGGTTGAACGGAGGTGGGCTATTTGACAAAATTTTGTTTTTCTTATTATATTTCACTTCACCTCAAGTCCACTTCACACCGGATTTCTCCTTTAATATTAAATACATGTTGTGTTGTCTAGTTTTTATTTAATTAAATGAGAAGTGTTTAAATATCCCTGCTAAATCAAATCATAACTCATGTTTTAGTAAACTGTGTACATAACAAAATTCCCACTACTAATAATATTATATTAACTTTCTTCTTCCTCATTTTTCTCCTTACCTGCTTCCTCCTCTCTCATGAGTTCTAATCTCTCTACACAACATTATTAACACAGTCTGTTTCCACTTTTCTCTCTTTTTTTCTTTGTGTCTCTTTCTGCCTCTTTCCTCGCTGGCTGTGTGTTCAGGACACTAGTGAAGAGCATGGTTATCAGTGTGACAGTGACTCTGAGCTGCCTCCTCACGCTGTGGCAAGTCTTTCTCTTTTAACCCCTAATATTCCCTTCCCTCTTCCTCTGCCTTCAGCAGCCTTTCCAAACACAAACTGTATATGTAGCCTGTCTCTGTGGTGTTGCTCTCTTATGTGCTGACTGTGAATAGAGCTAAGTGCTTCTTGCATTACTAATACAGCAGAGTGCTGGTCCTGTACAGAGTGCTACAGTGCTCTATTAGCCTCCTCCACATTATTGCATTAAAAGTGCTACAGTCTAGACTAAAAGAGTGTTTATTTGACCAAAAAGAAATCACCTAAACAGGCATGATTCAGGAACAGAAAATTAGTATTACGATTACTTCATTCATTTTAACTGTAGATGCAGCTCTGGAAAACATAAGAGACCACTTCAGTTTCTGAATCAGTTTATCTGATTTTGCTATTTATAGGTATATGATTGAGTAAAATGAACATTGTTGCTTTAATCTATAAACTATGGACATTTCCTCCAAATTCCAAATAAAAATAGTCATTTGGGGCATTTATTTGCAGAAAATGAGAAATGGATGAAATAACAAAATGATGCACAGCTTTTAGACCTCAAATAATGTTTTAAGAGTTCAAAAATCAATATTTGGCTTGTGATTATCCATCTTTCTCTTGATTATATTCCAGAGGTTTTCAATTGGGTAAAATCAAAGAAGCTCATCATTTTTAAGTGGTCTTTTATTTTTTTCCAGAGCTGTATATTTATTTGAATAACCTATTTTAGTCTCTATCCACACATATCTGGATATTCTTAAATTAATATTTACATTTGGAATATTTGAAATTGCTTGCATGGGCATAAATTTAGTGATAGTACCTCATAAAAAGAGACCTCAGCACATCACGTGGAAGAAAGAAACCACAAAAATAAAGAAGTTTAATCCCAAATTACTCCCTATATAGTGTACAATGCCATGCCATGTCATGGAATTTTGGATTCTGAATATAACAAAGCATTGTTACAGTAAAGATAGTGAACGTTGTTTGTAAAAGTGAAATATTTCTATTCTGCAGAAATCTGAACTCTAGTGCTATCTGTGTGCAGATGTAGTTTTATAACTTATCTAGTTCCCTATATAGGGGCTGTAAGATTGTGAGTTTTTAATATAACTACATTTAAAGAGCTGCAGTAGCATTGTAAATAATAATATGCATTCTGTTGACAGTATGTTAAAATGCAGACATTTTTTTAAACTGTGCATGTTTTTGTCCATATCGTATCTGTCCAATGAAAAACATGTATCTCCAAAACAGCAATTAACTAGTAACATAATACAGGAAGATGATAGATCCTGCACTGATCTTTTGGTGTTACACATATTTACTTGTTCTCCTACCTTCAAAGAGCACTTACTCTCCTTCTTCTAACCTCATTTCTTCCATCCCCACCTTTTTCCTGTATCCCACTATTTCCCTTTGGCCTCCTTTAGGCCCGGCCTAAAATGCTTTTGTCTTGAACTTCTATGTCCACTGTTGCTGAATGTACATCATTATTTGTAAGTCGCTTTGGATAAAAGCGTCCACTAAATATAATATAATGTAATACACTTATCACCCACTACGCCACAAGCTCTCTATCAGTGGTCATCAGGTAGATACCTCTCTTTGTCAGTATTTCACTGAATTTGTCTCATAACACCTCTAGAAATCTCAGCAGTGAATTCTGGCATCACAAATGTATTCCCGTGTTCCCTTCAAGCTCATTAGATAGGATATTACAAAATTTTGCCCACAACCTTAATACCACTATTTTAACATTACACGCTCCAAACAGCCTAAAGCCCTATCCAGACGGGATTAGTTTCTTAGCGGGACGTCTGTAAAAAAATGTTATACTTCTACTCTTGCAGTTGAAAAAACAGGAGAACCAGTGAGTTTCTTGGCTTTCTTGGTTCAGTAGCTCCTCCAGTTCCACTTGCTGTTGTGTTTACGTGGATCTCCATGGAAACATGCGCCCAAACTGTAATTACGGTGCGTGGCAGTGGACAAACAACTTTATTAAATTTTATTATAATGCAAAAAACAGGTAATTCAGCCTGTAATTTTCTCAGAGGACTTATACATGGTCGTTCCAGATTGGAATAAAATCACAGAGGACCCCAGTAAAAGAGAAGATTTCCCCAGGACCCCCTGAGAAACGAATCCCGTTCAGATTAGTATTATGTATACACTCTCAAACACACCGTAGCCTCCCCAACTAACCTTAAAGAAATAAAACTTCCTTAACTTTCAGTGGAAGTCAATGTAAAAAGAGTTTATTTCAGGTAATTTCTGAGAAATTCTATTGGTCCATTTATCAAGAAAGTTTGTTACAGTGGAAAGAACAGCTTCTGTATTATAAATTCTGTAGTAAACTAAAAATTTACTAAAATATATATTTTTCATTGGAAAGCGATAATATGATCTTCTGTGTGTCTTTACAGTTGGCTTACTAACACTAAGGCAATTAATACTCTGTTAATTGCAGGTATTCAAAGACCAGCAGAGGGTGATTCCCCTAGATGAAGTTCCACTGGTCCCCGGGGAGACTATTAAAAGCACTGGTGAGTCTTTTCCTTCCTTTAATGCTTCACCTGATATGGTTTCACCACATCCTCCTGCTCTAACACTAAAAGATCTCTGGTTGCACTTTGTGGAACAGCTAAAGATGTGATGTACATCTGTCCGTTCACTGGAGCTGTGACTGGCACACTCACCGTCACAGACTACAAGCTCTTCTTCGTCAGTCTAGAGAGGGTAAGTCTGAGCTTTTGTGCTGGCATGCTTTATTTGCAGTAATGTGAAGCCAGAGTGAACTGGTTAAATCTTAAATAAGTCCTGATTTTTGTGTTTTCTTCAGGAACCCCCATTTATACTGGATGTGAATCTTGGGGCAATCAGCAGGCTGGAGACCATCAGTGTGCAAAGTCATGGAGAAAACCAACGTGGGATGGAGATAGTCTGCAAGGTGAGGCTACACTGTGCTAGATTGGATGCTGAGGATGAGAACAGTCAAGGCAAATACAACATGATGCCTAAGGTGCATTCACACAGCGGGTGAACCCTGACTATAGTCAACCAGCAGACATTCACTTCTATCTTGGCAACAGAGCTGCACAATCAGTACACCCCCACCCATTACATACACACACAACAAAGTGCACAAATCCAGCTTTTACATTAACAATAAACAGAAAATAAAATAAAACAATATTGCTGTTGTACCAGCTTGTGTACCTTGACGAGCGCAAAAGAGCTGCTGTTAAAATACCAATCCACTTTCAAAGGAAATGACCCTGATTAGTTTATTTTACATTATGCCCAAAACACACCCATGGTTATTTAAGAGAATTAGTACATGTCTTTTGCGTGTTTCGGGCTGGGCAAGGTGCACTTTTTGTGTCCTTACGACACAAAAGACACTCTGACGCCCTAAATCAAGCTGTGCAGTGCACGTTTGACAGCTCTCCTATAGATCGCTGAAATACGGCTCCAAAGCTGATTGTAATTATTGTAATTATGTTGAAGAAACAAGCAAATGTAGAAACAAGGTTTGTAAAATTTGGATAAGCATCTAAGATATCATTAAATGATTTAATCTCTCTCTATCATTTTCTCTCTATCTATCTATCTTTTTCTCTCTCAGGACATGAGGAGTCCAAGGTTTGCATATAAGAAAGAAGAGCAGTCTAATCTGGAGATTGTGGAGACTCTTAGTAAGCAGGCCTTCCCTCTGTCCAATGAACTGGTGAGTAAATCAGAAACACTCAGCCTCACTTTCGGTCAATAGCTTTTAGTCATTAGTTGAGTGCTTCAGAAAACTGTCAGTCATACATTTCCTTCTCTTTTCCAGCCTCTGTTTGCTTTCCAATATAAGGAGGAGTATCCAGTAGATGGATGGAAGGTGTATGACCCTGTGGCAGAGTACAAGAGACAGGTTCCATCATTTTTACATTACCATCTATAGCTGTGTGAGGATAAATACCTGTTTTACTTTTACTATAACTCCTCCTCTCTCTATTGTTCTTCCTTCCTGTTGTTTGTATTCAGGGTCTTCCCAATGAAAGCTGGACTATCAGTAAGATAAACAGTAATTATGAGGTGTGTGACACGTATCCTGCACTGCTGGTCATCCCAACCAGCATCAAAGAGGATGAGCTTAGGAGAGTGGCCTCTTTCAGAGCCAAGCACCGCATTCCGGTCAGTGTGTGTGTGTGTTCTAGTGTGTGTTAAAAGTTTTTTTTTTTTTTTTTTATTCTTTATGTTGTTTGTGTAAATTTGATATTAATAATATAGTTTCATTTGTGTTTAATGTGTCATACTTTAAAAGGTATGTACTAAGGGTGTGCTGAGATCTCCTGTCACAGCAGCACTGGTGTGCTCGAGTGAGCCACTCTGCACACACACACACAAACACACACACACACCTGCCTTTCTGTATCTCGCCTTCACAGTTTAAACTGCAGAGCGATGCAGTATTGTGGACAAACGCAGAGGCAACACGCAGAAGATTTGATTATAGGTTGCCAAGTTTGTATAAACCCTCAGGGGGGTTGCCAGTTACAGAATACACAACCCTTACTAGGGGGATTCTGACAATAGGTCTAAGGTCTAAAGAAGCTCATGTGAGATATTACAAAAGAGAAGTTGTTGGGTTTATGGTAAAAAACAGCTGCAGTACTTGCATTTTGTTCTGTATTTTGCTGCATATGATAAATCATACAGAATTCATAATCGGAGTAACAATTTATTGACATTCGTTACAAGATGATCACTTACAATATAATAAAGAATTCAAATGCAGTTTTGCATTTTGTGACTTTCAGTCAAGAAAAATATTGTCAATCATATATTTTAACTTTGATATAAAAATATTTATAGTCAAAATCTTATCTCATTTTGTCTCATGAGATGTCTTGTCTCATGAGATGAGTGTCTCGTCACACCCCTAGTATGTGTCTCATGGCTGTGGCCAAAGGTTGTTGATTTGTGGGCCAGGAATCTACTTTAATGGACTTATGTTTGTTTAATAATATATCAAAGTTACAGAGCTGGGTCACCAAGTTCTAAGATGCATGTTGTATGCAATACTTTGTGTTTGTCTATCACTTAGAAACAAATACATTTAAGTTTGTGGTTGTAAAGTGACAAAATGTGGAAAAGTTCAAGGGGTATGAAAACTTTTATAGCATGTTATGTGTGACATACTGTGTTTTTTTCCTCTCCCTCTCCTCCGTTAGGTTCTATCATGGATCCACCCTGAGACTCAGGCCACTATCGTGCGCTGCAGTCAGCCGCTGGTGGGACCCTCAGACCGACGCTGTAAAGAAGATGAACGTTATCTGCAGACCATCATGGACGCCAACGCTCAGTCACACAAGCTCACTATATTTGATGCCCGGCAGGGCAGTGTAGCAGATACAAACAAGGTAAAAGGGGAGAGACTAGTCTTTCCAATTGCTTGCCAGTTGTGTTGGGTTCCACTTCCGTCAGGCAGGAACAGAAAGCTGAGGCTTTACTGGGCACAGGATTACCAGCACTGGACAGTTAAAATCCAGTTTGAATAAAAAAAATATATATATATAATCTGATCTGATGAATTCCAGTTTCTGTTGAAGTGCACAGGTGGTACGATCAGAACTTTGGCACATCTGTATGTGTTAGTAGTTCAGGCTGGTAAAGGTGGTTAAATGTTGTGGGAAATGTGTTCTTGGTACAGTACTTGCTTGATGCCTGTTTGAGTATTGCTGACCATGAGTTCTGTTGTCTTTCCAGTCACTAGATCTGAATCCAGTATAACAGCTTTGGGATATGGTAGTAATAGGGCTGGACAGTATGGCCAAATATATCACTATATATTTCTTAATTTTGATCAATACGATATAATCACAATATCGATACGGACAGTATAAGCCTCCGCTCATGGTTCACAAACAGACAGACAAAAATGAGTTTTTAATGATTTAATTTTAACAATAAATTACCCAAATCCTCTTCCTGAGAGATTGGGATTCAAAGAGGAAAACTTGGGTCGAATATGCCATATTGTACATTATTTTTTTATCTTTTTGCTCAGAAATTGCCTACAAATGTAAAGTTTATTTTGATGACAAATTAATTTAATTGCATCTTGTACCAGGCAACTAATACATACATCAACACCTTCTTGTAAAAAAACAAGAATCAATGACAGTCAAAGCTGTAAATCTCACATTATGTAATAGATTAGTAAAACATGAAATTAAATTATAGACCACAGCTTAAAAAAAAAAGATGATTAGCCTAACAACACTTAAAAGATTTAAGTGCCTTCCAAGCATCTCTGCAGTAAGTGTGGTAGGAATCAGCTGACCATTGTCACAGATGGTTTTGTCCACAAACTGACCTTTTTTCATTCCTCTGCTCTGCTCTCTTCTTCTCTGCAGGCGAAAGATGGTGGTTATGAAAATGAGAGTTTTTATCATCATGTGGAACTCAATTTCCTGGAGATCCCAAACATCCATGTGATGAGAGAGTCTCTGAGGAAGCTGAAGGAGGTGGTCTACCCCACTATTGATGAACTTCGCTGGCACTCGGCTATAGACGCCACACACTGGCTGGAGTATATAAGGGTAAACAGCTGAAGCTCTTATCCAGAGTGAATTATAAAAGCCTATAGAATAGTCACCCAGACCTGGAATAGAACCCCAGCCTCCCACATAGTAGATTTCTGGCAAGGTGCTAGTGTTATCCCCTGCACCACACCCACCACTGTTGCCCTGTTTTAGGTAGCCTTGTTTTGAGAAGCTACCTAAAGCCTTAGATACACTATATAAGTCTGAGCAGATTATAAACAGACTGGACATATTACACTACATATTACACAACTGTTTTTGCTGATTTTGTAGAATTGGAATTATGCAACACAAATGTGTATGCACGACCAAACGACTGTAGAAGTAATTGAGTCTAATTAGCACAGACCCAAAACAACTGAAAATTGGGGTTAAAATCAAGCTTAATGTTGTGTAATAAAAAACTTCAGCTTAATTTTTTATCTAATCCTTAAAAACACCATAAAATTTAGTCTTTCATGCATGTCATAAATTATGGAATAGCAGTAAGTTACTTGATTATGAAGTGATCACCTATATAATTTGTGAGGTGTTATCTTGTGAGTGATGTTGGTGGCGTAAATTATTGGAGTTTGAGTGAGGCCAGGTGGATGGAAATTTTGAATTTCAAATTTGTAAGGGCATTTTACATTACTCAATCCACAGCATCATGCGTGTATCGGAAATAAGTCATAGAGGCCTTACCACCCAGTGCAGTGGACAGTGCAGTGAGTGGTAATGATTGTGACCGGCAGTGTCTGGCTAGAATTGTCCATACAGACATGCGACTCTAAAATCACATCCACATTCAGTGCATTCATTTCAATACATCCACATGCATATACCACAAATCAGTGCAGCAGGTCCCCTTTAGCTTCTGTAGATACGGCAAAAGTCACGGGACACTATACTAGTCCCTGTCCCATGACTTCTGTTATGTTTTATTCATGGTCATAACTCAGTGATTAATAACAGTTTTTTTTATTCTTCTGCATGTGTTTGTAGCTGCTGTTAGCGGGGGCGGTGCGTGTAGCGGATAAGGTGGAGTCCAGTAAGAGCTCTGTGGTGGTGCACTGTAGTGACGGCTGGGACCGCACAGCTCAGCTCACCTCTCTGGCCATGCTGATGCTGGACTCCTACTACCGCACACTGAGGGGCTTCCAGGTGCTGCTGGAGAAGGAGTGGATAAGCTTCGGACACAAGTTCGCCTCGGTGAGAACCAGCAGCAGCAGCAAAGGAGGAGTGTTCAAAATCACTTGTATTATAAAACTGCTATTATTTTTATAAGTAATAATTGTACATTTGTAGATAGAACAAGTTAGTCAAATCTAAATACTGTACTGTAATTTGTTTAGCACTTTAAATGCAGAAAGATCTTAATATTCATTTTTAATAATCAAACAAAAACATTCTTGATGTTAATTTGGCAAAATTGTCATAAATGATCGTGTTAGAATTCATTTCCAAAATTTCTATTGGTTTTATATTATTAAAAAAGGTTATTCCAAACTTATATGGATTAATGCCATAAAAAAAATACTACTACAATGTTATTATTAAAAATAACAGTAATAAAGTTTATTGGAGGTGTCCCAAAAACGTACCATACCGAATTTTCTGTACCGTTACACCCCTAATAATACACTTTATTTGTAACACACTGTATATTTAAAGCAAATCTCAAAGTGCTACAACACTGAAGCATCACTATAAAACCAGATTACTACAATAAAAACATCTTTAAACTCCCTAGGAAGATCAAGAGTCATGCTAAAGAGAATTTTCCAAATATTGGATCTTGGGTTTCCAAGTTTTGTGTGTATAATTTCAGTGTTTTGTGTAATAGTTGTTTATTTCTTTCTGTTCTTTTTGTCTTTTTCTCTTATCACTCTCTCTTTCTTTTTCTCTTGCTCCGTGTGACAGCGTGTTGGGCATGGCGATGAGAACCACGCTAACTCTGAGCGCTCGCCGCTGTTCGTGCAGTTTATAGACTGCGTGTGGCAGATGATGAGACAGGTGAGCTGTTACTGATTAAACAGGTGCAATTCATATAAATAAACTGCTGTTTATATAACTCAGATCTAGCTGTATATTTTACTCCACTAGATATCAGTAAGATCAACATCAGGTAGTTAACAATCACTGTAATTTTCCCCTACAGTTTCCCTCTGCTTTTGAGTTCAATGAGCTCTTCCTTATAACCATCCTGGACCACCTGTACAGCTGCCTTTTTGGTACATTCCTCTACAACAGTGAGCAGGAGAGAAATGAAAAGGTAAGATCCAGTTTAGAACACTAAAACATACAGTAATTGGATTCTTAAATTGAATTCCTGTCTTCTCTGTTTTCTGTATGTTTCCTGACCTACCTGATCTATTTCTTTGAACTTTCTTTCTTATTCTCTCCATCTTTGTTCTGTGCACTTCTTCCTTCTTCTCCCTCACAGGAAGTGCAGAGTAAGACGGTGTCTCTGTGGTCGTATGTAAATAGTCAGCCGGAGGACTTCACCAACCCCTTCTATGTAGATTATGAAAACCAAGTGCTGTATCCACTGGCCAGCCTGCGGCACCTGGAGCTGTGGGTGGGCTACTATGTACGCTGGAACCCTCGCATGAGACCACAGGTGATTGATTTCACTGGAAATGTCATTCAAATAGAAATAGAAACTTTGTATATAAATGATACACAATGAGAACAGAATATCATGAAATTATTATTGTTAGATTTAAAGAACCATATTTTTAGATTATAAGTTGCACTTAAAATCCTTTAATTTTCATCAGTCTAGTGCTATCGGGCAGCATTTATATACCGCTAGTGCTGCAGTAAACAGCTAATGAGAAACTTTACTGAAAACTCACCCTCAGACCCTTATTGGAATTCTACGCTTACTGTAAATAAATGGAAGTGCTTTACTCACCCAAATAAACAGTGTTCAGGAGAGAAATCTGTGTAGATTAACATCCAGACAATTTTTAAATGTATTTCATGAGGAATGGACCAATAGAAATGCTCCAAAATGACTTTATAAATCTTTATAAAGATTTATGTGAGATATATGATTTTGGACACACCTTCCCATTCAATGTTTCTACATTTTAGGAAATACAAGAAGAAAGACATGAAAACAATAAAGGCACACATAAGGAATTACAGTAGACAAAAAAAGTGTTTGTCCTTCACAATCCCCTGACCTAAACGCATCTGAGATAGTGAATTGAGGTAATGTGGAATGAGCTGGAGCTACTATTGTTCAGCACCTTCAGAAACTCCTTCAAGACGTTAAGAAAATTATTCCAGGTGACTCTCTCTCTCATGAAGACACTGAAATACCAAGAGTGTGCAGATCTGTCCTCAAGGCTAAAAGGGCTACTTCTAAAGAAGAACCTAAAGTATAAAACATTTTTTTTTGTTAAAAAAATATTCTGCAATATGTTCCTGTATAGCTTTAATTAGTCTTCAATATTAAATCTACCATGTAAAAAAAAAAAAAAACTAAAAACACATTGAATGAGAAGTGTGTCTAAACTTTTGACTGGTACTGTATATATCATTGCTGTGATGCAAAACCAATCCAAAACTAAACAAAAACTTTGATTGTGTGTGTGGATTGTCTAGATGCCAGTTCATCAGAACCTGAAGGAGCTGCTGTTTTTGCGAGCTGAGCTGCAGAAGAAAGTGGAGGAGCTACAGAGAGAGGCATCTTCATCACGCTCCATCTCCTCATCCTCAGAACACGCTTCTTCACCCTCGCATGGTGGTACACCACTTCACAGCACTGTTTAACTGTGTAAATACACCACACACACTCAGGCAAGAACTGTAAGTGAACGAGCACATCATTCAAAATGAGCAAAAACACAAACCTTCATGTTCTCTTTCTTAATCCTGTAGACGAGTCACTGTAGCTTCAGATTTGACCTTTTTTTATAAACTGTGAAAAAGTGCTCATAGTGTTTAATAACTGCATCTCGTGATTAGCAAGATCAGTAAGCTGCAATTTATGCTGATTAAAATCAGTACGCTGATTAAACATTTCCTGTTTAGTGTCTAATATTGGATCTGTAAATATGAACAAATTAATTAATATATTTTTAGTTCACTCTAAACTAAAGTAAGTGTACTATCTATTGTTTCCCCAAAACTCAACACACTTGTCTTTTAACTGCCATCTCACAGTTGCCTCTCTGTGCCAACCCCTTACTTTTATATTTTAATATTTCTATGCTGTTTTTAGTTGAGACTTGAAATTTCCATTTACTGTATGTTTATAGGAAATAATTTCTTCTACTTTTATATTGATGTTTTTTAAGTTTCATTTTAAGTCCATTTTCATAATTGTTTTGCTAATTATTTGTTTTTAATAGGTATAGTGTTCTCATGAATAGTGTAGGGGAGTACAGGTGAAGTGTTTTATGTAGATTCATATTACGAAGAATTTGAATGGTCTATTCACTGTTATTGTATGCATTTTCTTAGAAAATTGTCATCACATATGTTAAAGAAATGCTTCACTGAAAAATAGTAGGCAATTGATAAAGATACAGTGGCATGCTGCAAATACTAGGGCACTCCAGGTCAAAAACTGTTACTGTGAATCACTAAGTGAGGGAAAGTTTAACCGAACTTAAAGTTAAAAAGGTGAAATTTTCTTCCCAAAATGTTAAGCATTTCACTCTTTCAAGGAAGCATACTATATTATTTTTGTTTTGTATAATTTAAGAGAGAAAAGCAAAAGAGTTTCAGGCAAAGCTGTGGGCCCTCCAAGTGATTTAATCTTTAGGAAAGGTAAGGTGATGCTAATCACCTTCAAAGCTCTCGAAACATTTCTCAACATTACCTCAACAATTAGCATCATCTGGTCAAAGTGCGCTGCCCACAAAGCAGTAGAAAGCTATAGGGAAATAGAAAGGGTTTTCTGGTGGCCCTTTTCTTAGTTCCTTTTGTTTCACAGTAAAAACATATTTTGACCAGGAGTGCCCATAATTTTTCATGTCTCTCTGTTTTTATATATTTATTTATTTATTGCATAACCTTATATCTAAGAGTCACAAAATTCACATTTGTTATATAAGCATGAAACATTTGATGTAATTTACTGTGAATTGTCAGTGCATTGTTGCTGTTATAAGCTCAAACAGAGGTACTTTCTATTTTTAACAAATGGGTCATTTTAATAATTTTGCTTCATTTACAGTTGCCACATTACTTATAATTTAGTTTCAAGTGCCATTTCAGCGTAATGATCTCCAAAAAAAGTTTCAGAATTAAACATGTTAATAGGATTAGTGCAGATTCACAGCAGTTGTGTTCTTAAAATACAATTCATACCAATCCATACGACTGACTCGGTGCGCGCCGCTTCACCATCAGCAGTTGGAGTCGCCGAGAGCACAAGTGGCCTAGAAAACTAGAAGTAACCCTAAAAGGTCAGACTTGGCTGCAAGGAGATGTTCAACATTAGAAATAGCAAATTTCTAAAACTGATTTTCTTTAAGCCGCATTTACCACGTTTGCACTTGTAGATTGTGTTAGATAATTCTTTATAAACCTGTCATTGTATTCCTTACCCAAATCGTGTTTTTTTTTTTTTTTTTTAATAAATGCCACCTTTTGCAAGTTTGAAAATGTAATGAATCACATTTACATTGTTTACCAGTAGGTGCCATGTCTTATATAGCCAGGTCTGAAGAAACTTCTGACATTCCAGTGGAAAAAATAAATAAATAAATAAAAAAAACAGTATCACAGTCTCATTTAATTTTTTAAATTTTTATTGTTTTTTTGTTCAATTAATCTCTTTCTGTCAGCAATTTGCCAGTGAGATAAGGAGATTTGAGAACAGATCTGTAGTGCTAAAAACCAGTAGAAACGGAACTGTTGCAGCAGTTTAGATTGTCAATAGATCTTACATAGTCTCTAATCTTCACTCGTTATCGAGTGTGTTTGCGCCTCAGCAACAGTCTGAACTGAATAGAACAGGCACAGGTGAGAGCAGCGAGATTCCATGCAGCAGACCAGGTATTTTTCTTCAAGGTCGTAGACAACAGTGCAGCAATCCCACAATGCAAAGTCCTACTGTGCAGCATTACTATCTGATCTGTGGCATCGGTGTTATTGCAATGCTTACATACGCTAATGTCACTGGCAGTGCAAATCCAAATCACTTCAGAAAAAATCCTTCCCTAGAAAACTTCGTAAGTCAACCAAGTACGCAAGAAAAATGTCAATATCTATAGCTAGGTAACCAAAGCATGCATCTGTATGTTCACCCTTTACTGAAGAGCGTTGCAGTCCGTATACAAAATGAGAGAAGACGGCCCAGAATTCCTCTTACTGACCAAAATTAACCTCCGACTCATGACCTCTATGGAATTATGAAGATCATTTCGTTGATATAGCCACAATTACGATGAACGATTGAATCCACCAAGTAGGGGAACTGGATTTAACAGTCTGATAGTGAAAAACAAACTCTATAAAGCACTGCTTTTAAATTTGTGTGTGGTCAAGGCATTAGTGAACTTAAAAAATTTCGCTACGAGCCAACTCCTCCGAACAGTCACCAGAAACATCAGAGCACATGCAAAGAGACAAGATCGCTCCCTCTTCTTCACCATATCTTTGGTGTTCTGCATTTTTGCCTAATGTAGCACCAGCAAGGCTACATCTGAGTGGTAAATCTAACAAACTAAACGGCAGCACAGGAAAAAGGTACATTCAGTAGACATTCTGTTTGTTTGTTAGTAAGTTAGAAACCATAGATATGGAACGGAACCCTTGATAGGACGTGATTTTGTCAATGCTGTGCGAAAAGGTAGCCTAGTAATAGCTGAAGCTTTGAAGGGACAGTAAAGGCCTTGTCCACATGTATCCAGGTATTTTGAAAAGGAGGATTTGGTCTGCGTTTGGCCTCTTGTCCACATAAAATCAGCATTTTTTGAGTCACTGAAAACAGTGCATTTTTAAAACACTCTACAGGTGGACATTTCTAGTAACCCTGTTACGAAGAGTCAAAAGAATAAAAAATAAAATAAAATGACATCACAACATAGGCATGTTTCTGGCTAAATCTCAAATCTCTCAAATCCCTCCTTACTCCCTATGTAGTCATTTACATGAGGCATAAAACGATATCTACATGCAGAAGCACTAGAATCTGTATTTTCATGACTTGTAAAGTGCACTACTTAGAGAGAATTGTGTAATTCTTTATAAGGTACTCCCGGGCTTGAATTATTGTGCAGATAGAGAGAGAGAGAGAAGTTCAGTCATGTGACTCCTTTGCTGCGTTCCCTCCACTGGCTTCCTGTTGCCGCCCGCATCCGATTCAAAACCCTGACGCTGGCCTACAAGGCAAAAAACGGACCAGCACCTTCATACCTGATGGCGATGGTCAAAGCCAGATCTGCACCAAGAGCTCTTAGAGCTTCCAGTACGGCTCGGCTCGAACCTCCATCACTCAAAACACACAGAAAACAGACATCCAGACTCTTCTCTGTGCTGGCACCAAGGTGGTGGAATGAACTTCCACTGGATGTCAGAACAGCAGAGTCACTCACGGTCTTCAAACGTCGACTGAAGACACATCTTTTCAAAGAGTTCCTAAACTAATATAAAAAAAATAAATAAATAAAAAAAAGGTTCCTAGGGTTCTTAACATGATTAAGCTCTATGTATCTCTTGATCCTAGTCTACAAACTAGCTTTGGATATCTTAAGTAACTTTGAAGCACTGTTGTAAGTCGCTCTGGATAAGGGCGTCTGCTAAATACCATAAATGTAAATGTAAATGAGATAGAGAGAGAGATAGAGAGAGAGATAGAGAGAGAGATAGAGAGATAGATAGAGAGATAGAGAGAGAGATACTTTATTGATCCCGAAAAGGGACATGTTTGTTTGCTTGGTTTGTTTGTTTGTTTTTTTATATCTAGATAAATGTGGACAAATCCTGCATGGTTGATGTTCAGATCTTACTGTTCTGGCTGTCAACTTGGAGAAAGAGGAATATTATTTTGGTTGTTTTATCTGCGTTCTTGGATGAGATGTCCTACCAAGAGTTCAACCACATACTTCTGGTTTGAACACATTCAGCTAAAGCAGCAGCCAATCGTGCTGTACAGAGACAGTGCTGCGTCCCCCTCTGCTGTGGTTAGTGCTGCAATTTTTCCCCCTGTGCACAGTGTGCAGGGTAAGGCATAGAAAAGGAAAGCACCAGCTGGAAGTGGCTGAGGAGAAGATGGAGAAGGTACATCAGAAGTGAGCGTGACAAAGAGGAGGTGACAGGTGACAGAGAGTGCTGGGAAATCTCGGGTAGGAAAAACAGGGCAATGGTAGGCTGTGCTCAGATTCATTTTTGCTTTGTTTCTCTTCAAAAACTGCCTTACAGAACCCTGTCTGGTCCTCACAGATCATTCAGAATAAAGCTGAAGAGCCAAACGAGGCCTTCTCAATCAAAAGCATCTTCTAAACGGACCAAACGAGGGCAAACTGGAACACAGCCAAAAGTTCTCTGTAAGGCATCAGCAAAGCTGAAGGGTGCAACAGAGGATCATACAAGGATTAAAAGACAAAAAGGTCTGCTAGTAACAAGACCGCTAAGTTAAGACAACCCCATTCTATTAAAGCAGAGAGAGCGGGGCACACAAATACTTCCGTACATATACTGCTACAAGTGTGTATAAGGATACACTGATACAACTATCGGAGTACAAACTTGAATACACGCAATACACAATTTACAAGCACAATATTTTTAAAAATCCCAAAAAGGCAAATTCCATACTAAGGATTACAAAACGTAATAAGCTGTTCAAGAACCACACTAATGTAGGAATCGCCTCAGCTTCTTCAGCTGTGTGTATTCCTTCCATTAGGCCTTCATCATACATTTCATACAATAACAACAACATCTAGTCATCATCTTCATATTCACCTATTTCTCATCAGAAACATGAACTGCTACCATTGTTGTAACAATATTCTTAACACACACGCACGCAAAAAAACAAAGCAAGTTAGCAAGGACTCAACACAGTTTCTTTCTCAGTCAGTGCTTCACACAGGTTCCTCCATTTCCAGTTGTCACTTACTTTTAAAAGCAAATTAAAATGTGAGCAGCTGTAGGTTAGTGCTTGACATCAACGTCAAGTCTGTTTGTTTTTTTTACGCCTCCGTACTTTCTCTAGAAACTAGTTTGATTCTAGGACACAAAAACTGCATATATATACAACAGTTACTTCACATTATTCTGTAAAAGCAGGGCAAATATATATACACATCATGTAAAAACATTTGACATTTGTGAAAAGGGTGTGCATAAAAAGCTCAGAAATCCTTTTTTTCCGCAGCTGAGGGGTTAGTTTAAGGGTCACCTCAATCAACAATCATTCAAAGGTAAAACACTTCCTACAGAAGTGGATTCCATGGGTTATCAGATGTATTAAAGTGTTCAGTATTTTTAGATTTGTAGGTTATCTGTGCGCATTTTTCTGCAACATTCTGTTAAATCAGTGATTTATGAACTGGCTGTGTTAATGATGCATATTAGTTACACAGTGATACTCCAAGAAGCAAAAAGAGACACAGGGCCGCTAAGCTGTGGGAAATTTTGTCTCTCTGCGTCTGTAAAATCCATCAAATACACATTTCCCTTTGAAACTTAAAAGCTGCTATTCTTCATCTGATGAAATTGCAGAACTGACCACTTCATATGAATAATATTGTAAACAGTCACGTTACTAGTAATGAAGGCAGTTCAATAAATATTATGTTTGCACAAAGTCCGATTAGGTGGAAATTCTGAATGGGGAATCTGAAAAGGATTAAGAGGGAAAATGGTGCAGGTCGGGAAAGATGAAGTTTTCCCAGTCAAGAGGGAATCTGCATCAAGTACTGCTCCCTCTTCAGGCTGGAAGATGTAGCACAGGTTACACTGCATTATCTTCTGTGGGTGGTTCAGCGTTCGGGGGCTGGAGAAGAGTCTGTTGAACTGGAAGGACACAACAATAAAAAATAATTGTTTCAGATCATCAATTCATCAGATTTGATAAGAAACTGAAAATTATGGTAATATTAGAAAAATATTCAATATGTTTTTAGTCATCCTCACACTGGCATGTATTCCAAATGAAGACCTAAAAATATTTTATATTAATTATATCCAAAACAAAATTAAACTTTGGGGTGTCTAATAGATTTCTCACATACTGAATAATTTTCAGTTTATTATTGTTATTTTAATGTCTATATAAACATAGTGAATACTCTTTTTCTAACAAATGTATTATTATTAATCCCTGTTTTTACATTAATAGACAGATCTAAAAGTAGCTTAGCTGTAAACCTTTAAAAGTCACCAATACATAAACTATTCTATTCTGATGTAAAATTTTATAGAAATGGATAGCTGAATAAACAGTCAGGTGTTCTGGAAATAAAATTTTGAATAGAAAACATCTGTTACATTTATGTCGTGTTTCTCACTGTTTGGTATTAAACAAAAAAAATATTTTGAAATCCTGATTTTACTTTGTTGCTACTAAATTTGATGATTTAAATAAATAATTATGCATAAATGAAAAGAATGAACTGCCTAATATTTAGTATAATTTTAACCATGTAATTAGAACAATATTACACAGCTTTACCACTGTAATTAATCTTTCTTCAATACAGAGGTCACAATGATAAGTAAGAAATACTGCCGTTGTGTAATAAAAATGTCTTTGTCACAGTAGGTGTCTGATATATTAATATTAAACACAAAAAAGGTTAAATATATAAAAACCAAATTTGTGCTGTGTATTCTAGTTAAAACACTATGCTTACCTTGAGGTTCCTGGGCCACAACAACCTCTGGATTCTCTGCTTTCACCATGTCTGTATTCAGACTCTCTGCAGAAAGGTAAGAGGACATAGAGGTATACCGTTTATAAGAAGGCGTAGGGGTGCAGGTTCCATATATTAATAAAATAACATTTAATAAAATGTCAGCTAGTGCTTGTTCTTACGCTGTATGCTGAAGCACAGCTTCTTCTTCTGGTAGGAGATGTAACCGCTGATTGCACCAACCAGAGCCATGCCAACAGCACTTACAATCCCAGCAATGGTCCCAGTCTCAGCCATTGTGTCTAAAGCAGGCAGAAGCACAGGAAGGGTTATTAAACTAGAAAACAGCTTTCTGATTCTATCTCTAAACAAAAAAAGCTGAAATAGGGGGTGTAATTCTTACCATAATCACCATTATCGTTAGAGTCCAAATCGGTACTGGCAGACCCACGTCCACCTGTGTAAATACATAAAATTCTTCATGCCATGCAGAACACTGTATTATAAATACTGTTAAGACATTTACAATTAATAATTAATCTGAATTGCTTGCTTTGAAAAACAAATGGCAGAGTATTTTTTCTTTATGTTGAATTAGCAATGATTTGCTTGCAATGCAATATTATACTGCTCTTGTACAACAAGAAACCATTTCCACAAAAAAAAAACTAAAACATTTACTAAATTGAAAACTTCTGGAATATAATAAAGAGGAAGATGGGTTGAGGAGAACATGCCAAGATGCATAAAAAATTATAATAAAAAAACAGGGTTATTAAATATATATATTTTAAACATTTTTTGTGATATGATGTTACCTTTTCCTTTATCAGGTTTGTAGGAGTTATCATTTCCCACATCGAAAAGGTCATCATCAGTAAAGGTACCACCTACAAAGTCAGAAAATAACTGTTAAGCTATGAATACACAACCCCAAAATACACAATGTATGCTGTGGGGGGGAGCACTAATATGTATAATGTGACCTGTTACAGATCCAGTAGTTTTTTTTATGCACAATCATTTTACCAATAAATCTACCAATCATTTAATTAAAGAAACATATATTATTTACCTACTGAAATTTAGATTTAGGTTTAGATCTACTTGCATTAAAGAGAAATATAACACTTATGCACCAATGCAGTGAAATAATGAAGTGCAAACATTTTTGTGGTGTGCACCACCATTAGCTAAATATTCTTTTGTCCTACAATTTAAATAACTAAATAAAACATATATATTTATATATTTATAATCTAATCATCTGACATCTAATGCCAGTTGTTTTTAAATTGCTGAATCTGTTATTAATATGAAATCATTGTGCATCCCTAGCATGCATCATGAGGCATCTACACAAAAGCCCTAATACAAAGATCCTTTACACAGAAGATTCTTTAAAAGGCCTACAGGAAAGGAATCCAAGAGACATCCAAAAGGAGGAGACAACAGCCTGGGTTTCCAAAAGTAAAGCAAGTTAGCATTTCACAAGTTCCAGCAGAAGACATACCAAGAAAACTAAAAGATCTGAAGACTAAAATCACAATAACCATGCAGTTATTGGTTAAGCGCTGAATACAAGGTGATGTTTTATTAGTAGCATGTGCTCCCTCCATACTTTAACACTCAATGTTAATAGTGAGGGTGGATTTCACTCTAGGTGACAACTTTTAGAAGAAAAACCTTGCAGAAGCACGAGAGATGACAGAAGACATGGAGCAGAGATACAGAATGTATTCCCATGCCAGACAGTGTCACCCTTAAGCAGTCTGTTTGAGTTCCTTACCACCATTTCCACCTCTGATATTGGGTCTGCCATCACCTCGCCCCCCTCCTCCAAGACTTTTATCTGACAGGAACACGAAATGCCATATAATTCCCAACTCTTTTTATCACTCTTACTCTCTCATATAGTACCTTATAAAAAGCTCACAGCTAACAGAATTATTCCAGTTTTCAGCTTAAATTAAACAAAATATGCTGTACAAAATTTTGACTACCAACAACTGTTCTGACAATTCTACATTTTCCTTTATTTAATAATACAAAATATATTAACTGAAATCACATTTTAAAGTTAACAAGCTACTTGGCTTACTGTAGAACGTTAGCTAGCTAGCTATTTGAACTTAATTGTGAAATTAGCCAACTAATTGAACTAATCTACCTTTGTTAGCTGTAAAAATAGCTACTTTACTGTAAAACTGGCTAACTACCTTAGCTGTTGAACAAATGAGCCTGGTTGTAGAACTATCTGCTTCACCAAAAAACATACATGCTTAACTGCAAACAAACAAATTTCAATTGCAGAAGTAGCACATTTCACTATAAAATTATGTACTTTAATTGTAGACCTAGCTTTGTTAGCTGTAAAAATAGACAACGTTACCTTAGTTAGCTACAAACTAGGTTACCTGGGCTGTAGGAAAAGCCAACATAGTTCACAATGTAGTTTTAACTGTAGAATTAGCTTTGAATCTAGCTACCTTAGCTGGGAACTAGCTACCTTAACTGTAAACCTAGCTAACACCATCTCAGCTGTAAACCTAGCTACCTTAACCATAAAACTAACTACCTTAGCTGCAAAGCTAGCCACCTTAGCTATAAAACTAGCTATCTTAGCTGTAAAACTAGCCACCTTAGCTATAAAACTAGCTACCTTAGCTATAAAACTAGCTACCTTAGCTGTAAAACTAGCCACCTTAGCTGTAAAACTAGCCACCTTAGCTGTAAAACTAGCTACCTTAGCTATACAACTAGCCACCTTAGCTATAAAACTAGCTACCTTAGCTGTAAAACTAGCTACCGTACCTGTAAAACTAGCTATGTTGGCTGTAGAACTAAGCAAGGTGCTTTACAGTAAAACTAGAACACTTAACTGTAAAACTAACTAATTTAACTGTAGCCCCATATAAGCTGCCCCACTATAAAACTAGCCACATTTCATGCTTCTTTAACTATTAGGTTTACTGAATCTTCGAGAAAAAAAAAACTCTAAGGAAAAATATTTTTTAGAAGTTTGAGCTCATACCCCAATCTACTGAACCTGGAGAAAAGAAATTACAAAACACACAAGATTTCTGTAATAGATCTGTCATTGATTTATTTCCATAAAGCGTAAAATTTATATAACACATCATTTGTATACATGTTAATAATATAGGAATATAAAAAGGTAATATTTGTTGACTGGCTGAAAGCATTGTCACTGGTCACCTTTAGCAAAGCCATCATGTTCAGTATTGTACTTTGAGGCTGTGTGTACACACAAATGTTCATTGGAAAAATGTATGCATGCATGCAAATGAGATGAGTGTATATTTTCACATAGCTTTTATTAGCAATTCACTATCTATTATTGTAACCATGTAAGAATTTATCTCTGAAATGTACGTCAACAAACCTGCCTGAAACAACCTTTCTCTGTCCCTCTTAAGGGTTCTTCTCAATATTCTTCTGGTCAATCTCATGTTGTGGTTTCTCCCTTCACCCTTTACTCGCACCATGTGCATCACCCATAGAACTTAAGACATTCTTACACAGTCCATAAGGAGACCACAACTATAGAGCATTTTACAGCAGTTGCCAGTTAATCAGAACATCTGACTGCACTGCAGTGAGATTTAACTTCTGAGATTTAACTTGCTTTAAAATTTAAATAGAAAGAATTTTCAGAAAAATTCAATTTCAATTCATATTTTCTATGCCTTTCTCAGCCTGCTCATTAGCTTTCAAACAAGCAAGTGTGGTGATAGAGTGATGTCCATTCCTACACTCAGTCAGACAACAATTCCTACAAGCGACAGGGCAGAATACAAGTTTGCATTTGCTACACTGATACAGGTGATTATGTGCTTCTTTATAGTGTAAAGAAAACTGTGGCAAATGAATGCATGTGTCAGACAATCAGGACCTCCACCTGCTGCAAGATGTGAGATTACAAAATCCTGACTAAAACTGCAACCGTTACATTTTAAACAGATATACGTATATGTTATACTGATAGTTTGAAGTTAATACTGTGTATAATATTGGAGATGTCAAGGTTAATACGGTTATGGATGATTGTAGAAGAAAAAAAAAAAAGTGTGATTTTGTAGTGGCAAACCTATGCTTGAATAGAGTAACACTGTATTATAATGTGCATATCAAGACATTCCTGCCCATACCCAGCCTTAAACCTGACTCTGGCCCATTAAATGAGCAGCCTGAAGACTCATTTATGCTCACTGTTAAATCTGGATAAAAATATGAATACATTTTTTAGTCTTTTCTCCTAGTTCCTGTCGTCCACATGTGCAAGTTCTCTGCTCGCTAATGGATACAACCAGAACAGGGCAATACCACTAGAAAAAGTCAGGGCAGTGTAGCTAATAGTTGACGTGAAATACCACTACCATATGAACACAGAGGAAAAACTTTAGCAGAAAAGTTGTGCAGAACTTTTAAAAAGGATTTGAGCAGCATACACCTCTGTGTATTCCATCTTTTAAGTGGTAAGCACTTAACCACAACCTCCTCCACTGCCACTATTAGTGTCAGTATCAGAAAATTCTGACTCTAAACTGCCCTCTAGTGAATGTACTGAATCCATGCCAAAATATAGGAAGCATAGAAGTATAGGGGCAGAAATGGTTACATCCTTTGAAACATTTGTTCTTAACTTTCAGATGTACAGAGTGTATAAATGAGCCTTAATAAAGTAGCTCCACAGCTCCCTTTGACTGCAATAGTAGCAGAAAAAATGTCAAAATGTTAAGCTTCATTTTTTGACAAGTTCTTTCAGCGAAAGGCTAATGTCACACAGGATATTGCTGATTATTTTCAGCTCATTCTTTACATTTGTGACAGCATCTACCACGCTTTTCTGACTTTCTATCTCAGTATCGGTGTGGGCATGTTCACACTGCTGCCCCTGTGTGACTGAGGCACAGGACTCAGCTGTAGCTGGCCCAGACTCTGCAACACCTTCATCTGGACCAATTTCACTCAAAATTATGTCCTCTGTTGGGGAAAAAAGAAATAATGCTGCATTAACATTTTGCTTTTTACCAGAACTATTGTGAAATATGTTGTTAAAAAATATGTTCTTTCCAATACAAAACACAAGTCAGACTCACCATCTCCTAAGGTCAAATTGAAATCCTTCTCCTCCTCAAATGCTGGCAAAATGCCAGATACTACAGTTTCTTGAAAAATAACACCTCATTTACGGTACCCCAAAACCTTTGCCAATAGTACTGACCCTTGGAACAAAGGTGGAACAAGGTGGAACAAAAAAAGCAGATAAGAAACTCACCTCCTTTGCCAGTGTCCTTGCCTTTTCCTCCAATGTCATTGCTGGGGTCCAAAGCATCACTAAGGTCAAAGTCTGCATCTAAAAACAAAAATCACTATGGGCTACTACATTCTATGCATGTAATCAATAATTGTATTATGTATAGTACGATCAGTATATTTTACATATATATACATATAAAGATTAAGAAAATGGCAGTTTATGCGGCAGGGTAGGGAGGAACTGACAGTCAATGATATGATGCAGACAATGCTATCAGTGTAATGTACATACATAAATTTTCACATGACTGATTTCACAGATTTTCTCTATCATATTTTGCGCCTTTCATCTAGACTGAATATTTTTTCCATATAACAACTTCAAATGTATTGGGATAGCTACTTGTTATTTTATGCCATTACATTCTTAACTAATAGGCATTACCATAGAATTGCTTCCCAATTTACAGCTTTACTCTGCTAATAAAAACAGAATGATCAGTTAATCAGCTTAGCCCTTGACCAGCATGGGGAATGCTTTTGAGTTTAGCAGATCTATAAGCATGACCAACCAAGACCAAGCTGGTCATCAAGAATGATCAAGCATTATCAGAAGCTGATAATGATCAAGAGCTGGTTAAGCAGCTAGCTTAAGGATTTTTCAACAGACCTGGAACTCAGCAGAGCTTTGGTGACAAGGTGCATGATTTTATACACCTGAATTCAATTATTTGAGATTTGTCCCAATACTTTTGTCCATTGAAATATTAAATACTTTGGTAATTTCAGCTTAGTCTCCATATACAGACGGCATGGACTAAGGATTAAATGGTACATTTTAAAGCTTATAACATTGTTTATACTGTACAAACAAATGTGAGACAAAATGTCAGGTTTACAACATGGGCTCTGAAAGTGCATAAAACAGACAACACATACACCATGGATGAACTTTTATGAGAACCTCTATATGGTTGATTCAAAGCACAAAGGAGATCAGTGCCACCTATATAACAGAGTGATAATGCAATTAATAGTACTAGCATATTAACTGCAATGAAACTTTTATCTTGATGTGCTTTAAATCAAGCCCTACATATGAACACACTCACACACACACAAACTCAGGGACTGTGAGTGGCTCCACTGAGAGGGTTAAGCAACTCAGTACACACCAGCCTGGCCCTTGCGAGGGGGAGCAGGAGTTCGGAGTGGTCTGGCAGGTGTGCGGGGCAACAATTCTGGCCGCACGGTGGGCCCAAAGAAACCGGAGTGCGTCTCCTCTGTCAGTAAAGCTAGTATGTTAGTAAGGTTAAAGACATGCGCGCACACACACAGCTCCAAAGCCAAATCAAAAAGGAATTAAAACAGAATTCTCAGGGAAGAGTTAACACGCTAGGTTAAATGCACAATTTAATGTAGTTCTGTAAATCCTGAATAAACTACACTAACTGTTGGTCATAATTATATTATTTCTTTCCTTGAGAGACAAATACAAGGCAAAATTGGCTCTAAATTATGTAAAGTAATAAATCAATGTGTATATGATGCACATGCACCCTCTGAACAGTAATGTAAAATGAGAAACTGCTGCTTCATCCACAACCATTCCAAAAATATAAGCTAAAAGACAAGATTCTGTCTATAATGTCTGCAGTCAAAACGACCCCTATGACCTTAAGGATGTAAAATTACTGAGAATTATTCAGAATCTTTCGAAACACTAATCTTATACCAAGATCAGGTCAAATGTATACACCAGTATAGTAAAAGACAGACATCAGTAGACATGGAGGTGACTGGTTTGTCAAACCGGTAATTTTTCTATCTTAAAACACTAAAAATGGACATATTTGTTTAGCTAGTTGTAACTAAATAATAATGCAAGATAAAACATTAAATTTAGGCTACATTTACAGAGCAGGCTCTTTTTTGCCGTATGTAACAAAAATGAATCTGAATCACTGAATCGGGCATTTTCCAGTCCCAGTGGTATTGAAATTCAATACATATCAGGTATGCAGCAGCGCGACTGACAGAGCAGTTAGATGGCCTTCAACTATGCCAGTTGCTTTTAATAATAAAAGGCACACCAATGATCCAATCAATTTCAAATGTGTGTTATTTTATGGTTTTATATGGAGTTCATTTCCACAGAAGGAATGAGTCCCAATTACTTAAAACTAAAATGACCTCCTAAAAAACATACCTTTGCTAAGACTGCTTTAATTTTAACCCATTTGTTCTCTAACCCAGAAATCCATTCGTGCAGAACGCCCCTTGACCTTTTCCATTACGTACTTAAGGGCAATGCGTCATTCATCTGCAGGGTAAGTGCTACAGCACAGCTCAAATTGAAACCACAAAAAAATAATCTATATCTACTGGCAGAGAAAGAGAACTATGACCTTAACGAAACGCCAGCATACTGACTTCTGTAGAGCCTAACTGAGGTAGTTAGTTAAAGATCAGAAAGCAATGGTGGCAAATAGAAGGATACTGGTTTAGGTATTGTCTCAGCATGCATTAGTTACAACAAGCGCAGCACATGCACTGAAAAAACTGAAATAAGCCATTTGAAAGAGAGGTAGGTTTATGTCTATCAGAATCAAACAGGTTTACAAAAATGACTTACCTGGTTTAGGCTTGGGCTTTACAGGGTCTTTTGGTTGCACAGGTTGGACAGGAGGCTTACGGGTGGGTGGTTTATAATCATCATCATCATCACCAAAAACATCTGCAAGATCTAGATCTGTAGAGCAACACAAAGGCCCTTATTAGAAAAAAGGATGAGTCACTAATTTATTTGTTACTGGCTTTGAGAAGAAAGACTGTTCAGTTGGCCTAGTTATGCTCTGCTTACAAATGCATCATTTAATATCCATTAAGAAGTTGGAAAAGCTTTACAACAGACTGGGCAAAATGAGAAACTTTCATAAAAAAACATGAAAAAAAAATCAAGAGTAATTCAACTATTTTAGTGCCCTAAGAAATCAATTTTATTCTTTTCCCCTAACTCTGTTTTATATTTTACATTTTCATTGTTTTGTGGATTCTATTTTCCTGTGCAAATGGCCATTCAATTTGTTTTTATTATTATTATTTACTTTCACAGTAAAGCTTTAATATGAAATATGCATCAATTATATTGGTATAAATACATCTGTAATTTCATTTAACATTTTCTCCACAAAAGGGGCTGACATTACCACCATAGCTTTGGTGCACACACTTTAAAAATCAGTGAAATACACTCTCATACCTCATTAATATACATAATATTACTCGCAAAAGGAAAGAGAGTCTGACAAGGATTACTCTTATTTTCTGACAGTGCAGCTGCATCTTCACAGTTAAGAAGTATCTTCTTCAATTGTTTAAGTAGTATGTTTAACTCTACACAAATATAAATAAAACTATCCACAAACACATGCCTTGTGTCTGTTTATTTGGAATAACAGACTGGCTGAGCTTAATTTCAGCCTGCTCTTGAGGCACAGTTGTTGTATAAGCGTCTTTCCAAATCTTTTCTCTAGTATGTTGGTTAAAACAAATACCAAAAATAAGTTCAAATCATCTTTGTGCTACGGTTGTTTTCTGAATTTTGCAGTTAACACTGGGTTTTTTATGTCAATTGCATGCCCAAACTTATTCTGTTTAACATTATTTAACAGTGTGACGTATGTGCACAAGGACAGAAGCAGGTCACATGTAGTAAGTTTTTGATAATACAATGTTTGTGCAATTTCATTATTACTCAAGTCTGCGACTTAAAGGATGGAGATGACAATTACACTTACACTCACTACATCTCAACTGAACACAACAAAAGTGTTAATACAAAAAACTGGAACAAAATATATAATACAAATATTGTCAATATTGATAATACCTCATTTGGAATAAAAGCATTTCTGTCAATGTTTATCAACAACTGTTCAACCGTTCAATAAGTGAGTTTTGTTGTACAAGCAGTAAAAGGTGTGTTGTAATGTTTAATATAGCAAAATAAATTTAAACAGTAATATTCACACTGCAGTATCTCATTACCTCTTCCTGCTCCTTCTCCTCCAGCTGGCTCTTTTGGTTTGGGCTTAAGGGCTGGAGCTGAGGGGAAACAACACAGCTGATGAGATCAGTGCTGGCCAGATTATTGAGGTTTATTCAGGCCAAGAGAAATGTTTATGAGAAACAGTGGGTCTTGTGGCATGTATGTCAGGTTGCTTTCACTTACTGGATGGCAAATCATCAACAGCATCAGACAGATCCAGATCCTGTCCCAGACCTAGAATACAGAAAAGAGAAAAATATTTAAAACTTTGCTTATAAGACTGTTCATCCGATACACTTATTAATACAATGCTGGAAACCTAATCTTCAACCCTAAAGAATTATGTAACTTCATATTTTGTTTATGTGGACCGCAAATCACAGACCCTGTATACGTTTGGTCACTTCATGTGTCCAAGGTTTTACGATTATATGTGGATATAGTCAAGCCACATTAAAATGTAAGTGTAAACACACCCAATACACACTTAAAACTGATACAAATCAAATCCCTCAAAACCACATTAGAAGGTGAACTGAGACCAACATTGACCAGAGCCATGATACAGCAGTGTAAACACATCAGCCTCTCAGAAGTCAAATTTACACAGCGGACAAAAGGGGTCCAAATACCATATTTTTGGCATATGTGGAACAGATATGACACACACAAAATCAGACATTTTTAATTTCACTTTAAGTCGTGTTCACAGGCGATACTGAAATTAGATACATATTTAATACCCAGCAATATGACAGTCAACTGTCCATAAACTTCCTAATAAAAAGAGAAAATGAACCACAGCAGTAGTGAGGGAAGCACACACCGCAGCCACTCTGTCTCAAAAAGAAAATTAGAAGCTTAAAAACAATGTGCAGAAACTAAGAGCAAAAAAAGTTAAAAGTGTCCGTAACGTGCTCTTTCTAAAATGAGCTTGAAAATTTTCTTATTGATAAGCCCAGCTGTTAGTCACTCGACCACTGGACCTGCCAAACTTCATTGCTTTAATGCATCAGTTTAAGAGCATGAACTGTTTAGATAAATGCTGCATAAAAGAAATTGTATGAACAGCCTAAAATTATTTATTAAAAATAAAACGTATTTGGGTCACTTTACCTTTACTTTACTGTGTAAACTTAACCAACGCCACTAGGGCTGCAATGATTAGTGAACATAATCAACAATGTTGATTTAAAAATAGAAATAGTCAACAAATAGTTAATCTGTAACTGCAATGCACTGTACAGTCCTGGGAAAAGAAATGCAATTATGTTAATTCAGTTCACACCTAGCTCGGTCACCAAAAGTGATAGACACAACAAATTACATATTTTCTCATTAAATATCATATATCATGTATAATATATTTTACATTTAAATGTCTTTTGGGCATTTAAATCCAACATTCAGCTGTTTCTTATGATTCGTTTTAAAGTAATGGAGAACACTAAGAACAGGAGCCAGACTCACAATCAGCAGAGATTGACGGCATAGCAGAAGGAACTGTTGACTAATCGGGGGAAAAAAAGTCCTACAAGACACCTTTGCATTTCAAATGCCAGTAATAATTGACTTGCAATGAGTGAATGTGCAAATTCTGATATCCAATTTCAGTCTGACAAACTGGAGATGCACTAATACTACCAAGTGTTAATGCACGTCCCTAAACTCATCAATTGTAAACATCTAATTGTACTATTTTACACTTGTACTTTTGCTACACATCCAAAACTCAATTGCTCATCCTGATTTTCTTAAAAACATGAAGAAATGCTTAATCATGTCAATTACTTACTGTAAAAGAAGTGTTTTTCACAATTTAGTACAATTCTAGTACTGCTTTTATACAAATAGTATGCATTTGCAAATTTAAACATCAAGGTAAAGCAGCAAGAGTATAGAAACAATCAGCCCCCTGCTGTCTTCAAGCTCTCTTGTTAATATACAAATTCCACAGCACTACAAACACATTCCGGCCTCTCTGGATAAGAACAGAGCCAAGAAAATGACAGCTTGTCTCTGCATCTGCATAGTACACAAGAACAAAAAAGCTTTTGTGGTCCCACAGCTCACTAGAAAGATATTTCCCAAGAGGATTTTTTTCCTTCTGTTTGTCATTTTAATGGAATAAAAGCTTGTGGAGTAAGAAAGAAATTCTCCCCAGCAACTGGAAAAGAAAAGACAATTGGCAAAATGGAATTTATTTATTTTATTTTGCTTCTACTAAAGACAACACATTTCACTAGGACATCACTGCATATTTTTAGTCCTAACAGCTGCCAGTCTTCCTTTTTTCACATACATGTGACAGCCTGCACTTCCTTTAGGTCTAGTGGACAAAGACCCATTTCTAGCCTAGCCATTTTGCCTAGTTAGTCTGCCTCCCCCGCTCTTCCTCTCTATCTCTCTGCAACCATGTAGTCTGGATATGTCTCTGCACTCTATGCCAGATTTAGTAACAGCTCTAAAAACACCAGCCGTTCCCTGCACCACTGCCAGACTAGATCAGCATAATGCCACTGGGTCATATGACTACAAACAAACGCACGTGACTGAGCTTATCTTTCTTAGTGCTTTTAATTTGTCACAAAATATAAACATTACCAAATTTTGAGAACCTAGTATTTAGTTCAGTGGGGGAGGGGCATCGCAATGGGCATTTTGGGGACCATAGAACAAATATTACAGGTTGTATTTCTTCTTCTTCTATATATAATTATATATAATTATTATATATTCATTTATTGTAGTCTGATTTGGCCATATCTTATCTATGAAATGTTGCAAAGCCTACAGTTATTGCCCCCATGTCTAAAAAATGCATAAAGGTTGCTTAAGACATTCTGAAATGGTCTGAAAAATGCCTCTGCACTACCCTTTCAGAACTGTCTGGTGCAAAATATGTAGTCCCAAATATCTGGTTGGGTGGCATTAGGGTGGCAAAGAGATTTGCAATTGCCATAAAAAATTGTAAATGGCCAAAAATCTGTTTCCTAATTAAAGCAGCCAAGATAATTTCATGTTTCTTCTCATAAATCTAGTGTATGGAAACACAACTTAATTCAACTTAAATTTTTCTGCCAAACATTTGCAATAGTACATAATTTTTCTAAAACTTTTGGATGGAATCCTTGCTTGTGATCACAAAAATGCCTTCACCAACACCCAGAGGAGAGACATACATGTGTGAGATTGGTGATTACACACCTTTTGCAGCCCTGCTGAAAAGAACTCTACTATAGGACTGAAAAATATGAATCAGAGCAGCCTGATGATGGAAACTCACATTGTCCCAAAGGAGAACCAAGCTGTTTAAATCTGGGCCATTCTCCTGCTCAGAATGAGAATGTTATGCAGTGTGTCCAGGATTTTAATGACATGGGCCTGTGAGTTGTAGGAACCAAATAACATGAATGTAGGACTTAATCAGCGTTGCAATTCAGCTCAAGAAATGTGTGTGCAGAACCAGTAATGCAACTTTAAGAAAAACTGTGCGAGAGCATAAAGAAGAAACATCAGGAGTAACCAAATCATTTTAAACATGCTCTCATTGACTTGTCTCATCATCTTCGTTGCAAATCCCCAAAAGCAACTTAACTGTAGCGTTGGGCAATAGGTTCTGTAGGGTGCAAATATTATATAATGACATTTAAACATACCTTTCATGATGCACAATATTTACTGCAATATTCTGACACACAGACAAAATGCATTAATAGAGGCAGTGCAACCTTGTTATAATAAAAGGTTTTGTTTGGGGGATATTATGTTCTTCCAAAAATAATTTTAAAGACCATTTTATGTCACAGAAACAATGGTAATATAAAAGCATAATAATAACAACAACAACACTATTATTCCATTTCAGAGACCTTTTATTCAGAACATTTTAAAAAATATGTTTAACAAATAAGAATAATTAATTTTAATAGGCACCGTAATTATTGTGACAGGCCTACAGGAGAGTATTAAAATCCTGTATTAATATACTCAACTATACTAAATACATTCAATTTTATCCAAATTACTCAATATGCAGGACTACATCCAATTAGTAATTAAAGGCTATTTCCTTCTAGTGAAATGGTGACTTGGTCAATGATCTTTATGAACAAACTATATTTATTGTGCGCTAAAAAAAATGAATATAATGTAAATGTAATGTAAATTCATCATATGACAAAATATTGTCAAATACGCATTTAAATGTATGGAATTCAGCTGAGGAGCTTATGCAGAGTGACCGATGAAGGCTTTAAAAAAACTGTTCAAATTGCAAAAAGACTAGGAATCGAACCCCAGTGGTGTTATCCGTCGGGCCATGAAAACCAACCCATATCTTTTTTTTGGATTTGATTTGTCATTTTCAAACTCTGCTGGTGACTCTAAAACAAAAAGATAAAAAATATAAATAAGAAAATGAGATTACTATAAACATTCTCCAGAGACACTGAAACCAGACAGAGGCCAGATGTGAGAGATAAAGCAGTGACTATTGTTAGATCTTCCCTTGCCATCTGGTAAATGAAAATAAAATTTTGAATGCAGTGCTTTCCAAATTAACATGAGGGACTTTCTATCAAAAAAAATATTTGTGTAATGCAGTACATGAATAACAACCTTTGTGTAAACTATTAACTGAAATTAACATATATAGAAAATCTGATTTGTGATAAAGACCTGCTTTTGTTGTCACATATTAGATCAGTAAATGACTGGGGATTCCTGGTCCTCAGAGAAAAACATACCTGAAACCAGGAAACAAACACAGTGGGCTATGACACGCCCCTGCATACATAATGAATGGATTGTTCGGTGTGAGAGCATTAAGCACATGGCTGCAAGCATGGATCTCCTTACATACACAACAGAGGGTGTGGCTGAAGCAGAAGAGGAGGGCCTGTGTTTGCCGGCTCCTGGCAGACACGCAGCTGAGTCTTTTAGCCATTTATATTAAGCATTTTTGGGGTAGACTACTGTACCAAAAAATAAAAGAGGGGGTACTGCTACTGCATCGTGATTAAACGTCAAAAATATCAGATCACTACTAGAAAATTCACCCATAAAACTAGATTTCAGAAATTTTCTGAATGGACAGGATTGTACTGGCTGTAGAAACAAATGCCCTTGACAAAATCGTGCCCTTGGTCTGTGATGATGGGTGGTGTTGGATGGATCCTCCACCCCTTATTGAAAAGCGATGGTATCTCCCCATATTCCGCAGTCCCCCAAAAACCCTGCACTCAGGCTGTACCTGGGTTCACTCTGCCACAGAGAGCGCATGCGTGCTGGATTCATGCTCCAGTAGCTCTGACTGTCTACCTGTGAGGGTTCTGAACACTGGACTGGGTGGCACTGTGATATTGTTTTTGTTTCGTATTGTTGAAGGCTTGCTTCAGTTTTTTTTTTTGTAGCTTAAGCAAAAATGTGAAATATATATGAATAACTGAATTAATGAATGACCTGAATGAGATAATTAAAATAAAAACACATAGCCAATTCCTGCCATACCAAGACAGACAGACATTGTACTGTCTACACTAATAAATAAAATAACCTAGGTTATATGGGCATACAGCTAGTAGCTAGGTTAGCTGTTCTTACAATGACCTGTGCCACACCTTTACAGCTAACGTTAAATCTCAGTGCAGATGATGAACAACATGGCTACAGACAAGCTATCAGAAAGACAGACAGTTAGAGCACTGGCACAGATTAGCTCGGCTAGATTAAATAGAGCAAAAACAGCATAATAGGAGCACATTAACTATCTGCGGCAGAAGCAGAAAGAAGCGCTCACTGCAATTTGAAACAACCACCCTTACTCATCAATATGCTGAACGTTAGATCAGCAGGTCACAAACATATACACACATATTAATAGGTTAGCTAGGTTAGATTAGCTTCGTTAACTAGCTAGTTAACCTAGTTAGCTAAATACACAACCAATGGCAATATTATGATATATTACCGTTATAAACCTCACTCATAGAGCTATTAGAGTTAACTAATATAGTGTTAGCTATCTTAAATTAGTCAGAAATCAATCCAGCACTGTAACTAACCTAGTTTAGCTAACCTGTTCATTTCTATAAACCACAGGTAGTATTACAGTTATTTATATACATACCGCTGTATAACGGTCCACATACATAGTTACCTAGGTTACCTAGATTAACCTAACTAATAAGCTAGCAGGCTAAGTGAACAAAACAGCCACGGCGCAGAGATAAGCCTGGTGTTAATGAGATTAAAAATATATATGCCAGTGGGTCGAGAGAAGAAGAAAAAAAATGATGGTCTAAGCATGACACAGGGGGCTTCAACAAAGAGGGGCGACCAGGGCTTAGCTTACCTTTCACTGCTAACAGAGAGAGGAGTGCTAGAAGCGTCCACGCCGACAGGGTCCTCATGGCTGAGAGAGGGGGCGTTTAAAACGTTCAACAAATTCAACAGGACTGATGAAAAAAATAAGAGCAAGGCTGCGCGGTTTTCTCTTAACGTCTTCCAACGTAGCTAACAGCTAGCTAACGTTAGGTAAGCTAACTCCGGGTTGTAAACGGTACCAGGTGGCGGCCTTCTGTTGAAGAGACCCAGACAGCGACGAAAAAACCGCTGCAATAAAGTCTCTGCAGTGCGAAGTGAGAGAGAGAGAGAGAGAGAGAGAGAGAGAGAGAGAGAGAGAGAGAGAGAGAGAGAGAGAGAGAGAGAGAGAGAGAGAGAGAGAGAGAGAGAGAGAGAGAGAGAGAGAGAGAGAGAGAGAGAGAGAGACTGATAGGCTGTAGCTGTAGGGGGGTGGGGTGAGCGAGGAGGGCAGACTCACAGCTTTGGGCGGTTCCTTTTCCTCACCATATTTCACTGTATATCAAACACACATCGCAAACCAGCGATATAATTCACTTAATGCAATAAAAAAACACATTAAAACAACAAATTGTAATTTATTGAGGGCATAATAAATTTTACATGCCCTCATTTCTCACACCAACAGCCCCCCCTCCCCAGCACGCCACAGACACGCCGTCTCTCACAGCGCGTGAACTGTGGTTATTGCCCAGCTGGCATTTCAACGTTGACTCAATGTTGAATTAACCTGGAATCAACGTAACTGTTGTGGTTGAACCAACGTTGGATTTGGTGTTGATTTTAAAAAGTGAATCAACGTTGATATGGCAACATAGCTCACATTCTGGATGCTCAAAAATGGAAGAGCATTAAAAACTGTATGCCATGATGAAAAATTAACAAATGAACTCTCTCTGAATATACATCTCTGAGAAGTAGAAACTATATAGTTGTATATACAACTACAAACTAAAATCTTTTATTACTACAAGTAGCTAAACTAAAAAATCCTATGGTTAACAGACCCAGCTGGCATTTTAAAGTTGAATCATCAATCATATGGTGAAAAATGCAATAACTGCAAATGGAAATAAAACACTTTTTAACCCTCCATCCAACATATTTTAGAAATTGTATGGTGATGAAATATAAAATGCTAATTCAAAAGGAAGACGGTTGAGGACATCAGGTTGATTCCATGTTAAAATTTTATTGTTCGCACAACCATTTTACATGAAATGTTGTTTTAATGTTGTTTTAATGTTGAAACAACAACAGGCATCACTTCAACCATATTTCAAACAGATTTCAACGTTGAAGGTCGGTTGTGTGCCATGTGGGTGTGGTTATGAGCATGCACCGAAAGATTAGCTTAGCTAAAATGGTTTATAGTGAATTATTTTTCTCTTGAAAAATAAAACCCCTCACACACGTGCCCCCGCCAGTCTCTGGCAGTCTGGTTGCGTTTCTTCTTTCCACAGAAAATGCCCTTTTTCCAGACATTGAGCAATTCACACTGAATGCTGATGTAACCCTGAATAATTAATGATGTAGTAACTTGACCTCCATTCATTATTGATACCTCTAATTAGGCACACCTTAGTTAAGGTACATCTCAGTGGATGAGTTTCAATTGAGTTTTGGATGAGTTTTTTTTGTTTTTCATTATTAAATATAATATACAGCTCTGGAAAAAATAAGAGACCACTTAAAAATTATGATTTTCTTTTATTTTACCAAATTGAAAACCTCTGCAATATAATCAAGAGAAAGATGGATGATCACAAGCCAACAAACCAAGCTGAACTGCTTGAATTTTTGCACCAGGAGTGGCATAATGTTATCCAAAAGCAGCGTGTAAGACTGGTGGAGTGTGTAAGACATCTTTTTTGTTATTTCAGCCATTTCTTCATTTTCTGCAAATAGATGCTCTAAATGACAATATTTTTTATTGGAATTATGGAGAAATGTTGACTGATTTAGAAACTAAAGTGGTCTCCTATTTTTTTCCAGAGCTGTATTCTGTATATGGTTGGTTCATATATTAAATATAAGTATCTGTGTTAGGCCTTTTTTAGACATGCTGTCATATTCTCACAAAATATCTGTGCATTTAGCTTTGCAGAGCTTTCGTGAGCAGGGGTATGCCATTTTTGAGGGGTAAACTAATGCCAACCTTACACCAAACAATTTTCAAGCGATTTTACTGTCGCAGACAAATTTACAGTGTCTGGATAATATCATGAGTGTTCTGCTAAAGTCGAGTTGTGGTTGCGCCATCTCGATCTTTCAGCTTATGCTAAACATAAACTAGATGACTTTGAAAGACTCTGAAACGACTTTTAATAGACTACAGTCTGACACCCTCTGACATCTAAAGACTTTTAGTCACAGACTAGTCACAGGCCAAGATGCAGGGTCTATTTGCAAAAATGCCACATTTTGGCAATAATTATATATATATTAAATGTGTTCTTTAAAATATATGTGTTGTATTTTTTTATATATTTGTTTCCTAAGAATTAAGTAGGTCACACCAGTGACCTCACCTTAAAGCTTCATATGAAATCATGAGCTAAATGAGAACATTTCTGAACATTTCTGATTTTTTTTGTCATATAAATTGCATATTTTATATTCATGTGTAGATTATTTAAGTTAAAATGACAGAAAAACATGCTATTTCAGATGGCAAAGATAGATAGATACTTGGGAAAAAAGGAAAAAGGGAAATTCTGGCAGTCACATCAGCACTTCTATGGTGCTTGAAATAATACATAATTGATTGACATCAAATATTGTTAAATTAATATCTAAAAAATATATAAAAGAAAGTTTAATTGACAAAAGAACATGTTATTATACTTAAAATTGACATTTCCATGTAAAAACGATATAGAGATACATTGGAACTGAAATGTGTGAGTTGTTTGTGAGTGCAGCAGAAATATCTTGTAACTGAACATTGAGCTATTGATTGGCCTCAATTCTTCATTTTCAGTGTGTATCAATCTTCTCTCATGGTTAAGTGGAAATGTGAAGTGCTCTCCTCTGATTGTGTGAAGACCTTGAAGAGTGCTGTCTATCTTTCAGTGAGAAATTGCGCAAATACACACAAACACTGGAGGAAAATTATCTGTTCATGTGTACTTGAAACCCAAGGTCTCACACAGCAGTTAGTAACGTATTTTGAGAATTCTGTCAACACTTCAAATCAATCCTTAGTATCCCGGTCTTTGTGATCCAGCACCCAGTAGAATTAAGATTTAACCCTAATTTAATACACTTGATCCAGGTAATGAAGGCCTTCAGAAGAATCTGATCTTTCCAAGGTGGTAGATCACCAGGACCAAGATTATTTGTAAATTATTTTCTATTACTCCCTAAAAAAACAATGTAAATGTAATCAAATCCAGATAACTAATGTTTTTTTGTGATTATTTGTAATTATAATTACACTTTAATTGCATAACATCCTGGGTGATTCATAGAAATGTAGCCTATTCTTTTAAATAGACAGAACACTAAAAATCTGACACTAGTGTATCTAAAAGTGTTTCTTTGCATTGTAATTACACTGCAAGACTCTTAAATTGCATTTATAAAACACTATATGTGTGCTGGTCTCTTGGAGTTAGAATTTTATGGGCTATATTATCACAATTACATGAAACTCATAATAGGGTTTTTATTAAAGGCTAGGTGCTAGACTAGTACTGTCTGTGTGTGTTTTAGCTAAATAATGTTACAGAATAACTGAAGATTGATGAGACAAGTGATGTCCTGACATGTCCTGTCTGTGTATGTGTGTGGCCAGCTAGTCAGCCATTAATATTGAGTTGCTTTTCCAAAGTAACTGGCAGGTTTAGGTAAATGAAAAAGGTAAAAAACAAATTATTGCCTAGAGTAGGGTGATCAGAAAAAAATATATACTGAGCTTACCCAAAAGTGTTATTGTCTTATCTGCTAAAAATGAAATTAACACATCTGTTCCATAATACACATCTGTGCATAATAGTTTGTGTTTCTTATCTGAATCTCCATTACTCTATTTCTGTTGATATGACCCATTTACAGCATTTGCTTTTTTGAAGGGAGGGCGGTGTGACTGGGTTTGTTGGATATTCCGCATCTTGAAACCTCTACTCCTAAAATCTCCCCCACATTATCTTCTAGTTTTTTTAAGATAGGATTATTATATTAGGCACAATTATTATCAAAAATCACAATCTAACTAAAGAAGTTCCAAAGAGAGAGGTACTGATCATGTAATTTATACATACATTATGTAAACATATATGGTACAGGCTAGAAAAAGTAAGTGAATTGTATTTATTCCCCTGTAGATCCCCCTTTAGCAGCAATTGTCTTCATCAAACATTTGCTGTCTCTGCAACTAAGATGTGCACATACAGGAAGTGGTTTAGATCATTCCTCACAGCAAACTTGGGTTGTCTTGAGCGCATTGCCAGGTTTTGTTACAGCTTCTCCATAGGGTTAATATAAATTTTGATATTTTCTAGTGTTTTACTGTTTATAGCTTTGGGTCATTCTCTTGCTGCATTACCCAGCATTGCCTCAGCTAGTAATCATGGACTGCTGCCCTGTTATTCTCCTGTAAAATGTTATACATATTAAAACTCACTGTTCCTTTAATGACCACAAGGCATCTAGGCACGGAGGAAGCAAAGCAGCCCTAATCCACAATGCTACCTCCACCATGTTTCACATTTCGCATTATGCACTTGCACTTAAAAGTTCCTCTTCTGCCTTATCTGTCATCTGTCTTTTCTGTCATAAAGCATTGTCCCAGAAACATTGTGGTACAAATAGGTGGTACTGGACACACTTGGAGGAATTATGGACTTTAACAGAATCCTCTGTAGGTCTTCTGTTACCTTTTGTTTTCTAACAGGATTGGTCAGTTTGCTCTTGGAGAGACCTTAACACAACACTCACTACAGGCTACTAGCAGCAGCCTTGCATTTTCTGAATTTGGTAATAAATTGCCTAATCATGAACTGATTTAAACTCTTTTGTATCATATTCCAGATTGATGCATCTCTATAACACACCTTTATAAAGTTGTTTGCATTAAATTGTTACTTGCTAACAGTAACCAGGTTCTGTGAGCCTTTATAAACCCACACTTCTGATCTCAATTATTTTAAATGATCAATTAGGACTTTATGAAGTGATTAACCCAGATGTTCACTTACTTTTTCTTGTCGGCACTGTGAATGAATACGAAGTGTGCTCAGTTAAAGTAGTAAACGGGATATTAAAGGGTTCCCTTACTTTTTCTTACATCTGTAAACAACAACAACAATAATAATATTAATAATAATAGAAGCAATAATGCAGAATTTATTCATTTATAATACCTCCCATTTTTCAGTATTATTAAGTTGGTCCACATCCATATTGTATCAGAACCCTTAGAAAATCGTCGAAAATTTAATATATCAATTAATTAAATAATTGCATAGGTCAGTTAAAATATGAGTGCATCATATACTATTTTTGGATGTTTTGTTTTGCACACTCCAGATGTATAGCCATGCGTTAGTCTACCTGTACTGTTGAAAATATTTGTCAGGCCAAAGTCTCCAGAGTGAGATTCCCAAGTTTAAAGGCTAGCAAAATCACCCTGTGGTGACATATTTTACCGCACACAGAAGCAGCAGTGGCCTTGGTAAATCAGCTTTTGTTCTGTTAAGATGTTTCATCCATGGCTCCAGCTGTTCAGAAACTGGCTATGTATGTACTGTAAATACAGCCCTGGAAAAAATTAAAAGACCACTTCAGTTTCTGAATCAGTTTCTCTAATTTTGCTATTTATAGGTATATATTCGAGTAAAATGAACATAGTTGTTTTATTCTATAAATTACAGACAACATCCCAACATCTTCCAAATTCCAAAACAAAAACCATATTGTCATTTAGAGCATTTATTTGCAGAATATGTGAAATGGCTAAAATAACAAAAAATATACTGAGCTTTCTGACCTCAAATAATGCAAAGACATTTAAGAGCCCAGAAATAAATATTTGGTGAAATAACCCTGGTTTTTAATCACAGTTTTCATGCATCTTGGCATGTTCTCCTCTACCATTCTTACACACTGCTTTTGGATAGTGTTATGCCACTCCTGGTGCAAAAATTCAAGCAGTTCAGCTTGGTTTGATGGCTCATCATTTTTTCTTCACTTAGTGTTTTTTTTTTTTTTCAGCGCTGCATTTACACTGATTAAGCATAAAGGTATGCCACCTCCTTGTTCAATAATAAATTTTAGCTTTATTTAGCATGTAGAATCACTTTGTAGTTTGTATGATTATAGACTGTAATTCTGCATCTGTTTTTCTGTATACTTTGTATACATTATTCTCCTTTCCTGACATTCTTCAATTGTCTGGACACTACAGGACCATCACAGAGCAGGTATTATCTCAGCATTGCAGTGACACTGGTGGTGGTGTGTTAGTGTGTGTTGTTCTGGTACACATCAGACAGAGCAGTGCTGATGGAGTTTTTAAACGCCATTTCCATTCACTGTCCACTCTGTTAAACACTCCTACCCAGCTGCTCCATGTTGTAGATGTAAAGTCAGAGACAGAGGCTCATCTGTTTGTGTTTTTGTTAGTCATCCTCTAGTCTTTAACAGTGATAACAGGGCTCTGCCCACAAGATGCTGCCCACAGGACGTTGATTGTGGATAATTCTTTGTCTAGCACTAACACTGTGGTGTTTAAAAACTCCAGCCACACTGCTGGACTCAAACACACACTAACACACCACCAGGTAGACGGCTACTCTGTAGGGTCCTGACTATTGATGAACGAGAGAAGAAAGAAAGAAGGATCATAAAGCCTGTAATTAGAGAACTAAAATGTGCTTGTATTTGCTCAGTGGAGCTGAAATATAGATAATAGGTATACAAGCAATGAGGTGGTCATAATGTTATGTTTGATCGATATAGTGGAGTGAAAAATGATTTGCCCCCTACAGATTTCTTTTGTTTTTGTAATATCAGACAAATATAACCTAAGTAAATTTATTAATTGAAAATGTATTAATTGAAAATAAAAATCCAGTCTTTCACATCTCTGTGAAGGAATTTTGGCCCACTCTTCTTTGAGGAATTAATTAATTCGTTTTAATTCAGCCATATTGGAGGGTTTTCGAGCATAAATGGCCTCTTTAGGATCATGCCACAGCATCTCAATCAGACTTTAACTAGGCCTCTTAAACCTTCATTTTTTTTTGTTTAAGTAATTCAGATGTGGACTTGTTTGTATGTTTTGGATCATTGTCCTGCTGCAAACCCCAAGTTTGTTTAAGCTTGAGGTCACAAACAGATGGCCGGACATTCTCCTTAAGGATTGTCTAGTAAACAGCAGAATTCCTGCTTTCATCTAATTACAGCAAGTTGTTCAGGTGGCCCTGAAGCAGCAAAGTAGCCCCAGATCATCACACTACCACCACCATTTTTGGTTGGCCGGCCACTCCTGGAAAGGTTCATCACTGTTTCACGTTTTCTCCATAATAGCTCTAACTATGGTTTGCTGGAGTCCCAAAGCCTTAGAAATGACTTTGTATCATTTTCCAGATTGATAGATGATCAGTGACTTTGTTTTCTCATCTGTTTTTGAATTTCTTCAGATAGTGGCATAATGTGTTATGATCTTTTATCCTGTTTCATGTTGTCAGACAGGTTCACTTTAAGTGATTTCTTACTTCTACAATTCTGGCAATAATCAGGCCTGGTTGTGACTAGTGAAATTGATCTCAGATTATATTTGTTTGATAATAAATTTTGTTTGATAATCTGAAAAATGTAAGCATAATAAAAATGCGGAAACAAAAGAAATCTGTAAGGCGGAAAATACCTTTTTACGCCACTGTCTGCATGCTTCACTAGCTTACAACCCATTTACACCTTATTATTACACTCCAGGCACTGAAATCTGACAGTTATTAAACCCAGATTGTATTTACACAAACCCCCAATTAAACACATTAACAGATTTTTACGCACATATGAAATGATAAGTACAAAAGGCAACATATTGCACTTTATGATGCTGTGAGCAGACGGATGAAAAATGATACTTGGTTGGCACCTAGTGGCAGCTTTATTCTTCAGCTTTATTCTTATGGAGATTTAATAAAACATTATGGTGCTAGATTTCTGGCAATTAAATCATTACATCTGGAAAATATGAATTAGATATAAATGTAGATATAATCTTCCTTTTTTCATGTAATATAATATATTAATAAGTTTGGGCACCCCTATTAATCTTAATCGTTTTTAGTTCTAAATATTTGGGTGTTTGCAACAGCCATTTCAGTTTGATATATCTAATAACTGATGGACACAGTAATATTTCAGGATTGAAATGAGGTTTATTGTACTAACAGAAAATGTGCAATATGCATTAAACCAAAATTTGACCGGTGCAAAAGTATGGGCACCCTTATCATTTTATTGATTTGAATACTCCTAACTACTTTTCACTGACTTATTGAAGCACAAAATTGGTTTGGTAACCTCATTGAGCTTTGAACTTCATAGCCAGGTGTATCCAGTCATGAGAAAAGGTATTTAAGGTGGCCAATTGCAAGTTGTTCTCCTATTTAAATCTCTTCTGAAGAGTGGCATCATGGGCTCATCAAAACAACTCTCAAATGATCTAAAAACAAAGATTGTTCAACATAGTTGTTTCAGGGGAAGGATACAAAAAGTTGTCTCAGAGATTTAACCTGTCAGTTTCCACTGTGAGGAACATAGTAAGAAAAATGGAAGACCACAGGGACAGTTCTTGTTAAGCCCAGAAGTGGCAGGCCAAGAAAAATATCAGAAAGGCAGAGAAGAAGAATGGTGAGAACAGTCAAGGACAATCCACAAACCACCTCCAAAGAGCTGCAGCATCATCTTGCTGCAGATGGTGTCACTGTGCATGGGTCAACAATACAGCACACAAACATCAAATATATGTAACAGCGTAGTAAAATTGTAGAAAAACATCTGTAGTAAAACTGCATATTGTTTGAATGAATGGGAGTGAATAGGACAATTAGATGAGTGTGGGTCAGTATGACTGTAATATAGAGATTAGGGAACTGCCCTGGAGGAGTACATACAGTTTAAAAAGTTGTTTTTAAACTGGTTTTGATATCTCAAAAAATGCTGGACGAGTTATGCAGCAAAAACCCTGCAGGAAAATAATAATAAAAGTGAGGAAGAAAAATAAATATGTTTTAAAGTACAATCAAATCAAATAATTCCAGTACCTTGATTTTCCAGTTCAAAACACACTGCTGTAATTCTGATTGCAAGGTTTTAGCAAATGGCACTTAGTGGGTCCGGGGCAAACAGCATTACTGCATGTACAATGATAACAAATACGAACAATAAAAATATTAGTTGACAAAGCCCACATGCTAATGTTTGTCACACTTTCCAAAAAATAGCACAACTTGTAGTAAGGCATTCAAATCTATACAGATGTGTCAAAAGTCATGGGATATCAGATTAAATTGATACTAGTGTTACTTTAGTAGACATGTTGAATGACCACAGTATAATTGTGAGGCTGAACATTGCAGAACAGTTTTTCATTTACATTCATTGCAGGAGGCCCCACTCATATCTCGCTGTTCAGTTCAGGGCAAAATCATGTAACACAATACTTGTATCTGTCCCATGACTTTCGACATGTCAGTGAATTAGCTCTTGTGTAGGAGAAACAATGTATAAAACACAAATAGGCATTGAACTTTAGATGTACAGCAGACAAGTGTCATAAAAGAAACCACAACCAGGTGCATCCCTAGACACACTTTGCACTAGATTTACCATCTGCTTAATGTTCAGTAGGCACCCAATGCTCTTCACATCCTTAAACACAATCTTTTTTTTTTTTTACAAAAATGTTGCTTCACTTGAAGACTGCAGAAAGAAAAAAAACAGTACACAAAAATGGAAGAACTATTTTAGGTTCCTTAAAGAACCACGAATGCAGGACATTTAAATTAATATATAAGTCATGGTTCTTTAGATCTTTGAAAGGCTCTAGATGCTCAAACATTTCTATAAAAAAAAAACATTGGTACAAAAACTGTAGCACCTTCATTTAGAAGAATACACATGTAATAATATACCTTATATATATCACCACCTAAAACCATTTTTTAAAAACAGCAGCACATCATCTGGCTTGCAGAGATCACTGACCCATCATCATACAGTAGGCATATTAATGATTGTATGTAGGCATAATACACCAATCAAGCGTAACATTTTGACCACCTCCTTGTTTCTACACTGCCTTATTTTTTCAGCACCACTGTAATTCTGTAATAACATACTGTAGTATTTTAGATTTTCTCTGCATATTTTAATACCCTGCTTCCTTTTTTAATGGTCAAGACCACCACAGAACAGATATTATTTGGGTGGTGAGTCATTCTAAACACTAAGCACTGTGTGTGATGTGCCTGTACTAATGGATCAGACACACAGAGCCGGCCCACCGCAAATGGTAGGGGTGCCATTCATTTACGGGGGCATCCATGTGTCTGCAAGTTAAAAAGGTTCACTTTTAACTTTTTTTTTACTATTTTTAATTTTTAAATATTCCAAAAACAAAGTACACAACACAAAATCTTCCTAGTCTAATAATATTAGCCCTAATAATAATTTATGTGTTAAATGCACGTGCTGTGCGGTATCTCCCTTATAAAAGTAATAATTCTGCTGGACTCAGAATAGCCCACATCCTGTGGGTAGAGTCCTGCGAGAAGCATGACCCCTGAGGAAGGACTAAGGAATGACCAACACAAACTGTGCAGCAACAGATAAGCTTCTGTCTCTGATTTTACATCTACAAGGTGGAGCAGCTACTCAGCAGTGTCTAATAGAGTGAAGGACAGTGAGAGGACACGATGTATAAAAACTCCAGCAGCACTGCTGTATCTGATCTAATAATAGCAAAACACACACTAACACACCACCACTGTGGCAGTATCATTGCAGGGCTGAGAATGACCCATGTGGTGGTCTTGTGGGGTCCTGAGCATTAAAAAAAACGAGTGAATAAAGAATGCAGGAAACAGATATAGGACTACAATCAGCAATTGTTATAGGACTACAAAATGTTTTTATATGCTCAGTGGGGCTGTAAAAACACACATAATGGAGGTACAGTAGAAACAAGGATTGGTCATAATGGTATGCTTGATCTGTGTATGGAGGATAACTCTTCCGTGCATCAGTGTGTAGTGTGTGTAGTGTGAAATGCTGTATTGGCAGGCACTGTGTATTGTGAGCTACTGTGTAACGGAACATAATAAGCCTGCTATCTAATACATGAAGATAACCCGTGATAATCAGCAGAGATAAAGGGAGAGCAGAGTGTAAAAGGAGTGCCTTTGCGGCGAACACTTACTGCCAGACTCTCCAACTTTGTATATGTCAGTAGGAATTCTCTAGCCAGACCGCGATAGAGGCGGGGCCGACTCCCACGCCAGGACCAATCGGAGCGCGGGATCGCTAGATATGTGTAACCTGAAGACCAATCAGCAGCATTGGAGGTTGTTTTGAACGGACGAGGCTGCTAACCAATCAGGCCGGTCTCGGATGGAGCTGGCGAGGCTGCGCCTGGTTTATAAGAGCAGAGAGAGAGGAGGACAGAGCAGAGACTTCAGGCAACTCAACAACACAGGTACGAGCCAATGCCCACCTCTTTAGCATCCAAAACTGACACATCTACTGTGTGTTTACCTATTTTCAAACCTTTTGTATGATGATTTTATTTAATCACAGGAGAATATATTTATAGTATTATTATTTATAAATAGCTGTATTGTTGACATTTTATATACAAATAATGCAAATTAATGATAAATCATATTCGCAACGCTTTTGTTAAGCTTAGATATTAATTTGTCTAGTCAATGCAGTGTTTTTTCTCGGATATAAAATATAAATATATATATTGTATTTTTAAGAGCGTGTAAGATCGTGTAAAACGGCGAAAAATATTGTGAAGCGTAATCTGAACGTGTGTTATCCCTTTTTCCTAGCGTTAGAGTAAAGGAAAGTTATTTCCAGTGTGTTATTTTGTGTGTCCCGATTCCCCTATACTATATATGAATATGGCTGGCTGGTCCTGCCTGCGAATCACTCTGCCCTTCTTCCAGCTTGAACCGATTTAGACAGCATCTTTAAATAGCGGTGCGGTTTATGTGGGAAAATGTTCGTTTTCATCTTGTTTCTTTGCTCTCTATCTAAATATGTACAATATAAGACAGAAGAGCGGCTAGAAATAAGATTTTACCGTTTTTCTCCTTCGTGCTCAAATGATCACGCTTGCTCTGTATTAAAATGGCTGGCGATTTAAAGCACTGACAAGAAGCTATTCCTGCGCGCAGGAGCGACTCGCGATTTTTAGACGCAAATCGCTTTCCAGCCAGCGAAAAATGCGATTCTTTTTCGTTTTCGCCTCGAAACGACTATCTCTACCTCCTTGCGTTAAAAATAAAACGCTATGTTGTGAATTTATAGCTTTTTGAACTTGACAGGTTTGATAGAGAGACTCGCATTGAAATGGCTGGCGCACAGTCTTTGTTATAGAGGCGGCAATGCACCAAGCGGCAGCTAGGGCTCCAACTTTACAAAACAGCTAAATGCGCTTAAAATCCGAAATGACAGCGTATAAACGCCTCGGGAAGCATAAATAAAGCAGTTGTTTTAGTGAATAAACGTGTTTTTCTCTCGCTGGGCTTTCGTCGTTCGCTTAAATCGTCCTTGAAATGTAAAGGGGGTGTGCGTTGCTTTGTTAGTCAGCCCCAGCCTTCCTGCTCCCCCTACAGAAGCCATTTTAATGAATGGGGAGCGAAAACAGCGAGCAGCTCTGCTCCGGCCGAGCCAGCAGCCACAGAGCTACGAATACTGCTGTGTATCAGCAGCGCTGAGAGACACAGAGATTTCACACGGAGTTTTAAACTGCGAAACTAGGCAGCGCAGAGAGAAACTACTAAAAGAGGCTGAAAGACTGAGAAAAATAAACATCATTCTTTCTCATGAAGACGCATTTCACAAAATGGAAGATGAATAATTCGTGTTGATGACCTTTCTGTTGCTCCATTCGCTCAGGCTCCCTAAAACATCCATTGCCTCGTTTACTACAGCAGCGCTTCTTAATACAATAACAAGTTAATACAAGTTTAACAACACTATTACAGACAAATTAATAGCTCCCAGAAAATTAAGTTTTGGGGCGGTGGTGACCAAAGAACATGGCGGGGGTGCAAAATAATGCCACATTTTAATCAATTATAGTCCATATCTTTAAGGCAGAAACAGCCCTGAGTGATTTTACTTAATGCAGCATTACACCACAAACTCTAGACCACAGATAAAAAGATTCTTTGTTATAATTAGCAAAAAAATACCTCACTAAAAGTACAATACATTTAAAATTAATTATTATTTAATTTTAGAACATATTAATTTTGTTAGTGCACATATACACAGATACTAAATCAATATATACAATTACTCTATGTTCCACCCCCCAAAAAATCCTATAAATATTAATGAAGATTTTATTATATAGGACACCGAGCCACAATCAGTCTCATTAATAATCAGTTCACATCCCCCACACAGTAAGGGAGGGTCTGCGAGTCCAGCCTTCTGCAAAATGACAAGCATCACCTCAACACAGAATTTTAATGGGCTTTCTCTCTCTCTCCTTTCTTATGAGTCTTCAGTAGGCCTTCCTCAGCTTTAAATGAACAGAGGCAAACGTTTAATTTTTTATTTTTCTGACTTAAGCATTTACACACCTTACACATGTGTCTGTTTACAATATGAATGTCTGTATATACACTGTTATTTATACTTGATGTATGTATACTATTTATATCTTCAGATACACACACTCATAATATCCTGAGAAGACTAACAGAGACCAGCACCCCTTTTCTGACCAGAATGGCTAAAGGGGACCCCAGAAAGCCTAAGGGCAAAATGTCCGCTTACGCGTACTTTGTCCAGACGTGCCGTGAGGAGCACAAGCTGAAGAGTCCAGAGATTCCAGTCAACTTTGCTGAATTCTCCAAAAAGTGCTCTGTGCGATGGAAGGTCTGTTCATTCTATTTGTTATTTTTCTGTAAACACTCATATTGCAATTATATATTACATAGTTTCTGCAAAGCACACTTTGCTCGCTTTGACATTTCCTCTTCTGTCCATAGGCAATGTCAGGAAAAGAGAAAACCCGGTTTGAGGACATGGCCAAGCAGGACAAAGTGAGGTATGATCAGGAGATGATGCACTACACTGGCAAGAGAGGCAAGAAGAAGGACCCCAATGCTCCCAAGAGACCACCGTGAGTAAAACACATTGTAACATTAGCACAAGCCCAACAATTTGTTCTCAACATTGATTCTCAACAATGACTAAAACACTGTACCTCATATTTTTGCTGTAGTTCATATCCCTTTAAACTTACAATTCTAAAAACTACATAAGGTACATATTACATAATAAATGAACAATAGCCTTGTTACAAATACTGTTAAATCTTTGTACTGTCATTTAAATTTTCTAGGTCCGGCTTCTTCATCTTCTGCTCGGACCATCGTCCCAAGATCAAGGCCCAGTATCCTCACATGGGTATTGGAGAGGTTGCCAAAAAGCTTGGAGAGATGTGGAACAACCTAACAGATGCCCACAAACAGCCTTACGTGATGAAATCCAACAAACTGAAGGACAAGTACCAGCAGGTAATGTCTTATTTACTAAGGTGTTCCCCATTATTCTAAGGTACTGTATGTAAATGGGTTGACACTCTGGTCCTAAACATCTTAGTGTTTTTCTGTCTGAAGAGAACAGTCACATGTAGACTGGAAAACACAGATATACACATATACTGGATTAATTACTAAAAGTACTTATTCATTTTGGACACAGTATGATAAAGTAAATTTATAATTTATATTTATGCTTATATTTATGCTTATATGATAAATCAGCATTGACCTTCTGTACTGAAGAAGTCTTTGAACAGTTATTGACTTACTGTTATTTTACTATATCTTTACTATGTAATGTTTGCTTTTTTTTGCAAATTTTGTTTACTGGCTTGTGTATCTCACTGTTAACTACATTCTAATACAAAATGGGTCAGAACAAAAATCTAAACTGTTTTATGCAGATAAAAAGAAGAAAAGAAAAGCAGCACAGCATAAGTTGTTTTATTTGAATACTCCAGCCTTATGTCTGGGGTATAATCAATTTATTATGTGCAGCCATTTCACAACATTTAGAAAAGAACCAACTGAAACAAGACACTTCATTTGAAACCAGGAGGCAGATGTTGAAGCAAGTGACAGTTGACAACTATTATATGTGTTTTAAAGTCAGTAGGTTTTCTGTATTTTTTTAAGTACAGGGGATAAAGTGTCTGTCACTGTAACATCTTTGTATCTGTGAAATGGCAGCTTTACAAGAATAGAAAAAAACATTAAGTGTTCCACTGAGTGTTCAGTGGAAGTAATTATAAAAAAAAAGATTTTACTCCAAGTCATTTTAGAGTTTTTAAGTTGGTCAAATTATCAAAATAAATAACTGACAGCAGAGCCTGAGGGATCACAATTGCTTGCCACCCTCTCTCTTGGTCAGTAGATGGTGCTCCTTCCCTTCATCACTTCTGTTGTGATGCTGGTTGGCACTAGTGTCTGTTAGCCAGTGTATCAGAGCTGCGGTGCTGTGCTTTCCTCTATGCACACTGGCTAGACTTTCCTAGTGTCAGGAGCATTGTAAGTGTTAGGTCCTATTGTCCTATTGGGTGTTTAGCTAAATTGGGGAGAAAATTCTGTAAACATGCATTTAAAAAAGAAAAACTGCCAGATTCACATGATATCAAACAGTCAGAAACAGCAGAAATCAAAATGCTAATATTTTGAATGGCAGTGTCAGTGTCCTAGAGATACAGAGTGCAGTTGGGAAAATGTTGCATTTGCAGGTCAATTAAACAATCCTTATTTCTTTCCTTTTGCAGGATATTGCTGATTACAAGTCAAAGGGCAAGGTCAGCAGCATGCCTATGAATATGGGTATGAATATGGGCGCAAATATGGGCATGAGCATGATGGGAATGGCCCCGAAACCCATGATGAAGAGCAGCATGGATGATGAGGATGACGAAGAGGATGACGACGAGGAAGACGATGAGGAAGATGACGATGAAGAGGATGATGAATAGACATCATTTTCTGTAGTGTCTAAGCTAGAATTATTATTATTATTGCTATTATTGTTATTATTATTGAATTTTCTGTCTGGATGAAGTGCAGTAGGAATACACTGTTGGTCTTTGGTGCATCACTTATGATTTTCGATGATCATGAAACGGTTTGTGATGTTTGCGAGGAAAGGACAGTTACTGTGAGTGAAAACCGAAGCAGCTTCCTACCTCCAGGTTAGCGCGCGTGTGTGTGTGTGTGTGTGTGTCTGTATGTGTGAGTGTGTGTATCATCATGACAGCCCAGTGTCTTCCTGACTACCATTTGCTTCCATTCATTGTTTATATCAGATCATTTACATCAGATCAAGTGGTAGCACTGCCATATATAAACACATTATGTATTTTCTTTTGTTTATTTGTTTGTTTGTTTGTTCATTTGTTCATTTCCTTTTTTTAATGGGTTGTCTAAAATTGTATGTAACTCAGTATATTATGGACTAGAGTTTGATTTTTGCTACTCTGCTACTCAGTGTTGTGTGTATCAAGGTATCATCGGAGCCTCCACGCTGCACCTGTATTAGGGCAAGTGATGCTGATTTCACTCCCCTTATGGAGTTCCTCTTCTGTACTGATCTAGAACCTACCTTTCATTTCTCCAGAACCTGAACTTAATCATTAACAGAGAAACTGTGAAACTGTTCTCAGATCAATGCAAAAGATGCGGCTTCTGCCAGCACACTGCTGCTGTGGTGCATGCTGGGAAAATAATAAAAAACATAACCGAAACGTTTGGTACATATGTGGTTTAAACACACTACGTCAAACAGTTACTCATCCCCAAAACCCTCTTGGGCCTTGAGCACAGGAGATGGCGACAGCTATGTGGAAGATTTTCTTTAGCATGTTTTAAGCTAAGTGCATTTTTAATATTAACTGTTGTGTACGCCTCATGTTCCACGTGGGGGGACAGTGCAACTGTTGACCATGAATCTGTACTTATCTGTATCTAAGATTTTCTTTTTTATATGTTTAGGATGCTACGTTTGAAATTAAACGGATTAAATTTTTATAATGGTGTGTTTTTTTCCATGTCTTTCTTCAACTTTAAAAAAAAGTGGCATTCATTTAACCCCTGTATTTGATTCATAAAACGTACAAATTTAATCTGTTATCATGAACTTTCATATCTATTTTAAAACACACACAACATTCATTTCTATCATTTAGTACATTCTATCACATATTTTATAGCATTAAATTGCATTAAAATGTTCTACATCCTTTCTGGTCGAATGATGACTCTATAATAAGTGTATAAAGTGTAATAAAACTAAAATAATGATTGTATATACAATACAATTAGTATAAGTAGTACATCAGGTTCCTTACATGCATGTGTGTATATTGTGATTGGAGACTGCCAAGCCTGAACGCATTGAAAGTGTGTATTGGAAACCAGCAGCAGATTCTTCAGTTTGATTATGAGATTCTGGATTATAACCTCCATATATTTACCCCAATAAAAATTAATAGGGTGCAAAACATCTATGTGACCCTCTTGTGTGCAATAATACAAATATACTAATAACACATTGAGTAACAGAGTGACTAATTAATAACACCTTATCCACCCCTTGGGACACCGTATCAGCTCCATCCCAACCACCACTGCCTGAAAGGGAGACCCATCTAAAATTCTACTTCAGGAAATTCACTTTCCTAGTTGTTACTATTGTTCTTTAATGTGTTTAACCATGAATTGTGTCATATAGTTATGTCTGTTATTTACAAATAAGCATGCAATAATGTTATTTTGTGTCATAAAAAAGAATGGTTTCAATGCAAGTATACATGCTAAGCTTTAACTGTGTTCCTTAGAGTTAATATAATCAAAAAAGTACCAGATCAAACCAGAGCACCTTAGCAACCATCAGAAACCCTATAAGCTCCATACCCACTACCACATACCCAAGAGAGAACCATCTAAAAGTGAGCTTTTCCCTTTTGGAAATTTATTTGTTCCATTGTTTCTGTTGTTCTTTAATGTGTTTAAACATACATTTTGTTACTATTTTAGCCATATCCCTTATTTACTAATAAAATCATTAAAAAATATTTGTGTTATTAAAAAATAATAGTTTTAATACAAATACACTTGCTGACTCTTTGACACAAGTAATATTTTGTAATTGGCACAATATGTTTAAACTAAGGACTTCTTATCTTAAATTAAAATACACATTTTAGTTGTGTTCACTCAGTCCTGTTACCGTAACACATTACACCATCTGAAAAATCTGTTGGTTCTTCTGAAGATCATATGAAGACTTAAGTTCCCTCATTAATTTTTCTGTATATTATCTTATTGTAGCTATGACTATGGAGGTCAATCTCAACACTCATTCATAAATTAATTCTTAGATGAGTGCTGGTAACAGGAGTGATTTACAGTAACAGGAATGAGTGCCATTAACAGGAGTGATTTCAAAGGAATTCAAAGAAATTAGTGGACTTTTTTTAAACATACTTTTTAAATGTCACAAAATGTAACCATCTTTGACTTAAGTAAAGCTTAAGTAAAGTAAAGCTGTCTCAGTTTGACCAGTCCATGTTTTGAATAGTTAATATATGTGTCATAAATTCAAAGTAAAATCATAATCAAAACAATATATGTTCTTTTTATTCAAAAACTACTTACATAAGCCTATAAGGTCTATGTGTCCTACAGACCATCAGTAGAAAATAGACATTCCTATATTTATGCTGATTAAAGATAGGTCACAATGTTATGTGATAATATAACATTGTGATAATATACTCTATAACATTTTATAGTATAATATATCCACTGCCTAATGGGCAGGTCATTTTAGTTTAGGAACGCAAGACTAGTTTATAAGAAATGAAAACAACTTTTTTTTTTTTTTTTTTTTTACAAATAAACACACAAGACTAACCAAGCATTAATTAACAGTGTTGGCTTGGTGTGATATTGGGTATTATACTAAATAAAACATATTTCTGCTGTTAAAGCATCAGTATTTACTGATGGGAAGGTTTGAAATAACCTGGCATCAAACTGCGGCAAATGTCCCTTGTTATTTACAAAAAGGCAAGTTGATGTTCACTTATAGCAGCAGGGATGCTTTAACCACTACTATTACTCTCAGTGGGGGGGTGTCCAGGCTTTTGTGAGCATCACTGGCATAGTTAGCTAATGGTATGTCTATTCCAGTGATGTCAGTGGTTCACAGGCAGGGTGATGCAGAAGCATTTAATCTAATTACACCGCTAAAGCTCATTGTATGGACTGATTAGATTATCTCTATCCTCTTTAGGTCTTTACCAGCGTCTTCCTGTTGTCTGGCTCCTGTCTGTGTTTGAGTGTTTTCCGAAGATTTAAATGAGGTTTAAATAGCACGGCTTAACGATTTACAGAGGGAGACTAAGGAGAGCTAAACGTCAGTGGTGTTATAGCTGCAGAGTCTTGCTCTAAGTGAGTTAGAGTACTTTTATAAATCACTTGACTAATTGCTCTTAATGTGGGGAAGATAACTGGCACGATCAGGAATCAGAGATAACACTTGATGATTGATGTTTGCCTAAATGTTGATTATTTATAATAAAAAAAAACTTCCCAGTACTGAATATTATACCTGACATGCCAAACATCATGAATAGAAACTAACAAAGGTGTGAAAAGTATTCACATTCATTATTTAAAATGCCATTAAGGACAAAAGTTTAGGCTGCACCACAGGAGCCAATAGTTCACCAGCCCCCTCCATAAAACACATTTTTCTAAAAGACATAATGAAAATAATGTTATATTAAAAAGCTAATGTAAAAAAAAATGGAGTGCACTAGGCTGTTCCCTGTTTCAGCTGCACATATGCATATTAAAAAGAATGCATTTTTGTACAATGCAAATATATTAAAAAAGCTTAGTTGGGACTAGAGCTGGGCGATATGGGAAAAATCATATATCACGATATGACATTTTTTATATCACGCTAACAATATATATCATGATATCAACATATATCATTGCTTACTTTTTTTTTCCAACTTTATTTCAAAATGACATTAAACCCACCATTTACAAATGAGAATTACTGCCTTTTTAGTGCAGCAATATATATATATATATATATATATATATATATATATATATATATATATATATATATTAAATGAAAACAGATGAGGTAAATGCAGTAGCTAATTTTTTTTAAAAGAACAATGCATCTTCATTTGTTCAGCTCTCATGAGTTTAATAACATTAAGCATGTCTCAAACCGGCGTGTCCTCACGTGTCCATCAAATAACGAAAAGCAGCGTCATATCGCAAAACCACATTATGAAGCTTTTTTTGCGAAAATTACTTTATTGTCACTTATATAAACGGAGTTTATGCAAAGTGACCACGACAATACATTTCATCGTACCTACTTTATATATTTGCATGAATAATTGATGAAATTACTGTAGAAACGATATCCCCACAATATTTATCGTCATGTCCCACATGTTGGTACATTTCGCTTGAGTTCTCTTAAGTCTCTGCACGGATCATCTTCATACTAGTCTACATACGTCTGCTATGTTCTTTCTGGTGTGTGACATGATGTGTGCAGGTGTGATGGATCACATATAAACCAATAGGGTGTCGGAATGGTATTAAATTCACTCTATGTGGATAGAGATATTTATGTTATTTATGATGAGAATCCAGAATGAAAGCAAGCTAAAATGTAAAGTGAGGTAATTCATGCTACAGCACTAATGTATAAATACTATTAGTCATTACTAAAGAACCCAACCGTAGAAGCTTTGTGAATCTGGGTATCGATTCCACAACTTTGAGCCACTACTGCACCATACTAAATATCATGGGTGTGGTAGTGGGGCGAAAAGTGGACATGAATACCCAGGGCCCGAATGGAGAGGGGCCCATGTTTTTTTTGTGTGTAATTGGATGGATAGGGGCCACATTGAGAGTTTACAGTGCCCAGAATTTGCTGCTACGCCCCTGCTAAATATATGGGTATCTTTGAGGATGCATTTGTTCAAGGGTCTCATTATCATTGATACACCTACCTACCTACCTCAGTTGTACTCTGCTGGTGGTGTTCCATAGACAAATTCTAACCTTTTGTTGCTTAGCTCTGACTTACTGGGCAAAACATACAACACTGATGTGTTCTTTGCACAAATAACACAGGAACAAACTGCCATGCTGTTCCAAGTGCTGTTAGATCCTGTCTGATGAGACGGTGTTGCTGCCTGTGGGCGGTCCCAAGCCAAGGTGGGCGAGGCCATGAATTCTAATTCATGATTTTTTTACTAGCTACTGCAGACAGTGGAGGCAGAGAAAGAGTTTCATGTGCAGCATTCATATACAATTCAGAGAGACCTACTGTATTTTGGATTTTAGTGGATTTTTAAAAAAAACCTTTAAAAACAGAAGTACCTGGGAACAGTGGTGGAATGGCAGGGCAGGAAAAATAAAAAGGGGTCCTAGGGTCCTGCCAGTGTGCAAAAAGCTAAGATGCACCATGTAAGATAAAATAGTCTCTATCCTTGATTAAGATTACTAACAACATCATGCTATACAGTTCCAGCAAAACTGTATCTCCAGCAGCCTTGTTCTGGTGTTAGAAGCTCTCTAAGCAATACCCTTCAAGAAAGCCCCCAAGCAATACCTAGCCTCAGGCTTTGCTTTTAGGTGTGGATATCTTACACACAGATCAGGGCTCTCTGTATAAAATATAAAAATCTCTCTCAGGGACCATCAGCATCACAGGCTTCTCTGCCTGCTTCTGTTTTTATACTTCTAAAACAGAAACAGCACAGCTGGTGAACAGCATGAAATTCTCAGAGTCTGCTCTACGCTTCCACCAAGCTTGTAAGAGATGCATTTGATTAAATGTTTAATTGAACTGCAGTCAGAATTCTAAAGTCTTTGTAAGTTTATTTATTTCAGAAAGATTGTAGACTGAGCAACTTTTAAAACCTCAATGTTTCAAAATCTTTTTCATTTGACTCAAAAAAAGTTATTTCATTTTAAACTATAGGAAAATCCAAGTTTTAGAACAGCTGGTTTGTGTTGTCGTGCTAAACGCAGCAGCATGTACACATTTATATTATCTGTCTGTTGATGTTTATTTTGGCAAATATTTGTCTTCTTGTACAGCACTGCAACATTGTTCTTATGAGAAGGGCTAAAAAATAGAAATTCTTTTTTTGTTCTCCACTACTTCATCTAGTTTTACTTCTATCATCCCACCTTGTACTTCCCTACCAGTGTAAATAGTGTATATAGTGTACAGTTCTTTTTTCGTTTTTTGTGTAGTTTCATTTTGTTTTGGTTTCTGTTTCTGGGTGTTTAAAAAGTGATTCTCACCTGTCTCCAGAGCTTTTTGGCGTCTCGCCGATCTAACCCTCTGGTGTCCTCCTGACCTCTCATCTCCACATTATCACATACACGTTAAAGAAAAGAATTAATAAGCATACTGCTGAATAACAGCATGTTTTGGATCCTCCGCTGTGTTCTGTAATGTGAGAGTAAGATTTAATTAAGCTGCAAACATGTTATTAATTCGCAATTCATGTACATGCTTCAGGCTAATTCTGAACAAGATAAGATAATGTAAACTAAACCATACATGTACAGACTCACTGTTAGATTTTAGTGTTTTCATAAAACTGTGTTCACCCTGTGATTGCTGGCAGCTGATTTTTCCAAAATCTTCAGCTTGGAAGGTGTTTTTAAAAAGATCAGTTTTCATTTACCTAAAACACTGTTTCCATGTGGGCTGCAGGCCAAAACAAAGACTATTTTTTTTTATAATATCTGGATTTGTGTGGACAAGGCCACCAAAAGACACCAAATGAGACACAGGTGGGAGCACTAATGACAAGGTGGGGCTAGAGTGGCAACAAAGGAGGAGACAAGACAAAAATAAAACAAAGCCATGTGCTGAAAGAGCACATTACAGAAAACAAAGCAGATCACTGACAAACATAAAGATAGGCTAAGAAATGTGTGACACCCAAAGAGAAACTTATCAATCTAATCCAAATGCAAATTACTCATGTAACAGTGTAACAGTAACTATTCCCATAGGCTACATTCACATTACAAGCCACATTTCCCAAATTTCGATTTTTGGCTCAGATCGGATTTGGCTATACTGACAGTTCACATACACAAATGTAAGTGACCTGTATCTGTGTGTAATGTGAACAAATCTGTTCCTAAAGCTCCTCACATACTTACACTGATATATGTGTAATCGTCGCCTTCTTCACCAACAACAAAAGCTTTATAAGGGAAATGGATGCGTTAGCAGCTCATATGTGGAGCATCTTTTGCTGGAGTGGAGAGTAAACAGCTGGACTGAAGTACATGGTCAGGTCGAGGAGGTGAAAAAAGGGCAGGCGGTTTGCTTTTGCTGTTTTTGCAGCTATAGCTGCACAGTTGCACCAAGAGATGTGTGGGTACGAGAGAGAAGCACGTAGCGCATGCGTAAAAGCAAAAAGATGCAAGAATTCTGATTTGACTGTTTAAAAACTGATTTGACTGTTGACATGTCGCATGTCCATAGATTTGATATGTATCCGATTTAGGACCACATATGAAAGTAACTAAAATCTAATGAATTAAATGTGTTTGGCACGTTCACACAGCCATGAAAAAATCATATCTAAGCCACATTGAGCAAAAAATCTGATTTGAGTCACTTTAGCCTGGTAATGTGAACGTAGCCTTAGTTACTTATCTCTGACTGATCTCTTAAGAAAACCTAAAGAAATATATCAGCCTGTAGGGCTGCAGAGTCATTTCTAGAGCATCAGTGAACCACAGTGGGAGCCATTATCTACAAACTGACAAGTGCCTAGCCTGTGTAAATGTCCCCAAGGGGACAGCAGCAAATCATCCAGGAAACCTAAAAAGGTTCTAGGCTGCCATCTAAGGAATTGATAGAAACCGTCCCTCGTGCCTCACTGATCTTAGTTAGAAATGGTTTTGAGCAAGAGAGACATTTACTGGGGAGCAGCAAGGTAGAAAACACTGTTTAAAACACTGAAAAAGAATCAATGCACAAATCACATTTACAAAAAAGCATCAGGACCGTCCATAAGTCTTTTGGACTTTATGCTTATACTTTATGGACAACACTGTACAACTTTTTGGAAACTCACATACCTTTACATCTCACCCTTTGTAACCCAGTATAAGCTCCATGCCAACTTTCAAACATGGGGGTGATAGTGGAACAATGTGGCTAGTTTTGGTGCCTTAAAAAAGAAACGTAATAAAGTTTAAAGTTGCAAGAAGGTAATTCCTAATGGAGAAGCACATCAACATTTAAAAGGCTGAAAACATTTTTTGGGAGTGCTTTGGTCAAAACCCTGATTTAAACGCTATAGAAATCCGAGACATGCAAAGATGTGAAGGGGGGTCAAATTCCTCCACAACAATGTGAAAGACTCATATTAAATTACAGGAAACGGACTGCAGGAGACACTCACTTTTTCACTTGGGTGATTTTTATATAGGTAACTTTGTCCCAAGTTCTTACTGAGAAAAGAAAACAAAGAAGAACATTTATAGATCATACAAAGAAGCTGCTAGTGTTCTCAGTCACAGCAGACCTGGATATCTGTAGATGTGTAGGGGATTACTCAGATTACAAAAGACAGAAAATGCTCTTTGAAAGAAGGGAAAAATCTATTCTACAGATTTCTACACAATTATTTTAAGTAAGTCAAGAAGAGAAAATGGAATTAGTAATAAAGGCAAATGTGGAATAAATTAATGCTAAAACACCAGAAAGTTGTGTAGAGATTTAAAAATACTGCTGCTGAAAAGCTGGTCATTATTATGTTGAATACTTGTAGTTTATAAACATGCACTCGAAAATATTGTCAAAAATATTGTTAGTGGGCCATTCCAGCATTCCAGTATTTATTTATTTATTTATTATATTCCTTCAACTTTGAATCTAACAACACATTTATTTAACTATTCCAAACGTACTGGTCAAACTATGGCAGCTTTCTTATTTTTTTTTTTTTACAAAGCTGAATATTTATATTTCAGGGTAAAGTTTATAGAGTGGGGACAGGTAACAAATGCTATTTTTTCATATCTTACTTTTACTTTTACCATTAGGTCAATGTACAAGACACTCTGCTTAGTAATAAAATGTATTTTAAAGTTATTCTGTGTGCACAATTATACATGTAATTTCCTGGGGACAGAAATGACACCAATTCGGCCAAATATGCCTGAAATATTGAGGGCCCTTTCGCCCACCTCTAGTAGACAGTATGTAACAGCAATTTGTTACTCTGTTTAAGTATAGTTTTCTGTTCTGGTATCTGTACTTTGGGTGACTTTTAACATTACCAATCATTCATTTTGGCTAAAATGTGAATAAAACGCAAAAAAAATAATGAGTTGATTGGACTGCACTGTTATAAAATAATAATAATAATATGAGCCCAAATAAATCATAGTACTTTTACTCTTGATACTTAAGTGCATTGGAAAGAAAAAATATTTTTTTGGTTTTATTCAGGGGGAGGTCTGGAGGTAGGACTTTTACTACTTTCAGTACTGTAACAAGTATACTTCGTCCCCGGCTGGTAATGTGTTATCTACAGCAAGTCGCTAGATGGCGCAAGACATTGTTTTCAACTCTGAAGTCACAAGACAGGTTTATAGACATATTGCATATTCATATCCAAGGAATTAGACTGAATTATGTATCATGTGAAGTCTCTTACACACACACACGAATATGCCAACTTATTCTAAAACATTCTTCAAATGTTTTAATGCCCTATAGCAAGTCATTTTCTGATAACAGTAACCTATCTGCAGTGCTGAACATCTGTTTCTCATAAATAGTCATTTGTTACTGTCAGCACGCTAGAAAATAGACAGTATTCCCAAAAGTAAAAACATTCCCAGGCTTCAGTGTAGCAGCTGATCTTCGGTGGTTTTCGGAGTTTGGAAAAGCTGCAGTAAGGACTTAACTAGTTAATTAACCTGGCTATACTCTACACTCTAAGAAATATAAGTACAGATTTGTACTTAAAAGAGTACAAAGCTTGTCGCTGGGGCTGTACCTTATATTGAGGCACAAAAAAGTACCTTTCAGTGAAAGATCTTTTTTGTACCCATGGTTTTTGTGGCAGTAAAGATCATAAAGATTATAAACATTATCATCAACTAAATATGGCTCAAAAACTTGATGATACAAAATTGTCTGGCTTTCAAATAAAAAATGTGCAATTTAAATATATATTGTTCATTAGTACAGTGATGCAGAATACTGAATGTACCCTTAGGCTGGTTAAATGGTACAAATTTGTACAAAATTGCTGTTAGAAATGACTTTGTACTTCAGAGGGAACAAATCTGACCCCGTAAAGACCAATATTGTACCTTTGAGGGTACAATTATAAAGAATGTACCTTCGAGTACAAAAAAGTACTCATATCGTACCTCTGTTTTTTAGAGTGTATCCAAACGTGTAAAAACAATAAACTTCACCTAGACTCACAGTGAACGTTAATATAGGGGCTAAAGCGTCAATTTATTTATTTGTTTATTTATGAAATGTATTATTTTGGATACACCTTAAACAAAATGATAAAAACACAGTAATTAAATTAAAAGACAAAAAATAAATATAACATATTGTGGCGTGGAAGAGGAAGGAAAAACCGTGAGACTCATGCTGAATGCTCAATAGCTCCTTTATTGAACCGGCTTGCCACTCACTTACAGCCTTTAACAAGACTAGGAGAGCTAAAACCATCCCCACAGGGCTAAAACAGCCCAAAGGCCACCAACCCAGCTGTGTGTCTCCCAGATGGCAGATCCAGAGTGGTGCCCACCCTCTCTGCATAACCCCTCTTAAGGGAGATGCCCCACCCCTGTCATCCTTGCACACAGGAGAACAGAACCATGCCTACAGGCAGCCACACACACAACCCAGAGCCGCCACAATATAAACAGTCAGACATAAGTTATTTACTGAAAAACATTACAGAAAATTTAAATACATATATAAAATACATATAGCTGGTTTATTAGTAACACAAAGATATGATTAATAAAATGTAATACAGTTTTTTTATTATTTTCTTTACAGAAAATATGTCTTTATAGCTTTCTTGTTGCATATGCAATTAAGAATCATAAAAAAGTCACTGTTTAATGCAAAATACCCTAAAAATTGGATTTGTGTATATAAAAAAATCCCAGGAAAGTGATTTGAAGTTTTATAACCTGGTTATCATTATTTGTTATCACAGCGAAGGAAAAAGACCATCCTACTATTTATAACAACAAGTATGTGCAGGGATCTCCTTCCAAAATGCCTTTTAAAGAGAGTCCAGGTACAAAATATGTTCCAAAGCTAAGTGACAAATACATTTACAAAACAAGAGATGCAATTTGGTGCAGTTTCTTTGGTGCAGTGAATGGATCTGGTGATTTTTGCAAGGATTCAGTTGCTATTTTTTTAAATCTCGACAGCTCTATTTAGTTTTAATTCTGTTTTTCTTTGGTTTAACAATGCTGACTCCTTGTTTTAGAAATAATATATGCGACTTTGCATAGAGGAGAGCTGAAGCATGGGACAAAATGTAAGAAATCTGGTTTCTGTCTGTAGTGCACAGAAAAGAAGATTCTAGTATTCTACTATAAAATCTATATAGCAAATATATCCAATTAGCTATTTTTTTCCATTGCATTGGGAGTCTATGTGTAATAATTTATATTTCATATTGACCTTTTCATTTTATAAACCATCCCTAAACAGTATAACAAACATGATTAAAACGTGTTCTAAATAACATTAAATTAGTAAACAATTACCTGTTACGTTGCCTCAGTGGCTCTAGTACTAATGTCCAAGTTACTGTTTTATTGGTTTTTAAACTTGTAAATGATTAATTTGTATATTGCAATGGGGAAGCAGCTGTAGTACTTTATTATACAGTTATACTGATGTGGTTATTGTTAAAGTTTATTTGACAGCTTTATAGACCTTATATCAAGCTTTATAATGTTTATAATAGAAATAAATAACTTAATTTAGGTGAGTTGAGTTCTTTAGGTGGATAGTAAGAAGTTTTTTTGTTGTGTGAGAGAATCCAGCTGAACCGCCGCTGCAGCCTGGTCTTTACGGGCGTTTCTAATTGGTAATCCCAACGGCGAGGAGGGCGAGGAGCGTGACGACAGCGTGATGCAAATGCTGCGCGCTGCGCTGATTGGCCAACGGCCTTGTCGGTTAACGGTCGAGGGGCGGGGCCTGCGCGCGCGCTGTCAGAGGAGACGGACTGACAGAGGTTTCCGTCTCAGGGCTGCGGGAAACTACCCTGCGAAAGAGAGAGAGAGAGCGAGAGAGAGAGAGAGAGAGAGGAAATCATTCTGGACGGCAGAGCCTAGAAGGACTCACTGAAGAGGGGGTCGGTTGGTCGGGACGCTGTACTGGAAGTGGCAGGCGGGCTGTTTGGTTACTGAGACCCTTTTTCTGCAGTCTAGAATCGAGTAAAAGGCCTCTGGAGATGGGCGACAAGGCGGGGACCAGGTAAGACCGCGTTCCGTTTAAGTTCCGTCTCTGTCTGAAGTCACGAAGCTGTGTTTCTCTCTTCTATAAACTGGGAAATCCACAACAACAACAACCACAGCGGGGCGCGGAGCTGCGGGGAGGGGGAGCCACGGCGGGCAAAGGCGTCGCTGGGTTATCAGGAGCAGCAGCCGCCGCAGCAGCAGCACACTGTCAGTGTAGTGTAGTGTAGTATAGTGTAGTGTAGCTAGTGTGTGCAGTGTACCACACATCAACACATGAACTGTTTAACCTAGCTTGTTCAGCTAATTAAGCTAGTTAATTAAGCTAACTTGTTAGTTAGCTGTCTGGAGGAGCTGAGTGTGTGTCTGTCGGTGTGTGTATACGTCCGTTTGGCTGGTTGGGGTTACTTACCAACAGTGCTGCGAGCCTATCATACAACACAACTAAATAGCTACTAGATCCTAATAGCTGTATTTCTCACAGCCTGCACCCACTGAAACCGCTCTCTAACAGACAGCTAACCCTACCACCCTAGCAAGCTAAACAGCACCTCTCTTTAAATAGTGGTGCAGCATGTAGCTATTATAGCTGCAACTAGTGATTGTTCCTGCAGTTGACCAACCTAGCTAAGCATCGATTATTTTTCCGATTAGTCGATTAGTCAACAGGTATTTCTGCCATGTGAGTACTCTGCCCCTGTTCTTAGTTTTCCCTACAGCTTTAAAACTCGGATTTAAATGCCCTTCAAGTGTAGTGAGAGTGTGTTGGTCATTGCATTTACAAATTTAGTACAAAATTAGTCGATACTGAAATATAGAGTAAAGATGCAGGCACGTAACAGTATAAGACGTTATCCTTATGTAAGATCATGACCATCATTCAACCTGAAATTAACGTGTTTCGATGTTGGTGGCCAGCTGGGTAGAGTTGGTGTGAGAGTTGCACTGCTCTTTTTTTCATCTGAAAGGACCTATAATCAGGTGCATTTTAGAACCCAGAAACAGTAAAAAAAAAACAAGCAGAATCTCCCTGAAATAAAACAGCAAACATGGTTTATAATCTAGAAAGTGCAATCTAACTATATGGCGATAGTTTAGGAAATACATGGGAACAATAAGGATACAGCAACAAGCAAGTGTCAAAACCAACAAGATAGAAAACCAGCAGGGCAAACCCCAAAGAAGCCACTAGAAACAGAAATGGTCAAGAAAACGAAAAACCACAAAGGGAGAAAATGCTCAGTACACAGGAACAGTGTCAGCAAAGTGTGCATGCAAGGTGTGAAAGAAGCAGTGTTTGCATGAACGTGTTTACTGAACTCAAACTTAATTATCCATCCTATCCCAACCTTGGTATCAATACAGTTGATTTTTAGGTCAATCCACCCGCCCCTTTTGTAGCTTTTCACAGCAGCTCTCCTGGGTGAAGAGTGGGAGTGCATAATTTATTTACTCCCATTTCTGTCTCTCTTTCACACGGTTCACACCACCTCCAGCAAGTGGCCTCTGACCGTTTACAACCAGCAGCACTTCAAACTATATATCAAGCTTTAGTGAATGTCAACCCTTTCTCCACACACAGACATATCCTGCCTGTAGTGTACAAGCCCAATCCACTGTGACACTAGCTAATGACCAACGATCAGAAAACACACACAGTCATTTAAAAGATTCCAGTTCAGCAACAGCAGCAGCAACACTACCGCCTCTACCTCAGCACTGAGCACTTCCTCAAGTTTGGGTAAAGAGCTTCTGCACTTCCTGTGTTACCCAGCTCAGCTTTTAGAGCCAAGCCACAGCACTGGCCGTGTGGCTTTGCCTTTAAAGCACCCCCCTCCCCTACCTAAGTGTGCTGCAGTCGCCCCGTGGTGTCGCTGGAGTTGTGGGGGAACGTGTACGTGTGTAGTTTGATGAGTAAGTTGATGTCCCTGAGCTTAGCTCTAATCTCTGCTTACATCTCCAGTCTTCTTCAGCCCAAGGCCAGCAGCTCTTTTAAGTGCTTTTTAGGTCTGCTTTGTTGGTCTGTTTTTGGGAAAATTAAAGTGTGTGTCGCAGTAAGTAACAAGGTAAACCTTCCTTTTTCATGAGGTGACGTTGCTTTGACGTGTGATATGCAGCATACGCATGGTGTGCACACACAGCAGACGTAGACCCATGATGTGCCTTTTGAAAAGCATGAAGCTGCACTTCAACACAGCAGTGTTCTGTAGGTTAGCTTTAGTGCAAACCTTGTGAGTCTGATATAAAGGATATAAACATTGCACAGTGGGATGTGGTGGCATTGTTGTTGTATAGTAATTTGATTAAAAAGGGCTGTGGCCTTTTGTATGTGTGTGTTGGTGTGTATAGAGAGAGAGAGAGAGAGAGAGCAGCTGTTCCCTGCCCCTGACGAAACAACCAATGCAGAACAAACTTGCTTGGTCTGTATTGATTGACACACATTCAGAGCAAGGCCGTGAAAGAGGCGAGATTGTGTTGGATTGTGGAGGTGTCGCTGGCTGGTCTGTGCATTCAAATTAGCTTGGGTTTAGGGGAATTTTTTTTCTCACTCCCCACCATCCATCCTACCATTCTTGATCTTTAAAAAACATTCCAAATCACTTCCCCTCAGTGCGTCTTTCAGACATGCACCCATAGTGCATCCAATTAGCTTGTTTTAGCTAATATTGTAGTGCCTCAGTCTTGATGGAAAGCGAGAGAGAGATGAGGTGTGGGTGTACTGGAGTGTGGGTGTAGTGTTCTGTGCATCTGGCTCGCTTAGCAGTGTCGAATCACTGTAGGCTACAGGAGATTTAGTCAGCTCGTTGCTCAAACATTCTAATCTGCTCACTTAACTCCTTTTCACCGCAGCAAAATCCTCAACTCATCTCCAATTCAGCTGCCTTTTCACCAGCTCTCCTTTGTCCTCATACTATCGCACCTTCAGTCCTCCTCCAATAAGCTTTTTCTTTAGAAAAATAGGCCTGCTATGTATGAAAACACAATGCAATTTGCATAAAGCCATCCACTGCTGTTGACCTCAAATCAAATTCAGAATTACTTAAGAATTCCAGACATGTTCAGTTCACACTTGCTTGCTGGTAACATGTCGAGAGGAGGAAGTGTTGTTATTGTTGAGGGCTGTGTTGGTGGGAAGCTACAGTTCTGTATTTTTCTTGCCCCTCTCTGTGCTTTAATTCTTTGAAGTGGCAATTATCACCAGTGAATGAATGAAAATAAAAGGTGCTATGGAGTTGCATTTATTGAGTATTATAGATTGTTTTTTAATGTATATAGTATGTATGTGACTTGGGTTGGAATACAAATGCCAAGATGTGGTTTTATAATCAAGTATACCACCATATTATACTGTGCTTAGACTGAAACAAGCTGATTTTTATTTTATGGGGAGCTTGTAAAAAAAAAGCTGTGAAAAAGAGCTCTCTGTTTGGATTGGCTGTTTTAACAGCACCCTGATGGCTTACTGGAGCCATGTAGCATAGCGTGCCTTAGCATACCATTTCTAGAGATGAACTGATTCATGTTTTTGGAGTTAATAAATGTTGATTGTCATTTATCATTTTTCAGCACAATTGACCAATTGCTGATACCTATCCAGGGAGAAGTCAGAGACAGAATTAATCATTTTAGGCAAACTTGGTAATGCATCATCATGCACTGCTTCTGTAATGTTACATGCACTATCTTTAAAGAAATGTACTTTAATTTTTGGAATCAACCGCATTTAACACAGATTAAATGTGGTGTCAGATTCCCATGCAGAGCTGCACTGTGAGGCTAGCAGTGTTTGCTAGCTCTGCTGCTACACAGTGTACTAGGTTAAGTCTGCAGGTGGAATGAGGAACAGCCAGCAAGTTCCTGTGACAAAGGGCATTGCTCAGTGTTGCAGCAACTCGCAAAAAATGAAATATGATCTGACCAGCTCTCAGGATTGGCTTGAAAATAAAGGTTTTCGTTGTGAACGTCTCTTATCAGAAAGTGTTGCTGTCTTTTTGATGTTCTGCTGTAGTCATATGGGGTTGGCTAGGTAAAGAGATTGCCATCATCTGCGGCTAAATTGTTACAGTCTTTTGCATTTTTCCCAGGCTTTTATCGCAGCTTGTGCCAGTTATTGTTTATTTTTGGGGGGGTTTACTCACTCAGTCTGTAGGGACTAGATAAGCTGTGTAGGCATTTGCATATCTGTGTCCACAAACATTTGGACGTATGGTGTACCTCAGAATACACATTGTTATGCCTCTAGTGTGCGTGCATGTAAGCTGTGCTCTTGGTGCAAACATTGACATGTTGATATGTGTAACATATGAAGGCAGGGCACACATTAAGCCAGACTTTATAATTGGTGTACAGTGGCACTGTTTTAAGTATTTTGAAACACACATTTGTTTTTATTTTGTATGTGTAAACTTGACTGAAAGTGTAATTCTAAACTTTCATTGGAAACTGCTAGAAGGGTTATGATACACAGTAGTCATACACCACGGTTTGGTGCAGAGTAAGACACAATAGAAAAAAAACAAAAGCTTGATTACTTTTTGTTTATTTCAAGTTTGAATTGAATAGCATCACAAGAAACATCCTCGTGCCTATTTACAATGATTTTAAAGCTACACAGCAGTTAAATTACTTAGCTTGGATTGATAAACCAAGTTTGGGTTAATAAACTTGGCTTGGGTCAGCAGGCAGTGGACTATTAAAAGTACAGATGGAAGAATCAGAACGGCTATGTATTGATATTGGCTGATTTTTAGTCTTAGAAACTGATCTATAACCAGTTCTCAGAACCAATACAAAGCTCTCCAGTCAAAGGCTCTAGATAAGCATCTATTTTCAGTTGTTTCAATTTCAAATGTGTAACAAGTTGTAAGTAAATGAAAAAATAATTTCATTAGAATCAGAATATAATTTTAATGCATAAATGAAAATACAGTTTTTGCTCTTTTTGTTTTATTTTTTTGTCATGAATTGACAAATTTAAGTGCAGAACCTTTAGATAGACTAGAGAATGTAAATTGTGATCGTATTGAATGTAAATGTATTTACATGTAATGTAATGTAATGATATGTAATTAAATGGGTATTGAGAGTAAGAGAGTAAGTGTTAAACAGCTGTCAAATTCCTGCTATTCAGTCAAAGAGAGAGAGAGAGAGAGAAAGAGAGAAATAAAGAGGACAAGATAGATCACAAGAGAGAGAGTGTCATTTGCTCATATGATCATATCATTAAGAGCATTATTACTGATATGGAAGAGTGTTTCTTGTTAATCAGTTCTTTGCTTTGAGACTCTGATGCTTTTCAGTGTGGCAGGAAAGACACACAGGGAATGCCAAGTGCAGTGGACCACTGAGTTACGCACAATGCATTTTGGGTTGCCATGTTAACGTTCATGTTTTATGTAAATGATTTTAAACAGCATGGGTTTAGTGGACGGGCATGCGGGTAAATGGTATTCCATAACGACTGCAAAAGATAGGACAATGTCTCTATTTTGTGGAAATGATTAATTGAAGGCGATATGTATTTCAATTTTAGCAGTGTAATTGCGTAATAGCGACTGTTTTCCTGAGAATTAGGCCTAATAGTTACTTGGGGCGAAGCATTAGCCTAAATAACGTCCTTATTTTCCCCTAACTTGTCCTAAAAACATGTTTTGTTTGATCCCTCCCCACAGCAGCTTATTTATAGAAGTAATCAAAGGTTAAGTGCTTGACCTATAGCTATTATGCTATTACATTAGGTGGAGTGTGCATGTGCTGTCCGGAAAGACGCATGACTCAGTTTTGTCCTCTTTGTAAAGATATGTTTGGTTGTGCTTTTGTCTGTGTTGTCGCTCTCCAGCTTAATCAAACCTCTCTGTGTCTCTCTGTAAGTAGATGACCCTCGTGACCTCTGATGGAGGCTTCACTGCTTGTAGCCATAGAAACTGGCTTGTCCACCACAACCAGTTTCTCGTTTTCAAAGCAGCGCTCATCTCTCCCTTTCCACCAATAAAAGGCTACACTAGTGTACCACATGCTGTGCAGGGACAAAGTAATTTTTGCGCCCGTCTGCTGTTCTGCATTTTTATGTGTTGAAGTGGTCATTTGGAACGCCTGAAAGAGAAAGACTTCAAAGTGTTCTAGGCCCTATTATTTTTTTAGATAAAGTAAACAAGCTTCAGCGAATTCTTCTGACTACCCTTTTCCACTTTCCAATTTGGCGAAAGCACAGTGACGTACAATTTGATTTAACCCGTCAATCCTTCACAACAGTCATAACACCCGCATGTCGGCATATCATTTTATGGTTTCTTGCTCCTTGTGTAAACAGCATTTCCCGGGATGGTTCAGATACGCTTTCATCACTTTTATGTACCCGTGTAATCCAAACACTAGAATCAATATGATCCCCCGGACACAGGACAATTTAGTGTGTAGGACGGGTGTAAAGTTCACTCTAATGAATCGTACTGAACTTTATAGGCTGCTGTCAGACGACACATCCTGCCTCTGGTTAATGTCATTAGGCTGTGGCTTTGAGAGGGTTAGAAGGTGCCACTTGTTCACTGTGTCCACAGTTTTGCATGAACATTTACATTAGGATGTGACATGAACGCAAATTTGTGTTTAGTTTTGCCCTCATTTTTGTTTAGTTTATGTCAGCTATCATATTTTTAAAGCAATACATACATATTAGGCTAATATGCACGCAACACATTTATTATACCCCGACCAGACCACACCAGTTCCATAATGATCAGCTCTTGCTAAGCACATAGGAGCACTTTGTAGTTCTATAGTTATGGTTATAGTTATCTGTAGTCTGTTTTTTTTTCTGCATATTTTGTAACCTGTTTTTCAATTGTCAGGACTGTGCTGGACCAAAGCAGATCAGAACAGGTATTATATTTTAGTGGTGGGTCATTCCCAGCCCTGCAGTGACACTGACATGGTGCTGTATGTGTGTGTGTCTTGGTGTGTGTTGTTCTGGTACGAGTGGATCAGAGACAGCAGTGCTGCTGGAGTTCTTTAACACTTAAACACAGTGTAACTGCTGAACTGAAAATAGTCCAACAACCAGATATTTTCTGCATATTCAACAAGTGGCATATGGGCAGCGCCTTCATTTCCTCAACACAAAACATAGACAGATGCACAAATTTACCAATAACAGATGAGAAAGGTATAGATGACGGAAACATGAGTCTAACAGTTAGATGAGAAAAGAAGCAAATGAGTAGTTTCACAACTGTATGTTAAGAGAAACATAAGGAAGCATTGATTTAGATGCACTGGTGCATTCGTCGACTACAGAGGGTTAACCAGCACAGTCTGGTGGTGGTGTGGTGCTTGTAAAAGAATGAAAAACACCTTTATCTCCCAAAGTGGTTGTTGTGTTTCACTGCGTCACAGCTTAAGGTGTCAAGTGGCGTGTGTGAGTGTGTGTGAAATTTGTGGGCATAGCTAGCCAAGCCAAGACTCTCTTGGGGCTGAAATTGGCTCGCTTTACAGCCCTGTTTTGGTTGTGGTGAAACTTCTTTTCATAAAGAGACAAAAGTGTTTGCGGTTCATGGTTTGTCTCTTCCATGTTTCAAACTCTTGTTAATTTACTGTACCGAGATAAAAAAAACAGGTTATCATTCTTTATAATTTGTAACATTATTCTTGATTCTTTTAGTCCACTACATTGTACAGAGTATTAGAACTGGACAATTATTCAATATTAATATATACTGCGATAGAAAATGTTTCAGGGTATTTTTTTTAAAGCAATTATTTTTGACAGTATGAAAAAGCTAATTAAAAAATGTACAACATGACAAAATAAATGTTTAAATAAAAGTTTTATTTAGTACAAATATAACAGTTTTAAAAAATTAATTAATTAATTAATTAATTCCATATACTATAGTGATGTTTGTCAAAAAAGTGAATACCGCTCAACCGTAGTGGGCACTTTTTGTAAGATTAAGAAAGAAATATCCTGTGACCATATTGTCTAGTCCTAGCAGTTTTATTATGTAATTAGCTCAGCCAGCTCAGGCACTGTTTTCTACTGTATCTGTGAAGTTGGTGTCTGTTGCTGGGGCTAAAGTGTAATTCCCAGCGATGCCACTGCCATCAATGACTGAATTATAGTTGGCCATGCTCTCGCTGGGTGGGAAGGATGGCACAGTTCCTCCTCCAATGTGGAGTAAATCTAGCTAATTAAGGGCATCTGTTAGGTCATGGAGACAGATCTGAGCAGCTAACTTTCTCCTCCAAGTGTGCCAGGCAGTTTTATGACCTTGTGTGGGCAGTGTTTGTGAAAGAATATGCAATGCGAGTGTTATGGATGAAGCCTGTGCTCGCTCTCATTTTTCCCAGGGATTTTTAGTAATGAATTTCCCAAGATTATCCGCCTACAATCGCCTTAGCAGGAAGTTGTACTAATCCAGGGGTGTTGCAAATAACATAATTTACATGGCTTCACCACAGGGGTGGGCTGTGTGATGATGAACTATTGAGCATGTAGTTCAATAGTAGACACCTGCTGTTTGTACTGTTACCTCAGCCACAGTAACCCAGTATCTCAAAGCATCTGAGAAGGCAACCTTAGACTAGATGTTCAAACATTTTCTGAGGATTGTGAGGATGTGATTGCACTCCTCACAGCCACAAGAGCATGTACTAATGTTGGTGTTTGATTAGTTCACAATCATCACAGATTACAAATGCCACTCCAGCAGCTCATTCTAAAGGTTTTGGATGGAGCTCCATTACTCCAGAGAATGCCTGTAGCCAGCATTTGGCATTGGCCATGATGACCTTTTGCTGATGGGCAGCTCCTCTACATCCACATGTCAATAATTTATTAATTTGCCTATGGTGATAATCAAAGTGCAATAAATAGTTTATTCAAAATCATGTGGATGCTTCTAACTGCTCTATATTTCTTTGGTGAAACGGGCAGGACAATGGTTTGCATGAACTGCATAATCATGCATAACCTTAGACAAATTTGTGTAAAATTGCGTAATATTATTCTTATGCTGCATAAACTATTAATAAGGACATTTCTTGCAATATTTTTACCTAAACTCACTAGTACTCACTAAAAGTCGAATCATCCTACATGTCATAAGAAAAATGCACTGTATATGCAAGATTAAAATCGAAAGTAAAAAAAAAAAAAGGAAATTGGGCAGATTTCATCAGCCTCTTGAGAACATTTTTGAAAATACAGAAGTGTTTCTTTTGTATCAAGCTGAAAAATTGTTGGAGCATGATGTGTTTTATTCAGTTTGACAATGCATGCTCTGTGATGGGACTGTTTAACATGCGCACATTGCAGTGACAATGCTGAAACGATTTATTGTGAAGCCTTAGCTGGCATTATCTCTGCTTTTCCAGAAATGCATGTTAAAAAGTGTGTTTGTGATTATGCTACAGTGTAATAAATAAGCTAACATCAGGCAGTAATATAAATGGGTGGATACATAGTGAGTAATCATTGTTGTATTTTCTGAATGTTCGGTGAAATTAACTAATAGCAATGAGTGATAACTCTTCTCAAGATTGAACTGAAAGTCCCCCATGACACAGTGATCGATATCTACAGGAAGCCTTTGGTTGCACTCATTGTTTCTGAGGTAACGAGTCATTGAGCAATTGCTTTTTTTTCCCCACACAAGATACTTAGATTAGGTGAAAGTATTTTTTTTACTTCTGTTGTTTTCTTCACTTCTGTATCTGTATTGATCTGCTACCATAACAGTGACAAGAATGTGATGAATTTGCAGAGCAAAATTCCTGTATACAGTCCTTTTATATTCATAAAAATATTGGAGACAAGAAAAATAATGAATTTTAAGAGTAATGTGGGTTAATGTAATGCAGGTTATTAATTCCTGGTAAATTTGGATTATTTTTGTTGCTTTATATATTATTATTAAATGTGCATATACCGCTCTGGAAAAATGAAGAGACCACTTCAGTTTCTGAATCAGTTTCTCTGGTTTTGCTCTTTATAGCTATATGTTTAAGTTAAATGAACAATGTTGTTTTATTCTATAAACAAAGGACAACATTTCTCCCAAATTCCAAATAAAAATTGTAATTTAGAGCATTTATATGCAGAAAATGAGAAATGGCTAAAATAACAAAAAAGATACAGAGCTTTTAGACCTCAAATAATGTAAAGAAAACACGTTTATAATCATGAAGTTTTTAAGAGTTCAAAAATCAATATTTGGTGAAATAACCCTGTTTTTTAAATCACAGTTTTCATGCATCTTGGCATGTTCTCCTCCAACAGTCTTACACACTGCTTTTGGATACATTTATGCAAAAAAATCAAGCAGTTCAATTTGATTTGATGGCTTTTGATCATTCATTGTCCTCTTGATTATATTCCATAGGTTTTCAATTTGGTAAAATCAAAGAAACTCCTCATTTTTAAGTGATGTCTTATTTTTTCCAGATCTGTATTATACAAAAATAATCAGGGTTTTTAAAGAACTAATATCAACAATATTCTGTCTCAAAACTCTTAACATTAAGGCATTTGGCTTGATTTAATTACTTTAGTGTGAGGAGCTTATAATGCATGGATTTGAAGGTTTAAAGCTTTAAAGTATTATTGCTGTGGTAAAAATGTGTGTATAGTGTGTACAGTAGGGCGTTCTCTCCTGCACATACACACACTTCCTGAACCTGCATCCTAGTTTCATCAGCGTAATGGTCCAGTTATCTCGGAATGGCCCACTCTATAAATTCACCTGAGGCTCTGCAGGACCTATTTGGACATGCCTGTCTGCCTGGATTAGCACACTTCATTAATGGAGCATATTCTGCTGCATTACCTACATATTGCACTGCTCTCATTGGGCTCTTTGGCTGAATCTCAAATTACTTAATATTTACTCTTTAGTGTGAAGAGTTCTGTTGGCAGTGTAGTGTGCTGAAAGTAGACATAAGTGTGTGACGTCTGAAGGTTAATTCTAGTATTTTGGAAAGCAGAAGCAGAGAAGAGTTATGCTAGTAGAAATATTTGCCCACAGTGGGAAGCAGCCCTGGAAAAAGCCATTTATCAGCATAGCACATCATTGACGTGAAAGATTTGTTGCTAAGGAGAAAAGGTTCTAATCTGCACAGAGTTAAACTTGTTTCAGGACTGACACTTGTGTTGAAGGTATGGCTTCTGTTGGAGGAGAACGTTTTCTCCCACGGTTTTCAGGCAGTTACTTATCAGTGTGATAGTAATTGATGGACTGGCCTAACCAGATTTTATTGCAGACTGCCAGAGTTAGAATTGTTTGTATCCAGCCAGGAGAAATAGGGGTTTAGGATGAATTGTAAAGTAGGGGTGGGCAATACGGCCCTTAATTAATATCAGAATATTTTTGGGAACTTTTTGCAATAACAATATTCTTGGCGATATGATTAAACCTTGATATTTTTTCATTAATTTTAAGAATATACTACTGCAATAAAATTCCACATGACCTGGAACAAGAAACAATAAAATAAAAAACTGTCTGCCACCAGTCTTTAATCTTTATCTGTAAATTAATAAACCATTACAGGATTGCAACACAAAATATCACAATTCAATATCATTACTTTCTTACACTCCTTATGTGGAATGGAATCCAATTTCTATCAATAGCTCTAGGTGTATAAGAAAATATCAGTGCATTATAGTATTGTGATATTTTGATTTGCAACACTATATCAATTTTCTTTTTATTCAATGCATTTATATTTTTGTCCATTGTCTTCTATTTTAGCTAGGCCAATTGTCTCACCCATTCAGCTGCTGTATATCCAACATCACTGGTGATGCCACAACATGAAGAGGGTGAAGACTAGCTCATGTAAAGTCGGCCACCGCCTCATTTTGATTGCTGAGTTGCACTCGGAGGAAAACACAGCGACTCTCTTCCGCCTTGTGCAAATTGACATCTACCTAGCAGTAGTGAGGGGAAATAGCCCTCTCTACCTACAAGCTGCATGACCCGGATTCAAACCAGCGTTCTCCAGAACATAGTGTCCGTGCCAGATATATTGATTTTCAAAATAACACAATAGTGACTTTTACCTTTGAAGTTTGGTGTCAGACTAGGGCTACACCGATTAGTTGATAAAATTGATTTGTAGCAGCACCAAACTGTTTCTCCGAAAGTGTTGGCACAATATCAGCACTTTCCATCAGTAAATTAGTACTTCTTAATTGCCACATTCGTCTGTTCCTATCATTTTAAAGCGATGAAGTGCATTGCAGAAATAATCATTGACAATTCCAAGAAATAATCACCAGATTATTTGACTACAGAAATCATAATTAGTTACAAGCTTGTGATGGGCAAGGGTATTTTTTTGGGTTCATTTCACTACATAGCAGTGATATACCCTGTTTTTATCTTAAGAATTTACTGTTCTAACTTAACTTTTACTCAGATTTTATGAATATAGTATTTAGTATTTTTCATACAATGGTTGTTTGTAAAATGTGATCTAAAAAAATCACATTAAAAAAACACATTCCCTTGTTTACAGTATCGCAATATATTGAATTGTAACCCCTGTATGGTGATGCATAATGAATGGTCTTGTTCTTGCCAATATAGAACCCTATATCGACCTTGGACACTGGAGGTGTGCAGATGTTTAGTAAGGGTATATAACAGTCCTGTAGTCAGGGGTTACATAGGTTTTTGTGTGCTTGTAATGTTGACAAGTGATCATATCCAGAGATCCTCAGCATTTCCCTTGGCGCTGGCCTAACAGCAGCAGATTCTCTATTTCCCTCCCTCTCTCTCTCTCTGTCTCTCTCTCTCTCTCCCTCACCCCTGTTCTCTGATCTTCATCCATCAGTATCCCCAGTTTCCCTCTCTCCTGTTTTAGACAAACTCAAATTTTCTGCTGGTTTTAACTTGCGGTCTGTCATGAGCTTTTCCTGTTTGCGCGGAGGATATTTGCATGCTTTCTGGCGTCATACCATTCATAGCCTTTGTTTATGGTCTGATTTGACTGCAGAGCACACAAACACAAATTTGTCAGGCAGATGTTTGTCAGTCTTTTTCTCGGAATGTGTTTCTCTGTGTTAGAGTTTAGCTGTGTGTGAAAAGTTCATAGCCCTCATAAACAGTGATGCAATTGAATTTAGTTGTTTAAAAATATTTTTTTTGAGCAGTGCCTGGCCCACACTTATTTTTTTTATTTCCATTCATCCTAACCTACATTAAAAACATGACAGCCCCCGCCAGGGCTGCACAATATATATAAAAAAAAACATATAAAAATGAATATCTTTCCTGCAGTATATATTGTAAAATTAAAGTATATTAGAATTAGATTTTTTATATTAAGACCATGCCAGAGTGCCATGTCTCAAATCTAAAACTGGTTTTTTTGGTGAAGAAACTTGTAAAGGCCAAATACTGTATATTTATTCTAAAACAGAGTGTCTTAAATTCTGGGACCTTTTTCTGGAAATAACATCTTTTTCTGGCTAGCTGAGCAACTGTGTTGCTGCTAATCGTTCTGATACAAGAGCTACTGCGAACATGGAGATATCAGAGACACAAACTTCATTTGCGCATGCATGCATGGTTAAACCAAAGAAATGCAGAATTACGGGAGGTATCAGAAACACAAACTCAGTCTTCATCTGCATATTTATGCAGTGTTAAACCAAAGAAATGCAGAATTTGAACTGGAGAGAGCTGGCAAGCTAAAAGAGAGTGCAGGAGAATCAGCAGATTCATCCGCTCTGAAAAGAGACTGCACCACAATGCACGTTTTAAAATGACTTATTAGCATGCTCAGTGAAATTACACATTCTCAAAAACTACCAGGCTGTCACTTTACCTAAAATATAAGGTTATGTGTGAATCACGGACACTACACACTGCAAGGTTATTTTGAAAGGAGACTTTTTGCAATTTTCAGGAGGAGCAGATCAGCAGCAACGTAGGCCTGGTTATCCATAATGTTAGTTAAGATTAAAGTATAAAAGAATAAGTATAAGTATACTAAGACTCATTTTGATTTTGATTTGTCCAAAATGCAAGTATATGTCTTTAAAATGCGTACAGCAACAGCTGGAATCCTGTTATTGTTTGCTTAAAAGGGGCATTAATCATGACTCAAGGAACACAACCTCTAGTGGTTATCACAACAACACTAGAGCGATTTCTGTTTCCCTGTAGGATGTGCCTTTCATTCTCTGCCAATGTCACAAAATATGCTCCTCAAGTCTCTGCTTCCGAAAGAATGATCCTCTAGTAAAGGTTCCCACATATTCTGCAAACTCCTCTTGGTATCAGAGTGGTTGTTTGGCCTTAGCTGACATCAAACTGAGCATTTAATATGATGTTTGCATCTTACCCTTATATGTAATGTCCATCATGACTTTTAGCTTATTTTAGCTTTGTTTAGCTTCTTTTTAAAATGTATTTCTAACTTTAGACTTTTTAACTCCTAATTTGGAAGTGCATCTTCTGCTACATGCTGATGCACCATTATCAGGTTGCTTCTGTGCTTTGATACATTATCTAACAGACGCATGTGCTGTCTGAAATAATTTTGGGAGTGATGTGGGATGCACCATTTACCCACCCAGAGAAAGGAAGGCCATTCCTGCTCTCTCAGACTCTGGCTGCTGATGGCAAGCAGCATGACCCAGGACTTGAACTTGCGATCTTCAGATCATAGTCGCACCTCCTTAGTCTGCTAGACAGCATTTTTCTACAGGAGGTTCATCCGAATCCATCCAAATCAATTTACTTTTAAATTGCTCTCTAAGTTATCAAGATTTATTTAATTTATGTGCATTATTCACTTAAACAGTGGATATTCAGATTTACAGCATTTACATATCCGTTCAGGAAGAAAACAGTTTATTCTGCTTTACCCTGTTTATGTGTAATAATTTTGTTGTTCATTCTGCACATTTCTTATTGTAGGTTTTTTTTGGCCGCACCGTGTTTTTTTTTTTTTTTTTGCCTGCTGTGATGCGTGGAACTGACCGACCTTCCTCATGTGTGTTTAGCCGAACTGACAGAGATAGGCTGAAGAAACAAGGTGTTGAAATGAGTCTAAGGGTGTACTCACACTAGGCAATCCGAACCGTGCCCGGGCACGGTTACCTCCCAAAGCACGGTTCGTTTGGCTAGTGTGATCGCTCCGAACCGTGCCTGGGCACGGTACGCTGAACCGTGCCCGGGCCCGCTTGGAGAGGTGGGCCCGAGCACGGTTCACTTGGACCCGGGCACGGTACAGATGCAGTGTGAGCGCAAACCGTGCCCGGGCACGGATCAAGATGACGTCAGTGATGCGACGCTACTGTAAACGGAGGACGTTTTATACACAATTCTGCATATAATATTTTTGAAAAGGGTTCTAAAGAGCACCATAATGGTTAGTGTTACCCATAATAAATTACTATCTACAAGTCCTAAACAACAAACACATTTTATTATTACTTGAGTTTTATGTTTCGCTCCTTTGGTCACTATTTATGTATATAGCAAGTACGTCTCTTACCTTACTGATAAACGTGAATTGTAGTCCGCGAGTAAAGCTGCAAATTTCTCCCTGGACGTCTGCTGCTTGTGTAAAAACCTTCTTACACGTGCAGCACGATTAGCAGTAAATCGTTGTGTTGCACAATCAATGAATCTCTGGTTCAGTTGCGTATTTGCACGCCCAAAACGACTCCAGAGAAACAAAAACAACAGTACAATCCTGAACTCCATTGTTTTGCGCGCGCATACTGTTCTTCAAAACAAAAGTCACCTGTTGACGAAAGCGTGCTCGGGCACGGATCGTTTAGCGCAGTGTGAGTGCAGGCCTGCGGGGGAGTGAGGAGGGGGCCGAACCGTGCTCCGGCACGATTCAACCAAAATGGCCTAGTGTGAGTACACCCTTATACAGACTGACAGGAGATCAGTAAACACAGAGAAGGTTCAGGCTACAACTTGTTTTTCAAACTCTGATTTTTTTATATACACATGCTGTTGCCATTGCTAAAATAAAACTATTTATTATGTTGTATAGCTACATATTTCACAGATTCTGCTGTGTCAGAAGAAGGAGATCAAGCCGACTGATGCTCCTTTAGAACAGAATGAGTACAGAGGACATAGAGTCTGGTCAATAAAGTACAAGGAAAGACAAGTATTAAAGGATATGCAGTGCAGCGAGTTTGGATGCAATATCACAATACTAATTGTTTGGGTGAACCGTAAGATCTTAATCAGTTGAACCTGCTGTGGTCTACATCATCACTGACAACAATCAGATTGTGTGTATTTTGTGGAATTGTTCTAAGCGTCTTGCACATTCCAGCTTTTTAAAAGCAGATTATCCGCAGATTTAATCCAGTCTGCAGACGGAGAGATTCATTATTTATTTAAGCTTTAAAAATCAAAATATCAGTAAAATGTTTTTTTTTTCTCCACCCGTCCTAAAAAATGCATTTAGCTATCTTAAGTTGCATCTTTTGCTGACACAAGTCAAATCCAATAAAATGTATTTATACAGGGCTTTTAAAACTAATATTGTTGGGAAGAACCAAGGCTTATGTGCAACTTATACTTACACATGTACTATCACATGCACTGTCAAGGCTAATATATAAGGGGAAAACATCCATCTCTGGTCAGACAACTGAAAAATGAATGTTAAAAAGTGAGTTAGAGCATTCTTGGGGGCGTGGGCAGCTGATCTGTGGTGGGTGATGGGAAAGCCTGACTTCCAGAGACTTCAATCAGTCTGACAAGAGAACCTGAGGGTATGAGGCTGAACAGGTGGGCAGTTAATAACTCGGAGGAAAGCAGAAATATGGAATCATTTTCGATTGGATTCATGGAGAACAGACAATATGCAGCATAATCAGAGTGTGGTCAGATCTGAATATAACAGCCTAACTAAAGAGAGAAAGGTAAGAGCCAGAAGGTAACATAGACATGGAGGCACCCGGAAACACAGGCATTCACCCATTCCACCGTCCTCAAACCTCAATAATCACATGCAGTGGGCAGTCTGCAGCCCTTATCTAAGGGGAAACATTAATTACCCAAAGCAAAACTTAACTAGTACGTTTTTTTGTTTAGATTTTTTATAAGTAAGACTATGTCTGAGTCCCAAACATTTTTGGAAAGGTTATTCCAGAGTCCTGGAGCTTTATAAGAGAAAGCTCTTCTGCCTGCAAAACTCCTCTGAATTTTGGGAACTACTAGGAAACCAGCACCCTGTGATCTAAGTAATCATGACACACACAGCTTGTTTTGTCTCTGTTGTGAAATATTGCCAACAGAATAGAAAGCCCCCCAGTGTTCTCTAAAATGATGGTGCTCCATCCAATTCTTATTAGATGAGTTTTAGAAGGATTGTAAATAAAGTGGAATGGTGGTCATCCAGCATCCTGCAAGGACCTCACTAACACGCTTGTAGCTGTTTAACACAAAGCAAAACATTTAATAAATTACACATATGTGTAACGTATTAATACAATATATCCCAACAAACAGGATTTGGTTGTGGGCTTAAAAACCACTGATTTATTTTCTCTCTCTCTCTATGCCCTGTGTGTGTGTCCTCTGTGTGTGTGTGTGTGTGTGCGTGTGTGTGTGTAAGGCTGCTGCTGTGTGACAGTTCTGTACATTAATAGTCAGCACACTCTTCCAAGGTTCATATCTCAGCTGAATGACTGGAAAATACCTGTGTACCTCTGGGCTGGATGGGAAACTGTGTGTGACTGAGAAATGTATGTATGTCTGTGTGTGTGCGCTTGTACATCATTCTTATACATGTTTCTGTTCTTTCTATCTAATATAATAGGAAAACAGCAGATAACGCCCCTTCCCCTTTTTCACCTCATCTCACAACACACACACACACTCGCTCATCAAGCAAGAGGAACACACACAGCTTTGCTGACGCAGGCTGCATAGTCGGAAAGGCAGCAGATACATGACCTCCCCCTCCATGAGGTCACGCTATCAGCGCTCTCACATTTCTGTCTCTCTCTGTATGTGTGAGAATATGGCTGCTATCAACCAAACTAAACATCAGATAACCTCAGAATTAATAAATATGAGAGTAGATAATTATTGTTTGGTAATTAGTTAGTTCTTATTTTTTAGTTTTTAAATTGGTGTAGATAAAGTTTTATTATTTATTGTAATTATTATGATTAGCATCTGTATAAATAGTGTTTCATTATTGTTTTTTATTTTATTACTCACAAATTATTTCATATTTAATATTTAATTGTTTTATATGATTATTGTATCATTTATATGATTATTTTTATAGTTTATATTTATTTTTCCTTTTTTAATTTATTTTATACATTTTTTCGTTTTTGCTACATTATTTCATCAGTCGATTAAGCTCTGAAGATTTATAATCATTATTGGACTACTTAATATAAATTATTAAGAGATTAAAAAAGAAAATACTATTTGTAATTATTATAGGTAATGTGTAAATATGAATTTATTATTAAAATTATTATGGATCACAAAGTTAGATTTAACAGAATTACCTCATACACAATAAAACTATGAATTTAACAAGGTAGTCCAGTAATTTGTAATCACTGCTTGGCTATATAGTAAATATGGGTCTCTCTCTTTGTATTACAAGAGGTTGATTGATTTGATTGGTGGATTGATTGAGTGACTGCTTCCAGGTGGTCTTGGACAGATTTCTGTTGACCTTTTTACCTTGAATCCCCACGTAGGCCTGTCAGAGTAATTTGTTTTTAGGATGATGTATTGTCACAGAAATAATTGTAGTAGATCATTAAGACCATTTACACTTCTACATTTATAAGTAATGCAAAAATAATGTTATAATAATGCAATTACATCCTTTTAAAGGACAGGTAACTTTCAGTAATTATATTTTTAGAGATGTATACTTTTTTCTTTACCACCCTTAGTTTACTGTGTGTGTACGTTATTGATTATTGCCGTTATTGATTAGGGCAGAAACTTATGATTATTTTGGTGATTGACTATCTATTCAATCTGTTGATTATTCTTTCTATTAATAATTAATTAATAACTATTTCTGTCATTCCCTCCAGCTCTCAAAAATGAAAGAAACAGCTGAACGTGGGAACTTTTGGAGACACAGACCAAATTGTGGAAACTTTTTAAGAGAGCCCCATTAGCCATCACCCACTGTGTTCCATCCCCAGCATTTAGTGTAGTTTGGTTCTGTTACAAATTTATGATTAGCCAACAATAAAATTTGGAGCGAACAAAATTGTATATCGACAGTGTTGATTATAACTTGACTTATTGTTGCAGCCCTATTATTGATTCATTGGTTATCACATGACAGGCAAAAATTTTGGTAAAGTTTATTCATATGGAAACAAACGTGAAGGGAAATACAATGATGATATAAAGGTCATCAAAAAAAATTGAGGTCATGGCTATTTACTGTACTATGAGTTGATAATGTACCGGTATTTATCATGACAAGTATTGTAACATGCAGCTGATATTTTCAAATGAAGCTGCAAATATAGATAAGAATATTTCATATGAATCCTCTGTAATTTATTTTTCTGTTGTCTGTATGAACTACACACCTTCTCTCATCTTGGTGAGTGAAGTTTCTGTCAGCGCTCAGTTGTTTATCATACGTTTGTCGTCTTTCTGCCAGGGCTGTCTGGCCTTCGCTCTTATTTATCGGGATTATGAGCTGTGTGTGTATATTATGGTGAGATACGACAGACCGACTCTTCCTTCTGAGGCGGTTGTGTTGCCCAGAGGTGCTGCTGGGATTACAGAGCGTGTGTGTGTGTGTCTGAGTGTAGTTTGATGATAATGAAATGGGTTTATAAAGTGCTTGGCTTAGCTGTGTTCCCACCACATTCCCAGTGTAATTAATGCTCTCCCGTGATTAATCCTGGGCACAATTAATCTAGTGACGCAAGTGCTGGAGGTGACAAGCTCTGCGTGCGTGTCTGCGTGTATAGGTTGTCATGCAAAAATGTGGGTACCCCAAAATATCTGTCACCTTATTTTTAAAAGGCTTAAAGTTAAAGATGATCTGTTTCTTTAAAAGATACAAATGTAAACTGTAAAAATGTGCGCACCCTGTGTTAGCATCAATAATTTGTAAATCGCCCTTTGGCAAGTATCTCAGCTTGTAAACATTTTATATGCAAGCTAAGTGTCCTTTAGTTCTTGTTTGGGGGATTTTCATCTGTCCTTCTTGTGAAAGGCTTCAGTGTCTGTAAGATTATTGGGCTGTCTTGTGTGCACTGCTCTTTTGAGGTTTATTTACAGATTTTTAATGGCATTTAGGTTTGGTTTAGGCCTGTTACAATAATTACATTATGGACATGAACCAGATGGACTAGATTTTTAGTATGAAAATATTTTTAATTAAAAATAGTTAAAAGTTCACTGATTATGAAAGAAAGTAGTTACAATATTTTGGCTATTTTCTTTTTAGTTTTCATTCACAAGAGAAATGTTCCTCGCATCATTGGCTGCAACACAAGCCAAAGGCAAGATAGATCCCCCCCCCATGCTTAACAGTAGGAGAGGAGTTATAGCTTCATCATACCTTTGCTCATTCTAGCCAAACAGTTCTATTTTTCTATTTTTTTCATTTTTTTAGCCAATCCTGCGCAAACTGACTGTGTTTTATAGCAAGAATGCACCATATTCTTTGTGAAGAACTCCTGAAGTAACTTTTTAAAGGACTTTTGCTGTCAGGTGGGGTTGAGGATTTGATTTGCCTTTCTTCCCACCCTATGAACAGTTTTATTGGTAATCCATTTGACTATCATTTGGCTTTTGGAGCAACTTGCTGATGTCATGGAATACCTCAGTTTGCATAACATGTGCCAACTTGTTGCTAAGAGGGCCTCATCCACTGAAAACAGGGATGTGTCCCAAACTGCACACAACCACACTAAATAGTGTGGTAAAATAGGTCAAAAAAAGGTCAAAATGAATTCCATACATTGTTAGGACTGGGCAATATGGTAAAATTATTAGATTGTGACATTTTAGAAAATATTGACATATCGAAGTATCACAGTATTTTGTCTTGCAGTATTGTACTGATTTTCAAAACACAGTATGGATTTAATTTTTATTATTAGTTTTCATTTAAAGATTAATGGCAGAAAGTTCTTTTTTAGTGTTGAGTTCAAACCATGACCGCTAAAACACTCTGTGCTCATATTAACAAAAATTATAGTATTTTTGTAATATGACAGTTTTCCTAAAACTTATTTAAAACAGTTGCAATATATCTCTTTGCTGTCAGTGTCACAATATATTGCAGTATATTGAATTGTAACTCTTTTTGAATCGTTCTTTCTTTGCACAATATTTAGCACAAAAATGTAATAGAATCTTATAAACTACTACTATTACAATACTTAGTATGAATATTATTCAAAAGTTCTTGTATTATTTCAGTTTATTTAAGGCCTAATTACACATTAAACATTTTGTAATTAAGTATGCTGTTGGTGAGTATTTCTTAAAGCATTACAATATGCATGATAGGTTTAGAATTGTGATTATATGACGTACTATTATAGTTATTATAATTGTTGGATACAGCCAGAGCTTAAAATAGTCAACACCAGATGCAATAAAATATCTACTGGATTGAATGAGATCAGGACATTTGTAAACATGGTGTTTTGGTTTGGTACGACCTGCTGAATTCGTTTTACATCTGATAAATCTGGCTTGACTTGACTTGTTTCTGTGCCACTGCCTCTTTACTTCTAGGAATTCTAAGAGCACATTCCATTCCATGCTGGAGTGTACAGTATACCTCAGGAGTGTGTTATCCCAGACTTACGTCACAGCTGTGATTTAATTACTGTAGATCATCACAGCTGCTGTATTATCCATGCTAATACTTAAACCTCCAGTGTTTTGCTTCTTACATATGTTTTTAAATGTTATACGATAATTATTCTGACACACAGTTAAGTTTTAAAAATGAACCAAATATCTTTTCAGGCCAGAAGTTGTAGTCTTATTCTGTGCTTTGTATTGCATGCAAAGGGATGTTCCAATGAAACAAAAATAGCTATTTTACAGCTTCCTGTCATGTCTTTGAAAATACACAATGTGTAGAAATAAGGAACATGGTGCTTTTTGCGCATGTATTTTTGGAACTAGTTTAAGCAATGGGGGAGCAGCTGTTGAGAAAAGAAAATGCAGTTGGTTCATGAGGTTTGGAAACATAGGTTTTGTTCATAAACCTTAAAAAACCTTGTGCAGTGTTTGCCTTTATGGTAGAGGGGTAAATGTGAATTACACTCCAACTTTTAATGCTGCTTTTAGTTTAGTTCAGTTAGTTTAGTTTAGTTTAGAATTTTGCACTACTTTTTTGCTTATCTGTGAAGTTGATATTTGTACCTCTACAAGTCATAGATAGCTAAATAATATTTATATTAGACAGACGGTTGTATTATTTAAACTAGGGCTGTCAACATGTTGTAAAGTGCAGTTTGCTTGTGGTGAGAGCTTGATCTAGTCTTGATTCGACCCAGCTATCAAATATATATTTTTTTCAATTGTGCTAAACTACTAAAAAGGCACAGTTTAAACTGATATATTACCCAGATAATATACTGCTATGAACAAACACTGTCTCTGCTGCTTAATGCTGTTTACACACTAAGAGCACTGTATGTGCAGCATTTACTGCTCACAGCCACGCGCCTTTTTGCTGCACATCCCATTGAAAACACTGTGTTTTAAAACAGTGTTAAAGCAGCTACACACTGCAGAGATATACGTGCTGAAATAGAGAATCTTCTCGCTATATTCACTTTCTTTCTCACGAGCCAGACAGCTCCGACCAAACAGAATAGACATGTGCTCATTGGTTTATTGGAGAGCATTCTGGCGCGTTTAGGTTTGTGCCTGTGTGAAACCAAACCAAACAGAGAGAGAAACGCTCCAAGTAAACTAACTTATCAACTAATCCGTACCATAGAAACCAACTACAGGTGTGAAAACATGCTTTTATACTCAGCAGATTAAGTTTTAAATCAGAAATCCTTATGACCAGGCTGACCAAGTTTCCTTTATCCAATTTATCATGCATTCTTTATTCCAGCGCCCCACATTAGCTTTCTTTTCATCAAACATACAAGTATATACTAGTATTTTATTAGGATGCTAATATAAATTTAATTGCATTTTACATTTTTATATTCTTTCTTTTATTTACATTTAAATATCCACTATAAAAACTTGCGATTAATCACATTTAATCATGACACCACTAGTTTAAACTGAACACTGTTCGAAATACGAATGCATGTGTGTTCAGTGTTTTGCAGAGGCATTTCCTGCCTGTTGAAATGATGGGTTGAATGTGCTGTGGTGTGAGCTGCCGGTGCTGAGCTGGCCTAAATGGTCATTTTGGGTGCATGTGTGTGGGCGATCACGTTTGCAGTGAATACTCTTCTCTTAGCTCGCCGCTTCCTCACACCTATACAATACGGGCAGGAAACGAGTGGGCACAAAAGAGGAAGTGTGACCAGCGCGTGATTAGGCAACTCCTCCTTCCTCCCTCCCTCTCTCTCTATCTGTCTGTCTCTCTCTCTCATTCTTTTATTCTCTCTCTCTCTCCCATCCCATCTTTCTTTTCCATGACCAGAGCTTATGCTTCGTCTTTTCCTATTTTTCTTTTCCTTCCTCGTTGCGATGATCTGCAGATTTGTGCTCATGTGTCTCTTCTTGTCTGTCTCGTAAACATGGGCGCCAGAGTTCATAATGTTTTTTAATGGACTTCATTTCCCTTTCGACATATTTGACTTCATTAGGTTAACTCAGTTAAGTGAACTTTAATTTATTCTGTTAGATTACAGCGTTATTGAAGCCCTAGAGTAAATCAGCTATGTGTGGGTTATTTATTTTTCATCTAGTTGATTGCGTGCAGACTCCAGGCTGCCCTTCTTTATTTCTTTAAGCTACAATTACATTTTTAATCTTCCTCAGCTCAAATTCCAACCCTGTGTCATTAGGACTGCAAGTTGTTCCTAATGATATGATTGGAATGAGGAACAGTAACCTACACTAATTACACTATAATTGTATAATTGTCTTGATGGGAGTAAAGTGGAATTCAAAAGTCACACAAAATCACTATATAGACTGTGAAAGAAGGAAAAAGACAAAGAAAGGGAGAGACAGAGAGAGCGAGAGATGGGGAAAAAGAGAGGGCTGGGTTTCCTTGGGAGAGTGAGAGAGGAAGCAGGGGATGTGTAGCCTATATTTTTGATTATTGTGCAAAAGCACAGGAAATCTCCCCTCTGAGAGACAGAGAGAAAATTAGCGAAGCACTGATATAGTTGTCACCTTTTATGCCTTTATACAGGAGTTTACAGCTCCCTTAAATTAAATCTGTACCTAGAATTAGGACAGCCAGGAAAATGAGTTTTCCCAACACAAGCTGTAGGTAGGGCTCGACGATATTGTACACAAATATAAATTAAATTTTTATATATTTTTCAAATATATAGTTGATTTTTAAGTTCTCAAATATGCAAACAATTGTTTGTTTAATGTTTATTTTTAGGTCAAAACAATGCAAGCACAGAAAAAAACTTGTTTGTATGATACCAAACAATATAAAAACAAAAGATGAATTTAGCTTTTTTTTGAAGAATAACAAGCAGTTGCTTCAAACTTGCAAGCAGCTTTTATATTGAACACGGTGCAAAAATAACCTCCTTATATTTTATTTGAGAAAATTAGCAAAGAATGAAAATCATTGCTACATAAAAGCTTTAATTAATTTAATTAACCTATCAGCACTAGCTGTCAGAGCTTTCCTGGCCTTCTCTAAAAGGAAGGCAAGCATATGTTTCGCTCAGTGGTTGACAAACTTTTGCAGCTTGAGGTCCAGTTAACCCACCACAAAATGTTACACGGCCCACATAAGAGTTAGCGTTGCCTAGTGCTGCCTTCAGGACCTTTTGTATCTATGATGGGTAAAACCCATGCAATAAAATTACAATTATTTATGTATGACTTGCCCAGATATGCAGTAAATGCTTGCTAATCCAGTAGCTAACATTGTCAGTCATGTGACTATGCTATGCTAAACTAATTAACAAGCTCAAACTAATTGTAATGGTTTATTGTTGCAAATAGATTACACAAAAACAACTCACATTATTTTTAGATGTCTCTGTTTGATTTAATGAATCTACATGAGTGAGAGACGAGCCTTAACATCACAACCTGTTGCTACCAACTGTTATTTATTTATTTTTTACACTGCTAAAAAATAACTATAAACTATAAAAAACTATATTTGACAGTAATTACCTTAAAGTGGATGACTGTACATTTGAAGGATTTGGGGATTTAGAGACCTCTCTGGTGAGAATGTGCAATTGCACACAGCATGCCGAAGGGTACTTGCAGGTTGCTGGTACATAGTACAGGTTAATATAAATAAATAGAAATTCTCAGTTTTTGAGTATGTTGGTTTTTTTTTCCATTGTGGTCCCCCCATCCCCTTTAACTTACTAAATGTTATGGGTGGGCCTGGATTGAGACACACAGATGTTAAACACATGGGTTACTATGTCTAAAGCATGGACACAAATCATCTTCTATAGTGAGATGGTCTCTTTATTTGTTTTTCAGATTTGTAAGGGGAAAAAAACAGATTTGCAGATTGTGGAGTCTGGCTTTTCTGCACATTATGTTTTGCATTCCCCTTCCTGTTCTACGCTCCATTTGTAAGCAAACTTGGACATTCAGACCCACAATGTGCATGAGTGAAGAGTCGAGTAGAACAACAAATCAGTCGATGTGATTCAGTTAAAGGTCAAATTTGGCCAAGGACACTGATAGCATTAAGTAGAATACTGTGGCACCTCCTTTATTATTTTATTTTTATATAAATATAACACATGCAAATACCCTACATAAAACCCCATTTAACAAATTTCATATAATTGCTAGTCGAAAAAAATAGATCATTAATCAATTGTGCATCATTGCTACATGGATAGTTTAGATCAGATCAGTAAAATGAAATGCCTACTGTGTGCAAAAGAAGGAACAATCGGCTGTGTATAGTTATCGGATGATTTTTTTTCAACCTTCATACACTGTGTGAGTGCTTCATCCATAGCTTTATCCACTGTATACACTGTCCACAATGCTCCTTACACCCCACCAACACTCTATTTTACACCTTGCGCCTGTGCTATAGAAATAGCAAAGGGAGACAGGTGTGGTAGTCTGAAAGTGAGGAGTCAGGTAATTTTCTGGTGTACCGCTATCTTTGCAACGGAAAACACAGGTGCGCCACTGATTGATTAAATCCTTTACAATAGTCAGATGTTCATTGATATCTTGGCAAACAGGTGCGCCCCTCCCCAATGCGTGTACACCCCTGCTTATTACACACATACACACATATGGACAAGCTGCAGTGCACAAACCCAACTTTTACATTAATAATAATAAATTACCTGCTCATGCACCTTTACAGCATGAAAGAGCAGGATAGTTTAATCTGCTCAAAGGTGCAGAAGTGCTGCGCCATTAAAATATCAATCCGCCAAAGTCAGAACTCACCTGTTTCTTAAAGGGAATGGCAAGTGACACGCTGATTGGTTTATTTCACACTACGCCCAAAACACACCCATGATTAATTAGGAGAATTACTACATGCCTTTTTTTGAGTGTGTTTTGAGCTGCAGAAGGTATATTTTTCGCATCCTCACGTTACCAAAAACACACTGATACGCCCTAAACCAAGCTGCGCAGTGCGTGGTTGATTGCTCGCCTTTAGATCGCCAAAATAGGGCCAATATTTTCACAATCCTTATACAAAAGGGGGGCTTACACAGATCAGTGGTTGATTATTATATGAACGTCCACTCCAACACCTGATGAACTGCAGACTTCAGCACTTTAAGTGCCCTGCCAGGCATCACACCTACTTTTTAAATAAACAGCTCATCAACTTGATTGAATGTCAAACACAGGACAAGTAGGATGACAGTGATGCCTGGGGTCCCAGTGTGCATGCACGAGTGCACGCACACACTCCATAGATATCACTGATGCAGCCACTTTACTATATTGATTCTCATCTGTTTAGTTAATGCTTAATGTCAGCTGAATACCCAGAATGCAGGAAATGTGTGTGTGTGTGTTGGTGTGTGTGCCTTTCACTGCCTTTTTCTATTTTTTGACCCCGACCTTAGACCTACTTTCAATTCGCCATGTGAATGTTTTGCACTTCTCACTCAGACTACAATTAGTTTCTGCTGAATTACCAAAGCTATTAGTTACCTGGAAGCCTCAGACCTTACTGCCTGGCAAAAAAAAAAAAAAAAAAACTTGTCATGCTCCACTATTTTTTTCCGCTGCCTTGTACTCATTTTTTGGCTGATATTCCCCAACTTGTGTTCCAGCCAGCTCATTTGAACCACATCAAGAGCATCGCAAAGTAATTTATCAAAGTGAAATGAAGATCTGAGACAAGGCCAAGTCATTTTAATCTGTGCACTGCTGTTAGCCTGTTGTGCAGTGCAAATGGAAGCCAAGCTGTTTTTAAAGAATGCAGCACTGTTATCTGTCACTTTCAGTGTCTGTATAGGTCAGAGAAAGAGACACAGGCCCAGTGCTATTTCTAGCACTGTATCATACACAGCTCAATAAAGTGAAGTGTCACCATCTTGTGAAGATCAAGCCTCCAGGTTCCTTTCTTTCTGTCTCTCTCTTTCTCTCTCCATCTCTATCTCTCTGCCTGCCCAAGGGGGTGGAATTTGAGAAAGTTTTGTATTTGTTCTTTTGTTCTTTTAGTAAGTTTGAATCCTTACTGACATGACCTTTTGCCCCCATCCAATAAGACTTTTAACGCTTCACACAGCATGTAAAACTGGCTCAAACCTGATCTGACATAGACGTGCCATTTGTTTGACAATGTGAACAGCAAAAAAATCTGATTAATTCTGATTTGGGCTACTTCAATTTGTGGTATTGAAATTTGCAAATCTGCAGCAATGCAGCTCTGTCTGGAAAACCGGATCACTGGTCCTAACAGACATACTGGACATTTTTCATTGTTTATTTTAAATTATGCTTTATTAGATTATTGTAGTCTGATGTTTTAATCCATGTCTTTAATCTTTGCTTCATTAGCTGCACTCTGAAAAAAAAATATATATATAAATATATATGTATATATATATAACATCTCAATTTTCTTAATGCCGCAAGGCAAATAGTCAACATTATTGTACGCTAATGTGGCTGATGTCTGCAGGTTCAGAGGGTTTACAGTGAGTGGGAGGGTTTTTTTTTTCATGTTTTTTTCATGAGATCTTGAACATTTCCTGGCTTTATCCTATTAGGACTGATTTGTATTTGACTACAGTTACACCCACAGATATGACAATATGATGTTAAGAAATTATAGCTAGTTGTGACCCAAATCTAAAAGAAAAAAATGGTGGGCACTTTATCATTCAGAGCACGTTGCGCTGAATCACACAGAACTGCACAGAAGTAGTTTTCCCAACAGTTCTGTCACAGTGTAATGAAAATATTAGTGTTTTTGCCTGATATCCAAAAACGTATGGACTGGGTACAAGACCAAATGACCAAATGATTTAACATGTAAGGTCAGGCTTGCTTTAGCTTGTTTGGGAGAAAAAAAACATGCAGACAGGCTGTCTTTTAGCAGAACCCTGTAGGGCTACAGAAATTAGTCAATGACAATTGACAATGTTGCGTAAAAGAATATACCTACTGGTACTCCATATTTCACTGGCGATTAATTGTTTATTTGTAACTGCAATGGATTTCACAAAGTCTTGGGGACAGAAACACAATGAGAGAGTGTTAAGGTCTGCTCACTCCCACAGTTCACACTCAGCTCAGTCACCAAAAGGGCATTTTAATCCCATGTTTTAAAGCAATAGAGAAAGCAGAGATGGAGAGCATAGCAGAAATAATCATTGATTATTCAAATAATCTGGAAAATGTCTAATCTAACTGTTCTTTTCCAATTCTATTTACAACCTTAAAGACTTTTCAAAGCAGGGCCTTTACTTTCATGCATCCATACAAATGTTTTGATGTTAAAATTTCTCAGAAACTTTAAATTGAAGAACTTGTGGGTTAGCAGCAGTATTTCTTGTGCAATTCCAGAGAATCACATTTTTAAATTGTGTTCTGCAAAACACTGTCCACTCATTAGCCGTGGTTATAATTATATTTTCAGAAGAGGTATTGAAATTAGAGACTCTCTGACAATAATGAATCTCACATTTTATGAAGACCTCTTAACGTTTCTTATTTGACATACTGTGTGATTCATTACAGTTTTGACATAAACATGTGAAGTGCAGCAAAACAGTGATAAAAATTTGCTGATGCTGATATACATATTTATAACTTGCAGAGAGACTAGACACCCAGGTATATCTTTAAAACTATGAGTACAAGTGTCGGCCAATTGTAATAATGCGGCCAGCTTTGCATAGTCCTTTTCCAGCATACAATAAATACATCAGCAAATTTTGGTTTTAAATATTGGCCACATGATTCTATAAAAGCAATTATCGGCTGATACCTATATAATTAACATAGTCCGAAAAAGCCTGTCTAAATTTGCCACAAACCACCCGATTATTCCACAGAGCTTGTAGGAAAATGTTTTAGATTTTTCAGTTTCTCTGTGCAGGTTTTAGCATTTTCACATCAAAATCCTAATGAACTGTTGCGCATTCATTCTGTACAGTCTTGTTTTACAGCCAGAGGCTTAACGAATGCTGAATCTGCTTGTGGTTGAGGGTTTGTTTACAAACTGCTAGCGTTGCTGTGTTCGTTCAGTTACGAAATGTGTTTTGTCCACATGCTTCCTCTGATGCTTGAGATTATTTCCCTTCATCAAAATTCATTGTAAGCTTTAGGCCTTCACGGCTTCGTAGGGATGGAAAAAGCTCTAGCTATTAATAAAGCAGAATATGCAGTGGCTTATAGCCAGGTTGTGGCCTGCAAGCTTTAGCACTGCGCGTGTATGTTTGGGATGAAGGTAGGAGCCATTATCTAATGTATTTATAGCATATTATTGGCAGTTCGCATTTTAATAATGTATGAACATCCTTGTGTTTATCAAGCAAAGCACTCATTTAAATCCATAGCTGACTTCTGAACGAAGGCCAACACTCTCTTTTTCATATCGGTACTGTCATTGGTCCTACAGAGTTGAAGTGATTAAAATATTTATAAAATTTAAATTATTAATTTTTTTTTTTTTTTTTTTAGAAAATATGATTTATTTTGTTTCAGATATTAGAAACTTAAGATCTAATTATTTTAGGCATGTAATGCATTGTTTGTGTATTCACTGTGTTGAATAGTTGAAATAAAAACTAAGGAAACAAGCAAAATTCTTGAAACATCTTTTCTTGGTCTTGATCAGTACGGTAGAACCTTAGAGACCTTTGAAACAAAACCTTGACTCTAATAACAAGCATGAATTAAAATAAAAGTGTGAAAAATAAAAACGACCTTTAGCTTGTGTTCAAATGCTCAGTTAGTGTAGAAAACATGGACATTGTATTATTATTTCCTTTCATTCTACAGAAACTGTCATGGTCAGAACAGAATAGCAGACAAGCGCAGATACTGATAAAAACAAAGTAGGTTTATTATAATAATAAACAGATGTAATCAGGGTCGATACAGAAATATGGTTGATCACCAGTAGACAGAGCAATGCAGACAAAACCATACCATAAACGAGAGACAGTCCAGAGTTCATACACAAGCAATCCAGTATCAGAGATAATCCAAGAGGCGGTGGTGAAAGTACAGTCCAGGTCATACACAAACAATCCAATATCAAAGGCAGAGGCAAGAATCGGCGTCGAGAAACAAAAAGCAAGGTCATACACAAAGTAAACTGAGACAAGAGATAAGTAACGCTTTGTATGAGGATAACCTACAATATGCGGCGATGAAGTCTGTTTGGCGTGCACCTTTATAGTGCCAGTAATCAGTATTCGGGGCTTCCTGGTGGAAGCAGGTGAGGTGTCACGTGATCAGGTGAGTGCGTGATGTCAGCGGGTGGTGCATTCTGGGTAGTGTAGTTGTTAACCTGAGAACCTCCGTTAGAGCTTGGTGTGGAAGGGACAGAGGAGCTAACAGCACCAGACGTGACAGTACCTCCCCCCAAGGGAGTCGGAACGGAGCCGGAACGGGGACGACCACGACGACGTCCACCCGACGGGCAGGGAGTACCGGCGGGAGGACCAGGCGTAGCCTCAGAGGTGACGGGCAGGCGGGGGTTGCGAGACTGGGAACCCCTACGCACCGGAGCCGAAGAAGAGAGTGAGCGCTTGGGACGCCCACGGGGTCGAGGAGCAGGCTTACTAGGGTGACGGGCATGAAATTCGGCCAGTAGAGCAGGATCCAGCACGTCACCGGCGGCAACCCAGCAACGCTCCTCAGGGCCGTAACCCTCCCAGTCTATGAGGTACTGGAGCACACCGCCACGCCTGCGTGAATCCAACACCTCTCGAACCGCATAGGTAGACGAATCCTCCCCCTCCACTGCCGCGGGCGGCACGTCATCTGGAACACCCTCAGCAAGCGGACCTGGGACAAGAGGCTTGAGCAGAGAAACATGGAACGAGTTATGCACCCTGTACTGAGCCGGCAACTCGATCTTATAAGTCACCTCATTAACCTGAGACAACACTTTAAATGGGCCAATATACTTAGGCAGCAGTTTCCTACAGGCCCCTTCAAACCTCAAGTCCCTGGTCGACAACCACACCCTGTCTCCGGGTTGGTATTGGGGGGTGGTACCACGGTGTCTGTCGGACTGCTCCTTATATTTCCGTAAAACCTCCGAGATTTGCTGATGCGTCTCCTCCCACACCTGCTCACTCCGCTTCATCCAGTCGTCGACAGCGGGGATCTCAGTGGATGATGCTGTCCACGGAGCTAACGGAGGCTGGTAACCCAGAATGCACTGGAATGGAGTGAGACCAGACGTGGAGTTAATCAGGGAATTCTGAGCTATTTCAGCCCAAATTAAATACTGAGACCATTCTGACGCATGCTTAAAACAGTACAATCTTAAAAACTTTCCCAACTCTTGGTTAACCCTCTCACATTGACCATTACTAGTGGGATGAAACCCAGAAGTGAGACTCACGTGTACACCCAAATGTTCAAAAAACGATTTCCATACCCTAGAAGTAAATTGAGGACCTCTATCTGACAAAATGTCCTCCGGGACCCCATAATGTCTGAAAATGTGTGTGTATATAGCTTGGGCGGTCTGAAGAGCAGTAGGAAGAGCAGGAAAAGGGATAAACTTAACACCCCTAGAAAATCTGTCTACAACAGTAAGGACAGTAGTGTAACCTTCAGATTCAGGTAAATCGGTAACAAAATCTACTGCAATATGTGACCATGGTCGTTCTGGAACAGGTAGAGGACATAGCTTACCGGCTGGAAGGGTTTTGGGTGTTTTGCATTGTGCGCAGATAGAACATGAAATCACGAAAGTTTGAACGTCAGCTCGCATGGTTTCCCACCAGTACCGAGCTGAGATTAGTTGTAGCGTGCGTGTAACGCCTGGATGACCGGACGTAAGGGCAGCATGTGCCCAGCCAATGAGCTGATCGCGAAACTGCTCAGGTACGTAAATCTTGTGAGGAGGGCAACCCTCCGGAGGTTGTGTGTTAGCTTGACTCTGCTGAATAAGGTCATCGAGTTCCCATCTAATAGCTGCTACTTTCACAGTGGGTGGCAGAATGTGTTCGGGTTCGGAAGCGTGGCATGTGTCGTCTGGGGCACTGAAAACACGAGATAAGGCATCAGCTTTAGTATTACGGTTACCTGGACGAAACGAGATCGAAAAATTGAAACGGGAGAAAAACAATGACCAACGAGCTTGACGGGGGTTTAGACGTTTAGCAGTACGGAGATACTCTAGGTTCTTGTGATCAGTAAGAACGGTGAATGGATGTGCAGCACCTTCCAGCCAGTGACGCCACTCCTCTAGAGCTAGTTTTACAGCCAGCAGCTCTCTATCCCCTATCCCATAATTACGCTCCGCTGGTGACATTTTCTTTGAGAAAAAGGCTATGGGGTGAAGCTTAGGCGGTGAACCGCTGCGTTGTGAGAGAACTGCTCCGATGCCAGTATTAGAAGCATCGACTTCAACAACAAAGGGTAAATCTGGATTAGGATGTGTGAGAATGGGGGCAGAGACAAAGGCGGCTTTTAACGCTTGGAAAGCTTGGTCAGCTTCAGGGGACCACTTGAGAATTTTGGTAGCATTCTTAGTTAATGCTGTAAGGGGGGCAGCTATGGTACTGAAGTTGCGTATGAAACGCCTGTAGAAATTGGCGAATCCTAAGAAACGTTGGAGATCTTTGATAGATTGGGGAACAGGCCAGCTAGTAACGGCGTCTACCTTCGAGTCATCCATAAGGACTCCCTGGGAGCTGATAACATAGCCGAGAAATGCGACTCTCTGAAGGTGGAACTCGCATTTCTCGGCTTTAGCATATAGATTGTTCTCCAAAAGTCTCTGGAGAACCGAGCACACGTGCTGCACGTGGGAATCAAGGTCTGAGGAATAGATTAATATGTCATCTATAAAAAGTGTAACATACTTGCCAATCATGTCTCTAAAAACATCATTCATAAATGACTGAAACACTGCGGGGGCGTTAGCGAGACCATAGCTCATAACTAAATATTCGTAGTGGCCATTGGTGGTGGTAAACGCTGTTTTCCACTCGTCCCCCTCCCTAATGCGAACCAAATTGTACGCACTACGCAGATCAAGCTTGGTAAAGTAAGTAGCCGTACGCAGTTGCTCGAGAGCACAAGGAATTAAGGGTAAAGGGTAAGCAAATTTCTTTGTTATGGCATTCAAACCTCTATAATCAATACAAGGTCTCAGTCCCCCGTCCTTTTTCTTAACAAAGAAAAACCCAGACCCGACAGGGGACTTCGACGGCCGAATGAAACCCTGGGCTAATGCTTCGGTGACATAATCATGCATAGCCTTTTCCTCATCGAGTGTAAGGGGGTAGACTCTAGCTTTGGGTAGGGTGGCACCCTCCACTAGGTCGATGGCACAATCATAAGATCGATGCGGAGGTAATTTAGTAGCGTTTTCCTTGCTAAACACTTCTAAAAACTCTGAATATTCAGGGGGTACAACAACGGGATCAGAAATTTCAGGACTCTCTACAGAAGTAGACTGAATAACTAGACTATCCAGAGCTAAACAATGTTCATGACAGTGAGCAGACCAAACCGTGATATCCCCATCGCGCCAGGAGACAGTGGGATCGTGAGTCTTCAGCCATGGCATGCCCAGGATAACTGGATGCTCGGTGCAGGGAAGCACGAAAAGTGGTAGTTCCTCAAAATGAAGAGCGCTGGCTTGTAGAGTGATGGGCAGAGTCTGCAGGGTAACCGGCTTGGAGCGGACAGTCTTTCCATCAACAGCATGGATGGCCAATGGACGTAGAAGTTCTCTGGTGGGCACTCCATGCTCCTTAACTAGGTCCTGGCTGATGAAGTTCCCCTCCGACCCGGAATCTACAAGCGCTGGGACAGAGAGCATACCAGTAGGTAACATAATATTAACAGGCAAAGTAAAACATTTAGAGCGAAGGATTGTGTTGTGCTTACGTACCACGTTAGCGCGTGGAGAGCACTCCACGCGCTGTCCCAGGGCTGGAGCTTTCACAGGTCGGGTCAGGAGACCACACTCAGCCTTGAAATGCCCGGCCTCTCCACAATAAAGGCATAGGCGAAGCCGGATTCGACGCTGCCGCTCCTCTGGAGTTAGCCGGGTTTTCTGGATATCCATGGGCTCTGGGGCAGGCAGCGCAGCTTTCTCTGGAGTGGGAGCGCGGGGCAGAGACACAGGAGTGTGTTGAGTGCGAGGACTGATCTTGGGTCGGCGTGAGAGAAGTTGATCCAACCGGATCAACAGTGAAATGAGCTGATCCAGGGTCAGGGAATCATCTCTGCAGGCTAATTCCCTCTGTACATCTGGATTAAGTCCGCATCTAAACACGTTGATCAAAGCAGCGTTATTCCACCCACTACCAGCCGCGAGAGTGCGAAACTCCAGAGCGTAGGAAGCCACCGGCTTCTGACCTTGCTTAAGAGCCAGCAAAAGTTCTCCATTAGACTGTCCATAACGCGAATGATCAAAAACTGAGCGGAAAGTAACCAAAAAGTCAGTGTAACTAGCCCCAGAAAGGTCTTCCCAAATAGCTGTAGCCCACTCGAGTGCCTTACCAGAAAGCCGTGAGATAATGAAACCGATCTTAGCTTTATCGGTTGTAGGCGGTGAATTACTGAAAAACACGGAGCATTGTAAAAGAAAACCGCTGCATTTTTCCGGATCCCCATCAAACAACTCCGGTTTAGAGACAGAAAATCCAGGCACAGAAGAGTTAGCGTTAGGCATACTGGGGGCAGCTAACGGGCTAGGGCTAGGCTCAGTTACGCCTCTGAGGTGAGCTAGCAGCTCAGCTAGTTGTTGCTGCTGCGTGGTTTGCTGGCGGGCTAGCTCAGAAACAGCTTGGGTCACACCAGCGAGCGTTTGCTGGTGCTGACCGAGTAGCCTCCCCTGGTTGGCTAAACCAGATCTAATAGCCTCAGTATCTGCTATCTGATTTAGTTCGGCCGCGTATTCTGTCATGGTCAGAACAGAATAGCAGACAAGCGCAGATACTGATAAAAACAAAGTAGGTTTATTATAATAATAAACAGATGTAATCAGGGTCGATACAGAAATATGGTTGATCACCAGTAGACAGAGCAATGCAGACAAAACCATACCATAAACGAGAGACAGTCCAGAGTTCATACACAAGCAATCCAGTATCAGAGATAATCCAAGAGGCGGTGGTGAAAGTACAGTCCAGGTCATACACAAACAATCCAATATCAAGAGGCAAGAATCGGCGTCGAGAAACAAAAAGCAAGGTCATACACAAAGTAAACTGAGACAAGAGATAAGTAACGCTTTGTATGAGGATAACCTACAATACGCGGCGATGAAGTCTGTTTGGCGTGCACCTTTATAGTGCCAGTAATCAGTATTCGGGGCTTCCTGGTGGAAGCAGGTGAGGTGTCACGTGATCAGGTGAGTGCGTGATGTCAGCGGGTGGTGCATTCTGGGTAGTGTAGTTGTTAACCTGAGAACCTCCGTTAGAGCTTGGTGTGGAAGGGACAGAGGAGCTAACAGCACCAGACGTGACAGAAACAAAGAGAAACTGTATACGATATTGAAAAATTGTCAACCAAAATCTGCACAAATTTCCAAAAAGACTACCCTTTCATTTTTTTTTCAAAAAAGCGTCAGTGCTCCTTGTAATCCAGTGCTTCTTATGTATAAATTTTACCAATCAGGTTGTAAGGAGCAGTAAAGCCACTCTGCTAAAGAACAGCGTTTTAGTTTAGTTGTCCAGCACCGAGGCTCGAGACTGGAGCAGTAGTAGCTTTAGCTGCTAGTTAGCTCTTTCACTGTTCAGAGGTGAGAATATCGAACCGTAGCCTTCATGTTTACCCTGTTAAAGCAAGCTACGTGATATAAACTGCTAGCTAATATCACCTGGCTTACTGTAACACTCAGGGCTCCTCAGAGTAGCACTGTCGGGAGGCATTAACCACTACCTGCGGCTAACCTTAGTGGAACTCTTACTTCAAATAAACGGAAGTGCTTTACTCACCCAAATAAATGGTTTTCAGGAGGGAAATCTGTGTAGATTAACATCCAGAGCTTGTTGACTGTTGAATTTTATTTTAAAGAAAGTTCTGTTTACTTAAGTTAGCTTAGCTTTACAGGACTCGCCACCTAGTGGTAAAACCTGCTAAATTAAAAGAAAAACATGGCGACACCCCAGTGCCTACTATTATCGCATAATGCGCCTTATAGTGCAAACATTCAGTATTTGGATTCAGCCACAGACACACATGAGCCAGAAGAGTTTAACAAGCTTAATGGAGTGAATCTGAAGGTCATACCTGAAGGGAGTGAAGTGGGTTTAAAACACAAGTAGGTTGCAGGCTGTTTCTTATGTGGAGAAAAAAAAAGTTACATCATTCTAGCATAAACACATTATATTCACCTTTAGGCTGAACATGGCAGACATGCACACGTACACGTACTTGCATGCATTAACACAGATGATGACGGTATATATTAATATATGTATAGTTGTATACACATACACACTGTGTCTTTCAGGCTCTTTTTGATATCCTTATTCTTCTTTGTTTTCGTCACACACACATCTCTCTCTGTCACACACACAAACACGCGTACACACTCGCGCAGGTTCTGACGCATGTGCTCTTTTCAGCCCTGAAAGTTGAAGTAGATCCTCCTCAGTCAGCACTTATTAACAGTCAGCTTCCCTTATACACTCATTTCACATGTGTGTTTATACAAGCGCATGCATTTGTTTTTAAGATTTTATGATTGTGTGTGTGTGTGTGTGTGTTGTGGGGGTTGGCCTATGGCTTTAGTAAAGTTTCGGTCACTTTTGATCAGATGTGGTAAGAACAGAGCTATAAAGCAGATTTACCCGTGAGAAAATATGGGTTTGTTAGCAGCTAAAGCGTTCAGCATACAAGCAGAATTAGGCTGTTTGCTCATATTCTGTAATAAAATCCCAGTCAGCAGCGATCCAAATCTCCTTAATACTTAATGTGAACTAATCGTGTGTGTGTGTGTGTGTGTGTGTGTGTGTGTGTGCATGCTGGCTGCAGTTGGTCCAGCATCTACACTACTGACGCAGTACATAATCTATTGAAATACTCGTCAGAATTCAGTGGGGGATTGTAATAGTTTTCACTACAACTTGATATAAAGAGAGCAGAAGTGAAACATAAACACAGCCACACATATCCAACCCAAGTTTATGTGTCAGTCCAGTATCTCTCAGTCTTGTGCTAATAGCCTTTCTTGAAACACAGACAGGATTAAACTATTATGTATTTTAAGAACAAATGTTAAAATGCACATCTGCTTCCTAAAACTACTGTTTTTAATACATACTCTAATAATGTTAACATGTACTGTAATAATATGAACTAAGAATATTTAGAGCATTTCAGAATTATGACTAATTGTCTCTCTAAAAATAACAGTTCCAGCTCTATGTATCTGGATATCAGCACTGGCTGTATCTCAGCTTAATAAGGGTATCTTTACCCTTGGATTCTAGATCATACAGCAGGTCTTCTCCAGGTTCAGACTAGATGGTTTACTGGTTCACTAGTAAAGTAAAAACGTGTTTTAGGGCAGTTTTGGTAGTTACTGGCCGTTGCACACCAGGAACACTCCACGAGAGACTTGCTCGTTGTATTGGAGATGCTATGAGCTAGTTGTCTAGCATGTCTAGCACAGTTTGGCCCTTGTGAAAATGGCTCAGATCCATAGGTTTGTCCATTTTTCCTGCTTTCAACACATCAATTTCTGCCTATTGCATTCCACCTTTTAAACTTTTGATTTCACTGTAAACACATAACTAATGTTATTCACTTCACCTGTAAGTGGTTTTTAACCACAAAGATGAAAACTGCTATTTAGGACACTATATGAAAGAGGAACAAAGGAAACAGATTTGGGGATTCTTTATATACAGCTCTGGTTTCTGAATCAGTTTATCTGATGTTGCTATTTATAGCTGTATGTTATTCTATAAACTCACAGACAACGTTTCTCCCAAATTCCAAATAAAAAGATTGTATTTTTAAGCATTTATTTGTAGAAAATGAGAAATGGCTGAAATAACAAAAAAGATGCAGAGCTTTTAGACCTCAAATAATGCAAAGAAGTTCAAATTCCTAGTTTGAAAGTTCAGAAATCAATATTTGGTGGAATAACCCTGTTTTTTTAATCACAGTTTTTATGCATCTTGGCATGTTCTCCACCACTAGTCTTACACACTGCTTTTGGATAACTTTATGCCACTCCTGGTGCAAAAATTCAAGCAGTTCAGTTCCTCTTGCTTATATTCCTTGCATATTTTTTAAGTGGTCTCTTATTTTTTCCAGAGCTGTATATAGGACTGATTTTGATAAATATAGCACACATTTCTATGTATTATATAGTGCAGATACCGGTAAGTATATCACAGATTTCAGTAAGTACAGTACAGGTTTCAGTAGGTTTAGTACAGATTTTAACATATAGTTTTGATTATAGTAAATATAGTAGAGATTTCTGTAAATAGTGTATAGAATCTTTTTTCTCATGGTCATAAACACTTTGTGAACAAGGTACTTCTAGGAACTGTTGTTCTGTGATAAATGTCCTAGTGAGTGATGGGGAGGGCTAAAGACATATTGTTTTAAGAGTTATTACCAGTCTGATGTTATAATGACTCATTCAGTGGTTATGAAATGACTGCAGCAGCTGTCTGGACTGTTGCTGAAGTCACTGGTGAATTTGAGAGGAAAAAGCCCTATGCCCCTGTCATCATGTTAAAAAGGCCTTTGGTTTAATAAAAGACATTGCTTTCATAGAATACAGGACGTTTAGAGTAGCCTCCTCCTCAAATCAGCAAATGTGGACTGAAATGAATGGAATATGTTTTATTTACTGTGAGGCAGTTCTAGGGAAATTTCTCTGTATATGATAAGTAGCCTGTTGTTTTCATAATGAAGGTGTTTTCAAATTTTTCACAGATTAAATACAGAAATGGACATGCTGACACACACAGGTCTTGCTATAAATAAAAAAGCCTGCTTTAGTGTCAGTAGTGCAGGTGTATCCTCGGTTTGTGTGGTGTGAACTGAGCAAATATGGGTGTATCTCTAAAGTTGTTAATCTTTGATGTTTTATAGGAACAGCCACATCCCTGCTGAACTTTATTATTCTTTGTCACAGATTGATCAGAAATAGAACTGGAAGGATTAAAGGAAAAGGAAGAATGAGTGGACAAAAAGCAGAAAGTATCTGGTAGCAGGTGAAACTTTAACATGTATCAGGCCAGACTTTACAGAGTTCACTGACTATAAACAAAAATAAAAAAGCAGGACGAGGCACACAGGAATACAAGGATTGAACAAAATACACAGTATTTGTATGTATCAGTAAATGTGCATAAAAGTAAATAAACTGTATAATAAATACAGTTAAATACAGCAAAGATGCACTGATGTTACAGAAAAAAAGATCTTCCGAAAAACTTCAAAATGTCAAATGTTAGTTTCTCCGGAGGTAAAGACTGTTATTTTTGTAAGCCACACCCTAGACTAGAGCACTAGTATTCATTTTTAGCTTCTTACAGGAGTGTTGTCAATGCAGTGGTGCTGTTTACTGGCAGGAACACTGACATTATGTTGCAGTACTGTAAGCAAGGCAATTATATTTTGTTTGTTTAAAGTAAATCATATAGTTTCCTGAGCATATCGATACATAAATATATAAAAATTTTGCTACATCCCAAAGATATAGGCTGATCTTGTTATGACTGTAGCTAAGAATTTTTTCACAGTTCCAAAACCTAGGTATTATAAAACTTACTAGGGCTGCAGCCGAAATCACACTATTAATAAAAAAAACAGAAAAAACACACTTATTTATCTTTTAAAAGGTCAATTAATTGACCAATTAAAGGGCAATTATTAATGTTTTGCAGTTTTCCTCTGGTTTTGAGTGATCAGCTGACTCTAAAGCGCTCTCGGTTAGTCCGAATGTCTAATGTGGCGGGGCGGGTCCTGCATTGTTTAATATCGTGATATATATCATATATATAAAAAAAAACATGGCCAAGGTTTTTCCAATATCGTGCAGCTCTACATCCAACCCAACTTTTTTTTTGTTTAAAACATACAACATAAAACATGCATACAATAAAAGCGATAAATACCTTTTTAAAATTTACTCATATTGAGTGATAAAGGTAATATTAGGAAAAGTCTGATTACATACCTGACACCAATCATTGTCACTAAAAGGTATGGCCTAATAGGCCTGTCAATAATTACATATAATTATTATAATTACCATATAATTGAGCAATAATAATTTGTGCTATAACTTGCCAATGTGTAATATTGGCAAGTTATAGCACAAACTTCAAGTGTATTATTGTGATTATACCACAGTTCCATTACTGCTGTTTATTTAAAGCTCACCTTCCGTCGTTTTTTCTTTCATTTTAAAATGTCTAGTTGTGGTCTCTAGTATGAATGAATGACATGTGAGCCGTTTTTGTAAAAAAAAAAGTGCTCAGGTGTCTCTGTATAGCTCTTTTTTAATGGACTGTTGTAGGGGTGTGTCCAAAATGACCGGATTCCAGCTTTGCTCATGAATATTCATACATGCAAACAGCATGCAAATATCTCTCCTCTGATTGGCTAGGAGCACTGCGACGCCCCTCCACCGCTCTGCCACTCACTGCCTCCCACCTCCTAACTGATGAGCGGTGATGTTGCGTCGCTTCAGCTCCGCCTCTGGGAGTTTCTTGAGCCAAGGTGGGCTGGTCTGTGAGTTTCTGCCTACGTAGGCAGAAAGATAATTCAAAATTCACCCGTTTTTCGGAGGGGGGGAGGGGGGATTTCTTTGCTTAGCTCCTGCAGACAATGGGGGCTGCAAAACAGTTTAATGTGCAGGTGTACACATTCAACTCGGAGAGACCTACTGTATTCCACAAAAAACAAGAAAAATCGGATTTTCGCGGAAGGTGAGCTTTAAAGATTTGTAGTTAAAGAGGACGAGAAATTGCAATCTGTTTGGTTGTAAACACTCGGCGATTTCAAATAGCTTCATTGCTGCTCTGTTTGTAGCTGCTGTGCTGTTTGACTGGTAAGCGCTGCATCATTGCTAGGTTACCTGTATGTGACGGAGTAATACATGGAGAGCTTCGGTTATAGTGCATTACCAGCTGATAATGGCACTCATAAAACTCCTCTCAGCCAATCACATCGCAGGGTCGGAACTAACTGTGGTGTAATTACATTTATCAACTTATTATACAATATATGGGCATGACCACAACTATTTATGCTGACCTCAATATTTATATTCATGACTATAAGAGCTCATTAATCAAAATTTGAGCTAGTGTTTGATTTGTATTTAATAGCAAATAAATTAAGAAAATGTGTTCCAATTCCAATGATAGATTTTTTTTAATAATGAACAATTTATTGCACTTTAATGGATTATTATTGTGCTGTTATTTTATTATAATATCAGTAGCATGAAATCTTATTTAATGTTTATTGCTATTCTTTTTTGGACAGTTAATCGTCCAAACAAGTTAAGTTATTAAGGCAGTCCTATGGCTTAGTCATGTTTGCATAGGATCCTCATTGCATTATGGTGAAGTGACCGAACTTAAAACAGGTCAATAAAGACAATAAAAACCTTGAGATCTTGGCTTTTAAATTTGTGAGGGGACAACTGTGGTCCTTTAATTTATTCTTTTTTTTAAATCTCAGATCTGGCATCTGGGTTTATCAAAGTAGATTTATATGGAAAACAATTCCATAAATTTCCTCCTCAGGGCCAGCAGCAGACTGCACTTTAGTGCGTTTTGATTTCACACCCTCGTCATTTATATAAGGCTTGGCGTGTGTGCAGGATTGAGTCAGTGATGGTGGTGAATGAAGAAGCTTTGGCAGCTTTCTTTGAATTATCTCACATCTTCTGATTAAGTTGCCATTTACCACAGCAGAGCCGCTCTTTGTCGGTTCATCTGTCTTTGTGAGAGACTGTGTGTGTGTGTGCGTGTGTGTTTGCTCTCACTAATATTTGCATTCCTGCTTGGCAGAGATGCAGAGTTCTGTGTATGCGTGTGTATTTCACCGCTATGTGTTTGTAAATCAGTACCAGGCTCTTTACAGATCACACAAGCGAACATCTGACCCAGTTACGCTAATCAGAAACACTCGGCCTGCAGATATCTGAGAGTGAAGAAATTACACTGAGAAGAGGGAAAGTGTAAGCGATATGCAGCAGATGAACAGAGATTTCTGCAGAGGTTCAGATAATAGACCTGCTGTTCCACATTCAAACACACCCATGCATAGATATTCAGTACAGATGAAGCAGAGGTATTGATGGGTTTTGGTACAAGGCCAATATCAGCAAAAAATGCTAGATCAGATATCAGAGGGAAAAATAGAATGAATCTGATCCGGTCTGTAACAAATGTGATGATGATGTTAGGTGTGTGTTCCTTCCTGTGGGGTAGTCGAGTGCTTTGTTGGCAGAGGTTTGTGCACAAGAGCCTTCTTTGAAGTCAGTTGAAAAATAAACCATTTAAAAATGTTTCAAAGTTTAAGTATACCATTATACAGTCTTACTAATTTATTACAATATATAATATATGCAAAAGCACCATATAATATCCTGCTTTTATGTGTTCAAAACAGTTTCGTACCATCTCACCCTGCGTATTTTAAAAACGAAAAATAGTGAAATACAAGGGTCAGTTTACTTACACAGTTTTAACCCTCTACGGCATTGATTTTTAATAGTTTTAGAGGAAAATAATAACCACCACTGCTTTGTTGGCTTAATTTCCCTAAAAAATGTGGTATAACTGTATACTGTATACTAATATATACAAATGATAAACACTGGTTTAGAAAGTAAATAAAAATGTCATTAAATTGCAAAATATGCTTTTCTTTTGCACAATAATTTTGATTAATGGTTATTTAAATGAAAGTAGGAGCATCCATTAATACCTTTAGGAAACTCCTGAAGACAGAACTCTTCAAAGACCACCTAACACCTCTAACAAAAGAACTACATCTATCCTCATTTTCCTCTTTCCCTCCTTTCCTCCTCTATCCCAGTATTTCCCTTTGGCCTCCTTTAGGCCCTGTCTAAACTTCTGCTTTTTTGCCTTGAACTTCTGCTTTTGTGTCCTTTATTACTAACTGTTTATTATTATTTGTAAGTCACTTTGGATAAAAGCGACCGCTAAGTGTAATGTAATGTAAAATGTAAACACGTGAAAACAATTTGTTAATCTATAAATTAATGGTATTCAATCCAATGTGGCTTTGATTCCTAAAAGCATTACTCCACCTTCTCCCTCCTTATTGCATTGGATGGAGACATGTTGAGACATTATATTTAAAGAAAGAAACATTATGACAATATAAAAGTGTATGCTGTAATGACCAAAAAGTGGTTTGTTGTCTGAGGGCAACACCAGGCTATAGAAGGTTAAATAATTGTTAAAGTGTTAAACTGTCAGCCTGACAACTACAAATATCCATGTGCTGTGAATCAGGAGAGTGAAGCTGGTTAGCAATAGCTTAGTTAGCATGATGACGAACAGTCTGTTTACCACAGAATGAAACCCTACTTATAAACGGTTAGATGAGAATGACTCAAAGAAAGCGATTGCTTTCTTTTTATATATATATATATATATATATATATATATATATATATATATTTTTTTTTTTTTTTTTTTCTCTTTTTTTTAAAAGCTCACTTGCTAAGCTAGATCCACCAAGATCACTGAAATCCACCGATCCAAAGAGTGTCCGTCAGCTCAGAGCAGCTGCAGTTGAGTAACTGGCAAAAGTATTGACGATTAAAACTTGTGTCTGCGAGAGTGAATCCGAGCCGAGCCAAAGCCAACTGGCTCTGTTGTGTACAAGAAACACAGTGCAAGGAAATTACTTTCCTTAAGAACCTTAGAGGCACTATCAGACTCTCTTGGTTATGGTGCTGGTTTGGAGGGACCAAGAGACTTCTTCACAATTTTTACAGCAGAGCTGATGGTGTTCAGCTGGGGGTGGTGACCTGGTGCTTCCGAAGATCTCTTTGGTTTTATTTGGCTAGCTGGGCTTAGATAGCAGGTAAAGAAGTAAAAGTTTAGAAGTAAATGACTATGTCAGAAACAGGATAAAGTGGTTTTGATGACTAATAAAAATCCTCTGTGTGGATTCTCTGTATGTGCTTGTTATACAGAGTGTGAACTTGTGGTGAGAAGCTACAAAGCACTCCTTAATTATGAGTGTAATAAGCCCCCAGGAGTTCCCCTAAACTGCATCAGTCTTATTTCACTGCCTGCAGTCTAACACCATCTTTCATATTTATTCATCATCTCTCCATTTTTATCCCTCCTTCAATAAGTTACAAAGCCACATAAATAATAAGCTCTCCCTGTCTCCTTCCGGCTTACAGAGGCGCACACACACACACACAAACCTTCTAAAAGAGATGAAGTGTATGGTATGTGTGGTTGCTAAAATCATGCTATAAACCCATACAGGATATCAGCTTATTTCCTACGTAACCACAAGCACACAGATGCCTAGGCTTAGCGCTGGTCCTGTGGTGTGTGTGTGTGTGTCAGTTTGAATGTGATACTTTTAATGGTCACAAGCATTACAGACACACACACACACATACACACCCACACACACTCACTCACACCCAAGGTAACTGGGTTGGGTTGATTTCCTGTTTCTGACCAGTTTACCGTCAATGTCACAAGCATGCAAAATAACTAGGCTTTAAAAAAAACTCTGACAAGATTTTGTGTCTAATAAGCTTCATAAGTTTATTAATGAATAATGATCAGTCTTACATAGAATTTTCACCTTATTTTAATAAATTTAAACTCAGAGTAAGCACAAAAAATTCTCAGTCAAGTCATTTTAATAAATCATTTTTTTGTTTGATTGATTTAAGTGTTACTTTACTCTTTTGAAGACTGTGTACTAAGAAAAAAAAACACTGATACATCAGCTCACAGACACCTTGTGCTGAGCGACATCACCCAAGGAGTGATGTGAGGCGAGAGCACCATCTAACCACGCAAAGAGAGCAAGGCCAATTGTCCTCTCTCAGGGCTTCGGTAGCCGATGGCAAGCTGCATGTACAGGATTCAAACCACCGATCTCCTAATCATAGTGGCAGCGCTTAGGCTGCTGGACCACTCAGAGCCCCGGTTTCACATTTTAAGTCTAAGAAAGTCTTAGAAGTCGCTTAAGTGGCACTGTCATCTGATATTGACATTGATCCATGCTGTATTAATATTTACTTATTTATTGTGTTTGGAAGCAACTTTATCAACAATAACCACTTTAAACTTTCCATACTGCAAATTCTGATGATCAGTATGATCTATCAAAAAAGTATATGTTTCCATATTATTATTAATTAACTCATAACTGCTTTTTAAAGGGGTTTAGTAGCATTATTACACTGTTATGGCATCATATTATCAGTGGAATGAAATGGTATTAAATTGAAAATAAATTATACTTATGGCAATTATTTTGCCGACGGTACACTACATGCCAAATATCATGGGATAAGGGACTAGCACTGTGTCCCATGATTTTTGCCATGTCCCTTGGAAGCTAAAGAATGCTGCACTGACTTGTGGAATGCGTGAGGTCTCCTGCATTGAATATGAATGTAAGTTTTGCCAGAGTTGCTTGCCAATTCACCTGCAGTAGATTGTGCTGTTCAGTGCATTCTATATTCAGTGTATTCTTGGTACACACAACATTAGAACAGAAATTTCTATTGATCTATTGAACTCACACAAACTGTTTTTTTTTTTTTGTTTCATTGCCACATTATGAGCACGCTATTTATAGTGTTCAGCCTTACTCACAAGGTAAAACCTTACAGCTTATACAGGTGTAAGCTGAGCATCTCAAGCCATCCCCTGTGGTATCACATCGTAGTCAATATACCAGAACGGTTAAACTTGAGGACAAAACCTCTTCTGTGGAGCTTTTCTGATGTAGCAACAGTTGCTATTACAAATAAAAATGCATTTAAGAGCACAGCACTACAGCTGCTGAATACAACAGTGTTCTTAAGAATGTAGAAAGTTTTTTTTTATCATAAGGTATTTTGTTCTCTTTTTCATCGTCTCAACTTTCTATACCTGCACAAAGCCCTGTTAGCTTTCAGACAGCTCAATTCATTCCTAACTCTTACATTCAGCTCTTTCTCTGTCTCCACTCATCATCCTCTCCCACTCCCCTCTATTATCTCCTTTTCTTCTTGTTGACTCTTCAGGCCGTTTTTATCTTCGGGCCGTTCTTATCTTTCTTCGTTCACTCCTGTTCTTCATTTCATCAGATCTCACTCTTATATTGCCTTTTCCACAGTAATTAATTCTGCCTCTCTATATCTATCTCTCTTTCTGCCTTCTGTGCTCCTCTCTCTCTCGCACTATCACTCTCTCTCGTCTCCCTTTCGGCTGATGAAACTTTAAAGCACCATTAAAGTCTCTGACTGTGCCAGAGCCCTCTAATGAATACATCTTATTAATATTGCATTAGCTACAACAGACATGGGGTACCGGCCAGTGCTGGCCAGACACACACACACACACATATAGATGTGCGCTCATACATGCTCTCTTGCTCTCTCTCTTCTTCCCACACACATGCACATGCACACAATATTAGACATAAAGCACAAATCTGGGCCAGAAAAAAGTGAAGGCCTCAGATTCCAGTATGCAGTGAGCTGAAACCATGAACTATAGTCGATTACTCCACAGGCTTCTCTGTTCCTGGTTAGCAGTTGCTTCAGCTCCTGCTTACTGGAGTGTAGTAGAAGTGTGTTTTGTGTCAGTGGTTTTTCCAGTTTCTTGGCTGAGTGCGTGGTAAGGTGATGAAATGACTATCTGTGTTAAGTTCAGTGTATCATCACTCTTACACAAAAGTCTGGAAACTTACAGCAGGAGGAAGTGTGTTTATAGCTGCGTCTCAGTTGCAAACTACACACTAATACTATAAGGTACATACAGTAACACTTTCTATTAATGTCATGTTTATATGACTCGTTGTAAACGCAACACAATAAAATACACTCATAAGGCATCGTAAACATGCCTTTAATAATTTATAAAAATGCATTACAACACATCAGAGCCATGTTTAGAATACTTATAAACACACTCTGTATAATGCTAGAATTATTTTAAACCACTCATGAATTGTATTTTTCACACTATAAGGCGCACTATCAATGAACGTCTATTTTATGGTCTATGTTCATACACAAGGCGTACTGGATTATAAGGCGGATTATGCAACACTAGTAAGGAACAGGGGTGTCTCCATGTTTTCCTTCTAATTCAACAGGTAAGTTAAGTAAAAAAAAAATGTAATTCTTAAAAAAAACAAGCACTGGATGTTAATATACACAGATTTTTCTTTTGAAAATTTTATTTACATTAAGCTTACATTTCCAGATTTCCACTAAGGCTGGGTGCACCAACATTAGCATTAGTAACTAACTGCTAGCAGCGGTTAGTGGCTAATACTGTCAGACAGCGCTACACTGAGGAACCATGTAGCTTGTTTTATTACTGTACACACGCAGACTACAGTCAGATATACTCATCTCTAAATAGTGTAAGAGCTAGCGCTTAGTGTGGTTTGTGGCTAATGCTAATACTAGCAGTGCTAGTCGGGGGTTTGGTAGGATGATTTGCAAAAATATTTACAGATCAGCCCGTTTGGACTAACCATAAGTAATTAAGCATTGCTGTGAGAATACTCAGGCCCTTAGGATTGGTGTTATGGCAAATCAAAACACTGATTTAACTGCTAAAGTTTTTTAGGAATATTTCTGGAGTGGTGGTGCACTGCTCTAGTGTGCAGTGATATCTGTATGAAAGCGTCATTAAAAGAAACGTTGAAAGTGGGAAAATAAATCATAAAAATGTTATAGCTTTTCTATTGGTCTGTTTGACACATTATAAGAAACAACTGGAATTTGGTTGACATCCATGATAAGCTAAGTTAAAATTCAATAGGTCTTTCTCACTTACTCTACACTAGGGATGTATGACGTAGACACAAATGCGATGTACAACAATATTGATAATCCTTTCTTAGTTAAGATTCTGTAAGATTTCTCAGGATTGGCTTGGCTGCACTAGTTTTTTCCCACGATAAGAAGTAGTTTAGTGTGTGTTCAATGTGAACCTCTACCTCACTCTACTTCCAGTCATGTAAGCACACAGCCTGCAGTGTGAAGAGCTCTCCCTCTATTGAGCAATTTAAGGTTGCTGTTATTAACTGTGTTACCTCAATTCTTATACTTTAACTCTGCTGAACTTTTTGGCTGTAAGGCATTTAAATGAGTAAGATTCGCTAAGGAGAAATGGCCAGTGGACACGTACTATAACACAGAGAGAGAGAGAGAAAGAGAGATAGAGATAACTATCAGTCTGTTTATCCACTTATCCATGATAAGCTGCATACTCACCTAAACATACTTTTCATTCAGTTACCATGGCAGCCAGATGAGCTTTTTGCGTTCCTATGACAACAGCAAGGCAAGAAACTACCAAGATATAATAAACAGCGTTACAGCATGAAGCCAGCTCTGTGTGTGTGTGTCTGTGTGTGTCTGTGTGTGTGTGTGTGTGTGTGTAAGAACGGAGCAGATCGGAGCTCCAGCAGCTGGGCCGTTGACCTCTGAGCTTTCTCTGAAGAGCGCAGCCACTCCTACGACTCAGTGACACACTCCATATGGCACAGTTCTCTCACTCAACCATTAATGTGTGTGTGTGTGTGTGTGTGTGTGCCTCAGATCTGATGATGAGCTGATATATACAGATTTAATCATAACATTATGACCACCTCCTTTTTCAGCTACACTAAGCCTACAGGGCATTTTGTAGTTCCATAATTACAGACTGTAGCTGGTGGTCCTGTATCTGTTTCTCTGTATACTTTATTATCCTTTTTTACCCTGTTCTTCAATGGTCAGGACCTCATAAGACCACTACAGAGCAGCTATTATTTGGGTGGTGGGTCCTTCTTAGCAGTGCAGTGACTAACATAGTGCTGATTAGTGTATTAGTGTGTGTTGTGCTGGTATAAGGGGATCAGATACAGAATTGAACTGAGAATAATCCACCAACAGCATCTTGTGGGCAGCATCCTGTGTGCAATGTCTTGTGACCACTGATGAAGAACTAAAGGATGACCAGCACAAACTGTGTGGAAGCAGATGAGCTTCTGTCTCTTACTTTACATCTACAGCACAAGCTGGAGAAACTAGGAAGAAGTCTAATAGACTGAAGGACAGTGAGTGGACACAGTGTATGAAAACTCCAGCAGCACTGTTGTATCTGATCCACTTGAACCACCACCAGCACAACAGACACTAACACACCATCACCATGTCAGAGAACAATATCTGCTCTATCCACTACTCTATGGAAAAGTACATACTTTTTAAAAGTAAAATATGTACTTAAATACATACTAAATGTTCTATTTTGACACAACTTATGGCAGCTTAAGTACATTTAAGCTATATTTAAAAATACAATATAAAATCATTAGATTGTGCTTTTGTCGTAGAACTTCTGTGAATTTAAATAGATTTAAGTTAAATTTAATTTTTAATACACTGGAAGTATATCGTAGCTGTACTACTTTGCGTATTGTTGCACATATTGTGTAGGCTACACCTTAATGGCACTGGAAAAATGTTACTTAAAGTTACTACATATATTTTCCATCAACACAACGTCTAATTTAAAGCACATGAATGAAAAATACATTTTATGGAAATATAGAGAAAGTATATTTAATGTGTATTTTCATTAAGTATATTAAATTAAAAATGTAATTTAAGTATTCCTTACCTAATTTGAACATACTTTTAATTCTCTTAAGTATACTTCCTTTTCACTAGAGCTGCAACTAATGATTATTTTGGTAGGCGACTAATCTGATGATTATTTTTCAATTAGTCGATTAGTCAGCGATTATTTCTGCCACGTTCTCCATCTATAAAAAACGATAGAAACAGCTGAACATAAGATTTCAAAAAAGTCATTTAAACGTTCACATGACATGTAGTTAAAACATGGAAAATACTGATATTTAGTGAGTAAATATGTAATCTGTTGTGTTTGGGCCCTTTTGGAGACACAGACTACGTTGAGTGTAACGTGTGAGTGTGTCATTTACCCATCTCCCGTTGTGCTTCTGTCCCCAGCACTTTGTGTAATGCGGTACGGTTACAAATTAACGATTAGTCGACAACTAAACTTGTAGCCGACAAATATAAATAATCAACATTGTCGATGATAACGACTAATCGTTGCAGCCCTACTTTTCACAAGGGTGACCATTGAGGGACAGAGTGAAAGAGGATAGCAAGTAAAGTATGCAGAGAAACAGAGGTACTACAGTCTGAACTTATATATTATAGCACTATGAAATGTCCTAAATGCTCAGTGAAGCACATAAAATGGATAATGGGTGTAGCATCAAGGAATTGTGACATGGTGCAGTGATTTCAGTCAGGAAAAGTGAAAGGGAGATGGAAAGTGCAATGGTGGATCAAAGTGACAGAGGCTGCTCCTGCTGATCCACTCACCTGTACAGCTGATCCAGCGCTTAAGTACTGACTCTGTAGTTCAGGCCAAATGAAACGCATGCTGTGTTTGATCTGGTGCTGCGCAGTGTTAATAAAACTCCATGTCACAATATTTTAACAGTAGCTAACTTCACAGGCTCTCACAGCCTGCCTGAGTACTGAAGAACAGAAAAGCTGATCTTGCTGTTTTTTCTTCCTTTAAAACTGTGTCTAAGGCTGTTCTGAACAGCACAGTAAAAGTTAAGCAGACAGAAAGCAGATTTGCAGAAAAGGATATGTAAATGTTTATGTATTTTTTTATGAATAATCAACTTAAACAGCTTGTACCAAAGACTAATGAGGTCAGAATGTTGGCTAATCATCATCCCACCACATCCCATGAAAAAATATTGTATAGCTTACCTGCAATAGTCATGAATTGCAATTCAATCTATTCATTAGAAAGAATATCCACAGACTTTAGGATTCCTTGTTGTATTTTTCTGTGAAGACTTTGTGAAAGCTGTGATGATGACAGTGTATTAGTACAGTATATAGGTTTTGTAATTTTTCCTAGAGTTTATGAGCTGTAAGCCTTTCAACTTTTATGTAATCTTCAACTGTAAGCCCTTTAAGCCTTTTATGTAATTTACTGAATTGAAAATTTGTAATGAGTTAAATGAACCTGCAATCATTTATTTTCATATTGGGAGTGTCTCCCTTTTCCCTTTACTGTATTATGTTGTGTATACAATGGTAGACTGGCTAGCATTTGTGTTGATAGTTATAAGAGTTATATTGCTGCATGAGTTTCACTCATAATCAAGATTTCACTCGCAAAGCTGTGCAGGAATCTGTCTCCCGAGTAACTTAAACAACTATGTTAAACTAAATTACTAAAAAAAGTGAATGACACATGTATTTTAAATTAAAATAACTAAGTAGATACAACATGTATTATGTAGTCAATTAAATTTACAGAGAGCAGTCCTAAACCAAATCAGATATAAAGTCATAAGTTACAGTAAATAGTAAATCTAATATTTTTTCATGGCAGCTTTTAATATTTTTAACTCTGTAGAAGCTGTGAAGCTCTATTTTTTAGTCAACCTCTGCCACTGACACAGGCCTTTTTTTTTTTCTTTTTTTTTTTTTTTTACAGATGTCAAGTTTTAAGAACAAACATGCAAATATTATAATGATGTTTTTCAGACTGAATCTAAATCTGATGGTCTGCAAAGCTGTGTAAAATGTTTATCAAAAACATTTTGGTTCGAATCCTGTTCATGTAGCTTGCCATCGGCTACCGAAGCCCTGAGGGAGCACAATTGGCTGGGTGGGTAGATGGCACTCTCTCCCCTTACCATTTAGAAGGGTAATATCCGCAGCACAAAGCGTCTGTGAGCTGATGTATCGGAACCGAGTCGCTGTGTTCTCCTCTGTGCACGTTGTGATGCTACTCGGCAAAGCTACATCTTCACCCTCCTGGTGTTGGGGCATCACTAGTGATAGGAGTCCTAATGAGTGGGTCGAGTAATTGATAGTGTAAATTGGGAGAAAATGGGATAAAAATGAGATTTTTTTTTTCCCGACTTTCTGCGTTGTCTATGCGTTAAATCCAGACTGACCAATCAGGGCTGGCAGGGATGTGAAGCTGGCAGCAGCTGAGAGAAGCTTGTACTCTGATCAACATGCTAATTATAAAACTGCAGAGTTTAAATAAATATGTTCCAGAGCAGAGCTGAACAGCTGGAGAATGGTACATGTAACAACCTTTATCTAGCTGTTTTATAAAGTTTGTCAAGGAGGATCCTAATCAGTTTATGTCCCACAAAAAAACGAAGACTAACTTTTCTCTTCCTGATGAGCAAGAGCGAGGAGGAGGAAAAAAGAGCTGAAAAAAAGGAGCAAAAAACTGAATGATAAAAGGAAAGAATGGGTTTTTATGAGGGCTATGGCGGGTTAGTGTCCCTGAGTATATTAAAAGATTTAATCAAACTTAATAGCTAATGTGTTGTATTTTATTTAGCAATGTATTCCTTTAAGAAAGTCTAATTTTGTGCATTTTCTTCTCCCAACAGAGTCTTCAAGAAGTCCAGCCCCAACTGCAAGGTAATACTCCTGAGTTTAACTGTGTGTGTGTGTGCATGCGTGCTCTTCCTTACTGTGTGTGTGCGTGTGCATATATGTATGTGTGCCTGCAAGATAAGTCTCTTCCTTACTCTCAGTGGACCATCTTTTTTCCTGCTGTGCTCTCTCTATCTATCAGTCTATCTCTCTTTCTCTATCTCTCTTCTCTATAGCCCCCTCTCTTTCTCTGTCTTTTTTCCTCCACCCCTTCCCTCCCTCCCTCCCTCCCTCTCTTTCTTTCCTTCGTCATTTCCTCAGGGTCACTCCTTTCTCTTGTCTCCTCTCCTCGCTTCTTCTTCTTCTTTTCTTCATCTGCATATTTATATCTGGCGGTGTCACCTGTACCAAATCACTCAGCTTTTTTCTTTTCTTTTCCTCTGTTTCATTTTGCCTCCTTTCTTGCTCTCTTGCCAGCTTTTCACTGCCTTATTTATTCTGAATTATTCAGCTTAAACCCCCCCACACACGCTTTTTTGTATTCTGCCTGTGCATTCTGTGCTCCCTGTGTATTTGTCTGCTTTTCTGTCTGTCTGTCTGCTCTCTCTCTCTCTCTCTCTCTCTCTTTCTCTCTCTGTCATTCTTTCTGTCCCTCTGTGTCTCTCTCCACCCTGTCTGATGGAGAGTTGTGTGAGTGTGGAGGATGTCTTTTGTGATATCACTCGGTCTGGCAGGGTCGTCTACAGGAAGGGAGTGGAGCGACTTGGGGTCAGTTTGGCATGATTCAGAGCTTTTGGTGAAGTGTGTGTGTGTGTGTGTGTGTGTGTGTGTGTGTGTGTTTTAGCCAGTCCAGACTTGTTTTGATCAAACTTTTTTCTCTTTTCTGTTTTTCCTCTCCTAGCTCACGGTATATTTGGGGAAGAGGGACTTTGTGGATCATCTAGATCATGTGGACCCAGTTGGTGAGTCTGAATATTTTTACTAGGCTTGTCAAGAAAAATATTTTATTCTGGTGATGTATTACCCATACATAATTGTAATAAAAAGCTGTTTTAAACAGCATTACCAGCTCATTTACTCTCCTTTATAAAAAACACACAATGGGCAATACTGAGAAAAAAAGCAGAAAGTCATTAAAATCCATGCACATGTATTGTATAATAAGTCAATAATGTAATTTTTGCCTAATTTTAACTACCGGTATATAAAAATAGAATTTCTCCTGATTATTGGTGCCAGTGTAATGTTTTATACCAGTATTCAGCTTATAGAGGTAATTATAGGTGGGAAGTCTCCTCAGGATTTATCATGGCAACTGATATATAAACTAAAGACCTCACCACAACAGCATCTGCTAGCTTAAAGGAGAACTCCGGTGTAAAACATGAAAAAGAGTAACCTTTATTACTAACCTTTGTTAACCGCAGCTTTCCGAGATACAGTTATTTTTTGTAGTTTCTCCCAACATGCTTTAGAATGGATGATATGGGGAATATATTGCCCCTGCAGATAAATAGCTTTTTTCACTGTTATCCAGGCTCAAAGCAGCTCCACACCTTATTGGTAGAATCCAGAGAGCCCTGACATTTAAAACGAGGCATTAATAACTAAAAGTGCACAAGAAGCTTATTAAATACCACTGTTTACAACCCGTAGGGTAACCTAATCTCTGGGCGCCGCCATCTTAAGGTAAAGGTAAAAGTGGTTTTTAATAAGCTTCTTTTGCACTTTTAAAGTTATTTATGCATCATTTTAAATGTCAGGGTTCTCCAGATTCTACCAAAGAAGTGTGGAGCTACTTTGAGCCTGGATAGAGATATAAAAATGTATTTATCTGCAGGCGCAAAATATGCCCCATATCATCCATTCTACAGGGTGTTAGAACTGTAAAATATCTCAGAAAGCTGCAGCTATTCAAGAAAGGTTAGTACTCTTTATTATGTTTTACTACACCAAAAGACAATTTGACATCAGAGTTCTCCTTTAATGTTTGTCACTCACGGATCTACCAACAACTGAACCATCCTAGACCAACCTACAATTTTACTAAACAAGAACATTCACGATAATCAGTGACCTTAAAAACCGAACTAGACTCCAGCTATGATTTATTATAACCCACTCGTCTAAAGTTAAGGCCAGAACAGTGTGTAATCCTGATTCATAGCTCTGTGTAGGTTTGCAGTAGTTTAGTGTGGTAAGAAGCGTCTCGAATTGAAGTGTAAAGGTACAGATAATTGGAGGTTTGGGAAGTGCTTGGTGTGCTATGTTGATGCTCTTTCATTTCCTCCAAAACCTCTCTCTGTCCCTGGCGTGCTTTGTTTCCATGACAGCAAGTCTCTGAAGGGACCCATTCACTTCAGTTAGGTGGGACGCAGGAGTTCCGCTAATGAAGGAGAATAGTGTGTGTGGGGGTGTAGGTGTGTGTACACTATATGTGTGTAATGAAGATGTAGTGTCTAATCCTTAAGTATTAAGTAATTGTAGCCTTTTTTGAGAGTACTTACTGTAATTGTTATCTCCTTCACTCTTTCTCATTCTCTCTCTCTCTCTCTCTCTGTCTCTCTCTTTGTGCACCTAAGTAGGGCTGGTGGAAGTAGAATGGGTGTGTTTTGAAAACAGTTGTATTCGGTTGTACAAAAAAATAATAATTCATATATAAAATCCTGTTAACTCCAGGGACCGTTTCTGTGCTTATTTTTTTGCTTGTTTAAGGAGTTTATTGATGATCAGATGGAAAAAAGATAGATTTTTTAAATAGATCTGTATAAAACTGTAATGGTTCTGCTTAGAAACATTAGAGCACAGCATTCGTAACTGTCATTATTAGTCCGAGAGCCTTTTAGCACTCTACTATTTTTGCCCTTTTTTGTCCGCAGCCTTTAGTATGTTAATCTCAAAGCTGTCAATTATAGTTCAGCCTGACTAAGTGTGACTAATTAGTGGAAATGGGTGATATGGCCCTAAAATAATATCACGATATTTCAGGTCTTTTTTTTGTGATAACAATATTCTTGGCAATAAGATAAAACATTGCATTTTTAAAAAAATGTTCTCAAGGGTATACTACTGCAATAAAATGCATATAAATATGTAGTCTATATTATAAATATAACAGTTTTACACATTCAGTAGAAACTAAACAATGTTTTGTCTATTTTGGAAACAGTAACTTACCAGGACCCTGTTTTTGTTTAAAATTATAATAGTGTAACAAAAAACAACAACAAAAAAACACATATAAAGTGATGTAACAACATAAATCTATTACAAAACTAAAGTGCAGAATATGTGGTGCATGCATATATACTGCAAACAAACCATTAAATATAAATAGCAGAACAAATAGAAAAAAGACAGCTTTTTGCAATATATTGCAATATGAATATATGGACGGTATTTTATCGGTATATGCAAATCATGCTTCACACAAGAACAGTACACAATACACACTACACTTTTTGCTATAATATAAGAATTTAGCTTTTTTTATTTGAACAAGCATTTATGCAGGGTTTTGAGTTTGAGTGGTCTTGCTGTTGCAGATTTTAGTCTGACCCCTAAATTGCTACTTTATAATTACACACCACACTGTAGAAACCACAAGCTAAACAGTCTTGGCCATCATCTTAAGGCCTTCTCCTGTCTTGTGTGTATTGATTGCTTTCATTTTCAGGCCTTTAGTTGCTTAGAGGAGCCCATGAGTGTTAGCACAAGGTCTGAAGCTTCAGCGGCTATATAAAGCTTGCTTCATATTGATAATATTCAGCTGACAGTTTCCAATTACACATGGTGACGTGCCTCAGACTCATACTGATGTTCTGAAGGAGAGACTGTGCTACAGAGACTGTGCTACAGAAGCGTCTTGTCCATTTTTGGCTACTTTTGACTGTTTTGATGAAAGGCAGCTGCTTCATTACAGTGTTTTGTTGTAGTGGATTATGAGTGAAATGCGATGCTTTAAAACAGAAGCAGGTCATCCATTTAAAAACTATGTCCAGCTGTTGGAGAAGGTTAAGAGTGCATCATTCTTTTATCACTTTTGTCGCTTGCTATTATAACATGGTGTTGGTGATTATGCTTCTGGTTTATTGGCTTGTTAACTGGCATTATTAACTTGGCTGTTACTTTTAAATGGCATCTGGTCACTGCTGGGATAAGAGCTTATAAGGCAGATAATAGTTACTGCTTTTCAGAGTGCCATTATTGAGAGACATTGGCACTTGCAGAATGCCTCACAGCCATTCATATTGTAAGTGTGAAACTAACTGCTATAATTATTTAGGGCTGAATAATAAAAATATATAAAAATATACTGTACATTGTGATAAAAAACAATAATAAGATTATAATACTAAGATTTTTTGATATTCAAAATCACCCTGAACCAGTCTAAAACCAGCATTGCTGGCATTACCACCAAGCTGGCAACCACATGCAGGTGTTCTGAGCTTCATAACTGAAAACTATAGTAAAGTACAGTCATGATAAACATATCGTATGAAACAGCAAAACCAATGTTTAACCAGTGTTGTATCATTGACCTTTTAACAGCTCTGTGACAAAATATATTTTTCGCACTATAAGGTGCACTATCAAGTATATCAAGCTAGCCGCAGTGCAGTGCATAGCCTTATTACTGTTTTTTGTGTCTTTGCACATAAACTATAAGCTCAATATAAAAATGAGTTTGTTTAGAAATTTCTATTCGTAAAGCATGTTCAATTATATTAGAGTAGATGAAAGTCATTCAGGCATCATTTTTGTAGCCTATTTGACCGATGTTTAGGCATGTGGATAATTTTTCGCATGGTTTGTGTTCTAGTCTTTTGGAGATTTGTTTTAAATAAACATTTTTCTAAATTAATTGTTCTTCTTCAGTGTTGCAATGTAAAGTAACATCATTCTGAATAGATTTTACTCACTCAAACATTCAGAAAATGTTTTTTAAAAGCTCAGTTTTAACATGGGCTGGATATTTTGGGCCCGGTCTAAGCTCTAAGTAATAAATCTTGAATTAATTAATTTATGCAGAATTAGAGTTGGAAAACCTCATATCTCACTATGACTAAGAACAACGGTGATATTCAATATCATATGATTACAATAACAATGATGAAGAAAATAAATAATGAAGGCACATCCTAATCTAGTGAAAGACAATAATTAGGAAAGATCACCTTAACACTTTAACATATTCACAGCAGTAATTGATGTGATAATTGCAAACTGACATTTGCAAAGGTTTAAACAGTTTATAATTACTGGACCTTTATAGCTAAACATGGTGCAGTGTTGCTTATGTTTTGCCTGTCAATACAGTTCTGCTTATGTTTTTTTTTTCCACACTGATGCACTGATGTACCTAACTGGGACTGTACACTGGGGTTTCACAGTGTTCCTCAAACTCTCTAAAGTTACAGGAAAGCCTTCAGTATTGTACACAGTGTGAGTCTTCCAAAATGCTGAGCTTTCACTTCGCACTGTGACTATTTCTTGCACTTCTCTAAATTATTATATTGAGGGCCTCTAAAAATTGAGCATGACTAGAATTAAGTGAAGGAGTTGGTTATTATAGTATCTGTGTGTGTGTGTGTGTGTGTGTGTTAACTGTGTGTGTGTACTGCCATGCTAATCTTGTGTGTTATCTGACTGTAGATGGAGTTCTTTTGATTGATCCAGAATATCTTAAAGACAGAAAAGGTGAGTAAACAAAATAACCAACTGCCTGTTAATTAGAGATTTAAATTAAAGCAGAAAGGTAATCTTTGGTTGTATCATATTTAAATCTACTTATTTATTTCTGCCCAGTGTTTGTGACCCTGACGTGTGCCTTCCGTTATGGCCGTGAGGACCTGGACGTGCTGGGCCTGTCATTCAGGAAGGATCTGTACATCTCCACCTTCCAGGCTTTCCCCCCACTGCCTGAGGAGCACAAACCACTCAGCCGCCTCCAGGAGCGACTGCTGAAAAAGCTCGGGCAGCACGCACACCCATTCAACTTCACTGTAATTACAGCTCCATTATTTTGCTATTTACTTATTCAGCTTCTTCTTTATGTAATACTGTTCATGAGATGTATAGATCTAATTCTAAAATCTGATTGGCTGAGCCTGGTTTGAAAGCTGTTATTTACACACTCATTGAATCTGTAATACTGCACGAGGTTGTTCACCCATTGTGCTGAATAATTTTTGATTGTTAGGTTGCGTAGCAACCATAGCCTACTCTAAACGTACACTGATGAATAAAAGAATATTTTATTATAAAATAAATAACACAGCTGTTATAGAGAACCTGTGCTTCTCTATTTTTACTTTTTTTCACAGTTCTTAGTATTGTAACAAAATTTCATGATGAACAGACAAGTATAAATGCTTCAAAATGTGAATATTTTTTTTTTTATTAATTTTGTCATTCTATGTAATCAGGAGGCTGTGTTGAACTAAATAATAATAACTAAATATATAATAATATCAAGAATTATTTTTATAATATAAGCACAATATGCATAAAGGATCATCACCAGCTTGTCTTTGTGTTCTTGCAATTGAGCTTATTGTTAATTTAGTGTTTGTTTATTTTCAGATTCCTCAGAATCTCCCCTGCTCAGTCACTTTACAGCCAGGACCAGAGGACACAGGCAAGGTAAAAATGAGCAAAAGTGCACATGCATCTTCTGTCTTTACATTTTTGTTTTACTACTAAAATGTTCTCATCTTTGGTTTCTCAGGCATGTGGTGTGGACTTTGAGATCAGAGCTTTTTGTGCAAAATCTGTGGAGGAAAAGATTCACAAAAGGTGCAGAGGTTCAGCTTTTTTAACCACTGAAAATGAAATAATGACAGCGAAAAACAAAAATTTAAGGTTAAATTTGAGCACAAGAATATTTAAAAAATAAAAAGTATATAATTAACTCAGCTGTAAATTATTAGCAATAAGCATGAGTTTTTGAGTTAATATTGTTGTGTTGTACTTTTGAATCTACTTGCTGTTTTTAAATTTGCTGTAATGTTTTAAGTTTTTGCATTTGCTGTCATTTTTTAATTTTACTGTAGAGTTTTTGCTTTTGCTGTTATTTCTTAATTTTCCAGTAGGGTTTTTGCATTTGCTGTCATTTCTTTATTTTACTGTAGAGTTTTTGCTTTTGCTGTTATTTCTTAATTTTCCAGTAGGGTTTTTGCATTTGCTGTCTTTTTTTTAGTACTAGTCATATATATATATTTTTTTTCTTATGTGCTTTAATTTCTTAATGTCTTTTGCACCCCCAGGCAAAAGGTTGTATGTTGTTTGTGTACCAGGGAAAGATGTTAAGCTTTGTGTACATGTCTTTATTTGTATAGGAACTCAGTGAGGCTGGTAATTCGTAAAGTTCAGTATGCTCCAGAGAAACCCGGACCACAGCCCATGGTGGAGACCACGCGCAGCTTTCTCATGTCGGACCGCTCCCTACACTTGGAGGCCTCGCTCGACAAAGAGGTGTTACAACACAAACAAAAATACAATCAGGGGTGGCCAACCTTTCAAGCACAAAGAGCCAGAAAAAAATTATTACTGCCAAGAGCCACAGGTTATGAATTCACTCAAATATCTGCAGACAAATATCAGTACTACAGCAACCACGAGACTGCTCTAACTTCTGAAGCTGTTTGTCTGACTTTAAAGTGTTCAGCTTGTGCTTCGGTACCTTTGGGAAACTCGTGATTCATATTGGCTTGTAATGAGGTAAAGTGTTGTTGAAGATTAGAAGCTTTAAAATATGATAATGACATTTGGCATAACTTTAGTTAGTGAAAAAAAACAAATCCACCCACTCTGGTAAAAAGGTTCTGAGTTCATTTTCATATTTGTGTTTGGCTTTACATTTTACATGGATGCGGCAATGTTACAGCAGTTGTTTAGCTCAGGAAGGACGGGGTGTAGCATCACCGTGGCAACAGACTTTGGCTGGCCAAAAGTCATATAGCGCAATAAATATTCAAGCACTGACTCAAATACATGCTACAAGTGTGCAGCAAAAATAAATATATTAATGTATTATAAATGTATAAAAATAGAATATTTTTTATTATGAATGGAAGGGCCGCAATAAACAGGCAAGGAGCCACAAGTTGGCAACCCCTGATCTATAACCTGTGACTATCAATGTTTCCATATTAATCAACATTATTTCTTACCACCCTTTTGTTCTTTGTCTTCCAGCTCTATTATCACGGAGAACCCATCAGTGTCAATGTTCACGTCACCAACAACTCCACCAAGACGGTCAAGCGAGTGAAAATCTCAGGTAGGAGCACACCTTTGTGTAAAGCTGCTTTGTGTGTTATCCTGTTGTCCTGCTGCCTATTTGCTTGCTCTCTACATTTGTGTCTCACCTTGCTCATCCTTTTTGCATTGTCCATTTACCTGATTTATGATAGTTGGAGTGTTTATTTAACTAGATAGTTTTGATGAGTATCTGTTAAGCGTTGGTTTTAAGTTAATATTTCACTATCTAATGAGTGGGTTACCACAGAAACAGCTCTGTATCAATAAAGAACTGCCTTTTACTGGGATTTGACAGTGCTTTAAAAGGTGTTTAGTTTAGTTTTCAGATCAGTGTGTTTGTCTACTTTAGTGTTACCAGACATCTGTGTGCATTTGGGAGGAGGGATTAGCACAAAATGACACTGATAACTATTGATATCATAATGATGAGCTCTGTGGAGGCCATTTACAGTTACTATTACAGTGTATGAATTATGTTTGTTCATTGACTTTCCTTGTCTTGTTCTTTAGTTTTTTATATGTTGTGCATTGTGTAAGTGTGTGTGTCTCTATGCGCATTTGTGCACATATGTGTACCGTACAAAGTACTTGAGTGTGTGTGTGTGTGTGTGTGCGCGTGTATGTGCATGTGCGTAACTGTGCTTCGTTCCGGCCCTGGTAACCCTGCTGTGTGTCCCTGCTCTCTCCCCACAGTGCGGCAGTATGCTGATATCTGTCTGTTCAGTACCGCACAGTACAAATGCCCCGTGGCTCAGGTAGAGGCAGAGTGAGTACCCCCTCCACCTCTTCTCCATCCCTCTTTCCCTCTCTCATTCCTCTCTTCTGCTCTCTTTTCTCCATCTGGCTCTTTTTTGCAGAACTCTTGGTGTCCTCTCATTCAAAATGAAAGAGCTCTCTACCTTCTCTACTCTTCGTTCATTTTTTTATTTCCTACACATTTACCTGTCTATTATGTTGTGTGGTATAAAAAAACATATTAGAATCTATGGATGTGGATGGATACGTATATATATTTGCCAGACCAAATGTATTTACTTTTGCAGTGTTAGAGATTAGCATGTAGTAGTTTAGATTATTTAATGTAGAGCTGATGTTGGTGGTTGTATCCCACAGTGCTTCCCATAACATCCTGAGCTTTTGCTATTCCCTGTGCTTTTGCCGTTTATCCCAAAAAACTGTCACAGCCCATTAGTATTGTGCATACAAGTTGCTTTATAGTAGCTGCCTTTTACCACTTTTTACTACAATCTTTCCCTGTTGCTCAGTTATTGTTAGGCCTGTCATGATAACTATTTTTATGGACAATACATAACTATGTTAATATACTGTACACTCATCTTCAAACAGATAGTTGTACCCAGATCGTCAGAGCCATCCCCAATTGAAAATGTGTGGGATGCTATTGTATGTGCTATTAAAACCCCACCCCTACTATAAAATCTGCAGGAATATTCATACTGCATGGAAAAATTTATAGCAATACACCCTCAAGAACCTCTAAAATTCTGAGATGCCTAGCATGTTGTGTTACACAGAATTTACACACTCAAATCAAGGATTTTTTTAAATCATTTATTGTTCCTAATAACCATTATCTTCCTTCTGAATAGCAATACAATCCAACACTTCCTTCTGGGTGCAGCCTTTTTTCAACAATTTTTTTGATGATGAGTGTAAGTTTCATTATAATGCAATTACATACTGGAGTTTTAATGATTAAGAATTTTCAGACATTCAAATTGAGCTATATAAAATGTTTGAATATTCTAAGTAAATGAGGAGTACATCAAATTAACCAAATTTTTTTTCACAACAATGGGCACAGCTTGGATCGTTCAACTTAATCTTTAAAATGCAGTTTTTAGGTCACAAGCCAGCTAGAATTTCCACATTTTTGCCAATTGCTTTTTGTGCTGTTAGTAGTGTTTGCTCGTTGAGAGTGATGTTCTCTCAGTGTGTATCAAGTTAGTGGTGTTTTACTCTCATTTCCAGAAAGGGTTGTTAGTTTTACACATTCTACAGCTTTGGCAGAGATTGTGTCAGACACGGTAAAAAGAACCTGACAAATCATAGCATATTATTTATCAGAACTCACAGCACAATCCAACATGGCAGTTCTGCGGCTGTTTTTGAAGTCAGGCACCCTTCTGGACACTAGTTGTTTCACATTGGACACACCCCACACACAAGGAGAGAGGCTGTTTCTGTTTGATTTGCATTGAAATACAAGCTACAGATGTTCATGATTGGCTTGAATACACAGTGTAAAAGACTAAAAAAGCAGTAAAACTGTAAAATGATTGTAATTCGAGGTTTACATGCGTGCTGATTAGTACCTGTCGCAGTCCTCTCTGTGTGTATGGAGACGCCATGGATTATTGATTATTGAGCATTGGACAATGTGCTCCTTGCACTTTTTTACTACATGATAAATGACACTGTTGAGAGAATAGAACAGTGCATCTGGCTCAAAGATGATAAAATGCACAAAAGTAAATTAATAATATCAAGGTCAGCAAGAATGATTGAGGTCATGTCCATATATTGTATGATCGATTAGTCGATAATGGAATTATTGTGACAGGCCTATTCAGCATATTTAAGCCTAATAATGCTTCTTTCCCTTGTTGTGACATCACATTTTTACACTTTGCACATTTTACATTTTGCTTACCAGCCAGTTGTCATTGGTGAGCCGCACCCCCCTCCCAGTTATTGGCTGTGTCTGTAGTGAAATTATAAAGAGCTGTTCTTTTCAGTGCTGCAGGTGACATATGTGGTTCTGCACTCCAGCGATACCTACAGCAAATCTGTGGGTCGGCTGGCCTCCCGGTGAGTACGGTCGAGAGGATGACCAGGACCCTCTGTTTTTTGACCCTGAGAAACCCTACTCCTTTGACCATCCCCCCAAAGCTATTAGGCTTCTTGGACATTTCTCCTCGCCTCCAGTGTTGGGAGCTGCCAAATGTTTTAAATTTCATCAAAAGGGAGAACCTGATGAAGTGAAACTCTTCTTTTCGGACTATTACGTTTGCGTTCTGTTTTTTTTTTTTTCTAGCGTAATCATTTTAAATCAGCTGTTTTTGCTGGAGTGGCTCTCCAAGCTGCTCTAAGCTGCTGGGCTAACCGCTAAGTCTCCTGCTTCCTATTGATCTTGATGTGCAGAAATGAATTGTTTGTTGCAGTGCCATCGGTATTTGTCACCGGCTGCAATTGATATGGGGCCCCCACAAGCAGTTGCTGTCTCTTCACTTTTGTGTGTTCCCTGTAGAAATAAATAGTTGATTAGTTTTCTCTCAGCTCTCTGGCCTCAGCTCTACTGTGTTGTGTTTGCACTACTTCCCCCGCAATACATGCTCCGTTAAATGCTAGCCTCCGAGGAAGATCCTCTTTCTCATTTCTCTTCCCCCTCCCTTCTTTTTCTGTTCGTCTTTCACCCTCATACTCTGTCTGGTCTGCTTCTCTTAAACCAGGCCAGAAAAAAAGACCTATTTGTAACATAGCTAACATTCTCACACACACCCTGGCATTCATTAACACACATGACATTCGTTGGTATGCGCAAAGTATTTGGCATTCAAGCAAATCTTTTCCATGACAACATTGCAGGAGGACATCTTTGTTTACTTTGAGTTAGAACTTCTGGTTAGACAACAAATCCATTAATAAGATAAAGACAGCATAAACATACTTTTGAAAGTGGGCGTGGCCGTGGATATAAGCTATATGGTGCCCCACAAGACTCCAACGTTTTAAAATGTGTTTAAACCTAGCTAACCATGCTTTAAAAAGCTCTAAATAACACTTAATAAGCTGTTGGAATGTTGGGTTAGCATAGCTATTCATTTTATTTTGTGTTTTTTTTTTTTTACAAACCTGAGTATTTTTTACACTTCTTTACCAAAAAGGCTTGTTAGTTTTACACATTCTACTATAGCTGCATTACATTGAAAAAAAATCAAGCTTCAGATGTTTATGTTTGTCTTGAATACAAAGTGTAAAAGACTGCAGCAGCAGTAAAACTGTTTTATGATTGTAATACAAGGTTCACATGCATGCTGATTGGTTCCTGTCACAGTCCTCGCTGTATGTATGAATGGGCTATGGATTATTAATGCATTGGTTGTAAATAAGTAGATAAATAAGTAGCTATCCATTTTATGATCATTGTCCACAGCAGTAGATTACTTCAGACTGCATTATTCATTTTGAATGTGATCTGACCATAAATCATTTGCTATGAAATGACCTCTGTCTATGGTTGAAGGTGCTGTATATTAAACCATACAACAACATCCACCCAAACATCCATACGTCCCCTCTTTTGATTTTGTGGAGGTAAACAAACAGCAAAAAAACGATACGCAGAAAAATATGTTACCTCAGTGTTAAAGCTTCAGGTGAAGTGGATGAAAGTTTGCATTTTGGATAATATCTTATATACTTCACCAGAGTTTAATTTAATTTAAAAGATAAAGATTCACCTTCACAAAATGTTAAGAGCAGACATGTGGGCTTTTGGATGGATGTTTTAAATTTAGCACTTAACCATAGACGCAGCTCCTCTTCTTGTTGTGAAAGTGGTAGATATAAGTTCTGCAGTGCCCCACAGCACTCTTATTTTTTTTTTGTGTTTATTTTATTTGAAAGTCAGTCAGCTATGTTCTGAATTGCTCTAAATAAAGTCAGATAGTCTATTGAAATGTTGGGTTAGCACAGCTAGCTTTCTATGATCTGTGTCTGAAGCAGTAGCATTTTTCACATTAAATGTAATCTGATCATAAACTGTTTGATATAAAATGACCAGACTTTTAAACACAAAGGCAGAAGAAACAAATTGTGACTAAATGGGGTGGATACAGATGGGATAAACATTTACAATCTCAGTGTAGTCTGATATGTGTTAATCTGATTTAGAAGTAGTGTAAAAAAAAGTTTGCCACAATCTAACCTCTCTCTTGCTTGTCTTCTGCAGTGATCAGGTGTCACCCAGCTCAACATTCTGTAAGGTGTACACACTCACCCCAACACTGAACAACAACAGAGAGAAGCGAGGTTTGGCCCTGGATGGCAAGCTGAAGCATGAGGATACTAACTTGGCCTCCAGCACCATGTGAGCATTGTGTGCACCACCCATTACTGTACTGTAAACACACCGCCCCTGCAACACTGCTTCCTATACTCAGATTACTATTTTTGGAGTAAGCTGCAAGCTTATTTTGATGTTATTAATCATCAGATTTATTTATATTTCAGCAAATTTAGGGAATTACTCAGTAACTAATTTAGTGATACATTATTATTACCATATTTTTCACCTATATTTTTGCACCTGATTATAAGGCGCACTATCAATAAATGGCTATCTTCTGGTCTATTTTCATACACAAGGTGCACCGGATTATAAGGCGCATTATATTACAGTAGGTCTTGCTGTTGGGTGCCAAGACCTTTAAAGCTAAGCTAAGTTAAGTGAACAAAACTATAATTCTTAATAAAAAAAAAAACATTTCCTTTAAAGTCAAACGAGCACTGTTCTCTCCTGAGAATGTTTATTTGCGTGAGTAAAGCACTTCCATTTATTTACAGTAAACTTAGATTTCCAGATTTCCACTAAGGCTGGGTGCAGCAGCATTAGCAGCTACCCGCGAGCAATAGCCACAGTTAGCGGCTAATGCCACCTGACAGTTCTACACTGAGGAACCCTTAGTGTTCCGGTAAGCCCGGGCAAAATAGGCTAGCGGTTCATCCCATGTAGGTTGTTTTAACACAGTCAACACGCAGACTACAGGCTGATAAAGGTGAAAGAGCTAGCGCTTAGCACAGTTAGCGGCTAATGCTAATACTGCTCCAGTCTCGTTACTGGAGAAACTTCACTAAAAGTCCTGTATAACGCTGTATTTTAGCAGAGTGGCTTTACTGCTCCTTAATTCCTGACTAGTAGAATTCATACATAAGATGTACTGGATTGAAATGCGCACTGTTGATTTATGGAAAATGTAAAAGATTTTAAGTGCGCCTCATAGTGCAAAAAATACGGTAACTGCTGTGATCCTGTAATGTATAAGTTATGCAGTTATAAGTTAGAAAAAACTGAACTGTGCTGTTTAATGGATTAACAAATTTGATATTCCTCAATGCAATGACAATATCACTGAATTAAGAAAGTATTGCTATGTTATTTATGTTTCTTCTCTATCAATTTTTTTTTCTTACAGTGTCAAGGATGTGTCCAATAAAGAGGTTCTGGGCATCTTGGTTTCCTATAGAGTCAAAGTTAAGCTGGTGGTGTCTCGTGGAGGGTAAGCACAAGAATAACATCCACTAGCAGCGTATTACCTTATATAACCTGTCCTATTTTTTACACAGCAAGCCATTTTTATAATGTGTCATAATGTCTGTGATTCATTATTGATGTGTGGGGGAAAAAAAATAAATTCCACCACTTTTTCCCCTGCCAGCGATGTGTCAGTGGAGCTTCCTTTTGTCCTGATGCACCCCAAGCCCTCTGAGCAGCCCAGTTCAAGACCACAGTCAGGTATGTATGCCACGTAAGCTTAGGCACACACATTTTTACTATTGCTGCTTTAAAATCTATAGTCTGTAGAACAATATATATTATATAGAGTATATTAGAGGTTATTGGACGGTTTTGCACATGACCAAAATCTAAATGACTGAATCATGCACTTGATAACACACATCAGGAAACAACAACCCTTTGCAGTTAATTTTGTGCCAAATCATTGCAATAAATCATCAAGTTTCGTGCATCATTAAAGGATTGGGGAGAGTCTTAGAAGAAGGCTGATTTAATTTTATTCAGATATCCAGCATATTGTTCCATTTTGATACTTCATATTTTGTGAGTGGTATTATATTATTATATTTACATTTTTACACATTTTTACTCAAAATGTGTTTTTTAAAGGAAAAAGTATTGTTCAGGTAATTTTGGGTTCTGGGCTCCCCCTACAGTCCAGGAGTGTAATTCTTTTTCGTCTACTTTCATAAATACAAACTGTGCAGTAAGCTCTCCCTTAAGGCCTCGGCATACCGGAGCTTGTTTAGACAGAGCCCGATGGTTTTCCGGTAGTCATGAAACTAAGCGTTGCTAACGTAACAGCACCACCTGCAGTTGTGGAGCATGCGAGACAGGCAAAGCGAAGCCGCAGAAAGTATGCCAGCTCGAAAGCTCGCGAAAGCGCGCTTGACTTCGTGCAATGCTCACGAAATTCGTTTCGCTGGAAGTATGCCGAGGCCTTTATGAACAGCTACAAATGTTTTTGTTGACAAGCTGAGAGACTAAAGTGGACTAATGTGTGTAGAGTAATATTGCCAAAAGTGACATAGTGCAGTGCTGCTGCATCCAGCCTTAGTGGAAATCTGTAAAAAAAAACATCCAATGAAATAAAACACAATGAAAGATTGTCAATCAAATTGTGATTTGCATTTTGAGCTGTTATTTTAAGGTAAAATTGCTACCTAATGTTGTGATAATGCGTGACATTTTACATACATTGGGATGTTCTTCATCATTTTATGAGTAAGCACCACAGTGATAGTTGCAGCAGTGGCAAGGAAAAACTCCCTCACACTAAGAGAAAGAAACAGTTGCTTTCGTATGAATAGCATATCCTTGTCTTAATGAGACATGTAGCTTGGCAGTGAATTTGTTTACAGTGATTATGGATTGCATTATTTATTTATAATGTTGTAATATGTATTCAAACAATAAGCCACTCACATCATTGCATTACAGGGATTTTATTCCACTAGTTCAGACAGTTATTTAGGGAAAATCAGTTTTAAACAGTATTTTTTGATGTGTTTAGTCTCTTAGACTGAGGATTCACTTCACTCCTAATGAAAGTATAGACACTATAGTTGTTTATTGCCTCTCTTTCACAGTTGTGCCAGAGACGGACGCCCCGGTCGACACCAACCTGATAGAGTTTGAGACAAAGTGAGTTTACTGTGTTTGGTTTGTGTATTTGTGCTGGTTGCTGAGTAGGGCAATGGCTAAAACTGTCCACAGTGTTATTGACCTTGATCTCTCTCTCTCTCTCTCTCTCTCTCTCTCTCTCTCTCTTTCTCTAACTCACACTCTCACACATGCACTCTCTCTCCCACTCACAGTAATTTTTCTCAGGATGACGACTTTGTGTTTGAGGACTTTGCACGGCTGAGGCTGAAGGGGATGAAGGACGATGAGGACGACCACTTCTGCTAGCCCTTCTTCCCCATCCCCATCCCCACAGCCGGTCACAGGAGTGTGGGGCTAGAGCTGGAATGGAGGGGCTCCACACGTCAGTACTGCTACCCCAACATCCCACTGGGCCAATCTGACAGAGTGGGATACTCACTGAGTTTTTACACCCTCACTTGTTTTCTCTCTCTCTTCTTTTTTTCTTTCTCTTGCCCGTCCTCTGCTCCCCCATCCCATTTGCATCTGTGATGCTGTTGTCTATTGACTTTTTCTCTCTTTTTTTTGTGAGCTACTTTGTTTTAGTGCATGTGAAGAGAGAAAATGAAGCCGAGTGAGGGAAGGTGTTGAAGTTAAATGGGTTGTCTGACCATCATGGTCTAGGAAAATGGACAGAGGGTCCATTAATTCAGGGGTGATTTTTTTTTCTTTTTAATTTTTGTTTTCTATTTTTTTTCTTCTTTTTTCTTCATTTCTTTCCCACTATAAATGGGGTGGGCATTAATAGCTTTGTAATTATTGTAACATAACATTTCTGTCACACAAGAACCTTGTATCCCCATTTTTGTCCTTCAAAATTTTAAATGGGCAGCTCTTCTTTGTGTTTGCATTGTTTCAGAGATTCACAATGAATGGACCAATAGAAATGCTCCAAAATTACTTGGAGCATTTTTTTTTTACATTTACTTACATGCAAATGAAGATGTTTATATTCTTCACTTGGAAAGTTGCCATTTTCAGATTTTTATCTGATGACATTTTTATGAAGGACATATTTGTATTTGTAAGTAATGCTGCACAGTAGAAAAGTGCACCACAACCCCTCCATAGTCAGCTAAATATTTCTGAAGGTCTTTTATAGTAAAGTAGGTGTTGTGATTTGATTACAGCAGTCTTACATTTTCTTGCCTTCCAGACCTTAATTTGATAAAGACTTGACATTTAGTTTTTTTAATGCATTTTTTTTACATTTGATTTATATGCATTTTTTATGGATACTCCTGATCAAGACTTTTCACTATTTTGACATGATTCGACACTTAAACACTTAAAACTTAAAATTACCTAAAATTAAATGTTTTCTCATTTACCTTCATTTTGTGTAAAGTAGCAATTTTGGAAATACAGGTTTTGTGTGTGACAGCTATGATATGTAACATGTTACTTACCAGATACAGATACATATAGGGAACTTGAGTTTAAGATTAATTTTTTTCTGTTGTCAAATCCAGTGAAAGGCTTATAGACCATCACAGGACTTTGATCCACCTCTTTTTTGTATTTTTATCTTACAGTATAGTTATGTACACATGTATACATATCGCAAGACTGTACGGACGGGTATGACTAATCAGTGCACTTAACAGAGCACTCAGCAGTCACGTTAAGTAAGGTGTGGCATTGGTGAATTGTAGTAGTTTGCATTGGACCATAAAACACCTGATGTATTATTGTCATGTAGATACACCATTCATTTGACATGTGTATAGAATGAGTGTTGTTAGTGAGGATTGAATGACTAGAGATGGACACTGCCAGATCTGTCTGCAGATGCCTGTTGCTACTGTACATGCTTCACATATAACTCACCATTTGGAAGCGTGTTGGTGAAGATTTCTTCATTTCCATTTCTTTTGCCAAAAACAAACAAACACTTTTGCTTGCTTAGTTGAATTCACTGAACCGTTTAAGTTAAATCAGCAGGAAATAGATGTTCATTAACTGAAAGTCAGTTTCAGGTGTTTGTCGTAATTTTCAAGAAATTCCAAGAAAAATCAAGCTTTTCAGTTTAAGCTGCTTTCCTTTTTTCCATATTTATTAGTGCCAACCTCTCTAGTTAACCTCTGCATAGTAGTGAAGGCCAGGTTTAGATTATACAGTTTAACTAACCTGTCTAAGGAATATTTAACCTACTGAATCAGGTCTGTGTTAAAAGCACTTTTATTTTTGTTGGGAGTCTGTATCTGTCATCCCATGTTAGTACACAGTACATATTTGCTGATATGAATTGGCGTTGCCTCTACTCCGCCCCCTTGTGTCAGTAAAATGTGCTGTACTTAAGCCTGCCATGTTTTTTTTTTGTTGTTATTTTATTTGAATGCAATAGGAAAACTTTTCTATTGTTTGAAAAATATTTTTTTTTATCATTATATCTCAACCACTATAAATGAGCCACAGTATATTAATGATAACTTACAATAACTGTAGACAGTAGACAATAACCTTCAGCCTGGCTGTGATATACTATATTTATATACCCCAAATCATCTTTCCTCAACATGGTCCCTCCTTTATACACGCAATGGCCCGGGGTGGGATGGATTCAAGACACTCCTGAGGAGCTACTTTGATTGTTGAATATACCACTTGTAATCATTTTATTCATTTTATTTTATTGTATTTCATTTATTATAGTCACGCAAAGAAAAGTGTCAAATATTGCCATTGTCTTATATTTTAGTTTTAAGTTTTATTTTTGATCAGAGTATATAAGTGAAAAGTTTATGAATGAACTAACCAGAAATTCCATGCTGTATTCTGATACACTGTATATTATATTATCTTTATTTTCGAATATTATACAGCAGCTGTTGTCAAATGTCTGATGGTGTACATGCATTAATACCAGCAACAAAACCCTCGAACTTATGGACCATGTGAATTAATAGTGGTTTATACCTTCAGACCAGTTCTGCTGTCTGACGTATTTGTTTTCTAATTAGCCATTAGGAAGAGAGTCATCAACATGTGACCATAAATAATGATTTGTAGTAATGATTTTCAGATAGTTATGTACATTATATTATATTATAATACAACTATTATACTTCTATTAGAATATTTTCACAGATGTCTGACACCCTTTGGTTTATGTAAGCAACCAACACATCATTCATTGGGTTTGTGAATAATATGGGCTGGGTTTTCCAGAAAACATCTCAGCAGAAAGATGACTCTTGAATAGTAGATTCTCTCTCTGTCTCTTCAGTAAAGAGAATAGAAGGTTTGAGAGAATTCTCAGCTACATCTAACTAATAGACAGGCTCTCAGCACATTATGTCCTCTATTCCATTTACAGTCAAATAAACGATCGGATCACGTAATGCAAGGGTGTCTGCATATGTGTAAATTTGTTTACTGTCTGCTGTCAGATTTAGAAAGCTTATAGGTTTTGTGTTATTCCTTTGTTAAGGAATTTTGAAATTGCAGGGAGACTATTTTTTTATCAGATGGCCTAAAAAAAATCACCTTATCTTTGTCCTGTTGTGAGTGCTTTGCTAGAAAGCCAAGCATGCAAAAGCAACTGTAGGCTTTGAGAATGTTGTATTATCGTGATAAAGCACTCTCTCAGACCATCTTAATGTACAACTTTGCTTTTTTTCAGTTCGAATGGAGCCTCATGTGTCTGTGAACCAGTCAAGTGTATAAAAGAAATATTATATTGTATATCTTCCCTCAGATTTAGTAGGGTCTATCTAAGGAAAACGCACGCTAATGTTGGTTTATAGATTATATTGTACCATGTCAGACCTTTTTGTATTTTAAGGATGATTTTAAGCTACTTTTACTTCTCACTACTACTAAAATTGATATTCAAAAAATAAAAATAAATGCTACCTGGTAATTTAATTCACAAATAAAGTAAGATGAAATATATTGATATTATGAATTCCAAGATACTGTATAAGCAATATGTTATTTTAGTCAATAAAATGGAATGAAAATTCACCAAAAAATGCAAGTTTTTTTTAATACATGAAGACATTGGAAAATATATGTTGCTTCTTTATTTTGTACTGCGTTTTAGAAAATGTACAAAAAAAACAAACAAAAAAAACAACAAAGAGTTTGGTCTCAGTCTTTATTTTGTGTCTGAGTGTGTGAAATAAATAAACAATATAATGAATAATAAATAAATAAAGAGAATGTAAGAAGAGACAAAGAATTGATAGACTTGGGTAATTATAAAAACTGAAAAAGTAGGCCACATTAAATGATCTCCATTCCCGAACCTTCCCTGCTTCCTTGTCCCAATTCTCAGTAGGTGTAGCTCCAGCAGAAGTAGGTTAATTTCATCATTCACTTCTAGAGACTGGAGATATAGGGAAGGATTTCCTGAAGATGTGAATAACAGTGATAGCTTCCACATTTCCCTGTGTTTCTAGAGGTGCTGCTTTACGCACTGCTTTAGCATGTGTGTTAGACAATGAAAAAAAAAAGAAAATGGGGTGAGAAAGAGGTGAAAATAGATACATTGGTTGTCTTGCCATTATGGTCTAGAAAATGTCCTTGGGCAGAAGGCCACCAATTTATTCAGGGATGATATTTTTCCCTCTTTCCCAATTTTCCTGTAAAAAGAAGCTTGTGGAGCATCTTTTGCCTGAATGGAGTAAAAAAGGCCAGGTTGCTTTTGCTGTTTTTGCGGTGCACAGCAGCACCAAGAGATATGAGACAGAAGCATGTAGCGCATGCATAAAAGCCAAAAGACGCATAAATTCCGATTTGACCGTTTACACTAATGTCCATGGATCGGATATGTGTACGATTTAGTACCACATATGGAAATGACTCAAATCTGATTTGAAAAAATCTGATTTGGCTCGTTCACACAGCCATAAAAAAATCTGATCTGAGCCACATTAAGCAAAATCTTCAGCCTGGTAATGTGAACATTGTCTAATTTATGTAGTAAAGTAAAGACCAGAGACACAGCCGGACTCACCTAGACATTTTGTAGACCAGTCCCCTTCACCAAGAACGAGTGAGTGTCTTAGACTGCCTTAATTAAGTGTACAGGGCAGTCTAAAGGATGAGAAGCAAAGTAGATATTTCCACTGGAAAACAGTTTTTCAAGTAAGTAAGTGTGTTTGAACAGTAAAGACACAGCTCATGTGTTCCTATCAAATTAGCCTACAGTATTTTGTTCTGTTTGCCACTGAGACAAGCTGAAGATGGTCAGTTGAGCTGCAGCATGTGTCTATATGTACTGCAAATTAAGTAAAAAAACAATATTTGTATTAAATTTAATTTTTTAGATGTTGCACATCAGACTGATGAACAAATCAAACATTAAATTGAACGGGGATAATCAATACATCAGTTTTTAACTAAAATAATATTTAAAAAATAACCACTTTACTTCATGACTTCATTATATATATATCATTGACTGTGTGCAAGGTATTATGAAAGCTTAAGATTAATTACCAAAGATAATTAGTGTCAGAAAGCTGGGTTTGCATCCTTGGTCATGGGTCTTCCAGCAGGACTATGACCCCAAACTTACTTTAAAAAGCAGCTAGAGATGAACTAAGGGTTTTGAAGTGCCAGCTCAGTGGAGAGTGGAGAGATCTTAAAATTGCAGTTGTGAGAGGGCACCCTTCAATTATCAGAGACCTGGAACAGTTTGCAAAATAGAATGGTATAAAATTCCAGTTGTTTAAGTAAATTAACAATAAGTTGATGGTATTAATAATTTTTGACAGCTTGTTTTGCATGACATATATGAATTTGTGTTTGTGTTTTTCCAATAACATTTGTATTTAAAAATATATGTATAATTGCAATAATTTTCAGGGGTGCCAACACTTTTGACCATGACTATATATTATTATATAGTATATATCATTTACAGCTTTGGAAAAAAAATAAGAGTCCACCTAAACATGAGGAGTTTCTTAGATTTTACCAAAGTGAAAACCTCTGGAATATAATCAAGAGGAAGATGGATAGTCACATGCCATCAAACCAAACTGAACTGCTTGATTTTTTGCAGCACCAGGAGTGGCATAAAGTTATCCAAAATTAATATGATTATGAATATGAATATAAGCTTGTTTTCTTTGCATTATTTGACCTCTGAAAGCTCTGCATCTTTTTTGTAATTTCTGGCATTTCTCATTTTCTGCAAATAAATGCTCCAAATGACATCTAATAATGACAATATCTAAATGTCAGTAAACATATATAAATAGCAAAATCGGAGAAACTGATTCATAAACTAAAGTGGTTTCCTAATTTTTTCCAGAGTTGTATATCATATTATATTATATTGTATTATTATTATTATTATTATATATTATGTTGTATTAATAATATATATATAAATAAATAAATAAATAAGGGTACGGGTTAGGCGGCGCGGAGTAACGACGTCGGCCTCGCGCTGGAGCGGTTTGTGTCGAGTGACAGTGACGTAGCTCACAGGCGGCAAGATGGCTACGGCTGCTTGGCTGCATGGCCAGAGCCCGAACAGCGCGCGGCTCACCGAGGGCCTGGTGTCCGCCCTGAAGGAGGAGCGGCCCGAGTACCTGCCCGCGCTCCTCTCCAACTACCGGGAGCATGGCGCGGTGGCGGCGCAGGTAAGACAGAAGGACCGGAGCTCAACCAGCCGGTCAGCCTGCGGGCTAACAGCGCTAACAGCAGCAGCGCGTCTTTGTGTGTTTATGATCCAGAGAGCCGCAGCTCAGCATCTCTAACTTCAGCTGCAGCTGGGTTTAAACCATGTAGCTAGATAATCTAGTGCCTGTTATATCGACTCCTGTAGCCAGCGGTCCAGTCTTAGTGTCCTCAAACTCTCATTAAGACTAAAACTACCCCTGAAGAATCAGTTTACCAGTGATGAATCACCTTTAGAACCACAGATAGATCAGCTCCTGACCCCCCATGTGTGGGGCTGATCTGCACAAAGCTGTAGGTTAGATAACATAACTCTAGCTAACTAGTTAGGTTAGTTATCATTCAGCGTTTCTCAAGAAGTGACTGCTGTTATTAGATATTCCACTAGATGTTGTTGGGTCATTATGTCAGAATCTGTTTTCCTTCAGCCATAAAGAACATTGCTAAGGTCAGGTTTTGATATTGAATGATTCTGACTGATTATGGATCATAAACATAATTTCCAACGCAAATATGTTTTATAGAAAAAAACTCATCACACCAGAAACCATTGTTCCATAACTCCCTCTTGAACATGTCCTAAAGAATCAGTTTGTCAGTGATGAATCACATTAGCATTACAGTTTAGCCCCAGACTGGACCTAATCCAGGGTAGCATGGTTAATTGTCATTTAGTGTTTCTTCAGAAATCTAGTGAATTACAATGGGGACATTATGCTCCTTTCCCTGAGTGACAGATGTTAGCAGCTGTTCTACTAGATGCTGTTGGGTCATAATGTCAGACTCTGATTGCACTCAGCCACAAAGAAAGTTCCTAAAGTCATGTACTGAAAATAAACACCATTTATATATATATATATATATATATATATATATATATATATATATATATATATATATATATATATATATATTTTTTTTTTTTTATAGAAAAAGCCCCATCACTTCAGAAAACATTGTTCTTGAATGTGTCCTAAAAACCAGTTTGTCAGTGATTAATTACCTTTAGCATTACAGCTTTGCCCTAGACTAGACCTATTTCAGGGAAGCTAGCTTGGTTAGTTTTCATTAAATGTTTCTTCAAAATTCAATTGTATTACAATGGGGAATTTTTCCTCCTTTCCTTTAGTGACAGCAGTTACTAACTATTCCACTAGATGCTTTTAGATCATTATGACTGAATCTGATTACACTCAGACACAAAAAAACTTGTTGAGGTCAGATACTGATATTTTATAGCAAACATTAAAAACATTGTTTCAAACCTTCCCAGCCTAATTCTGTAATCCTGCATTAGGGTTAAAGTGACCTTAGGCTTTTGTCACTGGTGTCAGTGCTGACATGTGCTGTTTGTTTATCACTGGGTAAGGGTGGCCTTAGACTTGTGATTAATTTAAGTCAATTATCAGTTCCTTACTATGGAGGTGATGCTGCTAGATGCGTGTCGTGTACTTATTAATTGTAAATAGCCTATTTACAGTACTAGTAACACTTCCTCTTGCTTTTCTTTCTTGCACTTGTAGAACTCAGGGACAGTGGGCGGTCTGGTGGGCATTAGCAACGCACGGCTTGGAACAAGCAAAACCAGGTGAGCATTTTAGGAGAGGCTTAAACAACAAAAACAGCATCAGCAGTAACATAATATAAGAAAGCATAGTAATTAAAAGAGGTTAAATGGATTCTATGCTGGTTTACTTCTGTGTTTAAGGTTTGAGGGGCTGTGCCTGCTGTCCATGCTGGTCAAGGACAGTTCAAGTGAGGTGTTCCAGCAGCACTGCCTATCATGGTTGCGCTCCCTACAGCAGATCATACAGGTGAGGCACCTAGCTACATTACATTTACACTGCAGTGAAGGATGATGTATATATTTTAGTCAAAGTCCTTGGGTGTAGATTTTTATATGTTACATCGTAATGTCAATTATATTTTATTTAAATGATGCTAATTATTGTTTTTGTAATAATTATAAGAGAGTTTTAGTAATATTAAAACAAGTAGGTTAGAATTTACCTTACCTTTTCAAAGTTTTGAATTGCATTCAATGTTTTCATATTTTACACATTTCAACAGTAGTTATACACTGACATGCCAAATATCATGGGACAAGAACTAGTACTGTGTCCAGGGACTGTTGCCATGTCCTGTGGAAGATAAAGAATGTTACACTGACCTGTGAGACATGCGTGTGTGGGGCCACCTGCACTGAATGTGGATGTGATTTCTGACAGAGTTGCTTGTGTTCACACAAACAGTCCTAGCCAGACACCACAGTTTACTATAATTACCACCATTGCCTGGCACCCAATATCAGCCCTTACTCAAACTCAAAAATATTGCCAAACTCACAAGATAAACTTTACTTTTGATTGAAGTCATTTTAAAAAGGTTTAATTAGTTGCAAGTAATTTTTGGAGCATTTCTATTAGTTTAATCATTATATTTTGACAATTGTAGATTTTCATTGAGTTACTGTATTTTTTGCACTTTAAGGTGCAAAAATTAAAATTCTTTAATTTTCCACCAAAAAATCTTCAGTGTGCCTTATAATTAGTTTAGTTCTCCAGCACAGAGGCTGGAGCAGTATTAGCATTAGATGTTAACCGCACTGAGGCCTAGCTCTTTTGCCATTTAGAGGTGAGCATTATCAGCCTGTAGCCTGATGCTAACCTATTGGAGCAGTATAAGCATTAGCCACTCACTGCGCTAATCGCTAGCTCTTTCATCATTCAGAGGTAAGTATTATCGGCCTGTAGCCTGTCGGCTGCTAACCTTGGCTAGCACTCTTTTGCAGTTCAGAGGCCAGTATACTGGACTATAGTCTGTGCATTTCTGTGTTAAAACCAGCTATGTGGGACGAACCGCTAGCTGATAGCGCCCTGGCTTACTGGAACCCTCAGGGTTCCCCAGTCTAGTGCTTTAGTGAACATTTGGATATCTAAAGCCAGGCGGACAATGTGCGATTTTAGCTCGATTTGAAGCCCGATCTGGTCGGATGCGACTGAATTTCATGATCGGGCCGAATTTTAGCTTGGTCGTGCAGTGTGAGAGGGGAAGCGATGTCCGATTAATTGCCCATACGAGCTGCGAATGAGCAGTCGGACGCGACCAGGGATTTCTGACATGCCAGAAATTTTGGTCGCTTGTCTCACAGTGTGAGCTGTTTTGCGGGCCGATTTCTTAACGTCACGACCTGTTTTCCCAAAAATCTGCACAGTAACTATAAATAATTATTAGTCATATTTATTTCTGTCAGTTATAAGGATTTATATTTATGTTCGGTACACAGACTTATAGCTTAATATAGCAGACACAGGCATTCTGCTGTTTAAGAATTTAAACAGATGCTTATTCTCAGTCAATAGCTGGAGTTTTTGAAAAGAAAAATTAAAAGAGAAAATAACTTTGACAAACATAAATTTATTTTATTTCACTTTGCTATTATATCTGAAAAATAAAGCACATTGTCAGCCTCTGGTGCTGCCCGTCAATTATACAAAACTTAAAACATGCACAGAAATATAAAGCTATATTTTATAATTTGTTTCTTTTCGCCAGGGCAAATTTATTAAAATTATAAATATGTTAATTTATTAATTAAAATCTCGTCCAGTGCTCCAGAATATTAGCCACGCAAAGCCAGCTTAGCGCAGCGCGTGGCATTGCGCGCGGCATTGCCCGCATAATAACCTCTGTCTTCTAAAATAAACGGTTTAATAAATAAGGTCGGAGAAGTGTAGTAAAATTAGTGCTATTAAACTTACTAAAGCTAATAAATGTACTGATAATTAATCAAGATAAATCAGACAAAATGCGCTGCGCCTCTCTCTCGCTCTCTTTCGCAGCGCGGAGCTGAATTCAGCGCGAGGCTACAGAAACTCAGTTCAGTTGAATAAAAATAAGTAAGGGCCTGTAAGTACAAGCAAAGGACCTGTAAGTAAATATAGTCAAATATAAAGAATAGTTTGAGGTTTTGGTGAGCTGTTTTCATGATTTGAAACTGAAACTAACTGAAACTTTGATTATTCTGCAGAAAGCCTGGGTTATTTTAAACAAATTTTTAATGAGTTTATATTTTATATTTATTCATTTTAATTATTTTTCTTCTTTTATTAATCAAATCATTAAATATATATCTTCATAAGATATAATTTTTTTACCTTTTATGTCAATTTTTATGATCTTTTTTTAAGGTCCTATTTTTCCTTTTTTACGTATATATTTTATTCCAGTTTTTATTCCTATTTTTTATATATATTATTAATCCCTTTTAAACTGTTAATGCTCAGCGGCACTGTAAATGAGGGTTCCTATCCAGTGTGAATAACCGATTGCTTGTTTAATATTCAGTGTTGCAAAACCAGTTTTTACATAAACAATAAACAGAATAAAAAATAAAATTATTTTATTTTATTTAAGCTGCTGGTGTTTCTTTCGCAGCCTGACGCGCAGTCATTTTTCTATGCGCTCTCCTTCTGTAAAACGGACAACCCGTAGAGTCCACGTCGCCTCAGCCACCTGCGAGTCCATGTACGTCTCTTCCGTGGACTTTCAGTGCACAACAGGGCACAAATAAGCAAAGCTAAGCGCTTTCTTTTGCAAGGCGTTGTGTTGAAGCGAGAGTTTGTACGCAAAGGAAGCTCCGCCTACGGGCTGCGTTTAGACGTGCAGTGTAAGCTCCCCCGTCGCAGCAGGTCAGTCGGACCGTACAGTGTGTGCAGATGAATCGCAGGCGTTGTTCATACACGACAAACGATTCAAACGTGCTGTTTGAGCTCTCCAGAACGCATCCGATTAAAAAAATCGCACAGTGTCCGCCTGGCTTAAGCCTGCTGTAAATAAATAAAAGTACTTTACTCACCCAAATAAACAATTTTCACAACATCCAGCTCTCAATCCAACAAATTAATCCAGCTTGAATTAGTTTGTTTACAACAACACCACCACCCAGCGAGGAGACCTGCTGAATTAGAGGGAAAAAAATAGATCTGTTTTTTACTAGTGTCTTATAATGTACCTTATAATTCAGTGTGCCTTATGTATGAAAATATGAAATTATGTATGAATAAAAAAATATTTATAGTGTACCTTATTAAGTAGGCCTTATAGTGCAAAAATATGGTTCTACAAACCTCATTAAAAATAACTGAAGTGGCATGTTAATGAGAAACAAACCTGTTTTTTTATAAACATATTGTGGGCATGTTTTTTATATATATATATATATATATATATATATATTCATGCTCAAATCTCCAATCTATCTGTTTTTGTGACGCTTTGTAATTCTCTTGCACACAGTCCCAGGCCCCCCTGCCTTCTGTACAGCTTGCGGTGAGTGTGCTGCAGGACCTGCTGCAGTACTCGTCTCAGCTACCTGAGCTGGCCAGAGAGGTGGGCCTCAACTCCATCTTGGGCATCCTCACCTCCCTGCTGGGCCTCAAGTCTGAGGTGAGACTCCTACACAGCTGGACTTGTATTAAACAGTCAGTAGACCAGTGAATAGGTGGTATGCTAGGATACCGATTAGCTGTTTGCTGATATGCACTGTAGAAATGCCGGACAGTTGTTTGTGAATAAGAACACACCATCACCACTGTAATATAAAGAGCTGAAGATTACAGGTTGTGTGATTTGTGTGCAGCCTCTGTAATAAAGTTGTCTTAATCATAGTGCCATCTAGCTGCCATGGAGGGGATGATGACGTGTATGACCTATTACCCACAGGCCTGTGGATCACTGAAGGTGAGTGATGTGGTGTTCCTCTTTTTGGAGCTATTAATCTTAATACACTGCCTGTGTTTTCCTTTTTTGTTTACTGAAACAATTTGACTCTTCCTCCAGGAAAAGCTAGGGGTTTATTTCCTTTCAAAGATGGATTCAGACAACCCTAAAGTTCAAGAAGTAAGTAAGATTCTTGTTGTCAAATGTAAAAGATTTAAAGATTAGATTTTCTTTTACATCACAATTTTTTTTGTTATACTGAAATACTTATTTTTGGTTCTAGGTAGCTTCTGAATGTTATGGGCGGCTGCCTTGCCTGGGTGGTGTGCTTGAGCGCGGAGGAGGTGGGCGCAGGGCTGAAGGCTGGACCAATCAAGTGCACTGTCTTCTGGCATCAGCCAGTAGCATTCTGTGTCAGTTGTACCAGGGCATAGAAACAGGTGAGTGTGACGCCTAGGCAAGCCCGGAGAAGAGAAATGGCGCTGGTCACGTATTTTTATTTGAAAATACTGTGTTCATGATCTCCCTAGTAGACCTCAGTTTTGCAGCTCTGTGATGTCACTTTAAAGTAGCATCACCAAGAAAACAAAAGAAATATTATATATATATTATAAAAAATATATATATATTTTTTAAAATACTTGAATATGATCCCACTGTTACTTAGTAATAAATACATGATTAACCTGCTTTATGAAATATATTTAATTGGACTGTTTGCACCTCATGTTAATTTTAGGGTTTGATTCACAGTGATTGTTGCAAATGTGCATGTCATCCATCCACTTTTGAAATGAATGAATAGCTAAATTAACTATAACACAAGCTTTAGTGTTGGGACAAAGCCAAGTCACATAAATACAACTGAAAACCCATTTAAACCAGATACAATTTGGGTTGCTCCTTCAACCTCAAGAGGTAGATGCAATTTATAGCATGTTTTAGCAGTGTAAAAACACCCTTATCTCTCCTAGACATAATCAGCAACAAAAACTGCTCCCAGTACAATTAAAACGGCAGTGATCATTGCTGAACAATGAGTGAATTTGCATATTTGATCCCACACATGAATTGGACATCTGGCTAACCTCAGTCGCATTTGACTGTACAAAGGCATGTGGTTAAATCTCATCAGGATACAATCCAGATATTTGTCACATAAAGAGACCAGGCGTAAACAGCACCTGTGAGTGTGTGTTTTCCTAATCTAAAAGTTAACTTGAAATTTTAAATATCCATTTATTAGTTTTTATGAATGCAGTTTAGGTAATATTTATGGCAGCATGATAGAAGAATTATATTGGTATCGGCCAATAATTTCTTTTTTTTTGCCCTACAATTGGTCAACACTGGCTGCAGTACAGTAAAATGCATTCATTTAAAATGTAAGATTTAATGTTTGAGTTATACCAGGGTGTCTAATCTCTCTGTATAAATGTGTATGTCAGCATTGGCAGATATATTTACGCATAATATTGGCATTAGCCCTGAATTCCCACATCCGAGCATGCTTAGTAATATTGTAACACTAGTATTATGAGGCCATTATACAGGTTTGTTTACCTGATTCATTAGGCTTGCAAATAGCACCTAAAAATGATTATTTCCCCATCATAATTTGTCTGTTTTCTTCTTTGGTGTGTTTTGCTCCTTCAGAAGAGACTATAGAGTATGATGGGCCAGGATTAGAACTCCCCTTTCCTCCTCTGGATGATGTAGACCCTCTGTTGATTCTCCAGCTTCGCCAGCGCTACAGAGCAGTGTGCCTGGCTCTTAAACATACACTCAGGTAGCTACATCTACTTGTGTTGCTTTTGCCAATAGAGAAACTGTCCAGTCTCCTGAGAGTCTCAGCCCGCTCAGGCAGTTCAATAACAGTTCAGAGTTTTAACTTTTGTATTGGAACTAAAATTATCACAAATTTCCAATGTTCAATATTGGTGCAGCTATATAATTTTTATATATTTTTGCTGTCTCACAAAAACATTGCATACCAAATAAAATCTCAACCTTCAGTTGAGTTTCAGCTTAAAATATATTTTCTTACATTTTTAATTGGTCCCCTATTGGTCATGAAACTTTAACCTAATGTAAAGACCAACTGCCAGATGTCAATGTAGAAAACGTAATTTACACATGACAGGAACTTATGTATTTATTTATGGCTTTTCCAAAATATATATATAAAAAAAGTCTAATTTCTAGTCTAATTGTATACAGAAAAATATGTTGGCTCTTCATTGGTTTAATATTTAATCTTCAGTCTTAATCTTTCTGTCTTACATGTAGTGTTGATCCAGCCACGTCAGTCCGTCTTCCTATTCAGCATGTCCTCAACCTGGTGTGTCGAGCCCTGGCCGTTAGCACTAAAAGCATCGTAAGTGCACCTCATCTTTTCTCACACATTTGTTCACATGCTGGCAATTATTAATTAAATATCTGATCAGTTTACAGAATTTAATTAGACAACTGCTGATACTTGATTTTAGATCGGTATTTTTTTCTCAGAGATACTTCATAAATCAGATATATATATATATATATATATATATATATATATATATATATATATATATATATATATATATATATGTATATATATATGTATATATATATATATATACACATATACACACACACACACACCATAGTCTTTTAATGATACTTTGATGTTAAAAAAAAACACACTAAAATCTTTAATTTCTCCAGAATGTTACAGGTGAAGGATGCTTGAAGCTGTTGGTGTTGCCATCGATACACAGTGACTCTCTAGAACTGCTCTCAACTCTAATCAAAGTGTGAGTAAACTGATTATAGTAGAATACAACCAGCTGTTTGTTCCTGCAGTGCGAGACCATTTGCACTTTTTGTCGCTGCCACAACAAATCTCCCTGCTTAATTTTGTGTTACTGAAGCTAATAGAAAGTGCAGGGCTCTGGGTTTGTAGAGCAGTAAATCTGTTTGTGGTGTGTGTATATATATATATATATATATATATATATATATATATATATATATATATATATATATATTATATAGACTTATTTGTAAAGACTGTATGAGATTTAATATTTGTAAAATTGAATTACTGCAAATTTCTTTTATTTTTTAATAAACATATTTCTTAAACTTTGCTACTTAAATGATATAAACCACTACTGTCACGATCTCTACATTAAATCAGAACATTGCTATCATTGTGTACACCTGATACAATTATAAATGCAGAGAAAAAGTAAAATAGCAGTAATGATCTACTTTCAAAGAAAGGTAAGTGTCTGACATTTGTGGTAAGCCAGAATATTTTAGAGAGATTTTAATCAGGCTGTTAATTGAATGGATTTGTCTGTTTCAGTGTGGGTGGTGGACTGGTGCAGTATTGTAGTGTGATCACCAGGCTCTTCTCCCAGTCACTGTCTGCATGGACACCCCTGCCAGAGGCCAGCCTTGGTCAACAAAGAGCGTACAGGTAATTAAGTAATTATGGCTGATATTTTATGGTATTTTACTTGTTGGCCCATACAGTACAATACATGCTTGATGTTTAATGCTTTCTACTGTCTGTGTATAAATACTGTGTTTTTATTAATTCCCTTGTCTTTACTTACAGTGCTGTACGAGTGGCTATATACCACACGCTAGAACTGTGGGTTCGAGTGGGTGGAGCCTCTGCCTCAGTCCTACAGGGAAGTACCTCCCACTCAGAGGTGCTCTTCGCTCATCTCTTGGGCGACATTACACCGGGATCGGAGGCTGTCAAAGTATGTTTATTTGTAATAAACTTTGTTCTATGTTCACTATAAGGCACACCTAAATTCCTTCCAAAAAAAAATCCTAAAAATTGACAGAGCACCTTATAATCATGTGCACCATATTTTACCAGTCAGGTTGTAAGGAGCAGTAAAGCTACTCTGCTGAAGTGCAGTGTTATTCAGTGAAGTTTTTTCCAGCTAGAGCAGTATTAGCATTAGCCTCTAACCGCAGTGCTAGCTCATTCAGAGGTGAGTATATCGGACTGTAGGTGGTGTCTACCCTGTAAAAACAACTATGTGGGACGAACCGCTAACTGATAGCACCCTAGGTTACCGGAACACTCAGGGTCCCTCAATGAAGTGCTGTCTGGTGCCGTTTACTAGTGCTAAGCGCTGCTAACTGTGGCTAGCGCTGCTGCTAACCAATGTAAATAAACAGAAGCGCTTTACTAACAAAAATAAACAGTTTTTAGTAGAGGAATGTGTAAATTAACATCCAGCACTTGAAAATGTTTTTTTAATAAAAAATACTATTTTGTTTACTTAGAGTCCCCCAGCCACAAGACCTGCTGAATTAAAAAGGAAACTTGGCAACACCATTGTTCCTTACTAGTGTTGCTTAAAATGCGCTGTATAATCCAGTCCGCCTTATGTATGAAAATAGACCAGAAAATAGGCAGTTATTGACAGTGCGCCTTATAGCCCGTAAAATACAATAATTAATCATTATGAATGGCACACAGGCTACACTTTGCCAAAAAATTCTATATTTGTCACTAAAATATATTAAATATAATCTCTTTGCACTCTTAACTGTTCTTCTGCCTTGCTTTTTTTTCTCTAGCTTCGAGCAGGTCAGACTTCCCTCTCAGATCTTGTGGGTGCAGCTGGTAAGGCAGGGCCACGTCGGACGAAGGGCTTGACCATTGGAGATCCAGGAGGAGTCTCACTGCAAAGGAAGGGTGATGCCTTAGCCAATCAGGACACATGCTTAGCTGCACTTCGAGGTAAGGCTTTAAATTATTAATTTTTTTTATAATTATTTGTTTTAATCTAAAAACCTTAATGGACAAGGTTGTTTCTTTGCAGCCCTCAGGCAGATCATTTTAACTTGTGGCACTCTCCTGAAAGAGGACCAACATAAGGTGAGTTCAATAATTCACTAGGTATCCACATAGATATATAGATACTTTATTGATCCCGGAGGGGAAATTCTGGAAATTTAACCCATATGTTTATTTCTCTTTCTGTCAGAGGCTACAGGATCTGGTGGTGCCACTGTGTGTGCGGCTACAGCAGCAGGCTCAGTGCGGTTCAGAGGTTGGCGTTGCTAGTGGTCAATATGGTAGTGCTGCTCCTCGCCGGGAGCTCTACCGACTTCTGCTGGCCCTAGTGCTGGTCCCCTCACCACGCTGGCCTCCTCCACTTTCTTGCGCTGTGTCTGTGTTCAGCCTGGGCCGACGAGACCGCAATGTGATGGTGAGTCAGCACATTCAATCACAGTCTTCATGGCTGTACCAGATCAGTGCTTTCCAATTTAGGAGGATAAGGCATTTTATCATGTCTCATAGTGGCTAAAATACACTAATGGATAACCCTAATGTTGTTTTTAACATGCTGCTAATGGCAAAGGTAGCTCAGAACATTACATGATGTGCGCAAACAGTGTGGGTTAGGGGTGCTGCATTAAAAAATCCTTCATAAAATTAGTTTTAAATATGTTTATTATGAAACATTACATTCAACACAGTACTTATTCTGGCATTTACATGTTTTTTAAGAAGAATGTCACTGGGGCTCATAGTAGTTCAGTGGGCTAAGCCCTGCCACAATGAACAGGAGATCACCAGTACGAATCCTGTTCATGTAGCTTGCCATCAGCTCCCGGAGCCCTGAGAGAGAACAATTGGCCTTGCTCTCTGGGTGGGTAGATGGCGCTCTCTCCTCACATCACTCCAAAGGTTGATGTTGATTATCACAAGGCATCTTTGTGCTGACGTATGGGAATCGAGTCGCTGTGCTTTCTTGCGAGTGCGCTGTGATGCTACTTGGTAATGCTGCATCAGCAGCAGTTCAAAAATAGGCGGTGGCTGACTTCACATGTATCGGAGGAGGCATGTGATAGTCTTCACCCTCCTGGTGTTGGGGCATCACTAGTGATAGGGGGAGTCCTAATGAGTAAGTTAGGTAATTGGCTGTGTAAATTGGGGAGAAAATGGGGGACAAAATTAGAAATAAAATTACATAAAGAAGAATGTCACAGACAAATAAAACACACACCAGACAAAAGAAGAAGAGAAAAAAAACACATTACAAACCTATCCTCCCCTTAACCAACCCCTTGTTCCCCAGACCCAATACCCATGTCTACTCTTCATTCCCTGGAGTGCCTTGCTACATGACTGCTTGATTGGTGTCCCTATATAAGATGCGAGACCAAAGGTTGCCAGGTTTTTTAAAAGACTTCAGCTTGTCTTTCAGGATAAATCCAATTCTCTCCAAATGGGAAGTGTCTGTCAATTCAGTCAACCATTGTTTAAAGGAGGGCACCTCTTTCTTTTTTCCATAAATGTAAAATCAAATTTAGCAGTTCCATATGCTGGAAGATGTTGCTGTGCTACATTAGGTTTCATAAGTTCCTTAAATACTCCTAGAATTAATAAAATAGGCTTTGGTAATTTAGAAAACAGGGCATAGCTGCGTGATAGGGTAGTCTCCATGGATAAATTCTTAATAAAATTCTATTTAGCATCAGATGAAAGGTTAAAAAGATCCATTAAAGGGGCCTAAGAAGCCCAAACTTGAGTCTACTAAATATTTAAGAAATAATATGTAAGCAAGCTGAGGTCAGTGTAAGCAGTCTGTGGTCCCAGACTATTATTTCTGAAATCGTGTCCTCTGCACTGTACATCTTCAGGGTTTTTTTTTCTGTCATATCAACTCAAGACCTGGTTATTTAACAAATTTTGTAGAAACAGGTGTATTTATGTTATTGAGATTTGAAAAAAAAAAGAGAGAGAGAGATTGCTCTCCAGGCGGACTCTAGACCAGTGTTAATTTTGTCAGCTGATTTTGATTTAGTTTTTGTCTTGACTCATGTTTTGTAGTTTTAGCCACTTTTTAGTGATTTTAATTTAGTCATGTGCAAATGGGTGGGTTAATTTTGTTAAGTTCTGCTTGTTTGAATTGTTTACTTTACCCTTGTATAAACTATCTTCTCTCTTCCCATTTTAGGTTTCCTCATTTTGCACTGAGGCCTTGACCATATGCAACACTCTTCTACATCCACGTACCCCCTCCATTGCCCTCCCTCTGCCACCTCTTACTCTAAAACCCATCCCAGCGGCACCTGTACTTGGCCCTACACAGAACCCTTCACTCTCCCTACCTACCCTACTGGGGGGGCCTGCGCCAGGGCCTTCTTTTACTTCCAGACATCCCCTGGGCTTAGGCCCTGCTGCCCTGCTTGGGTCCTTGGACAACCATCTCCCCCTGGCTCCTCCTGTTCTTCCCACCACAGCAGGTGCCACCGGAACCCAAGGAGACCTGCTTCTCTCTCCAGCGCAACCAGCAGAACTTGCAGGCCTAGGGGCCCCTGAAGGACAACGGCAAGTATTTGTTCGCTATGACAAAGAGGAGCCCGAAGATGTGGAGATCTCTCTAGAGAGCGATTCTGATGATAGTGTGGTCATCATGCCCCAAGGAATGATGCTGGAGATGCAGGAAGGAGTCGCTAATGCACAGAACCTCCCTCCACCCCCAGGAGGTGCCTTAACCACGGGCGCTGAAGCGGGCACAGTAGACACCTCCCTCCCTAATGAGCTTTCCACACCTCTTTCCCACCAGATACTGCCAACAGATGCCAACATCATCAACTCCTTCCCTGGTCCTGGACAGACAGACCAGCTGGTCTCCTTGGCGCCTCCTCTGAACTCCACTGGCGTATCACTTACCCCATCCCCCGGGGGCCTTGGCAACTCACTGCCCGCCGGTCCTCAGCTCCAGCAGATGTTGATGCAGCCGTCTCCAGGTGGTCAGCCAGCTCAGCTTGGCCTTTCCTTGCACTCGCAGCTCCAGAGCCAGCTGGCCCAGACTAGCCGCCAGCTTCAGCAGCCTACCGCCGCTGAGAAGGACCAGAATGTCATAAACATCAACAGCTCTGATGACGAAGAGGAGGAGTATGAAGAAATGGAGGACGAAGATGAGCTGGAAGAAGACGAGGAAGATGAGGAAGACGAAGACGATTATCCTGATGATGAAGAATATCAAGGGGAAGAAGACGAGGAGCTTGAAGAGGAAGAGGGAGAGGAGATAGATGAAGAGGATGAGGAAGAGGACGAAGAGGACATCCAGGCACTGGAGGGGGAGAACCGAGGAGGATTGATGGGAGGAGAGGAGGGTGAGGTGATGATTGAAGAGCAGGAGGAACGAAGGATTAACGCCTTCCAAATGGAGCAGGAAGCGCAGGTCGAAGCAGGAATCGAAGAAATGGAAGGAGTCCGAAGTGTCTACGGCGAGGAGGGCTTGAAAGATAAAGTGGCCGTGGAAGAGATTGAGAACATCGGTGCCGTAGAAAGGAACGAAAGCGAGCCTGCAGAGGCGCCACTAGAGACTCACGTGATTGTTGAAGAAGCAGAAGAGCCGGAAGAAAATGCTTCAGCAGCAGAACCTCAACAGGAAGCAAGGACATGGGAGCAGGAAGGGACCGGACAAGAGCCAGAACCAGCGGTTCCAGAGGCTTCTGCAGAACCTCAGGAGAATCAGGAGGTGACTGCAGAGGTCGGAGTTAGTGAGCAAAGCACAGAGGCCGAACAAGAAGTTACGCCCAATGAAAATACAGCATCTACATCAGAAGAGGTTCCACCACAGCAAGTAGAGGAGGCTGCAGAGAAGGAGAAGGATGCAGGACAACCAGTAGAGGAAGAGAAGCAGCAGCAGCAGCAACAGGATGAGAAAGTGGAGGAGAAGAAAGAAGAGGAAGAAGAGGAGAAGGAAGCACGAGGGACAAAGAGGAAAATAGAAGATCGTGAAGGAGAGGAGCCTGAGCAGGGCACTGAAAAGAAAAAGGTTTGTTCCTTCTGCTCCTGAAGCTCTCACAATAAAGGGGAAGCTAATACTCCACTAATAAGCACTAAGGATGCATTTTGATGTGTTTTCACAATAAACAAATCAAACGAGTTGCGATATCATCGTGAATAACAGCAAACTCATATTGCATTACTCAAGTGCAGCAACAGGGGGAGCTTTTCATGCTGCAGGCTTCTGTAGGAGATCATCTGACATAACAAGGCTGGAGGCAGCAGGAGTTTGAGTGCACCAAACCACTTTGCAACCTGGGAAAATCGAGTGAAGCCAAGTCAAGTGCAGATAATGTGCATTGCACATTATATTTTTTTTTGTCCATATCATACACCCCTAGTTACCACTGCGCGAAATACATGCTTAAATCACATATTTCATAAAACTACACTGATATACCAAAGTCATGGGATAGCAGTGTAAAAATAGATCAACCCATACCTGAATGTTGAAATGTTATTGAGTAACACCTAACAGCTAAGTTGCTGTGTCCAGTTATGATCCCATTAGCAACATTTAACCCAAACACAACGACCCAGCACCTGAGATCTAGTTTTTTTGGCCATTAATGATTCAATCAGCATTTATCCCAAACACAAAGACCTCTTTTGTCCGTTAATGATCCTATCTGCAACATTTATCCTAAACACAACACCCCGACATCTAACATCTAGATTTTTGTGGCCATTTATGATCTGATCAGCAACATTTAACCCAAACATGATGACCCAACACAGAACATCTAGGATTTTGTTGCTGTTTAGTATCCGATCAGCAACATTTTACCCAAACACAACAGCCCAACACCTAACATCTAGGTTTCTGTGGCCTTCAACGATGCAATCAGCATTTATCCCAAACACAAAGACCCGACACTTAACATCTAGGTTTTTGTGGCTGTATATGATCCTATCAGCAACATTACGTTAACATGAAAAAAAAAAAACTAACCTTCCTTTCACAAATACTCTAATCATTCACTATGCCACAAGCTATTTACAGGTATCATCATCGTTGCACTGAATTAGGATCACAACACCTCCAGAAGCTCAGCGGTAAATTATGGTGTCCCAGAATCACTCCCCTCCAGTCTCGCTACTTAGAACAATTCAAGAATTGACCCACAAACCTAATAGTATAAATGCTGCTCCTCTTTTTAACTATTCTTTTAATTAGGCATGACATAATTTTGCAAAACAATCACTTAAACTTAAAATTAAACAGGTTAAATGCCAGTGGTTTTGGGTGAGCCAGGAAACTGCATGTGTCCATGAATGGTGAATTTAATGGCCTGTTAGTTGTTTATACTTTGTTTATACAAGGTATGTAAACACTGGCAGCTGCCACGCATCTAAACGGTGCACTGCTAGTCTAAAGCTGATCAACTTGCAGATAACGTCTCTCTTTCTCTTTTCTTTGTCACAGGTTGATGATGAGGCAATGGCCTCAATGCTGGCTGACTTTGTAGATTGCCCTCCCGATGATGAGGATCATGGTGCCTCACAGTCACGTTCCTAGACCACCTCCAGGACCCCGGACATTGTTGTTCACTTGGACACTTGCAAGTCTTTCCTTAAAAGCATCAGATTCCTAAAGCTCTTTCATTGATGTTTCCGTACAGCTGTAACCGATTAAAACTATACTTGAACTACTTTGGTTTATTTAAAGTCTCATAAACGGTTTGTATTGTTTTTTTTGTTTTTTTTCTTGTGATGTCATTTAAGATTTACTCTTCTGTGATGTCATGAGTGAATTTCAAACTTAACCGGTGGAACCTTTTAATGATCCAGCGAATGGGCTGAGGGGTTGGCCCAGTTGTGACATTGCTTCATGAAGATGTTACCCTACATTACCTGGAATTTTGGCCTGTGAAAGGGAAGATGGATGCTGGTCGTTTGCTGCATTCAGAACATTTCTGCTCCCGGGTCGCATGCCTTCACTTCAGCTTGCTTGCATAACCTTCTGCTTGGATTCCTTTCCTGCCCTCTGACTGTAAACTAAATAACTTGGTAACCTACATCAAGAGGATATGATGGTTATTGTATTGATTTTGGGCTTTTTCATACTTCATTTTTTGTACTACCATTTGTTTTACATTTGTGCTTGTTTTTTTGTTGAGTGGTTGCAAAAGGTAATTAAAAAATAGAAAAAATATATATGGTTAGTTCCTTTAATCTTTTCATTTTTGAGAAATTAATTATACTATATACTAGTTGTTGGGTGTGAAAACATTGGCAAACATATGCTTACACTATGCTTAAAGAGAGGATTCAGTGCTATTACTTACAAATGAGAATACAGACTAAAAAGCGGAGACGTTTTGTTCGGTGCATATGTATTCATTTAAATGCTTTAAAACAAAATCAGCAATTATTTGAAATCAGCAACAAAAAAAAATGCACTGTAAGGCACACTTAAAATCCTTTATTTTTCCCAAAAATCGTCAGTGCGCCTTATAATCTATTGAACCTTATGTATGAATTTTACCAGGCAGGGTGTAAGGAGCAGTAAAGCCTCTGACTTGAGGCAGGGACTTGAGAAGGGTCTGTCTGCAGAGCCGCAGAGCCACGGATATACGCCAGCAGATTCACGCCAGCAGATTCAAGCCGGTGGCATTCTGCGCATGCGCAGTAGGACAACGCGATTCTGCTGGGATTGAAATGCATGTTTCAATCCGAAAAGGCAATTCCGTGCCAAAATATGAGCAATGTGGCACATGTTGCCAAAAATATCACTGCCCGTTGTGCTCCATACAGCATTATAAGCCAACATCGGCCACAAAACTTAGGAGTCACCTAAAACTCCATTTTAACCGAGCAGTCCAACATGAAGGTAAGTCAGTGAATACAATAAGTATTTTACACAATCGTTATATTATTATATTAATATCAGACTATAGACTATATAGAGTATATATGTATGTATATATACGTATATAATGTATATATATATATATGTGTGTGTGTGTATACTTCACAATATACAAAATATACTTTATAAAATAGGCTACTTCAAAATCATGATCAGTTTGTCTGATTTTACTATGTATGACCATGTATTTGCAGAAAGTAAATTAAAAAAAAAAAAAAAATATATATATATATATATATATATATATATATATATATATATATATATAAAAGATTCAATGCTTTCAGACCTCAAATAATGCAAAAAAAAAAGTTAATATTCATATAGAAACATTAATTCTAATTCTAATATGAACTTTCTTTGCATTATTTGCAGTATTTGATTTTTTTTGTTTATTTTTCATTTACATTTTTATTTGTAATTTGGGAGAAACAGTGTCAGTAATTTATAAAATAGAACAACAGCGTTTATTTTACTCAAGTATTGCACATGGAATTGTACACATACAGACCATGTATTATTAAAGCCATTGCTCAACTTTGAGCTTGAATTAAGCAGATGAGTGATATTTTGTCCTTCTAATTATTATAGCTAATTAAGGTATTTAATTCCTAGGCATATTCATGTCCAATTTTAGGGTGCTTACATAAATCATTAGCTAGGTTATACAATCATGTGTGCAATATTTACCATGTAAATGTCTATATGTATTTGTTTTAGCCCAGTGTTTAACATTATGCTCAGTTTAATTCCTGCACATGTGGTAAGATAAATCAATGGTTTGTTCATCACACATTTGGGACACTTTTAACTCACAGCTCAGAACAAAAGAATGTAAATGTAAGTGTCCAAAAAAAAAAGACAATCAGTATAAAAAATGGGAGAACTTCATCATTTTTATTGGCATAGAAACCATAAATCTAAATATAAAACATTGCACCAAAGTTATATTATGATATACATCACGTATTGTATATTTGATGTGAATAGTTAATTCTGGCATATACATGTTATGAGTAAATGTAAAAGTAAATCCCATGTAAGCCAACTATCAATGTTGAGGTTAAATTGAAGGGTAATTGAACAATATGTCTACATAGACCATTAGTCTATCGAGGCACATAAGACTAATATGTGTCAGAATATGATATGAATACCTCCTAAAACTTTTTAACTAACCCTAGCTAAGTCAAACCAGTTATTTAACGCTAAGAAAATCGAAGAAGGTATCAACGCATGCGCAGAATGCCACCGGCCTGAAAGTGCTGGTTTAAATCCGCGGTTCTGCTGACGCATGCGCAGAATGCCACTGGCTTGAAACTGCTGGCGTGAATCTGCTGCCGTATATCCGTGGCTCTGCGGCTCTGCAGACAGATACTATTGAGGGACTTTGAACTCTGAAGTGCAGTGTTATACAGCAGTTTAGTTTAGTTCTCCAGCACAGAGACTGGAGCAGTATTAGCATTAGCCGCTAAGTGCTAGCTCTTTTGCTGTTCAGAGGTGAGTATTATCGGCCTGTAGCCTGCTGCTAACCCCGGGCTTGCACTGCTGGAGCAACATTAGTCGCTAACTACACTAAGCTTTAGCTCTTTTGCTCTTCAGAGGAAAGTATTATCAAACTGTAGTCTGTGTTTACAGTGTAAAAAAAAAAAGATATGTGGGACAAACCGACTAGCGCTAGCAGTTAGCAGCTAATTCTGCTACAACTAGCCTTAGTGGAAATCTGGAAATCTAAGCTTACTGTTAATAAACTGAAGCGCTTTACTCACCCAAAATAAACACAATTTTTTTAGAGAGAAATCTGTGTAGATTAACATCCAGTGCATGTTTGACTTTAAAAGAATATATATATATATATATATATTTTTTTTTTTTAAGAATTACAATTATGTTTACGTAGCTTAGCTTTACTTAACATTGCTACCCACCCACCACCACCTGCTAAGTAGAAGGAAAGTGTGGCGACACCCCTGTTCAAAATAGACCAGAAAATAGACGTTCATTGATAGTGTGTTTTATAATCTGGTGCACCTTATAGTGCGAAAAATACTTTTGTATTGGCAAAGGGGGAAACTGTAAAGAAAGGTACTGGTGCTTGTAACAACTGCTAAATAATTTCTTATTCAATAGCAACTACTGAATGATTACCTAACAATGGCCAAATAATTCCCTAATCAATAACAATGGATAAATAATTACTTAACAGTTGCTAAATAGTTATATAACAACTGCTGAATAATTACTTATCAGCAGTTAATCAGTAACAATGGCTAAATAGTTACTTAATAACAGTTACTAAATAATTACTGAATCAGTAACAATTGCTAAATAATTACTTAATAACAATTTCTAAATAATTACTTAATAACAATGACAAAATAATTACATAATCAATATTTAGTTAACTCTTATACACTCAGAATAATGTGTGTGTATTGATGCTTAGCAGCTACTTAAACAGGCCCTGCCATTAAACTTTTTACAACATTGTCTTGTATAATGGAATGTTCTGTACTTGTGACAGAGAAGTGAGGAGGCAGTCAAGGGGGGAGATTGTGAACATAATGTAGTGCCTTTGATAAAGATAACTTTGATTGTCTTCATAAAATGTATTCTCAACAACTTTACTAATATCTATCATCAGAGATACGCCGTGCCTTAAAGTAACAGTAGCTGAAGTTTCATGACTCAAGTTTGTCTACAAAAAAGCCAAAGCTTTTAACTCCTCTATTCAATTGTCAAAGTAACTTTTAGGCCGTAGCAATGCTAGCAAAAGAACATAAGCTTGATACAATCTTACACAGATTGGAGTTGTGATGCATTGATGTGTTTTTGTGTGTTTTAAAATCACAATGTTTATTGGGTGTTCTACCTATACACTCACAATTTTAGTTTTAATATAGTTTATAAATCTGTGTTAGGGATGTGCTTTGTTTTATATATTTTACATGTAGTTCTTTACTTTGTTTTAAAATATGCTTGTTTGTGTCATAGCCAAAAAAAAGTTAAAGTTTGAATGACTATGTTTATCAAGTAAATTGAGCAGAAGTAATTTTACAAAAGTCTGAGCAACAGTAAGTTTTAAACGGCAGGAAACAGGGAAATATGGCGCAAGCTCTCTGTTCAGTTCTTGAAGCTAGAGGTTATTTTGGTTATTGGCCAGACAAGCGAAAGTATAATTATTTTGAACTTTGTTCCTTTCTTTGGTTACGTGCAGTTTCATTCTCCCACTGAGGTACTAAAAAACACAACAGTTTGGTGGTAACACTTTACGATGAGGGGACATTAGTTAACAGGACGTACAACAGAATGTCTCAATTACTTATTTATTGACATTTGTAAATTGAAAATTATTCATCATTACAATTTATTAAACTAATCTCTCAATTCATTATTATTTATTATTACTTACACAATTCTTAAGCATTAAAGTAAGCATTTGATAATGTTTGAAAATGTTTTAACTAGTGTCAATTAATAATTAGTTGAAACATTTAACAATGTTTATTACTGTCATTAGTACTGTTACTTGTTACCCTTGTTTTAAAGTGTTAAAAACAATGGGTGTGTCCCATAAACAGAGTTGAAACTGTACTGGCAGACTCCAGTTTAATAGAAATAATCAGCTTAAAGGAAAGGAGCGATTGCCGGAAAAATACCTAAAATGAAAGCCCTATCAAAAGCAATGTTGTGAAAATGTGAGATGCAGATACTTGATTTAGATTAACAGAGAACCTGTATAAACAAGACCAACCAACCACAGACCTGTGATAGTGATAACACTCACCTTCATGTTCTGACTGGGTCTGGTGAGCTGGTACAACTATAAAGGAGGTGGAGGGAGAAATATACACAGACTAACAAAATATCACATAACACTTCCAAAGTATTAGATTACTGGAGTTCATAGATGTCTACATATCTTAAAGCTTATAAAACTTCTTTAGAAACAAACTTTCGGTCTACAGTGGGTCTAAGGCTACGTTCACATTACCAGGCTGATGTGACTCAAATCTAATTTTTCGCTTAATGTGGCTTAGATCAGTTTTTTTCATGGCTGTATGAACGTGCCAAATCTGATTTTTTTAAAATCAGATTTGAGCCACTTCCATATGTGGTCTTAAATCGAATACGTATCCGATTCATGGACATGCGACATGAATGTGAACGGTCAAATCGGAATTCATGCATCTTTTTTACACTTTTACTCATGCGCTACATGCTTCTCTCTCGTACCCACACATCTGTTGGTGCAGCTGTGCAGTTATAGCTGCAAAAACAGCGAAAGCAAACCGCCTGACCTTTTTTTACCTCCTTGACCTGAACATGTACTTCAGACAAGCTGTTTACTCTCCATTTGAGCAAAAGATGCTCCACATATGAGCTGCTAACGCATCCATTTACCTTTATAAAGCTACGAGTCATCTCTCAAATATGATGTTTTTTTGTTGTTGGTGAAGAAGGCGACATTTATATACATATCAATGTGAGCAAGTGAGGCGTTCCAGGGACAGATTCTTTCACATTACACACAGATACAGCTCACTTAAATTTGTGAACATAGCCTAAATGACTAGAAGTAGTACCCTGTTTCAAATTTCCCAAAAGCTTGGCTGAAGCTCTGATGATGTCTCCATTGCAGGAGGACAGACAGGTTGGGCCTCTCTCACATTACAGGCATTGTGAGATTTTACAGGGAGTGTTTCTGGCTATTGTATTGCAAATAATGGTGTTTCAGACCACCTGTAGTCATTGATGCGAGGCGAGTTCAGAGACATTTTAGTTTGCGCGAATGGGTTTGATCTGCATTGTTTTTCCGTACAAGCATTGCTTTATTTTGACAGGCAAAAGGCACTGCATGGTTTGCATCACGTCAGAAGGGCTTTATTGTGATTCAGTGAAAGCTTTGTTTGTACAAATAGTAGAATAGTAGAGAAAAGTTTGTGGAGGGTATGACGCATATAAAAAAGTGTGAATGAAAATGCATTAATAGGGGCTGTGTATTCATTCTGTTCACTTCCAATAAACCATCGCCTGCTAGTCCTGCTCTTTAAATATACTAGTAGCTGAAATACACATTTTAGCACTGGCCTTGTTCCACACTCTTTTTTTTTTTTGTAAAATTATTATTATTATTATTATTATTATTATTATTATTATTATTATGATGTAAAAAAAAAGTGCAAATTTTAAAATCAGGAGGGTCATACTCATTTCAGGAACTGTACCGTGCATCATTTCAGTTGAGTCAATGGGGCCGGACCCTCTTTTTTTTTTTTTTTTTTGAAAAACCCAACACTGTGTGGATTTCTTTTGATAAGTCCTTTGTTTGGTAATGGATATTTAAATACCATTGGCTCTTTTTAGCTCTTTTGTGCTTCTAGTGGAACATTGCGTGTGTTTACATGCACTTCATAATCTCCCAGGACAAGTGAGTCTTCATTACGTTTACAGCTCAGAAGCAATGCAGATGTATTTCTAGATACCCAGTTTCACTTTCTAGTAAATGTGTAGCTCATGTAGGTTCCTCTTTAGCTTCATGTATTGAACAGGGTTGTCATTCACTAAGTGTAACCCCATCTGCTTATGATATATAAAAAGTACATTTAAAAACTTTAGACTGAAATCTCTGAGGATGGGCGAAGCTACACATCATACTGCAATCAGCCAACAGAGAGGCCCAAGACCGGTTGTCGTTTCAATTTTGAGCAGTGTTTCTCAATCCTGGTCTTGGGGACACCATGTCCAGCACGTTTTAGATGACTGCCTGTTCTACCACTCCTTCTGCAGCTCTGAAAGGGATTGTTAATGAGCTGATTAGTTAAAGCAGGTGTGCTGGGAGCAGGAAAAATGCTAAAATGTGCAGTGCAGGGTGCCTTAAGGACCAGAGTAACACTGCATTTGGAGGCTTTTCACTGCCTGTGTTTTCTACTAAGGAACTCTACTAATTGCACATCCTGGGAGCCAAAGCGGCTCATGGGCCTAAAACAACATATAGGCTGCTTATGACCCTGTTTCTGGAGTCTGATCAAGCCATGCGACACCATTAACTAGAAGGGGTGTCTGGATACTTTGAGACAGTTATTCAACTAGCTGATGTTAATAATCAGTTCACATGCAAAAGCATGCTCTTCCTGTGCTAGGGCGTTTATTCACCACAGATATGCAACACAGCGGAACACTGCAGAGTCATAACACAATTACTGCAGAAGGCCTGAAGTAGGACAGAGAAGTTGATAAAGTCACAGTTTCTCACCAGAAAAAAAAGATGAGCAAATGTTTGTTTGAATAAGAGCTGATAGCAACAAACTACACAATCCCTCAATATTTTAGATTTAATCTTATGTTGGAAGTACACTATTAACTACCAACTGGGCCTGTAACTAACAGCTTATTCACACTAGACACACCCAAAAATATTCCACACACACAAACCTATATACACTACAATATATAGACAAAAGTATTGTGACTTTTGTTTATTCATTGCTTCTTATGAAATCATGTTTTTTTTAATAGTTCATCCTGCTTTTGCTGAGGTAACTGTCACTGAAAACCAACCACTAGGTTATCAGTGCGGGTTTAATGCTTATCTATTATGGATTCTGGGCCCATAGCCCAGAGGTTGATGGATTGAAACCAACCACTAGTTTACTGTTGTAGATCTGAGTCTCATCTGTTATGGTTGCTGGGCCCAAAACCCAGAGGTTGATGGATTAAAACCAACCGCAAGTTTATCATTGTGAGTTTGAGTCTTATCTGTTATAAATGCTGGGCCCCAAACCCAGAGGTTGATGGATTAAAACCAACCGCAAGTTTATCATTGTGAGTTCAAGTCTCATCTGTTATGGGTGCTTGGCCCAAAACTCAGACATTGATGGATTAAACCCAAGCATTAGTTTATCGTTGTGGGTTTAACTGCTATTAAGATTGGGGGGCTGGGCCAATAACCCTTAGGTTGATGGATTAAAACCAACCGCAAGTTTATCATTGTGAGTTCTAGTCTCATCTGTCATGGGTGCTAGGCCCAAAACCCAGAGATCGATGGATTGAACTCAAGCATTAGTTTATCGTTGTGGATTTAAATGCTATTAAGATTGGGGGGCTGGGCCAATAACCCTTAGGTTGATGAATTGAAACCAACCACTGTTCAAAATTGTGGGTTTAAGTCCCATCTGTTAAAGGGGGTGGGCCCATACCCCAGAGGTTGATGATACCCCAGAGGTTGATGGATTCAAACCAAGCACTAGTATATTGTTGTGGGTTTAAGTGCTATCAGGGTTAGGGTGCTGGGACAATAACCCTTAGGTTGATGGATTGATTCCAGACACTAGTTTATTGTGGGTTTAAGTGCTATTAGGGTTAGGGGCTGGGTCAATAACCCTTAGGTTGATGGATTGAAACCAACCACAGTTTAAAATTGTGGGTTTAAGTCCCATCTGTTATAGGTGCTGGGCCCATAATCCAGAGGTTGATGGATTGATACCAACTGCAGTTTTTCATTGTGGGTTTGAGTCCTATCTGTTATGGTTGCTTGGACCATATCCCTGAGGTTGATGGACTAAAACCAACTGCAGTTTATCATTGTGTGGGTTTGAGTCCCATCTGTTATGGATGCTGGGACCAGGACCATATCCCCAAGGTTGATAGATTGAGATGAAGTATTAATGTATCATTGTGGCTTTAAGTGTTATCAGGGTTAGGGGCTCGGCCAATACCCCTTAGGTTGATGGATTAAAACTAACCATAGTTTTTCACTGTGGGTTTGGGTCCCATTTGTTATGGGTGCTAGGCCCATAACCCAGAGGTTGATGCATTGAAGCCAAGCACAAGTTTATTGTTGTAGTTTTAAGCGCTATCAGCGTTGGGGGCTGGGCCAATAACCCTCAGGTTGATGGATTGAAACCAAGCACTAGTTTATCATCGTGAGTTTGAGTCCCACCTGTTATGGGAACTGGGCCCATAACCCTGAGGTTGATGGACTGAAACCAACTGTAGTTTATCATTGTGGGTTCGAGTCCATCTGTTATGAGAGCTGGGCCTAAAACCCAGAGGTTAATTAATTAAAACCAAGCACTAGTTTATCATTGTGGCTTTTCGTGCTATCAGGGTTAGAGTGGGTTAGAGAGTCTCATCTGTGATGGATGCTGGGCACATAACCCTTAGATTGATAGACTGAAAGCAACCGCTAGTTTATCATTGTGGGCAGTGGGCAGTGGTAGCTCAGTGGTTAGGGTTATTGGTGACAAGGTTGTGTTTTTTATGGGTTCAAGTAGTGGCCACTTTTGGTGCCTTATCCCTCACTGCTCCCCAGGCATTGTAGTGTTGGCTGCCAAATGCTCCAGGTATGTATGCTCAATGTGTGCTACTTTGTGTGTGTGTTTGTGTCTATGTGTGTTCACAGCATGGATGGGTTAAGACAGGTATCATATTTCATTTGTTTCCAACACAAATTTTGTGAATATGCTCATCTTGTCTTTAGCTCAGCTCAGTAGATTGTTCTACAAGACTAAAGTCTACATTTGTTTTGTTACATCATATTATGTCATAATGTGTCTATTGAAGAGAAGAGAAAGTGGATCATCTTGAGGTTTCTGAGGCCTGAGGTTTATGATGTTTGAGTGTGAAGAGCCTTATTAAAGTTTAAATACCATTTAAACAGTGTAAAGAGGCCTTACCTATTAAAAGTAATTTTTTATGAGAACCATTAAGCAGCCTTATTTACTTTCTATAGTGCCTATCAAGATGAAACGCTTGTTCAGTTGTTGTGAAATGATAAGGTTGACTGAAATGTCAACCGTTTTCTGAGGAGAGATGAAGAAAGATTACATGCATCTTCCTCCCACAGTAGCATTGCATATCTCATCTTGTTTATCACCACAAGATTGCATATCATCGCTGTCCAATGAAAAACATGTATCTCTAACACAACAACTTTACAGAAGAGAGAAAATTTTAACTTTCAAAGGAAGTCAATGTAAAAATAATTTATTTTAGGTAATTTTAGAGAATTTCTATTGGTCTATTTTGACGCAGTGTAAGGAAAAATGTGTGTGTTGAAATTATGTAGTAAACTAAAAATCAAACAAAAATGGAAATACTTATTTTGCATAAAGTTTCACTAAGAGCTTACATAAAATGTAAAAGGGGCACCATATGACTGTGTGTGTGAGTGTGTGTTTGACTCGTTGTGTAAGATGAAGGAATTTGCGTAGATCTGAGAAAGATCTCACTGTTCCTGTTGCCTGTGTGGTTAATTTAGTATTTTATTACTGTACACTTCCTCAAACAGCAGAATGAAGCTTAAAACCTAGAGAGAGAGTAATTTACATAGGGGGGGTGTGTGGGTGAGAGAATGTGCAAAAGAGAGAGAGAAGGAAGGGGGAGGGACAAAGTAAGCAAGAAACCAGAAAGAAAAATACTGGAATGCAGAATTCCGCTGCTGTAGGACAGGGCAGTGCAATGACTGGCTGAGTGCACTGAGAGACAGAGAGAGAAGAACCTGTGAAAAAACACAGCCACCCTTAACTGGACTACATCAAACGCAAAGAACAAGAAAAAAGCAGATCTGCATCAAGGTGTTTTAATCCACCAAGGTAAATAACCGCCATTCTATATTATTATAGCTTTCTTTGAGTTATGGGATTAACTGATACTAGTTTATAACATTTTGCAAGGATCATTATCAGAACACTGTGCCTTTTAGCCCTCAAAGTGTTAAATAATGGTCTAAGAATTTGTTTCTTTTGATTAGCATGTGTATATATGACTTTAGACTACACAGAAATCATATTTTACATCTTAATCACTTTATATTTTTACTTGCATACATTTGACCACTTCATCAAGGCGAGCTGGCAAAATTGGCATTTGATTGAGCTAGAATTGTAAACTTTTTCAATTGTTCATGCTGATTCAAAGATACATTTTAATTTTTAAAATTTCTAAAGTTCTTATTTACTTTGATATTTTATTTTTACCATAGCTAAATAATGTCACTGATATCAAAGAATACTTTCTTAAAGGGGTGGAATTATCCCAAGACGGCAGGCTGGACAGGGAATTTAATAAAAATAGCTAAATTAACCATTGCCATGTCTAAAGGAACTTTAAAACTTTAAGAAAGCATAGGTTTTATAAAGTGTTATTTAACCTTTTAAATAAATCATTCAGCTTAATGAGACAGCACTGCAGACATAGCAAAAAAATACACCCCCACACATGAAAGAAAAATGTATAAAATGTATTAAAAGTACTTTTAATTGAAGGTAAAAAATCCTCTATATGTAAAATAATGTATTCATTAAGAGTAAATCGTGAAAAATGTATTGTTACAGTGTTTTATGCTCTGTGGTTTCTGTGGTCACAAAAGGCACATTATACAGTTGCAAGAAAAATATGTGAATCCTTTGGGATTACTTGGATTTCTGCATAGATCTGTCATTAAATGTGTTCTGATCTTCATCTAAGTCACAACACAGACAAACACAGTCTGTTTAAACTAATACCACACATAAATTATATGTTTGCATGGTTTTATTGAACGCAACATGTTAACATTTACAATGTGGGGGGAAAAAGCAGATCAGAACACATTTAATTACCATTTAAAAAATCCAAGTAATAACCAATTAATCCTAAAGGGTTCACATGCTTTTTCTTGCAGCTGTATTGATGATTTTACAAAGCTGGAGATATGAAAACTCATTTTCTTTCAGTGAAAAATGATTTGATTATAGCTACAGTGAAGAAGATGATGATTTGAATATTGCAAATGCATCCTGCTATAAATATATGGATGTTTGCATGGGAGCTGATTCCACAGAATTATTCTCAGGAAAACTTGAAAATATAAAAGTATATTTTATTTCCATGGAATATGCTAGTCATGCTAGGGATGCATGTTTACATTAATAATATTTAAAGTAGTATATATTTTCTATTAGGGGTGTGCCATATCGTATCATACACGATATATTATATAGGATATATCCTATATATCTATATAGGATATTATACCCTAGAATATTGTGCCATATCACCCATCCCATTTTCCATTATATATCTACTAGAGAGATTATATCTGTCCAGTATCACTCATTTTACTTTAATCCTGGATATTTGGAGATATTTGGATTGCATTATTATTAGTATCATGACATTCTGGATCATTGACTTCTGTTCAAAATCTGATAAAAATCTTGTATCTCACTTAGGGGTGTGCAATATTATATTGTATGTAATAATAAAATATATATTTTTTATTTTCTTGCAGTATATAGTGTAAGTTTTGTCATATCGTCGAGAGTATCGTTATTGCGAAAATACCATGAAATATCGTGATATTATTTTAGGGCCATATCGCCCACCCCTATTTTCTATATTATATTGCTTTTGGGTGGATAAAGTATTTGATGGCGTATCTGTTACATGTTGTATTACAGCATGTCATTTGTTACAGCATGTTACCATAGTATGTATGAACACCTTTTATTTTAATTTCAGGTATAATTAAGTAGTGAATGATATGTGATTACAGTACAAATATGTTACAATACACTATATGTCCAAATATTTGCGGACACCCCTTCTAACAAATACATTCAGCTAGTTGTACACATTGCTGACACAGATGTGTCTAGTCTTGTCTGGTCCCTGTAGAAAAGTAATGCCAATAGAGTAGGACTCTGTGGAGAAGATGAGTCTACATGCCAAACCCCTTTAATTTTCCCAAAAATGGTCAGTGCTCCGTATAATCCAGTGCGCCTTATGTATGAATTTTAACAGTCAGATATTAGGGAGCAATAAAGCCACTCCGCTGAAGTCCAGCGTTATACAGGAGTTTCAGTTTAGAGCAGTATTAGCATTAGGCACATTACAACAGCGCTAAGCTCTAGCTCTGTCGCCAATTATAAGTGAGTATTATCATGCTGTAGCCTGCTGCTAACCCCACCTAGCACCGCTAGTTAATATCACTCTGACTTACCAGAACACCTAGGGTTCCTTAGTTCAGTGCTGTCGGGTGGCATTTACATCTCGCTAGTGCTGCGATTAGCAGCTAATGCTAATAATGCTGCTGCACCCAACCTTAGTGGAAATCTGGAAATCTAAGCTTACTGTAAATAAACATAAGTATTTACTCATCTAAATAAACAGTTTGCAGGAGAGAAATCTGTGTAAATTAATATCCAGCGCTCATTTGAAAGAAAATGACTTACTTACTTGCTTACTTAGGTGCCCTCAGCAGCGAGACCTGCTTAATTAGAAAAACATGTTGACACCCCTATTCCTTACTAGTGTCGCATAATGCACCTTATAATTAAGTGCGCTTTATGTATGAAAATAGACCAGAAAATAGACGTTCATTGATAGTGCGCTTTATAATCTGATGTGACTTATAGTGTGATAAATACTGTATTATCATAACAATCATGAAAGTCACAGTTTTGCAGTTTTGCAGTCACACTAAACATGTATTTCCGGTTACGCCATTTTAAAACTTTTTCACACATTTTTTATGCAACCAGCAGTGCTTTATGTTATAACAAAATTTTGTTATTAAATGAAACAAGAAATGATCAGAAATGACCTGGAATAACCTGTAATACTATTTTCTGATGTAATACGAAACTGAAAGTGATTTCTTTTTTTTATGTTGCAATATTTAGTGATAAATGTGTTGTTTTTTAGAAGCTGCTTTTTGTGACAGCAATAATATATAATAAGTAAGACTGGATTGAATATGTATATTTGCTTATTGACTTGTAGCTGATGAAATGTTTGTTACAGTAACAGTACTAACAAGTAATACAGGGTCACTCCTTAGCTCTCGGCTGCCACTGCTGTTCTTTTACTCAGCTCAGTTTAACCGTGAACTGGTTTCTTTTCAGACAATGACAAGAGGAACAAGGGGGAGAAACAGAATCTGCCTCTAAATTGCAGTATTTATGTCCTCCATACCTTTTAATGTTTCACTTTAGAAAGAGAGAGTTACTTACCTGTGGACTGATTTTATTGCTTTAACCATAATGGTTACATATGAGCTCTTTTTCTTGTTTGCATGAACTGCCTGCAGGCTTTTAAGTGGTTTATATTTCATCCTGTTCTCTAGTGAATCTATGCATGAAACTATGGTGGAATTTAGTGTGAACTTTCTTATCTGATCACATTGTGAAAGAAACGTCTAGGTGTGACTTAGTTTTTCAGTCCTTCATTTATAGTTAATTAGATTGATAACATTTTTAATGCACTGCCAGCCAAAACTAAGGCTTAGGTGTCGGCCTACAGGTGTTACTTTACTTTTTACACATTAATCACAAAACATGATATGATAAGCCAACAAGTTAATGCCAACTGCCTTATCATTCTTCCACTTTTGACATGAGTTATTGGAGTGAGGTATTTTAGGTGTCATCATTGCTGATACTCAGACTAAGAATACCATTGAAAACCTGTGGAACGGGGTTTAGAAACAAGAGAAGAAAAAAATCAAGCTATTTAGTGAAATCTGTGGACTGCAATGAAAAGCAAGGTCATTTAGTATATCTTTATTAAGAACACATTATTATGAAAATATCGTCACAATACTAATAGATGCACCCATATGTTTGTTTTATATACAGCTCATCATTAGAAAATGATGAATTTCTTTTATTTTAATTTGATTTTACTAAATTGTAAACCTCTGGAGCCATCAAACCAAACTGAACTGCTAGAATGTTTGCACCAGGAGTGGCATAAAGTTATCCAAAATACAGGAGACTAAAAGCACTCTCACAGATCAATGCAGCATTCTTTAGCTCTTTACATCACATACCTTAATTTTAAATACAATTCTAATTTGAATTATATTTCTTTATGCAACCAAACATTGTTCTTACATAGCATCACTCGAATAAGCAATAACCTGTATATAGGGGTGTGTGGTATCCTGTAATTGACTGTGGGGCCCCTGTCCAGATAATATCCATGCTTTGAGCCCAATGATTTACAGTTAGGCCAGTCAAAACTGGGATACTGGCCTGAAAGAAACATAAGAATAAGAAATAAGTATTTCCTGTACTTTTCGGGCACATCTTCAATAGAACTGCAACGATTAGTCGATATATTAAATTTGTAAAAAAAATCCTGCATTACACAAAGTGCTGAGAAAACAAAAGCGTAATGGGAGATGTGTAAATGGCTCACTCACACAGGTTAGACTCAACTCCAAAAGTGCCCAAAAATATTTATATATTTACTCACTAAATAATAGGACATTCCACATTTAAACAACATCTAGACATATAAAAGTCTAGACATGGCAGAAATCATTGTTGACTAATCAACTAATCGAAAAAATAATCATCAGATTTGTTTACTACCAAAATAATCAGTTGCAGCCCTAATCTTGAAGCGCTGGCCCACTGAGGTCTATTGTTTTTATACTATTATTACTAAACTTGTTATAGTTTGAGTCGTTATGTTGGAAAGTTGACTCAAGGCAGCAGACATAGCCGTTAAAAGACTGCACTGAAAATTAAGCAAAATATTCCTTAATATTGTCTGGTGTGTGTGTGTGTGTGTGTTGTTTGTGTATATGTAGATGGAGTACACAGTCACAGTAGCTACAGGCACCACAGAGTACTCAGGCACTAATAACTATGTGTACGTGACTCTGGTGGGCGAGAAAGGAGAGAGTGAGAAAACGCTTCTGGACAACCCCGGCCTGGACCTCTGCAGAGGCGCGGTGAGTAAGTGTGTGTGTGACTGGGTGGATAGAGTGTGTGTATAAATTCTCCAAATGGCAAGTCATTACAGTGTCATACATTCAGCTTTTGTCAACAGCTTTTGGACCTGCCTACTGCGACATCCTTAAAGGGCCAGTCAAGCACTTCTCTTTTCCACCCTACATTTTTTTTTATAATTATGGCTTTGTTTATTACTTTCTGATCGCTAACCTTTTTTATATTCTTTACTTTTAATTTTTTTATGTGATTTTAACTTTTACTTTCCTTAACTCATTTTTGATTGATGCAGGGTGACATATAATACATAACTGATTTGAAGTCTTGCCCATGGATATGTTTTACCTACAACGCTACATTAACTGCTAAATTAGTAAACATAGTAATTCTTTATTAATGACGTCACAATATTGACCTCTGTATTGCTACATGTACCAAAAATGTATCCATATATTTTGGTTTCAATGCCCTTGTGTTGAAGTCTATGATTTCAGTCAACATCATAGAAAGAATTGATAATAAAATAATAAAAAATCAAATATAATTTGGAAAAAAAATTATTCATTTAATGGGGCCCTTTTTGAGACAAATACAAATCTATAAAATTTTTTAATTGGCTGTTCTGTTTTTTGAATTATTCCAAAGCAGGCTTGGCTAGACACTTTTTTGTCTACTACCTAAATGCATATGTGTTTTCTCATAGTTTTTAAATCTTTAATATTAATATGTAGTTATAATAAAATGTAGTAAATAATATAAATAAGGAATAAATATTCATGTAAAACCAAACTTTGGACTCGTAGTGTATGTATTTTCAGATTTGGAGTTTAGACAAAATTGTTTTATTTTAATTCAACCTTTAATGATGTATTGTTCTATAATATAAAAAGAAAAATAATGAATTGTCAAACATTCCATTTTCATATTACTGAAACAATCATGCTGAATGTTAAGCAAATGTTTCAGTAGACACTGTTCTTCATTAATGCCTTGGGTTTAAAGAGATCATAACATAATCCTTGTAAAACGATAAGGTATAAATTTTATGTTTTAAATAGTTGGAAAGTTTGAATAAATTAAAATTTACATTTACATTTAAAACAGTCTGGCTTCACATATCAGCTTCACAGATCCTACTCAAACTATTCTAAAAAAATCTAAAAAGTGTAAAAGATAAGGAAGTCAGATGTGTGATATGCTTCTTCACTTGATAATTGCAAGTTATGCTTCAGTGAACCTCTAAGAAATTTACATTTACATTAGAAATTACAGCATTTCATCAGGTTTAGATTTTCTTTTGTTTGGAATCTTCTTTTGTGTTCTTCTTTTAGTAATACTTACTTCATAACAGTGACAATAAAACTGAACAGGGCAGTATACTGGTGTTAATCAACATAGTAAATGGTTATAACTAATAGAAATAAAATGAAAATAGAAGAAGGTACATTCTAAATATTATATTCTGTGTTTCACATTTTCTTCTCTTTGTCTCTCAGGTTGATGACTACACAGTGCGGAGCTCGGCCCCCCTGGGCCGTGTGTTGCTGGTGCGCTTGGAGAAGCAGAGGTACTGGGTGGAGGATAACTGGTTCTGCCGCTATGTGTTGGTCACTCCTAAAGAAGGGGGGAGCACCCAGACCTTCCCCTGTTACTGCTGGCTGGTGGGGGACATGAAAGTGGAGGTGCGAGAAGGAACAGGTCAGTTAAAAAAAAACTCCACTTACAGGTATGGGCTTGTTTTCCCCACACATCCTTCACATTCTCTGCTGGTCAGGTGTGTCTGATAGGGGCCCACATAGCAGTCAGTAAACCCTAACTCCAAGCTGTTCAGTTTGTTGATCCACTGCTCAGTATCTTCACTCTCTGAAACAAGATCCCATTTCTGACACCAATGTAGCTTATTGCTGGATAAAAAGTAGGAAATTTAGTTTACAAACCACACAAGAAATAACCCATGAAAACTCTGGAAAGCATAGTCCTTGCTGTCTGTGGCACCCTTGTTGGAGCAATTCCCAAACCTTGCCTGTCATGAATTTCCTCTTAATAAATGATCTTTTCCTGTCTTTTTCTGTGTTATTGCCATTCAGCTCTTTCTCTTTAGTTAACATGTAAAAACATTGGCTCAATCAACCTACCAATAAGTGCACATGCACTCTCCTGGCAATTAAAGTGTCTATCATGGCTAATTTTCCAAATACTATTCCAAACCAAGCTAATTCCAGACAGCCAAACAAAACACCAGAAATGGTGGATAAAAATAATTTATATACATATCGATGAATCAAGCACTTTCAGCCAAATGCATGAAGAGTCACAGCATATTTTTTTTGTACTTTACACTTCATGTTATGGAAGTTAATTAACAGTACAATCTGAAAAAATGACATTTGCATGTTGCTGCTTCTTTAGATTCACATAGGAATAAATTATGAACATATTTGGCTTAGAAATTCTGCTATCTGATTACTTAATAAGTTGTATAAACATCATTCTTTGATTTCTTAGATCGTATTAAGGACTAGAAATCTGATTAAGAAATCCAATAAGAAAAGAGCTGTATTTTAGCTCAGTATTTATATTATTATTGGTATATGCTAACTCTGATTCTTTGGATTTTCTCAGTCTGTGCATGAACACAAATGTAACCATATAGGACAGACTTTCTTTGCAACAATATTGCATTCTATTAAAAAAGCATAAAACAAAAGATCCATTTAAATCAGTGAAGTGGATTCATGTTAACAAAAGCCTGCAGCAGGAAGTTTGATGTTTATGTGCCATGTTTATGTGAGCTTATTGACTGGTTATAAAGTAAAAACTTACTAACTGGCCTGTAGTTTCTGTATTCACTATACAAAATAAGGCTTTACAAGGGACCTATTTTAAAATATTGCTGTGTCCAAAAGCTGCAAAATTGTAAATGACATGTACAGCCAAATATGACTGCTTTTGATACCTTAGGTATTAATAAAACACACAAAGATATGGACTATGATTTTTCTAGATCAGTGACTATGCAGAACAGCATACAATGGTAATCTGCTTATGTTTTAATGCTTTCAGACCCAGTTAGTAACAGTAGCTTGGATACCTATATATTAATGAGTAATCCAGCTCACTAACCAATTTAGAAACTAGAAATTCAGATTTTAGTTGATTAACTCAATCCCCTTTCACAGTGTGCGCTCTCTGTATTTCTCTCACAGCTAAGAAGCTAAGTGATGATGTACTGCCCAAGGAACTGGCTCACAGAAAGGCAGAGCTAAAACAGAGACAGGAGACGTACAGGTCAGTGCTGTAAACTGCTGTGAGTCTTTATGTGTGACTAAACTGTGGTTAAACAGTGTGAAACTGCTGTGCATTTTCACAACGACAGCCATTAACCCACAGTCTTAATTTTGGACTGTTTCCTCCTTTAGACTTGGGCACAGCAAAATATAATTATTGACTACAGCTCTACATTTTTGCAATATAAACTGTATAAGAGTCAGATATGAGTTATGAGATATGAGAGGGAATTCACTGTAAGCGTTCTTTTGAAGCCCAAATCATATTTAATTGTTTGTTTTTTTCCCAACTCAAGAATACTACCCCTTTTAATTTATTTAATCTTCAAAACTTCTGCTTTAAACTAGACCAAGATCAGAACAGACTTATGTTTAGCTGGTGCATCTGGCTACTGGTCCTCACAGCCAAACTTGACCTTCCCTTGCTCCCTTTGTCTGAGTCAGAGAAGACTAGAAGCTCTGAATTTACTTTATCAGGCCAGCTATATGTATTTGTGACAATGATTGCATAAGAAACAGGAAGGTGTGATGTGTGGGTGAAAGGAGGGACGGTGGAGTGGAGTAATATAGCGGAAACTTTATCAACTGTAAACAACTTTGTGATTTCTAAAGTTGCATCATATTCATTACAGAGTAAAGAGATTGCATCTGTTGTGATAAATACAAAATCAGGAATTGAAAGTGAAGCACATGGTCTAGCATGGATCTTTACAATATTGTAACACTGTGTGAGAGTGCTAAAATAATCTAATCTAATAATCTGGACTTTATTTGCTCTATAGCAGGGATGGGCAACTTCCATGATGGAGAGGGCCACATTTTTTTCAGCATGACCATTGGAGGGCCACATGACCTCGCACTTCAAATAATTGAATATGAAAAATGCTACAAATGATTTTCAATAAGAACAAATTTTATATGAATTTATATCTGTATGTTTACAGCACCAACATTTATCAACAACTATTTTCTGCATATTAATGCATTTTAATACGGCAAAAGACAAACCGTTTGCTTAAAAAAAGTGCAAAAAGGAAGTCCTTCATATCAAAGAACAAAAAGTTTGCTTAAAAAACTGATTGCAAATACAGTAGTTCCTCTGTGTAAAATAAGTTCATTATAACAAGTCCTTCATAAGCAACAAGGACAAAACATTTGCTTATAAAAGTGCAAAAGGCATTTGAACTCATTTATAACAAAGAACAAAAAAGATTTAAAAACTGATTGCAAATAGCTCATTCAATAATAGCAGAAAACTAGACCACAGAGGCCCAACATTTATTGAAGCTAATGAGAGAGCTGTGGTTTGGCCTGCTGGCTCACAATGGACTGGATGTCAATGTCAATTTTCGTGGTTGTTTGGCAGCGCCCTCTAGCGGTCAAAAGTAGAATTACATTTTTTGTTGTTGTTGTTTTTTTAATTATGAAATTATTTTTGATCTATTCGCGGGCCGCACTGAGTGATGACGAGGGCCGTGTGCGGCCCCCGGGCCGCCAGTTGCCCATCCCTGCTCTATAGCATGATTATCAGAGTTGCTAATTCCTGGTCTGTATGATTTATGTTATGTTATGAAAGATGGATAGCGTGGGCTCCAGGCATTCCCAAATGTATCGATGCTAAAACAGAGGCGGAACTACCCCAGGATGATCGATTTGCCAATGAGAAGCGGAGCGACTTCGAGGGATCACTTCATTATGCGTATGTACTACATAAACTTATATTTTAACAACTCATGCCATTGAAAACAGAATTTACATTTTTCATTGAATAAGAGGTTTTAGACTACCCATTGCACACAACCCTGAGATTATGGGTCCATGCATTGTTTATCATATCAGGTTTAATGGATCTGGCATCCAGTTGGCACCAATAACAGACATGATTGTTAGCTGCCAAAGTTAGGAACTTCTCAAAAAGTGACAAAACAGTTTAGAGATTGCAGTGTGAAATGATTTCACAGTGGAGCATTAAAACTAAATGTGCAGCAGTGTACATTTCACCAGCAGACAGTAACTGCTGCATTATTTACTGTGGAACATAAAGTTTGATTAAGACATCTTAATCTTAGCTTAGCATAGAGCCTTGTTGTAAACGTGGCGCAGCAACAACAAACAGTACACAGAACAGCTGTTAAAAGGGTTAGTTTATATGTCAGAAAAGAAGGATGTAATGCACTCCTCTGTAACACAGTTTAGTTGTACTTGTGCAACATGATATTCTATTCCATTCTTTATTGTCTAAATCAGGACTAAACAGCATGCATAGGGTTAAACTGCTGTGTTTTAAGTGTGTTTTGAAGTCATAATGCTTTTTAAAAGATCCAGAAAACTGGCAGGGATATGGCCTTACAGTATAAATGAAATATACAGATATCTTAGCAACATAAACAAACACAAAAACCTGCTTAATTCAAAGTGATAGTGAGTGACTGGATAAGTCCACCTTTAATAAATAAAAAATAGGCTAATGCTGCTCCAGCGGTGCTAGCAGATAGTACTCACTTCTGAATAGCAAAAGAAGTAGCACTTAGCACTGTTAGCAGCTAATGCTAATGTTTCTCCAGCTGGGGTTAGCAGCAGACTACAGGCTAATACTCCCCTCTGCATGGCAAAAGAGGTAGTGCTTAGTGCAGTTAGTGGCTAATGCTATTACGGCTTCAGTCTTTGTTCAGGAGAAACTAAAACTCCTGTAAAACGCTGTACTTCATTAGAGTGGCTTTAATGCTCCTTACAACCTGACTGGTAAAATTCATACATAAAGCGTGACAATTTATGCGAATATGTGTTACCAAATTTTGCAATATAAAGGATATACATGTCCACATCCGTATCCATAATGGTCTCTCTCCTATAGGCTTTTGGAGCTCTCTCTGAAGAAGTTGGCCATCAGGTTTGGGAAATCCTGGAATGATCTGGATGATTTTAAGCGCATATTTTGGAAACTGAGGAGTCCTATTGCTGGTATATTAACTATGACTATGACTCTTCCTACTCTGTAACAATATCCAAGACTGATGACTAATATCAGCATGACCTGTATTACCATGTTCCTGTTTGTATGTTACTTGGTGGCTGATGTTGGTATCATGTCTAGTAAGACTCTATGAGACTCTATAATCAAGTTTACTGAATTATGTATTAAATTTAATGCTTGTGTAATGTCTCTTTTGTGGTAAGAATATGCTATGGAACACTGGAAGGAGGACTGGTTTTTCGGCTATCAGTTCATGAATGGCTCCAACCCAAGAATGATCCAGAAAGTCACAAAGCTTCCCACTAACTTCCCGGTCTCTGGAGATATGGTGCAAGCATTTTTAAGCCCCAACACCACTCTGGACAAAGAGCTCAAGGTTTGGTTTACCTAACTCCCTGAAGTGCATTGTTATTGACCAGGCAGTACTGTGTCAAATGAATAAAAGGTGTGCTACAAATACATACACAACCACAGGGCTTTACTGGTATACTTAATCTCTCTCTCTCTCTCTCTCACTTACTCTCTCTCTCTCTGTCACACTCTCCCTTTCTTTTTCTCTCTCTCTAAGGCTGGAAATGTGTATCTGGTTGACCATGGCATAGTAGATGGTATACCAGCAAATGTGATCAGAAACATGCAGCAGTACATAGCAGCTCCTATGTGCTTACTCTACGAGCATCCAGAGAGCGGCCTCATTCCTATTGCCATACAGGTAATACATTCAAATAGAATACAAGGACATTCTTGGAATGTTATTTAAAGCTTATAGCAGATAGATTCTGGTTTGCAGCATGTGTTTAATAGGTGTAAACCAGCTGAGTGAGTGAACTGGGGGTAGTGGTGGCTCAGTGGTTAGAGCACTTATTGATGCAAGGGTTGTGGGTTCGATACCAAGGTTCAGTGAGAGGTCACTGTATGGAACTGCTGGACCCTTTACCCTCTCTGCTTTCTGGGTGGCGAAGGCTGCTCACAGCTCTGGGCACATGCGTCTGTGTGTGTGTGTGTGTGTGTGCTGCATGGATGGGTTAAAGGTCGAGGCCACATTCCATCTGTGTCCAACACTATTATGGTAAATATGGTTGTCATGTCTTATCAACAACTACATCACAGATGATCTGATCAGACGCGACACCCTTTACCATACTTTTTCAAATGAACGAGTGAATGTGTGGCATAGACTACAATGACAATACACCCCATCAGCAGAGCACGAGAGCACCGTGAATGGTTTGATGAGAAAAGAAAAGATATAAATCATAGGATCTTCTCAGTAAAAATCCTTGTTGGTGACTGGTGGCTGTTAATGTAAGGCTGCTCTATATGGTGTGAAGGATGTGGGGTATTACCAGTAAATGAATGCACAAAACCTGAGTAAAAAAGACATTTTAATATAATAAATTATCTTTTGAGTGTTGTTACTAAATCGCTAATTCACTTCCCTTTTCAGTTGGAGCAGAACCCAGGAAAGGACACACCCATATTCCTCCCTAACGACCCACCCCTAGCCTGGCTATTGGCTAAAATGTGGGTCCGACACGCTGAGTTTCAAGTGTTCCAGCTGCTGTCCCACCTGCTTCGCACTCACCTGGTAGTGGAAGTGATCTGTGTGTCCACACTGCGGCACCTGCCTGCAGTCCACCCTATATATAAGGTAAACATAAAAGACATAAGCTACAATCATTCAGTTTTATAACATTAAATAAACATAAAAAACAAATACTTCCAAAATGCCAACTTTACAGAGCAAGAAAAACAACTTGTAAAGTTTCAATAGAAAAAAAACAGTTGTATTGATTAATTGAGTTATTATTCATTTATTAGAGGAGGCATATGAAGAAATTTAAATAAAATTTATTATTTATTTATTTATTAATTTTTTTATTAAAATAAACAAAAGCTTAGACAATGGTTGGGTAAAAATAAATTACAGATATACTCTGTAATTCTCGGATATACTTAGATAAACTCAGTTACTCAGTTCTATATATAGGGGAGTATAGTTATTTTATAGGGGAATAATCTGTTTTCCCAGTAAAGCAGTATGCTTTATTTTTTTAAATGATTAATCTCTCACTCTCTGCTGCAGCTGCTCACTCCTCACCTGAAGTACACGCTGGAAATAAACTGTCGTGGGCGCACACAACTCATCTCTCCAGAAGGCATCTTCAAAAGGGTGAGCCTCTTTAAAAACAGTACTATAGTGACCTAAAACCATGATATAGTATATCACCATAGCAGAGATTTAAATGCATTTCAAGCTAATTTTGTATCAATACATGTCTTAGAAAAGTTGTGAGATGTTCTGATTCTTCTTGTGTGTGAAATGTTCTGATTGTGACGGTGCAGCACCATCTAGTGCACCACTATCTAATGACAGGTCTATTCTGGAAAATAAACATGGGCCTGTAGTTTCCTGTTGGGTTTGCACAACCCAGGTTCTGTGATGAATCTGGCTCTGTGTGCGACAAACAACATGTACCTAAAACTATTTTCCAAATTTAATTGATTTACTGTAAACATGATTTCTGCATGAATAACATATAATTTCTAATTATATACATGTGTGTATATATGTGTCTGGGCTTAACATATTGTATTGTCTGAATCATAGACTGTATTCATTCAATGAAAATGAAGCCAAAATCTTCCGCCATTTTGGCGATTCAGAGACCAGAGGAGGGAGAAAGGCTGTGGAGAGCTCCTACTCATTTAAATAACTCCGCCCCTGAGGGCTGCCTCGCGGTCACAGACTGCAGAGCGGAGCGGAGCGGAGCTGACGGTCTGTTATTGGTCCCGCCCATAACCACACCTTTTTTGAATAGAGCTGAATAACGTTTTAAAAAACGAACTCTGTGAGAATATAAAAAATTGACAATATAAGCAGAGGTTACACTAGCTGCTGCATTTAAATAATGGAGGTAGAATTACAGTATATCAGAAAAAAACGTGATTAAAAGTTGTCTGTTTTGCCATTGAAACCTATGGGGATGGGTGGAGTTACACAGCTTTCTGCAGCCGAACAGCAGGGGGCGCCCTTTTGAGAGACGATGCTCTGTCCAGCTATATACAGTCTATGGTCTGAATGAACTAAAACGTGATGTTTTTTTCTCTGTAGGTGGTGTCCACAGGTGGAACTGGGTTGCTGGTGCTTGCTCAGAGGGAGTATAAAATCTTGACCTACCGCTCTCTCCAGCCCACCTATGACTTCTTGGACCGAGGTGTTACTAAACTCAAAAAATACTTTTACAGAGACTACTCTCTTATGCTCTGGGATGCCATTCACAAGTAAGAGTCCAGTTTGAGTTACTTACTTGGATTGCTTTCTGTCATTATAAATCTAAAACTAATATTCAAACTCTTTCGAGCTCAGGTTATATTTATTGGTATACACCAATACCATCTTTTGGTATACACCAGTGGTCCTTAAAAGTTTGTGAACCCTTTAGAATTTTCTATATTTATGTATAAATCTTACCTAAAACATCACTGAAACATCACTTTAAAGGTACATGCTGTAGGAAATGAGAGCGAGTGTGTGAAATGGCTACAGCAGTCCAATTTCAAAACACCACAGAGAGTAGTCTGCCCCGCCCACCGGCTGAATCTACACAAGCAGGCTGAATCTACACAATCTACACAAAGTTTAGACTAGTAGGAGAGGCAGAGAACTTAAGAGTACGAGCGAGAGGAGAGAGGAGAAATACAGCAATTCTAAACTCTTCTATCACTCGTATTTAGCGTTATATTGACTGTATGTTACACGAGGGGCTGTGCCCCGTGCGAGAGAGCGCCGTATAGAACGGGCTGTACGCCTTCTGAGACACAGCCCTGCGCTAACCTTGCTAAGCTATCTAGCTCACTCAGGTTCCCTCTGCCTTTTTATCAAAGATGCACTCAGACCACTGATAAGAATGTGAACACTCATTTTTTTTTTTAAATTAATTTAAACACCAGTCCACAGTAAGCACATCCAGTGGTGGTGATAAATTACCTGACTAAATTAGCTAGCCAGTTATCTTACCTGTTCAGGAGAAAAGTAGCAGCTCTGGGTCGGTCTTGTAGTCTTTTTGAGCTCTAAGTCTCCAACTTTCAACTCACTGCCAATATTCACTCTTGTTATATTCCTTATTTAGTCACTGAGATTTTTTGAAACACGCTGAGGCTTTTTAAGGTGTGTAGCAGCTGAGGTTTAACTGAAGCAGCCCTGTTTCCTTTGCTGCAGTGTAGGGCTGTCCCTAACGATTATTTTTTAAACGATTATTCTAACGATTATTTTTTTCGATTAGTCGACTAATCTATTCATTGAGAAACATATTTAAATAATTATTTTACGTTTTAAAACAAACGATAAATTACTATATTTATATATAATAACAACAACAACAACAACAACACAAGCCTACTAAACCAAACCCCACACTTATAATCACTTACATGTACAGCACGTTGTTTAGATCTATAACGCTAAAAATGGATAAGCTCCCATACACCACAACCGTGTGTTGCACTGTTTTCTGTGACCGCTAGATTTTGTGACCACTGGCAAGTAGTTCTCAGCAGACCGGTGCACTGGCCGATTCGAAACGTGTTCGTTTCTAATGTTTACCCCGACTGGCCAAAACGGTTCAGTTTAGGGCTGAGGGTAAGGTGTAGGTATAGAAAGCTTCCGTTTTGCCAATGAACGCTCATAACCGTGAGCACTGGTCACAAAATTCCGACGGTGACAGAAAACGGTGTGACACCGCAGCGCCGACGGCGCTAGCTAAAATAACTTAAGGCAGCTAGCTTAGCTAAACACCTGAACTTATGAATAATGCTACTGTTTCTGGAAACTGCGAAATGCCATGCACAAATATAAACCAAAAATGTATAATTTCTGCCTGTGGCAGGTTTAAAACCTTTGCTTGACAGCCTTAAGTCTTTTTAAGGACACCCGCGGAGACCCTGATGTAAACGGTAACTTACTGTGTGACCCTGTTGACATAGTGCTCCTGGATGTTTGCGCTTCAAGTGCTCCTTTTGCACGTATGGCAGAGGACCACATTGTTGCCCTTTTGCGTGAAATGCTCCCAAACTTTAGATGCCCGCTGGCGTTTTTTTGTAGCTGGAGATTGCTCTCCGGAGTCCAAGCTCTCTAGAGCTTAGATTCTCTGCCCGAACTCGACATGACCCGAGGCCCGCCCGTAAATCCGACCCGGGCTCCAGAAAATAGTCCGAGATGTAGGCGTCTGTTTTTTAATTATATTTTTATTTAAAAAAAAAAAAACGAAAACTGAAAGTGAAACTAAACTAATTTATTTATAAGCGCTGTTTTCACTACCGCAGTTCTACAGCGGGGGTGTTGTGCCGATTCTGTCCGCGAAGCGGGAGTCAGATTCAGCAGAGAGTCGGATTCGGCACAAACGCGGCGGCACCTCGCGGTCCGCGGTGTCAGTTGTAAGCGCTCGCGCTAGCCGCAAAATACGGCAGAAAACACTGAGGGAGCTGCAGAATTATGAATGGGACTAGAATATGAGCACGAGGAGATCAAAGAGAACCTTCACCTGTGAGTAGCTCTCTCTCTCTCTCTCTCTGTGTCTCTCTCTCTGTGTCTCTCTCTCTGTGTCTCTCGCACGTGAACTCCTCCGCGTTTGACTTGCAGAACTGTGTTTAGCTGTTCTTAAAAATCATTTTAATTAAATAATAGTTCTATGCTTCTATGTTACCGTGTTAATTAACATAATTCTGATCATATTTCGCTCATTAAAACAGCCCGAAAACAGCCAGTTGGAATTTTTGGGCCCGATCTAACCTCTAATGCTCTCCACAGGCGCCGCCATGTTTACGACGCGCCGACGCACGTTATGCAAATCAATGTATTTTTGTAATCGATGACGTCGATTATGTCGACGCGTCGCCCCAGCCCTACTGCAGTGCTGATTGCTGTAGTGTAGTGTTGGAGCTGGCAACCTCGGGGTGGGGTTAGTGTAGGGGAACGAGCAGCATGAGGAGACTGACACAAACTGACACAAAACCCCAGGACGGACCGCACACTTAAAATAGGGACATACTGCTGAAGCCCTGCTGACAAGAGCTGCCAGTGCTTTCACTCAACATGTTTCCTTAATATCTGATCATTAACATTTTATCATTTACTACTGAAATGAGTAACATATTGGTCCTTTAATAGCAGTTATTGCTATTGGCTATAGGTGTCATACCAAATACTGAAAGCAAAGGTTCACATACATTTGCCAGTATATGTAATATTGGATCATTTTTTCAATTAATAAATTACCAAGTATAATATTTTGTCTAATTTGTTTAACTGGGTTCTATTTATCCACTTTTAGGACTTGTGTGAAAATCTGAGGATGTTTTCGGTCAAATGTATGCAAAAATATAGAAAATTCTAAAGGGTTCAAAAACTTTCAAGCATGACTGTACTTGACATTCTATCCTTATCTAAAGGGGAATTCCAGCCATTGTTAGCAAATTTCCAGTATGGAGAAACATGTAATGTGTTCGGAGTGGTGGTGATAGGAAGGTGTTCACAAAATCTATAATGCAAATATAAATTTTAATTACAACCCAAGCCATCAGTGAGCCAACACTAGCATGTTTATCTATGAATATTCACAATATTACATACAGTAGGTGACCCACCTTTGCAGTGACACACTGCAGCATTTATTCTACCACTTTTATAAATTAAACTAAATAAAAAAATAATAATTAGGTTTGTGAAAAATATGGTTAAAAAAATGAATATGTTGTTCTAATTACCATTCGATCTATGCTACATTGCCATATCTAACTGGTTACCTGCATAGGGGCTTCATAGCACATTTATAGGCATTGAATAATGTATTTATAAAACAATTTAAAAAAAATATATATATATATATATGTATATATATAAACATCTTGTGAAATAAATGATGTATTTATATCTAAATACTGTTTTAGAAATACATTATTAAAGTGTAACCAACTGATCTCTCTTATTCTGTTTTTTCTTTCTCTCTCTACTCCACAGGTATGTCTCCAGCATGGTGTCTCTGTACTACAGCAGTGATAGTGAAGTACAGCAGGATTCTGAACTGCAAGCGTGGATTAAGGACATAGTCGATGAAGGCTTTGTAGACGTGCCTGAGTTTGGTCAGTTCCCAAAACAAATAAACATCATGCTGTAAATATACAGCACTAAGATCTTAGGAGCAATACATCCAGAGCCTACTTCTTACCTGACATCACTTTGTTTATTCTTGTGCAGGCCAGTGTAATAAATATATATCCTTGTATTTCACGTTTGACAGGACTGCCCAATGAACTGAAGGGAAAAGAAGAGTTTGTCACTCTACTGAGTGTTGTCATCTTCATCAGCACTGCACAACATGCAGCAACCAATAATGGACAGGTAGGTGACATCTTTACAGCATCATGTCCATTGTTCATTTTTAAAAAGAAAAACGTATGTATATAAAATCATAGCAATTGTAATTGTAATGGGATTTAGTAATGGTAATGCCATTTTGGGTCATTTTTATCAGGATCACAAATAATTTATTGATCCCAGAGGGAAATTGTGGTTGTTACAGTTGGAGACATTCATTTACAACCTACAGAACTCTCTACTTATCAGATTAGGACAAATTAAAATTCTATAAAATACAAATACAATAAAATAATGTGACTGATGCAAAAGAAGCCATTTCTGCAAGCACGCCACAAACAGAGCAAAAGCACACCTCAGGCGACTCTGTTTGTGGCGTGCTTGCAGAAATGGCTTCTTTCGCATCACTCTCCCATACAGCTTCTCCTTGTGCAAAGTGCTCTGTATTGTTGACCAATGCACAGTGACACCATCTGCAGCAAGATGATGCTGCAGCTCTTTGGAGGTGGTCTGTGGATTGTCCTTGACTGTTCTCACCATTCTTCTTCTCTGCCTTTCTGATATTTTTCTTGGCCTGTCACTTCTGGGCTTAACAAGAACTGTCCCTGTGGTCTTCCATTTCCTTACTATGTTCCTCACAGTGGAAACTGACTTTTTGTATCCTTCCCCTGAACAACTGTGTTGAACAATCTTTGTTTTTAGATCATTTGAGAGTTGTTTTGATGAGCCCATGATGCCACTCTTCAGAGGAGATTCAAATAGGAGAACAACTTGCAATTGGCCACCTTAAATACCTTTTCTCATAATTGGATACACCTGGCTATGAAGTTCAAAGCTCAATTTTGTGCTTCAGTAAGTCAGTAAAAATTAGTTAGGAGTATTCAAATCAATAAAATGATAAGGGTGCCCATACTTTTGCACCGGTCAAATTTTGGTTTAATGCATATTGCACATTTTCTGTTACCACAATAAACCTCATATCAATCCTGAAATATTACTGTGTCCATCAGTTATTAGATATATCAAACTGAAATGGCTGTTGCAAACACCCAAATATTTAGAACTAAAAATGATTAAGATTAATAGGGGTGCCCAAACTTTTTCATATGACAGTACAAGATCCTGTTTAAGAATTGCTATTATTCATATTGCTCAAATAAACCATATATTAATAAGAGCCATAGTGTCACACATTGAGATATGAGTTAAAGAGTATTGTCACTGTCTGTGGTGCTCTGTAGTGCATTTTGGCAGAATGATATTTGCACTGAACGTGACATATTGTGGGTGGGAGCCGTTGTTCATAGTGGCCTGCAGCTTAGACAGCGCCCTCCTCTCTGACACTGCCATCAAGTGGTCTATTTACAGTGAAAGGCTCACATAATATAACGAGCAAAATGTTTTCAAATGGCATAAATGTATACAGATTGTTCATACTGTCTTTTTGTCTCTTTTATCAATATGTGCTACAGTTTGATTGGTGTGCATGGGTACCCAACACACCTTGCACCATGCGCCAGCCTCCACCCAACGACAAGGATGCTGTCACTATGGGACTGATAATGGACACACTGCCGGACATCAGCCAGTCATGTGTGCAGATGGCGATCACATGGCATTTAGGAAGGGCTCAACCAGATGCGGTAAGTCCATATATCTGCATAAAACCATTTTTAAAATGTGCCAAATATCATGGGATGGTAGAGTGATAATGTAGTGTTACTATATAGGCCATCGTGAAATGCCCACACCTATATGAGTTGTGAGGTGTTATATTTTATGTGAGATTGAACACTGGCCAGCATGCTCATGGCAATTGTAAGTTTGAGCGAGGGCTGACAGTGAGTGTCAGATGAATGTCCATGAGTGTCCAAATATATGTGCCCATTTAAAACTCCTCATTTTATAGTGTCACATGTGCACTGGGTTGTATGTCAAAGAGGGCATTGCAGTGGTTGGTAATGATCGTGACCAGTAGAGTATTGCCAGAATTGTCCATACAGATCAGAGCATTGGACACATACTAGTATCATGTCCCCTGACATTTGGCATTTAAGCATGCCAGTTGGAATGCCTCTTGCCTTTGCTATGCAGAGATTAAATTTTTCATATGTTTACCAGCTTGAATTTGATGTGATTAATTGATGCATTACTACTATTTAAATTATGATTTTAATCAGGTGTTTATTTATTCACTTGTTAATGCACTCTTTCCTTTATTATATCCTCCTTCTCTCCCATTGATTAGATCCCCATGGGACAGTATGCTGAGCAGTTCTTCACTGAGCCAGAGGCTTTACAGGCAATTGAAAGCTTCAGACAGGATTTGAAGGACATTGATGAGCAGATTGTTAAGCAGAATGAAGGCCTAGAGCTCCAGTATCTCTATCTGTGTCCCAGTCGAATAGAGAACAGCATTACTATATAGAGAGACCTGTGTATCTCGGTGGGAAAGTTTTCAGAAGACGAAAAACACACTCATAATTTTTCAATTCATGTAGCAAATAACTTTGAACCATTTCTACTGCTCCACTTATCATGAAACTTACAGAAAACAAAGGATAGCTGTGTTTTCTAATATTTTAAATTTTGTTTTGACAGTGACTATGTTGTGATTTGCTCCTTTGGTATGGAAAAAAGTAGCATAGTCTCTGTTCACAATACTAGGTGGAAATGATGTGTAAAATTCAGATTTGAGTCACTTTCATGTATGGTTCCATATGTTTCCCTGCCAGTTGCCGGTTGTTTCTGTTTATGAATAGCTAATAGTTTTTTTCTTCACAATGTAGAGCACAGCATTGTTTAAGAGCACTCCTAGAATCGCCCCTGACGCCACCCACAGTGCTGAAACAATGTATTTGCATCTTTCCAAATTATCGCTCTAAAATACATATACGATGCATGACAAATGAACCTCTGAATTCTTCTGTTTTTTTCTGTTGAATGGACAGATCAGTTCAAAACGTAGCAAATCTATTTATGTCAAGTGTATTACTAATATTGCAAATCACAGCTGGAACATTCAAACTTTTAAACATGGTGGTGGTAGTGGGAGGTCGTGAGGATGATTTGATGCCTTAAGTGATTGATACAGTTTTCTTTGTTTATTCATTTCTTTTGCTTAAACCTTAAACATTTCGAAGTATGTCAGTGTGACCTGTGTGTGAATTTTGCAATGATAGCGAAAATAAACTAGAAACTCGCAGCATTGTAAATACAGATCCGCTTCAAATGACATTAAAGAAAACAGATCCAGACTTTAACATAAATGTTTTCTGGCTTTCATTCCAAAACTGACATTTTTTAGAATGGGTGTGGTAAGCTGTATGTTTTTGTTAACGTACATATTTACAGTTTTATGATTTGTTAATCTTACACATTCAGACGAACAATAGAAATGGTGTAAAATGTATTTTATTACAGATGCTGGGAGTTGTGAGCAGAAATGTGTTTTTTTTTTTAAATAATCTGTATTACTGTAATATCTTGCAACACATTGTATGTCCAAATAATTCTGAACATCCTAACTAATGAATACATTCATACACATTCAGTAGCATCAATCAACTCCCTGTAGAGACGCACTGCCAATAAAATATGTCTCTCTTCCTTTGACAATAAACACAGGAACTCCAGAAACCTTTAATTTCCCATGATCTTTTAATTATCTTGATTTTGAATGAGTAGACTTCACAATATCTTTGTCCATGTGGTGTATAAACACCAAGACACATACTGTAAAAATTTTATATGTGTGGAATTAAAATCACATGGAAGTTTGTTTCTACATGTCTGTATTTAATTGTTAATGAAATAAAAAGAAAATACGATAATTATGTCATGTGTTTTTTTTCACCCAGTTTACAGGAAAGCCAATACTGTCATCATTCAACCTACAACAATCAGCTCATAATGGCACATTGAAAATTTGACATTACACATTTTTAAGGCAATTGGTCCAAGGTCAAGTACAGAAATATGAGAGCAAATTGCAGTAAGGCACATTGCTTTATACACCAAATGCAGCAAAAATATGATAAGGCTCTTGTTTTTTTGTAAAATACACAGTCCTGAGAAGACTTTTAAAGAGAGAAAGGCACAGACGGGTGAACACTTTCGGTCTGATTGCACCTTAAATCATCCTTCAGTGATATTATTTGGTGAGTGATCAAACAGAGCAAAGTGTAGAATACAGAATAAAGGAATTTCAGGAACATCACATCAGGAAATGCATTGAGTTTTGCATAATTTCAACATAAATAAATTATCAGGCTGTAAAAGTCATTCAAAGTGAATTGGTGTGAAAAGTGCGATTCTGGAGGAATTATATGAGTCACAATTGTTAATAGGTGTATTTTATCGCAGCAGTGCCACATCTGACAATCACGGTTGATGTGGCTCAAAGTTTTTTTGGCAATAAATAAATTGGCTATATTTGCAGTGTATTTATGCAAAGAACTGCAAAGTACTGAAGAGTTGGCAAGTTTTCTTACAATACAGGATTTTACATCTTCACATTTCAACAACATTATTACAGTGTGTGTTACTGTTGAACTCTCCTAGACCTAGGTTGTAATTAAAGCAATTGTTGGTGCTAATGCACAAGATACTCATTGCGTTTGTTCATTCGGACATTGTAGAAAGACACGATTCCAACCACCACATAAATTCCTGCAGCGATGAAGCAGTTGTATCCAACTTTGTTGTAAATTTCATAAATATCTTGTAGTGGGTTTTGCCTACCAATACAAGAAAAAAAAGAAATGCAGTTAATAAAATACCCCAAGATCATGTCATGTTTTGCATAACTTCAGAAAAACTACTACTTTATGATGTAAAATAATAAGGGACGTTTGAGCCTATTAAAAAAGGCATGACACTTAAGTCACCTAAAGCGCCCTCCATAATTATTGGCACCCCAAGCGAAAATGTGTTTTTATATATGTATATATATATATATATATATATATATATATATATATATATTTTTTTTTTCCTTAATAATCTTAATCTGAAAGAAAATAGAACAAAGCAACCTTCAACTCAGTGAATAAAAATATTAAATAAAAACTGTGACTAAGAAATAATTATTTTCATAAAATGACCTGTTCCACAACTATTAAATATTATAAAGAGAAATGGTGAAAGAGATCCCTCTTTCTGTATTCTCCCATCTTGTGAAGAGTTAAAGGAGAAGATTAAGTGCTGTCTTGTTGGCAAAAGGAGGATGTACAAAGTACTAACACCAGGGGTGCCAATAATTGTGACACAAATGATTTCATTTAAATTATTTATTTCTTAATGTGTGATTTTGTTCTGACAAAAAAGGCACTTGAATTAAAGCTTAGATTTTTCTCTTTTTTGCTCTGTTGTCCTATATATATATATATTATTTAAATAATTTATTACACGGCAAAGAACACTTCTTAACCAGGGGTGCCAGTTATTAAGGGCCCTGTTGGTCTGCAAAAATGCACTACATGTTTCATTAATCTCTTGCTTCCCTCTTGTTTAATGAGAACATTTTTCCAAGTCTGCTTTTTATTACACCTTATTTCCACAGAAAAAGGAGAAGTGAAGGAGAAGTAGGGGAACTCACTCATTGTGTATGCTCTCTTCTGGGATAGGCACATCCTCAAACAGCACAGCTGAATGGGTGGTGAAGAAAATCCCCAATAATGCCTAAAAAAAATAGGAAGACAAAATATGTATTGTGGAGATGCTGGTTCTATTGATTCTAAAGTCTTTAAACAAACATTTATTATTCTAGCTGAATCAGTTGTGTTACAGGTATAGGCTAACGTTACATGTTGCAAATAAATTAGACAAACCGTCTAAAATGTACGTAACTTACAAATGTGTTACAAATGTGCGTCGTTTTTTATTTGTATTTATTTGTATTAAAACCTAGACATTCTAAAACTGATGCTTCCTCTTATCACCTTCAAAACTAAACAGAAAATATTATATTAGAATATGAGCACTATAGCTACATCACTGTTAGTTAAAGTGTAATAATAAGTGTGGTACAGTACAGCATAGTACAGTTTAATAATTTGTGGTTACAGCCTAAACCTACTCTAGAGTTGTGTACGGGCCTCTGTTTTACATTATCACACTTCTGTTCACTATTATTCAGAATAAGAATCACATTCTCACCAGCATTATAACAGCCCAGATACTCAGAACCAGTCCACACGCCGCCAGTTTGGGTCCACAACACGAAGCAGCGGCCATTTCTCCCGGTGTGTTCGGCTGCAGCTGAGGAGACTCGTTCACTCTGTGATTAAAATAAACTTTAGCTTCTCTTTTATAAACTTTAAAGCTGTTTTATCAGAGTTCTTCACTTCCCCCAGACCGTCAACAGTCACCCGCTCCAGTCAGCTGACATTACAGGAAGCGGAAATACACAGCTGAGCTGCATTCACTGGAGCCAGGCGCTGCGAAGCGTTCACCAAACTCTTACATTTAAACCAACACAGATATATATAAACTAAAACTAACAGAGAAGACTTTCTCTAATAGAGCGACACAAATTAACATCTTTAAGATGTTAAGCAAGGTCTGTTTATTTTGCCAGAATATAATCCATTTGTTCTCTGTCGTTTAGATATTCGATGCTTTTTCTACAACTGTATTTCCTTTTATTTATAAACGAAGTATCAAAAACTAGCCAACTATAACCAAACAAAACAACAAATAAAATAAAGCATATTAAAAAACAATAAAAATAATATTAAAACACACATTATTATTATTATTATTATTATTATTATTATTATTATTATTATTATTATTATTGTTATTGTTATTATTATTATTATTAGTAGTAGTAGTAGTAGGAGGAGGAGGAGTATTTTGGTTATTTTTTTACTTTGCTATTTTTGCTTTATTTGTATTCTAACCAACCAAACAAAACCAAAATGAATAAGGAATATTTAAAACAGTAATAAAAACAACAATAACAGACTTGTATTGTTATTATTGTTATTATTATTATTATTAGTAGTAGTAGTAGTAGCAGTTGTTGTTCTTGTTTTAATAAGCTTGATTTATTTTTGCTTTATTTATATTTTAACCAAACAAACAAAACAAAAAATAAATAACGCAAACAAAATTATCAGTATTATTATTATTATTATTATTATTTTATTTTTTTTATTATTATTTTTTTTATTACTGTTTTGCAGTAGTAGTAGAAAATATGTGTAAAAAATGTGATTTTTTTTATGTTTCTATTCTTGTTTTTCTTTTGACTACTGTGCCCCATTTTTTTCAGCAATTTGTGGTAATTAAAATATAACAGTGAAAAGGTATATAGATAAACAAAGGCCAAAAATGGGAAACTGCTAATAAATGTTTTTTTTTTTTCTAGTTTTAAACCGTTTTGGCTACTGCAGCTTATGCATAAGACACATAAGATACATTATTTGCACTTACTGAGTAACATTTAGATTAAATCTGTAGAGCAAAAAGTGTATTAAATCTGTGTTTTTTCCAGTTGTTGTTTTTGTGTGGTTGGTTGAGGGTTAGGCTGAAACTGAGGTAACCTGTATTAATCAGGCGTGTTTAGACTCGCCTCTGTGGAGCAGCAGCAGCTCTTCTCCTCCTCCAGATTCAGCTCAGTCAGGAGTGAGTGTGCTGCTGTTCTGCAGGTACTGGCAGTAAATCAGGCTGTAGAGGAGAGTGTGTGATTTTAGGGAGTGTGTGTGTGTGTGGAGGAGGGGGGTGTGGGATAAAGAACAGACCCAGATCTCAGTGAAAGGCTGAAATCGGACACCTGATGGTCCTCCTTTCAGACTCCTCGCTCTTTCTCCTCCCCTCTCGCTCCCTCCAACTAAACGTTGCGAAATTCTTCAAGTTTTGAGCTCCTCCTCGAGATCTCCGCGGCCTCTAAAGTTAGCTCCAAAGTTTCTTATAGATGAACATCCAGCCGCTGAACAGCTTAAACATCTGTTTAACATTAAGGGAGAAAAGGGGAAAACCGAACCGCGAGCTGAGAAAAGCGTGAAAACAGCGGAGAAAGAACAGCAGCAGCAGGAGGAGGAGGAGGAGGAGGAGGAGGGCGCCTAACGGGACGAAGAGCAGGAGCAGAACTTCTGGAAAACTATGGGCACATAGCTGCTGTTAGCTTGGCTGCATTTGTCACCCAGTTTGACAACTCAAAGATTTCTGTTTCTGCGTTAATCCTCCTCCTACAAACACAGGTATGATCCTCAGGATTTAAGATTTATTAAACTTTACAGTGAACACTGAACTCAGGCTGACAGTTCTTCAGGACTACGTGGCTGAACTAGGCAGGGCCAGTAACTTAGTAGCCTGAACTGTTAGCTGGAAAAAATAGGTTTAAGATGTTTGGAGAGGTATTGATTAAATATAGACCTTCTGTTTTTGGTTAATTTATTCTAAAACAACATAGAAACATTTTAAGGAGTACATTTTAACTGAGAAAAAAGTGACTCATATTCTTTAGGTTGAAACACTTTTGTTTCTCTCTCTCTCTCTCTCTCTCTCTTTTCAACTAGGAATACATTTATGAGGAGAGTAACTTTTTTAACGCATTTACTCCTAAATTTTATCTTGTATTCTTTTTGTGTTTGTGTTTTTAGAGCATTTTGTTTTGATTTTAGACCAAAAACAAACAAAACAAAACACTTAATGTAGTTCTACAAATTACTCAAAGCTTAAGTAGTCTTTGTGCATGTACTTTTAATAACTTAGATTTAACTTTTACTATACTTAGGCACAGGTTTAGGTTATTTCACTCACCCTTGTGTTGTCATGTGGCCTGCCAGGAATAACAAATTTTATTTGATTAAACGTCCCAAAAATAACTGTAAAAAAACAATGTATTAAAACCATTACATGCCACTGATTTAATGTTAATATAATAGCCATACTAATTTAAATATGCCCTGTACATGTTTTACAATATAACATGTAAATGTTTTACAATAAGTCGATAATGGAATTATTGTGACAGGTCTAAAGCCCTATCCTATCTGGACTGGATTAGTTTCTTAGAGGGCTGCCTGTGAAAATAGTTCTACTTCTACTTATTGATAAAACTTGCATTCGCACTGCAATTAAAAAAACAGGAGGATCAGTGAGTTTTTTGGATTTCTCTGTCACATGACATTGTGTTCAGTAGCTCCTCCATTTTTAATTGATGCTGTGTTTACGCGGATCTCTGTCGAAACGTGCGCCCAAAGTGTAATTACAGTGTGTGGCAGTGGACAAATGGCTATTTTATTAAATGCAAGGTATTGAAAATCAGAGATGTGCATCTGTACAGGAATAAAATTACCGGAGGACCCCCCACAAAAGAAAAAATGACACCAGGACCTTCTGAGAAATGAATCCCATCTGGATAGGGCTTTAGTGTGTTAGGCAGAAACATCACCATTGTTGGACTCTGTACTGGACTGAAGGTATGTGTCAACTCTAGAAGAGCCTCCTATTTTTTCCATCTGCTGTCTAAGCACTGATGTCTTTTTCTCTTGCACTAGTTTCAACATCACTAATATCTCATATAAAGCCATGTGAGGAATATGCCTTTGAGGTTAATTTAATGCAGCAGTGCTTATTATGCACTACAGTATGTTTTGTCATGTTTTTCTTCATGTTTTCTGAAACAAACTTCTAACATTTCTTGAAATCTTGTCTTAAAAGGTTCCAGGGCCAATGGAGGGAGAGAAGGAGAGAGAAAGAGAGAGAGGAGAAGAGAAAGAGAGTGATGAGACAGAGGAGGATGCTGAGGGAGCAGCCTTGGTGTGGCAGGAAGGCTACACAGAAGATGACCTGGACTTACCCATCATGCACTGGGAAGCTCTGAGCTTGCGAATCGCAGAACTCGAAAGACAAGAGGAAGAAAAAAGAGAGAGAAATAAGGTGAGAGAGTTAAAAAAGGATGGGGCATTAATAGAATACCCTATTAAGGAAATGGGACAGTGTGTAAATAGGCTTATAAAAGCAATAAGAAAATGTAATGATAGATTTCCTATGTACTTGTATTAGCATATACACATTTCTGTATTTAGAGATATTTATACAATATTATGTATTATATAATGTGACAAAAAAAACTGTGTTTTATATGTAATATTAAGGATGTAGCTCGTTGGACAGAGCCATGGCCGGAGTTACATGATCTTAGACACAGGGACGCCTGTGAAGATGTCGAAGACAGTCGCCTGACTGCATTAACATCACGGTACACAATACATCAATTCTAATAATTTTCATTGCTGTTTTTCTTGGTGCAGTGACCAAGTATGATTTGTTCATTTGTAATTGATTATTGCAGACTCCAGAGTCATATGAACCTACAGCTCTGCTTCATCAACAACAGTGAGAGTGAGGGCGAGGAGGAGGAAGACGGCGCAAAAAAAGAGGTTTTTACTCAGATATTGTTTTTTCAGTCTGATTTGTTAGAAATTATGATTAGAAATATGATAGATAAGCATTGTCTTCCTTAGTCTGCTAGTTAGAATGTGTACATAGTGCATATAAGGGATGGGCAATATGACCATTTTTTTATCTGTTAGATCATTGTATGTTATCTTGATCAGTTTGACATTGTGATACACATTGTGTGAAATGTGGAAATGTATTTAAATATCAGTTTATATTACCCATCCTCGAGCACATTACTAATATTAAATGTGTGGGTCAAACTATTTTTTTTCTCAGTGTAATACATCACCATTTTCAAAACAAAATCTGCTGTAGTACAATTAACAAAACAGCAACTTTCATGGAGGGTGAAAAACAATCTTAATTTATGTTAAGGAAGCAAATGTAGCAGGATTTATTACAGTTAGATTTGGATTATTCTTAATCTAACAAATTAGACCAATCAAAAATACAAACAATGAAACAAATTATATAATGTTTTTGTACACTTACCAAGCACTTTATTTGGCAAATCTATACGCCTATGATTGAATCTAATCTACATTGAACATAAGAATAAAATCTCAGACAGGCTGGTTCAAATATAGCAGATTTCCTGAAATGTTCAGCACAAGAGTTTCTAATAGCGCTTTTCCACCCAAAGATCTCTGGTTTTTGAACCAGTTCTGTTCGGGCTTATAAGAACCGTGGTGATTTTTAGGGAACCAGCCCGCATTTCCACCAGTTTTAAGGAATTTTGCGTTAAAGGACCTTGTATTGTTAAGTTCCTGCTGGGAACGAATGTTCCTGGTTCTGGAACCTACTTTTGTTGGTGGAAACGCGGCAAACTGGTTTAAAGTTAGGTTTGCAAATCAGATCAGTGCCGGTTCCACGTTGATGGAAAATTACTATCTATAGAGTAATAAAAAAGAGGCATTTAGTGAGCGGCAGTTCTGCTGATGGAACACCTTGCATGTGAGAGAGGCCATTGAAGTCCTTTTCTGATAAAACTGCTGTAGTGTTAGAGTGTGGTTCCTACAGCATGAATCTAACCTGCCTTGTATCTGCAGCTTTGACTGGTGGAGGTGGAGTAATAGAGTGGGAGATGTATTCTTGGCACACCTAGGGCCATTAATACCAGTCATTTTTTAAATGCCACAGCCTATTTGAGTATTATTGCTGACCCTGTTTATTCCTGACCACAAATCATTCATTTTAATGGCTACTTCCAAGAAGACAGTGCACCAAGTCACAGAGCAAAATTCTCTAAACTGGTTCCAGGACATGAAAACAAATTCAGTGTTCCTCAGTGGTGCGTCAAGTCAATTAACCATCCTTTTCATGTATTGGAAAATTGAGTATTGACAGGCTGAAAGGGTTCCTGAAAATATCTGCAGGAATTGTGTCGCCATCATGTCAGTATGGCCCAAAAAAAACTTTTTAAAAAGGTATATATATGACCAGGGGGAGGAGCTTGGGAACTTGAGGCATGGTTCATATCACAAAATTTTGTTAATTCTTAACAACACTATGTGATCAATGTTATAAATAAAATCAATCTTAAATTTAAATGTATTATAATTTAATAAGATAATTTGGATAATTTATATTAACATATACACCATGACAATAAAATATCTGGCAGGTTCACACTGTAAAAAGTAGAGATGGGACCGATCCGATACAATATTGACGGAATTTAACATATCGGCTGTCAGGCCAGCGCAGCCGATCGACTTACCGATCAATAATCCAGTCCGCAGCTTGAGTTGGAAGATAAACTTGCTGTAAAGTAACACAAAACGCAGCACTGATCCGGATTCCAGTTCCACAGTTTACCCTGAACCCCCAGCAGCTTTAGTCTGCGGCTGACTGAGTAAATTTAAGCTTTTTGTCCAGAAAAAGGTCAAGTTTCTGGAGAGTTTTCACTTTGAAAACGTCGAACAGCCGAACGGCTATATGTAATATTTGTAAATTCAGCGTCCGAGGGGGGAACAGAATAACACCAGCAGTCTGTTAGCCTAGCTAGCACTGAACCAACAGCTGCATTCTGGTGTAGTAAAGGTATTAACTACAGACTGGAGTGAACTATAGTAATAATCAACGTATCCTATAAAACCACAGGATCTACAAACACTAACCAGCACAAACACCCCCATCTGTTGTTAAAAACAGTGATTAATTTAGTTCGGAGATACAGTTAGCATCCCTCGTTAGCCACTAGCCATCTCCATTAAGATCTGCAGTATGTTAGCCTAGCTAGCATTGGGCTGACAAATGCATTCCGGCATTGTAAATATAATAAGTAACTCAAGAGAACTACAGCCATAATCCGCATTGAATATCAAACCACAGGTCCTACTTACTCTAACCAGCTCTAAGAAATCAATTTGTTATTAAAAAAACAGTAATTAATTTAGCTCAGAAATATATTTAGCGTCTCCGGTTAGCCGTTAGCCATTGCAGCTTATCCACAACTCTATGTGTCAAAATAAAAGTGTCCTGCGCAACCAGTGCAAAAAATTAGTCTAGAGCCCTGTATTTAACATTTATCATTTTTAATATTTAACTCTTTTCATATATTTAATAAAAAAAAATAAATATTTAATTTGAAAGAAAACTATTGTGTGTTTGTATATAAAGTGAGTCAAATAAATGACTTTGGAATGCATTTACATTTAATGCACTTGTGTATATTCTTCAAAGGGCTGTGTGGTCTGTTTCAGCCTCATTATGTAACCTTAATCATAGTACTACTAATAAACTAAATGAGCCCTTTTATCGGTATTTGTATCGGTATTGGTTTTATATCAGTTTTATATCGGAATTGGATCGGAGCAGAAAAATGTTGACAATGTCAATATGCATAATAATTTTTGCACTTGGTGTTTCAGTGTGAGAAGAGTAGCAGTGGGCAGGTGCAGCAGCCCCAGCAGGGTTCCAGTTCTGTGACCCACAAGAAAACCAAATCAGGCAGGTTCAAGAGAGAGGTCAGGGCTGCTCTCAGCACGCTCAGACACAAGCTGAGGTTGGAACAAAAACAGGTACGTAAATACATGCAGTGACTACTAAATTAAACCCTCTTTTTAATTCTGAATCTCCATATGCAAGAAGAACAAGTTGTTGTTGTGGTTGTTATTATTGTGCACATTGCCTGTGTGTGTGTGTGTGTGTGTGTGTGTGTGTGTGTGTATGTTTGAGTAAGCATTAATCTGCTTGACTGTTTGGTTCCAGACTATAGCCCCCAGTGATGCAGTCAAACAGAGACCACACTACGATTGCAGTGACTTACAGAATTTCAGCTTAAAGGAGCTAAAAGCTTTGAAGACCACACTGAGTAAAGACATTCACAGTAAGAGTTTTTTTTTTCAGAAATAAAAAAATGTGTTGCAACAGTTCAGCTCTACATTAATATCCATATAATATAATATAATATAATATCCATTTAAAAGAAAAAGACAAAAACAACACATTCCTCTGATCTCATGTGAATTTAGTGCTTACTTTGTGTATTCATATGTATTTGAATATTGTTGAACTATTTCAGCATCATCTGGATGCTACACTGGTGCTATTATTCTCTTAGAAAAATTGTCACAAATCACAGAAATAATTAGCAGACATGTATGGATATTGATAATAAAAATATATTATACTACATTTCTAAAATTAATTTCATATAGAAAACCCAATGTGACCCCATGAGTCGATAGAAAATAGATTGCATTTGGATACAAAAATCCTAAATATTATTGTAAATCCTAAAACAAAGCAAATGTTTTGTGTCAAGTTAGTCATTATTTTTGTGTAGTAATATATATATATATATATATTATACTACAATAATGCAACCTTTTTTGCAAAAAACAACACATACAGAACATATACAAAACATGTCTACTGGCAAATCAAATAACAACATAATTAGACAGGGTTTAAGAGTAGGTCACACTATGCCCTTACTTGCCTAAAGAGAATGAGTAAAACGTTCCATTTAGCATTCCTCCAACTGGGCAATACTAGAATACTATGTAGAAACACATAGAGAGCTGCTTAGAAAATACAAATTTGGTATATAAATGTATGTATACTGTGATGTAGAAACAGTCAGATTCATACAGTGACCTTCTACCACTGAGACATGTGTTTCACCTTCGTGTTTGTGTATGTGTGTGACTGCCTTTATAGACCTCAGCTCAGAATTGGTGGGTCGTCTTCTGACAAGGGACCAGCTGAGGACTGAGCAGGATGCCATGTTACTGGAAATACAGGACATGAGGTCGCTGTGATATCACAGACAGAGGAGGTCACTTTGTTCAAGGAACAAAAGGGAGGCTGCCACCATAAAAACATACAGACCTGGGAGATCGGCCTGGAAGAATGAGATTGTACTGTGAAAAGCTTCACCACTCCAAAAAAGACTGTTTAAAATTGCACAGATTTCCATTTGTTTGAGTTGTTTTTTTTTGTTGTTGTTTTGCTTATGGTGTTTTTAAAGGGTGTTTTTAAGGCATTGATAAGCTGCTAATGCTGCCTAATGAGCAAACCTCTTTCCAACTGTCTTTGACAAATCATTAATTTTATTCTTTTTTAATCCAGTTTATTTACATTTACATCACACTTACAACATTTTGGTGATTTACTCTGTGGGTAATTTGATAGTCAATAGTTTACAGTCACACCCAGACACTTGAGGAGCAAAGAGATAAAGCAATAAACTCCAGAAGGGTTGACGTATGTTGCCGTGTGTTCAGCACCTGCGCTCAGTTTTGTGGGAGAGTCTAGATTTACATACTAAAATGTGGGTTGTGGAACACTGCCTATAAGAATAAATGACATTGGTGTAAACATTTCAGATACCTTGAGTGAATTATTTCAGTTTTACGTATACAGCTCTGGAAAAAAATAAGAGACCACTTCAGCCTCTGAATCAGTTTCTCTGATTTTGCTATTTCTAGGTTTATGTTTGAGTAAAATGAACATTGTATTCTAAGTACGGACAATATTTCTCTCAAATTCTCAATAAAAATATTGTCATTTAGATCATTTATTTGCAGAAAATGAGAAATGGTCAAATCACAAAAAACATGCAGAGCTTTCAGACCTTAAATAATGCAAGCTTTATGAGCTTTAAGAGTTCAGAAATAAATATTTGGTGGAATAACCCTGGTTTTTAATCTCAGTTTTCATGAATCTAGACATGTTCTCCTCCACCAGTCTTACACACTGCTTTTGGATAACTGTATGCCACTCCTGGTGCAAAAATTCAAGAAGTTGAGCTTGGTTTGTTGGTTTGTGATGATTCATCTTCCTTTTTATTTTTTTTTATCAAAGAGACTGTGGAATCTTTTTTTTTTCCAGAGCTGTATATACAGTACTGTGCAAATGCTTTAGGCACCTAAGCACATTACTCAAACTCACCTGTCTTGGCAATAATAGTGCTTTTGCCTATTTTACCTGATTTAGCATCATTACACTGATTTACCAAACCATGTATTATTACGATGATGATTTTTAGTTAATGATTTGTTTTTGTATGAATTTATACAAAGAAAAAACACTTACTGCCAAAAAAGAAACCTTAAAATTGACATTTTCACAGGTGCCTAAAATTTGGCACTGTTCTGTATCTGGATACACAGTCAAGTGGTCACATCCTTATTTCTACACTCATTGTTAATTTTATAAGCTCCATTGAACATATAGGAACACTTTGTAGTTTTCTTCATATTTTATTATCCTTCTTTCACCCTGTTCTTTAAATGTCCTGATGCCACAGGACCACCACAGAGCAGGTATTATTTGGGTGGTGGGTCTGCACTGATGCTGTCTATGGGACGCTGTTGTCTTGATGGTGGACTATTCTCAATACAGAAGTAAAACTGGAGTGTTTAAAAACTCCAGCAGCACTGCTGTGTCTGATTCACACCTACCAGCACGTCAGTGTTACAGCAGTGCTGAGAATGACCCACCCCCAAATAATAGCTGTTCTGTGGTGTTCTTTTAAGGTCCTCAGCAATAAAGAAGAGCTTGTGATAAATATGGTATGTTTTCAGTGCATGCTGCATGTTGGAAACCTAGTGGATTGTGCTCAGTTTATTTTTTAATACACTTTAGGTGAGTTAGAACTTTTAGTTCCCAAAATGTTTTGAACCAAAAAGTCCAAGTGTAGCTACTTCTAATGACTAGCCAGAGTTTGTATCTTCAAAAGGCCAGCTCAGCACAAATAGAGGAAAGAAGATAGACGGGGGGAGGGACCGATTACAAGGTGAGGGGAGTCCGTGAAGAAGGGAGGGATGGATAGAATGATCTTCAATAGGCAGGACAAACTGCAGAGGTGAAGTGAAACAATAGTGGGAAGTCTTCTTTTTCTTTTTTTTCTGTTTATATGCTTTATTATCATCTGAACTGATGATCAGATGTTTTGATACCTGCACATTTCTCTGTGGGATTCTTCCTTAAAGCTGGTAAGTTCTCTAGTTTTTGTTCTTACTTAAAGCTGGTAAGTTTTCTAGTTTGTCTTTAAAACAAAGCAGAAACACAATTTTTATTTATATTAACACACATCCTGAATTGTTTTTATTCTATTTTTGTCTTCATGGTTTACAGTTTCTGAGACAAAAGCTTCAGGTAACAGGTTGTAGTATGTAATTAGTATTTTCTTCTGTAATTGTTTTATTACCCATTAAGGAGCAGCAAATGGATTTATTTAAACATGGTTGACTGACTTTTGCTCTGTAGACATAAAGCCATATATACATATGTTCCTCAAGTGCAGTGCAATACAGCTGTTTGTGTGCCGCCACTCAGTTTAATGTTCAGTCTACCAGAAGGTCATAACCGCCGTGGCACGTCATGTAGATAATTTAAAAATGTGAATGATTTTGTAATGCAGCCAGGAGATGATGTATAGTGACATGGAGCTTAACGACAATAAACAAATGAGAAAAGATGAAAGAAAATACCCACATTTCTTCCATTTAAAAAAAGTACTAACATGAGGTAACAAGTGATGGTAGGTAAGACAAGGAGACGGCTGGACGATGGAACACTGAGGGGAAGTGTGGTTACTGATTGATGAGTTACTGAAGTGAAAAGGGTCTGAATCAGCAGCATATACTCATGCGACAGCGCAAACAGCCCCACAAATTGTGAAAGATGGGGAGGGGGAAAGAAAGCAGGAATCAGGTAAACAGATGAGCCTTTTTTGAACGAGGGACAAAAGGAACTGCTTGAATAAGGGAAAAAACTTATTTAACTTTTGGAAAGTTCTTTTGGAATATAGCAACTGGAATTTTACCCAAATTTCTCAGTTTTTACCATATTTAAAACATCATTTAAAATAGTTGTCATTCACACTCTGACGAAAAAAACATGATATTGGACCAATAAAAATTATCCTAATGTACATGGAATAAAAGCTAATCACATTTGACATACAAAAAAAAGTATTTTGGAGATGCTAGACTAGATACTGCTACATTTGAAGCTGTACCAGATTATTAATCTTTCAACAAGAAAAACTAAACATAAATTGTAGAAATGTATAGATGCTGAAACACATGACTTTCCTATGGTTAATTATAAAATATGTGTCAGCTAGTAACAATTATTATTTACGATTCATCTCTAATAAATTAATTGATCATTAAGTAATTCACTGATTATTCTAAAGGAATGAGTGTATGTGTGTGCTCAATCAAAGACCTTTACCATAATCATAAAAAATATCTCTTAATATTTGAATTTTTTCTTTAACTTTTCTAAAAAAAGAAAATCTTTCAGAGACATAAACTGACCAAAAGACCATACTTTACTTCAAATGAAACCTAATTACTGTAACACACATTAACCTACATGGTATGAAAATGCTGTTGTGGGATAGCAATAAGATTACACTAGACATGATCTAAATGTTGTGTATTATTTTTACAGAAAGTCAAGGCTGACCTCCAGATTGACATATCACGAAGACAGATCAATGGATATTTACAGATGTCCTAAGGTTTTCTACTGAATCAGTTCAGGATTTGGACCTTTTAGGAATGCACAATGTGAGGATGAGACAGCCGCACTTTCTCCACAAGAGATTCAGAAGCTGCCAGAAATGGTGACGGGCGTTCCCACAGTCCTGTCCGAAGAAGGGCAAGGAGGTGATGGCAATCTCCTTCTCTCCTCAAACTCTTCTATTACAGCCTCTTGCCATATTGACGAGTCGTACAAGTACATCTTCCTCCCTATTTGTTACTCCTTCACGTTTGTCTTCAGCATCACCCTGAACTCTGTGGTGCTTTATCGCTCCTTTAGCCGTACCAAGCACTGGAACGCGTCACTAATCTACATGGTGAACTTGGCCACCACTGACTTCATGTATGGCTTGTCACTGCCTTTCCTTGTGGCCAGCTATGTCATGCGGGACAACTGGGTGTTTGGAGACTTCATGTGTCGCCTGGTGCGCTTCCTCTTCTACTTTAATCTGTACTGCAGCATCTTCTTCCTCACCTGCATCTCTGTCCATCGCTATCTGGGCATCTGTCACCCCATGAAAACCATCACCCTGGAGACCAAAAGAGCTGTCAAGGGCATTTGTGTTCTAGTGTGGGTTGCTGTCTTTGCTCTAACTTGCCCAATTTTCAGATTTGCACAGACAGAATATCTGCCCCGCCAGAAGAACGGTGCTGCCTCTCAGGCAGGTGAAATTCACAACAACACTACAAACCCTAGTGTGGATGGGTTCCAAAACTGCTGGGACGATGCCATTGATAAGGAGTTCCAGGTCTATGTTCCCTATGGGATAACTCTCCATCTCTTGGGTTTCTTTCTGCCATTTAGCATCATCGCCTGGTGTTACTCTCGTGTGGTTATGGCAATATTTCGAACACTGCACTCCCAACCTCCTGCTAATGGGTCTGGGACAAAACGTGAAAGCACCTTAGGGGCAGAAGGCATGTCAATCATTCTAGGGGCTGCCTCCCCTTACGTAAACAGGCGCCGCAAGTCCATTAAAACCATCATAACCATCACACTCCTCTTTGCTCTTTGCTTCTTCCCCTTTCACGTGACCCGAACCATATTCTTGGTGCTCAAAGTGACCAGCAGGGTGCACTGCCATACAATGCAAATGGTGTCCATTTGTTACAAAATCACTCGGCCACTCGCCTCCTTCAATGCCTGGCTCAATGCTCTGCTCTATTTCCTCACCAAAGAAAAGAGCGGGCCATGCTGCCACAAGCCACAACCCAGCCAACATGGCCTCCTCTGGCCTCTGAGGATTTTGGATAAAGGAGGAAATGAGGAGGATCAAGCTGAAGAGGCAGGAAACCATGACGATAAAAAACTCAAGGAAAAAAACATGTTTAGAGATGTACCTTGAAATTAAAAACAAAGAATATTAAAAAAGATGTGAGCACTATAAGTCGACCTGTTGTACAGTCATGCATTTGCATATGGATGTGTAAATGTGAAACTGCCAGATCTCCAGCTCTAATATGAGAACTGGTTGTGAATTATGAACTATTGCTGCATTCACATGCTAATGAGAAGATTCTAATTCCCACCTGAAGCAGGAGTGTAGTTGGAATTACGAACACCTCATTTATAAGAGCTTTAATATATAATATTATAAATTTCTATAAGGAAATGTTGGTAAAGTTTTTAATTTCTATCTATTCTTCTGATAGCATGTGAATGCAGCATAACCACTTGAATCCCAGACTCAGTATCATTAGTAGTCCATATATATAGTGAAATTAAGTAAATCAAATAAAAATTATTTAGTATTTATAATAAATAGTGAGTAATGATAGAAATTTGCCACTGTATTGAATTTTAGGAGGAACTAACACTATTACATAATATAAATATATATTATTAATTAATTAATATATTGCAAATTACCTGTTTGTGTAATCTTTATCCATTTACCTCAGTATAATGATAACACAATAAGCTGCTATGACATGAAGTGTATCAGATTACTGAAGGACATGGTTTTTGACATACCTCACAGTGAACTGGAGCGTTGTGTTCCATATAAAAAATTGTTGATGGTGAATGATTAAACTGTAAATGAACTACATCACCATTGTACATTGAGTTCCTGGAAAGACAGCCCACATTCATTATCTTCAAACTGCTGTTTCTCTGTCTTCAATGTGAGAGTTGAGAATTGATGTATAGGTGTAAAATACTAGAATAAACACTTGTTATTATTACATCTAAGGATTAAAAGAGACCGTAGGAGAAAGGGATTAATGTCAGGGTTAGTGATATTTTGTCAAAGTCCATTAAGTGTGCCTCATGTGGGAGTGAGTCAGGGGGATTCACAATTGGTTATGTATTAGGTGATGTTAATTATTACTTTTTTTAAAGGTTAAGTTACTGTTTGGAATGCACATGTTTTCCAATATAAGTGCAATGTGTACAATTTCACATAGCATAAACTTGCCTAATCTTAGTTTAGCATCTAACATGCTAGCAAAATGTTACTGAATGCCTCTCATTTTAGTCTATCATATTTCTCTCCTGCCAGTCAGTTAACATCTCTTTCAAGACGCTGCTGTGCATCTGGACTATTGTTCACAACCAACTTACAATAAAAAACTTTTCTCACTTATAATAATCCCTGTTTGCACGTCCTTTTCTTAATGAAACAAACTATAAACTCATAATTTCAGATGAAACCTCAGAAGTGGTTATTAGAGCTTGGTCAATGATTAAGCTGCACACTAATAGAAAGGCTGTACAGATGGAAAATATCAGTGTAAACATCCCATATTATGCATTATGCCTGTGTTTGGTGTCAGTGGGAGAATGTTTGAGTCACTGGCTGTAAATGTAACTACTCTCAACAGTAAGGGTCAGTTTCCCAGACAGGGATTAAGCCTAGTCACTGATTCTATGTTCCTTCCAATTAAAACAATTGAAACAAGACAGACAACCCCTTTCTGGGAAACTTCCCTTGAATCATTTTGTCCAAACCTGCTGTTTCTGTGATAGGATCATTCACTTCATTCACAGAAAAATTCAAACTGGGTCTATGAAGGTTTTTTGTCATCCAGGTCTCTACATCTTTTTTTTTTTTTATAATAGTAAGTCAAGACAAATATACTTATAGTATAGGCTAACTACCCATATAGCATATAATAAGTCCTGGCACAGATCTGACCCTCTCCATTTTTGCTATGCACTTCAAATAAAATAATAAAATGATAGCCATGACTTTATCTGGATCAGGCTATGAGGAAGCCCTTCATTTGCCCAAATTAATCCACACCTCAGGGATAATATGGCCAAAATTCAGCCAATTTACAGGCATAACACTTATTGGTTCATATATTAATCTATATTAAGCCATGTTCTACAGAACCTTTGCACAGCACTGGAAAACATTTTCTTCTTTTATTTGGCCCAGGTACCAGAACTCAGCTACAAATGAACCCAAATTAAATATTACTCAGGCATAACATGGACCAGAATTCAGCCAAATTACAGCCTTCATAAAGCCATGTTTTAAACATCTTCTGGCCAGGATCACATCCACAACTTGACTTTACTTTAAAGCCATATTTATTTGGGCCAGAATTTAGCCAAATTTCAGCCTTCCTTAATCCATGCAAATTATAACAAGAACAACAAAGACAATAAACACAATTAATGGTAAGTGTAATTAAATAATCTATGACAAATGAAACCCATATAGCACATTTAGTTTAATGTATTTGCAATTTACTATAAATGGTCTAATTAGACAAATTATGCTGCCTACCTGATATTCATCACCTGCTGCTTCTGCTGGATATTACCAGGTATTAGCTGCTATGGAAATATGAAATAACAACATACAAATGAGGATGAGACACAACTTGGGATTTCCTTTAAATTATTAAAAGGTCACTGTCTGTCACAAGCACCTTTTTTGTCATCTAGATCCACACTAGTTTAATCTTCTTGTATTTAAATAATTATTTTTTTATTGTTTAATAATTAATATATTTTTTTATTAAGTAATTTTTTATTGTCATATTTTATTCCCCATCTTACTTTTCCCATTTCTTTGTGTAAACCCAAAGTGTATATGCCATAAATACAATTGGCAATTGCCAAATACATGCTCTCTGGTCCTTTTTTGTCATTGTTTAGTTTATTGTCCCATATTCTTATACTCACAATAATATACAATTACATATTGTACATTAAAAATTATTTAAAAAAAAATATTTAAATATTTTCATGATACAGATCATTAAAATTTGAGTATCTGGTTGTAACCCACCTCTGTTACTGGCCAGCAAGGATTCTGGGGAGGAATTGTACATTAACTCTTCAGTGGAACACTACTGATTGGGCTATATATATATATATATATATATATATATATATATATATATATATATATATATATATATATATATATATATATATAGATATATAAAAAATATATAAAATCTGCTTTATTATTATCTTTTTACTTTTGAGGTTTGGGCTGTATGGGTAAGTTTTTGGCCATTGGGAAATGTTGTGCGTTTGAATACAGTTTGGGACACTTGGAGATGTTTTTGCCATTCTTTGGTTAATCTTTAATAAAACTGAAATTATAGGTAGCTCAATAAAACGTTGGCTGCTTATGGACAAGTAGTTTTGCATCTGTGTAAGCAGGTTTAGTTTAATACCATCTACTTTGAAAACGTGATGATTTGTGAAGGAAAGCAATATATATATATATATATATATATAAATCAATATAATATAATATATAAAATATATAATCAATAAGAGGTTATTTAATTTACCATATAGTGCAAACCAGTGCGTCTATTTTTGGAACCATTAACCACAAGGGTACAGTGTGATTTAAAAAAATATTCTAAGCCGAACAGAGGGACCCTCAAAAAAGGGGAAAATTGCATTTCATGGCCACTGTAAAAAGGGGTTAATGTCACTGAATAAATGTATTTTTAGTAACAGCGATGCTATAATGTGGCCACAGAAAATAGCACGAACACAGTACAGCGGCCACAGACTTCAGACTTCAGGAATACGCTGTATCAGTGCGCGCGAGCGGCAGGGGGCGCCACGTAGACCATCCGGGAATTTCAGTTTGGAAATTCAAAACAAAACCAGCCTGGGAGACTCCCGACATGCACCGCGGCGAGAACAGCCTCTGACCGTTCAAATAATTTCACAAAAAAATTATTTAAAAATTCCAGAGGCAAAAATAAGCTAAAAAAACTCCAGGCTTGGTTAAGATTGCCCAAAAGACGGGATACGGGATGGTTTAAAAATTATAATTTGCAGAAGGAAATTTATATTAATTTTTTTTCTTGTCCTCGTGTCATCACAGTGTAGAGCTGCTGCGGCGAGGCGTTGGCGCCATTTTCAAACTCCAGAGCCCAAGTGAATGGAAGTGTAGTAGCAACAAATTTCATTTTTTTTTTATTTACTTTTTTATTTTTTACTTCGACATTTTTACAGTTTGGATTTGATATGTTGCCCTGGATTTAAAGATTTTTTTACTAAGGTAAATATCTATATTTTTATTATACTAACTAAACTTAGCTTAAAAACAGTTTTATGCAGAATTTGCTCCAGAAGTTCATTTATCTAAACTGCCTGCGTACTTTTTATCTGCGAATATTTTTATCTAAGTGCTTGAGGGTTACATATAATCTGTATTATCATTGTAGTTCTACTTCTATCAGTAGGCTACTGTTAAGACTATGGGGGAGAAAAGCTGCATCAGCACTCAGTTAACAAACCTAGGTTAGGTTAGCTTATGTTATTATGGTGGTGTTTAGTTTAGTTAAGCTTAGAGGTGGGTAACCCAGGTCCAGAAAGTAAAAATCCAACCCACGGTTTTGTACCAACTGCCTGGGCGGCTCCACTGCAGCTCAACTATACACATAGTCTCCCAGGCAGTTGGTACAAAACCCTGGGTTGGATTTTTACTTTCTGGACCTGGGTTACCCACCTCTTAGTTAGTTAGCTAGCTAGTTAAATATTAAGAACCACTAGGTAACATATAGCTGCGTAAATAGCTAACATAACTAGCGTTTTAACAAGTTCAGGACAAAGATTAATTATAACTGTAGCTGAGTAGTTAAATAGTTATTGAGGGCATTTGTTTTCAGAGACTGATAAAAAAAAACTGAGATATTTGAAGGAGAATTGGTGATGTAAAGACGTTGTACTGATCTCTCCAAATCTGTAGCGTTAGGAGTTTCCTTGATACAGACTGTAGGGTTTGGTTAGCTAGCTTACGTTAGTGTGTGTTATTAGCTAACTAGTTATTTTACACTACTTGTCCCTGTTTTATTTAGCTAAACTTTTTTCAACATTTTAACGTGGCAAACTGTTTATGTTGTAAACATAATATATAATTCTACTATGCACATCTCATTGTGTCGTATTGGTACTGCACTGTCCTGTCTGTTAAATTGTCACGTTGTATTTATTGTAGTGGTATAGTTTTCTGATGCACTTTCGTTTTACTTTTGCACATTATGTTGTAATATTGTATTATATTGTCCCATGTTGCACCATGGATCAGGCGGAACGTAATTTCATTACTCTGTGTACCTGTATTTAGATGTAATGGCAATAAAAGCCACTTGACTTTACTTGAATAAAGGCAGGTAGCTAGGTTATCTTGTTACTTAACGTTACTTAATTAGATCCGATAGAGCAAGTATAGTTACAGCGTTCGTTATAGCTTATATGTTTAGTAAAGTTATTTATCATTTAGTATGTGTAGCTAATTTTCTTTGTACTTTTTTGTTGGATTTCTCTGCGAAACAACTAACCTAACCCCTCCCTATGTATCGTTGCTGTCCAATGAAAACCTTCTTAACTTTCAATAGAAGTCAATATAAAAAGAGTTTATTTCAGGTAATTTTGGAGATTTTCTATTGGTCCATTCATCAAAAGATTTTGACACAGTGTTAGTGACCGTTTGTGTTCAAATTTTGTAGAAAACTAAAAACCGTCAAAATGTAGATACTTCGATATATATTTTCTTCTCTCTTACTAACGTTAGTTGTGCTTTGAGCTGTAGGCCAGGATCGATATGTTTGTTTGTTTTTTACAGTTAGGTTATAGCTCATGTGTTCATCATTTTTCTTTAATGTCATATTTCCCCGTCTCTCCATCCTCGGTATTTCTGTTGACAGTTTACAGAATATGTAACGGTTAATCTAGCTAACTCGCTGTTAGTGAACACTGGAATTAGTTAGGTTAATTAGCGTTACAAGCTTGATTTCATTGTAAACACAAAAATAATATAAAAACCTAAGACTCTTAAATATAAGATTATATTACTCCCGTTTTCGTAGGGTAACCTAGCTAGATTGAATAACTTATTTATTTGCATTATTTCCACAGTAGACATTACCGTCTTTATTCAACTCGAGACTAGTGAGTATTAAACACGGACTGATAACAGGTTTGAGCAGGTTTCACAGGCTAGGATGATGAAGCCAATTATTTTGAGCTCATTCAGAGCAGTTTGTGATGACAGGTCTGTCCTACCCACCGCCACGTAGTACTATATTCCCGAAAATAAGACCTAAGCTACATTTTGCCCTTTTATGCTATTTTTTTAGATTTATTGACGCATCAAATTATCAGTAGCTTGCATACGTAGTGCGAACCTATTCATTCAAACACCGATAAATAAATAAATGCACGTGTGTGCTATACTTTATATAACGTTACCTGCAACGGTAACCTATAGGTCACACTTATACAGTTATTAGTTATAGAGATATTAGGTCCATAGGAGACATACATTAGGCTGTATACTCTCAGACTGTAATACTAATAAGACAGTGGTGTAAATGTGTGGTGGTGCGCAGTTTGTAACATAAAAGTGAAGTTTAAAAGGGAATTATGAAGGTCAAGCAGGCTCTTTGCATTGGTGTGCGACTTTTTGTCCTTTTTTGTTTTCATGGTTTACCTTGCAGTAGAAAACTGGTTCAGGTGTTTATGCTCACTGTTTAAAATATGACTGATCTAGTTATAAAATTGGTTATAGCATTTCCATATTCTGATCATAATGTAAGCTGTGTTTTTACATTTTTTTTAAATTTCCCCCATTTTTAATATAACTGAAATTCAATGAAAAAGGTCATTTGGTATATTTGGGTAAATAAAGAAATTGCATATCAGAATGTAGAGCTATATTTTAAAATACCCAATAAACTTGTGCACCTGTCCCTCCACAAACAGCACATACTGCATTAATTTGATTCACTTACATTCTAAAACATTAGCATGTGCAGTGCAAAAATAATAAAAGTTCACATTTTAAAATATTGTACCAGTGTGTTTGGACATCTTACAGTCTATTGAACCACTGCAAACTGAACAGTTTTAAAAGGCAATATTTGCATTTTATAATGTAATTCAGATGTATCATTAAATGGATCATGTTTAATTCTAGTCTAGTGCTTCATACTAAAAAGTGATGTTAAAGAAATATTTTGTCCTGGTGTTTGATGTTGTTTCCTCGCTGGACTGTTTTGGGTCTTCCTGTTTTTGTGTGTGGTTACTGAGGCTTAGTGAAGAAATGTTTTTTTTTTTTTAGCTGAGTGAGATCATGCTTGAAGTGAAATACGGTAGAGAATAAAGACTATTTCAGCAGTTTATTTTCATAGAAACTCTCTGCATGTTGATTCTGCTGTATACTTTGAGTGTTGTATTAATGTAGATATTTTATATTTAAATGAATTAAAACTGACTTGTATTAATATAGAAACATGATAAATAAGTGAGACATGACAAGGTGACTTTAAGCCCTACATAGTGTGTCAACATAGTGTAACTGTCCTTATTTCCAAAAATATTAATGCATTGTTGGTTTGACCTTTATAAAATAGTAAATTAAATTCAATGGCCCTGTGTTGGTCAACCTTTCATCCTGGTAGGATTTTGATTTGATTTTGCTTAACTTTTGTTTTTTTTTGGTTGTGTCTTATTCATAGAGGCCTTTGTCTTGTCTGAGTGTGTGCGTGTGTGTGCGCATGCAACTGTTCAAGCCCAGTTGTCCTACTCAGTAAAACTATCTGTGGAATCAGATCAACATATTCTCCACTTTTTGTACCTCGTCTCATTTTGTGCTGAGACCACAGAGCATAAACCACGCTTCATATTCAAATGCAACTGTGAAAGCCTTTGAAGTCAGAAAAGTTGGAGGGGGTAATTAGGGTTATTTTTGGTTATACATTTCAATTTTTTCCCCACTCGCACTCGTATTTTTCTTTTCAGTTCGGCGAATGAACTGTAGACAGGAAAGGGCATATTTTTCTAATAATGTGTTTGAACCTAAAACACATCCCTGCACAGATTTGAGGATTTAGTCTGTGGCGAACACTTTCCTGCTTCGCAGCACAGAAAATGTCACAAACCCAACACTTTTCCTTGTGTCGTTTCCCTCTTTCCTGGCGTTTCTGCAGTCAAGCCTGCTCCCTCTTTTGTTCCCCCCTCTCCCTCCCTTTCTCTCCGTTGGCTGTGTGAATGCTTTGGCAAGGGTACAAGAAATCAAGCAAGCGAGAGCTGCTAGCACTGGCGCGCCCCAGACACCAAGTCTCACAAATTAATTTTTTGCCCAGAGATGGTTGAAGCAACAGACCCCAAAATTCACACCCTTCTAAGGAGGCCCCAGGGCAACATTCAGATTTTTTTTTGGATTTTTCCAGCCCCCCGAAAATGTTCATTTTAATTGTAGAAAGTGATGCCCCGGGAAAAAGGCTACAACCCCTGCTTTTTATGCCTACCAAGTTCCTCAGGCAGCCTCACTAGCTAGAGCTAAGCAGAGGCTGCACACTGCATGGGCTGCTGGTCTGAAAGTGAATAGGGAGAGAAAAGGGGTTTAGGGGCTGAAAATAGGTGGTGGGGGACAAAAGGTTTAGGCACTTATTTTATTCTGGAAGCCCCCAACCTGGAATGGAAACCCAGAGCTTAGACAAGTGGGTGTATTTTTGACCTCAAATTAAGACTTGGAATGCCCATTGATGAGTGTATGTGTGGATTTGTTTTCTTTTTAATTATATTGCTACAAATTTGTTTAAAGTGATTTAGCTATTTTAGTTGTTGTTTTTTCTCTGTATTTTTAGGGAATTTACACATTTCCATTTGACAGACTTACTTGGTGTGTTTAACCTAGTTTTAAGAAAGATGGCAAAAAAGTTATTTGGAGACAGTTTTGCTTTTCTAAAAACTACAACATGTTAAAGTTAATTGAATTGAGTTACTTTATGATGTTTTTCTCTACCCAGGTGCAGAAGTGACTAAATTGGGAGATGAATGTTGAGTGAGGTTGCTTTTGGGAGTATCTTCGAGTGGCTCCCCTGTTGCTTAACAGACTGAAGAAAAAGGATCGAGGGTAAGTGAATTTCTTTTTCTCTGTCTGCTTCAAAGCTTAACCAAAATGGCCCCTCGTTTGAATGGGTAAGCAAAGTTAGGCCAGGGAGTGTGTGTGCGTATGTGTATTTGTGTGTGAGTGAGCGAGAAAGCGAGTAAGCTTGCTCTCTCTCTCTCTCTTGCTCACTTTCTCTCCCCACCCATTTTCAGTCTATCCTTTTCTCATATTATCTCTCTCTTTTTCTCTCTCTCCCTTTCTCTTTCAGTGCCTCTCTTTGCACCTTTTACATGTCTGATCTGATCTCACTCTGTCCTGTCTCTTTCTCTTCATGAAAAAATGAATTCCTTATTTAATTCTGACGAACTTTTGATTGAAGCTGCTCTTTTATTAGACATAATGGACTTTAGACTGAAGTCTTTTACTAATGTTCTGTTATTTGAATGCATTTTTGCTTAACCTTACAAATTTATACTTGTTTTAAAGGTTACCACATTTATTTTAGTAGTCCTAAAAAAAACAAAACAAAAAAAAAACCAAAACACTAATTAAATGTTATGTTAATGAGTATCGTTTTTAGTCTCATTATGGTTTTAATATACATATTTTGTTTTATAGAGGCTATTGGTGTAAGTTGTTCTTGTACACTTACTGCAATAATTGTGATTTTAAAAAGTAGTTTAGTTATAGTCTGTCATATCCAGACATTGATTTAAATCAAAAATGTAAAACTGTATTTTGTTTCATTTCATTGATTTTTTTAATAAAGAAAAATGCTTTTCCTGTTTCTTAAGTATTTAGGTTAGTGTACTGTTTAAATGTCAGTGATGGTGTATGGGTGTCTTTTTAGAATTTGGTGTCAGGCCTGCCTTTGTTTTTTTAACTGAATGTTTGTTCTAAAAATTGTGAAAAGTACTTTGTCTAATCGTTTGGATTTGACAAAATAATTCCCACTGGGTACATCTCTATTGAATGTCACTGTCAAGGTCACACTTTGGGATTTCTTCTATGCTTCTATGCCTTTTTTTTTTTTTTTTTTTTTTTGTCACATTTTCAAAATATACAAAGCTGTGATGCAACCATTTATTTTACTCACTGTGACTAATTGTTTATCTATTATCTATTGTAATATTTGTTTTTTTTTCTTCTTCAAATTGTATGATTGTCTTTGTATTTATCTTTGTTGTGTAATTTGTCTAACCCTGTTTTCTCTGATAGTGTAGCTGTGTGGTACATTGGAACACAATGTGATTTTCTTTTTAAATTAAATTTTAATTTTATTACAACAGTGGATGCAAGTTTACAGTATCACTGTACAGGATCATGTGACTAAAAAAGTGATCGTGAATGATATCTGCATTATTTAGGAAATAAATATATATCCAAATTTGGTAAGTACATCTTAGAACTGTTCATCATTTAATGAATCAAATTAGTCTGTTTTTCCCATTTAATCTAATTAGTGGGCACTCTATTTGTAGACTGATCCTTTAACAGTCTTTATTACATTTATTTCCTTGTTCTGCCTGCTGAATCCTCCATTTTGTTTTTTCTATTAAACATCTATTCTTGTTGCCACGTTAAAAAGGCCTATCATTGTAAGATACAGATGATCACAAGCCCTCTTCATAATGGTCTGCCAGCACAATTGGTAAAACCAATTTGGTAAAAGTTTGTTAGATTTTTATTCACACATTTATTTATTTATTTTTTTAATAAAAGAGATTTTTCTACCCTATTTCCATTACACATATCTACATCATTCAAGCAAGCTACTTTACTTCACATAGAGAAAAACAATAAAGAAGCGGTATATTAAAAAAAATAGACTGATTTTTTTAAAGAACAGACTTTGTTTATACTAGATCTTTGCCTTTTATTAAGAAAAAACAGCATCTCATAAGCATCTCCCTCTGCCCTAATTTGTAGCCAGAGTACCCTTCAGCAGCACATCATGATTTGCAGGTTCCTATGCGATTTCCAAATCATTTTGTGCTGTTACTGGGTGCCCTGGTGATTCTGCGGTAACGAATAGTCATCTGTGTGCTTCCTCAAGTGTTCTACAGGAATAAGATTGTTGGTAATGGTAACTACTGTTCAATAAGATAAAAGTATAATGACCTAATGGAGTATGTTTGTAAGTACTTAACATATTGTGGTGCATTGAAAAACAAATATGTTCTCAATATATATCACTTTTTTTCCTCAGTTGTCCTGTATTATGAAGTTGTATCAGACAATACTCAATTTATTATTGAAATAGATTGGTCTGTTGTCCAGTGCAAATTTAGAATTTGTGTAATAAAAGTGGTCACCTATGTAAGCTTTTCTCTCTCCGCTCCTGTTTGGAAGAAGCATGTCTGACCAGCTTTATTTTAGTGTCTATTACACACTCTAGTCAAGCTGTGCAAAGAGAAACATCTTTCATAATATTCTTCCTGTCTGTTCTGTTCCTCCAGACAACACTCATTACTGCAGCTTTGTCTCAGTGTGCCTGACACCAGCAGCACATCAATATTGGCAGCTGCCCTCTCCCTGGGTTGCCAGTATGGTTTGTGCTGCTCCCGTCAGACAGACACACTCATCACTCTCTTGAATACTGATCAGCAAGACAAATGCATATCCTTGGTTAATAATGTGTGTGTTTTGCAGTCCGTATTGTTCAAAAGCTTTCACAGATTTTGAAAGGAAATGTTTTTTTTATTATTATTATTAAAAATGTTGAAGTAGCAGTAAATAAAATACATTTAAACCCCACTGAAGTTATATTTTTTTATTATTTCAATGAGTTTAAATGAGTGTAAGAAATCCTGGTTTACATTATTCGTTTTGTTTTGGTCATGCAGAAACAAACAAGAGGGTTTACACATGATGCCTAGTCATTGCAAGGAGTGTAATCTAAAAAAGGTAAACATTTCCAGTTCATGAACTTTTTATATATAAGTTATATATAATTATACATAATGTTATATTGTCTCTTAAAATTGAAAAGCTTCATTTGTCATAAATATTTCATTGATTTTTAATCAAGGAATTCAGCTTTCAGCTAAACTCACTGCTGTGGTTGCTGGTTAATTTTTATTGGGTTATCAGTGGCACTCATAGCTAAAATAATGGATGCTCAGTGAGCTGGGATAAATGATTTCAGTTACAATCATGTGTTCCTAATATTAATGACCTGTCTGAAGCTGCCGTTCTCACTGTCTATTATTTACCAAATGTTGCAAAAGTGGATCTGGGCCTGTATTCATAAACTGTCTCTGAGGAAATGCATTTTTCACTCCCCCAAAATTTACAGATTATTTTAAAAGCTAGGAGTAAATTACTCACTACATTTACAGTTTATTCTTGTACATAATTCACACCAAGCATAATATAATAAGGATCATGTACAACCCAAAAAAGGTTAGACAAGTTATTAGACTTGTCTTACTTCTTAGGTTGAAACTTTTATTACTTTTCTAGTAGTACTGGCTGTACTGGAGGAAAAATGAAATCTGTCTGTCCAACTAATTCATTAAATACTTCAGTGGAAATTGTGTTTTCTAATTTAAAAGCATATACATTTTATGCAATAGTCAGGAATGAATAAGGTAGAAATTTTGTTTAGTTATAAATCATTTAATTTTAGATTACAAATAGCTCTAGACTGATCCAAAGTCTCGTGTCACCCTTGAAACAGCTCACTTAATATTGATATGACACAGGTGCAGGCAAATCACAAAACAGCATTATAGCAGAAACGTCAGTTAGTTCTTCGAGGGCCGCAACTCTGACAAGATTTATATTCTCCCTTCTACTGCAATGAGTCACTTGCAACAATCTGACATAGGTCTGTTTTTAATAAGAACATATTGAACTGTATTTTGTGGCCCTTCATAAATTGGCAAATCTGGGATTGGTCCGTCCCAAAAATTTAATATTAGGAAACATGGCAAATTTTGCCACCACATGTTCTTATTTACTATTAAACATGCACAGGTAGCACAGGTTGTGTAAACAGAGCTTATATAAAATCACAGCTGTAAGAAGACAGGCCATGTTACTGTGTACACAGTCATCCCGTAGGTACATGCATTCTTCATCTCAATCACAAAAATGGAGTATAAATTTGGATTAAAATCAGCTTATTTATATATTTACATATCAACGAAATACAAAATATAACTGTCATTTACTGTCTTCTAATAACAGCACATTCTTAGTTATCAAATGAAAGTGTTGATGTGGGGAATTAAAACCATTTCAAATGCATTTATAATACACAAAAATATGGTGGCATCTGACAAGTGGTTTCCGAAGCACGCCTGGTCGTAACATTTATTACTAAAACTGTACATAAACATTTTTACATTACTGTTTTAGACAATTTATATTCAAACAAAGTTCATACCAAAAAGGAGAATGTAACTGAATTTTAAGATAAGTCCAGTCTGAAGTGACGTGATTTTTTTTTTTTCTCTCTCTTCCATCCGATGATAACTTGCAGTTCAGCGGGAAAGGAGAGGCAGGTCACTGGAGTTCATGATGAGACTGGAGTCCAGATTTAAACTATCTGTAGGAACAAATGTTGAGCAACAGTTTCAATACCATTCAGTACCAGGTTTACTTGTAACTGTACAAGTTAAATTAAATGGAGGATTTACATAGAATAGTTCACTAATACAACAGTTAATTATCCTGAACACTCCAACAGATTTCCTATTTTAGGGGAAAACAGAGAAATGACCACTTAGGATGCCAAAAACAGGATTCCCTTCTTTCTTTTATTATTAGTCAAACAGGTGTGGAGAGGAGGGTTGTTCAAAAACATTGCCGCTGTCTTGTGAAAACATTTCCATTTTAAGTTTTAACCAAAGTTTGAACCCTCTGTACACTAAATTAACCCATCAATAAAAACCTTATTAACACTAACTTTAATTTTTTGCATTCTCTTTTTTAAAGATGTTTTTTAATTAAAATTGGCCAATGGCATCAATTTACATATTTATAACATTAACTACCAACATCCAATAAAATACATAAATAAATAATGACAGCGGTTGGTTTAGTCATCAAAGCCACAAAATATATAACCTTTCTTATATTTAAAATACAAGCATGAACATATAGTACCTTAATTAATTAATTAGACATTAGTAGTGATATTGTTATCAAGTATAAACTTTTATGTAATTATTGTGGCATTTATTTTTATCTGTCAGAAATGCAGATGGATGTTCTTCAGGGTAAAATGCTTTTTTTTTTTTTTTTCCTGGAAAATGTTTTTGTTGCATGAATTGGTTCAGAGCCGTGATCCCATCATTAGTTTGTCCTTAAATATTTAATACATTTATGCATACAGTACCATTTAAAAGTTTGGAAACGCCTTTTCTCAGTCAATAAGTTTTTTTTAATTTTTTTTGTAAATTTAATATTCAAGACATTAAAAGCTATACAGTAACACACGCAGAATTGTTTTGTAAACAAAATGAGTATGTTTAAGACTTTAGATTTTTCTGAATGGCCACATTTAGCTTTGAGGAAAAATCTGTACACTCTTGGTATTTTAATCTCTGTCTTTATCAGGGAGAGTCACCTTTTCTCAGCATCTTGAAGGAATTCTTGAAAGTGCTGAACAATAGTTGCGGCTTTTCCTTCATGCTATGCTCCAGCTCATCCCAAACCACCAGTTAGGGTGAGGCTGTTTTTTTTGTCTACTACATCATTCTATACGTATCCATTAATTGTTTATCTTTAATATTAATCTACAATGTAGAAAAATGAAGTTGTGTCCAAACATTTGACTGGTACTGTACATACACACACACACACACACACACATATATATATATATATATATATATATATATATATATATATATATATATATATATATATATATATATATATATATATATATTTCTGCTTGTGGTCACCTTTTGGTTACAAATCAGCTGCATAATACCTTGATCAAAATTGAGTTTTTTCGTCGTAGAGCCATCACCAAGTCCCTCGATGTCCACTAGATCGCTATTTACATCCGAGTCATTCAGGGCACTGAGAGTAACCTCTGTGAAAGATATTCATTAACATCACATAATTTTAAATAAAATAAGAGGTTTTTGTAATCTGAAATGAAATTAAAATTCCTGAGGAAGCGTACCTGCTGTCTTTGGCTTCTTAATGCTGGTTGGACCTGAGGGTGCTCTCTGTAAGCCTGTTGTCACTACTACCTGGGATGTTGGCACAGCCATGACTGTAGGTGGTGGAGGGGGAGCAACAGCAACTTGTACCCTTTTAGTACTTTTTTTTGGCGACTCAGAAGATAAAGGAACACCACTGTCTTCATAAAGCTTCCTTTTTACTGTCGTTTTGATCTGTGCCCTAGATAAAAGAGATGTAGTTGAAAGTGTATACAGTAATAGGGCTCACAAACCACTGTGTTGTTTTTAAGACTTTAGTCCAGTCATCTTGAATTACACAAGATTATATTAAACATGTTTACATGTCATATAAACCAAGCCTCAGTTCTTTTGTTTCTCTTGAATTTCCACGAAGAATATGGAAATATCCTCACCACAACTGCATGTACAATCCAGAAAGTGTGCCCTACATGAAGGTGCACCATTTTGAATGACAAGACTGAGCTTTCTCATGCATACGCAAAACTACACAATCCATTACAACTATAATAAATAAATCAGAATAATCCACATTCTGCTCACTGTAACTAAGCCAATTACAGTTCAATCCAGTACAGGAAATAAATCAATCAAAGTAGGGAGACCTGATTCCTTACACTGTGCGCTTCTTGATGACCGAGCTGAGCACATTCAAGTCGTCACCAAAGCGCCTAACAGCCGACCGGAGCATCTCAATATCAGTGTCCGTCCATTTAGCTCTGCAAGGAGACAAGGAGCAACCAGGACACAGGTCCTATGGTGTGACTATACTTTACTCTGAATATAGATAATCTTATTTAGCTTTTAAGAGTTGATGAGAAGTGGAAACGTTTTTATTTGCTTTTTTTTTTAAAGCCAAAACACCTAACAGGCTTCTTAAATAAACATTCAAGAAATTCAAGAGAATCAAAAGACATTGAAGGCTAGCCATTAAAAAAAAAACACAACTGGCAAATATAGAGGATGTATGTAAAGTGCTGAGCAATACTGGTACTGGAGTGAATACTGATTTGTAGTTTTATTGGTATTGATAAAGATGTGTTAACAACATTACCAAATTTTACTTTGATAGAGTAGTAAAAAGAAACCATGTAAGATTCAATATTTTATTGCAGGGGTAAACCACAGGGGATGGTATCTAGTACAGTTTGCTGATTTGCTGAAACCTGCTCTACTGCATTTAGTTTACTTGTATAATTCAGAGTATCAATATCATTTTTATTTATTTACTTTTTTATTTTATTTGATCTTTTACATATTGTCACTGTTGTACAAAGCAAGATTGTATTACATGTAGTAACATTTTTAAACAAAAGCTTTATTGTTTGTTATTTACTGCTGTTTGATGTGACCTAATAAAAAGTGTTTGCCTTTAGTGTCTGTGGTCATGTTGATGGATGTCAGTGTGAGACTAATAAATTACATCCTATAAAAACAGAATTAAAAACAGTCTTTTCACATACATTCAACATTTGTTAAATGTAAAATAATTTTTAAACCAAAGTTTTTTTTTTTTTTTTACAAAACATAATTTACAGCTGCTTGAGTGGACCTAATAAAAAGTGTTTGTGATCATTTCAATAGACATCAGCGTGGGACTAATACATTATTCTATAAAAAGAGTAATACTAAAAATAGTCATTTCACAAAAAAAAAAAAAGTCTTTGTGCATAAATGATAACTGGACATGTATATTTACTTAAGTATTTAACTTGAACTCTAAAGACAAGTATTTTTGTAGTTTATCTCAGGTGGAGGTCTGAAAGGTGATCTAGTTAGCCACTGCCGATTACACACCAATTGTGAAAAGGGCTTGTTATCGGTATAGATGTGAGCAGGCTAGTATTTTACCGTTATATGTCTCGGTATCACTCCATCTCCATCCCTAAAAACGTAGCTATATTTGTGAAAGAGTTCTGCCTCCACCTTTAGAGGGATTTAGTTACTTACCCTGCTGGACTGGAGTCAGCCACTGGGTGCAGCTGCATGGTGAGCTCTCCTAGTTTCGTGAAAGCAGCTCCTGCTGCAGAGAAGATCTCACCAACCTACATGTCGCACACACACAAACACACAGAGAAGAAGAGGTTAAAAGAGGTTTTGAAGCTGTCTGAGCTGGGTGTGATAATAAAACCCAGGCTATTTAAGCTATTAACTAACTCGTGTAAATATACCAGCTTAGACAGTAGGTGAGCTAGCATGCGGGCTAGCACCTCGGCTAAACAACAACATGCACACGAATTATTGTTAGACAGTGTTTACGAGCTAGTCAACGCTATGACCGGCTGCAGGGTGTTGATAAAGGTGAAATGGGACTCGTCAGTTACTGCGACGCTTTTTTTTATATACTGTTAGATTAATCAAATTGACGTTGAATCAGAAAAGCTCGCGTTAGCCAGGCTAGCTAAGCTAACCCAGCTACACAACTTTACCTTTGTTGATGCCGAGGTCATTGTTCGTCAGATCTGCGTGTCTTTAACGTGGAAAACTGCAGTAAATAGCCGCTGTTCGCCCAGCTGACATGTGCCCTACAGATGTAGCTGATATAAACACTGGGTTATTAATCTTTAACATTAGAGAAGAGGGATGTTTTGAACTAAATGAGCTACATTAGTGCGCCATAAAGGGTTCAGTTCGCTCCGCGCGTTCTCATTGGTACATAATCTTCCGCCTGCTGTGATTGGCCAAGACCGCTCCGGTATGCAAATAATATTCTTTTTTGTCCGCACAAATGCGCAAAACATGCGATTTTAGAAACCAGAGTAAAATAAAAACAAAATATTTAATCCAAATTTATTATTGATTTATTGGACACAATAATACAAGTAGTTTGGTCCTTTGTTTTAAACCATGTAACACCTTATTTGATGTTCACAAACTGCTGTACAGTCAGGTTCTTAATTATTTGATCATACAGCTCTGGAAAAAATAAGAGACCACATCAGTTTCTGAATCAGTTTCTCTGATTTTGCTTTTTATAGGTAGAGGGGTTGGACAATGAAACTGAAACACCTGTCATTTTAGTGTGAGAGGTTTCCAAGGTGGCCAATCTTCATTAACTGCACATTGTACCAGTAAGAGCAGAGTGTGAAGGTTCAATTATAATGTCAGCATACCACCAAGAAGGATGAACCACATCCAACAGGATTAACTGTGAATGCAAGAGAAAGCTGCCTGAAAGGGATGTTCAGGTGCTAAGCCGGATTGTATCCAAAAAACTTAAAATCACTTAAAATAAACAAGTTAATATTTATAACATTTTTAGAGTTCAGAAATCAATAATTGTTGGAATAATTTGCTGGTTTTCAATCACAGCTTTAATGCATCTTGGCATGTTCTCCTCTACAAGCCTTACACACTGCTTTTGGATAACCTTAAGCCACTACTGTTCAGCTTGGTTTGATGGCTTGTGATCATCTATCTTCCTCTTGATTATATTTCAGAGGTTTTCAATTTGGTAAAATCAAAGAAACTCAACATTTCTAAGTGGTCTCTTATTTTTTTCACATCTGTATGTCATTATTTTATGTAACACTTGTAATATTTCCACTAAAAGCACAATACATTTCAAATAAAGTAAAGTAAATGTAAACTTTCATATTTAATTTAGAAATCTATAATTACCAACAATATATTAACCCCTTTACAGGCCAGCATTTTTCTCAATATTCTGCCTGATATTACACACCTTATTCTTGTTTTTTTAAAGCATTGGATAAAAAGGTAATCAAAAATTTTAAAAGAAGCATTACTAAATAATACTAATTGTATTTGTAAAACAAAATATGTTTAAATAAATCAGCAAATGTCAACGTATAAAATAAACATAAATAATAAAAATAGCTCTTTTTAGACGTCAATTTCAAAACGAACATTTCTTGTCCTAGAAACCTTTCATTTTGTTACAGTTGTCTAGTTTTTATGTTTGTTTTTTCAAGCATTCAGAATTTAGGTGGATTTCTCCTACTAATCTGAACTCATACGTGAAGTACCGAGTCGACAGGCAGCTTCTCCAAGTGTCCTGTTTGTAATCTTCCTTCTTTTTTTAAATATACAAAATCTGTGGAACATAGAATATATATATATATATATATATATATATATATATATATATATATATATATATATATATATATATATATATGTATATATATATGTATGTATATATATATATATATATACATATATATATATATATGTATATATATATATATACATACGTATATATATATACGTATGTATATATATATATATATATATATATATATATATATATATACGTATATATATACATATATATATATACATATGTATATATATATATATATATATATATATATATACATATATTCTGAGGATGGTCTCTTTCACTTTAATTATACCCATAATAATATTGGACTGCAGATTTAGTTCCCAAGAACTGCCACCAAATGCAAATAATCAACTGAAACTGCTTATCAGTCAACTTTCCAACTACTTTTAAGTTCATAAAAATGGAGAAGTCATGTAAAAATTCTGCAGTTTCGTAACGTCTTAACCAATGTTTTTGTGAAACCACTTAAAGTGAAAATCTACACTGCAATCAAATCTTTATTTCTTTATGTCTGAACCACTGACTTGGTGTACAAAGGCAGAATGGAAATGGAAATGTTGGTGCCTTCCAAATACTTAATGATCTCTTTGTATGTATGTAATGAATTTCTGTTGGAAATAATAGTAAGAATAGCATTGTGTAAAAAGCACAATAAAATTGGTGTTGTTAAGAATTAACAACATTTTGGGATATGAACCACGCCTCAATTTCCCGTGCTCCTCCCCCTGGTCCTATATATATACCTTCCAGGTGCTCACCTACGCGACTTTCGACCTCGCACCCGCCTCTACCCCATCACCACCCTCATCTTCACTCTCATCTTCACTCTCATCTTCATCACTCATCTTCATTACTCCTAGCTGCGGGGGGGGACCTGGCTTGAGAACCGTCTCAAGCTGTTCTGAACTGTACCCCAAGCAACATCATCACAGTTCCCCTCCCCGCATCGCGTAGGCGGGGTTCATTACAGCAAATTTGATTTATCCAACATTTGATGCACTTTATGTCTTTCTATTGCTTGTTGTCCCATGTTGCACCATGGTTCCAGAGGAACGTACTTTCCTTACACTTTGTACCTGTACTCAGATGTCGTGACAATAAAAGCCTCTTGACTTGTCTTAATTAAATAATATCTTTTTATCTTTCAGATATTTTGATTTGAATATATTGTACCTATTATCAAAGTTAACCAGACAAAAAGCACATTTCTAGATGGGATCTTATTTATTTAATTTTAATGAAGACCAATGTGTAAAATGATATAATATTTTAAGAATATCATTGAGTTCAGTAATATCCACACACTTTAGAACAGAAAGCCTAGTAAAAAAAAGTTCTACTTGAAGTTATTCTTTAGTTCTGTGGGCGCTTGGTGACCTCTGGAGGATAACAAACTACACTACAGTACCCTGACACACTCCTACCAAGGCCACTGCTAGATAGAATATACAGCAAAAGAGGGTGAAGAAAAATATATATATGTTTACGAATAATAATGTTTTTTATTGTTAATGATAATAAATATCTGACCTGAAATGTAAAGGTTTTTATTGTTTCAGGAAGCAAATAATCTGGTAATTCAGACAATTGCTAATTTCTGTAGTAATTGTAGCTGAAAATTGTCTACACACTGTAGAAATATTAATGCTTATTATTGATTCATAATTCAAAACATGGCAACTAATAATTTAATTTAATCAAAATCTCATTTTTCTGTCCAGTAATAATAATAACATTTGTATGATATGGGATGACTTTATAAACATTTTCTGAAAATAAAACCAAAAAGACAATTTGACTTTAATTTTAATTATGCAGTGTTATGCTCCACAGTTTTATTTTATGGAGATGCAGTTACACTCTTTCCTCAGACATAAATTTTTCTGATTGCAGTAAAATATAAATTGACTTCTTAAGTTTGGCTTGTCCACATGTTCTGTAACCTACTTCAGACTATAAGTTTTGATAACAAGGTCACAGACAAGATTTCTTGTATGAAGATTAAGCAAAACTGCACAGTGAAATGGTAAGTTACTCTTTTCTTATATCCTTAATTTTTATATGTTAAGCTGCAGAGGCTGTGTTTTTTAAGTAAAAATGTCAAAATATCTTGTCCTTTTGTCAAAGGTGGCCAAACTTGCTAAGGACTCTTATTTTATTTATGTAAAAACAAGTCTTGAATTATAATTATTACTAAATTATTCATAGTTTGTAATGTAAAATATAGCAATATAGTTTTCATTTGGGACATTACTGTTTTTCCATTCATTAGCGAAAATGAAGACACAAGGTTTTGTTCCAATATCAACAATTCTAAGTATTTAACAACTAATATCAAAAACTTGTAATGTATACAATCCCCTTTGAGTTAAGATTTAAAACAATGTGTGGAGGTGGTACAGAGCTGTGGTACAGAGCTTTGGCACCATCTTCTGGAAGGTCTGTTGGGTGTTTTAATGTTATATTGTGGGCAAATTCTCAGAATGTACCTGATACATAATCATAAAAAATAGAACATCGGTTGTCCCGTATTAGTTTATCATCCATTATTCCATATTAAGCACTGTTTATTTAATTGGCATTGTCTAAGGAAATCTCCTTAACTTATTTTCTTCTAGACAACAATAAAATCAGACGAAAAGACAAGAATGACCTTAGCAGTAAGTCTCCTGCTACTGCAATGTTCTCCTGAGATAAAGACCTCAGTCATCTCATGTGTGTCTCCTCTTGAGATTGTTGATTGTAAAGCATTCTTTGTCTCTAGTCTTCAAATGCACTATATAAGTATAAATGTACATTAACTTTATTTATTAGTCTGTAACTGAAATCTGCATCCACTAGGCCTCTGCAGTCTTTCAAGTCACCATATTTATAGTCTCTTTCTCTAGACGGCAGTATTTCTTTCTACACAGACTGGGACAAAATTCCAGAGACAGGATCTAGTTTTGACTGTGATTCAACATTCTTCTGCTATTTTCCTTGATGATTACAGACTCTTAAAAATCAGATTTTACTGTTTTCTTCTTTTTTTCCAATGTGCATCCAATCAAATGCAGTTCATTTTGCTTCTCAGTAAAACAGCCCATGCATCATTGATATGCTAATCTCATCAAGACTATTGTTGAAGTGGGTATGGCAGTTTAGTGCACACTAACAAGAAGCAGCACCAGCTGTCTTTCCAGTCCCACTTACGGTTTAGTACCATAGTCTTTGAGATCGTCTAGTTAAGTGCTCCCCAGTGTGCACTACAGCCAGGTTTATGTCCTGAAACCAAATCAAGGGAAAACCAAATGTCTCTTCCTTTTAAAAATAGGTTGCGGGATTAATGTGTGAAGACTCTGACATTCTGTACTCTCAGGATGTGTTATGCACTCTATAATTCAGCCCATAAATCTTTAGGCTTTTACCTTTTTTCTGTAATTTTGCTTTTGTACATCAGCCCAATGGATTTAAAATATATCAACCAAGATAATTGTTTCTATAAACAGCTACAGAATGCTAAACCAACATTTGGAATTCACCCCAGATATTTTTTTTCTCTAATTTGTCATGAAATTGTAATTGAAAGGCTACCCTTAGATATCATGCTGCTTATCAGTTGATTCTCTAATTACTTCTGAGCTTGCAAAAAAAAAGAGAGAAAATAATCTATGGACCTGCCTTGGTATGTAAATAAATCTGCTCTGTTTTTTAATAATCTGATTTAACCTGGACTGCTTTGTAAATAATGCGCAGTCATTTAGGACACATAATTTCCGTATTGTAAGTGTCATGCCAAAAACATATATCTCATATCTTGTGCCATTTGTTCTTGTTCTTCACACTTGGATTTAATGACTTGGTATTTAATTTTTTTAATTGACATCCAATTAAATTTCCTTCATTTATAAGCAATGTTTTATCTTGTACTTTTGCTCTGTAAATTATTTATTGACTGTTATTGGCACCATCTACTGCCCTTTTTCACCAAAGTTTTAATACCCTTTGTTTGACAATCTATTCTTCTTGTGTGTATTTATCGTATTGTGTTGTTTTAAGCTACTAAATGCCGAAAATTCCTTTGGCATCAATTACTTTACTATCTACCTACCTAATTTAAAATGCTTTTTCCCTTTTAATGTAAAGTTCCTATTTTGCAGATATGAGTATTTTACCCCAAAGTTGTGGGATAGGTGACCGTGATTTTTGCCATGTTTGATGAAAAACTAAAGATTGTTGCACTGACCTGAAGGATATGCATGTGGGGCCTTTCACACTGAATAATTGCTTGTCCAGCCGGATGCTGTCAGTCACAATCGTTAACACCCACTGCACTGTCCACTGTGTGCAGTAATGCCCTATAGAATGTATGTCCAGCACACACACACATTAATCTGTGGACTGTGAAAATTAAAAGCCTGGACAGCTTCAGATATTAAGTGTTTCCATCCTTTAGGCACCCACTATTAGACCTCACTTGAAATCACATAATTTACGTTATCTTGTCATGAGCATGCAGTTCAAGCTTCCTTGTGAGAAACATATAAAGGACTTATACAGGCTCATTAGTGCACTGTGCAACAGTGTGAAATCCAAAAGTAGGCAACAATAAATTGTAAGATTCCTTTAAGATGTGTTCTTCGGATTTTCAGATTTTTTTTATCATACTAAAATTTCTTTTGTTTTGTCAGATTTCTATACCTGCAATTTAAAGCTTTACAAAAGGTTATTAACCTGAATGTGTGGCACAAGTTAAGTTCTTTAATTAGAGTAAGGAATTAGACTTGAGTCATTAGTTCATTTATTAAATGGCCAATCAGTTAACAATTGTTTATGAATCCAAATGCATTTCTTTTTCTTTCAAAATGGTGGTGTGTGGTACCCTGCAAGAATCCAGCACCTAATCCAGGAATTTTCCTGCTTTGCTCCCAATGCTTCTGGGTAGACTCTGCACCCACTGTGATCCTGATCAGGAACAAGATGATGAAAGGACATTGGAGCTGATGAATGTCAGTTTTTCAGGGTGCTTCCATGTCTATGTTACCTTTTGCACAAATTCATTTGATTAGAGTTGATATGGGTGGATGGAAGTGGTCATTTCATAATGCCATCACTCTAAAACTCTTCATTTTGATACCTTGATTTTAATGCCGTAAGTAAAAAAGACACAAAGGCTCATGACTCCGTTTAAGTCAGTCTGTTTAATGAGGTTTTGTTGGAGGACTTCAGATACAGTGCCCTGAGAGGGCAGAAACATACCATGCAGAGGAGTCGCACAGTGCTGTCACCACACAATTTTGGCACAGTGAGCAATATCTGGACCGAAAAGAATAACATGAATAGTGATGGCACAAACAAATGGACAACCCATCAAAATACCTGCCAATTTTGAGGGGGAATAGAATCATACATATTTCTCTGAGGATAAATGTTCCCTTAGGTCTACAAGACCACACATTTTTTGGCAGGAGGCCTACACTGGATACCAATTAGTGGTGGTGAAAAAGGAGGCTGCATTAATCACAACAGTTGTGTAGGTCATTTCTAATATTAAGTCACTGACAGAAATACTACCAATAAAAACACCCTCTATTGCTTTGTCCAGATATGTGTAATCAGTGACAATTCCCAACAACATCATCCTCAATGTAATCTTCACCATTATCTTCATTTCCAATCACTCTTTTCTCATTAATTAAACACTGACACATTCGATTATCAAACATATTCCATTGCATGTAATGTCCTCTTATTGCTAACATCAATCTCAGGGCCATTAATACTGTTTTAATTTAATATACTTCATATAAATCTGTTATTTATTTTAATATACATCAGCACTGGCATATTGTTACAAGGGATAACAGTCATTTTTTTTAGTACAGAATACAGAGGGGAGGAGGAGCTCTAGGGCATGCACAGGAGTTTTCATTGGACGGAGGAGATAAGGACGCCCTCTCCTTGAGCAAAGGGGGCAAGAGCAGCTGTCATTCAATCAAACTCACAGAGAAACGCGCGCACAGCCACACTGTAGACACATGCAGTTACTTCACTTATCTCTTCTACTCAAATATTTCTACCTAAATAATTTAAGACAGTACTTTTCTGCTATTCCTTTTTTCATGTGTGATTACATTGTTTAAAAGTAAAAGTACACTAATCCAAGCATATCGAGGTTTCATGTCTGATGACAGCCAACCGCAATGCTCCTGGGAGGAACCGCTGTCCAATCACAGCACAGCATGACCTTCCACACATCCCTTCCACAGTGTTAACCAAAGTATAGTATACATAAATAAATAATTTGTGGGTAAATCAGTGGTGTGACTTATAGAGATAAATGCAAACAACCACACACTTTATAATGTATAAACAGAATAAACAGACAGACAGAAAAGAAAGCTTATATAATGGAGAAAAAAAATAGATACATTCAAATGATCACAAAAATCATAATAATATATGTTTAAAAGCTGTCCTGAAATACAGTAATAAATACAGTACACAATAATTAAAACACGTATCCTGATTTCAGCAAACTAAAACAATGTACACAATGTAGAGATTTAGGCTGTCTCAATTCGTATACTACCAGCGGTGGTGTACTAATTTGATGGTAGTACACTTTTAAAAATAAAGATGCTAAACTGGGTTTGCTGAGCGATTCTCATAGAAGACCCTTTTTTTAGTTACTTAATTTTCTCTCCATTTTTAGCTAAGCCAATACACATACCCTCTTTATAGAATGCTCCCAACACTAGGAGAGTGAGGACAAGGGCATGCCTCCTCTGATTCAAGTCAGCCATGCAAGTAAGCTAACAGGAAAGCGGCGGCTCCCCAGCACTGATATGTTGGCCAAAAGATGCCTGTGCTGGCCAGCATCACAATGGGATCAGAGAGAGTCCCATAAAACCTATTTATACAAAAATATTCAAGTAAACTTAAAATGTAAACCTTTTAAAAGAAGGAACATTTGGAACATTTTACCAAAATGGTTCTTGTAAGAGCCATAAAAAGGATTCTTCTATCCCACTGCTCAAATAATTCTTGGTAGCATCTTTACTTTTAAGAGTGCATGTGGTTTGAAAGAGCTCTAGATCTGTTAAATGATGTAAGCATGCAACAAAAATACAACAAAAAAAACAGACATGCTGAAATGTAATAAATACAGAACAAACTCTTTTAAATGAAAGTGCCAAAAAATGATTATCTGCAGCGTCGCCAGGAAATGCCACATTTATATTTCAGAAGGACCTTTCATTGGTTAATCATTTAACTTTAAGGTCCTTTGGGAAAGCAATAGTGGTTTATTTCTATGGTATTGATTTTACGGCAACATGTTTTGGCACCTTTCATTTTGGTTCTTTTAAGAGTGCAGTGGTGGCTCCTGTGAATTTGTCTTCCCTTCTCTGAACACTTCCTCCAGAACACTCTCTCTGTTTTCCTTCATCATCCACCCACTGCATCAAGTGACTGATGGTGGGGCTGGAGTTAAGATGGCTGACACAGCAGGCTGTCATTTCAAACAAGCACTAACTAAATTACGCTCCTTCCATTACCGTAATGAAAATTCTTTCCCACTGAGGGAGGGGGGGTATTGACTCTTTGGCACACAGACATCACACAGTATTCACGCAGCTCTTTTCTTTTTAGGACGTACACACACACACACAGAGACACACACACACACACTCAGTCATACATGCATACGCGCGCACACAAAATGCCCGGGCGAGTATAATGAACGTAGAGGTGACATTCACGAGTGGTGTGCTACATATAGACAATACATGTAGGTGAATACTGACCCTTTAGGTGCCAAATAGGGGTGTATGTAAGCTCCTGCAAACACACACACTCCCAACAGTCACTTGTGGAACCTAGCACACGCTCACAAACACACAGAACTAGTGGAGGATCATGCTGTGAGCACCAATGTTCATGCAATGTGTACAGCAATCAAGATGAAGACATGTCTACATACTGGCGAAAGTACATTGAAATCACAAGTCACACACGCACTCACTCGCACAGTTGCACACCACAACAAACACTCTCTGGTGCAGTATATAGCCAACACATACACACACACACACACACACACACACACAGACACAGACCACAGACTGAAATGGCTCATGATTCCTATATGTGATATCAAAGAGTTGAGTTGGACCCACAGCAGACAGCAGGTGACTGCACGTAATGATAGAGTATTGAAGCATATAGCAAGACCGAACGACGGTGGGGAAGATAGACACAGAAGAAACGCACTGATAAACACGCCAATGGTCAAGCAGCCATCATAAGTTAAGCAGCCGACTAGAACAGATCAAAGGAAATCCTTAAGTAAAAAAGGGAAATGTGGGATCCTGAGGACCAGAGTGAATGAGGGTTTCCAAGCATCAGTTGTACTGATGCACACGCATACAAACTCTCTCTCTCATACACACACACACACACTCGCTAGTTATCAGAGGTAATATCGCACCTTCAGCATTTTCTCTCCTTCTTCCTTTATGATGACCACAACACTCTATAATCTCTTACCGCAATAATCTCTTTTTTTCAACTCTTAATAACTCTTTACAACAAATAAAAGGTGATACAATATTAAATGACACACATAGCCTTGGTTTTACAGGTGAAGGACAAGACACTTCACAGTGCATTTAGCTGTAATATTCACGAATCCAATCTTAGGCACCGTTCAAAGAATCATCTACTGTAACCCAGGGAACTCTAGAGACTATGGAGTAATATGGTCATCGCTCTTCCTCTCGTTTTCATTCCCTTGCATTCTTTCTCTCTCTCTTACACTTTCTGTACGTCTGTTTAGAGGTCTGTACAGCGCTCTTGCTTGCTGTAGTGATCGAACTGGCTCTTCCAGTGCATCATGTAGGAGCTCCAGCGATGGAACTCAGCCTTCCACTGCTGCTCAGCATCGTCAATGTTATCTGGGTAAAAAAAAGGGAGACAAACAGCACGTATTTAATTTATTCTTTTTTATATAAAAACCTCAATAAGAAAAAAATACAAATATATTTTCTAAGTAAGCTAAGTGAGTGATGCACCAATGATTTTAAAATGCTATTTAGTAGCTACTACTCTACTCTAAATGAATAGATATTTTTTTATTATTATGATTCTAAATAAGGAAATATTTATCTAGCTAAATTTCTTAAAAGTCATAAAAGGAACCGCCAAGTTAATCTAAAAGAACAAAAAAGAAGAAGAACTGCGAACAAGAGGATCTGTGCAGATGGATTTCAGATGTAAACACAAGCCCAAGTCATCCATTAAACAAATTACTCAACAGCAACAGCTTGCTCAAGCTCCACCCATTCATCAGAGCAAAGACCATCTCTGGGGGATTCACAGTTTACGAGTTTGGGTCATTGCAGGCAGACAGCTTCAACCCTTTGGAAAACAGGGCACTAGCTGCTTTATGTTCTGCTTCACATCCAGTATAATTACGCCAGTTGGCACAAGGACTTTGTTTAGTTTTGAGATACACATCCAATGACAAGGCATTTCCTCACAGAGTCAAATGACTTATTTACTTTACAGTTAGTACTGTATGTTCCCCAAGGATCTTAAGCAGTTTACTACTCTGTCCATAATTACCTCACACATTTAATACTACAACTACACATTTAAATTGAAATTTAATAATACATAAATTAAGTTAGTTCAGCATAGCAAGAGGAGGCAACTAGTAAAAGACAAAGATCCCAGCTCAGGTTTTTGCATGATCCCATCCTGTTAATTTACAGTAACTAGGCCTTCTTTGATTATACAGCATTACGCATTAATAATACATCTCTGAAATTTGACGCCATGTTCTTTTCAGAACATTCAGCATATCCTCAGTTATCGGTTTTGCTCTCAAATTACCATCCTTGCCCAGTATACCTTCATCTGTGGCCCTTAACATGAGTATTAACATGATATGATGCAGAGATTTTGTCCCAGTTTAATAATGCAGGACACTGAGGATAAGATTATAAATAGTTCTCAAATAGTTAAAGTATAATAGAAAAATTAATGATATATATATATATATATATATATATATATAAATGAGCAGTTTCAGTAACATTAATAAATTGTTGTTACCAGTAATGTTGAGTAATCTAGGCAGAAATCGGTTCCAAAGGGCACAGAACTGCGTTTTCAGGCCTTTGATAATCTTTATTGGCTCTGTGTTCAGGGACACATGCTTCTGTTCGTTAGCTGTGAAGAGAGGCCACCGTTTCCGGGTGTCAATAGAGCCATCAGTGTTAATATTGGGGTTCCTGCAAAGGAAAACAGAAGGGAAAAAAACACACTTCATTTCGTGTATACACCCACATTTAGCGACTGATTTTTCTTAACCATACACCTTAGTCCATGTTTATACTGCCAAATTCAGTTTTGTTTACCTATTTTAATTGTGTTCAGGTTGATTTTTGATAATCTGGACAACCAGACACCACAATAAATCTTATTTACGGATTACATTTGGATTTTATCATGTCTTCTTGGGGTCCAAGAAGAGCGACAAAAGTTAAGTTACTTACACCAACCTCTTAACCACATTCACTCATGCACATACATTTGTGATGTTCGGGAATGCAATTCTCACTTGATCACTTGCAAACAACAATGTGGACTGTCATCTCATCAGATCTGATTTAATCAACACATCTGATTTGCCTACAGTGAGAACACAGCCCCCGTCTCTCTCTTACCCAGTCCGTGCAAAGTTAGCCCAGTATTTCATCATGCGTTTGCTGAGTTTCTCCTCTTCTACTGTGTAGCCGAGCTTCTTCTCCAAAGGCAGACCAAATACAAACTCAATCTCATAGCCATGGATCACACCCATCCACTCAGGCCAGGCCAGATTAGAAGCTCGATGATCAAACAGGTAGAGATATATCGAACCTGAGAACCGAAATTGTTTTGTTTGGTTAGAATCAGGTTTTTGTGAAATGCAGGGGTCAAATCTGTAGATGTATTGCCTATCTTCTAAAAAAAATCTAATAGTGTGAAAGGAGAATTTACAATAAGACAAGCTCAAACTATTCTGTCCTTCATCATCTCACCTGAATTGCCACTGTTACCAGCTGAGTTGCCATAGCCTAGATTTCCTTGGTTCATTGCTCCTGCGTGGGCGTTTTGTGCGCCGTGCTGGGCATAGGCTTTTGCAAATTGCTGCAGAGGGCAGATCACATTGTGGTCTCCCACAATGTCATCCATGGCCTCACGGTTCTTCAGGGGGTTGTCTTCATCCATCCAGTCTGTGTACTGAAGGACAACTGCCTCCAATCCAATCTCGTTTGCGTGAGGAACACTCATCTTCACGCCTTCCAGGAAGTCCTCCCTTGAGATCAGGCTTTCATTGTCCTTGCTGAAACCTGGTGCACCATAAATCAAGAAATAGGACCCTTCATTCTGGTTCACACCCAAAAGGATTTGAGTATCTTTAAAGTTGCCTGCATTAAGCATGGCTTCGGGACTATCAGGGAGGACCACGCCATCCACAACGGGCACAAAGGAAAAGCGGAACAGGCTGCTGTACGGAAGTACCTGCCACTCATGCTCAATGAGCTCCAATGGATCCCTGTTCCTTAGGCAGGCGATCAGCTCGGTGTCATTTCCGTCAGGGCAGCCTACCAGCGTGGCCAGCTTGGTGGCTCTCCTACGAGCCTCGTCAAAGGTAACTGTGGCCCATGGGCAATTTGGCACACCACTTTGCAAGATGGCACGGGTAAATTTTGGACGACTCTCTGGCGACAAAAGATGCATACCAACCGAGGCTCCGCCTGCACTTTCCCCAAAAATAGTCACTTGTCTGGGGTTGCCTCCAAAGAACTGAATGTTGTCTTGAACCCACTGGAGTGCCAATCTTTGGTCCAGCAGACCCACATTCCCTGGAGCATCAGAGGAGCCGTTAAAGGTGAGGAATCCAAAAGCACCCACCCTATAGTTCATTGAGACCACCACCACCTTCTCAGAATGAGCTAGATAGCGACCGTCATAGACGTCCAGGGAGGAGGAGCCACTGTAGAAGCCTCCGCCATATATCCAGACCATAACGGTGAGGTTATGTGGCCGAGGGGAAGAAGGAACCCAGACATTTAGGTAAAGGCAGTCCTCACTCATATTTCTGTTGGGATTCCACATTTCAGTGCCAGGAAAGCCGGGATATGAAGTGTCCACAAACTGGTAGCAAGCATTGGGGTATTCTTTGGCTTCAAACACATCATTCCAGGGCTTTTTGGGCTCTGCTGGCTTAAAACGCCTTCTTCCCACTGGAGGTTCGGCAAATGGGATACCCAGGAAGGCAATCACATGGCCTCGTTCAGGAACAGGCAAGCGCTTACCATGGACACGGCCTAATCTGGTTGTTACTGTAAGCTCAGCGTCACTCTGGGCAGCACAACAGTCGACAAAGAACACAATGAGAATAATGGGGAGAAGGAAGACATTTGAAAGCTCCATGTTGTCTTCGTCTTAGGGATTGGATTATGATGCTCGGAGGTTTTTGCAGGCTCAGCTCAGAATCTGTAGAAGAAAAGAGATCACTGATTTAAAATACAGAAATATGAAAGTCATACTTGGTATTTAAGACATGCCGTAGGCAAATTAACTGGTAAATGCACACATTCTGTCTATTTATATTTGATAAGGATGGACCTCACTAAGTGGTGCTATGCTGGTGTACACTAATTGGTGGTTAAATTAAATTAACAATTTACCTACTGCTATCCTATGACTTTGGCCAGTGTAAATAATGCTACTGCTACAGTGTAAAATCAACTGATTATTAACACGTTTCCATCACTTGCAACATCTGTTTTCAAGCACATGTTGCAGAATGGTTTAGTGTTAATTTAACACTGTGAGTGTCAAACGTTAGCACTCACAGTGTTTATTTAACACTAAAACAGTTGAAGCCAGGGATGGAAACATGACCAACATGCATTCCTAAGTAAAAAACTAAAAACCAAGAACCTAAAAAACCTTATATTTGCTTTATTGAAGCCACCGACCTCGAGGTACTCAGTTGTCAACATGGACATAAGTTAAAATTGTACCAGATGTACCGGAAAATAGTGAAAACCAAGGTAATATTTTGAAAGTGGTCTGAATGTAGGACTGGGAGATATGGGTAAAGTATTGTATCACGATTTTCACGATATTCAATATTCATAATATTCATCATCACATTTTTACATGGTGACAAAATGCATTAGTAGTGGAAAATTCATTTCCATTTAAAATGTGCTGCCGTTCATCCATATAACAGGACATCTATGAAATCCAAGATAACTCAAGATGAGATCACAATATGATAAAATACTGCCATATTGCTCAACTTCCAAAGCCCAACCATTATACTTGGTCACAAAAAGGGAGTTTTAAAAAGAAAACACAAAACTATTGGTAAAAAAAAAACTCATAGCATATCATAAGATATATTTTAACAAATGCTTAAAAAAAGATGTAAAATATAAGACCGAATCCATTTTAAAAGTTCCACATTTACAAAGCCTCTTACTAAGACTTCTAAAAGATGATAAGGAGTGGAAAGTCCTGACCGGTATAATGGCGACAACCCACACTACAGTGCTTGTGTATGCTGAATAATGTTGGGCCGTTCTGAGTCTTAACACCCACACACACCTGTGAGCTTGTTGTTTTCGTTTTACGTGTTGTGTGGTTGCCATGCTGACCAGATTAGTTCTGGAGGCATGGTTTGGAAGATGGTGCATGACTTCGACTGCAGCTGTGTGGGAAGGGGGCTATTTCTGTTCCTTAACCCCCTTTGCCTGTGAGGGGTTCTGAGATAGTATGCGCTACTATAAACTTCATAGGATTATCCGTGAAACATTACAGGCTTAGTTTCTTCCACCAAAAACATACCAGTAGATGAAGCTGAGGAAAATCTGCAAAGTTTGAAGTCTAGTAACTTATGATAAACACTCAATATGATAAAACCTCTGTGTTATACATCATGTACATAAACCAATAAAGAGAGCAGGCGTAATGGTAAGATATATATGAGGATATTCATAAGCCTGCACACTGTTTAGGGGGGGAACATTAGTGTCACAGTAATAACATTTTTACTACCTATTCTATTTTTTCCTACCTGCTCCTCTTCAAAGGAGGCCTGGTGTTGCAAAGAACCGCCCCCAGGCTAGATCACTAAGCAGACGAAAGAGTGAATAAAATCACTATTAGGTTTGCTATTCTTTTTTTTTTTTGTTATTTTGAACACATCACTCTGTGTAGTATGCATCTGACCATGTGTTTTCCTCTGTCTCTAACTTCTTTTTTGCACAGCAGGATAATAAATAGATAAGCCAGCAGTGTATTTATCTGTATAATAAAATACACTAATGTATTATTAACTTACTTTTAAAATATAAAAATATTCATACTAAGGATTAATCCTGTAAGAGCAGAGAGTCGGATTAACAGTTGGTGTAGTTTTGTGCAAGGCAGACTCAGGTTCATTAAGTAGCATATGTATCTTAAAATAGCAGTTTCAAAATCACTGTGTAATAGTGTCTTTCTTGTTGCTAGTCTGATCTGCACTACACCACTAACTGCACTATATAACTTTGGTGAAGCAGCTCATGAAAACTATGTAGCATTGCTTAATCCTTTCTAAAATAGTTTCTGTTTTATTACAGTAGGTGTTGAATTTAACTAAACTGAATTTGACTCAACTGATTGTGCCACTGGACTTTATACATTGGTTAAGGTATGTTCCACTAAGGGTAACTGTGTCCTTCAATAGTCTTTTCAGTTCTCATCTGTATATCACTTCACACATGTGGAAGTATTTCTAAAGATTAATAAATCATTTCAGCATGCTATATGGTTTTGATGAATGGCATAATGTAACTTTAATACAATATACACTTTGTTGTTGGAGTATAATTCTAAATAATGTTATAAAAATTCTCTGCTAAGTTAAATTACTTGATTCTTTTACATTCATTTTCCAGTTCTCACCTTTGCTTTTCTCACATATTGCTGTATTAAGACTACTAGGGCAACACTCACAACACTACACAGGCACACCCTCACATCTCACATGATTTAGATGTAAGTTGCTCTAGATGAGAGGGTCAGCCAGCTGCCATAAATGTAAAATGAGTGAGACAGTAATATACTGTAAGAGTGGGACACAGCCAAAGCGCCTGTCTCTGGAAATGTAACACGAGGAAAACCACACAAAATCTTACACCCCCACCCCACCCTTCAACGCACAGTAACACCACACACTAACACACACTCCAGTCCCCTACATTAACCTCACAGATTCACCAGATTTAGTCGTTTTGCTTTGCAGGCTTTGCAGAAGGTTAATCAACCCTTAACTCTTAAAATAATCTAACACACTTTCTGAAGATCCACTTCCTGGGCTGGTTTGAAATTGAATCTACAGTAAACCACAGGGATTGTGGTGGTGCCCCAGGGACTGGGATGCAGGGTGTCCATCAGTGTGTCTCAATGGAGTTATTAATATCCGAAAGAACAGCTGCGTGCCGGAAACAGGGCTAAGGGAGGGTACGAGCGTGGGGGATAGACATGGGGGTGAGGCTGCTCGGCCTCAAATTAGATCCTGGAATCCGCGTATGAAGTTCACAGGGGGATTCACTTTCAGCTTGGGATTACATGTCGTCATGCGCACTGTCATATCCTTATCCACACCTTTCTCTCTCAAACCCCCTCCCAACTCTGCCTCTCACTGCACATCGTGAAGACCCTACACTGTAGACTGGACTGTTTTCCTTACTCTCAATGTTCCTTATACCTTCCCTGTGTTGCGTCATGTAAAACTGTTTTTGTTTTTATCATATCTGGTATTTTTTTAGTAATGGAATGTATGGACCAACGGAAATGCTCCAATATGACTTTTTGTTAACTTGCATGGCAATCAGACTCTAGTCCATAGCCTGTATTGAGCCAATTGTATCCATATTTACGCTACTTTGTTACACTTATAATTAGTGGGAAGCAAAAGTAACAACAAACTTTATACATTACTTAAAGCAACAGTCAGTAAACAAGCAAATGACAATTACTTCCTTATTAAGAATGAAGGTCATTTTCTTATGAGGCACCCATTATTCATTTTTTGGACTATTGCCCTTCTTATCTTAATTATGACACTGTAACCCAGTCTAGGGCTGCCCGATATATGAAATCAATAATTCATATTCAATAAAATAAAAAAAGAAATCAATAATTTACCATGTTATGTTATTAATAATGCCCCTGTACCTCTAAGATTGGAGTAAAAAAGAGGCAGAAATACTCAAATACTTGTATTTGTACAAGCAAGTTCTTGCATGACATAAATAATTTATTTATCCTACATGACATTGCACATCTTGCAGTATCAATATTATACATGCACACATTGCAATGAAGGGCTATAATTGTATACTGAATATTATAAATTGTGCATCACTAACCCAGAATAATATTTTTTGTTGATATATCGATGTATGGCAACATTATGCTTTGCAATAATGTATCGATCAATAAAAAAATTTGCAGGCAAAAATATGTATCAGGCAGAAGTTCACTTTGTGTTGTGTTTAAACCCAACAACTATATTGCTATTTTAATTTTATAAAACATTAACTTTTCCCCTTAACCCTTGTCGTTTTATTGATTTAAACATTTTTAGCACTAATTATTGGAAAACAGCATTTGTTTGGTAAGCTTATTGACCCCTGATCTACATACACAGGTGAATCCAATTATATCCAATTTTCCTCTTTGCATCTTCTCTGAAGAGTGGCAACATGGGAGCCTCAAAACATCTCTCAAATGACCTAAAAAAAAACAAAGATTGTCATTATAGTTTAAGGGAAGGATACAAAAAGCTATCTCAGAGATTTCAGCTGTCTGTTATTTGAGGTTATCGAAGACCACAGGCACAGTTCTATTTTCTAGTTCTAGTGGCAGGCCAAGAAAAATCTCAGATAAGCAAAGGAGAAGGATGGTGAAAACAGTCGTAGTCAAACCAAAGACCAGCTATAAAGACCTAAAACATTATCTTGCTGCAGATGGCGTCACTGTGCATCATTCAGCTATTCAGCGCACTTTGCACAAGGAGAGGCTCTATGGGAGAGTAATGCAGTAGAAGACTTTTCTGTGCACACGCCACAAACAGAGTTGCTTGAGGTATGCTAAAGCACATTTGAACAAGCCAGCTTCATTTTGGAATAAGGTGCTGTGGACTGATGAAACTAAAAATGAGTTATTTGGAGAGCGGTATGCATGGCGGGAAAAGAACACAACATTCCAAGTCAATCACAATTGCTACCCACAGTAAAATCTGGTGGTGGTTTATCATGCTGTGGGGCTGTATGGTCAGTGCAGGTACTGGGAATCTTGTTAAAGTTGAGGGTCACATGGATTTTAGTAAATATCAGCAGATTCTTGAGAACAATGTTCAAGAATCAGCAACAAAGTGGAAGTTGTGCTGGGGCTGGATACTTTAACAAGACAACGGCCCTAAACACTGCTCAAAATCTACTAAGGGATTTATGCAGAGGAACAAGTACAATGTTCTGGAATGAACATCTCAGTCCCCAGACCTGAATAGTTTTGAAAATCTATGGTGTGATTTTAAGCGGACTGTTAATGCTCAAAAACCTTCAAACCTGACTGCACTTAAGATGTTGTGTAAAGAAGAATGATCCAAAATACCTTCAAGAAGCCAGATTCTCATTGAAAGCTATAGAAAGCGTTTAGAGGCTGATATTTCTGCAAAAGTAGGATCTACTAAATATTGATGCAATTTTTCTGTTGGGGTGCCCAAATTTATGCACCTGCCTAATTTTGTTTAAAGAATTATTGCACACTTTCTGTAAATCCTATAAACTTATTTCCACGTCTCAAAAATCACTGTGTCATCTGAAATTGCTGATCTGAACAACCGTTGATTTATAAAGAAAAACCCTAAAGTCATTTTTGTGAAATTCATTTCTTCACCACTGTTGGTTTCGATGTTCAGCAGGGTGATTTACAGTGTGCAGTAGAGTGCAGTTGCCATGGCAATTAAGAGCCCACACTGACCGCTGCATCCTCTTCCTATCTGCATACACTGTCAGTGTTATCTGTGCCTACACTCTCTCATAGTCCTGATACTCTCCTACTCTTACTGTTTCGCTCCTCCGTGCCTCTTTCAGGATGTTTCTTCCTTTTTAATCTCTTTGAACATCTTAGAATTTCTGGGTAACTGTGTTTATAATGTGTTTTGATGTCATTAAGACAAAATAAGGATATAGAAGTGTTAAGCCTTGATTGTTTGATTGTATTTGATTGTTGGAAAACTGTAGAATGTGCTCCTATACATACTCTGGTCTATTTATTTTGAATGATGGTGTTTTATGTAAGATGTTTTGTTGGTTGGTCTTTCCTAACCAAAAAAAACACAGTGCTGAACCTGATTTCAGTGAAGTGTAATAGGTCCTAAGTACTTACAGCATGTGCAGGATGAGCTTTACCAGGCCACCATTTGATCGTAGCACCCCCCCCTCCTTCTTCCCGCCACCACCAGCCCCCAACAATGGACTATGACTGACAAGTACAGACAGCCACAGAAATCGCTCCAGTTTTCCATCTCAGCAGCACTAAACAGGCCTGCGCTCAAAACGGCCGGACTGTCACGAAGCTAACTGTACAGTGGAGAGCTATTATTATCATAATAACAACTGCGATATTTTAAGTGTTGGGCCTTTGCTCTGACTGACTGAATAGAATATAGAACAGAATGTTAGCAGTAATTGTTGTTGTCTGGAGCAGTTGGATGCCTATAATTAACTTCAGTAAGTGGAAAATGACTTTTAATAAGAAATTTCTACCAACTATTTTCCATAGTCAAATTGTATCGAAATAAATAAAGCCATTCACAGTAAAAAAAGTGCCTTTCTGAAAAACCTTGTCCAGTCAAAAAGTATGCAACACACAAGACAGTAACTAAATGTCCGAAGCACTTAATAACTTTAAAAAACATTCTAGGTAGGTGCTTAAAAATACCATGTCTGTTGCCTGATGTCATGCCAGAAATATTGCATTTACGAGATGAGTGCACACAAACCCTACCACACATTTATATTTATGAGTGGGGGAAACTCAGAAGCCCTGACTTTCCGAGTTGGGACCATGTCAATATCAAAACATGTGTAAACTGCATATAAAAAAGAAATAATAATTTAAAAAATATAGCTCATCAAATTCACAACCTTTTACTACTTTTACCTGAAGCTGGGTGGTAAAATAATATATCATGATATTTAAAAAACATTTCCACAAATTTTGTTTGATATTCTGTCAGAAAGACAAAGACAGGGCTTAAGCAGCATGAATTAAGCTGTAATTCCTCCAAAAACTTTGAGACATTCCAGAAGACTGACAATGTGAATTAGTAAAAAAATCTTGTTAAAGAAAGAATTAGGGCATCATATGGGTGTAATTGTATCCAAAGAAAATGTGTTTGGAAATTTGCTAATTTTCCAATAAGTAGTCACAATATTGCTAAATTATTATGAGTTTATGATGCCGTTGTTATAAGTTTTCAAATATTGTATCAACATTATAAAACCCCAACAAATGATAATGTTGCAATGACATATTGTTTGGTGCAACGTTTAAATGCTCTTTCTTTTCAAATATGTGATGTGTTCTTTTTATCAGAAACAGATGAAGGAAGATGATTTAAATGTCAGTTACCTAATGGCGTTGGGACAACATTGAAGCAATGTCATAATTTTTTGTGCTCACAACACTGTTACAATGTTGAATTGCTCAAATGACCAAGAGGAAATGTTACCTGGTGATGAGGTGTGGGAAAAAAACATGAATAGTGTAACCTTTGGACAACAATGTAGAAAGGTTGTCAGAAAGTACATAATGTTGTGAGAATGTTACGGTTTTGCCGGGACCGCTGTGAATAAATTATATCTAACAAATAATTTGTCTTTTGAGACATTGTAGCTCTGTTGTAAGAACCCAGCAAACACAATTATTTTGTGACAACCTATTGTTTTGGCGCTCACAAGGGCCAGGTTATTTGATCAGGAGACAATGTTACCTAATGATAGGGTTGTGACATTGCTGATAAGACACAAAGAGTGTAACATTTGCACAGGCTTACACTAAGTACTGTAGATTGTAACAATGTTATGTTTTTGCTGGGACCACTGTGAAGAAATCTGAGGCAGCACTTTTTCCACAATAAACCATTACTTTTTTGAGACACTGTAGTAATGATGTAAATACCCAGCTAACACAGTTATGTTGTGACAACCTGTTGTTTTGGTGCCCACAACACTGTCACAATGTTGAAATGCTCTGTGTTTTATGGCCTAGAGGCAATGTTACCTAACGTTACCACAGAGGAGTAGAAACAGTGTGAACAACTCTAGGGCAGAAAGTTCTTTTACAATGAAGCATTTTACACTGAACCCCTCTGACTGACTGTTTACATCTTAACCACTTAAACATGCCTACATTTAAAAGTAATGAACTAGCTAATAGGGCTGTCCCTAACGATTATTTTTTAAACGATTATTCTAACGATTATTTTTTTCGATTAGTCGACTAATCTATTCATTGAGAAACATATTTAAATAATTATTTTACGTTTTAAAGCAAACGATAAATTACTATATTTATATATAATAACAACAACAACAACAACACAAGCCTACTAAACCAAACCCCACACTTATAATCACTTACATGTACAGCACGTTGTTTAGATCTATAACGCTAAAAATGGATAAGCTCCCATACACCACAACCGTGTGTTGCACTGTTTTCTGTGACCGCTAGATTTTGTGACCACTGGCAAGTAGTTCTCAGCAGACCGGTGCACTGGCCGATTCGAAACGTGTTCGTTTCTAATGTTTACCCCGACTGGCCAAAACGGTTCAGTTTAGGGCTGAGGGTAAGGTGTAGGTATAGAAAGCTTCCGTTTTGCCAATGAACGCTCATAACCGTGAGCACTGGTCACAAAATTCCGACGGTGACAGAAAACGGTGTGACACCGCAGCGCCGACGGCGCTAGCTAAAATAACTTAAGGCAGCTAGCTTAGCTAAACACCTGAACTTATGAATAATGCTACTGTTTCTGGAAACTGCGAAATGCCATGCACAAATATAAACCAAAAATGTATAATTTCTGCCTGTGGCAGGTTTAAAACCTTTGGTAGACAGCCTTAAGTCTTTTTAAGGACACCCGCGGAGACCCTGATGTAAACGGTAACTTACTGTGTGACCCTGTTGACATAGTGCTCCTGGATGTTTGCGCTTCAAGTGCTCCTTTTGCACGTATGGCAGAGGACCACATTGTTGCCCTTTTGCGTGAAATGCTCCCAAACTTTAGATGCCCGCTGGCGTTTTTTTTGTAGCTGGAGATTGCTCTCCGGAGTCCAAGCTCTCTAGAGCTTAGATTCTCTGCCCGAACCCGACATGACCCGGGCTCCAGAAAATAGTCCGAGATGTAGGCGTCTGTTTTTTTAATTATATTTTTATTTAAAAAAAAATAACGAAAACTGAAAGTGAAACTAAACTAATTTATTTATAAGCGCTGTTTTCACTACCGCAGTTCTACAGCGGGGGTGTTGTGCCGATTCTGTCCGCGAAGCGGGAGTCAGATTCAGCAGAGAGTCGGATTCGGCACAAACGCGGCGGCACCTCGCGGTCCGCGGTGTCAGTTGTAAGCGCTCGCGCTAGCCGCAAAATACGGCAGAAAACACTGAGGGAGCTGCAGAATTATGAATGGGACTAGAATATGAGCACGAGGAGATCAAAGAGAACCTTCACCTGTGAGTAGAACAAGCAAATCTCTCTCTCTCTCTCTCTCTCTCTCTCTCTCTCTCGCACGTGAACTCCTCCGCGTTTGACTTGCAGAACTGTGTTTAGCTGTTCTTAAAAATCATTTTAATTAAATAATAGTTCTATGCTTCTATGTTACCGTGTTAATTAACATAATTCTGATCATATTTCGCTCATTAAAACAGCCCGAAAACAGCCAGTTGGAATTTTTGGGCCCGATCTAACCTCTAATGCTCTCCACAGGCGCCGCCATGTTTACGACGCGCCGACGCACGTCATGCAAATCGATGTATTTTTGTAATCGATGACGTCGATTATGTCGATGCGTCGCCCCAGCCCTACTAGCTAATGTTAACTGAATTGCATAATGTGCAAGTTGGTTATTGAGGGAGGTGGTGAGGAAGGTGGTGGTGGGAATTAAGGGATGTCGTGTATTTCTTTCCTTTAAGTTTGTGGCTGGACACTTTTCTGGATATGCAGAGGGAAGAATGCTCACTAATACTGGTTGTTGCTTATATTAAATTCAAAGCTCTTACAACTGCCTACAAGGTGATGACAGACAACGCGCTCTACTAAATGCACTCACGTCTGAAGGCTACATTACCTCCCAGACGCTGTGCTTCTTCAGCAAACGTCACCTATTTTTGCCAAACATTCACACAAAGCAATCCAGACTGTTCTCCTACCAAGTTCCACAATAGTGGAACAAACTACCTTCCACTACCAGAACAGGAGCATCCTTTGCTATCTTTAAGAAAGTCCAGAAGACAGAGCTCTTCAAAGAGCACCTACTCTCCTAACACCTCTAAGAAACTAACTACTTCTAACATCTTTTTCTGCTTTCCCTACTTTCCTCCTCTATCCCACTATTTTTCTTTGGCCTCCTTTACACCCTGCCTAAAAAGGTTTTTGACTTGACTTTCTGCCCTCTTTTGCTTAAGGTATATCATTATTGGTAAATTGCTTTGGATATGAGAGTCCGCTAAATGCAATGTAATGTAAAATTCTTGTTTTTGAATATTTAGTTTGTAGTATGGATTATATAGAGTAAAAAAGTTTTTTATATAATTTTATTTCTAATTTTTATTCCATTTTCTCCTAATTTACACGGCCAATTACCCAACCCACACGTTAGGACTTACCCTATCACTAGCGATGGCCCAACACCAGGATGGTAAAGACTAGTACATGCCACCGACACATATAAAGTCAGCCACCGCCTCTTTTCAAACTGCTGCTGATAACGCTTTGTAGAGTAGCCAGCGCGCTCAGAGGGAAGCGCAGCGAATCGGTTTAGATACGTCAGCTCACAGACGTGATGAGAGGAGAGAGCGTCATCTACCCACCCAGAGGGAGCAAGGCCAACTGTGCTCTTTAGGGCTTTGTAGCTGATGGCAAGCTACATGAACAGGATTCGAATCGGCGATCTCCTGATAAGAGTGGCAGCGCTTTAGTTAGAGTGTGAAATTAGATGCATACTCAGAACCAGTAGTTTCTGGTTCTGAGTAAGGGAAGGGAGGAGCTAATCAGGTCTAGAACAATTATTGCAGTATTAGTAACTTATACAAAAATAAAAATCTATGATATAATATAGGATATACTATTCTCCTTAAGGAAAAAAATGGAAGGACATAAATAAATGTATCAAATAAAATACATTAAAAAATAACACTGCTAGAGAACATCCTGTTTCTACAAAACGGGTTAGTACATTAATATTTAGTGTATTAACCTGCCAAATCCGCGTCATTAAAAATAGTATCTACCCTATAAATATCTGTATCTTATAGTGTTAATGTTTAGTACGCAGTGTTTGGGACGCAGCCGGAGTGTTGAGTGGGGTCGTTACGGGACTGCCTAGCCTAGCTAATTAGCTCAGGCAGCTTGTGCGGGTTTTAATTAAGCGGTTGAGGACCAAATGGGTCGGAGAGGATGTGAGACAGACAGGTGCTGGAGGTAAACAACACTTCATTTTAGGGTGGCCGTGGCCGCGAGTGCGCGTGCGTCGCCCCCACTGTCTGTCTATTTATTTTTTTTCTCCATTCCTCCTGCACATCCACCTCCAGCCGTCCGTCCATCCATCCATCCCGCCGCGCCACATAATGAAATCAGCCAGAGCGCGCGCATCCATCACCCACCAGACCGGGGGGCTTTTATTTTTAGAGGCGCTGCTTTTCCTCTAAGAGTAGCAGCAGCAGCAGCAGCAGCGCACAGGTTGGCTGAAGGGCTGAACGGCGGCGCGCGCAGGGCTGCTCATCACGCCACGACCCACACTGAGAGATTTAATTATGCAACACAGCAAACAGCACTACCCGGACTGCAGAAAGTCCCAGCGCACGGTATTATTATTTACAGTTGCGATTAATTAAAACAACAATGATGATAATAATAATAACTTAAATGTAATAATAATAATGATTATAATAATTATACAAAATATAATAATTATTATTATGATTATAAATATTAAGGAATAATGTCCACTTTATCTAATTTAACGTTTCTTCAATTAAAAAACAAAAAACACCAGCATTTTCAAAATGGAGCTCCATCGCGGTGAACACAAACACACGGCTGGGAAATTCAGGCAGATGTGCTCCAACAAACACCAACAAACACATGCGACAGACAGTCTCTCTGTATATGTGTGTGTGTGTGTGTGTGTCTGTACGTGTGAGCACGCGCCTCACACTAACACACACACAACACTTCTCTTTTCACGCTGTTTACTTTTTTCACTGGATTGGAAAAACGCGCTCCTCCCCACAGTAAAGTAGTACAGAAAGAGAATCTGTAAATCTGGGAGTGAAATCACTGACCGTACCTGGCGACTCCCGCGGACGAGCCGGCTCAGACTGGCGGCTCCTCAGCTCTCCTTTCCCGGGCTCTGCCCTCCTCCTCTCCGCGTCCTTCAGTGAGGGGAGCCGGAGCTGCGGCCGTGCGGAGCGGGGCGGCCTGTGTGGCGGAGCGGGGGGGGACTGAAGCGCTGTCTGCGCTGCTGTCAGATCCGAGCGCTTGATCTCGCCCCTCGCGGATACGGGCTAGGAGTAGTACTGCTCCGCTGTGTCGATAGGGGGAGACTGCAGCTAATAAATAGCGCACAGTGTGGAGGAAAAAAAGGAAAACCGAGTAAATATCGCGAGATCAACCACCACCACCGAGACTGAGAGGAGCGTGTGCGCGAGCCCCACCAAACACTATACTAAACACTGCTGTAGGCTTACACATGATACACTAGCTAATGGGATTTTGTCATATATTCTTTACCTCTGTTCAGTTAAGGTTGCACAGAAAGAAGCATACTACAGACCCAGACAAAAAAAATCTTCGTTCAATCAACTTTAATTTTCATCTCTAATGCATTTAATACAGAGTTGATTTATTAGTGCAATCACATCTTACACTTAATATCAACATATTTTTTATCAACATAATACTGTTTGTTTAGTCACATTAAACATATATATTTCGTTTTTTATACTCTATAAAATAATAATAATAATAATAAAATTACCAATTTAATAATAATACCAATTTAAAATACCATTATTTATTAGAAAAGTAATTACATTATTTATTTAATTATTATTTTTATTATTTTTTTATTATAGAAAAGCCCTGACCATTCAAAACATTACAATAAAGTTATTTGACTCAACATTTATATAAATAAAAACATTTAATAAATATTTAATATCAAAGGCATTTCCACCAATCTAAAGAACCCTTTAACCAGGCCACAAGGGCAAATTGGATTTAGGGAAAGATTACTAATCAAACTTTTTTTTTTTTAAATTAGTATAAGCACATGACCAGGGGATTTCTGGTACTTTTTTTTCTTTTACAGGGTTTTAAAGTTAACCCATAAAAAAGCTGATACCAGCCATCACTGTAAATAAGAATATGTAAATTAGAGGTTCAAATAAGACAAAGCCCCGACCATTCAAAACATTTAAATGAATGTTGATTCAATGTCATAATTCCTAGACTAACCAATGCATATAAGGCATTTTTTCATCATCAGCATTAAAAGATGTAATGCAAAAAAAAAACCATGTATTCAGTGTTCTTTGCTATTAGGGTAGTTAAAATATATTCTTATATTCTGTTTTACAGATTTTACAGAAGTTCAGTTTGATGGACTATCTGATTTACTAGCATGATCAGCAATAATTATACTATTTTCAAAGATAGTCATATTGGTAGGCTAGTTTTAAAAAGCTGGTCATACTTCTGGACCAGTGCATCTGGTTATGTTGGTCAACAATCTTAGCAATACTGGTTGGCAATACTAGCTTCATCAGGTTGGTCATGCTAGTAGACTAGCTTCACTATGCTGTTCAATAATATCGATTAGTTTGATCATGCTGGTACACCAGATAAACTTTAATATTAAATTAAAAACACACCCTGTGCTCTTAAAGAACTAAGATAATTAGCCAGTTTAATTACTTTAACCAGTTTGGCATGACTGTTTGTAAAGGCAAACATAAAGGCTGTGCTTAATAAAAAACAAGGTAAATGTATTTCTTTTTCCCTTTTTATTGATCCTAAATCTTGCTATTTTTTCAGTAACATCATATTTAGGGTTATTTATTCATTTTTGTTTTAATTGATGCTGTGCTAAATGCTTCTATTTTATTACTTGTATTACATTTATCTGACCTTTTCAGGGATAGAGGCAGAAAGAAGCCTTCAACAAATTGCCCTGGGAGCAAGAGAGAAGGAAGAAAAATGTTAATCTTCAAATAAAGACAAAAAAGCTGACATCATATCTGCAAAACACTGATAATAAATGTGTCCAATAGCACTAAGGTACTTGAGGTGAACCCCCTTTACTTCAGTTAATAAAGCATGTGGCGGCAGCAGTATGAGCCATGGGAATGCATTAAGTGCTCATGGGCATGGTCCCAAGCACACTGACATCACAGGACAGTTTATTAGGTGAAATGAGATGAGTAACAGTTATAAGGTGAGATGCACAAGATGCCCTCATTGGTGTGCTCGCTTTTTGGGCTGTTCTGCTTAAATGTTCTTGAAAGGTTTGGGATTATTATGATATTATTTCTGCAAACGTGCATGGCAGTCTGGATGCTCCGCAGTAGCCCTGTAGTGTAATTGATTTTGTGCCTCTGTATAGTCTGAATTATGGTGCCGCCCTTCTTAGCCAGAATTAATTCTGCTTAATTCAGTCATGACAATTATCAATTACACTACAGGAGAGGGAGAGAGAGGAGAAAGAGAGACTGAACATAATTTATCTATTCATTCAAACATGTAAGCAAATACACACTAAAACTCCCACACGATGTTATACTGTCAGCTGGATTTCATCCTATGTAATAAGAACACACTTATGTTTATTGCACTCAGTAGACTGCCCCTCTACGTAAACTAGCATCAAATGCCTTTGTTTAACAACTCTTTGAAAAAACTCTCTTTTCGGCATAAAAGCTACAGTAGAGCCAAGTCAGACTCTAAATGAGTTACAGACAGTTTATATGATAAATTAATAAAAAGTATAGCTCAGAAACAGTAGCTCTATTAACCTTGTAGCTTGTTAGTGCCAACATTACGCAATGAACTTTTACCACCAGTTATTCATATAATAGTTGATAAAATACAGTATTTACTACTTTATGAGAACCAGTCTTATTTTAAACTAAATGTGGCTATTATAAGGTGATTTGTGGGCAATAAAGCTACAGTCTGGAGATCAATAGGTTCTTTATTTTATAATGGTAATGGACCTTTTTTTCGTTTTAAAAAAATGTAGAAATCTATACTAAGCTTTTTCCACCAATATGAAAAGCCCTGTAACCAGGCTGCAGGGCCCACAGAGATAGTGTTAGTTAGAAGTCAGTGAATTGCTAATCAAGCTTATGATTATTAGCCCATACTTAGATCAGGGGCCACATAGATTTCTAATATTTCTAATATTCATCAACACATGAATTTAGTTAAATAAGTAAGTTATTAAACATAGGAAAATAAACAAATAGCTTATATGCATATAGATGCTATTATTTAACCATAGCTTTAATCCTTTTTATATTATTTTCAGAAGCACTAAATGTGGCTTGGAGTTCGATCGAGTGTAGCAAACAAAAGCATTATAAAATGATATCTGGGCAATAAAAAAAGGTAATTTGACACATAATTATAGTGGAAAGCTTTTTGTGCTCTATGGAACAATTAATGAAACTCTGGAACATTTTTAATAACAAAAACAATCTGAAGAAACCTTTAACCAGGCCACAATAGCAAGATGGACTTACGATTTACTAATCAAACTTATTCAACATTATTATTAGCACATGACCAGGGGATGTCTAATACTTCAGCCTATAAGAACACTGATACAGGCCATTACTGTGAATAAGAATCTGTTCGTTATAATCTGACTGGTTAAATTAGAGGTTTAAATAAGACACAAGTCTTACAACTAATAAAAGTACAGCTAAAGTGTTCATTTTAATAGATGATGGGATCGATGAGTATAAACAAACATATGATGTTACTGCAAAAAAAAAAAAAAAAGATTTAATGTTAACTGTTAATAATATACAACAGGTCACATGCAGGGTTAGGGGTGGATGGTGGGTGTGTGTTGGGTGTGTTTGCAAGGCTGTTTCATGCCCTGGGGGACAGGATTTATTCATTAATCACTGACAGAAGTCAATGGAGTTGATTAAAAATAGTTTTCTCATAGGAACAATCTTAAGAGACAGCATCATTCTGATTTATAAGCTGTCTTTACAAGTCAAAGAAGCAAATGGACTGAGGCAGTAGAGTAATATTATTGAATTTGATAAAAATAACGCATATTTGCAATTCTTGCATGAGGATTTGTTTAGCTTCACCAAAGTTACATAGCGCTTTGTTTAGCAGTGTATTGGGCCCAGAGTGGCAACGACAAAGACATCAATCTCTATTTTAGGTACAGTTCCTACATTATGTGGCTGTAAATCGTTTTTTTTTCTGGCATTTTAAAGTCTAATGTCTAGTTTAAGCTTGGTTGAAGAGAATAAAGACTGCATTGGCCATCAATCACTGATAACAAACACAAGGTCTATGATTAATCTTTTAAATCTTAATCTGTTTTACATTACAAAAATAATGAAATATTTAAAAATATAAAAATAAAAGAAATAAAACAGCACCAGGCAAAGGCCACTTAATTAAAACCTGTAAAAGCCTGTGAGCTGGCATGTGTGAGAGCCTGCAGTATAGATGCTCCTACTGCACGGTGAACACTGTTCCAATGTCTGTGCAAAACCTCCATCTCCCTTATTGCATTTCGTAGTTCCTGCTAAATCAGCACCAACAGCCGAGTCAGTATATGTACAAGCCAAGCAATGAGAGAGGAGAAAACTGCATACCGGGAGACAGACAGATGCAGAAGGTAAGAGAGCGGAGAGAAAAAGCCTCCTCAGGATAATCTATAATAGGGTCGTTAAAAGCACCAGTTTGCTGATCCAAAGCTATTATCTAATTGCAGGGCTACTGGTAATTTGGAGGGCACATCAATCTCCCCCTCTCTCTCTGTTTTTCTCTCTCTATCCTTCTCCACAGTCTGCATCCAAGCCAATGGAAGCAGTAAGCCAGCAACTGATAGGCTAAACAGGACAATTAGCTATATTCAATTAATGTATTATGAGCTAGAAAAAAAAGAAAATGTAATCTACCAAGAATCTGCTTATATTATTTGCTATGTGTTTGCTATGCGTTCCCGACCTACTGTTTTCTTACATGCCTATGTCTCACCAACCATTCAGATATACAGACTACAAACAGCACAATAGTGCCACCATGTGGTAAAAAAAAGAGAGCACACACTGCAGAGGGAATACCTAAACATTTGGCTGGTTAATTGCAGCTTAGTGATTAATTGAAAAACAATGTCTTGATTATAATAAAATGCATTGATTAAATAACCAATACTTTTACCTTTAGTCAAGTCTACATTTCTAGAAATCAATAAATCCTTATCACTGTAACTCAGCTCCAGCTTTTTTTTTTATTCTTGAATAGAATGACTGCATTAGCTTAATTAGCTTTTCTGGCTTTTCTGCAGTGTTACTATTACAAAAATGTGATGAGTTCAGATCAAATAAACATGCCAGTTTTAGAGCCTGAATAAAATTAGACAAGAATAAAACACACCGTGTAAAAGAAAAGCACGTTATTTTGTAACAATAAAAACAAATTCCCACAAATATATTGGGTTTATACCTTAATTTATACCTCATTTACATAATTAATTATGTAATTTAAATAAAACCCAATATTGCAAGCAGGGTTAAAGTTAGTGAATTAGTGAGTTTAGTGATTTTGCTTATTTTGTTCCCACAAAAGGGTCAAATGTTCCGACGGGTACTGTGGAACCAACAAGGGCTATCAAGTGGAATTAGTTTTTTTGGAGAAGAAACAGAAAGAAGGTGAAAAACAGATGAAAACTTTCCAAAAATAATTTTATTAAAGCTATGTTAAACATACATACTGAACTGGCACTGCACTGGGACAATAAAACTAAAATCATAAAGAAAAGACATTGGGTGTGCAGGGGTGAGTGAACAAAAACCCAATAAAATCAAAAAGAGCAAAGTTCATCTCTTATCTTTTTGAAGCTCCATGTGGCACAACCAATTTCTCCTTTTTTAAAAAGCGTGCTGGGAAATGACCAAATACACATTACCAACATGAGATGCTATGTCCTGTTAAATATCTGCAGGTTAATTAACTAAAAATAAAGCTTTCCTAACATAAAGGGTTCCAATGAACTGTAGGAAAACCACAGAGCCTCTAGCTATCTCAACAGACTATTGATATTTAAACTTCCTAAAGCATACAGGAGGCATCCTCTCCATTCAGGCAGCTAAGTTAACTTTTAGAGCATAGACCCCTTTCCCAGGTATTTCAGACATGACCTTTCATTGGTCAGTGATCCTCACCTGGTTTATATGGCTAAGCAGGTATACATGTGGAGGGAGATCCATAGAAAGTAAGAAAGTGACAGAAATACAAGTGCAAAATTTACAAGCTTGCAGGTAACAGTTCGGTAATTAAGTTATCCAGCAGAGTTTTTACATTTGATTTATGGACAGGGCTGCTGTAAAGTATCACTGCTTGTGTTTGAACGTCTGCTTTTGATTAACTTTGAACAATAAAAACTAAGATACATGTATGATTTTCCTCATAAAATATGCTTATCTTTCTTCTTGTGTGATTGTGTGTAAAGCTCACACACTTACTGTATTACTCTCTGTTATTTGTGTGTATAATTAGACACAAACATTGATGCAATTTTAATACACAAATCATTTTTGCTACATTTACACATGTATGCATCCACTAGTAATCTCTTCAGTGAATAATTACAGACCTTTTTCTTGTCAAAATGATCAGGAAGGTCACTAATATTCATTTAACACAAACAATCTTGTTGAAATGTCCATTATATATCTTGTGGTCTTCTCTTGGATTGATCATGATAGGACAGCGTGATCTGGCAGTCCTATTGTTGGCAGATTTATTGCTTGTACATTATTTTTTGACAGTAGATTATGACAGTCTTTCTAAAATCTGCATAAATCAGTGCATAGACTGTAAAACACCTACAACCTTCCTACTAAAACATTTGGATCTGACCTTGTTAATACAATTTACTTTGAAAAAAAAAAAAAAATATCAAACCAAACTAAGCCAGCTGTGAGATACATTTTATTTTAAACTGTGTTCTTAGTATTAAACTATTAAACTATCAAAGCAAGAATGTCAATGCCACGTCTGTTCAGGCTTTTCACATATATCTTCCTAACTCTCCTTAAATAAGACATTTTGTTAATCATAGGTGTTGCATTTGAATTTGCACAAGCTGACTACAGAGTTCACCTATGTACAAACTTTCCACATTTACAGTAAATAAAGTTTACCTTGATCTACACAGAGATGTGGTTCCAGTGATTATAACAGGCATAAAATATTTACTGTATATGCAACAGAAGAAATGCTGTGTAATGATTGCAATAGAGACAGTTATTGAGATTGTAATAAAGTCTCATCATGTCATTTAGCAGACAATATATAAGTTCCCGTTTCTGTGTGTTAAAGTTAACTAACATCTTAACTAAAAAAAAAAAAATATATATATATATATATATATATATATATATGAAATCTATATTCCCAGTTTTATATGAAATGTGATTAGGTAATTACCTGAGATTAGTGAGTCAGAACTTTTTTTTCTGAGTCTGAAGTTTTTAGTGTTAAATTGATTTACACCTATATTTTACTCAACGTTCAAGTAGTTTTAAAAAGTATATATGTTAATTAACCATGAACTTCCCCCGCTTTCTATATACATACAGCCTTGGTAAAAATAAGCGACCACTTAAAAATTATGTGTGTCTTTGATTTTACCAAATTGAAAACCTCTGGAATATAATCAAGAGGAAGATGGATGATCACAAACCATCAAACCAAGCTGAACTGCTTGATTTTTTGCAGCACCTGGAGTTGCATAAAGTTATCCAAAAGCAGTGTGTAAGTCTGGTGGAGGAGAACATGCCAAGATGAATTAAAACTGTGATTAAAAAACTTTCTGAACTTTACTCTGCATCTTTTTTGCTATTTCTCATTTTCTGTAAAAAGATTTACTGTAAATAAATTTGGAATTTGGGAGAAACTTTGTTTATAGAATAAAACAACAATGTTCATTTTATTCAAACATAATCCTATGAATAGCAAAATCAGATAAACTGATTCAGAGACTGAAGGTGGCCTGGTATATGTACCCTAGAAAAGGTTCTTTGAGTAATGCAAAAATCATGTTCAAAGAGAAAATTGTAAAAGCAATTACCAATAAAAGATTGAGAAGTTTGTCACATGGGTACGAGGAGTGGTGTCACATGATGTACTGTACAACAGTTTCTGACTTGATGTCTTTACTAGTTCTTTATAGAACTTTATGCCTTTATAGAGAGGACCATTTCCCTATCATACGTCTGTGCCTTGATAAAACTGTGATTTGGGTATTCGGGATATGAATATGAATTGGCATGTATTGTAGTTGTAGTTCTTGCATCGATGGCTTCTACTAGAAGAACTTACTTTTATTTTCTGGTTTTGTGCCTTTTGCTGCATTCAGGTAAGATAAACTATTAAAATTAAATTCAATGATTGCACTATAAATGAAACTTGTTATTGTATAAAATATTCTGAACTACACTGAATTACTTTGCAATCCATTAAAGGCCCAAAGGTATAAATATGTAAATATATAATTAATGTTAAACGATAAAATATATACATATGTACAGAAAATGTGAATAATACCCTTGGTCAATGATTATAAATGTTTTAAAACACATTTATAAATACTTTTATTGAAATTCAGAATACGTATTTAATTACACAGTGTTCATATGTTAAAATGAGTGGCATGAAGTAGACCAACCTAGTGCATATTCTTTGTTTAGTTAGAATTTTAGGTCATAATTGAAGAGACACTTTTTGCACTGATGATACCAGTTAAGCACTAATCTATGTAGATATTTTGTCATACGTCTTAGATTACGCTTTTCTGCTCTCTTTCCTGGTGGTGTTGTACTTCTCCTCTACCTAAACTTTGGCTAAAGGCTTGTTGTATAGGATTCTGGTCAGGTGACATATTTTCCCAGATAATGGTTATCACTTTCACCTTCTACTACTAAAAACATGTTTTTAGTTACCGAATGTATGTAGGGTTTTTGTTTTGGTTATTTCTTAAATAATTAAATAAATAAATAGAAATAGTTGCATATTCAAAACATGTTTTAAAGGGTTTCTGAAATGATTTACTTTAATGCTAACAGTTTTTATGCTGGAACATCAGGAGATGGTTGAACATCAGGCCCTGTGACATGAAGCTCTGTCCTAAACATACATGACAGAACCTTAGGAAAGATATTGCAAATTCATTACCTTCCTTTTATTATCTTTCTTGAATATAATATTTTTATGCATGAAGTTTTGTATGCTCTTAAACAATTTTTAAACATGGTCTGTTTTTTACAGTGGCATATGTCCTACTGCTTTTGAGGTGGCACATATAGTATTGACATTTATAAACATTGCACTTATATTTCTTTTTAGGCTGAATAATTTCTCAATTTTTAAAAAATAATTGTTAAATTATTTGTTAAACAAATATTTGTTTTAAATGCAGCTCCTTATTGTATTCATTTGCCAAATATATTAGCCTAATTATTACTTTAAACATTACTTTAACATCATAGTAAGAAATTAAATTAGGAATTCCTAATTTAAGAACAGAAAACACAAACTCCATAAAGTCAGTCCTGCAACTCCTTTTAACAAGGACTGAGTTAAAAAAATATGAATGAATACATTTCTGTAAATGTGCAGAAGAAAGTGGGTATATTTAATTCCTATGAGAAATAAAAGCAGCATTTCTGTCAATTGCAGAAAAACAAATCTTCACAAAGGAGAAATTTATTGAACATATCATGGCGCATCCACATGAAGAGCTGAGTAATCTAGCTAAGCAGGCTTATGTCTAGACATGTTGCAATTAATCAACCATTTACACCATGTACTTCACTGACAGAAAATACAACAGATGCAGACTCCATAAATGAAGTCTCAAGTACAGCTCCAACCGTTGGAGGTTTAACAACTAAGGTCTCAATCACAGCTAGAGCAGATGATGGCTCCAAAAACAAGGACTCACATTCAGCTACATCAAATCCCTCTGGCACAGCTACAACTGATACAGACCCAAAAACAGAGCTCTCTGGTACAGCTACAAACCCAACAACAGACCTCTCTGGTACAGCTACTGACCCAACAACAGACCTCTCTGGTACAGCAACAGACCCAAAAACAGTGCTCTCTGGTACAGCTACAGACCCAACAACAGAGCTCTCTGGTACAGCTACAACAGAAACAGACTCAACAACAGAGCTCTCTAGTACAGCTACAGACCCAACAACAGAGCTCTCTGGTACAGCTACAGACCCAACAACAGAGCTCTCTGGTACAGCTACAGACCCAACAACCGAACTCTCTGGTACAGCTACAGACCCAACAACAGAGCTCTCTGGTACAGCTACAGACCCAACAACAGAGCTCTCTGGTACAGCTACAGACCCAACAACAGAGCTCTCTGTTACAGCTACAGACCCAACAACAGAGCTCTCTGGTACAGCTATAGACCCAACAACAGAGCTCTCTGGTACAGCTACAGACCCAACAACAGAGCTCTCTGGTACAGCTACAGACCCAACAACAGAGCTCTCTGGTACAGCTATAGACCCAACAACAGAGCTCTCTGGTACAGCTACAGACCCAACAACAGAGCTCTCTAGTACAGCTACAGACCCAACAACAGAGCTCTCTGGTACAGCTAAAGACCCAACAACAGAGCTCTCTGGTACAGCTACAGACCCAACAACCGAACTCTCTGGTACAGCTACAGACCCAACAACAGAGCTCTCTGGTACAGCTACAGACCCAACAACAGAGCTCTCTGGTACAGCTACAGACCCAACAACAGAGCACTCTGGTACAGCTACAGACCAAACAACAGAGCTCTCTGGTACAGCTATAGACCCAACAACAGAGCTCTCTGGTACAGCTACAGACCCAACAACAGAGCTCTCTGGTACAGCTACAGACCCAACAACAGAGCTCTCTGGTACAGTTATAGACCCAACAACAGAGCTCTCTGGTACAGCTACAGACCCAACAACAGAGCTCACTGGTACAGCTACAACAGACACAGACCCAACAACAGACCTCTCTGGTACAGCAACAGACCCAAAAACAGTGCTCTCTGGTACAGCTACAGACCCAACAACAGAGCTCTCTGTTACAGCTACAACAGAAACAGACTCAACAACAGAGCTCTCTAGTACAGCTACAGACCCAACAACAGAGCTCTCTGGTACAGCTACAGACCCAACAACAGAGCTCTCTGGTACAGCTACAGACCCAACAACCGAACTCTCTGGTACAGCTACAGACCCAACAACAGAGCTCTCTGGTACAGCTACAGACCCAACAACAGAGCTCTCTGGTACAGCTACAGACCCAACAACCGAACTCTCTGGTACAGCTACAGACCCAACAACAGAGCTCTCTGGTACAGCTACAGACCCAACAACAGAGCTCTCTGGTACAGCTACAGACCCAACAACAGAGCTCTCTGGTACAGCTACAGACCCAACAACAGAGCTCTCTGGTACAGCTATAGACCCAACAACAGAGCTCTCTGGTACAGCTACAGACCCAACAACAGAGCTCTCTGGTACAGCTACAGACCCAACAACAGAGCTCTCTGGTACAGCTATAGACCCAACAACAGAGCTCTCTGGTACAGCTACAGACCCAACAACCGAACTCTCTGGTACAGCTACAGACCCAACAACAGAGCTCTCTGGTACAGCTACAGACCCAACAACAGAGCTCTCTGGTACAGCTACAGACCCAACAACAGAGCACTCTGGTACAGCTACAGACCAAACAACAGAGCTCTCTGGTACAGCTATAGACCCAACAACAGAGCTCTCTGGTACAGCTACAGACCCAACAACAGAGCTCTCTGGTACAGCTACAGACCCAACAACAGAGCTCTCTGGTACAGTTATAGACCCAACAACAGAGCTCTCTGGTACAGCTACAGACCCAACAACAGAGCTCACTGGTACAGCTACAACAGACACAGACCCAACAACAAAGCTCTCTGGTACAGCTACAGACCCAACAACAGAGCTCTCTGGTACAGCTACAACAGAAACAGACCCAACAACAGAGCTCTCTGGTACAGCTACAGACCCAACAACAGAGCTCTCTGGTACAGCTACAGACCCAACAACAGAGCTCTCTGGTACAGCTACAACAGAAACAGACCCAACAACAGAGCTCTCTAGTACAGCTACAGACCCAACAACAGAGCTCTCTGGTACAGCTACAGACCCAACAACAGAGCTCTCTGGTACAGCTACAACAGACACAGACCCAACAACAGAGCTCTCTGGTACAGCTACAACAGACACAGACCCAACAACTGAGCACTCTAGTACAGCTACAGACCCAACAACAGAGCTCTCTGGTCCAGCTACAGACCCAACAACAGAGCTCTCTGGTACAGCTACAGACCCAACAACCGAACTCTCTGGTACAGCTACAGACCCAACAACAGAGCTCTCTGGTACAGCTACAGACCCAACAACAGAGCTCTCTGGTACAGCTACAGACCCAACAACAGAGCTCTCTGGTACAGCTACAGACCCAACAACAGAGCTCACTGGTACAGCTACAACAGACACAGACCCAACAACAAAGCTCTCTAGTACAGCTACAGACCCAACAACAGAGCTCACTGGTACAGCTACAACAGACACAGACCCAACAACAAAGCTCTCTAGTACAGCTACAGACCCAAAAACAGAGCTCTCTGGTACAGCTACAACAGAAACAGACCCAACAACAGAGCTCTTTGGTACAGCTACAGACCCAACAACAGAGCTCTCTGGTACAGCTACAACAGAAACAGACCCAACAACAGAGCTCTCTAGTACAGCTACAGACCCAACAACAGAGCTCTCTGGTACAGCTACAGACCCAACAACAGAGCTCTCTGGTACAGCTACAGACCCAACAACAGAGCTCTCTGGTACAGCTACAACAGACACAGACCCAACAACAGAGCTCTCTGGTACAGCTACAGACCCAACAACAGAGCTCTCTGGTACAGCTACAGACCCAACAACAGAGCTCTCTGGTACAGCTACAACAGACACAGACCCAACAACAGAGAACTCTAGTACAGCTACAGACCCAACAACAGAGCTCTCTGGTCCAGCTACAGACCCAACAACAGAGCTCTCTGGTACAGCTACAGACCCAACAACCGAACTCTCTGGTACAGCTACAGACCCAACAACAGAGCTCTCTGGTACAGCTACAGACCCAACAACAGAGCTCTCTGGTACAGCTACAGACCCAACAACAGAGCTCGCTGGTACAGCTACAGACCCAACAACAGAGCTCTCTGGTACAGCTATAGACCCAACAACAGAGCTCTCTGGTACAGCTACAGACCCAACAACAGAGCTCACTGGTACAGCTACAACAGACACAGACCCAACAACAAAGCTCTCTAGTACAGCTACAGACCCAACAACAGAGCTCTCTGGTACAGCTTTAGACCCAACAACAAAGGTCTCTGGTACAGCTACAGACCCAACAACAGAGCTCTCTGGTACAGCTACAACAGAAACAGACCCAACAACAGAGCTCTTTGGTACAGCTACAGACCCAACAACAGAGCTCTCTGGTACAGCTACAACAGAAACAGACCCAACAACAGAGCTCTCTAGTACAGCTACAGACCCAACAACAGAGCTCTCTGGTACAGCTACAGACCCAACAACAGAGCTCTCTGGTACAGCTACAGACCCAACAACAGAGCTCTCTGGTACAGCTACAACAGACACAGACCCAACAACAGAGAACTCTAGTACAGCTACAGACCCAACAACAGAGCTCTCTGGTCCAGCTACAGACCCAACAACAGAGCTCTCTGGTACAGCTACAGACCCAACAACCGAACTCTCTGGTACAGCTACAGACCCAACAACAGAGCTCTCTGGTACAGCTACAGACCCAACAACAGAGCTCTCTGGTACAGCTAGAGACCCAACAACAGAGCTCTCTGGTACAGCTACAGACCCAACAACAGAGCTCTCTGGTACAGCTACAGACCCAACAACAGAGCTCTCTGGTACAGCTATAAACCCAACAACAGAGCTCTCTGGTACACCTACAGACCCAACAACAGAGCTCTCTGGTACAGCTACAGACCCAACAACAGAGCTCTCTGGTCCAGCTACAGACCCAACAACAGAGCTCTCTGGTACAGCTACAGACCCAACAACCGAACTCTCTGGTACAGCTACAGACCCAACAACAGAGCTCTCTGGTACAGCTACAGACCCAACAACAGAGCTCTCTGGTACAGCTACAGACCCAACAACAGAGCTCTCTGGTACAGCTACAGACCCAACAACAGAGCTCTCTGGTTCAGCTACAGACCCAACAACAGAGCTCTCTGGTACAGCTACAACAGACACAGACCCAACAACAGAACTCTCTGGTACAGCTACAGACCCAACAACAGAGCTCTCTGGTACAGCTACAACAGACACAGACCCAACAACAGAGCTCTCTGGTACAGCTACAGACCCAATAACAGAGCTCTCAGGTACAGCTACAGCAGACACAGACCCAACAACAGAGCTCTCTGTTACAGCTACAACAGAAACAGACCCAACAACAGAGCTCTCTAGTACAGCTACAGACCCAACAACAGAGCTCTCTGGTACAGCTACAGACCCAACAACAGAGCTCTCTGGTACAGCTACAGACCCAACAACAGAGCTCTCCGGTACAGCTACAACAGACACAGACCCAACAACAGAACTCTCTGGTACAGCTACAGACCCAACAACAGAGCTCTCTGGTACAGCTACAACAGACACAGACCCAACAACAGAGCTCTCTAGTACAGCTACAGACCCAACAACAGAGCTCTCTGGTACAGCTACAACAGACACAGACCCAACAACAGAACTCTCTGGTACAGCTACAGACCCAACAACAGAGCTCTCTGGTACAGCTACAGCCGACACAGACCCAACAACAGAGCTCTCTAGTACAGCTACAGACCCAACAACAGAGCTCTCTGGTACAGCTACAACAGAAACAGACCCAACAACAGAGCTCTTTAGTACAGCTACAGACCCAACAACAGAGCTCTCTGGTACAGCTACAACAGAAACAGACCCAACAACAGAGCTCTCTGGTACAGCTACAGACCCAACAACAGAGCTCTCCGGTACAGCTACAAAAGAAACAGACCCAACAACAGAGCTCTCTGGTACAGCTACAGACCCAACAACAGAGCTCTCTGGTACAGCTACAACAGACACAGACCCAACAACAGAACTCTCTGGTACAGCTACAGACCCAACAACAGAGCTCTCTGGTACAGCTACAACAGACAAAGACCCAACAACAGAGCTCTCTGGTACAGCTACAGACCCAACAACAGAGCTCTCTGGTACAGCTACAGACCCAACAACAGAGCTCTCTGGTACAGCTACAACAGACACAGACCCAACAACAGAACTCTCTGGTACAGCTACAGACCCAACAACAGAGCTCTCTGGTACAGCTACAACAGACACAGACCCAACAACAGAGCTCTCTAGTACAGCTACAGACCCAACAACACAGCTCTCTGGTACAGCTACAACAGACACAGACCCAACAACAGAACTCTCTGGTACAGCTACAGACCCAATAACAGAGCTCTCAGGTACAGCTACAGCAGACACAGACCCAACAACAGAGCTCTCTGTTACAGCTACAACAGAAACAGACCCAACAACAGAGCTCTCTAGTACAGCTACAGACCCAACAACAGAGCTCTCTGGTACAGCTACAGACCCAACAACAGAGCTCTCTGGTACAGCTACAACAGACACAGACCCAACAACAGAGCTCTCTAGTACAGCTACAGACCCAACAACAGAGCTCTCTGGTACAGCTACAACAGACACAGACCCAACAACAGAACTCTCTGGTACAGCTACAGACCCAACAACAGAGCTCTCTGGTACAGCTACAGCAGACACATACCCAACAACAGAGCTCTCTGTTACAGCTACAACAGAAACAGACCCAACAACAGAGCTCTCTAGTACAGCTACAGACCCAACAACAGAGCTCTCTGGTACAGCTACAGACCCAACAACAGAGCTCTCTAGTACAGCTACAGACCCAACAACAGAGCTCTCTGGTACAGCTACAGACCCAACAACAGAGCTCTCTGGTACAGCTACAACAGACACAGACCCAACAACAGAACTCTCTGGTACAGCTACAGACCCAACAACAGAGCTCTCTGGTACAGCTACAGACCCAACAACAGAGCTCTCTGGTACAGCTACAACAGACACAGACCCAACAACAGAACTCTCTGGTACAGCTACAGACCCAACAACAGAGCTCTCTGGTACAGCTACAACAGACACAGACCCAACAACAGAGCTCTCTAGTACAGCTACAGACCCAACAACAGAGCTCTCTGGTACAGCTACAACAGACACAGACCCAACAACAGAACTCTCTGGTACAGCTACAGACCCAACAACAGAGCTCTCTGGTACAGCTACAGCAGACACAGACCCAACATTAGAGCTCTCTAGTACAGCTACAGACCCAACAACAGAGCTCTCTGGTACAGCTACAACAGACACAGACCCAACAACAGAACTCTCTGGTACAGCTACAGACCCAACAACAGAGCTCTCTGGTACAGCTACAACAGACACAGACCCAACAACAGAGCTCTCTGGTACAGCTACAGACCCAACAACAGAGCTCTCTGGTACAGCTACAGACCCAACAACAGAGCTCTCTGGTACAGCTACAGACCCAACAACAGAGCTCTCTGGTACAGCTACAACAGACACAGACCCAACAACAGAACTCTCTGGTACAGCTACAGACCCAACAACAGAGCTCTCTGGTACAGCTACAACAGACACAGACCCAACAACAGAGCTCTCTAGTACAGCTACAGACCCAACAACAGAGCTCTCTGGTACAGCTACAACAGACACAGACCCAACAACAGAACTCTCTGGTACAGCTACAGACCCAACAACAGAGCTCTCTGGTACAGCTACAGCAGACACAGACCCAACATTAGAGCTCTCTAGTACAGCTACAGACCCAACAACAGAGCTCTCTGGTACAGCTACAACAGACACAGACCCAACAACAGAACTCTCTGGTACAGCTACAGACCCAACAACAGAGCTCTCTGGTACAGCTACAACAGACACAGACCCAACAACAGAGCTCTCTGGTACAGCTACAGACCCAACAACAGAGCTCTCTGGTACAGCTACAGACCCAACAACAGAGCTCTCTGGTACAGCTACAGACCCAACAACAGAGCTCTCTGGTACAGCTACAACAGACACAGACCCAACAACAGAACTCTCTGTTACAGCTACAGACCCAACAACAGAGCTCTCTGGTACAGCTACAACAGACACAGACCCAACAACAGAGCTCTCTAGTACAGCTACAGACCCAACGACAGAGCTCTCTGGTACAGCTACAACAGACACAGACCCAACGACAGAACTCTCTGGTACAGCTACAGACCCAATAACAGAGCTCTCTGGTACAGCTACAGCAGACACAGACCCAACAACAGAGCTCTCTGTTACAGCTACAACAGAAACAGACCCAAAAACAGAGCTCTCTAGTACAGCTACAGACCCAACAACAGAGCTCTCTGGTACAGCTACAGACCGAACAACAGAGCTCTCTGGTACAGCTACAGACCCAACAACAGAGCTCTCTGGTACAGCTACAGACCCAACAACAGAGCTCTCCGGTACAGCTACAACAGACACAGACCCAACAACAGAACTCTCTGGTACAGCTACAGACCCAACAACAGAGCTCTCTGGTACAGCTACAACAGACACAGACCCAACAACAGAGCTCTCTAGTACAGCTACAGACCCAACAACAGAGCTCTCTGGTACAGCTACAACAGACACAGACCCAACAACAGAGCTCTCTAGTACAGCTACAGACCCAACAACAGAGCTCTCTGGTACAGCTACAAAAAACACAGAACCAACAACAAAGCTCTCTGGTACAGCTACAGACCCAACAACAGAGCTCTCTGGTACAGCTACAACAGACACAGACCCAACAACAGAACTCTCTGGTACAGCTACAGACCCAACAACAGAGCTCTCTGGTACAGCTACAACAGACACAGACCCAACAACAGAGCACTCTAGTACAGCTACAGACCCAACAACAGAGCTCTCTGGTACAGCTACAACAGAAACAGACCCAACAACAGAGCTCTCTAGTACAGCTACAGACCCAACAACAGAGCTCTCTGGTACAGCTACAGACCCAACAACAGAGCTCTCTGGTACAGCTACAGACCCAACAACAGAGCTCTCTGGTACAGCTACAGACCCAACAACAGAGCTCTCTGGTACAGCTACAGCCGACACAGACCCAACAACAGAGCTCTCTAGTACAGCTACAGACCCAACAACAGAGCTCTCTGGTACAGCTACAACAGAAACAGACCCAACAACAGAGCTCTTTAGTACAGCTACAGACCCAACAACAGAGCTCTCTGGTACAGCTACAACAGAAACAGACCCAACAACAGAGCTCTCTGGTACAGCTACAGACCCAACAACAGAGCTCTCCGGTACAGCTACAAAAGAAACAGACCCAACAACAGAGCTCTCTGGTACAGCTACAGACCCAACAACAGAGCTCTCTGGTACAGCTACAACAGACACAGACCCAACAACAGAACTCTCTGGTACAGCTACAGACCCAACAACAGAGCTCTCTGGTACAGCTACAACAGACAAAGACCCAACAACAGAGCTCTCTGGTACAGCTACAGACCCAACAACAGAGCTCTCTGGTACAGCTACAGACCCAACAACAGAGCTCTCTGGTACAGCTACAACAGACACAGACCCAACAACAGAACTCTCTGGTACAGCTACAGACCCAACAACAGAGCTCTCTGGTACAGCTACAACAGACACAGACCCAACAACAGAGCTCTCTAGTACAGCTACAGACCCAACAACACAGCTCTCTGGTACAGCTACAACAGACACAGACCCAACAACAGAACTCTCTGGTACAGCTACAGACCCAATAACAGAGCTCTCAGGTACAGCTACAGCAGACACAGACCCAACAACAGAGCTCTCTGTTACAGCTACAACAGAAACAGACCCAACAACAGAGCTCTCTAGTACAGCTACAGACCCAACAACAGAGCTCTCTGGTACAGCTACAGACCCAACAACAGAGCTCTCTGGTACAGCTACAACAGACACAGACCCAACAACAGAGCTCTCTAGTACAGCTACAGACCCAACAACAGAGCTCTCTGGTACAGCTACAACAGACACAGACCCAACAACAGAACTCTCTGGTACAGCTACAGACCCAACAACAGAGCTCTCTGGTACAGCTACAGCAGACACATACCCAACAACAGAGCTCTCTGTTACAGCTACAACAGAAACAGACCCAACAACAGAGCTCTCTAGTACAGCTACAGACCCAACAACAGAGCTCTCTGGTACAGCTACAGACCCAACAACAGAGCTCTCTAGTACAGCTACAGACCCAACAACAGAGCTCTCTGGTACAGCTACAGACCCAACAACAGAGCTCTCTGGTACAGCTACAACAGACACAGACCCAACAACAGAACTCTCTGGTACAGCTACAGACCCAACAACAGAGCTCTCTGGTACAGCTACAGACCCAACAACAGAGCTCTCTGGTACAGCTACAACAGACACAGACCCAACAACAGAACTCTCTGGTACAGCTACAGACCCAACAACAGAGCTCTCTGGTACAGCTACAACAGACACAGACCCAACAACAGAGCTCTCTAGTACAGCTACAGACCCAACAACAGAGCTCTCTGGTACAGCTACAACAGACACAGACCCAACAACAGAACTCTCTGGTACAGCTACAGACCCAACAACAGAGCTCTCTGGTACAGCTACAGCAGACACAGACCCAACATTAGAGCTCTCTAGTACAGCTACAGACCCAACAACAGAGCTCTCTGGTACAGCTACAACAGACACAGACCCAACAACAGAACTCTCTGGTACAGCTACAGACCCAACAACAGAGCTCTCTGGTACAGCTACAACAGACACAGACCCAACAACAGAGCTCTCTGGTACAGCTACAGACCCAACAACAGAGCTCTCTGGTACAGCTACAGACCCAACAACAGAGCTCTCTGGTACAGCTACAGACCCAACAACAGAGCTCTCTGGTACAGCTACAACAGACACAGACCCAACAACAGAACTCTCTGGTACAGCTACAGACCCAACAACAGAGCTCTCTGGTACAGCTACAACAGACACAGACCCAACAACAGAGCTCTCTAGTACAGCTACAGACCCAACAACAGAGCTCTCTGGTACAGCTACAACAGACACAGACCCAACAACAGAACTCTCTGGTACAGCTACAGACCCAACAACAGAGCTCTCTGGTACAGCTACAGCAGACACAGACCCAACATTAGAGCTCTCTAGTACAGCTACAGACCCAACAACAGAGCTCTCTGGTACAGCTACAACAGACACAGACCCAACAACAGAACTCTCTGGTACAGCTACAGACCCAACAACAGAGCTCTCTGGTACAGCTACAACAGACACAGACCCAACAACAGAGCTCTCTGGTACAGCTACAGACCCAACAACAGAGCTCTCTGGTACAGCTACAGACCCAACAACAGAGCTCTCTGGTACAGCTACAGACCCAACAACAGAGCTCTCTGGTACAGCTACAACAGACACAGACCCAACAACAGAACTCTCTGTTACAGCTACAGACCCAACAACAGAGCTCTCTGGTACAGCTACAACAGACACAGACCCAACAACAGAGCTCTCTAGTACAGCTACAGACCCAACGACAGAGCTCTCTGGTACAGCTACAACAGACACAGACCCAACGACAGAACTCTCTGGTACAGCTACAGACCCAATAACAGAGCTCTCTGGTACAGCTACAGCAGACACAGACCCAACAACAGAGCTCTCTGTTACAGCTACAACAGAAACAGACCCAAAAACAGAGCTCTCTAGTACAGCTACAGACCCAACAACAGAGCTCTCTGGTACAGCTACAGACCGAACAACAGAGCTCTCTGGTACAGCTACAGACCCAACAACAGAGCTCTCTGGTACAGCTACAGACCCAACAACAGAGCTCTCCGGTACAGCTACAACAGACACAGACCCAACAACAGAACTCTCTGGTACAGCTACAGACCCAACAACAGAGCTCTCTGGTACAGCTACAACAGACACAGACCCAACAACAGAGCTCTCTAGTACAGCTACAGACCCAACAACAGAGCTCTCTGGTACAGCTACAACAGACACAGACCCAACAACAGAGCTCTCTAGTACAGCTACAGACCCAACAACAGAGCTCTCTGGTACAGCTACAAAAAACACAGAACCAACAACAAAGCTCTCTGGTACAGCTACAGACCCAACAACAGAGCTCTCTGGTACAGCTACAACAGACACAGACCCAACAACAGAACTCTCTGGTACAGCTACAGACCCAACAACAGAGCTCTCTGGTACAGCTACAACAGACACAGACCCAACAACAGAGCACTCTAGTACAGCTACAGACCCAACAACAGAGCTCTCTGGTACAGCTACAACAGAAACAGACCCAACAACAGAGCTCTCTAGTACAGCTACAGACCCAACAACAGAGCTCTCTGGTACAGCTACAGACCCAACAACAGAGCTCTCTGGTACAGCTACAGACCCAACAACAGAGCTCTCTCGTACACCTACAGACCCAACAACAGAGCTCTCTGGTACAGCTACAGACCCAACAACAGAGCTCTCTGGTACAGCTACAACAGAAACAGACCCAACAACAGAGCTCTTTGGTACAGCTACAGACCCAACAACAGAGCTCTCTGGTACAGCTACAACAGAAACAGACCCAACAACAGAGCTCTCTGGTACAGCTACAGACCCAACAACAGAGGTCTCCGGTACAGCTACAACAGAAACAGACCCAACAACAGAGCTCTCTGGTACAGCTACAGACCCAACAACAGAGCTCTCTGGTACAGCTACAGACCCAACAACAGAGCTCTCTGGTACAGCTACAACAGACACAGACCCAACAACAGAACTCCCTGGTACAGCTACAGACCCAACAACAGAGCTCTCTGGTACAGCTACAACAGACACAGACCCAACAACAGAGCTCTCTGGTACAGCTACAGACCCAACAACAGAGCTCTCTGGTACAGCTACAGACCCAACAACAGAGCTCTCTAGTACAGCTACAACAGACACAGACCCAACAACAGAACTCTCTGGTACAGCTACAGACCCAACAACAGAGCTCTCTGGTACAGCTACAACAGACACAGACCCAACAACAGAGCTCTCTAGTACAGCTACAGACCCAACAACAGAGCTCTCTGGTACAGCTACAACAGACACAGACCCAACAACAGAGCTCTCTGGTACAGCTACAGACCCAACAACAGAGCTCTCTGGTACAGCTACAGACCCAACAACAGAGCTCTCTGGTACAGCTACAACAGACACAGACCGAACAACAGAACTCTCTGGTACAGCTACAGACCCAACAACAGAGCTCTCTGGTACAGCTACAACAGACACAGACCCAACAACAGAGCTCTCTGGTACAGCTACAGACCCAATAACAGAGCTCTCAGGTACAGCTACAGCAGACACAGACCCAACAACAGAGCTCTCTGTTACAGCTACAACAGAAACAGACCCAACAACAGAGCTCTCTAGTACAGCTACAGACCCAACAACAGAGCTCTCTGGTACAGCTACAGACCCAACAACAGAGCTCTCTGGTACAGCTACAACAGACACAGACCCAACAACAGAGCTCTCTAGTACAGCTACAGACCCAACAACAGAGCTCTCTGGTACAGCTACAGACCCAACAACAGAGCTCTCTGGTACAGCTACAGACCCAACAACAGAGCTCTCTGGTACAGCTACAACAGACACAGACCCAACAACAGAACTCTCTGGTACAGCTACAGACCCAACAACAGAGCTCTCTGGTACAGCTACAACAGACACAGACCCAACAACAGAGCTCTCTAGTACAGCTACAGACCCAACAACAGAGCTCTCTGGTACAGCTACAACAGACACAGACCCAACAACAGAACTCTCTGGTACAGCTACAGACCCAACAACAGAGCTCTCTGGTACAGCTACAGCAGACACAGACCCAACATTAGAGCTCTCTAGTACAGCTACAGACCCAACAACAGAGCTCTCTGGTACAGCTACAACAGACACAGACCCAACAACAGAACTCTCTGGTACATCTACAGACCCAACAACAGAGCTCTCTGGTACAGCTACAACAGACACAGACCCAACAAAAGAGCTCTCTGGTACAGCTACAGACCCAACAACAGAGCTCTCTGGTACAGCTACAGACCCAACAACAGAGCTCTCTGGTACAGCTACAGACCCAACAACAGAGCTCTCTGGTACAGCTACAACAGACACAGACCCAACAACAGAACTCTCTGGTACAGCTACAGACCCAACAACAGAGCTCTCTGGTACAGCTACAACAGACACAGACCCAACAACAGAGCTCTCTAGTACAGCTACAGACCCAACAACAGAGCTCTCTGGTACAGCTACAACAGACACAGACCCAACAACAGAACTCTCTGGTACAGCTACAGACCCAATAACAGAGCTCTCTGGTACAGCTACAGCAGACACAGACCCAACAACAGAGCTCTCTGTTACAGCTACAACAGAAACAGACCCAAAAACAGAGCTCTCTAGTACAGCTACAGACCCAACAACAGAGCTCTCTGGTACAGCTACAGACCCAACAACAGAGCTCTCTGGAACAGCTAAAGACCCAACAACAGAGCTCTCTGGTACAGCTACAGACCCAACAACAGAGCTCTCCGGTACAGCTACAACAGACACAGACCCAACAACAGAACTCTCTGGTACAGCTACAGACCCAACAACAGAGCTCTCTGGTACAGCTACAACAGACACAGACCCAACAACAGAGCTCTCTAGTACAGCTACAGACCCAACAACAGAGCTCTCTGGTACAGCTACAACAGACACAGACCCAACAACAGAACTCTCTGGTACAGCTACAGACCCAACAACAGAGCTCTCTGGTACAGCTACAGCCGACACAGACCCAACAACAGAGTTCTCTAGTACAGCTACAGACCCAACAACAGAGCTCTCTGGTACAGCTACAACAGAAACAGACCCAACAACAGAGCTCTTTGGTACAGCCACAGACCCAACAACAGAGCTCTCTGGTACAGCTACAACAGAAACAGACCCAACAACAGAGCTCTCTGGTACAGCTACAGACCCAACAACAGAGCTCTCCGGTACAGCTACAACAGAAACAGACCCAACAACAGAGCTCTCTGGTACAGCTACAGACCCAACAACAGAGCTCTCTGGTACAGCTACAGACCCAACAACAGAGCTCTCTGGTACAGCTACAACAGACACAGACCCAACAACAGAACTCTCTGGTACAGCTACAGACCCAACAACAGAGCTCTCTGGTACAGCTACAACAGACACAGACCCAACAACAGAACTCTCTGGTACAGCTACAGACCCAACAACAGAGCTCTCTGGTACAGCTACAGACCCAACAACAGAGCTCTCTGGTACAGCTACAACAGACACAGACCCAACAACAGAACTCTCTGGTACAGCTACAGACCCAACAACAGAGCTCTCTGGTACAGCTACAACAGACACAGACCCAACAACAGAGCTCTCTAGTACAGCTACAGACCCAACAACAGAGCTCTCTGGTACAGCTACAACAGACACAGACCCAACAACAGAACTCTCTGGTACAGCTACAGACCAAATAACAGAGCTCTCAGGTACAGCTACAGCAGACACAGACCCAACAACAGAGCTCTCTGTTACAGCTACAACAGAAACAGACCCAACAACAGAGCTCTCTAGTACAGCTACAGACCCAACAACAGAGCTCTCTGGTACAGCTACAGACCCAACAACAGAGCTCTCTGGTACAGCTACAACAGACACAGACCCAACAACAGAGCTCTCTAGTACAGCTACAGACCCAACAACAGAGCTCTCTGGTACAGCTACAACAGACACAGACCCAACAACAGAGCTCTCTGGTACAGCTACAGACCCAACAACAGAGCTCTCTGGTACAGCTACAGCAGACACATACCCAACAACAGAGCTCTCTGTTACAGATACAACAGAAACAGACCCAACAACAGAGCTCTCTAGTACAGCTACAGACCCAACAACAGAGCTCTCTGGTACAGCTACAGACCCAACAACAGAGCTCTCTAGTACAGCTACAGACCCAACAACAGAGCTCTCTGGTACAGCTACAGACCCAACAACAGAGCTCTCTGGTACAGCTACAGACCCAACAACAGAGCTCTCTGGTACAGCTACAACAGACACAGACCCAACAACAGAACTCTCTGGTACAGCTACAGACCCAACAACAGAGCTCTCTGGTACAGCTACAACAGACACAGACCCAACAACAGAGCTCTCTAGTACAGCTACAGACCCAACAACAGAGCTCTCTGGTACAGCTACAACAGACACAGACCCAACAACAGAACTCTCTGGTACAGCTACAGACCCAACAACAGAGCTCTCTGGTACAGCTACAGCAGACACAGACCCAACATTAGAGCTCTCTAGTACAGCTACAGACCTAACAACAGAGCTCTCTGGTACAGCTACAACGGACACAGACCCAACAACAGAACTCTCTGGTACAGCTACAGACCCAACAACAGAGCTCTCTGGTACAGCTACAACAGACACAGACCCAACAACAGAGCTCTCTGGTACAGCTACAGACCCAACAACAGAGCTCTCTGGTACAGCTACAACAGACACAGACCCAACAACAGAACTCTCTGGTACAGCTACAGACCCAACAACAGAGCTCTCTGGTACAGGTACAACAGACACAGACCCAACAACAGAGCTCTCTGGTACAGCTACAGACCCAACAACAGAGCTCTCTGGTACAGCTACAGACCCAACAACAGAGCTCTCTGGTACAGCTATAGACCCAACAACAGAGCTCTCTGGTACATCTACAGACCCAACAACAGAGCTCTCTGGTACAGCTACAACAGACACAGACCCAACAACAGAGCTCTCTGGTACAGCTACAGACCCAACAACAGAGCTCTCTGGTACAGCTACAACAGACACAGACCCAACAACAAAGCTCTCTGGTACAGCTACAGACCCAACAACACAGCTCTCTGGTACATCTACAACAGAAACAGACCCAACAACAGAGCTCTCTGGTACAGCTACAGACCCAACAACAGAGCTCTCCGGTACAGCTACAACAGAAACAGACCCAACAACAGAGCTCTCTGGTACAGCTACAGACCCAACAACAGAGCTCTCTGGTACAGCTACAACAGAAACAGACCCAACAACAGAGCTCTCTAGTACAGCTACAGACCCAACAACAGAGCTCTCTGGTACAGCTACAACAGACACAGACCCAACAACAGAAGTCTCTGGTACAGCTACAGACCCAACAACAGAGCTCTCTGGTACAGCTACAGCAGACACAGACCCAACAACAGAGCTCTCTAGTACAGCTACAGACCCAACAACAGAGCTCTCTGGTACAGCTACAACAGACACAGACCCAACAACAAAGCTCTCTGGTACAGCTACAGACCCAACAACACAGCTCTCTGGTACATCTACAACAGAAACAGACCCAACAACAGAGCTCTCTGGTACAGCTACAGACCCAACAACAGAGCTCTCCGGTACAGCTACAACAGAAACAGACCCAACAACAGAGCTCTCTGGTACAGCTACAGACCCAACAACAGAGCTCTCTGGTACAGCTACAACAGACACAGACCCAACAACAAAGCTCTGTGGTACAGCTACAGACCCAACAACAGAGCTCTCTGGTACAGCTACAACAGACACAGACCCAACAACAGAACTCTCTGGTACAGCTACAGACCCAACAACAGAGCTCTCTGGTACAGCTACAACAGACACAGACCCAACAACAGAGCTCTCTAGTACAGCTACAGACCCAACAACAGAGCTCTCTGGTACAGCTACAACAGACACAGACCCAACAACAGAACTCTCTGGTACAGCTACAGACCCAATAACAGAGCTCTCTGGTACAGCTACAGCAGACACAGACCCAACAACAGAGCTCTCTGTTACAGCTACAACAGAAACAGACCCAATAACAGAGCTCTCTGGTACAGCTACAGACCCAACAACAGAGCTCTCTGTTACAGCTACAACAGAAACAGACCCAAAAACAGAGCTCTCTAGTACAGCTACAGACCCAACAACAGAGCTCTCTGGTACAGCTACAGACCCAACAACAGAGCTCTCTGGTACAGCTACAGACCCAACAACAGAGCTCTCTGGTACAGCTACAGACCCAACAACAGAGCTCTCCGGTACAGCTACAACAGACACAGACCCAACAACAGAACTCTCTGGTACAGCTACAGACCCAACAACAGAGCTCTCTGGTACAGCTACAACAGACACAGACCCAACAACAGAGCTCTCTAGTACAGCTACAGACCCAACAACAGAGCTCTCTGGTACAGCTACAACAGACACAGACCCAACAACAGAACTCTCTGGTACAGCTACAGACCCAACAACAGAGCTCTCTGGTACAGCTACAGCCGACACAGACCCAACAACAGAGCTCTCTAGTACAGCTACAGACCCAACAACAGAGCTCTCTGGTACAGCTACAAAAAACACAGAACCAACAACAAAGCTCTCTGGTACAGCTACAGACCCAACAACAGAGCTCTCTGGTACAGCTACAACAGACACAGACCCAACAACAGAACTCTCTGGTACAGCTACAGACCCAACAACAGAGCTCTCTGGTACAGCTACAGACCCAACAACAGAGCTCTCTGGTACAGCTACAGACCAAACAACAGAGTTCTCTGGTACAGCTATAGACCCAACAACAGAGCTCTCTGGTACAGCTACAGACCCAACAACAGAGCTCTCTGGTACAGCTACAGACCCAACAACAGAGCTCTCTGGTACAGCTATAGACCCAACAACAGAGCTCTCTGGTACAGCTACAGACCTAACAACAGAGCTCACTGGTACAGGTACAACAGACACAGACCCAACAACAGAACTCTCTGGTACAGCTACAGACCCAACAACAGAGCTCTCTGGTACAGCTACAGACCCAACAACAGAGCTCTCTGGTACAGCTACAGACCTAACAACAGAGCTCTCTGGTACAGGTACAACAGACACAGACCCAACAACAGAACTCTCTGGTACAGCTACAGACCCAATAACAGAGCTCTCTGGTACAGCTACAGCAGACACAAACCCAACAACAGAGCTCTCTGTTACAGCTACAACAGAAACAGACCCAACAACAGAGCTCTCTAGTACAGCTACAGACCTAACAACAGAGCTCTCTGGTACACCTACAACAGACACAGACCCAACAACAGAACTCTCTGGTACAGCTACAGACCCAACAACAGAGCTCTCTGGTACAGCTACAACAGACACAGACCCAACAACAGAGCTCTCTAGTACAGCTACAGACCCAACAACAGAGCTCTCTGGTACAGCTACAACAGACACAGACCCAACAACAGAACTCTCTGGTACAGCTACAGACCCAACAACAGAGCTCTCTGGTACAGCTACAGCAGACACATACCCAACAACAGAGCTCTCTGTTACAGCTACAACAGAAACAGACCCAACAACAGAGCTCTCTAGTACAGCTACAGACCCAACAACAGAGCTCTCTGGTACAGCTACAGACCCAACAACAGAGCTCTCTAGTACAGCTACAGACCCAACAACAGAGCTCTCCGGTACAGCTACAACAGAAACAGACCCAACAACAGAGCTCTCTGGTACAGCTACAGACCCAACAACAGAGCTCTCTGGTACAGCTACAACAGACACAGACCCAACAACAGAACTCTCTGGTACAGCTACAGACCCAACAACAGAGCTCTCTGGTACAGCTACAACAGAAACAGACCCAACAACAGAGCTCTCTAGTACAGCTACAGACCCAACAACAGAGCTCTCTGGTACAGCTACAACAGACACAGACCCAACAACAGAAGTCTCTGGTACAGCTACAGACCCAACAACAGAGCTCTCTGGTACAGCTACAGCAGACACAGACCCAACAACAGAGCTCTCTAGTACAGCTACAGACCCAACAACAGAGCTCTCTGGTACAGCTACAACAGAAACAGACCCAACAACAAAGCTCTCTGGTACAGCTACAGACCCAACAACACAGCTCTCTGGTACATCTACAACAGAAACAGACCCAACAACAGAGCTCTCTGGTACAGCTACAGACCCAACAACAGAGCTCTCCGGTACAGCTCCAACAGAAACAGACCCAACAACAGAGCTCTCTGGTACAGCTACAGACCCAACAACAGAGCTCTCTGGTACAGCTACAACAGACACAGACCCAACAACAGAAGTCTCTGGTACAGCTACAGACCCAACAACAGAGCTCTCTGGTACAGCTACAGCAGACACAGACCCAACAACAGAACTCTCTGGTACAGCTACAGACCCAACAACAGAGCTCTCTGGTACAGCTACAACAGACACAGACCCAACAACAGAGCTCTCTAGTACAGCTACAGACCCAACAACAGAGCTCTCTGGTACAGCTACAACAGACACATACCCAACAACAGAGCTCTCTGTTACAGCTACAACAGAAACAGACCCAACAACAGAGCTCTCTAGTACAGCTACAGACCCAACAACAGAGCTCTCTGGTACAGCTACAGACCCAACAACAGAGCTCTCTAGTACAGCTACAGACCCAACAACAGAGCTCTCTGGTACAGCTACAGACCCAACAACAGAGCTCTCTGGTACAGCTACAGACCCAACAACAGAGCTCTCTGGTACAGCTACAACAGACACAGACCCAACAACAGAACTCTCTGGTACAGCTACAGACCCAACAACAGAGCTCTCTGGTACAGCTACATCAGACACAGACCCAACAACAGAGCTCTCTAGTACAGCTACAGACCCAACAACAGAGCTCTCTGGTACAGCTACAACAGACACAGACCCAACAACAGAACTCTCTGGTACAGCTACAGACCCAACAACAGAGCTCTCTGGTACAGCTACAACAGACACAGACCCAACAACAGAGCTCTCTGGTACAGCTACAGACCCAACAACAGAGCTCTCTGGTCCAGCTACAGACCCAAGAACAGAGCTCTCTGGTACAGCTACAGACCCAACAACCGAACTCTCTGGTACAGCTACAGACCCAACAACAGAGCTCTCTGGTACAGCTACAGACCCAACAACAGAGCTCTCTGGTACAGCTACAGACCCAACAACAGAGCTCTCTGGTACAGCTACAGACCAAACAACAGAGCTCTCTGGTACAGCTACAGACCCAACAACAGAGCTCTCTGGTACAGCTACAGACCCAACAACAGAGCTCTCTGGTACAGCTACAGCAGACACAGACCCAACAACAGAGCTCTCTGGGACAGCTACAGACCCAACAACAGAGCTCTCTGGTACAGCTACAACAGACACAGACCCAACAACAAAGCTCTCTGCTACAGCTACAGACCCAACAACAGAGTTCTCTGGTACAGCTACAACAGACACAGACCCAACAACAGAACTCTCTGGTACAGCTACAGACCCAACAACAGAGCTCTCTGGTACAGCTACAACAGACACAGACCCAACAACAGAGCTCTCTGGTACAGCTACAGACCCAACAACAGAGCTCTCTGGTCCAGCTACAGACCCAACAACAGAGCTCTCTGGTACAGCTACAACAGACACAGACCCAACAACAGAGCTCTCTGGTACAGCTACAGACCCAACAACAGAGCTCTCTGGTCCAGCTACAGACCCAACAACCGAACTCTCTGGTACAGCTACAGACCCAACAACAGAGCTCTCTGGTACAGCTAAAGACCCAACAACAGAGCTCTCTGGTACAGCTACAGACCCAACAACAGAGCTCTCTGGTACAGCTACAGACCAAACAACAGAGCTCTCTGGTACAGCTGCAGACCCAACAACAGAGCTCTCTGGTACAGCTACAGACCCAACAACAGTGCTCTCCGGTACAGCTACAACAGAAACAGACCCAACAACAGAGCTCTCTGGTACAGCTACAGACCCAACAACAGAGCTCTCTGGTACAGCTACAACTGACACATACCCAACAACAGAACTCTCTGGTACAGCTACAGACCCAACAACAGAGCTCTCTGGTACAGCTACAACAGACACAGACCCAACAACAAAGCTCTCTGGTACAGCTACAGACCCAACAACAGAGTTCTCTGGTACAGCTACAACAGATACAGACCCAACAACAGAGCTCTCTGGTACAGCTACAGACCCAACAACAGAGCTCTCTGGTACAGCTACAGACCCAACAACAGAGCTCTCTGGTACAGCTATAGACCCAACAACAGAGCTCTCTGGTACATCTACAGACCCAACAACAGAGCTCTCTGGTACAGCTACAACAGACACAGACCCAACAACAGAGCTCTCTGGTACAGCTACAGACCCAACAACAGAGCTCTCTGGTACAGCTACAACAGACACAGACCCAACAACAAAGCTCTCTGGTACAGCTACAGACCCAACAACACAGCTCTCTGGTACATCTACAACAGAAACAGACCCAACAACAGAGCTCTCTGGTACAGCTACAGACCCAACAACAGAGCTCTCCGGTACAGCTACAACAGAAACAGACCCAACAACAGAGCTCTCTGGTACAGCTACAGACCCAACAACAGAGCTCTCTGGTACAGCTACAACAGACACAGACCCAACAACAGAGCTCTCTAGTACAGCTACAGACCCAACAACAGAGCTCTCTGGTACAGCTACAACAGACACAGACCCAACAACAGAAGTCTCTGGTACAGCTACAGACCCAACAACAGAGCTCTCTGGTACAGCTACAGCAGACACAGACCCAACAACAGAGCTCTCTAGTACAGCTACAGACCCAACAACAGAGCTCTCTGGTACAGCTACAACAGACACAGACCCAACAACAAAGCTCTCTGGTACAGCTACAGACCCAACAACACAGCTCTCTGGTACATCTACAACAGAAACAGACCCAACAACAGAGCTCTCTGGTACAGCTACAGACCCAACAACAGAGCTCTCCGGTACAGCTCCAACAGAAACAGACCCAACAACAGAGCTCTCTGGTACAGCTACAGACCCAACAACAGAGCTCTCTGGTACAGCTACAACAGACACAGACCCAACAACAGAAGTCTCTGGTACAGCTACAGACCCAACAACAGAGCTCTCTGGTACAGCTACAGCAGACACAGACCCAACAACAGAGCTCTCTAGTACAGCTACAGACCCAACAACAGAGCTCTCTGGTACAGCTACAACAGACACAGACCCAACAACAAAGCTCTCTGGTACAGCTACAGACCCAACAACAGAGCTCTCTGGTACAGCTACAACAGACACAGACCCAACAACAGAACTCTCTGGTACAGCTACAGACCCAACAACAGAGCTCTCTGGTACAGCTACAACAGACACAGACCCAACAACAGAGCTCTCTAGTACAGCTACAGACCCAACAACAGAGCTCTCTGGTACAGCTACAACAGACACAGACCCAACAACAGAACTCTCTGGTACAGCTACAGACCCAATAACAGAGCTCTCTGGTACAGCTACAGCAGACACAGACCCAACAACAGAGCTCTCTGTTACAGCTACAACAGAAACAGACCCAAAAACAGAGCTCTCTGGTACAGCTACAACAGACACAGACCCAACAACAGAGCTCTCTGGTACAGCTACAGACCCAACAACAGAGCTCTCTGGTCCAGCTACAGACCCAACAACAGAGCTCTCTGGTACAGCTACAGACCCAACAACCGAACTCTCTGGTACAGCTACAGACCCAACAACAGAGCTCTCTGGTACAGCTACAGACCCAACAACAGAGCTCTCTGGTACAGCTACAGACCCAACAACAGAGCTCTCTGGTACAGCTACAGACCAAACAACAGAGCTCTCTGGTACAGCTACAGACGCAACAACAGAGCTCTCTGGTACAGCTACAGACCCAACAACAGAGCTCTCTGGTACAGCTACAGCAGACACAGACCCAACAACAGAGCTCTCTGGGACAGCTACAGACCCAACAACAGAGCTCTCTGGTACAGCCACAACAGACACAGACCCAACAACAAAGCTCTCTGCTACAGCTACAGACCCAACAACAGAGTTCTCTGGTACAGCTACAACAGACACAGACCCAACAACAGAACTCTCTGGTACAGCTACAGACCCAACAACAGAGCTCTCTGGTACAGCTACAACAGACACAGACCCAACAACAGAGCTCTCTGGTACAGCTACAGACCCAACAACAGAGCTCTCTGGTCCAGCTACAGACCCAACAACAGAGCTCTCTGGTACAGCTACAACAGACACAGACCCAACAACAGAACTCTCTGGTACAGCTACAGACCCAACAACAGAGCTCTCTGGTCCAGCTACAGACCCAACAACCGAACTCTCTGGTACAGCTACAGACCCAACAACAGAGCTCTCTGGTACAGCTAAAGACCCAACAACAGAGCTCTCTGGTACAGCTACAGACCCAACAACAGAGCTCTCTGGTACAGCTACAGACCAAACAACAGAGCTCTCTGGTACAGCTGCAGACCCAACAACAGAGCTCTCTGGTACAGCTACAGACCCAACAACAGTGCTCTCCGGTACAGCTACAACAGAAACAGACCCAACAACAGAGCTCTCTGGTACAGCTACAGACCCAACAACAGAGCTCTCTGGTACAGCTACAACTGACACATACCCAACAACAGAACTCTCTGGTACAGCTACAGACCCAACAACAGAGCTCTCTGGTACAGCTACAACAGACACAGACCCAACAACAAAGCTCTCTGGTACAGCTACAGACCCAACAACAGAGTTCTCTGGTACAGCTACAACAGATACAGACCCAACAACAGAGCTCTCTGGTACAGCTACAGACCCAACAACAGAGCTCTCTGGTACAGCTACAGACCCAACAACAGAGCTCTCTGGTACAGCTATAGACCCAACAACAGAGCTCTCTGGTACATCTACAGACCCAACAACAGAGCTCTCTGGTACAGCTACAACAGACACAGACCCAACAACAGAGCTCTCTGGTACAGCTACAGACCCAACAACAGAGCTCTCTGGTACAGCTACAACAGACACAGACCCAACAACAAAGCTCTCTGGTACAGCTACAGACCCAACAACACAGCTCTCTGGTACATCTACAACAGAAACAGACCCAACAACAGAGCTCTCTGGTACAGCTACAGACCCAACAACAGAGCTCTCCGGTACAGCTACAACAGAAACAGACCCAACAACAGAGCTCTCTGGTACAGCTACAGACCCAACAACAGAGCTCTCTGGTACAGCTACAACAGACACAGACCCAACAACAGAACTCTCTGGTACAGCTACAGACCCAACAACAGAGCTCTCCGGTACAGCTCCAACAGAAACAGACCCAACAACAGAGCTCTCTGGTACAGCTACAGACCCAACAACAGAGCTCTCTGGTACAGCTACAACAGACACAGACCCAACAACAGAAGTCTCTGGTACAGCTACAGACCCAACAACAGAGCTCTCTGGTACAGCTACAGCAGACACAGACCCAACAACAGAGCTCTCTAGTACAGCTACAGACCCAACAACAGAGCTCTCTGGTACAGCTACAACAGACACAGACCCAACAACAAAGCTCTCTGGTACAGCTACAGACCCAACAACAGAGCTCTCTGGTACAGCTACAACAGACACAGACCCAACAACAGAACTCTCTGGTACAGCTACAGACCCAACAACAGAGCTCTCTGGTACAGCTACAACAGACACAGACCCAACAACAGAGCTCTCTAGTACAGCTACAGACCCAACAACAGAGCTCTCTGGTACAGCTACAACAGACACAGACCCAACAACAGAACTCTCTGGTACAGCTACAGACCCAATAACAGAGCTCTCTGGTACAGCTACAGCAGACACAGACCCAACAACAGAGCTCTCTGTTACAGCTACAACAGAAACAGACCCAAAAACAGAGCTCTCTGGTACAGCTACAACAGACACAGACCCAACAACAGAGCTCTCTGGTACAGCTACAGACCCAACAACAGAGCTCTCTGGTCCAGCTACAGACCCAACAACAGAGCTCTCTGGTACAGCTACAGACCCAACAACCGAACTCTCTGGTACAGCTACAGACCCAACAACAGAGCTCTCTGGTACAGCTACAGACCCAACAACAGAGCTCTCTGGTACAGCTACAGACCCAACAACAGAGCTCTCTGGTACAGCTACAGACCAAACAACAGAGCTCTCTGGTACAGCTACAGACCCAACAACAGAGCTCTCTGGTACAGCTACAGACCCAACAACAGAGCTCTCTGGTACAGCTACAGCAGACACAGACCCAACAACAGAGCTCTCTGGGACAGCTACAGACCCAACAACAGAGCTCTCTGGTACAGCTACAACAGACACAGACCCAACAACAAAGCTCTCTGCTACAGCTACAGACCCAACAACAGAGTTCTCTGGTACAGCTACAACAGACACAGACCCAACAACAGAACTCTCTGGTACAGCTACAGACCCAACAACAGAGCTCTCTGGTACAGCTACAACAGACACAGACCCAACAACAGAGCTCTCTGGTACAGCTACAGACCCAACAACAGAGCTCTCTGGTCCAGCTACAGACCCAACAACAGAGCTCTCTGGTACAGCTACAACAGACACAGACCCAACAACAGAGCTCTCTGGTACAGCTACAGACCCAACAACAGAGCTCTCTGGTCCAGCTACAGACCCAACAACCGAACTCTCTGGTACAGCTACAGACCCAACAACAGAGCTCTCTGGTACAGCTAAAGACCCAACAACAGAGCTCTCTGGTACAGCTACAGACCCAACAACAGAGCTCTCTGGTACAGCTACAGACCAAACAACAGAGCTCTCTGGTACAGCTGCAGACCCAACAACAGAGCTCTCTGGTACAGCTACAGACCCAACAACAGTGCTCTCCGGTACAGCTACAACAGAAACAGACCCAACAACAGAGCTCTCTGGTACAGCTACAGACCCAACAACAGAGCTCTCTGGTACAGCTACAACTGACACATACCCAACAACAGAACTCTCTGGTACAGCTACAGACCCAACAACAGAGCTCTCTGGTACAGCTACAACAGACACAGACCCAACAACAGAGCTCTCTGGTACAGCTACAGACCCAACAACAGAGCTCTCTGGTACAGCTACAGACCCAACAACAGAGCTCTCTGGTACAGCTACAGCAGACACAGACCCAACAACAGAGCTCTCTGGGACAGCTACAGACCCAACAACAGAGCTCTCTGGTACAGCTACAACAGACACAGACCCAACAACAAAGCTCTCTGCTACAGCTACAGACCCAACAACAGAGTTCTCTGGTACAGCTACAACAGACACAGACCCAACAACAGAACTCTCTGGTACAGCTACAGACCCAACAACAGAGCTCTCTGGTACAGCTACAACAGACACAGACCCAACAACAGAGCTCTCTGGTACAGCTACAGACCCAACAACAGAGCTCTCTGGTCCAGCTACAGACCCAACAACAGAGCTCTCTGGTACAGCTACAACAGACACAGACCCAACAACAGAGCTCTCTGGTACAGCTACAGACCCAACAACAGAGCTCTCTGGTCCAGCTACAGACCCAACAACCGAACTCTCTGGTACAGCTACAGACCCAACAACAGAGCTCTCTGGTACAGCTAAAGACCCAACAACAGAGCTCTCTGGTACAGCTACAGACCCAACAACAGAGCTCTCTGGTACAGCTACAGACCAAACAACAGAGCTCTCTGGTACAGCTGCAGACCCAACAACAGAGCTCTCTGGTACAGCTACAGACCCAACAACAGTGCTCTCCGGTACAGCTACAACAGAAACAGACCCAACAACAGAGCTCTCTGGTACAGCTACAGACCCAACAACAGAGCTCTCTGGTACAGCTACAACTGACACATACCCAACAACAGAACTCTCTGGTACAGCTACAGACCCAACAACAGAGCTCTCTGGTACAGCTACAACAGACACAGACCCAACAACAAAGCTCTCTGGTACAGCTACAGACCCAACAACAGAGTTCTCTGGTACAGCTACAACAGATACAGACCCAACAACAGAGCTCTCTGGTACAGCTACAGACCCAACAACAGAGCTCTCTGGTACAGCTACAGACCCAACAACAGAGCTCTCTGGTACAGCTATAGACCCAAGAACAGAGCTCTCTGGTACATCTACAGACCCAACAACAGAGCTCTCTGGTACAGCTACAACAGACACAGACCCAACAACAGAGCTCTCTGGTACAGCTACAGACCCAACAACAGAGCTCTCTGGTACAGCTACAACAGACACAGACCCAACAACAAAGCTCTCTGGTACAGCTACAGACCCAACAACAGAGCTCTCCGGTACAGCTACAACAGAAACAGACCCAACAACAGAGCTCTCTGGTACAGCTACAGACCCAACAACAGAGCTCTCCGGTACAGCTACAACAGAAACAGACCCAACAACAGAGCTCTCTGGTACAGCTACAGACCCAACAACAGAGCTCTCTGGTACAGCTACAACAGACACAGACCCAACAACAGAACTCTCTGGTACAGCTACAGACCCAACAACAGAGCTCTCTGGTACAGCTACAACAGAAACAGACCCAACAACAGAGCTCTCTAGTACAGCTACAGACCCAACAACAGAGCTCTCTGGTACAGCTACAACAGACACAGACCCAACAACAGAAGTCTCTGGTACAGCTACAGACCCAACAACAGAGCTCTCTGGTACAGCTACAGCAGACACAGACCCAACAACAGAGCTCTCTAGTACAGCTACAGACCCAACAACAGAGCTCTCTGGTACAGCTACAACAGACACAGACCCAACAACAAAGCTCTCTGGTACAGCTACTGACCCAACAACACAGCTCTCTGGTACATCTACAACAGAAACAGACCCAACAACAGAGCTCTCTGGTACAGCTACAGACCCAACAACAGAGCTCTCCGGTACAGCTCCAACAGAAACAGACCCAACAACAGAGCTCTCTGGTACAGCTACAGACCCAACAACAGAGCTCTCTGGTACAGCTACAACAGACACAGACCCAACAACAGAAGTCTCTGGTACAGCTACAGACCCAACAACAGAGCTCTCTGGTACAGCTACAGCAGACACAGACCCAACAACAGAGCTCTCTAGTACAGCTACAGACCCAACAACAGAGCTCTCTGGTACAGCTACAACAGACACAGACCCAACAACAGAACTCTCTGGTACAGCTACAGACCCAACAACAGAGCTCTCTGGTACAGCTACAACAGACACAGACCCAACAACAGAGCTCTCTAGTACAGCTACAGACCCAACAACAGAGCTCTCTGGTACAGCTACAACAGACACAGACCCAACAACAGAACTCTCTGGTACAGCTACAGACCCAATAACAGAGCTCTCTGGTACAGCTACAGCAGACACAGACCCAACAACAGAGCTCTCTGTTACAGCTACAACAGAAACAGACCCAAAAACAGAGCTCTCTGGTACAGCTACAACAGACACAGACCCAACAACAGAGCTCTCTGGTACAGCTACAGACCCAACAACAGAGCTCTCTGGTCCAGCTACAGACCCAACAACAGAGCTCTCTGGTACAGCTACAGACCCAACAACCGAACTCTCTAGTACAGCTACAGACCCAACAACAGAGCTCTCTGGTACAGCTACAGACCCAACAACAGAGCTCTCTGGTACAGCTACAGACCCAACAACAGAGCTCTCTGGTACAGCTACAGACCAAACAACAGAGCTCTCTGGTACAGCTACAGACCCAACAACAGAGCTCTCTGGTACAGCTACAGACCCAACAACAGAGCTCTCTGGTACAGCTACAGCAGACACAGACCCAACAACAGAGCTCTCTGGGACAGCTACAGACCCAACAACAGAGCTCTCTGGTACAGCTACAACAGACACAGACCCAACAACAAAGCTCTCTGCTACAGCTACAGACCCAACAACAGAGTTCTCTGGTACAGCTACAACAGACACAGACCCAACAACAGAACTCTCTGGTACAGCTACAGACCCAACAACAGAGCTCTCTGGTACAGCTACAACAGACACAGACCCAACAACAGAGCTCTCTGGTACAGCTACAGACCCAACAACAGAGCTCTCTGGTCCAGCTACAGACCCAACAACAGAGCTCTCTGGTACAGCTACAACAGACACAGACCCAACAACAGAGCTCTCTGGTACAGCTACAGACCCAACAACAGAGCTCTCTGGTCCAGCTACAGACCCAACAACCGAACTCTCTGGTACAGCTACAGACCCAACAACAGAGCTCTCTGGTACAGCTAAAGACCCAACAACAGAGCTCTCTGGTACAGCTACAGACCCAACAACAGAGCTCTCTGGTACAGCTACAGACCAAACAACAGAGCTCTCTGGTACAGCTGCAGACCCAACAACAGAGCTCTCTGGTACAGCTACAGACCCAACAACAGTGCTCTCCGGTACAGCTACAACAGAAACAGACCCAACAACAGAGCTCTCTGGTACAGCTACAGACCCAACAACAGAGCTCTCTGGTACAGCTACAACTGACACATACCCAACAACAGAACTCTCTGGTACAGCTACAGACCCAACAACAGAGCTATCTGGTACAGCTACAACAGACACAGACCCAACAACAAAGCTCTCTGGTACAGCTACAGACCCAACAACAGAGTTCTCTGGTACAGCTACAACAGATACAGACCCAACAACAGAGCTCTCTGGTACAGCTACAGACCCAACAACAGAGCTCTCTGGTACAGCTACAGACCCAACAACAGAGCTCTCTGGTACAGCTACAGACCCAACAACAGAGCTCTCTGGTACATCTACAGACCCAACAACAGAGCTCTCTGGTACAGCTACAACAGACACAGACCCAACAACAGAGCTCTCTGGTACAGCTACAGACCCAACAACAGAGCTCTCTGGTACAGCTACAACAGACACAGACCCAACAACAAAGCTCTCTGGTACAGCTACAGACCCAACAACACAGCTCTCTGGTACATCTACAACAGAAACAGACCCAACAACAGAGCTCTCTGGTACAGCTACAGACCCAACAACAGAGCTCTCCGGTACAGCTACAACAGAAACAGACCCAACAACAGAGCTCTCTGGTCCAGCTACAGACCCAACAACCGAACTCTCTGGTACAGCTACAGACCCAACAACAGAGCTCTCTGGTACAGCTAAAGACCCAACAACAGAGCTCTCTGGTACAGCTACAGACCCAACAACAGAGCTCTCTGGTACAGCTACAGACCAAACAACAGAGCTCTCTGGTACAGCTGCAGACCCAACAACAGAGCTCTCTGGTACAGCTACAGACCCAACAACAGTGCTCTCCGGTACAGCTACAACAGAAACAGACCCAACAACAGAGCTCTCTGGTACAGCTACAGACCCAACAACAGAGCTCTCTGGTACAGCTACAACTGACACATACCCAACAACAGAACTCTCTGGTACAGCTACAGACCCAACAACAGAGCTATCTGGTACAGCTACAACAGACACAGACCCAACAACAAAGCTCTCTGGTACAGCTACAGACCCAACAACAGAGTTCTCTGGTACAGCTACAACAGATACAGACCCAACAACAGAGCTCTCTGGTACAGCTACAGACCCAACAACAGAGCTCTCTGGTACAGCTACAGACCCAACAACAGAGCTCTCTGGTACAGCTACAGACCCAACAACAGAGCTCTCTGGTACATCTACAGACCCAACAACAGAGCTCTCTGGTACAGCTACAACAGACACAGACCCAACAACAGAGCTCTCTGGTACAGCTACAGACCCAACAACAGAGCTCTCTGGTACAGCTACAACAGACACAGACCCAACAACAAAGCTCTCTGGTACAGCTACAGACCCAACAACACAGCTCTCTGGTACATCTACAACAGAAACAGACCCAACAACAGAGCTCTCTGGTACAGCTACAGACCCAACAACAGAGCTCTCCGGTACAGCTACAACAGAAACAGACCCAACAACAGAGCTCTCTGGTACAGCTACAGACCCAACAACAGAGCTCTCTGGTACAGCTACAACAGACACAGACCCAACAACAGAACTCTCTGGTACAGCTACAGACCCAACAACAGAGCTCTCTGGTACAGCTACAACAGAAACAGACCCAACAACAGAGCTCTCTAGTACAGCTACAGACCCAACAACAGAGCTCTCTGGTACAGCTACAACAGACACAGACCCAACAACAGAAGTCTCTGGTACAGCTACAGACCCAACAACAGAGCTCTCTGGTACAGCTACAGCAGACACAGACCCAACAACAGAGCTCTCTAGTACAGCTACAGACCCAACAACAGAGCTCTCTGGTACAGCTACAACAGACACAGACCCAACAACAAAGCTCTCTGGTACAGCTACAGACCCAACAACACAGCTCTCTGGTACATCTACAACAGAAACAGACCCAACAACAGAGCTCTCTGGTACAGCTACAGACCCAACAACAGAGCTCTCCGGTACAGCTCCAACAGAAACAGACCCAACAACAGAGCTCTCTGGTACAGCTACAGACCCAACAACAGAGCTCTCTGGTACAGCTACAACAGACACAGACCCAACAACAGAAGTCTCTGGTACAGCTACAGACCCAACAACAGAGCTCTCTGGTACAGCTACAGCAGACACAGACCCAACAGCAGAGCTCTCTAGTACAGCTACAGACCCAACAACAGAGCTCTCTGGTACAGCTACAACAGACACAGACCCAACAACAAAGCTCTCTGGTACAGCTACAGACCCAACAACAGAGCTCTCTGGTACAGCTACAACAGACACAGACCCAACAACAGAACTCTCTGGTACAGCTACAGACCCAACAACAGAGCTCTCTGGTACAGCTACAACAGACACAGACCCAACAACAGAGCTCTCTAGTACAGCTACAGACCCAACAACAGAGCTCTCTGGTACAGCTACAACAGACACAGACCCAACAACAGAACTCTCTGGTACAGCTACAGACCCAATAACAGAGCTCTCTGGTACAGCTACAGCAGACACAGACCCAACAACAGAGCTCTCTGTTACAGCTACAACAGAAACAGACCCAAAAACAGAGCTCTCTAGTACAGCTACAGACCCAACAACAGAGCTCTCTGGTACAGCTACAGACCCAACAACCGAACTCTCTGGTACAGCTACAGACCCAACAACAGAGCTCTCTGGTACAGCTACAGACCCAACAACAGAGCTCTCTGGTACAGCTACAGACCAAACAACAGAGCTCTCTGGTACAGCTACAGACCCAACAACAGAGCTCTCCGGTACAGCTACAACAGAAACAGACCCAACAACAGAGCTCTCTGGTACAGCTACAGACCCAAAAACAGAGCTCTCTGGTACAGCTACAACAGACACAGACCCAACAATAGAACTCTCTGGTACAGCTACAGACCCAACAACAGAGCTCTCTGGTACAGCTACAACAGACACAGACCCAACAACAAAGCTCTCTGGTACAGCTACAGACCCAACAACAGAGTTCTCTGGTACAGCTACAACAGACACAGACCCAACAACAGAGCTCTCTGGTACAGCTACAGACCCAACAACAGAGCTCTCTGGTACAGCTACAACAGACACAGACCCAACAACAGAGCTCTCTGGTACAGCTACAGACCCAACAACAGAGCTCTCTGGTACAGCTACAGACCCAACAACAGAGCTCTCTGGTACAGCTATAGACCCAACAACAGAGCTCTCTGGTACAGCTACAGACCCAACAACAGAGCTCTCTGGTACAGCTACAACAGTCACAGACCCAACAACAAAGCTCTCTGGTACAGCTACAGACCCAACAACACAGCTCTCTGGTACATCTACAACAGAAACAGACCCAACAACAGAGCTCTCTGGTACAGCTACAGACCCAACAACAGAGCTCTCCGGTACAGCTACAACAGAAACAGACCCAACAACAGAGCTCTCTGGTACAGCTACAGACCCAACAACAGAGCTCTCTGATACAGCTACAACAGACACAGACCCAACAACAGAACTCTCTGGTACAGCTACAGACCCAACAACAGAGCTCTCTGGTACAGCTACAACAGACACAGACCCAACAACAGAGCTCTCTGGTACAGCTACAGACCCAACAACAGAGCTCTCTGGTACAGCTACAGACCCAACAACAGAGCTCTCTGGTACAGCTACAACAGCTACAGACCCAACAACAGAGGTATCTGGTACAGCTACAACAGACACAGACCCAACAACAGAGCTCTCTGGTACAGCTACAGACCCAACAACAGAGCTCTCTGGTACAGCTACAGACCCAACAACAGAGCTCTCTGGTACAGCTACAACAGACACAGACCCAACAACAGAGCTCTCTGGTACAGCTACAGACCCAACAACAGAGCTCTCTGGTACAGCTTCAGACTCAACAACAGAGCTCTCTGGTACAGCTACAACAGACACAGACCCAACAACAGAGCTCTCTGGTACAGCTACAACAGACACAGACTCAACAACAGAGCTCTCTAGTACAGCTACAACAGTTGCAGGTTTAACAACTAATGTCTCAGGTACAGCTACAAAAGATGGAGGCTCCACAACAGCAGATTCCAGTACAACTGCAAGAGATGGAGTCACAACAACAGAGGATTCCAGTACAACTACAAGAGATGTAGTCACAACAACAGTGGACTCCAGTACAACTACAAGAGATGTAGTCACAACAACAGTGGACTCCAGTACAACTACAAGAGATGGAGTCACAACAACAGAGGATTCCAGTACAACTACAAGAGATGTAGTCACAACAACAGTGGACTCCAGTACAACTACAAGAGATGGAGTCACAACAACAGTGGACTCCAGTACAACTACAAGAGATGGAGTCACAACAACAGAGGCCTCCAGTACAACTACAAGAGGTGGAGTCACAACAACAGAGGATTCCAGCACAACAGCACAGAGTTTGGACTTGACTACACAGGATTCTTCTACATCCCAAAAACAAAGTACCCCAGAGGCCTCTCATACTTCACTCAGTCAGTTTACAACAAGTGTTATATTTACTAGTACTAAAATAACTACTGCTTCCACAAGACAACCTATAACTTGTGAAAATGGTGGAACTCCAAATGTAAACCAAAATGGCTGTTACTGCCCCTCTGGCTTCACAGGAAGAATATGTGACACTGCTGAATCTAATATTGCTCCAGGTATGTTGAATAATTATTTTATTCTTTCAGTTTATCTTGTTGTTAAAATTGTTTTTGTTTCAGAGTACACTGCTTTGTCATTTCAACCAAACAGTTTCACAAAAGCATATTAGAGTTAACATTATCTATAATTGCTTTGTCTAATTGAGCAATTAAAATAATGATACGAATGATATGAATGGTGTTTGGCCAAATAAGTGAAAGATTGAAACATTTATAACAAATAATTACTAATTTATGTAATGGCATATTGCAGTGTTTCTTTTACAGTTTTTTTTCTGCAGTGACAACACTACTGATTTCCAAGACACAAAGTGGAGCCAAAAAGACACCAGTATTAGCCAGAAACATAGAAGAGGGCTCCGTATAGTCACATGGTTATGTACAGACTAAAGGCCAATTTACAATCGGCGTCAAACTTATGCCCCAGTCTACGCATATTCAAAATAGTGCGCTATGCAGCGGAGCATGTTTATACTTCTGCGTGCGCGTATCAGCCGCTCTGCAGTGCTTTGCAGTTTAAATCACAAAGGTGGAAATGTGTGGGCAGGAACACAAGGCCTGGCGGACCAATCACAGCTGAGACGCATAGTTACATTTCCATAGAAGTGCGGTGTTGGCAATGTGTAGGCGAAGGTTTGATGCATAAGTATAAATTAGCCTTACGGTGCATTTACACTGCTCCGTCGCGTCAATGCACATGGTCATACTGCCCCCCTCCAACTGGGCGCATGTGGGCGTGACAAAGGCGTTCCCTGCGTTGTCCAATTAAATCGTTCTAATAAATTTAAATGCTTTTATACAAGCTATTATTATTTTCTATAAATTAAAAAAATATAAATGTGTATTAATAAATATAAATGTTCGATTGAGCTTTATTACACTGTCTAGTGAGCAGAATATAGGCTAACAAAAGCAAACTTTTCCAATTAAATTACATATTAATATTTAAAAAACCCACTAGAGACCTCAACAATCTCTGCAGCCTTTCTCCTCGCTGTATTACTGTGATCAGAGTCCCTGTAAATCAGCAGGGTTTTAATATATGAGGCAGGAAAGCCTGAAACTTCTCTTGCAGGCTTCTCTGGACACTTGAAAGTGGAACTAAATGTTTTCAGACACTGCGCTGCAGACACGTATCAGGCGAACACCTGCTCTCTGATTGGATAGACGCATTGCGTTGGACCAGAGACTGTAAAAAAGATGGACGCCGTGTCTCCGTTCCCATTCATTCAATGAAAATGAAGCCAAAATCTTCCGCCATGTTGGCGATCCTGCCACCTGATTCTGCGCAGTAGAGACCAGAGGAGGCAGAAAGACTGTGGATAGCAGCCTACTCATTTAAATAACCCCGCCCCTGAGGTCTGCCTCGCGGTCACAGACTGCAGAGGGGGCGGAGCGGAGCTGACGGTCTGTTATTGGTCCCGCCCATAAGCAGCCCTTTTACCATAACCACACCTTTTTTGAATAGAGCTGAATAACGTTTTAAAAACTGAATTCTGGGGGGATATAAAATGTTGACAATATAAGCAGAGGTTACACTAACTGCTGCATTTAAATAATGGAGGTAGAATTACAGTATATCAGAAAAAAACGTGATTGAATGTTGTCTGTTTTGCCATTGAAACCTATGGGAATGGGTGGAGTTACACAGCTTTCTGCAGCCGAACAGCAGGGGGCGCCTGACCTGTGGTGGCTTCACTTTTAATAGACGATACTCTGTCCAGCTATATACAGTCTATGCGTTGGACGGATTCAATTGCATAAAGTTCAGCTCGGCTCAACTTTTCATCGCATCGCATCCCCCGCTCTCGACGCATCGGAGCCATGATGCACCGCGCGACTGCGTCTGATGGAGGCGGCGCTTCCCATTGAAAATGAATGGGATCCGTCGCTGTGCGTTGTCGCGACGGAGCAGTGTAACGGTGAATTTACACTGCTCCGTCGCGACAACGCACATGGTCGCACTACCCCCCTCCAACCGGTCGCATGTGGGCGTGACAAAGGCGTTCCCTGCGACCTCCAATTAAATCGTTTTAATAAATGGGAAATGCTTTTATATAAGCTATTATTATTTCCAATAATTAAAACATATAAATGTATCTTTATAGATATAAATGTTTGAATGAGCTTCATTACACTGTCTAGTGAGCAATATATAAGCTGACAAAAGCAAACTTTTCCAATTAAATTACATATTAATATTTTAAAAACCCACCAGAGACTCCAACAATCACAGCAGCCTTTCTCCTCGCTGACAGAGTCCCTGTGAATCAGCAGGGATTTTATAAAGAACAGGGAAGCCTGAAACTTCTCTTCCAGGCTTCTCTGGACGCTTGAAAGCAGAACTAAAATATTTTCATACGCTGCGCTGAGGATGCGTTACAGGCCAACACCTGCTCACTGATTGTATAGACGCGTTGGACGGATTCATTTGCATAAAGTTGAGCCGAGCTCAACTTTTCATCGCATCGCATCCCCCGCTCTCGACGCATCGGACCCATGATGCACCGCGCGACTGCGTCTGACGGAGGCGGCGCTTCCCATTGAAAATGAATGGGATCCGTCGCTGTGCGTTGTCGCGTCGGAGCAGTGTAAATTCAGCCTAAATTCACCCTTCAAAGCTGAATAGACATTTATAAATAGAGCTTTTGTAATTGATTTTTCTTTATAAATCAAAACATTTAGGTTATATAATTTCATTATTGCTATAGTAAAAAATTGGAAAAACAAATATGTTTAGTATTCACATTATCAAATACATTTTTCAAAAAGAAGTTTCCATTTTAAGATATCTAAAATTATTTTAACCTAAACATTTTCTGTATGTTTCAGATGTAATTGAAAGGTCAGCCACTGCTATAATAGAAGTCATTGAAAATTACCACCCTCAGTTTAGTAATACATCTTCAGTAGAATATAAAGAATTTGCAACAAACATCATAGATCAGGTAAGTTTTAAAAAAATCAATATGTAAACACCATTCAGCTGTACATAGCATGGATACATTAATGACATGGCACACAAATGCAACTCAGAACAAAATCTTATTTTCTTACAGCTGACGCCATTCTACACCTCCAGACTCAAGAACTTTGTAGCTATCATAAACATAATATTCAGGTAGAACTCTTGCTTTGATGTGAAAAAACAATCACACTGAATAACTGCATTACAAATATAAGATTGTTTTTGTGGAGGAAGTGTAGGAATTAATTCTTGTTTATTGTTATAAAAATATCAGTGTGTTTTGTTTGTCATTAACAGTGAAGGAAGCTCCATCAATGGTAAAATAAAAAGTAGATTGATTAGAAGAACAACCTCAACTGAGGCAAGGTGACTAACCTAAAACTGAATGCATTAAACTTAACAATCACACATTTTGCAAAACAACCATTGTTACATACCAGCATTTGTGTATTACCATTTTTATGTGTTCATGTTTTTTTTATATTTGATATAGAAATATATATTTGATTCTCATCTTTCTATTCTAGTTCACCTTCCAGTGTAAATGTTCAACATGACATTGTTGTAAACATTGAAAACAACAACATTGATGATGCCTATAATGAAGTCTTTGAGCAGGTGAAAGAAGCTGTATTAACAGTTAAAAACTGTTCATTAGACAGTGGTAAGTTGATTGTGCTTGACATTTAATTTATTTTGCCATTATTCATTCATTGCTGTTATTATATGAATCTATGTAATGTTATTTTTTTCCACTCAAGTCTGCCCAAACCTCACTGTTACTGCAGTAACTGAAGTTAGACAAACTGAACTAAATGAAACAGGTAATCAGATCAGACCTAAATTCATTATACAAAATCTGATACAATATTATACAACATTTATGGTATGTAATCTGAGTCTAATGTAACCCACCAAAACAAGATGTGTTTAAGAATTGTACATAATCTTTACATTTATGTCTGTGTTAGAGCTCTGTGAAAGTGTTACCGCTGTACTTCCTGAGGAGTACCGGCAGTATTATGCTCCTGCAACTGTGTCAGACAAATTTACATGTGTGAGCCAATGCCATCAAGCTCATTCTAATCCAAAAATCTGCATGAACAGAGGCACATGTGAGCTGACCAAGGAAGGCCCATCCTGCTAGTGAGTAACTATCTTTTATCTTTTTCTTGTATGTAAAATTACATTTTGCTCTGGAAAAAAAAAGATTCCAAAACATATACCCATTGTCAGAAAAATAGCTGCACCCACACTGAACTTATAGAATTGAAACTTGGTGGGCTGTTGCGATAGTCTGTCATGGAGTGACTCAGAATGGAAGTGGTTCATCTTCAGTAATGAGTCCTGCTTTTGTGTTGGTGGAGACAACCAAGAAATTTGTTGTGTAAAGACACATTGGTCAGCTTCAAAATCAACGATTTGTTGTCAAGCATAACCCATCCATCCAGGCCGGCTGTCATGAACTTGGCACTTCAGCAGCCCAACATTACATTACTAAGGTCCTGCAACCAGTGACCTATTACAACAGGACTATGCTCATCCACACACTGCTGCCTACTCAAGAACCCGCTTTAAAGTCACAGATACTTTTCTATGGCCATTCCTGATTGAAAATCTATGGGATGTTATTGGATGCACTGCATTGGATAAACAACTCCTCCCCTATTGTAAAATTTGCATGAACTGCTTGAGAATATTCAAGCTACATGGGATAGAATATCACAGGACAGCACACTATTTCTGTGTGTGTAGCTTAACATGACTAAAATGTGTTCATATCATTCTAAATGTTTAATCATTTATAGATCCTGGTAACTCTTACCTTCATTCTGAATAGGATTGCAATACCACACTTCTTTCTGGGTGTAACTATTTGTGTAACGATTTTTTAATGAGTGTTTTTGGCTGCAATGCTGACAAAGCTTTAGATTTTAGATTATACACAATTAGAAAATGCAGGGCGGCAAGTGGTCCAGCACTAAATAAATAAATAAATGAATAATAAAAAAATATTTTAAAATGCTTTGAAGACAACTATTCTATTTAGAAATGTATTGTCCAGGTAATGCAGAAATGTTTGTGTTATGAAGTGTATTTCTTGTAACAGCTATAGTATAAAGCACGCTGAAGATAATGTGATGAGATGACAAGACTTTCTCCTGAGTCATTTTCTGTGTTTTAGCTGTCTTCACACAGATGTAAATTGGTATCTTGGAGAAGACTGCATGTTCCAAGTTAACAAAGTGGGCGTCTATGCTGGAATTGGAGTTTTTTCAGTGGTAATGGCAATAACAATAGCTGTGCTGTCTGCATATGTCCTTATCACTAACAGGAAAAAGAAAAGGTAGAATTAATTTCGTGAAAATCTTAATTATTATCAAATTAAACACAGTTTGTAATCTACAGAGTGCTACATTTTATTTGTTAAATGCATAAGCGGTTGAATGTGTGAAAGCCAAATTTAGAATTGTGTCAGTGTAAATTATCATGACTGTTCTTCCTTTCCCTTTTCGAACAATGTTACATAGGAATAAGGACATGAAAGAAGAAATAGTCAATCAGTGGCTAGAAGATGACTTTGAGTGGCCTTCACGTAGTAGACCAATCATATCAGGTACCCACCTTTTAAATAAATCCACATGCTTTAAACAGGCCAAATTAAAATAAAAATAAAATAGACAAACATTTGCACATTACACTTTTATTCTGTCTTAGATTCTATCATATTCTCTCACTCTACTGTTAGCTAAATTGCTCTTTTTAAATGTTTTTTGTTGGTAAAAATGTTACATTTGCTTTTACAATTACAATAACAATTCTGTGTTGCAGTTAATTACACATCACGTGATAATCTAGCATACTCAAGAAGAAGTGAGGTTGTACAGATAGAAGATGTGAACTTTTACAGACACTTTTCTAGTCAACATTCTTCCTCCCAAAATAACTCCTCTTAACAACAAATTCCAATGGAGTATATTCACAGCAGTCACCCTGTAAGTACACTATTTTGAACTTCACTTAAGCAGAAATTAATTTGACATTTTCGGCCAAAAGAACTACAACAATGATACTAGGCCAAATAGCTACAATTATACTGACACTGTAAAGAAACATCTTAAATAATAATAATATAAATGGTAAATCTTGGGTAATTAGGTGCTGGACCAACAGAGGTCTAAATGTAAGGTACATAAATCTGTTCACATTAAATAATAAAAAATGTCTTTGTCTTCTTTCGAAACAGGTGAGGATCCGCATCCCCAAAATCCGTGCTTCCAACTTGAATCACAGGAACACAGAGTGGAAACTGTAAAGAATTATAATCACTGTATACCTATACATCACAGAAATGAGAATCGCTGTTCTAAACAGTTACAACCATTTCTTGCCCGAGGCCCAGTGGGCAGTGTCATTAGCAGGATTAAGGAACACTGGCCTAGATATTGGCAGTGCAATTTAGTTCACGACTGAACTCATTTTTCTAGTTCAGCTTCTTTATAAATCAGTCAGATTCATAACAGATTATTTGCTTTTACTTTACATCAGGCCAGGTATGACTGTCTGTATAGCCTTGGCAATAAAGAGAAATAGTACGGTTTAGCTCCCATTTACAATGCCACATTTAAAAACTTCTGATTAAATAAAATAATATGATCATATTCACAAAACCAACAGGCATGTCTCCAATACATTTAGCGCAGGTGTTTATTAATTTAGTTAAACAGGTCTGTAATAAGTTTTGAGATCTGGCAAAGAATCATTTTTAAAGAATCTAGTTATTGTATTATTACTGATTTACACAAACAGTAGACCACCGTGACTGCTTTGAAAAAGAAACGAGAGTAACAATCTTAAATCACAAAAATAAATTGTTTATTAAATATCTTTGATAAAGTATTAAAAAAACAACAAAAAACAACTGTACAACAGTCAAATAATTCTGACAACCATGATGCAGCAACCATTTGTCCTCAAATCTGTTCTTTACTTTTGTATGCCATTTTATTTGAAGTGTCTAAATAAATAAAGAAACAAAAGTGTAAATAAATCATATTTTAGTTAAGGTGTTTGTTTTACATTTAAGAAAAAACAATTAACAGAACTTGTGAATCAAAGACATTAATTAAGATCCTCTGTATTAAAGCTACATTCACATTAAAAGCCTCTTTAATCAATTAATAATTTTTTTGTTCAGAATTTGGTTTAAGTAATCTGAATTTGGCTTGAGTAATCTGTATCCAAGGGAATAAATCTGTCCCTAAAACAACACTCGTTTGCCATGCTGCTGGTGCTTCACACCAGAATCCAGCTGCTCTTATGTGATGTTTTGTTGTCAAAGGAAACTTCATATTAATAGTTATTCATGGTGCATGCTCATTAAAGGTGAAATATCCTTATATTGGACTATATGTGTGTGTCAAATCCAATTAGAAAAGAAAATACCTGTCCACACAGCCCTAAAAAAATCTAATCTTTATCACAATAAGAAAAAAAATCTGTTTTGATTCACTTCGGTCTAGTAATGTAAATGCAGCTCAAGACACTAGCGCTTCTTACAGAGCAAGTGGTTCCTTATTACCACGATATAAATTCAGTCTTAAATAACTATAAAAAACATCATACTTTCTAAAGGATGCCACAGACATAAGCTTAGATTATGCCTAGGGCTACTGACGTTTAAGAAGTGAAATTGGGAACATGAACGGATTGAGGGGAAACAGGCCAGATGTTGCCCAATTATCACGATCATTTGGTGGGTTTACTGGACATGGCTGGCCAGAGATATCATCAGCCATTTCACCAGCATTTCTCTGCTCTGTACCCGCACTTGTATCAGCTTCTGTCTGGAGATTCTGTCCTGCTGCAGTGTGTAAATGTTGCATCTGTGGAGAGATATCAGTGCCTTCAGCTCTAGCTGGATTAGCAGCTGAAGGTCTCTGGTCAGAGACTGAGGCCTCTGAGGTTAGACTTGAGTGGACCTGAAGCAGATGATGCTGTAGTTCTTTACAGTCCAGCAGAGGGAGCTCCTCAGGCAAAGACATCAGCAGGTCCAGAAGCACTGCACTCTCTGACGTTAGAAAAGATAACAGTATATTAGAATGGAAATATTCAAGTTGTCCATTAATTAAGTACGTACACCTATCTTGTACCTTTATACTAACTGGCAGCTTTATCTGAAACACCCACCATTTATGTGGACTAATTATATGCTGACTGTAGCATCCTGATAAAGTATCTGATACTACTTAATTTAAAGACTGAATGTTAGAGGAATAGGGTACTAAAGTATTAAGGACACTCTCTTACAACAGTAATGCTAGTGTGGAGTATAAGGATACATTTCTATTCAGCACCTGCAGATAAATTGTGTATGTGATTACATGTAGGTGTTGCAAGTCATAAATAGTTAAAAGTGTAATAATTTGTACAAAAGCAACACGGGACACGTGACACTGAGCACAATCTTCCCATGGCCCACATATTGATTCCAATGACTTATGAGAGTCAATATTAAAAATATTAACGTCCCATTTGTGTATGCAGCATAGTTTTACTGTGTAACAACAAATTCTCAAGATTAATCCTAAAGATTACAAATATAGAGGAATGTTAGCATTTACTTTAATCCAAAAGAGCCCATGGTGTTGTATGTCACACACTTTTAAAAAAATAGGAACGTTCCTTGCATCACTTTCTTAATCATTTTGAGTAACATATACTGCACATCCTGAGAACATCACAGGACAGTGAGTGTGTAAATGTGTGTTTGTTCATCTGACCTTATTTACAGAATGTATGTGTGCTAGACATAAAACTAGCTCCTTTTAAAATTTATTTTTAGCTTTTACATGTCCCTTATAACCATTTTAACAATTAAAATGCTTTAATTATTTTTTTTACAACTGTTAGAACCAGTATTGACCTCACTTTTGGAACATATTGTTGTAATATAAAGTTAGGAAATTATGTCATTTATGTCTGTTGTGTCATTTAATTTAGCCTTAAAACAGAATTTATGTGATTGAATTTTTAATTTTACATCAATATTTAGAAATAGGTCTGGGTTTTATGGGTTAAAGTACTTTTTGTACATTTTATGTTTTTTCTGTTGTTTTAAAACGTTATATTTTAAATACATTTTTATCCAAATAAATTCATTTGACTTTCATAGAAATGTCACATAGTTTAATGAATAGCTACTTAATTACTTATACACTTTTCTATTTAAATACATAGGCAGTTTATAATTCACTGTGTGTATCTTTGTCTATGCTATATATATATATATATATATATATATATATATATATATATATATATATATATATTCTGGATCAGGTGCGTGAAAATATACTTCATTTTCACATCCAAATGTTAACAGGAATAAATTAACTATAATAAAACAAAGACTATATGCATAACAATACAAGAATTCATCAGTAAAGAATACATACCCATTGCAGTGAGGGTTGATCTCCCTTTGTTTGTGTTAATGTTGCTCATAAATTTGTAAATCTTGCCAAAATCCACCGTAGAGTCCCTTTCCACTGACCTCTGCTGGTGAGCCTGCTTAGATTGCCCATGTGCACGATGCTTAGCTTGCCTTTTTGAGTTTGGTGGGATCGAGACTGTAGTAGCTCTTGGAGTGGTTGCTGGTGGTGGTATTTTAGAGACTGTCTCGCTCTGGTTGACAGAGGTTTGACAGAGGTTTGTTTTTGGCACAGTGGGTGTGGATACCTTTTCTGATACTTGACTTTCTGCACTGCTTGCCTCTGTGCCATTGGATTTTTTTTTTGTGCTGGAAATGGAGGAGGGCTGAACAAGGGAAGATGCTTTTTTGCTAGAGGGGCTTGAAGTTCCATTTGCCATGCCACGTGTACTGTTCAATTTATTCTCTACTTTGCTCGGAAGGTCAATCTGGAGCGAAGGTACAGAGTGCAGTTGGCTGAGAGGCTCTGTGGCAGCAATCACAAGCATCTGATGACAGACATATACAATTATTTCAGTTACTTTACATTTAAGTGCGTCATAAGGTATAAACACAGGCTTACAGTATAATTAAATGTGTTCAGATGTTTGACAAAAACACGTTTTCAATCTTAACCAATTTAAACTGCTTTAAATAAAAACGGAATATGTTTAAATGCTAAGTAATTACACTTATAGTCTCAAGAAACTACGTCATGAAGTGAAACATAAAGGCAGTTTTCCCACACAGGGAGTAAGCCTTGTCCTGGACTACACAGCATTTTGAATGGAGATTAATTACTATTAAAAAAGTATCAATGATAAACCCTGTTTGGGAAATTAACCCATAATGTACAGCAAAAAAAATTCTCAACTTTTGATACTTATTTGTACAACATGCTAATAAACTATCTAGTATTCTTTATTAGTATGCAGTTGGGACACACCCCAGGAGACCTGTGACTCCACTTACTTTTTAAATTTGTGAAAACCTACAACCAGTAAACCCATACCAGATAGAATTATGACAAATGAATGACAGTCATAAACTTTAATACAAATATCACAGCATTATAGGTCATAGTTAGAGAATTAGGGACACTTCTCTAAATGTTTTCTGTCAAAATGGGAAGGATGTTTACGCACTTGAGAAAAGGCGGTGGATATGGTTTCCTCATGGACAGCAGCCATTTTATGTGCCAGTTCATCCCATAATTCAATTGGAACTTTGCTCTTTTGCTCTTCATGTATTTGTTTTCGGACACAGTGATGCACTCGCCGCGCCAAAGAGGCCTTCAAAGATTTAAGCAGGTTCTGAATCTGAAAGCAAACATGTCACACAAACACCATTATTGGAATAAGATATTTTGCTAATATTATCAAAGCATTAATAAGCGTGGACTAAAACCACACTCATTAAGTGTATAAAATCTAGTGTGTACATACCTCAAGAAGAGAACGTTTGGGCACTCTTTTCTGAAGCTCCAACAGATCTGGTACTGCATTTGACCTCAGTTGCTGAGACAGACCTTGTATAAGACTTTGTTGCTCTTTCTTGTACCAAGAATTAGAGACACTGCGCTTAGTCTCAGTTCTCTTTACGCCCAAAAGTCGTGTTGATTTGACCCGTTGACGAACTGGAGGCTTCATAGTAACTGTAAAGAAGATTATATATAATAAAGGAGAATATTTTTTATAGCTAGTTAAATTGATTGATTTTTAGCTACTCATTATTCCCCTACTAATTACATGACATATAAGCACACATATACTTCTATACCTTTTCTGTACTATGTACTCAATAAACTAAACCTACCACATCATCACTCTTCTTGCAGTGGTCATTTAACAGCACATTAGACTGGAAATTAAAACTAAACACTTTTGATCCGCAACCTCACTGGTTGACAATCTTACAGTAAGAGCTAACCTAGCTAGTTAGTTATATGAATTAGTTAGGTTAGGATTTAGCTAGGGTATTTAAACAGTTAGTGCACCCTTCTATTACCTCCCTGACTGAATAGAAGGGATTAAAGGAGCAAACAAATGCTGGAAAATGTTAGAAAGCTCAGCTAGCTCAATCTGTACAGAATGGTTCACCACAAAATATCCTCACCTAAAATAATAATCATAGCTACTCAGAGTTAGGCCACACACACATACAGTGTACAAATACCAACATATTATACACCAACCAGATGCAGAACTATACAGCTCTGGAAACAAAATAAGAGAACAGTTCAGTTTCTAAATCAGTTTCTCTGATTTTGCTATTTAAATGTATATGTTTGAGTAATTAACATTGTTGTTTTATTCTATCAACTAAGGACAACGTTCCCCCTAAATTTCAAATAAAAATATTGTCATTTAGAGCATTCAGTTGCAGAAACTGAGAAATGGCTGAAATAACAAAAAAAGATGCAGAGCTTTTAGACATCAAATAATGCAAAGAAACCAAGTTTATACTATCAGTTTTAGGAGTTCAGAAATCAATATTTGGTGGAATAACCCTGTTTTTTTATCACAATTGTCATGCATCTTGGCATGTTCTCCTCCACCAGTCTTACACACTGCTTTTGGATAACATTATGCCACTCCTGGTGCAAAAATTTAAGCAGTTCAGTTTGGTTTGATCTTTGAGGTTTTCAATTTGGTAAAATCAAAGAAACTCATCATTTTAAGTGGTCTCTTATTTTTTTCCAGCGTTGTAAAGTATTCAAATTCAAATATACCTTATAATACGCAATAAATAAATATACAATACATATGTAATGTGCAACTGATATAGGTTAAGTATTCAAGGTTTTTGATTATACACATTTTTAGTATTATTTAACCTATTTATAGTTTACAGCTATTGTTAAACCTTTTCTCTGCTTCTGTGTGCTTTGATATTAATGTGCTGCTGTAATACTGCAGCTAAATATCCTTATTGTGGGGCTAAAAAAAGGACCATCATACCCCATCTTCTCTTAGCTGTCAACTAGCTAGCTTGCTAGCCTAGCTACCCAACTTTAACCAGAAAATTAACGTTTAACATTGCCCTATCTAGGTTACATAGCTATTTACGCTACCATACGTGACCATACGTTACATTAACTCATCTTCCTTATTTCTAAACGTAACCGTAACTTAATTTAGCCAATTCAGCTAGCGCAGCTTTCAGATAATCTGACCATGCTAAAACCCGTTTAACACACAAATAAACTGTATTAGTTATGTTAGTTAACGCTATGTTAGCAGCATTTTATTAAGTGAACCGGACAGCCGTTATAGCTCATTATAATCAGTGATAAAGTAAGATTAATCCGCATTCGTTCACCTCGACAGCTCTCTTCAGATAGACCCAGTTCAAAACAAACGCTCCTGCCTCATGTCTCACAACGGGTCGCTGCAAAGGCCATACAGTACGTCCCTCAAAAACGCGTTTGGTGGCGCAGCAACTAAAAAACGCCGCAGCGCTGAGTGAAGTATGCACCTCAAAACTACTACAGGCATCATACCAAATATATACCCCATCCTGCACTCAGCAAATCAAATCAAATTTATTTGTATAGCGCTTTTTACAACTGGTGTTGGCACAAAGCAGCTTTACAGAAACATGATTACAGGACAAAGAATCAGGCAAAACATTAAACATAGAATATACATAATACAGAACCCCCAGTGAGTGCACAACATGCACAACAAGAGGAAAATACAGGTAGACACTGAGAGCAAATCAAAAACAACTATCTTCATTTTGTTCATTTTTAGTTTACTGCATAATTTCAACACATACAATCCCTTGCTGCCTTCACATTTTTTGGGTCCTTCTAATTAGCTTTGTTGCTATTTCTTAATAACATGAATTCTTTGGACAGCAATGAAATGCGCATAATCAACAATGATTCAGCATCTCTTTTCTATCTTGAGTACCTATTTTTTTTTTTAAATAGGAGTACATCAGGCCAACAAACAAAATAAAAGTGCTGTAACAAAAACTTATTCCCACCTCACACAGTATGTTTCTCAGAAGACAATGCAACAATGCCAGACATCCCAAGTTGCAAAAAATGGATTCCGGAAGACTTTGTCTGATTTTTGGACATCAGAGAGCCTTTATTGATATGCGATAGACTCCCACAACTTCGGGGAGACTTGGGACATCTGTAATGCTGATTATAAAAAATGCTAACTAATCAATCAAATAACCATTAGCATAGTCGACTGCCCAAAAAAATCTTTAGTTACAGCCTTAAAAGACTATAGAGGTGAAACTTGTTTAACCACCTTGGCCACCATCACACGGTTTGTATGGAAGATAAAGAAAACCGATGAGATACGTTTGTAAAATGTATTTTAGGCTACATAACATATGTTGGTTGTGTATGTTTAAAATGTTTTAAACTATTACATTAAAAACAAGAAAAAAGTACTTTAATATTTGATATTTTACAGTTGGGTATATGTGTAGATACAGTGGAAAGTCAATAGGCAGCTCCTTCAGTCTTTAATTCCTCTCACTAAATGTTTGTGTGGCCAAGTAAGCTTCTCTTTTTGTAGTTGGGTGTTTTCTTATGCTTCTCTAAGTTTGCTAGTACTGAGATATACTTGAGTTAGGTTGCATCACATCTTGATTAAAGCCTATTAACATTTTTTCTGATATGCAGGTCAAGGGACTTTAAGGATCATTTTACAAGCTCCAATTATATGTCACTTCAGGTAGTAATGGTGGGGTTGAGGTATGATTTCTTTTTTAGTTTAAACCATTTAACATGGTTTGCTATTTGCTAGTACATATGGAATCCAATCTTCTCTCCACCTGTTTTAAATCCAAATCGCTAATGCCTCTGGCAGCAACACCTCATGGTTCTCAGCATGGTAGATTCCCCACCATGCTTCACAATTGCTCTTTTCATAAAAATCTGTTTCTTTTTTCTCCAAAAAACACTGTTGATGACTGTTGGCAAAAAAATATACTTCATATGCTCACAGTTTGTTTTTGAAACCTATCTGCACTATAGCATCTGCAGAGGTCACAGGTCAGATTTCTTTCTTATGACTATTCCACTAAGATTATATTTGTGCAAGCACTGCTGCACAGTGAAATAGTGCACTACCTCCTTGACAGTTGACTTGGTGACATGCCTTAGACCTGATTTTTTAAGAAAGGATTTGCTGATATAGGTTGTATTTTTAATTACAAAACAATTTTAAAAATTAAATCTCGAAAAACATTCTGTAGTTGTGGAAAAGATGTTGGTATTTTTCAGAAGGGTCAAATTATTGGCAGGCATCAAACTGAGAAAACAGCTAAGAAGATTATTAAAATTTTTGTGGTTGGAAAAAATAGTGTTTAAGGGAGCATGAGACATCATTTTATACATAGATTGGCCACCAAAGAGTCCAGACCTTAACCCCATTAAGAATCTGTTCAGGATGTGTTGAAGAAGGCAGGTTATAATCTATTTATATATATCCTATTATATGAATTAGTGTCAGAGTAGGAGACAAAAGGCTTTAAGTATAGTTCACACTTTACAACAATGCCTTTACCAAAAATCTTCAGAAATGCTGATTTCCAGACTGTGCACCGCAGCTTCTTTCAGCTGTATCTTCCTCTCAACTCCAGCCAGTCTATATTTAACACCTCTTTCTGAGTTTGTGTCAAAAATAGCATTTGGTGTCACTGGAGCCCACTTCAAAACAACTGATACCTCCAGGAAGTCGTCTCTCTCTTAATAAGAGCTGACTCTGTCAACAGAGTCTAATGGTTAGAGATGCATTCTGAAGTCTGGCAGAAACATTTGCACTTGTTTTGAGACCATGCAAGCAAAAGTAAAGACACTGGTACCACTCAGAGAAAACAATAAAATGTGACCAGTTAGATCTAAATATTTATTATAGGGGTAATCTAAAATAAAACATACTGTGATCTCCATCAGCTATGGGACAGTTTCAGTTAACAATTAAGTTATATTAATTACATAACAGTTAGGATTTTTATTGGGTTATATTTGAGACTTTGTAGATTTTGTTAGTATTTATGCTGATATACTTACATTACATGCTGTCCACATACCAGTCATAAAATCAATGATTTAAAAACATAATTCCTCAAACAGATATACAATTGGTCTTTTTTCCCCAGAACTGTCTACATTTAGACACTGATATATGCATTATGCATGTTAAAGAATACATAAAATAAATTAAAGGCATTGGTGAAGTTGGTGGCCTTCAAATAGTTTCCACTTTCTTCAATTAAGCTTTGTAAATTTGTAAAGGAATACTAAGTTCATATTATTTAAATGAAATAAATAATTTCCAGTTTAATTTAATTCATTATTATTATTTTTTTTTACCTTTTGAAACTAATGTTATTGAAAAGCAGATTTACAGGCATACATATCCAAACCTCTTGTTAGTGAGCACAAAGGCAATAGGGGCAGAAAACATCCCTCAGATTTAGAGGAAGAAACCTGGGAGGAACCAAGACTCAGTAAGAGGAATCCATCCTCCTCTGTTTGACAAGAGACAGCACGACAAATAACATAACAACAAAACAACTAGACAGATTGATAATGAGAAACCATGGCTAATGTGACAGCAGGTTATGAGTTATTATAATGTAAATGAATCAATGCAGGGATAAAAGAAAATACAGAAATAATGTCCACATTGGTATGAAGTATAGTCAATTAATGCAATTTGGCTAAATTATCTACCATTAAGCAACCAAAAAATTAATTTGGATAAATTATCTGCTTTGATTACTAGAAGCTATTGTTGTATCTGACATTGAAGCTCATATAATATTTACTGACAGGCTGCTCAATAGGGTAGTACTTTTTAGAACAGTTCTTAGCTGTTTCAGGTCTTATTTAGAAGGCTAGTGTTACTTTGCCACTGTCAGCAGTTATTAATCTGGCTATGACATAGAGAATCCCCCAAGGATCAGTTCTTGGACCGCCTTGTTTAATCTATATATGTGTCCCTGGGGCTAAATATGTCAACACAGCAGCATTGATTATCATAGACATGCTGATAGTACAGATATGCTTGGCTCACTTTGCTGATGATTGGTTGCAAGAAAAACATAAATAATTGGATAGAACATTTTTTTACTAAATATGAACAAAGTGGAGTTTATTTCGTTTAGCAACTTTTAACAAAAGACTTAAATTTTGTTCCCAACCCGAAGCCAAAGTTAACAACATCAAAGTTCTGACATCCTGTGATAAATAATGCCAAAAAATGCATAACATGTTACAATGCATTGAATTATAAATGCATTTTTTCAATATAATTTTGCTGTGATTCTAAAAGCTTGCAGAAGTTAGAAATAGTGAACACTGTAACAAAACACTGTAATTATTCCCAAACCTTATAAAATAGTGTTGGTGTCCTCAAGTCGTGTTCTCTCAGCGTAATGCTGTTAGCAATATGAAGCGACTGTGGCCAGTTGGCTTTACCAAAATCAAGCAAAAACACAAGGCTATCACAATAATGTTAATTTTCTTACAATGTTGTTACAACGTTGCAACAACCTTATCATTAAGTAACATTGTTTCAGATCTTAAGAGTACCAATCAGATACATTTTGACCAAAATGTCAACCATAATCCATTTTTAACTTTCTAAATATAATTATATTTTAGTAACAATGTAATAGTTTTTTGTTGGCCACACACTTCTCCATGTTAGTATTACCTGTAAAAAATCTGTTATTTTCCATTCTGATGTATGTTTAGCTCCAGTTTAGTATTCAGTTTTTGTTAAGGCTGGCATTAGCTTTTAGCCTAACATAGATCCCTTTTGTGTTCCCAATTTTTATTTTGCTTCATACAAAAGCTCATCTACTAAGCTTTCCGTTTTTATAACAAGTTAACAAAAATAATAAGCCTGTTAAAACTCATTTATATAAAGTAGCTTTACAGATATCTGAGTAAGTTAAATGTGAAGGTGGCTAGAAAAAAGTCTTTAGCCAAAAAGGAAGAAACTTTAGATGTTGAGATAACAGATAGGATAATCCTTTATTAGACCAACAATGGGACATTTTACAGTGTTACATCAGCAAAGAAATAGCAAGAGGCACAGACTCAAGATAAACATTATAAATACAGACATAAGACAAACATTATAAATAACAAATTAATTATGGCATGTATAACAATATTAAATTCTGCATCCTGTAAGTGTTTAATAAAGGTGTGTGTATACTGTATGTTTATGTGGTCTGCTGAGAGCAGTACCATTTAGAATTTAGCCTTTTTTTCAGCCATTATAAAGGAGATCATAAACTTGTTAGTTGTTTATTGTATATCATGTACTGAATATTTTAGAGCAGGCACTTTAAAGTCTGCTCCCAACATTATATCTTAATTTTAGCTGTTCTGTGCATTCATTTATTCAGTGCCACACTCTGTAGCTGTGCACAAGGCTAATTAACCTGCATGGACTTTTACATTAATACTGAACATGTGTCCAATACGTAGCCTTATACTATGCATACTTGAGCATTCATAACCTGTTCTTAAATTAGCTATAGCTTCCCATTAGCTTTGTGTCTTGTTTGTTTTTGTTGACCAGAGGAGGATGGGTTCATCTCAATGTTCATTTCTCTCAGTCTGAGTGTGCTTTCACACCTACCAGACTTTCAGACTTTTCAGTTTGGTCTGAACCAAAATAACAGGTGGGAAAAGGCTTAAACCATTAATCAGATTCGTCTGCAGTGTGAAAACGGTGGTCTTTCTGACCAGTTACAGGAATCTGACCCAATCATTAAACAAACCAGACGAAAAAAAAAGAATTGGTTTTGTGCTGAAATTCAACTTCCCTTGGCCTGCAGGCATGTCACGCAACAGTATGGACACAAATGCTTAGACTGGGAATTCATGTATTTACTATAACAGTAGATTAACTCGTATGTATAAACAGAAAAAAGAATCTGAGGATAATCTTATACACTCATCCTGCTGCAGGTATTGCGTGTATTCCGACAGAGAGCAGATTCTGAAAGACACCTGGCAAAGCAACTCACTAAACTGATAACAAGTATAGAGAGACGCAGACCAAAAATAACCAGACCAAATGTAAATAATGTAACAAAGACACAAACATTGGTGTAGACTCTGGTCTAGTTTTCACGTGTGAAAATGCCCAGAAAGAGTTTTTGTTGCCACTGTTGCCTTTGTGCTTATTCGTAGCTCTATATAATAACATTTTAATTAAATTGTATTACAATGGTAATTTATGTGTTTTTGAAGAACCATCCATTTTGAGCATTTTTGGGAGAAGAGGTAGCATATCTGTAGAGTAGTTAGTATACCCAGCTTTTACCCAGCTTAATATTTTCTGAATATTTACCGTTTTTAGACCGTTCAATCTATCGAATTTTCGGAATGTTTCAAGAAGGTATATCATTAACATTTTTAAACATTCTGGCACATCTTCACTTGTGTCAGTGTTACTTTTAATGTTTACATAATGTTAGTATTTGTCTAGCTGGGAACGTCATGTAAGAAACGTTCTAATAATGTTGTCATGCAAACCACAAACCATCACATTTCCAAAACATGCCTTCTTGAACATTATTTCTGTAAAATAACAGGCTAGCTGAGTAGGCTGTTGTGTTTTAATGCTGACCCACCTCTGTGTTGGCCTTGATCTTCACAGTAAGTCAGTTAAGATTTGTGAACAGTGTGGAAAAACCAACATAAAACCTACTGGTGCGAAAAAAGAGGACCTCAATTTAGTCCTCCTTTTTCTCACTGTAGGCGTTAAAGAAACCCAATGAGAAACAAGCTCAGCAGCATCATCCTGAGGATCACGAGAGAGAGAGAGAAAGAGAGAGAGAGAGAGGTAGAGTAAGAAAGAGGGATACAGTGAGAGAGAGAGGAATAGAGAGAAAGGGATAAAGTGAGAGAGAGAGGTGTGGATAAAGTGAGCGAGAGAGAGGGATAGAGAGAGAGAGAGGTGTGGATAAAGTGAGTGAGAGAGAGAGAGGGATAGAGAGAGAGGTGGGGGGCGACAGAAGCTGGCTGAATGACGTTTGAGGGGTACGTCGTCGTGCCCACTGATTCCGCGGGCGGTACTTGTGGGCGGGGCCTAGACGTGATGGTCTATATTGAGGGCTGAACCGGCCGGGGTTAAAATTTCTCTCATCAGCTGAGGCTCCGCGCGCTGGCTGTATCCCGCTCTCTCGCTCTCTGTGTCTCTCAGCACCTGTCTGTCTGTCTGACTGACTGACTGCCCGCCTGACCTGTCTGTCTTCTGCTCCGCTCCTGCAAACGTCCTCCAGGCGCCTTTCAAGGTGGGTAAAATTCCACCAACATTTGGCATCGTCCACCTCCTCTCTAGAGTCTAGAGTAGCCTAGATGTCATCCTCCATCTTCGGCGCACGCAGGGGCTCTGCGCGGTGTAGCCGGCGGGCGTGCTGCATGATACGGCGCGGTGACAATAGGCTGTGTTTGGTGTGAAGAGTAACCTCCTTTTTTCTGCAGGTTTTCTCCTTTTCTCTCCATCACTGCCACTGAATACGCTCAATCATTGAGTGCATTGGATTCTGTCTATACCCCCCAACCCCCACCGGCCATTTTGAATGGCCCAATTATGGGATTTCGCAGAGAGATTTAAAGGAAAATGGCTAAAATGATCAGAATCTGCCGTTAAATCTCGTATTTTGTAAGCACCGGGCTGTGGACACGTTTGGACATATCCAGGGCATGCTGAATGTGCGCGTATATTGGAGCGCAGTTCCTTCCTCTCCTCAGTGATGATCTCCCACCACACAAATCCCCCTCAAAACCCTCCTCCCCTCTCCCTCTCCCTCTCTCTATCTCTCTCTCTCTCTCACTCTCTCTCTCTCTCTCTCTCTCTCTCTCTCTCTCTCTCTCTCTCTCCAGTGTAGCTAGCTAGCTTTTTATCCATTGATCACTGTGGTAAAGGGGCTTTGTGCTTTCTAGCTAGGTTTTTTTCCCAGCGTAAAAAAATGTAAAATGTATACCCTGCATTTTTAATAAGCATTACTCATTTAATATCCCAGCTTTAATTACCGACATATGATCATCTCCAAAACGCCCTAAGCCTGCATGGGCGACCAGCTGCTGGTTTATGACTTAGTAGTGGGGGGCAGGCCGAATGCAGGTCATGCACGAGGAGAAGGAGGAGGAGGAGGATGATGGTGAAGAGGATGATGCTCAAAGAGCAGTACTTCATCATGCATGAAGCTCGCGACCTTGTGTGTCCATGTACAGTTGAATTATGTAAGGATTATGATGATTGGCCTGTTAGAGTAACTGCGCAGCTCCAAGGCTGTATAGGGGTCATTCAACAAATACCCATTTAAAAATGAGATTATGTGCAGCGGTAAGTTGGATTGCCTTCTAATTGTGTGTGCATGTGCGTGTATGAGCATGTGTGAGTGTGTGTATGTGAGTGAGAGTGTGTGTGTGTGTGTGTGTGTGTGTGTGTGTGTGTGAGTGAGAGTGTGTGAGTGTGTGGTGCAGGTTTATGTGTGTGAGATGTCCAAGCTTCAGTGCTTACATAAATATGTAGTGTATATACAGTAAGTCAGGTGCGTCCTCATGTTGGCTAAACTCTAAAAACTGTATATTTTACACAAAAAACGGTAAGGATTCATATGTCTTCATCATATAAAAATATATGAAGAAGAATGTGTTTTTCACTCTACGTATTTATGCGTATTTATGCAACCACACTTCTTCTAGCATTCAGCATGTGCTTAACATCTGCTTGAATACATAACGCATTATATAACAACCCATAGCCATGATCATTACCAACAGTAACACAGTGCTGACATACAGTGTTTGCATCACAAAATTCACAAACACACACACACACTGACTATAATATATACATTGCTGTTCAATGTGTTTATTTCACAGGTGTTTATTCTCATTAAGACAAAAAATGGTCACAGCTGTCATAATAGTGTTTAATACTAAATAAGGTCATGGAAAAAACCCACAAACATTTGTCCCCAGATAAGCGTGTTCTCATTTTCACAAAGCGGCAGTGTACCTTCTCAGGATGTTCCTGCATTAGCCCTCATTGAGGTGACACTCCAAGATTAATGGGCTCCTGGTGGAGGCAGGGTGCTGCAGTGATGGAGGGCAGGCACCAGGGTCGTGCTTGGCCAATTTTTATGGCTCTTGCTTAGTTTCTGTGCAGCCCAAAATACCGCAAAGTCATTTACCATCAGCACGTAATGACGAACAGGTATGATGCAGCACCTTTCCTTTAATAAAGGCTCGCAATAGAAACTTGCCTCTATTGATCAATCCTTTGTGGGAAAAAATGTAGATCAGCTGACCTATTATTAAATGGGTTATGAAGTACCATGAAAACGATACAAAACTAAATGTTCCTCACTTGTTTTTAAATAAAATAATTTGCTGCATAATGGAAACATTGCTCAAGTTGAAAACCCATATTAAGGACATTTACACAAATCAGTTTTAAGGGCACAGTAACAAAACAGCCTGTATAATTCCAGAGGATAAAGCAAGTTTGGAAACTGGACAAAAAATTGTTTTGATTGTTTTGGTCCATAAATCCACACAAATATTATAAGTGGATCTTAGAGCTTAAAATACACTTGAAGTTACAGGAGTGTGGAGTTCATGTCTGGAACCACAGACAGTTCTGTGGAGTTTAAGACAAAATACAAATAAAACTTAAAACATCCATGTAATGTTAAAGTTGTGCATCTTTATATAAAATCTCCTTTGAAATGTCTCTTTATTTCTAAGGGTGTTTTTACACTTGAAGGTCTGGACTGAAGTCTGAACCAAGGATTATGAGTTTGTTACGTTGTGTTGATGTCACAGAGTAATTTAATAAGCAGACTAAAGAACTTGTTCTGCTATGTTATGTCATCATCATTGCGTGGGATACATCTTTATTCTCGAATCAAGACTGACACTACCTGATTTAGTTGAACTAAATTTTGGTCTTTTGGTCAGCACCATGCTTCGCAGCACTATTCACACCTGCTTTTTTGATTCAGACCAAACAAGAGCTAGGGTGGTTTAAAAAGCAGATATTTTCCTATTCTGTATGCTTTTCTTTGCCACAAAATGTGTGAAAATCAGGATCGTGACTGGGGTGCAATTTGTTCCTGACCCAACATGTAAGCTCATGGCACTGTCATGAATGTGTCTGGACCAATTATGTCAAATAGTGTACAGTTCCTATATATATTTTTTTACCCTCAGTTTTTATGAAACCCACAGTGTGCCTTACACTCATATTACTTTCTTTTCTTATATGTTCATATGTTCTTGCTCTACAGTGAAAATGAAAATAAAACACTGTATTCACACAAAGAAACAAGCTCGGAATTTGAGTTTGCGAGAAAAACGGCTTGGACAGTACTAATGTTTTCAGTGCATGCTGGAATCTTATCCTATTGGGCAGTTCCTAAATCCCAGACTTTATTTTGGTCAGAGGGTTATGTTGGAGGTTTTTCATGCATAATCTGCTTTAATGATGCTTATATAAACATGGGATGAGACGACATTTATGATGCTGTGGTATTAGCTGAGCTCTATTTTTAAACACAAGTGCAGCAGAATGCAGTGTTGCTGAATGAGTGAGGGATAAAAAGAAAGACACAATCAAACAAGGTCAGACCATCTATCAGTACAGATACAAACAGACCAAATACATTTCTGTGGCTTAATCTGTAGGATTGAGTCTTTTTCAAATTAGCAGTCCCTTTAATTTTAGGTCATTAAGTAACACTAAGTAATATTTTGCACACTGTATCCTATTACCAGTCTTAATCATCTCTGAATTATAGAAGGATTTAAAGCCCAGATGGTGGTGAACTGTGAACTCTCCATGGGATCGCAGGCATGAGTGCCAGTATACAGCGTCATCGGATTTGAACCACGATTGACAAATACTGGAGTTATGTAAACATACAACAATTAACAAGAGGGAGAGCGAGGGAGGGGGAAAGAAAGGGAGAGGCAGACAGACCAAAAAATGTTTTCACTTTTCTACTTTTTTGTGTTATATGTTGAAATTAATGCATGCAATATGTTCTACATTGTGTAAACCTTCTACATATACACGTACACACACGCCACACACACACACACACACACACATAAAATAAAATTTGACATCTCAGAGCAAACTTTTGAGGTATGGTAAGACCTGAAACACCTCATTGCATGGTATTCTCAGTGCTATACCTTATACTGTCTGCAAAAACAGTAAATGTAAGACACTGCACACACTGCATTTGTATATTCAGATTTCATATTTATTTCAATTCTTACAAATAAAGCAACTTATGCTTGTTGCCCTAAAGTGTGGATGGTTGATATAGAATGCTTTGGTCCAGCAATCACCTAGATCACTTAGAAGGCAGCCTTGTGTTTTGCGTAAAATAAAATAATTGCATAGAAAAAGTTTTCTACATTCACAACTGCTTAAAGGCCCTAATGAGATCCAATTGTTGCGATGTGGACAGGCATCATGCTGCCAGATATCCTGCAATAATCCATTAGAGTGTGAAACCACAGCTCTGTAATCACCACAGTCCTTAGTGGAAATTAGGTAGGATCTGTAATGGCCTTATATTATTACATAATTGCACATTTATAAACATAGAGAACACCCATTTTGCTCCCCTTTAATCATATACTGTACATCACACACTCACACACGTCAAGGAATGAAGACAGGTGTTGTGTTGCATATATCACTTAAGAGTCTCTGTTGGCCATATAAATATTTCATGATAAGTAATTATTTATCATAAGACCGTAATTATTAATGTGTCATTCGCCAGTCCCTGCTTAAAAGCTCCTATGTTCCTTTAAAGAGTATTTTTCCATAACAGCAGCTGCATTTGATCCTATTAAGATAGTGGAGCCTTTATTCTCTTACTAATCTGATTATCTGAATTTGATAACTGGTGGCCTAAGATGTCCCAGTAATTTTTTCAGAGTGAAATGAATTTAAGGTTAATGACGGTCACAGACAGTGGACCAGGGGACAGCACATTAATTAGGCCAAAACAGGGGAAAGAGACAGGCACCCAGCGATTGATTCAGGTCAGAAGGATGATTTGACATCTAATCAGTCAAAACGTGCCATCCAGTACAAAGTCAAGGTCAGCACAAAGAGCTTCAATCACATGCGAGTCACATGTGCATCAGCAAATCAAACTGCGTAGACTGTCAGTGAATGAACCATGAATGAAAACTTTTGTTGCAGGTTCACAAATAAGCACCGTAATCCCTTTGTCTCTCGGCTACACCCAAATAAGCTGTCAGAGAACACCCCGATAGGCGATACTCCCATCACATGCTCGCAAATAAGTAGGCTAGCATAATCCCATTGTTTCTGTGCCGTGCTCAGATAAGCTGTCAGAGAACACATAGATGTGCGTTACTCACATTTCGACACTGTACTGATGGAAAAAAACAAGAGTGTTTTCCGACCAGCCTACCCTGGGGGGGGGGGGGGGGAGGGTGGGGGGCAGACAGTGTTTTCTCTGGGAATTGTCCATCGTTTTTCTCCCACTGTGCAGATATTTAGATCCAAAGTCTTTCAGTCAGTTCAATCCCTTCCACTCCTCTCTGCCCATGCATGCATGCCTGCACACATCTGCCTGCCCATCCGCTCTACCTTTCCCCGATACCATTCCTCTATATCTCGGCCCATTATCTTCCTAGGCCTGAAAAAATGTGTTTGTTTTCTGAAGGGAGCCGGGCCGGAGAGGCTGAGTGGGAATTAGAATGGGGATTAGGGGTTCTGGCAACAAGGGATGGAGATGTGAGAGAAAGGCAGGGAGAATTTGGTAATGGTTGCCAGTTGCCAATGGTCATGCAAGCCTGCTGCCAAACTGCACAGGGAGGTAAACATACTGCTGTTTTATGCTGCGTTTCATTTACCTCGAATGCCGGATCTGGAAATGATGTCAGAACCTAGTTGAAAATGTTCCATTTAAACATTACAACAATTTTACACAAGTTTGAAACATTTTTAAAAACAATTAGGAAATAACTCTGGCATTTTACCACAATTATTTTGACAGTCATTTAGCCTTGTTTTATTTGACAAATCCAAGTATTTTCCTTTTTACGTCCCTGGGTTAGAATTGTTAGGAATGCCACTTGCATTATGCAGTATTTTATGCATCCAAGCACATTGAAAACACACCCACAGATTGAAGTTAGACTGTGAAGTACTGCTGATTTTACTACTACTGTTGATGTTCAAGGCAGCCATCTTGGATCCTGAACTTGGGGTTGAAGCCTTAAAGCTTTGACGCACATCATCTCCATGACTCATCTTTTTGCTCTTTCAGCAATAACAATGAAGATCGAGAACAGCCTGCCTTGCCAACAGCTCCCTGAGGTGCATTCCCAGACTGGACTGCAATTCACTGTGGCCACTGAGGAGGACTTTGATGACATCATGGCCATGAGCCAGGATATCTATGGGGGCCTAGACTACCTTCCCACCCGCTATCAGTCTTGGTTGCAGGAGACCAACCGCACTGTCATCCTGGCTCGCAAGCAAGGCAAAGTGGTAAGATCGTCTACCAGTAGATAAATTCAAATTAGGGATGCACTGAAATTAAATGTTTTGGCCAAAGCTGATCGAAATGACACATTTGACTAAAGGCTTGTCTTTTTTTTAACATTTTTAATATCCTAGCTGACATACCAACAAAGCATGATGCATTTATTTCAGACGGCTATTCAATTGATGAATTATTTTAGCAGTGCTGTTGTAATCACACATTTAGTAATCATAAATTTACTTTCTAGTCACTCATTTAGCTAACATGGTAACTAAGAAGCTACCTCAGCAGTGCTATTGTAGTCATAAATTACTTCAGTTAAGCTGTTTAAAGTGATTTATTTAGCTAACTAACTAGGTTACTAACTAACTAGCTAATGTTACCTCAGTAGTGCTACTGTAATCATAAATTAAATTCCATTGAACTGTTCTAGTGATTTATTTAGCTAGCTAGGTAATTACTATCTAGCTACCTCAGTAATGCTCTTGTAATCATGAATTTACTTTAGTTAAGCTGTTCTAGTGATCTATTTAGCTGTCTAGTTAACTAGGTAATGTTAACTAACTAGCTACCATAGTACTGCTATTGTAATAATAAATTAAGTGATTTATTTAGCTTACCAACTAGGTAAGTAACTAACTAGCTAACGTTACCTCAGTAGTCCTATTGTAATCATAAATTAAATTCAGTTAAGCTGTTCTATTGATTTATTTAGCTAACTAGCTACCTCAGTATGACTATTTTAATCATAAATTTACTTCAGTTAAACTGTTCTAGTGACTAATTTCGCTAAATAGATAACTAACTAGGTACTTTAGCAGTGCTTATGTAATCATTAATTTACCTAATCAGATAAAGTTTACTCTTAAATGTACCACATCAGCGCTACTTACATGAAGCTAGCTAGCTAACTGGGAATTTACACTAAAAATGTACTCAGTCTTTTGGTAAACAAAGTTAGCTAGTTATCTAGCTAACCAGTTGGTTAGCTTAGTTAGCTCAGCTTACCTTGCTATCTTAGCTAGCCCTGTACAGCACGTTACTAACTCCTAGCTGGAAAACAGACAGTTGTGAAAACATAAAAACGTATTTATTTCATTAAATTATTTTTAATACAGTGAAAAAATAAACAAACCTGCCATTTCTCGGCTCTCTCTCACTCGCTGCTCTGTATAGAGGGTGAGGGGAGTGAGGACGAGCTGCTGCTGTTGTTTTAGAAAGTCCTAATTTTACAGGAAACTCAACAGTATGATTTAAAATAAATAATTCATTGTTTTGTATAAATTATTTTATTTTGCCACTTTCAGACAAATATTTTGGTTTTCCAAATACTTGGTGCATCCCTAATTAGAATGGTCACTTATGATAAACATTTAAATTTAAACCTTGCTATCCTTTAAATTGTTCTCTTGGTTAGACAAGCTTTTCTAAAGTATGTTGTTTCCATAACAGAAGAACGCTCAAATAAAAGGGAAAAAAACATTTCACAATAAAGGTTTCTACATATTCATTTAAAAACTTGGTTAAACACTTCGGTCATCCCTTTAAATGTATTTCCCAGATTGCACTTGAGTCAGTGTGCGTGATTGATGATGGGGAGACTATGCTGGTGGAGGGGCTTCGTGTGGCCCCTCAGGAGAGGGGAAAGGGTGTGGCAGGGGTGCTGCTCCGCTTCTGCTCTCAGCTTGTGAAATCCAAGTTCCCTGATGTTAAAGTGACTAGACTGACCAGAGATGACCAACTGGGCCCTAAGGACTTCCAGAAGTACAGGCTTATCACAAAGCAGGTAAAAACCTACTTCTATTTTGGGAAATTACTTTTCTCAAAATACACTGACATGCCAAAGGTCATGGGACAGGAACTAGTATCATGTCCTGTGACTTCTGCCATGTCCCATGAAAGGTAAAGAATACTGCACTGACATGTAGGATATGTTTGTGGGGTCTTCTGAATTGAATTCTGATGTGCTTTTTGCCCGAGTAGCTTGTCTGTTTGCCCAGACAATTTTAGCCAGACAGTGCCAGGCATGATCATTACCACCCACTGTGATGTTCTCTGTGAAATATATAATACCTTCTACGATAGATGTATTCCTGGTACACACATGACACTGTGGATCAAGTAATGGTAAATAGCAGAACCCTCTCTATTAGGCCTCACTTAAACATCAATAATTTAATCTTAAACCTCCCAACTATAGTTGTATAGGTGTGGGCATTCCAAAGCCATCCCCCGAGATAACACTTCATGATCCCTTGACTTTTGACATGTCAGTGTATATGGTGACTTTTAAGTGTCTTCATACCATTCTGTGCGAGTCCACTATATTAATTTCAATATCCCGTCAAAATGGCCATTAAAATTTCTTGAGTTTTTTTTTTTTTTAATGAAAATGCTCTTGCTTCTAAGAGTAAACTTTTAAGTCAAAATAAAGAATGGGCACCATTAATGTTGAACATTTATATATTAAATTTAGATGCTAAAGCTTCTGTGTAATGTCCTCAGACTGAGAAATAGATTACTTTTATAACTTAATGGCTGTTTTGACTAAAAATGAACTAAATCACTAACATATACATGGTACTGTATGTATATGGCCAATGCAAATCATTTAATTGTTTTTGACTGAAATAAATGTGGTGGGACAGGGTCACAGGAAGGTACTGTTGAGCTTATCGTCCTTACTTTGAACAATATACAGTACATTTTTGATACCCAAGTATATATGGGCCAGGAAACATTCTCTCATCCCATCACTTAACTCCTGTTTCAAGGCAATCCTCCTGGTTCGCTTCAGTGCAGAAGACCTTAAGCTACGTCTTGCTGATCTTGGGCTGAATGCAGAAAGTGCAGGGGACGGCCTGCCTCCTTCTAACATTCCAGTACGTTTGGAGCCCTTAGAGGTTAGTCAGCTCTTTTTGAGCAGTAGTTTGATGCAAGATGTCCTACCCAATGCCACCATTGTCCAGGACTGGCAGCCCTTCAAGCCTCTACCTAGCAACATGGCAATCCTCTTGAAGAAGGACATCGATTGGCTGGTGGACGACATCAGCTGCCCATCCATGGCCAGCCTCTGCACCTTCCCATTCCGTGTGCCCATCGGTGACGACTGGTACTACCTCAACATCGACATGTTTGGAAAAGACCTGGCCCTGGCTATCCAGCAGCTCCTGTACCACCTGAGGCGCCACACCAACGTCCTGAAAGGCCACGTGATGTGCCAGGTGTTCCTGGACCCACCACTGTGGAAGCCAATGATGGAGTTCTTCAAGGAAACCCTGAAAGTGGAGCTGGTGAAAGAATACACCGAGCAGTGCGTGGTGGAGCAGGATGTGTAGCAGCAGGAGGGATGATGCGTCGAAGAACGAGGATCTAAAGACACCCCTCTCCTCACACCCAGACGCCAAACTTCAGTAGAAACTGGAAGAGCTTTGACATCTCTCAGATGGTTTCCTTTCATATCTTGCCCCGAACAAAATGCTAAGCTTGTAGAGATAACAACAAGCTGAGGACAAAGATGTCCTTCTAGATTAATTGAAAATACTTGAAGTCTCACAGTTAGTTTAATAACAGCTCTCATAAGGAATCAATTGCAAAAAATGAAACAACAAACCGTTTTAAAAAAGGTTAAAACTTCATATGCAACACTTCATTTTAAGATACATAACTTATTTCAGTATGCAGTAAAGTGTGTGTGGATTTACACACGCTGAGTTGCGAATAAGACTGCACAATCTTTAAGGCACTTTATGATAATCGATAACGGAATATCTCACTATAGAGAGTGAGATGGTTGCTTTAGAGACTATTTTGTCTGAATGTTGCACTGTAGCTGCCAATGTTGAAGATAAAACAAAATGTATTTCAGCTCATTTTTACTCGCAGTATTCCCAGAAGAGATCTAGAAAACGTTGAAGATGTTGTGATTAAGTGAGTAGCATTTCCTGAAGTTAAAAGACAAAAACACACAGCTGTCATTTCCATTAGGTAACAAACACTCCCCAAACCTACAATATTTACTCACCTTTCCTGCAAAAATGCTTTGTAGTTCTTAAATTCTATACGCACAGTAGTTGATGTCAGACAGAGACATTTGCTCATAATTTTAGGTTACAGTCTTAAATGTTTGCTTTATTTTATGCACTTGACCTTATTTGCTAGTATTATTGTGTCATCACTATATATATATTTAATATATTTGACAGGAACGGCAATATGAAGAATATAATTTTATTAAAACAAATGCACTGTAGATGAAATGTGCAATTTAGAATGTACACTACATCATTTCTAATATAATTTGCTTGATTATTTGTGATATGATTAAGGGCAAATAATGAGACATAACCACTAACATCAATTTTAGTTGTAGGCTTTAGTTAGTAATAGGCGATTTGTTTCTGTATTTATCATGCAACTAACTGAAAGACTTTGAAAGATATGAAAAGAGGAAAAAAAGAATTCAGAAAGAGAAAAGGTAACTAAAAATGACAACTATTGGACACACTGTCAATGGACTTTACATCGTTAGCAATCCATTTGAGAGGATCCAGACAGCACCTAAACTGATATTTCTGAAGACCTATGAAGATCCACATGTGAGATATTGGACCTACAGGACCTCCAGTTTTGTAATGCACAAATGATTTTGGTACCCTGTAATGGTTAAAACATCAACTAGTGACTTCAAAAGTTCATTCCAAAATAACTGACCTCTTTGTCTTCAGACGACTCAGGGGATGAAACCATCTTATCAGGAATCAAAAATCAAACACTTCTTTTGGAACATCAAATCTCCTTATGGAAATAAAAACGGAGATGACAGCCGCATTCGTGTCGAACTCGGCAAAGGAAGATTTTGATTCAGCAAAGGATCCTATTTCTTCATCCTGAAACTAAAACCTGAAGAACATTGATCTGCCTTTCCAATATTTGGAACCTCAACAGATATATAGAGCAGAGATGGAGGAAAATGAGGACAGTCACGATTTCGTTAGCCCAAATTCTAAACAGTTTAGCCTCCTTCTGGAAGAGCTTGACGAAAGCAACTGCGAATGAACACAGCGTTGAGTCTTTATAAATAGCACGGGATGTACGACAGAACTGAGCCCTTCACTGACCCTGCTGCAGAGAGATGAAGAAAAGCAGCACAAATGAAGAAAGAAGGTTGACCATCACCACAGGAAGAAAGTCCTCTACCCCAAGGAGATGCTGCTCCTCTATTTCCTTTTAAAGAGGCACAATCTGTGCAAGGAATCCAGGAAATCCCAGCTCCTGCATACCAGCCTATTCTACTACTTCTATTAAATTGATCATTTGATTACCAAATTTTGACCCTTGAAGGAATGAAGGGGTTGTGAGTTAAGGACAACCCATTATAGTATCCGTACTGGCCATTCTGCCTTTTCAAATGTGTCTGTTTGTGTTTCCACTAAATCTGATGTGATGAGAATGAATGATGGTTATATATAAATATTTAATGTAAATATCAAATGTGAAGTTGAGCGTTTCTACTGAGTGTATTTTTCAAGTATATTTTGGTCAGTGGTAATGTTGGTTGTAATTGTACAATTTGGAGTATTTACTCTGAAAGTTTATTTTCCATTTTTTTATTTTTTCTGTCCTTTTTTATTTTCTTTTCAATTGACATTTATAGTAAACGACAAAATGGCCAGAATGGGTTATTATACATGGCATATTAGTCCTTTAGGAGTGTCTAACAGAAAATCACACTATTCTTACAATGTGTCTATGATATTAAATGAAGTGAATTTCCAGTAAAATTCCACACTCCTTGGTAACTCCTCACAAAACCCAGTAGATAGATTTGTAATGATGTTGGGACTCTCTACAACCACTAAGGAACAGGAAATCCTCCTCTTCAGCTTCACTTGGACTGGCCGCACTATGTGGTTCTTGTAATGATGTCTAATATACTGTACATGTCCTTAATGAATTGAGGGCACCTGGCCCATCCTGCTCTGTTTCTTGTACCTGAAACCTTGTCGGATTTTGAGCTCCTGTTTTTTTTACTATGCTAATAGAGAAGAAAGATGACCCAGGAAGAGCCTGTTTTAATATTAAAGGCCATTTAAAATTGGAGATCAAAATGAACTGATAACGAACAAAGCTACTGTCCATGCAATTTGATCTTTTTATTAAGCAGCAACTTTAAAAAATTAAAAATAATCTGTACTCAATAAATTTGAAAATGGATGGGGGCTCAAAATCTTAAGTAAACAACATACCATATCTGCACAGCACATTTGCCTGTGTTAAATCAACAATATCAGTGTTAAATTCACACTGGGAGTTTTCAGTTTTAACAATCACAGTGGAAATTTTACACGAACGGTATTGATGAAACACTAGCTAATTTGCTGTGTGGAAATCTGTAAAATTTTAAGTTAAAGGCATTTTAGGTATTTTAAAATGTTTTAAGTTACTACTGAAAATCAAAATATGTTCTGCTGTTTTTTTAAAGAGAGATTTGGCACTGGCTGTACTCCGTTATATTATATTGTCTTTAAGAAATGATTGGCTGTATAAAGAATGTAAACTTGTTACTGTATGTAAGTTGGGTGCTTTAAGAGAGGAAATCAGTTGCAATACTACTTCTTACTACAAAACGGTAAAGTGAGTTTCCTTTTATTATGCAAAATTGGAAAAGGGTAAAATTTCTCACAACACTAATTGACTTTATTGACTTCACATTATTAACTTACATTACCTCTCAAAAGCACACAACGTTGTGATCAATTTGAGTACATATTTCCTACGTTCTTGTGTGTCTGACCCAAATCATGGAAGGTCCATTTTACTGTAAAACCACTTTATAAAGAAAGAAGAGAAGCACATACTCAGTTAAGTGAAGGCATTACTGCTGTAATATTAGTAATCACACTGAACGTAACCTCACTGAGCTGAAGTGTGTGGTTTTCTTTTTATATATATGGTATACTGGCATGGTAAACATGGTGACAACATGTCAGTATCTCATACACTGTACTGTATATGATAACATGATTCAATGGCCAACACTAAGATGGTTTCTTGAAATGTGAATATTTGTCTGTGAATTTTTAAGCTGTCATTGTTTGATCATTGTTTGATGAATATATTTCCTTTTCCTTTCTTTTCTTCTTTTTCCTTTTTTTAATTAGTTCCTGACCTCCCTTGTGACCTCAGTTCATCCCTTCTGAGCATTCCTAAAACAGAAATAGCGAGTGACCTCTCCATGCTCCGCCCACAAATGCCTTCTTTCGTAGCAACTGTTGTGAAGTTGGGGAAGATTTTCATTAAGCTGGAAAATCCTGTTCAACTTACCAAGAAAACATCATTTTTAGGTTACCAGTTGCAAACAGTTACCAATCTAGTACCTCCTAAGGCGTAAATTAAGATAGAATAAAATTTTACTGCAGGAAATACATGGGCTACACTACACAACGATTTGCCTAAAGTTTCCATTGTGCATTTTGTCTCCTCAAGAACCTCCATTTAAAAAAAAAAAAAAAACGAAAATCTCTTCCACATGATTTGGTGAAATATTTACACATTTTAATTTAAAATAGAAAATGTGCTGGAATCTGGATGCAGGAGCTTGCATTCCGTAAAAGTGATGCATTTTAATAAGCCAAAATCACTGAAAAACTCTACTACTAATTACAGTCCCACCTACTGAAAATGAATTGAATAAATATTACATTTATGGTCAGTTCTTTTTAGAAGTAACCTAACCAATAGGAGACTCTGCTTTACCATTCATAAGAAACAATGAAGAAAATCTTCCTGATTGGATCATTTTTGTTGGGGTCATAATATAATGATATCATGTCCTACTATAGAAAAATATGAGCATATATACATGCAAAGTATTGTATTGTATAAATCTGTCCTTTTGTATAAATCAAAAATGATTAGGTCATCTTTCATCTTTACCTTTTAATCAAGGTAACAAAAAAAGCTGAATAATTTTTGCTAACATCCTGTAAAGCTTGCTGTTGCTATGAATGAACACATTTTGGGGTGGAGCATTTTTAGGTCAGTGGCCTGGAATAGCAGTGCAGTTCTGCCCGTAGGTGAGAAAGCATGTGTCCACCAGATATTAGGGATATATGACAGATATGTTGCTGCACGAGCAAGTGAGAAGGGACCCCGTTGCTCACGAAAAAGGCTTTAGGTTGCAGACTGAGCTGAAAGACAAGGCCAGGGTAATACGATGGGCAGGTGGTAAGGGTAGGATGGAAGAGATCAGGTTACAAAAGGACGAACAGTGTGCAGTTAACATAGCACATGCAAGTCACTGTTCAGGACATAATCCAAATTGGACGAGCAAAGGATCTTTTAAGAATGCCTGACCTTGGTTCGTGGCTAATTTTGAGCCATGCTGTTTTGTTAGTAAATACAGAGGCTTATAAACGTAACTCCATTTAATATGTTGTAACTTATTTTCCGTATTTGAAGCTCTGAATTAGACTGACTATATTAGATAGACTGTGCTCTTGTGACAGAGCAGTGGAATTGTCCCAGACGTTCACGTTTATAGAACACAGACACAAAGCCTTTTATCTGAAGGCTTAGAATGTCCGGCCTTGCATCTCAGACCGAATGAAACAGGATCTAGTGAGTGCTCTGTGGTGTCGTCTTGCAGAAACAGAGCTCATTCAGATTGGAGTTCCCTCACCTTCCACCCAAACCTAAGTCTAGCGAGTCCCTCTGGAAGTTTGGATGGAAAGAGTGAGGAAGGGAGGTCAAAAGAGTGACTGGAGAGTCAGCCCTGTTCTGATAATGTGGCCCCCATTGGCTCTGTACTACAGTTGACCTACATTACTGAATCCATCCCTTCGATCGATTTTGGGGATCTGTTTCTATAATCTGTTGATTCCTTTGCCTTGAAATGTGATAAAAGGTCACTTTACGCCAGTGTGTGAAGGACTTGAGCAGGAAACTTTGGTCCCTTTAACTTATAAAGCTCCTCCCATACAATATGACTGGGCTGCTGTCTCTCCTTTTTGTTTTCTTTAAAGAATTGGTGTAAAAACGCCATGTGATGACACCATGCAAATGCTATTTTACTAACTACAAGAAAAACACTGACTTATGTTATTTCATCTACTGATCTTTCTGTACTGTATTTTGAAAAATATTCTGCAAGTGGATGCCAGTGCATGTGTTTTAGGTTACGCTCTGTGAATGACCATAATTTCTGATTGGACTAGCATGCATCCTTCATGTATATATATATATATATATATATATATATATATATATATATATATATATATATATATATATATATATATATACATATATATATGTATAAATAAATTCTATATTATGCTTCTACTGTAAATACACAGCTAATCAGCTTCTCTTGAAAGTCGGGATACATGCACTGTTGCATCCTAAGCACTAGAAACTATCTGAGTACTACTTGTCACAATGTCACTTTTTGTACCAGTCATGGTCATTTAGTGGTCTAGATAACTGTTCCTCAGGTAGTTCCTCTGGAGACATTGATCTTTTTTTAGTTCTTAGGTGTACACCTTGAATCTAAGGACAGTTTATATCAGGTACATTTCCACCACTGCAGTGGCTTGTCCAAACTTTTATTAGATCATACCAAAGACTTCAGTTTTAGACTTAAGTCAAAGGTTTAACTTGGACCCCATGTGGCCCTGTCACTAATCTGCTCTGTTTTAGAGCAATCAGGATACACGCCCTCGTAGAAATTCAATCTTATTAGCTGTAAGGAAACAACGGCAATAACTGATGTGCCTGATAAAGATTTTTGTGATCTACCTGAACCATAGAGAGTTTTTTCACGGACATGGTCATTAACATTACAATGTCAGCCTTTTTTTGACATCTTTGCTATTTGCTCTTTGCATTAGGGTCCAACTAAATGACCATGGTCTGAATGAACCTGAATTTGTACATGTCCTAGATGATTGGATTTGGGGGTGAGAAACACACAAACTCCGGTCAGTACAGTCGGAACAGCGGCTCCCTCTGTAACATAGGAGTTTGAGTGTCTGTGTAGCGCATTCCCTTGATGCAGCAGTAACTGTGGAGTTTTCAGTTTTTAGTATTTTGTACACTGAGTACTGAGTACTGTAAAGCTAACTTCTGTAAGATTTAAAAGATTGAAAAAGATAATAATATTAATATATTACTAGATTGATTAAAAAACTCAAAGCATTATTGTTCATCAAGGGGGTGTATATACAGTGCTAATGCCATTCAGAGGCATTATGATATATATTTTTTAAAATATACTTTTCTGTAACCCAACAAGACTGCTTATTCTTAAGCAGTGCTTTCGAATGAAATGAAGAGTATTTTGTTATTTTTATTTGTTACTTTTTTTCAAAATCTGTGAGAGATGCAAAGGTATTTTAAATACAGTATGTTTTTTAAAAAACCTTTCAATCCCTGAGAGATCTTTGGGATGTGTATGTTGTGTGCGTGAGGAGGGGGGTAAGGGGTTGGCATTAAGCATGTGGCTAGGTTTACACAATCTTTCAACTTCCATTTAAATACTTTATGATCAGTTTTATTGTCATAGAGATTTGTTCTTATCTAAAATATGACCAAACAATTAAAGCGACCATTAGTGTAGTAGCACTGTGGGGAGATAACATTAGGTTTATTTAGCCTTTATTTTAAGGAAGCATATGCTCATATAAAATAGTATAAATACATGTTTTCACAGAGAGAATATTGTTGGTGTGAACCTAGCCATATACATTTTTTGGAAGCTGTGAAATTCTATACTTATAATTGTTTCAAATGGTAGAAACAACAGTAACATTTTTCTTCTTTTTTGTGTTATATTAATATTGTGTAGTGCTGTAATTGTTTGCATCTGGACATACCTCTCTTTCTTTATATACTTAATTCGTAGCTTAACTAGGTGCATTTGCAATTGTAATGAACAATATTAACCATTCTTATATATAAGTACAAGCAAGTGTAACTCAGTTAAGGAATGAGGAACAGCAGCGCAGATAAGCTTTGTAAATTGTAGACTACTGTGTTTTGGGGTAAGTGAAACACTTTCATCTCTGACTGAGGCCCTGTGTTGCTAATGTTTAGGAAACACAAAGGACAAAGGTACAGGACAAAAACCATAGTGCTTCAGAATGATGGACTCTTAATTCCTTTTTTTTTTAGAAATTCTTTGTTAATATTTTATTTTAAATCCCTCTGTTTTAAGTTTATTTCTATGAGGTGTTAAAAAGAGGGTACAAAAGGAAGTTGCATGCTGGAATGTTAAGCTCCTCTTTATATAAATGTTTGCCATTTGTTTACACTTCTTTTTTACATGTCTATTCCAAGAGCCACAATGATTTGTATAAAATGTGTTTTATAAATTGACCACAGCTAAACAAATGGCCATTGAAACCCCCCACTATTCTGCATGTCAGGACAAATTGTGAACTTTTGATATAGTGCACGAGTTTGTTTACTGCGTGCACTGTATTCAAAAGTGTGGCATTTTTGGTTTTCCTCTTTGTTTTAATCACACGGTTTATGAGTGAAAGCTCTTCTGGAATCAGTATCATCTCCATACTCTACATAGATATTCAGCTCGTTTTCTGAAAGCAAAGGAGGTGTATTTTACTGTAAAAATGGATGATTGTTACTGTTGCAATTGTAAGTAGTATTTTTTTATTTTTTGCTACTTTTCCATTACTTTTCCATGAACAAACTGAATCAGATTTTCATTGTTGTGCACCATTAGAAAGGCACATATATACTAAAGTTAAAGGATGTTATGTAATCAAGCTAAACAATTGATCAAAGCACAAATCATGCTAAAGTTCAAGGGTGTCAAATTTCGACATTTCCACTTTCAGAACTCTAAAATCAATTCAGAGTCATCAGTGAAAGTTTGACGTAATATGAAGAGAAAGTATGCAACTTGTATTTGACAGAGGAACGCTTCGACACGTGTCCTGTATTAGATGGCACGTGGTATTAACAGTGCACTCCTGATAGTCATCTAGAAAACGGTTTGCGTTTCTCTCGACTGATGTTTTTTTTACGATGGCAGGAGTCATGTTTAAAGTCAACAATCCCGAAAAGGTTTTTATTACAGTATTGAACAAGCAGTAAAGGGGGTGCAGTTCCCCGGTGAGTAGGTACAGTCTGGGTATCGAGTACAATGGGTGACTGATGTCATATGGTGCCATTCCAGGCTACCAAAACACGGTTGCTGTAACTATTTTTGTTTTACTTTGTGTTAGTAACAAATAGTGTTTGTAAATGCTGCTTGTGCTGTGTCACAAGGTTGTTACGAGCATATTAGGCAAGAACCCTCATTCTACATATTTAGAGAACTGCGTAATGAAAAACTGAGACAATAACATGCTATGTTGAGGCTTATTAATTCTACAGCCACAATCAGGGATTTTTCAGAACGAAAAAGTGGTCACTGAATTCTGTACTGAAAAAGAGATTTTAAAGCATATTGCTTTTATGAAATTTACACATAATATCACAACATATGATGGTTATACTCTATAGTACTTTGGCTCATATCTGAGAAGACTGCAAAATGATGCATCTTTAAGAATCATCTTTAAAAATAAGACCAAAATGATTCATAATTCCATCTACCAATCCCTGATTGTGGCATTAAGACTGGGGTTTTGCTTGTTTTCCATCATGTCTGTAGTACTCATCTTTGTAAATGTAGCATCTACAGAGGCTATTGAATGACTGTGTAAGACAACCAGTGGCAGATAGCTGCCATTATACTGGATGAATGGCTTTGTACAGAGCTGGAGCATTTAATGCTGCTTGCTGGAATTGCAGTGTGGCACACTGACGAACAACACAAACTGTTTCCATATAGCATATAGCATGGCAATGTTAACCGTAGTCTGTGCTGATAGTGAACCGTTTTAAGTAGGTTTTCTTTTAAATGGCCATGAAACTAATCTTAGTGGTAGAGATTTTTTTGTGTGTACTTATAATTTGTGAATTGTATTGCGCCAGCTAACAATAAACAAAGAAAATAAGAAAAAAAATGAACGAAAAAAAAGAAAAAGAAAAGTCAAGAAAAACACCCTCCCAAAAAAACATTACTCAAACATGAAAAGGCATACTCCTCATTGAACACACATTCATGTATTTGAACAGTAAGGGAGTAAGTCAGTTTACTAGAGTGGTCTTTTTATTACTGCGTCAGTACTGTTTTCTTTTTTATTCTGGGTTTTTCATCTACACTATTAAATAAAGGGGCTTAAGGTTATTCTTTAAGCAGTGCCATAAAATAACCACTTTTTTCATGAAGAACCATGTTTATCTCAAAGATATGTTAATGTGAAGACGTCAGATCCGACGTCTGATCGGACTTGAGTCACTGTCATAAATACGGTACGTCTTAAATAGGATACGTATCCTATTCGTGTGAATGGTCAGATTAGATTTCATGAGTTGGCCTGTATGCATGTATTTAGTGCTGTCGTCATCAGCCAGCACCAGTGTTGTGCAGAATCCTGAATCCGACTCCACTTGTGCGTGTGTGCACAAGCAGTATGGACACAACAGATTCCACTCACAAAATAAATAGTGTGAGTGTATTCTGTTGTGAGTATACTGCTGCATAATGCAGGTGTGGGTGAAGGCGAGTCAGAATTCAGAACAACACCTTCAGGAGGGCAAACAACAGGCAGTGTTTCAGGGACAGTTTAGTTAACATTACCGATAGATACAGGTCATTACATTAATGAGTGTGAACCGCCAAGATCTGATCTGAGCAACAAAACGGAATTGATTATGTGATTAGGTTTTTAATGTAAATGTACCTTAAGGTAGGGCTGCACGATATTGGAAAAATATGACATTGCGATATTTGGTTATTTAGTGATGTATAGTGCAAAATAAATAAAATACAGAAATGTTGACCAGATTTCTCTAGAAGTCGACGATCCAACATTCCATGATTATTAATAATGCATTTTGGGTATCAAAATTTGGAGTAAAATAAATTAAATGATAAAAGGGCACATATAATATGTGTCTGTAAATTTGTCAGGGAAAACAATGTGGATTTCTCTTTTGTCTCAAGCAACAAAAAAGCTAAGAAATTTTTATTTGTGCGTGCTTACATTGCGATGCAGTGCTGAAACAATACATTATGCAGCCCTAGCCTAACTTTACTGCAAGGTATCTCCAGTTCTCTATTAGATCTCTATTATAAACATGGTTATTTATGGAATTAAAAGCAGTTCTTCAGTGGCATTGCTGAAAGAACCCTCTGAATCACATATATATTTTTTAAAGAGTAGAAAGATTTAGAAACACTTGACATCCCTTGAGGTTTCATTTGAGTGGTGTGTAAGAAGTGTATATGATACACACATCAGACAGAGCACTGATTCTGGTGTTGTAAGGGATGGAAATAAGGGATACATGTGATATTGAGTGTTTCCTGATGAGTATTAGCCTAGCAGTGTTTTTTTCATTTGGGATGAGCGCATTGATCACTACTTACATGTTTATTGGCATTTCACAAACACAGTGGAGTGAAACCATATCAGTGGTCTTTGCCAGTGGGCAATGCTGGTTCCTAGAAGTAGAAATTTCCACAACACCACCCCTCGGAAAATACAATACTGACGAGACACTACAGGCTAGACAAAAACATGGTACACATTTACTGTAATTCAATGAGATGCAAAAAAGCAGATATAGAATGCATGTTCTCAACAGAGTAGTGCTGTCCATAACACTTAAAGAGTTTAATCAGATGATGAACAAAGAAACATATATATATATATATATATATATATATATATATATATATGAAAGGAACATCATACCTTCATGTGTTGGAAACCACAGTCATACAACCCCAAATTAGAAAAGGTTGGAACAGTGTGGAAAATACAAAACATAAATATATAAAACACAGTGTCTATTATATTGATTGTTATTTCATTGCAGACACTATGAACCCAAGATTTATTATGCTTTGGTTGAAAAAAGGTTTGTCCAACTAATCCCTTTGCCCATGTGGTTCTATCAACTACTGTTGAATGGTGGTTCTTGATGCAGTGCTGTTTGATGGATCATTGCTCACATGTATTTAGCTTAGGCTTGTGCCCTTGTCCTTTACATATTGAAATTTCTTCCCATTCCTGGCTCTGTAGAGTGAGAAATATACAAATTCTGCAAAATCTTTCTTGAAGGAACATTAATTTAATCATTTTCACATGCATTTGGAGATCTTCTGGAGATCATCTGCCCATAATTTCTCTTACACTCTTACCAAGACAGTACCAAATCATGATTACAGCTTTCGGTTGAACATATATTAACAAATGAAATGAAGGTGACCAGAAGGTGACCACATGATCAAAACATGTGTCAACAAATAGAATTCATGCTGTCTGCAATGAAATGAAAGTCGTATAAGTTTTATTTGTAAAGGAGGTCAGCAGGACGGCACATTTTGGGTACTTTATATTTCAGGAAACAACAAATGGAAAATGTGAGCAGTGGGTCAGCTGGACTTGTCTGAAACGTAAAGCAGGTGGTTGGGCTAAAGCTGACCCTCTCTGCTGACCTCTTACCCTTTTGGTCTTCTATCTAAAGGAACTTACTTAGGTGGGTGGTATTTCTGTTATGCTACTCAGAGCAAAAATGATGGTCAAGGACCAGGTTTTAACAAGGTTTTAAACTGGTATCAGTAACAAACGTTTCTTACAGAAATGGACGTTCCTAAACAATTACCGTCCTGTTTGATGGTGCCATGGACATTCTTAAAAGAGAAAACCCCATTTTTGCTCCATTAAGAATATTTCAGTTAAGTTTAGTGGAGTGTTTTAGAGAAATCCTCTAAAAGTGTCTTAATGGAACCAACTAGTTCTTCCATGAACCCGTTCTGACAAAGTTACATTTTAGAGTCTGAGGGTCAAATCCAGGAATATATCTGGAAGTTACCATAATTACCTTGAAAAAGGTTTTAAAAAAATATTAATAGATATGGGTATTACAATTTTTCATTTTTTTTTACAAATGAGCTGACAAAAGGGTTCTTTTGAAAGGATATGTCATTAAAATGATGACAGGTGTTACTCTTTGGTGATTCCAAAAGATAACTATTTTGACTCCCAAAAATGAAGGTGAAAAAGCCAACGAAAGGTTTTCTTGAGAGGAATCACATTTGGGTCCATAAAGAAAAATTACTTGTTTAGATGACATGGGTGTTACTTATCTTGACCAATCTCAAAGGTAATAAGTTTTTAAAAATAAGGGTATCAAAAATGGTCCTCTTGAAAAAAAAAAATCCAGTAAAAAATATTTAAGATTTAAGAAGAGAATCATTCTCAAGCGTCAATTCCCCAAACTTTCTGATCCACAAGAAGAATTTATTTTAAAAACTGTAAAATTATATGGATGTTCATTATTTTGGCCATTCTTAAAGAATATAATTTTGACTTTTACAAATGAAGCTGAAAAAAGAATTTCTTCAGAGCAAGCAATCCATCCAAGCAAGAAAGTCGATTTTTAAATATTTAAAATTATCATAAATATGAATATTTAGCAATTACTTTAGAATCCATAATGATGGTCTGAATTTTTTAAAATCTTAAATGATGTGGGAGATTTTTTGTTCACAACTCATCTTAGGGCAGTGAAGAGGGCTTTGGATGGAGAAACAGCTTTGGACAGACAGCCAAACATTATGAAGGGCCCACAAATGAGCAGTTTTTCTTTGAGATTGAACCATTAATTGGTTGAGTGAGGACACACAGTGACACACAGACTGGAGATTGTGTTCAGAGGTCAGACACATGGCCGTTTTGGACCCGAGGAGGACCTCAATGGGGAATTATTTAAATTCCTCAGCGTTAAACTCAATGGAGTGCTTTTGTGATCAGGGGCTAGAAGCATCCAGGGTCTGCTTTGCAGAACTAACTTCATTTTCCACAAATGTTTAACTAAAATCAGTTTTAATATCTAACAATGCTTTAACAATATGCTGGGGGGCTTTTGGGTTTGGTATGTTAGGTTTCTATTTTAAACCATAGCGAGGTTTAAAATAGACTAGAGATTAAAAAAGATTTAAGTTAACTGCAGCTACAGAGCTTATCTGTTCATTTCATTGGCTGCTGGCTCACACTGCAGAGCTTAGAGTTAATATGTTAATTTGAAACGAGCAGTGAAGTGAGCAGTATATGTGGCATGCCTGCATGGAGCCTGACATGAATGAAAAGTCCTCTGGCCCTGTCAGTTAAATCTGATCCTAGAGGTTCACAGCACAGCTCAGTTTAAGTACAGTTTTACTTTTCTTCTTCCTCTTTTACACATATAACTTGTGCTTAGTTAGCGGACTTGTTTAATCACACATAAAAGTAATATTGTTTTCTTAATGTGATGCACAAAGTCCTAAAAAATCATATAGCCTTATCAATTATCCATAAATAAATACGCTCTCACATGAGACAACAGTGCTTATTTTTTTAACAACTGTGGTAGATAATAACAGTTTAATACAGCTTAAGATAATTAAATTAGTATATTTCATATGCTGGATGTCTCGGAGCATTTTATAGTTAAGCCCTTCCATCAAATAACCATATTTGATTTTAGGTGCATTCACAAATGAAAAGAAAAATCAAAATAAAGTCTACAATTCTAGGTATATAAGTATAAAGCAAGAGATAATTAATAAAAAATGTTGTCATTGTCCTTTCTCAGATTTTATATTGGTATAATCTACAATACAGTGCAATGTTGCCTTGTGTAAAACAATAAAACAAACCAGTTAAAGCAAGCTTTGGGAAATAATTAAATAACAAAAAAGATGCAGAGCTTTCAGACCACAAATAAATCCCAGTTTTCATGCATCTTGGCATGTTCTCCTCCACCAGTCTTACACACTGCTTTTGGATAAATTATGCCACTCCTGGTGCAAAAAATCAAGCAGTTCAGCTTGGTTTGATGGCTTGTGATCATCCATCTTCCTCTTGATTATATTACAGAGGTTTTCAATTTGGTAAAATCAAAGAAACTCGTCATTTTTAAGTGGTTTCTTTTTCCAGAGCTATGTATATATATTCTCCAGTATTACTTCATACATTAAATTAAATCCAAACACATTTATATACAACCTCTAGTGGTGGAAAGGAGCTTAAAATTATACTCATCTGAAATTCATTAAACAGTAATAGATGCAGTTTTGTTGATACAATTTAATTATAACAATTTAATTCTCACATATGAGACCTTTATTTACACTCAGATAGCTTCACCCAGGAGGCGAGGAGTTCTCATCAATGGCAATGAACTACACAGTCACCCAGAGTGGAATTTACCCAGAGCCCGCCTCCTGCTCTTCAATACTAGAGGACACAGAGAGGTGGGGGTGGCGAATGGGAGTCCTGTATTGTTTGTGTGTGTGTGTGTGTGTGCGCGCACGTGGTGGGGGTTTAGAATGAGCTGGGGTGAGGGGAAGGGAAGTTGGCGGGTAAAAAGAGGGTGAAAGGGGGTGGGTTGAGCTGCCTCAGACACCAGCTGGCTTTGTCTCTTCCTTAGCAACCATGCCAAGCACATAACAATACTAACAGAGAGAGACAGAGAGAATGAAGAGGATAGGAGATACAGGATAAAAGTGAGTTATGTAATGCTTTTCCCTTTCCCAATCCCTTAAACAGTCCCCTCTTTTACTATTGGTCACTCTGACAAAATGAAAAGACACACACAGGACAGGACATGGGGTAGAACATGCGTGTGTGCTATGTGTTACAAGTAGTGCCATATCAAAGCTCTGTATCTTTTTTTTTTTTTTTGTATATTTTATATTATTTAAATAAAATAACTAAAGACTTTGATAATCAAACATTAAGACCTGAGTAAATATAAATATTTATATACATTTTTAAATTATGATTTCATTTATTAATGGAAAAAAATATCTAAACAAATTTAGCCAATTGTAAAAAAAAAAAAAAATTGCCCCCCATAAATTAACGGTGATTATTCACACTTTTTGGAAAGCTGAGTTAAATTTTACTTTGCCACAACCAGGCCTGATTACTAACAGCTCTGTAGAATCCACTTAAATAAGAATTCACTTAAATAGAACATGTCTGACAACATGAATCAGATAAAAGATCTCAAAAAGCAACAAAGTATACTGCAATTTTAAGAAATTCAAAAACAGATGTCAGTCTGAAAAAGGTTACCAAATAATTTCTAAGGTATTGAGACTCCAGTGGACCAGAGTAAGAGCTAATATTCATAAATGAAAAAACATGGGACAATGGTGGACCTTCCTAGGAGTGGCCTGTTGACCAAATTATTACAAAAGGGCATGAACAACTCATCCAAGAGATCACAATAAGACCCAGAACAACTTTTAAAGAACTGCAGGTCTCACTTGCCTCAATTAAGGTCAGTGTTCATGATTCTATAATAAGATAGGGACTGTAGGAGGGCAAATACTTGTTCATGCCACTGTATATATAATGTGGCTATGTTTAAATGTATACAAAAATAATCATAATGGTTTGTTTAAAACTTTCTTTTGTTTACTACATAATTCTATCTGCCTTAGAAAGTGCTTCTGAAATAGCATTATATCCACTGAAAATGTTATGACATCTCATTCTGAATTTATAAGCTTTAAAATTGAGTGAGTTTATTGCAGAATAGCATAGTATGGCTAGGGGCTTGATTTTATACACCTGTGACAATGGTGCTGTTTTTAAACACTTGCATCCTCTGATTAAGATGTGTCCCAATACTTTGACTGCAGTAACAAAATATTACATAACTATCTTTTTATGTTTCAGGAAAAAAAAAATATATATATATGATATATGATATTATATGATATAATATCAAATATAATATCACATTATCTAAAGGAGATGCTTCAAATGCACAATCCTTTAGATGATAGCAGAAAATAAAAATAGTGTGTAGGTCAAAAATACTGTGTACAGAGGTCCCCTCAGGGCACTCTAAGGACACACACACACACACACACACCACACACGAGGCATAACATGCATAGCTACTTCACTATATGGCATTACATCAGCAGTGGGTGACGGTAGACAGCTCAACCAAAAGCCAGAGGAGATCCACTAAAGCAACAGTAATAAGCAGCAGTTGTATGAAAGTGCTGCGTGTTTGCTCAACACTGCAGCACACTATCCTCACAGTAAGATATCCCGCAGTCACGACACACTCTCTCTCTCTCTCTCTTACACACACAGCTCTCCTGTATCCTGCTCTCCTCTGGAACGGACAGATGGGCAATGGGGGATGGAAGGAGAATGAGATGGTAAAAAGAAATGAGAGAGGGAGCATGAGACACCAGATTACAGGAAGAAAAAAGGCATGATTGTATTAAATAAAACCTGCTTTCCATGTGAGAAAAATAATATTTAATACTGTCAATGCAACTGGGACTCAATAAGGAGATGAAACTAATTTAAATTTAGGGACGACATATAAATCACCAGTCATAAGCTGATAAAAGGAAATTATACTTAAATAATGTAAATAAGGAACATAAAAGAAAAAGTGTGACCTACTAATTATACTGAATATAGAATTCAGTACTTACATTGGGCCCCCTGGTGGCTTAGAGGGGACTATGAGACTGTTTACACCAAATGTATTTCAAAATGAAATACTCTTTTCAATATTTTAAAATGTCGAAATGTCCCAGCTCTAAAAGCTATTAAATATTACCTACAAGTATTGATTTGGCTGTACCCAGATAATTGGTTAGATAATTGGTTTGGCTCATTTTTACAGTAGTAAAAATGTAAAGGAAAGGAAATAGCATCAGAACAGACCAACAAGCAGATTTGTTATACATTTAAATTTAAATTGAAAAAGTATAAGTATAAGATAATGTATGTTTTTTTTTAAATAATACTGCACAGTACATTTTCCACTCATTAAAAGTGAAGAAAGAGAGTCTGTGAGTAATCTACTTGTGAAACAATTCTATCAGCACTTCTACATTTTCACTAAGAGGTCAAGAGGTCAAGGAGGCTAATGTTTATTAATGTATTGATTCAAGCCTGTATGAAAAGAACCGTGTCTAACAAAGGCAGGAGAGTATGCTTTTTACTCTCATATGCCCTCACAAACCGATGTCCAGCAAGAGTCTAATACACTTTTCTCACCAATTTAGCTACGCCAATTATCCCACCCACTCGGCTGCACTCCCTTCTATCACTAGCAGTTCCCCAACACCAGTAAAGACTAGCACATACATGTAAAGTCAGCCACCGCCTCTTTACAAACTGCTGCTGATGTAGCATTACAGAGTAGCCAGCATGCTCAGAAGAAAGCACAGCGATTTGGATCCAATACATTAGCTTCATGCTGACCAACACCACCTTTTAAGTCATGTGGGGAGAGTGCCAACAATGTTGAGACACAGAAAACCTGAAAATGCAAATGGCACTAAGATCAGTGCGGGTCAGTATGGTTGTAGATTAGACATTGGGGACCTGCCCTGCAGAAACATATACATCTTTTGTTTATTACAGAAAATTAAAACACACAAACTGTCCCATACACTGTGTCAAAATATATTGATAAATTAACCAATATAAATCTATTTTACATTGATTCCATTGAAAGTTTTTATTTTATTTTTTTCCTGTAGAGTTGTGTTTTGAAGATACGTGTTTTTCATTGGACAGCAACGACATGCAGTTTAGTGACTGTTGGAAAAAAGGGAGACTGGGACTCGGTAAGGGTAAAAGCGAATAAGAATAAAATTCAGTAATGAGGGGTGAAAACAAAACAACAGTAAACACACACACACACACACACACACACACACACACACACACACAGGACTTAAAGGATCTGCTGCTAACAATTTGTGCCAGATTGCACAGGACACCTTTACAGTAGTAATAAGTAGGAGTCCAACAATTGGGACCCAACATATTAGGCAATAGTTTGTATGTTATGGCTATTCTATGTGCTGATCTGCTTTAGAAATAATGTATAAAGGTATGTGAAAATAATCTGTGTCAATTGTAGCAAAATGCCATAACAGTAAAATGTATATATATTTATTTACATGAACAAAAAGTTAATGATAAAACTATGGGCTTTCTATCCAGCCAGTGGACCCAGGTATGGTTAAGGATGAAATGCTGAAAAAAGTGAACCGTGGGAGAGATTTTTTTTTTTTAAATAGACAAATTCTTCAAGATGTGACTCATAACTTCATGGCTGTGGATACAGTCACACATTAAATAATGAAATATTTAAAGCAAAGAAAAAAGCAGAGCAAAAAAAAGAAAAGAACAAAATTCAATAGCCAGCGACAGACATTGTTTGAACTGGAGTCAAGTATTAGTCACCATGGTTACATGGTCTTGACACCCCCATACAGTCTATTTATTGTGTGTGTGTGTGTGTGTGTGTATGTGTGTAAGAGAGATTGCAAGAGTGTGAGAGAGAGAGAGTGAGAGGGAGGAAGAACGTGTTTGTGTGTGTGTGTGTGTGTGAGAGAGAGAGAGAGAGAGAGAGACAGGGGGAGCGTTTCTTATTTCTACTTATACCCAAATCGTTAGTCTACACTGATGGTCTCTAGAGACCCACTGTCCTGCAATCATTAGAGCTTTCCCTGCTCAAAGCACCCCTGACCCAATTTATCCACTCATTATCTAATAAAGCTCAAGTGAGTGTGTCAAAGCAAGCAAATATAAAAATGTGCAGGGCAGTGATTCTCTAAGATGAGTGTTAGGGACCACTGATCTACACAATAAAAAATAAAATACTGGGGGATAGAAACAATCAATTTTGCCAATGCAACACTTTCCCAATGTAGTACTTACTTAGCAGGAAAAAGTTACAAAAGTCCTGCTATTTACTAAAGAGAACACTGAATAAAAAATGTTGTTAAAGCAAAAAACAAACAAAATATACAGTATATTATATGTAACGATACATGTGGGCAGGATTTCTATGTATGTATGTAGTCAAACAAGATATCCAACAGAAATGCTGCTCAAAAGTGACAAGCTGTTCAATAAAAATCTCATTTTTGAATTTCTAATTTATGCTTATCATGCAGATGGCATGTTTATACAAATCTAAAAAGTTAAAATGACTTAAATTTAGCAGCTAAACGTACAATATTTCGCACTAAGAAACACCTTATGTAAATAACAAGTCAATCATTACAAGAAGTTTAGTGAAATACAGTATCTAGGCTAACCAGATTTGTTTGGTTAGCTAGCTAGCAAAGTTAGCTAAGTAACAGAGTGTGCATTCTAAAGTAACATAACTTAATAATTATTACACAGATAATGTTAATTTAATGTTGACTTAAAATGTACATTTTCAAATATAAACAACATAAACATGGGCTACAGTTACTAGTAGCCCTCTGAAAAAACAGTGAAAACATATCGCTTCATAGCAAGCTAATGTTAGCTAATCCTTTACCTGAAAAAAAAAAACATACATTGGTTTGTAGATTTCCAAGATTTCCAAGACGTCCAAGCATTCTTAAAGCACTAATAAACTATACTATTTGTTACTGTATTAGAAATACAGTCTATTATATTGCTACACTTAGTATGTTTACAATCAGTCTGCCCTTACATAAATGTGGAATGTTGCCAGAAATGCACATATCATAAAGGGGCCCAGTTTCAAATAATTTGTTCTTATATATTTGATATATTGCTATAAAATAGTTAATCATAGGTTCAAAAATACAGTATTTTGGTAGCGGCCCTAATGCTGACATAGCAACGATGTGTAGGAGTGTATTCTGTTGGTGTGAGAGTATCAGGTATAGCAGCGTTACTTGAGCTTATAATAACTCTGCACACTTAGTCACAACGTTTTTTCAGTGTGCTGGTCTTCATCTAGAATGTGTTTAGCATCTTCTCTAAAGAAAAAGTGCTGTGTGATTTTTTTTGTGGACTATTTTAATAAACAGGACATTGATGTGTTTCAAAATAAAATGCATCCAGATCTTTATTTGTTTGGCGCAGAAAAATAGCTAAATGGTGGTGTAGCAGTTTAAGCTTAAATATTAAAATTATGACTATCCATGATGTTTAAAAAAATATTTTTTGTCAAAAGATTTTAAACTAATAAATTAAGACCATGACTTCTATATGTAAGATGTATTTGGTGGCATACTTAATCATACTTATTGTTTATCAGTGTTAAACTAGCCTCTCTTAAAAAAAACTAAAGAATCAATCACCTGTGATGTTTTGGCTGATTAATTATATCTGAGAAAGGGAAAAAATGATTATACAATTTTGTAAATTAGATGTTCACTTTTTTAGTCCTTTAGGAATTTTCCACACAACATACAGTAAAGGAGCAATTCAGTAAAAGCTGGGACTGTAGCATACCTGTTATTGTAGCTAATTGTCACTGGGCAAAGACCTGCTCTTAAAGTCCTGGGAAATTGTTTTCTAAAAATAGTATGAACTTTGTTATCAGAGTTCATGCCAATAAATGACAGAACTGCCAGTCCATTCAATTTATTACTACCTTGTACCTGCACTCATTGGAAATTGGAAAGGAACCAACAGAGGATCATTCACTGAGCAGCTTTTATGTTGGAGGTGAACAAAATACACAGCACAGTAGTGACACCAACATAGCAGTTCATGAAAGTGTGTTGTTTTTGTTTAAGCATACCTGTGTCAAGCACTGAGGGCTGAGAGACATTTTAAACATATATTAGCATGAATGATATTGATTACAGTCTTTGTTAGCAACATTAGCTTGTTAGCATTTCCTGTTCCTGTTCTAAAGAAGCAAACTACCGTATTTTTTGCACAATAAGGTGCACCATATTATAAGGCGCACTATCAATAAACGTCTATTTTCTGGTTTATTTTCATACATAAGGCGCACCGGATTATAAGGTGCATTATGCAACCCTAGTAAGGAATAAGGGTGTCGCCATGTTTTCCTTCTAATTCAGCAGGTCTCACCACTGGGTATGCCAGTGACCTGTAAAGCTAAGCTAAGTAAACAAAACTGTAATTCTTAAACAAAACAAAAAAAAAACTCATAATTTCAACATTTAATTCAAACAAGCGCTGGATGTTTATTTACATAGATTTCTCTGAATAAAGCGCTTCAATTTATTTATAGTTACCGTAGATTTTCAGATTTCCATTAATACCACTAATCCCGACAGTGCTACACTGAAGAAAGCACCCCTAATTAATCCACTCACTAACTAATAAAGCTCAAGTGAGTGTATCAAAGCAAGCAAATATAAAAATGTGCAGGGCAGTGCTTTTTCAAGATCTTTCAAGTTTTAGGGACCACTGATCTACACAAAAAAAAATAAATTACGGTAGGGTTAAAAACAATTAATTTAGCCAGTGCAACACTTTCCCAAAGCAGTACACTGAAGAACCCTGAGTGTTACTGTACCCCAGGGCGATAGCTACGAGTTTGTCATACTCAAAGTGAGGTATTAGGTAACTAGCACCTAGTGCAGTTAGCAAGTACTGCTAATGCTGCTCCAGCAGTGCTAGCCAGGGTTAGCAGCAGGCTACAGTCCGATACACTCGCCTCTAAAGTGTGAAAGAGCGAACGCTAACTGTATTTTGCAGCTAATGCTAATATTACTTTAGTCTCTTTGCTGGAGAACTAAACTGAAACTCTTGCTTCAAGACTGTCATGGAAATTGACACAAAGTGTCAAAAGAAAAAAGTATAAGCAACGAAATGAAATTGAGAATCAGAAAAAGAGTGAGCGCGCTGTCACCTCCTCACAACGGTACACTTATATACCTTGAAAAGGGTGCGGCAACGCTTATACAGGCAGTAATCTTCCTGTCTTTAGCTGCCTGTTCTTCTTTTGGAGCTGAGAGCTTGAACACTCCCCTTTCGCCCAGATGCATATGCCCCTAAAAACAGGAATTGAAAACTTGCTCGTACTAGGACAAAGATACATGGTGTAAATTATAAGACACATGATGTACTGAACATTCAGATAAAGATACTGTATCAGTGGGCCATTGGATGGCCCTCATCGGTTTCTAGGCAGAAAAGGTTTTCTTTCCAGACCAGCGCTTACACAGGGTCTTTATGAAACATACATTCACATTAGAGGTCAGGAGTAAAACACATAAAAGTAATATAATGTAAAACACACAAGCAAGTAATTTAATGGATAACAAACAATCAAATGAAGGAAAGTCAATTAACCAAGAATAAAATACTGATTTGATGATTAGAATGATAATAAGGATTAAGGAGTAAACTGCTGATTTTGCTCACAAGACAAGACATATTTTTTTCCTTAATTTAAAAGCATCCATTGCCTGTTCATAAAAACTCCCCCTATCACTAGTAGCTTATACCCCAGCATCACACTGGGGGTGATGTGGGGTGAGAGCGCCATCTACTCATCCAGAAAAAGCAAGGCCAATTGTGCTCTCTCAGACTCTGGCTGCTGATGGAAAATGGATTAGAAACAGAATCCCTCAGCCCCTCAGAGCCCCTTCTGGACACATCTTATGTGATCTTCATATAAGCATTACAATAATTAGATGTATAGAAATATTAATAATAGCAACACTCTGAACTGAATGCAGGCAAAAATAAATCATTCTTACCATCCATATGACCCATTTCATTATTAACTGGAGCATTATATATATATATATATATATATATATATATATATATATATATATATATATTTATTTATTTACTTTATTTTTTTTTTTTAAGGCAACATCATTGAAGAGACACTTTTTGTTCTTTCGGCTGGGTGTTTATTTTCTGCCACGGCTCTAAAGAGCCTTTTCTGCACCTTTTTTTTTTTAAGTGTAAAAAAATTCTACAGCATCATATTCAGCTATTCACAACTTTATGCGCTGCATGGTCTGATTTTGCAGGTGCAGTTTGAGAGTGAGAACTGAGCTTTATGGAAACTCCCACATGTTGAAGAGCTCACCATCACTTCCTTCCTCCGAAGAATTGCCTAATTATGATTGAGCTGACAATGAGGAAATAAGCGAGGAAGAAAAAAACAGGCAGAGCAGGGCTTAGAAAAGTCACTGACTCCAATTTTGATAAGATTAACATTTGAAAAGAGCAGCAGTTTTTTCTTTTTTTTAGTCTTTGTCTTCGTCTTCATACTTTCCTTAGCAGGTGCCAAGCGAGGTTAAGAGAGAACAGTGAACAGGAACCAACCCAACAGCGCCTGAATCGAAGAGGAGCCATGAGTGAGAAATCGCTTTGTGTGTTTTTCATCTTGGCCTTTCTCCAAACAGGTACAGTCTATTAGTATGTATATATGTACAGTCATATCCATACTGTCAGTCTCCTTTTTGGACATTTTTTTTTTTACTTTTTGGCATCATGTGAATCTGGCATTTGTTTTTCACATTGTCATATTTTGTGATAAATACAATTAAGTTGAAACACATTTTAACGCTGACTTCCATTGAAAGTTGAATAACTTTCGCCTGTACAGTTGCCAAGTTAGTGATACAAGGTTTCTGCTTGACAACAGTGATATACACCCATCTGAAAGCGGTAATATATGCTCAATATTAATTAGTGAATTACTGTGCGTTATTACATATTTTTCGATCTCGTCAAAAACTGTATTTTTGTCATACTGAAGCATCGTGTTTATAAAAATCAGCAGTGAGAGAATTCAGTGATTATTGTAGTGGTTTTTATTAGAATAAGTCAAATTAATACGCAAAATGGCAATAAAAACATATGATGTTCCAGCTTGGATAGTTTTTGCATTGCGAGGTTCTGAAACTTCATAAGTGAATAACCTTTCCCTTAGAAGGCAAAGACTTGCCTTTACCTGAAATGTCGTAGTTAAAGCACCTACAATGGAAAGAATGGCTATTTATATTACTTATATACTGTAATTAAAAAACCTAGGACGGAATAGAGTATCATTGCTCATAAAGGCACACTGCGATTATGGAAAGAATGTTTTAAACAGGATATCACACTTTTTTTTGTGTTCGTATTAAAAGAAAAAGCCAGTGCTTAACTGCATCATGTAAACAGTGAACAAATCTTAATGAGGAATAATTATAGATAAACTTCTATAAGATAAACTTATAGAGTCAACAGTTATGTAAATACATTGTGCAGACATGACTCCTGAAACAATTTATACTCATGACCTATTATCAAAACTGGATTTTATAATGTGTCACATGTTTTCTCATTAAATTCTGTATTATCAGATCACTTATTAGCAGCCAGACACATCAGAAGCTGATGAATCCTCACTGATTGGCACTGTGACAAAACAACTCAAAACTGCCAGCGGCTGATTCATTTCTCTATATTAGCAGCACATATTGTACATCTGTTTCAATCACAATGTGATGGGATTTAGTTCACTGGTTCTATGCTGCTGTACAAATGAAATAAAATGAAAAATATCTGCATGTATATAAACTGCGATGAGACTGTAGGCCCATTATTCTTAGAATCGATAACCAACTGACACAGTTACAGGGCTGAGACAGGTTTGAAAACGCATTCTTTAAAGGTTCTACAAGACATTTTTGCACAGTTCTTCAAATAAACAGTTATTAACCAGTTCTGTTTTTTTTACATAAAAAATTAAAATGTGAACAATACAAAAGACTTTAATGAGACTGCACTGTAATGGAGTCACATGTTAAGTTAATTATGAATATTATGTATACTTTTATATTTTTTGCTGTATTTTGTTGTTATGTAAACTGTTCTTCCTTTAGCTCTCTAATTCCTACTGTCATATTGAATATTAAAATCAAATGAATTTATTAATTAAAAAAATATGCTTTATTTAGATTTTTGGATTAAAATAAACAGATTTATCCCAAATTGGGTTGATATACTGTTAATACATATTTGTTGAAATACCTTAATTATAACTAATTATAATTATAATTGCATATGACACAAAAAAAAACATTCCATTTATGATCATCTGACCACAGTGTTGACCATAATTTCCATTAAAAACACTTTATTTATTATTACATTTATAATGGGAGAATTTGGACTTTTCTCACTGTTAACGGTTTTGAATGTATAGGAAATACTGTGTTACGACCAAAACCTGCTGCGTGGAGGCTCTCCTTTAATATTTTAGCCTGGCTAGATTTATCTGTGGGTTGTTAGCATGATTCAAAATGGTGCCGTATCACACAGACCCAGAAGGAGAATAAAATAATATTAGAGAGAATTTATTCATGGAAATATACACTTTTATTGTACTTTATATGAGAAAATTAACAAAAGCATGTTCCATTTTTTTTTGGTAGAATTATAAAACAGTACAAAAGACAAACAAGCATGACAGTGGAGAGGGAGTCTGTTGCTATTTAACATGTACACAAACTTTATACAGCTCTGGAAAAAATTAAGAGACCACTTCAGTTTCTGAATCAGTTTATCTGATTTTGGTATTACAGGTATATGTTTGAGTAAAATGAACATTGTTGTTTTATTCTATAAACTACAGACAACATTTTTCCCTAAATATTTTTGGCTAAAATAACAAAAAGGATGCAGACCTTTCGGACCTCAAATAATGCAAAGAAAACAAGTTCAAATTCAAAGTTTTAAGTGTTCAGAAATCAATATTTGGTGGAATAACCCTGTTTTTTGCAGCTTTCATGCATCTTGGCATCATGTTCTCCTCCATTAGTCTTACACACTGCTTTTGGATAACTTTATGCCACTCCTGGTGCAAAAAAATCAAGCAATTCAGCTTGGTTTGATGGCTTGTGATCATCCATCTTCTACTTGATTATATTCCAGAGGTTTTCAACTTGGTGAAATCAAGCAAACTTGTCGTTTTTAATTGGTCTTATTTTTTTCTAGAACTGTATATATAGCATGTACTATATGTAATGTTATGTTTAACTTTCTCTTTTTTTTACTTCAAGCATGTTGTAATTGCACGACATCCTGTTGTAAGTTGTTACATTTTACCCCACATGTTTTTTGCAGCTGCTCTCTCACTACTGATAAAAGCAAGAAATAGCTCTCTCTCTCCAACCCACAAACCACTAGGGGCATTTATTTTAAAGAGTAGGGTCTAATAAAAAAAGCGATGCTCTGAACAGACACACCTGCCCACTTACAATGTGTACATTTAAAAAACAGAAAAATAATACTAACTCTCATAAAATAAAACCTTTTAAAATGCAAGCAGTAAAACAGTAAACATAATAGCTAATTTGTTAAAGTCCTAATGAAACAGAAAGGTCTTAACCCTTCTGTTAAAAGTGCAGATATTTTAAGGAGCCCTCAGGTCATCAGGAACAGGGTTCCAAAGATTGAGGTCGTAATGGGAAAAGGCTGCCTCTCCACTTTTGAAGCTGGGCGGCCGGTACGGTCAGCATGTTCCCGTTGGCTGATCTGAGGACTCTTGAGGGAACAGCGTATAATTAGATCACTGAGATACTCTGTGGAGCAAGACCGTGAAGGCATTTCTAAATTAGTAAAGAATCTTTAAATCAATTCTAAGTGACACTGGTAACCAGAGCAAAGCTAATAATCTGGTAGACATGGAAGCTTCTCAAAAGCTTTGGAGCCTTAATATTATTTGTGCGGACAGACAAGCATTTAAAAGCAGAGCTTTTTCTTAGGCCTTTAAAACAATTGCCCCAAAATGACCATTTCTTTGTTTCTTAGTTTTTCTTTCTTTCCTTCTGTGTAACATTTTGTGGAAAATGAAACATCTTTAAAGACTCTCAAAATCTCTCATATATTCTCAGAAAAAAGGTGCTACAAAGGTTTAACTTGGTGATCCCAAAAAAAAAAAAAAAACACTTTTGGCTCTTAAAAGAACCATGTTAGTAAGAAAGCTGTGTAAGTGTGAACAATCTTTTAAAGTTTTTAAGATTGTTAAAGAAGAAGATGTTAAAGTTTTAAGGTTCATCATGCTCAGACATCATTTACAACATCTGACCTTATTCCCCAACCGTTCATAACCATTAAATATTCTGCTCAACTTTTTGGTAGAGCACATTTTAAGATGCACATTTTAAATATTAAAGAAGATATTGATCTGAACTTATTAACCTGACCCTGCCATCTCTCTGGCCATCTCATTCACTGTGTTTTAATAGAATGTCTTTTCATTCTCAGTCCTAAATTACTCCACACATGTGGATTGTTTTTGTGGGATTTTTGAAATGGAAGCATGCTATTTTATCATAATATAGTTTCAGAGGTTTTTGTGAAAAGGTTTGTACAAAAGCAGAAGAGTTGAAATTTCAGGATTAAACAGTTGATTTTCACTCTCAAAGTGTGATTTTAACTCAGATTTAAATGGTGTTATTTGGTGTTTATATGGTAGTTATTTGACAGAGTTGAATATTTCAGTATTGACCCAAATAAACCCAATCAATACTGACCAACTCCACCTAATTAAACTCATTATTTGCATAATGGGCATGCACCCCCCAATCCTAACTTACCATCAGTGTGTAGTCTTGCCCACCAGGGCTACCTTCCATTGTGTATTCTATTATATTTTGTGTAATAGTTGTTTGCCTAGCCAACATATTATAGGCTATTTGAGCAAGTTACCATCTACTGTACTGTAAATTGTGATAAAGTGTTGGCAATGCACTGAAAACTGCAACGCAGGATTAATGTTCCAATGTAATTTAAAAATACACTGGCAGGAGGTAATCAGAAATGTTTTATCTTGTATTCGCATCAATTGGACAACTGATTATTTTTTTTAACTCTTTTCAGTTACTGTAACAATTTAAGAAGTTTAATTTAAGAAACACAAATGTGAGTTATAAAAGAACTCTGGCAAGGTGTTAAATGTTGAACTATTTTGAAAGTTTTGATTTTACTCTAAAGAGTGTGGAGCTATATAAACCTGGCTAACGAGTTGAAATCAACTCTGTGGGAGTTCATTTAACCCTTGACTTTTTGCTGTGCATGTCATTGCTCTTTAAAATGTGGTGTGTGTATACTGGATTTAGAACTGAAAGAATCTGAAAAGAACTACTGTTTTAAAATATTGTATTCTTTTATTATTGCCACAAACAAACAAAAAAAGTACAATCTAAAGAGCAGTTTTGTGAACAATTCTGGCCACCAAATGGAAACAAAAGTGCTTCTTCTCTGGCATTGCTAAAAAAAAAAAAAAAAAACTTAAAAAAACTTAAAGAGTACCAGTTGGCTAGCTCTTGGCTTATAGTTACCTTGGGGAGTTCATCCTCTGTAGAAGGGGAGGGGTGTTAAGAACCCAAAAGAAAGATATTATGCACATTATTAATTATGTTTATGCAAATAATGTTCTAACGTGGATTTCTAGAACATTTAGAAATTGGTTGGTTTTACCTTTGCCCATTTTTATTTTTGTGTATCCTTTTTTGTGTGTATATTCCAATTGTAACATACCTGTTATCAGACATGTTAGATTCAGGGGAGTATATATACTAAGAGTATATATGCTTTCTGAAACAGATGTTGGGGAGCTTAGGTGGGAAATTTATTTTTTGCTCTTGTCCTAGAAGGTAGCTGATGCTCAGTGTTACCTTTGTGTGGGAATAATTTGGTTTTAATGACTTTGTAGTCATTTTAGTCAAATCCTCTAATTAGAGGCTTTTTGTTTTCTTTTGTTTGTTTTTATTTTTTTGAAATGTGCGCTTGTAAATAGCTCCACTGCTGGTGAAAAAATAAATAAATTCCAAACTCAAAGGATTTCCTTGCCTTCACACATTTTTTCTACTTTTACCCGGTGCCCAAGGTCATTCGCCCAAACACTATCCATAGGGTGTTTTTTTTTTTTAATAGCTTTTTAATATTCGTGAGGGGCACCTTATCACAAATGGTGGCAGCGAACTTTTTTTTTTTTAAACCCACAAGGGTGTGAATGGCAGTGAGTTGGAAAACTGGCATGTCTGTAAGGAGATAATGGCTTAGCCAAAACAATTTCTGTTTTTCATTAGACTTCCTTTAATCATGTAAATGTGGCGTACCACTGTGTACCTCAAACACAGCTTTCTTAATAACTGTAGTATCTTAACCATGATTTATTTTTTTCGGTTGTAATTCATGCTTGTCTTCTCTGCTGTCTCTCCTTCCGCAGGCAGTTCTGACAGTAGTGTACATATCAGTCAAAGACACGAGGGAGCTCGTCTGAATGTGACCTGTATCCTGACTGGACGAGAAAGTCTCACTCAAGTCGCCTGGGAAATGGTGCAAGACTATAATTACACCAGTCTGGGTGTCTTTCATCCCAACCTCGGCACCCACATTCCATCAGAGCATGTTGACAAAGTACAGATTAAGGGGAGTCAATCTCCTCACGCCTGCTCCTCCGTTTCTCTGGACATGACGGCATCAAACATCAGCGGATCAATCTGCTGTACTGTCACGACGTTTCCTTCTGGCAACCTGAAGCAGTGTGCTGAAATCACCAGCGCCAATACAGAAAAACGTATTCTGACATCCTTTTTACACTCATATAACAATTTTATATTTGATTTACAATGTCGCTAGTGTGGCAAAACCTCATTATGTATGCCCATTTCTCAGGAAATGTTAGGAGTTAAGATAGGGTGACCAAACGTCCGTATTTCCCAGGACATGTCCGTATTTCACTTCCTGTGAGAAAAAAGTGAGGAAATGTCCCGGAAATGTCCTGGTTTTTAAATTACCTTCATTGGACCAGAGAGCAGTAGACAGCGTGACTGTCAGCGTGCAACACCCCCCCCCCCCCCCCCCCTCCCTTCTGGTGCAGTCTCACAGTAAGAGCACACACACAAGACTCCACGCCTCAACCCCCCAACCCCCTCCCGCCACCAGGTGTCCTGGTTTACCCAAATGAAAATATGGTCACCCTAGTTAAGAGCTATGAGGTTTTAAAAAAGAACTTTATATATATACTACATCTGAATGTAGTAACATAATTTGTGTATGTGAGTGAGCCCAAAAAATTCTCTTTGTATCTATTTGTGTGTCTTTCTCCAGCTGAAGCGCAGCTAGCAGGCCGTGAACTGGGCTTACTTGGACAACTTGGAGTGTTGATAATTGTCTCCATCCTTTCTTTGGGGTTCTTCATCTTAACAGGGTATTTTTGCTACAGCTGTTGCTGTACAAGGTAGGGCTATCCTTTACTTAATTTATTAATATATCATAGGATTTTTATATAATCTTTAATGTTTGACTCCATCATGGCTTAGAAATAATAATAAAATAAAAAAAATACATTTTGGAGAGTAAATAAATATAGCGACATCGGTGCACTTATAAAAAAAATTCAATCATAAATATGATATTTCCAATAAGCTGAAAGATTGTTCTCACATTGTTTGTTGTGATTACATTTTAGTGTATATGTAGTATGCAAAAATGTTTATGTATTATTTACACTGAAATCGTTTAATATTAATTCAGGAAGCAAGTTTTTCACGTGCAGCAAGCAAACCTTACAGCCCCACTGGCGTCTACTGAGGTGAGTAGATAAAATCAACCATATTTTAACTTTAATATGAAATTAACCAGGATTTAATTTAAACGTGATTTATTTTCAAAAGAACTGACCAATTAAAAACATTTAATTTAAAAAAACTTTTGTCACAAAGCAGTAGCACATGAGTAATGAGTAAGTACCACAGTGATAGTGACAAGTGTTGTAAGAAAAAACTCCTTCACAATAGAAGAGAAATTTTTGGGAGGAACCAAAAACTCAGCAAGAGGAACCCATCCTCCTCTGGTCGACCTGAACAGCACAAACAAATAACACAACAAAAACAAAAGTACAGAGAGATAATGGAGAGCTATAGCCAATGTAGAAACAGGTTACGAATTACGAGTGTAAGTAGGTGCTGGGCACAGGCTCAGTGTTGATGTCCTTATTGCTATATTCTAAATCAATTTCACATTTAAAAACATAGGTTTTAGTACAAGCTAATGTTTTTTTAGCTCAGCCTGTAGTCGGGTTTCAAACTGACCTTAGCAGCAGCTTACAGTTGTGGTGTGTGAGTTTCCTGTGTTTTCTGTTTCAGTTGTATTTGTACTGTGTGTGTACCGTGGTTTAGATGTGTTGGCCACTGCTCTTCTCAGCATGTTCACACAGATTGCAATCTTAACATTTTCCATTAAGTCACGGCAAAAGATCAAAGGCAGGAACCAATCTAAAAAAGATCAGTCATTTTTTTTGTTTTACATTTCTGTAGAAGGTCAGACTTGCGAGCATATGTTTAACTGACATGAGAAAATGTGTGTTTTAGAAAGAATAGTCTACTAAACACGGCTCTCTGTTAGCAAGCTGTTAGCAAATCATGCAAGAAAGGCAGACAAAAAGAAGAGATCCTTTTAAATGGCCTAATGTATAGTATATAAATAGTAAATAGTAATATTATTTTTTTAATCTAAGCACCTGTAGTACTTCACATCCAAAATTATAAGTGCTACAAAAGGACAAAACAAAAGACGAATGAATAATGTGAGTGCCTTTGGCGATCATTACACTGATTGGAAAGTCCTTTTAGTTTAAAAGGTGGCTAAAAATAGAGGCTGGGTATTGAAATTCAATGCTCATGACCAAATTACTTCAGTGTTGTATGATACTCAATTTAAATAACTGAGCAGCCAGCATCACAGCACAAGTCAGATAAAAATCATGATTTAAAAAAAAAAAACAGGCAAAAAATACATGCTGCTTTTAGTATTTAGAAAATAAATTAAATAATTAATAAAAAAAAAAAAGATTTGAGCTTTAACTCAATACTTTTTGTACTTAAATCGTGGTATAAAATTTACTCTTCAGAATTTGAAAGTAAAGTCATTGTATTGATATTTGCATGCTTGGTTAGCTTGCCCTGAACTGTATGGAAATATGTAAACCAATCACCAGAGTTACTACACATTTTAAAATATACCACAAGCAGTTAGTGGAAAGTATTCTTTGGTTCGGTTTCAGTTCCTTTTGTTTCCACATCATCGCATAAACATTTCTAAGATTTATTAGAAACTGGTCCTCACACCGGAAAATGTTATTTGCATAAGTATTCAGGTAATTTCAAGTTAACACACATGACAGAGATGAACGTTTACAATTGCTCCTTACCAGTAAATCATTAACATTTAGAGTTTCTGGATGAATAAGATTCTCTTGTTCACATACTACAGATCAATACTACAGAGGTGAATCTGAAAAATAGATAAGCAAATTACAATCAAAGGGAATACTAGGGAAATCAGAGATAAACCTATGTATATATGCACAAGAAAATAAAAGACTACAGTGTTTAGATATCTCAGTCACCCCTGTTGGATTAAGAGGTCTTAGAAGCTGCATTATACCACCCAGATACCGCCTAGGCAAGGTCGTTTCTCTAAACTCTGCATCAGAACAAGAAGTGAAATTGTAAGGGAAACCACAGACAAACCTCATCATTCTAAATGAACTATAAAGTTCAGTGGCTATGATGCAGAAGGACTTATTCACTGATTCTGGCTTACATGAAAGCTTTGTCTTTAGATAAGACAAAATTACTTTTGACCGAAATTCTAAATGCAACTTATATGTACACAGACCACTCCTTAACAAACACTACAACAAATGTTAAGCATGAGGGTGGCAGCATCATGCTGTAAGGATTCTTTACCTCAGCAGAAACTATGACTATGGTAAAAATGTAAAAACAGGTGGAGGGTGCAAACATAAGGAGATACTGCATACCTAATACCAAAGCTTGGGAGAAAGATCACATTGTACCAGGACAGTACAATTAAATCAAAGAAATTAATAAAATTTATATAGAGAAATTATTTTTGTGTCTTAAAAAAATGTCATTCAGGGTTTTTTGTTGCAAATGTGGTTTTATTTCCTTTGTTTATTCCTGAATTAATTAGTAAGAAGGTCAGATAAACAAAATACTTTTAAATATTTTTTGACAATCTTATAATGTTTCAGACCCTGAATGGTTAAAAGCTCAAAACCTTGTTTTTGTAGTCATTCATTTTATCGTCGCTGATATCATATCATATCATGTCGTCGCTGTCCAATGAAAAACACTTATCTACATTTTTGTCGATTTTTAGTTTACTACATAATTTAAAGAGACAAACTGTCCTTTACACTGCGCCAAAATTTCTTGATGAAAAGGCCAAAAGAAACTCTTAAAAATGACCTGAAATAAACTGTTTTTACATTGACGTCCATTGAAAGCTTACAAGGTTTTTTCTCCCTCCTGTAAAGTTGCTTTTGCTAGTATTGATCCACGCCCTTGACTGGGCAGAGAAGAAGAAAAGAGGGGGAGCGAACTCAGAGTATTTGGGGTGGAGTTCAGGGCAGCTTCGCCGGTAAAGCTTGAAGCAGAAGCCCCCCTCTCACGAAGAGAAACATGAGAAGAGAATAAAATTAAAGAAAGAGGAAGATGGGGAGAAGGTGGGTGCGAGGTTTGTTCAATGAACAGGTAGAGAGGAAGTGATGGTTTAAATAGGGAAGGAAGTGGGAGGACTTAGTTATGATACATAACTCCAAGTTTTGGAGAAGTGTTTTTCATTGGACAGCGACGATATACAGTATATACAGAACAGTAATCCTGAGCTCAAGGCAAACAATACAGAAGTAGTTGAAATCAAAGAGCATAAGGGGTTAAGGCTGCAGCAAATGATTAAGATCTGCTTACAAGTAATGAATTTTGACTTTGAGAATTAACTTAAAAAAATACACTGGTTTGCTATAAAAATCCTGGCTGGAACAATTTGTTGTTATTTATCCAGACAAATCCGATTACTTAAATACCTCTGCAAGGCACCACATATGCCCTGTTTGTGGTCTAAATAAAAACGTAACTTCTTGATGTACAATGGACTAATTCCACTTTTCTTTCTTCAGACAAATACAGAGGAGCTGCATGAAGACACAACTCCTGGATTTGACCCTGCAAAGCTTTACACAAAGATCAAAGTGGATCTTTATTATGGTCGCCTTTGGAAGTCCTACCAAGGCAGAGCCAGAGTCCCGACACAAGGGTCACCATTTGCCCCGAGACAGATTTACTACCGTCTAGGTGAAAGACCCCTGCCACAGAGAGAGGAAGAAAGCACACCCACAGGCACTGATTCAATAGCAGCACCACCAACAGACAGCAACTAATGAATGCATCCTAATTTATTACGGACTACAAGCTATCATTTGCACACAGTACCTAACAAACAACAGCCCATACCGCTGTGCAAGAGAAAAGAAAAAGAAAGAAAAAAGCAATACGTATATAAATGGTATGTAAATATCCTGCTCCAGCACATATGTTTCAATGTTAAAACTCTATAAACACCGTATATTGTATGTCTTTATGTTTTATTTCAAGCTGCTTAGAGAGCTTGCATGAATCTAATGAGTACACTTTCTGTAAAAAGCTGCATTTTAATTCTGAATATATTCATTTTAACTCATATTGAATGTACAGAAAATCGAAAAGGATTTTCATGTTTAATTACATAAAACATATAAGATATGTTTTTTGTATTTTTTAAATGTGTTCTTTTCATTCTTTAAGTAATATTTTAGTAAAATAACAAAAATAAAATAAAAAATGAATCATTTAAAAATGCAACCTCCTTATTTTGAAAACACTGTATATATGTGATATATATATATATATTTCTTTTTTTTTTTCTTTTTTAATTACTTTATGCCAGGAAAATAATGGTAAAAAAACAGCATTTTACACCAACTTAAAAGGAACACACTGTTAATTATTAAGAAAATTGTAATATTGCAATTGGAATATAAAATTTTCCAAAATAAATAAAAAACACATTTTATCCTGTTTTTAAAATTGAGTATGCTACTACTACTACTATTACTGTACTAATATAAGTATTTCTAATGATGATGAATTATTCTGAAATACTGTTATGTAAGGTAGTATATGATTTTTGACTTTTCATGTATCATAATACAGGATCTCATGACCCCATCCTGCTCTTGATCTCCTCCTGAACTGACCTCATTTCATTATGGGATGCAGTTTAACATGACGATAGCTCTGACTGCATACTGAAATATTTGGCTTATGTGCATGGCCTTAGAGTCTGGGTATATTTGGCACACAGGTTTAATTTATGTCTCAGATAACATTTTTCTTATGACCTGAACCAGGTCAGCATCTGTCAGTTTATTTTCTGATTGTGGCCCACATTCCTTACTGAAAGATGGCACAGAAGAGGGTCAGATATGGTTGATAGACCACAGCCTGTTTACAGCTCTGATCGGGTCAAATCGTAGCTATATTTAAACTAGTGGACGAGTGGAGAGTCAGTTCTGGCAGTGGAAGCATGAAAGTGGTTGATATGTGGCCCTCTCAGTGCTACAGCTATAGTACACTGCCTGGCCAAAATAGTCACCACCTGGATTTAACTAAAGCAAATGATCTGGGGTTGATGCTGCAGTTGGTCAGGTCTAGGTTCAGCAACAGTATGTGCTGAAAGAATGAGGTCAGCTGACTACCTGAATATACTGAATATAGACCAGGTTATTCCTGCAATGGATTTTTTCTTCCCTGATGACATGCCCATATTCCAAGATAACAATGTCAGGATTCATGAGGCTGGAATTGTGAAAGAGTGATTCAGGGAACATGAGATCATAATTTTCACACATGGATTGTTCACCACAGAGTTCAGACCTTAACCCCACTGAGAATCTTTGGGATGTGCTGGAGAAGTTTTCAGCGGTCAGACTCTACCAGCATCAATGCAAGATATTGGTTTAAAAAAAAAGGTGTCTTTTTTCTCCTTATCTTAAGCGGTGCACAATTATATATTAGGATTGTAATTTATGGAGTCAAATTGGGGTCTTTAATGCTGAAGAGAAATAAGACTATCACGCAAAAAATCTCAGCGAATTGCAAAATAAATCTGATATTGCAAACAAAGAAGAGAACATAAAACGTCAAAAAGGGGTCAAAATAGACTCGCAAACAAAACGGAGGAACGCAAAGGAGGGAAAGAACTGCAAAAAGAAAAAAGGAACGCAAAACGCAAAACACAAAGAAAAAGTGGTGTTGCAAAAGATTAATTCTAAAAAAAAACATTACAAGTGAAAAAGGTAACTTATGTTCTCTTTTTGTTTGCAATATCAGATTTTTTTTTGCAATTCGTGGAGGGTTTTTTTTCGTGACAGTTGTATTTTCCCTTCAGCATTAAAGACCCCAATTTGACTCCATAAATTACAATCCTAATATATCTTTTGACCAAATACTTAGTGTGTATGATTTCAGTCTTTGCCTCTTTATATAACTGAGTTCTGTTATTAATTATTATTGAAGTTTTACATTTCAATCTATATGAATTGTCACAAAAATAATTGCAACAAACAATATTATTGTTCTTGTGATACACTTTTTGGTACAAATTAAGTGAAAACCTAATATCAATATATATAATAGTGTAGTCACACTTTGTAGTCACTACCATTAAACTTTAGTTATTAAGAATATTCAGACATATAAAATATGTTTACACACCCTAAATAAATAAACCAAAACACTGTTTATAGGCAAAACTGAAACTGACACTAAGTACACAGTGGACAGTACTGAGGGCAGTAAAAATAATTGAGGTCAAGTAAATATAAAGTACAATAAGCTGAAAACATTACAATTACTGTGACAAGCCTACATGTGACCTATACAATTTTATTTGATTTGATTCTATACTGATAAACATTCTTATTCATTTTAGTGATGATATGATAATGATTATTATCTATTACATACAGAAAAAATACATATTTTTTGTACCAAAAGCCACATTTGACCTTCTTCTGTGTCATCACTCCATGAGGTAAGTGGGACACAAGTAAATGCAGGATGTGCCCCAGATTCAGATCGTATCAGACTTGCTGCTTTGGCCACATTCTGCGTACTGCTTTAACATCAGGCCCAAAAGATCCAATCTGCCTTTAAACCACATCACCTCTATCATTATGTGTCAAAATTCAGAACAAAAGTGTAATATAGTTCAGTCTAGTAAAAAACAGGTAGGAACACCCTAGTATAGTCTAGTCTAGTTTACTATAGTGCAGTATAGTCTTGCACAATCTTGTGTAGAATAATCTAGTCCAGCACAGTATACAGTACCTGTCAAAAGTTGGGACACATTTTCTAATTTAATTTTTTTTAACATTAATTCTGAAGTCATCCAGACTATAAAGGAACACATAAGGAATCATGTAGTAATTTAAAAGTGTTAAACAAACCAAAATACCTAGTTCAGCATTTAAGTGGCTCTTATCTGGGGTGCTATTCACTTGCAGTTTCCAAGGCTGGTAACTCTGATGAACTTATCCTGTACAACAGAGGAAACTCTTGGTCTTTTTTCCTGAGGTGAGCTGGATAAAAAAACATTTTCATCATATCTTTTTTTGATGGTCTTTGTGACTGAACTTTAAAATACTTTTAAAGTTTTTAAATTTTGATGTCTTCATGTCTTAAAAGTTTTTTTGCCCTTATTTATTAAAGTAATTTTTGCCATAATATGGATTATGAATTTTTTTCAAATAGCTATTCACTGTATACCAACTCTACTTCTTCACAACTTTACAACAGATGCTCTCAAACACATTAAGAGGCAATAAATTCAAGTAATAAACTCTGGACAAGTTTAGCACAGCTGTTAACTTAAAGCCATTCCAGGTGACTCTACCTCATAAAGCTGACTGAGAAAATCCAGACATGATATTCAAAGCTGTCATCTAAACAGCTGTCATCAGGTGCTACTTTTAAGAATCTAAAATATAAATATATTCTGGTTTGTTTAACACTTGTTTCAGTTTATTGAATGCAAGTTTTTCTTTATAGTTTGTATGACTTAAGTATTAATTAACAATGCAGAACTTTTTTTTTAAATAATGGAAAACAGAACAAATTTTTGACCTGTGCTATTGTCTAACATAGCATAGTATAGTATTGTAAAACATGAAATAACCTAGTATAGTATAGTGTAGCAGTCTAGAGTGTAATCTAGTTTAGTTTAGTCTAGTGTTGCACATGCAAGTGTTATTTAAAATAGTCTAGTATAGTATAAACACAATGTAGCATAGTCTAGCATGTTAGACTATGGTAGATAGTATAATATATCATAATATATTAAAGTGTAGTAAAGTCTGGCCCTGCACAGTCTAGAACATTATTAAATAGCCCAGTATAGTACAGTCTATTTATTTATTTAGTATGTTAACTAGTTGGTTGTTTGATTTTCCATCCATCCATCTATCCTGTCATCCACCTAGGCAGTGTACAGAGATGTGGTTTCACTGAAAATGAAACGGTTTGTCTTGTCCTCTTTTGAACACTAGGTGGCGCCACAGTACAGTTTTTGAGTTTTTAATGTTGTACTTAAAAGCATAAAAACGTTCTCAGAATAGGGTTAAATGCTTATTTAAATAATACAGTGACTAGATTTCGCTCTGTATAATACACTGAGTTCAACTGTTTAGTTACTTTATTCATACCGTTCATATAAAGTTACATTACTCTGTTTAGACTCCAGTGTTTGAACCTTGGAAAATGTTTCACCCTTTATTGAGGTTGAAGTGCATTTACGTCTAATGTGTCTAAGAACTAATGTGTCTTATTATATAGTTTTTTTAGCCATACAGTTGTTTACAGCAGAATACTCCAGGAATATAGTTAAACTGGCATTGATTTGTACAGTAATGATGCTGAAAAACTGTACCTAGATTACCATTTAACCCAGTAACCTTAAAGCTATCAGCACCACCTTTACACTGAGAACACAGGGGGAACATATTTAACTAGACTCTGAGAAAAGGAAAATGTTTCTTTTCTCACAGTCTGTCTTTCTTTGCCTTTTACTGTTTTTGCACTGATCTATCATGTGCTTTAATGCACTATGCTCTGTTTTTGTTTTGGTTTGTGTCTCCTCCCTTGTACCAGCCTTCTATTTAATGTGTGCAGACATATTTTGTTTCTGACCAGTTTTCCAATGTTACCAATACCACGTGTTGCCCATTTTCGTCTATGGCCCTTAGTTTATTTTATTTTTTTGGTGATGGAAGTGCCTGCTTCAGTTTTCTTTTTTTATGTTTTGTTTTTGGATTTGTTTTCTGGATGTTCTTTTCTCAGTCCAGCCGTGAAACTGGGGTGTTTAAAGACTCCAGCAGCACTGCTGTGTCTGAACTGTACATACCAGCACAACTTACATTAACACATCCAAATAATAGCTGTTCTGCAGGAGTCATGTGGATATAAAACTATTATACAAAGTAAAAACAAACAAACACAAGACTTATTTAGCATCATACTGTAAATTCACTCCAGCTTTATTAAACTATAGGGGAAGCACTTTTCTCAGAGTCTACTTAAATATGTTCCCCCTGTGTTCTCAGTGAAAAGATGGTGCAGGTAGTTTTAAAGTTTTTAGATGACATGGCAATTCAGATATAGTTTAGCAGCATCATTACTCTACTTTAAATCCACACCGGTTTATTTCTGTTCCCTGAGTATTCTGCTGTACACAACTATATGAATAAAAAAGCTGTAAGACACATTAGTATTGTAAAAGTAAATGCACTTCAACCTCAATAAAGGGGGAAACATTTTCCAAGGTGCAATTTAATCTAATAATGAAATCTAATAATTGCATTAGTTTACTGCTTTAAAGTACAGAAGTACATGGACACTATTTTTAAAAAAGTAAAAAAATCGCAGACCCAAAGAAGCAGAAAGAAACCAGTGCAAACACGACTATCTGAGCTGTGATTTCAACATGCTCCATACAGAACAGGGGGAACAGGGGCAACTGGCTCAGTGCTCCACCAAGCTAAATAACTTTAATTTTAGTCAAACAAAGAACACCAAAGCTGTTGGACACTATTTCGCCACTATTTGGCAATAACACAAGCTCTGCAGAGAAACCATGCAGGTTTATTATTATACGACTTCTGTGGTTTAATATCAGAACTTCAGGGTAAAGTTAATCAATCTAAACCTGTTCACACTTCACCTCTCCTCCACACGGACTGAACTCTGACCAAGGAGAGACTTCCACCAAACCACGAGGTAAGACAGCCAACATCTCTGAACCAATATTTATTTTTATAGTAAAATGTATTATTCTGAAATTCTTAAACTGATCCTTTACACTTGTTTACCTTTATTTATCGTCACAGTCTACTATGTCTATACCAGAAACTTTTAGCATGTGTTAACTAACTTTGAGTATCCGTTCAGTGTTAAGAGTGGAGTACAACTACTGGCATTCATAAATATTGGAACTTTTAAAAATAATATCTCAAGTATAACTGCCATTCAGTTATATCATTTTGATTAAAGTCTAACGAAATATAAACATGCTAAACGCAGAACATTGTTAGTTTCAAAGGTCAGTAACACTTTACAGCTAAGCAAAAATGGGCCTGCATTTAGAGGTTTTCCCAGGACACTAAGTCTGAAATGCAGAAATACTGTTTACTCAGACAGGATGTGTGTATAAATGACAGCACAGTTAAAGCGGCAGTCCGTATTATTTTTTTCTAATTTGAAAGAAGAAACATTTCTGAGTGGAGAAGGGACAAAATATTGTGTTTAATGGCACCAGTGTGCTGGAACGACCATTCCTGCTAAGCCTAATATATTCATTCTAAAAACTGTGGTGTGGTTCTTTTGACCACGTCACACATCTTTACATACTTACGTCACATGTACAGCCTCTGAAAGAGGATCCGGCTCAGTTTTACTGCGAGCATAGTCTCGCCGCTTATCAAATCTTTTGCCCGTTTTCCGTGCTACAACTGTGCACTCTCGTCGCTTTTAGACTCTTTGGTCCGTTTTCTGCGCTACAAATGAGCACTCTCGCCACTTTCAGACTCTTTGGTCTGTTTTCTGTGCTACAATTGCGCACTCTCGCCGCTTTTAGACTCTTTGGTTCATTTTCTGAGCTACAATGGCACACTCTCGTCGCTTTTAGACTCTTTAGTCCATTTTCTGCGCTACAATTATGCACTCTCGTTGCTTTTAGACTCTTTGGTCCGTTTTTTGCGCCACAATTGCGCACTCTCGTCGCTTTTAGACTCTTTAGTCCGTTTTCTGTGCTACAATTGCGCAATATCGTCGCTTTTAGACTCTTTGACCCGTTTTCTGTGCTACAATTGCGCACTCTCTTCGCTTTTAGACTCTTTGGTTCATTTTCTGAGCTACAATGGCGCACTCTCACCACTTTCAGACTCTTTGGCCCGTTTTCTGCGCTACAACTACACCCTCTCACCGCTTTTAGACTCTTTGGCTAGGTGGAATTACCCATTCTCACCAGAGAGGGCCCTCAATCCCCCAAATCCCTAAACTTATGTACATCAGCTTTAAACACTCATATCTAGCAATGATGTTTTAACACCTAGGAAATGTCAGGATGTACAGATTTATCTTTATGATTTGGTTACACAGACCTTTGTCACTAAATTGTATAAACAGCAAGGCATCAAGTTAGCAGGCAACTTCCAGTTTCATACACTAATATTGGTTTACAACATTTTTCAGTAGTATTTTATTATCAAGAAAGCAATGGAGGCACAGTGTGTAGGAGAGAGCGACGGACTCACATTCTGGCTGGCCAAACCACAGGACTATGATGAGGTGATGGCAATATCACATGGCATTTATGCAGGCAATGACTACCTGCCTCATCGATACCACATCTGGATGACAGAGAAGGACAGAGTCACCATTATTGCCAGAAGAGATGGAAAGTTGGTAAGGCAGGCTGAGATATGTTAAGTGCTCTGGTTACTTTTAGAATTGCTTAATCACAATGAAAAATGTATTAGAAATAATTACTTTTCATTTAATTTTATTATCTTTTTCTTAAGGTTACATCTAATAAACACAATGACAATTATTCTAATAAAAAAACACACGTGTCCTCAGCACTTAATATCTCTTTCCCTGTAGATTGCACTGGAGTCTGGACAGGTGGTGGATGGAGGCAAGACAGTGGTGGTAGAGGGGCTAAGGGTGTGTCCCAGTGAAAGGGGGCGTGGTGTGGCTGGTCTGATCCAGAGAATCACTGACGTCTATATTAAACAGGTTTACCCAAGTGTAAACATCAAACGACTGACAAGACGTGATAATCCAACACCTGAACAACTCTCCAAGTTTAATATTCTCGCTCGACGGGTGAGTTAGAACACAATTATGTTAAAAGATAACTGTAGGCAAACATTTAGGAGACATCTGCAAAAATTCTGTCCAGGCGATGTGGCTAATTATGTGTCCTTTTTATTGCAGTTTTTTCATCTTGTCATTTCAACATACTTTGTTACAGTATCTACTTGTGTCTGTGTTTCAGGCTGTCCTGTCTTTAATTGGAGAAGCCAAGAGCTTTAATAGCTTTGTCTTAGATCTGAAAGCCAAACTGGATAGTATAGAGAAGACCACTACTGGTCTTCCAATCCACTACTACTAACAACCAACTGACTGTTCTGAAGGATGATCAGCAGCTCAACGCAATACTCCTGGATCCTGACCTTTCCACAAGACTTCAGCTTCCAGGAGCTGCCATCATCCAGGACTGGCTGCCTCTAAAAGCAGTGGAAAGCAACTTGGAAATCTTAAAAAGCACTAATCTTACATGGTTAGCTGACACTTCTAATGACAAACCGAGATTCGTGAGCTTCTATACACCTCCATATCCTATTCCTTTCAATGGAGGTTCCTTGAGGTTAAACATTGACATGTATGGGGAGGACCTTCCTCTTGCAAGAAAGGCACTGATAACCCATTTAAAGCAGGTAACAGGGGAGATTCATGGCACTGTGCTGGTTCATATCTACATGAATCAAACTCTGTGGACAGGCATGCAAAGGTTTTGTGAGGGAGATGAGGGAGTGAAGCAATTCCAGGATTACTGGGAGCAGCTGTTTCTGGAAAGAGAGTTGTCATGATTGGTAGGAGTGGACTAAAATAGAATCTGCTATGATGTTAGGCTGTCTCATGAAAAGCACTTTACATTATTGGTAAATCATAGGTGATATAACGCAGAGCATTAAATAGCAATATTTTTAGTAATTCCAGTTTGTTTTGTCAGTTATAGATAGTACATAGCAATTTTTATGCCAACATCTATTAACACTGTAATTGCATCTTCTTATTAAATGAAACACATCTTTATGTAATAAAGCTATAGCTTTGTATTGTATGTATCTACCAATATTAATAACAGACATTTTTTACGAATAAAATCACAAATGATCCTCTTACTTGGATTTGCTGCTGAAATGTTCCATGTGCCACTTTTAATAAAACAGTTGAATTCCAGGAATTCAGGCACCCCATTCAAATGGAATTCAGGAAATAGTAGTCATGTCTTGTCTAATATAAAAGTCTAGTTCTTTCTTACGTACTTTTTGAATAAAACCCCTTTTTGTATCACTATCCCTCTAATGCACAACATGGGTCAAAAATAACCTGCGTTTATTTTCTATGTAAGTTCATGTATGGCTAAGGGTTTGTTTAGCACAAATCTTTATTTTTATTTTATTTTCTTACTTTATGAAGAAGCTCTTGTATTTCTTCATCAAGTTTTCACACAAAGACATACACAGGAAGTTACATAAAAATGATATGGGTCAAAAGGGTAGGCAAAATCAGATAAAGCTTTAGCCTGTACCTTTTTCTTTTCATTATTATCTATTTTTAACCTTTCTTTATGTATGTATATGTTTGGCAAAAACCGAAATGAACCATACTATATATGTTGCGCATTAGAGGGGGTGTGCATATGTTGTGCAAAGGGTTAATTAGTCTGTATAACGGGTGTGGTGAGCGGGGTCATTGACTCCGAGCTTATAAAATGGTCTGTTGTGTCCTCTTTTGAACGCTTGGTGGCGCCACAGCACAGTTAATTAGTAAACACAAACACCAGCCTGAGAAAACGCTGCCACAGTATTACCCATGAGCCACGAGTTACCGGCTTAATACTTAACTGTTTTCTAGTTAAATAACTTTAATTTTAGTGATTAAATTGTAATACAAACGACAGAAATCAAAGCTGTCGGACCCTTTTCAGCACGCGGGGGTGGATGTTCTTCATCTTACCTCAAGAAAAGCACGGCTAAGAAACAACACCAGGTTCTGCAGACAGAACATGCGGTTTATTATTTTACTAACCTAGGTTGACGAAACCGCAGCAGTATATTATACGACTTCTGAGGTTTTATAAGCACTTCAGGGTGAAGTTCATGTTCCTGAAGGTCTTCCCCACACTGACTGAACCTCGACCAAGGAGAAAATCACAAGGTAAGAGTCCAGCAGGATTAAATCCTTTATAAATAAGAAACATACAATTCTAAAATGCCTAAATTGAGACAATGTCCTTCGTAAATCCCTTTTTTAAATCAACATTTATCCTGGGACAGACTGCAAGTAGCACCAACATGTCTTAAAATAGAAACTGTTAGCCTTTAGTCAGCTAGCTTTGGGCATTTTGCCCATTCAGTGTTAAACATGGAGTAGAGCAGAGTGAACTCATGCTCATTCATAAACACCTCTGGAAAAAAATGAAGAGACCGCTCCAGTTTCTGAATCAGTTTCTCTGATTTTGCTATTTATAGGCAGTGTTGGGAAGGTTACTTTTAAAATGTAATCCCTTACAGATTACTGATTACATCACTCAAAATGTAATTTGTAACGTAATCAGTTACATTACTTCAAGTGAGTAACGTAATCTGATTACTTTGGATTACTTTAAATATTGTCATTTTTTTAAGCCTGAATGAATGTAACAAATAGATAAACAAATAAAACAGCCTTTTCAATCACTCTATAAAAATACTTATGAAACCATTTCATCAAACAATTTTATAAAACACTTCTATAAATTGATGATAAAACCATTTAAAACCAAACAATGTAACAACAACCGTAAGCTATCTATTTGCAGGTTTGCCTCCAGTGTTAATTTTGACAACAAATTGTGATTTAGTCTTAGTCATAGTCTTGTGACGAAAATAGTATTTAGTTTTAGTCACAATTTAGTCATCTGAAATGTTTTTAGTTTTAGTCGACTTAATGTCATAAGAATATAGTCGACTAAAATTACAGTAAATTTAGTCGACTAAAATGTAAAGGGTGTAAATGTAAATGCTTGTTCATCAGTTCCCTTGAATTATTAACTATACACTTATACGAAATGAAACGTTTAATAACCACTTGAGTAATATTGTTAATGTTTGAAAGTGAAATATATTTATATATGATTTAATGTATATTATTATTATTATTGTAGGTGTGTGACTATACATATTTTACATTTAAAATTTTGCTCTAGAAATCAGGTCATAAAACATCTGAATAGTTAAATTATAGTTTAAACAGAGCTGTAGATGCAAAAACTTTTAAAGGATCTAGTTTTATCTCCAGCACATCTACTGGAGCTACAGTCTATAAATGAACACACATTCACACACTGTGCTGTAGAGATGCTCTCAGGATGTACTGAGAGACTTCATGAGTTAAAGTGAGAAACTTATGAGAAAGTGCTGTAAGGAACTTTACACAGACTTTTGGGTTCATAGATTCACTTATTTTATTGTTTTATTTTCGTTATATTATTGAGTTCCTTTCTGACCTGCTGCTGATTTATCACTAGCTATATCTTTCCCACTGTGAGACTAAGCAGATGATCGGATCTTAATGAGTTAGGGTTCTGTAACAGTTCTGTGTTTTAGTGCACTGCCGAGTTAAACACATCAGCTCATGAAATAACATCAGTATTAAAACGCGGATCTCTGCATGGAGATCTGTGTGACTCTGGTCTGCAGAAGCTGAAAGATTAGTGGTGTTTTTTACCGGTAATGGAGTCGCTCCACGCGGTTTACACGTTATCTTGTTTTTCGCGACGTCAAAAGAGAAATATATCGGCCCTCTCTCTCTCTCTCTCTCTGCCTGCTGAACACTGTGGAGTTAACTTCCAGTCGAGCTCCGTATCGACAGTTTAATTCCGCGCGGCGCTGCTGCAGGAGAGGCGGGTACTCCACCTTCGCTAAAGTAGCAGTGATTGGATCTCTTCCTAACTGGTCCCTACCTTTCACAGACCTAAATCAGTTCTGATTGGATTTCGTCCCTGCCAAACATTTTCGTCTCGTTTTTATTCGTTGACCAAAATGTCAGTTAATTTCGTCTCGTTGTGTGAGCGTGGAGCCGCTGTGAGCCGCTGCCCCTCCTTCCCTGTCATATCAGAGCGTATTCACCGCAAAATGTTATTTGCGTTTTGTCAGTGTTGGATTGGAAGAGCAAAAATAGGAAAGTACCGCAATGTAACCCTTTTATTTTAGCAGAGTAACTGTAATCTGATTACCACTTACTGAAGCAGTAACTGTAACGGATTACAGTTACTTATAATTTGTAATCTGATTACGTAACGCCGTTACATGTAATCCGTTACTTCCCAACACTGTTTATAGGTATATGTTTGAGTAAAATTAACATTTTTGTTTTATTCTAGAAACTACGGACAACATTTCTCCCAAATTCCAAATAAAATACTGTTATTTAGAGCATTTATTTGCAAAAAAAAGAGAGAAATGGCTGAAATAACAAAAAAGATGAGAATCTTTTCAGACCTCAAATAATGCAAACAAGAAACAAGTTCACATTCAGAAAGTTTTAAAAGTTCAGAAATCAATATTTGGTGCAATAACCCTGTTTTTTAATCACAGTTTCCATTCATCTTGGCATGTTCTCCTCCACCAGTCTTACACAATGCTTTTGGATAACTTTATGCCACTCCTGGTGCAAAGATTCAAGCAGTTCAGCTTGGTTTGATGGTTTGTGATCATCCATCATCCTCCTGATTATATTTCAGAGGTTTTCAATTTGGTAAAATCAAAGAAACTCATCACTTTTAAGTGGTCTCTTGTTTTTTTTTTTAGAGCTGTATATTGGCACTTTTTAAAATAGTCTCTGTTATAATCAGCATTCATTAATGTAATCATGAGTAAAATATAAAAAATGCTTTTAAAGCACAAGAGGAGGCATTTACACAAGCGGACAGCAAAATAATCTTAGTTTCAAAGGTCAGTAACCCACTTTCTCTGTCCATGTTTGCCTCTCTAGATTAGGTTAGACATTTACAACTTGTTTTTTCTCTAAATTTATTGCATGGCACTGAAAAGCCAATTGACCAATATGATGAAAAGAGATATGACAACATATTACAATAAGGGTCACAAACAACAGTTCTAGTTATAATAATATCTAGTTATATCTGCTGCGCTCAGGTGAACCTTACAGGCAACTTAAAACAAGGAAAAAACGTTGGAGAGACCGTTTTTATTAACAGGGCCATATCTCTGTTAAACAAAACCATATAGTTAATGTATAGGCAAACCTGGTTCTGTTTAAATGGGTCCAACTGATGCTGCTTAAGGGAACATTGTGCAATAATTGATGCTGCAGTTGTGTGGATTGTGTATAAAGGATAACTTACAATTTATAGTAAATAATTTTTATTATGCTTTACTAAATTTGTTTACTTTTGTATTTTATTTTTTATTCTTATTTTTTCCCCTTTTAATTGCACCAAGGGGGTTAAGTAATGTAATCCCGTAACTACAGTTGTGGTCAAAAGTTTACATACACTTGTAAAAAAACATAATGTTATGGCTGTCTTGAGTTTTCAATAAGTTCTACAACTCTTATTTTTCTGTGATAGAGTGATCGGAACACATACATGTTTGTCACAAAAAACAGTCATAAAATTTGGTTCTTTCATAAATTTATTATGGGTCTGCTGAAAATGTCACCAAATCTGCTGGGTCAAAAATATACATACAGCAACAAAATTTGTCAATTTTGGTGATGTAGCGAGTTGTGTCAATCAAATTAGCTTCATGTCATGGCCTCTTCACTTCTTGTAAGTGATTCTGATTGACTACAGCTGTTGACTTCTCATGAGCCCATTTAAATAGGGCTCATTTGACCCAGTGATTAGACTCAGCTACAAAAGCTACAATGGGAAAGTCAAAGGAAAAGCGAATTATTGACTTGAACAAGTCAGGGAAGTCACTTGGAGCCATTTCAAAGCAGCTACAGGTCCCAAGAGCAACTGTGCAGACAATTATACGCAAGTATAAAGTGCATGGAACAGTTGTGTCACTGCCACGATCAGGAAGAAAACGCAAGCTATCACATGCTGCCGAGAGGAGATTGGTCAGGATGGTCAAGAGTCAACCAAGAATCACCAAGAAGCAGGTCTGCAAGGATTTGGAAGCTGATGGAACACAGGTGTCAGTCTCCACAGTCAAGCGTGTTTTACATCGCCATGGACTGAGAGGCTGCCGTGCAAGAAAGAAGCCCTTGCTCCAGAAAAGGCACCTTAAGACTCGGCTGAAGTTTGCTGCTGATCACATGGACAAAGATAAAACCTTCTGGAGGAAAGTTCTCTGGTCAGACGAAACAAAAATTGAGCTGTTTGGCCACAACACCCAGCAATATGTTTGGAGGAGAAAAGGTGAGGCCTTTAATCCCAGGAACACCATGCCTACTGTCAAGCATGGTGGTGGTAGTATTATGCTCTGGGGATGTTTTGCTGCCAGTGGAACTGGTTCTTTGCAGAAAGTAAATGGGATAATGAAGAAGGAGGATTACCTCCAAATTCTGCAGGAAAACTTAAAACCATCAGCCCGAAGGTTGGGTCTTGGGCGCAGTTGGGTGTTCCAACAAGACAATGACCCAAAACACACATCAAAAGTGGTAAAGGAATGGCTAAACCAGGCTAGAATTAAGGTTTTAGAATGGCCTTCCCAAAGTCCTGACTTAAACCCCATTGAGAACATGTGGACAGTGCTAAAGAAACGGGTTCATGCAAGAAAACCATCACATTTAGCTGAACTGCACCAATTCTGTCAAGAAGAGTGGTCAAACATTCGATCTGAAGCTTGCCAGGAGCTTGTGGATGGCTACCAAAAGCGCCTAGTTGCCGTGAAAATGGCCAAGGGACATGTAACCAAATACTAATGTTGCTGTATGTATATTTTTGACCCAGTAGATTTGGTGACATTTTCAGCAGACCCATAATAAATTTATGAAAGAACCAAATTTTATGACTGTTTTTTGTGACAAACATGTATGTGTTCCGATCACTCTATCACAGAAAAATAAGAGTTGTAGAACTTATTGAAAACTCAAGACAGCCATAACATTATGTTTTTTTACAAGTGTATGTAAACTTTTGACCACAACTGTAATTATTAATTGATACTAGTTAAGACATTATTAAACATTCCTAAATGTTAAAGCTAAAGAATGATGTAATTAAAAGTGAATTGAGGCATTAATTAAAAGTGTTCTAATGATTAATAATGTCTGAACTAGTGTTGATTAATAATTAGCTGAGACATTCTGTCATAAATACTGCTAATTAATGTACCCTTATTGTAAAGTATTATATTAATGAGAGATATGAATGTTTACATGTGTACACGTTACACAATTTACAAATGTAAGGATAAATTGGCTGTTTCTGAAATGCAGATACATTCTAAGTCAGAAAGAACATAGTCATGTCTAAATTAAAGTTCAGTAATCTAGCCTCATATTTCATTAGGCAAAAATGCTAATGGTTAAGCACAGGATATCAGATCGTAGCAGTGATCTGTCAATAACATGGCAACATAAGGCTGTATAGATATACTTATGCTTTGCGTACAGAAACCTTCATCACTACACTGCCTGGACAGCAAGGCATCAAGTCAGATAGCAACGTCTAGTTTCAGACACTTCTAGTTTTAGCCTTTGTGAAAATACTAATATTGTTTTTCAACTATTATGGGTAGTTCTTTATCATCAAGAAAGCAATGGAGGCACAGTGTGTAGGAGAGAGCGATGGACTGACATTCTGGCTGGCCAAACCACAGGACTATGATGAGGTGATGGCAATATCACATGGCATTTATGCAGGCAATGACTACCTTCCTCATCGATACCACATCTGGATGACAGAGAAGGACAGAGTCACCATTATTGCCAGAAGAGATGGAAAGTTGGTAAGTCAGACTAAATATGTTAAGTGCTCTGTTTGCTTGAAGAATTATTCAATTACATCAAAAATATAACACCATGATTACATATTTTCTGACATTTGATTACTTAATTTTATTTATCTATTACAGTCACTGTTTATTTTTTGAACACCGACAATAATTAAAATAAATAAAACAAACATATTCAAACAAAAATAAGGGATGAATAACATTTCTGGAAATTACAGTTTTTTAAAAATGTATCTTTCCCTGTAGACTGCACTGGAGTCTGGAATTGTGGTGGATGAAGGAAAGTCAGTGGTGGTAGAGGGGCTGAGGGTGTGTCCGAGTGAAAGGGGTCGTGGTGTGGCTGGAGTGATCCAGAAAGTGACTGACAGATATATTAAGCAGATTTACCCAAGTGTCAACATCAAACGACTGACCAGAGGTGATGATCCAGGACCTGAAAAACTCTCTAAGTTCATTTTTCTGGCTCGACGGGTGAGTTACAATGTGATTTTTTCACAAATCCAGTCTTTGTCTTAATTGTTAGATCAATTGCTAGAGCACTCTAGAACCCAAAGGCACCAAAGTTAATTCTGAACAAAAAATTCTGCAAAAAATTAGTTCAGGCATTCAGTTAAATTTTTTTCCTTCTTTTCTGAGCAGGTTTTTATCTTGTCACTTTCTTATACTGTTACTTTATCTACTTGTGTCTGTGTTTCAGGCTGTCCTGTCTTTGTGTGGAGAAGCTGAGAAGTTTAATAACTTTGTCTTAGGATTGAAAGCAAAACTAGATAGTATAGAGAAGACAGAACAATCTACTACTAACAACCAACTGACTGTTCTGAAGGATGATCAGCAACTCAAAGCCCTCCTCCTGGATCCTGACCTTTCCACCAGACTTCAGCTTCCAGGAGGTGCCATCATCCAGGACTGGCTGCCCCTAAAACCACTGGAAAGCAACTTAGAAATCTTAAAGAGAAAGAACCTTACGTGGTTAGCTGACACTTCTAATGACAAACTGAGATTCTTGAGCTTCCACACACCTCCATATCCTGTTCCTTTCAATGGAGGTTCCTTGAGGTTGAACATTGACCTATATGGGGAGGACCTTCGTCTTGCAAGAAAGGCACTGATAACCCATTTGGAGCAGGTAATGGGGGAGCTCCGTGGCACTGTGCCTGTTCATATCTACATGCCTCAAACTCTGTGGGCAGGCATGCAGAAGTTCTGTGAGGGAGATGAGGGAGTGAAGCAAATCCATAAGTACTGGGAACAGCTGTTTTTGGAAAGAGAATTGTCATGATTGGAAGAAAAGTGCGGAAGGAAAATCAGATATGTTTTTGAGAATCTAGTGAAGAGGGCTTTACATTATTGATTTTTCCTACTATGCTTTACTAAGAAACAATGAAATACTGTTTTACTACAAACTAGTGTAATTAGTGAGTTATTGATAAAAAAAAACGTGTCAAATTTAATAAATCATAAAAAATGAAACTGTTAAAACACAGAATGACATGTCAAAAGCCATGAGACAGAAACTGGTCACATGTTCCATTAACTTGTGCCATGTTCTGTGGAAGCTAAGGAAGACTGCAATGATATGCTGGATTTTTAGTATGGTGATTCTGTATTAATTGTGTATGTGATGTCTGTTTACACTGTTTGTCTGGTACACAATGTTGATCGAGTGATGTTAAATGATTACACAACTTGTGGAAGGTCCCATCCATCTGGCACCCTGTATTAGGCCTTGCTCAAACTATGATCATTAATAATGCCTTGCCATGAGCACACAGGCCAGTGTTCAACCTGACTCACATGGCATTTTGATGGTTGTTAACAGTAGGCTACTGAGAAGGAATCTTTATAGGACATATATAATAGTATATTAAGCGTGTAACTGATTTATTGAGATAAAAAATCAACATACATGATAATCAACTGTTTTTTTGTCTGCATTATATATTTTAATGTTAACAATAGGGGAGAAAACCACCATTAAATAACACTGCCCTATAGGTGTGGGCAGCTGTCAAAATTTCTTGCAAGTAAAGTTTAATCAAAATAATACATAATACACAATACAATAAAACATCAGTGTTAAATCAAGCTAAGATCAGTGTGCACAAATAAATACATTTTGACGTTGGAGATCATTGTTTCAATGCATTGGAAATGAAAAAATATGTACAGTCTAGTGTAGTCTTGTATAGAATAGTATATTGTAAGCCGGTGGTTGGTGGTTCAAAAAAATTCTCAGAAGTGTTTTCATTCATTAATACGATCAATAGTTAATTGAACTTATTAATTAAATAAATAATTTATTTAACATGTAATTAATTAGTATCATGGGTTTAACTATCAGGTGTCTGACTCAGAGACTAAGTTAATAAACAGACACCGTTTGTTGTGTCCTGTTTTGACCGCTTGGTGTCACCGCAGCACAGTTTTACTGAGTGAACACAAACACCAGCCTAAAAAACGCTCCCTGTTCATCTAAATAACTTTTATTTCAGTCAAATTAACTCAAACGACGAAACCCAGCACTGTTGTATATTATTTCACCATGTGGGGGACTACATTTATTTTTAACCTACCTGGAGACAGGCACGTCTTTACGGAACATTAACAGGTTTGCAAAGAAACCAGTCAGACCTCAGTGGTTTTATAAGAACCTCAGGGTGAAGTTCATGGTTCTGAAGCTCTTCCCCAGCACACTGACTGAACCCTGACCAGAGAGAAACCTCAGCCAAATCACGAGGTAAGAGTCCAGCAGGCTTAAAACACTCTTTCTTTTTCTAGTGAAATACGGTTCTAAAAGTTATGCTTAAAATGTGCCAGTTTTCCTTCTCAAACACGTTGCTAAAATGAGTTTAGTCTGTTAACGTTATAGCCTTGGGACAGAGAACAAGTAACAATACATCTCTTCCAAACAGAAATTGTTAGCCTGAGTGTTAGCTTTGAGCATTTTGCCCATTTGAGGTTATTAGGTATAAACACCTCCCAGTAATATTAACATTTGAGTAAAATTAAAAAAAAAATCCTATAAAATGTTAATGGGGCAAAAAAACCCAAGCTGAAAACACAGAATAGTCATAGTTTCAAAGGTCATTAACACATAACCCAGTATACTTAGTGTTGCTTGTTTATCTGTAAAGCCACTTAACTTACCACTACAAGTGAAACAACCCAATGTTCTGTTGTTTACATGTGTAGACATGCTATAACATGTACAGATAAGCCTAAATAAGCCTGCTATAAGTAGTTTACCCAGAAATCTAAGTTAATACACAAATATTGATCTTCAGCAATTTCGGGTAGTTCTTCATCATCAAGAAAGCAATGGAGGCACAATGCATAGGAGAGAGTGATGGACTAAAATTCTGGCTGGCCAGACCGCAGGACTATGATGAGGTGATGGCAATATCACAAGACGTCCATCTAGGCCACGACTACCTGCCTCATCGATACCACACCTGGATGACAGAGAAGGACAGAGTCACTGTACTTGCCAGAAGAGATGCAAAGTTGGTAAGACAGACAGGATTATGTTAAGTTGCCTCATTGCTTGAAACATTATTTATTCATATTGAAACTTTTAATAACAAAGTGTCCAAAATTAAATATTACATTTAGAGAAATAATCATACTTTTATATAGTTGTAATAATTGTGTAATACCTAACCTTTTTCTATTCTATATTGTTTTCTTACAGTTGCATTTGATTAGAAAAGCACACTTTTCCTTAATATATTTATTAAGGATCATTTAAATATCTGCAAATTACAGTTTAATTAAACTTGTCCTCAGCAGTTAACCTCTCTTTCACTGTAGATTGCACTGGAGTCTGGACTGGTGGTGGATGGAGGAAGGACAGTAGTGGTGGAGGGACTCAGGGTGTGTCCGAGTGAAAGGGGTCATGGTGTGGCTGGAGTGATCCAGAGAATCACTGATGGATATATTAAGCAAGTTTACCCAAGTGTAAACATCAAACGATTTACCAGAGTGGATGATCCAGGACCTGAGAAACTCTCTAAGTTCATAGTTTTGGCTCTACGGGTGAGTTAGAACACAAATTTGTTTCCAAATGCAGCCCCCTTATGTTTCTACTTATTTGTTATACCTGTCACCAAAACACTCCAAAGGTGCATAGGTGCAATAGTTGACATTCAGTCCATGCCTTCTGATTTATTCTTTTTCTGGCTTTCATATTTTCACATACTTTGTTACTGTATCTTCTTGTGTCTGTGTTTCAGGCTGTCCTGTCTTTAATTGGAGAAGCTGAGGGCTTTAATAGATTTGTCGTAGGACTGAAAGCCAAACTGGATAGTATAGAGAAGACAGAACAATCCACTACTACTAACAACCAACTGACTGTTCTGAAGGATGATCAGCAGCTCAAAGCCCTCCTCCTGGATCCTGACCTTTCCACCAGACTTCAGCTTCCAGGAGGTGCCATCATCCAGGACTGGCTGCCCCTAAAACCAGTGGAAAGCAACTTGGAAATCTTAAAGAGGAAGAACCTTACGTGGTTAGCTGACACTACTAATGACAAACTGAGATTCATGAGCTTCCACACACCTCCTTATCCTATTCCTTTCAATGGCGGTTCTTTGAGGTTAACCATTGACATGTATGGGGAGAACCTTCCTCTTGCAAGAAAGGCACTGATAACCCATTTGGAACAGGTAATGGGGGAGCTTCATGGCACTGTGCTGGTTAATATCTATTTGAATCAAACTCTGTGGACAGGCATGCAAAAAGTTTGTGAGGGAGATGAGGGAGTGAAGCAATTCCGGGATTACTGGGAGCAGCTGTTTCTGGAAAGAGAGTTGTCATGATTGGTAGAAAAGGGCAGAAAGGCAATCTAATGTGTCTTAGAGAATCTAATGAGGAGGGCTTTACATAATTGCGAAATTAGATCAGCAGGTGTTGAGTAGCAATAGTTGCAGTAAGCCCAGTTCATTCAGTCATTTATAGATATTACATAGCAGAAACTTGCATGAGTGGATCAGACACAACAGTATTGATGGAGATCTTGTACACCTTTGTGTCACTGTTGAACTGAATAGAATAGTCCACCAACAGTGTCCTGTGGGCAGCATCCTGTTGGGAGTGTCCTGTGACCCCTAACAAAAAACCCGAGGATGACCAACACAAATTGTGCAGCAATTGATGTGTTTCTGTCTCTGACTTTATATGTACATGGTGGGCCAGCTAGGCAGGAGTGTCTAATAGTGTGATCAGTGAGTGCATACATTGTTTAAAAACTCCAGCAGCACTGCTGTGTCTGATTAACTCATTCCAGCACAACGCACATTAAAACACACCGCCATGTCAAGTGTCAATGCAGTACTGAGAATGACCCACCTTCCAAATAATACTCTGCTCTGTGGTGGTCCTGTGTGAACCTGAGCACTAAAGAACAGGGTGAAAGGAGTATAATATAGTGCAAAATGTAAAAAACTCTGATAATAAATTGTTTTCCTTTAACTGGTCAGTCAGTCAGTTAGCATAAACAATCTTTAAAAAAGTGTGTTAAACAAAGCTGTATACAACCAAAACAATAAATAACAGGGAACAGGGAGTTTCTGTGGATAACCCTTGTTGCTGTTTGAGGTAGCACAAAATTGAAGGAACAATTGATGGAGCAAAAACGGGGGTTAACATTGTGGAAAATCAGCCTCTTTTCCTGTTCCAGCTCTGCGTAATTGCTTTTCAATGCAGAGACGTGCACAAAGAATCCTCAGAGGAAATGTAAGATGCATGTAAAACAAATCAATGTTCTGAGTGTGCCAATAATTTATTCAGTAGAAATCTATTAATTCTGACTTTCGCTTTATTTAGTTTTTTTTTTTTATGTTCCATTCATATCTGGATTTATTTTCAGATTTTAGCTTGCCTATAACTATGTCTGTTTCTCCTCATCCTTCCTGTTTTTTGTCCTTTTTGTCCAGGTATAGTACCTGTCTCTGCTGTGTTCTTGCTTTTCTTTTGCTTCCTCCTAAGCTTAAGCTCAGTGATGGAATCAGTGGAAAGCTATTTTTTTTTCTTTAGATTTGTCATACACACATGATATGCTGCGTCAGAAGGATATATTTAGGACATATTATGTTATAAAAGATTGATTTGACATGTACATTACCAGATTGTGACAGCCCCATTATCCATGTTATTATACCATATACATGAACATTTACACCATTACTGTCTCTTGCACAAGACCAGCACTTGAATGTGCATTCACTGTGACACTGTGTCTCATCATCTGCTCTTACACAACACCCGATCTCAGTGAAATTATGTTACAGAATACTAATTAGTAGGTGAGAATTTAATATTAGCTGGGAAATAACTATTAGTGACTAATACACAAGCAAAGGAGCAAGGTTAAAGCCATTTGCCGTATATTAATCTCATGGCAGCTTGCTTGATTGGTTTATTCATTAATCAAAGTCATTTCAAAGCACAAACCTTATACACCATTAGTAGGGGAAAGGCTGTTTTTTCCTTTGCCTAATATTCTGATATCCTTATTTTTTAATTGCCTGTACATTCTGATGTACTTTTGCTTATATGAAAATCATAAATCATCATATAACACTGTAAGCACTGATTACCACAATCATTATACTGTACATATACACTCTTAAAAATAAAGTGATGCTTTTGTAAATCTCTTTTTTTTCAGCTTAAATTATCATAGTAGGAGTTTCTGTCTAATGACTTTTGGCATGTTAGTGTAAATGTGACATGTCATATGAATAATAAAAAAACAAAACCTTTTTAGCAAACAAAAATGGAAAAAATCTGATGGACTGCCTTTGAACAAAATATTTATGAATGCATGATTCTGAAAATGTTTGAATTAGTTCCTCCTCTCAGACACCAACAGGAACAAACCATTCCACTTTGAACCTTCTCCGTATGAATGCAATGAGGCACAGTGCCATTGTGGAGTACAGTAATGATGGATGATATGAGCAGACAGAGAAAAAAAAAAAACACAAAGCCTGTACCAATATCATGCACATTAGGAAATCAGTCTTCTTTAAATTAAATTTGCCTTGATGAATAAGCCTTGATAGAAGAATTGAGAATGACATTTTTTGTGAATGAAATGTTAATGCCTGGGGTTGATAAAGAAAAATGGAACACAGACTGTAATTTTTTTTTTCTTTTTTGTAATTATCTCATATGTTGTACGCACATTTTTGGGGCCCCCTGGATAAATTTCAGATATATTTTTATTATTATTATTATTATTATTATTATTATTATTATTATTATTATTACTATTGAGAAGTTGTAAACATGCCTTTTATACCTAATCAAACTAAAGTATTACATCAGAGGACAACTTGGGAATGAACACACCTGTATAAGCTGTGAGGTGTTATCTTGTGGATTAGGTTGAACACTGGCCAGTGTGCTCATGGCTAGGCAACATGAGTTTTTACTATTACAGAGCTCACGTGATGCCTGATTGTGGGTAAAAGATAACTCCTCTATGAAACTGATTGAAAATATGAAAACAAAAGTAACTAAGGCCACAAAGCAGAGAAAGACAAGAGGAAGAAGAATTTGAACTTTTAGCTACAGTATGGACAGTTATTTAGAAATGGCATTCCAGGAGAACTGCGGAGGTTAAGGTAAGATCCAGATCTAGAATTATCATAGTGAGAACTGTTCATATGACTGCCAAGAACCTGCAGAAAGATTTATAATATCATTTATAATAATAATACTTGAATAATACAATATAATCTTTACTGAAGAGTCGAAAAAAGGAAAACTTACCTGCGGTCCTGTTACAAAACTAAAAAAACAATTAGTATTCTACAGAACATTTATAGCAAGGAACTGCATTTTAATGGAAAAAAACATTTTGCCAACTGTGAAGCATAGGGATGGATGTATTATATTTGGGTCCCTAAAGCAAATAATGGATGCAAATTTCATACCACTTTAGTCTCTTTATCTACACATCATAGAATGCATTCTTTACTGCTATGAACAGATCTCATGATGCTAATCATCTGTATATTACACATGCGCAATGTACACTTCATTTTGCTGGTGTATAAGTGTTAGCAAAAAAGCTAAAGTGATATTAGATTCAGCTGTGAAATGTATTTAATCATTTATTCTTACATAATTATTGTAAGAATACTTACAGGTTTACAGGTATCACGTCTTGCAATCTAATATTCCTATTACTACTGCTGTGCAGCATCCAAATCAATTTCTATGAAAATAAGTGCCTTCCTATGAGCACAGTAGAAAAGTCAATGCTGCTGCTTCTTTAAGATGATCCTCTGCAAAAATCTGCAGTGATCTCTTTTTCCCTGCTCACTGCTTTTTCTTGTGAATGGGCCGTGTGTAGCCATTCAGAATGTAGCAATGCAGGCAAAAAGGTCCATTAACACCACGTGGAACACAAATATGTGTGCAGCAGACCAAACATAATGTATGTGCATTGAAATGGCAAGTGCTGGCATCATAAAACTTTATATCCTCTGCATTACAATGACGGTCCAAGAGCCATTAATATAATTCCTATTTTCTACACCTGCACCGTTGTCTTCATGGGTTATTAAAGGCTATGGTTAAAAAAAAAATGCAACTTCAAGCAGAAAACTTGAAATCTGAAATATCTACACCAAAGTGTGATGTGAGTGAATAGGCATTTCTTGCTTAGATGACAGCTTTGCACATATTGGCAATGTGTTATCAGTACAAATGCACACAGACAACTTCCATGTAGAAATATACAATACAATAAGAGTGTCTGGAACTATGTCTAATGCCAAAATCAGGATAAACTAATTTTACTTAATAAATACCCTTGATGTTAGAAAATACAGTGATTGATATACATTCCAATTCATCTATTTATCATCCATTATTACCTAATGTAAACATTTGCTGGATTTTAATGATCATGACCATCAAAAATGACATATAAATGCATATACATTATGTATATTATGTATATATAAGGTATCAATTACACAGGAAACAGTAAAAATTAAATCACTAAAGCCCATTTTTCTTTCTTTTTTATCCTCAGTTTTTATATTATGAAACTAAAAAAATTAAGCAAAGCACACAACAACAAATACAACAGCAGCTCACACAAAAACCACACTGACTCATTTCAGACCCATCTCAAGCTGAGCATAATAACAGCGACTGCAGCATTCCCATTCTTCTCTCCCCACCATTCTTACCTTCTTCTGTGAGCATTTTTGTGAATGAAATGTGGACTAGTCTGGATACAAAGAAGGACAGATGCACTTTTAATCCAGCAGTTGGCAGCAGTCAGCAGTCGGCTGTCTCCAGGGCTGCTTTACAGCACTGTTGGATTTTACTCTGTTCTGATAGAACTAAATCCTGCAGACCAGCTCTGCTCATCTAGTCTGGGAGCGCATGAAATTACATCCCCTCTATGAACACTATTTCTGTTCAAATACATCTGTTCATTTTTCTTTTCTCGACTGAGCTCAGCCTCGCTTTGTGACTCATACACATAATAGCAGATAGCGCGGTGTGCAGCGGTTGGGGAGCAGGCCGAATTGAGGGAGGTCAGTGATAAGCACAGGAAATGCTTGTCAATAAAGACTTGTTGGAGTTGAAGGTATAAAGTTAGAAATGTGCAGGGAAAGGTTACTTTCATTGTAAGCAGTGTGGAGGATTCTGAAATGGCATTGATGACAATTTAACCAAACAGGAAGAATGTTAGAAATGCTGCCAGATGAAATATTATTGCATCTCTCTCTTTTATTACTCACCTTTTATTCAGTTTTTTAAAGATAATTTTCTCTCTCATGGTGTCTCTTTTTGTTTGCTTCTTTTTTTGTGTCGTAGCATCTTTTCTGTTTTCAAACTTCTCTCTTGTCTTTGTCTCTCATTGTTCCTCTTCTCTCTATCTCTGTTTCCCTCTATGACATAAAACATCCCTTTTTAGGCTTGTCTTTGTCTCTCTTCGTCCCCATTTCTCCCAATCTTGTCTTTTGTCATTTTGTCATTGTTTCCCTTTTTTGCTCCTGGTTACTCTCATTTTATCTCTTGTATTTATATCTCTCATCTTTTTGTCTCTTTCCCTCAGCCTTTGTCCCTCATTCCTCTCACTTTATTCTCTTTCTCTCTCTTTGTTTCTCATTTATTTGGCTTTTTCTATCTCTTATCTACTCTTACTTTTGTCTTTATCTCTTTGTCCCTCATTCCTCTCACTTTTGTCTCTTTCTCTTGCTTTGTCCCTTATTCCTCCTACTTTTGTCTCTTTCTCTATCTCTTTGTCCCTTATTCCTCTCACTTTTGTCTCTTTTTCTCTTTGTCCCTCATTCCTCTCACTTTTGTCTCTCCTTTCTTCCTCCCACCTTTTATCTCCTTTACTCTCTTTTTCTCCACTTTTGTCTTTTTCCCACTGTCTTTGTACCTCATGTCTCTCACTTTTGTCTCTTTCTTTGTCCAAATTCCTCACAATCTGTCCTTTTTCTCTATTTTTGGCTGGTTCCTCTCACTCTTTTCTTTGTTTATTTCTTTGTCCCCATTCCTCTTAGTCTAGTCTCTCTCTTCATCCCTGTTCCTCTCACTCTCGTCTCTCTGTCTAAGTCACTGCTCTCTCTCTTTTTCTCTCTCTCTCATTTGCTGGTACTTGTACACTTTTGACTCAGCCAAATGACACATCCTAGGGATGGAGAAGAGAAAGGGAGAGAGAGAGAAAAAGAAGTGGGAGGAAGAGGAGAAGGAGGGGTGTCTGCCTCAGCTACTAGTGCAGATAATCATACTTATGATGATGGTGATGATGATGATGATGATAATAACCTGCTCTCTGTGTGCACTTCCGTTAAAAATTACCACACATTTTTAACGTTCAATGGGCTAACCATGGGGCACTAGCTTCCCACACAGGTCTCAAAAACCCTACTTTTTGGAGAGATGAGTGTGTTGCACGCTGTTCCCAAAATATCAAACATAAAAGCATCCCAAGTTCCTTTTTTGATGCATAAGAGGTAGGCCACGTCTTTATTGTTTTGATGGAGGCTTATATTCGAATATGCACAGCTTATGCTCACTTAAATTAACTAAGTTTAATTTTAAGTTGAAATATTTTTACTATATGGTTCTAGGAGAAAATAGCATTAGTATAGACTTATTACATTATGTAGAGATTGTTTGACCTTTGTGTACATGCTACTGTTACAATTGCATAAGTAGAAAGCAGTTTTAAAGGATCTTTAGGGGTCTACAGTGTATGCCATTGTATGCCATTGGTTCATTTAGTAGGATTTGGTGTTACACTGCTGTTAGCATTTAGTGGTATTTAGCATTACACTGATGTTCAGCATGCAGTGTGGTTTTGTGTTACGTTGCTTTTCATGCAGAAAGAAAACTGCAGCTGTTTCTACAGCTTGGGCTCATTGTGTTCTCTTGTAACCCAGATGACACTGGACAGAACCTTACTCATAGTCTTGATGCAGTGTGAGTCGTGTCCTAATTACACACTGTAGCACAAAACACAACACACCAGTCCCACATAATTTCCCAAACAAAGCAGCCATTAATCTAGCCGCACTTCCTCTTCGGTTTAGCACTAGGCTAATTAGCCGGCTGCTTGGAGACAGAGGAAGGGCTTTAATTGATAAACGTGGGTACGTGAGTGTACAGAAGCAACTGCAGTGACATGGCAGGGCTTAATCACAGGAAATAAGCCCAGGAATGGGGGACCACGAGTGCCATTAGGCCCAGAGCATGCTGGGTAAAGAGGCAGCCATTAGAGAAACATTAAATTAAACTAATTCTCACTCAGGGAGGAACAAACTGGTATGCTAAAGAGAACGAGAGAGAGAGAGAGAGAAGAGATGAGTGTATAAAGGATGAGTGGGGTATGGGTAGGGTTCCTGGGTTTTGGTGCCAGTGTGGGGTAGAATTTGGTTATCATTTCACATTGTTCATGATTTTTTAGATTTGGCGAATAAAGTAATGAGGGTAAAAAAAATCAGAAACAGACCCTACCCCAGCAGTTATATGAAGCCAGTGCTCATTTGAGGAGGGGAAATGGTGAAAAGAAAAGCTTGTTAATAGTGTAAAGTAAGTCAGAAAATTTCATACTGAAATAATAACAGGTCAAAAGTTTAAATTATAAATTTAGCGGATGTTTAACTAATCCAAAGAATAAACCAAGAAAATCCCTTGACCCTAAAATTTACATCATTGACACACGATGCACTGTCCATTATGGGCAGTGTTGGGCACGTTACTTTGAAAGTTATCTTACTATACCTTAGCCAATCATTGCTTAGGCGGTTATCTCATCCTACACTCCCTTGTGACTCACACACACTCACTTGCGCCTTTGTCTGTAAAAAAAGTTTTTAAAAAAGTTTATTCAGCTGCTAAATTAACGTGCAGTAACGGGGTGTCGGAAATGTTAACGCCGTTATAGTTACAGTCAGAGTAATTAGGTAGATTACTCGTTACTGAAAAAAGTAACCGCGTTAGTAACGCCCTTTATTTCGACGCCTTTATTCCCATCACTGACTATGGGTGGTAAAGTCTTCTATGCTATATTCCTGGTACACGTATATGACACTGTTGATTGAGGAATGCTAAATGTCCTCAAAACATTTAGAACCCTCATTCCTTACTATAAGTTGTGAGATGTTATCTTGTGCTATCTTATCTTATCTTATCTTATGTGTGTTTATAAAGGTGTGGGCATTTCCAAAATATCAGATTTAGTTGACATACTGATATCCCTTGACTTCTGGCATGTCAGTGGATTGTATATTTGCATATTTGTATTTTTGTCTAGTATCAGTTCATTTTAATATTGTATGCCTGGAAAATAAATGATTATTTTGTGACAGATAAATAGGTTTACATATCTCATACAGCAAAAATAATACATAAATTGACTTGCTTTACAGAAGTAAATGATAACTGACTAAACCAAATTATACACACATGCTTAAAACTATTCTTTTTAGTTCAGAAACATTAATTTATATACATTTTATTTAACATTACTTTCAGTAGCAGATATCACAAAATATATACAGTTAGGGCTTTAGGGGTACAAAGTTATAAACCAGCTTTAAATAAATAAAGCAAGTTAAACTCTTTATTGTCCTTGATTTCAGAATAAATTAATGAGGAGCTGTCCCTAAACTTTTGTTCATATAGTGTACTGTATGTATGTATGTGTACAGGTCCTCATGTCATATTCATGCATATAACAACATTATTTTGTTGTTTTGCAAGCAAAAAAGAGGGAAGAAAGAACAGGCCTTACAGGCCTTTAAGCTTTGTGAAGTTATCATGCTTTGTGTTCAGGGCAAAATCAGAGAACTTCACAACAACAAGCCTTTATTGTTTAATACACTTCAGTTTGCAGTAAATGAGCAGTATCATGCTGTCACATTTTAAGGCGCTAACAGTGTCTCATAATCGAAAGCCATCAGGAAGCTGCCAGTGGTCGATCATTTTCAATAGCAATTCTTATACAACTACTTCCTTGACCCAAAGTATGTTGAATTTCTCACTTCCTTTTTTTGCCGGTGAGTTGAGCATTTGACAGGCAGTTATTGAGAACCATCAGGAGGTAAAAATCCTTCAATCAAAGTTCAAAGTGCTGGTGTTAGGAGCAGTGCAGGAAATCATAAAGTAACAGCAGTAGCTCTTAAATCACAAAATAAGATTCACAGAGATTTTTGGAAAGCAGTTTCTGACTAAGCAGTGATTTCTAAAGTTTCTGAATTACAGGTCAGGTCAAGTTTCTGAATTACAGCATATGTCTTGTTCATGTGATATGCAAATTCAGACTACTGCATCTCCAGAAAGTTAGACCCCTGTCCAGGGCTGTTTCAAGGTATTTGGGACCCAAAGCAAAATATATTATCCCAGTAGAATAATTAGCTTAGCAGAGAGGCTATGCCACCTTAATCGAAACCAAATTTAGGAATGTGAAGCTTTTGCAGTGTCAGGTCATTAAATCTAATACATATTTAGAAACTATCAGCCCGTTAAAACTATGTCACTATGTCAGGTTTTGCAGCATGGAGGACGCAAGGAGGACATAAACGCAAGTAATTCATTTACAAGTAAACAAACAATAAACCAAAAGTAAATTAAAAACAAGATACAAAAACAGACAGGACTGCTATAAAAAATACGGAACAACAGTGTTGCTCTTTCTGGCATGGAACATCATATAATTATTTTAAAGGCACGCTAATACAAAGTTTGATGTTTATTCAATTAATTTAACCAGTCGTTGTCTGGAGGCCTCAGGCAATTGATTGGTTTGCTTGCCTTGTTGCAACAAGCCTGGAACTTGTTACATGTATCCACATGTATTTTTAAAAACTGAGATTTTATCTGTTTTATGATCTTCCATCCACAAAATACACAGTCTTTATTTTATATTTTAGTATTTTATTTATTTATTTTTAAATTATGTAAGTGTTGTTGTGTAAATAGATACAATTGAGTTTTATAAAAACAGTGGTATTAAAATGCTATAGTCTATATTAAATTTCTGGCTCATTCTCTAATATTTCCTTAATGTGTCTATAGTGACAGGTTTTCACATAGACTACTAAATTCTAACTTATGAATAAATGTAGGCCGAAATATTTCATTTCTTGCAGATGACTTGTATAGTCCACTACTTAAGAAATCATGTGTAATCTAAGATTAGTGTAATGGTGGCTCTCTTTATGAGGTACTATCACCCACTCATGCAATTATTTTCATCTCGGTTTGGGTAGAAATATACTTAAAATATATATATTTTTTCTTTCCTAAGAAATGTCTTTTTGTTCTTGAGAAAAGTTTATTTTTTTAAACAGAGAATTGTCCTAATGATTCCATTGTTCTCTTAAATTAAACACATTCCAATTAAGAAAAGTAGCTTTTAAGACAACATTTTTCTAAAGGAACGGTCGGTGCATATGGCTCATTGTCAATATATCCATTAGCATTGCTGGCGTAATGCCTGTGCAGCCAAACACGATACAAGGAAAGGTGCGCTCCTTAAATAGTAGTTAACACTGTTTGCTTTTCGTGAAAGGTTGCTGGTACAAATGGCAGGCAGTAATTTCTCTTAATTACTAGTTGAGTGATTTAATGCTGCAGCTGCTCACTGGTTTGTCCCTCACCTGAAACCAGAATAGACCTGTTTATCTTAATGAGAGTGGAACAAGGAAGGTAGAAGAGAAGCTTTGAAGGGGACAAAGAGATGTGTGGGAAGGGGAGTGAGAGAAAATGAGAGAGAAACAGAGAGAGAGAAAGAGATAAACAGCATGTGCTCTAAGTCATATGCTTTGCTTATAGGCGTTACGTGTAATCATTCCCACTGAAACAGATGCACAGGAGGCTGAAAATGCTGAAAAATGTATGACTGGAAGAATATGAAAAAAGCTGTGTAGACATTAGACAGAAATAGGCTGTTACAAAACACATAGAGCTGCTTTTTAAAATCAGCAACGTCTGAATTAGATCTAATCTCTCTCTTTCTCTCTCTCTCTCTTTCTCTCTCTGTATGCACGTGTGAAGGTGACATAAAGGGGCTGATAAATTCACTAACGAATCTCTAAATCATACATACACTGCAATAATCTGTGGTGAAACGATCAGCACTTCAGATATTACAGTTTTTCTTAGTCTCTTTGATGCAAAACAGTTTGTACAAACAGTACCACATAATGCATAAGCAGCTAATGTCCATACTTCATTCACAATCCTTAGTTTATGTCCTAAAGGTACGAATTTCTATCAGCAGACAAACCAAGTCTCCCTGAAGCTGCGGGAGTCTCCCGCATTTCGGTAGTGGCTCCCTGATGCCCGCGAGTCACATATAATCTCACTTCGATTCAGAACGAGTGCCCCAAGCGCGCACACAGGTGACAGACTTTTTTTCTCTAATCGCGTGTGGGAAGGAGAGAGAGAAAACAGAGAGGGTTCGGATTGGCCTGTTCTCTGCAAAGAGTCTGTGAGACAGCCAATCAGTTTTTAGTGTGGGCGGGCAGTGTTTCCCCCCCCCTCCCGGATGGGATTTGTTCAGTGAGTGAGAGAAAGCAGATCATGGCAGAGGCAATATTAATAATTATTGAAATATGATTTGAAATGTTTTTGATGTTGTGCAATTTTTTGTGATATTGTAACTGTCAATTTTTGTCAAATAAAGACAAGCAGAGGCAGGGCCTTCCAAAAAGAAAAAAGATTAAACTAATTTCACCTCTGAATACTCAAAATTTACTTACAAAAATATATACAAAATATACAAAAAAAATATACAATATACAAAAAATCAACTTTTGCAACTTGGGATGTCAGTGTAATAAAAAGTACTGAAGTAATGAATTATGAACAAGTCAGTCTAAATGACTAGTTAGGTGGTCATGTTTCACTTTACTCTGTAAGCTAATGTTCTCAATGCTAATGTCTTGATGTCAGATTGAAAATATTTTTTTAATTTAAAATTCAAATGAATGATTCCTGAGAATCATCAGTTTGCTAGTATTGACCCACACTCTTGACTGGGCAGAGAAGAAGAAAAGAGGGGGAGCGAACTCAGAGTATTTGGGGTGGAGTTCGGGGCAGCTTCCCTGTAAAGCGTGAACCAAAGCCCCCCCTCATACGAAGAGAAACATTAAAGAAGGAGGAAGATGGGGAGGAGGTGGGTGCGAGGTTGTTCAATGAGCAGGTAGAGAGGAAGTGACGGTTTAAAAAGGGAAGGAAGCGGGAGGAGTGAGGGCGTGGATCTACTCCCAAAACTAAGCTATAATACATAGCTCCACTTTTACCAGTATAAAATTACACATTACTGTTTATGGGAGTCTGATTGCAAAACATTTTACAGAATTCACCTTTATGATTTTACTGTTTGTACAGTACTTTATTAACAGACGTGTCAATATCATGTCATTATTCTACAGAACAGATGAAAACACTCATTCAGATTTATGAATTAGTAAGAAGGTACACTTGATTTCAGATCCATTATGTGCTACATCCCAGAAAATACAAAATTACATTTATATTATATTCATTTTCATTTCGGACAAGGAACAGTTATGTGCACATATTTCATGTACAGATTAAACTTATTGTACTCTATATCTTTATACACTGATCTAGCATAACATTGGATTACATAGCAGTGAACTAATAACTAGATGTTCTGGTGGAAAGGACAGTTCAGTAGAGTAAAGTATAATATATTGTGATCTGCATGACCGAAGCAATTGATAAGGTGGAAAACAGAAAACAGTTATACAAAATAATTTGCCATAGCACTTCAAACATTTGCTGTTCATATAAAATGAATGAAAATGGCTTCTGTATTGTGCAAAAGTGACAAGATGGTTTGGTTTTAAGAAATTCATTTCTGACGTAAGAAATGCTCCAAAGCGACCGAGAGAAACTGTAATATCAGCCATAAGCAATCTGCATTTGCTCTCCACTCTTTCCATTTGCCCACACTGACCTTTCCTATCAGACAAAACTGACATTTGTTTTTGACATTTACCCTCTGCTATCACAGAAGATATTTCTTATTCTTTTTTAGTGTTCATCCTGGTCTCATTTATAACAGAAAATCTCGTAACACTGGACAGACGAGGCATTTACTGTATACGTGCAGTGTTTCAATCACCAATCACAGTCCTTGTACTCACAGTCCCGGCTTAACCGGCCCTTTTAAAGATACAGGCTTCAAGATTTCAGATGTGTGCTGCTTCACTCAAGCAAGGCCCACTGGCAGTGTGTGTATTTAAAGAAAAATAAAGGTATAGTTAACATGTTGTTAGAACCTTGATACAACCTTTACATTCATACATATTTACCTCTTTGTCTCTGCATACTCACACATCTTATTTCCAATAATGTTTACAGCTATAGATATACTTGCTGTTAACCAGGCATTAGTGTAAAATCGACTTGGGATAAAGTTAAACATGATAATGAGTATGACCTTTTGTCAAATAGCCCACCTCCGTCCACTGGTACATCACTGGTAGCTGATGCTCCCAACAGGCTTACAATGTTAGCAATAGGGGCAATAGTTTACATTATTTACAAGCTCAATGTACATGTAGGTTAAACCAGTGTAAAAACACTGTTTATACACACAGTACCTTAAAGTGCCTTCAGGCCACTGCCATCTTGAAATTAAATCACAATTAAGTTGATAAACTGTAGAAATGCATTATTTCCAGCTGTTTCTAAAAATATTTATATTTTTCATGCATTTCCAGGAACTTTTATTTTGCAATCTGATCCACTATTCTACCTATTTGTTTGTGCTTGTCACTTAATTTCAGACGTGCACTTTCAAAAGATCTCAGTGCCTCGTTTTAAAGTTTTGAAGACCGTGTAGCCAGATATCAGTATGATGTGTCCTTTATTCTTCATACTAACAAACATTCTTATGAGAACAGCTGTCGAGAGATCAGCATTAATTTTAAAACGCATTTTGGAAACCTAAAAAAATAAATAAAAAATGGCAAATGACAGAAAAAATATGGTCAGTGTGTAAATAGCATGTAAATAGTTGCACTCAATATGCAGCCCTTTGACTACATGAATACATGTCTAAACATCAAGTGTATCTCTAGCCTTAAAAGTCAATCCATTTAATGTTTTTCAGGGAACGGCTTTGCAACATTAGTTGTAAAATTTCTGTTAAAATAAATTTTATATTTATTTGATATTTATTGTTGATTAAACGAAATCTGTCACAGTTTTTAATAAAACTAGGCAAGGTGCAGGGCTATGAGGGGTCCAGCAGACCAGGGCGCTGTCAGTATAACAGCAGCCCAGTGGATTAGTGGAAGCCAAAAGCCACACATCACTGGAGAAGTGATCATGACCCCAACAAGTAAATACAATGGTACATATTTGCCTAATGTGTGTAACATTTAAACAGTTGAAGTGTACCGATAAAATAAATCCGTCAAGGTCTGTGGATTTCCTTTTTTCATAGGAAAAGGGGTTCAGAAAAAAAGAAGCCACAGTTTACAGAACTGAGTGGCAGTGAATGAAAGGTTTTAAGTTTTAAAGGTTTTTTTCAGTGTAGTTCTTCTGTGGCATCACAGCAATTATATGTAAAATGTATATATTACATGTAGGTTCTTTAAACATTTAGAAGGTTATTCCTGCTTGCACATCTTATTAGAGTTTTACATTGAAATATCTTTTAAGCCAAAAGTAGGTCTTTAAAGTGGTATCACTCCAAGAACATTTTTAACAGAATATAATGTTTACATCATGTAGAGATATGGAGATTTGGGTTACATTCAATGGTACAAAAGACTTATCATGTCAATAATTATTTTTTTTTTCTGATTGAGCTATATTGGCAGTTCACATTTGTAAATGGAAGTGACCTTTGTCTTGTTGGTATAGAAAGTATGTTTGGAGTAAACTAAACAAACTGCTAACAGGAGCTAGAGAAGCTTTAGCAACCTAGCTGCTAATTAACTAGCTGCTTTTGTCTTCAGTAAGGGGGCGGGTGGTACAGCAATTAATTACTATTGTATATTCCTTAATTCCTCTGTGATTTGGAGCTGAAATTAGCTTTTATTCATTTTTCTGTTCCACCTTAAATGCTACAGACTCTGCCATCTCTTGCCGCATTTAAGGTGGAACAGGAAAGTTAGCAAGCTACCGAGACAAACCACTAGTGATTTTTTATGCTTGGTTTAAAGAAAATGGATATAAAACATTGAAATTACACATGGTAACTATAAACAATGGTAATGTAGTGGTTATTATAATTGTTAACAAAAGAAATACTTTTATTTGTGGGTTGTTTAGTTGCTTGTGCCACCATATTGCCATATTGATTCTCTTACTCCTCTGTTTAAGGTGTGCCTCTGAAAAATCTCTTTTTGAAGGGTCATATAGCCCTAACACTAACCCTTTCAAGCCTAACAAGAATTGGGACACCCTACCCCTAGCAGGGGTGAAATAGGATTGGGGATTAGTCTGATTTGACTTCAATTTGACTTTGACCTTTAAAAAAGAGGTTGTTTTATGGTCTTGATTAATGGACCGTATTTTTGTACTGTTTATTTACCCAGTATTTCACAGTATTTTTCATTATGCTTCTGTCCAGGACCACAATAGTCACATGATTCATACAATTAAAAGCTATTGTTCCTGACTCCAGCTACATCTCAGCTTTTTTCCAAACCAATACAGTGCCCACCAGTTTTGCTTTCTGCTCTGTCCTCTCATTAGCTAGGCTAAGCTCCCTCAAATCAAAGCGATGACTCATCACCACATCGCACGCTGATGCCCATAATTCCAGACTCTCTCCTCCTCCTCCTCCTTCTCCTCATAAACCCTTTTACCTTTTGCCCATTCACATTTAAATTAGCTTAGCGCTGCACTATTGTGTTGCCAAACCAGCCGCACAGTGGCCAGCGGTAATCTGGAGTGACACAATGGCAGAAGGTACGGGGGCTCGTGCGTGTGCCTCAGGCAGATCCACAAAACAATGCTGAAGCTTTGACTGCAACATCCCAATATTTACTCCACACTCTGGGTAACCTCCTGCTAAGCACTGTCCCACATGCGTTTGCACATGCAGGCTCTATCTGGTGTTTTCTGTAGAAGAAGCTGCTGTTTCAGTTGAAGTGAACATCTAGCCAGCCCCTTCTGTGACACTCAGTGAATCAATTTTGAAATAGCAAATACAGCTCTGGAAAAAAATAAGAGACCACTAAAAATGATGAGTTTCTTTGATTTTACCAAATTGAAAACCTCTGGAATATAATCAAGATTATGATGGACGATCACAAGCCAACAAGCCAAGTTGAACTGCTTGCGTCTTTGCACCAGGAGTGGCACAAAGTTATCCAAAAGCAGTGTGTAAGACTGGTGGAGGAGAACATGCCAAGATGCAAGAAAACTGTGATTTTTTCCCATTAAATATTAATTTCTAAACTCTTAAAACTAAATGAATATGAACTTGATTTCTTTGCATTATTTGAGGTCTGAAAGCTCTGCATCTTTTTGTTATTTCAGCCATTTCTTATTTTCTGCAATTAAATGCTCTAAATGACAATATTTTCATTTGGAATTTGGGAGAAATATTGACCATAGTTTATAAAATAAAACAACAATGTTTATTTTACTCAAACATATACCTATAAATAGCAAAATCAGAGAAACTGAATTAGGAAGTGGTTTCTTAAATATTTCCAGATCTGTCTGATGTGCCTAAATATCGCTCTAAACTGTCTGATATCAAACTTGTCTGATGTGTCTAATCACCCAGTAAACACTCAGAAATCCTCAAATCTAAAATATAGTGAACTTTCGTCTTCTGAAACCAATTAACAGCTCAAAATCATGTATAACCTACTATTTATTTTGTCTGTGTAATTATTTGGTGTGTTTACAACCTTGTTGGTCCTGCTGTCATCCCTTCATGTAGCCCTTTCATCTTCCACTTCCCCACCCCTGCTGCGGGTCCCTGCGTCTGTTCATGGTCTAGCAACTGGACTGCAGGCATGAAACCTCATTACAGCAAAGAGAGAGAGCAAGTGAAGAGAGAGACAAGTGAAGAGGGAGAAACTGAAGAGAGAGAAACTGAAGAGAGAGAAACTGAAGAGAGAGAGAGAAGTCAGCAAATGATGAGAGAGCAAGTAAAGAGATAGAAAGTGAAGAGTGAAGTGAGAGAGAAAGTAAAGAGAAGGTGAAGTGGGAGTAAAAGAGAAAACAAAAAAAGAGAGGAGAGAGACACATAGAAAGTGGAAAGTGAAGTAAGAAAGAAAAGAGGTGAAAGGGTGAGTGAGAGAAACAGATTTGTGGATGGCTGAGGGACAGACAAAGATGAAAGGACAAGAGGATGGCACAAAGGAACAGAGAGACTAAAGAGATACAAGAAAGAGATGGGTTAGGAGGGGAATATAAAAAATGAGGGTGAAGGACAGGAGAAATAACAAAAATAGAAAGAGATAGGAATTGGTAGAGTGGAAATAGAGGGGCTACATAGAAGAAGGAAGCTAAAGAGAGAGAGAGACAAAGAAACAAGGTATAAGATGGATATGGTAGAAAAAAGAGACAGGATGAGCGGAAAAAGTGAAGGAAAAAATGAGGATAGATGGTTTGGGTGAGAATAAAAGAGAGTAAGAGATTTGAAAATAGAGAAAAGGGGGTGATGAGGTGAGAGACAGTAAACCATTGGAAAGAAGGGAAAGAGGGAGTATAGAGAAGGACAGAAAGAAGGAAACAGAGAAAAAGGAGAAAGGGAATGAGAGCAATGTGGCAGGAAAGGAGATGGGATGAGAAAGGGATACAGAAGAGTGAAAGAGACAAAGAGGTGGGGAATGACAGATCTGATGGGAAAAGAGAGGGAGACAATAAAGCAGAAGATAGAAGATGTGAAAGATGGTGGAGGATAGAGTGAAAAATGAGTAAGAAGGGTTAAGAAAGAATGGGGAGAAGAGATTGACTATAGGAGGGATGAAAGGTGATTTTGGTGAGTGATGGAAAAAGAGTAAAGAAGAGAAAGTAATCAGGATTGAGGTAGAAAAAGAGAGATGTGGCAGGAAAAAAGATATTTAAAAAAACAGAAAGAAGGCGAAAAATAGAGAGAGAATGGTGAAGTGAGGAGTGTGAAAAAGAGAAGTGGGAAATATGGAAAAAAGAGTTGGACAGGTGTGGTGGACAGAAAGAGAGATGCAGGTGATAGAGAAAAATGAAAAGAGAGAAAATGAAAAAGAGAAGGGGCAAAAAAGAAAGAACAGAGAGAATGAAACAAACGGGAAAGAGGGAATAAGAGTGAAGTGGCTGGGAAAGAAGAAGAGAGAGAATGATTAAGTGTTAGACATGGGGAGAGAGAGAGAAAGAAAGAGGGAGAGCAATGAAGTTGGAATGGAGATGGGGTGAGAGATAGATAGAGAGAAAGAAAGAGAGATAGGGGGTGAGAGAGAAAGAGAGATTTAATGCTGGACCTCCAGAGTGGAGTGATCAAAGCCTTTATAACCCTCAGTGAGGAGATAAATAAAGGTAACAGAGGAGCATAAATCAGTGGGTGGCTGTCCAACCTGAAATACACTGAAATACGTGCACTGCTACACCCTGTTTAAAGCAATAGCCAGGTAAGACCTAATATCATAAGTTCAGAATATGTGAACAGAGCAGAGTCATAAATAAAAGCTGGCTGTCCAGCAGATAAAAATAGTTTTAGGATAGCGTTGAAGTGTGTCTGAACTTAAATGACCCTCCAACATTTGTTCACAGACGCACTGAGGTATAGATTCCGCAAGACCACTGAAGGTGACCTGTGGTATCTGACACCAATATCCTTAAAGTCCAGTGAGTTTAGAGGTGGGACCTCCATGGATTGCATTAATGAGCCTCGGCTATGTTCACATTACCAGGCTAAAGTGACTCAAATCTGATTTTTTAATGGCTGTGTGAACGTGCCAAATCTGTTTTTTTTTTTTTTTTATCAGATTTGAGCAACTCTCATATGTGGTCATAAATCGGATGCATATCCGATCCATGAACCTGTGACATGAATATGAACGGTCAAATTGGAATTCATGCGTCTACGTGCTTCTCTCTTGTACCCACACATCTCTTGGTGCAGCTCTGCAGCTATAGCTGCAAAAACAGCAAAAGCAAACCGCCTGGTATTTTTTTCACCTCTTTGACCTGAACAGCTGTTTGCTCTCCATTTGAGCAAAAGATGCTCCACATATGAGCTGCTAACACATCCATTTCACCTTTATAAAGCTACAAGTCGTCTCTCAGATATGATGTTTTTTGTTGTTGGTGAAAAAGGCGACTTTTATACACGCATCGATGTGCGCATGTGAGGCGTTTCAGGAACAGATTTGTTCACATTACACACAGATACAGGTCACTTACATTGGTACCACTTTAAAATAAGACTACCTTTATAAAGGGTTTATAAATGGTTTACAATTATTTTATTAATGGCTAATAATTAGGTTGTAAATGCCTTAAAAATCATTAATAATCAGTTATAACACATACGTAGAAAAGGCAACAATATAGATGGCTGTGGGTACAGTATTTGACAAACAAGAGGTCATTGTTGCCCTTTCTATGTATGTGTTATAACTGATTATTAATGATTTTTAATGCATTTACAACTTAATTAGTAAACATTCATAAACCAATTGTAAACCATTTATAAACCCTTTATAAAGGTAGTAATATTTAAGGTAGTAAAAGTGGCACCCTTACATTTGTGAATGTGAACCGTCAAGAAAGCCAAATTTGATCTGAGCAAAAAATTGGATTTTAACAATGTGTATTGTAATGTGAACATAGCCAAAAATGCCAATGACGCTGTTGCCTGTTCATCGGTTGTCCTTCTTTGAACAACTTTTGTTAGGTACTGAACACTGCATACCATTATGGAGATGCTTTAACCCAGTCATTTTGGCCCTTGTCAGTGTAGTCAGATTGGTATGGTTGTCAATTTTTCACATAAATGTAGGAACTGTCCATTCACTTGCAGAATAATAGAATATATTTCTCTCCCTGACAGATGCTACTGTAGATGACGATAATGAATGTTTTTTTTTACTTTACTTGTCAGTGGTGCTAAAGTTATAGCTAATTAGTGTACATGATACAACTGTACATAGGTATTTGGACAGTGAAACAATTTCTTTGATTTTGCCACAGTACACCTGTGATGGTTCTCTGCTGGAATCAATGAAAATCGTATTCATTTTTTGTAAAAAAAAAAAAAACATATATATATATATAATAAAATCCTTGCACTGTGTGAGAGGGACTTAAACAGGACTGCTTTTGTATTAAGTTCTGAGTATTGATTGTATTCCTGTTTGATTTCTTGTTTTTGACTTCTTGCTTGATCTCTCATATGAATACGATCCTGAGTGAATAATATCTGCCTTCCTGCCTTCCTGTTTTTGTATTAAAAAGACCCTAATAAATTCTCTTTGCACTTGCAGTTTGCCCCAACCCATTAATTATATATATATATATATATATCAATAGGTTTCATATTTGCCCAGTTTTTTTGTACTGTAGTAACCTGTATTACTAAGTCCCCCTTTCAAAATAAGGAGAAAGTTGACTGGTACACAGATTCGTGGCCAGGTGTGGCCTGTTCCCTCATTCTTTCATGACAAATTAAGGAGATAAAAGGTTTGGAATTGATTCCAAGTGCTGAATTTGCATTTGAGAGCTGTTCAGGGGAACTTTCAATAAGCGGTCCAAAGAGGTATTGTGAGTGAAAGAGACCATCATTAGACTGGAAAAACAAAACAACCTATCAGACAGAAGGAGAGAGGAGGAACTTAAGGAGCGGTCAAATCATTCTTAAAAAAAGAATGAATATAATGGTGAGCTCAGCATCATCAAAAGTGCTGCAAGATCACAGATGAAAACTGTGAAAATGTAAAATATTTAGTGCTTAGTTGAAGTCAAGCACACTTATGTATCCTTGCCAAAGTCTATAATCAAGTTGTCATCATAAAAATGTACAAAAGTAGCATTAAAAAAAAGATAAACCAAATTAGACTACTAGAAAGCATCTAAAAAGGTCTCCCCAGTTCTGAAATGGGATTATTCAGACACATAAAACCAACATTGATTTAAATAGACAGAAAGAAATAAGAGTTCATGATTTAAATCAACATCATTTGTTAAACATGGTGGAAAAGTTCCTTTCATTGACCACTGACTTGCCAAAAGACAAGGGACAGGAACTAGAATCATGTCCCATTACTTTTGCCATTTCCCATGGAAGCTAAAGAATGCTGCAGTGGCCTGTGGGGTATACATGTGGTTCTCCTTCTTTAAATGTGTGTGTGATTTCTCTCAGAGTGGCTTGTCTGTTCACATATGCAGACATCCCAAGTTGCAAAAAATAATTTCAGGGAGATTTTATTTGACTTGCGGGCATCAGGGAGCCGTTATTGATTTGCGGTACACTCCCGTGACTTCCGGGAGACTTTGGAAGTCTGCAGATGTATACCGGAAATACATCATAAAAGGCTTTGCACCCACAGTGGACAGAACTGTGAATGGTACACTTGTGGTGCTGCAGATTGAGGAATGATAAATGCCTACAAAACTTCAGAAATACAATGTCCCATCCATCAATCCCCCACTATCAGACCTCACTTAAACTCTGTAGTTGTGTCATGAGAATGCTGCCCAGTGTTCAGCCTCACTCACAAGATAATTCCTTACAACCTATACAGGTGTGAGTAACACTTTACGATCAGTTTACATATTCCTATCCCATTACTTTTGGCATGTCAATGTCATGGTGCATGTAGTGTGCATGCAAGTGTTATAATGCGTTTAACTCCAAATAACCTTCCTTGTGTATCACCCAGCAGACACACTCTTCTTTCTCTCACTCTCTTCAACACACACACCCACACACACCCACACACACACACACACACTTGAACACAGTATCATTGGCTTAATGAATCTCCCAAATGTAGCAACTGAGTGGATGATGGACTGGCTGATGGATTAAAGGCCGAGTGCTGTGCTGTAGATGAATGCACTTTGAGGAAACGTAAGAAAAGGTTTTGTGCAATGACCCATAGAATTATCATGCTAAACCAGCACTGGATATGATACTATTATAGATATTATTATCATATTTGTTCAGATTTATTTGTGTATTTGGTAATTCCTCCAAATTAAGAATAATTTAATCTCTTTAAGTAACTCCAGAGTGTGAAGTAATTTATATTTTCTTAGTTAAATATGGATTTGTACTTTTTCTCTTTTAAAACTTTTTCCCGCTTTTTTCCTAATTTAGCTATGCAGATAATCCCACCCAATCAGCTGCACTCTAGTGAAGACTAGCACATGCCTCCTCTGACACATGTGAAGTCAGCCACCGCCTCTCAGAAGAAAGCGCAGCGGCTTGGCTCTGATACATCAGCTAACAGACGTCTTTGGCGTAATGTGGGGAGAGAGCGCCATCTACCCTCCCAGAGAGAGCATGGCCAGGTGTGCTCTCTCAGTTCTCTGCATTACCGGGATTCAAACCAGCGAGCTGGAGAGCTTCAGCTCCGAGCTCCGCCATTACTACTGGTGCCGGCTGCTACGCTATGCTGTGTATATATACATAGACTCCGCATAGCGTAGCAGCTGGCACCAGGAGTAATGGTGGAAAGCTCGCGTTATAGTATATTTCTAAATTATTAATGCCTTGCTTTAAATGTCAGGGCTCTCCGTATTCTAGCAAGGAGGTGTGGAGCTACTTTGAGCCTAGATAACGGTGGAAAAGGCAATTTATCAGGGCAAATTATGCCCCCTGTCACCCAGTCTGAGGGGTGTTTGGACAAATTGTTAAAATCTATAGATCTCGGAACACTGTGGGAGAACGAAGATGTGCTATTTATGTTCAGGTAAGTACTTTTTATCATGTTTTACTACAACAAAAGTCCATTTTACACCGAAGTTCTCCTTTAATATTCAGCAGCTGATTAGTTTGTTCAGCTTAATGTTTGTTCTAATTTGCATCTGGTCAAACCGCAAACCTCAGCTTAAAAACACAGCTCTTAAATGTAATAAAATTAATTTAAAGTAATTTTGGACCATTGCTATTGGTCCATTTACCAGAAAACAGTATTATTTTCCATGCAAAAATGTTTAATATTCTATGAGAAATTCTCTACTTTTATACCTGTAAAATAATAACACTCTGATAAATAAAAATGGCTTATCTTTTTGAAATCATTTTTTATAATATATGCAAGTCCTCTGCTGCACATTAAGGGGCATGATGTCTTTGACCACAGAGAGTATCAGCGAGGAAACATCTTGTCAGTTTGGCCAAACCATCTGCTTGGCCTCCACCTCAATTAACAGTTATTTCCAGCCATCTCCCTCTGAAAGCCTGCTTGTACAACTCATCTGTCAAAGTGGAGTCCCAAATGCACCGCAGTGCACAGAAGCAGGAGCTCGAGTTTAATAAAAATCACTAGTGTTTCTTCCCCCACAGCATTCGCTTGGCTTTGAGTAGAAAAGTTTTGGTAACACTTCCTATTAAATCTTTATCCATAATGCATTATGATCCCATTTATTATGCACTACATAGCATACATAATAGCTTATAATAACCACCATAAGCTTGCATAATATTCTGATGTATAAATACATACATTGTACATGTCACGGAAATGGGGGTGACCCAGGCAGGGTGACGAGGAAAGCGGACACAAGTGCAGGTAAGGGCGAAATAAATAAATAATTTATTAAATAAATAACAAATAAACAAAGAAACAAGAAAATGCGTAACAAAGATAATAAACCAATAACCAAAATAAACAGTGAAACAAAATAACATAAACCTAAACAAACAAGATATACTAGAAATAAGGGCTAGGAAAATATATACAAGGGAATAAACTAATAAACACAAAGCAGGGGTATCTACAAGGAGCCAAGGAAGACGGAAATAAACAAGAAACTAGAAACATGAACAAGTGATAAACATAGAAACTACGACGTGAAGAACAGAGGCTATGAAACACTGAGAAACTATGAAACACAGAGAGAGACGAAACAACAGGGGAAGGTGCAAAGACCGACGGAGGACAAGGTGGCAGGGGAGGGCTATTTATAGTAACATAAAACACACTAGAATTGGAAACACCTGGGGAAGGGGCGGAGCTACAAATGAGAAACACATGGTGGAAATCTACTGACAGGAGACACAGAGAGGCACAGGTCACGTGGGGAAGACACACAGAGACATGAGACAGGGCTAAGACGTGACAGTACATTATAAAGTAGAAGTATACGACTTAATAAAGACAGGTTTTAAAATGCCTTATAAAAGTATGTTAAATTTTCTTAGGAAGAGATATTATAAGGCATTAAGATTCTTTTTTATAATGTTACATACTTATGCTACATACTTATCTCCCTTTAAGTCCTACTTAGTCATTATACAAGCTTATGATATTGTATTTGCCACATACTGCATTATATGGCATTTACAGCTCTGGAAAAAAGAGAGAATTTCTGAATTAGTTTCTCTGGTTTGCTTTTTATAGATACATATTTGAGTAAAATTAACATTGTTGTTTTATTCTATAAACTATGAACAACATTTCTCCCAAATTCCAAATAAAAATACTGTTATTTAGAGCATTTATTTGCAGAACATGAGAAATTGCTGACCACAAATAATGTAAAGAAAACAAGTAAATAATTATAAAGTTTTAATAGTTCAGAAATCAATATTTGGTGGAACAACCCTGTTTTTTTAATCACAGTTTTATGCATCTTGGCATGTTCTCCTCCACCAGTCTTACACACTGCTTTTGGATAACATCTGGATAACTCCTGGTGCAAAAATTCAAGCAGTTTAGTTTGGTTTGATGGCTTGTGATCATCCATCTTCTTCTTGATTATATTTCAGAGGTTTTCAATTTGGTAAAATCAAAGAAACTCATCATTTTAAGAGGTCTCATATTTTTTTTTCAGAGGTGTTTAGCATCTGTTGCCCCCTTTGCCTTCCTTCTGTGGTCCAGCTCACCTCAAACCATCTGGATTCGGTTCAGGTCCAGTGACTGTGGAGGCCAGGTCATTTTTTGTTAAGTAAATAAAACTCCACATGTGTTCATTCATAGTTTTGATGCCTTCAGTGAAAATCTACAATGTAAATAGTCATGAAAAAAAGCATTGAATGAGAAGGTGTGTCCAAACTTTTGGCCTGTACTGTATGTTATAAAGTGCCTGATATAATTTCTTATATTAGTATGTTTGTTGTTCTCATGAACTGATATTGAAAGGATTTATGGTGGATTAGAAAGTAATTTATAAAGCATTATGAATTCAGGATTTATTTGAAAGGTTATGTGAAATTGTCATAGACCCTTTAGACTTATTTAGTTATTTAGAAATGTTCTACTGGTCTACTGTTATACTTCATTAAGAAAAATGCTTCTTTAAAAAAGGATCCGTTGAGAATTTCTTAAGGAACCAAAACTGTTTATGTCATTGCTATTGTTCTTTTTTTTATTTTAGACTTTCCAGCGCTGAAAGAACCTTTTAATCCTTTAACACTTTACATACTCAGGCATATTGATTGGTAAAATACTTTGGCTATCATTTAAAAGTGTGTAATGATGTGTGTAATGGCTTACTGGCGAGTGGTGCAACTGTCTAAGCACTGTCTAAGCAATATATTGGAAATAGTTGGTGATGTCACAGCCGTTTGTGGGCAGAAGTGCCAATGAGCATAGTTAGCATTGTTTTCTGTGGGCATAGTTGGCATTTTTCTCTAGGCATGTTGAGCTGTTCAGTAACATTACACTAGCAGCCCCTACAGTTAAATACATTTTAAAAAAGTATCCTTGGAGTTCTTATGGCATCACAGAACAAAGGTAGTGGGTATGGGCTGGAAATTGACAACGAAAAAAAACAAATTATGACTTTAAAGACCCTTCACATAGCTGTATCAATTTAAATGTTCTTCATTAAATCATGTGCATTGAAAGCATTTGTAGCACATGCCAATTAAACAGCTGCTTGCAGGTGTCTGATAGGTGTTGCTAATATTAAGATGATGTATTTCATCACCCGAGGCCGTTGTTATTAATCATGTAAGTGTTTGTAGTGTTTGTTGGCGGAGATGGTATGCGTTCAGAGAGAAGCAAACAGGGTTCGTCACTGTCACTGCCACAAGCTGTTCCCTCATCTGCTCCAACAGCAGTTTACTCACCATAGAGGAGCCAGGCCTGTGTGTTTGTGTGTGTCTCATGGATGTAGATGTGTACACAGCGCAAACACACACTTTTCAGGAGGAAGCACAGCTAAAATGTACACAGCAACAGAGATTTGTGTTATAGAATAGTGATATATGTGCATTATAGAACAAATGTTCTATTCTGAAAAAAACTATTCACAAATGTTGTACTATTCTAAAAATACTTATAACAAACAGGCTTGAATTTCAGAGTCATACAAGCAACATACAAAGGCTAACAGCAATGCCAACATGCAGCAGTAAACAGTTATGCTAAACTGTATCGAAAAACAGAAAGACCAATAAGCTGCAGGAAAAAGTAACACCAACCTGTTGCAGAAAACAGTAACGCCAACAGGTTGCAGAAAACTGTAATGCACACTTGCATCATTAAATACTAACACCAACATGCATCACTCACTAAACAGTAATATCAACATTCAGCATTAAATGAGAACTCTGGTGTGAAATTGACTTTTAGATTAGTAAAACATGATAAAGAGTTAGAGGTTAGATCGGGCCCAAAAAATCCGACCCGACCCAGCCCGAGTCCGTGCACGTTAGCGCGAGCGCTCACAACTAACACCGCGGACTGCGAGGTGCCGGCGCGCTGCCGCTGTTATGCCGAATCCGACTCCCTGCTGAATCCGACTCTGGATAGCTTATTGAGATCCAGCAATTTTTTTTTTTTTTAAGTTTGTCCAAACATGCTTTAGAATGCATGATAAACCACTGTCTTACTTTAAGATGGCAGCGTCAAAAACAGTGTTTTTTAATAAGCTTCTTATGCACTTTTAAAGTTCTTAATGCCTCTTTTCAAATGTCAGGGCTCTCTGGATTCTACCACTGAGGTGTGGAGCTACTTTGAGCCTGGATAACAGTGTAAAAAGCGTTTTATCTACAGAGGCAAAATATGCCCCACATAATCCTTTCTAAAGCATGGTTGGACAAATGGCAAAAAAAAATGACTGGATCTCGGAAAGCTGCGGGAGAACAGTGTGGGCCAAAAGTCAATTTTAAACCGAAGTTCTCCTTTAAACAGTAAGACCAACATTCAGCATTAAACAGTAAGACCAACATGCCAGATTAAACATTAACACCAACAGGCAGCAGAAAACAGCAGCATCAATGCATATCTTGGCATAACTGTTTTCTGAGGAAAACAGCAATGCCATCATGCACTAGAAAACAGTAGCACCAACATGCAGCAAAAAACTGTAACACAGAAATGCCTACTTTAATTCCAACACTAATGATGAGATTCAACCCAGAACAATGACTCCAAAATGCAGCAGATAACATGTTCACAGACATTTAACCTAAAGGTTAAAAGGTTAAAACCAATTTAATGCTTCTTCATACCCACAGCTTCTTTACAATGGGTTCTTTACGTTATCGATCAAAGAACCTTTTGTAGAATAGAGTGTATAGTCTGGATTGTTGGAATAACCTTGAGAGGACATTGCTTGAGTTCAATACCTTTGGTTGGACTGTGACTGTCTGCCTGTCTGTCTACTAATTCTAATAGGATTGAAATTCTATTGGCCTATTCTATAGTTTACGAAACTGTATGTGTTGCATGTGTTATATAGATTGTATATATATATAACATGGATGTTACTAACCTTAACAATCAAGATCAACATTAAAAAGTAGGTTTTATGTCTGTCCTGATGGAAGGTATAGGTTCTACTCTCATAGGTAAATCTGTAGTGGAACCCCTGCAAAAAGGAATAACTCAAATATGCAGCTAAAAAAACATGTAAACATACAAAAAAATGGTACATGATGCTATTTGCTGTTTATTTACAGTGATTTTCTTTAATGTCGTAATCTCCCTGCTGTGTCTTTATTGCTTTTGACTTTGGTGCCTCATTGATCTCACTGTCGTCATGTTATTTGTGTATTGAACTAGACACGGTGCTTTGCAGCAGTGGCAACAGTTGCAGCACTGTGTCACTGAGGCATGTGTGTGTGTGTGTGCCTGTGTGAGTGCTTGTGTCAGAGAGTGCAGGCATGGTTAACCTTTTTTCAGTCAATCTCCACATCTGCTCCTTGATTTTGTTTTTTTTTCTCTCTCTCGTGTGTATCTGTGTGTGTGTGTGTGTGTGTGTGTGTGTATCACTCCAGTGTGTGTATAAATTGGCAGGCGGTAATTAAATGCAGAGCTCTCCACTATCTCCTCCTCCACACAGCCCAGCGCCAGTGACGCACGAGCCAGCAGCAGGAGCATGAGTCATACAGCCCCCGGGGATCCGCACCCCTCCCTCTCTCTTTCTCTCTCTCCCTCTCTCTATCCCTATCTCTCCCTCTTTCCCTCCATCACTCACTCCTTTTGCTCCCACTTTCCTGCTCTCTGCGCTCCTTTTGCTCACTTTAACACTTCATACCCCCTTAAAGCCAGCTTTTATCTCACTATAACCCCCTGTCCTGACACTGTGTAAAAGCGTGTGAGTGTGTGTGTGTGTGTGTGAGTGTGTGTAGATTGAAGAGTGCCCTCACTCACCTGCATTTCCATTTGTTGTTTCTTGATGTTCCAGCAACTGTCTATCTCTTCCCCACTCTTTTCTTCCACCTGTAACTCCTTGAGGTTTCTTTTAGGTTTTTTTTTTCACCTCTAGAACACACACACACACACACACACACAATGTTTTTATGCAATGTCACACTTTTCCATTACATACACTTATATATTTATATTTATATTTATATTTATATATAGAAAATGAATCATCAGTATACCAATGCAGTACAAACACAATGTGCATTGTGTGGATAAGGTGCAGATATATGTAACATTCTGTTAACATACTGTAACATATATATATATGCAACATAAATATACAGCTCTGGAAAAAATTAAGAGACCACTTCAATTTCTGAGTCAGTTTCTCTGATTCTCAAATTCCAGATAAAAAATAATGTCCTTTAGAGCATTTATTTGCAGAAAAATGGCTGGATTAACAAAAAAGATGCAAAGTTTTCAGACCTCAAATAATGCAAAGAAAACAAGTTCATATTCATAAAGTTTTAAGAGTTATAGTTTTTAATCACAGTTTTTTATGCATCTTGGCATGTTCTTCTCCACCAGTCTTACACACTGCTTTTGGATAACTTTATGCCACTCCTTGTGCAAAAATTAATCTGAAAATTAATCTGAAATCATCTGACAGAAATAAAACTTGGTGGGTAGTTTTGGCTTTGTGAGACATGCACATCATTCAAGCTTCATGCTCAGACAAAAATGTGATGTAAGAAGGCAGGTTTCTTATTACTGTCCCGTTGTGCTTGATTTCTATTCTGACTCCATTCTGAGCTGCTGTGTTGTTAGCATTCATTTTCAAGTGAAGTATGCTTCTGAGAAGAGTTTGAAAGCAATTCCAGCAGTTGAAAAGGCTTGAAAAAGACCTGAATCACAGGGCTCAATTAATTCCTGAAAGCATGATGGTCTCACTGATGTATTGCCAATATTATCAGAGCATGCTGTTGAACAAAAGAAGGCGCTGCAAAAAGTGGCCATACCATTTCAGAATGCACACTCAGGTGTGCTATTCTAAAAAGACAATCAAGTGCTTGGTCAGCTGCATGACTAGACCTATTCCTGATTGAAAATATGTGGGGTGCTTGTATATTGAATGGACTATCAATCCTCCACCCTTTCCGCAAAATCTTCAGGAACTGTATGAGAACATTGAAGCAGCGTAAGATGGATTATCTCAGGACACCATTAGGCATTTGCTTTACACACTATTTATTTTTATTTTATTAAATTTTTTGTCTGCACTGGAGATCTAGCCTAATAGTGTTTCGTTTTACTGTACAACCCTGTATCAGTATAATGACAATAAATTGAAATGAATTGAATTGAATTGAATCGAATTATTACACATTTTTATAACTATTATTAAATGTTCCATTCCAAGATATTTTGGAGCATTTCTATTACTCCACTCAACATCAAAATTCACAAAAAGACAATGTGAGGAACAACTGTCAGATTTAGACTTTATGTTAAAAAGTGAATGAGGACAAAATTAAAAAAAGAAACACGTTCACAATCATCTATATGTAACAGTAATCTCTCAAGTTATATATTACCTGTACTTTATTTTTTCTGATTATTTGTGTCCAGAAAATGTATGAAAACAAACGCACACATTCACACACACACACACATTCATACACACAGCATGTGTCGCCTTATCCTGTGTTAGCTGGCCGACTGGCCCCGGTGCAGCAGCCTGTGAGCCGCATTCTGCTGACGAGTCGAGCTATTGACTGCGCTTCCCCTGCTGAGCAAAAGCAGCCTTTTCAAATCGAATAACCGAAGGGGGGCAAAGCTTATTTAGCTGCGCTACATAAACCTGTCCACACATTTCACACCAGGCCAAACATCCAGAGAGCCGGTGTGTGACGACCTGCCCCATTACATGTTTGCGGGAATGTGGATTCGTGAGCTGGGGGGTTTGTCTGTGTGTGTGTGTGAGGTTTGGTGGCGGAGTATAGAGGGAAAAAGAGAGTGTATCTTTTGCAATACAGAGCAGCAAACTGTATCAACAGATGAATCTGGTGTGACACGCACCAGCTGGGGCTCACAGTGTATCTGGAAGGCAGCAGCGCACACAGTCCCGGCTGCATACCTGTCTGAAGCAAATGTGTCTGCACAGTGGGACGAGCCAGTATGAATTATGGCCATTGTAATGATTTTAATTAGAACTTGACGTGCCTTATGTTGCATCTAAAGTGTGAAAGACAAACGTACACAGGTTAGTGTGTGTGTGTGAGTGTTTGTGTGTGTGTCGTCATTGAAAAAGTGTCGAGCTCAGAAAGCACAGCGGCCATCTCTCTCTCTCTCTCTCTCTCTCTCTCTCTCATCGCCCACCCACGCGTGTGCAGTGAGGGGTGAAAGTGCGTGGGAGAGAGTCCAGTACCAAGCAAGGTGGTAAATTGTCAGGTTCAATACTATCAACTCCGCCGCACTGTCTCTGTGAATACAACATGGAGAGGAGCAAAAGGGCAGAGAATGAGAGAGTCTGTGTGTGAAAGAAAGTGAAGGAGTGACACAGAGAGAGAGAGATAGAGAGAAAGAGGTACGGTTTAGACGTGGCTATCGAAAATGGATCTGAATGAACGTGTACATATCCATCTTTAGATGGATACTACTCAGCTCATAAACCGAGGTCAGGTTTTACCTTTGCAGCGTAACACATACTGTGAAAGATTTTTAACAACAACAAAAAAATAACTCAGGCCAACACTGTAAAAGAAACAAAACTTACAACTTTTCTCCTTAATGTGATTTTTAAGCCAGCTAAACAAAAATACTGAATTGCACCCTAAACTTTTACAAACTAGTTGCCTCAACTAACATTGTTAAGTTTCTTATTAAAAGTTTATGATCACTATGATCAGGAGATTGCCGGTTCGAATCACGTTCACGTAGCTTGCCGTTGGCTACCAGAGCCCTGAGAGAGCACAATTGGTCTTGCTTTCTCTGGTTGAGTAGATGGTGCTCTCTCCCCACATCACTCCAAAGGGTGATGTCCGTACCACAATGCGTCTGTGAGCTGATGTATCATAGTGAAAGGGGGAGTCCTAATGAGTGGGTTGGGTAATTGGTCATATAAATTGGGGGGAAATGGTAAAATTGGGAAAAAAGAGAAAAAGTTGGTCTAACTAAATAATGGGTGTTTGCAAAATTTACAATTTGTAGTTAAGCCCTAGTTGGGACCAAACCAACTACGTTGCACCTACTCAGTTTGACTCTTCAGTTGGTCTACTAAACAATTTTGCAGGGCTTTTCACCTCATGCGGTTTGTTTTGTGTGCGCTACAGCTATTTTGAGGAAAACTTACACCTTTCCCATGAGGGAAAGTGACTTGGGAAACGTCATCAGTTGCAGCCCAAATACTGTTCCATTTAGTAGTTCACAGTTGGCCAAGTTCACTACAAGTATGTGGAAGAGTTCTAGCTCCTCCCTTATCATAGAGGAGGCACAGAATGTGACTTGTGTGGACTTCTTACAGTCCCATAACCCAGAATGCACCTCACAGCCGTATTGGCGGTGGAGAAAGTACATACTTGAAAATACATTTTGAAAATACTACTGCTGTGTGATAAAATAGTTATTTTCCTATTTTCCCACACTTCCCATGCCCTGAGAGGGTGATGTCATCAAGTACGCAGCTGTTTCAGTTACAAAATAAAATTTCCTCGTCCTCAGGAGTATGCACTCACAGGCCGAACTTACCAGAGGCACAGAAGGTCATATCTGCAAGTCATACGTTTTAAAAATAGTACTGCTGTGACTGTGCAGGATCTATAGACCCAGCTGCAACATCTGTGGATCTTGAGTAGAAGTCAATCAATTCAATTCACATTAAGATCTTTATCATTAACATCTTCGCACACACATTTTTACTGAGAGCTTGTGTGCGCAGATTTACTCATTCTTGGGGAATTTATCTCTTTCTCTGAATTACATTTCAGTTTTCATTCATCACTTCTACTCCTCCCTCTCCTGGCCCTCTCCCTCGCACTGATGTTGTCACACACCACAGAGCTCCCGTCTCTTCCACTCCCATCACTCCTTCCTTCCTTCCTTTCAGACAACTTTCAATTTCCACCCGTTCCGTTCCTCAGCTATTTACATTCACAATACATCACTTTTTCAATCAGCTAAAAAACAAGCACTACAGACTTGGGTAAAAGTCACCGATCCTATAAGGATAAAGCTTAGGATAAATGTCAGGAGAGTTCTCTCTCTCTCTCTTTCTCTCTCCCTCCCCCTTTCTTTCTCCTTCTCTCGGTCCAAATCGAGAAACTGATATCGAAGGACAGACTTTTTCCCTGCATGGAGATTAAATCCATTTTTGATGTGGTTTGTAGTCGACTGAAAAAACACGATTAAAAAGTGCTGTGAAGCTATTAATCACAGATAGAATCAGAAAACAGAAATGGGGGAGAGCAAAGTAGATAAGAATCAAAATGACGTAGACAGTCAAGGTAAAAGACAGGGGAAGCATGGGGAGATGTAAGAAGTGAGAAGGGCAGATTGAGTACAAGAAAGAAGGACTTTCATCACTCTTCTGGCAGACAGAACATGCCCTGAAAATGAGAAGTGTCACTTATCAGTTATTAGCTATCTGTTCACCTTTCCCTTTGGCAAAGCAAGCCAGAAAAAAAAAATAAAGGCACAACGACTTCAAAAGACAAAGGCTGAAAAGAAAACATACAAGTAGAACATGTTTAGTCAGGCTGGGTTTATTTAGCCATCAGTTATATATCACTCATAGAACAATCACTCTCACTTAAGCCCTATCTGGACTGGATTAGTTTCTCAGGTAGACATCTGTGAAAAATATTTCACACTTCTACTAAGTTATAAAAATCTTGCATCTGGACTGCATTTGAAAAAAATAGGAGGACCAGTGAGTTTTTAGTCTTTTTCGGTCACATGACATCGCGTTCAGTAGCTCCTCCAGTTCCACTCCAGTTCCACACCAATGTTGTGTTGACATGAAAAATGAGTGTTGTGAAAAACGCGTGCCCAAAGTGTAATAACGGTGCGTGGCAGTGGACAAATATTTTATTAAACGTGAAGAGATGAAACTTTAAGATATGCCTCCAAACAGGAGGAATTACCGGAGGACCACAGAGTTCAGTAATAAAACAGCAGGTAATTTTCTTAGAGGACGTCTAAAAAAAACACATACTTGGTCGTTCCGGACGGGAATGAATTCACAGAGGACCGCGCCATAAAAAAGAAAAATTTTAAAGAAAAAAAGAAAGATACTTTAGCAAGGCCCTTAACCCTTATTTAGTGCCAGCAAACATGTATTAAACTGTGCTCTTCCCACCAGTGTGTTCTTACCAGTTCATGTCAGTTTTATTAAAATCCCAAAGGGAAGTTCAATAATTGTTACAGAGCACTGGAAACATTGCTGTTGAAAATCTGAGTCCATTATGGTATTATTGGTTGGGTGCTGGTGCCTGCCTATCCTCTGGATCAGGCTCTTCCCACTGTGTAAACTTGGGCCAATATTTGCCAGCATCTGCCTGACTCATTAGTTTCCTTTTTTTTGATTTCCCTTTTTTCCCTTGTACTGAGATACAAGAGAGATACAACTGAGATTCCTACTGCATTCTGTTCTGGTGCTGCCTGATCTGGTTCTCCATCACCCAGCCGCCTGATGCAGTGCCGTCCTGCTATGGAGGCTCACATTGATTCATTCACTCGCCACTGCACACAGCTGTGCAAATGACTGTTTAACCTGCATGGACTTTCACATTAACACTGAGCATGTGTCCTACACTCACTTGCATTCCCATAATTCATGACTCACATTAGTCATAGCTTTTAATTTTCTCACTCTTTCTGTCAGGATATTCTTGTATTTTACTTTTTGTTGTGCTATCCAGTGTTGGCTCCTCTTTAGGCTTCTTCCTCTTGATTTAAAGGACTTTATTCTTATCACTGTTACAATTGGCAAAGTTTGCTCGACAAGGGATTGGATTCCGCTAAAGCTGCTTTGTTGAGAAAAGCACTACATTAATTCATTGATTAAAAAAAAACAATGGATGTTTTTGTAAAAAAAAATTGTCTTCTAAAATTGTAGTGAATAAGTGGCAGCAATTTTTCCAGCATGGTACTGTTATTTTACAGTGTAACTTATTTTAACAATATTTATCTGTATATTTAATTACAACATGTTACTCCTATTTTGTTTATCCAATGAAATTGAACATAAAAATGTCCAAATGAATGCAGCACAAATTACCTCTGGTGGGCAAGACAACACACTGATGGTGAGTGAGTGTTGGGTGGCTGGACAGTGAGGACATGGCCGTTATGCAAATATATTACACCAGGAGCCAATAGGAAAGATGGGCTTTTTGTGTAATGTACTAGGAAATGTTAAAATGTAAAAATGTGGAAAAATAGTTTTAAAAAATTAAAGTATATTTTAAAGTATATACGTCTATTAAAGTACATTTACCAGTACAATGACACCACCACATATAAATGATCAATTTCTTTTAGAAGTAAAATAACACAAGAGGAAAAAGTAAGGCAAGCCAACTCTTTACACTGCTAGTTTTTCTCACTAAGCAGCTAATCTTCCAGGATCCGGTGCTATTTTTAGTTATTAACTTTAATTAGGAATTTCATGGGGGTGCTGTATTTACAGCAATGTTTTTTTTGTATTTGATTGATATAGTAATTTGATGTCACTTAAGGTTCATGTTTAAAAAATCTGAGTGATGTTTAAGTAAGGTTAAAGGTGAATTTTCTTACCAGTGTGAAGGCTCTGAACCATTCTATCCTATAGAACTTAACTCCACTTTACTATACACATTATATTATATTAGAATTTTTTAATGCTCTGCCAGTAATGTCCATTATTTCAACATACTCATTATTCTTATAGTATGCGGGTTTGTTTAGTAGGTGGCTTTCTGAGAGATGCATGAAGAGGTCAAATTATTTTACACAGTAATTATTATTTTTATTATTATTATTATTATCAAATGATCATGATTGTATAATTATTTACAAGCATTTAACAAAAAAAAAATCCTCGCTCTGATTTGTATTGTACTGCTCCCCTAGCAGCTCAGCTTGAGGTTAAATCCCAGAAAAGGCGGTAAAGCCCATGCTGTTAGATGAGTGCTCTGGATACATAATGCTGGTGATGATGCATTATCAGTCTTATTGCAGATACCACAGGTCAAAACCACACATCAGGCTCTAACTGTGGTCAGACAAATGGCAGGATACAAGAGAAGGTAGAAACAATAAACAGCAAAGACATATATAGTGGCGTGAAAAAGTATTTGACCCCTTAAAGATTTCTTTTGTTTTTGCATATGTGTCATACATAAAGTTTTCCGATTATCAAACAAACTTTAATATCACAGACAAATATAACCTGAGTGTATTTAAAATGGCTTTTTAAACGATGATTTTATTTACTAAGAGAAAACCTTTTTTTCATGTTTGTGAAAAAGCGTTTGCCCCCTACAAATGAACTGTGATTAATGACACTTTTTGGAAAGCTGAGTTCAATTTTATTAACCACAACCAGGCCTAGTTACTGTCAGACCTGTAGAATCAAGAAATCACTAAATCAATAATCTAACATCCATTGCCTGTAATTTGGGTACTAGTAGCCTTTTGTGCCCATCTTGCCACTGTCAAAAACCTTGTATCTTCAAATAAATATGAATTATAAATGTTTGTGTGGCCTTTGGGTCCCCAAAAACAAGCATAGATTTTTGGCAAAGAAAATCTCGTTATGTTGTTCATATTTTTATGTGAATATGAAGCTGGTTTTGACTTAGTCTTGTTGTTGGTAAAGTCTTATTCAGGATAACACCACAAATTCAAGTGGTCACTAAATTAATTGCAGAAAATAATTGTAAAAAAACATGATCTGCTAATTTAAGAGCATGGTTTATATGGATTAATGACACTTTTTGGAAAGCTGAGTTCAATTTTACTAACCACAACCAGGCCTAGATACTGTCAGACCTGTAGAATCAAGAAATCACTAAATCAATAAATACAACCTGTCTGACAAAATAAAGCAGGAAAAAGTTCTCAAAAAGCAACAGATTATGCTGCAATCTGAGAAAATGTAAAAACATATTAGAAAACAAAGTCATTGATCATGTATCAGTTTGAAAAAGGCTACAAAGTCGTAAGGCTCATCTAGGAAGTCACAACAGAACCCAAAACAACATTTAAAGAAATGCAGTTTTCACATGCTTCAGTTAAGGTCAGTGTTAATGATTCAATAATAAGAAAGAGACTGTTCCAAATTTGTATCCATGGATGAGTTCCAAGGCAAAAACACTGCTGACCAAAAAGAACACAATGGCCCGTCTCACATTTGCCAAAAAAAACCTTGATAATCCCCAGAACTTTGGGTAAATATTCTTTAGACTGATGTGACAAAAGTGGAACTTTTTGGAAGGTGTGTGTCCCGTTACATCTGGCGTAAAATTAACACATCATTTCAGAAAAAGAACATCATACTGAACGTAAAACATGGTGGTGGTAGTGTGTTGGTCTGGGGCTGCTTTGCTGCCTCAGGGCCTGCTGTAATAGATGGAACCAGGAATTCTGCTGTTCATCAGACGATCCTGAAGGAGAATGTATGTCCGTATATCTGTTCACGAATTCAAGCTCCGGCATACTTGGGTTCATACATTAATAAGTTTAATTATTTATTAAACACAGCTCAGCACATTACATTACATTACATTACATTACATTACATTACATTTGGCAGACGCTTTTATCCAAAGCGACTTACAATAGTGAAGTAAAAAAGTAATAGAAGTTAAAGGTAAAACATTATTTATATAGGGCCTACAGGAGGTCAAAGGGAAATAATAGGATAGAGAAGTGAAGGAGGGGAAGAAGGAAATGAGGTTAGAAGTAGTTAGTGTGTTAGAGGTGTTAGGAGAGTAAGTGCTCTTTGAAGAGCTCTGTCTTCAGGAGTTTATTAAAGATAGTGAGAGATTCTCCTGATCTGGTAGTGGAAGGTAGTTTGTTCCAGCATTGGGAAGAACTCTGTATGAGAACAGTCTGGATTGCTTTGTGTGAATGTTCGTTTGGTAAAGCGAGGCGACGTTCACTGGAGGAGCGCAGCGGCCGGGAGGTAGCGTAAGTCTTCAGGAGTGAGTGCAGGTAGGAAGGAGCTGTTCTGTCATCACCTTGTAGGCGATTGTAAGAGCTTTGAATTTGATGCGAGCATCAACTGGTAGCCAACACAGTTAAGAAAGTCAGCTGTGTGTGGACATTATTTGCATTTCTTTTTTTAAATGAATTATTTCTATGCAGATATGCAGAAAGTATACAGAATGCTGATACAGAAAAAGAAAAAAATACAATCCTAAACTTTACAGTACAATCCTAAACATTTCAAAGTAAATATATAATAAATATGTGTCCTACAATTTCATTGTGACTAATGAATGTCATCAAACTACTGGAACAGACATTTAATTCTTTTTGGCTTTGATTGAATAATTAAATTTGTCAAACTTTTGATTACCTTGCATTTACTAAATCTCTCGCTGTGCCACGTCCAAACCCCCTAAAACTCTGTTCCACCTTATAGCTGCCCCAGTCACAGTGTCCTGGACCCGTTACTGAACCATTTATTAATTGCAAATAATAAAATGTTTGTAGGTAACAGTTAAGCTTACAGAACATACTGTCCCATAAGGCTTCTTCTCACTGATTTATTCCAAGATATTAATAGAAATCTGTATGGGTCCAAGAAAGCATCAGATGAAATACAGTTATCTTCAATTATTCGTGGCACACCATTGCCTAAAAGTTAGAAATAATTCAATAATCAATAATCTAACATCAATTACCTGTAATTTGGGTACTAGTAGCCTTTTGTGCCCATCTTGCCACTGTCAAAAACCTTGCATCCTCAAATAAATATGAGTTATAAATGTGTGTGTGGCCTTATAGTTAAATCTGCTTAATTTAAGACAAAGTTTTAAGACAAAATTAGCCTGAACAATAACAAGGGTTCCCAAAAGCAAGTATAGAATCTTGTAATGCTGTTCATATTTTCATGTGAATATGAAGCTGGTTTGGACATAGTTTTGTTCATTGTAAAGTCTTTTTTAGGATAACACAACAAATTCAAGTGGTCACTGAATGAATTGCAGAAAATAAATTGTAAAAAGCCACGGTCTCCTAACTTCAGAGCATAGTTTATATTTATTTGCTGAATTTAACATACTACTGTTCAAACTTTGTCAAATGACTGTATAAAAATGTAAAAAAAATAAATAAACAGCCACTGGGCTTACTTGTCCACCAACACTCACAGTATCTGAAATGTTATGACATATCTGAAACAGCGATGACATATCTGAAACTTTATGGAAAGACTTGTGGAAGTAGAGCTTCCACATTGCTGTAGCAGAAGTAGAAGAAATAATAAAATAATAAGTGTAGAATAATAATACAATATCTATGAACTTCAAATCAGTATCACTGTAAGAGGTTAAGTTGTTCGCAAATTATATAAAACAAGTAAATCAATTAGTTAAAGATAATCAATAAAGAACAGGACATCATATCAGATTTATTTGACTGACAAAATATTACAGTTTAAAGAATATATACGAAGGTCTACAGTAAGAACACTTTCTTAAATTGTACTAAAACTCTACACTCTGCTACTCTAAATTGATTGATTAAGGTTAGGGTTAGGGTTCATTTTACTATTAATACAATTATCTTTCCATGCAATAAAGGAGATTTTTTTATGTTTTATTTTTATGAAGAGATGCAGAGTGATTGCACAGCTTAAGGCATTCTAGGTGGTTACTAAGGTGTCACAGTGTGGTTGCTAATGTGGTCCATGGGCTTCCTAGAAAGTTGCTAGGTGTTTGTGAGAGTATCTTATGTGGTTACTAGGTTGTTGTTAGATGATTGCTATGGTGTTTTTGGTGGTAGCTAGAGTGTTGCTGGACACTTGTTGCTGGTATTTTTAGTTTATTACTGTATTATTTATGTGGTTGAAGTAGAATTCCAGGTGGGTGTTGTTAGGTGTCTCATGTGGATGCTTTTGCTATGATTACCTTTTCAGTTGTGTGGTGGCTATAGTGGTATTTCGGGTGGATTTCATCATAGTAACAGAACAATGCATAGACATTTTCCCACATTGTTGCACTATTCATTGCTAATACACTCTAAAAACAGAGGTACGATATGAGTACTTTTTTGCACTCAATGGTACACTCTTCATTATTGTACACTCAAAGGTACAATATTGGTCTTTACAGGGTCAGATTTGTTTCCTCTGAAGTATAAAGTAATTTCTAACAGCAATAAGTACAAAATTGTACCATTTATTCGGCCAAAAGGTACATTCAGTATTCTGTATCACTGTACTGATAAACAATATATATTTTAATTGCACATTTTTTATTTGAAAGCCAGACAATTTTGGATCATCAAGTTCTTGACACATATTCAGTTGATGATGATAATGTTTATAATCTTTGTAATCTTTACTGGCACAAACCATGGGTACAAAAAAGGACTTTCACTGAAAGATACTTTTTTGTACTTCAATATAAGGTACAGCCCCAACGACAAGCTTTGTACTCTTTTAAGTACAAATCTGTACTTATATTTCTTAGAGTGTAGGGACAAAAAAAGGAAAAACACTTTTTATATGTTTCAATTACACAAACATTCTAGATTTGACTCTGTAAACTAGATTACAGTTACACTGTATAACAATTAATTCCAGTGTATTACTGTGTTTTACTGTAAATCTAAATCTATCTATATTATAGTAAATATGTACTGTGTTGTTTATATTGTATTATAACTAACAGCCAGTAATTCACTATAAATTTATAGCAAAATATTTTACAGTGATATCTCTAGCTGTGTCCTTGAGCAAAGCAATTAACCCGTCTCTTCCACTGGTGACACAGTGCTGCTCCCAGACTGGATGCCGTTAGGCAGTATAAAATTAAAATAGATGAATAGAGCACAACTCCAGCCAGAGAGACAGATATCCTGACTAATGTTTTTTTTTTTTTTTGCTATCATGTGAAAAGTATAAGATTAAGTGACTTTTATCTACTATTAAACTAACATGAGGCTCAGGAAGCATGTTTACGTTCTTACACTTTATATAGCGCAGAGCATCAAGTGCATCACTGTGGCACTGTGGAATAAAATAAAAATAGCAGAGCTTATAAGTGAAAAACTACATTCAGCTGATGTACGGTCTAATTAAGATAGATTCTCCTTCCTCTGGCTGGCTGTGGCAGGCTGCCCAGTTCTGAAGGAAAGCTATATGAGCCCAGCCAAATACTGAATCATTCATTTATATGTCCACTGATTAAAGGTCAAATCTCTGCTGCAAAAATAGCTTAAGAGGCTGGGGTTGCCTTTAATGCTTCTTCTATCAAATCTAGCTGCAGAATCCAGATCTTGCAGTGTAATAATGTGTATGAGTTGTTTATTATTATTATTACAAAGGAAATATCCACCAATAGAACAATATATGTGTATATATGGAATTCTAATGGTTTTGCCAACTAGAGCTCTCAGACACAAAAAAATTAAATAATAATCAGTAAATCAGAAAAGCAGCTTACATTTACATACAACTGAAGTGGCGATCTCTACTGATTTTGTGTATTCATTTACAGTGAAGTACGGGATCTTTGGGCAAACTATGGATTTTTAAGAATGAATATCAAACATTTTGTAAAAGAACAATAGATCAAAAAATCTATTTAACATGATTTTTTCATTTTACCCCATTTTTTCCACTGGCTAAGTACACAATTCTTGATCATTTGAACTCCCTCTATTACTATCAATATCCTTAACACTTAAAGGCAGTAAAGGCTAGAACATGCCTCCTCCAAAACATGGGAAGTCAGTTACCTCCTCTTTTCTATCTGCTGCTGGTGCAGCATCACAGAATATTCAGTGCGCTCAGAGGAAAGCACAGCGACCCAGCTCTGATACATCAGCTAACAGATGCCTGTGCTGACCAGCATCACACTAGAGCTGATGAGGAAAGAGAGTGCCCCCTACCCACCCAGCTGGCAACAGAATGATCAAGCAGTGATCATCGGATCACAGTGACAGCGCCTACGTCTGCTAGACCAAAACAAGCATGATGATTTATCAATGACACATGCATTTGATCAGCCAAGACAAGTTTGATATGTGTTTACTATGTGTTTAGTATGTGAGTCCTTATTTTCTACGGAAAGATGCAAAGTTAACATTGCTTACAAACACTGGACTTGGACAATTAACAAAATGTTCTCTAAAAAAATACAAAAAGTCTATTAAATTAATATGTTTAACCCCTTAGCAGGCCTTGGCCTGTATACAGGGTAAGTGTAGGTGATACAGAACAAATTTCTCTGCTGTAAAATTATTTTTTTTACATTCTGAAAACATTAAGGGCTTTGGAGACTTTTCTAGAAGACACTTAGAGAAGCTGTTTGTTCACTCTCTACTCCACATAATAATTTTAGATCAGTAAGAGGAATCAACCCTAAATACTGCATATTTGACAATAGACATAAAAACTAGACAACAGTGATTAAACAAAGGGTTTGAAGGACACAAAATGTTTGACTTGTATTCAGGAAAATATACATTTTAAAATGTTCATACCAATTTTATGAATTTTATAACAGTTGCATATTTTCTTCCATTTTTTTTATTTATTACAATTATAATTATGATTTTTTTAGTAATGTTTCCTATTAAACATGAAACCTTAAGTAATGTTTTGATACAAATCCTCAAGATATAGGTGTGTAAAATCAGGCAGAAAAATATAAAAATTGTATAAAACATTGAGTGTTATGGGGTTAAACATTAAGGCTTGAACAACATTATTATTCGCATTGCGTATCCTCTCTGTAGAGCTATTCAGTTTTCAAACTGCCCCACAATGCATGGATTGATAACACATAATGTGCTGAAGTCATCAGTATATGACCACAATGCAACTTAAAAAAGGACCGCAAAGGAATATGATATAGTAATGTCCCCTAATTGAGTTAGGGAGAGCTGAAGACAGTGGCTTATCAGCCCAGGGACAGTGACTTTGTGCAGTTATTGCAGGATTGTATTTTATGTGGGCACAAAGAATCTTCCCCCAGACTCATCTGCTGATTTGTGAATGCAATGTAATGACTGTAGCCCACTGCAGATAATATTTCAGTGGATAATCCATATGTGTAATGGAAAAGTAAATGAGCATTACCTCCCTCATTACCTCCTGCATTTTAAAGAGCTTTTAGAAAGAAGGCTCCATGCAGCTGATGTGCTGCAGCAATCTTAGCAGTTAAGTGATGCTGTAGGTTTGCACAACACTTCAGTGAACTCTAATTAGAACAAGGCTGTTAGTGAGCTAGGGGAATACTCTAGTGATAGTACACTCTAAAATAAAGGGTTGCTGGCACGGTCATACAGTTCTGGAAAAAAAGAAAAAAAAACTTCACATAATGTGGATCTTCATTAAACTTTAAAAGGTTCTTCAAACATTGACATTGATCTTATTAACAAAACTATTGCTCAAAGAACCAATCACTGAAAGGATTCTGTAAAGGATATACAAGTGTTTTTTCTATGACTTTCAATGACTTCACAGAACCCTTAATGCCACCCCATTGTAGCCATGCCATAGAACTCTTGCACATTTTGCATTTCACACTTCACTTTGCACAAAATTGACCAATCCCTGTATTTCACACTGTTATAAAACTTCCACTGTGTAAATTAAGGGATTTATAAATTAAGTATATTATGTGTATTTTTATATGACTACCTCTGTATATATGCAATCCCATTTTCTGCGATTTGACATATTTGCTTTTGCTTTATATTTTTAAATAATACTACCTTCATATTGTATCTTATAGTTTTGTGTGATAGGGCAGTCATCAACGCATTTCACTGAAAGTTGTGCAATATATGTATGTGACAAACTACAAATTGTAAGCCTGAAGACTGTAAAGAAATGTAGTTCAATGTAGTCTAGCAAATAAATGTGCTGATATTGGGAAACATTAAAATACATTTCAGGAAATTTATGGCACTTTTCCACTGCATTGTACCTACAATACTTAGTTATACTTTTTGCTTTTCTATTAAGCAAATTTACCTTAAATTTAAATTAGTACCTGTCTGCTCTGGGTTCTGTTCAGCTGAGTAGGGACTAAATGTGACATGTACACCTTGCAGAGTTCTGTGTTGCCTAATTGTGACTCTATACATGCTTCTAAAAATCCAGCTGGTCATCCAGAAAAATATACCCTATACTGGTAGGCTAGCTCGCTAACTAGCTCTTGACCAGCATAGGGAATGTTTTTTCTGAGTGACCAGCTGGTAATGAGCTGTTTTTTTAGCAGGGTAAGTTTGCAAAATCTTTACATTACCAGATACATTTCTGCAGGGAAATGTGGTAGTGGAAAACAATAAGAGAGTATTGCCAAGTAAAGTGTAGGTAACATGCAGTGGAAAAGCACTATTGGAAAATGCTTCTCAATACCCCACCTAATATGCAGATTGGATTCAAAACCCACAGAGTTTATAAATGGTATTGTCTTGCCTTGTTTGAGTGTGGTATGAAACCCCCGACCAAAATATTCCTTTCTGCTTCAAAGTTACTGTCTATTATGTATTTTTCTTGTTTTGACAGTGTGTAGACCTGCAACTGTCCACTAGGGGAACTCTAACTCTAAAAGAGTCTAGAAAAGACTCACCTAAAGAAACATTTAGGGCTCCTACCCTTTCACACATCCATTTTATTTCTGTTAGCTTGATAGCTAGCTCTGTTTACTTTATCCTATCTTTGAGGAAAAGAAGGGGGTGAGTGACATTTTGTTTTAACAACTTTTTTCTCCTATTTTAAAAGCATGAAGTTTGTGTTTTATAATTTTTTAAAATAATGGTTGGTTTCTTTTGTTTCAGGTTAATTAGCTTGTGTTTACATTAGCTATTTTGTGTGGTGTTTTGGCCTATACTCACCCTTGGAACCAAATTCCGATTGAATAAATTCATACTGGTTCATACTAACATATAGCATCTGGTGTTCTGTCTGGCAGAGGGTCTGGGGAAAGAGACCTATGGAGTGAATTTTGTGCCAAAAGTTTTACGCAAAAAATTTAAATAAAAACCATAATCAAAAGTTTAAGAATCAAAAGAGAAAAGTGTATTAGGCAAATTCAAAAGAGAAAAAATATATAGCAAATATATATATATATATATATATATATATATATATATATATATATATATATATATATATATATATATATATATTTAATATAATTGGCTACTTTATTATTCTTTTGAGTTATTCAGTTTGGATTTTGTTAGTCTCTGCTTTCATTTTTGTGTTTTTGTTGATTTTGCTGCTAAAGACTTTTTACATTTGGGATCTCTCTTTTGCTTCTGCTTCATTCTTTTGCAGGTTTGGCACAGTTTTTACGGGTGGGTGCTTAAAGTATGCTATTTATCTAGACAGTGAGTTAGCTAGGGTTAGCTTGCTGGCAGGATGGGCATGGCAGGTCTTAGACAAGCATTCAGGGTAAGGTCAGTGCAAAATCAGCTGACCAATGATCCCCACCCACCTGTGAAAAGTGTACTAAAATTCAGAAGCCAAAAAAATTAAGTAGAAGCAAACGAGAGATAACAGAAGTAAAAGTCTTTAGCAAAGTCCACAAAAACCCACAGATAATCCACAAAAACATCAGTAGGGCTGATAAATACAACATAATAATGTTCTGATATGACTGTATACATCATCTTAAAAGTATGTCTCGATCTCTGGTATTCTAAAAATTGCTCATTAGAACTTTATTTCAGTACCGTTTTTTTTGCTCCTTTTTTTTAATCTAAAGTACTTTTTGAGCAAATGGTGCCAAAAAAGAGTTGGATAATTATTTAGACATATAAATAACCTTTACCTTTACATTCTTTACCTTTACCTTTTCCTTCCTTTAGGGAGCCAAAACGTTTCTTCCACAGCATTTCTCTAAGATCCCCTTTCTGTTATATGTATGTTTTGCCCAAGTAGGTCAAGCCAGTAAAGAATGTACCATCAGTCCTTCACCAGTCCCTCACAATCCACTTTCTCTGCTTCTCTTTTGAAAAAGCTCTTGTGTCAGAGCCTCGCTTGGCGAGGAGCATGACTCACACTGGTAATTTGACCACTCATGCAACTGCAATCGGCTTTAGATTATTACTCTGTCTACAGTATGACAAGGATTATCATTATCTGCAAGCCTCTGATAAGATGAAAAATCAATAGCACGACCCACCATCACAGACGCAGCTAAAGCAATGACTAACGAGAGAAAAGGCCATATAGTTGCCTGTGCTTCGTAAAATTACTGATTGGGGGCACCACAAAATGAATGTGGAAATGAACCTCACCAACATCGTCAGCAACAAGATGCTTTTTAAAACATGAGCCCTGGGTGAAGCAGAATGTATGGACTAATATGTGTAATATTTTGAGTAGTTTTTGTGATCAGTATTGCTGACAGTCTGTTTACGTTTTAACCTCCGATTCCCTTATCTGCCCATTCCCCAGTCCTATTTCCACACCTGGGTTGCCAGGTATGGACCATATAAGTGGGCAAACATAGTGTGTTGCAGCCTCAGCATCCTTCTAAAAAGCATCATGACCATAGAGAAAGTAAAACACAAATAAACAGCCATGAAATAATGTTTGTCAGATAGGTAAAGCTGCATGTTTTTCAGATAGGTAAAGTGTCCAGACTAGTGCAAACAGACACAGCTGTTTACTACTTCTTCAGAGACCAGCATGGAAAAAAATTAGAGACCACTTAAAAATGATAAGTTTCTTTAATTTTACCAAATTGAAAATTTGGAAGAGTGATGATTACAGCCATCAAACCAAGCTAAACTGCTTGACTTTTTGCTCTAGGAGTGGCATAAAGTTATCCAAAAGCAGTGTGTAAGACTGGTGGAGGAGAATATGCCAAGATGCATGAAAACTGTGATTAAAAACTAGGGTTATTCCACCAAATATTGATTTCTGAACTCTTAAAACTTTATGAATATGAACTTGTTTCCTTTACATTATTTGAGGTCTGAAAGCATCTTTTTTGTTATTTCAGCCATTTCTCATTTGACAAGTGAAAATATTTTATTTGGAATTTGGGAGAAATGTTGTCCGTAGTTTATAGAATAAAACAACAATGTTAATTTTACTGAAAGATATACCTATAAATAGCAAAATCAGAGAAACTGATTCAGAAACTGAAGTGGTCTCTTAATTTTTTCCAGAGCTGTATGATAAAAAAAAAACTTTGACTCTATGTTTATTCAATTTAGAGACAAATGTGATTATACGCTCCCTGGCCAAAAAAAGGTCACCACCTGGATTCAACTAAGCAAACAGTTAAGAGTCTCCCATTGGATAATTACTGCATGGGTGATTATGTTTTAACTGGCAACAAGTTATTTAACTCGAACTGATACAGTATTTAGCTTTTTATTTGTTAAACAACCATGTAAAAAGACTCATCCTGTGGTCATGGAAAAGATGTTAATCTGTTTTAGAAGGTTCAAATTAATGACATGCTTCAAGCAGAGAAACATCTAAGGATATTGCTGAAACCACTAAAATCAGGCTAAGAACTGTCCAATGCATTATTTAAAAAAAAAGTGGAAGGATGGTGGGGAAACATCATCTTTGAGGAAGGAATCTGGTCCGAAAAAAATCTTGAATGATGGTAATCTGCAATCACCTAAATCTTTGGTGAAATCAAATCATGATTTGGTGAAATCAGCATGAGGTCAGCTGACTACCTGAATATACTGAATGACCAGGTTATTCCATCAATGCATTTTTATGGCAGGATTCATCGAGCTCAGATTGGGAAAAAGTGAGGAGTTCAGGGAGCATGAGACACCATTTTCACACATGGATTGGCCACCACAGACTGCAGACCTTAACCTCACTGAGAATCTATGGGATGTGCTGGAAAAGGCTTTGTGCAGCGGTACAAATCTCCCATTATCAATAGAAGATTTTGGGAAAAATTATTTCAAAAATTAATGCAAATCTGGAAAGAAATGAATGTTGTGACATTGCAGAAGCTTGTGGAAACAAAGTCACATAATCAAAGCTAAAGGTGCTCCAACGAAATGTTACAGTGTTTGACCTCTTTTTGGCCAGGTATTGTACAGGGCTTGGACATTGAAACTAAAACACCTGTAATTTTAGTTTGGGAGGTTTCGTGGCTAAATTGGAGCAGCCTGGTGTTTAATCTTCATTAATTGCACATTGCACCAGTAAGAGCAGAGTGTGAAGGTTTAATTAGCAGGGTAAGAGCACAGTTTTGCTCAAAATATTGCAATGCACACAACATTATGGGTGACATACCAGAGTTCAAAAGAGGACAAATTGTTGGTGCACGTCTTGCTGACGCATCTGTGACCAAGACAGCAAGTCTTTGTGATGTATCAAGAGCCGCGGTATCCAGGGTAATGTCAGAATACCACCAAGAAGGATGAACCACATCCAACAGGATTAACTGTGGACACAAGAGGAAGCTGTCTGAAATGGATGTTCGGGTGCTAACCCGGATTGTATGTTGCTATTGCTAAACTTCTTGAACTTGTTTTTTGCTCGTTCATTTATTAAGGTTCAGTGATTTTAGCTCTGTTAAGCTTGCGTAAGCTTCGTGACTAGGGGAGATGGGGCTGACGACTCTCTTTAGTATTTTGAACGTGGACAATGGTAACCATTTTTCACGCTTGCTGTCTTTTGGTACATATTGTTCCTTTAAAGACAGCAACACGATGCCTAGAGAACAGAATTACTCACTATTACCATGGTAATAGCAGATAGCAGAGCCTATGTTCAAACACAGAACTCGCTTTTGCTGTAGGCTTTTTTTTCTTGGATAAGAAATAAGAAGGCAATTTTTTTTTCTCCTCTATAGAAAGATATATGCGTGCGTAAAAGATAAAGTGTGTGTGTGAATGTGTAAAATGTTTCTCTTATCACTCTCTTTCTTTCCCTCTCCCTCAAACACTAACTCACTCTCTTACGCACACACTCATACGCCCACGCCTAAACTAAGGAAAAGCCCTAGAAGAGCGCTTCGTGTTTGCACGCCCCCACACAGAGGCTTTTTTTTTTTTTGCGAGCTTGCGTGGGCTGGGTGGCTTCCCGCCTGATTTCCAAACGAAGGACGACACGCTCCTCCCACGCCTTGCCGTCTGCCTCCATTACAAATGGGCTCATTTAAAGAGCTCCCTCGGAAAGGTTTGGCTGGGTGAAATGATGGCTGCTGCAGCGAGAGAGATTGATCTGGGGGGAAAGACTGAACCGCAGCGCACGCCGCCTCATTAACTCCGAGTCAGAGTCGCGCGCGCAGGCGATCCGTCTCCAGCATGAACGCGCGCGGCAGGGCGGAAATGAGGAGTAGGAATCCACTGTCCTTTTAAGGTCCCACAGGCCACAGGGAGCAACAACGCTTTGTCAACAAAGTGTTGTTCACTCTCTGACGTAGAAAGAAAGCACTGGAACACTTCCTTTTGTGTCTCAGATCGACTGCTGTGTTTGGGATGCTTCGCTTGTTCAGTGGTCACAGTGTAGCAATGGTTTAGGATGAATAAAATTTTAGAGAGTCCTGGTTACAGTATGGTGGAAAAGCTAGAAAGCATTATGTACGAGTTACATCACAGTAATGAGGCTGACAACCAAAACTGTGGTCTTTAGCACTTGGGCAGCCTCTAAAAAAGCCTTGGGGCTGGAAATTGGGGTGGGTGAGGGTAGAAGGGAAAGTAAAGGTGGTAATGCATTGTCATGCAAGCATTTTGTAATGTGTGGGCTGAAACATGCACTCTTGAAAGGGGTATCCGGTTAATGGAGTTAATTCTGTTTACTGCACAGGGCTCATAGGCCTGACATATTCTAAAGAATGCAATGATTTGCAAACACTAGAACATAAAAAAAAATAAAAACAGAGAAGATCATGTAAACATATGACATATTATTTGAACACGCGAACAATGCTTTCTGGAAGTGTTCCTGATCTCATGCAGTGATTTCCTGTATAGAATCATGCTTGGTTTTAATGCAGTGCCATCTGAGGACCAGAAGATCACCAGCATCCAGTACTGACCTTGCCTTGTCACTTAAGCACAGGGTTTTCTCCAGATTCTCTAAATTTTTTGACGATAATAATATGTCTTCTAAGTGGTGAGATACCCAAAGTGTTTGTAACTTTATAAATTAACATGAATAAAAAATTCTAAATTGTTCAACAATTTTAAGACATGTTTTTGCAGATTGGTTAACCTCTGACCATCTTCGCTACTATTTGTTTCTAAGAGATTTTCCTCTGTTTTTATTAGTGCAAATTACTTTTCCAGCCCTTTGTTGCCCCCCACAAACTTCTGTTGCTGACATCAAGTTTTTCATGAAATTATATAATGTTTCAGCATCACATGAATTATGTATTCTTTCTTCTACTGTGAATAATATATGGTCTATGAAATGTGAATATCTTTGCATTCTGTTTATTTACATTTATCTACATTTTACACAGCTTCCCAACTTTTTGGAACATGGGTTCTTTTGCACTTTGGTGTTTCAGTGTTTAAAGGCATAATATGCTGTCAGTCTTTCGTTAGATGTGAGTAAGTAATTTACCTAAAAGTGTTGTAACATTCCAGTCAATCTCGACCCCCATTAAGTCTTGATCAGACAGTAATTCACAGAAGCAAGGCTCGATTTGAGATGCATCACTTATGTAGTGTGGACAAACAGCCGCCTCCATGTGATGTTAATGTAAGTCGACAGCTGCGTATAGTGACCTAAAATCTTTCCTGACAGCCATGCTAAAATGTTGTCCACCCTTTCTCTGCGTGACCTAATCCAATTCATCCTTCTTAAACTATAAAAATGTGTACAGCCTATTTCACCTAACTTCTTTAAGCTTTATTTGTTCAGCACAGTAACTGAAGTTGCATAGGATATGAGGACAAGTTAGTGAGTACATTGCCAAGACGTTTTCATACTCAGTGTAAAGGTGTCATAAACATTAAAAATGCTGTAACAAATAATTTCCTGAAGAAAAGATTTGTTGTACTGTAGGGTACATCTCTAATCTATCTCCTGCTTTGCTTGGCTAAAGTTGCTGAGTGAAATGCAAGCGAAGCAGGAATATGAAAAGACAGATGTAAGCTATTCACTTAGATGATACGGTGAACGTGAGACCTGAATTTTCAGTTTAATGGAAAAGGGAAGATTTATATTCATGAAAAAAGGGATATTACAAGAGAGCCAGCCACAGAACTAAATCTGGGATTTTCCCTCAGCACTTTTTTCTGAAACTGGAACAGAGTTTGGTGCTGAGCCAAGCAACCCATTCAGATATTTCTGAGAGCCTGTTAGGGACTTCCTTTGTGCAGCGTTTGTGCTATTTTTTTTTTTTTTTTTTTGTGGATTGTTTCATTACTGCAAATTAACAGTGAAATTTCTTTGATTGCAGATGAGTCTGCATCACACCTAAAGTGTAACGATTCTGCGGCAGGATGCAATTGCGAGTCAGCCTTTTTATTAGTAGCCATTTCAAAACAAAACCTAAGAACAAAAACTGGGACAAAGAAACAGCTACACTCAAGATTCCACTTTTGCAGCTTAGCTTCCCTTTCGCAATTTGACGATTTAAAGCAGCATTACGAGAGAATTAGTGTATTGGTATTTCTTGCCCCTGGACTCCCACTACAGTCGGGAAATATAATTTGTGCTTTAAGCCACTCCTAAAAGGCACCCTTTACACATGCATTTCTGGACAAGCTGAGGGATACAGAACCGTCATTTAAAGTGAAAGAAGCACTTGAAAGACTGTCAGGGTACAGAAATATGACAGGATTTGACATAAATATAAGGTTAGGCAGCGTTACACAGAAGCATTGTCTTGCCTTCTTAACCAAAGTTACATAGTGCATCCTGGAGTTGCCATTAAAGGAGAACTTAGAAGTAAAATTGACTTTGGGTGTAGTAAAACATAGTAAAAAGTACTTTCCTTTGTTAAATAACCCACCACCGCTCTCCTACAGCTGAGATCCAGTAATTTTGTGCTATTTGCCCAGCACTCTGTACAACGGCCATATCGGGTCATTTTGCCTCAATAAATCGCTTTTTAAAACATTATCCGAGCTCAAAGTAGCTCCAGCCTCCTTGCTAGAATCCAGAAAGCCCTGCCATTTAAAACGATGCATTAATAATTTTAAAAGCGCACAAGAAGCTTATTAAAAACCATTGTTTACCTCCCGTGCCATCCCGCCAACATTGTACTGATAATGACAGACATATATACATACACTCTGCATAGCCTGCCTCCTGGCGCTGGCTGCCAGGAGGTGTGGAGCTACTTTGAGCCTGGTTAACGGTGTAAAAAGCGATTTATAGGGGCAAAATATGCCTCAATAAGGTTTGATGGGCAAAAAGCACAAAATTACTGAATCTCAGAAAGATGTAGGAGAGCGGTGGTGGGCTATTCATCAAAGGTAATTACTTTTTTATAATGTTTTACTACACCCAAAGTCAATTTTACACCAGAGTTCTCCTTTAAATAGACGCTTTTCTTTTTATTCCACAATTCAGTGAAGCATTACAATGATTGTATAGCTGTTTATTTGATGTTAAATGCTATGTCTTGTTGATTTAATATGAACAAGAAAAGGCTACATTTGAAATATTGAACCATAGATCATCATTTATATACTACTACTACTACTACTACTACTACTCATATAAACCCACCCACATGCATACACACTTCAATCTCACATTGATAAAAATATTCCTGAGCGAGAAAGAAAAAGTAATTATAAGTATGCTCTGAAAGATCAATCCATGTTTCAGCCATGTTTTGAAATTCAGCACTTATCTGCTGCTTGGATTTCTCCCCAGTACACAAACAAGATTGTGTGTTGGATGAGCGCGAATGCAGGGTGAGGGAAGGTGAGTCACTGAGTGGGAATGGACGCTGCAAACAGTTTCTCCTCTTAGAGCTCAGCGGCAGTCGATAACGTTCAACACCTATAACACAATCTGCCCTTTGGCACCCTGTTAGGTCGCTGTCTCCTCTGCCACCTCTTCTCCCACCCTGCAGGAACACACACATCCACATCCACGCACCCACACATACATATATATGCTGCTTAGACTGTTATAATGCATGCACACATGATCTGATGAAACATATAAATTAACTATTTTCTTACAAGGTCCTCACACATTGATGGAGCTTAGGTACCCTTTCAAACCTTTTTGCTTGACAGTGATGATAAATTGCATATACTGTACCTATGTTAAGATCTATTTACACACTATAATTGCCAAAATATCTGCTCGTCTGCATTGTGTTGTGGTCACTCATGATATGAGGCTTGGATGCAGCTGCTCAGCAATGGAAACTCTCCATTGAGTCTTTATCTATGTTCCAATGTTCATGAGCTAATCTGAAGGCCACATAACATGTGGAGGTCTGTAGTCAGTAGCTGCACAGCCCAAAATGGGCAAAAGGCATGTACTAATTATTCTTATAATTAAGCATGGGTGTGTTTTGGGCGTAACATGAAATAAACAAATCAGCCTGTCACTTGTCATTCATTTCCCTTAATAGCCAGAAGCGCTTTTGTGATTCTCAGCAAAGAAAACTTCTGCTTATTCTTAATGTAAATGTTGGGTTTGTGCACTGCCGCAAATCCTTGTGTGTATAACGAACAAAAGTGTGCATGTGCATGCTCTGTGCGCATCTCTGTTGCCAAAATAGCAATGAATGTCTGACTGTTGACCATGTTCATTTCAGTCAGTGGCGCACCTGTGTTTTTGCTATTCTGTTGTCAAGATAGCAATACGCCAGAAATGTGCATGAACACACCTCACTTACCTTTAGACCACCACCTCCATCTACAGTATTTAGATATATTTGTAAGCTCTGTCATTATTTAAGTGACACAGACGCAAGGCGTAAAAATAGACTTGCTAGGGTGTAAGCAAGGTTGGCAATGAGCATCGAAACACACCTTGCTCAGGGTGTGTTGCACCCTAGTGTTACAAAGCAACATTTTTGTTTATTTTTCTCTGCAATCCCATGTATGCATTGCACCTTTCATAGTGCATACGTGCAGTATGTCTGTTACGGCTAGTCAACATGGTCAACATGCAATTGCAGAGGATTGCATTTGTGCATTTTTTGGACTGCAACAGCTCTTTAGGAGTCTCTCTCTCAGTCTCTCTGTCCGCCGTGGTGTTGTCTCTAGCCCCCTCTCTCCCTCTCTCTCTCAGCAAGAGGGAAAAAAACCCAGAGTACTATTTCATTCATCCCTCTCGCGCTCATTCATCTGGGCACTGCAGCGTAGCGAACGCTCGCGGCTTCGATCGACGCGGACGGTCTTATCAATGGAAAGCGGTGACGTCAATGGGCTCCGGTGACGCGCCGTCACGTGGACGCAAGAGGGCCCGCATATAAAGGCGGGGAGTTGTCCAGGGTGCTGAAAATATCCCTCAGCGCCGTCACGAAGACGTGCTACAGCGGCGTAAGCAAGAAACACCCTCCTCCTCCCTGATCTCACTCACTATTATCACACTCTCCTCTCACTCTCCACACACTTTATACCTTCATACAAAAAGAGGAAAAAGCTCCATCCAGACTACCACCACCACCAGCAGCAGCGGAAAGAGAGAATAAACCAGTAAAACCAGTCCTGACGTCAAACTTCCACCAGCAGAGCAGAGGGAAGGGAAAAGCGCACCGGACCACGTCACGCTCGGGATCCCGGTAAATCCTCATTTTCATACAATAACAAAAGATCAAAGTGAGAGAAAAAGTGCTTTACAGCGCTCGTGCGCGGCGGGAACGGCGCATACTGTAACTCTGAGCGCAATAATGTAACGCATGCGTGTTCGGGAGGGTTTAAGAGGCAGTTACAGAAAGATACATGCGTTGCGCATTGATGACTGTTTTTTAGCCTAACGATCATGGAGAAGAAGGCATATAAAAAGACGTTTTAAAACGTGCGCTGCTCGTTAAAACTGCATGGAATTTAGCTTGAAAGCGAAAAATACATTTATGTGACTTGTTTACCTATGCATATGTTTGTTTAAAATAATTAAGAGTTAAAAAATAAAATAATGTCATTTGCAAGATGTTAATTTTTTTTTTCAAACACGTTAAAAAGATATCGTTTTACTTTCAATCAGAATGGCATGTGTTCTATTTCCAACAAGCACGCAAAAAATGTCTTTTTTAACTACATCCTGCTTACTGTGACTGAATCTGCTCACTGTTGATTGTGTTTAAAATGGTTTAAGGTTTTATATTTTTAACAATAAATAAACAAACAAACAAACAAATAAATAGATAAATAAATAAAAATACTTTCCACTGTTTTTACTGACCATTTAACGAGGAACAACATCACTGGGTGGAGTCGGAACTGATGCATCAGCACCATCAGCACCACCATCATCATTATTACCACCACCACCACCATCATCATCTTCATCATCATCCTCACGCTCATTTGAGTCAAATAGAGCTCTAGATCAGGCGGCTTGCCAGTAAATGACGGCAGTACACAGCAGAGCTACTTGTTTGTGATGATGATGTTATGTTTCCTGGTCACGATGGAAGTTGTGGGAATTCAGGAGATCAATACGGCGGTCTCCAAATTTCAGCATCGCCTACATTATTAACACCGCCACTCCCCCGCTCTTTCTCCTCTCTTTCTTCAGCATTCCCATCATCATAGCTAATAATAGATAATAAGTGCTCCCTTTGGAGACCGCAGAAAAAAAGGTTTCACTTTTTTTACTTAAAATGTTTAGTTTTTACCTGCATTTTGAGATGTTTCTCCTGACCAAGCCCATTCTGAACGAGATTGATGAAAACTACTGGTTTAAAATAGAGCTCATAGAGAGATATAAAGAGTATTTGTTACTATATTGGTTAGAGAATATTTGAATATTTTAAATGTGAAGCAGGTCATTACCTAAAAGGTGTTGAAACTTAAGATACCGTATCGTGGCTTCCCCAGTTCTTCTTTAAAACAGTCCGGCTTAGCGCAGAAGATTACGCGAAGGCACGGCGTCTTAAAGGCGGATTACTAATGTGCTTTGGCGCGGTTACCTCCCCAGAGCATCCTACTGGAAGCGAAGGCAGTAGAAAGGGACAATAGAGAAAAGGCAGTTACTTCTTGGAAGAGAGGGTTTTATGATATTTTAAGCGCGGTTCTCCGGGTGCACATATCATTTTTACAGACATAAAAATAGGTTTATTCCAACAAGAAGCTCAAAAAAATATCTAAAAAGTTTTTAAAATATCATAATTTGATTATTGTTTCAAGCACGAACTGACTTTTGTTAATCTGTTGCATCTGTTAATTTAGTTCAATCTTATATATGACCGTCTAAATTATGGTAAATGGTTGTACACATTTAGTTAATTATATTAATTGATGCAGGTTTCTACATAATGAATAGCAAACTCTTGGAAAATAAATCCTTATTAAGTTCAATTTACTTTTTTAATCTATTAAGTGCGATGTAAAAAAGCATCTACATCTGTTACATATAAGAATTACCGATGTAAAATAAACTCCATTTCATTTAGTATTTACAGCCACCAGTTACAATGTAGACCCTCAGAGACTTTATCTCTAAGGGTCTCTCTCCTTTTTTAGCGCACCTTTGGTGCCGCACTCTTCATGCCTCCCCCGAAGCGCCTCTCGTCAATTTGCAGTCAATTAGAAGAGCAGAACATGCAACAGACATCAATTATAATCAGAGCAGAGCATGTGTTCATCTGCTGCGCCCTGACTCACGTCATTCCTGCAGTGTCTGCTCTTTTGTTTGTTTGTTTATTTATTTATTTATGATAGATCATGCAGTGCGCACTTGATGGTGACAGAAATCCATCATCTCTTATCTAAATAATTAAATGCAAATGTGCTGCAAAATAAATGCACTGAATCCATAAAAGCTTATTATGTTAAGCATAAAGCTTCTGTAATAAAACATGTCGACTGAAGTAGAGAAGTGTGTAAGGATAGTTAAATTAATTGATTTATATATGTATATAATTTCCTTTTTTTCTTTATTTTAATGCATTTATTTCTACATGAAAGGATGTCTCACATTAAAGGACATTAGCTTTCTTCTACTGTGGACATGGGTTGATCCATTGTGAATCATATAAAACTGCGCACCATGCCACCAGGAAAAATGTTCCATGTGCACAAGGCAGCTGAGCTTGTGCAATGAGTGTGTGGATACTGCTTCTTATGAGTATTTTTTGTTTGTGCAGTAATATAAGTAATGAGGCATTTGTGAGGTCAACATTTGACCTATGTTTGATCTTCTTTGACCTTTTCTTAGTATGTCCTTTTCTTTCTTTCTCTCTGTCTCTAAAGGCGCACCACCTTCACACCTCTCCCCAAGATCTGCACGGTCATGATCCGGTGGCAACACGTTTCAAGTGCCCCAGTTGTGCTTCTGTTTATTCTCTTCAGTCTTACATTTGAGCCCACAAGCACCAGCCCTGTGCCCGAAGACAAAGAGACACTACGCAGTCGATATGGACCACCTTCTGCTGATTACACAGGGGCGCAGATTCAGTCCACCCAAGGTGGAGATGGTCATCAAGTGGCACAGGATGAAGAGGAGGACGAACTTTTCAAAGACGTCGATCCCAAAACCCTAGCGGCGGTGCTCTTAGGAGCCCTCAACAAACCTCAGGGGAAGATAACGAGTGAGGGAAACAAGAACGGAGAAGAGGGAGCAGAAAAGGCAGAGGAGGTGAGGGACAATGAGGGGGCTGACAGAGACAGAGATGGACATCAGGAGCTGGAGCTGGTAATGGCAGCTGCTGCAGCGCAGGGCAGAGAAGAGCGAGAGAGAGAGGAGGATGAAGAGAGAAAGAGAATAGAGGAAGAAGAAGAAAGACTCACAGAAAAGGTGACAAGTCATACCACCAGTCAGACAGTGCCTGTAAGAGAACCTGAAGCTGTAACAAAGGAGGTAGTGAACAAGGAGGGGCAGCAAGAGTCTGAAAGAGGAACAGACGGAGAGACAGAAGAGCAGCTGAATCCAGAGGAGCTAAAGAATCTGGAGACCATGCTAAAGGAGTTTCAGAGCTACAGCACAGCCACAAAAAGAGAGCGCGACTCCTCAACTGGACAAAGGGAGAGCCGCGGAGAATACCTTGATTATCTGGACCGAAATGGCCTCATGAATAATGAGATCAAGCCCAAAGCCAAGAGCTATGACCTTGCCATGTCCAAGAAAAAGCTCAAGTGGCAACAAGAACAGGAAAAGGACAAGAATCGGCCAGTGTATAAGGGAGGAAACTTCATGGATGATTTTAATGAAAACCTTGAAGATCAAGAAGTGGGAATTGGTGAAGATGAAGAAGACGAGGAGTTGAGTCCTGAAGAAGAAGAGGCTAGGGCAAAAGCTGAACAGGAGGAGGTCCGTAGACAGGCAGCTGAAGCCCAGAGAGCTAAAGCAGAGGAAGAGAAACTTGCAGATATTGCCTCAGACATGGTCCTACAGTACATGGTCAAGCAAGATGGGAAGAAGTACCAGAACAATAATGCAGCTGAGGACAAACGCTCAGAGGAAGATACAGATGATGATGATGATATCGACCCACAAACTATTGACAAGCTGATTGAAATCTCTAGCAAGCTTCACCTCCCTGCAGATGATGTGGTTGATATTATCAGTGACGTTGAGAAGAAGAAGAAAAAAGATGCCCCTGAAAATCTGCAATGGCAGCGACCTCTTGTACCTCTTTCACCCCCTGTTGCTCCATCCACGATCTTAAGAACAACACCCCCCTCAAAACCACCTAAACCCAACACAAACCCATTTAAAGCTTGGTTTAAGGACAGGGCTTCTATTAAGCCCAGTAATCAAGACTACTGGATGCAGGAGCAGTGGCCCTTTCGGACCTACCCCTCCTACCGATTCTACCAAAAGCCTTACAGTAGCTATTACCCCATCTATATCCCACCTCCCAAATCTAAACCACGATACTATGCCAAGCCCTCCTACTCCTTTAATGACATCCTGGGGAATTCATTGGACTATGACTTTGATTACCCCCTCAAACAAAGGTACCGTTCCTGGACACAACCTCGCCCAAGAGCTCCTCCGGCATTCCGTCGGAACCTCTATTTCCCTAACTACATTGTCCCTCAGGCCCGGACTTTCCAAGCCGTACCCATGCCCAAACCCCGGTCACCTCTGCGTCGTCGGCCTGCCTTCTATTACCCGCCCCCAGGTTCTGTAGTCACCAGACAGGGTGACTACTACAGCCAGTTGGCGCAGCCACAGCGGGACAGTGATGAGGAGCTAGAAAACTTCATCAAGAAGGTTTTCCTGAAAAGCCCCCAAATGTTTCAGTGAAGATACAGACAAAGCAACGAGAGACGAGAAAGAAAAATAGGGACAGTGTGAAAAGGAACAACTGAAAGACTGTTTTTTTCATCCTTCCATTTTTGGTTTCATCAACAGAAGTACGTTAGTTGAGTCAAATTTCTGTCTTTCTCCATTTAGTTCCTTTGAACAATTTCCCTAAAGACTGTTGCCGTTTTCAGTGCCGTTCCTCACTCCAGATGAATAGCACAGTTTCTGTTTCGATCAGAATGTAATAAGAGATGATGTTGAGACTCACATTCATTTCACCTCATCTACTAGCCTCCTCCCCTAAAAAGACTGAGAGACAGTGGGAATGACATGAGGAAAGGGTGCTTTTGTCTAATATGTGAGGTGCACACAGGGCTCAAATACCCAATTTAAATTCTTTCCATACTCCGAGAAGGCCTTTAAAAAGTACAGAGATCAATGGGACATCCCTTTGTAAGCCTTACCTTTATGTTTTGATTGTAAAGTTCTGAAACTTTTTTTAAACACGGTCATTTCACAATGAGACAGAAGAACAGCAAAAAATGTCGAAATTGCACCTTTAAAGAATGCATGCACCAAGAGCATGTTTATTCAACTCCGTAAAAAAACTCAGTCATGCTGAAATCTTAGAGTCAGAAATCAGTGCCATACTGTTTGGAAGTGTTCCGGTTTGACTCATCCTACTGAACAAATGTATTGTGTCTTAACTATATCTAGAAGTATTCTGCTTAAGCATTTAACACGTGTGTTTTCATGTGTAATGATAAGAACACATTCAGTCCTGTACATAGAAGTAGTCTAATATTTTGTTTACTTTCAACATGTTTTTTAAATCATTTTTCTACGCAAAAACACTGAAAGATGGTGTAAGGGACGCTCATACATTCCAAGTATTTCTAAGAAAAAAAAACAATGATTTCATAGGAGATGTTTTAAATACAGTTATTTATTGCCTTATTAAGACATTCTCGTTCCCTTTTTGAGACAAGCAGCATTTTTGTCATTGTTGGTTTAGCAGGTTTGATCCTGGTCACAGGAATTTTTTAGAGATTCCTATAAAAAGAAATTCCTATAAAAAGAAGCTACACCACTTTGGTCAGTTTACTAATAAAAACAGACTGATGGATAAGTCACATGAAAATTCTGTCATATAAAATGACTTCTCAATGATCCATGTTTGTTCCTAACTCTGTCAGATGTCTATTGATTAATGTCTATGAAATACATGAATGAGATGTTGTCTTTTAGACGTTTCCTCTTTGTGAACAACTGAACAATGTGCACAAGAAGAGATTTCTGAGTCAATGAAAGTTCTTTCTAAACAGCATTGACAATCTTCTAATTGAAATTGATCCTCTCTCACACATCCCTTGGAGTTTCGATCGATATGTACTTTCACACAATAGTTGGGAGTCCAGCTGGGGCCAAAATCACAATTCTTGGTGAGGTCAGATTTAATGCTACTGGACAAAGTGTATAGTACACATGAACAGCATGACACCATCGATGATTCATTCTTCTCACTGAAATCCTGGAACTCAGAGTGAACCGTCACCTTTCAGAAACTTCTTAGAAGTCACATTTTTAACTAATTTAAACTGAAGTTCTTTTTATTTATAAAAAAAATGTTAGATAGATTAATCACCAGAGATTCAAAATTCTGGCCCAGCTCACAAGTACCCAAATTTGCGTGATATCCAACACAAAATTGAGGAAGATGAAAAGACAGAACACATGACGGAAGAGGGGGGTAGTATTTGGTAGTACTTGACATTCAAATTCTTTTAAGCGATTTTTTAAAATATGAAAAGAGAAGAAAGTTGAGGATAAAAAAATGGACCAAGTGATCTGAAACGAGTGTCTGCACGTTTATGTGAACTTGCATCTAAAATGTGTTTCTTCTTTGAAGACATTATGAGCATTCAAAAAAAAGTATAAAAAAATGACAAAAGATCAATGACTAGCGTACCATAGGAAAAACTGTCTTGTATAAAGAAAATCAGCTGTTTGTCATTTCTAGATGTACCTTGTACGTAACGTAATAAACATGCGTTTGCTGGATGTAAATAACCGCATGTTGATGGCTAGTTTTGCTACACAGAGAGAATTAAATAAAATCAACTATTTTTTATTAACTTTTGACTTTTAATTGCGTCTTGGGGATAACATGACTCTACACCATCCACAGCCTATACGTGTGTTTCTCATTCCTGGTAATGAAGGCACCCTGTACTTCTTCTGATGCACCTGATTTAACTTCTCAGTTCATTTTCAAGTTCTTTCAGGCCCTGTTCATACATATCCAAAAACTCACATAATTCATATGACAAAAAAAGACAATAAAGAAGTGAGACATCAGCACACCAGGAAAAAAGGGGGAAACACAATGAAATTTTAAGGTTTCATCCCAAATTACACACTCAGACGTCCCAAGTCTCTTGGAAGTTGTGGGAGTCTACCAGTCAGACAAAATCTCCTGGAATCTAGGACAAACGTGACAAACGACACAGATCCCCAATCACACGTGTGAAAAGAGGGAGAGGAAGAGAAAGACACACCCCTTGTGTGCATATTCATGAAGCGCATGCAAAACAGAGAAGGTTCTGATTGGCCTATTCTCTACAAAGAGTCTGTGAGTCAGTGAAACAGTTTTTAGTGTGGGCTGGAAGTGTTTTTTTCCCCTCCGGGACAGGATGCATTCAGCGAGTAAGAGACGGAGCATCATGGCAGAGGCAGGGCCTTTCAAAAAGAGGAAATATAAAATTCACCTCTGAAATATCAAATTTCACCTCTGACTACTCTAAAGTATATCCATGTCTGGTAAAAGTCTTACAGTACAGTTTGTAATAGTGATTTTAGCATTTCCTACGGGGGATTAAATGATTGCAAAAGACAGGTTGAGGTGAGTTAATGTGACAAAAAAAAAAAAAATATATATATATATGGTCCAAGTCCAGATCCTCTTTCAGGGTACCTCCATGAAATTGAAGTAGTGTACTATGCAATTCACAAAAAAAACTATAAACAGAGCATTATTTATTTGTGATCTAAACTCAAATGCTATTTGCTATTTGACATTTAGTTGTATGATGTATATCATATTGCCAAAAGTATTTGCTCACCTATCCAAATAATTTGACTCAGGTATTAATTACTTCCATGGCCACAGGTGTATACAACCAAGCATCAAGGAATACAGACTGTTTCTACATTAGTGAAAGAATGGGTCGCTCTCAGGAGCTCAGTGAATTCCAGCGTGGTACTGTGATAGGATGCCACCTGTGCCTCATGTCCAGTTGTAAAATTTCCTCACTATTAAATATTCCACAGTCAACTGTCAGTGATATAATAAAAACAAAAGTGGAAGTGACTGGGAACGAAAGCAACTCACTCTGTCAAGTGAAGGGGAGACCAACTTAATGTGGCCTTTAAATTAGCTAAAGAACAGTGTGTAAAAAGCTTCAAGCAGCTGCTGATATTTAATATGTTTGGCTCTGCCCCTGATTGAAGGGAGGCCAAAAAATATCTAGTTTAAATAACATTTGGAGGGAGAGTTGCAGGAGGTGTGTTAAAACAGGGAGCGCACTAAAAAGGTCAGAGTGCTTCCAGCATCAGGTTTGAGAAACACTGATCTACTATTTCTATTTTATTTCTGCATACACCTTCCCCATATAACTCTTCAGTAACACTTTACAATAAGGATCACAAATAACATTACTAATTACAGTAATAAACATTGTCCAGTGGTTAAGAAATGTCTCAAGCCAGCAGACTTCGTCTGATGGAGGGATCTGTAACTACTGTTCACGGCAAATCAGCAGATGAGGGAGATGTGAGTACTTTCAAATAATGAGTTTTGTGCTTCTATCGCAGCTAAGCACAAACTAGCTTGCTCATGTTTGTTTTACTATTAAGCACAAGGTAAAACTTACATGTGGTTAACATTCAGTGCAAACATAGCATAGCCAGCAAATGCCTGTAAATGGCTCATTCCTAAAGCAACTAAAACTGGTAAGATTTCTTTATGTAAGAGTCATTTTGTGTATGCAAGTTAATGAACATTTTATTGTATAGCTCACAGACCTGTTCTAACTTATAAAAACAGGTATAATATGTCCATGCAGTATAAGCATCTGTATACAAAGTTTTGGACTGGTCTTAGCGTTCTTAGAACATTCTTTATGGATGTTTGTGTGTCAATGTTTTTATTTTTAATTTTGAGAATGTAAATTTGAATGTTTTTATAATGTTTCTATTTATTTAGCAGGGAGTGTTATTTGAGAAACATTCTAATAACATTGTGATGCAAACAATTATTAAGTCACATGTTTTTTTAGAACATTCCTGGAGCATTCTTTCTGTAATGTTACAGGCTATCCTTTCTAAACCTTTTCAAAACATTGCTAAACGTTTTTTTGTCAATTAATAATTATTTGAGACAGTGTGTTGTACTGTAAGTCCTGTTAATGTATGTACTTTTATTGTAAAGTGTTTACGAAGCTTCTTTCATAAACTAATAACATAAAATATAGATTAATTTGAACAATCAGTTTGAGCAAATGAAACTCACACCTCTTAAACCAGCACAGACCAAGCGCTTCTACACTAAAGCACGAAATCTACAAAAACAATTCTTCCCAAAGGAGTTCCGAACAGGGTGCGCTCAGGGTCCCTTTGGGAGTCGCCTTCAGAGAGGATCCCGCTAATGGGCTCTGGTGCGGTCATGTTAGTGCTGCAGGGATTTTCTTATAATAAAGCAATTATCCCAGCAACCTGCTTGAGCCTCGGAGCACATCGCTGCCAGGTTCGGTCTCTGTAATTAGACGCAGGAGTGAGTTTAGGCTTGGCTTTGATTTGCTTCCATGCATGACCACACACACACACACACACACACACACACACACACACACATACATACTATATCACAGGAGCATTTGGAAAGACATGTAGAGTAAAGGCAGGGTTAGAGGAGAGGCTGAGTAGCCTGATCTGCTGACAGGGGTCTCAGGGGAAGGTGGCGAGATGGGGAGAGCTCACGTGAAAGGGAAGAGTTAATGAGACACAGTCTGCACAGTGCACTACACTAGTGCCCACACCAGGACTGCTAGGCAGAATCAAAGGCTATCCGTGGGAGATGCAGAGTAGAAACTAGAGACCCCCTGCTACCTCGTATAAGACAGTGGGCGTAGGGAAGATGCTTGCTCAGCATTCACATTAGCTCACTCTATGCGATCCTGTTACATGCAAAAAAATATTTTTACATTAGCGCTACACAAAGTATTTTGTAGCAATGCCTTAAATATATAAATATAATATATAATATATGTTTTCCTAAAGTAACCATTAGCAACAGTTCTTTAACCCCTCAACAGGCCAGGATTTTTGCCAATTGTCTGCCTGACATTAAACCACTAAATCTTGAGGATTTCTTTTCAAGCATTACATATAAAGCTTTCATGTTTGATAATGAACATTCCTGAAAAGCACAGTTTTATTTGTAATAGAAAATATAAACAAATATTTAAGTAAATCTGCTAATGCCAAAATATAATGAATAAAATTGGCTCTTTCTTGAACTTCATTTTAAAATCAATGTTTTCCTGAATACAAATCATACAGTTCATGTCCCCCAAATGTGTTTTCAAACATGTTTTTTAAAGAATTTGGGTTAATTCCAGTTACTGATCTGGAATTATTAGGTGGTGTAGAGAGTGAACAGACAGCATCCAGCCAAAGTGTCCTGTAGGAGATTCCAAAGCCCTCAGATTTTCAGAATGTAAATGAGTTATTTTACTGCAAAAAAAAAAGGGTTTTGCATCACCTACACCTGTAGCCTGTATACAGGACAAGACATGTTAAATTAAAGCAGCAGATTTTTTTTAAAACTAAGAGCAAATATTGTAACGAATGATATCAGTGTCCTGGCTCAGCTTTAACTGCAATGCAATGCATAATATATTAATTCAATATATATATTTTTTTTTGCCCACCACCACTCTCCCTCTTCGGAGGACTATACACTTAATACAATACAATTTTAAGCAACAGACTATTGCTTAAAAAAATTCTCAATTTTCACTGCATATTTATGAGTAAACAATGTACAGAGCAAATATAAAGACTTGCATGAAATACCTTTAAAGGTTATGGTTCTTCACACTCACAAGTTCCTTTACAAAATAATTCTTAAAAAAAACAAAAATTATTCTTTAATGGTATCACTCTGGGAGTCCTTCAAGAACCTTTATTGTTGTAAAAGTGTAGTAATCTATATAGAGTGTGCTTATGTTAATGTTAAGCAAGAATCATCCAGTTAATTTATGCATAATCAGTGCTGGGGAAAAAGCATTGGCCCCTTTTTGATTTTCTCCTTTCTTCCTACTATTGCATACATATGCAACAGAATGCTTAAAAGGGGACTCACTTTTTTGTGTGCTTTTGTTTTTCCAATTAGGTCTTTACAGTTCAAAACTCTGTGAGTCACCTTTCAACCCCCACCAGAGCCCCACCCACTAGATCAGTTTAAGATCCGCTATTTTGATCTTCTGGTTTTACAAGCACCATGCATCATTTAAAAGTAAAGTCATACGAGAGTGCTTTGAGATCCTCGGACAGTAGACAGCAGGACTAGCGAGCAGACTTTGTCTGATAGAGGGATCTGTACCTAAGGTCTGTGGCAAGTGAGCAGATGAGTGAGATGTGAGTATTTTTAAATAATGAGTTAATGTGCTTCTATTGCAGTTAAGCTTAAACTAGCTTGTCTGTAGTTTTCCATTTAGCACAAGCTAAAACTAATGGGTTGTAATGCTCAGCATAAACATGAGATAGATAGCTCTTTACAATGATATAAGTTAGGAAAGAATTAATCTGGCTTATGTAGCTTGATTATTTGAGTATTTATCTGTTTATATATTCTTTATTTTTATGAAAAAAATGATAAAGCATGTGCAAAAGTTTGGGTGTCGTACAGAGTCAGCACTTAGTAACACCTTTTTGGGGTAAATATCCCAGCTTGCAGGTAGCATTTATAGCAGCGTAAAAAATAAATGGTGCATTTTAAGGTATGTTTGGGATAATTATCCTCTTTTCAGCTTCAGGCTTTTAACAGATGGTTTGACATTTGCTTCCAGGATTTGCTGATATTTTGTTGAATCCATATTTTCGTCCACCTGTGCATCATTGCCAATACAACTGGCAGCAACACAACAGCATGACAGATCCGCCCCCATGCTTCACAGATGGTAAGATGTTAAACCTTGGTGTGATTCATTTGGGGAGGTGTGAATACAGTAATCACAAAAGGGTGTGGGTCTTTAAGAGACAGTGGTCTCAGTCTGGTCTTATACAAAATATAGAGGTCTGTTTGTGGTAGGGATGTGATGTGATCTATCCAAACGTTTAAGATAAAGGCTCTCAAAGACATATGAAACATTTTCCTGTGTTTATTTTTCCTGCTCAGGTCTGGCCAATAAGCAAAGAGAGCTGTTCTCACATGGTTGTTATGGCACATTTTGTTGCACTTAAGTTTGTTCCAGTGTGAAAACAAATCAAACAAAGAGGAAAACACTCCAAGTTTAAAAACCTGGTTAACGATTCAGACCAGAGCAAACAAACTATGGGTGTGAAAATGCCCAAAATGTGGGATTTTGGGATGAGGTCACAGTTAAGGTTTCTGTCTAATGACTCATCTCTCAAAATAATACAAAAAAACTCTTAAATTTTTTTTATTAGTCATATTTACCAGCATTCAAGTAAATCTCTTAAAAAGTGTCACTTTTTAGGAAAAGTAACTTGGCGACCATCTTTGCAACGCCCACTGGTGGACTCAAGAGGGCAAGGGGGGGACAACGGCCACTGCCCTAGCAAATCCGTGCCCTATGGTTACCCTTCTGCTCCTCAATCAGAAAATGGTGACATCTGGTGCCTTCTTCACCACCATGTACCAGACAGTGTCCCAAGAGATGCCCTTTCCTGTAGAGTAAATGGGATGCGGTACTGTATAGGGATCTCTTACAGGTGAAATGCCCAATTAGGTGTCCATCTAATAGAGAAGTGCCACATCAGTGAATTAAATGTGATGTGTTGCCTTATGGGTGCCCTCACACTGGGATAAACTTTATTTGATGTTACAAGACAAAGTAAATTGTTGTCAGTGATGGCACAAAGTTTAAAAACTATTTTCAACTCTTAAACTTGCATCTATTGTTTAAGCCACGCCCCCTCTATAATCTACACGCCCAATATTTCTTTGTATTTTTCATACAAGACCAGCCTCCTATATGTGTGAATGAGGAGAGACTAAAACACTAATTATCTAATCATTTCAATGAATCCCTAAAAAGCACGAACAGTTTGGCTCCGATTGGCCCACAATACACAAAAAATAGCAACATTTTGGCTTGGCGTTGCTACTGCACTTGCGCACATCTCCACATGGGGAGCAGTGTAAGCAGCAAGCTGATTGGCTCTTTTTTTAGAAGGGAAGGAATTGGTTGAGTGAACTCTCAGGCATATTTCAGTCAGTGGTTGGTCTTCTCGCTAATACTGTCGCTGTTTATATTTAATCAACTACTGAGGCTGTGCTTAATACTTTTTCATTAAAATAAACAACACAATGTGATATATGACTTTCACATACAATTATTTGTAGGATTTAAAGTCTTAATAGCTTGCTTTAGCATTGTATTTCTATTGTATTCAACCCTTGACTGACCACAGCACTCAATAAATATTCATTTTCAGTTTCTTTTGAGCCATTCGGACATGCATTTGCTTCTCTGTTTGGGATCATTGTCTTGCTGCATAATGTGATTATGTTTAGCTAACAGATGAACAAAGTCTATGTGGGCAGCAAAACATCTCTACACAATTAGACTATGGTGTTGCCACTCCATAATGCAGAATTAGCTTTGAGCTCAATAAAAAGAACCTATGTTGTCCAGATTTAGTCTGTTCCTAGAACATTATTTCAAAAGACCTAAGAGTAACTAATTTTTACAAATAAGCTTCAAAAGAATGACTGATGTTTCTTTTGGATAGCAGTGTTTTCTGCCGTGCTCCTCTTCATGCAATTGCCCATACCCTTTCTAACTGTTAACTGTATCAGTTGCAGTTGCTGTCCATTGAATGATCTTCTGAAACATCTGGTGACTTCTGGGATGAGTAGCTGCTGTGCTCATTTTCTTTTGATCATGACCGAGCGTGCTTGTTAATAAAACATTGGGCCCCTAAATTAGTCTGATTGTAAATGTTAAGTGTGGTGTCTACATTTAGCACCACTGGATGCATTCAATTCAACAGAATCTCATCTCATTACATTTGGTTCATTTGTTCTGTGAGCTGAGTTACGTTTTTATTACAATCATAATCATGTTGGGTATGTTTTGTTTGTTTTGTAATTAAAGTAAATCAAACATAGATTTAGAATATATGTTTGACAAATGTTGAAACGGGTTCTCAGCATGTTGACAAATGTGCAAAAGTAGAAAATTATACTTTTTCACAGAACTGTGTATCTTTAGAATTAAATTGTTGCACCCAGAAGGAATCAACTGACATAAATAAAACTTGGAGGGTAGTTGTGTCTTGGAGTGATTTGTTTTGGTGAAGCTGACCAATCAGCAGCAAGATCAGCAGTTTGTTGTCGCTTGTCATATATCCGTAAGACCTGATGCCATTGAGTGCCGTGCAATTTATTATGAAGTGAGTTTGCCTATAGCGCTCATTACAGGCACATGAATCCAATAGAAATGTTATCAAATTTTCTCCCTAATTTACACAGCCAATTACCCAACCCACTTATTAGGACTCCTACTATCACTAGTGATGCCACGACACCAGGAGGGTGAAGACTAGCAAATTCCTCCTCTGATACATGTGAAGTCAGCCACCGCCTCTTTTCCAACTGATGCAGCAATGCCGAGTAGCATCACAGCTAGAGCTCAAAGGGTAACGCAGCGACTCGTTTCCGATACATCAGCTCACAGATGTCTTGTGCTGAGCAAAATCACCCTTTGGAGTGATGTGGGGAGAGAGTGCCATCTACCCACCCAGAGAGAGCAAGGCCAATTGTGCCCATCCCTCAGGGCTCTGGTAGCTGATGGCAGGCAACATGAACAGGATTTGAACCGGCGATCTCTTGATCGTAGTGGCAGCGCCTTAGTCCACTGGACCATTTGGAGCCCCTGGTGTACCTTTTCTAATCCCGCATTCTGATATGCTAATATGCTACACCATTAAGAACCTCTACAACTCCATCCTGAGATGTCCGTTTTAATAATTCACTAATTTATTACCTTCCCTTCAAAGAACATTGCAATCTGACACTTCTGCCAGTTGTTTATGCAACTAATTCTTTGACCATGAGTGTATAGGAACAGTTCATATGCAAAAACAGTTAAAGCGATGTTTAATGCATTGAACTGATCTGTTTTTCAAATGAACTCATCATATCAGCCCAAGTGTTTTGTCAGTGTTTTGCGTGTTTTTTTTTTGTTTGTTTGTTTTTTCATTTACAGTGATGGTGTTTTTATCTACTGCTCTAAATAAGAGAACTGTGCAATTTACAGTCAGTTGTTAAATTGACAACAAAGAAAAGTCATATACTGTAACTGATGAATATAAATGTGACATTAATGACCTCCTCCATTCCCACATGACTGTAAACACACGTCCGAGAAAGAAAGCGCGAGAGTGATAGGCGCAAAAGATGTATCAATGGTTTGAGTGCCACAGAGAGACGGAATGCAGAGAACAAGTAATAGCAGAATGAAGGTAAGATGGTAGAGGGAGAACAAAGAGGAATAATAGAGCTGTCAGAGGTAGAGAAATTACAATCAAAGCAAACACAAAAGGTTGCGGAAAGGATACTAAATGAAGCAGCGAAAGGTAGATAATAATAATAATGATAAAGAATGTAAGTGAGTGAGAGAGAGAGAGATAACAAGAAAGAGAGAGAGAGAGAGAGAGAGAGAAAGAGAAAAAGAGATGGAGGGGGGTGGCGAGGTTGATGAGAAGAGCACAGCCCACACGGAGGTGCAGTGATTCATGAGTCACATGGTTGAGGTGTGAGTCATACTCCCTTTACTGCAGAACCCCCGTCCTCTAACACACACATACACACAAACACACACACACACACTTTCCTCTATCCACTAACTCTGGCACAGCCTCTGGCTCGAGTCCTTGTCAAATTCAGTAAAGGAGTAGGTGATGGTCCCCATTTCAATACATATTCACGAAAACAAACATCTTTCTAAAGATGTTACTTCCACTGCATTGCTTTAGGCACTGCATGATGCACGACAACGCCCTGAAGGTACACTGTCTTTTTGAAACACACCTAATATACAGACACGACCAAAAACACATTTTGCATTAGTCAAAAAAAACAAAACAAACAAAATAACTTTGTCTCTAAAGGAAAAACTGTTAACTTTCATGTAAATGAAACTGTAAATTAAAGTTATGATTTTGATCACTTTGTATATACAGTGAGTCCAAGAAGTATTTGATCCCTTGCTGATTTTCTTTGTTTGCCCACTAATAAAGACACTATCCTTCTGCACTTTTAATGGTAGATATATTCTAACATGGAGAGACAGAATATCAAGACAAAAATCCAGAATATAATTTTAAAGAATATATTTTAATTAATTTATATTTCAATGAGGAAAATAAGTATTTGATCCCTCTTGCCAAACACACTCAATACTTAGTGGCAAAGCCTTTGTTTGCAAGCACAGCGGTGAGACGTTTGTTGTAGTTAACCACAAGTTTAGCACACACACCAGGGGGAATTTTGGCCCACTCTTCTTTGCAGATCCTCTCTAAATCATGAAGGTTGGTGGGCTGTCGCTTGGCAACTCTGACCTTCAGCTCCCTCCATAGATTTTCGATCGGATTGAGGTCTGGCGACTGGCTGGGCCACTCCATGACCTTAATGTGATTTTTCTTGAGCCAATCCTTTGTTGCCTTTGCTGTATGTTTAGGGTCGTTATCATGTTGGAAGACCCAACCACGGCCCATTTTCAGATCCCTGGCAGAGGGGAGGAGGTTGTCCCTCAGGATTGTGCGGTACATGGCTCCATCCATCTTCCCAGTGATGCGGTGAAGTAGCCCTGTACCCTTGGCAGAGAAACACCCCCAAAACATTATGCTTCCACCTCCATGCTTGACGGTGGGCACAGTGTTCTTGGGGTCATAGGCAGCATTTTTCTTCCTCCACACATGGCGGGTGGAGTTGAGGCCAAAAAGTTCAATTTTGGTCTCGTCTGACCACAAAACCTTCTCCCAATAACTTGGTTCATCTTTCAAATGATCATTGGCATACTCCACATGTGCCTCCACATGCGCCTCCACATGTGCTCTCTTCAGCAGGGGTACCTTTCGGGCACTGCAGGATGTGAATCCATTGTTGCGCAAAGTGTTGCCAATTGTTTCCTTGCAAACTGTGGTCCCAGCTGCCTTCAGGTCATTTGCTAACTCCTGCCGAGTGGTTGCAGGACGGTTTCTGACCGTTCTCAGCATCATTGCCACCCCACGAGGCGAAATCTTCTTTGGAGCACCGGGCCGAGGTCTGTTGATTGTCATGTTATACTCTTTAAACGTTCTGATAATTGCACCAATAGTTGTTACTTTCACATCTAACACCTTACTAATCTTTTTGTAGCCCATTCCAGCTTTGTGAAGGTCAACAATTCTGACTCTGAGGTCCTGTGACAGCTCTTTGGTTTTACCCATGTTGGAGACTTGAAATCTGTGTGATCTGTCTGATTCTGTGGACAGGTGTTTTTCACACAAGTGATTAGTGAGAACAGGTGGCTTCAGGTCAGGTAACAAGTTGATTGGGAGTGTCTAACTGGTCTGTAAAAGCCAGAACTGCTAATGAATACTAAGGGATCAAATACTTATTTCACTCCATGAAATACAAATCAATTCATATATATTCCTTAGATTTATTTTCTGGATTTTCTTTTAACCTCTTAAGCTCCAAGCCTATTTTTACCATTTTCCGCCTGAAATTACATACTCACATTTGAAGGCTTATCACTCCAATATTAAATTATTTAGAGTCAATTCTATGAATTAATATTACTTAGAAGCCTTTACACAATTCATTTAAGGCATTTTAATTATTCAATTGAACATGTAATGGCCAATATATGGTAAAAACCAGGAAAATTTTTAGGCGCTTTTCAGATTTTCTATTTTTTTTTTTATTTTCAGACACATAAAATGAACTATTTATATGGATGAAGTGTTTTGACAGCTCTATATTTTACTATAATGTGTTTACAATCATCATATAAAATTTTAAACTGCTACCTATTACTGGTTAGAAGTTATAGTGATTTGAACCAGTAATGGTCTTTTCTTTCTCCAAAGGACTGGAAACTTTATAAGAATAAAAACTACCACTTTTATAACTCATTTTGCAGTAAACTCTGGGTTTTTGTGTGGTCTACTCATACACAAACAGAAATCCGCAGTGTCTCTTTAAGAGCGGTTGTTCTGCTCAGTGGAAAATCTATTAGACAAAGTTTCTATGGCCAAGCATCTCTCTTCCTTAGCCTTTCAGCTGGCCGAGCTCGCCACCTGATTGGCTGAGAGACCTCATTCTCATACCGTCATGTCCAGTAGGCTCCGCCCTGTCTGGCTGTGGGCCAGAATCGGAGCAGCGTCGAATAAAATGCTTTTAATTCGTAATTAAAGTTAAGATTCCGTCTCACATTATTCCTCGCGCGGGGTGGATATAACTGTGGATTATAGGAGACTGGATTGATGGATTTTCTTGAGTCTGGGCTCTTTTTGAAGGTAAGAGAGTGGGGGACGCGCTGGTGGGTGTTGGGGGGGGTGGGGGGAGTGACTGTAGGTAACTACAGGACCAAACCTGTGCATTTTTCAACTCTGAACACGCGCTGCAACGCGCTCTTTCAGCTCTAATTCAGGGACCGTACATCCTACACTAAAACGGAGCACAGTTTCGGAATCCGGAGGGGCAGACGGTTCGAATCGGTTCGCATTCGATCAAATATGGACGTCCGATAAACGGAAATATGAAAATTATGATTTAATATTTTCATAACCAAGGCATATTTCGCCCTAAATGTTTATTTTCTGAAAGGAGATACAGCTAAATAGGCTATATAACTGAAAAGCAGAGATTCTAAGCTTTAAAATGGTATATTGGGTGTCTATATTGAACCTATAACTATTCATAAACACAGCCAGATATTAAATATCAAATTTTTCTGGCCCGCGGGCGGGCCAGGGCATGTTAAGAGGTTCATATACTGTCTCTCCATGTAAGAATACATCTACCATTAAAAGTATAGAATGATCATTAGTCTTTATTAGTGGGCCAACGAAGAAAATCAGCAAGGGATCAAATACTTCTTGGACTCACTGTATGTTATGGCCACTTGTAATCATCCACCTAGAGTGAGTTCTTTATGCATTAGTGCTGCTACAGATTTGTATTCGGTAACTATAACTTCTACACCATTTAAAGGAGAACTTTGGTGTAAAATGGACTTTTGGTGTAGTAAAACATGATAAAAAGTATTTACCTTTAATGAATAGCACACCTCTGTTCTCCCACAGCATTCCGAGATCCAGAAATGTTAACAGTTTGTCCAAACACCTATCAGAGTGACACAAGGCATAATTTGCCCCGATAAATAGCTTTTTCCACCGTTATCCAGACTTAAAGTAGCTCCACACCATTTTGCTAGACTCTGGACAGCCCTGACATGTAAAATTAAGGCATTAATAACTTAAAAAGTGCTCAAAACCTTATTAAAAACCACTGTTTACATCCTATATTGCGAGCTTTAGCTCAGAGCGTTGCAATCACTGAACTGAAAATAACATCCTCCTGGCATCGGCTGCTATGCTATGCGGAGTCTATGTATATAAATGTCTATGTTATTTTAAGTTCAGTGATGGCGGCGCTCGTAGCTGAAGCTAGCATTATAGGATGTAAACAGTGGTTTTTAATAAGCTTCTTGCGCACTTTTTACAAAAAAGTGAAAATTCCTGCATTTTCGGGATGCGCTGTATGTTGTGGAAAGTTTAATCAGTGGACCGGTTTTATGAATCAGTAGAAAACCCCAGCCATTTAAGACTATGACCCTGTTTACACCTAGACACTTTATGTAACTAGTATTGTTGGATTGCAGGATCATGCATTTACATTTAAAACTCAAATATGTCTCCAGTTATTCAGACTGAAATCCAATTGTTTTTTGGGATGAAATAAACACATTTTTGTTAGTTAAATGTGTTTTGGAGAGATTAATGTGTTTATACTGCTACAACATGTAGCTCATCAAACCAGGTGCTCTAACCCCTGAGCCACCACTACCCCCTGGCCTGCATATTCAGTTCAGGTGACGGAACTATCAATCAATTAATAAATCCACCAGTAAATGAATGAAACAAAAATACCCAAATAAAACACACAATAAACAGGAGTTTAATAAGACGGAAGAGATATACAGTGCTATTAAAAAATCAGAAAGGAATCCAAAGCCCTCTTTGTTGTTGCTGCTATCAAATATTGATCTCTTCCCACATTCAGCGTGACTCAGAACCCATCGGTCCGGGAATGAAGAAAAAAAAATGTAACATAATGGAAAAGCCCACAGAAAGCCCATGTGTACAGCCTCCTATAAGCTTTCACCAAGTCCATCAGCATCTGGCCTGAGGCAGATTCTTCACTCTATGGGATGGCTGCGAGCCACTGAACTGATATCTTACTCAATTCTGTGGTGAAAACACAATTTCACTTTTGGTTTTTTTTGGTTTTTTTAGGTATCTGACACTCGCTGCACGGAAAACATTCTGGAAGAGTAATAAACTGATTCCAGACTGTAATAAAAGCACTAAAAACACACTTTCAATGCATGACCTTTTAAAAGGTAAGCTGAGGTTGGTAATGTAATGTGCAATATGAGTGTGTGTCTTTGTGTGTGTGTGTATGTATATTTGCGAAAGTGTTATCATGGCATTCAACAGCAGATGCTGTAGCCAAGCGACGCTCCATACGGATAATGTGAGAGGCTGTAAAAACACAGCATTAAAAATTCATAGTGATGACTATGAAGGAGCTAGTCCACGTGAGGTGAGGAAGGAGCAGCAGAGGGCATGAGCACTTGGCAGAGCCTCAGCCACCAACGGAGCTGAAATCAGGCCAGATCAGTGCAGATGTGCCTCATGCAGGGGAAAATCAAAGGCAGCCTGAAAGCCCTTTCTAAAATGTCAAAGGGGATTGCTTCTTTGGCACTTTGAATTTCTTAATAACTCAGATTTAGTCATATTTATTAGTGGAAATATGGTGTGTAGGTGTTTTAGGAAAACATACACTCTTGAAAATAAACGTTTTTTTGGAACATTGCCACAGAAGAACCACCTATGTGCCCCTGAAGAACCTTGTAACAAATTTTTCAATTAAAATCACTTAATTGAAAGGTTCTTCAGGGACACATAGGTGGTTCTTCTATAGCAATGCTTCAGAAAAACCTTTACTTAGTGTGTATTTAGTTTCTAAATACTTTTTATAACATATATTTTGTAACAATAGAGAAAAACAAATCAGAATAGGTATTCAAAATACCTTCACTATCTTAATCAGGCAGACAGGGAAATACAAAAATATTTTTTTCACCTCATCTCACACCGTTTCATGGTTATACTGTTCAGCCAGGGTCAGAAACCATTATTACTAAACACACAAAAGAGCACACACAAAAACTGTCTACTACTTACTTTGTGTTTGTGTCAAAGTTGTCACAAGCCTCCTGAATATAAATCTGAAACTCAGTACAAATTTCAGTACAACACAAATGCAAAACTTTTGCATGACTTGGCTTAAATATAGGGTTGTGAGTTACTGTAATGTTAGAAGTATATATCATATCAAACATTAAGGCTTTGATTACTATTGGATTTATTTTGTCCCACAAAATTACACAATATGTGTATATATATATATATATATATATATATATATATATATATATATATATATATATATATATATATATATATATTGTGACGAGCGTGAAGAAGCCATTGCCAAAAGACAGAGTATCAGAAACACAGCTCTTTATTTGGGGAAACAGAACTCTCACTTATAGCGCTTACAAGCACATGGAGGTATCTATCCCAACTGCCCACAACCATTAAACTGAGCCAGCCCTATCTACGGAGTGGGGTTCACCCTAACGGTGACCATCCAATATTTCCCCAACACAATCCCACAGTAAATACAACACATAACAACCTGAAACAGGCACTTCTACTATTAATAACGACTACATTTCAGTAAATAAGAGCAGAGAATAAGGGGGAAGAGGGGGGGGCGGTGCCTCGTAGAAACACACACACACGCAGCCCCTCCCTCCCTGCACTCTGCTGCACACACAAAAGTCAGTGGTTTACTTACAGCTTTTTGGCGGTCGCCACATAGCCCCCTTCTCAAGGGTCAGACGTCCCGGCGACCCAACAGCAACAAGAAAATAACAAACCAAACAAATTACTCCAACACATAGTCTCTCAAATGCCCAGGCACCCTCCGAGCTCTTCCCACAGTCCTTAACGATACGGGACACGGTTGTCCCTCACTCACAGTCACATTTTCCTCCGGTGCGAGGAGCACCGTCTTTTTGGGCTGGTACAGTGCCAGCCGGTCCCGATGAACTACCACAGTCTTCCGCCCATTCTGCACCCGATACACTACCTCGGACAGCTTGTCCATTATCTTGCACGGACCTTCCCAGTCCGCCTGTAGCTTCGGACAGCGTCCTTTTTTTCGCCGTGGGTTAAAGAGCCACACCTCCGCTCCCGGTGTCAGCGGTTCGCCCTGGCATCGCGTGTCGTAAGCACGCTTTTGTCGTCCGGAAGCCACTCCTTGTTGTCGCCGGGCCACCTGCTGCACACGATGTACACGCTCGCGAAGCTCCCGTACATACTCCGACCCCTTCGCCGGTTCCTCAGTCTCCGGTGGCCGGCCAAAGATCAAATCGGTCGGCGTGCGCAGTTCCCGAGCCAACATCATCTGCGCGGGGGTGAATCCCGTGGACTCCTGAACCGTGGTCCGACACGACCACAGGACCAGGGGCAAATGGCGGTCCCAGTCTCGTTGATGTCTATTAGTGAGGATGGCTAGTTGAGTGGCGAGCGTCCGGTTAAACCGCTCCACTAGCCCATCACTCTGTGGGTGGAGGGGCGTGGTCCGCGTCTTCCGGATCCCCAGTCGCCGACAGACCTCCGCCAGCACCTGAGACTCGAAGTTTCGCCCCTGATCACTGTGCAGCACCTCTGGCAGCCCAAACCGGCAGAAGAACTCTTCAGTAAGTCGCTCTGCCGTGGTAATGGCGCTCTGATCGGGAACCGCGTATGCCTCAGGCCACTTTGTAAAGTAATCCATTGCCACGAGCACATAGCGATTCCCAGTGTCCGTGAGCGGAAACGGCCCCAAAACGTCCACAGCAACCCTCTCCATAGGCGCACCTGACTGGAGCGACTGAAGTGGAGCACGCGACCGCTTTCCCGGCCCCTTTTTCGCCGTGCATGCATCACAACAGTGCACGAATAGCTCGACGTCCATACGGCAGTTCGGCCAGTAGAACCGCTGACGAAGCTGCCGCAAAGTCTTAGTCACCCCAAAGTGCCCAACCCCCGGTGGTCCGTGAACGGCCTGCAGCACCCGGTTGCGGAGATCGTGCGGCACTAGCAGCTGCCGCACAACTTTTCCTGGTACGGCGTCCTCCCAACGCCGGTACAGCAACCCCTCCCGTACCTCCAGGTTGGACCACGCTGACCGATACGCCTTCATCGCTGTTCCGTATGGTGTCACCTCACGCCAGTCTGGCAGCCGCCCCTCGCGCTTCCACCGAAACACGTGCCGTAGCACCGGGTCCGCCTCTTGAGCCTCACCAAACTCCTCTCAACTGCAGGACTCAATCAGCCCGCTCTCTGCCACCTCTGCAACGGCGACCCGTTCCTCAGCCAGCTGTTCCCTCTCTTCCAGGCGCGTGCAGTATCGGCACTCCGCTTCGCAGCACAGGCGGCGCGAAAGCGCGTCAGCGTTGCCATGCGCCTTTCCAGCTCGGTGGTGGATCTCGAACTGGTATTCCTGGAGCGCCGTGATCCACCGCGCGATCTGGCCCTCTGGCTCTTTAAAGTTCATGAGCCAGGTCAACGCGGCGTGATCCGTCCGTAGCAGAAACGGGGTGGCATAGAGATAATGCCGAAAATGTCTCAGTCCTGCCACCACAGCAAGCAATTCACGCCGCGTGACACAGTAGTTGCGTTCAGGCTTGCTGAGTGCACGGCTGTAGTAGGCGATCACTCTCTCCTTGCCCTCCTGAACTTGTGACAACACCGCTCCAACGCCCCAATTACTCGCGTCGGTGTCCACCACGAACTGGTCCCCAGCCTGAGGGAGCGCCAACACCGGGGCCTGGCACAGCGCGCCGCGGAGGAGCTGGAATGCTCGATCCGCACGCTCTGTCCACTCAAACGACACACCTTTCGCCGTCAGCTGATGGAGGGGCGCGGCAATGTCTGCGAAGCCCTGGACAAACCTCCTGTAGTATGAGGCTAAGCCCAGGAAGCTCCGCAGCTCACTCACGTTTCTCGGCGCTGGCCACTGCTGCACTGCGTGCACCTTGTCTGGATCCGTGGCCACTCCGTCGCTGTTGATCACGTGACCCAGAAATCGGACCTCGCGTTGCAGGAGCCGGCATTTCTTTGGGTGCAGACGTAGATTGGCAGCCTTGATTGCCGCCATCACCTGCTCCAAGCAGGCCAACGCATCCTCAAAGGTTGGCGCATGCGCGAGAACATCGTTAAGGTATATGATGCAGCGCTCCTTAGGAATGCCCGCCAGCACCCGCTCCATCAACCGCTCGAACGTGGCAGGTGCGTTCCGTAATCCGAAGGGCATAGATCGGAACTGCCATAGGCCAGCCCCCAGCGTGAACGCAGTCTTTTCTCTCGCGTCGGGCGTCAACTTCACCTGCCAATAGCCACTGCGCAGGTCCAACGAGCTGAACCAAGACGAGCCAGCCACTTTGTCCAGCGCATCGTCGATCCGTGGGAGCGGGTAGGAGTCGGCCTTCGTCACCGCGTTCAGACGGCGGTAATCCACACAGAAACGCCAATCACCGTCCTTTTTCTGCACCAAGACCACAGGCGCCGCCCACGGACTGTTTGAAGGCTCGATCACCCCTGCCTTTTCCATCTCTTGCAGCTTGTTTTCAGCCGCCTGACGCTTGGCTACGGGCAAACGGTGTGGGCGGAGGCGGATGGGCGGAGCTGTCCCCGTATCAATCTGGTGCTGTACCAAGTCAGTGTGCGTGCAGTCCTCTTCGCGTGCAGCAAATACATCCATATTCGCCTCTAGTAAAGTCCACAACTGCCGGCTCTCATCCTCACTCAAGCCCTCGCTGCTACGCAGCCACAACTCTCGCACAGCCTCTCTTGTGACGGCGGCAAGTTCAGTGGAATGCGGGGCAAGGGGAACCCCTCCCAAGTTTAACAGTCCGGTATTCCCTTGCTCCCCGCCGGACGTGCCTGCAGCTGCAACCAGGCCCTCAGACTCGCCCATTGATGCACTCTGGTCCTGCCTCGCCAAGGGGACGCGCGTCCCGCCCACACACAACACCGCTTTGGTGACGTCAAGCACCGCCCCAAGTGCTCTCAAAAAGTCCAGACCCAAAATGCAGGCGTCCTTAATGGGGGCCAGCCAAAACTCGTGCTCCCGCACCAGTTTTCCCACAGTCACACTCAACAGTTTTTTTCCCGCCATGGTTATCTGATTGCCAGTCACCGACCTAAGTTTCGCGTCGGTCTGCTCCCACCCCTCCACGGCTGTGCCGCTCACCCCCCGCAGTACTCCTGGTCTGATAAGCGTCACTGTAGAGCCGGTGTCCACCAACGCCGTGACTGGCACCCCTTCGACGACACAACGAAGCCATAATCCGCTCCTATTCCCAAGTCGGCCCACGACGAGCTGCGTGCTGAGGGTCTCGGCTTGCGGGGACCCCCGCCCCTCACTGGGGGGTCCCGTCGTCGTTTCCCGCTGGTTCGGCTGCGCGGCACACACTCGCCTTATGTCCTTTTCGTCGACACCGCCAGCAGCGCAGATTGTCCAGCGTAGTTTTCGCTGGAGTCCTCGCTGTGTCGACTCTGCATGCTACGGCCTCTTCCTCCTCCATCGCCACCTCCGCCTGGAAGCAGCGGGGCGGCCAGTGCTCGCTCAAAATAAGCTCCGCCCGTTCTGCCTCTCTCGTCGCTTGATCGAGTGAAGCCGCCATGCTCAGCCGCACGTGACGCTGCAGACTTTCTGGCGTGATGGCATTTAAAAATGCCTCCAGCGCCAGCTCTTCTCGCACTTGCGCTGGAAACTCGGGGTATGCCTGCCTCACCATTGTGCGCAGCTCGGCAGCCAATACCCCGATCTTCTCTCCTTTCTTTCGTCGCCGCTCTCGTAGCCTCTGTCTCACCACAGTCACTGCCGGCGCTTGTCCAAACCGCTGCCGCAGTGCAGCCTTGAGCGTGTCTAGCTCGCCGTGGAGCTCCTCCGGCACATCAACGAGCGCTTGCAGTGCCCGGCCCTCCAACGCGAGGCACAGCCGAGTGGCAATCATCCTCGGTGTCCAACCAAAGTGTCGCGCCACCACTCCCAGCTGCGCTTCGTAGGGTTCCCAAGCCGCCTCTCCATCGTAACGCGGCAGCTTAATTCCCTCTACTCTCGCTGCGTGGGCACGATCGTCGACACGGTGGCGCCACTGCTCGCCGTCCTCCCGCCCTCGGCCGCCGTCGTCCAACCGGGCTCCTGCCTCTTCTTTAGCCGGCCTGTGGCGTGGCCGGCTAGCCCCGTCAGGAAGGTATGGGTAGGCGTGGCGCTCGGTACCCATCCTACCCCGGCTGAGGCTGCATTCCCGGGCTGCCGCCTCCTTTTCAGCCGGCCGATGGCGTGGCCGGCTAGCCCTGTCAGGTGGGAATGGGCAGGCGTAACGCTCGGTACCCATCCTCCCCGGGCTGAGGCTGCGCTCTTGTCGCGGTCCTCCTATCTGGAGCTCCCGAACCTTCTTCTCCAGCTCGTCAATCTCTGAAGCAACATCCCACTTCTGACACCAGTGTGACGAGCGTGAAGAAGCCATTGCCAAAAGACAGAGTATCAGAAACACAGCTCTTTATTTGGGGAAACAGAACTCTCACTTATAGCGCTTACAAGCACATGGAGGTATCTATCCCAACTGCCCACAACCATTAAACTGAGCCAGCCCTATCTACGGAGTGGGGTTCACCCTAACGGTGACCATCCAATATTTCCCCAACACAATCCCACAGTAAATACAACACATAACAACCTGAAACAGGCACTTCTACTATTAATAACGACTACATTTCAGTAAATAAGAGCAGAGAATAAGGGGGAAGAGGGGGGGGCGGTGCCTCGTAGAAACACACACACACGCAGCCCCTCCCTCCCTGCACTCTGCTGCACACACAAAAGTCAGTGGTTTACTTACAGCTTTTTGGCGGTCGCCACAATATATATATCAATAAAGCTTTTGAAAAATATTTCTTATATATATACAGTGAGTCCAAGAAGTATTTGATCCCTTGCTGATTTTCTTCGTTGGCCATGGTAGTGGCAATGATGCTGAGAACGGTCAGAAATCGTTAAAATCGCTAAAGTTAAAAAAGACCAATAATAACAACAGGACTACCAGTTTCAACAAAAACAAACCCCTTCATCTCCCACTGATTTTAAATTGCTCACTTGTTCAGAAAGTTGAGTCATTTAAGTTCCTTGGCACCATCCTGTCACAGAATCTCAAGTGGGATGAAAACATCACCTGCATCATCAAGAAGACTCAGCCAAGGCTGCTAAAGACATTCAGCCACCCACTAACAACACTAGTCCACTTCAATATGGCAATATCACAGAGTCCACCCTAACCTCCTCTATAACTGCCTGGTTAAATGCTGCATCTGCTCAAGGTAAACTACTGCTTGTGATCGGCCAGAGTATCCTGGGGTGTATTCTGTTGTATATTCTTAGCTGTGTTTAAATACTAAGCATATACATCATACACCATATAGACCAGTCAGAATATTATGACCACGTCCTTGTTTCTGTAATCATTGGTCATTTGATCAGCTCCACTGACCATGCAGGAGCACAGACTGTAGACATGTTTTCTGTTAATTTGCAAACTTTGTTATCCTCTATTTATGCTGAGTTTCAATGGTCAGAAACCCACAGGACCACCATAGAATTGGTATTATACAGGACTACAGTCTGTAATTACAAGGTGCTACTTTAAGGTCAGTGGAGATTAAAACATTGACAGTAGATGGACATCATGACTGAGATGAGGAGTTGTTTAGGCTCCAAACTGTGTGTAAGTGAACTTTGTGTCTGACTCACAATGAGTGTTACAGACGTCATTTGATGCACAACAGACCCTATCATTGTTGACTGTAGTTTAATGTTCTTAGGTAATCTCCAATTTAATAGTTTTGCTGTGCAACAATGAATCAGCAGGTGCATTGTTTATATGTATTATGCATTGTTTGTCTAATTTACATATAATTTGCATAAAGGTATAAAGTGTTGACAAAGTCTGTCTTAAGTAGGCAAAGATATCCAAGAATGCCCTTAACCCATTGTTCTCATTTGAGGTGCAGTGGCTGACGGACTGGTGCAGAACCAACAACCTATCTCTTAACGTGGATAAAACCAAGGAGATGGTTGTTGACTTCAGGAGAGCTCCAGGTGTCCACCACCCACTGAACATCAACGGCTCTGCTGTGGAAATTGTGGATAACACCAAGTTCCTCGGTGTTCACATTGCAGAGAACCTCACCTGGTCCCTCAACACCAGCTCCATAACCAAGAAAGCCCAGCAGCGCCTCTACTTCTTGCGGAGACTGAGGAAAGCACATCTCCCACCCCCCATCCTCACCATGTTCTACAGAGGGACTGTAGAAAGCATCCTGAGCACCTGCATTACCGTCTGGTTTGGGAATTGCAACACCTCAGACCGCAAGACCCTACAGCGGATAGTGCGGACAGCTGAGAAAATCATCGGAGTCTCTCTTCCCTCCATCTCGAGATCTACACCACACGCTGCATCCGCAAAGCCACCAGCATTGTGGACGACCCCACCCATCCCTCACACGGACTCTTCGCTCTGATGCCGTCCGGCAGAAGATACAGGAGCATCCGAGCCTCCACTACTAGACTCTGCAACAGCTTCATCCACCAGGCAGTCAGACTTCTCAACGCACAGAGACAGAACTGAACCCCCACCCCACCCACCACTCAGCCAACACACTCGCACAAAACTAAACTGTACACCCCCCCCCCCCTTTACACTCACAAAGAACTGAACTTCACCCACACACACACCCAGTCAGCACACAGAGGCTGACATGACTTTATTTGCTGCACTCTTAAAAACTATAAACTCTACCTCAGTAACTGCTGTGATTATATATGTTCTATATGTTACAGTATGTCACACATCTCTGCACCTTATCCCCACTATACACTTTATTATACCGTATCGTTACTGCACTGTCCTGTCTTTAAATTGTCTCGTCTTTGTATTTATTGTATTTATTGTTATTTAGTTTTATAATTTTATAATTTTATGTTGCACTGTCGTCACTCCTGCACTTTATGTTGTCTATTGCTTGTTGTTCTATGTTGCACCATGGTTCCGGATGAACGTAATTTCATCACACTGTGTACCTGTACTCAGATGTAATGACAATAAAAGCCTCTTGACTTGACTTGATCCTTTGTGTTACAGCCAAATTATTTTTTTTTCTATCTTTCAAGCTCCTATTCGTGAGACTGTGTTCATGAGGAGTTTTATTCTATTTCTTCACTCATTCCTTCCTTCCTCATTTTTTATTCAGTTTTACAGCCTAAACATGACTGTTTTTGATTTTTTTTACAAAGAAACATTATACAAAATGTAATTATTTCAAAAACTTTTTTTTAATTTTAATTCTAATAAATCTTGCTATAGTAAAACTCCAATAAATACCCTGCATGTAATCACAGAGCTATAATATTTACAGCTTTTTTCATATTAAAATATGCTTATTATTTAAAGTCTGTGTCCAATTATGTATCTATGCCTCAGTTCCTTTAAGACAAATTCACAAGCAACTTGCAGAGAAAAAAAAACGATCATATATCTTTACTATAAAGGGGAGATATTTGTACATAACATTAACATTAACGGCATTAAATGAACAATGAACTGGCATTGAAAATAAAATAAAATTTAGAATTACATTATGAGTGCAGTGATTGATGTACATATGATGGGTGTCTAAAGATGATGTGTTCACTTTTCATTTATTTCTTAATTTCTAGATGTTCTTCTTTTAATACTGAACTATTAAGTAAACTCTAGAGACTGTTGTGTTGAAAATCCCAGGAGAACAGCAGTCCAAGTGAAACCACCCTATCTGGCAACAAAAATCCCTCAATATTAATTACAAATGGTTAATGTGAACGTTATCTGAAGCAGCCAGCCCATGTTTGCAGTGCTGAGTTCTGTATACAATAATATGCAGTATTTAAAAAAAAAATGAATGTTCAGGAAATCTAAAGAGAAAGCTGTAGAGTGGGCTTGTGAATAGAATAGAATAGAATAGAATAGAACAGTTTATTGTCGCTGAAAAAACAATCTTAAAAACAGTGTTAAAACAGTGAAATGCAGTTTTAGCGTCCTCTCTCTAAGGCAGCGTTTACAATAACAGACTTCATCATTAAAAATCATTAAAAAAAAAATATATATATATATATACATATGCACACACATACACACATATATATATATATATATATATATATATATATATATATATATATATATATATATACACACACACATACATACATATACACACATATATATATATATATATATATATATATATATATATATATATATATATATATATATATATACACATGCATATACATACATACACATACATACTTAGCACCATATCAATAAGATAATTCAGGACAATATATTCATACTGAGGAGAATATTAAAAGTGCAATAAATAATATTATTTAAAGTGGCAGGTGCAAAGGGGTGGGGGTAGGGGAAGTTCCCTGAGAATGTCCATCAAAAATGGATAATTGTCTTTCGCTCCTCTAGATATTCCTCACACTTGGGAAGGTTTGATAGCTTTCACAGCCTGAGGAAAAAAACTATATTTCAATCTATTCGTCCTTGTTTTCAATTGTCTGAATCTTTTTTTGGAAGGAAGGGGTGAAAACAGAGGGTTTCCCGGGTGAGTAGGGTCCTCTGAGATGCAGACAGCTTTTTTCCACAGTCGACGGTTGTTGATGTCATCGAGGGGGGGTAGTGAGGTGCCAATAATTTTTTCTGCCACTCTCACCACTCACTGCAAATCTCTCCTGTCCTGAGCTGAACAACTGGTGAACCAGACTGTGCAGCAATAGGTCAGGAGGCTTTCGATGGTTGCTCTGTAGAAATTCACCAGCAAGTGTTGAGGGAGGTGGGAGTGCTTGAGTTTCCTAAGAAAATAGAGTCTCTGCTGTGCTTTCCTCACCTGGTGCTGGGTGATTGATGTACCAAGTTACCATGGTAGTTAACCAAGTTACCATGGTAGCAGTCTCCAGTGAAGGTAAAAACTCATTTGCATCTGTTAAAAGAAAAAAAAATGTGATGAAGCTGAACTGGTTGAACATGTGTTACGCAAAAGTTTCATAATATTCACATCATCTTAAAATGGTAGAGAGTTAACAAGCTTTTTGTAATGCAAAAATTACCAAAATGTAGTTGTTTGTGTTTTATTTGTGCTATTTTTTGGAGAGATATTATATCTAAATATCTATAGGCTGTTATATATAGATATAGAAATAGATATACAGCTCTGGAAAAAAAATAAAAGACCACTTAATGGTTTTACCAAATTGAGACCCTCTGGACTGATTTGCTTATATTTTTGCACCAGGAGTGGCATAAAGTTATCCAAAAGCAGTGTGTAAGACTGGTGGAGGAGAACATGCCAATATGCATATAAACTGTGATTAAAAACCAGGGTTATTCCACCAATTATTGATTTCTGAACTCTTAAAATGTTATGAATATGAACTTGTATTCTTTGCATTATTTGAGGTCTGAAAGTCTGAAGAAACATCTTCAATAGTTTATAGAACAAAACAACAATGTTCATTTTACTTAAACATATACCTATAAATACCAAAATGAGAGAAACTGACTAAGAATCTGAACTGGTCTCTAATTGTTTTTTTTTCAGAGCTGTATAATATCTATAAAAGGCCATTTATTATACAATGACAGTGTCAGCACTGAGCATCATTGAAAAGAAGGGAAAAACAGTCATGATTTAGCTCTTGTACAATCAGGCCAATTAAAGCAGCTATGGAATCTATGGCCAAGTAAAATTTATTTAGATCAAATTACAAAATCATACCACTTGTGAAGTACTGGATGCATCAGTACAACTTATTAGTGAGTAATTTTTAGACTGTCCCTAACTCTAAAGTCCCTGGGAGCACACATGGTCCCTAAGCAGTGCCCTTATATTCCCTGTACATTTAGCAAGGGATATCAGCTATGGAACTTCAGTTGGTTAAATCCCTGGTTAAATATGGAATGTCCAGCATGCATGTAAAAAAAAACATAACATCATGCTGACAACAACCTATAACTGCACTTTGCTTTTTAAAACTATTTAGAAAACTATTCAATGGCAGGCATGTGTCATATTGTGTATGTAATATATAAATAAATGTAATTTTATGGACACACAGCATGTTTCTCTCATGTTTACATTGTGCTGTAGTACTTGTGATAATTGCCAGCTGTTAAAACCACCAGCACATGTGATGATTAACCAATGAATTCTCTCTGTAGTCAATTTTAAAGGGAATTACTGGGGTGACTTAAAGCAGAGACCTTATTAATAAGGAGACAGGCCACTGACCGCTGTATGAACAGGATTTCTCGTAACGCTAATCATGGTGCTCACTAAAGTGACGCCTTTTAGAAAAAACACAGCCAATCAGCTTGCTCCTGCAGAGAGAGTTTTTTGTGCATTACTGAGTCGAATACTATAAACTTTTCATGGTGTTTTTTAATCAGATTTTATCAGTGATTTTTTTTTTCTGAGATGGTAATCCCAACGTTTGGTTTCAGCATTTTGGTATTTCCCCATTTAAACAGATGGAGGGCGGGTCTTAAATGACTGGAAATAAGTGCACGGTTGCGTTGCAAAGATGGTCGCTGAGTAAACTGACTTACCTATAAAAACTTTGCTGAAAGACATCAACAGCCAGAGCCTCTGTACTGGAGCTTCATCCTTGTCAAATAACAGGTAAAGCAAAAGAAACAAATAAATAAACACCCCCCTCCTCAGGCTGGCAATCTTTCTGGAAATTGGTTGCTGACTGTATTAACGAGAAAACAGTGACAGTGATTAATGTGGAGGAAACAGCAACAGCTCTGGCATGAGCTAGCATAAAGAAACAGAAATCTGTTTTAAATCACTCACCTGGAAGGTTTTCTATGATTTTGTGGGTGTGGGCCAACTCAGGCCTAGAAACCTGCCGCATTCTAGTAATAGGCTTTTCATTTCATTCCCTAAACATTTGCTACAAGCCTCTTTACAAGCAAATTCTATCTTACTTAAGTGCTGGGAGCTGAAAAATCGAAAGGTGTAACAGGTTTGTCTAACAAGGTTTGTATACTTCAGCATGGATTATAATAATTCTTTAAAGCAGCATTTTGGAATAATTGGTATTTCTTGCTCCTGCACTTCCGCTAAAGTCAGGAATAATGATGTAATTCACATTGAGCTCCATCTAAAGAATATTCATTGACAAAAAATATAACAAAAAGGTAGTTGTTGGTATAAAAAGAAATTTTATATATTTCATGATGTTTTAAATGTTTAATGATAGTGTCATATAAGTTTTCTATTAGAGTGAAAGTACCGCAAAACCTGGAAAGATTAGATATAGTTGTGCATGAAGGCATACAGCAGGGGTCGGCAATAGGTGGCCCGCAGGCCAGATGTGGCCCGCAAGCATCTGGCCCGTGAGTTTTTTTGAACTATATTTTGAACTATAGTAAAAAAAAAAAAAAAAAATGCTCCTCTGGTGAGATTGTGTTTATATTCCACCCCTGCCCGTTTTTGGGGCTTCCTATCTCCGTTTTTCCCCCAGTCGTGTCCCAATTCACTAGCTGGGGCAGCGGTAGTGTATTGGACTGCGACCCTGAGAAAACGGGTTCGACCCCGCGTGAGGAGTGGTGTGTATATTTATTTATTTTTCTTTTCTTCTTGGATTTACCTGCTTTGAGATCAACTGTTCTGCAATTAGGTTCAACAACCCTCTGGGCTGGAGAGCTACTTGTCTCATCTCATTACACTTTATTTTCCAAAACAGAATTTTTTGTGGCCCGCCCCATAATGGCTTGGAAAATATCTGGCCCGTGGCCAAACTTTACTGCAAACCCCTGGCATACAGGTTCTGTATGGCATCCTGTGGCTCATTTGTTCACAAAAGGAGCAAATTACAAGCAGCTGGTCACAGGATGCACTGGAGATGTAGTTTACCTGTTAATGTTTGTCGTATCATCACATCAGAATTTGGGGCAGTGTGTCAATTCACAGCAAAGGCAGAATTGAATCAGATACCAAGAGGTATATATACTGTCACTGTCTGATCCTAAATTGAATCTGGTGTGTAGCAGGCCTGCTACTTTCTTGTTTATGACACAACTAAAAAAACGAATATAATTGTAGTGGCTAGCTTAGATGGTGGAGAGTTCGTCAAAAGGACAACTCTGCTTTTCTCAATCAAATGATTGCACCCCCCTGTTTTCCAGTGCATTATGGAGGCATGTCTAGAAGTCAATGATCTCTCACCAGAAGGTACACTATCTGAAAGTAGCCTCAGAGAGACTTTTTATAGGGTAATATGGGAAGCACTGTTACGATCTCTTATGTTCACACCTGGGGTAATTCTTTTTGTACATAGTGCAGATAGCATTGTGCCAAGTCTGGAGCAGCAAATATACAGTATACAAATATACATTCTGTTTTTCTTACTACAAGCATTAAGATGCCTTTGAAGCTGATATTTAAAGGTACATTCTGTAGGAAAAGAGAGCGAGCGTGTGAAATGACTGAAGCAGTCCAATTTCAAAACATCACCGAGAGGAGCCTGCCCCACCCACCCCACCACAGCCATGATGCTACCTCGGGTTGCCAAGTTGGGCCAGGCTAAATCTACACAATCCAGTGAAAGACGCGTTCAGTAAGTTCTACCGTGGCAAGAAAGTCATGTTATAAACCAGCTCGTGTGAACTTTATCCGTAGCTAGCTAAACTAGCCTCATGCACCGCTAGCTGTGTTAGCCTAGGCCAAGCCTGTTACTCCTGAAAAATCCTACCGTTCCAAAAATACACACCCCAGTGTGTGTGTGGAGTGGAGACTTTACAGGTCCTAGTAATTTACTGCTTAGCTTAGCCAAGCCAGTTTAGACTGGTAGGAGAAACCGAGAATGGAAAGGGACTCTTCTAAAACCTGTATCTAATATTGACTGTATTTTACACGACAAACATATAAATAAACAGCTAAATAGCTAGATAGTTGCTAGGGATAGCCATAAGAAACGTTTACCATTGATCATTTTGGACATAATAAATCACTCAATATATAAACACATTGAGAGCTTAACTGAGTCACTATAGAGACTATGGGTTTCTGGCATATATTTTGGAGTACTCATCACTGCAGAGGTATTAATTAGATGTGACACGGCTGCTTCTCCGTTATGACTGATTGCAGTAGCAGCTCTGGGTCAGTCTTGTAGTCTTTTTGAGCTTAAGTCTTCTCCACTTTTCAAATTCACTGCCAATATTCACTCTTGTTATATTCCTTTTTTAGTCACTGAGATTTTTTGAGACATACTGAGGCTTTTTAAGCTGTGTAGCAGCTGAGGTTTAACTGAAGCAGCTCTGCTAGCTAGCTCCTTTGCTGCAGCACGGATCGCTGTAGTGTAGTGTGGGTGCTGGCAACCTCGGGGGTGGAGTTAGTGTTGGGGAATAAGTAGCAGGCGGAGACAGAGGCCAGAGGCCGGGACGGACGCACACTTAAAATAGGAAGCCCTGCTGACATGAGCTGCCAGTGCTTTAACTCAACATGTTTCCTTAATATCAGATGATACATCCTGATCATTTTATCATTTACTACTGAAAATTTGTTACATATTGGTCCTTTAAAAGTAAAATAATGCTACATAAATGTTGCTTTAAACAACATTTGGTTGTTTAAACACTGCTAATTTTAATATATTTGTAGTATAAGCATGACACATCATGTAAGTGATTTCACCAGTATGGGAACTAAGGTGAGCTGTCTTCTAAGACCTAATTCTTCTAAGATGCAAACATTTAGAAGCAGAGAAAATTTATGAAGCCTTGTGTGTGTTACGTAAGGCCTGAAAGAGCTGAATGGCCCCTTACTTAAAAAACAAGTGATTTACACACACTTTTAGTGACCTACAAGCAGTGACCTACTAAGTGCGCGCTGACTAAAAGTCAACAGCACTTTTCTCGTGGTGGATGTCATTTTCAAAATGAATACTGCTCTATCTGATGTCCTTGGTAAATGGAATTGCAAAAAATGTATGTGACTCAGCTGTGCCAAATAAGATGGCATCTATCTGTACGCCCACAGATTATTAACGAGAATCCTCTGAGTGCATTACCACCAAGGGTTTAATACATTTTGTGCAACAGGGGACAGAAGACAGCTTTTGCATTATTATTTGAGACACCTCTGTTTAAAGTCAAATCAAATCAAATCAAATTTATTTGTATAGCGCTTTTTACAACTGGTGTTGGCACAAAGCAGCTTTACAGAAACATGATAACAGGACAAAGAATCAGGCAAAACATTAAACATAGAATATACATAATACAGAACCCCCAGTGAGCGCGGAGGCAAGGAAAAACTCCCTCAGAGCTGCAGGAGGAGGAAGAAACCTTGGGAGGACCAAGACTCACATTAAAGGGGGGACCATCCTACCACTGGTCAAATGGCTTTTAAATTAATTTGAAAAAGTCTTTCATAAATCCACGTAGGTTTTATATATTCAGGTGTATAGCAGCTCCACTAATGGCTTATAGAGTAAGATGGATAATGAGCAGCTGATCTGTGGTGGTGGATGGAGAAGAGCTGACTTCAGAAACTTCCAGTCTGGCCGGACAGAGGACATGAGAGCCTGAGGGTCCAACATCCCTCGGTATCGGGTCAGACAGGTGGGCAGTCAGTAACTCGGAGGAAGGCAGAGAGATGGAATTAGTTTTGACTGGATTTATGTAAAACAGAGAATATAAAACATTATCAGAGTGTGGCAAATGACTCCGGCAGAACTGAATAAAACAGCCTAACTAAAGGCAGAGAGCCAGAAGGTAACATAGACATGGAGGCTCCCTGAAACACTGGCATCCACCCACTCCACCGTCCACAAACCTGAGTGACCGTGTGCAGTGGGAGAACAACAGCACCAGCATCTCAGTTTACCACAATTTCCTCTGTCCATGAACCCCTGAATCTGCAGCCTTATCTAAAGGGAAAACATTAATTACCAAAAGCTAAACTAAACAAGTAAGTTTTCAGTCTAGACTTAAAGATTGAGACTGTGTCTGAGTCCCGAACATATTCGGGGAGATTATTCCAGAGTTGAGGCGCTTTATAAGAGAAAGCTCTTCCTCCTGCAGAGCTCCTCTGAATTTTAGGAACTACTAATAAACCAGCACCCTGAGATCTTAATAATCGCGGTGGTTCATAACAGGAGATGAGGTCTTGTAAATACTCAGGAGCGAGCCCGTGTAGGGCTTTATACGTTAACAGGAGAATTTTATAGTCTATGCGGAATTTGACTGGAAGCCAGTGCAGTGCTGATAGTACTGAACTAATATGGTCAAATTTTCTCGTTTTAGTAAGGACCCTGGCTGCAGCATTTTGAACTAGCTGAAGTTTATTTAAAGGGATAGTTCGGGATTTTTGACATGAATCTGTATGGCATCAACATGACCAGTTTCGTGCATTCTCACTGACTTACCCCCGACCATGTCCGGTGAGCGGAGTTCTTGTCCAGTATTGTCCGAGCCGAAAGTAGTCCGGCATGTTTGCTGGGGTCACGAAACGAAAGCGTTTTTCTTCCCAAAACAGTACGAGTGCAAAAGAGTGATTTATTTGCATAACAAAAAACGGTGTCTGCAAAAGTTACGCCTCATTATCACTGGGGCACTACTTTCATTTTGGATCAGTGCACGCGATTGCGCAACCTGGCAGCTAGCCTACGGTTTCGATTTCACTGTTTACTGTTCGGGAACATGTCGGACTACGAGAGCGACGAGGAATATATTGATTTCCGCTCAGAGCCAAGGGGGTATCTTTATGAGCCTGAGTATACTGAGGAGGAACTTGCCCAAATCGAATTGGATCGTGCAGAAAGCGAGAGGGTGGACAGAGAAATGATTGAGACCGAAACTGGAGCCGCTGCTGCTGCTGCTGCGATACCAAGGGTGGCCGACAAATCCTGGTGCACTTGTTTGAAGTGCGAACTAATGCCGACAGAGGTGGAATGTTACTGCTGCCACGAGTGGGATTTAGTTATGCCCGAGATACAGAACCTGTCAATTGATGAGGACGTCGGCGGGCCAGCTGCTGCCTGCATCACAAACAACAGCGGGCATGGAGAAACATAGTCATCCTCGCTGAAGTGCGCACCGCAAACACGAAGCTTCTTCATTTTCACCACTTTGGTGTCCACATGGAAGCCCATTGCAAGTATCCAAAGTTGCCTGAGAGCAATGTCAGTCACGGGGATACGATGGAAACTGTGCGGAGAATCAGCCACATCTTTGTTGCTACAGCCTGGATAATCACAAGTCCGCACCATTTTAACACACACACATACAAATGTATAAATCTGTGTTCAAGAAGCTTATAAAAGCCGATAAACTTCTCTCTAAAGCTTTCTCTTTGCGTTGCTGGTTGAAGCTGAGCGCAGCCAATGATCTGAAAGACTAGTGCGCTGCTCGCAGTTAGAATGACATGCGCACTGATCCAAAATGAAAGTAGTGCCCCAGTGATAATGAGGCGTGACTTTTGCAGACACCGTTTTTTGTTATGCAAATAAATCACTCTTTTGCACTCGTACTGTTTTGGGAAGAAAAACGATTTCGTTTCGTGACCCCAGCAAACATGCCGGACTACTTTCGGCTCGGACAATACTGGACAAGAACTCCGCTCACCGGACATGGTCGGGGGTAAGTCAGTGAGAATGCACGACACTGGTCATGTTGATGCCATACAGATTCATGTAAAAAATCCCGAACTATCCCTTTAAGTTACTGCCGGAACATCCAGACAGTAGCGCATTACAATAATCTAGCCTTGAGGTAATGAAGGCATGTACTAATTTTTCTGCGTCATGCAGTGATAGGGCATTTCTTATCTTGGCAATATTACGGAGGTGTAGAAAAGCTGTTCTAGTAACATTAGATATGTGTTTATCGAATGCTAGATCTGAATCTATGATAACTCCAAGGTTTTTAGCTGCTGAACCAGGGGTGGCTGAGAAATCGGCCAGATTTAGCATTAAGTCTGATAATTTATTTCTAGCAGCTTTGGGGCCTGCTAAAAGTCTTGTCCTTTCAGATGAAAATGTTAAGATGCTACCTTTCTTCAGTCGGTGACGTCATTACTAACGGGCCAAATGGCAATCTACTGCATGCTGTTCAGAGGTGTACGGAAATGTAGAATGACTTAAAAGAGCTGGCAAAGTGTTGTTTAGGAGTTTACTGGGTTCACTATTCAACTGCAGTTATTACTGTGTATATACAGTACCAGTCAAAAGTTTGGACACACATTCTCATTCAATGTTTTTCTTTTCTTTAATTTATTTTCTACATTATAGATTAATAAAACATGCGATTTGAGATATAGCTTTAAATATTACAAAGGTTACAATGTAAAAAATCATAAATAGAAAGACAACATATTGAATGAGCCGTGTCAAAATATATTTATATGTAAGAGCTTCACATTTGGTAATTACTGCATGGGTAATTTTCCATAACTGATGAAGTGAGTAGCTTTCCATTTGTTAATCAACCATGTGGAAAGGCGCATCCCGTGGTCATAGAAAATATGTTGATCTGTTTCAGAAGGGTCAAATTTATTGGTATACACCAAGGAGATTTTTGAAACTACTAAAATCAGGTTAAGAACTGTCCAATGCATTATTAAAAAGTGGAAGGACAGTGTGGAAACATCTTCGAAAAAGGAATGTGCTTAGAAAAAAATCTTGAATGGGCGGTGAACATCAGGGATGTGTTTAATACTCATCATGCCTACTGCCAACCGTACAAGCCTGTGGGGGCAGTGCTATGAAGTGGGGATGCTGCAGTTGGTCAGGTCTAGGTTCAGCAACAGTATGTGCTGAAAGAATGAGGTCAGCTGACTACCTGAATATACTGAATATAGATCAGGTTATTCCATCAATGCACTTTTTCTTCCCTGATGAGAAACCTTGGGATGTGCTGGAGAAGACTTGAAGTGTTGTATCAGTGGTCCAAATCTCCCATCAGCAATACCTTGGGAAAAATGAATGCAACTCTGGACAGAAATAAATGTTAACATATACATATATATGAGGAAATATATTATGCAAGGCTGAAACCACCATCCCTGTCTGAGCCAGAGAAAGAACCCTAATGCATGGGTCACAAAAATGTACAAAGCTCACTGTACAAGAGCTTAGATAAAGAAAAACACTGTTCCAGATGAAGGATGGAAAATAATGAAGTGTGCTCAGAAATCCTACTGAGATTATGTTTAGATGGAGGTGAAACTCATGTCACAGGTCAGATGTTTCAGATTGAGTGCTGATGACAGGAAAGAACTGTGCAGTAGTATTAACTTGCACGGGTATGTGCAGGGCTGTTTCTGTATTTTTTGCACAGGGAGAAAAACAAATGTAACTTACAATGTCATGACCAATCAGACATCCTGCATCCCTGCATTTATAAAGTTTTTTTTTTTTTTTAAACAAACCTCACCTTCTTCCCATACAGCATCCTGGCACCCCAGATAAATGATGCACCCAGCTGTTGGTGAGATTCAGAAGAAATGCTGAGATGCTGATGCTAAGATGACCACAGTAAACACTCATATCTAAATATACTTAAGAAAAATGGTGATATAAGTTAAATGTGCAGCTGAATAGAGTATAAGAGACCCAGACTTGAGTGAAAGTAAACAAATACTTACAGGTAGTTAAGGTACTTGCACACATATAAAAGTACTTGTTAAAGCATGCAAAAGAGGGAAAGAGAAACAGACATATCAGGTCATAATAAAAGGCAGTCATGGACACAATAGTGGCTCATGGGCACAATAAATCTACTTGCCTACAGTTTACACTTCTCTAAATCTCCAATAAGTGTAAATATAAAATACACAAGAGTGTTGAGGATCATGTAAAACTCCCCTTTTCCCCTCTCTCTTTCACTCCCTCATTCTTTGTCTTTCTTGTCGTGGTGATGCAGTCAGTTTCACTGCACCACTGTGACAAAAGACCGGTGACTCATCCACTTACATGCTCCATCTCTCCCTCTCTCGCTCACTCTCTCTCCCTCCATCCCATTTTCCCTGTTGCTAGCTCTCGCTCTGTATGTATGCGTTCGTCTCTGCTCAACACATGCAAACAACAAAAGCATTTGCCTGTATTACATCGGCCATCATTCTCTATGAAGATGCATGTCATTCTATCATCGCAAACAAGAAAAATAAAGTGCAAGATCATTTGACGATAGTAATAATAATAATTAGACAATGCAAAGGAGGAAAAACAACATCCATACAGATCCAAATGTACAATGAAATTGGGTTTTTATTTCATTATAAAATTACATTCACACACAATCTGATTCGTTACCTGACAGCTATTTGGCAGGTAGACATGCCCTCATGCTGAGTTACTTAATTGAGCCATTCTGCGTCAAATCACCTGAACAAACACCGGTTCAGCACCATCTGGCAAAGATCATGGAGCCACTGTAGCAGAGGCTGCGATACAGTAATACGTCCATGCTGCTGTTTGAACATGTTTGTATCTAAGAAAAAAATCATATATATTTTAATACATACATTTTGTTTTTCTGATGTTCCTTCAGAATATTAATTAATTAAATTTGGACTAACCTTGCTTTCTTTAAATAAATAAGTTTAATAAAACTTAAAAAAAAAAAAACAGAAGTGGATTTCTGCACAAAGTCATACATGACTAACAAGTAAACTGGGGAAAAAATAATCTTCTTCAACGACCTCCTCCTGTTCAGTAACGGCAGGCTGTACAGTTCTATAGTTAAAACTATGCGCTTCACAGACTTTATTTTGAGGCGGATGTGAATTAAATTGAGATACTTAACACTGACAGAGCTAAGACAAATCACCATCTGCAGATAAGACATTATAAACTAGCTGAAAGGAACCTCTAAACATCCTCTCTGCATTCAATTAACCTCCTCGCCCACAGGGTTCAGAGAGCACCTTCAGCATCATGTACCTTCTCGGTACGTACTAGCACCAAAACGCAAGACAGGTGGTGCCGAGCGATTCGACACAGAATGACTCAACATTTCAGTATTAAAAGAAAAAAAAAAAAAAAAAAACACAACTCTTCTCAAAACATTCTTTTATTTCACAAGACACGTTAAAAAGCTTTTTTTTGTGTGTTACTTTTTCTCCAAACTACGTCACACTCGATGTCATAACCCTCTTTCTTTGTGTTTCAAGGAGTTATTCAAATATTAGTTCCCTTTTTATTCCTCAACTACACACGGTTACAGTCAAAAACATCTCTTTGGAAAGCAGGAAGTAGACAGAGACAAAACAGGAAAGGGGGAGGGGGTTCAGAGCTATTTTGTGGGTTGGAGTCATTTGTGCCTTGTTTTTATATTAAGATACACATTCAACGACTTTTCGAATGTCGTTCATAGAATTAGAATAAAATGAATAGACCATATGCAACAGCGTATTCAATATTCTACTGATTTAAAATGCCTATTCAACATTCCACTTCAGTTTCGTAGGTCGGAAAAGCACACCACGCTTTATTTTCAAATCTGGCTCATTTGGAAAACTGCTTTAATGGAAAACTGCACACGCCAAAAGCTGAGAGCACAGGTAGTCCTCCCAGTGACTATAAACACACTCACACACATACACACGTACACACACATACACAGATTTATTGTGTGGTCCCTTCTAAGGCTGCACGATATATCAATGTATTAACAGATCGCAGTATATTGCAATATTGTCCTTTGCAATTCTGATATTGCAGAAGGCTACAATATCCAAAGAAGATAATAAGCATTGCATTTTATTGATTGTAAGTTGTAAGTGTCCTCAGGTCTTAAAAACAATGTGTCTGTCAATGTGTGATAAAAGACTTAACCTGCTCTGAAAAACGTTAAATATTGTTGTCATCAAAATAATGCAGGCCAGCCTTAAATACATTTTTATATCAAGAGTTTCCAGTTTATCGTGTCTGTAACATATTGCAGTATGTGCAATACAGTATGTAGTCCATATTGTGCAGCCCTAGTCCCTACACTGCAAAAGCAAGCAGTTCAAGTTGACAGTTCTTTCACTTAAAACTCTGCATCACATTTAAAAAATAGACATGCATGAATGAATGGTCATTGTCAATCTTTCCTGAGCAGTAAAAATAGAATCAAAATATTTATGAATATATTAATTTGAGATTGCAGGTATACTGTAGATAACGTCCACACAGGCCAAAAGCTGAGATTGTGCAACCATCTCAATTCGCTCCCAAGGTAAGGCTCAATGTACTTTGATGAACTCATTTTAAATAAATGGCTCTGTGTCAAGTTCCACAAGGTCCCACCTGCAATAACCTCTGTATTACTTATAATCTTCGTGTCTCACGAAAGAAGAAATTCTAGCTAGACACAACTATATTAACAGTATGAAGACACTGAATTTGGGGACTGGAGAAAAAAAAAAGTACAATCACATGCTGAACTCAGTAGTATCAAAGTCGTCTACAGTCTTTCGATCCATCCATCTGGTCCTCCCAATTTTTCAACCCCCCCTCCCGAATACCCATTTCAACAAAGCCCATCCCTTCACCACGTGGAGCAGTAGTACCTAAAGATGTCCTTTCTAAGGTGGAATGGATTCTATGCCAGGCCCATCTCCTCCAATACGCTCCTAGGAGACTCGTCCTCCTGAGCAGAACAAGAAGAAAAAGAAGCCTTTAGAATTAAACAATGGCTGCACTATAGATTTGTGCTTGAGAGATACATATCAGCTGGATGATAATATCAGCACATGTTGATGACCCAACTGATTCATTGACACCTGCAAAACCTTCCAGGTGAAAGAATCAGTGGCTTGTTTCATACGAATCTCTAAGCATTTCTTCTGAAATAAAAATGTATGGAAATAATGGTTTGTCTCTTTAAACTAAAAAAAAATATGCATACTCAATGAACCTGAACATTTCTAAATGAAGCACATTTCATTTAAAACATTTATTTACTGAACCCTACTTATGGTGTTTGTTAAAATTAACTTCATGCTATAATCACACAACAAGGTTAAGAAGAGGACTAATATAAAAAAGTAAAAATCCCAAGTACACAAACTTCAGAATAAGGTTGTACAATATGTAGAAAAAAAAAACTTGTTATAGCGCTGTTTTTGGCTTGGTTGCAATTGCTCCTATATAAAGCAGAAACTCACTATGGACCTCCGCCTCACTCTCCATACCACACCTCATTATGTCACCTGAAAACAGCATGCAGCATAAAGAGCTCCCTATTTTGCTGCTTGTGGGCAAATAAATTTGAACTTGCTGTTATTTATAATGTTATTGCAGTTTCTTCAATGTGTAAATCATGAAAATGATGGTAAAAAAAATTGCAATGATAAAAAAAAAAATCATCTTACAGCCTTACTTCATATTATTTATATTATAAAATACTTTCTTCTTATAAAATCTTCTGTAGCATCTAGTATTTAACAACTCGCAAGGCGCCATTTAATTTAAACTACTGGAGCCTGTTTTTATTGACCCCTTACAATAATACTAACTGATATTATTTGAGAGTAAAATTATTTAATTTCACATTGAGCAGGTTTTAATGTGGAAACATTTCATCAAAGTCATAAAATAAGACCACATGTCCCTCTGGAACAAGTCTCAGCACCATTTTCACAAAAACACACACCTCTTGAAGCAGGTCAGCCTGTTCAATTGCCTTGAGTACACTCTTTTTGGAAGTGTCTTGGATTTCTCCCCCCATCAGAAATTCATCCAAGATGAAGTAAGCCTTCTCAAAATTAAAAATGATGTCAAGCTCGCACACCTACGTGGGACAAACACAAACAGAGACCAATTAGGGACCAATCACACCAAGATTTAGTCTAAATAAATTTATGTCTAAAATTGTACAATACTAATGTTAGAATATTAAATCAGACAGAAAATGCAATTTAAAAGATATGGCTATTTCAACAATTTCAAAACAGCCCAGAACATCGGAAATAAATCAATACTGAGGAGTTAAGAAAGAAGCTGACATTTATGCAAGATATGAAATAAACATGCTGGGATAAGAGAGAGAAATGTAGAACAGTGTTGAAGAAATGGCAAAAAGAGGACAAGAGCCAGAAATGTCTCACACATCGATATGAAGGACTGGGAGGCAGAGGCGAGAAAGACAGATACAGGAAAAAAATAACATAAATGGAGAACAGAAAGTATAGGGCTGTAGGGGGTACACGAACAGAGAGAGAAAACAGATGAAAGAGGTAAAATTGAGGAATGACTCACACTGCCGAAGTACTTATCCAGCAGCTCCACAAAGCGATGGATGACCTCGAGGGTAATCAGCTCGTTGTCTTGCTCCTCAACCGCACAGCAGAAATACAGACTGGCATACCTGCATACACACACACACACACACACACACACACACACACACACAGGCATATACACGTGAGAACACAATTGACAACAAATTAACATTAGTACTCAACCGTACAGCCATCATCATACATTAAAATGCATACATGCACAAATGTAGATGCACACATGCATCTCTACAACTGTAACAATTAAGCACCTAGTCATACAGACTGCCTTAACAAACATTAATGAAAGAATGGGTGCATCTAAAGAGATTAATTTTTCCTCTCCTTAATATTCCACTATAGTCTGTGACATATTTTACTAAAAAAGTTAAAGCGTTTAGGAACCACAGCAGTGCTGAGGAGTATTGTGTATAAAAGTCCAGCTGCATACAAGTGGTGTAAAGCAAACCACCACGGGAGCCATTAAAACATGTTCTGTGGAGAGGTGAATCATGCTCAAGTCTGAGTTTGATGACTGTCAGAAGAACATTATCTAGCTAAATGAATTATGCAAACTATAAAAAATTGGTGGAGTAGGGATAATTCTATGGGGTTGTTTTTCAGTGGTTGGCCCCTTACTTCTAGAGCAGGGAAACCTTAAAGCTTCAGCATTTCAAGACACCGTATGCCTTTAACTTTGCAGAAACAGCCATTTTCTGTTCCAGCATGATTGCAGCCCAATGCACAAAGAAATATTATTTATTCTTTTCATTTAAAACCTGCTTTAATAAATCACTGCTTAGTAATTTTAATTCAGGTGACCTGGTGATGGAATTAAAAATGTTGTGTACTGGCTATAGGCATCCAGAAAAAACTGGAACTTAGCTTTGTTCTTCAGATTAGCTCAAAAGATATCAACTACCTTCGTCAAAATGAGAGATTCCTTATTTTATCTGTATTTTTATTTGTATGACAATATGATCAAAATCTGTATTACAACATACACTCTGGACAAAATAAGAGTTTCTTTGATTTTACCAAATTGAAAGCCTCTGGAATATAATCAAGAGGAAGATGGATGATCACAAACCATCAAACCAAGCTGAACTGCTTGAAATTTTGCACCAGGAGTGGCATAAAGTTATCCAAAAGCAGTGTGTGGTGGAAGAGAGCATGCCTAGATGCATGAAAACTGTAATTAAAAACCAGGGTTATTACACCAAAGTTTATGCATATGAACTTCTTTTCTTTGCATTTTTGAGGTCTAAAAGCTCTGCATTTTTTATTTCAGCCATTTGTCAATGAAGAAATGTTGTCTGTATTTTATAGAATAAAACAACAATGTTCATTTTACTCAAACATATACCTATACAAAGCAAAATCATAGAAACTGCTTTTGTTCTCTTCATTTTTCCCAGAGCTGTATTTCTTAATTTTCTTTATTTATTTTTTTCTTATTTTGGACAATTCAATATAATTCTGCCAAGAATGCCCACAATTGATGTCTGTACCTACAAATTTCAGAAAAATAAATGTGTCAACTTGTGTAACACATGCACTGAACATCAGTTAGTGATGGATGCTGTACATAATGTATACTAAAATGTAAGAAATGTGTAACAAATCAAATTTCTATTTAAAAACGGTTTCTATGACTATATATATTGATATGAAATTACTGCCCAGCCGTATATATATAATCAAAGAAGCCTTATAACAGTATGAATGAAGAGGTTGAAAATAACTTTAGTCAACTTAAGTTTAACCATCTAACTTCTAACTGCAAATTTTCCTAGTTCTCTGACTCATGATATTTACTACATGATATTTAGATTACAAAGCACAATAAAACCTATAGGCCACACAGTCTCAGAGACTGTTAAAGCGTTTAGTTTTATAAAATTCACTGTTCTTTAAAATGTATTACTTGTGCAGCTATGATGAGTTTTGTGAGAGAGCCCCCTGGTGGCCAAAACAGACACAGGCATACGCAAACACTCCCACATCATTACAATCACTGAAACATTACACAGCTTTTGTGGGTTAGCAGTGAAAATCGCCAAAGATACAGGACAAGAGTAGTTTTATATTATTCTATTAATCCAGAGAAGTCACAGTTATTGCCTTGAACAAGAGTGCAGCATTTTATATTAATTATTACTCAAATAATCACAGTTTATTGAAACAAGTGAAGAAAGTGTCTAAACAGAAGTATAAAGATATTGATAAAGGACATAAATGTAAATAAATGTATTTTTTTATTAAATGTTTAATTTTACATGTAACATGTAAACGTTACTACATTTAAAATCACATCAGTGCAAAAGTACTAACTCTCATTTTCTAAAGGTCAAAGACTAGCAGGGGGGTTATGAATGTGCATGTTTTGATGTGATAAGTGATTCCTCGCTGCCGCACTGGCACACAGAATAAGTCATCACTGACAGCAATCTGATGTGCCAACTTCTGACACCTAAGGTCAACTCCAGTCACAGAGCCTGGCAGCAGTTTACACAGTGCAAACAGCAACACACAGAAAGCTTGCTGTTTAAACAGAGCATCAGTGAGAGTGCGTAATAGAAAAAACGCAAGAGAACACGTCAGGGGAAGAGATTTGTGACTACCTGCACGCACACAAACAGCAGCCTGTCTTTTTACACAAGCATGTAACCTGAGATTATCCTTATACGGACTGTTCAATTTACTTCTTAAAAAAACATATACATGCAAATATAAAAGTATCCAAATTACATAGGAACCTCCACAGACTAGGAATTAGTGCTAACTGAATGATTTAAAAGAAAAAAAAGTACAGCAGCATTATAATGACTGTAACAGGGAGAGCAGCATCTCTAAAATTTCCACATCAGCCTTGGCACACAAAGTAGTGCAATTTTGGGGAAGCTGGCCAGACACTTACTGTGTAACGCTGCCTAACCAGTCATATATGTATAAAATCCTGTAATATTACTCTACAACATCAGTTCTCACGCTTCTTTCACTTCAGAAACTGCTTCTGTGTCTTACAGCTTGATTAGAAAGCATGTATAATTCACGTCCTTTAGGAGTATCTTAAACACAAATTACATGATGACTAAAGAATATTGCTTAGATCGAGCCCAAAAAATCCAACCTGAAGCAACCTGAGCCTGAGCCATAGCCCGATTTAAACTCCACATTTTTAGTAAGCAGAGCGTTAAAATTGACCTTTTAAATAAAATAACGAGTTGTAACAACAAAATTTCTCTTGCCTGGCGGCGATGTCCACACACCGCACACTACGTGGCACACTGATTAAGTGATGTCTGGAGCTTTTAATTTAAACGCACATAAGTCTGTTGCTGCGAAGAAGCTGCCGTGCGTGCTCTGAGCAGGCCAGTGCTGCGTGATTATAACACTCTAACTTACACAAGATCACACAATTGTGATGTTACTTTGCTACACTGTGATTGCCATGCCATAGCTTTATATAGATATTTATACACAATTATATAGTTGGTATAATTGATAATTTTATTTAATTAGTATTTCTTGCTTTAAGATTGTCTGCTCGATGCCCAACCCAAACTCAGGCTGGGTCAGGCTCAAGAAAGTTTTGTTATAGAGCTAATGTTTTTAAATAAATAAAAATTACTGATACAAGCAAGACTGTGTAGGTTCTTTTTAAAAAGCAACGTATAAAGTTTCCATATTAACAAGTTCACATTTACATAAAAACATTAACATTAAAAAGTTTCCATATTATCAGCTTGTATATTTAAAGCAAACACTAAAATAGAACAAGATAATAATGATTATGTACTTGACTGTGTTTATATTGTGTATTACATATTAATATATTACTTTTAAAGCTCAGGCTCTAGGGATGCACAAAAAAATGATATTGCGATATTTTGTTATTCTGTGATATAGATTGTAATTTCCACCTGAATTCTCCAGACATTAATGATTCAACAGGTCAGAGATGTCATTAAAAATTAAAATGGAGCCAAGTTGTGTCATAATGTATGGTAAAATTAGCATTATGTGACCTTGCTAAAGCCCTAAAAATCTTTTTTTTTCTCAAATCCACTGAAGATTTCTTTATTCCAATCTAGATTTTTTTTTTGTACTTTTTTGGATTTTTGGATGTCCATGCTCCCAGTATTGCAAAAATCATAGGGGCCCTACACTGCAAGTCCTGCATTTTGACTACTGTGCATATGAACACTGCAATAATGATGTTCAAACAATATATTGTGTAGCCCTATTATGCACCTAACATAAAAATGCACCTAACGTAAAACAAATGACGTGATGTGACAAAAAAGTAATAACACTGAACACACGGGCATGTCCGTGTTTAATATTTCAATATAATCAGTGTGCTTTTAAATTCAACTGGTAAGTGGCGTGACAGACACGATCCAGCTTTAATTTGTTTGATTTACCACATAATGTATCCATTTACATGTATTGTTTATTCAAAAAAAAAAAAAAAAGAGAAAAAAAAAAACAGCTGTCTGTAAAGAGCTTCAGAGCTACAGAGTCATCTTACCTCTTATACACTATCTTTAGGTCCCTCCACTCCAGGAAGCTGCACATTTTGGGTTTCCTGGCCAGCACCACTTGCATGAGCTCTCGCACCATCTTCTTCTTGTCGCGCTCTGCTGTGGCCGTGTACCATTTCTGTAGTCGCAGCTTCCCCTGCCGGCTAAACAGTAGCATAAAACGCATCTACACACACAAGCGCACACACACACCATGACAGAGAGAGAAAGAGAGAGAGAGAAAGAGAAACAAGGGAAAAACAGAAACAAATGGGGCAGATTGTTGATTAAAATCTTTTATAAAAAAAAAAACATTCTTCATATATAGATCTCATCACAAACTTTGTGTACATCAAAAAAAAAAACTAGATGAATAAAGAATAATAAAATCAAATATCTAGTACACAAAATGTGAAATATAAATTCACATTTTAATTTATGTTCTCTGAGTAATTTTATATTTAAACATTTTAGAGGAATTCATCTAGGATGCATTAAATACATTCCCATGAACACCGCCCACAAAATACACCAGCAAATACAAATAGTCACTTTTCCCTGCTAAAAAAATCCAAACCTAGCAGTTCCTCCACCTCCCGATCCACATTTCAGTATCTTTCATCGTTTATCCTTTCAGAATTGGAGCACAAGCAGAGCTTATACATTTCAGGCCTGTTAAATATTTAAGAATAGAGTTGAAAAGCACTGCATTGCTCCCTGTGGCCCTGGCCTATATACACCATTCTTCATTGAGCTTTATAAAACTAGCACTCTAGCCTGCACGGGATAAGTACATTTGCTTGCTGCACGTGTTGAAAGGGCAATGACTGGAAACTGTAAACTAAAATCAGGATAAATGCTACCATAAAGAAAATGCTACACACTGAAGAGATCACAAATTTCAAGCTAGTGCAAAAGCTGACCTTGTTTACACCTGTTGAGGTTAGTTTGTTTCTCTGGTCCGAATCAATTAACAAGTTGGTTAACTTTGAGATTTTTCCCCCTTGGTTTGGTTTAATTCAACACCAGAAAAAACGTTACAACAAACCATGTGAGCACATTGTTTCTGATTACTGGTCAGACCTCTCTGTGATGGGAGCAAAAAAGTTAATACAGGAAGATGGTTCTGTGTTCCGGACCAGCACGTATTTTAGTGCAATTTATCATGAAGCAGCAGCAGAGATAAAATTTGTTAATAGCTGCATTAATTATTGGGATAATAAATCAAGTTACACTGCACCTGAACAGCCATTTGGATTAAACATGTGCAGCATATATGACAGCTGGGTCGGATCAAGGTCAAAGTCAAAATTTCATAATAAATATTTAAGCATGTATTCTGGGATTTAAAAAGGCAGTATAGCAATAATGTGTACTGTAATGGGCACCCAAGTCTCAGTGATGTGATGTTTCACTTCACAACTTACAGGACTTAAAGGATCTGCTGCTACCGTCTCCATGTGCCAAATAACACAGGTCACCTTTGGAGATTTTGGGATATCCATGCTTAATGGTAAGACCTGTTACAGAGGTATGAGGGAAACTTACACAATATTAGGTGGGTGGTCTTAATGTTATGGCCGATCAGTGTCTATACTGCCTGTGGATCATTTTGATACCTTATTATAATAAGAAAATATGAATTAAATATATAATACGCAATGTTTTATAAAATAAACAATTGGGGCTTACAATTTCACTGTCAGATTGAAATGTAACTACTGTAGCTGAAACATTAAAGCCACAAACTATCTATCTATCTATCTATCTATCTATCTATCTATCTATCTATCTATATTTAAATACGTTTACACAGCTGCATGAAATAAACATATATTTGGGCCACTTTACAGCTGTGTGAATGTACACCAAAAGAGAAGCTAATTATATTAATATAATTATATTGCTCTTAATTTCTTAATCTTAAATCTTTATTTTAAAATGGTAAGTTTACAACAGTATTCTCGAAATTCTCAGATCAAATAACCTATTGGTGGCACAAGGGTCATTGACTTACAGCTTACAGCCTTCAAGACCAGCAAGCCATAATATAGAGATTGCCCTGTTCAATCAGCAGGTCTCATCAAAGAGTCTTTTAACATGGAAATAGACTGATGTGTCACTAAAGATTTCCCAAAACATTAAATATACAGATACAGATATAAGTAATTAAATCTAATTTGAGATTACTGTGCTCCTCTAGCCTGGTGTGATGAGGCGTGCGAGAGAAAGATTAATTGAGGCCATGGACAAAAATAGAGCCCTCCTATGAGGGAACGGCTACCTTCTGCTCATCTGTGTCAGATCAGACAAAAAATGTACTTGCTCTTATTTTAGATTTATATTTAGCAGTCTATTTTAAGCAGCATGTCAGCTATAAAAAGAGACAAACACAGACAAAGACAAATCACAAGTAGGAAGGTCTAGTATAATTGACTTCCACTGCATAATTAGGTTGAAAACTAATAGTGAACGGACAGTGAACACTCACTCCTACCAAACGTTAGTCTCAAAATATCATGCAAAAGCTAAACATCGGCTTAACAACTGCTGGGCAGCTACTGTTAATACATCAAACACAGAGTCTACAGTACAAACAAAGCCAGAACACAGCTAATCTAGTCATTTTACTTACAGAGGTGAATGTTCTCTGCTGTTTTTGTATGTCTATGTTCACAAAAAGAAGAAGAGAAAACTTGCAGTGTAGCAAAAGATAATATATTTAGCAGTCTATAAAATTCAAAGCTGATTGAATAGTGAGGGTCACACAGCACACATTGTTTTTGCCACAACAATGATGTTGTTGTTGTTGGGGCCTGAATAGTATTTGCCCGAACCTAACCACTGGTTTGAAAATGTTAAATTGCATGCTCTCTGAACTTTATGGAACAAAGAAAGAGCTTCTTAACTCGTGACAGAAAGTCAGTCCTGCGAAGATACACAAATAACTCCAACACACACTATTTAAGCCTTATCTTTGCGAACAGCACTTTCCTACCGGTAAAATTTGTAAAACACAGGAAGTTCATCCATTACTTTGCTCTGGCTTGTTTTAAAACAATAACACTCTAAAATAGTGGTCTTAAATGGACAGACTATCACCTGGATGCAAATTGTGGACAATATATTAGTATATTATTTTGAGATACGCTTGCATGACATCTGTTGAGAGAATTTTTACATCTGGAAAACCTGCACCTCATGCCTTGCCCTTTTACTAAGATTTTACCAAGAAGAGCTGAAGTAAGTATTTGGCGCTTGTTGAAACAGGCTTTATGGAGCTCTACACAAGTGGTGACCTGTTTCACAAAGGCCAGTCACTAATGAATGTCCAGTTGTAGTGCAGGAATGAAAAGAAAAAATATATACTAAATGAAAATTAATTTACACTAGCTTTTATTTATGGTTGGCAATATGGTAAAAAAATATTGCTATTTTAAGACGTTATTTACAATGCTATGATGATGCACTCCAAGCTTTTAACAAAACTAATTCCACACTTTGTAATGAAATGTGCAGCTGTTTAGCATTTCAGGCACTGATGATATCCACCATATTTTTAGAATGGAATAATAGAAGTATACTGTGCATCACAATAACACAATGTATCATGATACAACTGTCATATTGCCCACTCACACTTAACACGTTAACATACAGCTCTGAAAAAAAATAAGAGACTACTTAATAACGATGGGTTTCTTTTATTTAACCAAATTGAAAAACTCTGGAATATAATTAAGAGGAAGATGGATGATCACAAGCCATCAAACCAAGCCAAACTGCTTGATTTCTTGCCCCAGGTGTGGCATAAAGTTATACAAAAGCAGTGTGTAAGACTGGTGGAAGAGAATATGCCAAGATGCATAAAAACTGTGAATAAAAACTGTGAATAAAAAACAGGGTTACTCCACCAAATATTGATTTCTGAACTATTTCAGCCATTTCTTATTTTCTGCAAATAAATGCTCTAAATGACAATAATTTTATTTGGAATTTGGGAGAAATGTTGTCCGTAGTTTACAGAATAACAACAACATTTATTTTACTTAAACATATACCTATAAATAATAAAATCAGAAAAACTGATTCAGAAACTGATTCAGAAACTGAAGTGGTCTCTTAACTTTTTTCCAAAGGTGTACCATGTGGTCTGTGAACATCATGAGTAAACATTGCTGTTCTCAGGGGACAAATTTATTTGAATAGAACACATTGCAATTAAGGAAAAGACTTATTACTAACGTTGATGTGCACAGTGCACAGCTTTTTATTTGTATTTGACTGTATAGTTAACATATTTAATTATGTACACATTTTGTATAATTATTAGATTTTATGTACTAGCTTAATATATTTGCCATTTATGTACAGTGGCCTATTGAAATGTACAGTAATCTTGTTAGCTAACTCTATATATGTAATTAATATGCATATAATAATAACAATAATAATAATAATAATAATAATAATAATAATAATAATAATAAATAAACTAAATAGTGAAAGTTTCGTAAATATGATAAAGCACACTATGACACACCACAGTACAGCAGCAAAATAGCATTATTAGCTACCTAGTTCATATAACTAGATAGAGTTAGCTGGCTAGTTGACTTTAATAATTCTGTATTTGGGCTTTTAGAGCAGCACAGATAACGTTAGTTAACACTAGCTAAAACAAGAAAACATTTCCGGTCTTTTGTTCGTGAATATCTAATGAGCGCATGGAAAGTGTTCAACTTTTTAAAAGTACTTCATGTTTATTAACGTGGCCAAAAGAAAGGAAACATTTGCTACTTTCAAATATCTTTAGTTAGCTAACTCCACAAGTTAATTAGCTAGCTTTATATAACCTAGCAACCTAACTAGCTAGTTAACAACACCTCCCAGGGTAGGTGCAATCCACACACAGCTACAACATCGACACATTCGACACACAGCTCTAGCTCTAACTATAACACAGAGACTGGACTCCAGCCCACAGCTGGGGCTATATGACCCAATATATAGCTACAAGCAAATCATTTACAGCGTTTTAAAGTTACCAGGCTTCAACATGACAGCCACGGTTAGTCTAGAACAACCTAAACTGTCTAACTGCCTAGTTAATAAAGTAGTTAACCTAACGTTAGCTTCAGTAGCTGAGGTTCTTCTTCCTTTAGCTCCACGGCTAACGTTAGGTAGGTTAGCTATGAGCTAAGCTAGCTTCCAGGCTGGGTGAAGTCCTGGTTGGTGGCGATACTCGAGTTTCCTGCTTACCATTGTCCTGGCTTCTCCAGAGCGCCCTATCGATCTCGATAAATGACCCTCAGCCCCTTGTTCATGAGAAAGGCGAGCGCGCTACTGGTTCATGTCTGTGAGAGGCTGGCTGAGCAGCTCGGTGGGTTTGACAGACCCACTGAGGGAGAGAGAGACAGAGAGAGAGAGACGGGCTGGAGAGGAATCAGGTAGTTGAGCGTCATCGCCCTCAGCGCACATGCGCACTGCGCACCACGAGCTGGCGGTTTCGAGCAGGTACTGAGACCCTAAACGGGGTTAATTCTCGCCCTGACTCGCTGAAGAGGAGCGAAACTCGCTTTTCCAGTGTTTATACTGTGGTGTGTAAATACGCAGGATATCGTGGTTAATCCTGTTGTTTTGTTGTGTTGTTTCACCGTCCTCGTTGTGGTAAACTGGTGGAGCGGACGAGGTGTACGGAATTCGTTGCCATGGCGGTTTCCATAGTAACGGAACTAGGATTCAGGGCTGTGCAAAATTCAGAAAAAAATCAGGATTTAATCCACCATACAGGATGTTAAATAGAATTTGAATTGGAATTCATTGCAATTCAGAGAAATTCACTCTTATTACAATTCAGTGAGAATGTGATACTTTTACATTAACATTTTTATTACAAATGGAAGTACAGACACTAACATTAAGTGTACATTCCCTTAATGTTAAACAATAAGCAATATCTTAATTTTAAACTAATCAAATAAAACAATGTTTTGGTAAAAGGAATTTTTATTTATTAAAGTACTTTACTTTTAAAGCAACATTATTGCATCTTATACTCAACCGCTTAAGTGTTTTATCATTAAGCAGCATCATTCTAGTCTGGATATCTTCTGCATGCAGCACTAATGTTTTAATCATATGTAATATATGCTGTGAAGCTTCTTTGTTTAGTACACCTTAATAATGTTTTATGAATTTCTTTGACAGAATTCCCATTTTACTTCCTGCAGTTTGAATATAAATAGCAATTCCACTTCCTGTTTGAATTGAATTTAGGGGACATTCTCAGTTCTGTGTTAAATATTGTATAACCCTGCTGGGATTCAGTATATTTTCCATAATTTTCCATAATAGTATGTTAATTTCCCTCTCTCTTTCTCTCTCTCACCCGTAATAGTTTTCTTAGCGTCTTGAAGGAGTTTCTGGAGGTGCTGAAAATTGTAACTGCTTTTCCTTCACACTGTGCTCCAGTTCATCCCACAACACCCATCTCAGTTGGGTTTAGGTCAGAGGATTGTGCTGGCACCATGTAGTACAATGTAGAAAATTAATTAAATAAAGACAAAAAATGAAATACTTTGTATTTTTGGGCTATAAACAAAGATTTGTATGATATGTTGTACTAAAAAGAATAGAATTAAATAATATAGAATTTTTTGGCAGTAGTGTGATATAATTACAGTAGTTTCAAATATTAGTTTTTTGGTTAAAAAAAGCTAATGTCTTTGGGGTCAAACTTATAATTAGAAGATCAACAATAAATGAGTACCCCTCTATGAATGGACTTCTGCCCTTCCAACAGGTGAAGTACCTTCTATGCCAGCCCTACTAGACAATGGCCCAAGAGGTGCACTTTCCAATAGAGACAATGGGATGCAGTACTGAAACTGCCACCCACCAAAAGAGTCTGCATTCATGACTATATTTAAAAATCAGTTTATTACACGCTCTAAAATTCTTTCTGCAGAGTGATATGAATCTGTGAACACCAGGTGTCGCCAGTTGCGAACCTCCTACATATAAATTCAAAAGGCACAGAGAGCTCTTAAAACATAAAATAAGTTTATTATATACACATCAAGTGCAAAAAGGTCATCTTCATGTAAATAAAACATTCAGTATAAATATAAAAAAATAGAAATACAGCTTCAAACATGAAAAATAACACTTAATATAATATGCAAAATAAACAGCAGAATATAAAAATATTGTCCATCAAAATTCATTCATCTTGCCACTGTACTGTTTGCTTTAAATAGGTCAAAATAGATTCTCATTTAAACTTCAGATTCATTTAACAGGGATTACAGCTTGCTTTTTAAAAGCATTCCAAATCCACAGGCATTAAAATGTGCCCTTAATCCTAAATTACAGTGACATTTGCTGGGTTTTAAGCTGCACTTTCCTTCATCTTTATCTGCATGTTTAAATAGTGTATGATTTCCTCCACCACACATTCTATCTGTACATAATTCCAGTAATTATAAGCCTCAAGAGTCTCAGATATAGAGACTTTCTGCTGATTAAATATAGGCGTGTTGGCATATTCATGTTTGTTTGCTTTGAGGTTGAGGTTCCAAAGTACATGTTCCAATGCCTTTAGGATCTTCTTTATCTTGTCCCCGGTCCTGTGTGGTCTCAGTAGTACGTTAGTTGACAGTAGAGACTGTCAATGTGAGTATAATGTCTTTAAATTTTGTGTGCTTTGAATTCTGAACCGCTAGTGTTTTTGAGGTTGATTGACTTGACCCATGAAGAGCACAGAGCCTGTGGAACAGAGAGAAAACAGAGAAGCGTGGCTGTTTAATAGCTGCTAGATTATTAGTATAAGGTGAACAATAAAAATATATATATTAAACTCGAATCCAAATTGAAAGCAGAACTGACCTGTTGGCTTGTGTTGGATGAGGAAAAGGAATGGACGGTCCATAATGTGTTCCTCTACTGCCATGCGGGAGTAGATGATGGCAGCTGTAGAAACAAAGAAAAGGTACAAATGTGAGATTCTTTTTTTCCCAGGGTTTGTATTGAGTACAGAATTTTGTCTTTAAACTGGGAGTTTTCCTTACCTGTTGCAGAAGAGCCTTTGGTTCCATCTTCCTTAACTTCGATCTTAACCCTCTGCAGAACGTCAGATACGCACAGAGGTTCTTCAGCTAAGGGAAAGGAAGATTGCAGAATAAACATTTTAGATTTATCAAGATTTTTAAATATTTTAAACTGTTTCAACCATTTGGCTATGCAGTCATAAATAAAGATTTCAAGTTTATATGGGCCAATGTCACTACATCATTAACAGCACAAATGCCGGTATTATTAGTAACACCAGTATTACCAATATTGTTAGGATTACAAGAACCACATTAATAGCACTAATTCAATACTAATTCAACACTAATTCAATCACTAGTAACACTAATATTAGCAATATTGCTAGAAAAACTTACATTACTTTAAAACAATACTTTATTCCATTCACTCTCAACAACTCCAGAGGTCTTTATAGACATAAAATATGTGTACTTGCATATACTTACTAGTAATGCGTGAGAAATCTGCCTTGGACTGGCTGAAGATGTCTCCAAGCCCCAGTTTGCTCAGTGTTGACTTCAAATCGACTTCTGTGTCAATGGAAAACCTGGACATAACATTGACGCAAACTTGTATTAGACTCTAAATAATCAGAATTAACAATCAGAATCCAAAAAATAGTAAATGTCAGTAAAATAAAGGTTTTATTCTCTTTACCTGGGCAGCACCAGCTGGCGGTTGACCTTCTTTATGTTCTTTCTCCACTCCTGGACCTTGCTGCCACTCAGCTCTTTGATGAGGGCAGACAGCGGCATGTCCTTTTCGAATGAAGACACCAGGAGCATGCTCATTGAGTCTCCTTCATAGGGTACCTCAATAACATCGTAATCAACACCTTCCTTCGTCACAAACTCACCTGGAGGATGAGACAGGCAATATTTAAAACAATGGCAATAGCTGTATAAATATTAGAGCTTATATATCAATGTATTTCTTAATCATTCATTCATTCATTCATCCAATAATCATTACTAAGGCTGGACTGATATAAAATATTAGCTTAAATAATGTTTTTGGCCAAAAAAATTACACTGCAATTGTTTTGATAAACAAAGATTTTCTGACTAAATTAGAATTTAAGTTTCATTATGAAAAAAAATAAACAGCATTATAAGGATCAACAGGAATTCTGCAAGTAAATTCATGAAACCTTAAAATAAGCCAATTTAATTGGTCACACCCAAAACATTACATTACACTAATTCCATTACATTCTCACCGTAGTTAAATTTATTGGTGGTTCTCATCATTGGCACTGGCAGTGTGCTACCATTAGGACCATGGAACATCATCTCCATGGTCAGGCTGGGGTCGAAGGGTGTCATCCAGAGGCCGTGAAAGTGAAGCGCGTTTAACAGCACCAAGCGAGTCTGCTGACTCAGAAGTCCGGACGGCAGGAAGTTTGGAATCATGCCTGAGAGAAGAGAGAGGGCAGAGTTCAGGACTTGTTCAGTAGCACGTGAGATCTCCACATGTACACAGTGTACTCTGACATAATCTTTCAAACGGAACCATTTAATCATAAAAACAAGACAAACAAAAGATTCTAATAAGGTAGAGTTAATCATCACACTCTGAAAAATGAAAGGCTGGTTTCAATTTAATTACAATTGACAAATAACATCAAAAAACACATTATAAAAAAATTATCTAAATTCATTATCATTTATAATTGCACAAACACATACACAGTCTCACACAAAAGGAAAAAAAAAGCACACACACACCTCCGGTTCTGTCTGACGTCCAGGCGTTGATGACCTGCTGGGCAGTCTTTGGCTTGCTAAAGTCCACCTGGTGAGGGACACTCTGAAATGCTTTTGTAAGGCTGCGTCGGAAGGGCTTCTCCAACATCAGCTTTCTGTCCACCATGACGCCACTAGCCACCTCCACTCCGTGTTCACTGGACAGGTCTCTGTGAAGAAGCCTCTGTTGTCGTGGCATTCCACGATCTGGAGAAAGTACAGAAATTATAGGTTTCTATATAATTCTTGGATTGGAATCAGGGAAAATCCATTTATTTGGTGCATAAAAACAATTTTCCCTCCATTCTTACCTTGCAGAGAATAGCCCATGTGCTCTTTGAGTGTCTTTAGAGTGCTGCCATAAGCTCCCAGCTGGACCATTCCCATCACGGAGGAGATGCCGTAGGGTGACATGGCAAAGTTTTCATCTTGATGGGAGTGAGCAGCTTCTGAGAACAGCCGCAGTCCAAAATCCGTCTGCTGCTTCTGCAGGAAGGTGCCCATCGCTGACCCATAAAAGGCAAGGGTCATCAGTACACAGAGTGTCTGCATTCTGCATAAGGAGAGAATGGATAAGAATATGAAATCTAGACATACTGTTTGAGTAACATGCTGAATTAATCAGTTAATTCATGAATAAATGAACCACAATGAGTAAATGAATGAATGAATGAACATGTGGTACTACTACACTATATTTAGTGCCTTAAGCTGTACTGGAATCAACAGCATAATTCACCCATATCTAATGTGGCGCTTCCTGTCCTTTAATCCTGTCCTTGGCATCTGCTACAATCACCGTTTTAAGCTATTAAACTCCCTCACAACCAAAAGTGGTTGACGCCAGTAGCCATCACACTCAGACAGACCTGAAGGAGCTCATAAGTGTGTCTGAAAGGCACGTATTCTTCTCTATGTACTTAAACACCCACAATGTAAATTCAGTGCTGCTGTTCCTAAATGCTTACCTTGAGTCACCTTTCCATCTCTCTGCAGGTCTATTCACGAATCCGCTAAAATGAACACACCTAGCTACGTGACCTATTCCGACAATTACCAAGCTTTGTAAAACCAAGATTTTGTACATTATTATATATCTATATTATAAAATCAGTTGCAATACACTGGCATATTTTAACATGGCAAGTTAAATAGCCTTAAACTCAAGTGGCTTTTTATATGGAAAGTCTACATGGAGTCAACAACAACTGCGTCAACTATTGTCACAATACTTTTTGAAGAAATTTTAGTGGAGGTAATCTCTTGACAAAGCCAATACAGTACCCCTAGCTCTAAAACATAAGTCCTTGATCTGTAGCCTAAATTTGGATTTTTAATTTTAAGGTGACTTGAATATAAAACTACAAGACAAAGTTCAAAAATAAAAAATACAAGAAAAGATTTTACTCTACAAGTTTGACAACACAATTATCCCCATATAACATTTTCTACACAATGAAAATCAAGCCTAAAAAAAACAACTTTTGTCCAAAAAGTGCAAGCAAACCATAACCCATACCTGAAAGTCTGGAAGTAGTAGTCTCAGTGGATCTAAGCTTGTAGATGTGCCTTCTCCTTGTGCCTATCCAGCATGGACTGAACGAGCAATTGCCTCTCTTCTCTTTTTAAAGAACTCAGGACCCAGAACCCCTCCCCCTAAATGCGGAACGGAAGTTATGAAGTCATCTCTGTCTGCTTTTCCAGCCTGAGCCACCCCTACTCCTGCGCTCTGTTTCACACAGACACACACACACACACACACACACACACACACACTCACACTCAAACACGATTTTCTCTCTTCTTCAACAGACTCAACTAAACCGAGTCATGCTGTTCCCCCCAGGGAGCTCCGCTGCTGACTTTGACAGGATTTGGCAGCAGTTTAGACTCAGTGAACGCTCTGAGAGTGTTTGCTAATTAAATTACAAACCCACTCACTCACCCACGCACTGTGTTACACTACACACTAATATAGCCTCAGTGCCCCAGTGCGAGACTAGTGAAAATAGATGGGTCTGGTTTTAATAAAAATGCAGAGTTTTATAATAACAATGAAATGCTCTGTCTAAACAAAGTGGGGGATATTAATGATCTAGGTCTACTCTGTCCATAGGGTGCTGTTGGTTTGGATATTTTTTGTTTATGTAGTGATGCATACACCACTCATACTTTCTGAGTTGACTACTTAAACCACATCAAACTATATCATACATAACTTGTTTAAAAAGGCACTGACCATTGCCAAATTCATATAGAAATTGTACAATTATTTTAAATATGTTTATTTTTACACATTCTTTAATTTTTATTTTTTATTACTACTAATATATTTTTATTATTTTATTTTTTATTACACTTTACATTTGTTTATACAGTACCAGTTAAAGGTTTGGACACACCTTCTTTTTCCAACATTGTAAATGAATACTGAAGTCATTCAGACTATGAAGGAACACATGAGGAATCATTTAGTAACTTAAAAGTGTTAAACGAACCAAAATACTCTGTGAACCATTTAGGTGCTCTTTTCTGGCATGATGTTAACTTATCCTGTAAAACAGAGGTAACTCTTGGTCTTACCTTCCTGGGGCTGTCCTGATGAGGGCCAGTTTCATCATAATGTTTTTGATAGTCTTTGCGACTGCACTTGAGGGTACTTTTGGAGTTCTTGGAATATTTTTTAAAGGATTTTTTGTTTTCTTAGTTGAGTAGTTCCTGCCATAATATGGATTGGAACATTACTTAAATAGCATCATTCACTGTATACCAACTGTTTGCCTCTTCACAACTTTACAACTGATGCTCTTAAACACATTAAAGAGGGCACAGATCTTACAAATATCATTCATTTAAACTCTATTTTTTTAAATAACCTCTAATATGCTTCTAAAATTAGCAATTGACCAACTGGTTATTTCCATATTAATCTGTCTGTGACATTTATAGAATAATACTTATCTTAACTCCACCTGCTCCTCTTGTGTTATCTGTTTCTGACAATAGGAGGATGGCTTCTCCCTTTGACTCTTCTTTTTTTGGCTCTGGTTGAGTTTTCCAATGTCTCATCCTTGGCTTGCTCATTAGAGGCATGAACCCGGAACCCCTAATGAGAAGAGGACCTGAAAGGAAACACAACCAAAATCCTTTCTTCTTATGTGGCCTAATCAAGAACATCAGTCAAAGCCAAAATTCACCAGTGGGCCCCTCTGGTGAAAATGACACATCACACTGCCATATTTGGAACTACAGATCCAGCATTCCATGGGGCATGCTCACGGACTGAGCTGCATGCCCCAAGTTCTACAGATGACTGAGCGTCTGGCGACAGAGAGACGAGAGTAAAAGGAGGAATATAAAAGAGGGAGAGCGGCTGTGTTTCACATTTACACCAGCCGGCTATGATACGATGATATCAACATGCCTCATATGACTCGATATGTCTGTACCTGAAGATGCAGAAAGAAGATAAAATGTATAAAGGAAACATTACATTAAAATAAAGACTTTTTAAGCTATTATTTTTCATTGTTTAATGAAAGATACTAATTTGGAATTGATTTTTCATCAATATTTTAAGGATTGTACCATAAACATTACCAAAAAGCTTCCTTTAACAGTCCTAACAGTTTTATAAATCAACTTTAAAATATTTTAGAACATTTACGTGATGTGATGGTTTCTTTAAATCTTAAATCTCCTTAAATTGAATGTCTTAAATGTTCACACAGCTTTTTAAGATTCATACACTTTTGAGTTATTAGAAAACCAACATGTTTTTTTTTTTCCTGTGCCATATATACTAGTTAGATTTTGCTATGCACTGTAGAACAGTATACATTGAAGTTACATCATGTGGTGGTTATCTACTGGACTATCATGTGGTGGTTATCTACTTTTTTGCTTTTTGGTACCTGGTTTCTGGTTAATTTTCCTTTAACACACCTCCCCCTGCAATGTTTTTCGCAACTCTCAATGTATAATTATGTCAGCCACCAATCCAAATATATATTTTTATCCTTTTCTAAAGATAACAGCATAATTTTACAAACTGCCATTGCGAGACAGATAAAAACAAATGTGATTGCTAATGTTGCTTGGAAATTTTGTGCTGCTAGATATCTGCATTGCGCAGTTTAGAGTGAATGTTCTCTCTGGCCAAATCAGCACACATATTTTTTTAATATATCACAGTTTAGTCCCTACTCAGCTCGCTTGAAACCACAAGCATGCAGGAGTAAAAGCACTAACTTTCAGGTATCAGGTACCAGATTTGCCCAAAAGATAAACCAGGTAGTCAAGTCAAGGGCTGCAGTTTATACACAGCATCCAGCGAGTTGTAAAAAGAGGCACTCATCGTATTATGCACAACAACCGGGGTTTTGGCACAAGCTTCTTGAGCCAACAGTTGTATTATACACAGGAACCGTTGTTTGAGACAAGCTCCTCTGATAGATTGCTGTATTATACTCAGCAGCCGGGTATTGGCACAAGTGGTGCAGACCGATTGCTGTATTATAATCAGCAATCAAGCTATACAGTCCAATTAACATATTATAATTGACAATCACAGTGTTGACACAAGCAATATGGTCCAATTGCCATATTATACGCAGCAACCAGGGTGCTGACACAAGCAATATAGGTAGTTTTTTTTTATTATATATAGCTTATGAATATATTTATTCAGCTCTTCTCCCTTTTATCGAATTGTAACCACGTGCTGGAAGATTTATTAGGGTATCAAATACGGATCTTCAGGAGATTTACTTTAATGAGCTCTTTTTTTAAAAAACTTTTTGTAAGAGTAAAACTGTATGTGTACTGTATGGAGGGCATGGTGACACACTGTAGTGTTGGAACAGCACTAATTTTACTCTTAGATTAAAGAGGTTTAGTAACTTCAGTAAACGTGTCCCACTTTTATTGGAATCTCTGTTTATAAAAAGTCTGCCAGCATGATGACAGAACACTTAGGAGAGACTAGACACTCAAGTGACAAAACAGAGCCAATATAATTACGAAGGTATGAGGTCATGGTCTATTACATGTTGGTGTTTCATTAGCGTCTAATTGTTTGTCTCAGTTTTTATATTACTAGAATCCCACAACAATGTCACAGAAAGTAATTATTTTCTGGTCTATTTGTCATTTGCAACATGTATAAGGCATGTGCATATGAGTTTATCTCATTCGGTCTCCATTCATGAAGCCATTAGGCTAATTTTAGCATCTGCAGTCATCACTGCCCACCTCCTCCACTGAGTTTGCTACATTCCATATGGAGTGAATGGAAAAATATGGAACCACAGATTCAGACCCCAGTGGTACGCCCACCTGATTCACATTTCAGATGCACATGGGAACTCCCTTTAGCTGGAGGAGGACTCATCTTATCCATGGCAACCGACCAAGGCTGCTTTGGAAAATCTATTAAACTAAACCGCAGTTTGGGTTCAGCGAAGAGCCTTTATGCAACACTGCTCTGTTGCTTGTTTGTCTCCAGCTTTACCACTTCATATAACTATGTGATACATGGCCTGGTGTGGGCAGGGAGCCTACAGTGACTTCACAGAATTTAAGACCTACAGCTTGCAGTTTGTCTTGGGTCCACATGTTTAAAAAACGTATGATCCTAATATGTTTATAGTGTACTATGAATACAGGATTTTTAGGAATTGAAGATGAAATTTCTTCTAAAACCCAATTCATTGATTTATCAAGAGTAAAGCTCTGAACAATTTTGCAGTGACGTTTCCCAAGAACAAACTAAGAACATTCTTTGGCAGATGTTCGTGAATGAGGCCCAATAATTGTATTAAAGATAGGAATAAGTATAAAGTATTAAGAACCTTAATGCTTTAAAGAACCAGCATTTGTTGTTTTTTACTTATAAAGTATCTCTATTATCTCTAATACAAACATGGTTCATTATGGAGACAGTAAGTAAAACAGTGTTTATTAACCCTGGTTCTTGAGGGTCACTGGCTTGCACATTTTAGTGCTTTTCCTGCGTTAACATGCCCGGTTTAATACTTAATAATGGTCTGTTAATGAGATTCGTTGGACAAAGTGTTAAGAGTGATTGAAAATGTTCTGTGTAATTCTCTCTCAAATTATCATTTGAAAAACCTTTAAGAGTGTATAGAGCAATTCAAAAAGTCATTCTTTATTGGGCATATCAAGTTATATTATATATAACACTTCAAAGAAAACAATTATTTGATGAGTCTTTAAACCATTAAACTCTATGCCTAACCCTTACTAGAGATATTCAATTTCTAATTACATTAATGCCATAACCAGCAATTTTAGAAACCCTAATACAGAACCCTGTGGGACTCCCACTAAATGTGCTAAACTAAAAGGTTTCCAAATAAATCATTATGGCTTTTGAATTAGGATAAATAACAAAAAATAATTAAAAGGGTTTAGAATACAAAGGTATAATTCAAATAGTTTAATGCTTCTGTGCCTGATTAAATGTTCTGCATAATAATAAAAACCTTTCTGTAGATAGTTTTGTAATTACCTTTTTTTAAATGGTTCTATATACTGTAACACCAAAAGTGTTTCAGTATCATTAGATTAAACTGTTCTTTATGACTTCCAATAAGATGCTGTATATCTTAGACCTGCATGAATGACTATGACTATCTCCTGTAGTAATGAAATATCAGTGATACTTGTGTGACAATGCTTTTCAGCTGATGACAGTCAGACAAACCTAGACCTGCCTGGCCTTGTCTCAGTACTGTCGAACACGGCATGCATTTTGTGAGAAAAAAATGAAAGTGAAATTAAGATTTGTCCCCCCAGCATTTTCTCCATACTCATGCCCTTGCTATGAAGCTAGTGGAATCCTGTCAAAAATATGAATATTAATCATTTTAAAGTCATTTGCGGTAATCCTTGCCAAGAAACCTGTGTTTGATGCTCCCTCCTTGTGAACTACTGAATCACTTAGTTCGTATTACACATCAATCACTATGTTGCCTGAGGCCAACAACCTGGCACATGATGATTTGTACATGACTCTACAGAAAAAGTCATTCCAGAGGGTAAAAGTTTAAACGCAACCTGGCCTTCTATCAAAATTGTGGCTAGTTTGTACTAGAACCTTTTTTTCACATTCCTTAAAAAATATGTTTCTAATAATGGTGAAGAGAAATTAAAAAAAAATATTTCTGAATGCTTCTTTAATGAATCATCATCAGAATACTGTGTATTTTGGCACGCATTACCGTATTTTTCGGACTATAAGGCGCACCGTATTATAAGACGCACTATCAAAGAACGCCTATTTTCTGCTATTTTTCCATACATAGGGCGCATCGCATTATAAGGCGCGTTAAGTGACACTAGAAAGGGTGCCTATATCAAAGTGAACAGGGGTGGCGCCATGTTTCCCTTCCCCCACCGGGGGTGGTCGCTTGCCGGTGGAGCGTCTCAGTATATATAAATCTAGCTCTTTCAAAGTCAAACGAGTGCTGGATATTAATCTACACAGATTCCTCTCCTGAAAACTGTTTATTTGGGTGAGTAACGTGCTTCAGTTTATTTACAGTAAGCTTAGATTTCCAGATGTCCACTAAGGCTTACTGCACCAGCGTTAGCATAGCTATCCGCTAGCACGCTAGCTAGTCACCTAAACTAGTAAAGTTAACCCAAACTTAAACGACAGCGTTACACTGAGTAATCCTGCGTGTTCTGGTAAGACAGTGAGATATTAGCTAGCGATTCGTCCCCCGTAGCTTGTTTTAACACGGTAAACAAGCAGATTACAGGCTGATAAAACTCACCTCTGAGAGAGTTAGCGCTTAGCATCTAGCTAATGCTAGCCAGGCAAAGCAGCACAGATTTACAGGCCGATAACTCACCTCTGAACGGTGAACGCTTAGCGATTAGCATCTAACTCTAATAATACTGCTCCAGCAGTATTAAAAGTGCTAAATTTAGAAAATACTGATCTCTGAACAGTGAAAAAGCTAGCTAGCTAAGCGGTTAGCATCTAGCTAATGCTATTGCTGCTCTGCACGGAGTGTGTGTTTACTGCTCCTTACACCTGACGGGTAAAATTTAGATAATACTGATCTCTGAACAGTGAATAAGCTAGCTAATGCTATTTGCTGCTCCAGCCTCGGAGCTGCACGGCTCTGGACTCTGTATAGCACTGAAACTCTGTATAACGCTGCACGGAGTGTGTGTTTACTGCTCCTTACAACCTGACGAGTAAAATTTAGATAATACTGATCTCAGTGAATAAGCTAGCTAGCTTAGCGGTTAGCATCTAGCTAATGCTATTGCTGCTCAGCCTCGGAGCTGCACGGCTCTGGACTCTGTATAGCACTGAAACTCTCTATAACGCTGCACGGAGTGTGTGTTTACTGCTCCTTACAACCTGACGAGTAAAATCCATACAAAAGGCGCACCGTATTATAAGACGCACTGTCAATTTTTGTGAAAATTAAAAGTTTTTAAGTGCGCCTTATAGTCCGAAAAATACGGTACTTAAAAATTAATCATATTTATAAGACCTCAAACTACATACATTTTTTTTAGATTAATCATGTTTTATTTTCACTTTTTATTTCCTGCCATGTGTGCATCCACTCTGTTGTACGAGCTGTATGGCAAATAAATAATAGGGTGGACAATTTGAACAGGAACTGGCATTTGATGAAATCGTGGTTAACCTAAAGCTGCAGACATGTTGAATTGTTCACTGTAACCTTTTTCTGTTTTAAATATAATTTTTTTTATGTATTAAGAAGAACTATATAAAGTGGATTTGGGATGTAGTAAAACATGATAACAAATACAAACTATTTGTCAGGTGGGAGCAAGAACGAGACGTGAAGAGGGAATGCACTTAATAAACAAACAAACAAACAAACAAACAAAAATTGAGACAAGAAAAACAGAGAACATTAAATAACACGGGACCTGACTGACGCTAGGATGTACAACCACGGACAAGCGACAATGGAACAAGGGGGACAATAAATACACACAGACAAGGACAGGAAAGAGAAAACACCTGGGACTGGTTAACAAGGGGGTGGAGCTACAAATGAACAGGTAGGCACACAGAAGACAGGGGGGAGACACAAGATACACACATGGCACGTGCAGACAAACACAGGGACTAGTGCTGGACGATATGGCCAAAATTCATATCACGATATATTCCTTAATTTCGGTCGATACGATATAATTCCGATATCGATATAAATACTTAGAAGGCCTCAGAAAACTGCTAAGAATCCCTGCAATGGAAATATGTACCTACTAGGGGTGGGCGATATGGCCCTAAAATAATATCACAATATTTCATGGTATTATCGCGATAACGATACTCTTGGCGATATGACAAAAAAACAAAAAACTTTTTTATTATTGTATACGATATGATATTGCACACCTTTAAGATATTTTAAAAAAACAATAATTTCAGCAGATTTATAACAGAAGTCAATATTTGAGAATTACATGATACTAATAATAATAATGCACTCCAAATATCTCCATATATCCAGTATTAAAGTAAAATAAATGACACTTTACAGATATAATCTGTCTCTAGTAAATATTTAATAGGAAATTAGAAATGTGTGAGTTTTTCTTTTGCTTAAAACAGCAAAAAAATTAGTACCCTGATGTGATAATTAGGGATGAGTGATGTGGCACGATATTTCAGAGTATAATATCGTGATATATGATATGGCACACCCCTAGTACCTACTACTGTCTACTTAATTTAAGTCTTTGAAACCTCCTTTCACGAAAACATTATAATACTTAAGAAATAAACAATAGTCAAGATAAACCAATGCTCAATTTTATTTGCATATAGCAAAATAAAAACATGACATCCCTATCAAACATAAGCCAATATAACTATTACCAATAAAAAATAACTTAAAATTAGGATAGAAGCAGAGCTTCTTAGTCTTTTGTAAACAAATTTAACAGATCAAAACAAAAGTGTTCCAACTAGGATAAAGAACACAAGAAGCCTTTATACACATAAAAGCAACAAAATTTCCCCGTCAAATAAACAAACCTATAGGCTTTATCAACTATAAATAACTTAGTTACAATATAAGCTACAAAAGTGCTTCAGCCAAAATACAACTCTTTATGAACATAAAAGGAACATGATATCCCCGTCAAATAAACAAACCTAAAGGATTCATAAACTTTAAATAACTTAAATAACTTACAACATAAGCTATAAAAGTGCTTCAGCCAGTATAAGGAAAATATTGTATGTAGTGGAACTGATTGAGGTGGTGGAACAGATTAGATGTTTTAACGTTACCGCTGCTGGTCGGCTCCACTCTCCGGCACAATTTGCAGCAAACTGAAGTTTAGCAGACCTTCCGAGAGTCAAACCAAATCCTCACCACTGAATTAGACCTCCCTCCTTCAATTAATCACTTGTGGAAGCGGCAGGGGCATTCATTTTGCATCAAAAATGTCCCGCGCTGGGAGCCAAGAGGACCCGCGGCTGACAAAGAGGACCCGCAACTGACCGCTGACCGAGCGGACCCGTGGCCGGACCGAGCGAACCAGAGGCGGACCGAGCGGACCCGTAGGCGGACCGAGCGAACCCGTAGGCGGACCGAGCGGACCCGTAGGCGGACCGAGCGGAGCGCGGAACATTTCAGATGCAAACCGAGCCTACCTTAACCTTGGATCCGCTCGTGCCGGCTCCGTTTGGCTCCAGCGCGAGGCATTTTAGATGCGTAGCGGACCCGAGCCTAGCCTAGCCTAGCCAAATCTAGCCTAGCCTAGCCTATCTGGCTACGTGCCTATGTGATTACGTCATCACGCACAGAGATAGTCCAGCTACGGAAGCTGATTGTGTTCAGCTGTGCGGCGAGCTGACGCCAGTAAATCGCATGTCCGTGACAGATCTGTAAATAATACATATCGATATACCACAAAAATGATATCACCGTTATTGAAACATTTCTTATCGCGATAAATACCGATATCGAATTATTGTCCAGGCCTAACAGGGACAGACAAAAGAGACGCAAAAACAGGACGGGAAAGTGACGCTATTTTCGAACAGCCCACCTCTGTTCAACCCCAGCATATACAGCACATACAACCCCCTTAAATACAGCGCTTTTAGCCGATGCTCCCAGCAGGCTTATAATGCATTATCATGCATTTCCACAGAATTAATTTTGCAATCTGCTTGTCAGTCAAATTATTAATAAACTATTTATGCACTTTCAAAGATTTCAGTGCCTTGTTTTAATTGTCAGGGCCCTCAGAATTCTACCAATGATGTTTGGGTCTATTTGGGCTTGTTATTGGTGTATAAATAGCCATTTCTTTGCCTGGGCAACTCTGTGCTTCTATCACTAGCATTTCAAGCCTGTTTGGAGCATCAGTTAAAAGCTTTGTATTTTAAAATGCTGGGGGTGAATGAAGGTGGGTTGTTCCACCAAAAGTTTAAACCTGTATTATTTTTCACTAACAAACCCCAAGTCTATTTCACACCAGAGTTCTCCTTCAGTTAAAATGAACATTATTAGCTAAACATGTAGCAAGCATCTTTAGTCACCTTAAAATAAAACAGTATGAAGGTTGTGATGTCACTGATTTCAAAGGATACTTTATTAAAGAGGCGGGGTTATCCTAAGATGACAGCATGAACAGGAATTTTTGGACACGTTTAAATAGCTTGGTATTTTAAAACTTAAATACAATAGTAAAAACAATTCAATAATGTAACTTAAATTAACCTGGCAACGCTGACAACATAGCACATAGCACCCAAAAACTGCATATAATATACAAAAAAGTGAAGGTTAACTTGCCTCAGTATTTGTTTAAATGTGTTTATTCAGATTTAAATCTTGAAATATATATTATTACACAGTGTTTGTATGAAATTTAAACAACTATAATGCAGACACTAAATGCATATTATATTGATACTGACTCCAATAAAAGGTTTTAATATAGAATTATCAACTGAAACTCAATATGTGTGTTTTTTACCTTTTTCAAATGGCACCAAACAAGGTACAATTACAATTCAGAACAATTGATAAAAATAAAATGTCACTATTATTAGTACTGCTTGCTTAAAGTGTATCTAAACCATACATAGCAAAAGCTTGCAGCATACAAGCTCATAAACTATAACTGACACTGACTGAAAGTGATGATCCATCCCAGGCTGGGGGAGGAGGAGATCTTGTGCAATCGTTGGTGTGGTACTTTCATGATTACTTTGTTGTCCTAAGATAGTCCTAACTCTTCAGATTGTCTTCAATAGAATAAATGATTCAACTTTGACCTGAAATACAAAAAAGGGTGCTCTGATTGTGAATATTCTGATTTATTTTGTTGTCAAGGAAGACATAATAATCTAAACAGAGCACATGTGTTATTGTTGCTGGTCACCGTGACTAATAAATGATAAGCTTAAAATAGCTGAACGCTGGGTGAAAGACACCAGATGTTGGAGCAGTGGGATGAGCGGGGGTGAAGGAGGAAGGAGAGATGGGAAAAAATATGAATGCAATAAAGAGATAGTCGAGACGTCAGTATGTTTCAGACAATGGCACGAACACAAGACCATTAAAGGACTTTTGAATGGAGATTTTCTATCGAAAGGAAAATATAGACTTGAACCAGGATTAATCCTTGTCAAGGAAACAGACCCTGAGAGATTTACAGTGCCATAGTAAAAATGTAGAAGCAAATCTGACACCAAACATATATTGGTTGATTAGCTGTGTTGAAGGAAATTTTAAATTGTAGTTAAATAAAAAAAAATATATATATATATATATATATATATATATATATATATATATATATATATATATATATATATATATATATATTAGTAACTGTTAGAGCAAGACAAATTTAGACTCTGTGTTAGACTTTTCATTCTGAAAACATGCTAAAAAACTGGCAGCAGGTCTGCTAAGGTACTGTAAAATAAACAGTATCTTACTATTGTAGAAATGTACAGTTTAATGCTGTATTTCTAAATACCAGATAATACTGTAATTTCACACATTAGTACAATACAACACTGTTAGTTTTTTACAGTTCATTGCTGTTTTTGTCAGGTCTTAGCCCTGTCTCATGTCTCTGTGTGTGTCCCATGTGACCTGTGCCCCTGTGTTCTGTCTCAGTACTTTCCCATGTGTTTCTCATTTGTAGCTCCGCCCCTGCCCCAGGTGTTTCCAATTCTAGTGTGTTTCCTGTTTGTTAAATAGCCCTCCTCTGCCATTTTGTCTCCGTCGGTCTTTGCACCTTCACCTGTCGTTTGTCTCTCTCAGTGTTTTATAGCTTTTCTCAGTGTTTCCTTGTTCTCTCATAGCCTTAGTTCCTTGTTTCTTGTTTATTTCTTGTTTTCTCGTTTATAGTTATTTTCCTTGTTTATTTCTAGTTTCTTCCCTTGTATATATTCCCTGTTTATTTATTATCTTTATCTCTTGTTGGCTTAGCTTATGTTCTTTTGTTTCACTGGTTTGTTTTGGTTTTTGGTTAATCGTTTATCTTTGTTACATGTTTACTTGTTCCTCGTTTCCTTGTTTCTTTGTTATTTATTTAATAAATTATTTATTTATTCCGCCCTTACCTGCACTTGTGTCCGCTTTCCTCGTCACCCTGCCTGGGTCATTCCTGACAGTTTTTGAATAAGATGATGTCCCTTTCTTCACAGGGAACACTGTTATAATGCCTTGCAGTGTTACATAGTTACTCAGATTCTGGTACATTTTCTCACAAATGTATTTACTAGCAAAAAATATATATTTATGTATTATTATTATTATTATTATTATTATTATTATTAAGAAAAAGGATGAAGAAATATCTATTAATCTGAACTTTAAAAGACTGCAGTATTGGTTAGCAAATATGTATTGTTATTTAGTTTATTTCAAACATTTAAGCACATTTCTTGACATTTTGAGTATTTATGGTCTGTGCAAGTATTTGTTTTTTTGTTGTTGTGAGCTATAGGATCATGGTCAGTTTAAATATCAGGTTCTTGACTGAATTGCACTGAAATTGTCAGTTTGCACCGAATATATTTCTAACAATTTTAATTGTGGTAAAATCTTTTTGATTAAACTGACAAGTTTTGGTATTCTGTCTGTTTTGTGAAGAAAGCGTCGGGTTACGTATGTCACGTCAGAAGGCTTAAATCAGACTCACTATTTCTAATAATCCATTATCAATATTATAAAGACCATTTAGCTAGTTAGCGTGCTAACCTTGTGTGCTAAAGGGAGTCAGCTAGCTATATATTCACAGTTTACAGGGTTATGTTTGTGTTTGGGCACAGTTTAGTATTCAGATAGCTGTTTCTGTGGAGTTAAAAGTTCAAAATGTTGGCTGGCATGTGTATTTGCATAAGTATGCTGGATGTAGTAAATAACTAACAGTTAGCGAACTAGCTAATTAGTTAAAGTATCGATTCTAATGTTGATTTGTTAGTTAAGTTTAATGTGCCGTGTGCTGCATGTCTCAAAACATACACAAACCAGCTAGGTTGCTCTGTCACAGGGTTTGGCTGCTTTACAACCCCCACAACTAGTTATCTATAGTTAGCTATAGTATCTAGTTAGCTAGCTAGCTCTGTCACAGTGTTTGGGCGGTTTACAACAACACTCCATTCCCAGAGGCTGTGTTTTGCGCCCACCGCACCCCTTGTTGAGTTGAGCCTTACCTCTCTTTGAATCGGTGTACTGCAGTAGTTAATACAGACATTAGACATATTTAGTCATTAGCAGTGGCTGATAAGGTTTTGCAGTGGAGTTTACAGAACAGAGCTGCAGCTGTTGAGCTTTAACCTTCCCTTTTTTCTGTTTTGCAGGTTCATGTGAAGCTGCAGTGGAAGTACTAGCAGTTGTAATGTTTTTATGTATTACTTTTCTGACAAATTTGTTGGTGGTTGTTTTTGTTTTAGAACTTTTTTGTAACCTATAGAAATAATCTTTATTTCATTTTAAGTAGAAATTAATGTTATTTAATATGATTTTTTGTATACTTAAAATACTTATTTTTACTATTTAAACATCCAAAAAGTGGATTTATGATTTTGAGGAAAGACTACTAATGAGTTTGTTTTGTTTAGTGAATCCAGTTAATAGTCTATAATAATTCAACTTTACTTATTTAGTTTTTTTTTTTTTGTGTAAAAACTTAAGTAATTTAAGGCAACGGGTTTCCACACAATTTTCTAGTAAAGTCCACTAATTCGGGTTAAAAGTGTGTGTTTTTTTTTAAAGATTAGCAGAATCACATGATTTATTGATTATGATTTATTGCCATTAATTATTCATGTTTATAATGTTCCCTCACAATCATTACTGGAAGAATACCATAATTAATGATTTACTGTATCTTAATAGCTATTATTTTTAACAAGAAGTAAAGTTTGAGCTAGGAACAGTTTTACACAGTAAACTATGACACTGGTCAAGAGAGTGACTAATGTAATGACGCAATGTAACAACTTAAAGGCAGAAGCACTATGGAAAGAAAGCAGAAGTGGGGTGACTTGTGTTTTTAGTGCATAAGCGCGAGGTCAGGGACTCCCTCCATTACGTGAGGGACACCCTGCACTCCCTCTGACCTGAGCAGTGAATGTGAAAAAGATGAGTAACAGCAGAGAATGATGAGGCTGAGTTTCCACTTTTGATGACCACAGACCACAGACACAAACTTGGAATTTCAGATAGCAATTTAATTGTAAAGGTGCCTTCCTTTTCTGCCTTTTTGAACTACTTCCTCCCTGATGTTCTTATGTTATTTGGAATAATCTTTATAAAGGCAAAAGTAAAGGACTCAACCAAGTTATTTAGCTAGTAATTTGTGATTTAATGTTTAAAATAAGTTTGACAAAAAAAAACAGACATTTTTTTCAAATAGAAGAAAGCTATTTATTCAGTCTTTTGTTCAGTGTTATGTAAAAAGTGGTCTTAGCTCAAAATATTTTAGATCTAGGCAGCTCAAACTTTGCATTTGACAAGCATGATCATATGCTTTTGTTTATTATTTAATTAGTCTACAAGTATGGACAGCCTTACCAAGCTAAGCAACAAGTATACATGGCTATGCTGGTTGTCTGCTAATGACAAGTTACAAGTGTGTTAAAGCTATGGTTTTATGGATAAGGGGTAAATGCAGCAACATTCAATAAAATACATACTGATAAAATACACTGACATCCAATAATTAAGTTAATTTACTTCGTGAGTTGGGGCAGAAAACAATTGCTGAGTGTTTGTAAAGCTCAGAGTGGGCTAGTGGTGTTTGTTAGCCCTGCTGTGTTAGCATTCTCACAGTACTGGTGTGAGTGATGTTTTCTTAAAAGGGATATCTGGTTAGTGGTGTTAAAAGTCTTTGCTCTGCTTTCCCAATGAGGTGCTTTAGTTTTACACTCTTCTGAGTTTACAAAAATCTGAGTTTGATGCAGATATGTTAAAAAAAAAAAAACATTCACTAATGAAGAGGATTTTAACACTGGCTTCCTGCAGAAGAATATGCTTTCACATCTAGTGGTGGAATGAGGATGATTCTTTAAAACATATAATTATCTCTGAAGATATTGTGTTTTTATGTCCAAAATGCAGCTGTCGAGGAAAAGACTATGTTCTGTTTCATACTAGGACTACAGACATTGTTATATTTAAAGCTACAGTCGAATCCTTATTGAATTTTCAAGCATGATAGGCCTCTACATTGACTTGCTTGCATTCCAGGTCTGCTCTTACTAATCTAAATGCTATAAGACAATGACAATTCTAGATTTCTACCCTCAATGCCTAATCATCTTTGAAAGATAAAGTTGCAACAACAATGTTGCAACAACTTTAAGAACAGGATGTGACCAACGGGGTGACAATGGGGTGGCAGGGGAAAACATTTCCTGTGTGTTATCCTTTGACAGTAAGCCAATGTACTAAGCTGAAGTGTTAACAAATGAGACTGAATTAAGAGTTTGTGAGCAGAACTGTAAACAAAGATCAGCATAATAGATGATAAACATGACACATACTAGTGCCCGTTAACCACCTTTTTCACAACTGCATGTTTGCCCAGAAGATCATAGGGGAATTGTGCAACAGGCCTCTTGATGAAACTCTGTCTGGTGACTGAGATGAATAGATCGCTTATACATGAATTTGCTTGAATTTTCACGGGTGATGGAATTTAGCTATTAGGCAAATCTGCCAGACTCATTTCCAAGTTTACAGGTGCATGTAAATGTTTTAGCTTGGTACACTATGGTGTGTGGGTCTGTCAGGGGGCTTATAACTGTGTTATTATACCAATAAAGAGACATACAATAATAACAAAACACTGTCTGTCTATGAGTCAATACTAATGTAAAGCAGAGGTGAATTATGATTAAAGCTTCAATAAGCTTTAATAGTTTTAATAACCTGATAAAACCACTGTTTTGCTTTTTTTTTTTTTTTTAAATAACTTTTTTTCATTGCAATTTTATCAGGAGAGTTGGGTTAAGTTGGACTAAGTGTGTCATGTCAGAAGACTCAAATCAGACTCATAATTTTGAATAATTCATTATCAATATTATGAAGACTATTTAACAGATTCTGAGGAAGTGTTCAAGACATGCAAACTACTACACACAGAGGGCAGGTGCTTACTTTAGTTATAAACAGCAGATAAGACGGTAATAAAACTTTTGGGCACACAAACTTTTTTTCGGCTCATCAGAAACAGGCTTCCAAAAAAGAGCAAAAAAAAGATTCTTATTTAGATTTTTTGGGTGCGGGCCCTAAAAATGACTTTAAAAAATGGGGGGCAAGCCAAAAAAAAAGATGTAAGAATTTGTTTTTAAAAGGGGATAGACATACCCATGTTGTAAAGACAACAGACAAGACAAATTATAACATAACATATGAATAGACAGTGAATACAGGGTGCAAACTATATTAACTAATGCATAAACAGTACTTCTTCTTAGCAATTCTAGCATGTGTCGCTGTAGTACACTGTATTTACAATATATATGAGCAGTCAACACTGGCTGGAAGTTTTCAAGTCAGGTATGAATTTTATATTAATAACAATATCACACATTCTATTAAATGTACAATGCAAGTCATTGAGCTATGCAGTATAATGTTTTATTATTACATTATTACATTACAGAAGCATCGCCAATAGAATAGGACTCAGAGCACATAAACACAAATCCAACCCACTGACACCATGCCCAATGCCAGACATGGGCTTAATAATCTTAATAATGATTGAGAAGATGTACCAATACTTTTGTCTGTAAAGTGTGTGTTACTCCTGAGCCTAATGGTCCTGAGTCAGATGTTCCGGCACCCTTTTTCCAGGGCTGGGCGTAGGGTGTTTAGGGTCAAAAGAACATGCTGTTGTCTTTTCTCTTGTTGTAGAAGTTCTTTATGAGTGGGATAATGAGACAGCTGTGGCAATGTGCTGTGTTATAATGCTCTCTATCATGAATCTGTAGAGGTTGATATAAGGTGTAATAACAGTTTGACTCCACGGAGTAGCATGGAGTAACTTAGAATGGTCATGTGTCATCTTTAGTGATGAGTCTCGCTTTTGTCTTGGTGGAGATGAGCAAATGAATCTGTGTGTGGAGGCACTGAAGTTATCGTCAAGATCAGCATTCTGTTGACACACAGAACTGGTTTTATGGTGTGGGATGTGATTTAGTACAATACCAGATCATCTTTGGCCTTCAATACTGGGGACATTCCAGGATTTTGGTACATTTCCTGTCCGACCACTTAAATTTCAAATGTACATATCCAAAATATCTAAATGACATTTTTTTGTGAAAAATGTACTTGTTATTAGACAAACTGTAAAATATAGTGGAAAAATAAGCTCCTTAGATATTATTCAAAAGACAGAATACCTTTGGACCACCTCAAAAAATGGTCATTTTCTCTTGTCCCACACATTGGGCAAATTTAACAATTAAAATAAGCTCTAAATAAATGACTTCCTCTTGTATATTGTTGATATGCATCTCCTTTACTTATGAAAACAACTTCTTTGTTCTACATTGTATTGCATGTTACAGTTTTTATGCTATTAAGTTGTGTCCCACAACATGCGCGCAACCCTGTCACCATAAGGAATTTTACCTGGCAGAGAAAGAGTTAAAAATATTTGTCTACTGGCACAAAGGAAGTGACATCACAAGGACATTTTCTGCACACATGGCAAGACCAAGTGTAAGTGCTCTAACAATTTAAAACATTTTTTTTTCAAATATGTTTGTCCAAGTTGTGTGTGTCACTCAGTGAACGCAACCCTGTTACTCATATTGTAAGACTAATATTGAGTAGAGTCAATTTTTTTTATATACTTATATAACCATGTTTGTCCTTGATCTTGTATACATAGCTAAATTTTACAGTTAGCATCTGTTCCTGGTGTAAACCACAACTCAGCCCAGATTTGCAACCCTGTTACTCGCAACCCTGTTACTGTAAGTTACCAAATATATTGCATAATTTAATTTTAAAAACTGCTTTGATACCTGAGCTTGACGAATCAAACTTTTTGATAGTCTATTTCCTGTATTTAATAAATATATGACTAAAAATTATCAAATTGTAGATCAAATTTTCAGAAGTGACCACCCCTGAAATGTACCAAAATCCTGGAATGTCCCACTGGCATTTGACAGACCAATGTTACAGTAATGAGGTTCAGCAGCCAGAGGGCTTTTTAGAGGGTAAACTCTGGTGCATCCACCTAATTCTGCAATTTTAATGTTGCATTTGGTTAGCATTGGTGGTTCCCATGTAATTCTGCTAGTAATAACTATTCAATCCTGCTAGATATAAAGCTTAGTGGTTGCATATTTTAGATTAGATTAGATTATGAACTCCATCCCCTTCAACTGTAATTGTCATAAGTACATATCATGAGACAGTCATCTTAATTCTCAGCTCCTGACAAATGCAGCACTACTTGATGCAGCTTAATAAAGAAAATTCTGCACCCTTACAGAAAAGTAATTTAGAACACACAGTAGCCTTGAAAGTATTTTAGAACTGGTGTTTTCAATGTTGCGTAACAGAGCGAAGCCACAACATGTCAAAAGCATTTCTTCAACCGCTTTCCTAGACATAGAAGCACAAATGTCTGGTCTTGCCATTGTCTCTCTAACCAGGAAAAAAAATTAGTCTGGTGTATCACATTGCTTTATTGGACAGCTGGATGTCCTACTCAGAGATACAGCTTGTATGGACCTGTTTTATTGTTGTTCTAACTAAGGGGTGAGGTGATAGTTGCTATCTGTACAAATTGAAGTCCATATTTACCTGCCATCTGCATGCACAAACATTCACAAAGGCTTACTAATAGCAATCACAGACTTCCAGTAGTGAAAAAGGCTATAATTTACAGGACATGTTATATTGTTTTTTAAAACGAAATATTCTTGACTAAATGACATTCAAAGTTCATTGCTTCAGTTTATAAGTTTATATTTAATCAGTAATGTAGACAGATATCCACAGTTCCCTAACCTTTTTTTTTTTAAATAATACTTCACACTGTAGAAACAAACAAGCTAAACAATGCTTTTTTTTTGTTTATATTTGTTTTCAGGTTTCTGACAGCATTTATTCAGAAAAATAATTTTGTGCACTTAAGAAAAGATGTTGGATAAAAGAGTCAAATCAGCCAGAACATTAGACATGACTGTGTTCAGAGATTTCTTTTGGACTTCAAGGTCCCATTTTGACTTCCACAGTTCCTCTGAACTGTCATTTTTAAAATAAAAAGAAACAAACAACAAGCTAAAATCACTTTCCTTACCTTGTAGGCATGGATTACACTTGTTTTCAGATCTTTTGACAATGTTTAGCCAGAGGACTAACATCATGCATTTAAGAAAAGATATTGGATAAAAGAGTCAAAGCAGCCAAAACACAAGATGTGCCTTTGTTTAGAGATTTTTCTCGGTCTTCAAAGTTTCATGTCAACTTCCACAATTCCCCTGAATTGTTGTTTTTCAATAACAGTACTAATTATACAAACTATAAGCTGAAAAACTCTTGCCATACCTTGTGGACATTGATTACATTTGTTTTCAGGTTTTTAACTTTATGCATTTAAAAAAAAGATAATGCATAAAAGAGTCAGTGCAGCCAAAACATTAGACGTGACCGTGTTCAGATAGTTACAGGCGGAAATGTACGCACAGTCTCATACAACAACTTCCAGACCGTTACATAACAAACACTGCTCTGTGCTGTCCAGACACACACACCTTACCGAGATACTTAGCCAAGATACACACCCTGTCCACACACACACACAAAATACCAGGAAAAAAACATTGTGCCAGTTGTTTTGCAGTATAAAATATTTCACGACTTTAGCGCTGTTTTAATGTAACGTTTGGAGCTGAAATGATCCGGCCCCTAAGGTTTTATAACTGCTCTCTGCACTAGTCTTTTATACCTGCACTGTTAGTGTGTGTTTGTGTGTGTCTGTGTGTGTTTTCTGACTCACTGTTTTCCTGACAATGTGCTGGCATCACTGACTCACACATGCTAAGGTGTTTTGACTTATCTTTTTTCGCTGTGTTCATAGTCTGAAACAGTTAAGTAAATATCTGTCTGTCTAGAAAGGAAAACCCTGCAGGAAAGTTAGAACATGACATTTGACCTACTTCCTGTCTGTGTCTCCACCGTGAATAAAATAACATTTCTTTTGTTATCTTTTTATCATTTTCTAACTTTAGCAATATGATTTTTCTTATTAGCAAAAGCAATGTTCAGATCTGACATTAAAGAACTGCTTTTCCATTTACTTGGAAATTTGCCGTCACTAATAATGCACATTATCCATTTACCAAAAGTACTTTTCCATAACAACACCAGCCTCCCGTGAGTCACTTTCTCCCAACGGCATGTTAAGGTCTTCTTAGCAAATACACACACACATACACAAAAGTTCCTTTGCAACCAAAAATATCTAATAAGAAAATACACTAAAATCTCTGTAATACTAATTATTTAATATATCCTAAAACACTATAATTCTAACATTTTTAAAATATGGGCCCACATATGTTTACCTTTACAGTAAAAAGGGTTTAGAAGGTTAAACCCTACAAAAATAGGGTTTTATGAATTCTATCTCTGTTAGACTCTATAACCACATTCATAACATATTATAATGCCTTCATAAGGCATTATAAACATGGCTATAATATTTATAAAAACATAACCATGTTTATGATTTATTATGAATTGTGATCATAATACAATAAGAGCTGTGCTTGTAATATGTATGTTTAAAAATTGTATATCTATCATCAATAATCTAGTCCCACAAAAAAGTCTGTCACTTTACTTGGAGCGCACAAAGACATGTTATAATACATTATTAGTATCTATAACTAATATTATAGTCAAGACAAGTATAATTCCTGAGTGGTTTAACATTCTAAACATTTTAGGGCTTTGAAATCTCCCACAGGGCACTTGGAGAAGCTGTCCTTTCACTCTCTACTCCACTCAATAATTCCAGATCAGTAACAGGAATTAACCCAAATTCTGCATGTTTGAAAATAGACTAAAAACTAGACAAACATAATGAAATTCAAGGTGTGGAGGACATGAACTGTTTGATTTGTATTCAGGAAAATATTGATTTTACAATGAAGTTCAAGAAATAGCCAATTATATGATTTTATTCATTATATTTTGACATTTACTTAATTTGTTTTTTATATTTCTGTTACAATTACAATTATGCTTTTCAGTAATATTCCTTATCAAACATGAAAGATTTTTATGCGATGCTTGAATAGAAATTCTCAAGATTTAGTGGTGTAATGTCAAGCAGACAATTGACAAAAATCCTGGTTAAAATAATTAAGTATTATTAAGAGTGTGTTTATAACTGGCAGCTTTTTTTTTCATAATGTATTCTGCAAGCTGGGACTGACTTTCTTGGTATTGACATATGCTATAAACATAGCTAAAGATGCATTATGATCACAGTTCATAATGCATAATAAACATGGCTATAATGGGTTATACATTTTTATAAATATGTATAATCATGTTTATAATGCAAAAAAAATCTATTTTTTTATATCTTTATATAAAATCATAGTAAAATAATTTAAAGAACACTTCCTATTTCAAAAATGGTGTAAAGTTATAGCAAATAAAGCATTACATATATAGAATTGTGTAAAATGGTGTAGTGACTAAACTAACAAAATAAACCATGTTCACATCTGGTCAGAGCTATTTTAGGATTCTTCAGAGCAGTCGCTCTTTGTGTAGATGACAGTTTTACTCACTCTCGGAATTCTCTCTAACTGTTTCACAAGGAGTCACCTGGCATGCTTTTCCAACAGCGCCGGAGAAGTTCAACATATGCTGAGCATATGTGTGTCTGCTGAACATTACTCATTAGGGAAGCATTAAATAAAAAAGCTTTTCATTCATACACTGAAATCACCTGTACTCTTTATATATAACAGTAACATTAATTTCATAAAATAAGAGTGAGCTGTTAGATTAAATGCTTCAAAATAGAAAAAAAAAAATACATTTACGTATGCCCATGCATACATAGATATAGTTATAGCATAACATTATGTTAAAAAAAACATCAGTTAAAAACAGAAGCCACTATAATAATGCTTGGAATAAGTCCAAATTCATTTGGTTTTTCAGGAACAACCTAACAAACATTGAACAAAATTATTTATTATGTTGTCTATATACGATTTTCACATAAGCAAACTTATCACATGAAACATTCAAAGTGCTCAGCCCAAAAAGCTGAAGCTGTAATTCTTTAAATACCTTTGAGTAGCTTGCAAACTAGTCTGGTCTAGTTCAGACTGGAGTGTCACCTGAAGCATGAAAAGCATAGCATGACTTGAAATGTACTGTTTCATCATATTTCATGGCAAAATCTCACATAGCAGCTGACTGCATCAGCATTTCAGAAAACTGTGCAGTATATTAGCCTTCCTGTAAGCAAGAGCTATTGACCCATAGCCACAGTAATGGTTCTGGATCAGCATGCAACTGTTTCCCTGCTGAAATGCTTACTCAGATTTGCCCGTTTCCAAGGGAGATGTTTGTACGAAACACACTATGTTGTGTCTGTGTGTGTGTGTGTGTGTGTGTGTGTGTGTACAGGCAGGGGGATGCCCTGAGATTTTAACCAACAAGTACACAGTGTTCCAGATCTATATTAAAGGCCTGCAGGGGGAAGAAAAATCCAGATAATTCTTGATAAATCATGCCAGGTACACTTGCCAGTAGAAAAACAGTTACTATAGCCCTGTTATTTTCAATATTGGAAAGGGACCACCAGGAAACCACTGCTGGCCATTTCATATTTGAGTTGTAAACCTTTTTTTAACAAAGCCTACATGGTTACTGCTTTCGCAGCATCCCTGCTGGCTTTAAATAGTCAAGAAACAAACACTGGAACAGTGTATCCAGTTAAGGGCTTGAGAATGACTAACATAAATGATGTGGAAAAATAGCTTTAGGCTCTAAATGGAGTAAGAACAAGGTGTACCAACAAGATGGGTGTGCCAAACAAGACGGCTAGTGAAAGAGCACAGTATTTAAAGCCCAAAGCCACAAAATAACCACATTCATTCAGTTATATCACTGCTGACTACAGTCAAAAAGTGTACAGACAAAAACCTACAAAGTTCAGAAAAAAAGGGTTCTCTACAGGATTGGTGGAAACTTTCTAATGCCACTTTTCCACTACGTTTTCCACTATACCTATACTATTCAACCTGATACCCAAAGACTGTTTATAGAGAGTTCCTGGACTATTCCCGGTGGGCCACTCTGTGTGTGGGCCATTGAAAGAGCTTAACACAGAACCTGATTCAGGTATTCTAATACTGAGTTGGACTTTGCTCTACATTATCAAACATAAAACATAATCACAACAACTGCAAATGCTAAAAAAAACAAGTAATGAGTTTAGTAATGATTGCAAAATAGAGAATGCATTCACAACATTAAAACGAGGGTTGGAAAAGGTGCATAATAAGAAATACAATACTACAAGACACAGAAACATACTTGTTTGGCTGCAGGAGTGAGAAAAAACAAAACACAGAAAAGGTAGTGTTTAAGGAGCATTTGCTTTGTAGCTAGACTGATTAAACTGTCGGCCCCATCTAAACAACTGTACCCTACATAGAGCACTACCTAAAAATCGGCAAACCTTTTAATAAACACCTCAGTGAGTGTTTTTTTTATGCCATTTTTTTTCACAATTTGGCATAGTTCTACAACAGTGGCGATTAGCTATTTTCTATGGTTTGTGTTTTTTGCCAACAGAATCCGTACAGGTTATAATATATACAGTTTTAAGGCCTTTGCTGTCCTTAACTGAACAGTACATTCAGATTGCTTAGTCTGTCATAGAGCTTTAGTGCAAAAACTGCTCACATGATGCAACACTACCTGCGAGAGTGTTTATATTCTGCGTGGTATAGGTATACAAAATAAAATATTGGTAACAACATGGTAAAAACATGGTAAAAATATAAAAACAGGGTAAAAATGTGGTAAAACCATATAAAAATGGTAAAACCATAAAAACATGGTAAAATTATGGTAAACATGGTAAAACTATAAAACACAGTAAAAATATGGTAAAATTTGAAAACATGGTAAAAACATGGTAAAATTTGAAAACATGGTAAAAACATGGTAAAATTATAGTAAACATGGTAAAACTATAAAAACACAGTAAAACGTGGTAAAACTATAAAAACATGGTAAAATTATGGTTAACATGGTAAAACTACAAAAATATAGTGAAAACATGGTAAAACAATAAAAATGTGGTAAAAATGATGGTGAACATGGTAAAACTATAAAACATGGTAAAACTATAAAAACAGGGTAAAAATGTGGTAAAAGCATAAAAACATGGTACAATTATGGTAAACATGGTAAAACTATAAAACATGGTAAAAACATAGTAAAACATGGTAACAACATGGTAAAAACATGGTAAAAATATAAAAATGTGGTAAAACTATAAAAACACATTAAAAACATGGAAAGATTTTGGTAAACAGGGTAAAACTATAAAGCAATGGTATAAACATGGTAAAATTGTGGTAAACACAGAAAAACTATAAAAGCATGGTAAGAAGATGGCAAAACTATGGTAAATTGTGGTAGACATGGTAAAACTATAAAAACGTAGTTAAATTATGGTAGAGCTATAAAACATGATAAAAACTCGGTAAAACTATAAAACATGGTAAATTATGGTAAAACTATAAAACATGGTAAAACTCTAAAAACATGGTAAAACTATAAAAACATGGTAAAAGTATAAAAACATGGTAAAAGTATGGTAAACATGGTAAAAGTATGGTAAACATTGTAAAAGCATGGTAAACATGGTAAAAATATAAAAACGTGGAAAAATTATGGTAAACATGGTAAAACTATAAAACCATGGTAAAAACATGGTAATATTGTAAGACTATAAGAACAAGGTAAAAACATGGTAAAACTATGAAAACATGGTAAAACTATGAAAACATGGTAAAATAATGGTAAAACTATAAAAACATGGGAAAATCGTGATAAATATGGTAAAACAAAAAAAACAAGGTATAAACATGGTAAACATTGTTAAACTATAAAACATGGTAAAACTATAAAAACATGGTAAAATTATGGTGAACATGGTAAAAAACATAGTAAAAACATGGCAAAAATATAAAAACATGGTAAAAATGTGGTAAAACTATAAAAACATGGTATAATTATGGTAAAAATAGTAAAACTATAAACACAGTAAAAATATGGTAAAATTTGAAAACATGGTAAAACATGGTCAAACAATACAAATATGGTAAAAACATTGTAAAACTATAAAATATGGTACAATTATAGTAAACATGGTAAAACTATAAAAAAAAACAGTAAATCCGTGATGAAACTATAAAAACACTGTAAAAATATGCTAAATCTATAAAATCATGGTAAAATTATGGTTAACATGATAAAACTATAAAAATATGGTGAAAACATGGTAAAACAGTAAAAATGTGGTAAAAATTATGGTAAACATGGTAAAACTATAAAAACACTAAAAATATGGTAAAACTATAAAACATGGTAAAATTATGGTTAGCATGGTAAAACTATAAAATCATGGTAAAAACATGGTAAACCCATAAAAATGTGGTAAAATCATGGTAAACATGGTAAAACTATAAAACATGGTAACAACATGGTAAAAATATAAAAATGTGGTAAAAGCATAAAAACATGGTACAATTATGGTAAACATGGTAAAACTATAAAACATGGTAAAAACATGGTAAAACTATAAAAAACATTGTAAAATTATGGTAAACTCCGTACAAGTATGGTAAACATGGCACAATCATGGAAACATGGTAAAACATGTTAAAACAAACAAAAAAACATGCTAAAAAGTTGTTGCCACTGGGTTGAGGTTGCTCAGAGGATTCTTTTATTTTTTTATTTTTGAGTTTTTGGCCTTTTAAATTCTGGATTCTGGATGCTAAATTCAGAAATCTGTGCTTCTGATTGGTCGTAAAACAATTACCCTGACCAAAGAAGAAGATCCTTTTGTCAGGATAAGCATGACTGAGGTGTTCTTCGTTAAACAGAGCAGATCACATAAATACTGAGGGAAGGAGAGAAGGACCAAGCTGTAGCAAAGCTAAAAGGGCTAGTAAAGTGAGAACACATAGTGTAGGTACCATGCAGCACTGTTCTCCACTTCCTGTAGTGGTTGAATTTTTCCTGTCCACAGATTTCCCAACACATCCCCACAAGTTCCCAATGCTTTAAAGTGGGTAAATTTGTTGCCATGATCTCACCTGAACTTCCGCACTCCTCTACCTACTCCATCACTGGATGAACAGCATGGTGGTTTAATTTGTCTTGTTGGCGTGTCGAGTCATTTTCTGTGGTTCTCTAGCAAAAGGGAGGAGACAGATCCATCCAAACACTCCCAGCAGTTACTAAATATCAGTGTATGATACATAAACATCTCAGCAAATTTCAAGATTAAAATGAACAGCCTTTACTTAAGCAATATAACAGGAGAAGGAGTGTGTTATTGAGAATAACATCACGGCTGACTTGGTCGTAGGCACGAGCCGAAGGTGAGTGATGTTGATCATCACAGCCATTATGTTATTCACGATAACACACAACCTTTAGTGTTCTATTGCTTTTATACAACAGTTTTTTTTTTTTACAAAACGAATAAAGAAAATAAAAACCACTCAAAAAATTGATAAAGAACATGCTTTAATACAGACTGTGCCTTCCGCCAAAAAGTAGTTTCACAACAAATGAATTATAACAGAACAACACAAAATAATTGTACAAAACGGCGTATGGTTTATACATTAGCTTGAAATCAAAATTGGGGATTAAGGGGGTTGGTAAACATTAGGACTGTGAAATAATGCTGAAACTCTCCTCTCCTGCTCTGCAGAGTCGTCTTCATGTGAAAGCTGCATGTTTGTGAGCATTTCTGCCTGTTTGCTGGGTGGTGTTGTTAGGTAGCTGTGCCTGCAGGACTGTGGTTAGGTTAGCATAGCTTACATTAGCTCAGCATTAGCTTAGCCTAGCTGGTTACCGTTCTGGGTGTCAGACTGCGGCCGAGGCGACTGATGGATTTTCTTTCTCTTTTTTTTCCCGCAAAAACGAGACAGCGTTGCATCTGCGGTCATGCGTGCTTTGGCTGGGCACTAGCCTGTGCTAAGCTAATGCTGCTGCTACTGGTGGAGGTGATGATATAAAAATGTCTGGTTTGTATATGCTGTTACTCGCCAATGCGTCTGCGGAGTGATGCAGATGTAGTGTGAGAAGGCCGTGCTGTTATCTCAAATATCAGCACAATTAGAATACTTCTCAACCTTCAGATTGTGAGGTCAGAACGAACTGTTGTATAAAATTCACTAGGGCACAGAATTTACAAAACAAAAATGGTATAAAAAAATTATTAAAACTTGCTCTAAATATTTTGCCTTTTTTTTTTTTTTTACATTTTTCACTTTTGACATGAATTGAATTTGGCAGTTGTTATTTACGGTGTGTCAAAATTTATTGATGAATGGACAACATTACTTGGAATAATTTTTTGTTCTCTGATTTGTCTGGAAACTTTTACATGTTATTTTTCTGTTTGACACAATCATCATTTTACCTATTTTGATCCAGATGTCCTGCCATATTTACCTCTGTTTACAGAGCCTGGTTGAGTATTAGCTACTTATAGTGATGAAACATGCTGTCAGTACAGCTTGAAAAGTAGAAGGTAGATTACTTTTTATTTACATTGAAATATAAATTAAATATGGGTACTCTTTCTACTTGAACATAGTGCATAAGACACGATCTGTGTTAAAAAAGGTACAATTAAATAAATATATTTAAATATAAATAAAATCCCACTGTGATGATCTTACAATGATACTTTTATTTTACATTTTATTTTACATTAGTTTACAATTCACAAATATCCATTATTAAAAGTTTCAATGTTAGGATGGGAAAATATGATGAATTGCGATTAATCACAGCTGTGCAATTAATTAGTTAATATTTTTTTAGTTAATTAACAGCCCTATTTTTTTTTTTACATTGACTTACACTTTACAAATGTTTTTTTCCTTCACTTGTAAAATTGCCGTTGTGAAGATTGAAGTTGTCCAGTTTTCATGTTATAAATATCATTAATAGATTTCGTTCATACTTAAATAAAGTCATATAACTCTTGTCTGTGCATTCTTATTTATGATGCATGCTTGTCTCATCCTTTCCCTGAGTTCTGGCATCTTCATTAAAGAAAAAAGCAGCTCCCTATCCTGTGTGTCACTCTCCCAGATCAGATATTCCACTGAGACAGACTTTCCCAGTTGCCTGGCTCACAGTTATGTAACAGCAGGCCCTCAGTGCACGTACAGTGCTGGACTTAAAAGGCATTAGGCTAAATGGCCTCTTATTAAATACATTTGTTGGGCTGTTAAACTCATGAATGATCGTAAATGTATATGTCATGATATATGTATATGTCAGTATATGTTCTGTTAATTTCCCATGCTGGAGCAAAAGATGTGATTACCTCACTATTACTGTCTTTGATCGTGTGTTAATTTCAGGCTAAACAATCAACTCTAAAGTCTCGCTCCAGACATTAATAAATTCTGCATTTGTGTCCTTTTAGGGGTCAGTAAGAACATAATGTGCCTTTTGTGTCTGCACCCTAGTGTTTTATTTTCTTACAATGACGGGTATGAAGGGTGGGATTTTTGCTACGTCCTTAGTGTGTCCACAAGTTAAATAATTCTAAATAAAGTGTTAATAAAAAAATAAAAATATATATATTTTGAAGTTTTAAAAATTATTCACCATTTAAATTTTTCATTAAGCCATTTCATATGTGGCCAAAAAATTATATGTATCATTTTGGGATAAACAGCCCTTAAAGAAAGCAACCTTTGACATCAGTGTTTTTAAAACCGTTATACTGTTTTATTTCATGGGACTGAATACACTTGCTACATGTTAAGAATTTAATGATATTATTTTTATTTCTCACATTGTCTACATATTTAGCTGAAGTACAGCTTAAGCTGTCAACCCTGCTGTAATAAAATATCAAGGAAATTTTAGAAAATCAAAATGTATCTTTTAAACATAACAAGGTCACCATAAATAACTCAAAAAGTTTACAAATCTATGTTTTTATTAAATGGCAATTTTCAAAAAATTGTCCACCCTGTTGTGCAGCTTGTCATTATAGAGTGGACGCATGCATGACAGGTAAAAAAATAATAAGCTAAAGAAATATTATTTCTGTGTAGTCTGAAGTCTTATACATTTGAAAAATATCCAATAATACATTTTAATTCATTTGTTTTAGCTTTGAGAGCCAAAAAGGACAGTAATCCGATAATGACCCTTAATGTAGATTCAGTTGCATAGTTCTTAGTTATTCTTTTCTAGAAGTGCTAGATATGGTTTGCCTTAGGTAAGAGAATTGGTTGGTGTGGCGCAGTGGATAACACCACTACCTGCCAGTAAGCTAACTAGCACATTGTGTGTGAGACTGCGGTTTAATTCCTGACCTGGGTAACTGAATGCTGCGCTACACCAATAAGAGTCCTTGGGCAGGACTCCTAAGACTTCAATGGCCCATGTCGGTAATTCAAATAACCTTGTAAGTCGTTCTGAATAAGAGCATCAGCTACAGGGTATCACAAAAGTGAGTACACCACTCACATTTCTGCAGATATTTAAGCCACCAGCAACAAAAGTGATTCCCCCCTAAGAGACTACACCTCTAAATGTCCAAATTAAGCACTGCTTATCATTTTCCCTCCAAAATGTAATGTGACTTGTTAGTGTTACTAGATCTTAGGTGTGCATAATGAGTAGGTGTTCAATTTTGTAGTACAGCTCTCACACCCTCTCATACTGGTCACTGAAAGTTCTAACATGGCACCTCATGGCAACATCCTGAAACTGAGCTGCAGCACAGTGGCCAAGGTCATCCAGCGTTTTAAAAGAGCAAGGTCCACTCAGAACAGACCTTGCGTTGGTCATCCAAAGAAGCTGAGTGCACATGCTCAGCGTCATGTCCGAATACTCTCTTTGAAATATAGGCGCAGAAGTGCTGTCAGCATTGCTGCAGAGACTGAAGAGATGCGAGATCAGCCGGTCAGTGCTTAGACCATACGTGGCACACTACATCAAATTGGTCTACATGGGTGTCGCCCCAGAAGTAGCCTCTTCTGAAGTCTGTACACAAGAAAGCCTTCAAACAATTTCCTGAGGACATGTCAACAAAAGACATGGATTACTGGAACCATGTCCTATGTCTGATGAGACCAGGATTGATTTGTTTGGTTCAGATGACCTCAAGCATGTCTGGCAGCAATCAGGTGAGGAGTACAAAGATAAGTGTATCATGCCTACAGTCAAGCATTGTGGTGGGCATGCCATAGAGTTACATTTCATTGAGGGACACATGAACTCCAATATGTTCTGTGAAATACTGGCCAAGCATGTCTTCAAACCTAAACGCAATAGAACATCTTTGGGGCATCCTTAAGCATAAGGTGGAGGTGCGCAAAGTATCGAATATGTGAAAAAGCATTTAATTTTGTCAGAGATATCCTTAAATATCTGCAAAAATGTGAGGGGTGTACTCACTTTTGTGATATACTGTATTTGCCATAACCATATTGTAACAAAAAATGAAATGACACACAAAAAGATATTTAGACAAAACCAAAAGCATGTGTTTCTAATTGTATTCTTTGCCACAACTGTTGCTCAATTTAAATTACACTAAATTCACCAGAAACAAAGGAACAAAGAAGAAAAGTGAAGCTAACACCCACTGCCAATTTGGTTTCAAAGGAAGCCATGATGACACAGGACATCAAAAGTAAAAAGTATTTGTCATACTTGAGAACAGTCATAGAGATTCTTTTCAGTTTTCAGCACACCACTGCAAAAATCATTTCCTTTGTGATTTATCATCCGATGATTAGAAAGTCTTTCGAGGTCAGTATTTTCCAATTCAAAAACCGCAGTCTGAATCATATTCTAGTCCCTCTGTGAAATTCTCAATATGCTCACACAAGATACATAAAAACATTTAGGAATAATCTGCTATCAAAATTTAGGCGTTTTCTTTCCCTGTTGAATAATCCAGCTCAAAATCATCTGATTTTAGCTGATCTTTAATAATCAAGGTGGTTGAAGAGCTGGTCATCCAGCAACCACATGCCCTATACCAATAAACCAGATGGTCAACCACCTCTTGACCAGCATAATGTGTGTTACATTTGATATAAGTCATGCTTGATCATGCTGGTTATTCTGTTCAAGTTGGTTTCTTTTTATCCAGTTTAGTCATGCTGCTCTACTAGCTTGGTGATGATGATGGGTGTGATAATGCAGGTCAAGATTGGTCATACTGATTATCTAGCTCGAAGAAGCCCTTATCCAGAGCAACTTACAAAAGTTCTTTGTCGTTTGACCAGACGAGACACGATAATGGGTTCATGAGAATGAGACGAGACAAGATAAAAAAAAAATTGTAAAGAAAACGTCAAAAATTTAAAAAGTCTTGAAAACTAGAGTTTTATTTGATAAAATCATATAACGCAAACTTAGCAGACTGGTTTCTCTCAAACATTGATTCTATAAGAAATAAAAATAAGAATAAGAATAAAAAAAATAAATAAACTTTTCTAGGTCTTATATAGTGCATCCAATAATTGCAAACCACAGCCAGTCATATTAAGCCTATGGTTTGTGTTTTTTTCTCCTAAATCTATTGTAATTTAACTATGCATAACCATAACCAGTCATATTAAGACTATGCTTGAAGTGTAAACAGAGATTTTTTTTAATACAGTACAGAGCTAAGGGATTACATCAACTGTCTATGAAACAGTCACGTGTACGATTTACTTACAGTATTTATTAGGGCTGTGAATCTTTGGGACAGAAAGAGAATTGTCAGAAATAAATAAATGGCTTTTAGTCAGAGTTTAAAGACAGAGTTTAATGACTTTGCTGTACAGACTTTCAGTAGAAGTTTGTTCACCATTAAAAACCCATTGGAATACCACATCGACTGCATAGCTGTGACCTAGCAACACCAATCAACCATTAAGCAACCTTTTAGAAATCAACTAGTTACAACCACCTAGCAACACATTACATCCAGCTAACACCATAAAAAATCCTTTAAGATAGCACAGCAACTGCCTGGAAGTGCGAACCACTATCCATCAATTCCGTTTCTTTTAGAAAATGCACTTAATTCAATTATACATTTACTTGATTTCCTATCAAACTAATTTTGCTAAAAAAAAAAAAGAAGATCTAGCAATATCATGTCAACCACCTGTGATTGCAGGCAACTCTGTCTATAGCAACACAACACTTTACACCAATAAGAGTTCTTGGTCAAGACCTTTAATTCTACAGTTGCATCAAATGCAGGGGAAATAGATTTTACCCTAAAGAAAATAGCATTTACCCTAAAACTTAACTGAGTTTAATTAGTATCATGAACATTTAAACAAAACAATGATTACGCTTATGTTCATACTGTTTAACTGATTAATTACTGATCATTGCCATAAAGTATAAAGATGTTGATTATGATTTTAAACCAACTAAATCATCAAGCTCTAACAAAAACATACCCTATGCTGGTCAACATCTAAGCAGGTCAACCATCTGAATCAGCTTGGGCTGGAATTATATCATGTTTCTGTTTAATAATAGCAACTAAGCCATAATATAGCAATATTAGTATGATTTCTGTCACTAATTGAGGATTTTAATTTGGTTCTGATGTTTAAGACATATCTGAGTTTTATACAGCAGCGTTTGTGATTCAGAATATGTTGTTTCCATGTACCAAACTGTCATTATCTATCAATGTTAAGGTAACTTAGCTGATATTCTATGCCCCCTTAATAATAAGTAAAATTCTGTAACACCAATTAATTTACACAGAATCGTCATTCAGAAATTACGTCATAATGCAATTTCAATCCTGTGTATGTCCTTTTGTGTATTTGTGTATTTGTCCATTTTTAGAACAGGCTGTGTGAACAGAGCGGGTGATGGACCATGAAAAAGCAAAATCCACGGATATATATAGAGGTAAATGTATGTTTGAATCACTTCAACAAGTTACGTACTCTAAATGAGTCATGCTGTTTGCCTTGAATAGAATCCAGAATGAGAAATGCTGCATAAGGATAGATTAGGACAGCATTTCCTGAGAGACAACCACAACTAAAGATAACCCCAGAACACTGTCCAGTGCACATCCCAGGACGTACCACGCTGGAAACTCATGCTATGATTCTGCACTTAGTTCCTGTGCTTAACATCTTGGAGTATATTACATCATCAGGGAACTCATCTTCCCAGAAAATCAGAAATGAATTAGGGGTGCTGAGAGAAAGACTACACTGTACAAGGACACAAACATCTGGAATTAAGTCATGGGGTTTCCCAACACTCTTTGTTTCTGACAGGAAAACTTTAAAAGTGCTCTGAAACATCTTTTTGTTTTGCTTTGGTTTTGCTTGAGCGTAACGCACCGAAATATTTTGTTTCATCCAAGGCCACACAAGTTCCCAGCAGATTATCTACCACTTGCTGTGACAGAAAAATATGTTTACTCACGTGATTAACAGTTGGTGAAGGCCAGAGTTTCGTCATAACTAGAACACAAATGCTTTCAATCTGCCTTCAATTTCAGCAAAACCCACAAGGAAAGTGTTTGTTACAGTTCAGTTATTCACCACATCCCAGCAAAAGCCAATTCCTTACATTTTTAACATTCTGTAATAAAACAGAAAGAGTGCAATTCTTTTGACCTCATACATGTCAACTAAAATTTGCAACAATGTGCCAAAAAGAAACAATGCTTATGTTTCCTTGAAGTAAACTCTGTGAGATATTCTATTTCATTTAAGCCCACAATACTTCCAGAAAATAAGTTTCAAGTAAACATTCTCATGTGATTAACAGTTCTTGAATTTTAAAAGTTTCACCATGTCTTGAACACACACCCACAGTGTAGACTGATTCATCAATTTCATCATGAGTGTTTATGTTACTGATAAATCACGGATAACAGGGCTCAATAAATTGCCTATGGTTTATTGTTACTTGTTTACATTTTAGGTGATTTCAGTAAAAACATTTTTTATGATAAGGCTGATGATGAAGGGTATTGTGAAAATGTCTGGAATAGGCTGAGGAAATTCCTTACTGATGTCTGCTCTCTTCAAAGAACAAGTGCCAAGAAAAGCCATGTCTGAGGCTCAGAACTCGTATTTGGCTGTGTCTCTTTTCATTCTGAAGCAGATCATCACACTTGCAAGAATAATTCACTGAAAAGTAATATAAACTTCCATTACATACACAATAACTTAATGCTCTCAATGATATGTTAAAAACAACCCAGTTTGTGGGTCAATTCTGCAAACTAGCTGTGAAAGAACACATTCCTAAACAGATTAAACAGATCCATCGTCATTGGGTGATGTAAAATTTGTTTTTGTTGTTGTTGTAAGAATTCTGTTAACAAGACTATTAAAATGTCATTATATATGCCAACATAATAAACCTGAGCAGTTTAATAAAATACGAGTTAAAATAGCATTAGAGTTAAAATAGGCCTAACTAGCAAAATTTGTCTGCTTAGCATGTGTTGGCCCATATCCAATACATTTTGGAATAAGTGAGGGCAGAAAGCAGGGCTGGACTGGTAATCTGGCGTACCGGACGTTTGCCCAGTGGCCTGACAGTCCTCAGGGGCCGATGCTGTAGGATTGTTTTTTCTTCCCTTCTTTTTTTCCTAAGAGACCTGCCCACAATTTTGTTTGGCATTAGTTCAGAGATCTGTAGGGGCATCACGAGTTCGGCACATCACCAGCGAACTCGTATGTTTACGGCGTATGTTTACACACAGCTGATCCAACTAATGAACTAACTGCCCTCACTAACCCAACAGCACGAAATTACCCAGAACTGGCTTTAAACGCAGTAACACGTTTTACCAGTATAGCTGAGACCAGTGATAGTGGCGTAATTTAGGATTGCAGGACTTACTGTAAGCTATAATGAATGAAAATCCATTTAGCTAACTAGTTTGCTAAAAGCCGGATATAGAGGATAGCTAGAATTGGGTACAACACTGGGTAATGTTGGTTGTTTAAAGTAGTTTCTTAACCCTGGTCCCTGAACAAAAATTCTGTTTGTAGCCTGATAAAAGTACATGTTATAGCTGTTTAAAGGAGGAAGCACCTTTAACCTGAAGAATTAGAAATGAGCTGTTATATCAGAGAAATTCAGAAAATACATATTAGAGATGATTTCAATAAAAAATATAAAAAAAACAATTGAACTACACAGAGCAGATAAAATGGTGGAGTTAAGAATAGACAATACACTTCTTATATTTAATATGTTGATGATACATTATGCTTCTATGTAACTCCACGTACATAAATTACAAGTCGGTTGTGCTCCGCTAATTAAGAGGGGCCGGTCTAAACCAAAAATGCCCGGGCCGATTTTTTGTCCAGCCCTGGCAGAAAGCAACAAAACATCAGATCAAGGACTCTTAAATAGTATCATTCCTACATTGGCCTTGATTATCAGATTAGCACAAGCCGTAACAAACATTCTGGAGCAAGATGAGCACATCAGCGCTAAGATATTTTAAGGCATTGAATACCCAAACCTGATTAATAAGAAAATCACGTTTGTTAAGAAACAATCTGTTAAAATGTTCTGATCTGTGTAACACTGGTCTCTTTGGGCGTTTCTACTCATCTTTAAGTGGCTAGCTTAGAGGATCAACAAGTGTTATATTTTCTTTACTTACTCTGTACTACCATCGGATATCAGTTAAAGCACTGTTTTTCTTGACAGCAGTGCTTCAATCTGCGTTCCAATTTCTTGACGTTGTACATAATAGATTGGAAATCTGTGTATGTTTTAGCCTTTGATCTGCCACCTACTGCCCATTCCCCAGTCCTACTTCCACAACCAAGGTTGCCAGGTATGGAACACAATAACAGGCAAGCATGCTGACGTCATGGAAGCAAACAAGCAAATTGGATCAGCAGAAACAGCATTCAGTGCTACACAACCTAAAAAGCCTTTAAGATTTTGTTGTTGCTGTGTGCTTGCGTTGCTTACTGTCAGGACACCCAGTAAACATTTAGTCCTTGAATCAAGATTGATATCACATACCCTACTGTCCTTTATTCTACGTCCAATCTTAGCCAATGATATGACGAACAAACTTAGCTATTGAAAAGACGTCCAAATTAGCCGTTCAAAAGCCGACCAAAGCAGTCACATTAAAGACAAAAAAAATCTGCTTAACAGTTGTTAAAGACCATTGAGTCAACGTTGAAACTGCTTACATATATGCCGTTTAATTAATGTATTGATATTGAAATTGAATGTTGAAAAGACTTATATCTTAGCCGTTAAAAAGTCACATTTAAGACATAATTTTAAAGGTGTTTAAAAAAAAGACTGTGTCAATGCTGTGTCATCTGAACAATAGTTTAAGCTGCATTGTGTTTGCCAAATGCAGCATACAAAGTTCAATTTCCTTCTGGATCATTAAAGTGCTATCTTATCTTATCTTAATCTAGTCTTCTGTTTTATTAGGTAAAAATGATAATGGCTAAAGACAACAACGCTAATCACTCATATCTAGCAGTAAGCTGTCTATATATTGACAACATCAGTATGTGTGGCTGTCTTTATGATTTTAGTTATACAACCTTTATCACTACACTGCCTTCTGATTTGAGTTGTTTTGGAGCACAGCGTGAAGAAAAGCAGCAACCTATTGTTCAGCACCTCCAGGAACTCTTTTACGACACTAAGAAAACTATTCCAGACTCTACTTCATGAAGAAAATACCAAGAGTGTGCAAATCTGTCCTTTAGGGGGCTGCAGAAGTCGAGAAGAGAGTTGCTTACAGATGTGGAAAGAATTAGAACCACAAGACACTTTCCTTTTTACATGTCTGTGGGTTTTTAGATATGTGAGGTGAGTAAGTGTGAGTGAACGTGTGTGTGCGTGTGTGTGTGTGTGTGTGTCCACAAATTCTATTATTTCAACATCTGTGATGCAGACTGCTGACTTAACTACTGTTTTCAGGCATGTGGGCAATGGGTGATCACTTACAGTAAGAATTCAACATTTTATGAACTCTGTCTGGTCTGTGGGATGTCCAGTGACTGAAAATTGACGTAAATGAGTCCAATATTCATGAAAAAAATTACTGTAAGTTAAAGAAATAAATGATAAAAAAGTGCGGGTCAATATAGCTGTGAACTACAGCTCAGTTCCTTGCCCTGAAGTTTGGTGACTGTCAGAGCACAGACAGTTTATGACTTGGGTGTGTGTGAAATTAAATTGGGAGTGAATGGGCGAAATAAGAAATCAAAAGAAAACAAAAATAAACAAGCTAGTAAATAAACAATAAGCTCTCAGGGGCTGGCCATAAAATAATGTTTTCGAAGAAGATGGGTATTGGTAAGCAGATGTCCAGTAGATGGACATGCACAATTAATTTTTTTATTTAAAAAAAACAAATCATTTAATCAAATCTGGAGTTGGAACCGTGTCAATAGCTTAAAAACAGCTGAACCAGCCCTGCAGCAAAAATATGGCAGGAAAATAAATAATAATATTGATAAGAAGAAGAAAACTATAGACCAGTGACTTATAAAACATTGTGACTGCATTAATTTTTCACTTGACTGTAACTGGAAATGCTTAGTTATTTCCCAGAACAGTTTTTCTAAAAATGTATTCTTGAACTCTTTAATTTGCATAATTTTAGACCAGGCATTAAATACAGCCTTAAACAAGCCAGTAGTGTTTAACGTAACCTCTGTTTTTTTTAAGAACTCTTAGCCGCTCTTTGTAAACACTACATATTTGGACTCACTTAACGTTGAGGCCCCTGAGCCTGTTTTATTATTAAACATAATACATTTCATTAAATATTTTTATATAAACAGCCCACAGCCATCCACAATTAACTTCACACACAATGAAATGAAATTGAAGTGTGAGCAAAATCATTTTTGCACTTTAAATCTATATCTAATAATATTTGAATACATTCAGACTGTAAAAATTGTTGTCTGGCAACATAAGGCAGGAATTTATTTTTAAATTTTCTTTTTTTTTTTCTTAAGATAGTGTTCACATGTATAAATAGACATATATTAAGTGCAGCCAAGTACGTGAATATGCAAACTTAGTCACAAGTGTGCAAAGTAAATCAGTGAAGTCACTTACTAGGATTTTGGGGGGAAATGACAAGCCTGGAAGAAGTCAGGAAAGCTGTGTGTGTGGTCCTGCAGGCATGTGACAGCATTCAGAAACCATGTGAGTTATCAGACTAAATTCCTGGGGTGAAATAGCTCCTCAGTTTAGTTTTTTCCATTGTGCCCGTCACTTGATTCACTCATCCACTGAAGCCAGGTGTGTAAATGATGGAGCATGTGAAATAATATCAGCAATGAGTTGCGCCAGTATCATCAATGTGTTGGGAAATGATTATGAAAACTATAAATCTTTCATATTAATAGGAAAGCATGCCAGTGCATTGTCTGGTCTTGTCACACATTTAGATCTGAAGTTTATCCTTTTTTTTTAAACAATATTTTAAAGCATTCACAAACTATTTGTTTATTTGTTATTTCTCTTAATACACTCCATACATTTCACTGCATGTATTTAATGGTGGATCTTTATCCCTGTTTTAGTCATGTTTTACATAAAGCTGCTGTTAGTGTATCCCCTGATTTTACCAGCAAGTAACTGAAACCTGTCTCCCCCTAGTGACAAGAATAGTCAAACACGACGGGATGCTTTTTGTTACAGTAGGACTTTAATTTAAATAGTATAAATCTGATGTTTTTTTCTTTATATAAATTTGATTATTAAAGATGTTGAGTATTGCATAGTTTTAGAAGGGGTGGAAGACACTTGCTGCATGTTTAGCGATGAATAATATTATTTTCACTCAATATTTTTCCTGTTTTAAGAGGCAAACAGTATTCTGATAAGCTATAATTTATTATAATAAAAAACTAAAGTAGTCCGTTTTTCTGTTTTTTATTTATTTATTTATTTATTTTTGAAAGTTTGGTGTTGCTCCAAGTATTCTTAGTCTTCTTTGTAAGAAGTTCTTTAGTTGTTGGTATTTGAATTTAGCCCAGAATCTCTAGGAGTTCGACCAGAGTGAACGGGTGTTCTGTCAAGTTGTGCTACCTATTCAAATGTGTTTATCATCAGTGCGCATGCGCCACTTTCATGTTTTTATTTTAATGTGTTTTTATGATAATTCTGATTTATTTCTGTGCATTAAACAACCGGAGCACCCAGTTATGTTATATCTGAGTGTTAAATATGTGAATGGAAACTAATAATAAAAAAAAAATTAAGACAATAGAAAAGACAAAAATGGCTCTAATCAGCCATATCTTCTTAACTTTAGCCATATAAATTGATTCACGCTTTCTGCCTCAAATCCTTTTTTGAAACATGCGCAAGGGTATCACGGATTTAACGGGTAGCACAACTCACTTTATGAGGAGCCGACTTCTTATTTCTCAGGTTGTACCAGAAAACGTCCACGAAACACTAGAGGGAGCCGCGAGTAAGACCCCAATGATTGAAATGAAATAGGGTGAGTGGAGCTAACGGCTAAAAACAATAGTTAAAAACACTAATTAACTATATGTCTGGGGTTTTCGTTTAATTTTAGAATGTCCTGTGGTTTGCGTTTTACACATGAATTAAATGGGTCTTTGAAAGCAAAATTCTCTGAACCTTGACCATCTACAAGTGAAGCAGGCACTGTATTTCTGACCAAGAGAATGTGGTTTTAAATGGAAAATAAAATATTCCTGGGGGCTTTGAAAATCTTTGCTGTGTGTTAAGTGGGCCATGAGTTGCAAAAGGCAGGAAACCGAGTGAGTTTTCTCCTCTTCGCGGATTCTCTCTCTCTCTGGTCTGTAATGTCATAACCAGCCCGCTGGGAGCGCCTGCGGGCTGTACTGTCGCTCTCAGCTGCAGTATGGTGCCTCCAGGCGGTGAAAGTGGGGAAAACAAGAAGTCTATTCTGCCCCAGTAAACAGCACTGAAAGCAGCAAATACAGTGTGGATAAAAAAAGTTACTAAAAGCAGCTTTTAGCTCCCTTTGGGAATCTCTGTATAACAGCATGCAGTTCAGTTTTTATGCTCCATTTATTTGTAACACATATCTAATAGATACTGTTTCTTTAAAAAAATATATTAGTTTTTAATTAACTTACTTTTTTATTTAGCTGGTTCTCGTATTAATTTTTCCATTTTTTTTCATTTCATGTATTATTTTGTATTAACTGGTTTTCATTTATTCGCTATTTTTATAATTGTATTATTTTTTACTAACCCGGTTTGTATTTTGCATTTTAGCATTTAGCTCCTTTATGTGTTTATTGTTTTCTTTTGTTTATAGGTTTGAAAATTTCTCTGTAATTTTGAAGTTTCACCTGCGTGTATGCAAAGCAATTTGAGATGCATTTTATTAAGTAAAAGGCGCTTTATAAATAAAGTTTATTACTAATATTAGATTTATGCTTTCATTTAAGTTAATTATCAGTTTATTAAGTTAGCTACAGGTTAATGAAGAGCTGTTATAAATTGCGTCAGTCAGCACTGTAAGCTTTCAGTCAGAATTCTCAGATCACTTTGTGTTCCAGTAGATTTACATGAACAGCTTTGACCCTCAGTTCAGCCCTAAAGCACACAGTGAGATAAACACACAGACAGATATCCCTCCGCGGACTCGCGCGACCTCTGGCCTGATTAAACGGGGCACACCGCCTGTTTCTGACGTCACCGCAGCATTGAGAGACCCGCGTGGCGCCGTGGCTTAGTTGGTTAAAGCGCCTGTCTAGTAAACAGGAGATCCTGGGTTCGAATCCCAGCGGTGCCTTTTCTACACCCATGATCAATAACCTGCTCTGTACAGTCTGCTGCTCGTGTGTAAATAGCATTTAGACATTCACAGCACAACACCTTGGTTCTCTATTTTTGCCCACCACCTCTTTGGAGGACCAATTATCGACTGATAAAGTGATATCTTTTAGTGTTAATAGAACATTATTTTATATTGTGTAACTGTGGTCAATCTGTAGAGAAATGACACAAACGACTAGATATTCTTAAAATAGAGGTAGTGATACAAGTACACACAGAAAAACATAGAGACTATAGAGTGGAGAAGAAAAATACATAAAAAACAACAACCTAAATTCATAAAAAATAAGAAAATATACAGAATAAGAACAAAAGGACAATTCTTGCTTTCTTGTGTTCATTTGTTGCTGCTGTGCTGTTTGAGTAACAGTTATACAAAATGACCTAAGATTATTTTTTATTTCCAAATAGGGCTGCACGATATTGAGAGAAAAAAAAAAGGATATTGCAATTTATTATTCTGTGATAGTGCATTATTAAAAATACAGGCATTTTTTAAATCTTTTTTGTACCACAATTAAGGAAGAAATGAATCTAACTAGTGTGCTACAGTATTTCAAAAATGTATACCTTTTATATCTAATTTCAAGCAATAGGGTCAATATTGACATGAGCAATATAATATAGACACAGAAAATCTGACAAAAATGCATGCAAAGAACGCTGTAAAAAACTTATATTGAAAATAACAGAAATGTATTAAAAAACATATTTGTTATTAAAAGATTTTTGTTTTATTTTATATTTTATTAATGTTGAATATTTAAAATATTTACAAAACCTTTTAAATTCCAATTTCAGTGTTTGAGTTTTTTTAATTATCAAAAATATTCCTCTTTTAAAAGGGTGTTATTGCATTATTTTGCTATAATGTTATCATAATATTAGTTGCATAAACTGATTTTAATAGTACAATAAAGTTATTTATTGTGATATTACATGGAACAGCATATCATCCATGGAAAAAAAATATCATGACAAGCTTACTCATGTGTACTCATATATTATGCAGCCCTTCTTCCAATAAATGTTATGTATAGTCAGCATTTTAAAGATACAAAGTTGTAGCAGGACACTTACTTTACTTAGCCAAAATCAATATTGCATGCATTGTTTAATGCAGAAATGATGAGATCAAGACAGTACATTTGTTTTGCTTTATTGAATTTAAAATCTTGTTGTGCAAAGTGGACGGATATGTTAACAAGCACCATACAGAGAAATACAACCTCTTTACTCTGTGCTTCTAATTCAGATTCTATGACTAATAGTGATTTAGCACCGTTGTTTGGAAAGTATGAGAAATTAGAACAGAAACCTAGGGTATTTTAATGAGAGTAATTAAGAGCACTTATTGCATGAACGAATGTGTATGTGTCAGAGATCAGTAACGTGATACTGCATGTGTTTTACTAATATTTTTTCCATGTGAATTTATATTTGTTTAAGTTGGGGTTTTGGTAACTGTTGGCCTTGCAGATTCTGCACCATCCAGTCGGTCTCATCGAGCACAGTGTAGTTGTGTGTTTTGTAGTTAAGCATATCTCGGGCACGGAACACCTTGTTAGACTCATACAGGTTGCTCCAGTACCGAGGAAGGGGCTGGAATCCACCCAGTTGAGCCAGGTGGTCATTGTAAGCCCACTGCTCAGAATCCAGTTTCAGGATGTGGCGGGTTGCGATTCCACGAGCTCGGCGGGCCGCTGTGTCCAACTCGATATCCTTTTCCATTTCCTCACGTGATGGCAGGGTGAAGGAGCCATCCAGCACAGAGATGACAAACTTAGACTGGGAGAGGAAGTGTATAAAGAATAAGAAAAGAGGAGACCGATAAGAGAACAAAAATAATGAGAAAGAAAACTAAAATGACAAAAACTGTATGAAAGTTGATTTGGATTGATTTTAAGAGTGTTTACAGAGTAGTATTTTTATACTTTAGTTTAGATTGTAGGTGCATTTTTTTTTAACGTGAGATGAGAGTTGAACTGTTGTGAGAATAGAGGGTGCATTTACTTATTGTAAGAGCATTTGGAACTATTAAAATAATAAAAAAATAAGTTTAAATTGTGACAGTAATGACTTTAATGAGATTAAATAATAAGAGTCAGTTTTACTGTGCAACTCACCTGAACATGGAAGTGAGGGAAGGGACATATGGCTCTGCAGATGCCCACGATGAAGAGTGATGGGTAGGCAGGAGGAATCAAAAACTTGTAGAGAGGAAAGACCAGGTGATCCTTTACTTTAACCCCGACATTTTCATCCAAGAAGGGAAAAGTAAAGTTGTAGCCTGTACAGAACAAAAACACGTCCGGCGTCGCCTGCTTCCCATCCTGAAACTCCAGAGTGCCATCCTCCAGCACTTTGACCACTGGAGGAGCCTGTTCTACGCCTGTGGGAAGGGGGCAGGTCAGGGGACGCTGACCATGGCTCAGAATCACCTGGGTAAAGCATATATAGTCAGTTAACATGTTCACTCTTCACAAACAAATTTGATTGAGACACTGTTTAAATTCAACGAGTTAAGACAATGTTTATTTGCTCTATGTGTGTGTTTTAAATCTCACTGTTATATGTCGGATGTAGAAAAGTTTGAAAAGGTAAAATTAAATGCCAGTAAAATGATGTCAAAAACACAAAAAATAGAGATGCATATTTTTGTGTGACAGTGATAATATACACCCCAAACTATAAGGATGGGACTGAATGAGACCTTTTGTAAAAAAATATTTAAAACTGGGCACACTGCCTCTAAGAATCCCTAGTAAACAACATACTTGTGGGCAGGGCGTCATCATTAACAATGGTATTTAACACATAAGTTAATAGAATTGTTATATAGAATTACAGAAAAATATGAACAACAGTCAGTTGTTCATTTGATACATTAATACACTGGTGATTCTCTGAGACTGGTGTCTTTTGGTTCATATGTTTTATGAAAATGTTAATTTTTCTGAAATTCTATCTTAAAAAAACCTTTAAATTTGTATCTCAATACATTTTCCTACCTCAGGTATGTAAATCAGAATTTGACTGCAAGCATTTGATGGGAACTTTTCCAGTTATCTCCTTCTTATTTCATGCAAAATTGTGCATTAACATTAAGATTTTATTGGTCTGAGCGTCCTGTAAATTTTACATACAGTTCAACAAACATTTACTTTTAAGGATTATCCCTGAAAACAAACCTCTTGGCTTTCCCAGTGTGACAGGGATAATTTGTTTAAATAATATTAGCCATAATATTTAGAATTTATCACATTGTGAAATTGTAATTCTCTGCGGCATTATTGTTTTTCCTCTAAACAGTTGTTTATCATCATTTATTTGGAGTCAGAGCCTGACAATCTCCATTAGATGATGACTTTAAAATGCATTTTGTGTTTTTCTATTAATTAAAAAACCTTTAAAGTAAAGTTAAAGTATACTTAAAGGACACTTGTTTCAGAGAATGTCTGATATATAGAGTTGAATATACCTTAGCATTCACATCAGAGAGCTCCATAGCGATGTCTAGTCCAGAAAGACCAGCACCTAGCACCACCACTGACTTGCCAGCAAAGGGTTCTGCATTGCGATAATCATGACTGTGCATCAGCATACCTACACAGAAACAGACAGCAGTTTTGGTCACAGAAAAGAAATATATATTTTTTTTCAGTCAACAGCTTTTATCAACATTCTATATGTGATATGTGTAGCATGTGGGAACCACAAGCCTTGGTCTTACGAAGCAAAGCGAACTAATAGAGATCCTGTAGCTTTAAAGTTACATACGTTTAAATGTCTTTAAAGAACAGGCTATATACTGTGCAAAAACAGATTCTTTAAAGTAATTTTCAAGTAATGTAGTAATACATCAACTTTAGGTTTGTGGAGCTGTTGGGACAAGTTTTTTCTTAGACATTTAAGGAATTTCAGATGTCAGATCCTTGCCAAGACACTTCAAGAGAAGACCTATAAGTACACTCTAGTTCATGTCACATTATATGATTTAAATGATTAAAAGGGCCATTTAAGCTGATAGTAATCAGAACGTGTCGGTCCCAAACCATTCTACAACAGTTAATGTAAAAGTTAATCATTATAAACCATGCACCATAAACCATACATGTGAGCTGTATCAATGTCACTGCATGTGTTCATATTACGTAAGACTACAGTGTACTGCAGGTACACATACCTTTGAACTTCTCCAATCCAGGTATGGTAGGGATATAAGGGTCATAGAAGTGTCTATGATTCAAAACCATCAAAACAGAAAAGGCACTTCAGTCTCACTACAGTTTCAATTACTATACTAAAATTAGTCCGTATTTGCTTGTTCTGCCTTAATGTTATGTGAGATTACATTTTCTGAAAAATCTACACTAAAATTAAATGTGATATCTTTCTGCATTCAGAAACAACTACGTTTTTTGGTACACCTGTCATATCAGAGCAGGTGTATACTGACTGTAGCTGATCTGTTGCTACACAATCGTACATTCATCCTCTACTAATGAACATTAATGAACAGGACAGCTAAGGCCTTATTACCAATTTAAAGCTTCTCATATTCACATTTCTTTTACAAAACAGGTTTATTATGGAACCCAGAATGGTTCTTCTATGGAATACTATTGTACTCAAAGAATAATTTTAATATACATTTATGGTTACACTTACTTTACCATGCAACAACTATACTGCTTCTGAGAATGGTCACTCAAATATTATCAGGCCAGAGGTAGTTCAAATAAATTAGGTGGGTCAGTAATAGTATGGTATTCAGACTTGGGTCAATATTTGATCTAATTCTGTAACAAATCTGTCCTGAAATAGTTTCACTGTGTAATGTCATGTTCACAAATGTATATTTTGTCCTGTTGCAGAGTGTGTATAGTGTTTGAGCACGATAGCGTACTTTAACATACTCATTTCATGTATACCGCTAAAGCTAATATTAAAGTGTTGACTATTGCAGTTCTTCAAGAACAGACATTGACACTGTATCAGAAAACATGGTACAGGGTCATCTTGAGTTCTAGGGGCTGATAAATTACACTGATCAGTTACAGCCAATAATTGTAACCACTGTTACAAAGTTCATCTATATGATAGATGTAGTCAATAAATGAGATAAAATGGCCAGTGAGTATAGATAAAACACACAGCTGTGCTTTAAGACCTGTGTATGAGCCTTCTACAGAATATTTATTATATATGAAAACAAAAATATATATATATATTTTTTTCACAATTTAAATGTGTTGCATATTGTACACTAATTTTATTTTAATTGTACACTCTATTTTATACCTTCTGAAACTCAAATACTTGTTCATTTTTAAAAAGACTATACGCACCCATTACACACCATAACAGCATCAAAGCGCTCCTTGATGGATTTGCTTCGTTCTATACCGTCACTCGTTGTGACGTCCCAAGCCAAACCTTTCCAGCCACTCTGTTCTTTAACTGGTTTCACTGCATCCACTGTGGTACCAAACTGAAAGCAATTTTTCAGAACAGCCAGGGACATGCTTGTTAACAAACAGGCAGTAACTGAATCTGTGGCAAAACTTACACTCTGATATATTAAACACTCCTAAATATTCCAGAATATGGTAAAAATTTACTGTAGTTTTCCACTTCTTTATAAACTCTTATCACAAATTACTAGAACGATGACCTGGATTACAGTATAATTGTGCACTGTGTTCACAAGACATAACGACTTATAAGACAGATAAGGAGCAATAAAAGTAGTCAATTTAAACTTAAATTAATTGACAGCTTTATTTGCAGATATTAACCATGTCTGTGCCAAATCCTTACCTGAATGTGGTCCCACAGGTTGAAGTGGTCACAGTACTGCTCAAGATATTTCCGTACCTCTGTATGATGGACAAATGAGGGAAGATGCTTTGCGAAGGGAAAATCTGGAAATGACATGACCTCTTTGGGAATATTGGTTCTGTGTGAAAAAAGGAATCAAATGATTCAATAATAAAATATTTTTATTCTTTTTTAAACATGTGTGATTAGTTAAAATATATTTTTATTCTTTTGAAACATTTACTAAAACACAATGAAGTCACTTTTCCACTGTCCGCATACTTTTTCATGTAGTTATATCGTTTAATTACCTAAAATATAGGCTTCTTATTTATTTACTACTCTACTTTTAACTAAATTATTTAAATTATTCTTCAAATACTGTGAAGCTAATGCACAATGCATGTAGTATGGCTGCACATCATAAACAAAATATCTTTCTAAAAAAAATCCAACTTAAATGAATATGGGTAAAGGAGTACATTAAAGCATGGACTCAAAATAACCAATGAATCTGGTGTTGGAGGGACACTCTAAATATATTGTTCTGATTTATGAGCTTTACCTGCTAATAGCAGCTGTAATCTGTAATCAGGAATAGGGGTGTAAGAACATATTGTTATGTTAAAGTATGTTTATATACAACTGGAATTCAAAAATTGTATTTACATAATATGTAATATGTAATATGTCGCCTTGCTTACACTATCACAATTTAGCATTTATGCATAACCAACATCTGCTTCTAAAACACATCAATAATGCAAGAGCTTTACCTGAGGTCTCTGTACATGCTGCTGTGGATGGGAAGGCCGTTGTCATAGTGCCCCACTCGTTCCTCATACACCCAGGTGCCCCCTATATTCTTGGTGATCTCAAAGATCACCGGAGGGGCGAAGATGTCTTGTCGTGCGAGGAGGTTTCGTGCAGCACAGAGACCCGCTGCCCCGGCGCCAATCACAGCGACCCGCAGTTTGCCCAGCCCAGACATCTTGAACCTGCCAACAAGAGACATGCATAGACCTGCAGGAGACTGAAAAATACAAATGGGTTTGTATTTGTGTATGTGCTAAAGAAAAGTAATGCACTGAATGTAGTACTTTCAATTTCAATTTACTTTCAAAAAGGATAAGGTCTTATGCAACAGTTTAATTTATTTTCTCTGTTGGTTTAAAAAGGCAAAGACAAGAAAATAAATCCTCAACAGGAAAATACATTTTATACATAATAAGCAAGGAAGCCTTTTAAATGAGCACAAATGACAGTTGGCTGTATATATTGTTTACACCTATACAAATGTATATTTTAATAAATTTTTATATTTAAATTTAAATATATTTTCTTTCTCTCAGATTTCTTTTTCCAATATATTTGTATTTAGTTCAGATTTTTAGGGACCCGTTTTGTATATTTCCACGTACTTTAATATAGTTTTTGCACTATTTAGTATATTTAGTTCTGTATATTTATATAAGAATTTCAATGCACATATGTCCTGACATGTTGTGCGAATAACAAATAAACATTGAAACTTGCAACTTGATTTTTTCTGATCACAATATAATTATCCCTTAATTAACCAATTTGATGAATGAATAATACTTTGTAGTGATAGTATACAACACTAGTAATGTTCAGAGCTGTTTGAGTGGTAAAAATATTAACAAACTGGTGCACTGGCACCCTTGTTTTTGACATCCAGAGCTCATGTACTGCAGTTTCTATGTTTTATCTATGTGTGGTCCAGTCTGTCTAGTTTTAGTCTGTGTGGGTGTATGTGTGTGTCCGCAGCTGTACTTATCTCAAATTTGAACTATCGGTAAATGAAGCCAAGCACTAATATCTGCAGTATCTGTAGTAATAAATCAGCTTGTACAGATTTGTCACGTACTGAGCGTCTGTGTACCGAGTATTATGTTCACTGTGAAGTACACTGAGGGTAATTTTCATTTTCAGTGCAGCCAAGCAATTCCAAAGAAAATTAAGGGTGTGCTATTTCGTATCGTACGCAATAATAAAGCTAACATTTTTCTTTATTGTGAACCATATTAAACCCTGAAATAACGTGTCATATCACCCACCCCTAATTATCACATCAGGGTGCTACTTTTTTGCTGTTTTTAGCAAAAGAAAAATTCACACTGTTCTCATTTCCCATTTTATATCTACTAGAGACAGATTATATCTGTCCAGTATAAATTTTTTTACTTCAGTCCTGGATATATGGAGATATTTGGAGTATTATTAGTAGCATGACATTCTGGTTCAATGACTTCTGTAATATATCTAATCAAATTCTTGTATTTTTTGATATCTAAGTTAGGGGTGTGCTAGATCATATCGTATGAAATAATAAAATTTAATTTTCATTTTTTTGCAGTATTGTATTCCTGAAATAATGTATTAAATTCCTTTTTTTTTATCATATCACCAAGAGTATCTTTATCGCGAAGATCTTTATCTTTACCATGAAATATTGTAATATTATATTAGGGTTAATATTATATGATGGTTTTTCTGTACATGCACACACACTCTTACCCCACTTACCCCAGAAAATGGAAAGCACTAAAAACCCTACTACCTCACTGGACTCTATTGCACACTGTGTAATAGAGTAATTACTACCTCACCTGGTCTTTTTTGCACACTGCAAAATTTGCACACTGTCTTGTTATTAACGTCTGAGGAAATAAGCAAGCGCAACTATTATTAAATGGACAAATTAAGATTCCCTTATGTTAAAGGGTTAGAAGGGTAAAATAACATTTTTAATAACTAGTTCTAAGTATAGGTTTAAAACAAGAAAATGACAAAAATTATACAATTCATAAAAAACTTAAATTAAGTTTGTTCCTACCTTGATCATTTAGATGCTCACAAGAGGGCAGAATTCAAAGCACTTTTTATGTTAGCACACAGTGTGCAGCCATTGGCTGTTAAAATTCTTAAGACCACTCCGCCTGTTGCTCCTAGAGTGAAGCGTGGAGGGGGTCAGTAACTATACCAGTAATCTGTGCAATGTCTCTTCACACAGCCTGGACAAACACAATAATCACCCCAAACTGAGGCATGGGATTAAGCAGCCTGTGTTAGCTAACATAACCGCTACACGAGCGCGCCTGGATCAGATAACCGGAGTCAGCAGTGCGGTGCGGATCGACTGAGTGCATTAAAACCAGGACACACTGCTCAGGACCAGGTTAGCCCAGCTGAACATACTGCACATGTTGCTTAATAAGATACATCTGATCGCCCCTGTCGATCAGAGAACATAGCGGATTCAGTCTACACGCGAACGTGACCATCAGCAGCTCTCGTTTCAAATATAAAATGTTAATCAAAACAAAAGCCTTTCCTAAAACTGTAAGAGCGCTCGCAGGCGCAGCTCGACTACTTACTTTAATCCGGATCAGTGAGCGCACCCACAGCTACAGTCCAGCATGCACCCCGGGCTTGACAACTGCGCAGAGGGAAAACACCCTCCGCCGCCCGCCCATTTATATTTTAGGGGGTTGGCTTCAGTCCAAATGTCCCAGGGCTATAAGACTTATTAACCCATTGGTGCCCCTTTAGTTTACCGTAATTATCTGGCAGCGACGAGATGTTTTCCTAGTCCAGTTAAAACAGCCATCGGTTAAATAAGCGAACAATAAAAAACAGGCCTCGCCTACAAAAGCGCACACTTCCCTTTTCTGTTGTTTGTACCATCAACATGTGTAAACCTAACCGCGTAGAGAAAGCTCATTTTAATCTAAAAAAAAAAGTCAAACAGCGGCATCTTCAGGTGACAATGTGAAGTAACACCTCCTAATTCCCAACTATCACTGCCAACATTCTACTGGGAACTGTCTGATCAATAAAACATCTCATGTGGGACTCACATGGGTGGAACGTGGGCTAGGTGGGTTCCAGGTTTGCATAGGCTCTGACACATGGGTCCCATATACAGCACTGAAAAATATAAGAGACCACTTCAATTTCTGAATCAGTTTCTCACATTTAGCTAGTTGTAGGTATATATTTGAGTAAAATGAACATTGTGGGTTTATTCTACAAACTACAGACAACATCCCAAGTTACAAATACAAATATTGCTATTTAGAGCATTTATTAGCAGAAAATAAGAAATGAAAAAGAAATATTTGGTGGAATTTTCATGCATCTTGGCATGTTCTTCTCCACCTGCTTTTGGACTTTATGCCATCTAATTTGTTCAAATCAAAGAAACTCATAATTTTTAGGTTGCCTCTTATTTTGTTCCAGAGCGATAGATAGATAGATAGATAGATAGATAGATAGATAGATAGATAGATAGATAGATAGATAGATAGATAGATAGATGTAGCAACATTCCGAGATAGTAAATCGATCTCACATTGATTCAAAATTATGGATTTAATCTTAAGGTTATATATATATATATATATATATATATATATATATATATATATATATATATATATATATATATATATATATATATTATTATTATCCTGTAAAAGGGATATTTTAGTAACAACAATTATTATTACTTTATATACAATAATAATAATAATAATTATAATTATTATAATTATTATTATTATTATTATTTGCCGCTAGCATATTTCGACTATTAGCATTTTGTGTATAAGAACCCCAACCCTTCAAACCATTAAATGAACTGGTGCTTACTAGGCAATGTAAAGTAAAAAGTCAAATATGCAATGCAACCAAACATATCACTTTTAATCAACGTAAATTGCTATTAGGGTAATGTGCGCCTCTCTGCGGTCTGCTTCTGATGGAAGGAGCGCGAGAGGAATTCAAATGTTTTGTCGGTTGGTGGAGATCAGTTGCTGGAAGCTACTGACAGAATGTCGGGTAACTCACCGCTACCTAACTAGCTGGTTATAAACTAGGAACTACGACGTTTGGCAGTACATTTTAGAATTTATACGTTAATTTGTATTATTGCTTTTGGCAAAGTTCGTCTTAAACGTTTTTCCGAGCAGATAATTTGGTAATTTCACTCAGTTTATCGATAAATCTTACATTGCTGTTGGCGTGTAGATAGCTGAGGTTAGCTTACTAGCTAGCGCTAACCAACCTATCTAGCTAACATTATTTCTGTGTAAATTAAGGCTAGCTAGTTAGCTAACTCGGTAACGTTATCCCTGTGTAATTAAGGATAGCTAGTAAGCAAGCTAACCTAAGATAGCTAGTTTGCAAACGTAATTTGTGTGTAAATTAAGGCTAACTAGTTAGCAAGCTATTCTAAGCTAGCTAGCTCTCTAACGTAATTTGTGTGGAAATGAAAGCTAGCTGGTTAGCTAGCAAGCTAACCTAAGATAGCTAGCTCGCTAACGTAATTTGTGTGGAAATTAAAGCTAGCTGGTTAGCTAGCAAGCTAAGCTAGCTAGTTCGCTAACGCTATTTCTGTGTAAATTAAGGCTAGCTAGTTAGCTAACCTAAGCTAGCTAGCTCACTAGCGTCATTTCTGTGTAAATTAAGGCTATCTAGTTAGCTAACCTAGCTATCTAGCTCGCTAACGTTATTTCTGTGTAAGTTACGGCCAGCTAGTTAGTTAACTTAAGCTAACTTAGCTAGCTCACTAACGTTATTTCTGTGTAAATTAAGGCAAGGCAGTTAGCTAATCTAGTTAGCCAGTTAGCTTCTTACCCCGTCATTCTATGCCACATTAGTCATTGTAGATTCAAAGAGTGCGGTTAGTGTGTCATTAACAAAGCTTATTTAGATGCTATTGCTATTTTAGTGCAGTTTTCACATTAGTGTCAGCGCTAAGACAGACGGATCAAGCTTGTTCTATATATAAGAACGTTATATAGTTTTGTAAGAAGCAGGCTTTGATTTGATTTGATTTTGAGCCTCTGTGTTATATCAGGGTTCATCAATCCTGGTAGTGGCATCCCCCTGGCCTGCAGATTTAGTTATGGCGACACGTAAGTAACTTTCCACTGATAATAATAAAAGCAATAATTTGAATTATTGCTATTGAAAGTTTCCTTTTACACTTCAAGAGTACAATACAAGTTATACGAAAATATGTTACTATGTTAATTGTACTTTTATACAACCATTTTATATGTTTAAATCAGTGTTGAATAAACATAAAATCGATGTTCACGAATAAATCATCTGTGACGTCGAAGCTCAACGTTGTTTCAATGCCTTATATTAAAAAATGAAGGTTGATTCAACATCTGTTTTCAAACTAAAAACAACGCACATCGCTGCGAGCAGGGTTCGAACCTGCGCGGGGAGACCCCATTGGATTTCAAGTCCAACGCCTTAACCACTCGGCCATCGCAGCTGGACGGAAATAGGGGGTTGACTGTGGCTTTCTAAACAGTAGCATTCAAGTGCGGGTCTGAAACTAAGAGTTAAAAAACAGTGACTGTCAAATACTTAAATAATATTTAGCACTGAGAATTTGAACTAAAAGTGGATAGGAGGGTTTAGCTAGCAGGCAGTTAGCAGACTTGTACGAATACTGTGCGTATTGTCATATAATCAGCACAAAATAAAGTTAACAGATTAATTCAACAAACAAATGGATAAGTGATTTAACCCAACAGAAGACAAACATCAGAGCGGAAACCTGTTAAGCCCACCGCAAGGGCATGGGGGTTGCACGGAAATCTGTCATCCACCTCTTCTGTTGTCCAGAAGAGGAAGCTGTCGCTCAATAAACTGCGAGTTGTCACTGTGCTGCAGACCTGTGTGGGTTAAACACAATATGGATGAAGTTCATTCTTAAGATGTTTGTTTCGCTGTGAAGTAAGTTATATTTCATATAGTACGGTAAGTAAAGCGTCAGCGATTTGTTCCACTGTTAAACCCAATAAATTAGGTATCTTATCTTTTATCTTTACATATAGATACCAACAACAATATACTAATAATAACTATTTTTTGTAATTTTATGATCTATGTGTATTACTCTACCGCATAACGACATCCTGACTTATACATGTATGCATGCAGACCTGCTGTTTATAGTTTTTATTGTTGTATCCTTCGTTCAGTCTGATAAACACAAACTCCTCCATTGGCCTGTTTACAATGTATAGATATCTCATTGCCCTTAAGTTCAGGTAAAGTGTTAAAAAAAATGTCAGGCTCTGCCTAGACATGCCCAGCAGTTGTTAAAAGTACAGCTGGACCTTGACTTCTTTTATTAAAGCTGTGTAGACTCTGTTGTTGCACCAACTGAATAGAAACGGTCTAATTATACACACATTTCATATATCAAATAAAATAAAATGTATTTACATAGCACATTTTACAACTGATGTTATCAAGACCCAGATTCCATGGTTAGCAACAGTGGGATAGAAAGCTTAGGAGGAACCAAGACTCTTAAGAGGGGACTCATCCTCCTCTTGTCAGGCTACTTAAAAATAAATAATAATAGCCACTGTACATGAACTTCCTGTGGCCTGAGTGGAGTTTAGTTTAGGAACATTGGGGTATGGACCAAGGGCTGACGTTCTGTATGCAATGTATTGGCTGTTTCAGTTTATTTTAAGGGAGAACTCCAGTGTAAAATGGACTTTTGGTGTAGTACAATATGATAAAAAGTACTTACTTTTGATGAACAGCACACCTCCGTTCTCCCACAGCGTTCCGAGGTGTCCAGACACCCTTCAGACTGGGTAACAAGGGGCATAAGGAGGTGTGGAGCTACTTTGAGCTTGGATTACGGTGGAAAAAGCAATTTATTGGGGCAAATTATGCCCAGTGTCACCCAGTCTGAAGGCTGTTTGGACAAACTGTTAAAATTTCTGGATCTTGGAATGCTGTGGGAGAACGGCGGCGTGCTATTCATCAAAGGTTAGTACATTTCATCATGTTTTACTACACCAAAAGTCCATTTTACAATGAATCAACATCAGTTCTCAATAAATAACTACCTTTACCCATTTATTTAGTTTGAGGCCCCTAGTGCCCATGCCACTGGTTAAATGTCCCTATAGAATACATGTTGGTATTCTCCTCCTATCACGTTTATCAGTTTACCTATAAACTGCTCAGAAAAATAAAGGGAACACTAAAATAACACATCCTAGATCTCAATAAATAAAATATTTAAAATCTATATTTATTACATAGTGTGTTGAGAGCAAAAGAACATAAAATGGTTAGCGTAAATCAAAATTATTATCCCATGGAGGTCTGGATTTGGAATCATACTCTAAATGAAAGTGGAAATTTAAATGACAGGCTGATTCAACTTCAGTGGAAATTCCTCAAGACAAGTTCAAATGAGAATCAAAATGTGCTCGATTGGATTCAGGTCTGGGGAATAGGCAGGCTAGTCCATACCTGAGCAATTCTGTGGATTGTAGACGCCTAATGCTACCTCTATGGTGAGAGAACTGACAAAATGCAAAAGTGTTTTGCTAATTTCCTCTTATTTCTACCTGTTGTCTGTTCCATTTGCACAACAGCAGGTGAAATTGATTCACAATCAGTGTTGCTTCCTAACTGGACAGGTTGATTTCACAGAAGTGTGGTTGACTTGTTACAATGTGTTGTTTAAGTGTTCCCTTAATTTTTTGAGCAGTGTATTTTTTTTGCCAGAAAACATGTTGCATCTTTATCCACATACTCTTTTTTTCTGTTAGTAGAATGTTCTGAAATTGGCAAAGAATTACCTCATGTTCTGACCTTAAAGGATTACTCCAGCATCCTGAAACCTTAATACAACCTTTGTTGCTTGTTACTTACATCCACCAAATGTAATGTAATGTTTCCTGCAACGCCATTAAAACTAGCTGCAACAGTTGTACCTTTCCCAATGTGTGAAGCAAGCGTCATGGAACAAGCAGTAAAAACACAGATAAAGTATGAATGATCATTTCAAACTCTTCTTTCAACATAACATGGAAAAGCAGGGCCATCATAGCTACAAGGTAAATGTCTTAACTGATAGCCTAAATAAAAATAAAAGCAGAATTGTTTAAATGTACAAATAATCTCCTTTTAATAATATCTTAAGTTGTTACTGGACAAATCTCTTCAATCCTTTCAAGCATAGCTCTTAAAGGAACATAGCAAATTTATTGGAAACTTTACTAACAAACTGAGAAAAATGTCATTTAATGATTTCATTATGAAAGTAGGACTTTACTAACAAACTGAGAAAAATGTCATTTAATGATTTCATTATGAAAGTAGGATGGCATGGTGGTATAGCACTTTGTTGGTATGCTAAACAGCCTCAGTGCTTGGGTTTGTTAATTTAGTCCTTGCTCTATTTGATGCATTTCACATCTTCTCCCTTAGAAGATATGGGGTTTTTCCTGGCTCTCTAATTTTCTCCCATATCCAAAAACCACACATGGTAGGCCTTTCTAGATTAAACCTTGGTATAGAAGAGTGGACCCTGTCTAAAGTAGTGGAAACAGTGATTACAAGTAGGCCCTGAACACACAATGAACCCTAAGCAGAAAGAATAAATGTGGTAAATGTTTGGCAATTAAGAAAATATGTAACACCTCAACACAATGTGTACCCTTAAAATTAAGTAATTGTGTTTATATGACACATTTTATTATTTATTTTCAATCACTTTTTAACCACATTTTAGCACAAGTAAAACATTTTTTTCTTCATTTTGTACTGACTACTTTTTTGTGTACAACACTAAGGAGACAAATACTGCTATAACAATTTCACAAAAGACGTTTGTACACTATTTGTATATATTTCTATAGCATTTAAATCAAAGCTTTACATTTCATCCAGATAGGTACTTTAATAGCGATGAGCATTAGCACTGTTGCCTGTCGTTACAGGAGCGCCAGTAAAATGAGGAAAAGATTAAAAAAAAAACTCATCCACAGCATTTCGGAATGATTTGCTTAAAATATCTTGAAATTGTTTACCTTTGAAGCATTTGAAAAGCTAATAAAGGGACTTGTGTCCAGTCATGGCTAGAGCAAGTTGTATGCAATAACAGAATTTTAACAATATGTAGTAGGTATGGTATATGTAATATAAGAAAACTGCTTACAGTAAAGATAATTTAATGGGTGTGGATGTTCATATAATGTGTAAAATATTAACCAAAAGGAGATTCCCACAGCGTAGTTGTCACGACAAGTACCATGAATGGCCTTTGGAACAACAAACGACATGACTAAAGCTTGGGCTTGTCTCTGCAGATCTTAGGCAAAGGGTTTCTCGCATTCAGATTGAGGAAAAATCTCACATTTAATTAGCTATCAGTTAGTTACTACTATATGTCACTACCTGAATGTGCTGAAATGAGGTAAGCAAGGAACAAAAGGAACTCTATTTCAAAACTACCCAGTGTTAGTCATATTCCAGGTGTTGAAATTATAGAAAGTTTTACTTTACTGTATCTTCTGGCTAAATGCCCAATGCAAAACTCATGTGTTGTGTTAAAGCAACCACTTATTTTGCAGATTTTTAGAGCAAAACTGAATTGGGTAAACATGTGCCAACATCACTGCTGCCTGCTCATCCTTCATCATTTGTTTAGTAACCCCTCATCTTATTGTTAACTTAAATTATTTTTCACCCAAATGTAAACATAAAACAAAAACATCTAAATACAACTTCAGAAAATGTCATACTGGACACATGACTGCATTGTTAAAATACATGCTTTCATCAGTCACATATCTCATTGGGCTTTTATAGTTAATGACATTCAGTCAACATTTAACGGTGATTTAAAAACTTCAAATCCAAGCTCTTTTACTTAAATAAAGTATTTGAATTATGAACAGTATTTCCATACAATGTTTCTTTTAGAAAAAATCTTTCCAATCCAAGACAATTTACTGTACCATAGATAGCAAATTCCTACCTGCAGTAACTTATAAAAATTAATTGTTTATGATGTTGGTCATCAATTAAAAAAGTAATGTATAGCAGCTTATAGGAAAGGGTTTCTTCTAATAATTCATGAAGGTCATATGTCCCTGCATTGTTGAACAGGACACCACAATCATCTTCACCGAGTTGCTTAGCAGTGAAATAGAGGTTCTGATTTCCCTTTTTTAAAGGCCGTTCTCTGAAAATGTTTTCTTGGTTTCTAGACTTCAACCTGACCTCTACTGTTTTATCAACTGCCCATTTCTAATGATTGTGCACAAACCATAGCCCCAACAAATTAATTAATATCTGAGACCTAAGACCTTTAAGTTATCTAAGTGACAATCTCTTGTGGAACCTACGTTTTTGCCCGTTGTTACTTTTTTCTTTTCTATTTTATACAATTGAAAAAATTTTTTTACAGTTATTTTAACTTAATATGTTACATGAATTCTATATTACCTTTCTGAGGTCAGAATCTAGCTTTTATAAAATTCTACATTACAAAGCTAATAGTTTACATTTTACATGGTTATGGTAACTCATTTAAAGTGAGTATGTACTTATAATTGTTATCTGATTTTAGTGCTACTGAAACCCTTAGATTAGAAAAGAATGTTCCTGATTCACCTTATGTAGCTCAGTAAAATGCTGTAGTCTCAGCACTACTCAGTATATGAGAATAAACTATTAACTTGAGTTGCTATAGTAACACATCATAGGAGATGGGTAGTGCCTTATGGCCTTCCATTTTATAGAGATAATAAACATGTTATCAGAGGGTGGTGCACCAGAGACATAGCAGTGATTCCAGTAGAGTACAGTTACTTTACACGATTCACATAGGGTCAGAACAGGGCTGGGTCTGACTGGTTGATCGTATGTTCTATCAGAAGTAATCAGATTGATAAGAAATTAATGTTTGGTGATTACTCAGTTCCCAGTGACCTGAAAGTATCTTCCAAAGAGATGCAAATAGACAGATGACATACAGTGAATTTTATTTACATCATTCTTTTAAAATTCTCAAAAATTTGAATCACGTATCTCATCACTGTCACACCACTGATCCAAGAAATATCTTGTAGGCTTACACACACAGTGACTTATCATCACATTGAGGACTTAAACAAGTGTAGTGAATTAATGAGAGATCTATATCAGTCAGCCATAACACAAAACATACAAACTTAATAAAACTAAACTACTTGTCTAATGTTGTGTAGGTCCTCCTTGTGCCACCTAAACAACGTGACCCATCGAGGCATGGACTCCACGAGACAAGGTTATGAGGTACGAGCTCCATGGATAGCCTTAATGAGTCTTGGGACCCTGGACCTTGTCATCAGTTCATCAGTTGTGTGCTTTTGGCTACTTTTGGTAGGTAGTCAATGCATCCTGGGAACAACAAGCTTTCAACACAACTGACTGTTCACTTGCTGCCCAATATGTTCCACACCATGATGGGTGACAGTGTAACAACAGTAAACAGTAAAATCCTCCTCTTACAAATTGGGACAACCCTTCAAGAACCTGTAGGTGACTTTGACTATGTGGTAGGTGGTTAACTAGTTAAATTTAGTGCATCATCGTCTTCAGAAAGGGGGCAGGTGGTGCAGCCATTAATTATTGTTGTCTGTTCTTAAATTCCTCTGTGATGGGGAATTGAAATGAGCTTTTATTTAATTATATTTTTGCGTTCCAGCCACTGCCATCTGTTGCACTTTGTGCGTTTTTTGGTCGCTTGTTCCTTTATCTTGTCAGTAATTCTCATGGACTTCCATTTGGAGTATGCCTTCTCCCGACCTCTCGAGCTTAACAACAATCGGGACACCCTACCTGTAGATGTTCACAGGGATAACAGAGGGATAGGGCTAAGTGTTAGAGCCATGGGGTGAAATGGGATTTAGGTAGGTTTATATTTAGCCCTAAGAGGTAAACTCTTACCTCAACAAGAAGTATTTGTTTTTTTGAGTGTTAGTGGTGTTTGTGTATGAAAATGTCTTTCTGTGCTTGAACAGAACCAGAACTATAGCCTGGTTTATGTAGTAGTATTGAACATACATTAATAATTTGACTAATTATTTAAATGAAATGATAATTTACTACCTACAAGATAATGCATCTCATCGTTTAATTCAATTAGTTCCAAAATCAGTTTTAGTGAGACAATATTGTCTGATGTGTGTTTAGGAAATTATGCAGAGGTGCTACTAATTTGAAATCACTTACACAACAGTATCTACAACGCTAGACCGAATTGGGTAATTTGTACTGTGTTGTTAAACACACCCTTCTCTAGGTCTCTTCTGTCGGAGGCTCCACCAAGACAAATGACACACACCCTAGTCCTATCACAAACAGTTACTGATTCACTCAATTGGTTTGGCAATAATCCATGCAAAATAATACAGAGAAAATAGGGAAGACACTAAAATGCTCCTCCTCCTTCCCTGAAGCGCAGACCACCCTTTATAAATTCTCGTTGCCACATCAAATCTGTCTCAGTCAAGCTAACTGTTTTAGTTAGCTATGGGTCATCTAAAACTAATATTAATTTTAACATGGATAAGTGGCAGCTGTACTGTAGAAAACACTGACGAAAGGTGAGTTTCCCGAACTGCTTTGTTTGATAAAGGAATTATGATTAATTTATAGTAACTGATATGAATGTTTCAGTTTTCAGTTTACACAATACCTTACATGCTTAATTTAACTTTTAATTTAACATTTTATTAAGATTGCAAAATAAGACCAAGTATTATAATTAAAAGAAAAATGTTAAATATGTAAATATCGTTCCCCAATTGCACTTGAGTATAGAGACTAATAATTAGGGCACATCTGTTATGTGTTCTGTAATATAGAAAGAAATGCAGTGTGGGTGTCCCTTTTTAAATCAATTAAGATTTTGGTAAAATAAAACATTTTGTGGATTATTAATCAAAACTAAGAAAAACAGGAAGCTTCAGTAAATTTTGAGTGCAGTTCCCATTTAAACTGTTTTTTAACTACACACTTTTTTATAAATGTTTTTTATACAACAATACAAAATGTTTTTTTTACCATGTTACCTAAGTTATGTTACGATATTCTACATTTTGTTTCCATAGATCTCATTTAACAGAACGTGACGCTGGTAAGTTTTACTATTTTGTTAAAAATGTTGCCACAATTATAGTACGTTTTGTAATGCCCCATTGCCTCATAATAACCTGTACTTCCAAAGAGATCCTTTCTATGAGAACTTTACCCTTATGTTAGTTATACTTTCAAACCTCTTATCCATCCTCAACATGCTTTTATCACCACACAAATGCTTACATACTCACAATTTCTGTACAACAGCTTGGGACATATTGCCCAGTTGTAAAAGGGTGGAGTACAGTAGGTTGTATAAATCTTATCTCTGTTCTATGTCCATTTAAAATGCATTAACAAAGAATCTTTGGAAATGTCCCAAGAGAAAGAAATAAAGGAAGTATTTGTTTATTCTTTTTATGAGAGTATACAGATAAGGCAGTAATCTTATATAGATAATATTGATTATAGTCATATATTGTGGCAAATAAGAGTGCTAAATTTCAATGTTTCAAAGTTTTGTAGTTCATTAAAAACACCAAAAAAATGACATATCTTAACCCTCACTATCACTCTTTAAAACAGCCGTCATAGCGTTCTGTGACTTCAACAATGATGCACAGCCCTTCTGTAGCTTCAGGCAAGACAGCGCAGATGACAGTGATTGGATTCGCCATAAGGGCCCCACCCCAACACCTGGCACTGGACCCAGTGGAGATTACCCTGATGGAAGTAAGTCCAGTGGTCAGAGGCTTGTGTCATGGAGCTCAAAGCAGAAAGATGTCTTCTATATAAAATCATTAATTTTTTATTGTATTCTAGCACATCAGCAAAGTTTGGAATATCAGCATATCATTTATATCATACATATATATCATCAATATAATATGTTTTGTTAAATCAACCCCTGTTTCTGTCTTCTCCAGCCGGCTATTACATTTACCATGAGGCTGATAACGTAGCTAATGGAAAGAAAGCCCGTTTACTCAGTCCTGTGATTAACACTGCACCAGCTAAGATCTGTGTACAGTTTAACTACTTCATGTATGGTTCCGACACCAGCAACACCTTGACTGTGCTGGTCAAGCGACCTACCACAGAGGAAACACTATGGCAGAAAGTTGGCATCCAAAGTCCGTCATGGCTCGGGGCAGCTATTACTGTGGATAAACCAGCCGGACAGCCTGTTGAAGTGAGTATTCCAGTTGTTTTCAGTTTAAAGATGCTGTGCTTCTCTTCCCTGCTTCAATATTCAGATCTCTATTCTGTATTTTTATATTTATTTCTAATTATGTATAGGAATCATGACACAAAATAATCATGAAACAAAATACAGTTGCCACAAATTTCGATCATTGCCACTCAATATACTGTCCATTGTGGATGGTAATGCCTTTAATTACATATTCCTGACACCGGATGATTAATGATTTTACAATCTCCCACTATGCTGTCATATTTTGAACTTATGCTGTATTGAATGCTTGTGTTATTTATTTTGGTAAAGGTTGATATTCTGTCCTTATATACTGAAAATAAAATAAAAATTACTTTTCTCATAGTGTTCACATTGCATTGTTCCAGTGAACTCATATTTAGTCTGTCCTGTGTCTCAGATTGTGTTTGAAGCAATGCGTGGGTTCAGCCCATCATGTGATTCAGCCCTGGACAACATTGACATTACCGAGGGAGCCTGCCCTGGTATATTATTTATATTAAAGTTTTAATTTCACTTTTTCATTAAATTATCAAAAATAAAAGATTTTGAAACTGATGCAGGTCTTATCTTCTGATTACACAGGCTGTATTAGTGGTTGTGATTTTGATGAGATGGATAACCTCTGCGGCTGGACCACTAGGGTATCCGATTCATCAATAATGGGCTGGGAGTTCTGGAATGGGCCCACTGAAACACCTGGAACAGGTCCTGATGACGATTTCTCCAAACCAGGCTGTAAGTCATGTACTTTTTCATAGCTTTTTTTCTCTCTGTATTAAAAATATTTAAAATAAAAGTTTTTTTTTTTTTTTGACAGATTCATTTAGACAAAGCCAAATGCTTTGTGACTTTTATTACACTCTAACGATTACTAATTTGTAGCTGAAAAAAGCCAAGAACCATTTTGTGGTTTTGTGAAGTATTAGAGGTAAAACAAAATGCAATTTAGTGCATTTTAATTTATTTTTATTTGCCTCTACATTTTTCTGTACACAGTGGGCATGTACTTGTTGCTGGATTCCTTCTCTAGTGTTCCAGGGGCCTCAGCTGAACTGTGGAGTCCATCCACAGCATCTTCATCTTGCCTTCAGCTGAGTTTCCATTATTACATGTTTGGCACTGCATCAGAAATGGAGCTTAATGTGCATGTGGTTGGCAATGGTAAGAACCCCCTCTCAAAATACAATAGTCAAACTAGGTTTTAGTCCAAGTTCTAAGAGCAGGACCTAGTCTACATTTTTTTTTTATTACTTGTGTCTTTAAAGACATTGACAATGACTGTAATACGGTCTAATATTACATAAAAGCAGTACGTGCTTAACAACTTAATGAATCAGAAAAGTAATTAGTAAGTATTCCATAATAGGTTCAAAAATGAATTTTTGACAATCCTCAGGTGGAGCCCTGGGATCTCCTGTTTTCAGTCTTAGAGGAAACCAAGGCAAGGGTTGGAAACCAGCAGACATTCGTCATGTTGGCGCAGGAAATGTTCAAGTATGCAATTTGCTTATTGATTTCTTTTGCTAATGGATTTTGTCCAATGTCTTTTGAATGTTTGAGAGTTTATGGAGGTTGGTTGTGTGTGTGGTATAAAATATCTACATTATGGGGATGATTTGTTCATATGGAACAACAGATCTTATTTTTATTTTCATCTTGTTTGATCGTGCTTTATGCAAGAAATAAGACACAAATAACACAATTGTGCTAACAAGCTAGTTACTAATAATAATATATGATTGTTAGTTGGAAAACTGTCTAACTAATCATTTTTCTTATGAGTGTTTAATGACAACTGAGATTAGAATAAGAGTCTATCAAAAGGAACCAATGTTTTGTTACACATTCAGCCCTGATTCATGATAATATTTTTTGTTTCAGTTTGTGATTGTTGGTGTGTATGGAGAAACAGATGAGACAGACATTGCTATTGACAGTGTCTGTATCACAGCTTGTGAAGGTAAAGCTTTTTTTGTAGAGTTTATTTATAGTATAGACTATTCTTAATACATTTAATAATTTATGTTATTAATGTGTTATCTTTTCATTTTAGCTGTGATGCCAACAACTGTAAAGCCCACAGTACCCTCAACTCCACAGCCATCCACACCTCAGCCTACAACACCAAAACCCATCACACCTAGCCCATCAACACCAAAGCCCTCAACACCTGAACCAACAACTCCTAAACCAACTACACCTGAACCTTCAACTCCAAAGCCCTCAACACCTGAACCTTCAACACCAAAGCCCTCAACACCCCAACCAACAACTCCTAAACCAACAACTACACCACCACCAGGTAAAACCAAGTACATTCTCCTATAAAAAATAAATCAAACCTTGAAAACATCCTCCTACATTCTTCCTTTTCTCCTCAAACAGTGAAGTGTCCTGATAATGCGGAGTACATCGAGTGTGGTCCAGCTTGCATTCCCAGCTGTAAAGAACCCTCCACCAACTGCACTGGCTCTTGTATCAGCGGCTGCTTCTGCAAACCAGGTTTTGTGTTCCGAGGCAAACGCTGTGTTCCCATTGAGCAGTGCGGATGTCTGGATGAGAACAACAACTACTACGAGGTACATGAAGCACCACATTGACAAATATAGATTTACAGTTGTGGTCAAAAGTTTACATACACTTGTAAAAAAACATAATGTTATGGCTGTCTTGAGTTTTCAATAAGTTCTACAACTCTTATTTTTCTGTGATAGAGTGATCGGAACACATACATGTTTGTCACAAAAAACAGTCATAAAATTTGGTTCTTTCATAAATTTATTATGGGTCTGCTGAAAATGTCACCAAATCTGCTGGGTCAAAAATATACATACAGCAACAAAATTTGTCAATTTTGGTGATGTAGCGAGTTGTGTCAATCAAATTAGCTTCATGTCATGGCCTCTTCACTTCTTGTAAGTGATTCTGATTGACTACAGCTGTTGACTTCTCATGAGCCCATTTAAATAGGGCTCATTTGACCCAGTGATTAGACTCAGCTACAAAAGCTACAATGGGAAAGTCAAAGGAACTCAGTGTGGATCTGAAAAAGCGAATTATTGACTTGAACAAGTCAGGGAAGTCACTTGGAGCCATTTCAAAGCAGCTACAGGTCCCAAGAGCAACTGTGCAGACAATTATACGCAAGTATAAAGTGCATGGAACAGTTGTGTCACTGCCACGATCAGGAAGAAAACGCAAGCTATCACATGCTGCCGAGAGGAGATTGGTCAGGATGGTCAAGAGTCAACCAAGAATCACCAAGAAGCAGGTCTGCAAGGATTTGGAAGCTGATGGAACACAGGTGTCAGTCTCCACAGTCAAGCGTGTTTTACATCGCCATGGACTGAGAGGCTGCCGTGCAAGAAAGAAGCCCTTGCTCCAGAAAAGGCACCTTAAGACTCGGCTGAAGTTTGCTGCTGATCACATGGACAAAGATAAAACCTTCTGGAGGAAAGTTCTCTGGTCAGACGAAACAAAAATTGAGCTGTTTGGCCACAACACCCAGCAATATGTTTGGAGGAGAAAAGGTGAGGCCTTTAATCCCAGGAACACCATGCCTACTGTCAAGCATGGTGGTGGTAGTATTATGCTCTGGGGATGTTTTGCTGCCAGTGGAACTGGTTCTTTGCAGAAAGTAAATGGGATAATGAAGAAGGAGGATTACCTCCAAATTCTGCAGGAAAACTTAAAACCATCAGCCCGAAGGTTGGGTCTTGGGCGCAGTTGGGTGTTCCAACAAGACAATGACCCAAAACACACATCAAAAGTGGTAAAGGAATGGCTAAACCAGGCTAGAATTAAGGTTTTAGAATGGCCTTCCCAAAGTCCTGACTTAAACCCCATTGAGAACATGTGGACAGTGCTAAAGAAACGGGTTCATGCAAGAAAACCATCACATTTAGCTGAACTGCACCAATTCTGTCAAGAAGAGTGGTCAAACATTCGACCTGAAGCTTGCCAGGAGCTTGTGGATGGCTACCAAAAGCTAGTTGCCGTGAAAATGGCCAAGGGACATGTAACCAAATACTAATGTTGCTGTATGTATATTTTTGACCCAGCAGATTTGGTGACATTTTCAGCAGACCCATAATAAATTTATGAAAGAACCAAATTTTATGACTGTTTTTTGTGACAAACATGTATGTGTTCCGATCACTCTATCACAGAAAAATAAGAGTTGTAGAACTTATTGAAAACTCAAGACAGCCATAACATTATGTTTTTTTACAAGTGTATGTAAACTTTTGACCACAACTGTACATAAAACACTGAAACTTCACTCTCACTTTCTAAAAACATAATTATATTAATGTTATTTAGCCTGGAGAGATTGTCTTTGGAAATGGCTGCTCTGAGCTGTGTCGCTGTGCTGGCAATTACACCCTGACCTGTGTGGACAATTCCTGTGACCCCACTGAAGAGTGTCGGGAAGTAGGAGGAGTCCATGGCTGCTATCCTAAAGGTACTTTGATTCACTTTCTATGGCTGCATTTATTGGTCTTACATGAATTGCATCCATATTACCCACAACACCATTCTATCTATGGTAGTTTTTTTATAGGATGAATTAAAAATGTTACCAAATCATACTAAGTTAGTAATCGTCAGTCAGTCTTTTTACATTTGTTGTTTTCTGTCTGCAGGCACCTCTACCTGTATTGCCTCGGGTGACCCTCACTACACCACTTTTGACAAGCGCAACTATAACTTTATGGGCAACTGCACCTACTTGATGTCTGAAGCATGCAACAGCACAGATGTGCCCTACTTTGCTGTTTACACTGAAAATGAGAATCGTTACAACGTTCCTACAATCAGCTACGTGAGCGCTGTTCATGTCCACGTTCTGGGAGTGAAAGTGTCCATCCTGAAAGGAGGAATTGTGCAGGTAAAAGCAAATCAACAGAACTAAGATAGAAACTAAAGAAAATGACAGTTGGATTCTGCAGCAATGTTGTGTTTGAGGAAAATCCTGAGTAATGTTCTCTTTCTATTCCCAGCTGAACGGAACCAATGTGAATGTTCCTTTGACTCCTGCTCCTGGAGTAGATGTCTTCAAATCTGGAACATTTTATACAGTGCTCATGAACTTTGGTGTGACTGTTCGCTATGATGGAAATCACTACATGGACATCAAAGTCATCAAAGAGTGAGCATTGTATTCTAAATTACACCTTTACCATAGCCTGTCCTCTGTTAATACATCATGTCTCACTAATGTAATGTCTTGGTGTGTTCATGCAGTTACCAGGACAAGCTGTGTGGTCTGTGTGGAGACTATAATGGAAACTCTATGGATGACTTCCGCACCCCCGCTGGTGATCTGGTTAACAGCGCAACTGACTTTGGCAACAGTTGGAACACAGACCCTGAGTGAGTCATTGGCTTTTTGTTTTATACGCATATTACATGAGTTTATACATAGATAGATGTATAAAAGACTTTTTAAATTTCTATTTAAAAGCCGTTTGACCAGTGGTAGGATGGTCCCCCCTTTAATGTGAGTCTTGGTCCTCCCAAGGTTTCTTCCTCCTCCTGCAGCTCTGAGGGAGTTTTTCCTTGCCTCCGCGCTCACTGGGGGTTCTGTATTCTGTATTTTCTATGTGTAATGTTTTGCCTGATTCTTTGTCCTGTAATCATGTTTCTGTAAAGCTGCTTTGTGCCAACACCTGTTGTAAAAAGCGCTATACAAATAAATTTGATTTGATTTGATTTGATTTAATTCATTTTTCTTCTCTCAAATCTGTCCATTCTTTAGATGAAGACTGACTGCTCATTTTATTTTATCTTCTAGCTGCAACAAGTCTCCAGTGGACCCAAGCCCTGACTGCACAGAAGCTGAAGAAGAGCTTTATGAGAGTCCAGCATACTGTGGTATCATACTGGACAGCAAAGGTCCATTTGCTGTGTGTCATCCTAAAGTCAATCCTAATGTGAGTTAATCAGACTAGGTCATCACACATCAGTGCATATACCTGAACATTTAACTTTAGACCTATAGAAAGATTTACCTATAATGAATGTTCTGATTCCCTTCTAATACCTGTTGTTGCAGAGTTTCTTCAAAAACTGTGTGTTTGATTTGTGTGCGTTGGGCGGACCTGACTCTGCTTTGTGTGAAGCGATTGAAGCCTACGCCAACGAGTGCCAGGACCGAGGTGTCAACATCGGCCCGTGGAGAAACACAACCTTCTGCCGTAAGTTTCAGAGACACCTACATTTTTCTTTTCACTATTAATTTCATCAATAATTACAGGTGTTTAGACAATGATTTAATTAATAAGTTCACTAACTTTGTTCTTTGCCTTTTTTAGCTCTCGAGTGTCCACCCAACAGCCACTACGACCCCTGCGTCCCCCCTTGCCAGCCCTCCTGTACTACTCCCCCACCCAGCCAGTGCACTGGACCCTGCTCTGAGGGGTGTGCATGTGACCCAGGCTACATACTCAGTGCTGGCAAGTGTGTGAAACAGGATACATGTGGCTGCACACACAATGGACAGTATTACAAGGTGAATGTTTATGGATCACTCAGAATATTTTGTATATATATATATATATATATATATATATATATATATATATATGCTTTGTATGTTTCCTTTAATGTTTTTTTTTTGTTGTTTAATGCTCTGCTTTCTCTCTGTTAATTGTAGCCTGGAGAGGAGTTCTACACTAAGGACTGTGATCTGCTGTGCAAGTGCAATCCTCCATTCGTCTCCTGCAGTGCTGCTGAATGCCCTCCTCTACAGCAGTGTGGTGTGCAGGGAGGACAGATAGGATGCTACCCAGTTGGTCAGTACTCTATTATTAATATTACCTTTTTTTTTTTTTTTTTTTTTTTTACAACACCGCAGTTTGTTTTGGTGTACAACTTGATACTATGCATTTAATTGTCTTTTGTCTTTCTTCAGACTACAAAGACTGCATAATTTCTGGTGATCCCCATTACACCACCTTTGATAAAAGATACTACACCTTCATGGGAACCTGCACCTACACAGTGGCTCGCCCTTGCCGAAACAACACTGGTAAGTAGTGTCCAAGATGTCTGTGTGCATGTTTATTTGCTGTAATGCTGTAGTCAGTATTGCACTGCTATATTATTTTAGGTCTTTGCATTAAATGTAAAAATGGGCTGAGGGCTATATGTATATTAAGTATGTAGACTATAATGATAAGTGTTCCTGTTCCTTGTTGTGCAGGCCCTTGGTTCTCTGTGGAGGGGAAGAATGAGGAGAGAGGACTTGCTGGTATATCGTATCTCAGGACATTGTATGTGACTGTGGATAACATTACTGTGACCATGAGGAAGAGCAGAACCATTTTGGTTAGTGTCTTTTTTTATTAATTATGTATTGCAGTGTCCTTGATTTATATGTTACATGATATTTGATCTTTTGCATTTAATTGACTTGCTAATATAAACAACATATCTTCAATTCATTTGTCTCTGTGTCCATCTATCTCTTCTCCTGCTTCCAGGTAAACGGTCTGAGAGTAGGACTACCACACTCGCCCTCCCCTCTGATCTCGATAACCTTAGCTGGACAGTACGTCATTCTTACCACTCCGTTTGGACTGGAGGTGCGCTGGGATGGCAACCACTATGCCAAGATCACTGTGCCCAGGTAACTTCTCACAGATGAGCTTTGCTTAATGGAGCAGGTGCCACATTCTGTTATAAGTTTATCATTTACAGTAATAAGCATTTCTACACTTTTCCATTACATACCCTCAAACACTATAAACATATAAATTAGAAGGTCCAAGGTTTACATGTTAGTTTTCTTTCTTATAACTCTTAAATCATTTTCATGTTGTTTACATATTATATTTACTTTTTTTCTCTTACAGCACCTACTATGAGCAGATGTGTGGCCTCTGTGGTGATTACAATGGAAATCCCAACAATGATTTTACCAAACCAGATGGATCCATATCTGGCAACATAAATGATTTTGGCAACAGCTGGCAGACTGATGAAGATGAAGATGACACGTTAGTCTTTTTGTTTCTTTCCAATGCAATAAGAAATCCATATAAAAAGCGTATGTTAATCATATGGTTTTATTTTTATTTCAGAAGGTGTGTATGATTTGTGTTCCTCACATTGTGTTTTTAGGTGCAAGCCCGTCAAACCTGAACCTCCATGTGACCCAAGCCTTGAGGCTGAAGTCTCTAAACCAGAGAAATGCGGGAAAATCACAGACACCAGTGGGCCTTTCAGGTGAGAGAGTCGAACAATAAAGAAAACATACTAAAAGGTTACCCGATTTTGACAGTAAGCACACAAAAGAACAAAGCATTAATTGTAATTAAACTAGTAGCCCAATGGTCTTAAAGTCTTTAACATTATTCGATTTAGAAATTGAATAAAATATTCTTGTTTGTTCTTATCTATTAATGTTTTCTGAAAAAAATATGTATTGCACCAGTTGTGGATTCATTCCAGTCGCTCCTATGATAAATTTTATAGTATTATGAGATTTTATTTTTTATGTTTTAACTTTTTTTACCTTCTGAGCAGCATCTTGAGCTGCATTGTATGTATAAAAGATGATAAACAAAAAAATACTATTCTTTACTTTTTTTGCCAGTTATCTTTTTAGAATGTGTGTGCTGTATTTGATTTCTCCTTCCCACTTTTTTTCCTCTCACTTCAATAAATAGGGATTGTATAAAGGTTGTGGACCCTACGCCATTCTTCCAGAGCTGTGTGTTTGACATGTGTCGCTATCAGGGACTGATACAAACCCTGTGTGATCAGCTCCAGGCCTACACTGATGCTTGCCTCGGTGCAGGAGCACCAGTTCACCAGTGGAGGGAGCCAGACTTCTGCCGTGAGTCTCACCAACAGTACACTAGCATAAAAAACTATTCAGATACATGCACCTACAATTCCCTTAAAACACTAAAAAGCATTTCATAATAAGTCTTTATATTTATTCCTAATTGTTATAGTATAGAATTTACCTAAGGTAAAATCATACAAAAAGCTTTAGTCCGCTAACAACTTGGTCTGTTTCTCCACAGCTCTGGTTTGTCCTCTGAACAGCCACTACTCCACATGTGTGAGTTCATGTCCAGAAACATGTTTAGGTGTGAGCGGACCCCTCGGCTGTGGAGAGAAGTGTGTTGAAGGCTGTGAGTGTGACCCCGGCTTTGTTCTGAGCAACAACAAGTGTGTACCTCTCAAAGACTGTGGCTGTGTGGACCCTAATGGCTCTTACCACCCTGTGAGTGTCACACAATCACACAAAACACACTTACACACACTCAAATGTTTGGATTATTTAGAAACAGAGATGATTATTCAAAAGATCACAGTTATTTACTCATGTAATGTGTTCATTTGATTTAGATAAATGAGAGCTGGTATCTGGAGGGATGTGGGCAGCAGTGTGTGTGTCTGGGTGGGAGAATCATCCAGTGCTTCAACAGCAGCTGCCTGCCTACCGAGAGCTGCCAACTGCAAGATGGAGAATACATCTGCAAACCCACTGGTATGACTAACTTAGTTAAACTCACTCATTAACATCTTGTTTGTGGGTTATATAGATATGTGAGGTGTAATTATGGTTTAGGTTTTCTAACAAATCTAGATATCCACTTTTATGTTGTTAATGTTAGAATACTGCCTATAGATTTTGTAAGTTTTCTTCAAGCACAGTAGGATTACCAACATTGGCAGTAGCTGTCAACCTTTGACTAATATCAACCTTTTACATACAGATGGACATACGACACCTGGACCCTCAACACCAAAGCCCTCAACACCTGGACCTTCAACACCAAAGCCCTCAACACCTGGACCTTCAACACCAAAGCCCTCAACACCTGGACCTTCAACACCAAAGCCCTCAACACCTGAACCTTCAACACCAAAGCCCTCAACACCTGGACCTTCAACACCAAAGCCCTCAACACCCCAACCAACAACTCCTAAACCAACAACTACACCACCACCAGGTAAAACCAATTACATTCTCCTATTAAAAATAAATCAACCAGTGAAAACATCCTCCTACATTCTTTCTTTTCTCCTCAAACAGTGAAGTGTCCTGATAATGCGGAGTACATCGAGTGTGGTCCAGCTTGCATTCCCAGCTGTAAAGAACCCTCCACCAACTGCACTGGCTCTTGTATCAGCGGCTGCTTCTGCAAACCAGGTTTTGTGTTCCGAGGCAAACGCTGTGTTCCCATTGAGCAGTGCGGATGTCTGGATGAGAACAACAACTACTACGAGGTACATGAAGCACCCCATTGACAAATATAGATTTACATAAAACACTGAAACTTCACTCTCACTTTCTAAAAACATAATTATATTAATGTTATTTAGCCTGGAGAGATTGTCTTTGGAAATGGCTGCTCTGAGCTGTGTCGCTGTGCTGGCAATTACACCCTGACCTGTGTGGACAATTCCTGTGACCCCACTGAAGAGTGTCGGGAAGTGGGAGGAGTCCATGGCTGCTATCCTAAAGGTACTTTGATTCACTTTCTATGGCTGGATTTATTTGTCTTACATGAATTGCATCCATATTACCCACAACACCATTCTATCTATGGTAGTTATTTTTCTTATAGGATGAAATAAAAATGTTATAAAGTCATACCAAGTTAATAATATTAATTTTCACATTTGTTGTTTTCTGTCTGCAGGCACCTCTACCTGTATTGCCTCGGGTGACCCTCACTACACCACTTTTGACAAGCGCAACTATAACTTTATGGGCAACTGCACCTACTTGATGTCTGAAGCATGCAACAGCACAGATGTGCCCTACTTTGCTGTTTACACTGAAAATGAGAATCGTTACAACGTTCCTACAGTCAGCTACGTGAGCGCTGTTCATGTCCACGTTCTGGGAGTGAAAGTGTCCATCCTGAAAGGAGGAATAGTGCAGGTAAAAGTAAATCAACAGAACTAAGATAGAAACTAAAGAAAATGACAGTTGGATTCTGCAGCAATGTTGTGTTTGAGGAAAATTCTGAGTAATGTTCTCTTTCTGTTCCCAGCTGAACGGAACCAATGTGAATGTTCCTTTGACTCCTGCTCCTGGAGTAGATGTCTTCAAATCTGGAACATTTTATACAGTGCTCATGAACTTTGGTGTGACTGTTCGCTATGATGGAAATCACTACATGGACATCAAAGTCATCAAAGAGTGAGCATTGTATTCTAAATTACACCTTTACCATAGCCTGTCCTCTGTTAATACATCATGTCTCACTAATGTAATGTCTTGGTGTGTTCATGCAGTTACCAGGACAAGCTGTGTGGTCTGTGTGGAGACTATAATGGAAACTCTTTGGATGACTTCCGCACCCCCGCTGGTGATCTGGTTAACAGCGCAACTGACTTTGGCAACAGTTGGAACACAGACCCTGAGTGAGTCATTGGCTTTTTGTTTTATACGCATATTACATGAGTAATTCATTTTTCTTCTCTCAAATCTGTCCATTCTTTAGATGAAGACTGACTGCTCATTTTATTTTATCTTCTAGCTGCAACAAGTCTCCAGTGGACCCAAGCCCTGACTGCACAGAAGCTGAAGAAGAGCTTTATGAGAGTCCAGCATACTGTGGTATCATACTGGACAGCAAAGGTCCATTTGCTGTGTGTCATCCTAAAGTCAATCCTAATGTGAGTTAATCAGACTAGGTCATCACACATCAGTGCATATACCTGAACATTTAACTTTAGACCTATAGAAAGATTTACCTATAATGAATGTTCTGATTCCCTTCTAATACCTGTTGTTGCAGAGTTTCTTCAAAAACTGTGTGTTTGATTTGTGTGCGTTGGGCGGACCTGACTCTGCTTTGTGTGAAGCGATTGAAGCCTACGCCAACGAGTGCCAGGATCGAGGTGTCAACATCGGCCCGTGGAGAAACACAACCTTCTGCCGTAAGTTTCAGAGACACCTACATTTTTCTTTTCACTATTAATTTCATCAATAATTACAGGTGTTTAGACAATGATTTAATTAATAAGTTCACTAACTTTGTTCTTTGCCTTTTTTAGCTCTCGAGTGTCCACCCAACAGCCACTACGACCCCTGCGTCCCCCCTTGCCAGCCCTCCTGTACTACTCCCCCACCCAGCCAGTGCACTGGACCCTGCTCTGAGGGGTGTGCATGTGACCCAGGCTACATACTCAGTGCTGGCAAGTGTGTGAAACAGGATACATGTGGCTGCACACACAATGGACAGTATTACAAGGTGAATGTTTATGGATCACTCAGAATATTTTGTATATATATATATATATATATATATATATGCTTTGTATGTTTCCTTTAATGTTTTTTTTTGTTGTTTAATGCTCTGCTTTCTCTCTGTTAATTGTAGCCTGGAGAGGAGTTCTACACTAAGGACTGTGATCTGCTGTGCAAGTGCAATCCTCCATTCGTCTCCTGCAGTGCTGCTGAATGCCCTCCTCTACAGCAGTGTGGTGTGCAGGGAGGACAGATAGGATGCTACCCAGTTGGTCAGTACTCTATTATTAATATTACCTTTTTTTTTTTTTTTTTTTTTTTTACAACACCGCAGTTTGTTTTGGTGTACAACTTGATACTATGCATTTAATTGTCTTTTGTCTTTCTTCAGACTACAAAGACTGCATAATTTCTGGTGATCCCCATTACACCACCTTTGATAAAAGATACTACACCTTCATGGGAACCTGCACCTACACAATGGCTCGCCCTTGCCGAAACAACACTGGTAAGTAGTGTCCAAGATGTCTGTGTGCATGTTTATTTGCTGTAATGCTGTAGTCAGTATTGCACTGCTATATTATTTTAGGTCTTTGCATTAAATGTAAAAATGGGCTGAGGGCTATATGTATATTAAGTATGTAGACTATAATGATAAGTGTTCCTGTTCCTTGTTGTGCAGGCCCTTGGTTCTCTGTGGAGGGGAAGAATGAGGAGAGAGGACTTGCTGGTATATCGTATCTCAGGACATTGTATGTGACTGTGGATAACATTACTGTGACCATGAGGAAGAGCAGAACCATTTTGGTTAGTGTCTTTTTTTATTAATTATGTATTGCAGTGTCCTTGATTTATATGTTACATGATATTTGATCTTTTGCATTTAATTGACTTGCTAATATAAACAACATATCTTCAATTCATTTGTCTCTGTGTCCATCTATCTCTTCTCCTGCTTCCAGGTAAACGGTCTGAGAGTAGGACTACCACACTCGCCCTCCCCACTGATCTCGATAACCTTAGCTGGACAGTACGTCATTCTTACCACTCCGTTTGGACTGGAGGTGCGCTGGGATGGCAACCACTATGCCAAGATCACTGTGCCCAGGTAACTTCTCACAGATGAGCTTTGCTTAATGGAGCAGGTGCCACATTCTGTTATAAGTTTATCATTTACAGTAATAAGCATTTCTACACTTTTCCATTACATACCCTCAAACACTATAAACATATAAATTAGAAGGTCCAAGGTTTACATGTTAGTTTTCTTTCTTATAACTCTTAAATCATTTTCATGTTGTTTACATATTATATTTACTTTTTTTCTCTTACAGCACCTACTATGAGCAGATGTGTGGCCTCTGTGGTGATTACAATGGAAATCCCAACAATGATTTTACCAAACCAGATGGATCCATATCTGGCAACATAAATGATTTTGGCAACAGCTGGCAGACTGATGAAGATGAAGATGACACGTTAGTCTTTTTGTTTCTTTCCAATGCAATAAGAAATCCATATAAAAAGCGTATGTTAATCATATGGTTTTATTTTTATTTCAGAAGGTGTGTATGATTTGTGTTCCTCACATTGTGTTTTTAGGTGCAAGCCCGTCAAACCTGAACCTCCATGTGACCCAAGCCTTGAGGCTGAAGTCTCTAAACCAGAGAAATGCGGGAAAATCACAGACACCAGTGGGCCTTTCAGGTGAGAGAGTCGAACAATAAAGAAAACGTACTAAAAGGTTACCCGATTTTGACAGTAAGCACACAAAAGAACAAAGCATTAATTGTAATTAAACTAGTAGCCCAATGGTCTTAAAGTCTTTAACATTATTCGATTTAGAAATTGAATAAAATATTCTTGTTTGTTCTTATCTATTAATGTTTTCTGAAAAAAATATGTATTGCACCAGTTGTGGATTCATTCCAGTCGCTCCTATGATAAATTTTATAGTATTATGAGATTTTATTTTTTATGTTTTAACTTTTTTTACCTTCTGAGCAGCATCTTGAGCTGCATTGTATGTATAAAAGATGATAAACAAAAAAATACTATTCTTTACTTTTTTTGCCAGTTATCTTTTTAGAACGTGTGTGCTGTATTTGATTTCTCCTTCCCACTTTTTTTCCTCTCACTTCAATAAATAGGGATTGTATAAAGGTTGTGGACCCTACGCCATTCTTCCAGAGCTGTGTGTTTGACATGTGTCGCTATCAGGGACTGATACAAACCCTGTGTGATCAGCTCCAGGCCTACACTGATGCTTGCCTCGGTGCAGGAGCACCAGTTCACCAGTGGAGGGAGCCAGACTTCTGCCGTGAGTCTCACCAACAGTACACTAGCATAAAAAACTATTCAGATACATGCACCTACAATTCCCTTAAAACACTAAAAAGCATTTCATAATAAGTCTTTATATTTATTCCTAATTGTTATAGTATAGAATTTACCTAAGGTAAAATCATACAAAAAGCTTTAGTCCGCTAACAACTTGGTCTGTTTCTCCACAGCTCTGGTTTGTCCTCTGAACAGCCACTACTCCACATGTGTGAGTTCATGTCCAGAAACATGTTTAGGTGTGAGCGGACCCCTCGGCTGTGGAGAGAAGTGTGTTGAAGGCTGTGAGTGTGACCCCGGCTTTGTTCTGAGCAACAACAAGTGTGTACCTCTCAAAGACTGTGGCTGTGTCGACCCTAATGGCTCTTACCACCCTGTGAGTGTCACACAATCACACAAAACACACTTACACACTCTCAAATGTTTGGATTATTTAGAAACAGAGATGATTATTCAAAAGATCACAGTTATTTACTCATGTGATGTGTTCATTTGATTTAGATAAATGAGAGCTGGTATCTGGAGGGATGTGGGCAGCAGTGTGTGTGTCTGGGTGGGAGAATCATCCAGTGCTTCAACAGCAGCTGCCTGCCTACCGAGAGCTGCCAACTGCAAGATGGAGAATACATCTGCAAACCCACTGGTATGACTAACTTGGTTAAACTCACTCATTAACATCTTGTTTGTGGGTTATATAGATATGTGAGGTGTAATTATGGTTTAGGTTTTTTAACAAATCTAGATATCCACTTTTATGTTGTTAATGTTAGAATACTGCCTATAGATTTTGTAAGTTTTCTTCAAGCACAGTAGGATTACCAACATTGGCAGTAGCTGTCAACCTTTGACTAATATCAACCTTTTACATACAGATGGACATACGACACCTGGACCTTCAACACCAAAGCCCTCAACACCTGGACCTTCAACACCAAAGCCCTCAACACCTGAACCTTCAACACCAAAGCCCTCAACACCTGGACCTTCAACACCAAAGCCCTCAACACCTGAACCTTCAACACCAAAGCCCTCAACACCCCAACCAACAACTCCTAAACCAACAACTACACCACCACCAGGTAAAACCAATTACATTCTCCTATTAAAAATAAATCAACCAGTGAAAACATCCTCCTACATTCTTTCTTTTCTCCTCAAACAGTGAAGTGTCCTGATAATGCGGAGTACATCGAGTGTGGTCCAGCTTGCATTCCCAGCTGTAAAGAACCCTCCACCAACTGCACTGGCTCTTGTATCAGCGGCTGTTTCTGCAAACCAGGTTTTGTGTTCCGAGGCAAACGCTGTGTTCCCATTGAGCAGTGCGGATGTCTGGATGAGAACAACAACTACTACGAGGTACATAAAGCACCCCATTGACAAATATAGATTTACATAAAACACTGAAACTTCACTCTCACTTTCTAAAAACATAATTATATTAATGTTATTTAGCCTGGAGAGATTGTCTTTGGAAATGGCTGCTCTGAGCTGTGTCGCTGTGCTGGCAATTACACCCTGACCTGTGTGGACAATTCCTGTGACCCCACTGAAGAGTGTCGGGAAGTGGGAGGAGTCCATGGCTGCTATCCTAAAGGTACTTTGACTCACTTTTTATGGCTGGATTTATTTGTCTTACATGAATTGCATCCATATTACCCACAACACCATTCTATCTATGGTAGTTATTTTTTATAGGCTAAATAAAAAATGTTACAAAGTCATACCAAGTTAATAATATTAATTTTCACATTTGTTGTTTTCTGTCTGCAGGCACCTCTACCTGTATTGCCTCGGGTGACCCTCACTACACCACTTTTGACAAGCGCAACTATAACTTTATGGGCAACTGCACCTACTTGATGTCTGAAGCATGCAACAGCACAGATGTGCCCTACTTTGCTGTTTACACTGAAAATGAGAATCGTTACAACGTTCCTACAATCAGCTACGTGAGCGCTGTCCATGTCCACGTTCTGGGAGTGAAGGTGTCCATCCTGAAAGGAGGAATAGTGCAGGTAAGAGGAAATCAACAGAACTAAAATATAAGCTAAAGAAATTGATATTTGGTTTCTGCAGCAATGTTGTGTTTGAGGACAATTCTGAGTAATGTTCTCTTTCTATTCCTAGCTGAACGGAACCAATGTGAATGTTCCTTTGACTCCTGCTCCTGGAGTAGATGTCTTCAAATCTGGAACATTTTACACAGTGCTCATGAACTTTGGTGTGACTGTTCGCTATGATGGAAATCACTACATGGACATCAAAGTCATCAAAGAGTGAGCACTGTATTCTAAAATGTACCTTTCCCATAGCCTGCCTTCTGTTAATACACCATGTCTCACTAATGTAATGTCTTGGTGTGTTCATGCAGTTACCAGGACAAGCTGTGTGGTCTGTGTGGAGACTATAATGGAAACTCTATGGATGACTTCCGCACCCCCGCTGGTGATCTGGTTAACAGCGCAACTGACTTTGGCAACAGTTGGAACACAGACCCTGAGTGAGTCATTCATCTTTTTCACTCAGATCTGTCCATTCTTTAGATGAAGACTGACTGCTCATTTTATTTTCTTCCTAGCTGCAACAAGTCTCCAGTGAACCCAAGCCCTGACTGCACAGAAGCTGAAGAAGAGCTTTATGAGAGTCCAGCATACTGTGGTATCATACTGGACAGCAAAGGTCCATTTGCTGTGTGTCATCCTAAAGTCAATCCTAATGTGAGTTAATCAGACTAGGTCATCACACACATCACTGCATGTACCTGAACATTTAAAGCTCCACTAGGTAGGATTGAGATTTTGTGCTCGTGGGCTCCCCATACAGTTGTAGAGTGTAATGTTTCAGGCGGATTTGTTTCTCTTTCTCGTTTTCTGGCTGTCACAGACATATTCGGTCTCTTTTCAGCTTTTGCCAGAATGTCTGTATGTTAGTTTGTAAAAAATGAACCAGTAGTCCTTGTATAACTGTTAGAACTAAAGGTCGGAAAGCAGGTTGCAGTCCCCCCGAGCGTTGGTCACGGCCTCCTCAGAAAACATACAGAGTCTGGTTTGAGCTCAGAGGAGCTCCGGCACAGACACGAGAGGACCGCTATTCCTCCTATTACACCTCAAAGGAGCGCTGCAGTGAGTTTCAAGCTGTAATTTTACTTCTTTAAAAAGATCAAAAATCAAGGAAATCCTACCTAGTGCTGCTTTAACTTTAGACCTATAGATACATTTACCTATAATGCATGTTCTGATTCACTCTACCTGTTGTTGCAGAGTTTCTTCAAAAACTGTGTGTTTGATTTGTGTGCGTTGGGCGGACCTGACTCTGCTTTGTGTGAAGCGATCGAAGCCTACGCCAACGAGTGCCAGGATCGAGGTGTCAACATCGGCCCCTGGAGAAACACAACCTTCTGCCGTGAGTCTCAATTCTTATGTTTAGTGTTCATAGTTTGTGTTCGGATTTTTATCTGTAACACTAAACTAACTAAGAATTTTCCATTAACCTTTTTTATTTTCTTCTTCAGCTCTGGAATGCCCACCCAACAGTCACTACGACCCCTGCGTCTCCCCTTGCCAGCCCTCCTGTACTACTCCCCCACCCAGCCAGTGCACTGGACCCTGCTCTGAGGGGTGTGCATGTGACCCAGGCTACATACTCAGTGCTGGCAAGTGTGTGAAACAGGATACATGTGGCTGCACACATAATGGACAGTATTACAAGGTAACAGTTACAGTCTGTTTTACAACACAGTGTGTTGCAGAGTGTAGTGTACAGTTCTTTTATTAAATATTTGTGCACTTTCTCCGTTAATTGTAGCCTGGAGAGGAGTTCTACACTAAGGACTGTGATCTGCTGTGCAAGTGCAATCCTCCATTCGTCTCCTGCAGTGCTGCTGAATGCCCTCCTCTACAGCAGTGTGGTGTGCAGGGAGGACAGATAGGATGCTACCCAGTTGGTCAGTGCTCTATTTAATATAACTGTATTTGTTCTAATGTGAGTGATTTGTTAAACCACCTCAGCTTGTTTTGGTGTACAAGTAGACATCACATGTAAATCTGTCCTCTACTTTCCCCCAGGCTATGAGGACTGCATCATTTCTGGTGATCCTCATTACACCACTTTTGATAAAAAATTCTACACCTTCATGGGAACCTGCACCTACACACTGGCTCGCCCTTGCCGAAACAACACTGGTAAGTAGTATCGAAAATATCGGCATAGATATTTTTTCATGTGTATATTTGTTTGTGTTATTTGTTCATTAATATTGTTATATATGATACAATATTAGTAAAGATTACATGCTGTATCATTATACATTTTTATATTAGTGTAAAAATTAAGTGAGTATCTATATGAACTACTCTGGACACTTGTTCACTGTACAATATGTTTTAATGTTCTTTGTTTTTCAGGCCCTTGGTTCTCTGTGGAGGGGAAGAATGAGGAGAGAGGACTTGCTGGTGTATCGTATCTCAGGAAGTTGTATGTGACTGTTGATAACATCACTGTGACCATGATGAAGAGCAGAACCATTCTGGTTTGTAACTGTATTTCTCTGGATGTCTCCTAACAATGCATTACAAGCATAATCAATCATTTTTTTCATTTTGTCCATCTGTGCCATATTTAATTTGCTCGGATGTTACTAAAAAAAAAACATCATTCAAGAAAAGTAACTTCTATTTACTTTCTTTTCTCTCCATCTGTTTCTGCTCCTCCTTCAGGTGAATGGACTGAGAGTTGGACTACCACACTCCCCCTCTCCACTGATATCTATAACCTTAGCTGGACAGTATGTTATTCTCACCACTCCATTTGGCCTGGAGGTTCGCTGGGATGGCAACCATTACGCCAAGATCACTGTGCCCAGGTAATGCCTTACAGATGACATTGGTCAATCAGGCTGTTGTTCTTTACGTTGTTTGACAGTGACGATTTGTACAGTTGTTACTTTTGTTTATATGTTTTAGCTGTGGCTAAAAGCAATGTTGAGCATTTAGGTTTGGTTTCTGTATTCTAGTCATAGTAGCACCCTTTTTAAGACAGCACAATTATATTGGTAACATTCTTTTAATCTTTAAATCTCAGCTATATTTCGTCTTAAAGCTTACTATTTTGTAACTGCAGAGTAAACAGGCTGACTTGTCTTTAAGGTATACAGTGGTATATTTTATTGAGTAATAATAATCCATCAGCTTGTCTATTTACACAAGGTTAGAAAATTAAAATAGAAACGATTTTGCTTTTAGTGTGTTTTTTGTCTTATTTAAGGGGCACACTATAGAGCTTCCAGTCAGAACACAAGTAATGTTCAGATGTCAAGATTTCATAAATAACAGTATAATCAGTAACAGCTCTCTCTGTTCTCTCAGCACCTACTATGAGCAGATGTGTGGACTGTGTGGCGACTACAATGGAAACTCCAATAATGACTTCACAAAGCCAAATGGTTCCTTGGCCGGCAACATAAATGATTTTGGCAGCAGCTGGCAGACTGATGAAGATGAAGATGACATGTCAGTCTCTTCTGTTTTTTTTTTGTTTTGTTTTGTTTTTTCTCTGTGTTTATTTCTTTAGCCTGCAAATATTCATTTTCATCATACTACATTATCATGTTAAATAGCTAACACATATTTGCTAATTATTTGGAAACACTGTGTGTAAGGTTGTAATATGTAGATGTTGTGTGTTTTCAGTTGCAAGCCTGTCCTACCCGAACCACCATGTGACCCAAGCATTGAGGCTGAAGTGGTTAAACCAGAGAAGTGTGGAAAAATTACAGACACCAGTGGACCATTCAGGTAACAGATCCTAGCTTCAGAAAATGCTGCATTTTATCTTTCCAGTTCATCTGTACTTCTAATTAACAAATTGCATATATTCTCTCTCACTGTAACACACACAGGGATTGTATAAAGGTTGTGGACCCTACGCCGTTCTTCCAGAGCTGTGTGTTTGACATGTGTCGCTATCAGGGACTGATACAGACCCTGTGTGATCAGCTCCAGGCCTACACTGATGCTTGCCTCGGTGTAGGAGCACCAGTTCACCAGTGGAGGGAGCCAGACTTCTGCCGTGAGTCTCACCAACAGTACACTAGCATGCAAATCCTTTAGTTACAGCCTCTTATTAGTGGTTAAAAACACAAAAATTATTTTAAATTAAGTTAAATTATATATTGTTATAGTTTGTCATGACTAAACATAAGCTCATATTACCTTTTTTAGGTAATATCCACAAAAAGCTTTAGATATTTGAAAGATTTGTTTGTTTTCTCCACAGCTCTGGTTTGTCCTCCGAACAGCCACTACTCCACATGTGTGAGTTCATGTCCAGAAACATGTTTAGGTGTGAGCGGACCCCTCGGCTGTGGAGAGAAGTGTGTTGAAGGCTGTGAGTGTGACCCCGGCTTTGTTCTGAGCAACAACAAGTGTGTACCTCTTAAAGACTGTGGCTGTGTCGACCCTAATGGCTCTTACCACCCTGTGAGTGTCACACAATCACACAAAACACACTTACACACTCTCAAATGTTTTGGTTTATCTTTCCTATTGCATAAAAAAATCACTGTTCAATCAGAAGATCACATGTATATTCTGAGATCCTGTTTGTGTTTGTGTGGTATAGATAAACGAGAGCTGGTTTCTGGAGGGATGTGGGCAGCAGTGTGTGTGTCTGGGTGGGAGAATCATCCAGTGCTTCAACAGCAGCTGCCTGCCTACCGAGAGCTGCCAACTGCAAGATGGAGAATACATCTGCAAACCCACTGGTATGACAGACAATAAAAATTTAATTGCAGTTAATCATGTGCTTGTTCCAGTGTACTGTACATTCTCAAAACAATTACATTATATATTCAGTACAGTTAATTAAGGAATATATTTTACTAGATTTATTTGCAGTTGATTTCCACTTCTTTTAGGGGACATCATTGAACCTAAAGAAACCATGTTGTACCATTAAGTGTATATTTGCTCTAAATATACTTTGGTTAATGAAAATATTCATGTTTAGTACCCTTTTCTGACAGTGTACACCATACAGTTTACATAATGTATCTGATGTATAAAAAATGATTTAGATTCTTTGTGCATGACCTTAATGTATATATAATATTATATGAATATATATATATATATATATATATATATATATATATATATATATATATATATATATATATATAATTATATTTAATTTCTAAATATGACATAACCACTCACCTCTTCTCTGTTCTATTCCTTATATACAGATGGACATACCACATCTGGCCCATCAACACCAAAGCCCTCAACACCTGAACCTTCAACACCAAAGCCCTCAACACCCCAACCAACAACTCCTAAACCAACAACTACACCACCACCAGGTAAAACCAGTCACATTCTCCTATTAAAAATAAATCAAACAGTGAAAACTTCGTCCTACATTCTTCCTTTTCTCCTCAAACAGTGAAGTGTCCTGATAATGCGGAGTACATTGAGTGTGGTCCAGCTTGCATTCCCAGCTGTAAAGAACCCTCCACCAACTGCACTGGCTCTTGTATTAGCGGCTGCTTCTGCAAACCAGGTTTTGTGTTCCGAGGCAAACGCTGTGTTCCCATTGAGCAGTGCGGATGTCTGGATGATAACAACAACTACTACGAGGTACATGAAGCACCCCATTGACAAATATAGATTTACATAAAACACTGAAACTTCACTCTCACTTTCTAAAAACATAATTATATTAATGTTATTTAGCCTGGAGAGATTGTCTTTGGAAATGGCTGCTCTGAGCTGTGTCGCTGTGCTGGCAATTACACCCTGACCTGTGTGGACAATTCCTGTGACCCCACTGAAGAGTGTCGGGAAGTAGGAGGAGTCCATGGCTGCTATCCTAAAGGTATTCTGGAAAAAAAGTAATCAATTAATACCACCATGAATATATTTTGTTTAGCCACATAAAATGTTAATTATTTTATGTTTAACTCTTTTATGTCTGCAGGCACTTCCACCTGTTTAGCCACATCTGACCCTCACTACACCACCTTTGACAAGCGGCGCTATAGCTTCATGGGCAACTGCACCTACTTGATGTCTGAAGCATGCAACAGCACTGATGTGCCCTACTTTGCTGTTTACACTGAAAATGAGAATCGTTACAACATTCCTACAGTCAGCTACGTGAGCGCTGTTCATGTCCACGTTCTGGGACTGAAGGTGTCCATCCTGAAAGGAGGAATTGTGCAGGTGAGGGAACAGAGAAGTGAAAGAAATTGAAACTAGATTCTAAAAAAGAAATGTTTTCACTGATGATCTCCGTTTGTTTTCAGCTGAACGGAACCAATGTGAACATTCCTTTGACTCCGACTCCTGGAGTAGATGTCTTTAAATCTGGAACACTCTACACAGTGCTCATGAACTTTGGTGTGACTGTTCGCTATGATGGAAATCACTATGTAGACATCAAAGTCATCAAAGAGTGAGTGTCATGTTCAGCCATTTATTTGATATGTCTTCTGTTAAGAGATCATATGTAACTCTCTTGTAATGTCTTGGTGTGTTTACTCAGCTACGAGGACAAGCTGTGTGGTCTGTGTGGAGATTATAACGGAGACTCCAAGGATGACTTCCGCACCCCCGCTGGTGAACTGGTCAACAGTGTGACTGACTTTGGCAACAGCTGGAACACAGACCCTGAGTGAGTCATTAATCGTGTGTTGGACAGACCAATTTATCTTTATGTTTACTAGAAAAATATCTTTCTTCATTACGTTCTTTAACTATAAGTTCATCTGTGTGTAAACTGACCGCTGTTCCTATTTGCTTTTAGGTGCAACAAGTCCCCAGAGGGCCCGACCCCTGAATGCACTGAAGAAGAGCTTTATGAGAGTCCAGCCTACTGTGGTATCATACTGGACAGCAAAGGTCCATTTGCTGTGTGTCATCCTAAAGTCAATCCTAATGTAAGTGAACGAACAGAACACTACAAACCAACAGGTTTTAGTGTTATAGCCTATGAAACTTTTGTTAATTATGAAAAAGTACAGGGTCTTATTCAGGCTTATTCAGAGTTTTTCATTTCTCACTTTGTATGATTCATTTTAATCATTTTATCTCTGTGTTTTTGTGTAGAATTTCTTCAAAAACTGTGTGTTTGATATGTGTGCACTGGGTGGTCCTCACTCTGCTTTGTGTGAGGCGATTGAAGCCTACGTCAACGAGTGCCAAGACCGAGGTGTCAACATCGGCCCCTGGAGAAACACCACCTTCTGCCGTAAGTCAAAATACAATGTGTAACTCAAACTACTTAAACAGGAAGATATCTGTGTTAGATCTTTGGAACTTAATCTAAACCCTGTTTATTTTCTTGTTTTTTAGCCCTCACATGTCCACCCAACAGTCACTACGACCCCTGCGTCCCCCCTTGCCCGCCTTCCTGTACAACTTCCCCACCCAGCCAGTGCACTGGACCCTGCTCTGAGGGGTGTGCATGTGATCCGGGCTACATACTCAGTGCTGGCAAGTGTGTAAAACAGGATACATGTGGCTGCACACACAATGGACAGTATTACAAGGTGAGTGTGTATAGATCACCCAGAAACTTTTGTGTATGTTTCCTTTATATGTTTCTTTTTTTAAGGATTTCAGTTCTTTGTTTAATGCTCTACTTTCTCTCTATTAATTGTAGCCTGGAGAGGAGTTCTACACTAAGGACTGTGATCTGCTGTGCAAGTGCAATCCTCCATTCGTCTCCTGCAGTGCTGCTGAATGCCCTCCTCTACAGCAGTGTGGTGTGCAGGGAGGACAGATAGGATGCTACCCAGTTGGTCAGAGCTCTATTTAATATAACTGTATTTGTTCTAATGTGAGGGATTTGTTAAACCACCTCAGCTTGTTTTAGTGTAAAAAATAGACATCACATGTAAATCTGTCCTCTACTTTCCCCCAGGCTATGAGGACTGCATCATTTCTGGTGATCCTCATTACACCACCTTTGATAAAAAATTCTACACCTTCATGGGAACCTGCACCTACACACTGGCACGTCCTTGCCGAAACAACACTGGTAAGCAATGTTTTAGATTTCTGCATTAACAGTTCCCATGTGTACGTTTGTTTATGCTAATTGTTAGTTAATGTCGTTTTATATTGTAAAATATTAGTAAGCATTGTAATGCTGTATTATTGTACATGTTTATATTAATGTAGTAATTAAGTGACTGTTTGTACAAACTGTTCTCTGTTTTTCAGGCCCTTGGTTCTCTGTGGAGGGGAAGAATGAGGAGAGAGGACTTGCTGGTGTATCATATCTCAGGAAGTTGTATGTAACTGTTGATAACATCACTGTGACCATGATGAAGAGTAGAACCATTCGGGTTAGTATCGTTATTTTTCCGGATATCTACTAACAATGCATGAAATCAGGCAAATTGTTCATATTGTCTGTGTGTTTTATATTTTGATCTGATCTGTTCTGATGATCCTAGACAGTTAACTTTTCATAATTTGAGAAAGGTAACTTCTGTTCACTTTCTTTTCTCTCCATCTGTTTCTTTTCCTTCTTCAGGTGAATGGTCTGAGAGTAGGACTACCACACTCCCCCTCTCCACTGATCTCTATAACCTTAGCTGGACAGTACGTCATTCTCTCCACTACATTTGGCCTGGAGGTGCGCTGGGATGGCAACCACTATGCCAAGATCACTGTGCCCAGGTAATGCCTCACAGATAAACTTTACTATTGCAATTGTTGCCACATTAGTTTATGAGTTTATAAAAAATATACATAAAGAAGATGTTTAGGCTCTTCATAAGTAAAAGGTTGAGAATGAGGTAGTGTAACAGTAAAGTAAATTAATGACATCACAAATTTCGCAATGGTTTGTGCATATCGATGCTGTCCCACAAAAATCCCATAGTTTTGCTGATGTTTGTGACATTTGTCAATCAGGAAGTTGTTCTTCTCATTGTGTCAACAGTTTATGATGAGTGGACAAATAGAAATGCTCCAAAAGGATAGAGAATAAAATGGCTATGAATTAACTACTAGAGATGTCTGAGCTTTGTGCTTGCTAACAAGGGTTTTTCCACTTAGTACTAAGTCATGTTTTGCTTGAGGATCAAATACTTATTTAACTTAATTAATAACAAATTAATTTATAATCTTAATTTGATGTTTCTTCTGTTTTTTTTTGTTGATGTTTTGTCTCGCTTTGTTAAAATAAAGCTACAGAACACAAGTAGTTAACAGATGTCAAGACTTCATAAATAACAGTATAATCAGTAGTGTCTCTCTCTCTCTTTCTCTCAGCACCTACTATGAGCAGATGTGTGGACTGTGTGGCGACTACAACGGAAACCCCAATAATGACTTCACAAAACCAAATGGTTCCTTGGCCGGCAACATAAATGATTTTGGCAGCAGCTGGCAGACTGATGAAGATGAAGATGACACGTCAGTCTCTTCTGTTTTTTTTTTTCTTTTTTCTCTGTGTTCATTTCTTTAGCCTGCAAATATGAATTTTTATCATACTGCATTATCATGTTAAATAGCTAACACATATTTGCTAATCACTTGATAACACTGTGTGTAAGGTTGTAATATGTAGATGTTAAATGTTTTCAGATGCAAACCTGTCCCACCTGAACCACCATGTGACCCAAGCATTGAGGCTGAAGTGGTTAAACCAGATAAGTGTGGAAAAATCACAGACACCAGTGGACCATTCAGGTAACAGATCCTAACTTCAGAAAATGCTGTCAGTGTTTTATCTTTTCAGTTCATCTTCTAGTTAACAAATTGCATATATTCTCTCTCACTCTAACACACACAGGGATTGTATAAAGGTTGTGGACCCTACGCCGTTCTTCCAGAGCTGTGTGTTTGACATGTGTCGCTATCAGGGACTGATACAGACCCTGTGTGATCAGCTCCAGGCCTACACTGATGCTTGCCTCAGTGCAGGAGCACCAGTTCACCAGTGGAGGGAGCCAGACTTCTGCCGTGAGTTTTACCAACAGTACACTAGCATGCAGATCATTTAGTTACAGCCTCTTATTAAATAACACTAATATTTATTTCATAAACATCATATTCAACTATGTAATGTTTTGTGGTAGTTTGACCCAACATAAGCTCATATTACATTTCTGAGGTAAATCAATACAAAAGACTTTAGATATTTAACAGATTTGTTCGTTTTTCTCCACAGCTCTGGTTTGTCCTCCGAACAGCCACTACTCCACATGTGTGAGTTCATGTCCAGAGACATGTTTAGGTGTGAGCGGACCCCTCGGCTGTGGAGAGAAGTGTGTTGAAGGCTGTGAGTGTGACCCCGGCTTTGTTCTGAGCAACAACAAGTGTGTACCTCTCAAAGACTGTGGCTGTGTGGACCCTGAAGGCTCCTACCACCCTGTGAGTGTTGAACACACATGTCTGTCACAAACAGGAAAAGGCTGAAAATTTCGAACCCTCAAACAGTTTTACATTATTGATTTAATCTTATAATTAAATATTAGATCAGCTTGTTTATATCTTTATTACAGTTATGTACTCAGATATTGTGTGCGTGTGCTTGTTTGGTTTAGATAAATGACAAGTGGTATCTGGAGGGATGTGGGCAGCAGTGTGTGTGTCTGGGTGGAAGAATTATCCAGTGCTTCAACAGCAGCTGCCTGCCTACAGAGAGCTGCCAACTGCAAGATGGAGAATACATTTGCAAACCCAATGGTACGTCCAACACTACAATACATGCTCTGTTTCAGCATTGTTTGTGTGCTACACTATCACTCGGCTCATTGGCTCACAAATATACTGATGCTAAAGACTTCCTAGTGAAAAATGAACACGCTTGTTTTTCTTACAGAAATTACAGGACCAGGCATGTGCTCAGTGTGCGGAGACCCCCACTACACTTCTTTTGATAACAAGGTTCATCACTTCATGGGTGCCTGTTCCTACACCCTCACAAAGCCTTGCAATGATACCGATGGCCTGCCATACTTCACTGTTGAGACCGAGAATGAGCACAGAAGCAACAACAACAAAGTGTCCTATGTAAAATCAGTAATTGTCAATGTTTTTGGCATGAAGATCATACTTGATAAAGGACGTAAAGTCCAGGTGAGAGTTTTGAATTGGATTGTAATTATAATGGACTGAACTGTAGATGAGTGAACTGAGCAGAACCAAACTGAACGGAGCTGAACTGAACAAACTGTGTTACATGTTTTAACAGGTGAATGGCGTTCAGGTGACTGTGCCTGTCACTCTGTTGAATGATGTTAAGATCTTCCTCAGCGGGAAGTTTGTGGTGCTGGAGACTAACTTTGGCCTGCGTGCCCGTTTCGATGGAAATCACTACGCCGATATCAGCCTCCCTTCTCCCTACAAAGGCCTTCTGTGTGGAATGTGTGGTATGACATGCTTTGATCCTAATTCTAGATTTTATGAATGTTTTTCAACAAAATATTCAACAACTTTAAATAACTTTTAAAGACTGTAAATTCTAGTAGTAGATTCCAATACATTCACAGTCGACCATAACTTCAACTGTGTTCTTAACTAACACATTTCTCCATCATACTCAAAGGAAACTTCAACGACAACCCAGCTGATGATAACATCATGTCAAATGGAAAGCCTACAGACAGCACCAATGAGCTGGGAGAGAGCTGGCAGGTGCCTGACGACAGACCTGAGTGAGTGACGTTACAATCAACGAATCACAGTGTAGTAAACGCTGAAACAGAATGCATAACTACAATGTTGAGCTGCTTATAAAACAGTTTGGATAAATGTTGGTACATGGAGAAAAGCTGGATTGTGTGAGAGAAAATTAGTGTTGTTTTCATGAAGATAGAAAGATGTCAGGTTAAACGTTCTGTTCTGAATACGACTGATGACTGTGTGTTTTATATGAACTTGTTATTATTATATTTTTATTTTAGTTGTTCTCATGGAGGTGGGGATATTGAATGTGATAAAAATATTGAAAATGAGGCTCAAAAACCCACCAGCTGTGGCATGATTACAGACATTACCGGTAAGAAAATGCACACCTTCCAGACTAATACAATAACCCATCAGTATTTTCGTACATTGAACAGTTTGAACATTACTCTCAGTCAGACAAAACTCCCAGTCAGGTGCCTGGACTGGGAGTGTGCCATCTGTTTGTCCCTAAGACAGATTCTTCCTCTTTCCCCTCAGGAATCTTTAAGGAATGCCATAAATTTGTGTCGCCTGACCCATATTTTGAGAGCTGCGTGTTTGACCAGTGTGGCACAGATGGATCTGCCGTGGCACTCTGCCAGGCTATTGAGAGCTATGCTACCCTGTGTGCCCAAGCTGGGGTACCAATCAACTGGAGGAACAACACATTCTGTCGTAAGTTTCCAGTGTCATGCTGCTCACAGCAGCAGATCAGCAGTGTGTGTATTGTTGTGGAAAGCAAGGGTCAGTCACAAAGAGTAGCTGCTCTGTGGGAATTTACCCCCAGGACAAATGTATTTGATGACCCCTGCTTTTATCTTATTGAAGTCTGAACTTGCTGTGACATGGTAGATTTTTTTAAGGAGGCTATTAAGGGCTTCTTTGAAGAGGCCTGTAGTGCCTACAATTATGGTCATTTAGTAGTTTAACAATGGGTAAGAGCATTTTTTGGTAGGCATTTGTTCCTATTCATAGTATTAGCAGAATTCTTCTTCAGTTTTTTTCCTGCTTTTCCACACCTCTTCTTTTCTTTTTGCAGCCTAGATATTTATTATTTTTACTGCATTTGTTCTTACACCCTGTCTCTTCCTGTTTCTCTGTGTCCTACTGTGTCTCTTTGTCTCTCAGCCCTGAAATGTCCTGCTGGTAGTCACTATGAGCACTGTGGTACAGCATGCTCTCCGAGCTGTCAGGACCCAGGCGCGGCTGGCACGTGTACAGAGCCATGCGTGGAAGGCTGTGTGTGTGACACAGGACTGATACTCAGTGGAGACAAGTGTGTGCCCTTCAGTGAATGTGGATGTACAGACAAGAACAGCAACTACAGACCTGTACGTGAGCATTAATAAGTGTGATGTGGAATGTGTTTGTATTGTATTGTGTATTGTAAAAAAAAAAAAAAAAAAAAAAAAAAAAAAAAAAAAAAACACGGCTATAAAAAAGCCTCTCTGATGCTGGCTGTGTCCTTTTTACATACAAAGCAACAGTATGAGAGATTTTTTTTTTTTTTTTTCGAGCTGTTGGGCTCCCCCTGCAGTCAGGACACTAAAGGACACTTTGCACATGAACTTTATGAACAAGCCGGGAGATACAAAACCATCCATGAAGGTTTAATAAAGTTATATTAAAACTGTAAAAAAAACAGCTATAAAATTACTAAATTAAGTACCAATAATAGAGATGGTATTCTCCTTATTACAAGATAGTGGACCAAAAACATTTTAAAACTACTATTTTAAGGAAAAACAAGGGAATTCGGTTTGTTAATTTTTAAATATTTAGTTTTATGTGTACATACATGTCAAGCAGCTTTCATTTACATAATGTGTTAATGTGTGTGTGTGTGTGTGTGTGTGTGCGTGTGCGTGTGCTCTTCAGGTTGGAGATAGCTGGTTTACTAAGGACGACTGCTCTGAGAGATGTGTTTGCTCTCCTTTCAACAATGTGACATGTGAAGCATGGAGGTGCAGCCCTGCACAGGAGTGTAAAGTTCACGAGGGTCAGCTGGGCTGTGTGGATACAGGTATGAACTCCTTCAGTCAAAGTGAAATACATATTTCACTAACTACACCATCAATATTCTAATAGTCTGTATTCCAACAGCAAATTAATTGCAGGACGAACATGCCTTAAACCCCTCCTCCTAATCTATTGTCTATTGTTAAATAACATCTGTACCTAGTTCACATGTTCATGACAAGTGTTCACTGCCGTCTATTAGGGGTGTGCCATATCTTATCGTACACAATAATATCGCCAACATTTTTGAATATTGTGGATAATATTATACACTGAAATATCGTGCCATATCACCCACCCCTAATTATCACATCAGGGTACTACTAATTTCTCATTTCCCATGATATATCTACTAGAGACAGTTTGTCCAGTATTATTTCTTTTATGTAAGTTCTGGATATATGGAGATACATAGAGTGCATTATTATTATAATGACATTCTGGATAATTGACTTTTGTTACAAATCTGATAAAATTCTTGTATTTTTTTATCTTTGTTAGGGGTGTGCCATATCATATCGTATGCAATAAATAATAATTTTAATTTCATTGCAGTAGTGCATTTTTGAAATATATATATATATATATATATATATATATATATATATATACATATATATAATTCAGTGTTTTGTCATATCGCCAAAAGTATTGTTATCGCAAAAATAAATATATAATATATGATAAATATATCTGATATATGATATATGATAAATATATGATATTATTTTAGGGCCATATCGCTTACGCCTACTGTCTATAATTGTTATATTTGTCTGTCCCGGCTCCACTTATGGGAGTTGATGACTGGCTTCCTACTGCAATCAGAAGCCACCTGAACTCTAGTTCAAATTTCTGTGTCCTCCCCTTGCTTTAGTCTCCGCCAAATAATTTTATTGCTTTTGGTATGCCATCTGTTGTTTAAATAGTAATACATTATCTGAGTACCATGTTTTATTTACTTAGTAGTTTTATTTTTTAGCAAAAAACCTGTTGTATCTCTGTGTGTAGGAGTGGGTATTTGCCACATAGCGGGCGATCCTCATTACTACACCTTTGACGGCGTCATGCACACTTACATGGGTACATGTACCTACACACTGGTGGCCATCTGCGACGAGTCCATGGTGACTCCCTTTACCATCGTGGCTAAGAATGAGGAACGTGGCCTGCCCGAAGCCTCCTACGTCCGCTCTGTCACAGTCTACCTGCCTGGAGCTGTCATCACACTCAGCAAGAGCAAGAGAGTTCTGGTGAGAGTCGTTATGAATTAGATTGACCATACCATTGCTTTTTTAAAGGGCATGTACAACGTAATTATGCACAAGGTAAAATGTGTCTTTGCACAGTCATTTAGTTTTAGTTTTAGTCATCTGTATTTACACTTCTCTTTGCGTCTTTAGCTGGATGGACAAAGAATCCGGACCCCCATGGACATCCTTGCAGCCAATGCCCAGGTGTTTACCAGTGGAGTCAATACCGTGCTGTCCACTGACTTTGGCCTGATCGTCCAGTTTGATGGTGTTCACCACGTAGAGATCACTGTACCCGGAGACTACTTTAACAAGGTAAACGCTAATCTGATTGATGTTCCTCAAAGTACGCTTTTAACAGGGCTTTAGTGCAATATTTTTGTACTGACATGTTAATATGATGCATTCATAGAGATGAAAACAGCATAAATGTAAATTATATAGGTAGAAAAGGTAGTAGAAAGGAAAGCAGACAAAAGGAGACCTTTCTTTTCTTTCCGTTTTGTCTCATTCTCTTCCATTTCTCTTATTTCTTTCTTTGCAGGTGTGTGGAATGTGCGGTAACTACAATGGTAATTCCAGTGATGACAACTTGATGCCAAATGGAAACCCAGCTAAAGATGATATAGAGTTGGGTGACAGCTGGAAAGCAGAGGGTGACAGTGACCCAGGGTGAGTGCTCGACATTTCCTCACTACGGCACAATATAATGCTAAACAGTGCAGTTCAATACAGCACAGGACCAAAAAAATTGCAAAATAAAATATAAAACTAAAAATACTGTATACTGTTGGCAGTATAGTGAATATATGTTTATAATTTGTATGCCTTTTTTCCAAAATAAAAGCATAAGTAGGGGTAGTGTGCATTGAAACTAGCTGAGAACTTAACTGAGACCTGTGGGTAAAAATTTTGTAATTTATAGAGAAGCTGGAAGAATGCTGATATAAACACAAGCATTGAGTGTTTTTATTTTACATGGCCAGTAAGAGTAAGCTACATTTTAGTGATTATTGTAATTAGTAATATTAACCTTATGTTTAAGAGATTTAAAGGACATCAAATCCTGAGAATCAAAACCCTGCATTAGATATGCATCAACCCAAGGGAGAGAACAAAAAGCCAGACCCGCTGGTGGCTAGAAAGTGATTCATTATGTACGAGACAGATACATTTAAAGCAGTGTAAGGGAAATGGAGGTAGCAGCTGTACCACTGAACCCTTTGAAAAATAGGAAGTCTGTTTTTTATGTTGAGTTGAACACACAGTATTTAGCCTATGTAGGAAAAACAAGTCATTCTCTAATGAAGGCTGTATATGAGTTAAATGCAAAACTAACATTAGTTATTTGTTTAAATGGTTAAAAATGCCATTGTCAGTTTGGTCCATTTCTCATCATATTCCCCATAGATGCCAGCCAGACCTGCGTCCAGACGTCCATCCTAACTGCACAGCCGAGGAAGAGGAAGCAATTGCAGCTCAGTGCAGCAGTATCATCCTGTCAGATCGCTTCAAGCCCTGTCATTCACTCATTCCTCCTGAGCCCTTTTTGGGGAACTGCATCTATGATATGTGCGAATACAACGGCATGCAGTCCACACTGTGCGACAATGTAGAAGCTTACGCCCAGGCCTGCCAGAGCGCTGGAGTGACCATCAGCTGGAGAAACACCACTTTCTGCCGTGAGTGCATATTCTATATTCGAGCATAACAGAGTCTAGATGAGGGTGGAATCCTTTTCATTTACGCTAAAATTACAGATCAGAAACTAAATCCTTCGACAATCCACTTTCGTATTGTCTTTAACAAACCCAAACCTAAATAAAAATACATAGAGAAAAAATTTAGCCTAAAATAACAGCATCAAAATCATTTTGATTTTGGTAGAGCGTCCACAAACACTACTGGTTCTGTACATCTCAGATTGTCAACAAATGCATGTGTATAGATGTGTATAGAGGGATGTATTCAAAATCAAATTTTTGCATATTGCTGCTTTAAAGCAACATTTCTTGCTCCTATGCTTCCACTAGAGTCATGAAGTCATCATTCATGATTCGCACTTGAAGCCAAAACAAAAATACATGGATATGCAATCTGAGAGTGCACAAAACTAAATAATGTAGAATGACATAGTAAAATTGTCAGTAGAATAATATTGCTGGATCAAACACAAAAATGTATTTTCTTGTACACTTCACCAAAGTTACATAGTGCACCTAGCAGCGTACTGAGCCTGAAGTAGCTATGATAGTGGAGCTACTCTCCCTATTACAAGTCAGTGGAGCATCAGCATAATTTGAAGCTGTTATATTAAGCTATAAATGCTACATAATGTTGCTTTAATGCAGCACAAATGTATAATCTTCCAAAAACCTAACATAACAAATTTTTTTTCATTCTCCTTCAGCTCTTCCATGCCCTCCAAACAGCCACTATTCAGACTGCACGCCCCCCTGCCCTCCTACCTGTGCTGACCTCTTCCCCATCTTCTGCCCCCTGCCTCCCAACGGCTGTGTGGAAGGCTGCCAGTGCAATTCAGGCTTTGTTCTGAGTGATGGCAAATGTGTGCCACTTTCTAACTGTGGATGTGTGGGCAGTAACGGAGAGTACCATGATGTAAGTTAAGAGTCAAGCAAGCATCCAAATCTGAATGTTTGCAAAATTATTGTTTGTTGTTTGACCCATTTATTTATATTTTGTCCAAATTTAATGATGAATGAACCAATAAAAATACGCCAGAATGAGTTGCAAGTGTAGGAAGTAATTTTCCATATCCTGTAAAATTACCATTTTAGAGATAGAGGTTATTTTCTATGAATTTTGACTTTTTATTTGAGTACTAAATAATCTACAATTATTAACAGCATTGGATTTACTAATTATTTGTAGTGTAATGGAGATGATATTGGAGATGTGTTGTATCCGGTAGTAATGCTGGTGTGTGTTGCAGGTTGGAGATTCTTGGATAACAGAACACTGTGATCAGAAGTGCACGTGCACTCTGGGAGGAGTGCTGTCCTGTAAGGACTTTGAGTGCGGCTCCAGTTCCATCTGTGCCCTGGATAAAGATGGAGAACGCTTCTGCAGACCTGAGAGTGTGTTGTAGTCAAGCATATCCCTCCTCTCTCTGTCCCTGTCACGCTCTCTTTTTCTCTCTCTCTCTCTCTCTCCCTTTCACTCACTTTCTTAATTTTTTAAATTATATTTACATAAACAAATGCATTTTGTTCTCTATTGTGTTAATAGGTTTTGGCAAGTGTGCCATTTCTGGAGATCCACACTACCGCACCTTTGACACATTCAACCACCACTACCAGGGTGCATATACATATATTCTAGCCAGGGACCATAATCTGCCAAGTAACCTCACGCCCTTCAAAGTTAGGGGCAAGAATGCCCGCAAAGGAGGCAACAACCGCATTTCCTACCTGCATGAGGTCTATGTGGACGTGTATGACATCAATGTTCGCATTCTTCAGGCCAAGGTTCTGCTGGTATGTGAAAGCTCATTTTTTGGGCAGTACTGGTTAATATGCATGCTCCTGACTGAGCCATATGACTATAAATATATAAAAATATTAGTTATATGCTAAATATGTCCCCCTCTGTTTCTCCAGGTTGATGGTGAGCGGGTTTTCCCTCCTCTCAGCCCTAAACAGGGAATCAGAATCGCAATGAACTCCCGGTACCTGCAGGTCTCAACTGACTTTGGTCTTACAGTGCGCTTTGATGGCAACATGCAAGGAGGTAGGTGACTCTGGTTCCAGACAGATCAACCTAGTCACACCCAAACACTGCATACATGTAGACAGCAACGGACATGTCAGCCACGAACAGTCATCCTGAATCTCCTTTCTCTCTGTTTACAGAGATATTGCTTCCAAGCCCCTACAAGTCTTTTGTGGGTGGCCTGTGTGGAAACTTTGACGGTCGCACCAACAACGAGTACATGAAGCCTGACGGCACAATTGCCCGCCTCCTCGGCGAGTTTGGAGACAGCTGGAGAGTGACCGACAGACAAGCAGAGGGTCTCCAAGTCTCAGACCTGCCCAAACTTACCCGCTTGCACAGGTGAGTGAGTGGACTTTTAAAAGAGAAATTCAGTCTTACACAGAAAAACATTTCTTTTTTAAGAAATATCAAAAAATAGCTAATAGCTTGCAGCCCTTATTATATCCACATGATCTTCACATTCCGACGCTTCTAAAGATTAGATCAACTATAAGATAAACACAAAGACATTCATAAAAACAGGCATTATTTATAAGTTTCATCTTAAAATCCATGTATGCCGTTTTTCACCAAGATTTTGACATTTAACAGTGTAATTTTAAATAAAAGTTGCAAACAATTCTGCAACTTAAAAACACATCTTGAATCTGGATTTCTCCCGACGTAAAACTTAAGAAATCCTCAAATATAAAGTATGTAATAACATATATCATAAATGACAAAAGATGTATTTAAAAATGTATATTATTCAGTTAAACCCATGCAGGATGGCAAAATGAAAAAAAAAAAAACAGAATCAAACAAAGTAAAACTTCAATAAACAAAAACTAGAAACAGCAGAACTTTGGTAGACGACACACTACAATCTCCACATTTAATTGTGTAAATTAGACAATAATTTAATGATTCAGCTATAACTTTTATGAATCTAGCCCCCTAGTCTATAGATGGAAATGTAATCAACAACAAAAATTAATAGAACATGGTGCTCCATCCAATACTTTTTGGCCGGGTTTGCCAACATATCCAACATCCTAACCTCATTAATGCTCTTGTCACTAAATACAATCTAATCCTCACAGCAATGCTCCAATATCAAATAAAAATCTGTGCCTAATTAGTAGACAAAAGAGTATAAATCCTTTTTAATACCTTTGATTTTAAGAGAAACAATAAATGAGCAGGTATCTGAACATGTTTGTGCATATATTTTATTTATTTAAAAGAAAAAAACTGATGTCATAAATGCATGTAACCATGCTTTACACTGTACATGACACACCCACAATATACTGCATTGGTAGGTCTAAATAAATTATGTTGTTGTCTGTGAGTCATGCTTAACATTGTTTTTTCTCACATCCTTTCACTGCAGTCTCTGCCATTTATCATTTCTTTCTTCTACACCCACTCACTAACGCCTTTGTGTGCCTCTGTCTCAGGAGAGAGGTGGAGGAGGATCTGGACTCTGGCTTTGAGACAGAAGGCTGCTCAGCGGCTCAGCTGGCTGAGCTGAATGGGGAGAATCAGTGTGGAGCTCTCAGTAACCCTGACGGCCCCTTCGCTGCCTGTCACTCCGTCATCCAGCCTGATATGTACAAGGAGTGAGTATAGTGTTCTGTACTACTGTTATAAACACCACCGTTAGAACAAAGCTTCTAAGAACGTGGTCCATTTTAAATATACCACTACTCGCTTTCCTTTTAAGTGTTAGTATCTCCTTCAGTGTCTAAAAGGAGGAGTTTTTTTTGTCATTTATTTTTGGATGGGTGTATAAATTGCTCTAATAATGCAAATGTGTGTTTTTTTGCAGGGACTGTGTGTTTGATCTGTGTGCAGAGCAGGACAGTTCCACACTGCGCTGTGAGAACTATGCTGTGTATGCCCTGGCTTGTCAAGAGCAAGGAATTGTTTTAGGCCCTTGGAGACAACAACTGGGGTGTGGTACGTCGTACATGTACACACACAGACTTAAAAGAACATTTTAGGATGCACTGGAAATCCTGACCATCAAAACATTCCAGTGCCTTAAATAGATAAAAACAACACTTTTATTTGGTAAATAAACACTAAAACATTTAGATGACTGAGACCATATCACGTGGAACAGATTGTAAAAATTGCTTTGGCACTTTGGGACTGAGGCCGCTAATTTTTGCCGCCCTTAAGATTTCTGTTGTGTTTATTTGCATGTATTAAAGTGGAGACGTTACTTTCAGAACAGCCAGTCACTCTGTTCTGTTCTCCACTCTCTGACAGAGGTGGACAAGTAGACTCCATACACACACACACACACACTACATTTTCACTGCTGCTGTAGTCTTTCACACCAATTAATCAAGTGATACACGGACATCTGTAACTTCTGTTTCAACGCAAGTCATCCTCACTTTTTATGCTATTACACTTTAAAAAAGGAGTTATGGTGATAAGCCTACTCTCAGCTTGTCTAGAATTGCATGTGAAAAGCGTGTCTATTGGGGTAGCTCATATCATAATTATACATCGTGACTGTAGTAAGCATAAAAGTGAAAAACTAAACAGTTACATTCTTACATAACGCTGCTTTAAAGCAGCACTAGGTAGGATTTCCTTGATTTTTGATCTTTTTAAAGAAGTAAAATTACAGCTTGAAACTCACTGCAGCGCTGCATTGTGGTGTAGTAGGAGGAATAGCGGTGCTCTCGTGTCTGTGCCGGGTCTGTGCTCAAACCAGACTCTGTAAGTCTTCAGAGGCGGCCGCGACCAACTCTCGCGAGAACTGCGACCTGCTTTCCGACCTTTAGTTCTAACAGTTCTACAAGGCAGAACAGTTCTACACTGGCAGAAGCTGGAAAGAGACCGAATATGTCTGTGAAAACCAGAAAACGAGAAAGAAAAACTAATCCGCCTGAAACATTTATTACACTCTACAACTGTAGGGGGAGCCCAAAAGCACAAAATCTCAATCCTACCTAGTGGAGCTTTAAATGATCTGGGTTCAAATTTCGGTTGTGGCAAAAAGTTTCTGCGTCAACTTTTTGTCAGAATAATAATATACATAATTTTAATTTTCAGTTTTGGCATTCGGACAGGAATTCTCTCTGAAAAACTGTGAATCTCAATTAAACAAAATCTGCATCCTCAAATTTAGAGGCCTATGCAGATATTTCTATATACATTAACACACAGGCAACTTGATTACAATGATTTTAACACTTTACTCTGCATGTGTGTGTGTGTAGCTCTGACATGTAGTGCCAACAGCAGCTACACCACGTGTATGACCACATGTCCAGCATCTTGTGCGGACCTGGCAGCTCCCTCAGAGTGTGAGCAGACTACATGTGTGGAGGGATGTCAGTGCGCTCCAGGATTCGCCATGAGTGACACCTTATGCGTACCTTTCAGCCAGTGTGGATGCACCTACCTTGGACGCTACTACACTGTGAGTCTCCAGTTGTGTGAGACTGTGTGTGTGTTTGTGTGTGTGTGTGCATGTATTTGTACTCACAATAAATAAATAATCAGACATGATAATAAATATACTAATGTATATCTTTTGCTGTTTTTTACTTTTTGTCATGATTTAAATCTGTTAGTTGATTTTTTACATTTTGTCAAACTTTAATGATAATTGGACCAATAGAAATACACCAAAATGATTGGAATGAGATAATTGTACATTAGATTGAAAGCAAAACATTTGAATCTGTAATCTATAATAATCAGATTGTGTCTGATTTTGATTTCCATTTTTTTCATGCACACAGCTGAAGGAAACCTTTGTGACAGACGACTGTTCTCAGATCTGTGAATGTACTCCCACTGGTGCAGTTTGTGAGCCCAAAGGCTGCACTAACATAGAGGTCTGCACCATCTACGAGACCAGGCGTGACTGCTTTAAAGGTAATACATATTTCATATACCTAATACTAAGGCTGCACAATATGAGGGGGAAATATATATATATATATATTATATAGTGAACTCATAAATTTAGTTTGTAATGCTGCCTGTTGTCTAACCGCAGTAGTTTTATTGCATCTCTTGTAAAAAAAAAAAGTGGTCTGATGCTTCTCTCTCTCTCTCTCTCTCTCTCTCTCTCTCTCTCTCTCTCAGTGAGTCCGTGTCTGAGCTCACCCTGTGAGAATGGAGGTACATGTGCAGAATCATCAGATACTTCTTACACCTGCACATGTCCAGAGGGCTTTACAGGAACCAACTGTGAGATTGAGAAGATTGAACCTGAGAAAGGAGGTCTAGGTAATTTTCATTTCAGTGTTTAGTGTTTAAGGATCTAACTCAACAGTGAAAGTGTTTTGTTGACTGAAAGTTAATGTTGTTGCTTCTGTTTCAACAGATAAAACAACGATTATTCTGATTGGCGTGCTGGTACCGCTTGGCATCATCATTATTATCACCACAATTGTGTGCCTCTGCAAAAAATCATCCAGGTATGTCCAAAACTGCTAGTCAATACAATAATAAAATGTTTAAAGCATCTCCAGAGAATAGATAGACAACATTTTTTCATACTTTTGGGCCACAGACCTGGATTTACAAAGAAGCAAATGTGCTTCTACCAGAACTACCTTGTTTGGTCCAGACCTTTTGACCTTTCGTTTTCTATAAAAACGTATTTTTAAACGTTCCGTACGTGTGGACCGATCACAAGCAGTTGAGGCAGCTTATCGTCAAAAATTAAATACAGGGCAGAAAAAAAAAAAAGAGTGTTGTGTCGAAAAATCTGTATGGGTGTCACAGATTACGCTAAATCCTCTACTGTCTACTGTAACTATATTCACTGTTTAATTTCAGATCGGATTGTCGATAGAAAACTAAATCACTGTCTAGTTATTTAAACATTACCATACTGTATGAAGCTTCTATAATGCAACAAAATATATAATATTTCTGCATTCCAAAAAATCCATTCGATTATGAAAGTTGAGAGGGCCTTTTTAAATCATCAGTTGAATTCCAACTGTTGACTTTTTAAAGAATACAATTATAAATGTGGATTTTTCTCCTCAGGCAAAGGAAAAACAGTTATGACACTACAAGCAGTCACAGTCTACCACTGAAAAACAAAGGTATGTGCTGACTTTAAATACTAAAAGCATTTAAAACTGAAGTATTTCACAATTTAATCATTGATTATCAGTTCCTAATAATACCTAATATATTTCTCTACAGGTGTCCCCTATGAAAATTTGGATGGCTCAAGGAACAGTGTCAACAACACAGTTTTACAAGCCTCCAACTTCTGAAGCCGCAAGCCGTCCTGATTTAGACCTAATTTCAGTGTTTATTTATTGAATTTTGAAAGTAATGCTGTTAAAAATGAGCATGTGAACAAGAACAACTTATACATTTTACCATTTTGCAATCAAGGTTATATAACTTATTTGTAAACTTTCCTGTAATTTTTTCTTGTAAAGTTTCAGTTCTCTGTATATACCTTACACTAATGAAACAAAATTTATGTGGTTTCTTAAAAGGAAATATTCCAAAGGACGATGATAAATTAAGCCCAAATCCATTTATTCAGTTCTTTCAAGTGCAATAACCCAGCAGGAGATGAATACACGTTGGAAACACACTTTCACAAACTTTAAACACTTTTTTATGCTTTAAACACTTTAAATAACAGGGTTCATATATATCAAGCAAACCAAAACTCAAAAACAAGCCTAAATGTTTCTAACAAACATATGAGACCTGCAATTGAATCACTTTTAACATTCCTTTTTCCTTTTCCAGAAACAATAAGTTACAACAATTGAAATAAAGTGCTTAGATGAAATAAAAAATGTTCAACAACATATAAAATGTTTCATTTTGATGCCTTTGACAAAGTGAAAATAGAATATAAAAAAATAAAATATCAGGTGTGTACAGAGCATGTTTTTGAAGTAGCACTATGCAAAGTCTGAAATAGCTGGACTAACAATCTTCTGGTTTGTTTTATTTCTAACTATTATGTTCTTGCAAATTTATTGTCAAGCAAATGTCTCAAAAACAAAACAGTAACAAACATGTCAAAATAAAGAGAACTCTTCTCATAAACAAGCTGCATTCAATGATAACACAAGTAAAATATGAGGAGTAAGAACTTAAATTGAACAAAGGTAAAATATCACAGTGCTGACAATGAAATAACAAGAGCATAATGTTACCATTGCATCCCTACTGTACCAGAGACGTGGCTTTACAATCACATTTTCCAGTGTTGGATTGTACAGGGTGTCGGTCACGTTGCACAGATTTGACGTTACCCACAATTCCATATTTCTTCTAGTTGCCAGATTTAGCTGTACAAAAACATTAGCCACATGTGCACACAAGCTTAAACCAGTAATGTACACACTGGTCATTTCCACTGAACATTCAAAGGGTCGGGGGAAAAAAAATTAAATGATTGCAATGCCTGTAATCAGATTATATCAGATCAGCGAAGAGGAATGTCAGAATTTGCTCCTCAGAGACTGCACTAGCATGAAAAGCTGGAATGATATCCAGATACCCAAATTCATCATCATTGTGGGACAAGGACATGCACACGCTGTTAGTGGAAGCTGCCCATTAATGAGGTCAGTTATCCAATAACATAAGTTAAGGAAGGATGTAAGATTGGGTAGACTGTCCTCAGGAAGTGTAATACATCATGTGCGGTCACAGTACAGTGATGGCAACTAAATCCCAGTTCTCCTTTTTGGGAGTGCAAAGCGTGCACTGATCCAGTATGACACAAAGCATAAAACAGCAGGGGGAACATAAATCAAAATGGCATCAGTCAACACAACGCCTACCAGGACCAACGAGAAGTGACTCAATCAGTTCGCTTGGAGGCGTCGGCTGGAGTATGTAAATGCCAAGCATTACGTACAAATCTGCCGGTACAAGCTGAAAAATGAAAGCATTAAAAAACTGAATTATACTGTAAATTAAATGCTAAATTGAATCAGAAACTACTGATGTGTATCGTGCGCATATTAAATTAGGCTGAGTTACATTAGGAGTTGTATTATTATTAAACACACTGTCCAACTCAGCAGGTCCTCAGTTCCCACACAAACACATGAATCCACAAAAAGATCATTTGGCCTTTAGAAGTGACTTTTTTTAATAACCAGTAAATGGCAGTCATCACTTCATCATTAAGAAGAAAGTGGAAACAGGTGCTCTACACAATCAGAATCAGCTGTCTGCATTTCATGGTAAAACAACAACACTACAGTCACCAGCTTATACAGCTCTGAAAAAAACTAAACAAAGAGACCACTTAAAAACTATGAGTTTCTCTGATTTAACCAAATGAAGAACCTCTGGAATATAATCAAGAGGAAGATGGATGATCACAAGCCATCAAACCAAGCTCAACTGCTTGAAATTATCTAAAAAGCAGTGTGTTAGACTGGTGGAGGAGAACATGCCAAGTTGCATGAAAACTGTGATAAAAAAACAGGGTTATTCCACCAAATATTGATTTCTGAACTCTTATAGCTTTATGAATATGAACTTGTTTTCTTTGCATTATTTGAGGTCTGAAAGCTCTGCATCTTTTTTGTTATTTCAGTTATTTCATTTCTTATTTTCTTTTACTTTAACATATACCTATAAATAGCAAAATCAGAGAAACTGATTCAGAAACTGAAGTGGTCTCTTTTTTTTCAAGGCTGTATATAAAAACAATAGGAATGTCTGGACCAAATTGAAATGACTCAATAGGAGGAAATAAAAAAATAAAAAAAAACAGAAATTACATTAAAAGTCAAGGAATGTCAATGCTTATTTTGAGGTTTGAAACAAAATAATGAACAAAACATATTAGGAAGGCTTCAAGAGCATCCAAAAATAAAGAAATAAATACATTTACATTCTAAAATAATTCAAGGATTGTAAGTATGCACTGGAGGAAATCAGTAGAAGAGCACAAAATAATAACTGTAATACAGAACAGTCAGTAAAATACACCGACCCACGCAAACATCATAAACCATAAACATACTCTCAGACAGGGTAACCTGTTCATTCCTCATGACCCCGTGACCCTCAGGACTCTAACGTCTATCTTTGCATACAGTTCAGTGTATGCGCATTTAGCTTTGATAAACTGAACGTTTTAATCAGAACTTAAATCAATAAATTATTCATCCCAGTGACTGAACTACTTCCAACATGTGGATTACAAACTGTGTGTGTGTCTGTGTGTGTGTGTGTGTGTGTGTGGTAATAGCTTTCAATAGAAGTCAGTGTAAGACTATTTCAAGTCATTTTGGACTATTCCATAAAAATAGTCCATATAGTATTGTGTTCCATGACTTTTGCCATGATATCCCATAGAAGATAAAGAACACTGCACTGACTGCTGTGTCTGGAGCCTCTTGTATGGAGTGTGGATGTGTTTTCTGCTAGCACTGCTTGTCTGTACGTACGTCACAAATCATTACCACCCACTGCACTGTCCACTGTGGGTGGTAGTACCTTCTGTGAGCAATTCCCAGTAACACACGTGACACTGTGGATGGAGGAATGATAGATGTCTGCACTTAACTTCAGAAATGTCCCATATTTTACATCTGGCACCCACATTTTCAGGGCTCACTTTCCTTTTTTTTTAATTCCTGCCACTTTCCCATGAGCACGTTTTGTGTGTGCGAGCGTGTGTGTGTCTGTCTGTGAGAGACATTTCATTTCATATGTCTGTCAGAAATCAGTGAAAACAGAATAGCTGCAGGCATTTGCTCGTACATGAAATGCTGGACCCTAATTCACAGCATGTAAACAAGTCATGAATACAGAGACAAAATAAAAACAGATTCTTAAACAAAGCAGAAACTGAAACAGCGCGTCTCTCCCCGACAATTCAAGTTTTATATCCGCAGTTTAATAAGACTGCTATTACAAAACATTTTAATATTCCAGTGTGAAACTTCCTCTTTCCCATTTCCTATTGGTGTTTTTATGTGTGCATATGTGTGTATAGCAGTGTGTGTGTGTGTGTGTGTGCGTGTGTGTAAGAATATGTTTGCATGTTTAGCTGTGTGACTCCAGTACCAGCACCTTGCACTCTCGCTTGGCGATCTTGTCGAGGGACAGAATGTTCCGGTCTGGAGGGAGGTAGAGTGGTCGACCCACTGGAGAGCCAACAGGAGGAGTGATCGCCCTGCGCTCCATAACACTGCCTGTCCTGTGATCCGGATAGAGAGAGGAGAAAGAGAGAAAGAAATAGAGAGAGAGAGAGAGAGAGAGACATGACAAATATGACAAAATGTTCAACAGCAGTGGTTCCCATTTAACAACATACATTAGCAATCAGATATAGTTACATATCAAACATGTTCTTCATAGGCCTTTCTCTCGCTTCCGGGTTTCTACATTTCCGGTCTAGAACAAACAGAAAGGACTGCAACATCGGAAGATAAAGCACGGGGTGTAGTTTAGTACCACAGTTTAAGGGTCTTATTAAAAAGGATACTTAGCTTACTCTAATAAGGAGGACGTAGTCTAGCAAAATACCGCTACTAAAATATACCCCAGAACATTTAGAAAGAACAGCTGTAGTCCACATCCACTTTAATTTACCTTTATTTAGCTTAATCCCGCACTTTATACGTGTATTTTTCTAAAACATGACCCCATTCATCCACATGTGGAAACATCCGTGACGGCACGCAGCTGTTAAAAAGGTGTGTTGGTGGAGTAAATAAAACTCAACAGAGCCTCAGGTTGTAATAATAACTAGTAAATATATTAAGGGAAATTTAAATGGTTTAGCAAACTGCAGTGCTGTAACCATAAGCCAGCTGACCCCTTTTATCCGAACTATCTTGTGTGGTTCCTCGCTTTTCTTTAAAGATTGGTGTTATGACCGGTTGTGCTGCCCTGTCCAATCGTGCTACCCTAGTGTATATTTCAACGTAAAAGTGAGCACACTTTTAGAATTACGCTTCCAACAGGATATTTGGATAAGCTAGCTAACTAAATCACTGTATCAAAAAGTAAAGTTAAGGTAATGAGACGTGATTAGATATATTTTGTATTTTTTTTAATGCTTATTATTGTTATTGTAATATATTTATTGATTCCTATTTACACTTTTGTATCACTCAGACAAATAATGACAGTGAGTTGTAGATTAAGATTAACTGAAAAAAAAATCATAAAAATGTGAGAAAAAAAAATAGGTCTATGCGGGCGCACAGGTGGTTAGAAGCATATATTGAATGGGTAGCACAACTCGACAGAACACCGGTAGCACCTGGCCCTTACAAGGATCTCCGTACCTACAACATTGGACACTGAACACACAAAATCATAAGGCACAATAATTGCAGGCACCTATAGTACAATAAATTATATGCTTTATTTACCAATAAGATGAACAGTTTAATAAAGGCTTAAATGATAGAAGGTTTAGTGAGCACAGAGCTAGGACACTAACTTGGCTAACCTAAACTACTGAACTGGAGCCATTTACCTTCATGATCAAAGAATTTGTATCCCTTATTGAGTTTCGCATGTTTGTTACTCGATAGTTACCCAAAGGTTCTGGCAACATAATTCTGCCTAAAGTGCGGAAAAAGATGAGGAATAATAAAACCCATCCATTTTCGTAGCGGTGCTCCAAATCGGAAATAGGTTTACCCATCACCTCACCCGGAACTAATCACTAATCTATGGTACAGAGTGTGTTAATATCATATCATGTACTGGATCATAAAATTCTGGAGAAATCTGGTAAAAGGTACTGTATTGTTTTTATATCTCAATATAATATATATTGCAATAATACTGCAATGTCAGTTTTTCCAATATCCTACAGCCCTACATTAAAGTGTTGTGGATTGAACGTTTAGAATCTGAACTTTGAACAGAATTTATCTGCTTGTCTGACGCCACACTGTTATTGTGCTGTACTGTGAGGGATCATTAATGAGGGTGTGGTAGGGCAGTGAAAGCTTGTAGGACATGGATACACACAGTAATACAGAAAGCACAGCTACAGATACTATCAAGTTTTCTCCTTATATCAGTGTGATGTCACTTCCAACAAAATGACTACAGTTCATCAGTGACTAAAATGACGTTTTTCATGACGCTATGAATAGCTTCATACATTATGGGGCAGTAGGCCTGTCACAATAAAAAATTTTGGTGGGCGATATATCACCACAGAAATGATATTTAATAATCATAGACTACACAGATTTTATTGATTAATTCATATATACAGTTAAGGACAATGTGTTTTTATGAAAAAAAAAACGTTTTTCTCAGTTTTAACTTCCGCTACCTACGCTTCCTTTGGGCTCCCATAGCCATAGTTCAGAGTGACCCTCCTCCCGCACGCTTGCCCCACACACACACGCACACACACAAAATCACAATGATTGATGGGAAAAGCCAGAGCTAGTGTAAATTAGTTTTGCAGCATTTGACGCAGAGCAAACAAGTCCTCGCTGTAAGATGTATTTGAAAACTATTGTTTCTAAAGGAAGCAGCAGAAATAACACAGCCGCTGCAGGTGGAAGGCAATCACAGATGTTTATTGCTAAAGACATGGTGCATATAAATATACAGTTGAAAAGTCTGGATTCTAGAATTTTAAACAAGATTTTAGACCAGATGCATGTGCTACCAAGCCGCAAATACTATTTTGAAGTTCCCTTACTTCAACTGTGTAACACGCGCTTGGGCTTGTACACAATGTTTTGAATCATTGATTTGTGAATAGATTCACTTAATGAGTCGATTCTCAACCCAAAGTGCCTGAACATCACACAGATCACAGGCCACAAAAAATATCAGTTTTTATGTGTTTCATGTGTATAATGTGGAGTTTAAACATGTCCCAGTTTTTAAAGCTATATTAGAGAAAGTTACTGTATGTTCTCACTATATCTCACTACAGGGATTAAACCTACTCTTGGACTATAAGGTTTCTTGAATAGAGATTTTCATTTGAAATAAAAATACAGTCCTCGACTTGACTTAATCCTCGTCTGGGAAACTGACCCAGTGTGCCCACATGATTTTGGACATCTCTTAATTGATGAATAAATTCAGTTACTTTATGTTATAAATTTCCTGACACAAATTACCGGAATGACAGCGCTCCATCCAATACTTTTATAATAAAAATTGATGAATCAGCATCTGAAGTGAAAGATTTGTGGACTGCCGCAATACAATATTACATGATTTGAAACAAATATGACTCCAGTTACACAGCAATACACAATTCTCACTATTGTTGTCCTGCCCACTTCTGCCCACCAAAGTTACATAGTGCAGTGAGCAGCATGCTGAATCTGGAGTGACAATGACAAAGATCCTATTCTACCTTTAACAAGCCAGTAAACCATCAATGTGATTTATCACCTGTTATTTAAGGGAGAAAACACTACATAAATATTTCTTTAAGAGATACAAGTTACAGGAATATCAGTGTAACACAAATACAGGAAAGAGTTATGACCACTTCCCCATTCACTGGTTTATCAAGTTTATACGCACACAATTTTAAAACAGATTTAATTGGTTGTGTTCAACTTAAACACTAAAAGGAACAATACAAAGCGAACTGAATAGGTTAGATGAACAAAATCAATATTTTCAATCAGTTCAATCCTCAATACTATAAATACTATAAATCAATTTAGCTTATGCATTCAGCTCTGGAAAAAATAGGTTCAGTTTCTGAATCAGTTTCTCTGATTTTGCTATTTATAGGAATATGTTTGAGTAAAATGAACATTGTTGTTTTATTCTATAAACTACAGACAGCATTTCTTCTAAATTCCAAAATATTTGTACTTAGAGCATTTATTTGGAGAAAAATTATAAATGTCTTAAATGACAAAAAATATGTTTTTAGAGCTCAAATAATGTAAAGAAAACACGTTCATTTTCATAAAGTTTTAAGAGTTCAGAAATCAATATTGGGTGGAATAACCCTGGTTTTTAATCACAGTTTTTAATGCATCTTGGCATGTTCTCCTCCACCAGTCTTACACACTGCTTTTTAGGGCTGGACCCGAATATTCGGGTATTCGGATATTCGTTCGTTGAGTAGGTATTCGGTTTTTAATTTTGGTATTCGGATATTCGTTTTTTTTCTCCTTTCCAGAGTTCCACCTCACTCTAACCACTTCTGTTTTCGCGGGTCCCGTCAGAATATCTTGCGCGCGGGACAGAACTGAACTGTTATTGGCTGGAGCGGGAGTTTAATCCAGACGATGCGGGAGCAAATTAATAAATAGTTAAGAAAACTGTAATAATTGTAAAAAAAAAAAACCTAAAGAAAACTCTCAATGCGCAGGATGGACCGACACACACACGCACACACCGATGGTGTTTGGACTGGGGTAAGGAACGGGACCGCACTATTCAGCGCTGCTGTTTTAATAAATATATAAGTAAATTTGAAGCATTAAATGTAGTTTATTTAATTTATATTAGGAACGTGGGGCGGGAGCGGCAGAAATGTGTATGTGGCGGGCGGGCGTGGGATTAAAAGAAGCAATTTTTTTGCGGAGCGGTAACGAGACAGAAACGCGGGAGCGTGGAAGAGTGGGTTTAAAAATCAGTCTCGCGCAGACCTCTATTATACATGATAAAAAAAAATGCAGGCTCTTCGAAACTGATTTATATAATAAAACGTAAGGGGTAATGTGGCAACAGTAGGGGCTAAATCGGTTACAAAAGCCTGGCCTACAAAAATGATGTCTGAACGAATTTCCTCTTATCTAATATAATTTAAAATGGTTTAAAAATATAAAATAATTTCTAAGCAAACGAAATATTTAATATTGAGCTTATAGCCCAAGTGCAAAAATACAAAATCAGTAATACGGCTATGCCCTGCACAATGCTTAAACCGAAATAGACCAAGTACAATAACGTCATTAACAATGACTTTCCTCTACTCTAATATAATTTAACATGGTTTAAAAATATAAAATAATTTCTAAACAAACGAAATATTTAATATTGAGCTTATAGCCCAAGTGCAAAAATACAAAATCAGTAATATGCCCTGCACAATCCTTTAACCGAAATAGACCAAGTACAGTTTACAGTGACTGTCCTCTAATATAATCAACAATGTTTAAGAATATAAAATACTTCCTGAACAAACGTTTTTTTTGTTTGTTTTTTTAAGCAAATAGCCTAAGTGTGAAAACACAAACAGCAATTTACTGGGCTGGCTTGCGCAGCGGAGAAACCGTGCAGCAGCAGCCTCGGTGTGGGGCAGCAGAAATTCCGGGATGAAAACACAAAGAAATCTGGGCTAAAAACACAGAAAAAATATGGGGTGAAAACACAAAAATATGGGGGATAAAAACACCAAAAATCCGGGGTGAATATGTCTCGTCGGTCAGAGCAAATTGAACATTTTTCAGTGGATTAAAGGGGCCGTGATTTGCTTTTTTTTTTTTTTTTTTACCTCTTTTTTTAAAAACGAATATTCGAATATTCGCTTCGAATCAGTGCCGAATATCCGGAGCTCAAAAAACGCTATTCGGGCCAGCCCTACTGCTTTTGGATAACTTTATGCCACTCCTGGTGCAAAAATCCAAGCAGTTCAGATTGGTTTGATGGCTTGTGATCATCCATCTTCCTCTTGATTATATTCCAGAGGTTTTCAATTTGGTAAAATCAAAGAAACTCATAATTTTAAGTGGTCTTTTATTTTCTCCAGAGCTGTATGTAAAGTGAACATAAAAAGTTTAACCCCCCACGTTAAAATGGCAAGATGAATCATTACAGATTTATTTCCACCTTTAACGTGACCCAATATCTGTACAATTGAAACTGTGGAATGAGTGGAATAATAAATAAAATAATGTAGCTGCATAAATACACTTTGTTGACATTCTTTGACTTTATGACAGCATTGAGTCATTTAAGGTAGGAGTCTCTTAGCAGGGCACATCTTGACTTGGCACTGCTTCACTGTGGGCATGGTATTTCTTTGGTAATGCACAGTGTTGGCTTTGAACCAAACATAACTTTTATGAATTACGGCCAAAAAGTTCAACCCTTTTCTCATAAGACCATAACCCGTTCTCTCACATACTTTTGGCAGACTGATGTAGGCTTTGGCAAAACACTGCCAGGCTTAGATGTTTCTGTAAGAATAAGCTTCTGTCTTGTCTCTCTACCCCACAGCCCAGATATATAAAGAATATGGGAGATTGTTGTCACACCCACTACACAACCAGCCCCTGCCAGAAATTCCTGCAGCTTCTTTATTATTGCTGTACGGCTCTTGGCAGCCTCTCGGACCAATTTTCATCTCATCTTTTTATCAATTTTTGAGGGATGTCCAGTTCCTGGTAATGTTACTGCTGTACCCAATTTAATCCACTGCTTAGTGACTGTCTTACTGTGGTATACTTGTTCTTATAGCCTACCTTCAGGCTACTGACTGGTGCCTTTTAACAATCTGATCTCTTTGATGTTATATAAGCTCTTCACAAAGCATTACTTTTGCTGTAAAACGCACCCGAGTAAACGTCAGGAGGCCTGGAATGCAGGAATAGATAGCTAATATATTAATATAGGAAACAAAGTGGAGCGCAACAAAAATATTGGATTTTCCCTGCAATTAAATAAAAGCCAACAGAAATTGAAGAGTCACTTGTTTTTTCTTCTAAATGAATTTTTCATTCCACACAACTACATAACTTTAATTGTTATTTATTATTTTAGTTTGATTAAATTTCAATGCAATTGTGAGGCACACTGAATGTGGAAATAAATCTAATATAATCTATATAATTATCTGGGTGTGATTTTTAGTAATAGTATCAATCAATTAAATCTAAAATTATTCATCTGGGTCTGATTTTTAGTAATAGTGTCAATCAATTAAATCTAAAATTATTCGTCTTTGCCCTGCGATGGATTGGCGGCCTGTCCAGGTTGTATACTGCCTTACGCCCAATGCTGGCTGGGATAGTTCCAGATTCATCTTTGTCTGATTTTACTAATAGTGTCACTCGATTAAATCTTAAATGATTCATCTGGTTCTGATTTTAATAGTAGTGTCAATCGATTGAATCTGAAATGATTCATCTGGGTCTGATTTTAGTAGTAGTGTCAATTCATTAAATCAAATAATATGTATCTGGGTCTGATTTTAGTAGTAGTGACAATTGATTCAATCTAAAATTATTTCTCTTGGTCTGATATTAGGAGTAGTGTCAATCAATTCAATCTGAAATAATAAATCTTGATTTTTTTTGGTAGTGTCAATCGTTTTTTACGATTCTTTTACATTTTTTAATATTAAAATTTAAACATTAGAATCAATGTTAGACAGGCATAGAGGAACTATATGTAGTAATGGGGTCAATTACTAATTAGCAATATTCCGTCATTAATCCTGATGAAAATCATGATAAAAAATATAATGCTGTTTTTTTCCTGAATTTTGGGAAGGAGAGAGTAATAATGTTATGGACCCTTTTTTTCATATTTTCTTTATCATAAAACATCAAACGCCATCAGGCGTGCATTACGGCTGGCAGTTGGGACAGCACTCGTTTTTCACTTGGCATTTTGAAAGGGCTGTGTTAACTTTTTTTTTATATTCACTATACGCGAGTATGTTTATATGTGTGTGCCTCTCTCTTCATACCTGGTGAGGTGGGATTTTGAGGGTTGCTGATGGGAGAAGGACTGTGATCGGCCCAGACTCAGGCAGGCCTGGTGTCGGTCCAGTATGTCTCTGACAGCAGGACTGGACGGACTGTTCTTGCGGGACAGCGGCCGGGCTTCAGGGGGAGGGTTGGACACAGATGCTGTGAACTGCAGCTTCAGCTTCATGTGCTGACTCAGCTGAAAGAGAGAGGCACGGTTGGAGACTGGAGGTAGGATGATATACGGGTTCTGTTATAATGAAACAATGAACAATGACATTTCTTCTTCCATATTTGCACCAACAGGGTCATGCAAATATTAACCAAACAAAATCTAAAATCCCTAAGGGCTTCCACACGGGTCTGCATCAAATGCATCATTGAAAACTGAATTGTCTTCTTGTGTTTTTTTCGTCTGATGTACTGAGTATGCATTGTCAAACAGGATAAATAGCATATTTTTTCCACACTCTTTTTGTGACGCCACAAAAAACAATGCATTTCCATTTATCCAGCTATTCAGCTTACAGAAGCTTTCTGCGTTAATGCCAAGTTATATTAGTTTCATCCAAAGCCAACATTTTAAACAAGCTACAATAAAATATTCCAGAGTACAATTACATTAAAAAAACAATAATAATAATAATAATATATATATGTATATATATATATATATATTATATATATATATATATATATATATATATATATATATATATATAGTCAAATGATCATGTAAAAAAATCTAGATGTTTTGGTAGATAAGAGTGTACAAAAGTTATAAGTGTTAATCAGATAGGAGGCAATTAGCTTCTTTCAAAGATTATCTAAAAACATTCCTCTTTTCAGCACACATCATTTCTTAGCTGTGTTATTTATTTATATATTTTGATTAATTTTCACCCCTCTCTATTGCTATTGTAATGTGTCCACATTATTATGAGCCCCTTAAAAATAATAACAAGGCTCAATGTGAAAAATATAGCTATTTACTAAATACATAAAAAAACAAAACTGTCTGGGATATATGCAGATTGTAAGTTAGGAAATGTTATGTGCAGCCTAATTGGCTAATAAGTAAAGATAAGTCTGATCTTTCAAAAGGTGAAAAAATATGAATAAAAAACTTGTATCTCAATATGCTTAAGATAACTGGAAATATGCGATTAAACACAATATAATGAAAGCTTAGTATAACTAACTATGCCAACAACGGGACTTACAGGTCTTTTACATTAGTGTATATCTACTACACACAAGCTTCTTACCTCGAACAGGCCTGCTTTGAGGATCTGGAAGGCCACAGAGACCGAGAGAGTGCTGCCTTTGCGACAGTAACCAAGGTTACTGAGAGGAGAATGACAAACTACTGCGTTCACTGCAGGATCCTCCTTCTGACCACGGCCTGCGGAGAGAGAAATAAAAGAACAGGAGATGAGATAATGAACTGTAGAACAACTGGAACACAAGAGGACGAGAGATGATGCAAACTCATTAGAGAAGGGGTGAGTGATCTCCTGGGTCAGAACCACGCAGAGATATAGTGACAGTGACGAAGTCCAGTTTTAAAATTAACTCGGATTTAATTTCCTCCTTCCATCTGCAGGGTTGGCATTACATACAGTTTAGGAGTGTAGGCAACACCCCCGATCTGACATCAGGTCATCTAGCAAAAACTGTTATATTATCACACCCTGAGCCATCTGGAGAGTTTTACCCCCTAAAATAATGTTCAGCACCATCATTAAAATATATATATAGTCCTAATTTAGAGACACATTTTCTTATTTAATGTGTTAATGTGTAAATTTAATATTAAAGACAATAAAGCTATACAGAAATACATGGAATTATTTTGTAAAGAAAAAGGGGCAAATAAACCAAAATAACTGGAACAGTTAAGGGGGTGTCATATTATATTGTGGAATAATATTGTCATAATTAAAAAAAAATCCTTATTGTAATAATTGCCCTACGGTGTATTTTATATTTGTTTTGAAATTGTGAGATTTTAGGATTATTTCATTATTTATATAAGATTCCTTGTTTATGTTTGCAGTTAAAATGCATGCACTACATATTCTCCACTTTATTTCTGTGATATTTTTGTTACATTATATAACTTTTATGTAATGGATATATAATTTTGCTATATTATTATTTTGTACAAAATCTTAGTATTTTTTTTGTTTCCACTTAATGTTTCAAACTGTTATACTTTTGTCTTGCTTCTGTAGCATACTCTTGAAATTTATAAAAATGTATTTTTATGTTAATCAGATCACCAAGAATATTGTTATTGAAATACCTATATCGCCCAGCCCTAATAGATACAGACACACACACCATATAGGACAACAAATCATAATGCATACACTAAACAAAATCTTTACTAGGAACACTATAATAATTCAGGCTAAGGCCTCAGTTTACTCTATAAACAGACCCAATTCCTCATGGTATGGATTCCACAAGATGGTGGAAACATTTCTTAGAAATTTCATCTCCTACTCCTACTAGTTAAACTACATCCTTATAGCATACATCAATAAGAATAAGGACCTAATATTCTTCAGAAATGTTAGCTAGCACTACTAGGGATGTTATTACACTATAAATTATAGTCTCTATATAGTCTGTATATAAAGATGTCAGTGTTGGTCAGTCAGTCAAAGCTCTGATTGTCTTTTATCAGTCAGTCATTGTTCCACTAGCAGCACACCAGAGTCAAAACGTGCTAATTATATTTAATTCTACATTATCAATCAGAGAACTTTTTAAAAGAAGGCCACATATAGTGTCATGATTTCTAAAAAAAAAAAAGTGGTCCGGCCCCCTTGACAGCAGCCCATTACCTTAAATGAGTTTGACACTCCTGCTCTACATACTGTTGTGCTGAAAATCTCAGGAGATCAGCAGTTCTAGAAATATTCAAACCAGTCCTGCCTCCACCAGCAATTGTGCCATCTTTAACCTATTTTTAAGGGTCGAGGTGAGCATTATCTGAAGCTGCTGGCCTCTATACATGCATGATTTGATGCATACAATAAGCTAATTATGTTATATTATAACTGCATGAATTAGTATGTGCACGACTGTTCCTAGTGTTACTCAATGAATTAGAGTACATAGCAGACAAAAGTGGTCTAAATCTAACTGGTCTAAAAAAAAATGTGAGAAGAAAAAAAAAAAAAAAACATGAGCTAAAGGGAAAATGGGCGACAGCAGTGAGTGGCAGGATAACAGAGTAAAATATGTCAGAATTTTTTGGGTGATGTTTTTCTTTAAAGCTGATGTTCGTAACTTAGGGGATTGAGGGCCCTCTCTGGTGTGAATAGATAATTGCACCGAGCATGCGGAAGAATCATTTAAAGCTGGGCGGGTGTGATGCGGTCTCCTTTCAGAGCTGATGAATTCGATTCCAGGTTATGTTCAATCAGAGGTAGAGCGCGATATTACTCCTGGTTTCAGCGCAGACTCTATTGCATTCCTTTTGGGTTTTGGAGCTTGCTACACATTTCATGGGCGACTGAGCGACTGAGCTCTGAGTTATCCCTTCTGAAGTCTCCATTGCTACACCAGCTGCTTGCGTTCAGTAAAACTGAGCTGGATCTTCTTTTAGACGCTGCACATGTGACGTAAGTGCATAAAGGCACGTTACGTGGCAAGAAAAATAGACAACCTAGTTTTTAGAATTAATATATTAGGCTTAGCAGGGATGGTCGTTCCAGCACACAGGTATCATTGAACACATTATTTGTCCTTTCTCCCCTAAGAAATGCTTCTGCATTTAATTCAGAAACAAAATAAAACAGACTGCCACTTTTTTAAATAAATAATAAGGCTTATGTTGCAACCACGTAGGGTTTCTAATAAAATGGACAACCATGACCACAGGGCATCACTGCAGCACCAAACTAACGAAAATCAAGCGTGTACCCACTGCAGCCTCAGCTTTCTGTTCTTAGCTGACAAAAAGGAAATCATCTGCTGTTGTAACTTATATTCCTCCTGCGCAATTTTACAGAGTTACCGTAGCCATTCTGTCAGCACACATTAATCTAGCCATTTGTTGCCATCAATCAATTAACAACATAATATTATCTGTGACAAACCCAGCTGTAAGCCTCTTGAAATTCTTAATAGCTTCAGTGATGCTGGTGAACACAAAACTGAAACGTAAGGTACAGCGATGGTGTTTTGCATTGAGTTAATGATTTAATTATTTAATCTGAAATTTACACTGTAATATAATAATAACAATTAAATTAATCACTTATCTCTAGTTTGTAACACCAAATATTGTCAGTGGAGCACAGGGGGAGAATACACTACAAGAAAAAAAATGTATATGCATCCTCAAACTTACTACTTAAAAAACTAAAACTCTATGAATAATTTACACCAGTTAACTTGCAAATAATTTATAGCATGGATAATAAAAGTCTTAAGATGAATAATTGAATAATAAGCTTAGGTTTCAAGTGTTTAACCACATTCTTTCATTCTGGCTAGAGCATGTTCTCACTGTCTAGCACTCTTTAGTCTTCCTTTTCTGATTCAACTTCTCGCCTTTCTGTACGTCCTGTTTCAGCTTCTCACTTTCATTACTTACTTCCTTTCTATCTCTTTATTATATATATGCACTTAACTTTATTTCAGAAGACCCCTGTATCAACACTGCTTTCTGGCTTTCCATCAGCAAAATATCCACACACTCAACACGTCGGAGGCATCTTTATTACGCATCAGTTAAATCACATTATCCACCCACATCTATCCATCCATCCATCCATCCTTACCCTCTGGTGTCCAGACCAGGCGCACAGCCAGGAAGTCCTGCAGGTTGTTGAGGAGTGTATAGCGGACTCTAAAGTGCTCCTGGGCTCTGACTGAGCTCGGGCAGCTGGCCGTCATAACAAAGCGTGGCCGGTCCAGTCTGATGCTGGGCAGACTGTAGTGGGTGTAGATGGAGTTGGTGAACGGCAGCTTGGAAGTGGACCACTGGAGCACTGCTACTAGCGGCACCTCAAGACCCTAAAAAGATGCAGAAATGTACACTCACCCGTTGTCATCTTAAATACATCAGTATAATAATAATAATAATATTTTATTACTAAATATCAAATATTAAATATTTTGATATATAAAGCTCTGTAAAAAAGACTTAAATTTAAATAAGAGATAAATGCAAATAAGAGATTACTAAGACTGGTGGAGGAGAACATGCCAATAAATCTAGGTTTATTCCACCAAATATTGATTAAAAAAAAAAGAGAGACCACTTCAGCTACTGAATCAGTTTCTCTAATTTTCTATTTATAGGTATATATTTGAGTAAAATTAACATTGTTTTTTTTATTCTATAAACTACAAACAACATTTCTCCAGCTGTATATTTCCTTCATTCTGACCTCATTAGAATCATCTTGAGCCTGGTCACTGAGCTGCATCTGAAACAGGAAGTTTTGCTCCTCCAGGGCACTGAGCATGCTGGGAAGGTGACTAGACTCGCTGTCCATCCGGTAGAAAGATGCCATGGCCACCTCACCTGACTGATGGCTGAAGAAAATACAAGGACAGTGAGGACAAACAATTGATACCAACTAATACACATTAGAGTATATTTTATATTTAATGCATTAGTCTGCGTTTTTCAGTTGCTATGGGACTCTTATCTGACTGACAGCTGTTCTAACAAATCAAAGCTTTTAAAAAAATGGCTTCTGCCCATGTGTGTCTGCGTCACCCTTCAGCTGATTTTTTAAAGGGTGTAGTAATGAGTATATTGGAAAAGTCGCAGGAAAATCTAATCAATCAGATTCATGATTTTTACCCTGGGGGCGGGGCCATGACTGTCTAACCCCTTCGCAGCGCTGTGCTGAAGGTGCTACGTGTTGCTTAGTGTAAAACAGAGCTCATGCTGGATTAGTTCAATAGTTAACTAACTATCATGAAATTGTAATTGTAAATAAGACAGATATTGTGTCATATCATATTAAATAGCCTTTTTAAAGGCTGCTCTTCAATGTGAAACTAATTCACAATAATAGGCCACCTGACTGGTAAGTTTTTGTGTGTACTTAATGTTTTGGCTGACCTGGCGTCTTGTAGGCATAATTGTTGGCCGGCTGTACTTGTAGGAAAATTAAGCATTGATTTGTGTTGTTTGTAGCTGTTTTTTGGGCTGTTAATGTGCATTAAGCTCATATAACTAAGTAGAGACATTGAATATGTTGTTCTCATTTAAATCTACGTGTAGGTCGGCGGGTGGGTGTTGCAGAAGGGGTACCCACTATATAACTGCACGCCACTGTAATCACACAGAACTGGCCTCCACCCATCTGTATTTTACTTTAGAGATCCATTTTTAATAAATAGTTTCCTTAAAAATTGACCTATGGCTCTTCCATGTGTACAGTTCATTAACATCATTCTGTACAAAATTCTGTCATTCAAACAAAGCTAAATTGAAGCTAAAAAGGTCAGTTTTAAAGCTCAAAGCTTAATAAAAAAAAATGGGCTTGGGCTCATAATGACAGTGTATATGGGGGCGTGGCTGGGCAGGTTTGAACTAAAAGTGCACAGGCTCTGTCTGGGATGGGTTGGATTTTTGGGCTCAATCTACGCTCTATTACACACACAAATATTTAATGGAGAACTCCGGTGTGAAATTGACTTGGGTGTGGTAAAACATGATAAAGTGTACAAACCTTTTTTTTTAAAAACCCACCTCCGTTCTCCTGCTGCTTTCCAAAACTTTTAAAGTGCACAAGAAGCTTATTAAAAAATACTGTTTACAACCCGTAGTGTAAGCTAATTTCCTGGCGTCAGTATCTTTTACTTTTACCGTAAGATCGCAGCACCCGGAGATTAGGTTAAGCTACGGGTTGTAAACAGTGTTTTTTAATAAGCTTCTTGTGCACTTTTAAAGTTCTTAATGCTTGTTTTAAATGTCAGGGCTCTATGGATTCTACCAAAGAGGTGTGGAGCAAAATTTAATTTCCATTTATGTCACTAGACAGGTATTCAGCCAAATATTTAGCAAAAGTTAAGCTCAATTACCAACGTTAAGCATTGCGTACACTCTGTAGGTCAAGCAATAAGAGTAAAACTAACAAAAACTGTACTACCAGATGTCTTGATGTGTCATCATCATTCATAAAAAAAACTTCCCATTACTCTTTTTTATGTTGGCTTTAGCAATATTTTAAGTTTTCTACCTCATCTTAGTGTAAAAAATCCTATATATATTTTTTTTGCAATATTTGTTTATTTTTTACTCTCAAAGATAAGATCTGGCGATACTCTCTTTCATGTCTGTGGGTTTATCTTGTTTGCTTTTCAGCCCCCGTATAGGCTCTGTTTATAGGTGTGCTTAGTAATCAAACAAGCAGTTTGCCAGTTAAACAGTTATTAACAAAAGGAATATGAATAAGCTCATACCACACATTGTCAACCAGCAGCACTGAACCATCAGGCATCATGGGTAAATAGGATGCATTGAAGTTGGGCAGGATTCGGACATCATGCACGCACACGTCCTCCTGTGAGCTCCCATTTAACACTGCAAAACGCAAACAGCACGTGACATGCAGGGGAAAGCACGAGTGTTTAATTAAAGCAGCATCCGTGTACCAAACTTTCACTAATTAAGAATTCCAAAATAAATACAGCATAGCACAGCAGTCCTAAGCTAACACAAACTGGTCTGCATACCAAACACTGTTTGTCGCTTCAGTACTACAGTGCGACACTGTCCTCGAGCTGATGATGAGCAGGAGAACTGCTATATCTATTCTTGTAACACAATGCAAAATTCACATCGTTTTAGTGTGCGAGACAAGCTGTTTGAGTGTCATGTAAAACCTCTGAAATGAAAAACATTTCTCTCTCTACACTCCCAGGGAGACAGGGTGGAGAGGGTCTGGAGACTGTTTTCTATGATTATGTGGGAGAATCTTCCTCTTCTCCCTTACATCAGATACCCTCAGAGGGCCTGTTTATTACATGCACTGATTGATGGGGAGAAATTACACACTGCATGCATTCAGTTCAGCTTCTCTCTCTTTTCTTCTGAATATTGCAATATAACCGCAGTGTCCGTTATTATCTCTCCCTCTGTGCAAACTTCCCTCTGTTTCATCTCTCTATATGTTTGAAACAATTTCATCAGAGCCCTGTGCATTCTGACTTCCCCTTCATATTTCATGTTATCTGCATTTAATATTAATAACGTAGCACGGAATTCGGGGGTGAGACACCATGTTTGTGATGTCTTCTAGTTAATAAGATATGTTAGGCCTGATTTATTAAATACACAACCAGATTTACAGCAAGGTTAGGAGTAAGCAGCAAGCTCTGATATAAGTACAAACACACATTTTGTGTGTGTCTTTTTGGCCATTTTCTATTTTCTGACCTGCCTTTAGGAGCTTTATGATGAAAGAACAGACATTTATTTCAGATACATACAGATACTCTTGTAAATTTGGCATTGGAAAAATGACTGCACCATATTTTGCACTCAGGTCATATCGTATCATATGCAGTAATATTGCAGAAATGTTATTGTAAAGATACTCTGAAAGACAGTCATATTATTGTATGGCCATATGGGCCATCCGGGTACAACTTTTTTTACACACTGTTCTCATTTCCCATTAAATCCAAATCTACTAGAGACAGATTATATCTGTCCATCATTTATCATTTATTTTACCTCAATCCTGAATATATGGAGTGCATTATTAGTATCATGACATGTTGAATCATTGATTTCTGTTACAATCTGGTGAAAATCTTAATTAGGTGTGTGCAGTTTCATATTGAATGCATTAATACTTAACAGAAAATTCTGATTTATTTTGTCGCAGTAGTGTATTCTTGAAATGACTTGTTAAAGCAATGAGGTCACACTTTACAAACATTAATGAAAGAACAAGTGATTCTAAAAAGCTCACTGAATTCCAGCATGCTGCTGTAATAGGACACAACCATTCAAACTAATTTCTATGATCACCTGTAAGCAGCATTATTGAAAAGTGGAAGTATGTTTAGGAACCACAGCAGCTCAGCCATGTACGGATACAGAGAGGGGACACTGAGTGCTGAGGAGCACAATGCATAAAAGTCAAAAACACTCTGCTGACTCAATAAGAATATATATATATATATATATATATATATATATATATATATATATTATATATTAATAATGTTGCACTTTTATAACATGTTAATAATGTTTTTATTTGTTTATTTTTTATATTGTTCTTGTATTACTGCATTTGCGCCAAACTGTGTCCTGCTTCTCTATTTACATATAGATTTTTAACCCTTAACATTTTCATATCAAAAGACGATACATTTACTTAAATAGTGCAATTCTAATCATAAATGGACCTCATAACTGCTTTCAAAGATAGGTTTACCTTAAAAGTACTATTAAAGCAACTGAAATTACACCAAAAGAGGCCTAAAGTCTTTTGGTAATCAAGCAAATGCTAAGGCTACATTGACTAGCTAGCTAGCTAACTCAGCTAATGTTACTATCCTTGCCCTTTACAGCTCGTAAAACTCAAAATTTTAAAAACAGCCAGCTAGTAAAGCTAGTAATGTTTAAGGCTTTTTTTAAACTGCCAAATGTTCAATGTAACTATTTTCAACAATCTGGCACAGTAATGAGTAAAGAAGCTTTAAAACACACCTTTAAGAACAATCAGATGTCGTCCAGATACAGTCATCTGCTGACACTTTACTGTGGGTGGAGGAAGGACATTCAGGGTGGTGCTGACTAGAAGCAGAAATGATAGACAAACACATGGTTAAAAACTTTTCTCCTGAGTATCACAAGTCAATATTCTTTTAACATTACACTGCAGAATGCCAATTGATCTTAAGGCAGACCAGGATTTTGTAACAAACAAGAAAACAATTTGCTACATAAGCAGTAATGTGAGATTTGTAAATGCTAAACATGTCTGACAAGATAATGAAAATGCAAGCATAAAAGAAAAACAGAACCCAACAGCAAATTACTACTGATTCTGCAACTGAAGATGTTTCAGGAACCAAATCCGTGAGGTCATGTGGTTCGACTTCAGTAAGGCCAGTGGAGAGCGGATGCTTACCCTGGGCTTTGAAGGTGTTGAGATCTTGGCGAAAGGTTTGACAGGGGCTCTTCTGCTGAAGGATGCTGAGGTAGCCATGCTCCTGAATCTCAGCCTTTTCCTCCTCCTGCTTCCACACGGTCACTATAATCTGCACAAACCACAAGCAATAATAGTATAAAAACACACACACATGCACACACAACACCGCACCGCACCCATGGTGAGTCCTGGTAAAAGAAGCTTTGTAAGAGAGATGCTACACTGTCAGAGAAGTGTAAGAACTTGTTTGTTTCACCTTGACGAATCCTAAGTGTTAGCCTTTTGAGAACAAAAATAAGCTTGCTTTTTTTTTTTGTCGGTTCGCATCACCACAATGAATCATTGTAGCCACATAGCATCGCACAGCTTATCACTGAAACAAGATATATTATTGAGGCTATTTATAAGTTTTAACAAGTAGAATCACTGCCCACTTGGCACAATGTGTGGTTAGCTAGCTAAAGATTTTCTAGTCGCTGCATTAGCTTTAAGCTTTTTCAGTCCCTCCCCTGGATTACATCACAACACCATTCCCTCACTTTTACACACTGCCACATGCTCCATTGTAATAAATCACTAAATACTTTTCTATTCTTTATGACAGTTAATAAGCAAAATACATTTTTCTGTCATTAGGAATGTCCCTGGCGTATTTTATTGGGTAGGGTGTCTGCAATTTAAATCCCAAATTTAAATCTTTGTCTGATGACCTAAACGTGCCATTAACAGACATTATTGAGTTCTCAGAAAGTAAATATAGAGTATAGTTACAGTCTGCAATAACATTATAATTTTAATATATTTAAAATCACTTCTAAAACAAGAGTGTCCAGAACCAAGTGCAGGCTTAACAGTAATACACACATGCTATAAAAACCCAAAAGACCTCAACAGTTATTTCACATATATAGTCAACAACTAGGGGTGTGTCACATCGTATGTTATGCAATAATAATGCAAATGCATTTTTTTTACACTATTATATTTTTAGACAAAATCAGGCTATTGGTAAGTTATTATCTATGAAAAGGACATATTTAGATTTTTTTGGTTTCCACTAAATATAAGACACTAATATTCCTACTTAATAAAACATTAAATGTTTATTTTGCTGCAGTTGTGTATCTTGAAATTAATTTTAAAAAGGTCAATGCTTTGTCATACTGTCCAAATATCATTAGTTTAGGGCAATATTGCACAGCCCTAGTCGACAAACAACAGATACACACATGCACATGTGCATTTCCTAGTTCCACTCTGATCTACCCTTTGTTTCTTTGTCAGTTCACTATTATTGATTTGGCTAAAGAACAATACACACTGTCTGAACTCTGATGCCTGTTATAATTGCAATACAATGGTTTAGAAAGCCACAAAAATGAATGAAATCCTTTAATTTCTGTACACAGATGCATACATGCATCAGAGAACCCAGCTTGCCTCTGAATGTTGCTCTGGGGCCTTGGGACAGTCACCTGCCATCTCTGAACACAAAGTGATGAACTCAGAGACACAGCCACAATTACAACCTACTACCTCTGTTACACACTGGTGATACATCACTCTTACCTTCACTTTGAGCGTGCTGACAGGGAGTTTATCCAGGGACACAGTCAGCGGGAAGATGACTTCATCATTTAGAACAACGGGCTCGTCCGCAGGCGACTGAGTGACACAGCACAAGAAAAACACACAGAGAACAGAGTCAGACATGTCAAAAACACACATTATTATGCTCATTGCAGACAAATCTTACTACAATTCTACTTTCAACAAATGTATACATATAATAAATCAGGCCGATCTGAAATTAACATTCATTGTTTTGTTTTTTTTAAGTGGTTTAACAGATCACATGGATTGGATCATGGATTAAATAAAGAAAAAATGGAGAGCAAAATGTGAGACTTTAATTTGAAAGATCTTTGTGTTGCTGCTTTGTCTGTATTAAAATCTTTATTTTAACATGGTCTGTTTGTATTAGTGACACTTATTTTATATAGTGTGTTTATTCATTTCTACCAGACTGTTCATTTGTTAATTTGTGATATAGTGGTTTTGTAGATTGATTGTCTGTCTCTTTCTTGCTCTCTTTAAGAGTGGAATCTGTCATTCAGAAGCTTACTTAATGCCAATTTATGCTTCTGTATCAAATCTATGCCAGATCAGTGCATAAACAACAATGCATAAGTATAAATGCTCACAACAGCTTTGACCACTTGCACAGGCTAAGCAATCAGTCTTTAGTCGAAGACATGTCAGTCCATCTCCACACAAGACTCCCACTCCTCACACTAATATAACTCTGCTCTCCACTCATACACCAGAGGAACATCCCTGAGATGTTTGATTGTGCTCAATGTGTTGTATTAAGGCATTTGTGGGACATCATTTTTACATTGTACTGGTTTTATTCCCACACCCCTTTCATTTAGGAGACAGCTGCTCAGACTGTATGTTGTTCAGTGTTAAGATTATGTCAAATGTTGCATTGTAGAGAAATAGATAATAGAAACCAGAACTCCCTACAAAGCAACTACAGAGGCATTTTTTATCCAAAACTACCAGTAAACATATACATACATGGGGCCTTGCTAAATGTGGAAGTTCATATCGTCGCTGTCCAATAAAAAACATCTCAATTTTTGTCGATTTTTGTTCACTACATAATTTGAACAGACAAACAGTCCCTCACACTGTGCCAAAATTTCTTGATGAACGGACCAATAGAAACTCTTCAAAATGACCTGGAATAAACTCTTTTTACATTGGCTTCCATTGAAAGTTTACAAGTTTTTTTCTCTCCTTTTTCTTCCTGTAAAGTTCCTTTTCTGTTTTTTTGGTTATGTATACTTGGACAGTACAAAAATAATTTCCCATTATATAACCCAGCTTAAAAATCACCATGCTGCAGCAGAAATATATATATATTATCTGTCCCAAAACCTAATGACCAATACCCACTGCCCTGACTCGCTATAATACACTCTTCTTTTAAGAGTGATAGACTCTTGAGTAAGTGTTACTATAGCTATTATTACAGTACAATGTTGGATATTTCCAGATTATTTCTTATTATTTCTGAGCACTATTTACTTACTTTTCCAAATAAAATAAAACAACCTTTTAAACCTCACACTTTATTAAGGAAAAGGTTCAATCTAGCATCCAAGTTTTTTTTCTACTAAGCAAAAGCTCACATTGATTGTACGTTTTTACTTAAAGAACTAACAAGAAAGCATCTCAGAAGCCTGAAACAGTATACAAGCTTGTGTTTCTGTCAAAAAACAAAATCAGAAAAAAAAAACTATGTGGCAGTGAATTTCATATTTTGCACTTCTCTTAAATTAAATATAGGGAGATTATTTCTGCATCTTTTTCAATATGAAAGCTGCTTCTATTATTTAAAAGAAAACCTGAGTTAATATTTTATATACATTTTATATATAATGTTTTTTAAAGGTTTACTTTCTTAACAAATAGGCGTAACAGAAACAATAGTTTGCCACTATTTTGCAATTATACTAAACAACAGAAAAAAACAAGTTGTAAAAATAAATAAATAAAAATAATAATCGAGGCTCATAGATTTGAAAAATATCAAGTTTTTTATTTTTTATATACAATACTGCTCAGCCCTAACACTGACTTATGCAGAACTCTTGAAAAACTTTGGAATTATAATTTAAGCCTCCTCTTTAGCTGTTCTGAGCTCTTAAACGGTATTGTTGTGAAATAATGGAGCTCGATATATGCCTGCAATGTGACTTGCTCTTTGAGAAAGCTTAGAAAGATTTACACAGAGGGGTGTGACTCCAGATCCTGCAGAGCAAACACTAAACGTAAGGCCAAGACTTCAATCAGAGAGATGTTTTCCTCTCTAGGGAAATCAGCAAAATGATTCAGACGCATTCTTATACTGATATCTGCAGATGGTTTTTAATAAAGACACATGCTATTGCAAACCTGCACCTTTTTATCAAAATAAAGCAAGTTTGGCTGTTTACACTACACTGCTGCTTAAACAACCATTTACACACCAATAAGGCTACACCCAAATACCATTCCCACATTGTAGAACCTTTTAAAAAACAATTTATTCATGTGATATGAGACTGGCATAGCCCAGTTTAACTTCAATATCTGGAAATCAGTATAAAAGTGTAAACAGTAAAATTGCTGACTGAGTGGGCTGAGGCATCTCCCAGACATCACACAGAGATGTCAAATATTTCACAAAAATCTAGTGAAATCTTGTCTCAGTCTACCAATAGGCATATGGTTACCATTCAAATCCAAGACCATCTTCCAGAGAAAACCTTTAGAATATAATCAAAAGGATCAAAAGGAAGATGGATGATCACAAGACACCAAACCAAGCTGATCAGCTTGAATTTTTACACCAGAAGTGGCATAAAGTTATCCAAAAGCAGTGTGAAAGGCTGGTGGAGGAGAACATGGCAATATGCATGAAATCTGTCATTAAAAAACAGGGTTATTCCACCAAATATTGATTTTTAAACTCTTAAAACTTTATGAATATGAACTTGTTTTCTTTGCATTATTTGAGGTCTGAAAGCTCTACATTTTTTTTATTATTTCAGCCATTTTTCATTTTCTGCATTTTTAATACATGCTCTAAATTACAATATGTTTATTTGGAATTTGGAAGAAATGTTGTTTGTAGTTTATAGAATAAAACAACAATTTTCATTTTACTCAAACATATACCTATAAACAGCAAAATCAGATTAACTGATTCAAAAACTACAGTGGTCTCTAAAACTTACTCTGTCCATGTACAGTGAAAGTTCTGTTGTAAACACTTAGCTTAGGAAAACAGTTAGCATCAGGGCTAACAGTCAAGGCTTACAGAGGTCTGCTGTATCAAGACTGTGTCTGATGGTATCAAGGATTGAACCTGGCTGAGTCCAGCTGTTAGCTAGCACTGCAGCTATGCCTTTTATTCAAGACCCGCATTATGTCGTCAAAACAAGCCGATACTCTAAGCTTCATAACTAAAGACTAAATTATACATCTAAGACCCATATCATTTTAAACAGCAGAACTTATCCGTTTTAACCAGCACAATAACACTGATCTGTTATCAACAATTAGCATCAACTTTTAAGCAAAATACAGTCAAATATCTTAGTTCTGTTAATATTTACTTCTAAAACTAAGACATATTTGTGAAAATAACTCTCGTATGTGTGACTGTATTTTATAAATGTTGTCATTTGTAAGCAAAAAATAGAGATATACAGTATTTACCATATCTGTTACTGACTGATACTCATTACAGGAAGCTTCTGTCAGTTCACTGAAATCCTGCTGAGCAATACAAAAGAACACTACACGCTACTGTTGCCTGGAAGTGACAGTGTGTGATGACAGGCAACAGCTTCTTTACTGTTAATATCAATATCAGATTTACATCGCATCAGCCAAATTTAATAAATATATTGTAATATGAAGTTTGTCCAGCCCTATTTAGCAATGACTATTTCCAGAGTTTTTATATCTCTTTTTTCTCTTTATTTCTCTAAAGGAAATAATTTGACCTTTTTTTTAAGTTTAACTAAATGGCCTGCATTGTGTAAACAGAACAGTGAACACTGTACAACAGGAAGCACCCTAATCTCTGTATTGTGTCTTGAACACAATTAACTCCTCTGTAAATAAAGTCATGTTCTGGGAATTGATCTTGTATGGCAAAAGTCACTGCTCATATTAGCAGGCTCAGTGACAGTGGAGGAGTTGGCATTGTGTTTATTGTACAGTGGTGTAGAACTCAACAATGGCTGCAATTGAATACACAATTGTGAAACCATGCTAGTTCTTTTCAAACTTTTCTAATTTTGTTTGTACTGAAAGCCAGATACAAATCACAAAAGCATTAATATATAATGCTAAAAGCAAAAATATTCTTTTAATTACTTGCCACGACAAGATAAGGTTATTTTCCACTTGCTAATGGGGCTTTTAATTTAATGTTAGTAAAACTATAAGTGTAGAGTGCATACATGTACATATATTCACACATTCACAGATTGCATTTGGATGATGTTTTTTTTTATTAAACTTAGCTACAGGCTGTTATGTTAGCTAAATATAGCCCACAGAACATGTGCTAACATGAATGTAAACTCAATGCAGAACCAATAACAGAAAATGGCTGTTTATAACATGTGACAGTGCATCACTGTTTTCACCGTTTTCTTGTGTCTTGTGTGTCAGAAATAAATGTATGTGAACTGAATAGAAAGCATAGAGGCTTAATGAGTGGGGGTGTTTATTGTAGAATCATTAATAATCATGCATTTTGGGGAAATAAATATTTTAAAAAAGACTTTACAGTTTATATTGTAGTGGGCTGCAAAGATCAGTCGATATAATCAACAATGTTGAATATTTAAATTTGTCAACTACAAATTGTTCATTTGTAACAGTACCATATTACATAATACATAAGTGATGTGGACAGAAGTGCACTCTGTCTGTGTCTCGAAAAGTGTCTAAACACAACAGATCACATATTTACTCACTAAATATCAGTACTTTCCACGTTTAAACAACATCTAGACATTTAAATGCCTTTTAAATCTCATATTTAACTGTTTCTATGTTTTTTAGGGATCAAAAAACATGACCTCTTTTCATGACAGAAATAACCATTGACTAATTGACTTTTCAAAAAAATAATCAGATTAGTCGACTAACAAAATAATCATTAGTTGCTGCGCTAGATTGTAACTACATTGACATGTCTATGCAAACAGGCAAAGAAAGGTTTTTTTTTGCTATGTCTGATAAATCTACATTTTATTTTAGTTACAAGAATCACACATAATAGGTTTTTGAAATGTGATGTTCAGTTGAAAGAACAAGTAATTAAAATCTTAGCAATTACCTATATTTCTGCACTGACTACTAGTAAAATGTGGTCTGATATTTGTCTAAGTCACAATTACAGACAGACACGATCAAACAAATCTAATACCACAATCAGTTGTGCACTGAGCACTGATCCACATTAAAGGCAAGAAAAAGTAAGTGAAACTCCATGTTAATTATATCTCCAGGACCTAACAGGCAATGTGTGCTTATGTTAAGGAAATTATTTTTCAAATTTGCATTTTTATGATGTTTGCTTATAAAATAAGGAAACACAAAACAAACAGAGAAACCTGTTTTTCTTAAAACAGACTGTTTATTTTGAACCAGGCCTCAATGCAAACCGCTTTCAGACGACCTCAGATGATGTGTTAATCAGATGATGCTAATCATCGTGCGTATTCAAAACCACAGGAAATGTTTGTCTGAGGTGACTGCAAAAAAGGAGATCTACAGGTTATCAAAACTCAAGGGTTTCCTTAAGTTTTTTTTTAAAGACACTGTAAACACATACTCACTGTGCTGACAAAAAAACATAAATAGTTTTGACATTTACTGTTTGTGTATAAAATTACAGTAACATACAAAAAGTCATTCAATGTGAGATTTTACACTGCTTTCATATAGACTGAACAACCCAGGGATTTATTAACTACTATTACCAGTGTTTATTAACTTCACTTACCTTTAATATAAAATACAGAACACAATTCCTATAATTACAGGGTCTGTGCGGGTAGCACATCAGAGGGACCCATAAACATTTGGGTCAGAGGTCAGTGATGACACCAGGTAGAGGTGACAAGTTACAAAGTACAAATACTTTTTTCAGACACCTTTTTTAATTCTACTCCTTTTATTTTCACGCAACTATCTGTACTTTTCTACTCTAATCTCATTTTAAAAATTAGCCTCGATACTCCTATTTCATTTCAGCTTGTTTTTATTCTGGCTTCTCATTGTTCATAAAAAAAAACTTATCCAGAAAAATCTCTCCATTTAATAAGAAATATATAGATATACCATTCTGACACCCTATTGGTTTATATGATCCATCACACCTGCACACCTCACGCCCCACTCCAGTAAGAACATAGCAGACATATGTTGCCTAGTATGAAGATGATCCGTGCAGAGACTCAGGATAACTTCAGTGAAAATGTATAATATAATATATTATAATATATTGGCATTGTACTAGAATGCATTCATTTTTAATGAGCATATATGCAGCTTAAAATTCGTAAATCCCTTTTTTTATCAGTAACATTTTAATATAACATTACAGTCATTATGACTTTTAGAAAAACGTGTTTTGGGGAAATAGGGTAGTGAACTATAGGTCCCTGTTGTGTGGCCTAAGCTGTTATCCTACATTATCCTTAAATTATTTTTACTTTTATATTTAAGCAGCTTTAAAACCAGTATTTTTACACTTTAACTTGAGTAAAAAGCTTGAGTTGATACTTCAACTTCTACTGAAGGATTTTAAACCCTAGTATCTATACTTCTACCTAAGTGATGTATGTGAATAATGTTGACACGTTTGGAAAAAAATGGGGTTTAACATGGGGCCCGTATAGTTTATTCACTGCACAAAGGGCCTGGATAGGACCCATGAAGGATTACAGTGAACTGCAATGATGGGACCGAGTAATAACACAAATTAAAACCCAACTCAGAACCCATCCTTCTCCATTCCATCCATGTAAGCCCAGTACTATAATTGTATATTTAATGTTGTGTTTTTGTGACTACTAGTTGTTTGCATGTGTTTACACAGGAAACAACAACACCCCAAAAACAAACAAACAAGCACACACACAGCATCTATCAGTCGTGTCATTTTGAGGTGTAACAGTTACTGCATCTTCACGGGGCTGAACTCACCTGTAGAGGAGCCTTGCGGAACTCCCTCCCTCCGCTGGCCGGGTTGTTGTGAATGAGGAGCGGCTTGCACTCTCTGAATCCCCGGGCCTTTGAGACCCCCCTGGCCGCGCAGCCCCCCGTCGCCGCCGCCTCCTCGTCGTCCGTGTCCTCCACACACTCGTCTCCGCTGCTCTGGTAGTCATGGTAAAGCGGCGGTGCTCGCTGCCTGCCGTCCCCCGGACACACGCTGGCCACGGCGCACAGAGAGCCGGCCAGCTCCCGCCACGAGCGGCTGCTGCTGGCGCCGCTGCCGGGCTGCTCCGCGCCTCCGTCCGCGGAGCTCTGCGAGCGCAGCACCAGCAGGAAGCGCACCGTCTCGCCCAGGTAGAGGTGACTGCGCCGCGGTAGTGTGCGGTACCGGGCCGGGTCGGACAGGTCTGAAATGGGCACGGCGGGGAAATACATGAAATACTCGCACTGCGACTCCATCATCAGCACCATGGCTGCGCTATTATTATTTTTCACCACCAGCAGCTGCAGCCCAGCGCAGAGATCCGGCTATAAACTGAACAGCGGGCAAAACACAGAGCGCACAGCCTACCAACCCCGATCACATCGCCCGGCCAGCCTAGCTTCAGCCTCCGCCGCGTCCCCGCACATCCCAGCCGCACAGAATAACCCCCTATAACCCCCTATAACACACACATCTTTCCCACAGCCATGTTGATCTTCCAGCTCACTACATTCAAACGAGCCACTGCGGCCCCGATAATCGAGCCCAGAACCGTCGAGTGAACGGGGCTCGATGCATGAAAACCAGGCCAGAGCAGCCGAGCGCCGAAAACAGGAAATCCGGCGGATATAGCTAACTAGCACTAGCTAACGCTATGCGGGTTAGTGTAATGTTTGTCTGTTAATTTTCTAACCAACTGAAGCAAAATATTCGTGTAATACTTCATTTTTTCATTTTGTCCATTTGGCACATGGTTTTCACCCATTTTTTCTGTTTTTGATCAGAATCAGAATTTCAAGAAAAATGAAAACATATAGCGTTATATTTTTCTGTTTTTTTTTCTTGTAACATCTTGTAACAAGCGTACCTAAATTGGATTATAGCATGTGTTACAAAGTGCAAAGATGGGAAAATATCTTAAATAATTTTTTTCTGTTTTTTCAGACTGCGAGGGGCAGAAATAAAAAAAATGAAAATTGGAAATCATAATTGAAAAACATTTTTCTTCTGTACCACCCCTGAAAACCAGGAAAAACATACACTATGCTGGAAAGCTAGCTCCTTAACTAGCTCCTGACCAACAACTGCAACAGAGTCAAAAAGGAAGTTCTTGTCTTTTTTCTCTTCACCTTTCTTAGAGATTTCCCTGTCTTTTATTAAAAATGTAGAAGGTATGCAAACAAGTATAGTTTTTAAAGAGGCTTAGTTGCCTTGAGTATTGTTAGTCTAATTGCAATTGCGTATTAATATTAATAAAACAATAAATCCTTTTAGTTAATTAATTCTTTTGGTAAAAATAAATGTGCTCTTCCATCAAAACTGAATGACATTTGCTGATTCAAATTTCTTCTGTTTTTCTGATTATATCTTCTCAAAACAGCAGGCAGGCCAAAATATTATTAACCAATAATAATGTTTCACCTCATCAAAAAAAAAAATCACAATTTCCAATTAATGACTTCAACAAACTTCGCATTTAAAAAAAAATGTTCTATCTGCTTCAAATGAAAAACAATTACACTGAGAACTGGGTCACTTAGTGAAAGTTTTTTTTATTATCATCATCATCATCATCATTATTCCATTCCACTACATACAAGTATATCAGATCCAACACACACCCGGATATTCACAAAGGCTTTGAACAAACCCCAATATTTCAAGTAACAAAGAGAAATATAATAAATATAGTACATGGATTGCCAAAGTTCAAACAGCTCAGTCAAAAAGAGAAATATTCACTGTATTGTAAATTCTTCATAAGAGAGAGTCCAAGTCCTGAAGTCTCACACTGTAAATTTAATTTATACTGAACTTGAACAGCAGACATGGTATTCTGGTACTGAGGAAAGACTGGGTCAGCAAAGTGGTATTTCTGCCTTTTCTGCTTGTTCATTAATTAACATTTTGACATCTTTTCAAGATGTCACTTGGTGACAGTTGCATTAAATTCAAGAGGAATCAGACTGCTAGTTAAATAAAATTGTGTTAAATTAATTTTGTAATTACGGGTTAAAGGTTGCTTTGTCCAACGGTGAATAGTGTTGAGGCCATGTGGACGGTAACTTAGGATTTCTATTTTCACAGTCACAAGTTCCATTCTTTATACCCAAGATGTATTAGCAACTCTTTGGTGTGTTTTATTTGAAATACCACAGGTAACGTTAATTCATCAATCCTCCTTTACAAAAAAAAACCTGTTCCATCTTTGACTATAGAATTCCCATCTCTGAGATGCTTTGCAATACAGAAGCAAAATAAAATAGGGGTAGACAAAATAATAGAAACACCAGAAATGTAGAAGTATTGTTACTGAGTGCAGGCAATATGTGTTAAAGGCTACTATTTGTTTTCTCAAAAGAAAAGCTTTAAGAAAAGCTTAAAGGTCTACCTATTAAAGCATATTGCAATCTTCCACTCTCTTAAGGTCTACTATGTACTCATTACGGTGATGGTGGTGATTGATTGGAAAATGGCAGCAGATGGGTTTAGAGAATCTAATAGCATAATAGCACAATTCTTCTGAGACGAACTCAGCCTCCATTTTAAACCACCACTCAGCCCTAAAAGCTCTTTTGTCAGCTCTGACTTTTTAATTTTTTCCACTGTTTGTTTTCGTAACTCGTTTCCTATTTTGGCCTCACATAATACGAGAAGCTCTCTATATTGCTGCAAAATTTGATGAGCGCCCTTTCCAACCATCTTTTTTATAGCACAGGTATTATTAATATTACAAAACAAGCAAATATTGCTTTAAACAAATATTTAGTTGCTTTAATCTATTATACTAACACTATATATTTTTTTTTACCCATCAGGTGTTTCTCGTGTTTTGTCTGCCTCTCGCATCTCTCAACAGATTTTTCCACAGGCTCAGAAATATTTACTGACTGCTAAAATATATGATGGAAAGCAAGCTAACATATCAAGCCAAAATACAGCAAATATATTAACACAAAGCTGTAGTGTGACACAATCAGGTACAATCCATAACCAGTCTGGTATCCTGCCCACCGCTGGTGTCTGTGAATGCAATTTGTAAACATGCATGAACGAATTTTAAACATACATTACATAACTTCACTGGCTATAATAATGACAATGGATATGCGTGAACATTTTGCTTTAACAACAATACCCGAACTGAAGCATAATAAATTAATACATCTAAGGATGCCTACTCACTCTGCGCATTGGAAGTTGCATACGATAAGCTGTTAATATGCTGAGCTAGATCGAGCTGCACAGTGCATTCCAGTCAGGTTCATACACGGCATCTCATTTTAGTGTGGAAGAGACACTTGCATTAAGAGAAAATATAAAATATACATAAATTCAGTTTTTTTTTTTTCTCTTTACAAAAACATAATAAATACAACGCTTTCATAATCAAGCCCTGCTCCAATTTGTTTTGTTACAGTAAGGCAAAGTTACTAATTATTATTATTTGTTTTTGATTTGAACATGGAGTTCCCTGGGTTGTCTTTTGACAAAAGTGTATGTGATCCAGGCCATCTAGGTTTCTTCTAGCCCTTCCCATGCCACTTAACGTTCACCATCTACAAAGTCCTACCTCCTAGAATTTTGTTCATATCAGCTTTGCTTTCCAGCACTAGGACAACTGTTCAGCATCGTCATGCACAAAATTACAGACATTAAGTCTGTAAAGTGGTATAGCATTATATCATAGCTAACAAACTATCACTGTGAAAGGCAAAACCATAATGATGGGTAAATACAGCCATGAACTCAGAATGACAAATAAATAATTACCATTCTAGACAGATACTAATACCTGCAACATAAAGAATGAAGACCTCTGACAGTTGGCAAGAGGTAGATCACCATGAGTGGGGCAGCACCCTCCCTGTGACATACCAGAGGCTGGCAATAATACATGTAATGGATGGTAAATTTTTTCACAGTGTCATTGACTGGAGATGTCACCTTTACAGACCCACGAAGAGTCATCACTATTATAGCTTACGCATGTTATGTCATGCAATACAAATGTCATGACACTGACCTGTTACAGTGAGCAAAAAAAAAAAAAACTAACCATTATGTATGTTCTTATTCTAGGCATCTGGACACTGTAGATTCCTCTCGCAGCCTTTACCTTACAAAGCTAACTAAACAAAGACACAGCCTTTGTTTGCGTTCAGTTCAGAGTGGTGTTTCATAAAGTTAAAGGTGTAAGTTTCATTCTCAAAAGCGCTTAGCATTTTTTTTTCAGCACTGCCACCATATATCTAAGCAGAGTCAATGTGAAAAGTGCAGAGTGACCACATGCCAAAGTGTCTGTGTGTATGTGTGGAAAAGAAAATGGAATGAAATGTAAAGTGTGTGTGAAAGACGCTTTTGTACCACATCCCGGCTCTTTTCAAGCAACAGAACTCATGAGACCGTGATGCAAACAATCTGCATCACACACATCGTCCAACATGCATTAGTCCCAATGTCATACAATGAGGCTTGTTTGCAGTGTGGTTTGTGCCATTGTGTCCCTTCAAAGAGTTTACTTTAAACACTGATGTCCATGACAGTGGAGAAGGGCAAGAGGAGGAAAGGTTCAGGAGTGAAGCGGAGTGCTACACGTTCATTACCTCACTCTAGCTCTATGTAGTGCAGTGCAGAGGCCCATTGGAGACTATCGCAAATTAGGCCTATGTCTGACCTTTGAGGCAAAAGGGCATGACTAGCTCACTTACTATCTAAGCTTTCCTTTAATGTCCACCTGCTGTAAGGACTGATTACGTCTAAGTATGGTTCTGTCCCAGTCCCTCTCTACCATCTCCCCCAAGTGCTCTCCAGTTCTGGAAGGTGAAGATTCCCTCCTCAAAGGAGCGGCTGGTACTGGGGGTCTCTGAGCGTGAGGAAACTGCCGGAGATCCAACAGGTCTTTGTACTGGATCTCTGGCCTAATCATGCGTAGGCAAGCTTCCCTTGTGCCGTTATCCAGCCCAGGCTGAAGCTCATAGCCCAATATCTTTACCAGGCCACTCTGAAATGGACGAATGGCCTTGTCCCGGATGCGACTGGCCTCTACGGGCTGGCCCCCATCACGCAGGCACACACGAGCCAGGATCTCCCGCCTGCTCCTCAGCAAGATCACCTCTTTTTCCATCCGTGCCCGGCCAAAGCGCTCCACCTCGGCCCAGAAAGTGCGATTAAAGGCTTGATAGAGGTGCCAGTCAAGGGCGTTCCACTGCCGTAACTTCTGCCTCTGCTCTTCGGTCAGGGCCAAAGCAGCCGGGGCAGCAGGCTTTCCCACCCAAACTGACCTTGCTTTGGGCATCTGCTGTCTGGCATTTAAGCTGAAAGACACAACGGCATCAAGAGGCCAGCAGAGGGCATGGCGGAGCAGAACCATGGACTGGTCAAAGAACTCAGAGAGAAGGATGAGTTTGAAATTTCGCCGCACTGTTGCTTCGCCACGCTTTGCAAGAGCCAAAGAGAAGTTGGCATTGTGGTCCAAGCCAAAGTCGAACCACAGTAGGTTGCGGGCGTAGTGGTTGTTGCGCAACCGGGGCTCGTAATATTTGTGGGGGTTGTCTGCAAAGTCACCCAGTCCTTTTGCACGTCTGAATGCAGGGGCAACGTTTTTGTAATAGGCGTAGGAGGACTCAGCTAATGCCACAGGGTCTCGTAAAATGGAGAAATAGAAGGTGTCTGCAGGCATGACTTTTTCCACCTGAAAAAAAAAAGAAAACAGTGTTTAAATTGTTAAGTGTTAAAATTTTGCAAAAGTCTAATCCAAAAATTCTACGGTCTTTTTACAATACTGACAGACCCCACAGACAGTCAGACACATAGAGAGTTCTAATATACTGAAAACATAAGTTTTGATGGTTTGTATATTTTTCTTGGCCTTTTGCCTACATATTAAAAATATCCATGCTTACAGTAGCAATAACCGGTTCTTTATACAGCATACCAATCAAGATAAACAGCTGATACATTTTACTAGTATTGCAAAGCCTGAGTTGTGTGGATTATGCTAGAAATTCTTATTCCCAAAATCCTATGCCTTTTTACATTACTGGCAGACCTCAGAGAAAAAGAGACAAAACGCAAGTCCAAAAGTTCTGATACACCAGGGATTATTTTGTGATTTACAATTAAGGGTCTTTTTCCCCACACAGGGATTAAGTCTAGTCATAGACTATTTTTTCCTTTTAATAAAAAAATCTGAAACTGACCCTAAATGTTAAATTTATTCTCATTTACATTAACACTAACTAAAAACCAAGATTAACAGAGTGGACACATCCCACTGGCACTGCAAACCTGGATTACGCATTCATTTCTAAATATCTTGAACTGAGATTTGCCTTAGAACGGCCAAACACTCACAATCAGCTTGACCACAAGCAGAGTGGGTGGAAATGCCAAGAGACACCTGCGAGACACATTAAGTGAGGCTCTGGGGCATATATTAACTAGTGACAATTACCTCTGAATTCCCTTAACCTTTTTATGCACCTAAATAATGAGCCTCTGAGGTGAGGGAATTGTGACAAGTAAGACTGTGTGAAACAAAGTAAACCCTATAGTAATCAAATCCTTAATTTAAAGCCTTAATGTTTTATATTCTATGTGTGACAGTAGAAGTCACAAACCAATAAAAACCAAAATATATAATAAAGTAATTTAAAAAATAGTGATATACAGTGAAAACACCAAAATCTTTAAGAAAACCTTAATACTAACCCTAGGCCATACCGCCCAGCACTACTGGTATCTATCTGTCCCATCCTACCCCCCAAAAATTCCAAACAAATCTATGCAAACCATCCATGATGTTCCCATGCAAATGTAAAAAAAAAAAAAAAAAAACACTTTATAGCATTCAAAAGCAACTGCTTCCCATACCTCTGGCTTGTAGAAGCGCATGTGATTTGCCATGATGTCAAACTCTACAACGTGGGGGCCCCTGTACCCTTTTACCCTCTGGGCAATGAAGGGTAGTGGATATCCAAACTGGTAGCCCACTGGGAGAGCGAAATATAGGCCCTGCTCCTCACCAAAGCGATAGAGCATGTTGAGAACAGTGCTGCTGGCTGTCTTGTGGGTCTTCAAGAACATGACGTGGGTGTGTGGCCGGCAGGAGCCCTGAGGAGGCAACTGGCTGTTCTCAGGGGAGAGGGAGAACAGAGAGCGTGGTCGCTCCGGCTGCACCCAGCTGAAAGAGAGAAAGAGGAAAACAGCATGAGGCTAATGGTAATAATGAGAAGGGCTGTGGATAAAGAAGTTTAGTTCTGTTCAGCAATACAGTTCACAAGAATAACAATGGCTGTCCTCTGAGTTCTAATAAACAAAGAAATGGGAAGAGAACATTACTGTGAAACAGAAGAATCAGGTTAGATAAGAGAGACAATGAAAGCCTTTTGATTTAGTCAGGAAGAGGGAGCTAAAGCAACTGCACTGAGAGTGAATACAAAAGAGGGTGGTAAGAAGGTAACAAGATAGAACAAACTGGTGAAATAAAACCACCATTGCAAATCCCACAAGTGTTTTTTCCACTAGACGGAAAAAAATGTGTGACCTAAAAATATGAGAAGAGGAACAAAGAGGCAAACAGAGCAGATAAAAACTGATCCTAAAAGAAAGTGAAAAGAAAGTGACATGATTAAACAATAGTGCACCTGTTTTCCAGTTTAACAAGTCAAGCTTAGTTTGTCAATGAACCTCTTGCTAAATTGAAGCACTTAATATTTTTAGAACTAATATCTTAGGAACTATGTACCAATGTTTTTCAATCATCTTACACCTGTGTGCTTGTAATGTGACCATTAACTTGATTTTATTTCAATATGATTTGATTTTTGCCTCTCCTAAAAATGATCAACTTATAATATAAAAAATAGACATGATCCCAATAACATTTGAAATTCGTGATCTTGCCTGTTGTGTTTATTTGTATGTTTGTTCGATAAGTACATAACAGCAAACAGTACAGTACGGCCAGTCTCATATGATCTATGCTTCAATAACTGTGACTCCGTACAAACAAGGTGGACTGCAGTAGGTGAGGAAAAAAAGTATATTTCCCAATATTTAATTAATTCAAATATAAAATATAATTGCTTTGTTATGCTATTATATAGTGTCATTCAATGGTCTTAAATACCATTAATATTGTTTATCGCAATAATTTCTGTGACAATATAAGGTCCACAAAATATTTGTATTGTGGTAAGTTCTAGGCTAACAGTAAACAGTTCTACGTCCCTTTCTTTATATGCTGACACATGGAATAGGAACTAGTATTGAGGCCAAAGGATGCTGCAATTTCCAGCCAGATATACGTGTGGGGCCTCCTGCACGGAATAAGGATGTAATTTTTGTGATTCTCTTGTCATGAATAACAACTCCAACACAGTTTTGGTGCCTACACAAATGGCTGTACACTAACAGGGGTAGGTGGATGGAAGGGTCCGCAAAAGAATATAAGGACCAAGGAAGATGTGGGTGGCAAAAAAAAATCTTTAAAATTTATTCCCAAAGACTAGGGCACAATCTGACCTTTTATTGAAGAGCACTCCCAGGAGCTGTCCAGCGAAGGCAATGACCACAAACACCAGGAGTGCTTTCCACATCAGCCCCAGCCGATAGCACCCCAGCCACCGCATCCTCCTGCAGGAAAAGAAAGAGATGATTATTTTCCATGATTTGTCACACGACATGGGTGTGAATGTGGCAGAATGAGTAGCTCTTACAGAGACCATGAAATAAGCGTAAAGATGGGAGGACAAAGACCAAGCAGAGACAAAGCAGTGCAGATCACTGAGTGAGACAAAAGCAGCAGTAAGGCACGGAAATAAGAATAAGAGAATGGCAGAGAGGGTTAGGAGTTTAAAAGCAAACGGGGAAAGATTAAAGAATTACATTAAATGATAAGAAAGGATGAGGTTAAACACCACAGCATGTTTTTTAATGCAAGCTTTCATTATGTTAGGCCAATTTAAGATATTTGTTAGCTAGTTAGCAAGCTAGATTCAGACAGACTGTTTCTGAATCAGTTTTTCTGAGTTTGCTATTTATAGGTAAAATGAACATTGTTCATTTCTCACTATTTCCAAATAAAAATATTGTCATTTAGAGCATTTCTTTGCAGAAAATGAGAAATGGCTAAAATAACAAAAAAAGATGCAGAGCTTTCAGACCGCAAATAATGCAAAGAAAACAAGCTCATATTTATAAAGTCTTAAGAGTTCAAAAGTAATATTTAGTGAGATAACCCTGGTTTTTAATTACAGTTTTCATGCATCTTGGTTTGTTCTCCTCCACCAGTCTTATACACTGCTTTTGGATATTTGAGTGCTACTCCTGGTGCAAAAATGTAAGCAGTTCAGCTTGGTTCGATGGCTTGTGATCATTAATCTTCCTTTTCATTATAGTCAAGAATTATATAAAATCAAAGAAACTCGTCATTTTTAAGTACTCATTACTGTGCACATTCAACCCTGACCCAGACTAGACTAGACAGGATAAACGTCAACAAGCCTTCTGCTAACCAGTGTTACCACAAAGAGGAAAGAAACAGTGCAGGCTGTTTCTACTTCAGAGCACAGCTCTGCTGCTGTGCATTGCTTGCTTGCAAGAAGAAAGCACGGATTCGAGAGAGCTGAACAAGATAATGTTAGCCAGCTATCTTTAGCTTGCAGATTTTTTTTTCCTTTGCTTTGCAGAAGCTGGTCTGTAACGTTACAGTGACTCATGCGTCCATTCATTTGAATACGTCCCCTCTATCCAGTCAAATGAGCTTAAAACCCATTTCACCTGCATAGAAAACGACACGGCAGATGCTAAGCATGGCGGAATGCAGACGGACAGCCTTTGTTTTGATACGCTTGTCGTGTCTTGCCGCTCACTGGCGGCTCTTTCTCACAGAAACGGTTAATAATAATCACAATAATCCGCTCCGACAAAGACAAGCACAGCACAGCACAGCTCTCATCTCATCCCATTTCATCCTGTGCTCGCGTGTCTCCTCGTCATTTTTCTTCTTTTAAAACCGAGGGAAAAAACCCGGGTCTATAAAAATCCTCCCTCCCCGCGGGTCTCTTACCTCGCCGACCGTCTGCACAGCATGTTAAACGCGGGCCGGTGTGAGCGGAGCTCCAGCAGCCGCCGAGCATCTCGGATTAACCTCCAGCCGGCCGAGACTCAAATCCAGCCGCGGCGCTGAAACCGAACAACTGAGCAGCTGACGGAGCAGCAGAGCGCCCGGGGCTCGGAGCAGCAGCCAGCCCGCCGCGACCTGCACGGATCCGCCCCCGGAGAGCCGCTCTGACACGCCACGCACTGCTCCAGCTTTTCGGCTCAAATCACGAAACATTAGCTTTGTGTTTCGGAACGCGTGTGTGTGTGTGTGCTCCAGCAAAAAAAAGGGCGGGGCAGACGAGTGACTGTGTCTGCGTGCGTGTGTGTGTGTGCGCGCGCTCTGGGACTCATAAGAACAGACACAGCCTGCTGCTATAGGTCTCACCGCCTGACGTCAGGCTTCAGCCAGCGGTTGATTAGTGCTGCTGATGCTGACCACAACCAGAGAACAGAGCAGAGAGAGAGAGATGTAAGAAACATCCAGAGGAGGAGGAGGAGGAAATCCAGGACTGTGGGTGATAAAATAGAGAGAGAACACTACCCGTGCTAACAGTAAAACGCCATTTAATAACTTTCCATACACCATCTGAAACAATGTCTACGAAACAACCATGTATAAATTCTGTAATATCAATAATACAAGCGTATACAAGCATATGGAACGCCAAAAGGCCCACGTTTTTGGGCCTTTTGGCGTTCCATACAAGCAAGGCCTTTAATCGTCTTGGCGTCTAATAAGTCACCTCATTGGTCCACGCATTAAACCCATCAGCCAATCAGGGGCGTCGCCTGTAATTAGGTGCTTGGTCATGCAGCATCAGAGTCGCAAGGTTCGCGGTTTTCACGTAAAATTGGGATTGTTTGAAAATCCAGTAAAAAAAATAGCGTTAGCGGGTTTCGTTTTTTTGGGGCTACTTTAAAAAAATTATCGCGGCCGCCCCCAAAAAAAACAAAAAAGTGGGCGTTGCTTTGAATGTTATGTCAGCACGGCGGGCAAATGTGTACAAATCGACATTGAAATCAGTGTATATAAAAGGCATTAACTGAAATGAAAAACACTGGGGGTTATTAACATAGAAAGGGGGCTTGCAGAATGTACAGAACCCAACTTTCAGAAAAATACTGGATGTGCAATTTAGATAAAAAATTCTGTTGTTTCCCGAAGGGTTTAATTACGGTCATTATTTTATACTAATTACAACACCTGACCCAAATAATCAACTAATCAACTAACTACCTGCCCTCACTGAGGCGACAACGAACCAGAAACACCAATTTATTTCACTGCATAATAAAAACGGTAAAAGTTAAAACGTGTTACAGATGGTTCTGGAGTATTACTGACCTTTTTTAGTGATTTTATGTTGCGACACTCTCAGCTCTCCTCAGTAAGGGCAGTTAGTTCATTAGTTGGTTCAGCTGTGTGTAATATGTTACTAACTTACGAATGGAGTTTTTCCCCAGTGTTGCGCCGAAAAGAGTCCCCTGCTGATTTCTGCAGCTAGGCTGGAAGGTCAGTTCACTCCGCTGTAGCATTAACTTAAAGGATCCAGTGATGTTCAGGAGGTAAATGTACACAGAATAAAACGTAGAGGGGTCTAAACAGATTTATTTACCACAGAATGTGATAGAGGGGGTTTTTGAAAACCCTATTCATTTTTCTCATAGGGAAAAACCGCATAGACACGGAAGCCGTACGAGGACTACAGAATGATGCACGACTTCAGTGGTCTATATACAGTCTATGATCGAGAAAGGGAGACTGGACAGATAAACTCCTCCATTAGTGTGGACTGTTGTGGTTTCAGTTCTAGTCTGAGACGCAAGGTAAGCTGATGTTTTCATTTACCTGATACTAGCTTTTTTTCCCAATTAGCGACTACCTCTACCAACACGTAGCCACAATAGTTTATATTTCACTTGTTCATGTGGCTATATTTCTAATTATTTCTTCAGTTTTGTGTTACTGAGTTGTTTATGGGAATTTTTAAGATATAAAAAGTGTTATATATTCAAAATAAATCAAGTTCCCTCCTGGCCGTCAGTTTAATTACAGTTTGAGGCCACAGTCTTTCTCTGTGTTCATATGGTGGCACGAATAATTTCTTGTTTAGCCTGGGGAAATGCAGTATATAGTGCAGGCTTCACAATAGACTTATATAGTGTTGTTTATATTAGTTGGTCTAGTATTAGAGTTTTGACATTGTATTTATTGTAATATGTAATTATTGTAATATTGTAAAATCTGTCTCATTTATTATTACAGACTCAAAATTGTTTTATGTCTTGGCCTGATGTCCTGACCAACATACGCGTTTCCCATACGCAGATCCCAAAATGTCTTAGTGCCCTTAGTGGCCTCACATTAAGTACAGAATAGCTCTTTTTTCTCCAGCTCAGAAAAGGCAATAAGTACAGAATAGCTCTTTTTTCTCCAGCTCAGAAAAGGCTAAAGCCATGCCTGTTGTGCCACGCCCCTGGGCGGGGCTACTTAAAACCAGACGTAGCTGTGGTCTTTGAATATTCAGTAAAAATTCAGGTGAACCACATTTTGAGGCATAAATGGCTAATTCAAGTAATCAATTTTAATAAGATGTTAACAGCTAAATGTAAAACAACTTTTGTTTTGATCAACTTAAATGTGTCATTTTGCTAGAAAGCATTTAGTACTTGCTCTTTTTGAAATACTATAGGTCATTACAAGTTGTGTAAGAATGCTGCTTGTGAAACTGTTCTTCTGCTTCCATTGCCTGAATAAGCCAATAAAACAAAATAGACAGAAAAACGAGTGAATCAGGAAGAACCCCAGACTAATGTCAACCCATAAATTAGCCAAAATAAATAAGAGCTGAAATCCTGTCATTATTCCCTGCCCACTCTTCCACCAAACTAAAAGAGGAGAGCTTTTTTACTAAAAACAGATCACAGGTAATTCATAATAGAGACCACCAAAATAAATGAACTAACCAGGAAATCAAACCTTTAAGCCCGATTTCTACTTCTGCATACACCAACGCTGTAGCCTGATGAGCACTTCCTCAGAAATGTAACTACATGATGTCCGAGGCCACATCTGTGATTGTTCCTGTAATCCTCGTGTTTACGCCCAAATATTCCCACCTTTGCGGTTTAAACTGAGGAGTGGCACAGAGTCATGGACACGCATGCAGGAGTATAAATGTGCTGTACTTCATAAGGCACTTGTGCAGGCAACATCTTGGTTCAACATAGAAGTATAAACCAGTCGTTGCATTTAGCAGAATCCTCTTTATGGCTGTGTGCTGCAGGTCAAAGACGAGCAGTGGCCCAGCTAATGAGGCCTGAAACATATGAAACATCCACCACACATCTGGGAGCACAAACGCCTCAGATAGTTCAGTGTAATGCCATTTTTCAGATGAACTTTGGATTCAGCATTTCGGAATGTCAAACACCTTTAAAAAGCTTTGTGCCATTTATTGGACCATCACAATTGTTTAAAACAATTTATACAATTTGTTTCAATTTTTTTTTTATAAACCCTATGTTGGTCTTATGATTTTAATTCAGACTTTAAACTCAAATTTGGATTTTAAACCCAAACATCACACCAAGTTGCAATATAAACATACACAAGCTAGAACAGAAAGGTTATCTAAATCCTTCAGTTCCTGCATCACTCTGAAAGTGTTAAGTCACCATCTTGCAGGCTAAACACTGCTCTATTATTTCTGCTATAGAGAAATACAAAAATACTTTGGATGGGAGGATTCATGGTTTTCTTATAAACTAAAATATTCTTTTGTGCAGCTTTAGGGAGCACATTGACGGATTCAGTAAATATTTCCTGAAAGAATATTCAATGAAAGAACATTTGGAAGCAATTTACACCTTGCATCATGAGCTTGAGATCACATGATAAGCTTTCTGAGATCACATTCAGATTTTACTTGGCTGAATAAAACCCCAAGTGTAAACACATCCAGGACACACTGATGAAACAACTAATGACTAACATTTAGAGTTACTTAGAGCTGTGAATTGACAAGAACTTGGTGATATAATACATATGACGACACAGGGGTTACAGTTCATTATAAATACTACTTTGCAAAAAAAGGAAAGCCTAATTTTTATTCCCTCATAACGCATTCCTCGATCTATAATGTTACACAGTGGGGAGCTCAGTGAGTGGTAATGATAGTGACCAATGGCCTCGGGCTAGAATTAAGCTTCATCTTCCAGCTAATGTATGTTTATGTTGCATTTCAATGTGTTGAAAAACACAGTGTGAACTTTGGGCTTTACATGATGTTTATCACATGTTTTTCTGTGTGATTATCATCTATTATCTGATAAACTGAGATTATGTAAATGCATTGATTGCATTACTAATATGCAAACTTCCACGTTAAATGTATATTTAAATATTCTACAGTAATCTGATCATGAGGTACATGTAAACATACTCGAAGATAGAGAGATAGATGTAGATATGAAAGCTGCTCTTTTGACCAGCTTGTTTGCAGTACGTTTAAAAATCAGTTCTTACTGTGTAATATCAGGAGTGTCTGAAGGAGATCAAAGGAGCAGCTGAGGAGCACAGTAGAGTATATGAGGTCAGTTTCTACATTTTGCCTGCTGAATTTCAATGAGGCAGACATCAGGTTTGGATTTTGTGGCTACAGATGGTTCATGCCAGGAAGATTTCTACACTCAGTGTTTCCAGTCTATAAAGCATTAATGTACTTCTATGCAGAATATATGCTCTGGTCACCTCCTGCACTAAAGGCAAAAATATCATTTATAATGAAAGAAAAATGTACATTCATAGGTGTCACAAATTCTAACTAAGATATAATATGTTCTGAAAGAAGCTAGTTACACTTCTGCAAATAAAGATGAATATAAATAAATTAAGCACATAAATGACTAAAGTACACTCACAGGTAATTTACAATATTTGTGTAAAGGCATTTTGTACAAACACTCACCAACCAAAAAAAAACAAATATTGTAAAGATAACAGATGCTGTATACAGTCATGTTTCAGGCAGATATGTAAATGTTTACAGGAGTGGTCTAATTAAACACTGGGACTAATCCTTGAACAAAGATAAACACCATGATAATTGCCTGCTATCTACATGGTCTGACCACTGCCTTCTTTTGGTTGTGTCACGAACAAGAATCCTCCAAACTGGAATAGTATCATCTTTAATGACAATTCTAGGTGCTGAGTCTTTGTGGTGAGCACTTTTATCCTGACTTTCCAGCTGTGGAGTGACACATTGCCCTTACTGCTGGTGTGATGATCTGGGCAGCCATCGCATAAAACAGCCGGCCATTCCTAGTAGTGATATGAGGGACACTGACACTTCTGTGATATGTGCAAAACATCCCGTGGCCACATGTTACCTCTCATGTCACAACTACCAACTGGCATTTTTCTGCAGGAAAAAGTTTGCCAACAAACAGCAAGGGTTTCCCGGGAATGTCTCCAGCAGATTGCAGCACTTCCTTGTCCTGCATGGCTGCCAGATTCATCGCCAATTGAGCAGTAATAGGGCCAGCTGTGACTCCGGCTTTGGTAACTTTCGAATTTGCAGGATCTACAGATACAGATGCAACATCTGTGGGCAAATGTGCCACCAGATGCCATACAGAACGTGTATGAATTCAGAGATAGAGATAGCACAATGGGCTAATAATTCAGTTTTACCTGCTTTCAGTGAAAACATTTTTCCCAATAAACATTAGCTTTATTACATTCACATATTAACTTTGATTTGATTCCAACAACTCTTTTTGTTGCATTGTTTTTTTTTTGTCAATAAGGGTATTTTACAATTCACAAGGTGCACTTGCCTACTGATGGCTCTGTTTTGTTAAATACACACCACCATGCACTCGAAGAGGAACTTAGAAAACAGTATCAGTACTTCTGCATTTACAGTATGCTTACGATGCCGCTAAAAAAGGAATCAATAGACAAAAACTCAACAAGGAAAGGAAATCATTTTAGATTTTACTATGATTTTGTTTAGGGTCAAGGTTATTATTAGGTTAAGGTTAAGGCTGAGATGTAATTTTAGGTAAGATAATGTGTGATTGTGCTTATCTGTATTACATCAGTAATTTGTGAACATGCACAAAAGCAGAACTATACTTAGAAGAAATATTACAATTCCTTGTAAGTTTTGGATGCGCTGTACATTGCTGGAAAAGAAAGAAGAAATTAACCTTAGCATAATTTTGAAGCTGAACATTTTTTATTGAATGTTTGATTCTCATACTTAACTCAAACAATGTTTGAGTTCACATACTGAATTAAAAAATGGGCAATGTTAGTACTAAAACAGATTTTTAGTTCTTTGAATAAGTACTTAAATTTGAAATTACACTACATAACATTACATTGATGGCAGAGTCAGTGCCCAAGTATGTACTAATTGACCCTTATTGATAGCAAGCCAGAAGAGCTTACCAGAGTGCACCAATAGAGGTTTTTTATTACATTATACAGTCAAGGAAATCTAGACACACTGTGAGTATTTCAAATATTAGTTTATACAGTACAGAAAATGCTGTTTCAAAAAACAATAAAAAAACTTAGTGCAGATTCTCGTTTTCCAGTCCTGAGACAGCTGCATATTTTGTTGCTTGGTTTTCCTATTTCTATCCAGCTTACTCAGCACACGCAGGGTTTGAAAACACATATTACACAAATTGTATCCTTAGGGTTAGACTGTGGTTAGAACCAGTGATTAATGACTGACATCTTGTGCTTAAGGACTTGTGTTCCTTGACTCGAGGCAAGACTTTACCTTGTCATCTTAAACTGACAATGTCTATTGATTCTGATTTCCGCGGTAGTAGAAGGTAGTAAAACAAAGTAAGTTAGTAAGTAAATATGAATAGTGACTATATGTCTTGAGATGCCAAAGAGGCAGTGCTGAAATATTGAGTGTTTTCTTTGTGTATAAATTCATGACTGAAAGACATAACACAGACACATAAATGTTAAACAGCCTGCAGGAGTCTGGCCTATATGTAGGATTAAAGCCTCTAATCGTTTCACTATGGGGAACATACGAGGAAACCAGCTGGCCTTGACCTCTAAGCATATGCATGGCTAGAAGGAGGATTCCTTTCAAGTTTTTCCTAAATAGCTTGTTTATCAACAGAGAAATTTTAGACTGAAATGTTATAACTATAAGTGGGGCAAAAGATAAATTAAGCTCTCATCATGAGAGTGTTCTGAGAATACAGGCACCTATTTACCTTTCACCTTTTTTTCCATTCACAGTTTAGCATAAGCACGTGTCAGAAACACAGTAGAGCAAAAGAGCAATTTTCTACAGAGAATGTCATGCTTTAAAAGGCTTAAACCTCTTGCAGTGTACAATATGTGGTGTTAGGTCTCAAAGGCTACATTCACACAGCAGGTAAAAAGTGTCCCAGATCCAATCTTTAATGTCATGTGACACCAATTCGTCATGGCCACACACTGAAAGGAAATAGGACACAAACTAAAGCAGTGTCTTTGGCTGAATAATGTGTCCTTTTTACAGCAAGCTTCAACACATTCTCTGTGATAATCCCAGCTCTCAGTCTAAACTTTGTCACATGTGATTCTGGCAGGAATGAAACCGAAACTTCACGTGAATCTTTGCAGTTTTGCACAGGCACATGATTTATGCACATGATAAGGGTCACATAAATAACCTCTAAAATAAACATTGGATTTGGTAAGAATATTTCGGCAACGTTCACCTATGGTAAACCTAATTTAAACATTACTTTTAGTTTAAGATTTGATTTATGTTTCAGTGTTTTTATGTAAGTCTTGAAAATGTCTTAATTCTATAGAGTCATAATCACACACTGAATGTGTCAGATTAATACATTTCCCATGTATCAAAAAAAAAATCAGTAAAAAGATTTTAATATAATTTTATTTCTATTTTTTTCCCTATATTCTCCCCAATTTACACAGCCTATTGCCCAACTTACTCATTAGGAATCCCCAACACCAGGATGGTGAAGACTAGCACATACCTCCTCCAACACATGTGAAGTCAGCCACGCCTCTTTTCAAACTGCTGTTGATGCAGCATTGCTGAGTAACCAGCACTCTCAGAGGAAAGTGCAGCGATTCGGTTCTGATACATCAGCTCACAGACACCTTTTGCTGAGCGACATCACCCTTTGAAGTGAGGCCATGATCTGATATTGTATCACAATCTAAAGACATTTTCATGATGCATAATAGTTATTGCAATATTTTGACATGCAGTGTCAAAAGCATCTTAAACTGCTATTCAAACCACTTTGCAGTGATTTTCATTCAATTTTTTTTTTTTTGCTGCATGTCATCCAATTAATCCAGACTAATTATGCTCTTTCTAATGAATGTATAGTTAGGACAGTGTTATTTATAGAACACATTATGCTTTAAGAAAAACATTTGTACAATACACAAATTTAACACAATATGATCAAATATTGTCATATTTTACACCTCTACCAGCACCTAGGTTTGCAACCATTGATTATTGTGGTAGTTAGCTAATCTGATGATTATTTGATTTGGTCAATGATTTTGCTAAACATGAAATTTAATTAAGTGAGTAAATGTATAATCTGTTGTGTTCAGGCACAAAGGGAGTTAAGTGTAAACTGTGTAAGTGAGCATTTTGCGAAGTGCAGTGCAGTTACAAACTAACACATTTTTATAGTCAACATTTTGCTTTATAATAATCAACATATCAACTAATCACTGCAGCCCTACCAGCACCCATCACCAACAATATATCTCTAACTGAAATTGTTCCAACCTTACTGTTCATTTATACAGTGGATGGTTCGTGACAAGCATGCATGAATCCACTTCTGACTGACCTCTTTACCATAATTTACTCTGACTTTGTCAGCCTTATTACAGTGCCAGCTGCCAGAAGACTTGGATGCACATATGCTGCACACACCTGACATCTGGCATTGAACCTTTTGCCTCACAGCAGAACAGCTATTCTGTCTACAAAAACTGAGATGAAGCAGCATCTGTTTCACGGAGGAATTGCCATCTTAGACTCCGCTTCATGAAACGTCAGCATGAATGGGCAAAATGCTTCCAACCACAATCAATACTCTGAACACAGGGGACTGCAAAACGGGTCTCGCTTTTTTACTTGCAGGCAAGTTGGAAACAACAGAACAGTGAGCGAGGATGGACAGCACACCTGTCTAACTCTTGTGGCCCAGAATCTCTGCATTAATATTTCACCAGGCAGGGGGCAGTGTCTGTTAGCATGGCTGTCTATTATTTAGCAGGATTGTGGCACTTATGTGGAAGAGGATAGAAGCCAGTGCCAGGAGACAAAGTGTGCTTTTTCAAAAGATAAGAATGGATCATTGTATTTAAATTAGGATGATTACTTTAAAATGTGGCAGTATTTATGAAGAATGTCGCATTGTTTGTGTTTCTGGAATCAGAATCCATGCAAACCACTGGCCTAATGGAATTTCCTAATAACCTCAGGAATGTGAAGACATCTGACTTGGTTACATTGTGCTTCCACACAATCACAGCCACCTGATTTCACATATGAAAATCATCACCATTCCATTGTAATTTAATATGTTTTATACGTGTGTATGCAGTGTTGTGCTGAAGAAGTGAGAACACAGTTTTACACAATCACCATTTGTATCTAAGTGCGCTAGATATGTGCTCGGGTCATCAGGTTATTGGCTAGTTACCTAAGAAGGATAGTTAGCCTACTTTCCTGAAACTCGAGGAGTTTGATTTTCCACTTGCCTTGTGTGCCACTGATGGGCAGTTGCATGTAGGCTAAGTGTTATTGCAAGCTGTGTTAACCTAAAATGACACCATTAGTAATGATATCAGATCTACATGTGGAAGATCTTGATCTTTTTAAACCATTCCTACCAAATATTTTCTTTAAATGAAGGCTTTGATTAGTGTAGGGTTTACTTTTTCCCACACAATTACACCATATTTGAAGAAATCAGACTGCTTTAGCAGAAAAACAGCTGAAGAATGTAAACAATAGATCTTAAAAAGAGATACGCCAACAATTTTAACAAGGCTTCCTTTAGAAACTAAAGATTTTAAATAGTTTCATAAGCACTATGACAAACCTAGAATACTCAAAATATAAGTATTTAAAGATATATGTATCAACTTTTCTATATGTCACAAGTTAGACACAAGTTTAAAATCACATTACAATTAAGTATTTAAATGGCTGTTTATCAGTCACAATTCCTTTGGTTCTCCAGTTAACAAACACATTTAGTACACTGGTCAGTAATACACTGCCTGGCCCAAAAAAAGTCGCCACTTTAAAAACACTCTCACACACTCTAATATTTTGTTGGACCACCTTTAGCTTTAATTAGGGCACTCATTCGCTGTGGCATTGTTTCAATAAGCTTCTGCAATGTCACAAGATTTATTTCAATCCAGTGTTGCATTAATTTTTCACCAAGATCTTGCACTGATGATGGTAAAGTCTGAATGCTGCACAAAGTCTTCTCCAGCACATCCCAAATATTCTCAATCGGGTTAAGGTCTGGATCCATGTGTGAAAATGATGATCTCAGGCTCCCTGAACCACTCTTTCACAATTCCAGCCTCATGAGTCCTGGCATTTTCATCTTGCGATATGTCTGTGCCATCAGGAAAAAAATCCATTGATGGAATAACCTGGTCTATATTCAGTATATTTAGGTAGTCAGCTGATCTCATTCTTTCAGCACATACTGTTGCTGAACCTAGACCTGACCAACTGCAGCAACTTCCGATCATTTGCTTAATTAAATCCAGGTGGCGAGTGTATTATACCTTAAGATACAGTATTAATATATTTAAAAGGACTATAATTACTGCTCTTAAATCTTTTTTGCAACTTGTATCCAGAATTTTAGGGAATATTATTATGCTGAATAAAGGCCAATTCCGATTCAAGATATGTGGACAGATTATCAGGTTATTGGCTAGCTACCTAAGAAAGGTAGTTAGCCTACTTTCCTGAAACTTGAGGAGTTTGATTTCCCACCTGCCTTGTGCGCCACTGATGGGCATTTGCATGTAGGCTAAGTGTGATTGCAAGCTGTGTTAACCTAAAATGATTCCAGCTGTACTTATATATAAGTCATAACTCAGTTTCTAATGGTAAAAACTCAAATTCATGATCTCTATTGTGCTCTATCATTTTAGAGGTCAGCTATGAACGATTGATTAGTAATAATATCAGATCTACATTTTTAAAGCCATTCTGACCAGCCTTTTTTCTTATTGTAATTCTTATTGTGATTTTGACTGGTCCTATATTATATATGTTATCCATTGATTTACAGGTAATTTCACCCTCTCATATCTGTGAATACATTTTTTACTTGTAAAAACTACAGATAATATCTGATAACTAGTCTAATGACAACTACTTTTTTTACTATTGTTATCATATATCTACACTATAATTCAAGTGAAATATAACTACACAAGAACCCTCCACACAAAATACATTTACAAACATCAGAGTGTGTGTGTGTGTGTGTGTGTGTGAGTGTGTCTGTGTGCCATACATGTTTGAGAGGCCATATACTGACTATTAAATGGCTGGCCAAGTTAGTAGTTACTGCCAAATAGGATCAGCTCAACAGGCTTACCCTCCCTAATCGACCCAAGAGAATAATCTGTGTAATTCCCAGGTGGTTGGAAACGGCAGGGAACGACCTGTTGACCGAATTAACTCAGATAAATCTGTACCAAGCTCTTTTTTTGAAGAAGAAGCAACGAAACAGAACTGATATTGCCATAAAAAAGGGATAAATAAAACTTTAGACACGATAGGCACTGACATGGGCCATGCCTACAAACTAAGAAAAATAAGTACAGATTTGTAGTTAAAAGGGTACAAAGCTTGTCTCTGGGGTTGTACCTTATATTGAGGTACAACAGAGTGCCTTTCAGTGACAGTCAATTTCTGTACCCATGTTTATAAACATTACTATCAAGATTATAAACATTATTATCAACTGAATATGTGTCAAGAACTTGATGATCCAAAACTGTCTGGCTTTTAAATACAATTGTATAATTAAAATATTTATTGTTTATTGATACAGTGATACAGAATACTAAATGTACATTTTGGCTGTTTAAATGGTACAAATCTGTACTTGTTGCTGTTAGAAAAGACACATCTGCATCTCTAAAGACCAATATTACATCTTTGCGGGTACAATTATGAAAAGTCTACCTTTGAGTACAAGAAAGTACTTATATCGTTCCTCTGTTTTATAGTGTGTGAAAATGAATGATACTATTATAAACTATTTAGCCAGGTAGTCAGATTTAAAGATGTCAGCAGTGACTGGGTATTATTTCTGTAAAACCAGTTTCACTACCTAAAAAGTCCCTTTTAAAAGTTTCAGTCTTCCTTTATGACAAAAAAAAAAACAGAAACACGATACAACCTCAAAACCTACTGACGTCTGAGAGAGGAGAAGAGTTGCTGAAACTCTCCGAGAGGCAGATTGAGCAACTAATCCCAGACTAATCGGGTCTGAAACTCTTTAAAACCACAGAAAACCAGCTCCTAGTGAAGTTGTGTTCACTTCTGAAGGACCCGTCTACTCACTCTGTTAGTGGAGCTGCTGTTTGAGCGCGGTCTGCGAGGAGAATGGTCCTAAATTCCTCCTCGTCGCTGCGGTTAGTGGATAAAGCCCCTCAGCCCTGCTGAACTGCACTCTCTCCTCCTCATAGTCCCGCTCATCCTGTAGGAGCCCCGCCGCTGTGAAAGGGCGCGAGAGAGCTGACTTTATTAAAAACACACACTTCTGGGGTTAAAATAACTAAAAAACTGCAGATAAAAACACAGAGACTCCTCGCCGAATGGCCGCTCCTGCGCCTCCCTCTCCGGCGCTCTTGCTGGTCTTGTTGGTGGTGTGTTTATAAGTAGCTGAAATCTGCTGGAGATCTGCTGCTGCTGCTCCGCCGCCGCCGTGTTCCGCCCCCATCCCCCACACTGAACCCCCGTCTGGCACATCGCGGGTCGGTGAGCGCGCGCACGCACGCTGTCCGCTCAGCACAGAGCAGCGCGGTGTGTTCAGCTAGTAAACACACACACACACACACCTAGCTCACCTCAGCTGGGCTTAGTGTAGAAGAATGCTGTGCTCAGGGACAGTGGCGGATCTAGAGGATTTTTCTGAGTAAGAGGGGCCACAATATTCAAGGAGGGTCCAAGTGTTATTCTATTCAAATGTATTTATATAGAGCTTTTTCAACAAATGTTGTCACAAAGCAGCTTTACAGAGAAAACTAAGGAGGAACCAAAGCACAGTTAAAGGAACCAATCCTCCTCAGGTCGACCCGCTCAGTACAAACAAATAACAGAACAAAAACAACAGTACAGAGAGATAATGTGGAGCTATAGCTAATGTAACAGGTACTACTTTATGAATGTGAAAAGGTGAAGGGCAAATAATTTGAGTAGATGATGGACACATGGTAGATACTGGAGAGCTATTGCTAATGTAAAAACAGGTACTAAGTTATGAGTTTGAGTAGATGATGGGCTCATGGTAGATAATGGAGAGCTATGGCTAATGTAGATACAGCTACTAATTTATTAGTATAAGTAGATGATGGCCACAGTTGATACTGGAGAACTATAGCTAATGTAGAAACAGGTTCTGAGTATGTCTGGGTGTGATAGTTATATGCTCAATGTTACTGTTAATCAGTGCAGGGTTGTAGAGCAAGTAATGCAACACAGCAGGTATTGAAGAGCCAGGCTGGGCAACATCAGGAACAGGGCATTTCGACACATGAAAACAGAAAGGAAAGTAAGAGAAAAAAGCGGGAATTAGAATGGAATTCAGGCAGTCCAGCTGGGCATCTCAACACGTGTAAGAGAAAGAGAAAGAGAGAGAAGAAGGAAAGAAAAAGTGATAAGGTTTTGTAAAACTCTACTGGAGTGAAATGGGCCTGTTGCAGAACACAGGGCCTGGAACCATGGATGTACACCCTGAGGACATACCGGGGAGAAAGAGAAAGAAGATCATGTTGAAACACTTTAATGTAATTTTAAAAAAGTTTACGCAGTAAAATGTATAGAGTTAATTTTTTACACAAAAAATTAATCTTCAATCAAAATATTAAGAATCAAAAATGAAAAAGTGTGTCCTGCAAAATCTGCAGTGATGATTCAGGTACAGATCTCCTGTCTAGAATTTTCAGAGAGCTTGCTGAGGCATTTCTGCACAAGAACATCACCAGAATCAGGAAAGTTGCCTTCACAAACATTTTCCTTTTAATATTGAGTGATTAACAAAAGTATTAGTATATTATTTTTCATAATTATTTATCAATGCACAACTATACTGTTATTCAATTTATCTTCTTTTCAAGACACAGTTCCATTTCTAGATTATTCAGTCTGAATGCGTGATCCTGGCTTGTATACAGATTTTTGATTGGACACACCATTCTTATATAAACTTTGATAAAATCTGTTCTCCCATTAGGAACAATTGTGGGAGCGAAAGTGCACGCCCATCTATTGTAAGCTACTTCCACTTGACCGATTCACATTCTTTTGTATAATCTCAGCGCAGGCCTTGTTCACCAAAATTCATGAAATCCCACAGAGCAGCTAACCGAGCTTTAGTCCAGAGATACTCTGACTCACAATCCTCTTTTTATAATTTTTCAATCCTTCGTTCACGTTAGCAACCAATAGCTATACCATAGCAACCTCTTAGCAAAGAAAACAGCAATATCACAGCAACATCATAGCATCAACCAGGGTGGACTGCTGCAACCTAGCACAGAAAGCTTATATTATCAGTCGTTTGGCTAATGCTGTGCTGTTTCAAGTGTGTTTTTGTATTTGCCTAAAATAGGAAGAAGACGTAAAGGAAAGAAGTGTGAAAATAATACTGTTAGTATGAATGCGCTTGTCAAACTTAGCTACCATTGACAGCCTTGCTCAGCATTGCTACCCCAGTATTATTCATAAACCAAGTTCATCAGACCCCTTACTGTGTCTTTGTATTTCAATCATGTCTGTGTAAAACACTTTGAATGTGCCACTCTGTATTAAAGCTGCTAAACAAATAAACTTGCTTTTGCCTGGTCTTGAGATCTAAAACTAGTAAATATACAGCTTAAGGTTCTGAGACAAGCCTTGAGTCCTTGAGTCACAGGAATTGATACATTCAACAAAATGTGGTTTTATGGTGCGCCAAAAAAGGCTTTTCTGTATTTTTGTCTTGTCTTGTTTTTGGTCTCATCCCAGAAAAACTGAGTCCCCTTCTCTCCAGATGTCTCCCTATTCATATCTTAAGACTTTTTCTGGGCCACTATTGCTTTTGGTTTGCTCAAATCATGGAGTGAACATCAGATTTCTCTGTGAACTGAGATGTTCTGCTTACTGCTGTTATCAGAATGCATTTGCTTTGTTGAGCAGAACTGAAAATAAATAAGTGAGCTATAGCAACAGGATTATAAAGTACAAGACAGCGATTTCAATTGTTTAGTATTTTTAAAATAACAAAAAAAGGAAATGAACCTAAAGCAAAAGTTTGGCGCCTTTCATGTTTGTTCTGATGACCCTTTAATGAGGGTAATTTATTCAGGTGTCACTGCACCAATACTCCAGTCTCCTAAATGTGTTTTACAGTCAAACAGAGTTTTAAATTAACCACCATGTCAGTGTTACTGCAGTGCTCAGAATGATCAACCACCATATTGTGGTCCTAAGGGGTCCTAACCATTGAAGAACAGAGTGAATGGAAGATAAAAGTTACAGTGTAACTTTAGGACTACAGTATGTAAATAAAGAACTACAAATTGCTTCTATGTGCTCAATAAGGCTGAACGTAATGAAGTGCACAGTGAGTGTAGAAATGAGAGTAAAGGAGGTGTTAATGTTACATGTTGGTCAGTGTATAACAGGCACATATTTTCACTGCAGTCAGTGAAGGGAACACACCACTCAGAAAGTCAGTAGCAAAAGAAACACATAAACGTTATAATAAACTGTAGTGAAGGAATAAAAAGAGGGCAAAGGCAGGGTGCAAACTTAAGGCTGGTTATTTGAGTCCACAGAAGTAGCATGAACAAAAACAGGAAAAAGAAGGAAAACAAAAAAAAACGAAAGCCAAATGCAAAATTAAGAAGCAAATAGGAAGGATTGGCTGCCCCTTCACCTCCTTCTCACTCATCTCTCCTTCCTTTCATGTTGCATGTGAAGAGAGTGACTAATTGCTTTGTTGTTTTTAACTCTTTTTATTCTTTATCTCTCACTGTGCTTTGAAATGATTACACACACTATATTGCCAAAAGTATTCACTCACCTATCCAAATAATTGAACTAAGCTTCCAATCACTTCCATGGCAACAGACTGCACGCAGACTGCTTCTACATTAGTGAAAGAATTAGTTGCTCTCAGGATCTCAGTGAATTTCATCGTGGAACCGTGATAAGATGTCACCTGTACAAGAAGTCCAGTTGTGAAATTTCCTCACACAGACAACTGTCAGTGGTAATCTAACAAAAGATTAAATAATCTACTGGGAAGGAAAGCAACTAGATAAAACAAGTTATACCTGTCACAATTGTTTAAATGACATAAAAACCGAATGTTTTTTCTTTTTGATGTTTGTTTTTATTTTTGTGCCATACTTGTACCAAAGGTTCAAAATGCTATGTAAAAAATACTTAGTGTTACACTCAGTATTTCAAATACTGAGAGTTTACTTTAATATGCTTCTGCTAACACTCAAGAAAAGAAATGAGAAATTATACTGCGAGAAAACATCTAAAAAAGTCGGCCCAGTACTGAATCAATAATAAATTTAGGATGGAGAAAAAAAGAGAAGGTTCATGGTCTGAAGCAATGCTGCGTTATCTGTCAAAAAGTATTCAGCTTCAACAGAAATAAAATGTTTGCAATTGTGACAATGTTCAAATAATTATGGCAGTATAAATTGCAGTTTTTTTTAACAGTGACTCTGAAATGTTTTTATTAGCTAAATCATGAGTTGAATCGGAATTGTGCATTTTTGCTAAAAGTTCGTTTTTTGTCACACCTGCTATGGAACTGTCTGGAACACAGCTTCTGACTCGGTTCTCTTACTGGACAATCACTACTTGAGCACTTCAACAATGCATCTGTCAGTCATGTGAATCCAGTTTCCTCCAATCACCACTCGCTATCTGTGTTCAGCTGGGTATTATTACTTGTCCCTTTGTTTACCTGTCTGTTTGGTTTACTTGTTGCAAAGTATTGCCACTGTTTTTGAGGGTCATACTAAGTAGTTCTCTTTGATTGCATCTCTGTGTTTTGACTAATTTTTCTCTGTTTGACTTCAGTTTTGGTCATTCGCTTCTGGCCTGGTTTTTGTGCTGGCTTTTGAGCCAGCCTGTTTCGGTTTTTGATTTTCCATTTTCAACTGGAGTTTTCATTCTTATGTTTTACTAATGGCTCTTGTTAGTTCTAACCCTAGTGGTTTTTTTTTTTACTTTGTTTTTCTGGTTTAGTCTGTTCTTTTAAAGTTCATTCTCTTGACTTTTACATTAAGTTCCTCACTGTTATCTGTAACGCTATACTTTGCCCTCATCTGTCCATATAATATTTTTCCAGATGATGTATGGAACATCCATGTGGTCTTTGGTAAATTGAGATTAACATTTGGTTTAATTTTTTATTTTTTACCAGTGGACCAATTGTCTTTTGCTGTTACCCTTTTTCTTACTGCTCTCGAAAGAATCTTAACAGAATGCCTTCTCCTATTGAAAGTAGTAACAGTTTTAAGACTTAACTTGTGGATTGATTTATACTCAGGTATTTAGCAATGCTTTTGTTGAATTTTCCAGCTTTGCACATCTCTATAACATCAACTGAGGTCTTTTGAAATATGTTTTTTTACAAGGTGTGGTTACACTTATGTTTTCAGAAGAACAGATTTTCACTAACCAGGCTTTGTGAGTTTTTGTAAAATCCACATTTCTCTCTAAACTTAAAGTCATTAACACAGTTCACTTACTTGTTCTACCCTGCTCAATAAAAGGCATTCGTAGTGATTCTGTCTGTGTTATTAGTTATATTGAAAGAATTCTGTGTTTCTCTATAATTGTGATCAGACCACATTTTAGCAATCAAAGCAGAATAAAATTAATTCCAAAATAAGTTCACTCTTACTCCCTGTCTCACAGCTGTTGATTCATATGCAGTCATGTAAAATACAGTTACTAAAATAGTTGATCACTAAGTACACTGTGAGCCCCTTGCCTGTCTGTGTATTTAGTCCACTACTGGGCTGTTATCCCTCCCTCCATCTGTTTCGGTCACATACAATATTCCAGTAGAACAAATGGTCCATTCATTGCAGAGCTTCCCTCTGCCTGCTAATTCTGAATAGGGTAACTCGAGGGGACTCCACTGGATCACAAGTTCCAGTTGACTCCTCAGAGCTGCATGAAATGAGATTAAAATATCAAGGAAGTTTTCCATGTCTTTAAGGTTTATCTGCTTCCAAATTTGCAAAAGTAAATATTGTTTTTGGAAAACATTTAAACACTTCCCACAAGCTGTAGTACATTTTGTATGGAAATGTTTAGAATGAATTATATATGTGTTTTAAAATGTGGCTATAGAGATTATAAAATAAAAATGTATTATACACTACTGTGTTTTGTTCAGGTAAAGAAGGTTACTATTGACCAGCATTTAAAGTACTTTATAGTTTGCTTTAATTATTTAAAGTTATTTCTAAAAACTTCCTATTGATCTATTTAATATGTAAGAACAAATCTACACTGACATACCAAAAGTTTCTTGTCCCATGACTTGAAAATGCTATGAAATATGCATGTGGTGCCTCCGGTACTGAATTGTTGTACAGATGCTGTTCAAATGGACATTTCTAGTAATGCCATTGGTCACAATCATTTCCACCCACTGTGCTGTCCACTGTAAGTAGTAATGCCTTCTATTACATAATTCTGGTATATATGTGACACTGTGGGTTGAGAAATGTTCATCAAAAGCTTTGTCCCATCCATCTGGCACCCACTATGAGGCTTCACTCAAGCTCATATAATTTATGTCTCCTTGCTATGAGCAAGCAGGCCAGTGTACAACCTTATCAACAAGATAACACCTCACAATTTTTACAGGTGTGGGGGTTCAAGCCATTAAAGGGACCATTTTATAATCGGTATACACAATGCTGTCCTGTTTTGGCCGGTGTACAATACACCTAATCTGTAATGTATAATGTATAAGATAGTAAAACCTAGCCCTGCAGTACCCCTGATTTATTTTTGTTTATATAAATGTTTAAATGTGTAATAATCTTGACTGATTAATATTTATTCACCCAATATTCACACGCACCAAGCCCACATTTTATCCCAGGCACAGGTTCTGCACAGCTGAAATCTCTAAATCAGTTCTACAGGTATTGTAAAGAATCAACAATAAAGAAACAGCAACAAAAATGGATGCAGATAATGAAACCATGTTTTTTTCCATGAAAAAAAAGACTCAAATAGGTAGGAAAATGAATGGGCATGTTAAATTTTATTCAGATATGCGACAAAAATGCACTTTAAATATTTCACCAAAATCGCTAAAAAAAAAAGTAAGCATATGGTATGTCGTTTTGGTGTAAATTTCCACCAATCATGAAACACTGTTTTTTCCATGATAAATGACTCAAACGAGTGGGAAAATGCACGGGCATGGTAAATTGGACCAAATGTTACTCAGACAAAATTCACTTTTCAATTTTCACAAATATTGCCAAAACACGTAAAGATGTGTATAGAAGTATAAAAAATGTTTTTAGTATAGAAAATTCCCATCCTGTTTCTTGACAGTCTGCCATCTTGAAAACAATAGCTATAGACTAGAGCCAGAGGTGTAAAGTAATGAACTACATTTACTCACATTACTGTACAAATTCTCACAAATGAAGCTTCAAGTTCAGTGATTAATATGGAAACACGGCCAGAATGCTTTACTGCTTTAAAAATTGTATTTGTAGAAAAAAGGTGACACCAATTACAACACCAACAATATGTACTGTTTATCTCTGAAGTCGTTGTATGTTTCTGAGTCTGAATTAGTAATGACTGTGAGAGCGTGTCAGTGGATCTCGTGTTCAAGGTGTGCACTAGGCATATGTATCACATTACACAGGGGCCTCCTCCTGAGCTTTGGTCTAGACTTTCACGTTTCATATGTGCCTATGCTGGCATTTTTTCAAGCCCGCCCAGACATACCTCAGGCTAGTGTAGCATCTGGAAATGGAATATTTAAGAATGTAAGTTACAGTTTAACAGTACTTTCATGTTTAAATCTAACCATAAGCATTATAATCTATGATGCACACAGTAAAACAAAAGTCAATTTTTCTGAAACAGGGATTAAGCCTAGGCTTGGCCTACACAGCATTTTGCTTAAAGAGAGAAAAAAATATAGTCTATAACTAGGCTTCATCCTTGTCTGGAAAACTGACCAATAGTCTATAAAAGAATATAAATTTTACTTTAGTATTACATTCAGTAAATAACCCACTCATTACTGTCACAGTGAAAGACCTACAGATCTACAGTAAAACAAAGTACAGTGTTTATAGCATGTGATTATATAATATTGACATCAAAGAATGCTAAAATGTACCTAAACGTTTTTTTTTTTTGTTGTTTTATTTTTTTTATTTGTAAAAACATTTGCTGTTATTTCATATGAATTTTAAACACACCAAAAATATCCTATGCCAGCTTATCTATTAAAGCCAACCTGTCAATGCTAAGCAGCAATTCTGTTTTGTTTTTTAAAGGGAGAACACCAAAATAAGTAAATCATGGCAATTCTTGAATAAGGGTGACTGCTCTATGCTGCTTTTTGCTTTAAGGCAACCTGAAATTATATTTTTTACTTTTTGAAACCTTGTTAGTCTATGTCCCTACTCAAATTAAGCTTAAATTATCACATGATCAATTTACTACTATAAAATGTAGTTAGATCTGACATCTTACAAATACAAATCTTTTTGTATTTTATAATCATCTCACTAGAATATAAAAAAATAGTGTTGGCTCAATTCTAAATGTTAGCGTTATTCTTTGCTAATATATAGGGCCCTGAAATCCATTGTATATATTTTTTTTTTTCAGATTGCTTTTTGTCCTATTTAGATGTATAGGGTTATGCTCAAATCAAAAATCTTTTTATGTTTTAAGCCTCAATACTACAATTCTGTCTATGTTCTCCACTTCACAGAAATCAAAAAGTTGTTTCACATCATTCAGCAACACCATAGATTAACCATTAACAGGTTTAAAAAACTTGATACAAAAAGTCTTCACCTATTTGAATTTACACTGGTATAATTTACATACAGATTTTTATGGAACCAAGGGTTGATGTTCTATGGCATCAGTCAAAGAACCATTTGAAGCATCTTTATTTTTAAGATTAAACACACTGGCTTCGTAATCACAGGAGAAAACATAAGTGCATCCAGACTTCTCCATCTTGCAATACTGTTTTAGTGTATTCAGAAAGTGACATCTAGAGGTGAATTGAGCACGAGCACACACTAGCTGCCTTTTGCTTCAACACGCATTTAAACTGACCTTATGTTTTGTTTTTGTCTGATTCACAATAAAACTTTAACTTAAACTCTATAGCATTTTGCAAATATGCATCAGAAATATACTTGTGTGGTCATTTTTCAGTAATAATAAAGTTAACTTTATTAATATATGTATATTAAAGGATGTAGATTAAACATGTACTGCATATACACAACTGGATAAAATTGTTGGGACACCAGCTTATTTATTTTTTTCCCCCTTTTCTTTCTTTAAAAAAAAAATATCCATGCTTTAAAGAAGACTTTCCACTAGATTTGGGAGTGCTGCTGTGAGGATTTAATTGTATTAAGAAAAAGGACAATAGTGAGGTCAGTATGTTGGATGATCACCACCCCTCCTCATCCACAACTCCCCAACCTATCCCGTTAGCATTGGAAAAGACATCATCATTCCAGAGAAAACAGGTAATCTGCTCCACAGCTCAATACTGATGGAGAATTAAACACCTCCAGCCCATGCTTGGTGCTAGGAATAGTAATAGATTGTTTAAGTTTATCTGCAATGTTCCTTCAGCAATACTTCTCTATAAGAGCTAGACAAGCTGTATGTCGGCAACTAGTGCGGCTTAAAGTAGCTGAATGCATTTAATAGAAATGGTGTCCACAAACATTTGAACATATAGTGAATGTTTTGTTTTTTAGGTCCAAATGTTACTTTATTTGATATTTAACAATTTTTGTATCCACCTGGCTATGGATCTGATCAGATTATGCATTTTTAATATCAAATAGATTCCAACACATACACCATTTATCCCAACATGCAACTATATTTGATACAAGAGCACAGATTAATGCTCAGCTCTTTTGAGGCATAAAAGTATGCCACACACAAGGAGTAACTGATATCCATTCATTTCCAAGCAATCTAAAACCACACAACACCATTAGTAAGCATTAAACATTCTTTGCACTATTCTATTCTTGACCAGTAGGTGGTAGCACCAGTTTGTTGCACAGGCTTTGGTACCAGTGAAGAGAGGCCTGCCTGTGGCCACCTGTTAATTTCTAAAATAAAATAAAATAAAATAAATTTAGTGGCAGTGATGAAGAATGAATTCAAACACAGTTTTATCAAAGAAATGAGTGATTTTATACATAAAGCTAGGACAGAAGATTAAACTACAATGAAACTCACAGTTTAGTTACATATCTCCAAATTGTATACATAGAAAAAACATGTAACATTTGATCAGTCTCATAAAAGACCGCCTTTTACTGACCAAAACCTTCACTATCCTCCACTAACTTCACAGGACAAAGAAGAACTTACGATTGATCTCAAAGAAATAAAGAACATCAGTTTCAACTGCTTCAATATGAGGTACCAGTTCCGTGTTTTTCTTGTAATATACAAGGATGAAGTACTTCAATAAAAAATCCTCCATCTTCTACTCCACTGTGTCCACGGTGGATCAGTGTGTACTGTTTAGTCTTACACTGAAGGAGGAAAACATCAATTATTTTGTAACAGAAAGTCTACACTACATGCATAATATAAAACATAAGGCCACACTAATCCTTGAAACAAAAGAAAGAAAAACATAAGAAAAAAAAGAAAGCATGCATACAAAGCTTGTTTCAAAACAAGTAAGCTAAGGAAAAGTACATTTCTTACAGGCTGATTAGGCGAGAAAGAACAATTCTCTTTCAGATGCACATTTCTATGTAAGCAACCTTGATGGTGGTTCTCTTTTGTTTTTCAAATCTCCAAACAAGCACACCCACCATAATAAATCAGGCACAGAAGAGTGCTTCAGACGATGCCACAAACCCCCCAGGGGGCTACTATTATTTGGTGACCCCTTGCGCTCCCTGAATGAAAAGTCCCAGCACTCAAACATCCCAGGAGATGAGGATGTAATGGACACTATTCGGGAGCGGTGGAAGCAGGGGGCGGGCGAGGCAAAGACGGGGGAGGGTTGGGCTCTCTCACCACGGCCTCCACATAGAGGGGTCACCTCCTGGGAAGAATGGGGGAAGGGCCACTTGCGCTGGAGGCTGAGGTGTGGGGGAGGGTGACCTGGGTGGGGAAGGCTGCTCCCGTGGCCTGACACCACCCCCCTCTCTCGGCAGGAGCACGCTGGGAGAACAGTGAGGGCTGATGGGTGAGGGAGGGGTCACTGGGGAGGAAGGGGGCTGTGGGTGTAGAGGGCGGGCCTGAAAAGAGAGAGAAAGAGGGGACTGGGTAGGGGAGGTGGGTACTCCACTGCTGGGGGGTGCAGAGCCAGCACTGGCACCACTCTCACCACTGATCTGGGGCAGAGACTTCAGCAGGTGGTTCAATAGACGGGCCCCCAGGGTTTTGTCCATGCCAGGGCAGTTCAGGAGTAAATTATGCACCTCATGCATGCACTGGATGTAGCCACTGCTGTAACGCTGGCGAGACTCAAAGGCCACGCTGGGACCTGGACTTCCAGCTGTAAAAAACAAAGAACAAATAGAAAACAAAAGATGAGTATTAAATAAAAAAGAGCATTCAAACCAAGCCTAATCATCTATATAATGGTTCTTTGGAGTAATGTAATTAAAGAACCATGGTTGATTCCAAAGAGACCCTTGTATTTTACCTTCTTAAAAAAAATGTAGATAAACAAAGTTGTGCAACATGACGTACATCTTTTTTCTGATATCTGATACCATACATTTAACTATTCCAAAATAATCATGCTCACTTGGTAATGAGAGCTCTAGATGTTCAGTGTTATTTAACTACTAATATTACATATAAACACATAAAAAACTATGTAGCTAAATATGATGTGATTTATCACAATAATTATAAATATCATCATATTACCCAGAGCTAACAGGTTCTTTAAGGTTCTGTATGAAATCTAAAGGGAACCCTTAATAGCATTAACAGGTTAAAAAAAAAGTTTTGCATCAATAAATATAACTATAAAAAATTAATACTTCAACTGTTCTGTGCATTGCATGGACTTACAAAAATATATACTGAAATGAAAAACCAATGAACAACTGCACCAAGTTGTAAACAAATGCTATCATCACAACTTCCGCCATTACTAGCAAAACATCTACAAAGCTTACCTGGTCCATTGCCCCTCTGAAGGCCCTCCATGTGTTGCACAGTTATCTCAAGAACATCTGCCTTCTCCAGCTTGGATTGCTAATTAAAGAAATACAGTTTGGAAAGATACCTTTTACAATGATTTATTCATTTTAGTGCACATACAAAACTTTGAATAATAGGGACATGCATTAATGTATGCTGGCTTGTTTGTTTGTTGTAGAGTACTTACATCCAAGCTGTAGGCATCCACCATAATTCCCTTCAGTTGTTCCAGGCTTGAATTGATGCGCTCTCTGCGTCTCTTCTCAATCAATGGTTTTCGAAGCTAAACAAGGAATGCAAACAAGAGTTTGAACTTGTTGAATATTATATTGTTAAGAAAAAGTTCGTAAAGGAATCTCTGTTTTAGAATGCAGTGGCTACATGTTGCAACAAATATTAAACATCCTGACACAACTGTAATAATCAGCTCTTTTCCTAAGTAATATCACTAATAAATCACTCAACAATGCAGTATTTTTACTGATTAGAAAGAAGACTCATATTACCTTTCGTTCCTCTTTGGCGTTGAAGTTCTTCTCTGGTCCATTGCTGAGATTTGAGGCAGTCATGGTTTAATGCCAAAGCTCTGAACCAAGAGCAAAAACTTTTTTCCCCACACGTTGAGGGTACAGTTTCACTCTATTCGCTCTTATTTTCCACTTTCCACAAACTTCGTGGCTGCAGTTTCGCTGGCTGGCAGGCGGGTGAAATAAGATGCTAGTGACCTCGTTTTTTAAAACGTGCAGCCACCGAAACCTCCCCTTCAAACCACCTCCCTTCGCAATTACCATGATAATGTACGGGGGCTTTCGGCAGCACACTTTCCCACAGTCTCAGGGGGAAACAGGAGAGACTGAGGACAAGCTGCAGTGCCCTGCTTCTCCCGGTGGGGGCGCCTTTACAGATGAGTCAACGCTACAGGTCATAACTTCAGTACAGTCAGTGCACAGTCCAACAAACAATGTACTGCAAACAAAATTACAGTCACACAATTCAGTCACACAATTAGAAAGCAAGTTGTTTAACCGCTTTATTTTCAAAAAATAAAAGACCAGTTAAAAATTAAGAGTTTCTTCTGATTTTACCAAATTGAACACCTCTGGAATATAATCAAGATGAAGATGGATGATCACAAGCCATCAAACCGAGCTGAACTGCTTGATTTTTTTGCACCAGGAGTGGCATAAAATTATCCAAAAAAGGTGTGTAAGACTGGTTGGTGATGGAGAGCATACCAAGATGCATGAAAACTGTGATTAAAAACCAGGGTTATTCCACCAAAATATTGATTTCTGAACTCTTAAAACTTGAATAGGAACTAGTATATTTCAGCCATTTTTCATTTTCTGCAAATAAATGCTCTAAATGACAATATTTTTATTTGGAATGTGGGAAAAAATGTTTTCCGTAGTTTATAAAATAAAACAATGTTAATAAAATGTTCATTTTATTCAAACATATACCTAGAAATAGTAACAGGCCGATTTACCTACTGTTTGTTGCTGAACTCCATGGTCCTCTGGCAATTTTATCACTGAGTAGAAGTGTGAAATATTTCTCAAAGATGTCCCCCTGAGAAACTAACCCCGTCCAGATAGGGTTTAAAGCACTGTTTTGATCTGTGCTGTGATCTTAATAGCTAGTTATGCTAGTTAGTTCGCTAGGTTAGCAAACCTAGCTAGCGTTAGCTAGTTGTTTCCTAAATTAATTAGCTAACAAATAGCTAGCTCACATATCTTAGTAAACCTCTCTTACTGTTAACAGACTCATTAAGAAGCACTAAGTAGTGATACTGTGAACAATTCTATCTAGGTTAGCTAGTTTATACTGTCTGAACAACAGGTGTACTCCTCCCCAGATCCTAATTAGCTTCTCTTTTGAAGGTTTATTTCAGAAAATACTAGAAACAAAAGGCTAACAGTGTAGTTAGCTGGAGGAGGAGGTTGGAGGAGGGTAATGCCTCAACACAGTAAAGAAACATCACTTCTTAAAGGAGAGACACCGGGGAACTCTCTCCTCTATTATCTGCCCGTTTATCCAGCCCCTGCTTGTGTCCAGGCGAGATACCCCTCGCTGCAGAACCACAAGTCCAGGGGGTGGGGCTGGATCTGATCCAACTCTTCCTACGTCGTGTTTTCATTGGTCTGAAGCAGATCGGACTCTTCCCCATCCGGTTTTACTCACTCGCCTTTCGGAGTCAAGTAAACAATCACGAACGTGAAAGTAAGTTCATAATAGACACATTTTCATTTTGCTAATGCTATTAATTAGTTTCGTTGGGTGATTTTACTTAATTGAAAATCTGATTGCTTCTGTTTGCGCGAAAAGATAAAAAATAAAATAAAGATAAAAAATGAAATAGTTAATATTTATATAGGAAATGTACAGCATTTTATTATGTTTGTAATCACAGACATGTTCCTTCTTTTAAATCTGTATTGTGTGATTTAAATGTGCTACATAGCAAATAACATTTTGATCTATAAACGGTAAAAGTCTTAAGGTTGGGTTCCAGGATTTATTTGATAAGATAAAATAAGTCCTGGTCGGGAAACGTAAGCGACACGTGTTAAGTTTAACGACGAATTGAAATGCGATGACTTAAAACCAATGAAAAGAAGATATGGGTGGTCAGGAGGTCAGGCTCCACCCCTTGGATCAGATCCAGCCCCACCCCCTGGACTTGTGGTTCTGCAGCGAGGGGTACTTGGTCCAGGCTGCCCCCCGCTCTCAGCCCTGAGCTGGGGGACGGACACACTCCAGTGAAGCGAGCTAACGCCTCTTTCTCCGCCGTAATGACCCGCAGTCAGCAGGATAATAGACAAGGTGCCAGAGCTTTAATGGTCATCTAAAGCGTTTAAACCCGAATTAGCTTTCCTTTCTCACCTTCCTCCGAAGATAGCCGCCTGAGCTGAGGGTTTTGAAGGCTGCAGCACCCTGAAAAAGAGCTGGGCCTAACTAAATAGGTCGCACCAGCGGTGAGCTACCCCCACAATCTAGTCAAACTGCGTAACATTTAGGCCTGATTTACTCATGTGGTAAAAACAGAGCTAAAAATATAACTACATGTAGATCAAAAACGCCTGTACACAAAAACCCACAGCACTGTGGGAAAAGTATTCAAATATTGAGTAAATGTAGGTTCTATGGAAGACTTTAATAATTTGTGCCAATATCTCAAAATATACAGCTCTGGATTAAATAAAAAGACCACTTGAGTTTCTGAATCAGTTTCTCTGTGTTTTCTGTTTATAGGTATATGTATGAGTAAAATGAACATTGTTGTTTTATTCTATTAATTACGGACAACATTTCTTCCAAATTCCAAATAAAAATATTGTCATTTAGAGCATTTATTTGCAGAAAATGAGAAATGGCTGAAATACCAAAAAAGATGCAGAGCTTTCAGACCTCAAATAATGCAAAGAAAACAAGTTCATATTCATAAAGTTTCAAGAGTTTAGAAATCAGTATTTGGTGGAATAACCCTGTTTTTGATCACAGTTTTTTTGCATCTTGGCATGTTTACTCCACCAGTCTTACACACTGTTTTTGGATACCTTTATGCCACTCCTGTTTCAAAAAGTCAAGCAGGTTTGATGGCTTGAGATCATCCATTTTTCCTCCTGATTATATTCCAGAGGTTTTCAATTTAGTAAAATCAGAGAAACACGTAATTTTTAACTGGTCTCTTTTTTTTCACAGAGCTTTATACCTAAATATTTAACTATTTCATATGGAAGCACATTCCCACTACTTGGGAAAAATAAGGGTCCTCCAAGTCACAATTATTAAGTATTATCTCATAATTATAACTTAGTATTTCATAATTATGACTTAGCATCTCATAATTGTTACCTAATATCTCATAATTGTGACCTAGTATCTCATAATTATGACTTAATATCTCATAATTATGACTTAGTATCTCATAATTATGACTTACTATCTCATAATTGTAACTTAGTATCTCATAATTATGACCTTTATTCTGTATATTCTGTATATTTTAAGATAAAAGTTTCAGAAAATACACATTATTTAAATCAATCATATTTTGGAAATACACAGGGGGAGTGCTAATTAAAATGACATTAATCGACTTAAAATAAAGTCAACAGATGAAAATGATAAAATTATTTTTTCTAAATAAAGAAACTGAGATTTAATTAACAAGAAAAACTGCAATAGCAATAGAAATACATAACAGAATGAACTTAATAAAAACAGGAGATAAAAAATATATTAAGTCTTTTTAATAAACAAAAAAAGTCAGTAATGTAACTTAACTTCTAACATGTTGCAACCAGCTAATTTTACATTTCTACACACACTCTGTATGTATTTAAATCATTATGTGATTTTAATGCATATGCAAATTTATGTGATTACCTTTGTGACTGCAGATATGAGCTGATCACTGTTAATCAAACCATTCTTTGATCTGTATCATATTTTAACATACATACTAGTTTTCTAAATGTGAAGCAACTGTTTCTTTAAGGCACACATTAACAATATGCTTTACTTGCTTGCAGACTCATCCACTTATCATGCAATCTTCACACACTTCTGTGCTGACAGAAACCTTCACATGTTAACATGTGTGAACTTCAGCCTTTTGATATAGACTTTTGGTAAGCAGACAAGATGCTATCTCACATGACCTATTTTCAAAAATATGCTATGTGACAGACAGAGAGACTTACCTCATTTACCTTTTTTGGAGCATGTTTAATTAATCATTTTTATACATTTTTATTAAGTAAACCTTTTTTAGACAAACATACACATTTTTTTGTATGTTTTGTGTGGCATTCCCTGGACATCATGAGAAACAGCTGACATACTTCTCTAAAGGACATGTATAACTGCTGAGATAACTTGCATTTGGTAAATAATTAGCTTCCTGACAACTAGTAAGGTGATAGTCATTTGCAATGTTAAATTACAGCATTTCGTCTAAATACATTTTACAATATACAATGCCCTCCAAACATATTGGAACAGTGAGGCCAACCCCTTTATATCTGCTGTACACTGAAAACATTTGACATTCAAAGATAAATATGATACAAGATAAAAATCACCAGTTCAGGTTTTATTTCCAGGCATTTACATCTGGATCTGATACAAAGTATAGAAGATAAAACCTTTTATCTGAAATCGCCCAATATTCTTGTGAGCAAAAGTATTGTAAAATAAATAGTGCTAAATGTCTAGAAGAATAACCAACATGAAAACCAGAGAGCTGTCTATAAGTAAAAAAATAATCAGAGCCATTGTACAAATGTTGGCCATAGCCAGAATATTCTGAAGAAGAAAGTCATGACTGGTGTACTAAGTAACAGAGAGTGAACCGGCATATTAATTAAATTAATTACATTTAGAACATTAAAACAACAAAGCAATTCAGTGCTGAATAGTACTGTCACGTTTCTTACCACAGTCCAAACACATGCCGTCAGGTGAATTGGAGATGCTGAAAATCTCCCATCTGTGTGTGTGTGTGTTTTTCGGTCCATCCTCCGCTTTGAGATTTTTCTTGAGGGTTTTTTGTTGCTTGCATGGGAATCATAGCGTGATTATAAATTTCTTTTTATAAAATATATAAAAATTCTTAACAACATATTCTGACGGGTCCTGTGGGACTCCCACGGGAGTGCAGACCTCTACTGTAAAGAACCCTAAAACAACTGTTAGTGACATGAGCCACAACCTCCAGATGGGCAGTAGTGGAGGTACCACAATCTTTACCAATGTAATGAAAATCTAAAGTTGGGGGAAACAAAGATCATGATTCCAAACATACAAGCTCATCGGTCATGAATTGAGCTTGCATGGCCTCTTCTGGGACGGGCTCATGCATTTTTATTGATATACAATGAATTTCAGAAATCTACAGAAGCATTTTGTCTCTCAGTTTAAAGAAAGATGCACCCAAACTCACTGTTAGGTCATTTACCATGCAACAAAATAATTACTCAAAACACTTTGCCTCCAAAAGCATCACAAAAGAAGAACGTAATAGGTTAATGATGTTAATCGGTCACATTTGTGATGCAATTTCTTTAAAAAAAATAATTTGCAACTAAATATTAAGTCTTATTAATTTTACTTTACATTTGCTCATAAGACAAATGGCTGGGTTCAGATGAAAGGTGTTATCTTCTGAACTGTGTGTCAGGTCCAGAGGTAAATACCTGGAAATTAAAAAAAAAATAAATTTATAATTCTTAAAAAATAGTAAAATGTAACATTTGCTATGAGCGTAACAGAAAAGTTAAAGGGACTCATTCTGTTGATATGATGGTTGGAGGCTGCCGGATGTGGTTATAGGGTAGGAAGAAGGAAAGTGTGGCAGAACTGACAGGAAAGAATCTAAGCAAAATAATTTTTTTGATAACATATTGCATGGTGCACGTTTTACTTATATATTACTTATATATTTACTTTTAATTTAACACTTTGTTAGTGTTTTGATGTTTTGCAAGGTTTCAAGTATGTTTTAACCTTGCAACCTGGCAATCCAAAACCACATGGCAGAACGTTGTGGTAATTTACCATCATGCCACAAAAACACACTAACTTACTATTATTAGCTTAGAGAAACAGGCTGCAAGTACTGTTCAAGCTTTGAAGTATGACTTGTTACTTGCAGTAAGGACACTAAATCTGAATATATCAAGCAATAAGTCAACACAAGTAAATACGGACAGACATTTTTTTTGTTTATTACAAAGATATTTTATTTTACATATGTTGACATTTAAAGATTGGTTGTCTATGATCATATATGGTTGTACATGACACATAAACATACTACATATGTCCAATGTCCTATTTTACATAAACTGGTAAATTAAAGAAAAAAAGCCATATATGGGGAAAAAAAAGTTTAAAAAGGGTGCACAATATACAGCTTGACCGATATGCTTTTAAATGATTTCAGCATATTCACAATAATAGCAACTAAGGACAAATGACCAGATTTTTATTGTTGTTTCCATGTTTTTTAAATGGAATGTGTTTTTAATGTACATCATTTGGCAATAAGGAAATCATAGAACAACGGCTTTTACTGATTCATATGGCCAAATCATTCTTCTCATCATACAGACTCTAGTTCATTTTCATGCTTTATGTGATTTATTTAGGCAGACTACTGTAACCAGTTTCAGTTTATTCTGTTATATTGAATATATATATATATATATATATATATATATATATATATATATATATATATATATATATATATATATGTATATATATATATATATAATGTGTGTGTGTGTGTGTGTGTGTGTGAACTGCACTAAAATATGCACTACTCCAAGACACAGAACCTCCTTCTTGTATTTACTTTCTTGCTCTGCTCTGCCAGGTCTGACCAGTGAGTGCAGATAATTTTTTTTTATTATGTGTTCACTGTGTAAAAACAAACCAAACCAAGTTTTTGCTGGTAAACTTTTCAAGTTTATAAACATGTTATCTGATTTAGACCAGAGCAAATTGACAGACACCCTCAGATCAGACCTTCAGTCTAGTTCATCTGACTGTGCTTCAAAAAATTTCAACCCTAAAAAGGTAACTAATGCTGCTGAGAAGTTTGATCTGCAATTGCTATTTGCTTAGCTTTTTGCTGACTGTGGTTTGACATATCATGTCTGATGTTAAATAGATAGTGTGCACAGCATGCTAATGTGGTCATTAAACACTGCCTAATGGTCCTTACTGCATTCTCCTTATGAATCATCCCCCACTGAGTCAAACTAAGATGTTCAAAATGCACACATGGTATCAGCGGAAATTGAGCTGAACTGTAATACAGGTTACAGCACTTGTTGTCGTGTCTTGTATAGTAATGTACAAAAAACAACAAAAAACGTGTTCGTGTTTTCTTCATTTTTACATTATACTGCATGTTTTTGAATGTCCTAAGCAATATTTGCTTTCAAACGCAGTCAAAAACTTCACACAGCAGGACAGAATAAATGTGAGAGTTACTGGAATGGTTTAATAGTATTCTCTTAGGTGTTGAGAGGAGCTCTGGAACGGTTGTTGCCATCAGAGCTATGACTGTTCAAGGGCCACAACCTCCAAACCACATCCATGTCGACTTTTTTGCGGAACGTCTCTGTGGTGAAGTAGTAAGTCAATGGGTCCAGAGAGGCATTCAGGCAAGCGATCATCAGACTGTATTGGTAGGCTGAGATCACAGGGCAAGGAATTTCTTTTACACGGTTTTTGTAGGAGTGAATCATCCCCAGTATGACATGATACGGCAGAAAACAGACTAGGAAGATGACCAGGTTAGTGCTGACCATCTTCTGGATCTTGCTGCTGTTAACCAAGCTGTCTGTCTGGGCTGCGGTGCTTTTGTTGATGGCCCGAACGAGCCCCCAGGAGCAGACGATCATGATGACCAGCGGGATCCCATACCCTATGACTAAAGAGGAGATGAGGGCAGCTGTCTGTGTGGCATAGAGTGGAAAACTTCTAAAACATTGCCCTGTTTCATTTCTTAAATGTCCTCCACCCAGGTAAACAGGCAGGCTGGCTCCTAAGCTTAAAATCCAAATTCCTACACACACCAGGGGTGCCTTTTTACGAGCTTCTTGAATTCGGGATGACATGGGGAAGCACACGGCTAAACAGCGGTCAAGGCAAACACAGGTGAGCAGGAAGATGCTTCCATACATGTTGGCCAACAATATAAGCCCAGCAATGTCACAGATCCTCTGTGCTGGACTTTTGAAACTGTGATAGTAGATCCTGAACGGCAGAGTGCAAACCAGGAAAAGGTCCGCTACAGCAAGGTTGGTCATGTACACAGTGGTGTGTGAGCGTGACTTGGTTTGGCAGAAGAACACTACAATCGCCATAAGGTTGAGGATGAGCCCAGCAATGAAAACAAGAGAGTACACCGCGACAAAAATGATATCTTTATGTTCTTTTGTAATGTTGTAACAGAATTTAGCTCTGCTGTCAGCGTCGGCCACAGGGTTCTGCATGGTTTCCCTTTTTGGATGATCTGTAGGTTCAGCTTTGAGTTGTCTGAAACGAAAAACAGAAACGTGCAGATTAACACAGGATGTTAGCATCGCAAACCAGTGCAAGTTTTCACATATTCACATCACATTCTCAGTCATCAGCGCTAAAATTAGTGTACATTTCTTGCACCTTCTATGTCTTTGAAAAGGAATGGGGTTCTGTGGAAAAACCCTTCACTACATTGTTTTTCTTGCAAGGTCACATGTCAATGTGGTGAAACATATGGTGTGATTGCATGATGTTACATAATGTCAGGAATGCTGTAGAATGGTTTGAAAAACGTGCTTGGTGTCCTCCTTAAAAACAGCAAACAGTATTTTTTGATTGGTGTGCCACATTTGCATTAGATGATAAATTGGTTTTTCACTTGTTTCTAAAGACATCTTGATTATACTCAAATGTCCAGTCAGCTTGATGTGCTTTGGCCTTAGCATTTTTATGTGGTGTGTGATAGACTTAAACGTATAGTCAGAGTTGGTTTTCATTTCCTCCAAAGGATTATGATGTATAGTTTTATTTTAGGCATATCACACCTTACTATGCAACAACAAAAGCTCTTGCTTGTATTGCTATATATATATTTTGTTGTTTAGGATCAGATTTATTAGATGGAGTCATAATAAAACTATAAATCTGTTGCATATTAATATGTAAGTGTGTATGTATATATATATATATATATATATATATATATATATATATATATATATATATATATTCTTTTACAGTTATTAGAGAAATGCAGGATCAGCGATGCAAATAGGTTTAAGTAGGTTTTAACTGTAAGAGCAGTGCGAGTAGGCAGTAATATTCAGAATACAAAAAATAACATTTGCAGTAGAATAAATATCGAAGTATTATGCAAGTATGTGTAATACAGTAATAGGCTTGGCAAATAGGCTAGTTATTTAATTCATTCATTCATTCATTCATTCATTAATTACTTACTTAATTAATTAAGAATGCAGATAAGTGGCAGTGCCGTGTTAATTATAGTATGTATGCAGCGTTCAGCAGGATGACAGCCTCAGGAAATAAGCTCTTCCTGAGCCTGCTTGAGCACCTGCCAGATGGGGGGAGGATAATAAGTCCATGACGTGGATGAGAACCGTCCTTTATAAGGTTTCTCACCCTACCCAGCAAGTTTTTGTTGTAAGTGTCCGGAATGGTAACTGATAACTGGGTCTCTATAATGTGTTGGGCCATTTTCACCACCCACTGGAGTGCTTTGTGGTCAGCAGCCTGCATTTTCTCTACCATACAGAGATGCAGTTGGTGAGTGTGCTCTCAATGTAACAGCAGTAAAAGTTCACCAGGATCCTGGAAGACAGGTGAACTTTCGTCACCTGGTGTTTAATAAAATAGCTATTTGTCCACTCCCACACACTGTAATTGCACTTTGGGCGCACGTTTCCACAGATATCCACGTAAACACAACAGCAAGTGGAAATGGAGGAGCTACTGAACTTCGTGGAACGCCGGTGTTCATGGTGGGGAATGAGGAGGAGACTGGTGTCTGTTGGTCAGTCAGGAAGTCTAAAATATATTGGCGTTGGGATGTACTTACAGTAGAACATGGAACACATATCAGTTCTACATTTCTAGATATTGGGACAGGGAATCAAATGTCTGTAAAAGGAACTTGGTATAAAATAGCATTTTAGAGCATCAGAGTATTTCATAGGCAATAATTTACATATTTTACAAATTGCTGAAAAATATTTAACAAGCCATATGTCAACACAATCCAGAATCGATACCATCTTTTCTGGGCCAAAGAAAAGATGGTTTTAATTTTAATTAAAACCATTAAAACCATGAATTGAGTACAAATTGAAATCTCCATGGCATTGTATTGTACATGGACATGGACATGTAAAGACTATATATATAAAGACATATTGTGTGTGTTGATTTATTAACTAAAATTGATTTATTATCTAAAAGTTTTTCATGTGTTGCCTCAGACAGGATGGCTTCATTTCTTGGTGGTTGGTAGATTTACACCTGCCAGATGTGTGACATGAAAGAAATACTGTCTTAATCTCACACTTTCTACCTTGCTGACAGAATAATATTGAAATAAAAGAGTTTGTTCACTGTAATGGTATTTCATTGCCCGTCAGCCACTGCTTACTAAAAATCTTTAGACACTGAACACCTGTAAATTAGAGCTACAATCTACCACACTGAAATGAGATTAAATCTAAAAACTCAACTCTAACTGATGAGTTACCCGTCATCAATAATGGAGCTTACATCTTTCAGCTGCAGGTTAATACCATTTTAGATGATTAGTGATATTACATTCTGTTCGTCTTTGAATTTTTAAAACAGTAGCACTCTTGAATTTATAATTAGCTTATCTTCTCCTCTTTGTGGCTCCCAATCAGCTGGAGTATATAGTTTAGAATAGTTTAAAATAGGTTTGGACCTGCCTACATTTTGATATGTAGAGGTACAGGTCTATTAGACTCCTCAGATCAGTAGAGGCAGATCTATTAACAGTACCTAAAACCAGAACCAAACATGGTGAGTCAGCTTTAAGTAATTATGCTGTAGTCAACTGGAATAAACTCCCAGAAGCTGTGAGATCAGATTCTTTTAAAACAGGCTTAATATGTATCTACTTATTTGCAAACCGGAACTGTTTAACGTGCTGTACTCCTGCACATTTTTGTACTTTTGTATTTATTTATTATATTTAAATTCTTATTAATTTCTATTTTTCTTAAAATTATTCTGCATTATGTCTTACGTCTTTTTGTATTGCCCTATGATTGGCCTCTGTGTATGAAAGGTGCTATACAAATAATGAAACTTGCCTTGCCATCTGTAAGTATAGAAATAAGCGCTGCGGGCTGATGAAGTTCTTTTCGTCACAGTCGGCAAATGTACATTTGAGGGACAAAAGAACAGAAAAAAACAGCACCTCGTCTGTAAGGCAACTGAAAAGCGTGGAGGTGGATCTCTTATTACTTGTTTTGTGTTGTTGCCAGTAGCAGTAGCAGTACCACAAAATATCTGCAAATCCTGGATGCAAATGTCAAACCATCTGTTAAAAGGCTGAAGCTGAAAAGAGGATGGCTCCTACAAGTAGATATTTATTCAAAACATACCTCAACTGTTCCTTTAAAGTTAGTGAGGTGTTTTTATTATTCAGTAAAATTTTACAGTGATATATACAGACCACTTAAGAGACCACTTAAAAGTGAAGAGTTTCTTTGATTTAACCAAACTAAAAACCTTTGGAATATAATCAAGAGGAAGATAAATTATATTGGATAAAAGCTGAAAAAACTGTGATTAAAAACCAGGGTTATTCCACCAAATATTGATTTCTGACCTCTTAAAACTTTATGAATATGAACTTGTTTTCTTTGCATTATTTGAGATCTGAAAGCTCTGCATCTTTTTTGTTATTCCAGCCATTTCTCATTTTCTGCAAATAAATGCTCTCAATAATTCTTTTTTTTTTTTTTTTTTTGGAAGAAATGTTGTCCGTAGTGTATAGAACAAAGCAACAATTTTTATTTTACTCAAACATAAACCTATAAATAGCAAAATCAGAGAAACTGATGTGGTCTCTTCATTTTTTCCAGAGTTGTATACTACATTTATGTGAACATATCTGCTTTTTAACACAATTTGGGAGCAGTGGTGAGTCGAATTGAATTAACTTACAAAAAGCTGACTTTTAGCTATAGTGTTTGGTCAGAGTTGTTCATTTTTAAGTGGGAGTGTCATATAGACAGTGTAAAGCCACAGTCACATGCACACACTGTAAAGAATGAATTTCTCCTTGAAAAGTGAACAGCACGTGCACAAGATTCTCAAAGTGAATGCAGACAATGGCCAAAATATTTGGCAGGTGTTTTTTTTTTTATTTACAAAATGCAACCTGTAAATTTGTCAAATCCACAGTCTATAAAATGAACCCAATTAAAATATTGTCCAAAAATCAGACACTATACAGTAGGTGTGAAGTTTAGTATTTAAATAGTATTTAGGAGTTTATTTCTTGCAAAACACCAGAACTTTGATTTGATTATTAGGTTAGTGAGTTTTCTTATATTTTTAAAAATACTCCAGCTACAGCTCAGCAACAAAACCTAACAAAGAGGAGATAAATGAGTAGCACCAAGTGGAACTGAAAACATCTGGAGTGGAATGAAACTCTCTTACTCTTACTTTAGTGGGTTCAGGTTCATGTCGTTGTCATAACATAATTGTCATAACATAAATGTCAAATAGAAACACATGTCATTATTACATTTAATACAGAGTATATCAATATATAAAGAGTTTTAACAGGTTATATCACTGTTAACTCTTATTTCATTTTTGATAGTTACTTAAATATATATATATATATATATATATCTTTTTAGTCTTAACATAACAATTAAACTTAACTAGAACTTCTAATTAAATGAATGGGTTTCAGAATGCTCTTCACATTTCCTTGAAATAAACACTGATGAAAACTTAACTGGAACATAGATCTGTGCATGCAATATGACCCAAAAATATTGCAGAAGTGAGAAAAGAAATCTTAACGTCTGCGCCAAAAATGTTTGGATGTTATTATGAAGTTCTGACTCTGTAAGATGCCCACACACTTTTGCACAGACCACACTAATTATTATATATTTTTTTTTATTTAGAAAGATTCAGTTGTATTGAATTGCAAGTGTTTAAACTACAGTGGCTAAGTAACCTTCTTCTCAATTTAAATATATATTTATAAATATATATATTTCATAAGACTGTATATATTCTGTCCAACAAATATTTATTACTTTTTTATTACTTTTTGAGCCAGTGTAAACCTAGCAGTTGTTCTTTATATTGTAAAAAAAACTGACCAAAACTGAAAACATCTGGTGTGGTGTGGAATGAAACTCTCTTACTCTTACTTTAGTAGGTTCAGGTTTATGTTATAAACATTTGAGATTCATCATTAATTTATCATAAAACAGGAACACAAAATTTGAAAATTATATTTGAAAATGATAACGCTAAATACAGTTTATCACAGTTTTAACTTCTATTTAAATTGATACTATTAAATTAAAACACATAATTTTAGTCATAACGTAATTAAGTGAATAGTTTAATAAAATCTGTCTTCCTGTGCTGATTTTTTTTCTTATTTTCTGTAACACATTCAAGAACAAAACATGTTTTTTTTATTTAGAAATTAGAAAAAAATCTACATTTTCAGAAGATTTTTTGATAAAAAAAAAACAATTTGTAAATTTGAGGAAACCGGAACATGATCCTAAACCTAAACCTACATCAAATCTACCATTTACTACCTGAAAAAAATGGCAATTTCAGAATGGTCCTCACAATTACCTACAAGATAACCCAGAATATGTCAGCCCTTAAGATCTTCTTCAAAGAAAGAAATTCAGGTACAACAAAAACTAGAAGCTGTCATTTTTCCTTTAATGTAACTGAATTGTATCCACAAATAATTGGAGACAGCAATATATTATAAAAGTTCTTATGAGTTTATAAGGAATAATCTAAATTATATTAGTTTTTTTAGCAGAACAGCATAATGACTGAGAGACAATCTGGAGCATTTTGGAATTAAATTTACAGAGAATTTCTTTAAAGATGGTTGGAAAGAAAAATTAAATGACAAGAAATACATGCTGTCATTTTTCTTTATTGTTATAAAATTGTGTTCACAATCGGTTGGTGAAGGCAACACATGATAAAGGTTCCCTTGAGTTGTTTTAATAGTAATAGTAATTGTCATATCTAGAGAACGCCTACAGTCTTGTGTATTTTTTGATTTTGTGATAATGATGTTTATGTCAGTTTTACATTTGATACATTTTTTGTTCTTTTTTTAAAAACCTTACATTTTCTTTCCATGCGTGACCTATTTTTTATTTATTTTTTTACCACTTACCTCTTACCTCTCAATACCTCTTACACTTTTTTTCACGTCACCCACAGACCCATCTAAGCCACAGTTGCTGGTTCATAACTCTCAGTGAAACTGCAGTCGTTCACTGCTGCTCTGGTAGAACTGTTCCACTGACTGTGTTGTGGTAATACAGTGTGAAAAGGTCATTGCAAAGTCTTTCTTAATTTGAACATTTTCTGCGTGCTCAGACCTCGCTCAAGAGCACAATTCGTGTGGCAACTTCCTTAAACACTTCCTTCAGACCCTTGTACAGTTACTTAATGTGTACTTGGAGTTTTCAGAACAACGTTAGAAGTAAATGTTTTTTTTGACACATTTGCACCAATAATTACAGAAGAAACTTTTCTTGTACTGGTGTACTGAGATATTATAGTACTTTAACAGATTTAGCTTGATCACGTTTTTGCATGTATTAAATTGTGTCAATTTAAACCTTTTATACTATATCTGAAAATAGAATCTGTAATACAATGTAGGTGATAAAACAGGCTAGTGATAAAAGCACAGTAAGGTGCATTTTTTTAAATACACTGCAAAAATTATCAGGAAAAGTTAGGAAACGTAAAATTGTAAACTAAGTGTGCAGCTGTATTGAGTGAACTGGTGTTCTATGCTTTAAAACTTTCTCTCAGTATCTGATTCAGTCAACATATTGACTACAGTCAATGTTTATTTGCATTTTTAATTGCAGTACTTAATTCAGTCCTTCTGGCATCATTTTTTATTAATAATTTACTTTATATTTATTTAATTATTTTCTTATAATCCACACAGAATAACAGCCTACGACTATATTTAAACATTATGGGACACTTTCCCAGACAGGGCTTAAGTCTAGTCTTGAGCTGCACAGCATTCTGAATAGAGAATTTCCACTGGGTCAGCAAAACTGACCCAAAGTGTAGCAGATTAATCCCACAGCCCCCAAAAACTGACACATAATGACACTTACCTCTAGAATATTCTGAAGAATTAGTTCTGGTTAATTCCACAGGCTTTAAAGTTGTTTACATCGCTCGCTCATTTCCCTTAATGCGTTGGATAGAGAAAAACTGTGTCTGTGTCTACCCAGGAAACCGTCGCAGTAGCACAAAGTACAGCCTGTCTGCTCTTTTCTTTCACTCTGACTTTACGGAAAGCTTCCTTTTCTGCTTAAAAAAAAGCCACTGTCAACTCTGTTCCAATCCACATAAATTCTCACGCAAGGAAACACGCCTGTCATGCAAGTGGCACTCTGTTAACGTGACCTGAAACTAAAACAGGGGCATTCAGATTCAGATCACTTGGAATGTACCTACTGAAGCTCTTGAAAGACACAGACAAGTAAATTTGAAAGTTGTGGGTGTTGCCATCTGGATCCCACACATAGTGTGTGAAGCCACATTTTTGTTCAAAGTGCAGAAACACAGAATACACATATGAGTAAATGGAGCCTAGGTAAGGGGCATAAGTTCATGATAAAATTTTTATTTACAAAATGCAACCCGTAAATATCCATGTTTAATATCCATTTTCAGAAAACAAACTTATTTGAACAATTTTAGGACACATTTAAACTGTATGCAGATTAGTATTAAAAAAATATTATTTATGTCATACAAAAACACACTCTGTTACAAGGCTATCATCACTGGGTCAGAATGTGTTGCTGGTACAAAAATGATAAATTATTAATATTTTTTAAATGAATCATATCATATCATTTTGTTGAGTATCCTGGTGATTCTTCAGCAATGCCAATAATGTTGCCACATTGGCTGGTGTTTGAAAAGGTACTATGCTAATAGTTGGGGTCTTCCTTGTGATCAACTTCTTCCTCTGAATACATATTAGACCTGCAGACACACACATAGTTGGATAGTCAGGTTAATAAAGAATACTCCAATTAAACACAATGATAACCTTCTCTCTTAAAAAAAAATTTGCTTGTGTTTTACAGAAATACTGTTGCAGATGCATTGATGCAATTAGCAACCATAACCACTGTGTGGTAAACTTTTTACATGACTCATATGATTCACATGATTCCATTCGGTATTCTGGGGCAGTAGTGATGATGACCTGGTTGTGGGTTCGATACACAGGTTCATTAAGCCGTCACTTTTGGGCCTTGACACCCACTGCTCCCCGGGTGACTCACCACCACTCCAGGCATGCTTTCTCACTGTGTATCACTGTCTGCTTTTGCTTGTTAGTGGGTATGTGTGTTAGGGGTGTAAGAAAATATTGATATTGAATTGTATCACAATGAGTTTTGCCATACTGTATCAATTTGATGGCAGACTGTGATTAGGTTTATGTTGTATTTAAACCCTGATTTATAGCAGTGTACTCTGTCATTAGATTGCACTGTTACAATTGCATAAATATTAACCTTTTTTTTTCAAACTTTATAAACATGATAAAATTTGACCTCTAGTCAAACCCATTTAACCCAGGATCAATTTTATAAAGAAACTGTCATAGTAAAAAAAAACTCAACAAATTTATAAAGTCTAAATAAAAAGTTTAAAAAGTTTAAAAAGTTTACTTCTTATGCAATTGTAACAGTGGGTTTAAATTGTAAATTTGGGTTTAAATACAACACAAAGCAAACTAGTGTCTCTTATTGCCAAATAACCATAAACTCTCTTCCTCAGTAACTGCTGTGTTTGTGCATGTTTGTTCTATATGTTACAGTATGTTACACATCTCTGCAACTTATCATCACTATAACATCTCATTGTATCGTATCAGTACTGCACTGTCCTGTCTGTTGTTTTGTCTCGTCTGTTGTATTTATTCTAGTGTTATAGTTTTATGTTGCACTATCATTACACCTTGCACTTTATGTCTGTCTATTGTTGCACCATGGAACGTAATTTTGTAACACTTTGTACCTGTACTCAGATGTAATGACAATAAAAGCCTCTTGAGTTGAGTGTTGGTCAGTTCATACTATGGCGCCCAGAGAGCAGTGGGTGTTACGTTCCTTACATAAAGGCCCAAAAGTGGCAGCTTAGTGATTCCATGTTTTTGTCCAACTCAATTCTATGGTTGTTTTTCATTCTGAACTGCAATAGTCAGATCAATTTAGCAACTGAAACCAGTCGCTAATGACAACAGTAATAATACTGCTTCATAACAATGTTCACTCACCGATTTGCTATTGCAGGTACCGCAGAGGCAGCCGAAGAGACCATTGACCATCTGGAAACCACAGAGCAGCAGTTCTACACAGGAAGCGATAAGCAGAGTGCTGAAGAGGCCAATGTTAAACTCAACCACGTTTTCAGGCTGAGTGCAAATGTTCCACGTGTCAGGATTCTGCAGGTAGTTCGCCGTACTGTACAAAAAAGAAAGCAGGTGAGTTTTCACCCTTTTTAAAAGTCAGAGAAGAACCACTCTTAGTTCCCTAAAGAAACTTTCAGTGGCTAATTTTCTTAAAAAAAAAAACTAGTTGAAACAGTTCAGGTCACAGGTGACACACTTTAAGAACAGAACAGGATAATCTCACGTACCCATTTTCGAATGGTCTTCCCCAGATGCCATTAGCAGTACTGCAAACAGGTCCTTTAGCCATCCCTGCTGCAGCCACACCCAGGCTGTATAAACCTCCGGCCACACCAATCGCAGCAAAGATGATAGACAAGAACATCTGAAGCGCAAAGTACAAAACAGGCTGTTAATAGGAAGCTCATGTGCACACCTAAACGCACCTCAGGAAAGACATACATGGAACAGCCATGGAACAGTATTTAGTATAGTATTTAGATGTGATTTCTGCCAGAAATCACATTTTTTGTGATTGTTTGTTTGCTCGGACAATTCTATCCAGTCACGTGCTGCCGGTCACGATCATTACCACCAACTGTGCTGTCCACTGTCTGTGGTAATGCCTTCTATTAAGTATTCCCAGTAAACATGTGACACTGTGGTTCAAATGTTAAATGCCTGAACAATTTTGAAAATGGGATGTCCCATTTATCTGGCACAAGATACGAGACCTTGTTCGAAGTCATGATAATTTATAATAATTTGTCATAAACATGCTGGCCAATATTCAACCTAATTCACAAGATAACACCTCACACGCTTATACACGCTTAGATGGGTATATAAGCCATACCCTTAGGTAACAAACACATACTGAACAATGTAAATGTTTCTAATCAATGACTTTTAGCATATCAGGGGACAATTCAGATTTAATAAAGCCATAGTAATTAAGGGGTTTGCCAAAAATATTCATAACCAGAAATATTTAATACATTTTAACATGTGCAAAAGTATCAGACTGTACTGTGAAGCAGTTTCATGACCACATGTGGCCTGTTAACTAATTTTTTGTTGACAAATTACAGTGATTCTTGGAGGTGAGTCTGGAGTTCATTCCAGTTGTTTGTTAGCAAAATATAAATTATAATTTAGGCTAAAAAAGAAACAAAACGTAACTAACAGAGAGATAGCCAAACAATGATCCGTGGCCAAATTAATAATAGGTATATTTTTAATAAGATGGGCATTTAAGTGGGAGACATTGAAAAAACACAAAATTTTTTCACACACAGTCAAAAACTCTGGTCAAGTCAAGATACCGCCTGAGTGGTTGAGGAGTTATTGTCAGAAGTTACCATCGTGAGAAGCTGAAAGTAAAGGGGGGTTTACTTCAAGATGCAAATGACTGATAATACTCAAATAAGAAAAACTTGAGAAAGACTGCAATAAACCTTCTAAAAAATAACAACAAATAAAAACAAGGTTAACTTCAGTATAGAGAAGGATCTCCATGTCTCAAAGGGATATCACATCGATTACTATTGTTTATGCAACAAGTCAAAGATTCATTACTGAACACATCAGTGTTCGCCATCAGTGTTTGTTCTTCACATTTCCTGTTATAATGATGCAATAATACTACTGGAGTGAGTGGCATGCAGTGTCCGGTACAAACATGCTGTAGATTGTATTATGTTTATATATATATATATATATATATATATATATATATATATATATATATTTCCTATATACTTGCATTTTATGCTTGTCAATGCTTTCTAATAGTTATTCTTGTTGTCTAACATGTACACAGTCTTGTTCAGCTGTACACTCCAGCCTGTGTAGTGAGTGTAGTGAATGACAAAAAAAGAGTTCACACTGACTATGATCTGTTAAACATGGTAGAGACACTGATGCATGAGGACCTACAGTATGCCAGCCAGTGGTATGCCAGCCAGGGTCACTGGTGAGTATAGATAGACATAGCAAGTATGAATCAAGCCGATGGAATGTTCTTAAATGTCAGACTCAGTCACCCGACCTCAACATTTGTTGAACTAGTTTTTGATGTGTTGAACGCAAAACTAAAGACAGAAGGAAGTCACAAACAGCAGCAGTAAATGCGTGGCAGATCAGCTCAGGGGAGAGTAGTTATTTAGAGAAGTTCATGGATCACTGACTGCAATGTATTTGCATTTAGGTATTAAAGAGGATTCATATATCTCTCGTTGTGCATCTTTAGTATTGTGAATATACAGGATCTGGATAAGGGCAGACCACATAAAAAACAATAATTTAAAACACAAACAATAAAAATCTGATCCACACAGCATTCAGACTTCAGCGATACAATCCAGACACTAATCACACGAAGTGACCAGTTTTTAACAGGGTTTTAGATTTATTTATTCAAATGAGGTATATATTTATACACTAAGGATAAAAATGATTAAGCAATTTCTAAAAAGGTATTTCACTCTTTTTCAAATTTCAATAACTCCATTAAGGTACATTTAAAAACAGAGTATTCAGTGATGTCAATGTGAAATATGACCCAACATTTCTGAAAAGCATTTTGTTTTAATACAAAACTCACTCCGCAGCGGTTTGCGCAGCAGCCCTGTTTCCCCGTCAGGTGGATGTGAATAGCTGGAATCAGTACCTGCAAATAATAAAAAAAAAAACACAGGGCATTTCACTCCTATGTTGTTACTGAAGTAGAATTTACAGGACTCCTCTGAACATGTACGAATTATTTTAAAAACTTACAAATTTCAGCAGATTCCTAACAGATTTAGTATTGAGGTTAGTATAAAAAGTTTAATAATACAGTTATGGAGTAGGTTCCGGTTAATAATCAGTTAAAACACTTTAGGACTATGTTCTGGTTTAAAGTTACAGCAAAAAATCAGAGTTAAATATAAATTTTAGAGGTTTAAAGAGGAAATTTAATGTGATATATACTGTTAATACTGAATATACTGACCGTTACTAAATTTTCATTTATGATTAATATAAACATCTGCATAGAAAAATAAAGCTTTAACCAAAAATACACCAAAAAGAGAAACAGAAAGTTTATGTGATTATTTGATTAGAACTCACCATGATGCCACCGCCAAGCACCCCTCCCATGTATTTGACTTCAGTTGTGAGACGAGGGTTTTCTTCTGTGTCTTTCTCTGCAAACTCCACACTCCAGCCAGGAAAGAATAGCAAAATGTTGCAAATAATTGACAGTAATGCCAGAGGATAGAGCGTAATGCCTATAAACTTAGAGCACTTTCCCGTACACATTGTTACACAAATATAGTCACACACAAACAAAAGTAAGAGAGTAATGAAAAAGTTTCAACTCTGTAACTCAAAACCGTGTGGTAAAAGAGTTTTCAGCAGTAAATCCCGTTTTATCTTTAGCTGCTCAGATCTAACGGACGTTGCCGTTGAACAGACAAGACCAAAGTGCAGAAATTCTGTTGATCCATGAGCTAATATATGGCGGAGGGGGAAAGCAAACGATAACACGATAGCACACCCAGCAATCAACCCACCATGTGAATAAAAAGGGTACATCCTTATCTCAAATGCCATACGTTTATCAAAAGCAATGACTAAAGAGGTAATCCAGATAAGAGAAAAGATGAAATGAAGATTGCAGAGTGTAAATGTTTTTTTAAGCAGTCAGATCAAAGGACAAAAAGCTAACTATCTGACAATATTTCCAATCTAAAAAATATATAAAAATATTTTTTATAAGTTATCTGATTGGAAGAGGAATGAGTATGAACAGTGTACTGCCTAATTACATATGTGATGCTTCATATATTTTAAGTCTTTAATATTTATCTATCTACAATGTAGTAAATAATTAAACAAAGATTTAAGATTTAAATAAAGAACAAATATTATTGAGATTGTGTGTCCAAACTTTTGACTGGCACTAATACTGATCACTTATAATATTAACATCAACTCCTTGTTTTTACACTCACTGTCCATTTGATCAGCTCAACAGTGTGTATCACTGCAGTGACCGTGATAATGGTGTTGGTGTGTTACTAGTTGCATGAGTGGATCGGGCACGGCAGTGCTGCTGGAGTTTTTAGACATCTCAGCGATCTGTGGACAGCGTTCTGTGACTACTGATAAAAAACAAGAGCATGACCAACACAAAGAGTGCAGCATCAAATGTGCCTCTGTCCCAAACTTTACACTTATAAGATGGAACAGTTGGGTAGATAGGAGTGTCTAATAGACTGAAGGACAGTAAGTAAACACAGTGTTTAAAATCTCCAGCAGCACTGCTGTAGCTGATTCACTCATACCAGGTGGTCCTGTAGGGTCCTGACCATTGAAGAACAGGGTAAAAGAACAATAATAAAGTATACAGAGGAACAGATACAGAAATACAGCCTGTAATTATATAACTATAGACTTATAATTATAGAATTATAGAAAATGACTGTAAAAACAAGGAGGTGGTGTTCAAATTATGGTTGATTAGTGCATATAAATGAATAGCTTAATTAATAGGTATAAAAGGACAAAGGAACAGGTCTAGTAGCTTAGTGTTATTTCAACCAAACCCATGAAACAATCTATATACGGTATGTTTGGATGTTTGGACACACCACCTATCTATCATTCAATGTGTTTTCTTTCTTTTTATGTTCTTTAAATTGTAAAGTTTATATTGAAGTCATTAAACTGTACAAGAACACATGTTGAAATATTTTTTTAACAAAAAAATTTTAAACACACCAGAATATGTTTTACACTTTAGATGCTTAACTTTGGTGACAGATTTGCCCACTTCTGGTATTTGCTCAGTGTCTTCATGAGGTAGAGTCACCTGAAATAGTTTCTCAGCATCTTAAAGGAGTTCCTGAAGGTGCTGAACAATAGTTGCTGCTTTTTCTTCATGCTGTGAAGCTCCAGCTCATCCCAAATCAACATCTCAGTTAGGTTTGTGGAGGCCAAACACTTTTTTGTTTACTATGTAAATCCATATGTGTCCCTTGTTTTTATGTCGTTAATATTAATTTGCAATGTAGAAAATCAATTAAATAAAGAAATTAAGAAACACAGTGAACGAGAAGTTGTGTCCAAACTTTGAACTGGTACATTACATAGAATATCTGCATCAAATAAACATGATTAGTAAACAAAATACTGTATGTAGTAATAGCCCATTTATTTTTTAATAAAAATGTTTTAAAAAATGCCTCATTCTGATGAACCTTTTAATTTAAGGGGCTTGTAAAGAGTTTTCTCACTGTGGTATACTTGACCCCACTGTGTGACTGATGGGCTTCAGCCTGGTTAGCACACTATGAGTTGCATTTTTCACACATACTATACCACAGCCACAAAAAGGGATGTAGTATAGGTATGAATAATAAAGTTGTGAATTCAAATCTAACACATGGACACACACAGAAACACTTTCAGGGGCCGCTCTGCAGTTGCTGTAAAAATTAAAATATGGTGAAATGGGAATGACAGATTACAGATAAGCATGTGCTGCTTATATCTGCATTATTATGTATAGTATCTGTGTTACATTTTATCTTGTGCCTCACCCTAAAATAAAACACAGTGTGAGTAATGTTACACGCATTGCCTTTATTCCTGATGATTTCATTAAGATGTTTTTTCTGGTATTTTTAAGTTTGGTTAAAAAGACACAGAACTGATATGGGCCCACAGAGAGTAAATTAGTATGAAAAATTAGATTAAATATGAATATGTACGATTGGTTCTCTACATACAGTGCTACTACCCCCACACTAGGGGTGTGTGCTAGGTCTGTGTCCATAAAGTCTGCTCTGGGGCTGTGGACAGTGGACAGCCTGGCAGCAATCTTTCTCTTTGGATGCCAAAGTGCACTTTATTGACTTTGTGTGCATTAGTGAGTGTGTGTGTCTGTGTGTGTGTGTCCTTGGCAAAAAAGGATGGACTCTGGACCTCCCATGCTATTGATATGCACGTAAGCAGTAATCAGAGAGCCCCTAAAACGTCACTGGAAAATCTTACACCAATTATTTACTACCCAATCACCAACAGTCTATTAATCAACACTTTTCATAGAATACATTTATAGAAATGACCTTTGATTATTTTTTATTTATCAATTCAGAAATTAATTATTACTAATACTCTAAAAATATCAAGTGATTATCTGTAATAAAAGTTAGAGCAATTTGTTATGTTAAGAGATTAAAGATATTAAGGTATCTGTACTGTTTAATAGAACTGAGATAAAGTCACATTTTCAAGATCCTCAACACTGAAACACTGGAGTGTTTTAAGTTTTACAATCCAGATCAGAAAATTTTGGTAATGCAATTTTGGTAAAAATATGCAGCGTTTCTTTTAATTACTTTGACTTTTATTCAACTGGCAAGAACTTGTCGATACAATATATATATATATATATATATATATATATATATATATATATATATATATATATATATATATATATATATATCACAGTACAGGGGTTACAGTTTCATACAATACAATATATTGTGATAATGCAGGCAAGACAATTGCAATTGTTTAAATAAAATGTTAGGAAAATTGTTACAGTATAAAAAAACACATTATAATTTTTATAAAATATAAAAAAAAGAAAGGTTAACTTTTTATGCAACCAAGAAACAGAAGAACACTCCCATGTACAAAAACACAAAATTAACCACTGTCTGACACAAATCTATACATGTAAACTAAGCATTCAAAATTGATACTGTTTTAAAAATTCTAAACAAAATTTCGTAATACTTAGATATATCAATATAACCTTATACCCCTAGTATGAACCCAAGACACAGTATTTCACATTTCGTCTGGCAAACTTTATCAGCCTTTATCTCTTCCAATAAATGTTCTGGTACTGATTTAAGGGATGGTCCATCCCAGATGCCTTAAAACAAGGAGACGTCAACGCAGCTTCTGGACATGGTTAACGTAAGGAGTCTGTTTTGCACAGAAAGTTTGCACAGTAAACTTTTGCACAGTAAAGTGGCATTTGTGAATGTAATTCTGCATTGTATTGTAAATTCTGGTTTCATCAGCTATTTTTGAATGATGGATCTTAATGCAGTGTCATCTGTTTAGCTTAAGCTTGAGCTCATCATTATTTAGTATTTTGCCTTATTACTAGCACTAATTTCCCCTTTTTTTATAATAAGTTGCATAAATGCATGTGACTTAAAACATTTAAATGTGTTAATTCAAGTTGATCAGAAAAAAGATAAAATGTGTTGGGTTCATACATTTTCTTAATAATATTTTATTGTAAATCTTTTATGACCATAATCTGCAAGTAATGGTCAGAGGAGTTGGGTAATTGAATGAAGCTTTATTTTATGTAAATCGACACTTTTAAGACAACAAATCCAGACTTGTCTGGATTTGACACTGTCTAAACAAAAAAACGTTAGGCTTCAGTGCAGCAAAACCAGTAACACAATGCTCTATTACTGATCACACCTTTGAACAGGTGTTCTGATCTCACTGATAAACACTGAGTACACAACTGGAGCCTGATCTTCACTGAACAGCTCATTTATTTTACATTGGCAGACACTTGCGAAGCATATTACCACTGTCGTCTCAAAACCATGTATCTCCACTTCCTCTATGTTTTTAGCATCATTTTTTTATCACAGCTGCTGATGTTTAAATATTTTAATAATAACTGAACTATAAAAATGCTGAGTCTGGGATTATTTCAAATGTCCTTATATCAATATTACATTCATTTTGGTCTTCTGCTGTAAAGTTACAATTTAAAAATAATTTTCAGCTTTAATGAATTGGTTTCGATGAGGTCCACAGTTCCTAAAGCTGCTTTTTAGACTGTAACTACACAGTGGGAATTTTCGCAAATGAACTTCCTCAACTATTTGATTACAACAACGGTTCTCTTTAATGCTCTTATGTAACTAAATAGGAACTGGCAATATAAGTCTATTGCTCACCCTAGGCCACACAGTCATAAACAAGCTTTCAAACAAAGTCCAGTGATGCCTTTTTACAGACTAGCCATTGCTTAGCTATCAATGTGTATTGAGCGTCAGATTTATGGTAGATATAAAATAGATCTTTAATCAATGGAATTGTTCGTAAGATTTTAATCACACAGTGCTCCAACTCACATGGTCAAGTGTGACAGTGCTAGTTTTCTAGACAATTTTAAACTACCTGCTATGAATAAATATTGAAAAAAGTGGTTTCTTTTCAATTTGTTACCGTTCTAAGATCAAATTACATATTTGGAAAAAATCAGGCACGTTTTTGGACTGGTCATTGCACTGCTTAGAGTCTGCAGTGCTTAGGGTGGCATGGTGTATTAATTTTAGGCCCAGTTGTATTTATATGATGCTCTACAACATGTACAACCTATCTGCACTTAAAGTATGGGGATGAGTTGGCCTGTCACAATAATTATGTCTTATTAAAATCTAGGACTGGCATCTGCATATATTGATGAACGGTTTCATTTACTTTTCAGCCTGCTGTCAGATCTGCTGACAAAGTAGTTTTAGAAGTTCTCTGGACAATAAAAAAACAAAAACAAAAGGGGGACTGTGCTTTCTCAGTCTTTGCTCTGAGACTCTGGGAAACTCTTTGTATTGAGATATGGTTCCCCTACCAATCTGACATGCTTACTATACACATAATACAAATTCCCAGTGTTTAAAACACCTTTAAGGTCAGGTTCCTAAATTAAAATGAACTTTAATTTCTATCCTAGACTATAATTTAATTTCAATGGAAGACTTAATTCAGAAATCTTAGTGCTATGTTGCATATGTTTTTCTTATTTATTTTTCACAGGGAGGAAGGAACTATATTATTTAGTAATGCAAAGTCTTGAACTAGTCATAGATTTTAATCTGGATTTATAATGCCATTCTGAATTTTCCATTAAGTAGGAAAGTAGGCAGGAAGCTGAGATTCAGACACAAGTGGATATTCTAGTAACCTCGTCAACATAGCACACATTTTTCTTTAAACAAGAAAAAAAACTTTTCTCATGACCATCTCAGTCTTGCAGTTTAAAAACTGCTAAATCCAGTTCACCAGCATACTCATCTTTTGAAATATATGTTGGACATTTGTGGTGGAAAAAATCCAACCACTATTGCAGATCTGGATGATGGATTATCTTGAGAAACATGAGGAAAATGATTTGTTAGCTGGCTTACAAAGTACTGATAATGTTTATTATTTATTTTGTAAGATTGTCTTTTACAGAAAAAAAAGAGGATTTGTACATTAAGTACAATGTTCATCATATTAAAATTGGATTTCATTGAATTTACTAAAAAGTTACATTTTCCACATGTTGTTAAGTATATTTATTATCTAAGACACCAGCAAACAGACTATAACAAATCAATATTTTACTTCCAACACTTCCAACTTTAAACAGGTTAAGTGCATGAACACATCAAAATAAAGAGATAAGTACTGAGCTAATAATAGACTAGATGACTGGAGATGTGTTGCAAAATCGTTAGACGTTATTTAAAATGTTATTTTTAGACATCACTGCCCATCTTTTATTGTCTTACTATTTTTACCCTGTAGAGTTAATTGGTGACGTCTGGAAGTGTAACTGATAATAGCAGCATAATCTGTTTTATGTGGTTTAGTAGATATTTAATCAATGAAAGTTACGTTTTCATTCTTTACCCACTACCAGCCACTTACGTAAATGTAAGATATTTTTTATTTAATTTGTAATAAACTAAACAGGAACATATGTAAATTGGTTAAACTCTTTCGCAAATAAACTGTAATTATAAGTAGAGGAGTGAAACAATACCACTATGGGCACTATAGTTTCGCAGTCTCAGATTAAGAATGTCCAATGTTTAACCTTTGCTCACAGTGAAAGATTTTGTTTTAGTCCATGAAACCAGCAAAAAAAAAAAAAAACCTGGAAAACAAGAACTGCATGGTCCTTTACATGTTTACCATTCCCAACCTTTTACATGTTGATCAAAGCAGTTAAAAAAAAAAAAAAACCCTTTAGGTATTGTGGCGGCTCTGGGTTGTGTGTGTGGCTGCCTGCAGGCTTGTTTCTGTTCTCCTGTGTGCGAGGATGACAGGGGTGGGGCATCTCCCTTGGGAGGGGTTATGCAGAGAGGGTGGGCACCACTCTGGATCTGCCATCTGGGAGACACACAGCTGGGTGGGTGGCCTTTGGGTTATTTGAGATCTGTGGGTTGATGGTTTTAGCTCTCCTAGTCTTGTTAAAGACTGTAAGTGAGTGGCAAACCGATTCAATAAAGGAGCTGTTGAGCATTCAGCATGAGTCTCACGGGTCTTCCTTCCTCTTCCACGCCACAGTATCGTCCACCAGGTCTCATGATATGAAAGCGATCTAGCAGGCGACCTCCTGTCCTTCTAGTTTCTAACCAAACTCAATTTTTGATCAGTATAACACTCAAATAGGTGTTTTAACCAACCCACTAATCAAAACACAGAATGTGACATCCTGACCACTGTATCTAATGTTGCTGCTGCTAATGTTACTATCACTAAAAGTACTAATGCTTCTGTTTATATTACTACTAGTACTACATCTGCTCCCAGTAATTCTAGTACTACTTCTGGTACTACAACTGGTACTACTGATGTTAATAATACTATTTCTACTAGTACTACTGATGCTAATGTTACTATTACTACTACTACTGCTGCTACTGTTACTATTACTACTATTAGTACTGCTGCTTCTGTTACTATTACTACTAGTACCAATGATGTTAATGTTACTATGACAACTGGTACTGCTGATGCTAATGTTGCTATTACTACCAGTATCGCTGATGCTAATGTTACTATGACTGCTAGTACCATAGACTGTGTACAGTCTTACCTTTACAGTCTCTGGCTAGTACTACTGCTGCTACTATTACTATTACTACTAGTACCACTGATGCTAATGTTACTATTACTACTAGTACCTCTGATGCTAATGTCACTATTACAACTGGTACCACTGATGCTAATGTTACTATAACTACTAGTAGAACTGCTAATGTTGCAGAGGTTACTATTGTGCTGTTACTATTACCATTAGAACCACTATCTGCTACTGCACAGCTGACTTGCTATTGTTATGTCAATGCTATTACTGTAAACTCGTGAAACACTGTGTAAAAAATGGCTACTGTTATTGCTAGTAGTTTCCCTCCTGCTACTGTTACTATATACTAGCATTGCATTCATATGGACTGTCCCTAAGTCTACACGTTTGGTTTATGGTGTAATTTGTGGTTTATGGTGAAAGTTAGTACTACTTCTGCTGCTGTTACTATTAAACCATCAGTACTAATGCTGTAGTAAGACTACTATACTTGTAGTATTAATGCTGCTGTTCCTGTGACTGTTTCTACAAGTACTAGTATAACTACTACTACTGTTATTATATTTCAGCTGTGCTGTCACTGGTTAAATGTCATATGGCTTGAAAAATACTTGTGCATTCATGTTGACCTGTCCCCATGTCCATGTCTTGTGGTTGATGATTTTTCTGCAGTCTAACTTGGTGTGTAAATGGTGACTCATACTAATGCAGTGTATGAAATGTACTGAAACTGAACTGTGACTGAGTGGGTATGTAAGCTAATGTTCCCGAAACACAATCTTAATTTGGATATAAACATAATCCATTTAGTTATGTTTAGAATGGTCTACACACTGTGGTTTTGCACGTATGAAAATTGTACTTAACACTTATTGGACCACAAATGTGCACTTTGAGAGGACATATGCCATTTATAATCAGATACAGACTTCACAACTTCTTATCGCAGTATTTAGCTGTAGGTTACAGGTTACAGTTTCATTAGTTATAAGGGAAGTACGAATCTAGTTGACATTTTGCTACTGAACTATGTTTAAACACCGCCCTCTAGTGTTGTGCTCAGTCAGGTGCTGTGTAGGTTTCCTTGTTTTCTCACGTTTTATGGGAGATGAGGGAATAAAGTTTAATATTACATAAATATTAATAATACAAAAAAATACTATTTTTGTTATATGTCTATGCTGGATTATTTAGTTTCTTTATGTTTACCTTAAAAAAAGGAGATACTGCAAATGGTGAATGGATATAAAATGTACAGTGTCACTAGGTAGGGGGAAGAAACAAAAAATAATATGCATTTTTTTATAATACGAAATTATGTGATAGATTAATCATGCTTATAAAATGGTCAAGCATGTTTATTTAGAAAACATTATTTAGTAAAATGTACAATCCATTTTTTTACTACTTTCAGACTTTACAACACACCATGCTCTCAGTAAACACTAGTTTACTATTTAAATACTTGCAAAACTTACATACTACTCAGTATGGCTGTAATGCTTACCGTGTGAAATATCCATCTCACTACATGTACTGTGATCCCCTTATCACCATTTGTGCAATATGTTTAAGGTGCAATATTTTCTCACCATTTTATCTACTATTTATTTGATATTTACTCTTTGTGCAATAATACTGGTCACACCATACCATAATCATATCTCTATGCACTAGTTTTGCAACAGTTTTATTATTATTTGTTTATATTTTTTCCTGACCTGTTTTTCTGTCCTTTCCTCTGTACTGCTGTAACATTGTACATTTCCGCAATGTGGGATTAGTAAAGGATTATTTTATCTTATCTTATCTTACCTTATCTATAGCTCTGGAAAAAAGAGACCACCTAATGATGTTGTTTTTCCTTGATTTTACCAAATTAAAAACCTCTGCAATATAATCAAGAGAAAGATTGATGATCATATGCCATCAAACCAAGCAGAACTGCATGAATTTTTTGCACCAGACGTGGCATAAAGTTATTCAAAAGCAGTGTGTATGACAAGATGCATGAAAACTGTGACTAAATACCAGGGTTATTCCACCAAATATTGATGTCTGACCTCTTAAAACTTTGTAATATGGAACTTGTAATATTGATCTGTATTGTAATATTGAACTTGTTTTCTTTGCATTATTTGCGGTCTGAAAGCTCTGCATCTTTTTTGTTATTTCAGTCATTTCTCATTTTCTTCAGATAAATGCTCTAAATGACAATATTTTTATTTGGAATTAGAGAGAAATGTTGTTCATAGTTTATAGAATTAAAAACAACATTGTTCATGTAAATATACTGCTGTACCACACTGGTGGTATACTAATTTATTTGATTAATTATGGAATGAATAATTTAATTACTTTTCAAAAAGATTCAGATCACTTGGTAAAAATGGTATATAGAAAATATTTTTCTTAACAGTTTTTAAAAATTAGGAGAATAGCTTTTCAAATACATGAAAATGATTTTTTTTTTCAAAAGATCTCTCTTCTTAAAGATTTAAAATAATTTTTATTTATTATATGTTTTTCAAATGTTAAAAAACACAGCCTTAATAAAGGGTCTCACATTCAAAAAGTAATTTAACAGCCATTTTTAGATCAAGACATAACACATCACTACTTAAGGCTTTAAGCAGAGATGGTAACAAAGGAATTCAAACATTTATAAATTCAGACATGACACAGATTAACTGTATAATAAAGTCTAGCCCGTCAACACAGAAAGCAAAACTAGCTAACTACACAGGGCTAAATCATGTAAAAATACAAAAGCTGCCACCAAGATTCTGACCTAGCATACCAACCATTAGTATCTCTGTGCTGAAGTGTAGCTGTAGTCTGACACTATTAGCAAGAGAAAACAAAGAAAGATGGAGTGTATGAGACTGTGGAAATGTATTTTATTTGGTGCTCAAAACTAAAGTAATAACTACTGGTTTGAAAGTTTGGTCTGTGTACTCATCACACTCATCCTGCCGTTAGTGGAACGCTAGTGTGAATATTTCTAAGAACTCTGTAGCAGCTCAGAACTGAATGTGCTGCTTGAAAGGAAAAGCGACAGTTCTCTTGCTCGAGGTGTGACTGGCTTCTTCAGAAAACTAGAGGTCACAAAGTCAAAGGAAACCCACACAGACCCCCCTAATTCTTGAGTTAGCACTTCACATCACTACTATACTTTCATAATAAACAAGAGATTCAAAGGTCTTTTACTAGAACTAAACCAAGCAGTCATCAAATGTGATGGTAAAATCGATCAGACAGCATTCAGCATTCTACGGAAACATTCATTTTGTGGCAATAAAATTAACAGATATAAAACACTTGAAAAAACAGTTAGGGTAAAATTTTATTTAGATTTTAAAATGAAACAAGACATTATTTTAACAATTAAACCCTTTAGACTCAATTTAGAAATATTTGGCGTGAATCAATTACATTGTAATTGTAATGTTTTTTTTACATTTTAACGGCAGTAGACTACAAATGACTATGAAATGTATGTTTTATATGATATACCAAGACAAATGCTAAATAAATTCTTTAAAAAATAATGGAAATTTGTGGTCAATGGGAGTTTTGTCACTGGTTTTACCAAAGCAAAAAATCTCTGATTTTTGTCCTTAAAACCACACTGATGGAACTATTCTTTCAAATAATGATATCCATTATATGAATCCATTACACCAGCTAATTTAGCACATACCACACAACAACCTTAGCGTCATAAACAATATACACTGCTCAAAAAAAATAAAGGAACACTTAAACCACACAATATAACTCCAAGAAAAGACAAACCCTATAAAGGAGTTGTTCTACAGGTGGTGACTACAGACCTTTTCTCTGTTCTCATCCTTTCTGGCTGATGTTTTGGTCACTTTTGCAATATGTTGGTTCTCTCACCATAGTGGTAGCATGAGACGGTGTCTACAACCCAGAAGTTGCTCAGGTAGTGCAGCTCAGGATGGCAGGATGGCGAGCTGTGACAAGAAGGTTTCAGCACAGTGTCCAGAGCATGAAGCAGATACCAGAAGACAGGCCAGTACATCAGGAGACATGGAGGAGGCCGTAGGAGGGCAATAACCCAGCAGCAGGACCGCCACCTCCTCCTTTGTGCAAGGAGGAACAGGAGGAGCAGTGCAAGAGCCCTGCAAAATAACCTCCAGCAGGCCAATTTGGCAGATTCGCCATTGGTGCATTGTGCTCTTCACGAATGAAAGCAGGTTCACACTGTGCACATGTGACAGATGTGACATAGTCTGGGGATGTCGTGGAGAGCGATCTGCTGCTGCAACATCCTCCAGCATGACCGGTTTGGCAGTGGGTCAGTAATAGTGTGGGCAGGCATTTCTTTGGCGGGCCACACAGACCTCCATGTGCTCTCCAGAGGTACCCTGAATGCCATTAGGTACCAGGATGAGATCCTCAGACCCCTTGTGAGACCATATGCTGGTGCAGTGGGCCCTGGGTTTCTCCTAATGCAGGACAATGCGGGACCTCATGTGGCTGAAATGTGTCAGCAGTTCCTGCATGATAAAGGCATTGATGCTATGGACCTGCCCGTTCCCAAGACCTGAATCCAATCCAGCACATCTGGAACATCATGTCTCGCTACATCCACCAACGCCAAACTGCACCACAGACTGTCTAGGAGTTGACTGACGCTTTAATCCAAGTCTGGGAGGAGACTCCTCAGGAGAACATCCGCCGCATCATCAGGAGCATGTCCAGGTGTTGTAGGAAGGTCATACAGGCACATGGAGGCCACACACACTACTGAGCCTCAGTTTAACTTGTCTTGAGGAATTTCCACTGGAAAAGTTGGATCAACCTGTCGTTTGATTTTCCACTTTGATTTTGAGTATGATTCCAAATCCAGACTTCCATGGGATAAAAAATTTGATTTACATTGATATTTTTTATGTTATTTTATTCTCAATGCACCTCACTATGTAATAAATAATTCATTGAGATCTAGGATTTGTTATTTTAGTCTTTCCTTTATTTTTTGAGCAGTGTATTATACAGTAAAATCAGCAGTCAACCCTGCAAAAACACAATGCTATTGCTACCGTACACAACCTAGACATGTACGAGTTGCATTAAAAATCTGTCAGTATTTTCTTCAATTCCAAATTAAAAAGGTGCACACTTTACATTGAACCTGTAGTAGAGTTAAGTGCTTTGTGAGTTTTATACATTTCTATTTATGTTGTGCAGAAATCACAAACAGTCCATATAAAACTACACCTGGGTTCTTAAACGAATGTCCTGTTCCACCTTAAAAACTAATGACGTTACATTCAGAGCCCCTAAAAACTTCAGCCTGAAGCCTCTGCATCAGCACCATAGCCTGTATGTCTATGGTAACCACAGCAGTATTTAAGGTGGACTGGTACATTAGCAAGATTTAAGGTGGAATTGTAAATTAGCAGCATTTAAAGTGGATGGTAAATTCAAACAATCTAAAATATTCAGGTGAGTGATTTACTGAAGGCAATAAAGTGTGTTTTATAGATAGTCGCTACTTACACGTAGTGCTGTGGATTGTGCTACCTTAATGAAGACCCAGTCCAGGACTTTTCTCTCTTATATCTGGTTTTACTCATAGTTTTTATGTTACTGTCAGCGTACAGAGCGCGCGGGGCTGTAGGTAGAGAAACTGTACATTTGCTTTGGAAAACTTTAATTAAAAATAGCAATTAATTACTTGTTCTACCTGTATGTTTCCATTTTTCTAAAAAAAAAAAAAAATAAATAAAATAAAACGACTTTTGGACGACAGATTAGAAACTTAAAACTGTAAAGAATAATGATAATTAATAAAATACATATACTTAAAAATAAATATCTAAATAAATAAATCTGGATCAAATCAAATGTTAATTTCCTGACTATTTATATGTATATTGTATATTTTTTTTTTTGTGGCAGTTTTGGTCCTCCATGTTACCTAGAGTTTAAACTTTAAAATGTATGTTTTCGGTACTGAAACATTTAATATTGCTTTATGCTAAGAGAACAAGTACTTATTTTCCAGTGTAATAATAATCAAATATTTATAATCTTTATAATTTGTAAGTTCTCTGACGACACTGCAATCGTGGGGTGTGTGCGTAATGGTGATGAGAGGGAGTACAGAAACCTGGTTGAGCCCTCTGCTCAGCAGCCAATCTCCATCGAGGGGGTCGATGTGGAGGTGGTCAAGTTCTACAGATACCTTGGAGTGCACCTGGACGATAGGCTGGACTGGTCAGTGAACACTGACTCCCTCTACAGGAAGGCACAGAGCAGACTGTACTTCCTCAGAAGGCTCAGGGCTTTCAACATCTGCCAGAAACTCCTGCTGATGTTCTACCAGTCTGTGGTGGCCAGCGTCCTCTTTTACGCTGTAGTGTGTTGGGGAGTCAGCATCAGCAAGAGGGACGCTGGACGACTGGACAGGCTGGTGAGGAAAGCTGGTTCTGTGCTGGGATTAGAGCTGGAGTCCTTAACACCACTGGCAGAGAGGAGAGCCCTCAGCAAGCTGCTGAACATCATGGACAATGTTCACCACCCTCTGCACAGCACCATCGCCAGGCAGAGGAGCTCATTCAGCGGCAGACTGCTGTCCCAGTCCTCCTCCACTGACAGACTCCGAAAGTCTTTTGTCCCTCAGGCCATAAGACTTTTCAACTCATCTCAGCACAGCAAACTAAAGACTCTGTCACCCTGGCAACTCTGGCCACACCATGGACACACCCTCAGCTATGGAGACACTCTCAGACTTGCTGATAACACTATTTTTATAGTTCTACCCTATTTTGCACTAGTAGTTCATTCACTAGTTCATCCATCTACTGTTTACGTATCTTTTGCACTGCTGAATTTAAATCATTATATAACTGTTTATTTGCACTTTCTGTATGGCTGACATCAGTTATCCTCACTTTATGCACATCAACTGGTGTTCACTGTCTATTGTTCAACTGCACTACCTCCATTCTACATTACACACACACTAAAGACTGCATTTTTACATTGTACATTCTATTTTTTTATTTGATTGTATTTATATGTATCTTTATCTTTATATTTTATATATTTTATTTTGTAACCTTGTGTATTCGATTTGTAACTTTGTGTCTGCTGCTGGATGTCTAGAATTTCCCCTCGGGGATCAATAAAGTATCTATCTATCTCATCTAATTTTACTCAGTTGCCCCGTTTGAACCTTGCAGCGCCCTCTTGTGGCCAGACAAACTCGACCGATATTTTTCAGTGGATATTTTCCTCTCTAGGGGCCAGTTGTGCAGAGGTAATCTAATCGGATTTTGGTTATCGGATTGGATCAAATCTGGAAAACAGGCTGTTCAAAAGCGAAAGAAACATTCTGAAATCCGATCAGATCATGTAATCCAATCCTAGTTTGTAAATGGATCAAACCTTCAGTTTCTGTTGTTCTCTTTCTCATATGAGGAACCCTGAATATCTTGTGAAGTATTGGGCATTTTTTATTTAAGATGTTTTCAGAATATCCACATGTATTTGTTAATGTATATATTTTTTTATTTGTTGTGGCTTAAATGAGGGGTCATAAAATAAATTATAAATGGAAGTAGATGTTTATGTTTTGTCTCAAAATAAACACTTAAAGTCACCCCATGTTGGTTTTTCTACCTGTTCTTTACATAGCTGGTAATCCGGATTAGGTAATCCTGAAAACTGTGTATCTGGATCTGGGTGATCCAATCCAATGTTGCTTTGAAAAACCGTCTTAAAAGTAAGACAAATCACCTGATACTGGATAGCAAAAAATGGGATTACCAAATCGGGTTAATTTGAATCCGATTACATTTTTTTTGAACAACTGGCCCTAGAGAATAAACTATACATTTTGCTTACTGTTCATCACTGTTTGTGTACATATACTGAGTAAAAATACAATGTATTTCAAAAAATAATTAAACAAAATACATTGAATAAATATGCACTTCCACATTTACCAGGGTATTTGCACTTTTACTTAAGCTTGAAACCTGTGTAATTCTGCTACCTCTGTAAAACACTAACCTACAAAGCTTGATTGTTGTGCAATGACCTACATGCATATAATTATATTGGCACCTCCCTGCCAAAGTACACTGAATCACTGCCACAGTGATCCACTTGTTTTCATCTTCGGCAGATAAAGAGCAGGGGTATGTTGTTTTCTAAACAATAATAATGGGATATTATTATTATTATTATTATATTATTAGTTCTTTATTACAGATTGTTGTATGTTTTGTGTGTATGTATGTTTAGTGCTCTTGTTAGCGTTATGTTTATATTAAAATAATGTAACAGAAATATAACAAAAGTTCTCAGCTTAAATTAAGCCCGAATTTCAAGATTTTACCACATTTATATTGAAGTTGTATTTTATACTTTCATAATATGTATAGTTATAAAATAAACTTGATTGAATGAGCATCTGTTGTATGAGGGCCATACTGTTTTAGAACCATATACTGTTAGGTTTAGCATTTTAATATGATATGGGTTTTTCTGTATTCAATCCTGAATTACTACAAAATTGAACAGAGTTTAACCCCATTTCGTCCTGTTTCTTGTATGTGTGCATTTTTTACTCAGCAATGGATTCAGGCGACTGGAAAAACGTGTCCCAAACCACATCCTTGACACTTCTAGTGGAGAACGTAGCTACAAAGTGCGCTACACATTCTGTACCATGGAATAAGCCGATGCTCAGTAACAAGAAGGTAAATTGGTCCTGTTTTTTTCTGTTCTGTATTAAATTATTTTAGTTTTAAGTAAATTCTTAAGGAGAAGTGGATTATAACTTTACGATACAGTACAGTCCATAGTCCATAGTTGTTTGGAGAGAGACAGTCGTATAAAGGCATAACAACTAGGGCAGTTGTTCAGTTTCCTGCTCATCATTATGATCTTTATGAAATTATTGCTTTCAGAGAGTAGAACCTGCAATAAGAATACCTAGTCTTATCTATACTTATTTGTCTACTTTTTTAACCAGTTTGTCCTTAATCACATCACAAATCCATTGCTTAAATGGATGTTGTTTACATTTGTTGCCAATTTAATTATTTGACCTCCAAAAATACTTGTTTTATTTTAAAAGTGGGCCTGATAACCTGGGCTGAAAAAATATTTGTATATTAATTTATATTTTAGTTGCGCAGGCTATTTCTTTTTTTATTTAATTATTTGTTTATTAAATTACACATTTCACAGATATTAAATTATGCCAACTAAAATGTGACCTGAATAAAATATAAAAAATGCTATTGGAATGCTTGGAAAACATAATATTTTAAGTTGTATACATTTGTATACATATTAATAATACACTTTTGAGTTAAAGATCATTAGTTGGCACAACTGTTGGTGGTTTTCATATAAATTTAGAAGTTGAGTTGGTCTTTAAACTCAAAAATTAAGTGTAGTAAGTTGCCTTGAGTTTTCTCAACTTTTTCATTTTTACAATGTACCGGGCTCACCAAATTGGGAAATGTAATTTACTTTTAGAACATGTTTCATGATACAAAGGAATCTTGCCATAAATAGACTGCATTTGGTTCATAAAATATTATTGTACTTTTTAAATTGGCTTTTCAGACATTAAAAAATATTATTTACATACATATCTCTTTTACTCAAATTGATTCTTTATGCTATCAAAAATAGAACCCTGATAGCACCTTTATTTTAGCATGGTATTATAGAGTTCCGCAAAAGTTACATTGTGCAGTCGCTATTCCAGACCCAGAGTGGCAATGACTGAGAGATGCCATTGTCTCTACTTCACATTACAGTAACATAAAAAGGATCCTGTAGCTGCTTGTTTCAGATAAATTTTGTGTAAATGTATAAAACTTTACATGACAAAAAAAAAGATATTTTTGTTAACATCAGGTTTATTTCTGCTGTAGCCTGTTTTAAAGCCCATGCAAGCCTTGGATGAATGTGTTCAGCTTATCAAAGATATGGCTAAGGAGCTCGAGGACCTTGGGGACCCGAGCAAGGTACAGTAAGTTTTATTAAACATCTTCTTTTAATCAAATACATCAAATACATACACTTACCGAACGTACACTTTATGAGTTACAGAAGTGCAGTGCATAGAATTATGCAAACATGGCAAAGCAGCTTGAGGTAATGATCAAATGAATCGTCAAAATTACACAGAGAACCACATGACCTCTGTCAGCCAATACCAGAAAGCTGAGTCTGCAGTCACTTAAAAAAACATGGACAATTGAAGACAATGTTCCTGGGGCATAACCTTCCTTGTAACAACAGACCAGAATATTGGAGGTGGTGTAATGATGATGTGGAAAAAGTTTTTTACACCCTTTTAGCCAATTAATACCAATAAATCATAACCTGAATGAGACATACTGTTTGAGTGTTGTTGCTGACCATGTGCATCCCTTCATGACCACAGTTTACTCATTAAAGCAAAAATAATGTTTAACTAGTTTCATCAACTTATTCCAATAGAGCTGTGGTTGTGGGTTGTGGTAGAATAAAAGATTCACAACATGAAAGTTCTCCTGAAAGATGTTTTGTGTTTTTGGGGGGATTCCAAGCTACAAAACCTGTTTTTCAGGCTGCTGTAAAAGCAAATGGTGCTCATAATACATTGTTGAGTGCACATTATTAATGCATTTTCAAATGATTCCACATTGTTTTTGCCTGCAGGTCAGAAAAAGAAGTTTAAAGGAAATAGATAAGGACGTTCTGGATAAATCAGATAAGCCCACCAGTATGGATCACAGCAAGTCTCTCATACAGTCTTGGGCCAAAGAAGTGAACAGCCTCAACCTGTCCAGCAGATTGAAAAAAAAGATTCAGGATGTGCCTCTTAGTTTAAAGGACAGCGACAGGATCCTGGAGAGGGCGAGAGAATTACAGAGTGTCTCAGAGGTGAGAAAAATCCAGAAAAACTGATAAAATAATATCAACTGAGCTGTACTGATCTTAAGGGGCTTTTATGTGTGCATGTGTCTGTTTTACACAGAGTTTGGGTCTGAAAGATGAGGATTTAAAGCAGATTCTTAGTCATCACTGCACAAAGCAGACAAAACTCAATGAAATTCTTCCTTTCCTGGAATTTGTGGTTTGGTCTCTTGTCTCACAGCAGTCTGAGGTAAGAAGCACTAAATTAATCATTATTTCACTGAACGTTATTTTAACTTGATTCTAACAACAATCTAAGCTACATTCTACACACTCTACTCTGGTCTGGACTTATTATGTTAAATTGTAGAATTTATATTATATTCTGAATTAAAATGATTAAAGAAGGAATAAACATGATTTTTTCGTCTTACTCAGGAGGACATTTCAAACATATGGTTGTCAGTCAAGCAGAGACAATGGAAGACAGGTAGGAGCTCTCGTTGAAATGATTTTATTTTATGTTTGATGCACATTAATCACCATCAGTATTTTATAATGTAAATGCAGATTGGCTAATTGTCACAGGCAACCCTTGGGCTGATTGATGTTATACAGGAACAGTCCCTTAAAGCACATAGTTACCAGTATATGTTGTATGTGGCGTGAACTACAAACTAAGTTGTTGTGGTATAAACAGCATAGGCCGATTTGGAGAACAAATACACTGTAAACCCTGACGTTGTCTTTACTAAAAGAAATGCGTAATTATTAGTAAGCTTCACTTGAATCTCTGCATTTTACTACAAGTACTCAAAAATCAAAGTTGTTTTCACGTTGTTTGCTGTGAATGTTAAAATAAATAATGTTTTTGAGTTATAAATACACAAAATACCAAGTTTTGGGATTTATCCAACATGTGATGCGTTATCTTTGCCCTGATTGGCCACACTAAACTGTGACGCCAACATTCCCTCTGCCAAGGAGGAGGATCCATCGAGATACTTCTTAAGAAAGGAGGTAAGTCATTTTAACTCTTAATTTGGCTTTGCCCAATTAGCTGTCTATAAAAAAGGTCATGCGTGCGTAAAATAGAGCTGGATGGTGTAGGATGGGACGGTGTGTTACAAGTGCATTTTCACGGATACGCTAGGCTATCGCTAAAGTTACCAACTTTTGTTTGTTGTTGCGTTAGCCTCCATAGACGTATCTCAGTTCATGTTTGCATTGATAAACCAAAATATCAATTTTCATTGATCCTACACGTGTTTCTGTGGGAGTGTGGGAGTGTAGAAAAGTTCAGTACATCAGCATAGGAAAGCTGGAGTAAGCGGAATTGCTAATGTAAACAAAGCCGAGTCGGTGTAAATAGTAATTTTTGTGATTGTGTAAGCTCTTAATACTTTAATGGTAGTCAGGTTTCTGCGTTGCTGATTACGCTTTCTTTCTTGAATTTTTATTAAGAGGACAACAATGTTATGGAAATGTAAACTGTGTTCTTTTAACTGTGAAAAAAGAGGAGAGTTGCTGAGACACTATCGGTTAAAACATGGCGGTTGTACAAGAACTGTTCCTTTTCCATGTCTGCACCAACACTGTCCTTGTACATTTAATTCCATCAATAGTTTGAAAGCACACCTAACGAGAATTCATGCACAAACAAAAATTGCCCAAGAGTGTGAAAGCACACCAGCACTGTTGCAATGTCAGCATTGTGACTTTTCAGAGCCTTGTACAGAAATAGATTTTATTGGTCACTTGCGAAGTAGACATCTGAAAGTAAATCAGAAAATTGATTGTCCTTACCTAGGTTGCCACTTCCAAACCAGTGTTTACTCAACTTTCAATTCGCATAGAAGTAAGCAACATGGCGAGCATGATGGTAGGACATTAAAGCCAGAAATAGTGTCTGTTATTAATGATACTAGTGACATGGATGATGCACAAGAACACAATTCAGATGTGGGAATGCCTCCGAATGTCTATCATGCCAGTCAGTCATATTTGCAGCCCTATGAACACCAAAAATTGTCACCTTGTAATACAGGGACAATAATGTTATGTTCCTCTGTTAGATGGTGAGCATAAGGCAAAACCTGGTTGTCCAGGAACTCAATATGGATATTGTGTGGTACATTTACTGTCACCTCTACCAAAATACCAATGGGCCAATTTCTGCATAATTAAAAAACCTCCAGAACAACTAGCCTGAATGGCACCTTACACACAGTCCTCATTTCTGAGGTTTATAATGAAGATGATGCCTTAGCTCAGTGAGATAATAAGGAGATCTCCATTCTAATATTTCTTTTCTCTAAGGTAGACCAAGTAACTAAACTTCTTTTTGTCCCTTGTTTAGGAGTCTGACGATTATGATGCATTTGCTGATGTGCCAGTGGGGATTTTGGTAGTGGAGAAGGATGGTGTTCTTCAGCCCCCTAACTCTCTTCATTTGCACCGCTCCTCTGTTTGCATCATCCTTGAAGGAAATGTGGTGATGAATGGCCTCTGTGACCTTCCACAAGCAATGTGCATTCTCTTTGGACTAATTTATGCATTGCATCTGAACTACCCAAAATCACTCAAGTACACATTTGAGTTCATACAGCGCATACTGTTATTGTTAGGGCAGAATATCCTCAAACCTAAGATACAGTCACTGCTTAACCAGCTTGTTTAGGTGTACAGGAATTGGGTTGTGTGAGGGTGTACATGACCTTCTGGCTTCCTATGCCTATTCCTTATGTTTACATAATTGCCTAATAGTTTGCACTCTAAGCTGATCACAATTATTTTGGCTGATTGTTGTATTGTATTTATGTTTATATTGGATATCCATCAGACATTTAGGAGACAACAGGATGTTACTTTGGGGTGTTTTTGTTCAGTTGAGGCCAGTAAATAAATAGAAAATAAATTTCATTCAGTGAGGCAAGTCTTTAAATTTTATGTTCAGACATCAGCATTAAGTAATGGTTGCTTGATAGCACATGCTAGAGAGAAATGTAAGATTGCTTGGTTACACATTATTCTTTGTAATTGTAGACATTACTACAAACACAACATACAAGCATTGTTTCATTCATTTGTTCAAAAATGCTCTAAAAGACTTTCCTTTTTCCCTTGAAGGAATTGAATTACTGTTAACTGTTGCTTGATATATATGTATGTTGTATGTTGTTGTATGTATGCTTGTGACCAAAAATGCATGCCCACAGTCTCTCTTTCACTCTCTTGTCTCTTGTTTTAAGACATAAGCAATGTTTTGTGTTTTTTTTTATTAATTAATGTATTTATATATTTATTTATTTATTGATGTTTTATGTGTTTTTTTATCAAAAGCACTGATTTGAAGAGACTGCATGTTTTAGTTCATCATTATTTCACGTTATGAGATGTCATTGGGAAAAATGTTTGACATTAAGTTTGAAATGTTCCCTGATGTCAAAGCATTATCAGCATATTGGTAATAAACAAGTTTACATAATTGAAATTTTGTCAATGATGTTCATTTACAATAATTTACAATAAAATTTTGAATATTAAAAATATTCCAAAACCATTTGTGAAGTATTAAGAACTTGAAATATTAATTATCAGTAGTTGATGGTACTTTATTGTTCAAGTTAATTATAATTCTTATGGTTAGAGTCAACTTATTTTTTTAAGTAAAAGCAACTGTGAATTTGAGTAATATAAAGTTTTTATTAGTTCACTTTACTTACATGAATGATTTCATTGAGTGAAGAGACCACATCTATATAACTCAATTATCTTAGTTTTGAGAGATGCCATTACTCAATTTTTTTGAGGCAACGAGTTACCTCTACTTTTTTGAGTAGATTCAACTTATTAGGGTTAACAGTGTAGGTAATGCTTCACAATAAGGGTACATCAGCTAACAGTACTTATGACAGAATGTCTCCACTAATTATTAATTCACACTAGTTAAACATTTTTAAACCAATGTTTAAATTCAATATTAATTACCAGTATTTATAACATTCAGCATTAAAATCTAGTATGTTGAATAATGAGTTAAACACTGTAACTAATAATAATTAGTTAAGACATTACTCAACCATTTAACAATGTTTTTACTGTTGTAGGTACTGTTAATTATTGTGCCCTTATTGTAAAATGTTACCCACAATTATTGTTAAAATTGTTAATTAAGTATGCCTACTTTCCTACTAACAATTTTTGTTTACTGGAATGAACGGTTCTATTCGTTTGTTCTTGATATTTTAATCTGTCAAGTTTTTTGGATGTTCTTAGAAAGATTTATTACACTCAAACAAAATAACAACTTTCTAGTAATGTTGTGATGCAGATCATTATTGTCAAATTTTTCTTCTAAGCTTTCCTGAAACCTTATTTTTGTAATGTTACAGGCTTACCTTCCTCAAAAATGTTCAAAATGTTGCTAAACGTTGTTATAGCACTCTCTGTTAACTGAGTTGTTTCTGGACTGATTTGCCATTTTAGGTTCAGCTGCTATACAGGCACACTTCATATATTTAAAATTGCTGCTGCACAATGTGTCGGTTCCTGTCAAATGTATTTGTGGCATGTTGGTGTAAAAACGTTTCACCACTCAAATAACAACCAATCAATGTTGGACTTATTCCAATACAGGAATGTTATTATTCTCAATATTCGGGACCAGTCAGGAATGCAGGCAGGCCAGCCCAGTGCCTGTACCCTCTTCTTTCACAGCCATGTTCTTTCAATGTGCGCAGCATGTGGTTTTGCACTGTCTTGTTGAAAAATGTATGGGCGTTTCATCTAAAAATATCATTTTATGGATCTCAATGTATTTTACCTTGTTTTTAAAAAGCATAACTAATTTTAAATTGCCCTGTCTCAATGTTTTCTGGAATATTTTACATTCTTTAAATGCATTAATGAACATACATTAATGAACTTGGAATATATTGTGTTAAAACTGTTTGCAATCAAACATTATTAAAGAAAATGTAAGAAACACTACCGGTACATTTTTATATTTGCATTTTCCATAAAGTCATTTTTTTCTGATTTGAGGTTGTAGTAGATATAGTACATAATAAACTAGTAAGAAAATGGCTATTATTTCTCTTGACTTTAAGTTTTGTCTGTTTTGTATCTTTAGGCAGCCAGAAATACATCCCGTGTTCAGGTAAGAAAGAAGTACAGCATGAGAATTATACTGATGCATACATCCATCATGTAGATTATCATAAAAACATACCTAAACGATGACTCGTTTTTTTTTTTTTTTTAACAGTTTGGCAGTGGATCCAGAGTGCATCAGGTAATGGAAAACAAACAATACGCAAACAATTCTACATATACATATTTATAAACATTACTATCTACTGATCCAGACAGAATCTGTAATACCTTCTCATTTGTTGCTCCAGCTGATGTTCAGTTAGATCCCAGCTCCTGTCACCCGTGTTTATGTGTGTCCGAAGACCGACGAGAAGTGCACGAGTGGAACTGGTCCGCATACCAGAAGGAGAACCATGATAAGGAACTGTCTTGCGTTTTAGGGCTCAACAGCTTCTCCACTGGGAGGCATTACTGGGAAGTACTGGTACCCACACATGGAAGCTGGAAGCTAGGGGTAGTGTCTGCATCTGCTCCCAGGACCGGCATCTTCCCAATAAATCCTGAAACAGGCTACTGGTGTATTTGGAAAGGACCCAAGAGTCTGTGGGCTTGCACAGACCCTCACACCAGGCTGCAGCTGTGTCTGCAGTCTCAGGTGGTGGGAGTCTATTTGGACTATGAGGAGGGACAGGTGTCCTTCTATGATGTCAGCAGGAGCTTCCATATCTACACATTTACACAGATTTTTAAGGAAGCACTCTTCCCTGTGTTTGTGTGTCTAGATGGGACAGTGCTGAAAGTCCAAACCGCACAAATATCTGGGAATGAACAAAAACAAGAGAATTAACTAAATTATAAGACATGAATTCAACTGTGATTGACAGGTTCTCTCTTTTTGAATCATGAATTTGTTGCTCCAATGAATAGCCAAATATATATCAACAATTTTTACCTTTGGAAGCAATTTGTTACTTTCTTTTTAACTGTGATTTATGTTTTTGCAAGTAAATGAAAATGAAAGTATTAACCACACTTACTTTTTTAATGTAAACAATTAAACAGAAAAGAATAACTTGAATGGGAAATTTGGTTGATATTTGGTTATTCATTGGAATGGCTCAAAAAAATGATTATTAATACAAATAAGATCTAGAAGTATTAAAATAATGTTTATAATGTCTATGGCTCTGTATAATACATCTATAATATTTTTATGTATATTTTCATTTTCGTATAAAAAAATATTTTTTACATTGACTGTTTACATAATTATGTATAGTAAATGTTAGAATGAAAGTAGCATAATCATTTGTATTTAGTAAATGGACATGAACATAATGATAACATTATCATACATGACCTAAGACCTTATAAGACCAGACTCTGAATATTCTGTGATCTTTTTTATTAAAAAGTGTGTAAAGAGTGAAAAATGCTTGTTTAAAGGTTTTTTTTTATGGCTGATCATTTAAAGTTTTTTTCATTCTAATAAATAATCTCAGTGGCACTGAACAGTCTAATCTTTGGCAGTTTTCCTTTGTTTACGTCTGGCAGCAGTAACTGATTCAATGTAATAATTTTGTATGGAACACATTGCTTTAAAATTGAGCTTTGATCTTTGTTGAACTGCATACAGTAAGGTCCAGAAATATTTGGACAGTGACACAATCTTCATGTTTTGGGCTCTACATGCCACCACACTGGAAATGAAACAACTGTGATATAATTGAAATGTAGACATTTAGGTTTAATTTAAGGGCTGAACAAAAATATCCTATGAAGCATTTAGGAACTGCAGCCGTTTTTATGCAAAGCCTCCTCATTTTAAGGGCTAAAAGTAATTGGACAAATAATCTAGAAAGCTTTTTTATGTGCTCCATGGGCTATTTCCTCATTAATCCATCAACAGTTAAGCAGGTGAAATGTCTAGAGCTGATCCAGGTGGTCAAAGATCATCATTAGGCTGAAAAAAAGATATCCATAAAAGACATAACAAAAACTATGAGTTTGGTACACGCTGGAGAGAAAAAAAGTGCAGTGGTGAGCTTGAGAACTTCAGGCCTGGATGATCTCCACAGAGGTGGAACAGTGGTGGATGATCACAGAATCATTTTCATGGTTAAGAAAAATCTCTTCACAACATCCACCCAAATGAAAAGCACTCCCCAGGACATGTATCAGTGTATCAGTACCTCAGTCTACCATAAATAGAAGAAAGACTTCATGAGGGCAAATACAGAGGGTTCACCACAAGGTTCAAATTAATAGAATTAATAGAAAAGCCAGATTAGACTTTTTAAAAAAAAAAAAAACATCTAAAAAAGACTGCCAGATCTGGAACTGCGTTCTTTAGACATATGGAACTAAGATCAACCTGTAACGGAATTATCAGAATAAAAGAAATAATTTAGAACCATTTCCTCTGTAAAACATGGTGGTGGTATGGTCATGCATGGCTTCCAGTGGCACAGGGTCCCTAGACAATATTGTCAAGAACACAAGAATGAATACTGAGGTGTACAGGATATATTTTCCCCATCAGTGTGGTTCTGAACATGACAGAGAGGCTTACAGTAGGCAAAATAAATATTTGATTTACTGCTGATTTTGCAAGTTCTCACGTCTACAAAGAAAAGAGGTCTGTGAGGGAAATATATATAACATATAGATACAGAAAATCTTAACATTTTAAAATATGATTTAAAATACTTAATTTGCATTTTATTGCATTACATTAAATGAAAGTATTTGATAAAATATAAAAACAGAATCCCTACCTGTATATTTCAGTATTTCTACAATTCCATTTTAGCTGACTGGTTGCTGAGCTGAAGCTGAAGGTACACTAGAGTTCAAATAGCTTATAAAAAGCTTATAACTGAAGTTAAAAAGCTTTAAAGGTCTTCAGTAATGAAAACAAATATATATTTCCATTATAAAAATGAAAAAACATTTATGCATGTATTGCTCCATTTACACCCATTTCTTTGGACTCACTCTGGAAAGTCCTCTGGTGGACGAACAAGAGATTCTTAAGTGGATATTCTCATCTCTAGAGACATTCTGGAACAAACTTTACATTTTGCTCACTGTCCTGTAGTGCTAAATATGTTGGCCCATCCCTGTCAAAGTTAATTTTAACAGTGTTCCATTTATTTTAATCTTCGGCAGATGAAGAGCACGGCATGTTGTCGTTTTCTAAACATAAATAGTGTATAAATCATATGTATATATTTGTATCTGGGTCATATGTGTGATTAAAAAAATCACTGGATTTAATGACCATCTATTGGTTGAGACACATACTGTTTTAGAACCATACTGTTAGTGAGAGGTTTAGTATTTTTAATATGTTATATCTATTTCTGCATTCAATCCAGAATTACTACAAAATTTAACAAAGTTGAACCCCATTTCCTCCTGTTTCTATTATTCTTTTTTGTGTGTATTTTTTGTTTTTCCTCAGCAATGGATTCAGTAGACTGGTAAAACGTGTCCCAAAGCACATCTTTGACGCTTCCAGTGGAGAACGTAGCTACACAGTGGGCTACACATTCTGTATCATGGAATAAGCCAACGCTCAGTAAGAAGAAGGTAATTTGATTTTTTCTGCTTCTTCTTAATTGCTTTATTTCAAAGTAAATTATTTTATTAGGAGAATGGATTATGACTGTATGATACAGTACAGTCCCAAGTGGTTTGAAGAGAGACAATTATATTGTGGACACATAAAAAACTAGAGCAGATGTTCAGCTTTTTCTCGCTCAGTATATGTATATATTTATATTTACACAGTAGATATATGTGGTACCAAGGATTTCTCTACAGAACTTGAAATACACATGTAACTAAAATGTGCTCGGAACATAATATTAATTCAGCGAAACACTGACGAAGGAAGGTGCCTGCCTGATGACCCCTGAGAAGAGCTTGCACTGACGTTTGTGTTAGAGTTTGGATGAAGGGGATTGGTGTGGTCCTGCTCTTGTAATAATTTGTCTCATGAGTTTTTGTAGACGTCTGAGTACTTGGCAGTTGAGGCACGGACCATGAACATAGTTCGCTATGCTTCTGGATTCTTGTCGAGCCAGTATCAGATGGTAGTGGTTGCTGTGTTCTGCTCACGCAACTTAAAATGTGATTTATTGTGTGTGATTGTGCTTAGGTAAGTGTGTTGTTGCCATAGTTAAAGGAAGTGAGCTTAGATTAAGGAGGGATTCTGTTTGTTCATAGGTTATTTTTTGGTAGGTCTGTTACTTGGCAGTTGAGGCAATGGACCATGAACATAGTGTTAGGCTGTGCTTCTGGATTCTTGTCGAGCCAGTATCAGATTGTGGTGGTTTTGCTATTGTTGTTAGTTGAGTGAGTAGTAGTTCCTGGCTGAGCCCTATGCATAACCCCAGCTGTTAGGGGCAGGATTTGTCAATTTCCTGTATTATATTACTTGATATCTAGTTAAGCTAGTGACTGCTGTGAAGAGAACAGTTGACAACAGAGGAAAGACCCTGTGACAGCATGGAAAGACAGCTGACAAGAGGGAATAGACCCTAACGGTGCTGCCATGGGCTGGCAATCCATGGTAGCAGCCACCATGGTTAACCATGTGTGTGCAACCAAGCAAGCTACATTGAGAAAGAAAAAAGCAATACCTCAGGAGTCAGCGAGAGCAGGGGTGGAAGATGACTCACAGGCGGATAACATGGTTACGGACTCTGGAACGGACATGACTACGAGAAGTGGGTTAAGCATAGAGGCAGGTGGGATGGTAAGTGGAAAGGAGTTGCTGACCTGTGTGTGTGGGTGGAGCAAGGTCACATCAGTGAGAGGGCTGAGGATACACCAAGGAAAGATGAGGTGCTTGAGTGAAGGAGTGCAGGGGCCCCGCATTGAACAATACTTTGAACAGAATTGTTTGAGTCAGTCGGCTGAAGTCCAGCGGCAGGTTACGTGCCACAGTCCGCAGGATATCAATACCTTTGATACTAGGGAGGCTAACTTAAGCACAGAAGGAGTGGAGGATGAAGGAGGTGTTGATAGGTCAAAGGCTAAGGGAAAGCAGATGGGTAGGGAGAAAGGAATCGGTCAAAGATCCAAAGTTAAATGGCCAGGCACAGGAGACAAGATGGCATGGAGGAGTATTAATGATGATTTGAAAGGTATGCTTGAGGGTTTGAAGGGAACAGCAGAGAGTAAATTGAACAGGCTAGGTAAAGTCATTTATGATTATGGAATGGCAAGATTTGGTGTTGTGCAGAGGAACGTAAAGTGTCAAGATGTAGTTAAATCAAGGCGGCAGGTAGAAATAGAAAAACTGGTTAAGGAATCAAGGTTACTCAGAAAGAAGTGGAAGAAGGGGAATGAGGCAGAAAGAGAGGGCATTGAGTTATTGCAGGAGGAGTTGAGAAGTAAGTTGGTAAAATTGCGGAGAGCAGAGGCTATGAGGAAAAGGAGGAAGAAGAAGGAGCGTGCTAGGAAAGAGTTCTTTAGAGATCCATTTAGGTTTGTTAAGAGTCTGTTTAGTAAGGAGAAATCAGGAAATCTAAAGGTCGGAAAGAGGGAGTTGGAGGAGCACTTTAAGAGTGTTTACACAGAGAAGGAAAGGTCTAGCGACCTGGACCTACCAGCAGACATGCCGCCGTTAGGTGATATAGAGTGGAAGATGGATGTTAACCCCCCTAGGTGGAGTGAGGTTCAGGAGGTGGTGAAGGCTGCAAAGGCAGGTTCTGCCCCAGGGCCAAATGGGGTTCCATATAGATTATATAAAAGTGCACCAGATGTTTTGAAGTTTCTATGGAAACTAATGGCTATAGTATGGAAGAAGGGGATTATTCCAAAGGAGTGGCGCAGAGCAGGTGGTGTTCTTATCCCAAAAGAAAAGGATTCTGTGGCTATTGATCAGTTCCGTCCCATAAGCTTGTTGAATGTGGAGGGTAAGATCTTCTTTAGTGTGGTTGCACGTAGACTAGCAACGTACCTGAAAAGAAATAATTTAGTTGATACGTCTGTACAAAAGGCAGGAATTGCAGGTTTTTCTGGTTGCATAGAGCATAATAGTATGATTTGGCATCAGATTCAAACAGCAAGAGCCGAGAAAAAGGATCTACATGTGGTGTTTTTAGATCTGGCTAATGCTTTTGGTTCGGTACCGCATGCATTGTTGTGGAAGGCATTAAATTTTTTTAGGGTTCCAGAAGAGATTTCAAGGTTAGTTAAAGCCTATTTTGAAGACATACAGTTTTGCTTTAGTGTAGGGGAGTGTGTCACATCTTGGCAACGACTGGAAATAGGTATAATGGCAGGTTGTACAATTTCACCGCTAGCGTTTACGATGGCAATGGAGGTGATTATTAGGGCTTCTAAGTGGGTCGTAGGCGGGGAGAGGCTGCATGATGGCACCCGGCTCCCACCAGTTAGGGCGTTTATGGACGATATGACAACATTAACGACCACGGTGCCATGTACCCGGCGACTGCTAGGGAAGTTAAATGATAATCTTAGGCTGGCTAGGATGAAAGTTAAACCGAGCAAGTCTAGGAGTGTATCAATCGTTAAAGGGAAACTGATACAAGAAAGGTTTATGATGGAGGGAGAAGTCATACCATCTATATTGGAAAAGTCAGTTAAGAGTTTAGGTAGGTGGTATACTGCAGCACTGAATGATAAAGAGCAGGTGGAAGGGTTGAGGACAGAAATGGTGGAGGCCATTAATAGAATTGATAAGTCTTTTCTGCCAGGTAAATTAAAATTGTGGTGTCTGCAGTTTGGTTTGTTGCCTCGTCTAAGGTGGCCACTTACAGTTTATGATATTCCGATTTCTGAGGTTGAGAGGTTAGAAAGGGTTATGAGCAAGGCTATAAGGACATGGTTGGGGGTGCCTCGTTGCCTTAGTAGTGTGGCGTGGTGTGGGAGAGGGATGCTGGAACTGCCGTTGACGAGCTTGGTTGAGGAGTTCAAATGTGCTAAGGTAGGACGTGAAATGCAGTTGTTAGGGTCAAAAGACGGGCTGGTTAAAGCAACAGCACCAGTGACTAGGTCTGGGAGAAAGTGGAATGCTCGAGAAGCTACTCAAGCCACAAGGAGGGCACTGGAGCACAGGGATGTTGTGGGGCAGGTGCAGAATGGGAGGGCAGGATTAGGTTTAGGTGATTCTTGGAAAGCATTCGGCAAGGCCACATCACCTGAGAAAAGGCGTATGGTTACAGGGTTTATTCGTGAGCAGGAGGAGGAAGCAAGGAGGGCAAAAGCAGCAGGGCAGAGTAAACAGGGGCAGTGGATGAGATGGGAAAGTGTAGAGAAGCGGAGAATCACCTGGCGAGAGTTATGGGGATTGGATACAGGCCGTATAAAGTTTCTTTTGGGAGCTACATATGATGTTCTGCCAACGCCACAAAACCTTGCTCAGTGGGTGGGTGAGGATCCAAGTTGTAAGCTATGTGCAGGAAGTGGCACGCTGAAGCACATTTTGTCGGCATGTAAGGTGAGTCTATCCCAGGGGCGCTACACATGGAGGCATAATCAGGTACTTAGATCTCTCGCAGATGCACTTGATAAGAAACGGTTAGAAGTTAATAACATGCCCGTGGTAGGTTGCAGTAGGGTAATCACGTTTGTGCGTGAGGGGCAGCATAGTGGAGAAACAGCACAGTGCTTAAAAACTGCTGGTAAGTGGGCCAATGCAAGAGATTGGAAGTTATTAGTGGATGTAGGTAGTAAACTGCAGATCCCAGAGTGCATTCTGGTTACAACCTTGAGGCCGGATGTAGTGTTGTACTCTGAAAGTAAGCGGATAGTGTATTTTATAGAGCTGACTGTTCCGTTTGAAGACGAGGTAGATGGAGCTTATGAAAGGAAAAGGCTGAAGTATACAGACTTGGTGGCTGAGGTGAGAGAGCGTGGGTGGCAAGCGTATATTAGACCGGTAGAGGTAGGTACTAGAGGCTTTGTTGCGAAGTCTGCCACAAGACTGCTGTCTGAATTCGGAATTAGAGGTCGTGTGCTAAGGACTGTAGTGAAGGAGTTGTCAGATGTAGCTGAAAGATCTAGTCAGTGGTTGTGGTTCAGAAGGGCTGAGGCTGTGTGGGGAAGGGAGTGAGTTTGTGCTTCTACGGCAAGCTTGGAGGGGGGTGGGTCTGGGACGCCAGACTTCACTGTTGAGCCTTCTGGAGGTGTCGTGGGCCTAATTCAGCGAAACACTGACGAAGGAAGGTGCCTACCTGATGACCCCTGAGAAGAGCTTGCACTGAAGTTTGTGTTGGAGTTGTTAGATGTAGCTGAAAGATCTAGTCAGTGGTTGTGGTTCAGAAGGGCTGAGGCTACGTGGGGAAGGGAATGAGTTTGTGCTTCTACAGCAGGCTTGGAGGGGGGTGGGTCTGGGACGCCAGACTTCACTGTTGAGCCTTCTGGAGGTGTCGTGGGCCTAATTCAGCGAAACACTGACGAAGGAAGGTGCCTGCCTGATGACCCCTGAGAAGAGCTTGCACTGACGTTTGTGTTAGAGTTTGGATGAAGGGGATTGGTGTGGTCCTGCTCTTGTAATAATTTGTCTCATGAGTTTTTGTAGACGTCTGAGTACTTGGCAGTTGAGGCACGGACCATGAACATAGTTCGCTATGCTTCTGGATTCTTGTCGAGCCAGTATCAGATGGTAGTGGTTGCTGTGTTCTGCTCACGCAACTTAAAATGTGATTTATTGTGTGTGATTGTGCTTAGGTAAGTGTGTTGTTGCCATAGTTAAAGGAAGTGAGCTTAGATTAAGGAGGGATTCTGTTTGTTCATAGGTTATTTTTTGGTAGGTCTGTTACTTGGCAGTTGAGGCAATGGACCATGAACATAGTGTTAGGCTGTGCTTCTGGATTCTTGTCGAGCCAGTATCAGATTGTGGTGGTTTTGCTATTGTTGTTAGTTGAGTGAGTAGTAGTTCCTGGCTGAGCCCTATGCATAACCCCAGCTGTTAGGGGCAGGATTTGTCAATTTCCTGTATTATATTACTTAAAGTTGACACAATTTTTGTTAGGAATTCCCCCAGTTGGAAAATGTAATTTACTTTTAGAACATGTGAGGTGATACACAGGAATCTTTGAGCAGTGCCATAGATAGACTGCATTCGGTTCATAAAAAAATACTGTACTTTTTCACTGGCTTTTTAAACATTATAAAAGATAATTTGCATACATATCTCTTTCACTCAGATTGATTATTTATGGTATTAAAAATGGAACCCTGATAGCACCTTTATTTTAGTATGATATTATAGAGTTAAAACGTTTCCAGAGCCAGAGTGGCAATAACAGAGGTGCCATTCTCCCAATTGCAAATTACAGTAACATAAAAAAGATCCTGTAGCTACAAGTTTAAGAGAAAAATGGTGTGTAACTGTATAAAACTTTACTTAAAATAAAGAAACAAGATATTTCCTTAATAACAGCAGGTTTCTTTCTGCTGTAGCCTGTTTTAAAGCCCATGCAACCCTTGGATGAATGTGTTCAGCTTCTCAAAGATATGGCTAAGGAGCTCGAGGACCTTGGGGACCCGAGCAAGGTACAGTAAGTTTTATTAAACATCTTCTTCTAATCAAATACAAAAACTTACTGAACATACACTTTGAGGTAAAGCAGTGCAGTGCAGTGCAATAATGCAAACATGGCCCGGCAGCTTGAGGTAATGATCAAATGAACCGTCAAAATTGCACAGAAGACCACATTGAGTTCCACCTCTGTCAGCCAAGACCAGAAAGCTGAGGCTTCATTCACTTAAAAAAAATAGACAGTTGAAGACAAAGTTGCTGGGGCACAACTTTACATGCAAAAATAGACAAGAATATTTGAGGAGGTGTAATGAAGATGTGGGGAACGTTTTTGACACCCTTTCAGCCTTTCATTTTACTAAAAATTAATCATCACCTGACTGCCACATACTGTTTGAGTATTGTTGCTGACCATATGCATCCCTTCATGACCACAGTTTACTCATTAAAGCAAAAGTAAATTTTAACTAGTTTCAACAACTGAATCCAAAAGCGCTGTGGTTGTGGTTTGTGGTAGAATGGAAGATTCACAACTGGAAAGTTGTGTTTTTGGGGAGATTTCAAGCTACAACACCTGTTTTTAGGCTGGTTTAAGAGCAAATGGAGTTCATAATACATTGATGAATCAATGCAGACATCCCAAGTTGCAAAAGTTGATTTCAGGGAGGTTACCCACCAACCCCACACCCCGCCAAAAACGAAAACGAACAAAAAAAACTTGCACACACATCAAAGGATAACGAAACTTTACTTTTATTTTAATTTATTTTACTTTTTTTTTAATTTAGAGTATTCAGAGGTGAATTGAGTTTTATATTTTTTCTTTTTGGGCCTCTGTTTTCCCTGCCTCCGCCATGATCTGCTTTCTCTCACTCACTGAACAAATCCCTTCCGAGAGGGGGGAAAAACACTGCCCGCCCACACTAAAAACTGTCTCACCGACTCTTTGCAGAGAACAGGCCAATCAGAACCCTATCTGTTTTCACTCTCTCCTTCCCACACGCGATTAGAGAAAAAAAGTCTGTCGCCTGTGCACTCGTTCTGAATTCCAGGAGATTATATGTGACTCGCGGGCATCAGGGAGCCACTACCGAAATGCGGGAGACTCCCACAGCTTCAGGGAGACTTGGTTTGTCTGTCAATGTGTATTATTGATGCTTTTTTCAAATGATTTCATATTGTTTTTGCCAGCAGGTCAGGAAGAGTAGTGAAAAGAAAAGACAAAAGGATGTTCTGAGTAAAACAGACAAACCCACCAGTATTGATCACAGCAAAACTCTTATACAGTCTTGGGCCAAAGAAGTGAACAGCCTCAGCCTGTCCAGAGTTCAGGATGTGCCTCTCAGTTTAAAGGACAAAGTGTTAAAATAATACCAACTGAACTGATCTTAACTGACTTAACTCGCTCTGTGGTTCATCATAGAGTTTTGGTCTGAAAGATGAGGATTTAAAGCAGATTCTTAGTCATCACAGAACAAAGCAGATGAAACTAAATGGAATTCTTCCTTTCCTGGAATTTGTTGTGTGGTCTCTTCTCTCACAGCACTCTGAGGTAAGGACTCATTGTGTACAATTATATAATTTATATTATATTCTGTATTTAAACTATTAAAGAAGGAATAAACATGATTTTTTTTACTTGCTCAGGAGGACATTTCAAACATTTGGTTGTCAGTCAAGCAGAGACAATGGAAGACAGATAGGAGCTCTTGTTGATATGATTTTATTTATTTAGGCAAAATGGCAAATTTTGTTAGTTCTGGTTGATGTTATAAGAGATCAGTCCTTCAAAGCACATTGTTACCAGACCATATGATCTATAGGCGAGCTGTTTAGTGCTCGCTGCTTAGCTTGATTTAGGATATGTTACTGTGTCTTTGCTTTTGTGAGGATGCAAGACGTATTTCTTGTGCGGCACAAAGTTAATTCTCTTAATTGAGCATTTTTAATTTTGGACGTAACATGAAATAAACCAATCAGCGTGTCACTTGCCATTCCCTTTAAGAGCCAGGTGTGCTCTGACTTTGGTGGATTGGTATTTTAACGGCACAAAGCTTCTGCACTTCTCACCAGAGGAAACTGACCTGCTTGTTTACACTGTAAAGGTGTGTTAGCAGATAATTTACAGGAACAGCAATGATATTGTTTTTTTTAGTTTTCTTTTGATTGTTTACGTAAAAGTTGGGTTTGTGCACTGCTGCCTATCCTTGTCTATGTAACAAGTGGGGTGTATTTGCCTTCCAAGATTGCAGTGAACGTCTGACTGTTAACTGTTGCCTGGGTTCTAATTAGTCAGTGGTGCACCTGTGTTTTCTGTTGCCAAGATAGCAATACGCCAGAAATTTACCTGAACGCATCTCCCTTACAGACCATTACACCTATCATTGTATATATTCGTAATTTGTATTCATATTTAAATGGCGCAGACACAAGGTGTGAAAATAGACTGTTCGTGAGGTGTAATATAGCAATGAGCATTGCAAAACACCTTGTGCGGGGTCCAAGATAGGGCTCTAAGTTGTTGTGGTATGAACAGCATAGGCCAATTTAGAGCACAAATATGTAACACTTTAAAATAAGGGTACATTAACAGTATGACAGAATGTTTAAACTAATTCTTAACTGACAGGATTAAACATTCAAATTTAGATACTGTTTGTTGTGTAATGTCTTTTTACTGGCATAAGTACTCTTATTTAATTTGAGCATGTTCTCATTTTAACATTTTTAACATTCTAATACTCTCACTTGTGTCAGTGTTTTCATTTTTCATTTTGGGAATGTTATCATAATGGTAATGTGGGAATTTCCATATTGTTCTATTCATCTAACTGGGAATGTTAATTATTACCTTATAACTGAACCTTATTTCTGTAATGTTACAAGCTAAACTTCGAGAAATCTTTGCTAAAAAAAATATTTACTAAATGTTGCTAAACATTCTAATAATGTTCTGTTAGCTGGGTTGTATCAAGACTGATTTGCCACTTTAGGTTCACTTGCTATACAGGCGCACTTCATATATTTGAATTTGCTGCTGCACAATGTGTCCAGTCCGAAACATTTGTGCAATGTTAATGTAAAAGTGGTCACCCACTCAAATAATAACCAATCATTGTTGGTCCCCTTCCCATTATTCTTGCAAACATGACTTAAGGTGTTCAATAGTACAAGGTCATTGTCATGTCACGTTGTTTTGTTTTAAATATCTTTACACATTCTCTATATTGAGACACAACAGGGTTGCAGGCAGGCCAGCTATTATTTCTCTTGACTTTGAGTTTTGTTTGTTTTGTATTTTTAGGTTGCCAGAAATACATCCCACGTTCAGGTAGGAAAGAATTATAGCATGAGAATTAAACTGATGCATACATATACATCATGTAGATTATAAAAAAACATACTTACAGTGCTGTGAAAATCTATTTGCCCCTTACAGATTTTTTTTGTTCTTCTGTTTTTGCTTTTTATTTTATAATACTTACATTTTTCAGATTATTAAACAAACCTCAATATCAGACTAAGACAGCCTAAGTAAATATTAAAACAATGTTTTTAAATAATGATTTATTTTATTAAGGGGAAAAAAACTATCCAAACCAATATGGCCTTATGTAAAAAAGTAATTGCTGTAATAGATGGAACCATACTTTCTGCTGTCTAACAGACAATCCTTAAGGAGAATGTCCAGCCGTCTGTTTGTGACCTCAAGCTCAGGCGTACTTGGGTTCTGCAGCAGGACAATGATCCAAAGCACACAAACAAGTCCACCTCTAACACCTCTAAGTGGCTTTACAAAAAAAAACTAAATGAAGGATTTGGAGTGGCCTATTTAAAGTCTGATTAAGATGCTGTGGCATGATCTTAAACGTGTTGTTCACGTGTTGTTCAAAAAAAAAAGAAAAGCAAATACTTTTTTTACATCAATGTTTTACATCAATGATGCTCATAATTTTTTGTATAGTACGGCAGTGGATCCAGAGTGCATCAGCTAATGAAAAACAAACAATACACATCTATATATATATGTTTATAAACATTACTATCTATTGATCCAGACAGAATCTGTAATATCTGCTCATGTGTTGCTCCAGCTGATGTTTATTTAGATCCCAGCTCCTGTCACCCCTGGTTGTGTGTGTCTGAAGATCGTCGGGAAGTGCGCGAGCGGAGCAGGCCTGAGGACCAGCAGCACATTTATGAACATGGACCATTACAACGGTCCTGCGTTCTAGGGCTCAACAGCTTCTCCACTGGGAGGCATTACTGGGAAGTACTGGTACCCACACATGGAAGCTGGAAGCTAGGGGTAGTGTCTGCATCTGCTCCCAGGACCGGCATCTTCCCAATAAATCCTGAAACAGGCTACTGGTGTATTTGGAAAGGACCGAAGAATCTGTGGGCTTGCACAGACCCTCACACCAGGCTGCAGCAGTGTCTACGGTCTCAGGTGGTGGGAGTCTTTTTGGACTATGAGGAGGGACAAGCTCAGCAGGAGCTTCCATATCTACACATTTACACAGATTTTTAAGGAAGCACTCTTCCCTGTGTTTGTGTGTCTAGATGGGACAGTGCTGAAAGTCCAAACTGTACAAGCTTTTTGAGAATCAACCATTGCAAAAGAATTAACTAAAAAATTAACTACATTATAAGACATGAATTCAACTGTGTTTGACAGGTTCTCTGCCTTTACAAGTAAAAGAATATTAAAAAAATAAACCAAGTCAGTTTTTTAAATGTAAAATATTAAAATGTAAAGAATAACTTCAAGGTAAAATTTGGTTGATATTTGATTATTTATTGAAAGGGCTAGAAGGTTGTGTTGAGATGATTATTATTGAAAAACCTACAAATAAGTTCTAGAAGTCCTAAAATAATATTTACGACTTGGCTCTGTATGATACTATGATTTTTTTTATTAATATTTTCACTACTGTATTAAAAATATGGTTTTACATAATTATGTAAAGGTGCTCAAAAGAATATCTGAATGTTGTATAATCATTTGTATACAGTAACTTAACACATAACATTGCCGTTCATGACATAAGACAGCTGAAGTGTGTTATTATAGGCAGGCTCATTATTACAGACATACTTGCAGTTGCAGAGTATGAAGTTATGAAAACTGCTTTAAAAAATATATTTACAGAAGACTGTATTAACATTGCTGAAATATTAATATGTCTACACCCCATTATCTGAATAGTATGTGGTATTTTTATTAAATCTAATTGGATATTGAAAATGTATGTTTCAATTATTTTATGGCTGAACATTTAAAGTTATTTTATTCTAATAATTATTCTGTGGCACTGAATAGTCTCGTCTTTGGCAGTTTTCCCTTTGTTTATTTCTGGCAGCAGTAACTGTGTTGATTGTTGTGATGTTTTCATGTGGTAATAAATAAGTAAATTAAATACATTGCTTTAATTTTCAGCTTTGATCAGTGATAAACTGTATATGTCAGAAGGTAGAAAAGATAAAAATATTAAAGTGTTTTAGGAAGGTTGCAAATCCAAATGTAACATTTACTATATACAAAGGAATAATTATTATATTAGATACATGTGAATGAACTGTTGAATGATGTATAATCTAATGTAATCTAATATTATAGTTTTCCATAAATAGTTAAAGGAAATTAAGGTCCATTTTTAGGTCCCCTGATCTGAAAGGAGTCCAAGCTATGTCTGTAATGTCTGATTAAATCTGTAATACAAATGAAACAGCAGAAGCCTCTAAAGTAGCAGCAAGAGAAAAAAATAAGTCAATTTGAGCTAACATATATTTATCCATTATCCATGTGTTACAGACCAGAACCTAGCAGTTCAACAAGCTGCATAATTATTTAAAATAGACCAATAGGACTGTTAACAAAAATACAAAAATAAACAAAAAAAATTAATAACCATAAGTACATATCTAAAAGGGTGGCTATTTTGAAGAAATTAGAATATAATTTTTTTAGTTTTTTTTTTTTTTTTAGTTATTTCACCTTTTTTTAAGTACATAACTCCACATGTGTTCATTCATAGTTTTGATGCCTTCAGAATCTACAAATTGTAAATAGTCATGAAAATAAAGAAAACTAAAATACGTATATATATATATATATATATAAATGAGAGGGCCCAGGTACGGGGGGCACTTTTTGCAACTTGGGATGTCAGCCTTAGGGGCTCCGTAAAAACACCCTCCGTATATATCTAAATAATATATTTGCTAAAATAAGAAAATGTATTACATTTTCTATTTATTCTTGCTTTAAACGTATAACATCTAAAATCCGACATTCCCAGGTTTACTCTACTTGTGTTCATTACGGAGGAGCGCTTGAAGGTAGCACCAGAGGTCACGTGGGCACATTCGGTACCATGGCGGCGTCCGAGGGAGTAGAAGCTAATGCTACTTCCTTCATGGATCCGTTAAAAGATGTTCTGGTGAATTATTTAATGCCGGAAAAGTGTTACGACGAGTTTTTCCTCAATTTTAACTTCCTGCACTTCCTGCACGGTATAAAGGCTCTTTATAACGTTGCGGGGGCGCGGAGTGCTCTGGAGCTGTGATGGAAGGCGGTCTAGGCTAGCGGTGTTGTTGTGGAGCTGTCAGTGAATCCAGCAGTGTTGAGCAGTGTTGGAGCTCCCAGTCTATTCATGTGTCAGATAACTTATATGTTTAGGAAACGGTCAGTAAGATCTGAGAGAGAGAGAGATTTGACCGGTTCATTCAGTTTAGAGAGGGGGATTCACTTTAGCTAACCTAGCTAAACTAAATAACCTACTAGCCTAGCTCCCTTTAACCCTGGCTTTCTGTTTCTTAGCGACGTGTCAGTCACTCTGTGTCCTCTGAGATAAGAGATCCTCTAAAAGTAGCAGGACTTGATTAAAGCGAAGATAAGCTTATATTTCTAAATCTACTGTTCATTCGTTTAACGTTTATTTAATAGAAACTGCCACAGCGGTTCAGTGAATATGGTAACGCTAGTTAGCCTAGTGTCCTTCCGCAGGTATTTTAGGGGCGTTAGTTTACACAGGGCACATTCCCATTGGAAGACTAATGAAGCTTTACTTTATCTCCCCTTTTTGAAATATGAAAAAATATGGCTAAATAGATTAATAGATAGATTATTTTTCATAACTCAATTTTTGTTGACTGTATATTGTTCCAGAAATTGTTGCTATAAATTATTGCAATATTGTTGTCTTTTTAAGACAACTTAAACCAATCACATAATAAAAACATGGAATAGCATGACAAAAAAAAGCAGTTATACTCTTTTAAAGATAACATTTTATTTAATTATAGTTTGGAAAATGCGTGCTTTTTTCTTCATCTACTGCCGTTCACACTGTGTAGAGAGTCACAGTTATTGAACCATTGGTTATTGTACAACTAACATACCGGTTACTGTTATATATGCGAACAAACATACAAATTAACACAGTCACAATTATCAAATATTATTGAGGTAAAGTCCATTTTTTGCAATGTTATTATCGTGACAGGCCTAAATAATAGGGGTGGGTGATATGGCCCTAAAATAATATGATATTGCATGGTATTTTTGTGATAATGCTCTTGGCTATATGACAAAACATTGAAAACTTTCAAAAATTTCAAGAATGCACTACTGCAACAAAAAAACAAACAAAAAAAATCTATTTTTGCATACAATATGATATGGCGCACCCCTAACTGAGATATTAAAAAAAAAATTATCAGATTGTAACAGAAGTCAATTATCCAGAATACTATCCGGACACTAATAATGCACTCTAAATATCTCCATATATCCAGAATTAAAGTAAAATAAATAAAACTGGACAGATATAATCTGTCTCTCTAGTATATATATCATGGGAAATAAGAACAGTGTGAATTTTTCTACTAATAAATATATCCAAGTATTTAGAGTTGCACACATTGCTGACCCAGATATGTAAATGCACACCACTTATTTAGGTTTAAGAGTAGGACTCTTAAACCTAAACTGTGCTCTCTGAAATGAGGGTGTTTTTTCCAGTACTTTTGGGCTGATTTTGGAAGTTGAGGGTAAAATGGAATGGTGATCATCGAACATCCTGACCTCACTAACAAAATTGTCCCTGATTGTTATTAAGTTTTCACAGCAATGTTCTGAAATCTATTAGAAAGCCTTTTCTGCACAGTAGAGGCCGATGCTACAATAAAAGCAGGAAAAGCTCCTTGTAAAACTCTTGATTTTTGAAAAAATATTGAAAGAGCAGGTGATTATACAGTGTACTACTGAGATGAAATGTAGTGGCATTTATGATTCAGTACTAATAATCCAACAGCAGTTCCTGATGTAGTCAAAACCTTACAGCACTGCTCAAAATCTAGTATAAAATAGGCTGATACTGCAACAAATACTTTTGATTTGATTGGACTTTGGATTCAACTTTTGGACATAAGATGTTGGTCTACCACCAGAAACAAAAGCTTATTGTATAACAGGTATTGTTTTATGTCTCTTCACAGTGGAGTGCCTGAAGATAATCATAAGCAAAGGTTTGGGCATTGGAATCATCCTTGGCTCTGTATTGGGTAAGCAATTAAAACAAAACACTGCTTGCAACCTTTTCAACCTTTTAAAAAGTTTTCTCTATGTTTGATTTCTATTTATTTTGGTCTCCACAGTGAAACTGCCTCAGATCCTAAAGCTGATTGGTGCAAAGAGTGCTGAAGGTCTGAGTTTTAACTCTGTGCTGCTGGAGCTGTTTGCCATTACTGGCACCATGGCCTACAGTATCACTAACAACTTCCCATTCAGGTATGACTACAGAGAAGCAGATAAAGAAAATCCTTTTCATTTAACTTAGTTAAATAATGGTATTCCTCCTCTTTCATTCCTTGAGTATGTAGATGAGATGATTTTTAGATGATTTGATTAGAGTGACAGGAAGTGTTATTGAAATCGCTATATTGAACATCCCACCTCATTTCCACCTTAACTCCCTAACACAGAAAAAGTATTGGATTGAACACCATAATTTCAAAGCGCACAGTTTGATTGTTCTACAGCTCAATGCTTCGGGGGGCTTGTTATTCCTCTGGCCCACACCTGTTTTTAGATATAGTACCAATAAGTTCTTCTTTGTTATAGAAAATCCTATTTCATTGACAAGACTTCTTTAGAGGGATTATACAAGCGATGGGTGTGCATTTGCACATCTGTGTAAGCAATGGATGCAAAAATTCCGTAGCTGAATGCATTGATTAGAAGGAATGTCTACAAATATTTAGTAGCCTCTCCTGCACCAATGTAGGTGCACTTTCTGAACTATTCCCAGTTTGATAATTTGATAATTCAGTTATTCATATGAAATGTTTAACAGTTGTATTTCCTCATGCCCTTCAACAAGTCCTTTTTGCATATTTGCTTGTGACAGGACTGCATGATATGATGTATGTGGAATTCACTGGAGCTTGATTTGTTTATGATCATCTAGAATTTATTGTATTTCTGATCCACAGTGCCTGGGGTGAGGCCTTATTCTTGATGTTGCAGACAGTGGCAATAGGGTTTCTTATCCAGCATTATAGTGGAAGCACTGTCAAAGGTACAGTAAGATGCATACATGGCACACGTTTTCACATTTTGTCTTGACATTTTTGTGACCAACATAGTAAATCCCAGTTTCCCAGTATCTTAGCATTAAGGTCTTAACTGATGTTAACATTGTCACTGGTAAAGAGTGTGAAACTGTGGTTTTTAGGTGTGTGTCTCACATAACACACTCACTACACTGTAAGAATAGGTCTGCCACTAGGCTTGTTGGTAGGCCTGTCACAAAAATCTTATTTTATAATGAATAGAGATGACCTTTTGCCTTTTGCTTGTTTGTTTACATAAGACTGAACATCTCCAATATTTTGTCTAGTCACATTAATCAGTGCATCAATAACAGCCCCTCTATGCACAGAGAAAAGACTGCAACAATAGAAGATAAAAATAATCTATTTACTATTAGTTAATTATTTTGCCCTTAAAATGAATGTTATTGCATATTATTATCATTGTATCAGTGAAATTAAATATATTTTTAAAATTACAATAATATAATGTATCACAATTATAGATGAATATATATATTGCCACTCATTAAAAATTAGTTATTGTGAAAAGCTTACGTCATCATAACTTAATCATTATATTAATATTTAAATTTATTATTAAAACTTTAAATGTAATTAGTAATTTAAGAATCCTTTTTGTACTAAGATCCTTTTAGGAAACCCAAATGTTCCCTAATCTTGAATTCTGCATATTTATGTTGTGTAATTGTCTCTTTTGTGTGATTGTTGCAGGATTGGGCTTTCTGGTAATGTACTTCGGCCTGGTGGCTTTCATCTTGTCTCCTGTCACTCCCATGTCTGTTGTCACTGCCATGCAAGCATCCAACATGCCAGCTATTGTCATTGGACGGGTACCTAAGGACTCATTATAGACTGATCAAATTAAATGTGAACTAATTTAGAAATGATTAAATTAAGGCATAATCTTACATCACTTTTATGTTGTCTCTTTTCAGCTCATTCAAGCTGGTACAAACTACAGAAACGGACACACAGGACAGCTATCAGCCATTTCAGTGTTCCTGCTATTCGGCGGCTCACTGGCACGCATATTCACCACAGTACAGGTATGTCTGCCAAACACACTCCTAACAGGGTCAGATGATATGCTGATTATCTGTAAAAACATGTAGTAGCGAGTGAAAACTTTTGCAATATAACCCCACAAGTAAGAGGTTTGTCTTTGATATTTAGTTCTTTAGTTTTCTTTAGTTTTTTAATCAATCACATATCCATGCAGCCTACCTTTACAGACATTAGCAAAAGAATGAGTCAGTGACAGTGACATTGATGCTTGTAAGTTTGCACTAAGCAAGCTAAGAATTACTTTTAATAAATGCATTGTGCTGCAGTCTCTATTTGGAGTGAATGAATTTGTTTATTTTAGCAAGAATTTGTAGCACCATGGTTGCTCAAGTAGCCAGCAAAAGCTTTTATAGCCACAAAATGTGGCTTTTAAGGAATGGTAGCAGAAGCACATTGATGAAAAAAATGCTGCTTTAAATGCTTTTATAATAGGATGCCACTATAGCAATAAGTCACAATAACTTTAGTCACCGATTGCCATAAGTGTTGGTCATATTTTCTAGGTATGTATTTTATATATTTATATTTTTTTGTGTGCACAGTATATACAGTATATTTGAAGGATTATCTTTGTTTGTTTTTGCAGGAGACAGGTGACTCTCTAATGGCTCTCACATACATCATCTCTTCTTCCTGCAATGGACTGATTGCTGCTCAGGTCCTGTACTACTGGAACGTCAGACCAGCAGTTAAGAAGAAGGCTGAGTAAACAAGGCCAGAAAAACAGCGATGCACTGAAAAGCTAATACCTCCACATCCATTCCAGCTGTAGAATCTGCTTGTAACTGTGGATTAATGTAATATGAAAGTGACATGAGATGCATCTGTTTAGGGAAGCAGTTTCCACTGAGTGGGTTACGGCACACTTTGAGCTAATAATGGGTGGAGATATTGGTAAGCAGTACTGTGTACAGATAGACACACATAATCATTCTCATTCTTTTAGTGCCCTCTTGTGGTCAGAAGTGTAGGACCAAAAAGCATTTCTCAAAAGTTGGACCCTTTATATTCAGCATGAAAAAATATTCCATTCACTACACACAAGATCATAGGTCGCCATGCCTAATTTGTTTAGATTAGTTTGTTTAGAATTTCCTTATCTCAGGGAAAAGATACAGTGTTTTCATGGTTCAGAAACTTCTTCACACTCAGCATTTACTTCACTTTTAATATCCACTGAAATAATTCCATTCAGAAATACTGTAGAGATTCTAGCTGAGCTGCTAAGGCAGAGCAGTGTAAATAAAATGAAGGCAAGGTTGTTCCACAGGTATGCAAATTGCACATTCAGAAAGGTTATTTTACTTGTTGTTTATCCTATTTTCACTGTCATATCAAAACCTTGTGAATTTCTTTCCATTTTTTTTAAACTTATTGAAAATAGCAGCTACTGTCCAGTATAAATGGTCCAAGACAAGCTATATTCTCTATAAAACTGAATTTCTATTAATGTACATTAAGTAAAAGTAGGGAGATCAAGTTATATGAAGCTTCTACAAAGTTTTTTTTAGAAGCATGGTTTTCTTATGACAGTGATGATTTCATTGAAGATTTCATCTTGTCAATTTTATTGATTGATGTACTGTAATTATAAATATAAACAATCATAAAAAACGGGAACACACGTTTTGGAATGTAGTGAAATGGTATTGCACTTTGCCCGCCCATCATGCAAGCATTTCTGTCTTGAAGGGTGAACAACAGGGAGTCACAAAACACAACAAAATAAATGGTTTTAGGAGATATGTGTCTGAACTGAGTGAATTTTATTGTACTTGTAATGTTGTTTTGCTGCTTTGGTTGTAGCTTCAACTCTTTGGTTTAAGCTCTGTGGGTTAAGACATTTACAGGGTTCCTGCTGGTCCTTAAAATGTCTTAAATTAAAATCTTGATAAATAAGGTCTTAAATATTTTCAAATTTACTGTATATTTGCAGTAGGTATTACATTTTCTAACATTAACGTTAGCTAACGTTACCGGTGAGAGAACTAAGGTTAGCGGCGCGCACTAGCTAAAATTAGCAGCGAGCAAACTAACATTACCGGAGCGAGAACTTAGGTTAGGGGAGAGCTAGTTAACCTTAGCGAAGAGCTAGCTAATATTAGTGTTGAGCTAGCTAACATTAGCGAAGAGCTAGCTAATATTAGTGTTGAGCTAGCTAACATTAGCGAAGAGCTAGCTAATATTAGTGGTGAGCTAGCTAATGTTACCAGAGAGCTAGCTAACATTAGCAGCAAACTAGCTAAAATTAGTGGGGAAATACTAAGGTTACCAAAGAAATTAGGACTTGTATGACTTTTGGGTCTTAAATTTATTGAGGTCTTAAAAAGCATTAAATTTGACTTTTAAAATGGAGCACGAACCCTGAATTACTCCAACAACATTAGTCATTCATCTTTATTCAGATGTTCAACTGGTGTTGGATCCACCAGTTTAGCCTGAATTCATCTTCAGTTAAAACAAAATTGACCCCGAAACCGGTTTGTCAGTTCTGGCTTACTGCTTCCAAACAAAACATGGTATGCACGTGTGTGTTTAGGGTCTGCCTGTAGATGGTAGCAGAGTAACTGCTAGCAGTACTGAATATCCTCCCCCAGACTCACACCAGCACACAGACAATGAACTGATCACAGTTCACATTAACACTATTATTTGACTCTTTAATAAACTCTTTGCACTTTACTCTGCTGGTCTCATTAAAATTCTGTTCAGGCGGCTGTTTTTATTCTATGAGGAAGCGTACCTGTTTGAGTGCAGTTGTGTTTTTTTTCAGGAGTCGCTCTGGGTGGTACTTTGGTTAAACTAACACAGCCAATTGAAAGGCATTACCTTGAACAGTAAATGCTGCTCCCTTTCAAAACATCAACTTTGCAGCTGCCTAGTGCTGGGTGAGAGAGTCTATACTGGTATAACTGCATTGGCGTCTTCACAAGTCATTTTTAGTTTGAGTGATATGGTTTGATTAGGAAAATGTTGAGAACGCTGGACATTTTGGACATTTATCTTAAATGAGCAGTCAATTTAAGAGAAGCAGAACTGAACAAAGTGGGTCCATCAAAGCAAACTAATCCAACTTTGTAATAAAAAAAAGTTGTGCTGCCCTGGTAAAATGATACAACCCCAATTACAAAAACAAAGAGATGCTTTGTAATATTTTATATACGTAAATGTAAATACCACTGAATGCAGTGATGTGTAAATGTTACAAAACCCATATTTTATTCACAATAGAACACAGAACACATATCACATGTTGTGATATTGTAGATCTCCTTTAGACTCCCCAAAAAAGCTGGGATGGAACAACAAAAGGCCTAAAATTGCGTAAAGTTTGTTTATTCCACCATCTACAATACATTATAACAACAAAAGATTCAGAAAACCTGGAGGAATCCCTGTACATAAGCTACAAGATTGGTGGTCAATATTGGATGCTGGCTGCAATTAAAACAGGCTATACTGATTCTGTACTTGAAATCACTGCATGGGCTCAGAAACACTTCCATAAATTGTAGTCTATGAACCCAATAAAAACAGTTTCTGTATGTAAAAATTGACAAAAGTTAATAAAAAATTGCAGAAAATTTGTAAAGTGTCAAACGTACAAAAATAAACAGTTAAAGTGTGACTGGTGCAAATGTTTGGACATCCTACAGTTGTACAACTTAATTAACTCCTTAGGCTTAACTGTCTCGTTAGGACTGGTTTGGCAGGTCAATTTCAAAGTGTTATAAATTTTTCTTCTCTTTAAAAGCTGCGAGCTTGTCTAAGCTGCTGGCTAAGAAGCAAGCATGCATACACTACATGGACAAAAGTATTGGGACACCTGGTAATTTATATACATTTGTTTTTTTTGTTTTTTGTTTTTTTTTACGAATATCAAAAATGGCTGTTAGTCAGGTCAGGGCTATATGTTGCATGATGATCAGCCCACCATTTCCCCAGCTCTTCAACTCATCCCAAACATATTGCACGGAGTGCTGTAATTCCAGGTTTGCAGCTTTGTAGCTCAATACTGGGGGCATACCCCTGTAGTTCACGCTGGTTATTGCCATACTGCCAATAAGTTCCTGTTTATTTTTGCTTTTATTCCACTGACAGTCAGTGTTGGGAGTAACGGCGTTAAAACTAACGGCGTTACTAACGCCGTTACTTTTTTCAGTAACGAGTAATCTAAATAATTACTCTGACTGTAACTATAACGCCGTTACCATTTCCAACACCCCGTTACTGCACGTTACTTTAGCCTCTATGAACTTTTTTTTTGTTGTAACTTTGGTTTGCCCTGGTTAACCCCTCTTCTTTCCGGTGAACTTGAGCTTCTGGCCGCTGTGCCTGTGTGTTGGCGTGGTGAAGTGAGGCACAATTGTGACGATTTGCTGCTCTAATCAATTCAGTGATTGCCCTGGACAGGCCAAGTTCCGATTTAAGGAAGTTAAGCTCTTTTTAGCTGCTCCGGTTTTTGTGGTGCTGCTGCTTTCTCTTTTAGAGCTTAGATTCTCTGCCCGAACCCGACCTGACCCAAAGACCGTCCCAAAATCGGGCTCCTATTTTTATTTTATATAAAGCTCTGGTGTGATAATCACAATGTTGCTAAATAACCAATTATTATTGTTCACTAAAGCGAACGAAATAACGAAAACTGAAAGTGAAAAAACATTTGTGTTAACTGAAACTAATAAAAACGGTAATTAAAAGGAAAAAACATAACTATCTCGAACTGTATTTTGTGTTTATAAAACTAACTAAAACGAACTAAAATTACTGAATTTTCGTGTTTAATTTATTTATAAGAGCTGTTGTACAGCGGAGTTGTACAGCGGGCGGTGTTGCCGAGCGCATCACCTCGTGGTCTGTGGCGTTAGTTCTTGTGTAAAGCGCTCCCGCTAGCCGCAAAATGCGACAGAAAACACTGAAAAACTGCAGATTACATGGGATTACAGTATGAGTGCAAGGCAGATGAAAGAGAAACAGGAGATTCAGTATGTGAGAACATTTACCTGTGAGTAGCTCATTCCAGAACAAGCAAATATCTCTCTCTCTCTTTCTCTCTCTCTCTTTCTCTCTCACGTTTATTAGATTGATCTCTCTGATATGTGTGAAAACTAATAAAAACTAGCAAGCCCACCCTAAAAACAAATTAAAACTTACTGAATCAAACTATAATAAAATGAAAAATGTAATCACGTAGCTCTGGGCGCACGTGAACGCCTCCGCGTTTGACTTGCAGCACTGTGTGTAGCTGTTCTTAAAAATCATTTTAATTAAATAATAGTTTTATGCTATGTTACAGTGTTAATTAACATAATTCTGATTATATTTCACTCATTCAATCAGCCCGAAAACAGACAGTTTATGGTTTGGGTTGGCTCGGGCTGATAATGACAGTTCATGGTTCGGGCTTGGGCAGAACGTGCACGGGCTCCGGCTGGGTCGGGCGGATTTTTTGGGCCGATCTAAGCTCTATTCTCTTTTGGTGAAACTGTTATATTAATACCATTTTTAACGGTAATTAGATTGTTGTTTTTGTCCATTATTTTGTTTTGTTTATATATACATATTTCCTTTGAGTGTGGCTTGGTTTGTTTAACTCCATCCCCAGAGGCGTTTTTCCGTTTTTTCCGTTTTTTTTCAGTATAATATGTTTTAGTAATTTTCTTTGGTTCTGTGAAGAATTTCGTTTTTATTTTTTGTAATTCGTTAGATTATATTTTTGTCAACATTTTGGGTTTATTATCGTTTGGTATTTTTCTAATAATAGTAAATACATAATTAATTTCCTTTTTTTTTGACGGGCGAATAATAAAAGTAACGCGATAGTTACTTTTACTGGTAACTAGTTACTTTTATAGTGGAGTAACTCCGTTAGTAACTCAGTTACTTTTTTGGAGAAGTAACGAGTAACTATAACTGATTACTTTTTCAAAGTAACGTGCCCAACACTGCTGACAGTGGTGGTGTACTTTAAGTGTGTGAGTTTGCACATTGATGTCAATAACGGAAGTAATTTAAGAAGCTGGATGGATTCATCAGAAGGGGTGTCCACAAACATTTGGACAAAAAATTAAGAGACAACTTCAGTTTCTGAATCAGTTTCTCTGATTTTGCTATTTATAGGTATATGTTTAAGTAAAATTAACATTGCTGTTTTATTCTATAAACTACGGACAACGTTTCTACCAAATTCCAAATAAAAATATTGTTATTTAGAGCATTTATTTGCAGAAAATGAGAAATGGCTGAAATAACCAAAAAGATGCAGAGCTTTCAGACCTCAAATAATGTAAAGAAAACAAGGTCAAGTTCAGAAATCAATATTTGGTGGAATAACCCTAATTTCTATCATGCATCTTGGCATGTTCTCATCCACCAGTCTTACACACCAGTCTTACACTTTTGGATAACTTTATGCCACTCCTGGTGCACAAATTTAAGCAGTTCAGTTTGGTTTGATGGCTTGTGATCATCCATCTTCCTCTTGATTATATTTCAGAGGTTTTCAATTTGGTTAAAATCAAAGAAACTCTTCATTTTTAAGTGGTCTTATTTTTTTCAAAGCTGTATAATATCAGTTTTCCAAACAGGAATAAGCCTATTCATAGACTATATAGAAAATCTCCATTCCAAATGCTGTGTCTAAGACTAGGATTAAGTCCTGCCTGGGAAATTGCCTATAGTGTAGCAGGATATCCAGAATATCAAAAACTGGTAGGAACACACTCACCGCAGGCTGTTTGGGGGGAACAAAAGAGCAGCGTTTGATGAAAGGAACACCTTGCCAGCTGTTAAACATGGAGGAGAATCTATTATGCTTTGGGGGTATATAGAACAGGAAACACTGCATGGGTGGATGGTGGAATGGATTCCAGTAAAAATGACAAAAATATGTCAGCTATCATGACAATCAGTCAAAAGCCTGAAAACCAAAGAGGCAAGGTGCTACAACAGGATAATGATAATAATCTAACATACCCCAAAGTTCAACTTTTTCATCATTTAAAACTCTTCAAAGCAGCACAAGAATATGAGAGAAAAAGAAACCCTCTAAAAAGGTGCTAAAATATGCTTTAATATATATAGTGTTTCCAAACTTTTGCACATGGCATAATTACTTTTCATCTTGTTGTTTGGTTTATTCAATACATTGACATGCTATAGTCATTGAATAGCCCTGTGCAAATTGATAATAAAGGGTATCACCTCAGGGGATGGCTTGTAAGTGAGGTTGATGGCAAGTGATGTGAATTATCAATAGTTTGACTGAGGCCTGATAGCGGGTGCCAAATAAATAAGATTTTCCATTTCCTAACCTGTGCAAACATTATGGACAATCCCATTTCACCCCTTGGCCCTAACACTTAGTCATATAACTATGTTTTGCACGTTAACTTCTTGTGTACAGTGTCCTTAATCTTGTTAGGCTGGAGGAGTAGAGTGAAGTGGTGGGGGAATATGGTGGTTTGAATGGGGATTTTTCAAAGGCACACTCCAAACAGATGGCAAGGCAATACAGTAAAACAGAATACAGAAACAGCAAATTCAGGAAAGGGTGCATAATAGGTTTGCACAATAAAATCATTCAGCATTGCCATTGCAATGTGTGCATTGTGTAGTACACTGTAAAAAATTACTGTAGTTTTTACAGTATTTTTTTACAGTAATATACTGTTTTTTTTTTTTTACAATATGTAACTGTATTTTAGAGTGCATCGTGGTTGTGCAAAACAATTACAGGAATTAACAGTAATGGATGAGCACAACTGCAAGCAGGGTCGTGTTCAAAGCAGTTTCACAGTAATGCACTGTAAAAGTCTTGCATGGATTGCGCGGGAAGACAGGAGAAGAGAGGACAAGACAGCCTGGAAACGCCTGTTTTTCACAGCTGGTAAGTTCAAGTTTATATTACTTAAAAGAGGGGGCTCGGTGTGTGGGACTGGGGATGATATAGCTAACCTCTAGACTGGAGAGGCATTTTGTAGTGCGCTAATTAGCTAAATGCTAGCGTGGGGACTCGGTGTGTGGGACTGGGGATGATAAAGCTAACCTGGCTAGCTATCTAGCCTGGTGAGGCATTTTGTAGCGAGCTAAATGCTAGCGTGGGGACTCGGTGTGTGGGACTGGGGAAGATATAGCTAACCTCTAGCCTGGAGAGGCATTTTGTAGCGAGCTAAATGCTAGCGTGGGAACTCGGTGTGTGGGACTGGGGATGATATAGCTAACCTAGCTAGCTATCTAGGCCGGAGAGGCATTTTGTAGCGAGCTAAATGCTAGCGTGAGGACTCGGTGTGTGGGACTGGGGATGATATAGCTAACCTAGCTAAGCTATCTAGCCCGGAGAGGCATTTTGTAGCGAGCAAAATGCTAGCGTGGGAACTCGGTGTGTGGGACTGGGGATGATATAGCTAACCTAGCTAGCTATCTAGGCCGGAGAGGCATTTTGTAGCGAGCTAAATGCTAGCGTGAGGACTCGGTGTGTGGGACTGGGGATGATATAGCTAACCTAGCTAGCTATCTAGGCCGGAGAGGCATTTTGTAGCGAGCTAAATGCTAGCGTGAGGACTCGGTGTGTGGGACTGGGGATGATATAGCTAACCTAGCTAGCTATCTAGCCCGGAGAGGCATTTTGTAGCGAGCTAAATGCTAGCGTGGGAACTCGGTGTGTGGGACTGGGGATGATATAGCTAACCTAGCTAGCTATCTAGGCCGGAGAGGCATTTTGTAGCGAGCTAAATGCTAGCGTGGGAACTCTGTGTGTGGGACTGGGGATGATATAGCTAACCTAGCTAGCTATCTAGCCCGGAGAGGCATTTTGTAGCGAGCTAAATGATAGCGTGGGAACTCTGTGTGTGGGACTGGGGATGATATAGCTAACCTAGCTAGCTATCTAGCCTGGAGAGGCACTTAAAATATGGTAAACTGAATAATAAAAGAAATAAGCGTATAACCAAGCAAGCTATTTTGCTACTCTGTTCATGCCACACAAAAATAAGTGAGAACTGTGACTTTTTATCTTAATAAATGAAGATGTTTAAAGTCTGAGAATTAATCAATTAATTTGAGTGGAAAGTAAGTGGGCTTATATTTTAAGAAATACAAAGGCAAAAAAAAAGTTTCTATGTTGGTAAAACTAAAAACTATTGTTAGAACAACTTCAATTTATAGATCTTTATTTTAATTTAATTTAGTTGGGTATATTAAAATTGAGTAGATGTAACGTAAATAGTTTGAGTTAAATGGGGGTGAAAAAATAAGTAGATTGGTAAATTGGTGTTTTTAGTTATACTGTGATTATTTATTTAAGTATATTTTAAGCGGCTTAGACAAGTTCCATTTACTTAAAAGAACAAAGTTCTTTGGGGCGTGTTTCCTTTCAGGTCTGCACTGCAAAGCCAGCAGCGCTGTGTTGTTTAAAAAAAAAAGCTAAAAAAAAAAAAAGAGAGAAAATAACCCATATTTTTGAGCCAGCCCCAGTAACTGTTTAAACAGGTAGAATCACGTGTGCTTCTGCTTTATTGGAATAAAAACCTACAGGGTCTGTGTAACATTTCATTTAAATTATCTGACCATTTGAGGCTAAATTAGACAATAGAAACTTGTGTATGAAACTTTTCATTCATTTTTCTATTTGGTGAATTTCTTTCTAGTTTTTTCCATTCTATTCCTCGCAGTCTGATTTTGAGTAAAAATGGGAAAAAAATATTTTAATGCTATTTTCTGATTTATATATTTTTTTAATTAATTAATTTTTCCATTTTTGCATCTTGTACTTAATGTGGTAGGATTGTACCACCAGCCTGGGGAGAGCTCTATACCTGTTTGTTATTGGTCTGTGTTGAGGTGCGGGACTTTATCCATAACAAGCAAGCTAATCAGTTCTTTAAGTGGAAAGGTGGGACTTTATCTGCTGGTTATACTACATGTGAAGGAGTGTTGATAAAATTGTTGTGCTAGTTGGGAACTCTCCTCTCCTCACAATAAGGCAGAGTCTTACTGACCAATCACAGACAGGCATTGTGTTCTCCCCAGGCTGGAGGTATAATCCTACTACTTAAAAAAAAGTAAAAAAAAACAAAACAAAAAAAAAACAGATAAACAAGTAAAAATTATTTTTTTCCATTTATCTGGAAATTTTCATTTTTTCAAATTTCATTCAATTTCAATTGTTCAAATGTTAAATTTTAGGATAAATGGAAAAAAAAATTATATGTTTTACACCCATTTATATTTTCAAATTTAACCTCAAATGGTGAAAAATTGAACTGATAAATGTTCACTGACCCTGCAGCCACACCAGCCCTTCGTTGATAAGAAAAAACTTTAAAAATACTATTTAACTTGGAATTAAAGTTTGGTTGGCAGATAAAAGTAGTACAAGTCCACCACATATACACTGCAGTAGACTTGGGATGGTGATGGTTTAAAGTAAGACTAGGTATAAAACCTCAATTTAGAATTGCATCTTATTTTAAATGTGAAACATGCAGCCTATCAAACATATACTTTGATATAAACCATGGGGCTATGTTATGTTTTATTTTAGATGCTTCATTGGAATTAATCCAACCATCGGCAAGAAAGGTGGGAAGGTCTCGGCGAAAAAGAGCAACACTGTCAACCCACATGTGTGTACGCTTCTCAAATGCTTAATGGACTTTGAATGGCTGTCTGTGTGAGTATGGAATGAAAAGTTCTCAAACGAAAGAACCAAGGATCTTTGTGGACATAGCATCCCAGTTGTTCATATGTTGTTCATTTTGTATTCAGAATGCGTTATTGGATTAGTTAAGTTGTTTTGCTAAATTATATTTCATTCAATGTTTGGTAGAATCTGTACACCTTTCAAACACCTTTCTATGCCTAATTGCTGTAATAGAAAAATCTACCCTTGTAGTTCTTATTTTGGTACATGTTTATGAAATACGTTCTCCACTTGTATGCAGGAATATGTATTTTTAAAGGCCAATTCTACTGATTTTTTAAAATGTTTGCAGAATTAAATCATTTGTTGTACATGAATTTCTTCAGTGTTGGTGATAAATATGAGAGGTCGATTAAAAAAAAAAAAAGATAAAAAAAAATGTTTACTGTTTAACTTTCTACTATAAGTCTCCAGATTGTTATGTCATGTTTGTACAGTAAAATTGTAGTGCATCAGAGAGAAAAAAGTGCCCTGTACCTGTACTTCTTTTGAATTTTATGAATTTATGAATTTTAAACAGATTTTTTTTAGTCCAACCTTATCTCAACATTATTAATAAATGTTTGACATTGTAAGTGTGGTTGTCTTTATTTGTGAAGAAATTCTAATGCAATTTAATTTATTGATGAAAATGGATGGCTGGAGTCTTCATGCATCTCTGAATGTTCTCCTCCACCAGTTTTACACACTGCTTTTGGATAACTTTATTCCACTCCTGGTGCGAAAAATCAAGCAGTTCAGCTTGGTGTGATGGCTTGTGATCATCCATCTTCCTCTTGATTATATTCTAGTGGTTTTTAATTTGGTAAAATCAAAGGAAGTGGTCTATAATTTTTTTTCCAGAGCTTTATTTTAGGTGACTCTAGGTAATAAAACCCACTTAGAAAATCCTGCCAAGAAGAAGAGCAAAGCTGTCATCTAAGCAAGAGGTGCTACTCTGAAGAACATCTAAAATATAGAGCATATTCTGGTTTGTTTAACACTTTTTGGTTCAACAAATATATTCATATGTTTTTTTCTTCATAGTTTGGATGTCTTTAGTGTTAATTAACAATGCAAATAAGGAACTTTTGACAGGTGATGTATGTTGCAGAATATCGAAGTATCAGTTTTTCCCCTAACATTGTGCAACCTTAGTGCACAGGGAGGACGTTCAGCTCACCTAGGTTCTCCACACCTTTAGAATAAAAACAGAATTAGTCAGAGTAAGAGAAAGAGAGCGAGAGAGAGAGAGAGAGAGAGAGAGAGGTGTGTGTGTGTGTGTGATAGTGGAACGCGTGCAGTGCACAGCTCTGCCTTATCACTTGTGTGTGTTCTTGGGAGGTCTGCTCTTGAAGGTGCTTTTGCAGTGGTGAGGTCTGTGTCGGCTTCGCTCAAAGCACAGCTGTTCAGATCAGTGCAGTGTGTGGCCCGAGTGCTTATCACTCACCCCTCCTCCTCCACCCTCTCCACCTTAGTGAGCGCATTTTCTACACCCATATCTGTTAATCAGTGGAACGCACCACTGCCCAACCTGTGTGGGGGTGTTTTTATGATAAAGTTCAGACATTCGTGTCATAGACCGGTTTGTCACTGATTTTTCAGAGATCTAAACGTATGTCTGTATTTTTTTTTAACATCATGAGACGAAAATAAACAAACTGGAATATGAGGTCATTATTAAAATACTGTGCCTTTCGACTTGTAAAATGTATTTTAAATGAATTACATTTAAAACTACTAATAACATTAAGACCTCAGACTACATAGATATCATCATTTCCCAGCTTAAACACTTTTTATTTTCACTTGAATGCATTTGTCCACCCTGCCATGGCAAGCTGCACGACAAGGGGGGCAATGACAGAGCGGTAAGATTTAGTGAAAATTGGCATTTGATAAAAAACAGGTTGACCTAGAATTGCATAATTTAATTTTAAACTGTTTATGGTGACCTTGTATTGTGTCAAAGATACATTTTTTTAATTTCCTACAATTATTTAAATTACTGTGTTTTTTTTTACAACAACAGGGTGGACAGCTTTACCTCAGCTAAGTTTGGAGACAATATGAGAAATATTAAGTGTCTTCAGTCCCTTCAAAAAAAAAAATGGTATGATGGTTTTGATGTCACTTTCTTAAAGGGGTTATCCCAAAATTACAGGGTGAACAAGAAATTCATTTACACGTTTGAATAGTTAGGTTTTTTTAAATATATGAATAGCTTAATTATTATGTGATGTTTATAATTTAAAAAGTTGTTATTTAACAACTTGTTATTCAGAATTATTTAACTGAAACAGAGCAGCCACCCATAAATCAAAGAAAACCCATACATTTAGAGCCTTTTCTGTTGCTCTGAAAAATCTTGAAATGTTTTCTCAAGGTTGAAAAGGTCATTTCGAAAGTAATATGTTTTAAAAAATATTTAAAAAATAAAATTATAATAAATTATAATACATTTGTACAGATCTAAAATTAAAGATGTTTCAACAAAAGGTTCTTTTGGCGTTTATCATTCAGTTACTGTTAAAGAATATATATATATTAAAGCAGCAGTTTTTTTTCTTGAATTGAAAACAGTTTGTCCCCTTTGTTGAAAGGGGCAAATTACAATAATAAAAAGCATAAGTAATGTTCTGCAAACATCCCTGCAAAACCAAATATACTAATTCTAAAAACAGGGTTTCTAGTAGGTCATCCTGGAAGTTGTCTGGCTACGAAAGCTTTTGCTGGTTACCTGAGCAACTATGGTGCTGCTAATTGTGCTAAAACTAGAGATACTGCAAACATGGAGATACCAGAACAGAAATCTCAATATTCATCTGTTCATTCACACATCGTTAAACCAAAGAAACACAGAATAAGTAAACTGAGGAGAGCTGGCAACATAAAAGATATTTATTGCTTAAATCAACAGATTTATCTGTTCCGAAAATGAGACTGCACCAACATTGGGATTGTCACTTTAAACTAAATAAATGGTTCTTCCTTGTCATATCTATTTTCCAAACATTTGGCATTATCCACCAACCATTATTTTAAAAAAGAGGTCTTCGTTAAACTTACTTATAAAAGTTCCTTATAAGGATTCTGAGGCCCCATCCGCATGTATTTGGATATGGATTCAGATTTTGTCTATGATTTGATCTACTATATTTAGACAGAAATGCTGTTTTTGATTACTGAAAATTTTGTTAACTCTTCATTTAACACTATATAAAAACAGTGATGTCACAGCAAGTGCATAATTCTGGCTAAATCTCAAATACCTCCTTACACCCTATATAGTGAACATAGACACATGTAGTCACTATAATGTCTACAACTCAGATGGCACAGGATTTCAGATTATTAATAAATATACATACTGTTCTAATACAAGTATATATTTCTCTGTTTAAATTCCATAATTTCTGGACTTGGGTATTCTACATAGGGAGAGGTGTGTAATTTGGGGTTAAATCATGGTGTGTTGATGTCTCTCTTTATGATGTACTATAGCATACTCATGAAAGTGTTTGTCTCTGTGTGGATAGATGTCTTTTTTAAAAATATAAAATATCTGTATGTGTGCTGATATAGCCTGACATTCACCTGTGTTATCTTTTTAGGGATTGTTCACTCATTATAAAGAGCAGATCTGTAAACGATTCTCTGGTTTAAAATGTGTAATAAATCTGATGCAGACATTACCATAAACACTAAGAACTTCTGAGGAAGTGTTTGTGACCCATGGTCCTTTTTTCTGAACCAAAGTGGATCTTGTTTTGCTTCGTTCCAAGAGCCTTTTGTAGCACCGTATTTTTAAGCATGTGTGTATTGTTTGTATATTAATCTCTATCTACCTATCTCTCTCTTTCTCTTTCTCTCACCCCTCTCCGCTCCCTTCCTCCACTTGCTGCAGGACCAGTCTAGTCCAGGGTGTGGCTCATTAGTGTTAGTTGTCAGTCATTCTCTCTGCACTTGGCAAACACTATTAGGTGCATTAGCGCTGCTCTAATGTACACATGCTCTGTCAAAGCTCTCTGCAGCTGCTCACAAAGCTGGGCTCTGACCTCATACCCTCCTGAGCTCTGTTGTACAGCTCTGTGCACACTCGGTTCACAGAGACCTGATCACTTCAGCACAAAGAAAAGCAAACCAGACAGTCTTTTGTACTCCCTGAATCCTTGCATGTTGTATATTGTGACCAAATTGTACGCGTCTTGATTTAGTGCACTGTAAATAATGGCAGTGGTGTTAGTTTAAGACTGTGGTGGGAAACTTTTCTGGATTCTTCCATATTTTTAAAGTGGTACTTTCATACTTGCACTTTTAATCTGATTTAATCTAAATCTGGTTTCAAGTTGCACAATAAATCACTTTAGCGTGATCGTCACAATGTGCACATATGCAGTAGTCACACTGTAGGACGTGCATGTGAAGACCAACATAATCAAACATGTCCTGCTTGTCCCTGATTCATACACAAAAATGCACAATTCTACTTTTTCATTAAACAACAACCACCAGAACATTTATGGATACTTGGAGTGCAATATTAAAACCATGGCATGTTGGACCATTGATTTCCTGGTGACAATTGCTGTATTTTAAAATGTTGCAGTATATCACAGTATCAAACCCCAATGTCACTTTTTCGTCCTATTTCGTGCAATAATTAGGGCAGGTGTGGGTACAGTAATTGCACTCATAATCCAATACAACAGCAGCTAGACCCTAGAGAGGAGGTGGTCTCAGTCCGATCCCAAACAGACTTTGGAGCAGTTTGTTTGTGGTTAGAGTTTAATATGACCTCAATCCGACCCAACTATTTAATTTACACAGCAAATTTGATCTAAACTGCTTGATCTATCCAGGCTTAATTCAGTACATTGTCTATATAATTGCTACATCTATGATAAAATGCAATATCTCATATTGCTCTGTGGTAATTTGTACAGAAATCTGCACCATTTAAGAATGCAGGATCTTCTTCCTGTATTAACCTTCATGCTTCCTCTGTGTAATGAGCAAAAAAAGATTCTTACATGGTTTGTTGTGAAGCACTCAATATTTTCAAATGAGGGAAAACACTTTAGCTTTGCAAATTCATTAGTATAGCTGTGAAAATTGTAAAAAGTATTAATGACGTTGAACAGGTATGATCAATTCCAGACACCATGGTCCGTATTTCTGCACAGTTTTGTGTTATTCTGCACAAGCACACCTGATTCAACTCACTTTTGAATGGCAAGGTTAATAAGTAGGTCTGCTTGAGCAAGAAAATCAGCAAACTGTGCCTGACTCTGGCCCCATTGCTCACCTGTATGTTGGAGGACCACCGCTTTTGGTTTCTTAAAAAACATATTTGTAATAGAGATAGCAAATTACAGATTGCAGCAGCTCGACTTGTCCTCTAACCTTCCAACATTCAGCCATGTCACTTTCTTATCTCATAACTTTCACTGGCTTCTAGTAGCCCATATCAGATACTGTACAAAACCCTGGACACTGGTTCCTACCTAATTGCAATGATCAAAGCCCAGTCTTTACCCAGAGCCTTTTTTTTGTTTCAAGTATGGCTGTGCTTGACCCACTATTTTATAGGATGCATGAAGTACAAGCATCCGGATTATTGTCTGTCTTGAAGCCGAAATAATGGAACAAACTCTGTCTAAACAGGAGAATCACTTACTGTCTTTAAACATCCAAAAAAGACCCACAAAGAGACCCTTTCAAGGGCATTTAATATCTATTATATATTAAATAATATCTACTAAAGCATCTGTTGCACCTGCTAGGTCTTGTTCTTTTCCAGAGGTTTTGAAAAGTTTAGTAATATCTACAGTATATATTGCAGAACAATAAAATATCATAATGTCACTATTTCCAATATTGTTCAGACCTACTCTGTTTTTTTACCCTTGTTTACCCTTGTTAATTTAATTAATTAATTTTGGCAGGTATGAATACAGTAATTAGACAGAACATAGTATTATTACTTTTTTCCATTATTGTTCAGTTCTACTCTGTTTTCAAGTATGTAGTTAATGCTAATTTCTAGCTTTATTGGATATTCTGAGTTAATGAAAAAGCAGTGGATAAGAGTGCATGCTAAATGCCTTAAATGTAACTGCAAATGAAGAGTTATGTGAAGAGTGTGAAGAACCTTTACATCAAGTGAAGACCCATACAGGGTTGTTAACATGTTTTATAATACTAATATTGGCGTGATTGCTCTTTCTGAGTTGGTAGATGTCGCACTCTCCCCACATCACCCCCAGCACAGGCATCTGTTGGCTGATGTATCAGAGCTGGGTCGCTGCACTTATTCTATGGCATTGCTCACATAACTTTTTTTATATATCTTTATATTTAGGAGTGTACAGAACTAAGCAGATTATTGCTAGTATTTAATGCTCATACATCTGCTCTCTTCTAGTGATAAGAGATTTTAGAGGATGTTCGTTTACCTTTAAGCAGAAGATACTTTCAGGCCAAATACTTACAGAACAAGAAGTATGACAGAAATGGCTTGACACCACTCGTCAGTGTGATAATGCCTTGCCAGCTTGCCAGTGAAGTGGTAAATGTGTGTGTGTGTGTGTGTGTGTGTGTGGCTCAGTGCCAGTCGTTTGAAGTTGAGTCGATATGTTTCAGTGACTTGCTGGAGCCCGCGTGTCTCATCTGATCATGAATTGTGTGAATCAAACACTACCAATCAAGCAGTTCTAAACACAGCAGCAGCAGCATCTCGCCTGCGTCCGCTCAGCTCGCTGTCCTCATCCATCTGCAGCAGCAAAAATGTAACCCTTCACAGCAGCTGCTGAGAGATCTGTCACAACTTCCCTCCCACTGCGAGACCTGTCCTACTCTCTAGCTCTGTCTCTTCTCAGTCTATTTCTCACTCTAGCTCAGTCAGTGGCTTCATTCTCAGCCTATTTCTCATTCTGTGTCTGTTGTTCACTTCCTTTTCTGCCTATTTCTCTCTCAGTTTGCATTTCTCTCAAGCTATTTCTTACTCTTCTTACTTTGTCTTACTTAATTTACCCTGTCTCAGTCTGTATTTCTTTTTTAATCTGTTGTTAAACTATCTTGGTTTTTGTTCTCCTGTTGTCACTTTCATCAGTGTATTTCTCACTGGTGTTTTTATTTCCTAAATTATTTCACTCTTAGTTTCTCTTTTTCTGTTCTCACTCTGTTTAATCTCAGTCTCACTTTTTACTGTCTCTCTTTGGCTGATTTTCTTAAACTATATCTATCTGTTTCTCTCTCTTTTCTCAATGTATTTCACTCTTTTTTCTCAGTCTATTTTATTTTCTTTCTCAGTCTCTCTATTTCTCCCTTCTGTCTCTTTGTTTCTTTATATTTATGTAGTTTTCACAATCTCTCTGTTTCTCAATTTGCTCCATATCTTTTCTTTTTTTGCTTGCCTTCTCAGTGTCAGTCTTCCTTTCTTTTTCTCTCTTGCTTACTTTATCCTTTTTCTCTTTCTCTCAGTATTCTGAGCACAGAATGTGGGTACGAGAAATGCAAAGTGTTTTTGGTTTTGATCTGACTGTTTTTAGTATCAGTTTTCACATACATATTTTATCCTTATTTTGCTAGATCAAACGCTACAAATTGTGCTGTTCAAAAAGTAAATTTAGTTCTGAATGTACAGTGCTTGGGTGTTGTGCCACTCGATAAATGTACTTAAATAAAATTACATGTAAAAAGTTAAATCTGTTAAATAAACAGATTTTTAAAAGCAACCATTTACAGGCCTGTGTTCAATGAAGCCCAATATTTGTACTGATCTCTCAATACATGTATCAGTGTTTCTCTGTTTACAGCACTACTTATTAAACAGTGTTTTTTTTTACACACAAACACAAAAAAACACTGCCCTTATAAATAAACTATTTTTTGCCTGGTCTAAGACTTTTGCACAGTGCTGTATGCATTGACATCTGAGTAGACGGATGTCCCTGCTACCCATATTTGGCTGCTTGCAGACATAACACACACTTCTTATCAGTCTGATCTCCCCCTCCTCCTGCCTCAGAGCTGCCCTGTTATTGCGTGACAGGCAGCGTTGAGCTGGGCCGTGTGAGGGTGAGTCAAACATGCGTGTACACAGCGCTGGTGGCATATCAGCCAACCGTAGCAGCTCTATTAAAAAAGGGAAGGGAAAAAAATCCTACGCCCACTCACTCACCTGCGCGCAAACAAGGTTTGGGCCAGGTCTGTCAACACATTGTGCAAGTGAGTGATGGAGTAGCTCTGTGTGTGTGTGTGTGTGTGTGCGTGTGCGCACTCTCAATAAAACGTCTGCTTTTAGCAGAGAGGAATCTGGAGGTTCACTGAAAAATCTAACTGAAAAATTCTCTCTTACCCAAAACCTCTATCAGCCAAGACTTGTCCACTGTCTAAAATTATTCTTAAGTTCCCTGGAGCTACAAGTCTAAAGCAGCTAACATGTAGAGACATCAATAATTATTTTATTAATTATTATATTACCCTTATAGGTCCAGTCCAAAACTACACTAATAACTAATAATAATACACAGTTCTACAGTTTAGGTAAGGTTACTTTAAGGTTACAGTATATTGTCACTCTCGTGCAAAAAATAATATCTCTAATTTGGCAATTTTTTTGGAATTTTGAAGAATTTTGGAGCATTAGTGCATTAATTCTGAATTTTGCCAAATACCAGATTTAGGTTAAGTCAAAGTAAAAAACAACAACAATAAAATAAAGATATATGTTTTTTATTATTGTCGGTTTATTGGTTTAAATAAATAAACTATACAATATAAAAGGCTAAACTTTACATGGCCAATAAATGTCTGGTAAGGCAAAAAATGTGTACTTTTTTAAGTGAACTTTTATTAAAACAAATATCTAGCACTATCTAATTCATGTTCTCCCTCTCTCTGTTCATTCTCTCTATCTTTATTCTTTCTTTCTGTTTCTATCTCACTCTGTCCCTCTCTCACTATTTATTATCTCTCTCTCTCTATCTCTTTCTTTTCTCTCTTGTTCTCTGCTCTCTCTCTCTCTCTCTCTCTCTCTCTCTCTGAGGGTTCGTGCGGGATGGGCGTGGCCTAGGCTTCCCTCGGAATGCAGGTAAATAGTGCGCACCCGTCTCCACGGTAACCTTTAATGTTTGGTTTCCTGCTTTTCGCCGCTGACATTATTACAGATAATCGGTGATAAAACAGAAATCTGTGCGCGGAGAGGAGCCCGGCCTGTCCGGCACATTCAGCACATTCACACAGCGCTGTTTTTGTTAACTGACTTAACTAGCTCCTCTGTTCACAGCGGAGCTTCTGCTAATTGCCATAAGCAGCACGGTGGCCACTTGTTGAGGCCTCGCTGCTCGTTGCTAAGTGACGGTTTGTGTGGCGGCAGAAAATGTTTCTGCACCCCCCCCCCCCCCCCCCCCCAGAACCCCCCTCCCCCCAACACACACACATTTACCCCCACCTCTACCTCCTGCACCCACCACTCCAACACTCACCAAACTTCTCCATTCCTCTGCTCTCTGTGTGCAGTGATCAGAAAAAGTCCACACTAAGTTCAGATTGCAGAGTTTCATTGTGTTTTATAACATTTTCAGAAATTGTCTTTTTTTTTCTCACACATTAGAAAAGTGATGTGATATTTGAGGCCTTTAATCCTTAAAAAGTCTTAAACTATTAAAAATGCCACAGACAAATCAAATTTAATTTTATAATATTTGATAAAATTTGATTTGTCTGTGGCATTTTTATATGATTATATATATATATATAGGCATGTAACAGATCATAAAAATAAGTATTTCTGTTTTTGACTATTTTGAATTAACTACATAATTTGAACCCACAAACTGTCCCAAGACTAGACCTAAAAGTTGCATGAATTAATGAAACAATACTAATAAACTCTTTTACATCTCTTTGCAGTACAGTTGCTGTTTTGGAGATACATTTATTTCATTGGACAGCGAAAAAAAGGATAAAGAAACATGCCTTTAGTTTCCAAATACTTACTATTAATTTGAAGACAGACAGTTTCAGAGGGACACTATTTTCAGGTAAATTTATTACTTTTTTTTAGCATTTTTTTTACATTTATACATAATATTATAATATAACAGCTCATATGAATTACGTTTAAGTAAGTAGATTATAGGAAAAAAAATACCTTAAAAGTCTTTTAAGTCATGTATGTGGAGAAGCTATATTAGACAGTCCTAATCAGAGATAGTTAGCGGTAGTTAGAAATTGCCTTTTGTGTGGGAAAATCTTTCCAGAAAATACTGGAAGTCTATAACCTCAGTAATTGGTGTTTTTTGTCATTGTGTTATTGCAGTCTTAAATTGACTTAATTTTATATCTAAGTGGTATAAAAGGGTATTTTAAAAAGTCTGAAGTTTAATTTCTCCATACCTGCAGATACCCTTTATATACAGTCATTGCTGTGTACAACATTTAGAATAAAGTCTATGACCCCCGAGATCTACACAAGCTCCACATACTAGCAGTAATAGCATAGCCTGCCTACCTAGTCAATAGTATGTCAAATTAGGACACAGCCATCAGTAGCTAGTGTATTCATTATTATTAGTGTGTGTGTAGGGTATAGGAGGTTTTTGGGGTTTGGACACAGCCTAGGCCTTTTAGTTTCGTCCTCCTCCTCCTCCTCCCCTCCTCCTCCGATTAGCCAAAGCGGGCTCCACCATTTCCATTACAATAGCGGGACGTGGAGAAAGGGTTAACCCCGCGCTGGAGTGGGGAGAGGCCAGCAGCAGTAATTGAGTGCTCGGCGGGGGGGGGTCTGAACAAAGCGGCCCTGGGGAGGCGCTCTGGGTTCAGCGGCTTTACCCCGCACACCTGCGAGCTGAAAAGAGCCGGACAATATGGCTCCGAAACGGCCTGTTACGAGCGGGATGGGTGTGTCGAGGGGGAGGACAGAGGGGTTTCAAAAGAAAAAAGGGGAGAAATTTAAATCGATTGCCCCTCAATTATTCTCTCCCTCCGCCCCGCGACGGATGTGTGCCCAGCTTTCCCCGCACATGGCTGAAGGTCCTCTCCTGATCTTTAACCCTCAACACTGAATAGAGACACTAGCCAAGCCTGGCCTAACTAAACCCGGACCAAATTAATAATGCATACTCTCCAACGCTGTGCAATTATGTGCACCAAAAACTCAGGAAAAAACATTGAATAATTGACTTATGATGGTATTGAAAAATAATTAGCACAAAAACATTACCTTTTTATATTTTTAATAAAACTACAAAATGTGAATTTATACGTGAAAATTGTATGTGAACACTAGCATAAAATTTAACTTTAAACTTAAAACTAAAACTTTGTTAAAAAAAAAAAAAAAGACACCAAATTCATTTGTTTATTTACATTTATTTTTTTAAGTTTTTTTGTTTTACGAAAAAAAGGGGACCCTCACCGGGCCATAAAAAGTTTAACTGTACAAAGGCTATTTACAAAACAGCATTATTAAAACATTCACTTAAAAGAAAAAGGAAAAAAAAACATCAAAACAGCAAGTTGTACACTCACTTGGATGGCAAATGTAAACATTCACTCATTTCATTACTTTCATATAAATTACAACATTAAAACTGAACTCATTAGTGACTAGCAGATTCCTAAACTAAAACTGTACAGAGAACTGAAAAAACGCTAGACTGAAGGTAGACTCAAGTTAAACCAAAGAAACAAAACAAAAAGCAATACACTTCAGCTCTTTCTGCACTTAGCAGCACCTGCGTACCACTTTTGGCATTCAGATTCTGTTAAATCTGGCATTAGCTATACAAAGCAGTAAGCTGGCTCCTCATTCGCCCAAAGGACATACAAGTTATTCTGAAAGATACACCCTCATTTTCTAAATCCCACAACTAAGTGAGAGTGAGTCCTCTCAAACGGACTCAAGAAAAATGAAATTCTTGATCTAAGGCAATACTTGGTATTGACTAGAGGGTAAAGATCAGTGCATTGATTGGTTTAAAAAAAAAAAAAAAAATCAGCAATTACAGGGTAAGTCATAGTGCTAGAGTCTCACACTGAAAAACACGTTGTTCAGACATCACTATTGCTTTTTAGTTTCCTGTTGAAATGCATGAGTCTACTGTTTAAGGCTATTTTGATAGTACATTTGTGCAACCAATGCATAGCCTACTCTATTAAAAGGGTGCTGTGGAAAAGTAAGGTACTCTCCATGATCAAAAGAATTTGGTATGATAAAGCAATAGCCATTATGTGATTGCTCTAACTGTCACTCTAACAAAAGGCAGAAACCAAGTTAAACTGTGCCAGTGTCCCCGATGTACGGGCACTTCCAACACTAATCATAAAGCACACTTTTCCTTCTCAAACTCATATTTCCACAAACTGTACCAACCCATACCTTAAGTCACTGCTGGTATAAGGCACTAAAATGGCTCATGTTAACCATATAGTTTACCAAGCATATTTCAGTTTCCCAGGGCACAGTAGTTTCACATGGCAGGAGTAGTTCAGCCATGTGCCATAAGGTCACATGACATGTACAGCATTGGCTATAAGGGCGGTGATTGGCTAACATTTCCAGTGTGCCCATGTCCTTGTTTCTATACCCTAGTTTGGTTTTTGATTGCCCATTACTGCATGAATGACCTTAACCCCTGTTAATGAAGCACAGCGCACAAAGGCACATTGTCAGGTTCTGAGAGTCTGATCATATACAGGAGAAATGTCCAATAATAAAACACATTTTGGATGATGGATTTTTGAATGTCACGAATAAGCTACAAATTATTTGCCATACCACTCTTTCCTGAGAAATTCCTCTGGGAAGAACCTGCAAGCTGCATTAAACGGCAATATTCTGGGCCCAAAAAATGAGAAGCCACAGGGGCAGGGGGTTGTTAACAGATTGAAATCTACTGTTTCAAAACAAAAAGGGGGTGCGATCACTCAGAGGTAGAACATGATCCTATGTGCAACGGCTGCTCAGAACGTCCACCAAGAATCCATGCAGATTACTTGTTGCACGACAAGCCTACGTTATGATCCGGCTGAGCTAGTCCCAGTCACTTGCTTTTCCCCTCCCACCCTTAGATGTGAGTGAGGGGCACAGTACTGCCCAGATAGTGCTGCTGGACACTGGGGTAACCCCTCTGGGCTGTAGGGTCCCCTACATCTCCTCCGGGGATATACATGCTGATCATGTCCCTAAGGTCGCCCTGAATGGCCCCACGGTGGTGGTTTGAGGCTCCAGTGGGGGAGTGGGGTAACGGCTCTGGTTTGACCATGGACATCACTGGACTGGGCTGCTGGGGACTGCTGCTGTAGGACATTGGGCTGTGAAGAAAAGAGAAGTAGCATTAGACAATCTGTGGGGAAAACTGCAATTAAAAAAAATAATAATATTAATTAATAAAAAATAGGCCTCATTTCTCTTTACAATTGATTGAAAATTGTATTTATGTATTTATTTATTTATATATATATATATATATATATATATATATATATATATATATATATATATATATATATATATATATATATATATCACTTGCACACACCATATTTGGTTAGCATTTATTAGACTAATTACATAGATATAAGATTTAAAATAACTTACATCTATGGAAGTTAAATTCACAGAGCATAATTTTGTACATTTTTCTCTGTATAGGAAAACATTAAGTTATTTTGAACAATAACTATTCTTACCTAAAAAGTACTAAGATACAATTAATTTAAACATTTAACACAACTTAGTTTAAAAATAACTACAAAATTCCTTGAATATAAAAAAAAAAAGACTTCACATTAAATTTTTTATATTTTCGAAAAGTTCTAAATAAAAGTTAGTTCACTCATCGCCCACCTGTACGAGTTGGCTCCGTTCATGTAAGTGTGTGTGGGGTACTGCAGTCCGCTGAGGTCGTAGCGGTGGAGCTGCTGAGTGTACCCCAGCGCGTCGCTCTGCATGGCGGTGTAGCCTCCTCCAGGAGCCCACCCGTAGCCGTCCATCCTGGGGCTGAGCGCCTGGCCCTGCGCGGTGGTGAGCGGGTACTTGCCTGGCGGCGCGTCTTTCTTCAGCAGCGGCTTGGTCTTGCGGCGCGGCTTGTACTTGTAGTCCGGGTACTCCTTCATGTGAACCGCCCGCAGCCGCTTGGCCTCGTCGATGAAGGGGCGCTTCTCGGCATCGGTCAGCAGCTTCCACTCGGCGCCCAGGCGCTTGCTAATCTCGGAGTTGTGCATCTTGGGGTTCTCCTGGGCCATCTTCCGCCGCTGGCCCCGGGACCACACCATGAAGGCGTTCATGGGCCGCTTCACCTTGTCCATGGGGTCGGGGCAGGAGTTCTTCTGAGCATGCTGCTGCTGCTGGGACGCGTTTCCACAGCCGCCACCTGCCTGCAGCACCTGCGCGCCGGGGTGGGGGTTCTGCGGGACCCCCGTGCTCTTCAGCTCGTGCTCCATCATGCTGTACATCATCGTGACGGTCTCGAATAAAGAAGCACTTACCCTAAAACTGAGCTGGAAAAAAAGGTCGGGAATCAAACTCGTTCAGAAGTTTTCCCCGCGGGTGAAGCTAATCTTGCGCAGGTGCAGCTTATTGCCACATGCTATCCGGCAGCAGCGCCAGCCTCGTCTGCCTGACCAAAAAACAAAAATTTAACAACAAAAAAAAGACAGGTGTCATAAAATGTTCAGCATTTCAGCGCGTTCAGTCTGTGTTTAAAAAGGAAGGGGAAAAAAATTCAACCACAACTCTTTCTGTCCAAAGTCACAAGTGTACAGAGCCACTTGTTGAGCAGTGATTGAGTGTGTGAATAGCGACTGGGAGGGAAACAAAAACACTCGCGGCTTTAGGCAAATTTGTATTCCACGGCCGACCAATCAGAGGACGAGGCGCTGCCCTCAGCTAATTTACATTTACAATAACTACAGCAGTGGGCGGGGCCTGAGGGCACTTGTTGCACGAGCAGCAAAGAGGAGCCGGTCTGTGTGAATTTAATTTATCGAAACTACAGCACTCTTGCTATACTGATACAAGAGTTTATTCTGTATTAGTTTCATTTATTTTGTATAATTATATTAGCGGAACACCTTTAATTGATTTTTTAGTCTCTGTCACAAAAGTCTTGTATTTTTATTTTACAGTTAAAAGAAAAAAGTCAAACTTTTTTTTTATGTAAACTAATTTTATTCCTGGTCATTCTGACACTCCACACATTTTGTTTGTCACAATGTAAAAAAAGAGTAAAAAATAAATATTTTTATGTAAAAACAAACATTTATTTTTTTACATAACAGGGCAATTTTGTTTGTATTGTTGTTTCCATTAAAATATATATATTTTTAACACTTTATAATTTCCATTAAAATATCAGGTCAGAATTGTATCATTTTTATTTAAAAAGACCCTAAGCCTGATGAATCCAAAAGTTGCATATGCTTTAAAAATGACATTCCCATTACATCCTTTTCTTTGTCCGCTAAATATAGTATTGACTTTCTAAAACTGTTGGCCAGTCACTTGCGCCCATACTTGAATTCTGTCATGCTTTGTTTTGAATAGAGTAGTTCTCTATCAGCTGGTTTCAATAGCTTACTTTCATTTTACACCTCAGTGCCTCTTTTTGTTCCTACACTGGCCCAGTCACCATGAGATCACTGGGAGAGCTCTGCAAGAGCCAAGTAATCTTTATTGCAGAATAATTGAACATTAAAATTGGAAAAAAATCCAGAATAATACTAGGTTAAAAAATCCGATGCAGGTGCAGAGTACACTGGATAAAAGCACTATTCAATTTCAACTAAAAGGACAGGAGAGATTTTTGAAACAAAGTTTTACCCTTTGTTGAAAGAGTAATAAACTAAAGTTACCTGAAGCAAATGTTTTCCTTCTTTAGTCAGAACACCATAAAGTAAAATACATACATTGAAAGTTTTATTTATATGAAAATGTTAGACTTGTTTACAGAAATTGGATTCAGTGCTCAGTTTAGAGTTTTTCAGATGATAATTTATCAAGCTGTAAGATTAGACCATGATTAGGTGTAATCTATATGTTTAGAATGGGCCTTAATTTGTTAATTATCCTTTTTTAATGCTTCATAATATGTGTCTAAAAAGCAGCCAGTCTCATAAAGACAATGACATAAGATTTTTAAAGTGTTTTAGGATAACATGTAGTAGTGTTGTTCACGTGTGCTGGTGTTCACATGTACTGATACATGTACAGTAATAGTGCAGCAAATCATTGCTTTCAGAAAAGTGTCAGAGGGACGTAATTACATGGCGAGGGTTTTGTTCCAAACCTCTCCTTTGATGATAATTTATGATGTGTGCATGTCAAGAGTTTCTATAGGTGTGGGATTCTCACTGTGTCAGCCAGCGCTCTAGGAAAGAAAAAAAAAGGTGTGGGTGCCCGAAAGTGATTTTGTGTAGACACAGGTGTGTGACGAAGTCTTGCAGGTGCGTGAGCTGTGAAAAGTCTGCCTGTGATTGACCGTTACACCCTCACGTCAATCAAACTGAATTGTGGGGCTCCACTCTCCCGTTTCCGTATCCAGGACAACGTCTTTTTGGAGCCCTTCCAGCACTGTCTTCCTTTCTCTTCTCTCTGCTTCCTCTCTCTCTCACTCACTCCCTCTCTCCCTCTCACTCTCTCTCTCCTTTTGTGCTCAACTTAATCAGTCTGATTTCCAACAAAGACGACTCAGCAGCTCAAAGTTGGGGCTTTACATTCATAAAGCCTCCCCCTCCCACCCCCCACCTCTACCACACCACACACACACACACACACAGACCCACTCACACGCTCACATATATTCCCATATACATACTGCATAAGGCCTAGACTAACTTTATGTGTGTGTACACACATGAGCCGCATGCGCCTCCCCTAGCCGACTGTGGCCATTCTGCCATTCAGTAAAGCCCATGTTTCAAGAGTTCAAATATAAGTCTTAAACAAGTTAGAACAGCGCTGTTATTCCATGCCGTGCAAAAGAAAAGCACTCAGATGTCTGAGCTCTAAGCTCCTCCAACAGAGCTTTCTGAATGGTATCACCTGTACAGGAACAACACTGAGTTCAATGAGCGAAAAACATCCACTCTTTTGTCGACGCAGCGACAAGTATTACCATCCACTTTAGACGTTTGTGTTTGAATCATTGCGCCGAATCAAACACGAAACTGTCAAAATTGGCAAATGAATGCCAGCCTCAGATAACCTCTTCTAAGTGTGTGTTAATAGCGACGTCTCGCCTTTTAAAGTTAGCCAAGGGGTGCATTTTAAAGAAAGGCTTCTCCGTAAAACATTGTTAAAAATAAAGGCCTACTGAGACTCCTAAGGACCTTCTGTGCCAGCATTGTTTGAGGTGTCTGAGAGCAGTTCTGGCAACTTAATTAGCTAAGATAATTTGGTGAATCAATGACAAACATTTTAGACTAGTCTCATATTGGATTGAGTATAAACACACGCCTGATTTACTGGAGAAATAAGGGTAATTTACACACAAATTAATATTTATTATATTCAGTTCTACAAAGAAATGACAATTAAAAGTTTTTTGGGGAGTAAGTGTTTATTCCCTTTGTTTAACACTAATAGTAAAATTAAACATCAAAAACATTCAAGCAAAAACTAGTGGTTTTATGCATTTGACTGTGTTCAGTAAAATACATGCAACGTGTTCCTCATTTGAGTCAGGTGTTATTTATAGTTTATCATCATATCAACACCTGGTTTGGCAAATCAATGTTTAATTATGTTAAATCAAATGTGAATTTAACAAATTCACAGTCTGGCTGGGGGGCATCCAGGAGAAAACTGGAGCCAAGCTTTGTTTATATACTTTGTTAACTCAACTACTTTCTTTAGAATCATAGGTTGCTGTTACTTTTTACTCTATGTTGACTTGCTTCTGTTTTTATGTTTAGTTTCTACTAGTAAACCCACTCTCATAGAAGCTAAATGTTTTATATAATTTGCTTAAAACCATTGCATAGTATTGCATGTTGTCACTGTCGAGCAAAAACCAATCATCTCTTAAATAGCTATTTTAAAGCAGATGAAAATATTTTTGTTGTAACTTGACTTTTGTATGTTTAATGTTTTTGCCTGATTCTTTGTCCTTTGATCATGTTTCTGTAAAGCTGCTTTGTGCCAACACCAGTTGTAAAAAGCGCTATACAAATAAATTTGATTTGATTTGATTTGACTTGGTTTTAAGTCATTTTAAAATATTCACTGTATTTCAGATACACTGTAAAGACAAAGACAACAACTGGCAGAATTATATTATAAAAACCTGGAATATAACTGGAATGTGATATAATGAACTACTGTTGATGAAATACAATCTTTCATGTGGAGGAGTTTATTCATGATTCATGCCAACTTCTTTCAGTATGCCTACATGCTTTTTCCTAGTGTACTCGTAGACTGGCAGCATGATGGAGCTTAAAACACGACTTAATTTGAAAGCTGATCTTTAATTACAGATGGCACTCATCCGATGCCAGGTATCGGTATGGGGCCGATATCAGCAGAAAGTGCTGGATCGGATGTCAGGGGGAAATAAAAGAATGAATCCAATCCAATTCTGCAACAAATGTCCCCTGACTACACTGTGTGAGGTCATGTTAGCTGTATTTTTTTCACATGGGTTAGTGTTTTTTTTTGTTTTCACTTTTATTATCTAACAAGGAAAAACTGGTCATATACACAGCTGTGTCATATACACATGAAGTAAAATATTGTGAATTAAGGTTTATTGGGACAGGTTTTTTCTTGCCATGAATGGAACAAAATAACAAAACAATTTATCTGTAATACTGAAGATGTTACTTGTGGTTTTGTGGTTTTACAGCAAGGACTGCAATGCTTTTGTTTTTTCTTTTTAGGCAGGAAAATTAACCTTGTATAGTTAAACTGCCCCATTTGACCCAGAATGTCTCAACTACCCTTAATTTGTCCTTTATACAAATTATTTAATATCACATAGCTAACCCAGAAGTTCATAAAAACAAACTGTGAGGGCGTAAATATTCTACATATAAGAGGGACAAACTAAAACTATATTTTAGGCACTGGGAATACAATTATTAATCAATAATGTAGGTTAGGAACACTCTAATGTGAACTTAAATATTTACATGTAATATTTACTATCTAAGTCTTATTTAAAGTTGTGCCTAAAGACATTTACAGACACTCTATAAGCTCTCTGTCTTCTGGTTGATGCTTAGGTGAACAAATCCTACATAAACATAAATGTCAAAACTAACTACACAAAAAAGTAATAAAATGAGATCACAAGCTTTAAGCAAACTAACATCAGAAATGCAAAAAATCCTAATTGTTTTTTAACCCAGTACTATAAACACTTTTTCTGAGCTACCCATATTTGTTTTAATGGATTCATTTGTAAACTGAATATATTTTTAAAGTAGTAAGTATCAGATCAGTATTGTGCTTGATAGGACGACACTCAAAGGCCACTACACTGCCATCAGAAAAGAAAAAGTGCTTATCAGTTTCCCTGTGATTTTATGCATGCTGCTGTTCTACCAGATCTTATCAACATGTTAAACATTTATTTGAACATTATATGAATAAAAGTCTATAGTTCAGATGTGAATCATATGTATTCACACATCTTTAGAATTACTTACAACACTTTTTATTGACTTTTGACTAATTACTTATTACTTTATTTTTATAAAACAGAAAAGAATGGTATAAACTTTGGCAACTGTGGCAAGTTCACACTTTCTTTAAATGGAAAAAGGGTCGTTTTACAAATCGTAGTAGTTAGTCTGTTTTTCAAATGAGAGAGTTTTAACACAGATTTCGGTAGGGGCCGTTACCTCACACGTTTCACCATTGTAAAGTCGTTGGGCTGATGGTTTCAGAATCATTAAGTGTGATCATTCTGACACCTTGCTGACTGTCCTAAGTGTGTAACATCACATCTGCCGCCGCTGTGGAGGTGTTAACGGCCAGTAGCCATGCTGATCTAAATCTGCCGCTGCTAACTCCCACTTGTCGAATGCAGATGATGCCGGGTGGACACAGGACACATTTACATTGGAAATATGTTAGAGATTTGGAGGTGGGGGGCACTTAACTCTTGCTGTGAGAATGATACTGGTAAAGAGGCCTTTTAGGATGGGTCAGGTTCTGGAATAATTAATATTGAAAAAGGTTTTTAATTGGTGAGTTTTGATCAGATTTGTTCTCAGAATTTATTAAGTACAAATAATGCTTACGGGAGCAGACCTTAGTATACATTTGGATGCAAATATAAATAACTTTTCATATTGCAGTTTTTTAATGTTTTATTGAAATTAAAAAATCCAACTGCTTTTTGGATTGTGGGAAGATTCCACAATGAATGGGCCAATCAATGGAGATGGTTCAAAGAGGCTTGGTCCATCAGTAGGTTTGGTGACATTATTGTAGTTCTAAAAGTATTGCTTGATATTTGCTAGATATGAAATGTATAGTTGCAGATAATATTTTCTAAAATCCTTTAGTTTCATTATTTAGTCTTTTAGAATTCTCTTGTTCTATACATAAGAAAACAAATGCAGCAGGTTCTCTATCTAGAGGAAGAACTATTCGTCACTAGTCATGATATTCTTTACAGAAGAAATGTTGAAGAACCCTCAGATTTTAAGGGTGTGGATACAAGGCCTACGCCAGGAGGGATTAAAAGTTTTGTAGCGTCTATCTGATCCCATTTAATCCAAATCCCAGCCTTGTTGTCATCTGCACTTTTGGAAGTTAAAAGGCAAGGAGAATGTATGCTATGAAATGGAAACAAATCTGAAAACATGGAAATGAAGTGGGACGGGATGGAAATGAAGTGGGATGAAAATGAAGAGATGAGGTGCGTGGATGCGTCGGCTGAAGGCAGAAAGAAGGAGGAAGGATGAGGGGGAGGATAAAGGAGAAAGCGGGAGCTCGGAGGGGAAGGTGGCGAGTTGGAAAAGAGTGCAGTTTGTCCCCGAGTCCTCCCTGACAGGCCGGCTGAATGGGCCCTCTGTTCTGCCTCTTCTCATGTAAATCGGGTCTTCAGTCTTGCAGCCATCCGTCACTGCACAGAAGGACCCTGGCAGGCCCTTTACGAGCCTCCCACTCGCATAATCCCCCCGGCCACAATCGCGCGCCCAGCAGGGGGGTGAGCTGCGGTGGGGGCAGTTGGTGGGGGTTGCCATCCAGACATGGTGAAAGTGTTGGAAGGGCCACCTACACTGAAGATGCATAATCAAAACAACATCCTAGCCTGGGGGGGGGGAGGGAGGCTGTTTCTGGGGGCTGTTTTGGTTTCAGTGCAGGACTGTAATGGTAGGAAAAGAGGAATGTGACTATAGAAGAAGCAGAAAGGACAGGGGAACAGTGTGGAATGAATGAAGTGGAGGTATATGAGACAGGAGTACATGATGCGGGAATTAGCATAGTGTTTCCCTGATGGATGGCTGAATGAAGCCGCGGCTTTGTGGGTCGCACATACATGTCAGAGGATGGCGGTTAGGGGGGTTTTGCGATTTGGCCAAAATGATGAAAAGTTTTTAGCATGGAATTAAAATGACATACAGGCAGCACTGCAACCCCCTGGCCAGTAATGCTCTTGGACAGCCAGGCCAGAAACAGAGTGACTAGCAGAACCAGCAGGACACAGTGCAACTTTCTCTCCCTGCCACCTTTAACTGCTTGCCTGCCCCCCTGTGGACAGCATTCTAATAAGGTTTAGTGAATCCCACATAGGAGTGCATGGACATTTACATGAGAATTCATGTAAATAAGCACTGACTCCCATGCTGTTTAGGAACTTTACAGCAAAAAATGTGGTTCCTAAAAAAATTAAGGAAAAGTTAACACTGCTTTGTGTATAATTTCAGATAAAAACTTTCTACCATCAAAATGTAAATGTAACTAAAATTAAACAAAAAAAAAATTAACTTTTAATTGAAATCTGGGTGAAAAAGTTGTATTCATTTTCATTAGAAGTAATATCGGCACATTCATATTGGTCCATTCTTCATAACATTTTTACACAATGCAAAGATCCACTGTCAGAGTCACATTGTCAAAATGTGAAATACTAATAATTTTTTTTTTGTTTTTGTCAAAAAGTGAATATTTGTTCTTTAATCTAATCTAATTGTTTTATTTTGCACCTAATACAGTTTCCTATTACTTTCCATTTACATTAGATTCTAGATCTGTGGCAAAAGTTATCTTTGTTTAGACAATATATTGTCCCAGAGATTATTGATATTATTTTCATTTTAAGAGCATTTAATGCCACTGATATAATGATAAAACTACACTATTTTGTAGAGCAATAAATCTTTGCTTATGTAGAATATTTAGATATTGGAATAATATATATATATATATATATATATATATATATATATATATATATATATATATATATATATATATATATATATTTTAATCATTCATTTATAAAACAAAAATAAAATACATTTTAATTAAAGTTGACATACTGTGTGCTATACTCATTCATGTTAATGGGATCTCCTTGTTAAGAAAAACACAATTGACAATCCTAAGGTCAGCAAAATGATGAGATTAAGTCCATATATTGCACAATATATTGATAATGTAATTATGGTGATAGGCATATTAGCTTTAACGCTCCCCTGCAAAATTAAAAAAGTACATTTTTACACCAAACATGCCTAGGCTCTGCTCAACGTTCTGGTTACCTATTCCTTAAGTACTTTAGTTTCAGCATAAACCTAACAGCAGAAATCCGATTACAATTTTATATGTAGTTAATTTTTTTTGTTCAGCATTGGTCGTATTAGTATTACTTCTTGTTATTAGTAGTGTCTATGATCTATACCTGCTAAAATTAGATAATTCACAGACTAAACATGATGGAAGCAGTGATAAAGAAAAAAAACAAACAGCATTCCTAACATGCCGCTCCAGTATATCAGCCTACACAACATACCACACACAATTTCCATCACGCAGGTGACTTCAAAGTGACGGGTCATCACATGACCAGCTCCTATGTGAGCTATAAAGTTCATGCAAAGGCTAAAATGACATGAACAAAGTTAAACTGAGAGTGGAGGCTGTGTTTAAAATAACAAAAACCTAATTTATTTTACTATACAGTGCATACTATGCTAATGAATCTACTGCTAATGTTAGTACACCGTTTTGACAAATTGTTCAGTAGTATGATAGTATGTAGATTTTGGTGCAGTTTTACAGTTATGTGTTCTTCATTAAAAAAGTTATTGTAAATTAGAAATGATAATGCATTTAGCTTCCGTGCTGTGTGTCAGTCTATTACTGGCCAAAATCACTGCATCAAATATGGGAGGGATAAGTATAATCTGAAATGATCAAAAAGCCCAAATCAACCCCTACAATCCAAACCTACATTCTAGAATTCTTGACTACTTACAACTGGACTTTTTTACTCTGATCTAACTATTGCAGTGTGCATCAACCCATCATGAATATCAATGAGTAATGTATTAACTTCTTTCTTTAGAAAAGTAGAATATTTATTTGAACAATGTTCGGTGGACTGGTATTGTGTACTGGCATACACTCAAGGTTATCAGTATTCATATTGGATGTGAAAAAGTAGAAATGTGCAACAATAAATAATTTTATTTCAAGGGAATATAAAAAAACAAGTTTATTGTCTTATAATGATTAAACTATCAAGCTTTATCCATTTATTTTCACATTTCACAAATGTGAACAAAACTATAGGTTTGTATTTGTTTAACAGTATTCTAAACCAAATTGTGAATTATACAGTTCTGGAAAAAATTAAGAGACCACCTAAGTTTCTGAATCAGTTTCTCTGATTTTGTTATTTATAGGTATATGTGTAATATGAGTAAAATGAACAATGTTGTTTTATTCTATAAACTATGGACAACATTTCTCCCAAATTACAAATAAAAAGAATGTAATTTAGAGCATTTATTTGCAAAAAAGGAGAAATGGCTGAAATAACAAAAAAGATGTAGAGCTTTCAGAACTCAAATAATGCAAAGAAAACAAGTTCATATTCATATAGTTTTAAGAGTTCAGAAATCAATATTGGGTGGAATAACCCTGGTTTTTAATCACAGTTTTAATGCATCTTGGCATGTTCTCCTCCACCAGTCTTACACACCACTTTTAGATCACTTTATGGTGCATCTGGTGCAGAAATCCAAGCAGTTCAGTTTGGTTTGATGGCTTGTGATCATCCATCTTCCTCTTGATTATATTCCAGAGGTTTTTGATTTGGTAAAATCAAAGAAACTCATCATTTTTAAGTGGTCTCTTGTTTTATTTCAAAGTTGTATATTACATCATAAGTTGTCTTGATTTCATTTAAACTTTTCAAAATTTGAATATTATTGGAAAATTTGACCTAAGAAACATCAAGTCAGTAAGTAAGCAGTAAAAAGGAAGCCATAAAGTCTGTGCTACAATGTTAAAAATATATATAAATAAAGGTGCTACAAATGGTTCTGTGGGTGATGCCATAGATTAATATATATATATATATATATATATATATATATATATATATATATATATATATATATATATATATATATAAAAATCTATATATATATAAATCTATATATTGGAACTAAAGGGGAAAAAAACCTTCACTTGACATTAATTATTCCATTAGTGTGTTTTTTTTTCTGTGGTTATCAGCCTGTGGGCCTTACTACTAGGATTACTGCTAAATGTTTTCTGTTTTGCACAGGGGATTTTACAAATGTATAGATGTTCTTAAAAGTGAAAGTAACGTGACTAATATCATAGTAATTGTTTGCAAAAATAAAACAGCTCTAGCACAGCACAGTTTCACACAAAGCTAACTGGTGGATTAGCAATAAGGCTAAATTAGCACAACGAGGATTAGCACAACATTGCTGCGGCTGATTAGATTTAAATGGCCAAATACATTTTCCTGTAGGCTCAACATCATTTTAGTTAATTTGGCCACAAGTTGCAAAAGCTTGGCAATTCCTGTTCTTCACTTAAAAAAACAATTGAAAATTTTATTTTTGTGTGAGTCAATGAGTCAAATACGCTAGATTTGCTATGTCAACTGTAAGTGCTATTATTGTGAAATGGTAGCGTCTAATAGTAGAAAAAGCAACTCCAGCACTAAGCTGTAGATCACTCACACTTCCAGAGGGTGCTGCAGTGATGAAGTATAATACAATCTTCTGTCCTCTTTTGTTATCCCTCAGTAGTGAGTTCCAAACACTGCCCAAGAACTGTGTTTCATGAGTTTCATGAAAAGGGTTTCCATGGTCCAGCAGCTGCAAACAAGCCTAAGATAACTATAAGCATTTTTTGTGCCTTACTGGGCACAGATTCCCACAGACACACTCCAAAATCCTGTGAAAAGCATTCCCAGAAGAGTGGAGCCTGAGGCAGAATGAGGGGGAGTCCATATTAATGCCCATGGTCTCGCAAACAAGCCCATAAGTGTAAAGTTTAGACGTCCAAGTAGTGTACACCCATTATTGAGAATCTAAACACGTATGTAACGGGGAATAAATGTAAATGTACTAAGCCTTAGTGATCAACTAAAGCATTTTATGGCTGAAAATTCTGAACATTTCTAGATTGCTAAAAGTTTAGACCATTAAAGTAGGTTTAAATTACCTAATGATTGGTATAAAATGTGGTGAGTCCAGGACAATACCTGACTTTCCAGTTTAGCAATTATGTTTTCTCTTAAAAGTTGCAGCTGCAGAGGGTACATGTCCAAAAATGTGGTGAATAGGTGTTTGCTGTTAAAAGGTCATGTGCACACAATCTCAGGTTTGTAGACAATGGGGATGCAAGTGTTTCAGGAAGCTCATGCCTGTTAACTTTAGGCTTACTGCTCATTCACCATTGATTACACATACTGTACACATTTTCTGTACCCCATAAATCTAAAAGCCAAGTCAAGCTCTTAACCTTTTCCAAGTATTATTTACACCATCAGGAATAAGAATCCATCAAGACAAATAGCTTAAAGTTTGGAATAAGAAGAATGGGTTCACTCCCTTGCCTCATGTTCGTTTGGTGTTATTGGTCCAATAAAAAAAGGTGCCAATAAAAAAAGGTGTTGCAACATCAGTTGAGAACCAAATACACCCAACATACCCTTTTCACTTAAGTCAAGTTTGAGTACTGCAACCCTAAGGAGAAAATGAGTCTAAGAAAACAAAGTTTTGACTTGTTAAAAAGAAATACCTTTATTTAAGAGAATTAAAATAAATACTATACAGAATCCAATGTAGAAAAAGTTTAATACACGGCTTCTGTTTGAAAAAGGTTAACAATCACATTCTTAATAAATTCATTTAAAAATAGCACTGACCAATGTAAACCCCACATCCCCACAAGACAGGCATTTCAACAAGCAGAAAAAAAGTAACATTATAATCTCTATATACTCAATCATTTGTAGTTTGGTCCTTTAAAGACCCCTCCAATATATTTTGGTGAGGTAGGTTACTGGAGCGACACTCCAATACATAAGGACTTAATACAGTGAATCTATACAATACGCCATGTGGTGGTAACCTGTCTTCTTTATCACATTTAGTCACCTGCCCATCAGTGAAATAAGAAATATCTATTCAGAGGAAAATGCTACTACAAGACAGCACTATACAAGTGGTTTAACAAAAAAAAAAAAAAAAAAAAGGAAGTGATCAACAGTTTGGTAGTATAACAATTATTCTCCTCCCAGCTGTGCAATAGAATAAGCTAATTGAGAGCAGGAACTATTTGGGCACTGCAATATGCACACATGCTCCCTGCACACACTCTGCCCAACAAACAGCAGAGTTATACTGGGAATACATGATGGATCCCTATCTGAACACCTAGCTGAGAGCAAAAGGCTCCAGATATGGGACTGTGTTACCAACACCCTATGTAAACATGATAAACTATGAGAGCAACCACAATTTATGGCAAATGAGAGGGCGTTTCGATCAAAGCTTGGTGCAAAGCTCTTTAGCCAAAAAGAAAAACAAAAAAACAAACATGCCCTGCACAGCTCACTTTAAAATTGTGGATGGCACACCTCGTTTAAGGAACAGCTTCATTGCGCAAGGCTCACTCCAAAATTCAATCACAAATCCTCAGAACACTCAGTTTTTCCAAATACAATGTATATCATGTTTTGCTCTATAGAGCAGTAGAGTACTGATCGTTGGGTGTTGGACGCTGGGATTTTGAGGGGGTTGGGGACTGGGTATGAGTCCAAAAAAAAAGGCGCTAAAGGAATGCAAAGTGAAGAGAGAGGAGTGGGAAAAGTTTTTAGATCAAGTCAGCCACATTCATGGGCATTTCCTCCACAGTGGTGTTGTAGAATGTCTCAATGTCCCGGAGCGTGCGCTTGTCATCTTCTGTAACCATGTTGATGGCAACACCTTTCCTGCCGAAACGACCACCACGCCCAATCCTAAGGAGAAAAGTACAAAATTATGAAGCATGATTGATACCTAGGAGATTTATTTGTATATAAAGGGCAAAATATAAATACATTCAAAAACTGTACTTGCCTGTGGATGTAATTTTCTCTGTTGGTGGGAAGATCGTAGTTGATAACCAGGGAAACCTGCTGTACATCAATGCCTCGAGCCTAATAGGCAAATACAAAATCAAAGATGCTTAAGAACCAGACGGCTAGCCAATGCAAAAAGTGTACTTTGCACTTTTGCACTTATGATTAAAGTATGAGGATAAAGAATTCTGCAACAGAAGAATTTCTCCACAACTCACCAGCAGATCAGTGGTGATTAGCACACGACTGGAACCAGAGCGGAACTCCTTCATGATCAAATCTCGCTCCTTCTGGTCCATGTCCCCATGCTGTAAACCAATAATTAGTTTAGTTAGCAGTAAGCTTATAACTCCTGAAAATCACTGACCAACTTTGACCATTAATATTCTTGTGCCCATAGCATGAAACAGCCTTTGGCTCATAGATCTGAGTAGACTGGGATGAATATGGGCTATTCTCTCTTCCCCTACCAGATATAGGACTATGTGCCACTGACAGACACAACCTTGCCCAGATGATAAGGGTAGTAATAAGACTGTTACTGGCAAAGTTTTGGGGTAAAATTTTGTATGATGGATTGCTTTCTCACCAAAGCAGAGACTGTAAAATCTCTAGCATGCATCTTCTCAGTCAGCCAATCCACCTTCCGGCGAGTATTGATGAAGATAACAGCCTGCGTGATGGTCAAAGTCTCGTACAGGTCGCACAGAGTGTCAAGCTTCCACTCCTGTAATTGCAAAAGGATACTGTTAGTCAGATAATCAGTTTTATTCTCTCCTTCAATGTTAAAAGCGGTCCAACACACCATGCAGGTTATGATTAAGAACCACCACTAGATGGTGCCGTTTACATGACAAAGATTTAAGTCCTACCAGCTTCAAGCACTGAATATTAGAATGACAACCCAGCCCTGCAAAAATATTTCTAAAACGGCCTTATTCACTTTAAAGTGAACTACTGAGATGCCACCATTTTGTTGCAGTGTCTAAAAACGCAGCACTAAATTTTTGGGCAGTCTGAATCCCAAAATGGTTCATAAACGTTTACAAATCACCCATTATCCATCATGTTAATTCAGCTGACTACAGCTAAACTCAAACATGTAGAGGACAGTGAATAGTGCAGTTTTGGAAACAGCTTTGGAATCACTGTGAGGCCCTAATGCAAGTACCTGTTCAAAAATTGTATTACTATAATTAGTTGTGTTGGAGAATAACATTAAACATTAGACAAGTTTGAGAAGCTCCTTCACCTCCTTCTCCACATTAATGTAGAACTGACGAATACCCTCCAGGGTCAGCTCCTCTTTCTTGACAAGGATCCTCACAGGATCGCGCATAAATTTAGAGGTGACATCCAGCACTTCCTGTGGCATGGTGGCCGACAGCAGAATCACCTGTAGGAAAACAGAATATTAAAGTTCCTGCTTTAACTGCAACCCATTTAGTGTAACAAAACTAGCGCAATGTGTCCCAAACAAAGTGACTATGGTAATACTTCAGTATAACAAAGTACATTTTATTGCTTATAGATGTGCTTTTGTCTACTGATATATAGTTGTGATAAGGGACAGAGTAACCCAGTCACGGTGGAGAACAGTAATTTCTCTACCAAAGAACTTGATTCCATTCCCAGCAGAGAGAGCTGGGGGGGAAGAGGGAACTTTGGCAAGCCCTGAACCATTTTAACAAATAAACATTGTCACATTGCGCGTCAGTACACATGCATGGATGGAAAAGCTTTACCTGAATGTCCGAAGACAACTTCTGGAAAATTTCATAGATTTGGTCCTTAAACCCTCGGCTCAACATCTCGTCAGCTTCATCCAGTGCAAACTGCTTGATGTGTCTGGGAGCTGAAAGAGGAATGTAGATATAAACAGAATGCACAAAAAAAAAAAAAAAAAAAAAGCTAGTCAGCGTAGCAAGTTAATTTTTGATTTAAATAAAATGTAAACTATGTGGGGGCCACCCACAAAGAATAAAAAAAAAAAGACTGGGGTAATGCTGCGTTCAGGTCAATGAGGTCTGATCATGCCTCTGGAGACCTGTGGCCCCAAACGCACCCCCAACAGAACGTTGAAGAGCGGCCAGGAAGCACAGGGTACTACAGAGTCAGTTGACACGCATAAGGGTTCATCATTACAGCATTCAATCTCACGGAGCTCACCATTTAGGAAAAAAAAAAAAAAAAAAAGGATAAAGAAAAAAAAATTGCTTACAGAGATACCGTCGGTTAAGCATGTCAAAAACACGCCCAGGAGTGCCCACAACAATGTGGGGCACATCTGCCTGCAACTTCTGAACTTCATTACGGACATTGGTTCCACCGATGCAGGCGTGGCAGGTAGCGCCCATGTAGTCTCCAAGAGCAAGGACTACCTTCTGGATCTAAACATGAACAGACACCAGCAAAGGTATGTCAAAAAAAGAAATCTACAAGGGCCAGGCAAATCTGAACCTAACTGGTGTTTACAGAAAAAAAAAAAAAAAATTCCATTTAGTCAGCAAACCAAGTAATGCTGTAACCCACCTCACAGCTTAAGAACTCAATGACTCACAACTGGTGGTAAATGATGAGTAACATAGCGGTGAGTCATGTTGAATATGTACCCATAGCATGAAACAGTCTTTATCTCACTGTACTGAGTAGACTGGGATGAATGGGTAATTTCAATTTTCCCCTATCAGATATAGGACTAGGTGCCACTGACAGACCACTGCCTTGCCCAGATGACAAGGGTCATTCTAAAACATTTGCGTCACCTCACAACAGAACAGAACTACTCACGCATGTAACTGGATCTTACTTGTTGGGCAAGTTCTCTGGTGGGGGCCAGGACCATGGCCTGTGTTGCTTTCATCTCAATGTCAATCTGCTGCAGGATGGAAATGGCAAAGGTGGCAGTCTTCCCTGTGCCAGACTGAGCCTGTGCAATGACATCGTATCCTGTCAAAATAAAAGTCAAAATTTAAGACAGGCCAAGACTGGCAAAATAAAGAGAGGCTTTCCATCAGCAGAAATCTACTGTAGGAACAGCTTGCAATCTGTACCCATACCATGAAACAGTCTTTTGCTCATAGTGGTGAGTAGACTGGGATGAATATGGGCTGTGTTTGATCTTCCCCTAACAGATATAGGAATCTGCCACTAGCAGGCACTTCCTTGCCCAGATGATAAGGGAGGCACAACAGTAAAAAAAGTATTGGTGCATTTAACTCACAAGAGCACATGGTGACTCATGTGTGAATCGACCATACGTATATAAAAGGTTGACTATTCTACACAGAAATATTGTCTACGTACCCTTGATACAAGGGAGAATAGCCCTCTGCTGAATAGCAGAAGGTTTCTCAAAACCATAGGCATAGATTCCTCTGAGAAGATTCTCACGGAGGTTCATGTCATCGAAACTATCGACGACTTCCTTCCAGTTGCCCTGTGGAATAAGCAGAAGTACTTTAGTCAACCTGTAACAACGAACTTTTCAGAAACACAATTACAGGTAATTAGACAGATGGATGATTGAAAAAGATATTCAACACACCTCAATGACTCCATCTGGCTCCATGCCCTCGGGGCCATTGTCTCTAGGTCTAAAAGGAGGAGAACAAACCAGAATTAATGCAATGTCATGTATTGGAAGAAAGTAGAGTAATTTGATCTTTCAGACACATTGAGATTTTGGATTTCAAATTAAAGCTCCAATTTTCATAGTCACTTTTCACCTGCCTCAATAAATAAGACCGAATTTAACAAAGGTAATCGTTGGTTTAAAACAGAAAAGTTAATCAAATGAGAAGGACGTGGATAGAAGATTTAGCTAAGATGGAGGGGGAGCGGACACCGCCAGACACGTCGCAGTTTTCTGTGAAAAAGGCTTTGGAGGGCGCCATCTTTGCCCTCACGTTTCACACGAGTTTAGCTTAGCTAGCTAACGAGGAGCTAGGCTACAGAGCTACATTAAGATTTTACACAGGCAATCGGGTTAATATAACATTTAAAGAGGAACACTGAAGAGACAACACGCACTACTATTGTTTTACATGACTTTAGACTACGAATACTTCAGATTTTTTTAGCTAAGCATAGATCTTTGTAAAGCATGTTAGCTTTAGCTTGTTAACTAGCTAGGCGTTAGCTGACTGCAGCGAATAGCTAACCTGCGAAACGCAGCTCGCTAGAGACGAATGAGCAATATAATCTGGGTTATCTAACTATAATAATCTAGTTTAGAGATCAAGAGTGAGCTAATCTGGCTACTATTAATCTCAAATTTCTTCAAATCCGAAGTGACTGGAGCGATAAACCTGGCTTAGCTTGTAGCTAAACTAGACTCCGGCCTGCTCATCCCATATAGCGGAATTCTCCATTGTCCAAACCGGCAGGCCATGTGCTCCGGTCTTCTCATCGAAATTAGTTCAAACACACACAGAAATCGTGTATTATGGCGCTAAAGCCCTACAATCCGGTTTATTTTAAATGTTTAGATCGAAATAACTAAAGCGTAAAACAGTACTAAACATGTTGAGTGAAAACAGCGCTGAACAGAGAAAGGGAGGAAGAAGCGCCATGTGCGGCCCACGAGCCGGTGTTCTGTCGAAATGTGCTACCTTACCAAATCGTGCTACCAAAGTGTGTATTTAAACATAAAAAAATACCAGAAAAAAAAAAGCACATTTAAAAAGTTGCTCGCTAAAAAAAAAAGTCTCGGTATGAATTTTGGAAAGTCTAAATTCTATATTTTAGGGTTCTGTTAAATGACAATGGGTGATTAGAACCACTTTTTTGTATTTTCCATGGTCATATCATAACTATATAAACTTTAAAATGCGCATGCGCACTGGTCGTAAAAAGCACATATCAACGGGTAGACCAATTCGACAAAACACCGGCACCCAGGCCGCCACCGCTAACCTAACTGACACGCTCAGCTAAACTAAGCTAAGCTACCGAGCTAACCGGTCAGGTCACGTTGTGTTACAGGAGCCGGCACGTTTTAACATAAGGATAGAAAACGGGCTAAAACACCAAATTAACATCGATACAGAACTAATCCGACCTAAATAAACACAATACACGCATTTACCGACATTAATACTAACAATTCTCGCATTTTTATCTACCTAAGCTAGCTTAAACCAGCGTTCTGCCGTGCCCCGCCGTTTATTCGCTTCACAGTCCGGTTAATCTAAATTTAACACTCATCCAGGTCAACTCGCTCCACCGCTGCCCAAATGTAGATATCTAACGAGTCAAATAACGTGTTTAAATATATAAATATATATAGAAATTTATATTAGGGTAAATTAGCACCCACGCTACTCTCCCAGCCCTCACTTACCTATCCTCATGTTCAGCCGACATTATCACAAAGAACAGCACAACGGCGGAAATGTGTTAAATACGCCAAGGCACCGAGGCCTGAACAATTGTGATTGGAGGAGAGTCTCGTCAATCAAAACCAAGGCTTTCCAACGTGACACCTCATAGGTTAAAACGTTAAATTCGTCACGTCGCCCTGGCACAGCCCGCCCCAGGCTTGACGTCAAGGCACAGTCTGTTCTCTAAATCAGTTTCTTTGTACATCAGCTTTTAGAATAGAAAATATGACTGCGTAGATTGGTCTATCCATATAAGAAGTATTTTACTGTGAATTTCCTCATATGTAGACAAATGTCCTATGTAGACAAATGTAAATATTCAGACAAATATACTTTATTTCTTTAAAAAACTTTTAAATGTATTTCTTTTATTACTCTCATACCCTAATTTGCTGTTAAAATGTTCAGTCTCTTTTTTATTCACATTACACTGATCAACTACCCTGCTAAAACAATTTAGCTTAGGACCAGCTGGTTATCATACCCTTTGCTGGTCAAGAGCTCTTCAAGGAGGATAAAAATAATGAAAAATAATACAAAAAATATATATACACAAATAAGTCACAGAAAAAATGATTCTTTACTTTTTTGACAGTTTGAAAGCAGAAGTTTTCAGTTTAATTAAGTTAATGTCACTTTGTTTTCCCCAAGAAATCTTTTACCACTTTACTTCACATTTTTCTACCACTGAAATAAAACTAATAAGGGTTTTTTTTCTCAAGTAACCTCTCCTAACATTTTTGGGATACAAGATTTTTGCAGGCTACTGAAAAGAACCAACTTTTCATACAATCATCGGAACTAAGATTATAAAGTACATTCAACCTGACCAGTTACTCTACAGTTCATTGTAAATGGTATGTGTTGCTACACTGGAACTACACAAAATATGTGGTTGAAATAGCCAAAAACTGTGGTATAATCTAATCTAATATAATCTAGTGTAATCATTTTTTTTTTTCAAAGAAAGACTGACAATCTGATATGACATTTTTTCTGCTTTTGGCAATGTAAATAATTACATTACAACCAGAACCTAATACAAGAGAAAAAAAAATGCAATACATTGCACCGTGTTGCCAAAATCTAAAAATAAACTCAAAATATCCATTATCAAACCTGGCAATGATATTATGTATTATGTATATAGTGTATTATTATTAAGCATATTATTATTACATTCCAATGTACAAAATATACTTGTTGCCAACAGTTATTTAACCACACTCACTCATTCATTTTCATAAGGCATGATTTATTGAAAAATAAAAGTGAAATATGATTATGCTTGCACATCTGAGTAACATGACACTTCCCCACAATTAAAAAAAAGATTTGTAACACCTTTACAGACGGAGGCAAAATCATAGAAAACACTTTGGAAGCCTCTTGCAAGAGTCCAAAATGGCTCCCATTAAAATGCCACATTTCAACAAAGCAGCCATTAGAAAAGACATTGGCCACCACAAGCACAAGAAAGTAACACTGATACAAAACAAAAACAAACAAGTGGGTTTGATAATGCAGTGTCCAGCAATGTCCTGTTTTTTTTTTTTTTTTTTTTACACAGATGGAAGTTTCCAGATGTTTTGTTCTTCCTCCTCTGGCTGCATTGCTTTGACATAAGTATCACAGTGAGAGCTTGCAGTGGCAAAGCTCTTTGTACATTAATCTCCTCAGTTTAGGCATGTCCTGCTGACTGAAGCTAAAGAGCTGTCCCAATGCCAGACACTTGCAGTACTAGAACAAAACAGAGTAAGAGACTCAGACCAAGTGGACAAATATTTGGGGAAAAAAGATCAGGTACAAAACAGAAACCAAAGTATAATATATATATTTCTACATATCTTAGATATAGTTGATGAAATTCAATTCTTTAATACACTGGAACTCTATTTTAAATAAATTTGTTCAGAAAAAAATAAAAATAAATGAATTAAGTAAAATCATACCTTTCCAAATGGTAGAAAGTGGCATGGTGATTTAGTTTTTTTACTTACCTGAAGAACGAATGCCCCACAGTCACTGTCATTATTCTGTCGGCCTACATTCTAAAACACAGATATGACCTCTGTTAACACAGCAAACTCAGAACATAAACCATCATATACTAATAACTAATGTAAGCAGTTTACAAACCCAATATCTAAATTTCTAACAACACTGAAAACTGAAAAGTTGGAGAGAAAAAAATTTGGCGAGAAATCCAGGTCTAGTTTTTCAATACTTGAGGCTATATATCAGCCAGCACTGCACAATCAAATAAAAAACAAACAAACAAGATGAGCAAAACGTAACCAATGCAGGTCAAAGTCATAATACACATTCATGTTTCACATTGTCATGTGAAATAGAAGTGAGCTGGGGCTAAACTAGAAGCTTGGCTATACAAAAAGTCTCTATTTAGGTGGGAAATCAGTAATTGTAAAATTATTAAAATAATAATATTGCATGGTGAACATTCACCCAATTACTGAAACAAAATGCAAAACATGCTAGCTAACTTGATTACCACAAACAATAAATTACAAAAGTGAGCAAAGGCCAGATAAATGCATATTCACTACAATACCTTATGGAACATTATTGTTTTTTTATCATAAAACTGTATATATAACTGTCTCGGTTGCGGCACTGGGCAATTTGTGTGGCAGCTCTTTTCAGCTTAAGACATATCTGAGCGATTAGCACGCTGGCTTACAATGAGCAACAAAATCACAAAGAGGTGATACAACAGTTTCGTTGCAGACTGACTGACTGACTGTTTATTTAAAGCCAGTATGGGAGGAATGGTCTATATAGACACAACCTGGGATCTTTACTGTTTTAGGTCTGTATATCTGAAATTGTTAATACCGGTGAATCCCTTTAAATCTAATGTAATTTTGATCTTTATAAAAATAAGAGACAAATACATACAAAGAAACATGTACAGTGACCCATACATTTCTTAAGAAACACTTTGTGGTCATTAGTCAGGTGTTGAATAACTTACCATTTTGAAAAAGCCTCTCCACCCTGTGAGAAAATCTCTCTGTTGTTTTATGATAGCTTCTGCCTGGAGGTACTTAAAAATATGCTACAAGAAGAATAAGGAAAGAGAACTGGTTAGAAGCTGGTTAGAAGCATGCCTGCAAGTTTACGCTGGGAAAAAATTAACAAAAGCTAATTAGAAAACAAATAAGCACACAAGAGGTGCTGACCTTGGGACAGCGACGGTTAAGAGTTCGCTGGGAATCAAAGTAGGTGATGAACCGTTGCTTAATGTCCACAGACACTAGTGACCAATGCACTTCCAGATGAATAGGAATCAAGAGTAGATCCTTGCTGAAGATATCAACCTGAAATCAGTGTGTAAAGAAAACCAAATGTATTACGCACACAAATACACACAAGTATAAGACTTCCATTGGTATTATCGAAAACAACAAAAGGCTCTAAAGGCATAAGACTTCCATTCCATTCTGTTTCTTTGTGTAGTCTCAAATGAAGAACCATGAAAAAAAAATGACTGGATCAGTAAAAAAAATAATCTCTTTTAAATCAGAGGAAAAATCTTACATTTTTTGTCCACCGCTTAACCCCATCATAACCTTTAGTTCTGAGCTTGTCATAGAAGAAACTGTTGAAGAAATGAACCTAGAAAACATGGATTAAAAAATATTTATTTTATATGCATTCAGCCCATTAAATGACCTAAATCATATCATATACAATGACAGCTTACTTTCACAAGATATTGTTTTTGTGTATTTTGTCCACAAAGAATGTAAGTGTCATATTCACCTTGTCAGGAACTGTATCCATTACAAGGTCCCCATACATGTTCATAACCTGAAATAAACAGATCAACAGGGAAAATAAATAATTAACTATAAGAGTTACACTTAACTATCCTAATTACAACTTTCCATTCTTTACCTGGTCATTAAGCCAGTTCTGCCCATAAAGGGTGCTGAGATCATCCATGGTCAGGACATGGCGCTTGTAGTTCACACTGAACCCTCGCACCATGCTTGTACCCGGGGAGCGCTGGTAGGACTGGATTATCTGTTGCACCTCTGCCTTCCTAATAAATCCAATTGAAACAAATTTTGTAAAAGATGTATGTGTAGTATGTGTGTATGTGTATGTGTATGTTCACTAGGGGTGTCACGATTCTCTAAATCCTCGATTCGATTTCATTTTCGATTTGAGGGTCACGATTCGATTCGATTCTCGATTTTCTTGTTTTTTTTTCTTGTTATTATTTTATGCCTCATAAAATTTAAATAATATATTTATTATTATTATTATTATTATAAATATTATAAATATTATTATTATTATTTATTAAGATATATATGGTAATGCCATCTAGTGACTTTTTTTGGTAGCAACAGTGTGCACTATTAAAACAAGCAGTTTATCAGAGCTGTGTGTGGATGGCTGGTGAAACTGCTCATTACATGAAGCTGCAGTTCTTCATCCAACCACTAGCAGCAGCAGCACAAGCCCCGCTCTCTTCACTCAGTCACTACTTCAGTACAGCCCAGCCACGGGCTACAGAGCTCAGCCAGTCCGTTTTTACTGTTTCTGTAATCAAATAAAGGTTTTAACCCCACTAACCGGATAATACAGCTCACTACAGTTCATCTTTCAGCCCAAGCAGCTAACAGCAGCAGGTTAGAACAGCCGACACGGAGGCACTGCTCGGATTACATTATAAACAGGTCAGTTAGCGCGCTGCTAACCTCAGGATGTTTATAACTACGGAGTTTAGTGGACACACCGCGGCCGCCAGGTAAGTCTTTTAAAGGCTACTGAAGACTATTAAAGGCTATTAGAGTGTAACCCCTGGCTCCCAGGGGTTACAAGAGGTTATTGAAAGCATTATTGGGGGGCAGAAATCAGTACAGGCTGGTTAGATAAGTGATGTGGGTATTGTCTTATAAATATTTACACATAACTTATATCTCTCCTGAAAAGCTTTTATTTTAGTCAGAAACACGCTTGTGTTTACTTTATCTGAGAGAAAGATGTTTTTTTAATTCAATGGAAAGCAACAGGTGTAGTCAATTATAAGTTTAAGATTTTTAATCCACCTCACTGTGATCTATAGTCAGTGTTCTCAAGTCACACTGACACACGCATTTCAGCGAGTTCACACGCTCTCACCTGCGCACACCCACCCCTCCGTTAGATACAGATACAAAACCTGCGCGCCCAACCCCCGCCCCCCCTCCCCCGTTGGACAGATAAAAACAGTGATCACACTCCCGCCGACTGCGCTCATGCAGTGGCTATCTCTATTTAAATGAATAGGATGCGCTGTGTTGGTGCCGCGCCATTTGCGTAGCGCGCTGCGCTATTTGCGTAGCGCGCGCGGCAGGGATCGTCGATCCTCTTTTTGACTTCGATACTCGAGATCGTGACCTCATTTCGATTCGATTTCGATAAAATATCGAGATCGTGACACCCCTAATGTTCACTACTGTAGAACATGTATTCTGGTGTATTATATTACATATATAGGCACACACACAAATATTACATTTAGAATAAAATGCAGAACTGTTTAACAAACATACCTGTGAGGTTGCGAGAAATTCTCATTGAAGATCTCCTGCAGTTGCTCTACAATGTCATCAGAATGTATAGGGATTAGGCTGCCATATTTATGGAGAGACTCATCCAAGATGCCTACCAGATAGAAATATATACAAAAAATAGTTTTCAACTTGTGGCTATGAATCTTATAGTACAACACACTGCAACTATGAGCAGCAGCCATTAATGGACAAAAATTAGGACAGAAATTGGGATGTGTGGCTAAAGCAAACCGAAAAACAAAGACAAACAGCTAAATGGGGTTAAAGCCTGTTTTAGGCAATAAAAAAAATGTTGTTGTGTTTGCCACCATTGAAAGAATATTTAAGCGTTTTCTTTTCCCTGTCCTGGAAACAGAGTGGCTTACAATACTGGAAAGAGCATGTCTGTTAAAAATAGCTAAAATTATTAACAAAAATATTCCAGAAAGCTAAGCTTTAAATTAGCATTTTTTGGATACAACATTTTGTAATCAGGCATGGTGCAGCGTGAACACCCCATCAGCAACTACTTGTTTAGTGTGAATAATGCTGCATCCACATATCAGTAACGTAAAGGCAGTTAATGTCATATAGTACTTGCCATGTTGTATCGTGCATGAACTGTAAACTTTTTAATGTTTCTCAAACCAATTTATTTAGTATCAAGACCATCAAATATATTGATAACACCAAACTGAGGAAATTTTAGTCACAGTCCTCTTAATATATTGGATATTTTGGGGGGGCCCCTCCCAGAGGTGCAAAATGGTTTAGTCCACTGTACAGTGACTGGCAACAAGTGTAACACCAGTGAGCCCATATTGAAAGACCTGGGGACTAGAGACATCATGCTTACCAAAAAGCTGAAATCAGGTTATCAAAAGAAAGGAAGAAAAAAAAGAAGGCAGAATGAGGGAGGCAGTTGTTGACTGCTTTCTTTCCCAAAGGTAAACCGAATTTGCTTGTTATGCGAAGTCCAATTAAAGTTAACGTAGTCCACTCCAGACAGCTGCTGGTGTTTCTATGCTCATGTGAAGTCATTAGCTTAGCTAGTTGCCAACCAGGCTGCTTCTGGCTGTAAGTATTTAGACAATTATGAGCCGGCTAACGTTAGTGGTTACATTTGTTGGTTTGCGAGAGAGAGAGATATGGATGCTGGTTGAATTGCTGCCTAAATGTGATTTGTTTACCCTGAGTTTAAAGTAAGTTATCCTTTGGTCCAGTGCGTGTACTATAGCCCATTAAGATTATTATTTTTGCCATACATTTTTTGCAGCATTATTGTAGCTTACAACTTTATTAATGCTTCATTATTTTAGATAAATCATGCTTCGTGTACTGGCATTGATAGAGGCCCACTGACATTGAGAGTGCACAAGGCCAAGAATTTGCTGCTACACCCCTGATCAAGAGTATAACATTTGTTATTTTGCAACTTCAAAAGGGTACTACAGTAGAATTTACCTTGGACACAGGACACATGCTCTTCAGTGAGGGCAGCCTCCATCTTCTGCTTGGTCGCTTTCTCAAGCACTGAGGGAAAATTCCAACCTTCTGTTTTTCCAACACTAAGAGCTGAGCTGGACTGAGAAATGCCATGATAGCCATTCAAGTCACCAAATAGAGGTTCTGCAGGAATAGGAGATTCATTTTCATTTTTACCTCCAAGAGTTACCACATGTATTAGAAAATCAAAGAATTTTCTCACTGAAAATTGCACAAAAAACTAAAGATGCCAAAAGTTTAGTTTATTTGGATCCTTAAACACACCTTAAACTAAAATTATTTTGTAAATTGCAGTTTTACCTGTATCAATTCTATTGGCATTCTGCACTGCTAATCTTGAGCTGTTTAGGCAGGGGTCCAGTCTCTGCCTGCTTGCAAAAAGACTATATTGGCGCCACCGCCTTGCCCGCCTGTGCCCCAGCGTGCCCACCCACTGTGCACGTTGCCTCCATGTCTTCCAGTTGTGAGCGAGGCGGAAGCGCAGGCCCATGCAGGAACGAAGCCTTTTCCATCGCCTCAGCCTCTGCTGCCTGAGCCCCCGGAGACGAGCCTGCAGGGAGCTCTCAGGAAAGTCCCTGGCTTCGAGCCTGCCTGGCTCTTTATCTTCAGGTGACAGGTTCTGGAACAGTTGTGACGATGACGAAGACTCAGGAGGGATGTGCCAGTCCTCTAATCCATCCTCCTCCTCCAGCGGTGCACATTCTGAATTAACTTCCTCCCCTTCTTCCATCTGATCATCTTCAAGTTCCTCGTCCTCTTCCTCCACCTCGTCATCATCTATCTCCTCGGGATCAATGTATTCTCCACTCCAGACCCTCTCTTTCTGGTTGAGTTTTAAGTGCATGGAGCTTTGGGCATTGTGAGGGGAGTCAGGGCTCAAGAGATGCCCTCGTCCCATTCCTCCATGAGTGCCCTCCTGGCTCACAGTCAGGGCGAGCTCACCCTGCCAGCGGTTATGAGCCAGGCTTGCCCCGCTGTCTCTCATGGTCCACCGGCACCCTGCAACCTGCGCCAGCTCGCCGCCTGGTAAAACACACAATGAAAGATGATCAGGTACATGTTTGATAACAAAAGCCTTTTCTCTAGATGTTGATGTAGTGTTGGTTATATCATGTTACTTTGGATTTTGTATTTTTATTCTCATTCTAAAAGTTTAAATAAAAGCTTGATGGTTTACAGCATAGAGTTAGAAGGAAAAAGCCTAAATGCCGTTATAATGATGAATGTAAATACAGTGAACAGGGTCCATTATAAAATAATTTCCAAAATGTCCTTATTAACAACACAGATGCGTGAAAAGCATAACATGACCTCTGGGTGTACAAAAAAATGATTATACTCAGGTATTTGCTACAATTTACATTTTTTTTTAAAATTTTTTAATTGTGTGGCTTGTTGTTTCAAAGCTGTTTATGGAGATAAATTATATATTTTTATTTTAAAGAGTTAAATAATGCATGACCACAGCAAATTCTTTCACGTAAGTTATTGGAGGTGTCATTACAGTAATTGTTGACTACTGTAACAAATATTTGACAATTTGTTACACTGTGTCAAATATGGCAGCAAATGTGAAGCAATTTACTTGAAGCTTGACTCTAAAGTAGTTTTAATAACTACAATAAAATGGCTTGATAATGTATAAAGCATGTGTGTGTTACGATAATATACAACAACAACAAATCTTTCAGATGCTGTTTCGTACACAAGGATAGATTATACTGGTGCTATTTTCTTATTATTACAGATCTAACTACCAGAGGCGGGTTCGATCTGCTCTGTATCTTGGATAAACAGATTGTTTTACTAAGAATGTGACAGGTTGGGCATTGACATTGAAAATCTGGTAAAACACTAGTTAAGAATCTGTGATGCTTTTTCATTACGGCCACTCTGGTCACTCAATGGACACACCCTCCGAGATGCCCCATTATAATATTTTTATAGTTTTACCCTATTCTGCACTTTTAGCTTACTTATCGTCAACTGTTTACATCTTTACAAATTTGCACTACTAATTATTATACAACTGCGTTCTTGCACTTTATGTATGGCTGACATCAGTCATCTTCTCAATATGCACAATAACTGGTGTATATTGTTTTACTGTGTTTAACTGCTCTACCTCCATTAACCACACACACTACAAGACTACTTTTATACTTTATTTTTATTGTATTTTTGTAGCTGTATCATTCTATTTTATCCTTTTTTTTTGTAACATCTATGTACTATGTATACCTGCTATTTCCCCGCTGGGCTCAATAAATGTATGTATGTATGTATCTACATATCTATCTATATATAACCTTTGACACTGTACCACACGTAAAAAAATATTATGACTATTTTAAGTCATGTTAAGCAATTTTCTTCTTTTTGTATTAATACTACACATAAGTGCATATAAATAGGTAGGGCTAGTCGACATAACCGACAATATTGATTATTTAAAATGGTCGACTACAAATATCATTGTCGACTAATCATTAATTTGTAACAGCACTGCATTACACTAAGTGCTGGGGACAGAAGCGCTATGGGAGATGGGTAAATGGCTCACTCACACAGGATACACTCAACTTCGTCTCTCTATCTCTAAAAGTGCCCAAACAGATTACAGTATTTTCCATGTTTAAATAACATCTAGACATTTAAATACCTTTTAAATCTTATTTTTAGCTGTTTCTATCATTTTTACAGATGCAGGCTATATCAGGAAAAAAATCGTTGACTAACCGACAAAATAATCATCAGATTAGTCGAATAAATTACCAAAATAATAATTAGTTGCAGCGCTATTAATAGGTAGTTAAATTTCCAGACTTTAGAAACGAGAAGAAACCCTGAGAAATACATTTAAGTTACCAAATGGCATCGACATGTTCACTGCACAGCAAGCAAGCAAGGCAGCTAACTAACTAGCTAACGCTAGCTACCTAACTAAAACAAACTGGCACATGCTAAGCTAACACATAGGTTAGTTAATTAGGGTTAGCTACCAGCTGCAGTTTAAACTTGCACAGCTAAACATCGACGCTTTTAGCTAGGTTATCTAAGCGTGTTATATTATCTAAGCTAGTGTTTGACAGTCAGGATCTGTGTAAAATAAAAGTGTATCTATATCTGCACAGGCTGAAGCTCCCAGGGAACAAATCCCACCCCCCAGCATTTTCCTCAACACAGCTAGGTTACAGCATTTAGCCACTTGCCGAGCAGCAGATTTATAAACACTACCCGTTGTTTCTGTCTTTACTCCACAGTAAGCTCTTATTCTGGGCTCCTGGGTGTTTTTCAGTTTGAGCTCATTACGGCAGAGATATCGGGCTGATCCCGGTCAGACTCGGGATTCTGACTTGGGTTAATAAAGCGTGAAAATTAGCCAGCTAACCCGGGTAGCCTGGTAACCTAGCTTAGCTTAGCTAGGCTAGCGTATCTGCTAACACACTGATGAACACCCCGCACACTCGCTCCCGCTTCTTTTCACTAATACCGACAGAACACTCACCGTCCGCCTGCAGGTTTATATCAGTATCACAGACTCAGGGTCGCTGGGCGGGTTAATGTGTTTTTGTGGGGTTTTTAACACATTTGGCAGCGCGGAGATTTCAGCCCCAATCAATAAGCCCCGTCGCTTCTTTTCGGCGAAGGCATGACGACGCCTCGCCTGGTGGCGTCAGCAAATCTGCCCCGTTGCTGGAGAAGAAAAGGGGGCGCGCTCCAATCCACTGCCTAGTGCGCACTACCTAGGCCAAGTGCACACAGCGGGTTAATGTGGCCCAAATCAGATATATACACACTAAGAAAAATAAGTACAGATTTGTACTTAAAAGAGTACAAAGCTTGTCGCTAGGGCTGTACCTTATATTGAGGTACATTAGGGTACCTTTCAGTGAAAGGATTTTTTTTTTCGTACCCATGTTTTTTGTACCAGTACAGATTATAAAGATTCTAAGGATTATATACAGTAACTGGTTGTGTGTCAAGAACTTGATACAGCATTGTTTGGCTTTCAAAAAAAAAAAAAAAAGATATATATTGATAATTAGTACAGTGATACAAAATACCGAATGTACCTTTTGGCTGGTTAAATGGTACAAATCTGTACCTCCGGCTGTTAGGAAAGACTTAGTACTTAAGAAGTAACACATCTGACCCTGTAAAAATCAATAGTAAACCTTTGGGGTACAATTATGAAAAGTGTATCTTTGTGTACAAGAAAGTACTTATATCATACCTCTGTTTTATAGTGTGTAGTCACTAAATAAATAAAGAAAAAATAAATTTAAAAAATCTTATAATGTACTCTGAATGCAGAGAAGTGAAATTATCAAATTTTGTGGCCTTATGAATTGTAGTAACTTTTATACATGTAGTTGTCATGTTCCTTCTCAGTTTCTTAAAAAATGTTCTGAAATTTATTTTGCATGCATATGTATGTATAAATAGGTTTAAAGAGGTTTTTTAATAGGAAAATTTTCAAAAATAAATTTGTTTGGTTTGTGTTCTATAAATGTGGGTCGCGTTGAGAACCCCTGGTTTAGGCTGTTCACACAATCTTTTAAAATGACACGTATCTGACACCTGTTTGAGCAATTTGCGCATAGTAGTTTTATTGTCAATACTGCATATGTACAGGACATACAGATAATTGAAATTACGTTACTCTCCTTCCCAATTTAACAGTAGGTACAGATAATAGATATAGTAAAAGAAAGAATGGGAGACACTATGTGTACAATACAGCAGGGACACAAATAGACATGAGACAGAAACAAGGTGCAGTAGTGGTGTGGGAGAAATAGATATATACATATAAGTAAAAAGAAATAAGATATATAATCTAAAAGAGTGGGAGACACTAAATGTACAAAACAACAAGACACAATAAACATACGTAAGACAAAGGACAATAGTGCAATATTGATGGTGATTGAGATGGAATGACAGTATAAATAGAACCCATAAAACGGTAGTGCAAATATGGTATATAACTTAAGGCTGGTAAAGTGAATGAGTGCGTAAAGTACGTAAAGTTCGCAGTTTTTGTGGAATGAAAGTGCGTATTGACAGTGCAAGTATATCAGTAGTGCAGATATTGGGTGTGTAGTGCAAGTCCGTTTGGAAGGGACCAGTAAGGTGCACACATGCACGGCAGAGCAGTACTTAAATTCTTTTTAACCTTTAATTTTGGTTATTACACCATTACATACCATACCATACCATACATTTTTTGGTATTTATTTTATTTATTTATTTATTTTTTAATGCATATGTGAGGCATACAAGAAGGTCATATTTATATGTGGAAGAATATGTAAAAAGTATATTTGGCTGTTAATATTCTTATTACATTCTTACATTCTTGTTGTAAACTTACTAAAACAAGGTTTTTCCATTTGTTCCCTTTGGGCAGCATTATGTAGATCACATTTGTTAGGGATTCCATGATAAATCTGTGGTGATTCAAATAATTAAACATATATATATTTTTTAATTGTGGCGTTATTTATTTATTTATTTTCTTTCAAAAATACAATTAATGCCATAGAAAGGTAAAACATTGACAAAACCTGAAGAGCTACTTCAGCTGAGCTATCACAGAGAATTTGCCCTAGCGAGTATTTTTTTCTGCTTTAATAGGTTATTGCTTTGAGGACTTGTGGTTTGTGTGTTATGTCACTTTTTGTTGATTATCTCTCTTCAGAACATCTCAGAGCCTGGGGGGTGATCATTACTTGAGATATTTGTTTTGACACTGAGCTGCTGTTTGACCTGATCCTGTGACCTTCTTAAGAGCCATTTGGGAGATGTGCAAGATGTTCAAGATACAATTGTTCCAGATTGTTTAAAAACTTTTGTCCAGATCTTTGAGTTATGAAAGCATGAAAAGAAATATGTGAATCTACATGTTTATAACAAGGTTATGATAAATACTTGTGACCACACCACAACTGTAGGTAAAACAAATACATTTTCCAATGTAAAGGTTTAAACCAATTTAAAACTTTGACATGTAGAAACAAGTGAATAAATATATTTTCATTAAACATATTTGCTAAAACATGTAGATCCTGAAGAAAAGAGAAGAAACTGGTTGTGTTAAATCAGAATTGAGTATTAAGAATACCAGAGAATGTCACTCTTACCTGAATACTGTATACACTACCACATTTAATCACTTTACAAATCAGTTTTTTTAAAGATCAAACCAGCAACTCTGCATAATTCTGCATAAAATCTGCAATTCTAATAAGACAGTTCTAATAAATAATTTAAACTTGTGAGCTGCACGTAATAATGTCACTTCCTCTGGCAGGCAACATGTGGAAGGCAGTAAAATATGTCAAACTTCTTATCTCCTTAATTTTTGTATAAATAGTGTCAAATGTCAATGCGATTACTGTCAACTCTGTTACTGGTTTATATAGTTTAAACAGTTTTAAAAGAGCTGAATAATTATTACAATCTTTCCTTACATGTAGCCACAATTCTAAAACTGTATCCATCTCTAAATAAAAAATCTATCTAAAAACCAAAACACTTTAAGCACATTTAGGGAGACTTTTATATGTTTACTTGAAAAAAAAATGTAAACATACTGAGTATATGTTCTTTTACCCTGGCATGGCTCTTGTGTAGTTAACATAACCAAGAAATTAAAACAATATTTTATACATAAAATTGTTCCTTAAATTACGTCTGCTCTGTCAGTGCTTGTGTTAGTGGAGAGACCTGGCTGTACATGCATGCACTTCTCCATCAGCTTCCAGAATGTTTTCATTGTTGTCTCCAGCCCAATGGTTTTAGTTAAGATTATCTGTGTGTTATAGTGTGATTAAATGCATTATGTTAATTACATGCAGCAGCAGCTAATTCAGTAGCCTAGACCACCAAACCAGACCTCTACTGAGGAATGTGAGAAATACCTCACAGTCGACCTAACACACATTGAGAGATGCATGTACAAAAATAATTACATTGCATCACTCTTTATATTAATAAATATAATAAAAGAAAAGAAAAGACACTGAAATCTGCATTATACTGTCTTTTATACTCACCATGCAGCATTTTTATATTCATTACTGCATTTTAAAGTAAATAAGTGTCATTTATAATGCCATAAAACATTTTTATGTTCAACTATTATTCATTTGTTTGTTTGTATCATTATTTGTGTTTTAAAGAGATAAAAATAGACAGAGAGAGAGAGAGCATGTCTATGTGTGTGTGTGTGTGTGTGTGTGTGTGTGTGTGTGTGTGTGTGTGTGTGTGTGTGTGTGTGTGTGTGTGTGTGTGTGAAACTGTAAAAATCCTGTCAGACTGGCTTGACCAGACTGGGTAGAGTAAAATGAAATATTGGCAAATGGACTGTGAGCAAAACTAAAGGCTTTTTTTTCAAAGTTTATGCACACAGGAAGTTTCAGTCAGGTAAGGTGCTGTGTGTGACACACCAAAAAATCCAAAATCTCCAAATCCATCACAAATTCTTTTTTTTCTTCCTAGTATAGTATACTCTTATTAAAAAAAAACCTACAGCAAATGTTAAACACTCATTTAGTCCAGACAACAGTGTGGAATGTAGATCCATGAAATTTCTGCGATTAATCCCATTATTTCTGCTATAAACTGAAAACAATTGTGTTTGATATTAAAATAAAAATATGACCAAGATTTCAGTTTTAATTTCCAGGTATTTACATCTGGATATGACACAGGTTTCAGAAGATGGCATCTATAAAGTAGTTCATCCGTGCTAGAAAGTGGAAGGTTTTTGACTGGGATAGTCATTGTCCAGACGTATATAAACCATATAGAGCAAGCATTTTATTGTAAAGAAGCTACTGAAAAATAGATAAAAGAGGCTGCGGTGGAAGCCTGGGAAAGCTTTACAAAAAAGAAATGTAAGCATTTTGTAGTGTCAGTGGGTGGCTGACGATGCAAGATTTACAACTAAACATTAAGTTATATTCTCTAATCTAAAGTTTATTTGTTCCAAAATGTTTGCTTACAAGAACAATGGGTGGGTGTAGACAAAATGTGCTATATTCTGAAATGTGTATCAGATCCAAGTTTAAGTGTTTAAATGTTGATCCTTTGGCTCATATTCATATTTTATTGTAAAACCCAAATGTCTACAGCAGATTGGCTTTGTAGTTTACCAAATGTTCTCTGCCATTGCCAAACAGCTTCTTTTGCTGTTGCTTTTGTTATTTTGAGCTTCTGGTTTAGAGCTTTGGGTTCCTCAGGTGCACCTTTGAGCATGGGCTCTGCTACAGTGGTCAGTAGGTTTCTGCTCCAAGAATTGGCATGCCACGTTTGACTGTTCTGAATAGAGCCCATAACTTCAAAACCAAGCTGAGTGAGCCCTAGTACCATCTCCAAATTTAAGGCCAAGTTTCATATAACGGGGGATGTCAGAGTGAGCAGCCCATTAAGATGACACCTTAAGAAAAATATCAAACACCAAATGAGTCAATGGCAGAATGAGCTGTTTGGGAGTGGCAGAGAGGTTTTGGCAATTTTTTCACGAGCGCAACCCACATGCCCAGCACTTCTGCTCATCTCACAAATGCATGTTCCTCACAAATGTGGCACCATTTAACCCTTTAATGTGCAACATATGCACACACCCTCTAATCCACAACATGGGTCAAAAATTACTTATTATATTAGATTTGATTATTTTTTATATTGGCTATTTATGTTGGCTGAGTTTTTCTTTGTTTAATCTTTTGAAATCAAATGACTTATGACTGCATATTCAAAGCCAATAGAGGTGTGCCATATCGTATCATACGCAATAATATCGCCAGCATTTTTTTATTTTGTGAATAATATTATACTTTGAAATATCATGCCATATTTACCACCCCTACTTATCACATTTTGTTGCAGTAGTGTATTCTTGAAATAATTTTTGTAATTCAGTGTTTTGTCATATAGCCAAGAGAATCGTTATCATGAAAATACCATGAAATATTGTGATGTTATTTGAGGGCCATACATATCACCCAACCTCTAATTACCACTGATCATTATTTTTAATATTTTCAATACATCTCTGTATAGTCAGAGATAGATACACAGACAGACAAGCATATAGTTGGACTGACAGGCAGACAGATACAGAGAGATTAGTATGTAAACGAGACCCTAATTAACTAAATAGGCAGAAAGACAGGAAGACAATAATAGACAACAGAAAAACAAGTAAAGGTTAAGGTGTGAGCAGGTGCTCTGGGCGGAGAGGAGGAAGAGGCGGAGCTGCAGCGGCAGTTTGAGGAAATTCAGGAGCTTTGTGTTGGAGTCCAGGAGTTCAGTTTTAACGGGGAGAAACTCTGTATAGAACTGGAGAATAAAGAAAACACACAGTTATATCACAGGCCGAGCGGATGAACAGGAAGGAGAGCGGAGAGTGGAGCAGAAGCTGTGGAGCTGAGCTCTGTAGGTAAGGGCTGGTCCTCCTCACCTGCTCTGGAGTTCCTGAACAGAAGATTCCTCAAGGAGAAAACTAGCTAATATCCAGCTTACGGAGAAAAACAGCCCAGCCTGAGGCTGAGGGAAAAACACAGAGGAACACAACGCGTGGAAACGTGTAAGTACCTTTCTTTTATCCTCCATGCTGTTAAAACAAACTGTGTATTGTTCTGCTTATTATTTTCGTTACGCCGGAGTGTAATGGAGTAAACAGTGTGGCCTTTAGTCTGCTGCTGTAGATGCAGGGCTTCTTTCTAACCATTCACCCCATCAACAGCTTCCCTTTCACAGCTCTGACTCACTGTTTCAGACCAGTGCGCACCTGTACAGCGTTTTAAAGGCTATACTCTTAAAATGTTGCTGATTATACGAAGTATATTGTTGAAAATGAAAGTACCTGTAGTCACAGGTGTGATGCAGCTACCTGAAACCGCACTTAGGCAAGAGTTACGCTATAAGGAAGTAATGACTCAGGTGAGAGTAAAATGTAGCAAATAAAAAAAGTTAATTATGAATAATAATAAGAAAAACATAGCAACATTTTGGAATAAGGTAATATTTATTAACAGTACTAATTTTAATAATTTACACTAGTTAAGACATGACTACACTAGTTACCAATTTACAGCCAAAATACAGCCAACTCATTAGGACTGCCCCTATCACTAGTGATGCCCCAATACCAGGAGGGTAAAGACTAGCACATGCCTCCTTCGATACATTTGAAGTCAGCCACTGCCTCTTTTCAAACTGCTGCCAATGCAGCATTGCCAAATAGCCAGGAGGAAAACGCAGCAACTCAGTTCCGATACATCAGCTAACAGGTGCCTTGTGTTGAGCAGAGAGCGCCATCTACCCACCCAGAGAGAGCAAGACCAATTGTGCTCTCTCGCGTCTCCGGCAGCTGATTGCAAGCTACATGAACAGGATTTGAACCGGCAATATCTCGATCATAGTGGTAGTGCTTATCCCCCTTATGAATTAAGACTTTTTTTTTTTTCTAATTTTTCCCCATTTTCTCCCCAATTTTGCACTGCCAATTACCCAACCCACTCATTAGGACTCCCCCTATCACCAGTAATGCCCCAACACACCAGGGGCTAAAGACTAACACATGCTTCATCTGACACATGTAAAGCCAGCCACCACTTCTTTTCGAGCTGCTGCCGATGCAGTAGCCAGTGCGCTTGGAGGACAGCCGATACATCAGCTCAAAGACGTGATGCGGGGAGAGAGTGCATTTCACCGACCCAAAGGGAGCAGGGCCAATTTTGTTCCCTCTGAGTGCCGGCGCTCAAGGCAAAGCTTGATGGCAAAGCTGCAAGAGCGGGGCTCAATCCTGCGACCCCCCTCTCATAGTGGCGGCGCTTTGGACCACTGGACCTTTTAATAATCCTAATTAATGATTTCTTGATTTGTTACATTATTTAACCCCTAAAACCCTATATGTAAGCCCACCCTTTCCGATATTGACACTTCTGTCGTTACATTAAATTACATTACATTACATTTAGCAGACCCTTTTATCCAAAGTGACTTAAAATAATGATGTACATTTAGCAATAGAGGACATAGAAGTTCAAGGCAAAAACATTTTTAGGTAGGGCCTAAAGGAGGCCAAAGGGAAATAGTGGGATAGAGGAGGTAAAGAAAGGGGAGCACGAAGGGGAGCAGTTAGAGGTGTTATGAAAGTAAGTGCTCTTTAAAAAGCTTTGTCTTCAGGAGTTTTTTAAAAATGGTGAGAGATGCTCTTGATCTGGTAGTAGTAGGTAGGGGTGGGCGATATGGCTCTAAAATAATATCACAATATTTTATGGTATTTTGTCGATAACGATACTCTTGGCGATATGACAAAACACTGAATAAAAAAAAAATAATAATACACTACTTCCACAAAATGAAAATGAAGTTAGATTATTGCGTACGATATGATATGGCACACCCATAACTGAGATATTAAAGAGTACAAGAATTTTATCAGATTTGTAACAGAAGTCAATTATCCAGAATGTCATGATATTATTAATGAACTCCAAATATCTCCATATATCCAGGATTGTAGTAAAAAAAATTATACTGGACGGATATAATCTGTCTCCAGCAGATATATAATTGGAAATGAGAACAGTGTGTATTTTTCTTTTACTAAAAACAGCAAAAAAGAAGTACCCTGATGCGATGATTAGGGGTGGGTGATATGGCACGATATTTCGGGGTTAAATATCGTTCACGATATTCAAAAATGTTGGCGACATTATCGCGTACGATACAATATGTAGAATGTAGTTTGTTCCACCATTGGGGAACTCGGTAGGAGAACAGTCTAGGTTGCTTTGTCTGAATGTTTGTTTGGCAAATCTAGGCAACGTCCACTGGAGGAACTCAGCGGCCAGGAACTCAGCGGCCATAAGCCTTTAGGAGTAAGTGCATATAGACAGGAGCCTGCACTGTCATCACTTTGTAGACAGTAGTCATCAGTTAAATAGTCCCCAAATTGGACCCTGGGAAACTAAAAGATTGCCAAATCATTAAGTTGTTGCATGATCATCAACACCCAACTCGTCCTCAACTCCCAACTCTATCATTCCAGCTTTAACACTGCTTCACTTATGTCTGGCATTAGGCATAGTGCCAATAGGTTCATATTTATCTGCTCCAGAGAGTCCTATTCTATTGGCCATATTTCTTTAAAGGGAAAAGACAAGCTGTGTGTGTTTGTGTATCTTTGGCAGCAATGGTTAGTTCTATCTATCAGTTATTTATTTATAGTTGAAGTTTGTGTTCTTAAATGATTCTTTAACTTGTAAAAACAGTGGAACGTTGGGTTTGTCATGCTAAAATAACCAGTTTACCAAAGTTTTGTTTGTAAATATGAATAACAGCCAAAGAAGCATTCAAATGGTACTTTGAGTTGTCATGTTTTTAATCTGAACCATTGACAAAGATAACCTTTTTCCAAAGATGTCCAAAATTGAGACACAGCTATTGCATTATTGTACGCTAATGAAAAGTTTCTGCTTACATTGCTATTTTAAGTTTAAGTTTCTTTGCTGTAGTGGTGAGCTTTAAAGTGACATGTTGTGACCCAGAATCAGGTCACATGTAATAGGACTCAATGACTAATTTCTTATTCATGACTATTTATCACACATCTACGTTAACTTCCTCATTGAAATTAATATTCCCCTCCTAAGGTACACCTACACTCACACACCTACAGGTTATATCAGCAACCACAGCCTGCACACGCTTTTATTCAAAACATAAAAGTGCCGAAAAGGTTCTTTGTGTGAAACCATGAACACGACACTACACTTGATTCCCCGAAGGAGCTCTTAGTATTTGTTCTTTAAAAACCTCAGGTGCAAAATCACTCCAGTGAAAAGTGCTTTAGAGAACAGAATGTGGATCTTTGATTGCATTTCTCGTAAAGAAAACCTATGGTGATTTTATTTAGTGGAGTTTATGGCAGTTAATGAATGTGAAAAAATATTCTGGGGTTTTCCTATGTATATATATTTCCTGCAAAGGCTTTTTGTTTTTGGACAGTAAAGAACTCGTTTGGTGCTGCTAAGCTGTGTGACTGCATGATGCATAGCCTTTAAAAAAATGTCTTTACTGTAAACACATAGATTTGTATTTGCTGCTTCTGAGTTTCCTGTTTGACAGTTTTGATTATAACTGTAGCATAATAATAATAGTCTTTTGAATAATAACTGTATTAGATGCTCATTTTCTAGCTCATCATGTTTTTATATTGAAGAAACCTATAAACAGGGTTATTTATCGGAGCTATATAAAGTAGGGATGTCCCAAACCTGATCCCAAACCACGTAATCATATTTCATTGGATAATCCATTGGATTGGATTTCAATCTAGTGTCTTAAAAGCACCAGTATTGGTCATTATTGTCCAGCTGGCAGCACTGAAGTGAGTTCTCAGAAGGTAAACAAAAGAGTTTAGTTATCTTCAGTGTGGAACTAACTTGCAGTAGAGCATTACCACTAGGGGTGGACGATATGGTCCTACAATAATATCACAATATTTCATGGTATTTTTGCAATAATGATACTCCTGGCGATATGGCGCAACATTGAATAAAAAAAAAAATATATATATATCAAAAATACACTACTGCAACAAAATTAAAAATGTATTGTTGCATACGATATGATATGACCCACCCCTAACTGAGATATTTAAAAAAATTTATCAGATTTGTAACAGAAGTCAATGATCTAGAATGTCATGGTACTAATAATGAATTCCAAATATCTCCATATATCCGGGAATAAAGTAAAATAAATGATACCGGACAGATATAATCTGTCTCTAGTAGATATATAATGGTAAATGAGAAGAGTGTAAATTTTCTTTTTTGCTAAAAACAGAAAAAAGTAACCCGGATGTGATAAGTAGGGGTGGGTGATATGGCACGATATTTCAGGGTATAATATCGTTCACGATATTTAAAAATCTTGCAGATATTATTGCATACGATACGATATGGCACACCCCTGATTAACACACAACATATTATCTGAAACTATATAAAACTGTAACAAAAAGTATATAAAATGCTTTCTTTGCTTTTGAACCACCACTAAGTACAGCATATTTAAAACAGAATGGAGGATAGTGCTAATACTAATACATGCAGATCCTAGAAACTCAAATTCTAGCCCATTTACCTGATTATAAATCACCCTTTTCACAACAGTAGTTAACAAACAACAACAGCTATTAGTCATGAGTGTGTACTACTACTACTACTACACACACATACACACCCAACATGAATTGATTGCAGTTTTTTAAGAAAATAAGAGCTCGATCATAGGAGATAGATAGACAACAGGAGAATCAGACTGGATTATTAGATATTAAACACAGAGTTTTAGTTTAGTTTTGTCAGTACTAAACTAAATAAATCAGTCCAGAATGTCTTATTATATAAACTGTTACTAAAGATAAGATGAATTTTAATCAGTAGCACATCATACCTAAACTTTGATGCTGTCTTATTTATACAAACACATATCAGATATACTGGACTGGTATCCACTGATACTAGATCAGGGCAAAACTAGTGTCTGGATTGGTTCATCTCTAATATGTCTACGCCTAAATTAGACAAGAGTATAGACTGTTAGGAGTTTTAGTCAGTCATTACTGTTAGTAACTGTTATTGTGTAATACAGAAAAAGTATCTGTGAAACTCTCTAATTCACAGTTCTTTCTCTCTGGAGTGTTATTTAGGGTGTGTGTTTAGGGTGTAGCCCTGGAGAATCTTATGTTGATTGACTCCCTGTGTTATTCTATACCTGCCTGAACTGGCCCCCCTGTTTTTGACTGAGACATTCTATGTGCTAATTGGTGCTTCAGTAACATTTCGCTTAATCATTCACTAAAGCACTTGTGTGAGAGACTGTAGTGCTCTTTTCGTCCTTCCAGCAGAGGAATGTAGGAAACTGCAACTGTGTCTGCAGGTAGGAGTTGTTTTTTTTGTACTGACCTTATACAAACTTTAATTAGAGCTAGATTTGGCTGTTTTTGGCTGAAAACTGTCTGTACTGAACTGTTAAACAAACATACATATAATGTGTAAAATTTAGGAAGGGATTCAAACAGTGTCTTAGCCCAGCCTGCAGTGTGTTAGCTTGGATCAGCCCTAATTCAACACATCAGACACCACTAGTCAAATAGCTCAGAAAAATGTGATCATTATATGTAAGTGTTTTGAGTTGTAAAAATGACCAGATCTGCCATAGAGGAACATTTGACTCAATAAAGAGCCCGATTTGTTTACAGTATTTCCACCATTCAGTCTTTAACAGTTTAGTCTTACCCACTTACACTGAAACATGCAGAAACATGGCATGTATCTGTGTGAACTGCTTTTTCATTGTAGCTCAGTATTGTAGATAGCCAATCAGAAAAGAGCATTATTTTTATCAGTCTGAAAACACATTTGCTTGGATTGGTTTTGTTGGTCCTGAAGGTCAACACAGTTTAGCTCTGGTTTTCATTCACACTGAGGGTGTGTGGCTTGTTTCTGTGTGAACTCCTTTTTGAATGTGGCGCAATACTGGTCAGCCAATCAGAAAAGACCTCAATTTCATAAACAGTATCAGCCTAAAAACTTGTTTGCAAAGCCAGGATTTGCTTTGTTGGTCCTGTAGGTAAACCCTGCAATGTTGTTTTTTTTTGTTTTTTTTTTAATCACACCAAAAGTACATGGAATATATTTATGTGAACTTGAATGTGGCACTATAGAGATCAACCAATCAGAAAAGAGCTATTTTTTAAAATGTTTATCTTAGTCTAAAACATGTTTACAAATCCCAGGATCAGTTTTGCTGGTCCAGTTGGTAAATCATGTTTTTTTCTGGGTTTTATTCACACTGAATATATGCGGATTGTTTCTGTAAGGACTGCTTTTTAATGTTGAGCAGTCAGAAAAGAGCTAATTTCTATATATCAGTGTAAAATGTACCATTTACCAAAATAAAAAAAAAAATATAATAGTTAAATTGTCATGTGTATAGTGCACATCAGTGACATCAAATTATAAGACGCACTATCAATTTTTGAGAAAATTAAAGGATTCCTAGTATGCCTTATAGTCCGAAAAATACGGTAATAGCTCTTTTTAGTACAAAAAATATAAAACATACTCTACAGGGTTTAACCATTTTTGAGAAACATTTTTAAGAAACAAAATGGAGGAAAATTATTTTTTGTTGTTATTCTGGCTCCATACATACATCCTAAGAAATTATTGTAAAGACTCTTATAGTTAGATTGCAGATCAACAAGGACTCCAGGAAGCCTTCTATGCTCCTCCCTGAGCTCTTTATTGTGGTAATGATAACGGGTGTTTTGAGGTATGCCCTTTGTAAAGCTGAGCAAGCAGTGCATGAAAAAGTGAAAATGAACCAGTCACCATGCACCACTAATCTAATTCCCACTTAGCCTCATCATACTGACTGCCTGGGATACTAGACAACCTTCTAGCAACCATTTAGCACAGAAGTGTCCATTTTTATCTGCAAAGGACCAGTAAGGCTGTAGACTTTATATCCAACCACTAAGTCGAATGTCATGTGGTCAGTTGTTTGAGGATTGACCACCTCATTAATCAAGTGGAATCGGATGTGCTGCTTGTTGATTTGTTTAAAATGAAAATCTACTAAGCTAATTTTGTGACACCACAGCAACCACTTAGCAACACTATAACAACCAGCTGGAAACACCACCTTCAACATCTTAACAGACAAGCAACTGCCTGGAAGTTAAAATATTTAGCTGCTAAACCAGCTGCTTCACTGTATTTACTCCAACTTGTTTGGTAACATATGGCTAGACATGTATAGCAGACTATAAACAGACCGATAAAACCACATACACGTGTGTTTATATAATGTTCTAATAATACAGTACCAATCAAAAGACATGTTTTATTTCTTAAATTTGTTTTCTATATTGTAGATTATTAATAAAGACATGAAAACAATTAAGGAACACATATGGGATTACATAGTAAACAAAAAGAGTTTGTCCTCCACAATCCCCAGACCTTAATTAAGATGGGTGATTTGAGATGAACTGGTGAACTCCACCAGTCTTACACACTGCTTTTGGATAACTTTATGCCACTCCTGGTGCAAAAATTCAAGCAGTCCAGTATGTATGTTTGTCATTTTTTCTTTTTTTTTAAGTAGCCAGAATATTGTCAATGTCTCCAAAATAGTAACTAAAAGAGTGCTAAAATATTAAGTTCATTTAATGTGATTTTAATTCAAGTAACAGTGTACAATTTATTTAGGTCTTTTTATAACAAAGATTGGCGATTTTAAGTAATGTAAATGTAGTTTACATACATTTGACTGTGTTCAGAAACTTTTACCTCTAATATTATCTTAGTAGCCAAACGAAATGCCTTGTTTACTTTTTTTATTTAAACAAACAAGAAATTAAGATTTTACAATTACAATTAATACAGTTATCGATGGTTCTGTAGATTATCCTTGCTTTTCTCTGCTTTTCCCACAAAGTAAAGACATAATGCAAATGAGTAGATAAGAATTCCTCTCTTCCTCTGAATACTCAATGAAGCACTACTAGTTGGTTTGGGTTGTAAATGCCGGTACTGTTTCCATCAGATAACCCTTTAAACCACAGCTGTGTGAGGTGGTCATGCTGTGGGTGAGTTGTGGTGCTTTTATCCGCCCACTTCCTATCCCTCCTCCTTACCTGCCCTCCATCTGTCCATCTGGAGCCAAACCTATAGCTTCTTTGTTTCTTCCTCTTGACAGGCCGATTGATTATTCTGTCATGTATGCATAAATAATAAATGCAGGCAACATGTGTTGAATAGAAGGACAAGAAGAAGAAACAAGGAATAGCAGTAGATGGATTAGTAAGAAATCAAGCTTTGCCTCGGGCCCTTACCTTAAATGTAGTCAATAAATGATGATATGTTTGATCTTTGCTGTTTGCTTCTTTAGTTTGGAGTACCGTTATGAGGATAATGTACCTAATAAAAGTTAATTATTCACCAATTAGCCATTATGTAAACTGAAGATTTATGAAACTCTTGTCCAAAATCGCTTGTAGGCATTAAGTAGTCACACACAGACGTACTTATGTATACTTGTAGTGATTATGTAGATATGTATAAACTGTGTGTAGTCTCTGTGAGAGAAAGAACTCTAATATATATTGACAACACCTTAAAAAGTGCTGGGTGATATGACACCAGAATCCTAATATATTACCAGTATCAATCAGTAGGCCTCAACATATTTCTTTGGTACAGCTCAAATTTCAGTTGGCTCATTGTTCAGAGTTCTCTGCCTAGTGCTAGACAGAAGTCTTTACTTCTCATTTGTAAAGTCGTGAACACACAATGTTAAAAGGCCTGTTGTTGGGACACATATAAAAAAAGAAGACACAATATTTGTTATCTATTTCTTGGGGAAACTGCGTTAGCACACTAATCAATAATCAATAAATGCATATTGATCACAGAATAAAACAATGTGATAAAAATATCACTTTTTAACAATTAACAGCAACCATACTGTTAAAAACAAATCATTATATAACCTCAAATACTGATTCTATCTTCTTCTCCTCCATGTTAAATGGTTGAAGTTTCCCTTAATTAAAAAAATTAAGTGTAAATGTACACTATCTTTAAATATCTTCTAGAGATTAGGACAGATTATGACTGAAAGTTGTAAAAAAATAGGGTGTGGTTATGAACAGCTTCCATGTTGGGAACTTGTATTTACCATAACTGTGTTAGCATTTGTTTTGCCTGGAATGCCCCACAATTCTTCTCGGAAATCTTACTGGAAAATGTGTGAGTGTCTCACCTTCAGCAATATCCAAGATGACTGCATTCTTTTCAACAGTAGTAAAAACAGTAGTATTTTATAGTTTATTATTACTAATATCTCTTTGTGTGTCACATATTCCACACAGCACTGTCCAGCTTCTATCTGAGTGTTTTTTATGGCATTTGGATGCACAAAATACAGTATGATGTGTTTTTCTTATTGGGAATTCCTAAATTGCAAAAATAACAGTGCTGCTAACCTGCGACAATGATCATAACTAGAACATTAAATCATTGTATTTTATTTGTTGCAATACATCTTTTAAGGTTAAAACAACAACATTTATTTAACATTGCCTAATAGTTGTACATTAAAATTCTGATCTGGAATCAATGTTAATTTGAAGGTTTTGAATGGTTGGGGCTCTTCTACACTCACAGTAATGCTTTTAGGTGAAAGGTGCTCTCCATGAATGTCTCTGTCGACGCTGCAAGACCACAACACAGGTTATAAGAATAGAATACAAGCAATATACACATATAAAAGTAAAGTTTAATACAAACTATTCACATATTAAACTATAGCGTTGAATCAATATTGAATTAACGTAAAATCGATGAAGTCATAGATCAACATTGATTCAATGTATTATTGATGGAAAAATAAATGTTCTTTCAACATCCTTTTGCTATATGGGGCATTAAAAGTATTTTTTACATATTTTGGTTAAATTAGCATAAAACAAAAGTAAAGGATTGTCAAACCAGTGGTAAGTCTTTAACTAGCTGTTTGGAAATGTTTTTAAAATAGTGTACAATTATCTGAATGTTTACTGAAAGTGTTGGTCCATAAGTTTTGGTGATTTAGAGACCTCTCTGGTGAGAATGTGTAATTGCAGCGAGCATGTGGAAGAGGACTTCATTGTGTTGCGGCCCCCGTGAATCAATGCCTAATCCTCTTACCTAAAGATGTAACGGCCAGAGCAACACCCGCCAAAACCTACGAGACAACTCTGGTATATAAATATAAATATATTAGACTTTGCAGGGATGGTTTCATTTGCACATTGGTGCTGTAAATTAGAATACTACTACTTTCAGTTAAAAAGAAAAAAAAACATATGGACTGTTGATTTAACTAAAACATCGTTAAAAATAGAAAACACTCAGTTATACAGCTACATAAAGTTTATACTGTCTGCTGCTCCTCTTTGCTAGGCTGCCCTGTGCTCATCTTTTACTGGGATTGTTTATTCAGTACAGTAAAAGTTACAGGTAAAAGGAATGTGTGTATGTGTTGCTCTGGAATGTAAACTCCCACCTCTCCCTCTATTTGTTTAATTGTATCTGAGCCAAAATGCTTCTGCTGCATGCCTCTCTGAAGCCCGTAGCAACCAAAAGAGGTCCATGAACATAGTAACAGTGAGGCCGAGTAGAGCGTGGTCTAGTAAGAAATGCTGCTAGTCCAACCATAGCACACGTTAGGCCTATCGTATACAAGTGAGGGTGTTTGCAGCTTTAAATCACAAATGGAACAGACTTGTGATTGAGGTAATACATTTTTTGCTTGTTTTTGAGTTGTTGCATGCTTTCACTCTTCTTGTAGTTTAATTTAAGTTCTAGATTTAGCTGATAGCTAGTCTTTGTATGAGTGTGTGTGTGTAGCTGGTTCTACATCAGTGGAAACAAATAGTTGCACCTAAAACATTTTTTTCAGACATAAAGGACAGGGGGGGATTTGTTCTACTGAAATGATGCATTGTTGGAAGAAAGGTTAGATAAAAATGTTATCAAGTAAGTAAACATTACATCATTTTTGGGGCCCTTGGATATGGTGTGTGAATCTGTTTTGGAACCCGTGTTCTACATGACGTCAGATGTTTTTTATTGGCAACAGCTTTGATTTAGTGATCATGAATGTCCTTGTAGTAACACTTGTGAAAAAATGACCATATTGTATTATCATACATGCTATTTATTTGTGTGTGTATATATATATAAGTCACACATATATATTTAAATATGTGTGATTTAATTTCAGTACAAGAATGTGCCTGGATTTTTTTTTGTTTGGAAATGGTTTGATTTCTATACGGTGTCACCCAACCAGACACAGTCTTGTGAAAATTATGATAAAGAAAGATTGTAATTAATGGTTACAGCATGACAATTTTATTTCACCACATGAAATAACACAATCCAGTGCAGTTTACTGAGTAAGCAATCTATATATACAGTATATTGTGCTTCTTAACATTTATTTTTTGGTTGCCTAAACCAAAGGAGGATGGGTCCCCCTTATATATTAGCCTTAATAGTACATGTGATGGTGTAAGGTACATGTAAGTTTTGGTTCCTCCCAAGGTTTTGTCTTTCTGACTTTCTTTTAAAAAGAATATAAGTTAACATACAAAGCACTATATTTTTCAGTATCAATTATTTGGTCTTTTTATTTATTTAGCCGAACACTGAAAGTGCTTTCCTTACCGTTTTAAGAATAATTTCAGTTGATGAATATTCTGTGCATCCCAAATTACAGTCCACCAATTATCTTAGTGCAGTTTAAGACAGATTAAGAGTTCTCTCAAGTAATCTTAAGGTTTAGTTTCTGACTTTTTTGCTACTTACAAAAACACAACTAGTTTCAACACTACCTTTGCCCTTCCAGGCTGTCTGCTGTGCTGAAGGACAATGTGATTATGATGGATCAAGACACGCAGTGGCTGTACCAGCTCTTGGCAGAGGTGCAGCTGGAACGGTTCTACCTGAGGGTTCGTGATGGACTTAATGTGACTCGCATCGAACACCTGGACTATGTGAAGGAGGCGGACTTGGAACAGATTGGCATCAGCAAACCAGGTTAGTTATACAGGCCAACAGTGACAATGTTGAATTGATATAGTGTGGCTTCATATTACTTATTTATGCAGTTTGTGAACAGTATAGAATAGATGTTAATGCTGCATTTTTAACTGTTTTTCTTTACAATTGTTTATGCTTTTTTGTCAATAGGACAAAGACGATTATGGGATGCAGTCAAACGTTACAAAACCAATGCACGACCAAGGTCATGGATGTCCAAGGTACAGTCTGTCACTTCAGTTTATTCCCTCTAATAATTTCTTAAAGGGTCCATATCACAAAAAATAATTCATCTTGAACGACGTGTACAAGGTAAAGCCAGTTTGAAATTACGGGATTTTACGGACCTTTTGTGGCAGATACCACAAAGCCCCTTCATAGGTCTTGTATATTGAGCTGTTTTAGTGGCACGAAAAGGGCCAACAGCATATTAGATTGATAGTTATAATGTTTTGGTTAAGCAGATTAGCTAAACCCATTTGTGCTGAAGTTGTAATCTGTGTTTCATCCTAGAATCAGGAAAAAAAGTAACTTTACTTACGCATATTTGTCCCTTTTGGACCTGAATTATCTCCAGTGATGAATAAAATGTAAGAATGCTGTTTTCTTTCTGTAATGCACAGAAAAGAACACTTTATTATTCTACTGTTTTTTTTATTTCAATTTCAATTTCATTGGAAGCATGTGTGTAATCATTTATATTTCATATTGATCTTTTCATTTCATAAACCATCCCTAAACAGTAAAAAGTGTTCTAAATCACATTAAATAAACTAGTAAAAATTGTGTTACTTTTCCTCAATGGCTCTAGTACTGTTACTGTTTTTCCAGTGAACAGGGCCAAGCTACTTCTACAGTTTCACTGGTTTATTAACTTGTTAAACTGGCTGGTTCATGACCTATTCTGATGGACAACATCTCTAAAATAGTGCTATGTGCTACAAAACATAAAAAAAACACATGATGTCCATTGTAATGGATGCAGGGTGTGAAAGGCATTTCAAGCAATAAAGAAAGGTTTAAAAATCATCCTATAAAAAGGAACTATGACAATTTTACTACATTAAACTACACAAGGAGACATCTGGAGGAACATGTACTGTACTGTGAAAAGGTACTGTATTGCCAGGCTAAGTGTTGTCTTATCCTATTAATAGGTCTTCAGTGGACGAGGTCCAGAAGGAGGAGATCAGTGGAGCGGCGGTGGATCAGGACAGGGGCCTGAAATGGGACGAGCTCTTACCTGCCTTATTCAGGACAATGAGCTGGTGTTTGGAGAGAGACTGGGCTCAGGCTCCTTTGGGGTGGTGAAGAAGGCAGAGTGGCACACGCCCACTGGACGAGTGGTGAGTTCACATATCTCCAGCTATTTTAGAAATTAAACAAATGTATCTTCCAAATTCCTCTCTGTCATCTGTGTTGCTACATTGTAGAAGTATGAAGATTGTTTCTAGTATCTTGACTATCTTGATATTAAACACACTAAAACAAGTTGCGGTCATAGTGTGTAATGAATGTGGCAATGCCAGGATGATTTTTTCAGCAGTTTTAATTTCTAAATGTTCAATAAAGGACAAATCCCTGATTAAATCGATTATACCCTGTAATTTTCTGTTCATATCACACCCTCTCTCTCTCTCTTTTCAGGTGCCTGTAGCAGTGAAGTCTCTCAGGAACAGTATGTCCAGAGAGCCAAATACAGTGACCGACTTCCTGCAGGAGGTCACCACCATGCAGTCCCTGGACCACCCTAACATCATACGCCTCTATGGAGTGGTTCTCACACAGCCTCTTAAAATGGTGAGCTGTAAAAGCTTTAAGAGCATAATGGAGTACAGTTTTAGTTTCAATATATTCCAGTAACTCTTAAGATTACTCTGAGGTCTGATGGTTATATGTCTGCTCTGTGAAGCAAAGTAAACTTACCCTCATTCCTTCATTTTTCCTTCATCTTTTTGACCTCAGGTGACGGAGCTGGCTCCTCTCGGCTCTCTGTATGACATGTTACGCATACGGCAGGGCGAGTACCCGCTGGCCCGCCTCTGGCTCTTCAGCACCCAGATCGCCGCAGGTATGGAGTATCTGGAGACGCGGCGCTTCATCCACAGAGACCTGGCAGCCCGCAATGTGCTCCTGGCCTCCAGAGAGCTGGTGAAGATTGGGGATTTTGGCCTGATGAGAGGCCTGGGCAATGACAAAGACCACTACATCATGGGAGCCCACAGGCGCATCCCTTTTGCCTGGTGAGTAGTTAAAACACCATTGTGCAGTAGCTTGTTGCAGTGCCTCTGATGCAATGAACTGTAATTGTACTGTATTTAAACACCACAGCTATGTATAAAAATCAAACTTTCATCACAATCTCTGAACAATTATCAAAAAAATATGATAATGTAGACTGATAATAATATTGCAGAACGTTGCACAAGTACATGAACGTAGTAGCACACTTAAATCACTTAAGTCCTTCCTACTGCAGTGGACCATCAAATTGATCATTAGGATTTCAACAATTACAGAACTATACAAATACATATGGAAATACATTCGCAAAACAGAAAGTAAAACTAGGACAAGTGGATGTGCTCTGAATGACAGTTGGATGGAAAAGGAGAAGCAAGGATGTGAGTCAAAAGTCACCGGACAGCCTTTTATTTCAAAAGAGACGAAAGGGAAACTAAACAGAAAGGAAAATTCTGATATCTGAATACCCCAGCAAGTAATGGGAACATGGGCAGCATCTTGATAGCTGAGATATTAAGTCTGTGCTGCAACATTTGACTCACTCTGTATATACACTGAACCAGTGATGTCAGTAACGCATTACTTAATTGGTCTGCAAGTTTACTGTGCCACAGAGCCCGTATACCGTAAAGACAAGGAAAGTTTTGTTCTGTTTTATAAAACCACTCCTTGCTGCCCTGCAGAGAACAACAGGTTCAATGTTCAGATTTACAGTGTTAAATATGTCAGGTCAAGAAAGACTTTCTTTATTTTAGATTTTTTATAAAAACAAGTATTTATGGTAAGTGAAATCAAGAAAGACCATATTTTATTTTTTATTAAAAAATAGTTAATGTTTATAAAAAGAACTTATTTTTTCAGAAAATAGTTCATCTTTAAATGTCTAGAGATACATTTTTGCTGTTAAAAATGCATTTTTCAATAAAGGGAGTATCGGCAAAACTTGTTATAATTTTTATGTTTTTTTTATGTTATTTTTTATGGCGGTGGGAGGTGCTGTCTGCAGCTGCTGAAAGTAACTAATAAAGTAACTTGTAAAGTAACTTAGTTACTTTTAAAATCAAGTAATCCATAAAGTAACTAAGTTACTTTTTAAAGGAGTAATCAGTAATCAGTAATTGGATTACTTTTTCAAAGTGACTATACCATCACTGCACTGAACAAGGACAAGCCATAATTATTGTTAAGGGCCATTACTATACTGACATTATACTGTACAGTTCTACAATTATTAGGAAAGGAGATAATAAACAATATCCTACACAACATAGCAGCCCAATCCATTCAGGATTTCTGGAATTGTATATTGTATGATGGATGGATCTACCAATAAAAATAGGCAAATGCAGAATGAGAGTTTGTAGGGGTTTTAAAAGTTACTTTAACTTTTAAATTTGGCGTGTTAGTCACTGAAGGATTGAGATTGAGGTTTAGATCTGTATCTAAATAGGTCACTAAGCACTGCAATAACCCTTTGTGCCAATAAAAGAATGATTTAAATAGGAAAATAAAACAGATTTAACAGTATGTCTGTTCTCTGCTGTTATTTATCTTGGTAATCTCAAGCACAATCAATCATATGCAATATGCCATTAATTGTACATTTAACTGTACTTTTTATTACAAAGAGTGTAATTAATCATAATATTTTTACCATATGGCCCAGCTCTAGTGTGAAGTTATTAATTTACCGCTTCCTTAAAAACATCTTGGTGTTATGGTCATCTTAACTGTTGGAGAGAGTGTTCAGTGTTATACTTACTTTACAATTTACAAACAAATTAATTTGAGAATCCCAGCCACATGTTTTTAGAGTTAAGAGAGATGTTAATTCAGCAATTAATTTATAATAAATTCTAATCTACAGCTCCTTGACTTTAAGGGACTAGTATCTAATTCTCTCTCTCTCTCTTTCTGTGTGTAGGTGTGCTCCTGAGAGTTTGCGTGTGGGCTCGTTCTCGCACGCCTCAGATGTGTGGATGTTTGGAGTCACTCTTTGGGAAATGTTCACTTACTGTGAAGAGCCATGGCTTGGTTTATCTGGAAGACAGGTTTGTGTATAACAGCCTTGTTGGTTGTTTTAAAAGTCTCTCGCGCAAACACAGAACACAAAGTGTATATTACTAAATGTTGTTTTTTACCGTATTGACAATGGGTTATCCATGTAACATGGTATGTGCTCTGTGTAGATCCTGTATCGCGTGGAGCGGGAAGGAGATCGCTTGCAGAGGCCACTGGACTGTCCTCAGGAGCTCTACGTTGTGATGAAGATGTGCTGGGCCTACATTCCGTCAGACCGACCCACCTTCGCCCAGCTCACAACCCTCGTAGCTGAGGTCAGGATCTGAGGAACAGTGATGTTTGAGATATCACCATATTTAATATAGGGCACACGTAGAGTTTTTACACCAACCGTACCAGTTCATTACATTAACTTGATGGGACGTGTGTTAGTTAATAATCTTTGACAGAACAAATTTCCGGCCAGAGCAATTTAATCAGCATTTTTCTTTTCATAATGCAAACATTTAATAACAAATGACTAGAATACATTTTAAAAAGCATATCTTTTCAATATAAGATATCATAGATACAATGCTTTCAAAGATTTCTTATACTTTTTTATAACATTTATTAAATAGAGATAAACATGTTAAACGTTTGTTCATGCACTTTTGACTTTTGGCCTGTCAAAATAAGGAACATTTTTGCCTACTTAAATTCTGCCCATTTTGTTTACTTAGTGAGGAGAGTCTATTAACATGAACTAGCCAGAATGTCCGCTTAGTTTTTTTTTATTCTGTTTATTCATGTGGGATATTTTAACATATTTTTATAATCAAAATCCAATTGTAATAAATAAATTAATAATAAATTGTAATAGATTAAAGCTTAATTGTTCTCTTTAAAAGGGGATTTTGTTTTGTTATCCTCATGCATTAATATTAAATCAGTGTGGCCTTAAAATGATAATATCTTTTGTCACAACCTTTTTTCTTGGGAAACTATTCAGGGACAAAGCAATACAAAGCAATACAATGTGCTTTACAAATAAATAGAAGACCGTGATATTAGACTTTAAAAATATATTTATTTAACACAAAGACATCAGATATACTGGAAGCTTGTTCCACATGTATACATGAAACTAAAAAGCTACTTCACCTGATTGCTTTACCTAATTGTAGGGCAGTATGCATACATTTGCAACAATAACTGTTACTTTTCAATATCCAGTGATGGATTGGACTGTGTGTATGTATGATGACTATCTGTACATGTTCTTACATTTCTCTCATGTTTGTGTCTAGGCCCAGCCTAAGGAGGTGCGTGCAGTCCAAGACTTCTCAGAGCCCAGAAAACTTGCTCTGCAGGCCAGTGACCTAGTGACCATGATAGACCATGGGTAAGAAAGGGGCTTAGAGCAAGAACACAATAGGGAGTGGGAGGGAAAGTGAGGGAAAGTGTGAGGGGGAGCGGGGGGAGATTATACTTAAACCCCCTAAGAGGCATTCCATTCATATTTTATGCCCCAGTCTTAGTCTTCAGCCCCCCTGCTAAGATCTGCAAAGTGGGTCTTTTAGACGCAAAATAGCCGAGCAGAAGCTTTGCTGTGCTCTGCAGTAGGTTTATCTCTGTCTTTGTTTCACTGGAGCTTTCACGCGGTGGGCACAAGCCTGCTTGTGATTGAATTAAATGTGTGCTAACTTGAAACGTATGGATGTTCTTTAGATGAATTGTCAAGTTGTGTTGTTGAAATCTGTCAAGTATTCAGAGTTTGCTTTTTGAAAGACTGAAGTATAGTTAATGGTATTTTGACTGGTTGCTGTGTTATCTATTTTCTGTGCCCAGGCTGGAGTTGGGTGAGTGGAGGGGTCAGAACCAGAGGACACTGCAAGTCGGCTGGTTTCCTCCATCGCTAACGGCTCCCTCTCTGTCTTCAGCGGGTCCACTGAGTCCTCCTGCTGGACCTGCTCTCATCTCTCCTCCGCTCAGAGGAAGCTTGCAGCACACTGGGCATGGAGATAGCAACCCAGAACGCAGCTGGGGAACTCCAGCACGTCTGGATGAGTGAGTGATGTTCAGTCTTTTATTATTTTACTTTTTTTTTCAATATGGCTAACAAAAAGTTAAGGTATCAGACTTGGTTGGTGTAAATATAAGGTTTACTTGGTTTCTAATACCCACTGTTAATGGAATTCCTGTAAGGCTTAATAAATATTTATAATGTTTCAGCCCTGGAAACTGGAAGACACCTTTGGCAAAAGAAAAGGAAGGCTCCAATCTAAAGAAAATGGCAGGTGAGAAAATTGTACGTTATATACAGCTCTGGAAAAAATTAAGAGACCACTTCAGTTTCTGAATCAGTCTCTCTGATTTTATTATTTATAGGTATATATTTAAGTAAAATTAACATGTTGGTTTTACTCTTTAAACAACGGACAACATTTCTCCCAAATTCCAAATAAAAATATTGTCATTTACAGCATTTATTTGCAGAAAATGAGAAATGGCTGAAATACAAAAAAGATGCAAAAAGAGTTTTCAGACCTTAAATAGTGCAAAGAAAACAAGTTCATATTCATAAAGTTTTAAGAGTTCAGAAATCAATATTTGGTGGAATATCATGCATCTTAGCATGTTCTCCTCCACCAGTCTTACACACTGACTTTGGACAACCTTATGCCACTCCTGGTGCAAAAATATAAGCAGTTCAGATTGGTTTGATGGTTTGTGATCATCCATCCATCTTGATTATATTCTAGAGGTTTTTAATTCTTTTCAAAAAAGAAACTCATCATTTTTAAGTGGTCTCATTTTTTTTTCCAGAGCTGTATTTTGCTGCTGTCACAACAAACCTTGTGTCTCCAAAAATTGTGTCTTTAATTCTGAGTCACTTTGGAGCATTTCTATTGTTCCATTTGGCCTAGTAATATAATACAGGAAATTGACAAATCCTGCACCTAACAGCTGGGGTTATGCATAGGGCTCAGCCAGGATCTACTACTCACTCAACTAACAATAATAGCAAAACCACCACAATCTGATACTGGCTCGACAAGAATCCAGAAGCACAGCCTAACACTATGTTCATGGTCCATTGCCTCAACTGCCAAGTAACAGACCTACCAAAAAATAACCTATGAACACACAGAATCCCTCCTTAATCTAAGCTCACTTCCTTTAACTATGGCAACAACACACTTACCTAAGCACAATCACACACAATAAATCACATTATAAGTTGCGTGAGCAGAACACAGCAACCACTACCATCCGATACTGGCTCGACAAGAATCCAGAAGCATAGCGAACTATGTTCATGGTCCGTGCCTCAACTGCCAAGTACTCAGACGTCTACAAAAAACTCATGAGACAAATTATTACAAGAGCAGGACCACACCAATCCCCTTCATCCAAACTCTAACACAAACTTCAGTGCAAGCTCTTCTCAGGGGTCATCAGGCAGGCACCTTCCTTCGTCAGTGTTTCGCTGAATTAGGCTGAATTAGGCTGAAATAGGCCTAAACAATAAACAGTCACATTGATATTATATCAAAAAAGTGAAAAAAAAAAGACAAATGCCGATAATTGGTTGATTGGGGCTAAACCATATGTGAAATACACTGACATCTGTGCCATTTATTTAATGTGGATGTTATTTTATTTTATTTATTTATTCCTTTTTTGTTCATTCATGACACTGTGCATCTAGGAATATTACATTTCAACAAAAGTTCGGAAACGAAATGTCTCCTCCATCTGGCACCCACTATCAGGCCTTACTCCAACTCACTGCATTAGCACACTATCCCATGACTTTTGGCATGTCAGTGTAAACTTGATATGCACATATTATTGAACATATCAGGTATATTCTGTTATAATAGGCCAAATTAATAAAAAACCTTTATGGAACTCTATACTCTTAGTATAACTGTTAGGGTGCCTGACAACCCTGCTTTGAAGAGAATGTAAACACTGTATCCTTTATAATAATCCAGCTACATTAAGTTGCACCCATTGCTGACACAGATGTACAAATATGCACACACATCTTGTCCAATTTCTGAGCAAAGAATGACCAGTAGAATAGAATAAATATTATTAGTGTAAATTAAATGCTTTTATTATCTTCTAACAATCACTAATATATCTTGTTATTGTATTAATTACATTCATTTCATTATACCCAAAGCATTGTCCCTTACTCTTTTTTTTTTTCTAGGCATGTCCCGAAGTCTTGAGTCAGTCCTAGGTGTCTCTCAGAACAAGAGTCAGGAAGGTAGAGGCAGCCTGGCTCAGAGACCTCACGTCCGCAAGCCTATCCCGGCTCATCTGATCCAGGACATTCGCAGGTTCAGTGATGCCAGCGGCATCGTACCTCCTGCACGACCACCACCCCCAGTCTTCAAACGCCTCCGGCACCAGCAGACGGTGTTCCGTGATCGGAGAGCAGCAGTCCAAGGGTCCTGGGCTCCTCCACCTAATCTAAACTTTCAGCCCCAAACCCAAATCCAACCCCAGCCACAGCCCCAGCCCCAAGCACAGCAACAGGGTATGGGGGTTAGCAATCTGGTCAGAATGGCTCAGTTAGCAAGGTCAACTCCTCAGCTAGACAATGACTTGGAGAAGGACAAGGATAGAGAGAAGGAGAGGGAGAGAGAGAAAGAAAAAGAGAGGATGCGGGAAAGATACCCACCACAAGTGCAAGTAGATACTAAGGATGCACTCATAGCACAGGTATGGACTATTTGTCTTATGTTTTAAATCTTTGCCATTTTGTTTGATTTTATTAATTAATTGTTTCATTAAACACTAACAAAACAATAACTGTAGATTAAGCATTATTTAGAAACAGAGAAGAACAGGAGAAATAGGAGGAATCTGAAGGGTCATCTGTTACATTTATTCTGCTGCATTAAGCTGCCTATGAGCTATAAACAGGGAGTCTGATTCTGGCAGGGAGGCAAGATTTAGCACAACACCTGAAAAGGCTCGCTCATTTACAACCTACCAAAGCCACCCACTACAAAACTGGACACCAAACCTTACCAGACCAAATGTATACAATGTAACAAAGATATGCACCCATGTGTCGCCTTAAGATATTTACAGCTAGAGCCTTATTTGCATATTTTACCCATTTTTGATAACAGTATTGCAAAGGCCAGGATTGTGATGACTGTTTAAACACAACTTATGGTACTAATTTAGCCCCAAATATTCCAAGAATGTTGATTTAATGAATTGATTAAAATAATGTTGTATTTGGACAGGTGCAGGCAGCTGTTCATGGCGTAACTATTGAAGAGGTTCAGAAAGCTCTACAACGCAATGACTGGAATCCAATGCGGGCAGAGCAGCAGCTGAAGGTACTGTGTCAGGGTTGCATTACACTGATACTGATATTAAAATAATATTTCATTTAAAATTATGCATAATTGAATAATAGTAATTGAATTCATCTAAATAAGCATTTTTCAACTTAACCCATCTACACTGAGAGTGTTTACTTTTGTCTGTTTTTCTAAAAAATGTGCATCAGAACATAATGAGATTACATTTTAAACCAATATCTAATGCATAAAATATTGGCACTTTATATAATCACTTTATCTGGCACTGTATTTGCTAGCATTTCACAACACTCTGAACTCTGACAATTTGACTGTCAGAGTAATCCATCAATCAACCAAATCAATCTATATATAATGCACACAAATTTAAACACTATGGTACAGTTTTTGAGACCAGCAGTAAGCCTTGTCTTGGACCACACAGTATTATGAGTGGAGATTGTAACTGACAATTTTCATTGTAATACTTTGTATTAAACCTCCTAGGACCTCATGTTTTGGGCTGTTTAGACCACAATACAAATTTTGCTCTACAAGGCCCTGGTGTCCTTTTATGAGGCCATTGTACTCTCGCCTAGTGATGGCAGAAAAGGTTAACACATTACAGTTTCGATTTTGTTCAGAAATTTAAATGAACAGTAAATACAGTATTTTTTTTTACTTTATGTCCTTGTGTTGAAGCAGCACTTTAAATGAGCCATTTTGCTCAAAGGGGCACAATTGTTGTTTCTACTTTTGTTTTGTACTCAGGCAAAAAATGCTGCTGTGTTCAGGCACTAAATAAATGTTTTGCACACCGTTACTAATTGCAACTTCATTGTGTAAATCTTAAGTCCTCATATGTTGACATAATGGTTCTCAGAAACTACATCATGTAAAAAGATAATTTTGTTTTTAAATTAATCAGGTGCCAATTTGCCCAAATAGCAAAGAGAAACAAAAATGCATGCCATACAAAAGTTCGGGTCTTAGGAGTTTAACAACTTCAACAATACAGGTCTTTAAAATGTAAATGTTAATGTTATTGCCTGTAGAAATAATCTTATACTATACCTCTTCTCTCTTTAGACAGAACAGCTCTACCACATGAACCAGTGCTCGCGAGAGGACTGCTACAAGATTCTCGCACGCTACAACTGGGACCTGCAGCACGCCAGTCGCTTTGTCATCCGCATGGCTAGAGACGCTGCACTGGAGAGACGAGGAGACAGAGTTTAAGAAAGAAACTGATAAAACTATAAGGAATTTTATTCAGCTGCACAATTATGAGAGGCTGAAAGTGTTGGCAGTTTGTCCTGCACTGGATCAGTCCCCTCACGTCAGACGTTACATTATAAAAATACAACATGGGGATCTTAAACAGCTTTGAGTGATGGAAAAGCAGCAGAGTGTGAAGACGTTTTGGTTGTGACTTTATCACACATTAGATTAAAAAAAAAAATTGCCAATGCTTTTAAAGCTACTGACCTGACCGTTAGTCATGGTAGTGAAAAGGTGGACCTTTTCACTTTCTCATGTAAACTAATTAATTAAGTGTTTAGTTCACTTAGGTGTGTAAGAACCAGGCTCCACAGGACCCACCTCTGCTCAGTAGCTCTACACTGCCCTCTTGCTGCTGGATGAAGATCTATTCAATTGTGTCAAATCTGCTCGAAGATACCAAGAGGACAGACCTGGGGGTAGATTTGAATTCTGCCCTCAATGAAAATGTAACTCTCAACGCCAACACTTACACTGATAATGAAGGAAAACTTTGTTTATAAAAATGTGGGGAGTGGGTGAAATGTTCAGAAAGTTTCTGTTGCTACAGCACAGTCTCTTGTGCAGTTTACAGGTTTATATATATAAAAAATGTAACTGATGGGTACTTTGTTGAATATATATTTAATAGATTAAATTTTAGAATTTAATGAATTTTATACACTGTTTCTAAAGTGAATTTGTATGATACATTAAATTTGACTCTTTAAACATGTTATGATTCAGGATGCATTTTGCTGGGTTTCCCCAAAACTTCCCCAAATCTTATAGCACAAAGTCGCCCCTGATGAAAGACCCTTTTCTTACAAGTTAGTTACTGGTGCTCCTGCGAAATTGGGCTCAGATTAGTACTGTAGGAGGGTATCATTAATCCTGGCCTCTTCTCAGACTGATATAATGTTTTGTTTGTCTACAATTATGTAAAAAAATGTAAAGCACATTTTATTATTGTTCTTCAGGGTTAAATGTTGCATACTTAATCAATACTTTATTTTATCAATACTTTGACATTAATAATACACATACAGTACATATAAACTCATTGACAAAACCATTATTGATTGTGGAAACTTCACACTAGATCTCAAGCAGCGTGAACTGTGTGTCTTTCTGCTCTTCCCCTAAACTCTGCTCCCTCGATTTTTTTTTCCACATGAAATGCAAAATTTACTATATCACTATATACTATATCAGGTGCCAAGTCTGTCCACACTGCCAAAAAGTAACAATTGATCTTATATAATATTTAAAAATTTCTAAGATGCTGATTTTTAGTTTTTTTATTGGCTGTAAATCATCGTAAATCACTTCTTACCTCATGCCAGGTATTATCCACGGTCACGTCATGTACGTATGCCTTATTCATGCTTATATATTGTTATTTTACTGAATATTTGAACCAACAGTTGGTTATTTGTTCAAAAGCTACAGTCCATCTGGAATGGAAATAAAAGAACTGACAAGCAAAACTGCATCTGGACCAAGGCATAGTGTTTCAGTCTAGAGAATTCAGTTACAGCATCCTTTATTTTCAGCTTTATACTACTCTACAACCTTAATTAAGCCACTAAAATATTACAAAGGTTTTTAATTACAGACCAGTAACTACTCATACCTTTTTAAATGCATCAAACACATTCGATGCTCGAGCTATAAATGGGATCAGAGCAAATTGCCTTAAGTAATTAAACATCTCTTTATCTTCCCCTCTCGAAACTGCTGCAGCACATCTGTCTTCATACATGTCAGCCCCACCCAGACCATAGAGTTCCACTGCAGCATTTATATGAAACAGATGAGCACTGCAGAGGCTTTTTATAAAATGGGTTCTGAATACATTTTGCTCTCTGGATCAGTTAAACAAACTAAACCATAGCAAATTCAAAGTCTTTCCTCTAAAATCTTACTGGATCTCTTTAAACATTGAGTAAAAAAAAATGAACAGTCCCCAATGTGGGAAGAATGCGTTTAGCAGATTTATTAAAATGATTAACAGATGTCCTGTTTAGGGAAAGTTTTCTGAAGCCATAGCTGTTTTTGTGCTTACAGTGCAAAGTAACTGAACTTGCGCAACCTGAACAAGTCCCGTCTTGTGGCTTCAATGCACAGAAACACACCTAGCAAAGTACAAAAGCCTGAAACCAGCAAGGTGAGAGAGGGAACGTACCAGATTCCTGGAGGGGTAACCTGTTGACTCACCACATTTACAGGAGTTACAGGATTACATAATGTTTAGTCATAAGAAACAGGAACTTCGAGTTTAAACATTATCAAAATGTCTGTATTCCTTCAAGATGTGGGTAAAGATGTTCAGAGTGACGTCCTACAATAGATGATTCAAACTCTTGCCGAATAAAACAGCATGGCTGGCTCAAGCTGGTGAGCTGATTTGACCAGATTTTTAAACACCTTGACCATCAATGACAGCCTTAAACTTTCCAAAACCAGCCACCAGTAAAGCTGTTTTTTCTGATCTGGATTTTCCTGCAGGAGAATCTGATGCCCAAACTTTCACCCAGCCCAATAGCTAAAGCTAAAGGATCGATCTGCTCACCTCTACTAATGGCAGGGGTGTCCAAACTACGGCCTGCGGGCCATTTGCGGCCCGTTTCATTTTTTGGAGCGGCCCGCGAGGTATTTTAGAAATAGAATGAAAGTTGGCCAGCTGTGCAGCAGGTTTTTATAATGTGAGATTCAAAGTTTGAACGCTAGGTGTCAGAAACGGGCCAAAGAGTCTAAAAGCGGCGAGAGGGAAGTTTTAGCGCAGAAAAACGGGCAAACGAGTCTAAAAGAGGAGAGGGTGCGCAGTTTTAGGAAAAAAAAAAACGGGCCAAAGAGTCTAAAACCAGAGAGGGTGCGTAGTTTTAGCGCAGAAAAAACGGGCCAAAGAGTCTAAAAGTTGCCGTAATTAAGGAGTTTAATATTAAGAGACATCATGAAATGAAAAATCTTAGTTTACACAACTCTGTCAAAGATAGATAAAGATAGTAAGTCAAGTAAAATGGTGTGTAAATGAAAGTAATCAGGAAAATGTATTATTTAAAGTGGTATATTTCATTATTTGTTTTATTATAGAGTCTGTGGCCCCAACAAAAAGAGTTTGGACACCCCTGGTGTAGAAAAAATGGTACCTGCATGTAACAGCCAGTTAATCAAGCAAGAGCATATCTAGGAGCTAACCCAGCTAACAAGCTAAAACTTCTACATCAAGCTAACCACATTATTGGGAATAATTAAAGAGGAATAATTACAAAACAATAAAATAAATATAAATACAGCAATACTAGGCTTTATGGCTCATCATGTGAGCTGTCGCAGTGAAGTTGCAAATTTAAGCAGAACTTCTTTGTCCTCAAGTCCATAATATAAGAGCTGTGCACAATATTCCCATTAATGAACTACATGGTGAAATAGTGATCTAAAATGTGACATTTATAGTATTCAGTGGTTCCTAAAAAATTGCTGGCTGATATTAACAAACATTGCCTCCATTCCTTTTCACTATCTGAAGCTTAGGAACAGGACTCCCAATGCATTTTGGTCACATTTAACTGTGCATGTTGGTAGTTAATAATACCCTCAAAATTATGTTTGAATTACACTTTAAGAAAAATAAATAACTCTCTCTACATAGTAATCCGGATTTCACTTCAAAAGAATTGTGAATAAATCACCTTTTCAGACACGGCTAGTGTGTCATTCTGAGGCAAAACAACAGGGTTGTAAATAGGCATGTTAAACTGCATCTGAGCATTTTTTACCCCAAAGAAAGTTACATACATACTATTTACACATTATACAAAAAATGTACCACTTAATATGCATTCTGATGGTGTGTTCTGTTGCACCTTTTACTCCACAAATACAGCCGCCACAAAGAATTGTATGTTAGCATGACCTTTTACTTGGAAACAATTATGGCACTACATATACATGGACACACAGACATGCATAGTGTATATAAAGACAGTAATACAAGCACAGCAGAAAAAACAGTTTTGTTAAATACCAGCTTTTCAATATACAAAGCTTTGGTTTTAGCAGTTATCACACTAATAATATAGGCACCAGGATACAATATGTTACAATGGCTTTGTACAAAGGCGTCTAAGGACTGATATGATTAAGTCATGCAGGCGAAACATTATATAACAGGGTGCTATAATGCATTTCTGATCATATATCACTTTTTTTAACAGGTTGGGCAAATAGATTTCCTGGGCATGGATTAACCCTGGCTTAGAGTTAATTAATATTACACTGGCTTACTGAGCTCGGGTTAATATAGCTCTGGAAAACAGCAATATAAGCAACATGATCATGTTTCTATGTCAAACACCTTATCCTAGACACACTCACAGTATAAACAATTGTTGTTAGTACATAAGCGGCTGATCCATGGGAACAGAATAAACTTAGAATAAATCCTAGTGGTACACATTCAAAAGCCGCACGCAGCTGATCATTTCCAGACCAAAATCATATAATTTATCCCTGTAACAATAAAATCATCCACATGAACTTCTGTGGAGGTCTGCTGTTTCTCCACCCGCTGGAAACTGTGCGAGTTATTTAGGCATGTTGTCATCAACCACAGGGAAAAGGAAAGATTTCCAACAGGGTTTTCCAGGCACCGCCCCCGGTGTCAATGTTTTTCCTTGCTTTTACATGATCAAAAGTTTAGTGAACAAAAGGATTAGAACAAGAAAGGCAGACCCCGGTACTTCATTCTAACAGACTTGTCACAATTATATGCTGTAATGCTAAATTAAGCTATTCTCTAACTATTTCTTCTGCTGTTTACACAAAAAGAATAATTGTGTGTTTGTGTCAAAGAACTATAATACAAGAAAGGTTTGCCTCTGCAATTCTTGATAGAGGTAGCACTGTTAGTCTTATAAAACATAAAAAATAAATACAAATTCTTGCTGGGTGTAGTCCAAAATGGCAGTAATTAAATGTTTATAGAAGTGGCTTTCGATTTAAAAAGAGATTGGTTAAATCACTGGTTACACAAAAACGCTGAACCTGATTTGTGCAAATCTGTACAAAACAATGCAATGAATTCACATTCGATATTAACAGCGTATTAAGATTTACCAGACAGATGCAAAGTACTTCTACCACTGGCAAGTAAATACCATAGCTTGTGGTCTAAAGGCTTCAGGTGTGTCTAGGGAAGGTTTGAACCCGAAGTGGAAAAACTGGTTTCGGTTAATCAGCAATGAAAAGGTTCAACATGTAGGTGTTGTTGAGTGACGCTGAGAGTAAGAGAGAGAGAGACAGAATGATTTCAGTTATACAGTAGCTGCCAAACGTTTGGACCCAGCTCTTCTTATCCAATGTGTTTTCTTTCTTTTCATGATTTTTTACATTGTACATTTATTTTTGAAGATATTAAAGCTATACAGGGACACATGTGGAATTATTTTGTAAACAAAATGTGTTCTAGACATTAGATTCTTCTTAGTGGCACATTTATCTTTAATGACAGATTTTCTCAGTGGCTTAATGGGATGGAGTCACCTGGAATAGCTTTCTCAGCATCTTGAAGGAGTTCCCGGAGGTGCTGAACAATAGTTGCTACTTTTCAGTCAAGCTGAATCTCCAGCTCATCCCAAAATCCCCATCTCAGTTGGGTTTAGATCATACTACATAATTCCATATGTGCCTCTGAATTGTTTTTATATCTTTAATATTAAACCACAATGTAGAAATTAAATTATAATAAAGAAAAACACTGAATGTGAAGATGTGTCTAAATGTTTGGTTGGTACTGTATAAAAGCAAGGATATGATGAGATTGGCAGTGTTTCACTAAGTTGAAGAGAGTGACTTCAAAGTGCTAGATACTGTAAAAAATATTTCGAGTTACAAAAAGGCAAGAGGAATAGTATTTTTTTACTAAGGCAATCTATAGGAGGAGTCTTCTCTGTCTAGGAGAAGACAGTGTTGCGTTGGTTGGAGTCTCCAACTTTTTCAAAGAATATGAAATCCTGCAAAAAATAAGAGAAACATTTGTAAGTAAAAGAGAATAAGGAGAATCAAGAGCACATGAGCACACTCTTAAAAAAGAAGGTGCTTCAAGTGGTTTGTTAATCAATAGAAGCCATAGAAGAACCATTTAAAATTAATAAAGAACCAGGTGTAAATTAGATGTGCGAGTGTCAAAAAAAGAAATCATATATCATAGCTCTATTATAAACATGGTTGTACAGTGGATTGAAAAAGTATTTGCACCCCCAACAGGTTTTTTTTTTTTTTTTCGTTTTTGGTCATACTGATATTTTTCTGATTATCAAACAAACTTTAATATCAAATAAAGATTACCTGAGTAAATATAAAAAACACTTTTAAAATGATCATTTTATTAATTAAAAGGAAAAAATAAATTTAAACCAACACTTGGCGGCAACAACTGCAATCAAGCTTTTCCATCAGCAGTGTTTTTTGCCTTGGAACTCTCACATCGATACCATTTTCTCCCAGTCTCTATTTTATTATTGGATCATTAACACTGACCTTAACTGAGGTGAGTGAGCCCTGTAGTTCTTTAAATGTTGGTCAGGGTTTGTCTGTGACCTCCTGGATGAGTTGTCCCTGTTCTTTTGGAATAATTTACCAGGCACTCCTGGGAAGGTTTACCAGTGTTTTATGTTTTCTCTATTTGTGAATAATAGCTCTCACTGTGGTCTGCTGAAGTTTCAAAGCCTTATAAATGACTTTTTATCTTTTTCCAGACTGATAGATGATCAATGACTTTGTTTTCTCATCTGCTTTTGAATTTCTTCAGATCGCGGCATAATGTGTTGCATTTGAGATCTTTTATTTGTTTCATGTTGTCAGACAGGTTCTATTTAAGTGATTTCTGGATTCTACAGGTCTGTCAATAATGAGGCCTGGTTGTGGTTAGTAGTGAAATTTAACTCAGCTTTCAAAGTGTGAATAATCAGATTGGTTTGGATTATTAAATCATCGTTTGAAAAGTGCTCTTAACATTTACTTAGTTATATTTGTCTGATATTGAAGTTTGTTTGATAATCTGAAAAATGTAAGAATAACAAAAAGGCAAAAATAAAAGAAATCTGTAAAGGGGCAAATACTGTATATGAAACTACATGAAACTATGCCAGATTCACACTACATAACTCAGTGTCTGTGTTGACAGATCGATGAGCTCTTCACACAACTTTGTTTTCTTGTAATCACACCATACATTTACTACAAGATTAGCAACACTGGGTGAGAGAACCAACAACGAATCTGTCTGGTCTCACATTGTCACAAAAAAACACCAGCAAATGGCGTTTTGCCTCTGACGTGAAGCTTTTGGTGGAAAACTTTTTTTTTTTGTCAATAATTTTTATTTCAATATCAGCAATCAACATGTTACAATTACTTTTCCAGTTTAGATTATATTTGTTGGCAAACTTAGAAATCATGGCTAAACATTGTGTAAACCTGGCAGTAGATGTATAGTGTTATTTGTAAAACTGATATTTGTGAAAAAGAGTGCAAGCCATTTCTTCTGAATCTCACCCCTTAATACGTAGTATAGATATTAATTTTTCAAAAAATCAGTTCAGTAGCACATATTAATTACTAAACCCAGAACAGGTAGTAGCTGCTGAAGCAAATAAATATGAAATGAGGGAAATACTCACAATCAAGAAGCAAGCTCCCATCAGCACAGCCTTCATTTTAACATCCATGTCCAAGGGGAACTGGATGCCGAAGTTGTCTGTATCAGTGAACACCTCCTTTAACAGTCCAGACCACTGCTTACTGATTCGACCAATTGACTTGCCTCCATCCTTGCCTTTTAGCTGGGGAAAGGTGTAAAGACATTGTTTGGCATGTTTGTTCAGCAATAATGTAACATAAGAGAACAAGGGCTCGCCTACTCATTTGGTAGAGCTGCACCTTTCTCAACAAGCATCTCAGATCGCCTCATTCAGTTTACAGCACAGCACAAAAGCCAGAAGCAAAAAGGTTTATGTAATAAAGTTGCAGTTCTTGTATTTTATTTATTTATTTTAAAATGATTCACGTTTCTACCAAATTATAGTACCAAAGGTCAACTCTGCTTAAAAAGACAGAAAAATGAGATGGAAAATTGGCTCTTTTGTCTGTGAAACATAAGAATGGGCAGAGCTAAACATCATATTGCAACCAGCCAGATAAGGCATTGTTTACATACTGAACCTGCCAGAGGGCATCTCGTAAAACAGACTTGTGCTTCCATCATTGTTATTGTATTATCATATGATATCATATATATAGAGAGTTAGGTTACATTATTTTTTCTTATTTTCTTACCTCAAAGTTGACATCCCCACAGCAGTTGCACGCCAAGCATGGCCCCTCCAGTTTCATCACAGTCTCTTTGTTGGGGCCCTTGATGGAGAACTTTGGGTAACAGGGATGCCAGTCCTGTGTGACATAGCCTATTGTGGTTCCAGGAGGTGCCTGCACTTCCATCTAAAGGAGTGAAGAAAACTGCATATTATTCACAGCACAGCAATATACATAGTGATAGAAATATATCACTGTTTAAAATGATATATTGGTTTTGGACCTTCAAGTTATTCTACCTCTGAAAAACAGAGGTAGATAAACAAAATCGTCAGTGCGCCTTAATCTGATGCGCTTTATGTATGAATATTACAAGTCAGGTTCTAACCCTGCTAAGCACTAGCTCTTTCACTGTTCAGAGGTGAGTATTATCAGCCTGTAGCCTGCTGCTTACCCCAGTTAGCACTGCTGGAGCAGCATTAGCATTAGCCGCTAACCGCTAGCTCTTTTGCTGTACAAAGATGAGTATATCAGACTGTAGCATGCGCATTTACCATGTTAAAACAAGCTACATGGAATGAACCTCTAGCTAATATTGCCAGAATACTCAGGATTCCTCAATGTAGCGCGGTTGGGTGACATTTGCCACTGACCGTGGCTAGTGCTAGCGGTTAGCCGCTAATACTAACGCTGCTGCACACAGCCTTAGTGGAAATCTAGAAATCTAAGCTTACTGTAAACCAAATTAAGTTTTCAGGAGAGAAATCTGTGTAGATTCAGTTAGATTCAGATTCAGATTAATCCAGTGCTTGACTTGAAATGTTTTTTTTTAAGAATTACAGTTTTGTAACTTAGCTTTACTTAATTTAGCTACCCCCTCACCACCACCCAGCATTGAGACCTGCTAAATTAGAAGGAAACCATGGTGCCACTCCTGTTACTTACAAGTGTCGCATAATATGTCTTATAATCTGGTGCGCCTTTTAGTGCAAAAAATACGATATTAAATTTTAAACTAAATTGGAATAAAAGAAAACACTGAGCAAGAGTCACAATTGCTCTACTCCGTCTACTACATTACAAAAATAAACCGTATGAAATTAAAAGTCACAAATACAAACAAACCACTAACACAACGTACTGTATGTTCAGACTAAAAGCTAAAATTATTGTCTCAAATCCGTCTCCCTATTTTATTGTTTGCGGAACCAAAACATATTCAATTTGCGACTCCGATTCCATCACCAGATCCAAACCGTGAGTTTTGCAATCTATTACAACACTAATACCTACAAACTTTGTTCTAACAGGCACCCGTGTTAAGTGTCTCCAGAAGAACAGTGTGCTTGGTGGCATTGGGAAACTCTGACAGGAAAAGAATATCGCTGACATTTAGGGAACTTAAACACTTGACACTCATACAGCAAATGTGTTTTGGTTTCCATGAGAATTTATCTTATGAGCTTGGTACTGTCTGAAACTGGAAATGTATGATATTAAATTTTGAAGAGATAAATTACTGTAACATGAAATCAATATTTTTAAATAAATGCAACTACAGTGATATTACATATTAAAAAACACTGTTCTGCAACAACATGTCTGCAAAGGTCAAAGTTGCAGTATATCATGATAGTGTTTGGGGTTTAAATACAACACAAAATTAACCACTGTTTGCCACCAATCTTTACATGCAAACTATTTATTTAAAAAAATATGCAGTGTTAAAAATGTTGATATTAAAAAAATCCAATACTTTGAAATATTAGTATTTTCCTACACCACAAAGAGAAATATAATGTTCCCTAGCGTTGTAGCATTTTATAAGAGAGTGATCCTTTCTGTAGAGTTTGTGAGCTGGGTGGGGTCATAGTACAGTGTGTTTGCTGAGACTGGAAAATGTAATGGCAGTTCAGAAAGAATGCTGATGCATGTTTGTAGTATGTGGGGGTGTTGTGTGTCTTGTGTACATACATACATGAAGAAAATAGACTGACCTTCACCTGCTAAGCTGGGTAAAAACCCATGCTGTGTGTACTCAAATAGTATTTGCAGAAACTGCAGCTTGGCAACAGTCAGGCTTTTCAACAGTTAGTATGACTGGCTTTCCTGTGTGGCTGTGAGCTGGGCCAGGATACGGCCTGGCACACAGTTACAGATGTAAATTGGTTCACATGATAGGCAAAGGCTCAGGTGCCAAGTTTAAAAAGGGATTTAAAGGGATATTTGTTAAACATTTTCTTGTGACACATTAAAGACCAAGTTGAGAACAGTAGCTGATTCAAAAGCGACTGTCAGTTGGATAAAAGAACAGAGAAGAAGTGAAGAATCTGTAAGTGTTCTTTCATGGAAAAGCTGTTTAGGTTTACAAGAAAGAATGGTTGGCACCCACAACATGACATCCTATAATTTCACATGGAAATTAGACTATCCTTACCATCACCACAACAAGAACAAGCACAACAGTGCGACCCAAAACATCTAAACCAGCAATTCATTGAAAAACTTGTTGCAATGGAAACACAATTTACCTTATTTAGTTAGAAAAAATGAGTCAAACTATTGTTAGCACTTTTGGAATTTCACCATGCAGGATTTCCTTGTTAGCTGGATAAATTTAGCCACAGGTCAAGGGAGTCTAATATCAGATTTCAGGCTTTATTATTGTGCCTTGTTCATTTTTGGATTTCAATTACCCAGCATACCGACAAATCCTGCTGATGATCCCCTAGATCTAACTATAAACCTCAATCTAGTTGGGATTTGCACAAATAAAACCCATCAAAACCCCATCTGCATACTCATACCTCTTGTAAGCAGCAGGGGCACCAACAGGTGGCACAGCGAAAAGGTCGAATGAGTCGGATGACCTCTCGGTCTGTGTTGTCTTTGATCTTCATGTCAAAGCTCCTCAGCGAGCCGCAGCAGTTTCGTGTGCAGCAGTCGTTCTTCTCCTTGGCCTTGTAGATCTTCTGCCCCATGCTGTTCTTGACCTCGTATTGATTGTTGGTCTCAAATCCAATAATTGCTAAATGAAAAAACAGGGTGAATTTCAACAATTTTAAAACAACTCTGCAGCATATCATAAAATTAGGACTGGGCAGTATTTAAAACATTCTCACTATATAAGCAATTCTTGATTATGATTTCTTATTTTTTAGATCTACACAACAACTTTCATATTTAACAAACAGCATTATCTAGAGAGATCAAAATCACAAACTACTATTCCTTTCATCTTATTTTTCGCACTATAAGGCACACGATCAATGAACATCTATTTTCTGGTCTATTTTCATACATGAGGCGCATCGGATTATAGGGTGCATTTTAAGAGACACTAACAAGGAACTTCTAATTCTCGCTGCTGGGTGGTGATGGTGGGAGTAGCTAACTAAGTTGAGTAAAGCTAAGCTAAATAAACAAAACTGTAATAATAAAAGACGTTTAAAGTCAAATGAGCTCTCGATTTAAATCTACACAAATTCCTCTCCTGAAAACTGTTTATTTGAATGAGTAAAGTTATTTTGCTTCCGTTTATTTACAGGAAGATTTACAGGAAGCATCCACTGGCACTTAAGCACTGACACTTCCTATTCACTTCAATGGAGAGAGGCGGTCGCGGTGCATGCTGGGTTGTGTCGCGTTGAGCGCAGCCCCGCCCTCCGGCGAAAAAGTTCAGCAAAGCTAAACTTTACTCAAATGAATCCGGCTGCCTACTGTGTCCAGCCAATTAGGGAACAGCAGGCTGCGACGCCACACAGAGACGAGCCTCAAACCCACGCCTGTTAACCACAGAAGAGAAGCTGAAAACGACGGGATATGGATTTATAGAACAATAGATTACAGTGAGGTTTACTAAAAATGTAAATTATTAAACTTATGATTGTATACTTCTGTTGCTTTATTTGAATTTAAAAACGTCATAGACATGCCCACACGTGTAGCATTAGCATTGCCACAGTTAGGAGCAGGCTACAGACTGATAATACTCACCTCTGAACGGAGAAACAGAGGTTAGCAGCTAATGCTAATGCTACTCCAGCCCTGGTACTGGAGAACTAAACTGAAACTCCTGTATAATGCTGTACTTCAACGGAGTGGCTTTACTGCTTCTTATAACTTGACTGGTAAAATTCATACAAGAGACACACTGGATCAAAAGGTGCAATGATGATTTTTGGGGAAATTAAAGGGTTTTAAGTGCACCTTATAGTGTGAGAAACATGGTACCTTTATTTTCAAGAGAGTCAAAGTTGATCAAGTACAATAAAAGTTGTATAAAACAATAGAAAAACAAATGTTTATTTAGCTTTATTGTAAATAATACCAAGCAGCTTTTATATTGTAGAAGGTGCAAAAATAACCTCCTTAAATTTCACACGAGATTTCACGAAATAAAATTACAGCCACAGGTTTACTGACGGAGGCACAACCATGTCTACAAAGATGCCTTCTGGCAGGTTCTATATGTAAAGTATGATTATAATCCCCTATTTTATAAATTGGAATAAAACATTAATTTACTTAATCTAATTAATTGGATTACCCTCCCTGCACTATACCAAGTGGTTTGTGCAACATATTTTCCTTCATGAGCATTTATTGTTCTCATGGCACAACATTGTTCTGTTGGAACTACCTTTACAGTAAACGAAGTCAAGCTGAGGCTCATAAAAACAAACTCACCCTCCAGCAACTCCACTTTCTGGTGAATCAGAACCTGATCAATCTGAAAGGTTAAATAAATAATGTCAGGTTACTAAGAAACCAAACAGAAAGGAGAGGAGAATAAGACACAATGGAAAGGAAGGGGAAATACCTGTGTTAAATATTCTAGACCAGGGGGTACTCCCACAGGCACGGCTAGAGGTGCTGCTGCTATTGGTGCTGTAGGAGCTGGAGCAGGTGAACCACCTTGAAATACAGAAAGAGCAGAAAGTGACAAGTGAGGAATTGAAAGAATGTGCTTCAGTGATTGGGAAAGAAATGCTCAGAATATTGTGCAATATTGGTTTAGGTTGTGAAAATGTCAGAATGTCAGAAAGTCACAGAAAGTGTGTTTGATTTATGATACAACCAAGCAAATGTATTGCTGCCAGTGCTTTATAAATTCATGAAATGGAATGGAACCACAAACTCAGCAGATGGATTTTAATTTGAAAGAGCAGTTGCAGGAAGTGGAGACATAAAGAACACAGGAGATAAGAGAGAAAGGTTTAAAGTTTATACTCGCTAACATAGTTTTTCGCTGGAAAAGGACATATAAAATATATGTAACTACGTAATGTAATTGCTTTCAGTAGAGGTATGCATTGACAAACACTGAGCATTTTTCAAATTTTCAATTTTTTTTTACTGTGCACAATGCAACACATTTTTGCAACACATGTGACTTAAAATTTACTGAGAGAAAGACAGACAAACATGGTAAATTCAGCTCATGTTACTATCCTAGACCTGTTTAGATCATACCTTTAGCTAGAAAATGGTAAATTTCTCAATAGGTAGCCAACTTAAACCAATAAAAGTGATACTGAAGGCTTTATTTGATTTACTTTCTGTGAGTAGAGCACATAATAAACCTGAATCAACAATTCATAAGATCTCACTGCTAGCATTCTATATAGTGGATTATTTTTTATTTGTTTATTTTTTGCTATGCAAAATCTGAGTGAAATGTAGTAAATAAATAGTTGCTATTTGTGTGTGTGTCTTTTAATATATTACAAATTGACTGATAAATATATAACATGGATAATAATTGGCCTGCGTTATTCAGACTGATCAAAACATCCACGAAACACTTACCCAGAACTGTGGTGGGTCATAAGCATAACAATACACAAAACAGGACTGATTTGAGCACTTGTTTCCATATTGGCAATTACATACTGGATTAATGACCTCACATCTCCAACCCATGACTTATCATTTGAATGTAACACTTCTATGTTGATATTTACCTCCGTAAGCAGTCATGGGCATCTGGCCTGGGTGTTGTGGAGGACTAACTGGGGCGGGCTGGTACATTACTGGCTGATCTGGTCCCTGCCCATAACCCATGTGGAATCCAGCAGGTGGGGCTGCATGCCCAGGTTCTCCATAACCTCCTACTGGGTAGGGGGGCATGGAGTAGCCACCTGGTTGGGGCATGGGGTATGGAGGCTGGTTTGGAGATGGATAACCTAATGGACGTGAAAAAAGAAAACATGATGGGTTACACCAGGATACAGCACAGCAGTCCTGGGAATGAAGACAAAAAAAACACTGCACTTCCTTTAAATGTTTTCCAACAATCTTTCACATATCACAATGAAAGACTTTGTAGAAAAAATAAAAAAAACAGAAGTTGTCCTCTTGGTTTCCTGTTTGTGCTTAAACCCTCATATCAGACAAAGAACTGTAACTGTGACCGATGAGATTTGAATAATCTGTTTGCTTAATGCTATTTTAAACAGCGATAACCACACACGATTCTGTGGTGAGTGTTTATTCAAATAGCAGAGTAGTAAATTAGCTTGTAATAGACAATTATCCTTAATATACTAGTGCATTACAAAAATTTGAACATGGAGATGTGGATTTCATTTTCCAGCAGGATTTGGCACACTGTACCAATTGGTCTTATATTAAATTCTAATTTTCTAAAACACTGATTTTCACTGGCTGTAAGCCATAATCATCAACCATAAAATAAAAAACACTTAAAACAGATCACTCTCTGTGTAATACATCTATATATGAGTTTCACATTTTGAACTGAATTACAAAAATAAAGTACATTTTCAATGATATTCTAATTTTTTGAGATGCACTAGTATAGTTTAACAATATTTTATACAGTTCTTTGCTTTTTTATTGTTCTCTATGTTATCATTCCATTTCTGCAATGATGCGATACAAAATATTGATATACTAAAGTATTGTGATGTTAAGTTTTGCAATTCTGTATCAATATTTTTTAAAAATGCAATAGCGATTTTTAATTAATAGCGTACATGCAAAGGTTTCAGACAGTGATTCATTTTGTGTTGTGTTCAAAACTTGACTGCTAAATATCAGTGGTATACTTTATCTTTAGATATCATCATTCTGAATTAATAAAATGTATACTTTTCTTAGATTTGATACATATGGTGGTGCTTTTATACTAAAAATACGTTTTCCTAAAATGTATTTTAAAATCTAACTTATCATCTAACTTAAAGTATTGCAATATATTGTGACATAATGAATCGTAACATCTATATTGTGATACATATCTTATAACAAAGATCTTGCTAATATACAACCCTAACTTGCAATATTACTGTGCTGTTCCCATTAAAACAAATTCAGACAAATGTTTCCACTGAGGTACAATAAGATACCATATCAATCAGACCAAAATGCAACATGTGATGCAAATTATATTTGGCCAAAATATCATTTAATAGCTTTAGTACTTCACATTCATATCAACAAATATGCTCATCTCTCAAAACTGTGTCTGTCTGCCCAGCGCTGGCTGGGATAAACATTCTCCTGCCACATCAGGTTACTGAGATCTCCTGAGAAACACACAATGGATCCTAACATCAGCTCTAATGGGGATTAGGAAGTCACTTGACTGTCCAGGCAACGACAGAATGCAGTCTAGGGACAAGCTTGGTTTTCTGACTGCTGATGTCCTGAGAGAGATCTGCAGTGCTGACCAAAGAGGTTTCTTTTCTGACCAGAAAACACACGAGTGAGGTGTCTCCAGTAATTAATGGTCTTTTGCCAAGCTGAAAATAAACGACTGGAGGCACCAAATGCAAATACCTGAACAATAGCTAACAATAAATCACCCTCTAGTGGCATGACTTTTAAAAGTGACTTACTTTATGTTCAGGTGGTCTCAGTTAAAGCATTAGAGATGCATGTTGGCTCATTTACTCAAACATTTATCATTATATAGTGTCATATACTACGTATGGCGAAAGTCGTATATACAGTAGTCATATAATTACATATAAGTAAATGCTACAAAAAGAAAGTAGAAACATTGTAAATGTGCCTTATAAATGTTATAGTGTATTTATCTTAACATAACTGATTAATTTGGGGTTCAGCACATGGAAGCATATTTAGGATAATATGGTGTCATTGATAGTGGAAAGCAGCACTTCATCTGTAGACTCTACTAGCTACAAGTTCTTGATACCACTGAGGCTTTCGTAGCGGCAAGTGGGCATATATGCTAGGCTAAAGGCTAATGCTAGCCTTTTGCTATCCCTTCAATCCGTTGTTTATTATCTCGAAAACAATCTGTCCTACCACATCACTACTAGACTTTGCTAGTTATAGGCACACTAGATGCCACAAGAACAAAGTCTTGTTGCCAAGTTTTTTTTTTACATAGACAAACAAAGATCCATGCTAAGCTCAAAGTTAAAGCTAGCTTTTTACCATCTCTTCTATCAATTCCCTTTCGTCTGACAAGCAAACTAATCTAAACACATATCAGTAGAAAAAGTGACAGTTTATTTTTTACCAGTAAGACTCAAGAAAGGGCAATCCAGGGAAGCGAATGTAAACAAAGCTAAATGCTAAGCTGGCTACAATCTATTCAGCTTGCTAACAGCACATAACACTATCACACTAAAAGGACACAATAAGATGACAGCAAAAGTACTTAGTAAGACTGAAGAACACTCATAATGTTTTTGTTACAGTGTTAAATCTATACTATATAATATGTGGCTTCTGTGAGCATCATGTAGTGCTATAAATCTGTGAAAGCATATATTAGTACCAAATTAAACATTTGTTAAACATAACATTTATTCATTGCTATTTTATTCTTTACAGGAATAATGGCTTAAAGGCGTCACCGTGAAGGTCGAGAAGTTGTTCTGCCACAGTGCTCAGTCTGACAATAACACCCAATGTGTCAGCGCCTGATAAAGGCGAGAGTTTCATAATGATCACATCTGAATGTGAAGTTGCCATTATCTCTCGGTTCTACTTAGCATGTTTGGCCCCACCTGATTGGCTGACTGAGATGAAAGGCTGTAAAATCTGATTGGTTAATTAAGATGCGAGTCTTATGGAGGACCATGAAAACAAAATCGGATCGCTTTGCACTCTTTAACATTTGAATTCTGGGATCTTTCAGAAAATGAAATTTCAAATGCACAGCCATTGAAAGCAAATGCATTTTAGACGTTTTTCATTTTAATTCTGAGACACTTGTTGATTAGTAATTTTTAACTAAGAACAATGGCTGCCCACAGCTCCTGGCATGTGTTCTCACTTCATCACTGTGTGCGTGTGTGTCATCTAAGTGTGTTCACTGGTGTGTATGCGTGTGGTCATGAATGGGTTATAGGCGGAGGCCATATTCTATTTGTGTCCAGCACATGCATGTTGTATATGGCGGTCTTGTCTTGTCTTGTCTAAATAAATAATTTACATCTCTGTGTAAATTAAATATCAGTAATAAAACATCAAATGTCAAATGAAAATGGGATATTAAATTTTATTTCTGCGCTCAAACTTTTATGTATGGGTGAAACATTTCAATTCAAACTTAGGATTTTGCATATTACATTTTCTTTTCAATTTTGGTACTGATATGCTTCCATATAAAATCATATATAGGGAAAATCAGTATGTTTTATTCTATTGCAAAATAACAAACTTGTAAACAAACTTGTAACATCACATCTGAGCATTTTACACCAAAAAAGCACATGCTTATTATGTAACCATAACACATAACATAAACAATAAATGCATTATTTGAGATTTGATTAGAACTAATACTGTGGACAATTAGTAATCGCATACCCCTTCAGTATATCAGTATTTAAATATTTTTGTCAACATTTAATTGAAGTAATTTGAGGAGGAAGAGAGAATTCCTGTAAAACGCACTACACAACTCTACTTTTTACCAGATGTTTCTTAATGAGAGTTCTTGCAGTGATTGTAACAATGAGCTTCAATATGAGGCAGTAAAGCTGCGGTGCCACAGTTGAGTGTGATGCAACCATTAGCATAAACCTGCAGGAAGGGCAAGAAACCCAACACAATCAAATTACCCACAATCTCTGCCCACAAGACAATGTAGTTATTGAGTTTGTGCTATTGTAATTCATAAACTGAATAACACATGAGATATTTAAAGATGCTATTGTAAAAGCTATTCTGAAACAATAGTTGTGGGCTGTAGGTGTGACACTGAGGACAAATGTATCATATATTTGGAAAGTAACTAGGGCTGGTTGATACAATTCTTGTATCTATGTATGTATCTTGTATTTATTATAGTTTGACATGCAGACAAAACGCATCAGCAGTGGCAGATTCTGCTATTCAAATGCTCATACATAGTTTCATGCATAGTACAGTGATTTTCATTAAATTTATCCTGCACATCAGTGTTTTTTACACTCTCTGTAATGAAATGTACAGTTGGGTTGGTGTTTTTTAAGAACTGATGTTTTCCTCGATATGCTGATTTATCACGGTGTGTTGAAATAACGATATATTGTCCAGCTCTACAAGCAAGTTCTGAACTAGTTTCAGAAAAGGGAGAATTATTAAACAAAGCTATTCATTGAATGGAACTTCTAATGAATAACCTGGTCCATATTCATTGAAAACACGCGCACACATGCATACATATTTTTTTTGCCTTAATAAAGTATTAAGGTTTGGTTTAAAAAAAAAAATACCCTACATGCCGAAATTCCACCCACCCCCACACATAGCCGAGCAGATTTCTGATAAAAGAGGAATTTCTGGAAGAAAGCAGGAAAAACTGCTTTACCTGGAGCAGACATGTTGTAGGGCGACTGAAGGGCAGCTGACTTCTTCTTTTAATGAAGGATCTGAGGCTGAAACATACAAAGAACAAGATATTTAAACACATTGTATTTTCAGACTTATATAAATATAGCTTAAAGCAAAAACAGATGCAGGCCTATAACATTCCAACGAGAGTTTTTTTTCTAAAAAAAAAAAAAAAAAGGTTAAATGTGAGATATGTGGGGAAAACCTACATGGCAGAATGCCCAGAAGGAACACACACACACACACAAACACACACACACACACTTTAAATATGTCGGAGCAGCTCCACTTCAGGGTTGCCAGATGTTGGTAGCCTATAGCTGAACACACTGCGCTTATTCACTTAATAGAAGCTGAAGCTGCACATGAAGATGCGTGACGTCAGCGCGGGTGGGTGCGGTGAGCGAGCCCCACCCCCTCACCACCAGTGGTCCATTAGGAGATTAAAAATTAAAATAAAAAATATGAACGAAAACAATGACGTTCGCGTTAAACAAAACTACACAAAAATGGACTAAAAAAATACAAGATTTTTTTTTATTACAAACTTGTTAAACTAATTTAATTATTAATTTAAATCAATATTTTATATTTGTATTTATTTTACATAATATTTGTAAATAAACTGTATGTATATGATGTATACTCACATAAAAAATTAACATTAATTATTATTCGTTTTATATAATGATAATATCAAAACCCTATTTGAACTTATTTAAACAAACATTTTCATTAAAGAAAAAGATAATCTCCAACCTGCAGTGGCCTGACTGAACAAATAAGTATTGGGAATATTTAGCCAACATAACCCAAATTTAAGGTTTAACTGGTTAATCCTGCATGTGTTTTACTGGAAATGCAGAAAGAAACCCCCCCCCCCCCCCCTCTCTGAACTCCCCCGCCCCTCTCACTCAGACACAACAAGCAGAAAAACAAACGCAGATATTCCTGTTTCTGCTGTTTCTGTGCTCTGTTAGGGCGGTGTGTGTCGCAGTTCTCACACTACAGACTGTGGTTGTGTAAAAAAAAAAGCGCAAACAAAGAGAAAGTATAGCTGAGAAAGAGCCTCACCTCTCTGCCAGTGAAAGTGGTCTTCAGTTCAGAGGAAAATCTTCACCCAAATCCCGCCAAACTGCAGAATATCAACACCAACACCTACAAAAACACGGGTAACATCGAAAACCCCTGTATATCCTGTGGTCCCTCGGTTTACCGTGCTCTGCAGTGTGACCCGAGGCTGTGACTGAGAGAACGAGAGATCACTCCGCCCAAACATAAAATATTTCTGTTCCTGAAGAGAGCAGCCCTCCCCCTGACTGACGCGCCTGAAGAGAAAGTCACCAGACTTCACTTAAAGCTCGATTAGAGGATCCAGACCTTCAACATGATCAACGTGTTCAACATGTTCACCATGCACACAAACAAACCCGGGAATTTATCCAACAGGAGCTTCAGCTGAGGAAAAAAACTGTTTTCCAAATTCTGTATATAATAATGCTGTTTTTGTATTTATAAAATATGATAATAATTGTGTGGTTCAAACTCGCCTCTTGACAGAAAAACATCTGCCTGAATTTAAGCGCGATGCAGAAGCGCCATCTTCAGTCTGATTCTCTTTATTAATGATTCCACTTTCTCTTCTACAGCAGGAGCAGCTATTTCTCCACCAGAGGGAGACACACACACACACACACACACACACACACTGATCTACTAAATCTGAATACTGAAACTCATCACTCGTCTCGTACAGTGTTATGAAAAGTTTGTGTGGGCACCCCTGATCAGTTTCATAATTTTCCTTTAGAAATCATTGGTTGTTCAGATTAGCAATTTCAGTTTAATATATCATATAGCAGATGAACACAGTGATATTTGAGAAGTGAAATGAAGTTTATAGGATTTTCATAAAGATAATTATTTAAACAAAAGCTGAAATAACAATGATATTTGATGTTTTCTGTTTTAAACGAGTGTAGACTCTACTTGTTTCTCTGGTTTAAAGGACAGTAAACTCTATATGCTTCTCTGGTTTAAAGGATGGTAGACTATCGTTTTGTTTGGTTTAAAGGATGGTAGACTCTATCTGTTTCTCTTGTTTAATTGATGGTAGACTATCAGTTTTTTTGTTTGTTTAAAGGATAGTAGACTCTACCTGTTCAGTTTAGTTTAGTTTAAAGGATGGCAGACTATCAGATTATTTCTATTTTAAAAGAGGGTAGAATATCTGTTCTAGGTAGACTATCTGCACAGGTAGAGACTCTTCTTTCTCTGGCTTAAATGGTGGTTGACTTTCTGTTTTTTTCTGGTTTAAAAGATGGTAGACTCTACCTGTTTGTCTGATTTAAAGGACGGTAAAATCTACCTGTTTCTCTCGGTTAAAGGACGGTAGACTGATTTTTTCTGAATTAAAGGATGGTAGACTATCTGTTTCTCTGGCTTAATGGATGATACACTATCTGTTTTTTTCAGGTTTAAAAGATGGTAGAGTCTACCTGATTATCTGGTTTAAATGATGGTAGACTCTCTTTTTTTGTTGGTTTAAAGGATAGTAGACTCTACCTGTTTCTCTAGTTTAAAACATGGCATGACTATCTGATTTTTCTGTTTTAAAAAAGGGTAGACTCTACCTGTTTCTCTTGTTAATAAATGGTAGACTATCTGTTTTTTGTTTGTTTGTTAAAAAGATGGTAGAGTCTACCAGTTTCTCTTGTTTAATTGATGGTAGACTATCAGTTTTTTGTTTGTTTATAGGACATTAGACTCTATCTGTTTCTCTAGTTTAAAAGATGGCATGACTATCTGTTTTTTTCTGTTTTAAAAGAGGGTAGACTCTACCTGTTTCTCTGGCTTAAGTGATGGAAAACTCTACCTGTTTCTCTGAATTAAATGATGGTACACTATTTCTTTTTCTGGTTTAAAGGGCAGTAAGCTCTATCTGTTTATCTGTCTTAAAAGAAGGTAGATGATCTGTTCCTCTGGTTTAAAGGATGGTAGACTATCTTTTTTCCGGTTTAAGGGATGGTAGATTTTCTGTTTTGCTCAGCTCAGCTAAACTATTAATGAGGAGACAGGCCACTGACCGCTGTGTGAATATGAAATCTCTTAACACCTATAATGGAGCCGGTTCAAGGATAAAGTTCAGGAGAAACAGCCAATCAGCTTGCTGGATTTGCGGAGCAAGCTGGAGAGTGGGGACTTATTGTAAGCTATAATGAACCACAATTCATTTAGTTAGCTAGAAGCTGGATGTTGTGGATAGCCAGAATTAAGTACAATACTTTCTGTAGTTTAAAGCAGTTTCTTAACCTTGGTCTCTGCCCTAAAATTGTATGTTTTCCACCGGATCCAACTGATCAGCTAATAAACAATCCTTTACTGAGTGTACCTGTTGAAACCCCTTTGTCCCCTATGGACCATAAATCAATCTTTATGTATATCCAGGAGTGTATTAGACACATCATACCACCACTTACTTTATTAAGTGCCTTTAAACAGAGAAAGCTCTAGAATATACATAATAGAGTAAATATGCAGTAGAATAAGCAAGAACAGGATTGAGAAACACTGTTCATTGAGAACAGATTGAGAAACTTCTGTTCATTTGTTGTTCAGAGTCAGACCACAGTAAGACCACATGTCCTGAGTAAATAGAGGAATTCCAGACAAATCCAACTTCTTTTTCTTTTCTTTTGTTTTCTGTAATTGTATGTTTTGCGCAACTATACAGCCACCTATTCAAACGTTTTAAAAGTAGTTCATTTTAATAGGTGATTTGCAAACGTTGCAAAATTAATTTATTTTAATAGTTCAGGGTCATTGTTAGGGTTTGTTAAAGTTTGTTCTAATCTTAATTATTGTTTATTTTGCAGGAGGAAATGTGGAGAGGACTGAAATGATCAAAAGAAAAACAAGTTAGAAGAAGCAAGACTATGTAAAAACATACAGGATATATCAGTAATTCAATTAGTATCATTAATCATTTGAAAGTTTACAATATATAGACAGCTCATTTATATAACTGATAAATGAGCTGTCTATATATTGTAAACTTCCAAATGATGAATGATTTTTTTTAATCTTTATTTATTTATTTATTTTTTGTTAGTTTGTTTGTTTGTTTTTTTGTTTTATGTTGTTTTGTGTCACTACATTTTTTAATATACATACATATATTTATATATTTTTCTAGTGATTGTTTAAATGCAAGACACAGGATGTGATTTTTTCTTTTCCTCTTTTCTTTATTATCTGTTCTTTATGTTTTTTTTTTTTTCAAAAACTGAAATAAACTAAACTAAACTAAAAGTATTAATTGTGTAGGCCCCTTTGGACTAATATTATTAATATTTATTTCAATCAATCAATTTGTTTTAGTGTGTCATAAAAGGTAGAATAATAATTTAGAAACAAGTGACTTGTTTACATTATTAGATTGTTACATAAATTTCCATTGTTGATATATTGTTTTGCATACTTTTTATTGAGGAATGAATTTACTGAATATATCTGGTCCATGTCCTTTAGTAAAAGCTCATGATACTATTCTTAGGTCACCAACAGTCATTTCGCAAAAAAATATATAACTAAACATTACAGTGTTAAACAATATATATTGGGATAATTATAGTAAAAAAAAGTATGTATAATTAATTAGACTGAGCCTCAGATCTTTACATATCCAGGCAATGCCCCTGCTAGACTCTACTTGGTCCTCTGGTTTAAAGAAGAGTAGACTCTGTCTTTTTTTTCTGGTTAAAGGACAGTAGACTCTATCTGTTTCTCTAGTTTAAAAGACAGTAGCCTCTATCTGTTTCTATGGTTTAAAGATTTTAGGCTCTTTCTGGTTGTCTGGTTTCTCTGGCATAAAAGATAGTAGACTCTTCCTTTTTTCTGATGTAATAGTCTTTGCTATGATTCTTAAAAGTCCAGGTCCAATTATGGGTAAATGCATTCTGATTAGTACAAATAAGAAGATATCTTTTGAGATCGTTTTTAAATACTAGTAATGTGCACAAAAATATGCCATCCCGGCAAAATGCCTATAGACAGAATGGCTTTATAGATCTGTAGATTTGATTTAAGTACACATTTCAAATCTGTAAAAGGATATTACAGAGTTCTGTACAGAGACTTTTAACTAGTAAAATCTGTTTTCTACATAGGCCGTTGTTTTTGAAACAACAAATATAGTAAATTAAGAACAGGCTGCTTTGAATGTATTATGTTTATTTTTATATATATATGGACTGTACATTCACATACACTTATAATACACATATCACAAATCTTTAGCAGTATTTAGGTATTTATTTAGGCTCCTTACAACCTCTTAAACATTAAGAACAGTTTATTTCTTCATTGTGTTCCTATTAAACAGTGAATTGCTTTTGTAGATTTTGTAAATTGATTCAACTGCCACAAAATGCAAGACAGTTTAGTGAAGTGTAATAAAGAGTCCAGTGAAATTAAGTAGCAATCTTGACAGTGTTTACACATAACACACAGGAATAAAAACAGACATAATTTACTTAAGCTTAAACTGATTTAAATAATAGGTTAAAAAAGATTAACTACAGAACATTAAAAGTAGCTGAGACAAATTTCAATCTAAATCATTTAAATCTTAACTTAAATGAGTCTGAGATATTGCACTGAGAAAAAAAGCCATTTTATTTAACTGCTAAAAATCACTGTTTTTACAAACAAGTAACGTAGGTAGTGAATATGCTAATATAAAAAAAAGGTTATAAGTTATAAATACTCAAAGATAAAACCTCAATAATATTTTGAAGAGTACATTTTACGGTAACTGTAGTACAGCAAAAGGGGGGAGGGTATATGGTGGGCTTGAAATTTTTCAGCAAGAGTACTTTTTAATTATTTGAGAAGTGCACTTTGGTTTTCTCATGAAGTTTTAAGCTCTGAGATTCTTGGGCTGTTTCATTGCTGCTGAACCTATTCTCTCCTCTCTGGCAGTCTGATGTTTGCTTTCAAGAATTTTCTGATATTTAAATAATTCATTCCTCTCTGTACCAGTGAAATGCTTCACACATGATCAATTAGAGAAGTTAGAGAGACTTTTAGGTATTTATTCAGGTACTACTGCATGAAATACAAGTGCACCAACACTCCATAGCTTACTGAATCTTCCTGAACTATTGGCCTTTATTGTAACCCTACCCTACATTTTCTTTTTCAATTTGACACTCTCTCTTTCTGTCTTAATTCTTTTTCCTGTTCTAAATTACATTGCAAAAAAGAGAAAACAAATACCTAAAAGAACACATTTCATGTGCATGTGGCTGCTGATTGTTGGGACATCGTTTAAAAAATATTTGGGTAGTATTTTTATTTAAGCTTTCAAATGTTCCCCCTGGGCTTTCCTAATAATTGCTGCGAAGAAGCCATAGCCATTAGAAACTAATTCAGGTCTAAGGTTATTGGTAAACGTTATATAAAATAGTAGTTTGAGATCTCAAATTTGTATCTTTTTATTTATGTACAATACAAAAATAATGCACTAATGCAAATAATGCAATTTAAAACAATTGGAATATAATGTCCATGTCTTATCTTAATGACTTCTGGAGATCAGTTCATTTTCTACTCACTTTACTATTCACAGAAACCGAGAGGCTGAGGGGCACCCAGACTTTTGCATGCCACTGTATTGATACGTTTTTATTACGCACACTCGCAATTCATACTTTAACTACAGTAAAATCTTTACAGTAGATATCTTGATATATTAAGAAATTATGTAATATAGTTAGGTAGTCCTTCATGTATTTGTGAAAATATGAGTGTTATTTAATTGGCAGTTAAGATCCCTTTAAAATGCATTAAAACAAAAATGATATATTTACATTTGATGTAATTCAGTTTGTCTTAAGTTACTAATGTGTGTACTTTAGAGACTTCCTGTTTCCCTGAGGAAAAGCCCACATCCATCAGCATGAGGAAAGCAAAAGAACTAAAAGCAGTAATGAGGCTGCTTAAACAATGGGTACAAAAATAAATGGGGCTTTAAAAATACCAATATTACTAATCTGCGAGGAAAAAGGACACGGTCCCATCTCATCCCACAGTGATGAAAGATAGTGAGATGAAGGACAGTGAGAGTCGGGTATAATCCGCAGTTTGCAGACAAGCCAAGAATGAAATGGCCATCAGTGCAATTTTTTAAACCATTTATTTGTAATTATTTTGAATTGTTAAGCCGAAGCAGTATGAGACTATCCACCTGCATGTTTTAGGAGATAAAAAATATAATAAAATCAAAGAAATATTAATGTAGTAAAAAGTAAAGGTTTTTTGTTTGTGTGTAAAACCAGTCTGTGTTAGAGCACAGATATGTTTCTGATTTCCCCCCAAGCCCTCAGTCAAAGCATACATTCATTTAGATTCATCACCAGCAACAGATTAAGTGTCTTAAGTGTTAATATTATTTTCTATTACTGCTACAATATTATTAGCAAATTCATTCTTACTATCCCAGAAAGAATGGCAACTTTATAGAGAGTTTTATAAATATATTTTTTTAAGAATGTTTTTAAGTGGATGGTACTGTGAATGCATTATATTTCAATATATTATTGAGCTATTGGTCCATTTATCATGAAATTATGACTCAAGAAATGATCAAATGTCAGATTTAAATGATCAACATTTTATCAAAATGGCAAAAAATGTAAACTAAAATCAACTAAAAGTTTTTTGGACAGCAAGGATTTACGTTATTTGGATAACAGTATTGGGTCCACCTGCTTAATCATTGTTTCGTCCAAAACCAAGGAGATTATCTTGCTTTTTGTTAGAGTTACTATAGAAAAACTATCTCCGCTGTTCAGAAATGGATTTTCACTAAATGTTGGAGTATTGTGGAGTTGGGAAAATGAAATACTGTACAGTTTGTGTTCTGTCAAAAATGTCTTTATTGAAAAGCAGGGCAAATACTTAAATGTGATGATGATCTCTTCAAGAACAAACAGTAATAAACTGCACTGATCAGCTAAACTATGGAAATATATTACAGATGGATTTGGAAATCCATGGTGACTCAGCAGTTGACCTGATTTTATACAGAACTTTTGAAATCCATGTACTTTGCAATACTCAATTGTAAAACAATACTATGGGAAATTGAAAAAAATTATTTAGATACAAAATAATAAAAATACTGAGAGTATTGAAAGTAAGAATACTTGCACACAAGAGTTGCACACAATTTTTATGACATTTATTTCATGACATTTACACTGTGAATACCCATCTTCTACTCCCAAATGTTTAGTCTAATGTTTACTTATTAATTTAATCCATACCACTGTACATTTTGTTTGTTTAATATATTTAGTATTAGTGTTAGCTAGTTCTGTCTGATTTTTGTACTTGTGAACTTTACTGTTAGAGTTTAGGACAGGTCTGTCTTATTTGTTAGTCTGTCTTAGGTATGAGCGTTAGTCATGTCTTGTCATGTCATCCCAGCGGGATGGTGAGAAACATAATTTCAATTACTTTGTATGCCTAGTACATGTGAAGAATTGACAATAAATTCACCTTTGAATTTGACTTCGAACTGCAGTTACCATACCTTGAAAAAGTATTCATACCCCTTCAATTTTTCAACATTTTATTTCATTGCACCCACAAACTTAAATGCATTTTATTAGAATTTCATGTGAGACACCAAAACAGAGTAACAAGTAATAGTGAAGTGAAAAGAAAAGGATTTATTGCTTTTTTGCCCTTTTGTCTTTGCAATATAGCCAACTTATTGTCAGAGTAGTTAGAGAGGGTCTGTAAATAGCAATTTTCAATTCAAAAACAGATAGAAAACTGGAACAAATAATTTTCGAACAAATGACCTTCATTTAAACATATGAAATATTTGTTTTAGTTCATTTTTAAACATTAATTTAATGGATTAATTATAGATAGACTTTAAACATTCATTTATATCTTTTTTATACTAAGTCAATAGTTTCCATATTATTATTATTTTTTCAATGACTTCACACTAGATGCTACACCATTGTTATGAAGATTTAGCTTTAATGGTATGATGGATGATTCATTCTGGTTTGCTAATGCCTCTCTGATTATGATTTCAGAGCTATTGTTTGGATTGCTATCACTCTAGAGTCTTAGTGCTTCACAGCTTAGTTCTAGAGGGCTTTATACCCCTATAGAGGACATTTTGCGTGGGTTATTCAGACTTTATAGGCTGTTGTGCAGCTATTCCAGAGTGTCTGATTCTAGCATATTGAATGATATTCATATGAATGATGAATAAGTATCCAGATTTTATTACAATAAAGTGAAAACTCAATGTTGAAGAGTTTCAGTGAACCCAAGACATGCCTTAGCGACAGCTGTTCTATATTTATCTCTGCTGATCACTCCGGGTACTTATAGGGCAGAGATCTGAGGGTGGAGTGGGGGGGTTGGCTGGTGGTAGCAATGATCATGCACACGCGCACACTCAGACTTTTCTCTTTTTTCTGCCTTTTTTTTTGGAGAGGGGTACTAATTAGAGTAATTGGCGCCAACTTAACTGGGCTCAGACTGTGTTGACAGACTCCAGGGCGGGCTTGTGGAGCATGTGTAGTACAGAGAGTTTATTTACACCATTCTTTATCTGTCAGCGGCCTCTCAGTGTTTGGTGGTCCAGGAGGCCAGAAATAGCATTAATTAGGATAGGGCGGGAAAAGAGGAAGAGTGAAAACGTGTCGGACGGCTGGTAGGCCATCCACGAGGCCTCGTCTCTTTCTCACTGTGTGTACTCCATGCCATCCCCTGTGGACAAGCAGAGTTAGATGAGAAGCCACCGATGAAATTGCAGAGACAAGGTTATCAGATTGCCTTTCTGACCACACACAGAGACCACAACCCACTACACATCCCTGCAGATCCCTGATTTCTTTCAGAACTTTCAGTGAAAGTTACTATTACCTAATAAATATGCAGCAGTAGTAGACAAGTTCTTTTTAAGGAAATCTCCATGCTTTCAGAATGTTAAAAAATTGTTATCAATTTAGCCTGTGCACTGAAAAAACAATTTTTATAATTTTTTTTTAATATAAATCATTTAACTAAACTCAGTCATCATTTTGCTTTTTAAGTTAAAATTTTAAGTTCATTCAACTCATTCAAGTTATCATTTCAATTTGAAAATATACTTGTAAATATATAACAATTTTAACTTAACTAAATCAAAGCTGGAAGATAACTTGAATCAGTTAAGTGTATTCAACTTAACTAAGTTTTGTTCACAAAATAATAGTTAAATTAACTCAACGTTTTTTTTTTTTCCAAGTATTGTGGGCTTAAGAAATTCTTTTTATTTAAAAATATTATATATATAGGTATTCTCAAAATATTTAGCATATTTTTAAAGACCTGACAGCATAATTCTCTAAACTCATTTTATTGAGTTGTACTGGTCGGTAAGTTCACTCAACTTGATAATATTAGTTCTCCTGACTAAAACACAATCACATTTGAGAGTGTAAACAAATATATATGTATATATATTTATTCTTCAAATATTTAGCATATTTTCTAAAGATGCCAATACTGACAGCATAATACTGCAGCAACAAAAAAGTGAATAAAGGTAACTTGCCTTTACACCCTACAACACTAAAGCCTAGCAATTACCACATATATTACTCTAATGCATGCCTAGGATAAGGTAGCTTTGGGCAACAGACAACACAAAGATGGTAAGTAAGAGAGAGACCACACGCATTATGCATATACAGTATATAAGAGCCAGGAGCCTATAGGAAAGCTGTATGAAACAACACTGTAGAAAGAGCATTGACACATGCAGTAAACTAAAGTTTGTTTGAAATCACATTTTTTCATTGGCTCAACAAGCATTTTTGGGTTTTCAGGTTCTCTGAACTCATTTTATTGAGTTGTACTGACCCAACTAAAACATAAAATAACTTTTTAAAGTGATTCGAATTTAGGTGCCCTAAGCCTGAAGCATTTCACCAATTGTCATTGGGAACTGTCAGCTGAGTTTTAGACATGTTTTGACTCTCTTTAAACCTTGTACTAACAATTACCAACCATGGGCTTTTCTAAAGTATATGTTAGCATGTGAGCTACTCAGCCATGGAATCTCATTCCTTAAAGCTCCCTACTCTCTTAAGCAAATCTGAAGGCCACACGAAGTTAAAGTTTGAATATCTGTAGTAATTGACTCAATCACTTGTTATTTTACATTGATAGTGTGACTTGCTGCTATTCGAAGATGCTTTCTCTTTGTTATCATATCACTGACAGTTGGCTGTGGAATATTTAGTAGTGAGGAAATTTCACGGCTGGATTTGTTCCACAGGTGGCATCCTATCACAGGATAATGACCCAAAATACACAGCTAAAAATACCCATTCTGAAGTGGCCTTCTATGAGTCCTGACCTAAATCTTATTGAGCATCTTTGGAAGGACCTGAAACATGCTGTCTGAAAAAGGCCCTTCAAACCTGAGAAAACTACAGCAGTTTGCTCATCAGGGGTGCGACAAAATACCTGCGGAGAGGTGCAGAAGTCTTATTGACAGTTAGAGAAATCGTTTGATTGCAGTGACTGCCTCAAAATATTGAGTTAAAGGTAACATTATCATTTGTGTCCAGGCCTGTTTTATTTGTATATATTTTTTAAAATAATTCTGTTGAAGCGTGGTTAAAAAGCAAAGACTGACTTTCATTTGTTCATTTTTTATAGCTTTTTATTTATTATTAATTTGTCAGATTTAAGTTTTTTCTGTAACCATTTTGGGTTTTTAGTATTAGTATTGATAATCTGACAGGAAATGTGTTAATTAATATATATAATTTTGATATTATATAATAAAATATGTAAAATATTTGTGTGTTGTTTTTAACATTTATATTTTTAATTCTACAATTTATTGAATATAAAACAACAAAAAAGTGATAAGAAGTGATATTAAACTGTCCAGCTGTACATTTTACAGTATTGCACTGTAAAATGATTGATAGGTAAAAACATTATTTACATTAAAACTTGAACTTTCTTGGACTATAATTGTAACCACTGGCAGGTAGTAACACTTCTACTAATTTGGTGCTTTAAAGAAAGTAACCTTTCTGCAACAAGCTGAATTTTCTCTGTTAATTTACTGTTAAATTGAAGGTAGTTGATATTTTAGGCTGCTTGGTAACATCATTTGCTTATATTTTACATAATGTGTAAAGCATTTAGCAATATACAGTATATTTTTGCTAAATTCAAATTTAAAGTAAAATTATTGTGTGAAGTAATTGATATAACAAAAACGTAATTTAAATTAATTTACAATTTTGGTACAACAAATTTTAAGGCAACCATATTTTTTAATGGTTTAAGTAAATTCAATGTATCCAGGCTTACACTGTAATATTCAAACTAAATTGAATGATAAGTGCTAGTTATTACAGGAATAATTACATTATAAATTATTATAAAAAAGGTAATCAATAATACTTTCTGTGTATTTGCTTCCTCCTATAATTATTTAAGAGTTTGTTCCACAAACTATTTTAAACAATCAGAGCCAACATCAATACAATAAGCTTAGGAAAAATCCTAATTAATAAAATATTCACATTTATTAAAACCTTTTTACAATATTAAAGGGGGAAATGATTATTAAATAAAGATCTACTCATTGTTTTATTAATGCAGTTTATATGTCTACCAGAAGTACTTGTTTTATTTAATGTTTTTTACGATTGTGGGCACAGGACTTTTTTCAGGCACTTGTTGACCTCTTTACCTTCTCCACCCAGTTCCATCTGGATTAAAACAAAAGTGTAAACAGTTTTCTCCAGCACATTCTCGCATTGGCTTGTTCTTCTTGAACTCTAGGAAGGATGAAGTCACACACTCAACCCCCAACCCCCCCACACCTACCCCTTCACCTCCACCCCATAATGACCCTTCCATCCTCTGCACATATAAACCCACCCCAACTTCACCTCTACAAAAACCAGAAGACTTGGAGAACAGCATCACAAACTAACCAAAGGACTCTCTGAGCAGATTCACCCAGCTGAAGACAAGATCTGAAGAAGAAGACGAAGAAGAAGAAGATACTGAGAAGGTAAAAAGGACAATGCATGGTTTAGTCTTTCTTAGAAAGAAACTGTAGATTTAATTTCCAATAATTTGCGGAATAATATGTAAGGCATTTTGAATTGCTTTATTTTTGAATGTTTAATAAATAGTAAATGCACATTGTTGCTAGATGTCTATAAATAAATAATTGCACTTGTAAAAACAAAGGTACCAGAAAGAACTTTATAAGTGATGCCATTAAAGAACCAATTATAGTTTTACTTTTTTTTTTTGGAAAAGAAATAGGACAATGTTACCATAAACGTTCTTCACACGTCTCTTTACATGTTACATATGTTTTTTGGAGAACTAAAAGATAGTCTTCTATGACATTACTACAAAAAAAAGCATTATTAGCATTATTTAGAAGGAATCATTTATTGGTTAATTTTATTTTTATTAATATGAATATGAAGAATGTATGAGTGTTCTTTCAATAACATTATTAATAGACTTGTGGTGTTTCCACTGTGTGTTCTCCCAGATGGTGTCCCACAAGTATCTGCTGCCTGGTTTTGCTCTTTGCTTCTTAGTAGATGAGCTGTATGCATTCCTGCTACCAGACAGACTGCGGTTGGCCAGAGTAAGTGTATCTGGAAATGTTTGTTTGATAATAATTGTGTAATAATTTCTTTTAAATAAATGTTTAATATTGCAGAGTGAATGGAACACGAATTTTAGCCATACTGAACTTACAATATTAAAGATACATTTTAGGTACTCCACGTTTGAGCCTTTAATGTGCAACACTAATTTCCTAACTAAGAATTAAATTGTACTTGTCTTGTTCTAATGTATTCTCCTTCTTTTTAGAACACCCACAGACTCAGCCGGGACGTGTCTCCTCACCTCTCTGAACTCACTGACCTGGCTGAGTTCATGCCAGACAACGGTGGTGAAATGACACAGGACTGGGACCCCAAACCTGCGAAATCCTTCACTGCCCACACTTCACCTGTAGAACACATTCCACCACCCCCGAAACCTCAACACCGCAACAACAAAGACAAGAGGTGAGTTTTTATTAAGTAGAAATATGTATATTCGGATTCTTACAATGTTGAGTCACCAGTTATTATGTTTATCTGTATAGATCTTCAGATATGCAAACTAACATATACATTTTTTTGCCAGCAGGGCGAGGGTTACTGTTCCCCTTGACCGCATTGGTAACTCCTACCTGTCCAGCAGAAACAGAAAGGTAAACTTTTAAATCTAAGTTAACTTGAAAGTCATGTTTAATATTAAGAACCACACACTACAAGAGACATGTCAACTTCATATTTACTTAAATTAACTTATTAACTCTTTATTATATCCTTCACAGGAGGAACCTGAGGAAAACCTGGCCTATTTTAACGAGTGATTAACTACGGACGTCCATACATCAACTGGATTTACAGACGCAGACAAAGCCTAGTCTTGAACTAACTAACAGCACCAGTGGGAATTTTCAGTTAAAAAGTCTTTAAGTGCCTATTAGGCTAAACTTGTATCCAGAAAACAAACTGTTTGTAGCATTGCGTGTGTGTATTTTGTGAGTGTTTTAACCTGTTATTTTGTTGTATGCATCATTGTCTTATTTATTACTATTTAATATCGCCCTCTAGTGGTCGGCAAACTGACAGACACTTGTGTACTCGTGTGCCCATGCTAAATAAAGAGTTTTTGAAAGCAGAACAAATGACTTGCGAAACCATTTCTGATAGGATCCCCAATAAAGAAAAGGTTTTATTTCTTCAGGTACAGTTAAAGAAAACATCAGATGCCAAAAATATAACATTTGCTTGGCTTTTCTCTTCGCTTTCATATATGTACAGTTCTCAAAGGATATGATATTTACAGAGTAAAATAGGAGAGGTGGGGGTGAGAGTCTACCTTTTGGGGATTTCAAGAGACCCCCACCTCACCAACCAACCAAAGAGAAAGCAAACGCCAGAAAGGGGGGTGGGAATGCCACAACATTTGCAGCATAAACTCTTCTGTACACAACAAAAAGAGAGCAGTTCTTCAAGCTACTTCCTAATAACAGCTTGTCATGGAAGTTACCCAATGCCTAATGGTGTGGGTGCAATCTTAACCAGTTCTCAGACAAGATATTATTAAAAGCTCATTTAGCTTTTTTAACAATAAATGAACAAATTGTAATTACAACTATTAACTTTGTGTTAACGGAGCTTTAACAACCATTGGGCTGCTGCAAAGCTCCTGCCATACACCATCCACTCGAAAGTCTCACAAAATTTAAACTTTCTTTGAAAAGTAAATCAAAATGAAATATTTAACGCACAACGTTAAACTGCTCACTCTATGCAGGAGAATGGGGAGTGGAGAAAGATAAATATTCCAATTTGAAAGATAACTGGTTGAATGAAGCCCATGAAAGAAGAAACAAAAGACAAAAAGAAAAAGAAACAGAAAAAAACAGTAGAATTGAGTGTCTGAAATTAGCTTGATAAAACAAATTTAACAAATAACATTCTCTGTATTGAGCACAGAGTGAGAACTGGAGTTGACAGCTAAGTGCTAGTTAATGAAAGGATTGCCATGGTGCTGCTGAAAAATCATACACAGACAAAAAAGCGCCAGTAACCTACAGACATTTACGTAATGCCTAGCGTTAATATCTCGCAATGCATATCGAAATTATTTTAAACAGATTTAAAACTATATTGAGACCAAACATTCATACTAATAGTGATGAAGTAAATAAAGTAATAACCTGTACATGGATAGTTTCTACATGTGGACAGGCAAAACTCACTGTTTACCTTCTTTACGCTCTGTTATTAGGAGACTGTTATAAATAAAAGTTGTCTGTTTTAATGTGTCAATCAGACTGTAGTATGCAAAGCTGCTTAAAAAGTTTTCCTGTGAACATGGAGGAATTAATCTGTTGATTTGAATATTTATGATTGTCAAATATGTAAATAATTCTTTGACGTGTGGAAGGGACACAAACCAGCAACACTGACTGCAGAAAAAAACTCTTCCTCAAAAACAGTGTGTTGTTCTCACATGGGATAAAAAAGGTGAAGGACGGGAACATTCAGGGCTTTCTTTCAGAGTGGGCATTTTCTCTAAGGGTCTTTTTTATGGCTCAACCGTCGTGCATCCCTGCATTTGTGGCAGTAGAAGATGTCGGGTACGTTGGACTTCTTGATTTTCGCACAGGAGAGATGCACCCATATGCTGCAGTGGTTGCACTCGATCATCGGCCGTCCAGCGAAGGGTTTCCCACAGTAGCAGGTGATCAAGTCCCACGAGTCGTCACCTATGGGTTAAACAGGATGGGTGTCAATACACAACATACCAACAATATTTACATCATAAACCACAAATATCTAACCAAATAAATTGCAGTCTATAAATAATTACGTAATGACATTTTATACTTGTACCTCTGCAGAGTGGACATCGACAATCAAACTTTAAATTAAAGTACACCTAAATATCTGCAGTTAAAATATATTAGTCAAAGCAAAGAGGTATTAAAAACTTTCAAAATACTATTTACTTAGTCATTTGTAATATAATACACTACAGAAAAAGCACACATGTACAACATTTGTGGGTCTTGTAGTGAATATGTTTATGCCTCCAAAATGTAAAGCGCAAACATTAAGTCTGTGCATCTGTTTGACACAAAACCAGACAGACGTCTGCGGAGCAGGCATGGCTTTTTTTGCTGAGTTCATGTTTTGGACATGTCAGCTGTATTATGGCACCCCCTAGTGACAAAGCTCCTCCTGAATTAAAACGCTGTCCCAAAGCAGCCTATTGCGCAATACTGTCAAGGTTGGGGCAATTATTGTTGGAGGAGAACAAGTCTGACCCCTCCACATAACAGCCATCAAGCTATCAAAATTACTAAACAAACCGAGAACCACAACCTGTACCCGTCTGTGTGTGAGGCTGGGAAACAGGTCAGAACTTGCCAACAACCAAAATAAGCCTATAAAGTTCTGTAATAAAAAGTTATAGAGTGAAGAGTTTAACCTTGAACTTTAATGGCAAAAGAAAATTATGTGAAGGCAAAATGTGCAATGTTGCTCACTGGCCAAACTGGTCACTCAAACTGGCATTTCAATCTCTGAGCACCCTGAAACCAGCAAAACATTACCAGGTACCATATACCTAGCATATGGACTACAGACGTTTAAATTCAACCATATATGTAAAGAACATTATTGAATATTGATAAATGTTTATTTTTAGTCCCTCTGGATTGAACAGTTCATAAAACTTTGTATGTTTAATTTGTAAAGTTTAAGTGATTTCAAAGTTTACATAAACACTATAAAACTTTAAGTCTCTGTTTTCATCCATTTCCATCAACCAAAAAAAGGAAAGTCCCTCACCTGACTCCACCATGATATCTTCATCCGCTATCCATGTCTCCCCTTCACTGGAGCTCAAATCTGCCTCTCTTGTTGCCTCCTCCCTCTCAGCCTTTACCAAGCTGGATTCCTGGTCCTGCAGCTCAAGCACCGGCAGTGTTCCCCGGTCTGAATGCTCCTCTCCCTGGCCAAGGCCAGTCTCAGAGTCTGTTTCACTGGGTGCAGAGTTCTTAAGCTTCTTAAGGGCTTTGGGCTGCTTGGGGTTTTTGCTGCGTTTGATCCTGGCGCGCTTCTCGCCGCCACTACTGCTGCTATCTCCTGCACCTGAGCCAAGAGAAAGTCGCTTCAGCTTCTTGTCCTTCTTACGTTCAGCTTTGTTGGCTGTCTGACCCTTGTAAAAGGGGTCCTTTAGTCTCATTTTGTCCAGCAGCGTGCTGTCAGAGGGCAGGCGACGCATGCTCTTGACGCCCTTGTTGGCGCGGGCTTTGCGCACAAAGGTGTGAATGGTGTGGAGGTCTGAGTTGCCGTCTCCCCAGTCTGCAGCCATATTCGAGCTGGCACCACCTCCTACCCCACTTTCACCTGAGGCACCAGAGCTGTGCGGAGAACTGGAGGAGGCCGGAGACCATGGTCTTTCCTGTAAATGGGGGGGAAAAAAAATAATAAATTCAACACATGGAAATAAATGGAGTGGACAAACTTAATTAAAAAAAAAAAAAAAAAAAGATAAATTCAGGAAAAAGCCTGAAGTTGAAATGTAAAAAAGTGCCATGTTGTATTACTGAGACTCACCTCTTTTGGAGAAGGGATGTAGCCAGCATAGGCCAAAACAAAACTACAGAACTTGTTGAAGTCCTCCACTGTTCTCTTCCTTCTCTCAGGTGGCTGAAAATGACAAAAACACCTCCAGTTACTAATACTTCCACAATTATCAAAAACAGAGTCTTTTCAGAGTCGTGTCATGTATGCACAGCCTTTGAGAAGAGTTTAGGACATTTGGTCAAACTTACCAGGGGCTCTGTTTTGCACTTGAATGAATCTGTCAAAAAAAAAAGCAAAAGGCTCAGAGGATTAGATGAATATATCCATTGGCTCGTTTAATTATCATTAAATAAAGACAGATATATTATCCATAATCTACATTAGCTACATTTTAGCTGTGTTATCAGGTAGCTAGAAAGGAGTTTTCAGGCTAACGCTTACAAAAGCAGGTCTGGTAACGTACTCGCAGCGGTTCAGGAGACCATTTTAGCGAGTCCAGCTCACGTTGCTTACTCGAGTCTCCGACGACTTAGCTAGTAGTTAACTAACAGCTACAATTTCGTGGGTTTAACTTAAAATACGGTAACTGTAGCTTAACTAGTCTACCTGAGAGATATTTATAAAGAGTTATGAGCGCCACAAACCGCGGTATTTTCGACGGCGGACAGGCGGAGACGGGCAGCTTTAATCGAGTTAGCGCTAGCTAGTGGTGCTCGCGCGATAGGTTAAGCTAACCTAGCTAGTACAGTCACTACGAAGAAACTCAACAGCCGTTATTCGGGTTAGCGACTAAACTGCGATGTGTTTAGAGATGAAGTGGAAACAAAACCGAGCAAAATAAGCAGAATTGTGTGTGTTTAGTGACAAACCGCGGCACACAAAGACACTTCTCCGTGTTAGCGGGCTAGCGCAGCGGCTAGCTAGCGTTAACTGTTACAGTAGCGCGCTAAGCTCTGCTAGCCTAAGGAAGCTAACAACTAGCCATCGTTCACAAAATCCAGCCCAGGCTTTAGAGCATACTGCTGGGCAGCTATGCTGCTAAAGCTTGCATATTGCAAAACAGCTGGAACAAAAGCTATGGAGCCTTAAAAAAATATTTGAATCTACATTTTGTAGAATTTAATTAACTTAAAAATGACCTGACATTTGGTACACTACACATATTAGGTGGCGTAATTCTTACATTTAAGTGCTGACAGGATTTGTTGTGTTCTGAGCTCGTGTAGATGGGTGAAAAAGTAAATGCATAAAAAAATCAGATGCACAAATTTCGTATAATTTAATTCCAACCGATCTGCTGGATGTTTCTAGTTCGGCCTATATTTGTATTTCTGACTGAATTTATGGATCTGAATACTGAAATGTATTATTAACAAGTTAAAAACACAAAATTTTGTAAAAAATTCCAGTGTATGAATCCCAAGTTCATGCACAATTACGTATTTTAAGTTTATTCAAAAACAAAAAAAACTAATTATAACACAAAATGCAGATTGAATGCTTAGGTAAGCTTTTATGCTTGAAAAAAGACTGGGCTGGATTTTTACTTTCCGGACCCGGATTTGCCACCATTGCGGTTGGCTCGCTACGCCTCGCCCTGTGATCACCACCTGTTTGAGAGGGCATCAAGTTTAGTGGATAAAAACGACACTAGGTGTGTTTTGCAGCGATATTAAACAACGTTACTTTAAAAGGAAAGCATGATCAGTAGCTTCTGTTTAACAGATCCGCTTTTTCTTCCTAAGCGTAGAAAAAAGCAAAGACAGCCGCGGTAAGCAGCTCGCTAACTAGCTAACTCCTGTAGTTAGCTAGCTTAAGTGTTACGTTAACGTTATTACGGTGGCATATTGTTGTTTTGAAAGTGAGTAAAATTTTAATTAAAAGTTCCCAGTTTGTCTGTTGGGTTAGCTAACGCTCGCTAGCTATGCTTGGTGGGGAATCATCAAAGACAACAACGTTAGCGCGACAGATCGAGATTAATCAACGTTAACACCAGCTAGCCAGAGACTGAGAGAGCTAATAAGTTAGCTAACCTAGCTAGTTTAGCTAGTGTTGGCTAATAGCTGTAACTAAAGACCAAGATAACAAAGTTGTTTAGTCAGCTAATGTTAGTTTAAAAAGATGTTCTAAACCACAACGTGCCAACTAATCATTATTCAGGCAGATTTTAGCTGAATATTTAGCTAGTTAATGCTATAGTTAGCCAGCCTAGCTGTGGGGTTTAGTCTGATTCCAACTACTAAGTGGCCAATAATAGCCGGCTAGCTAACAGACCGATGACTGGTGCACTATGGAGCCAAATAATTTCGCATTGAAATCTGCTTTCTTACCCTGGTGCTCAGACATTATCTCAAGCATTGTCTCCTCGGCTACGAGGTCCTCTCAGCTTCGTTGGCACTTTTTGTCGCCTCTTCACCGGCTTTGGGCGCAAATCCCTAGCCGGCGACGTGCGGACCAGCTAACGTTAGCTGACCAGCTAAAGCTAGCTCACACTTTCTCCACACAGAAGAAAAACGGACGATTGTTACTCGTCCCTCGTGTCACAAAAGTCTATCTTTTCCTTCTCCGTGTCTTCTATTGTCCAAAAACGTGCTGTTTTAACTTTACGATTCGCGAGATAATTTTTTCCGTCACGGCGTTGCATAAATAATCCTGGCAGTCAAGACAGTTTTGATCAACTACTTAATGCCAGGCAATCCGAATCAGCGACTCTTCTGGAGACCGTAGATTAACCATGGTGTCTGTATCCATCGTTTGTCGAAATGATCGGATTATCAAGCGATTTTCTTTTCCAATAAATCTGGAGAAGAGCGAGCAAAGTTCTTCGAAATACGACTGCGTGTCGTCCTCACCGCGCCTCAACCAGCCCGTCCGTGTCAACTGATTTCTCATCCCGCACACACTGCAGGAGCGCGGCGCGCCCTAGCGGCCAGACCGTGCACAGCCAAAGCTCCCACAAAGAATCATGGGAACTGTAGTCCGATTTCCAGAAGTCGTGTAGTCTTTGCGTAGTTAGGTAAAAAAAATCACCAACTATTATAAAAATACTGTCGTGGATTAAACGTTTTTCTACTAGGACGGCGTGTTAGGGCCACTCAAAAATACATAAAAATATAACAACTTTGTTCTCAAAATATTTTTACTTTATTTAATAGTCAGATTTAAATTGGTAATAGTACGACTTTATTCTCGAAATATTACAGATTTATTCCCGAAATGCCATACTGTAATTAGATATAAATAGATAGATAAAAATAGATTAGATAAAAATATTAGGACTTTACTATCAAAATATTATTATTATTATTATTATTATTATTATTATTATTATTATTATTATTATTATTATTATTATTATTATTATTATTATTTTTCCTCACTCTAGATGGCCAGCAGGTAACTCTCCTGAATAAAAAATACATATGACACAATGTATATATTTATATACACGCTGATAGACGTTAGTTACTCAGTACGTTTTTAGGACTTACGTTTTAAGATTTATTTTATGTGTTGTGTTTGAAGTTATGTTTTAAGCAGTGACCTACATACATGGACTACATCCATGTAGAAAGCGCCATGCTGCGCTTAAAAGTGCTAAGCTAAGATTCACTCCTCCTTATCCCCTAAACTTATATTATGTAAATGAGCTGATAAATAGGAGGAGTTAACTGAGTGTGTTACGCCCAGTCGAGATACACACAAAGTTAAAACTCACCCGTTCTCTGTTTCTATAAGATTTTTATTGTTTATTATACATATAAGAAACGATAACATATTGTCCTATAATAATTAGTTACAGTCTATATAAATAAATCAGTGTAATTGTAATATTAAATGTATGTATTTTTATTTATTATTTGCAAAAGAAAGTAGAGTCAATATGAGTACTTATTAAAAAGTATAAAAGCCTTAAAGAGGCTTGTAAAAAGTACTTTCCCTCAAGAAAGAAGCAGGAAAGGACATTTTTAGAAGTTTTAAGTTGTTTCTTGAAGCTAATGAGGCTATTATTAATTATTGGTTGATGTGGTAGGCAGTTGTAAAATTGAACCTGACATAAAAACTGAAGATTTTAAAATAAACATCTAATAAATAAAATCAATCTGTTATGCCTAACGTTACATACACTTAAAAACCTACAGATACAAAAGCAGACATTATTTTAGATCGTTTTTATTTTATATGTCAAAACAAACATCAGCTATGTTCTGTACAAAATTTCTGGACAAATGTTCATAATATTTTGTTTTAAACACTTTTAAATGGTAATAATGAGTGATAATACAGCGAGTAAGCGAGTGTACAACTGTATAGCTACAGCAGGTGGCGGTATTTACTATGTTCTCAGTAATGCTACAGTATGACTGAAGAAGAGCAGAAGGCTAAGCTAACTAGCGCACATGGCTGAACATTTGATATTCTAACCTACACATTGAAGTTTAGCATCTTTCCGCTATATTACACCCGGTAATCTAAGAGTGGAGAGTTAATAGAGCAGACTAATATTTAGTCTGTCAACACTGTTCTTCCTATCACGTGGACTGAGAGACTGAGCTCGACTTGGAGATGTTGACAGAAGTGTTACAGGGATCAGATTCAGGAGGAATCGTTATTATTCGAGGTAACTTAGTTTAAGTCTGTGCTCTAAACCACACATTTATGGCAGGTCAGCGTTGAGTCGTTTTTCTTGAAGCAAATATTTAACACTGCACTCTTTTTAATCCCTGTTACTGATGTTTTCATCATAAACTAATGATACAGTGACCAAACTGAGCAGAAAACTTGGCAACTATTTATGATCTTTGAAACGGCTGTGTAAAATATGACTATGAAAAGTTGACATGCTGACATTTGTTTTCGTTGTTACTTACATTGCTTAAAACAGCTGACTTAAATTGTGTGTATTCTCCATCAGACACCTCCTCTTATTCTGGACGTGACCTGCTTAAGTATTGCATAAATTGTGCTTTAAAAAGGTATGTAATGGTTTTCACATATAGCTGTAAATACTGTCTCTCCAGATTTATATTAATTAAGTTTAATAGGTCAAATGTCTTATGATAAAACATATTCGGGAATATATTGATACTGGCACTTCTTTAATATAATAGAATATTTAAATATGTCATGATGAAGTGAACCCTGTTTACATATTTATTTGTTTAAGTGTCATTAGCATGTTTTGCTGCTTATTGCATCTTAGTCATTTTCTTGTTAGGCTGTAGAGGTAGCGGGAGGGTTACTTAAACTGATATTCTTGCAGAGGTACACTCAAAACAGAGAACTGAAAATCACTGGCAAGATGGTGGCAAAAGTGACCAAAGAAACCCACAATTCTTTTTTATGATATAAACTATATGGGATAAGTAATAAAATCCACTATATTACTATAGTGTAATGTGTGGTTTCAATGTTGTATGGCCCTTTTTTATAATAAGCATAAAAGAATTGATTAGTAGTTTGTCTCAGTAGTAAGCTAACTAGCTAACTTTCCCATTCCTCCTTTAAAAGCCTTTAAGGTGAAACAGAAAAATAAAATAAAAGCTAATTTCAGCTCCCCATCACTGTGAATTCAGGAATAGACGATAATAGTAAAATCCTGCACCACCTGCCCCCTTTTTGAAGACATACGATGCCCTAAAGCTAACTAGTTAACCACCCGCTAGGTTGCTGAACTCAACGCTCCACTGCTATATATCTCAAACGGTTTCTTGAAGGGTTGAACCAATTCTAAGGGGGAGGATTTCACTTATTCCCCTTGTAGCTCTGTTTCAAGGGAAAGGGTTACACTCAAAACAATGGGTAGGGGTAAAAAAAGAGAAAAAGGAATGGGCCTAAATCATATAATTTGTAGTGCCAAAACATACAAACAGAACTATACACTTTTTCCCCTTGCTAAACATTCATGGCATGGCCTGAACTGTGAATGTTTATTTATAAATATATATATATGTTTGACTGTCTGTTTTTTTGTTGGATTTTAGGGAAGAGGATGTCCATGTGTTGGGCTTTGAAGTTCCTGAACAAGAATTGAGATCAGAATTGGACAGTAATAACAAACACTTGTAAGTATGGAAAATATGATCCTTACACTAAAAAAATCGAATTCATCTTCATATCAAAAATCTTCATATTGTTGGTGGGAGTAAAAAAGTACAACCAACACTTTGAGCCCTGAGTTGAATAACCATGTGTTTCATTAACCCCTTTAGTTCCTAACCCAGGTCACTGGTCTTTTCCTTTGAAAACAGTCAGTCAGTCTGCTTTGCCTTTCATGTGTTAATCGATTAGTAATACTTACGGTATAATAAAAATTACAACGCATGAGGGTTTGATACCCTAATTTTTGAAGTAAGTAAATGCAGTGCTGTACTTAAGTCTTACTTCTAATAAAAGAAGCAGAAGTGCTATTTGGTGAAATTCAGAAAAAATGGACTATGCATGTGTACACTAAATTGATAACTGTATTTCAGCCAGATAATTTCTTCTTTTAGATTATAATTTTATCATTAATTTAACAGACAGGTTGTAAAATACTCAGTAATAAATGTTGTATTAATAGGCTCTTTAGAAGGCTGCAATTGTGGTGTTTGTCAGCACTATTTTTTATTTTTATTTTTTTAAATAAGATATGCAAGTTATCACGTGCACATTTAAAAATCATAATAATTTAACTTATTTCTACTTCTAAATGAGATATTTTCCCTCAGGATTTTTTATGCAGACTTTTTGTGGCGGTGAATGAATTGCTAGTGGAATGTTTAAATTATGGGGAAAAAAATCAGGCAGTGGCAGATTTCACAGACAACTCTCCAGTAAAACTGCAACAATGAATTTTTTTATGAATGATCAAGATTACATTATGTATTGATAGTGTATACTTTGTTGTTCTTTTATGTCAAGCTTTTACAAAATACCAGTAAGATGTTGTCTTATGTGCCAATAGGTTTCACTTTCACAATGCTTATTCTGACCCTTTGGGCTGGAGGAAGCAGTCCTCGTTTACAGTGGAGCAGTTCAGTGCTGAAAACATTACACGGTTGGTTCGTGAGACAAAACATGCTAAAGCCTCAGTTCTCGTCATTGACTCATTGTCTTGGATTGAAAGGCATCATAATCCTGTTGCCATTTGTCAGCAACTTCACAAGCTCAAAAAAGGTTTGTCATTTTAAAAACTGAACTTATTTGCTTATTTTGGAATTATTTCTAAAATGTAATCTGTAGCAATGTCAACAAAAGTGTTCTGCTTTCATGTGAAAGCAAAAAGGCAATCAAAAGTTGACTCTAAATTAATTATACCCTCACCCCTTAATTGGAAGCTCCCTTCACAGCACAGAGGGTGACCTTCATATGAAGTGAAGTGGAGGGTTAGTAAGGAGAGAATGGTTTGGAAAAGGCCTTTTTACTTGGATTAGTAGAGGAAAAACTTTCCAAAAACTTTTTAGTTTTAGCTAAAAAAATATTACTTTTGTGTGGCTGTTTTGAATGGAAATGATGTCTTTGACATCTTCAAATAAATTAAAATTAATAATATACCTCTGTAATATTAACAGCTGGGAGGAGGATAATGTTGTATTGGAAGAGTTGGAAGATGTGGCAATCTTAAGGCAGTGTATAAATTAGCACATTTAATTTGATAATGACAATTACCAGCACTTTATAGTAAAACCACATTGGTTGACAGTATTGTTATCTTGTTAGCCTAGAAAATATATATCAATTACAAAACTGCTATTAAATTCCATACATGATACATACTGTATTTCGGATAGGCTACTCACTGTCTGAATTTTAACAAATAAATTCTGTGACCACCAGGTGGCGCTATTAGGACGATTTGTTGTCTCCTGCACATGGATCTTCATCAGCAGGGAATTGTTGAAAGTATATGCCACTTAGCCAATACTGTAATCACGGTGACAGCTGTGAATAATGCACTGTATGCTGAGGCCAAAACAACTCACCGTAAAAAATCTGGAAAGGTTATGCAAGAGGTAAATAATTAGTTGTTCCTAAAACGTTTTGGAGGTTTAGTAATTATTGCATTTGCTGCCAGCAGTCATTAGTCTTTTGAAAGCTGATGTGAAAAGCTTTCCTGTTTTTCTGGATAGGAGGAGTTTTTCACGGTGATGGAAAATTTATCACTGTCTATAGAGAAAAGGCCCAGCCAGTCTGGACATGCACAGGTGCACTCAGATGCAAAGGTAAACCTTTTCCGTTTTTTTCTCTTATGCTTTTTAGTGTTCATCCACCCACACTTGGAGGTGAAATACATGTTTTTATTGTTGTTTTTTACGTCTGCAGGTGGATCCGGCGTCAAACTTGACCTTTAATCTTCGCTTGTCTGAAGTGGAGAGGGAAGCAAAGGAAAAAGTTGCTCTACCCTTTGTCTTCAGCCAAGAAAAGTAAGTATTATTTAATTTGTCACCACAATAATAATAATCTTGCTGTCATTAGATATTTTAAACACATTTTAATTGGTTAGGGTCAAGTATTTTGGCTTTTACTGTGAATGTAATATAGAAGAAGGTTAATTGCTTTATATGGTTCTCAAATTCATACTTCATTGCGGGAGCAAAAAGAGAATTGATTCACTGTCAATGTTAAAATAAAGTTTGAGACATTTTTTTTGCTGCTTTAGGAAATCTGCTCTGTTGAAGAAAGGTCAGGGTTCTGGAAGGATTATATATGAACCTGACGCCAATGATGACTTTGATGAAGAAGACCCAGATGATGACCTTGACATCTAAAAGTAAAAAAGTTGATTACAGGCCCATCTGCCTGCGGAGAAAAAAAATGCTAAAACTGTTTACTGGAGTTTTAGGGTACTCGGATTTGCTTATTGCAAAGTAATGATATGTAAAAGTGGTCCTGAATGTAAAGGATATTAAAGTATCAATTATTTCTTGCTTAATTTTTTAGTATTCTTGACACAGCTTCAATGATCTGTTCATGCAGTTTATTACTATATTTATTTTTTTTACAGAAAGATTAAATGTATATACTGTAAATATAGTTTTGGTATTTTACTTTACTGTGTCATTCTACAAGCAGTTTCTTTGAATATAAATGTGCACAAACTTTCACAACCGCTAAAAGCACTGGGATCATTTGGAGTCATTGCTGCTTTAAGATGATACTGCATTTCCTCAAATAACCCAGAGTCACTGCTGACTGAAGACCGTAGTCATCTGACAGTAACTGAAAATGCATGACAAACTAACAGTGTTCTCTTAGAAAATCTGTGTAAACTAATTTTTTGTACAAGTTACATTTGCACATGAAAGTTATATTTAAATGGAAGTAAATTAGAACATTTTAAGTGAAGTAAGTAGAATTGTTTTATCCTATATTTGTGTGGAATAATTTGATTCAGTTTAGTTAACTATAATAATTAGAAAATGTGTCAACAAAAAATTGTCACAACATTGTCACAACTGTCTCAAAATGTAGCACATTAATAGAAAATTAACTCATATATTCAACGTTGGAATATAATTCCTCCTACTTAATGCTGTGGCACATAGAACTATGGATGGAACAATGAAATATATGGTGAAAACTACTTTAGGCTTCAGATTACAGTGCATATCAGCACTGTTTAAATCTGTAAAACTTTCAGCATAAACACACAATGAGGCCATTTGTTACCCAACAGGTGCTGCCTTGTAAAACTAGTTATTTATTTATTATACTTTTTTCTAACATTATTAAACGTTAATAGTCTAGATGTGGTTTCATAGAAGTCTCTTTCGCTCATTTATAAACGTACCAAAACGTTTTATAGCTGAGACCCAGAGGGTCAGAGCCTGTTCATGGAGAGTCTGTCCACTTAATTTATCCCCTGTTATATCAGAAAGTAACCGTGAACCGCTAGAGGGAGCCCGCGAGGGAGAACTCAGTGAATGGGTAAATGGAGCTAAACGGCTAAAAACACTAGTGTCTAGCCGCATGTCCTGGATATATCTTTAATAGTGCAAAGTAGATTTAAGATTTAGAACAAACCGTTTATTATGGAAGCCAATACCCGCCACCTAAAATAAAAAAAATCCAGCACCTTTTTTTCTTATTATTATTATTAATAAGTAAACTGCTGTAATCTCATTATTTTGAGATAGTCTCGCCTCACATGCTTCTGTCTTTGTGTGTACAGTCTACTAGTATCTCAAAATTACGACTTTATATCTTAAAATGGCTTGTTATCTTAAAATAATAAGGTAGTATCTCAAAAATAATTAATTAGTACCTCAAAATGATGACTTAGTATCTCAACATAATGAATTACTATGTGAAAATAATGAGATAGCAGTTTACTTAATAATAAGCAAATATGTGCTGTTTTTTTATATTAGGTGGTGGGAATGGGCTCCATAGTTTACGGACAACAAACAGGCTAGCATTGTTGCTACTGTGTGCTGAACAAACAGGTTGATGAGCTAGTTAAGCTAGAAAATGTGCTAAATTAATAACATAACCAGACTGTGTTTAAAAGGCTTTTACCTGGAGTTTGAAAGCTTTAAAATAATGTCTTCAGTGCTAAAACATTTGATATTGCACCTAATTTTTTTTTATTCTGCTCAAAGCTCCAAATAAGCCGTGTAACCTAGAGTTGGTTTACTTATAATTTGCTCCTGCTCAGGGCAAGGTAGTAATATTTAGTATAGCTACAAGCTCCAACGTATATACTGCTTTGTGTGGAGGAACAACCGTTTTATTCAGTAATGCATAAATCTGAATTTCTTAAACACTTGTGTTACAACTAGCCTAAGTTTGAACTACGTTTGTTGCCCCAGGAGTGCAGGATGTTCAGAATATACAGTAAAGTGTTAACAGAGTGAGTTTGTTTACAGAGATAATTTAAGACTCCATGTACATGTACTCTATCTTGTTCATTGTTCGTAATGCTGCTACAGCCAAAGGAATTGTGAGCGACCTTTAGCTTAAACATTTGAAATCATATAGACAGTATAACATTTAAACTTTTGACTGCTTTATGTGATAACTACATAACACAATATTAACTTTAAGTATTTCAGTAGTAAATTTTAGAATAAACTAGTTGCAATTCTTAACTACAGACAATGTTGAATAATTGAGTACTTCCACTTAATTGTGGTGCTTAATGAACACTTTTACCTTCTACTCAAGTCACATTTCTTGATAGAGCACTTGTAATTACATTTACTGAAGTTTGGGTCCTGAATACTTGTCTGTACATGTCTTGTGGGTGCCCATTATAATCCATGATGGACATCAGTGTGTGCAGTGTCCTCCACTCAGCAACCTTATCCAGTTCCAAGATCACTGGCACCTCAAACAGAAAGCCGTCCGTCTGGCAGAAGATCCCACACAGCTTCTTTAGCCTGCTGCCATCAGGAAGGAGACTGCGGAGTTTTGGGGATCAGCAGACTGAAACACAGCTCCATCCATCAGGCTGTGAGGATGCTCAACTCTTTCCCTGCTCCACCCCGCCTCCCAGTACTGGAACTTAGTACTGAAATCTACACAGTACTGGAAACTTTCAAAACTGGACATGCACCATAGTCTGTGTATAGCTAGACAGAGCATTGTGTCTCTAAGGTGAAGCCACCACAGGTCGAGTGCCCCCTGCTGGTCGGTTTCAGAAAGCTGCGTAACCCCACCCATTCCCATAGGTTTCAATGGCGAAACAGACAACTTTCAATCACGTTTTTTCCAATATAATTTAATTCTACTTCCATTTTTTAAATGCAACAGCTATTGTAACCTCTGCTTATATTGTCAAATTTTTATATCCCCACAGAATTCGTTTTTTAAAAAGTTATTCAGCTCTATTCAAAAAAGGTGTGGTTATTGAAAAACGGCTGGTCATGGGCGGGGCCAATAACAGACCGTCAGCTCCGCTCCGCTCTCCAGCCTGTGACCTCGAGGCAGCCCTCAGGGGCGGGGTTATTTAAATGAGTAGGCTGTCTCTCCACAGTCTTTCTCTCTCCTCTGGGCTCTACTGCGCAGACTCGGGTATCAGGATCGCTAACATGGCGGAAGATTTTGGCTTCATTTTCACTGAATGAATGGGAACGGAGACACGACGTCCATCTTTTTTAAAGTCTCTGACATGCACACACTGAGAATAAAAACCTGGAATATAAAACGTTTTTAGTTTTTTCCCCTTTTTTTGTTAAGTACATAACTCCACATGTGTTCATTCAGAGTTTTGATGCCTTCAGTGAGAATCCACAATGTATAATAAATAAAACGCATTGAAAAAGAGAAGGTGTGTCCAAACTTTTGGCCTGGACTGTATGCAGTTATGACAATAAAACTACTTGACTTGACTTAACTTTAAACGCTCCATATAAACCCATTCATATTGGGGAGCCACTCGGGAGCGCCCTCTACTGTCTGAAAACCCGAAGCGCACATCCTGAAGCGGTAATTCTCCTCTATAGAGATTCTCTATGGGGACTCAGCGCTCGGTGTGGCGGAAGTGACGGCGGTGCAGATCCGGATCGGCTTTGAACTGTTTTTCAGCGGTCACTGACGGGTTTATTAGCCGAGCTGCGGGTCCGGCGGGCGGGCAGAGACACGCTGCTGCCAGCCGCGCACTGTTTACTCCGTATCCGCGGACTGGAGGAGTGAGAGGAGGACGGGCTGGACTCTGTGTTTAGCTTTAAGCCCGAGAGAGAGAGCAGGGTGTGAGTCCGCCGTGATCACAGCGGATCTACTGGATCACCGACAAGGAAACTAACCTAGACTAAGCTAGACTACTTCTCTGTACAGACAGACAGACCTGCCGCCTCCGCGAAACTTCACACAGACACTTTCACCTGAACTACTGCAGCTCTTTCTCTTTCTCTCTAAAGCCACGCTGAACCGAGGATGAGTCCGGAGCTGCTCTTCACACACGATAACTGAATGTGGACCCCGATCTGATCTGGAAGAACAGCGTGTAAAAGTCCCTGTGAAGTTAGTTTAGTTTAGTTAGATGGTCTGTTAGGATCACAGCGCTGTATTATGGTTGACATGCTGAAGACTCGGCAGTGCATGCTGTGTGTCCGCACTTTCTTCGGCGTTACGTCCAAAATATGGAGCTTCTTTTTATACATTCTCAGGAAACACCTCCGGACGGTGAGTGTCCTCAACACTTACTAACATTTACCTCGAGTAAAATCATCTTTTAACTCTCTGTGGCATGAATTACATTTTTTGAAACTATTGTATGTATTAAATATAAGCTACAATAGAAATCATCTCCAACATTTTTGAATATCGTAAACGATATTATATGCTGCAATATTATGCCATATCACCACTCCTAATTATCACATCAGGGTTAGGGGTGGGCGATATGGTTCTAAAATAACATTGCGATATTTCAGGGTATTTTTGCGATAACGATATACTTGGCGATATAGAAAAACAGAAAACTAATTCATTAATTTCAGGAATATACTATAATAGTTTAACAGTATAATCATAATGTGGCAAAATAAATAATATAGCATAAAATAATATAATGCAGCAAAAACATTGCAGAATATTTAGTGCATGCATATAAACTGCAAACTAAAACAATTATACAATACATTTACTTAAAGCTTCACAGTAAATAATAGACTACTTTTAAGACAGAACATCCCTATTATCACGATATGGATTTTTTTATATCATGATATTTCTGTGTCACTATATATTGTATACGATATAATATTGCCCACCCCTAATTAGGGTACTACTTTTTTGCTGTTTTTAGCAAATGAAAAATTCACACTGTTCTTGATTCATTTTGTGCACTAATAAAATAAAGTATATTCTACTGTATTCTTGAAATCATTTTTTAAATTCAGTGTTTAGTCATATCGCCAAGTGTATCGCTATCGGGAAATTACCATAGAATATTGTGATATTATTTTAGGGCCATTTCGTCCACCCCTACTTGATAAACTGATCTTTTTAATTAGATGATTTAGACCAAGGAAGCACCCAAAACATGCAAAAGTACTGCAGTAGTCTACCTGTATAACGGTGCCCAAATGGCATCTAATAAAGAAAAACCTTTTATTGCTAGCTAACTTACTAGGTTTACAACAAGAATATAGTAAAAAAAATATAGCTAATAAAACAAATATACACATTTTAAGCTACATATTCTTGCACATATTCATATTTTTATTATATTCTACTTGTACGACTTATTCTACTGGACATAGATATGTACAAATAAAAACAAATAAACAAACAAACAAATACTTAAAGGTCACCTTCCGCGAAAATCCGATTTTTCTTGTTTTTTGTGGAATACAGGTAGGTCTCTCCGAGTTGAATGTGTACACCTGCACATTAAACTGTTTTGCAGCCCCCATTGTCTGCAGGAGCTAAGCAAAGAAATCCCCCCTCCCCCCCTCCGAAAAACGGGTGAATTTTGAATTATCTTTCTGCCTACGTAGGCAGAAACTCACAGACCAGCCCACCTTGGCTCGAGAAACTCCCAGAGGCGGAGCTGAAGCGACGCAACATCACCGCTCATCAGTTAGGAGGTGGGAGGCAGTGAGCGGCAGAGCGGTGGAGGGGCGTCGCAGTGCTCCTAGCCAATCAGAGGAGAGATATTTGCATGCTGTTTGCATGTATGAATATTCATGAGCAAAGCTGGAATCCGGTCATTTTGGACACACCCCTAAAACAGTCCATTAAAAAAGAGCTATACAGAGACACCTGAGCACTTTTTTTTACAAAAACGGCTCACATGTCATTCATTCATACTAGAGACCACAACTAGACATTTTAAAATGAAAGAAAAAACGACGGAAGGTGAGCTTTAAAAATAGGGTATGGTATGATTTCTTGTAATAACCTAAATTTGGTTTGTTGTCTGATGGTTACACAGGATTATAAAGTCTAAATCTTTTACTACATTTAAAATAAGAGCACTGACCCATTTCTGAATATTAATATCTACCAATTTTAGAATTTAATCAGATATGTTTACTAAGCAGCTCATTTATGTGTGTTCTCTATTCCTGGCACATGACTGTAAACATTCTATGGTTAAAGTCATGAGGTAACAACAACATTTGCCTAACTAATAGTAAAGGAGAAGTCCAGTGTGAAATGGACTTGGGTTGTAGTGAAACACAACAATAACAAGTATGAACTTTTGTCAAATAGCCCACCTCTGTTCACCCCCAGCATTCCAAAATACAGCGCTTTTAGCTAATGCTCCCAACAGGCTTACAATGCTACTGATTGGGGCATAACGCTGCCCATGCAAAGAAATCAATATTTTTACACCATTACCAAGCCCAAAGTAGCTCCACACAGAACCTAATAAAAATCAGAATCCTGCCAAAGTAAACAGTGGTTATATTAGCTAATTATTGGATATTTAGAGCTTTCCATTATTGCAGTATTTCCATATATACTCCCAGTTGTAGTTGTATAGCTAGCTAGCTGGTTAACTAGCTAGTGTATCACCCCACACTACACCCCAAGTCCATTTTTCTACTTTAATGTTAGTGAGGCAACAGTTGTTGTTACATCATGATTTTAACCATAGAAAGTTTACAGACATGTGACAGTAATAGGAAACACACATGAATTAGCTGCCCACTCAATTTATCTGATTCATTTCTGAAATTGTGTAGCTAGCTAATAACTATTAAGATTAATACACCATGCTACTGGTATGTGCTTCTTAGCAGCACTATGCATGCACCGACTCATGTTTTTCATGAAATTAGGTGCATTAAATGTTACAAAACTGTAAATGGCAATTCGAAAAAAAGGAAAATCTAAAATAATAAATATAAAAAGTATAATTTCTAATTATTTATATGACATTAACTTGATACAGTGATTTTAGCCTATGCCAGGAGTGTTTTCTAATATGGTGATGTATTTATTATTATTTTTTTAGGGTTCAAGCACATAGTGCGGGAACCCTATTGTTTTTGTTAGAATTTTTCTTATTATTATTATTCTTTTTTTCTTGTAAAACTCATTGTGCAGCAAAGACCGTAAGACCTAGAAGGACCACATTTGGCAAGTAGGTAGGGCAGGTGTGAAATGACTCAGGCACAAAAAATGGCACCAATTGACCTAAGGAGGGCGCTATAGCAAAGCCATACACATAAGTGCTCATAAGTCATTCCAGCGATTTTTGCCAGACAAAATCTATTTTTTTCTGTAATCCTTGGGTCAAAACAAGTCACTTTGCCATTGTGACCATTAAGCTCCGCCTACTTAGATTTTTTGCTAATTTGCATAATATGCAAAACATACTTTTGCGAACTAGTCCTACAGTTTATGCCCACAAATTCTGAAAAAATGCTCAAAAAATCCACAAGACTTGGATAGTCAATAATTTATAGTCAACATGTTGATATTTTTACACAATATGGCCACCATATGCAAATGAACCCTTTCGATAAAATGAACAATCAATTAAAAAATCTGTAACTCAAAATCCCTGCAACCAAAAAAATTGAAACTTACAAATATGATTTTAGACAAGATCCTGAGGTAGCCTATCAATTTTGGCGCAGCTCCACTGCTAGGTGGCGCTATAAATGTTACATATGCAAATGGCTATATTTCTCAACAACGGTTTTCTTCTTATTATTATTATTATTATTATTATTCTTTTTCCTCTGAAAAAGTATATCTACAGCCTAAACCGTAACTCGTAGAGATATGAAACTTGGTAGGTAGATGTAGGATCAGTGCATCTCGGAGGACAACAAAAATGGCACCGATTGGTCAAGTGGTGGCGCTATAAACAAGGAAAGTTCATTTTTCACGTTTTCCTCAATAACTCCAGAACTGTATAACCTACATTCAAAATTCTTTTTTTTTCTGGATTCCTTGGGTCAATACCTACAACTTTCCAATTGAACCATGCACTTCCGTCTATATAGATTTTTTGCTAATTTGCATAATATGCAAAACATACTTTTGCGAACTAGTCCTAGGAATTTTGACCAATCCTGGCATGTTTGGTATCAAAATACTCGAGAGGATGGGCTTCAATATTCATCAAAAAAATGTTGAAATTTGTAAACAATATGGCCGCCATATGCAAATTAGTCCTTCCGGATATATGCCCCATTCACTCCAATGGTTAAATTTGGAACACTGTTTCTCAGCAACCGTGCAATCTAGCAAGCTGATGCAGAATCTATCATACAGTCTCTAAACAATGTTCAAAGGGCAACTTAATCAATAAACATGGCTGAACACCATCAGCCAATCAGCATTCAGCAGACATTTTGGCAGGCTGAATGTTGCCCAATCTGGATGACGCTTGGCAGTTATGTTCAGGTGGAGACACTGTAGTGACCTGCAAAGTGCTGAAACAATCCGGCCACTGGGGGGCACTGATCCAAAAAAACTAGTATATGTTAATCATACTGTAATATTGTGATATCTAATTGTTTTTGCCATATTTAGTACCGTGCCTCTGACAAAATTGTCAATACAACTATGTTTAAAAAGTGCTTTGTTTATTCAATTGCTAATTGTTTGATAAAGCTATATTGAAACTAGTCTCTGGATATTTGACCTATCATCTCCATTTCGGTCTTGTTGCACACTGTAGAGTCTCTAGGTAAAGATTCATTAAAAACATTTGTGAAAATTTCACATACAATAGTGTCCAGGCATCAAGCAATCTGAGCATCCTTGGAATTTCTAACCTAAATTGCTAAAACTCTGCAGTTTTTGCTCTAATCTCACAATGTTAAAGACCTCTGTACAATATAACTCTGACGAAGCGCCATTTAATTCAGAACTAGAATTAGAATAACTTTGTAATTACATGTCATATCAGAACATTCACTCCTTTATGCCTCTTCTCAACATTAATAACAGGTGAAAAACTTTTGATCATTTCTAAATGTGACAGAGTGTCTCCAATTAGGTTAGACCTTCTTACACACCACCATCCTATGCTCTAGTAGGCACCATTGTGCCAGTTGGTGCTTGATGAAGCGCCATTTAATTCAGAACTAGATTTAGAATAACTTCGTAATTACATGTCATGTCAGAAAATGCACTCCTTTGTGTTAATGTAAACTTGTTTGGTCAAACAGTTCAGCTTGTTTTGCAATGGTTAAAAGGTCAATCTGAACACCACTTTGTGAACATTCTGGTTGAAGCCACCTGATCAATACCAATAACATGTAGACACCTTTTGACTGGTTCTAACTCACTTGATGAATATCCTACAAACTTCAATAGATTTGTATGTGAATTTAAGCACTGATCATGTTGACAGGCCTCTGCTTAACATTAATAACAGGTGAAAAACTTTCTAAATGTGACAGGGCATCTCCAATCATATTAGACCTTCTTACACATCACCATTCAATGCTCCAGTAGGCACCATTGTGCCAGTTGGTGCTTGAACCCGCAGCTTGCCGCTTGCGGCTATATTTTTTTTGTATTTTCACATTTAAATATACACTAGAGTAGCATGCCAATGGCACTGGCACTGAGTGATCTGCTGCTAAGTAGACCGTTTGCACTTGTGTGGTGTCTGTTCCTCTGACTAATACTTGTACATGGCCTTCTATCAGAGTCAGGGAAATCTGAGACCCCACACACTTTGCACAGGTGTTAGAAAAGCAGACTATCCCACCCAGTAAGGCAGCACCGTATTGCATGCTGCTTCTGCACTAAATCTGGCAAAACAGAACTGCTTATGTTCCCTTTTTTTAATGAAGTATGATATTGATCAGTAGTCTACAGTATACAGTGATACGACACAATATTCATATTTATTGTACTTGTACTAGACATACTTGCTCCTTTTAACCATCTGTGCAGAGTGAGCTATCCCTTTCGGCACTCAGAGAGCAGAGAGGGTTAGGGGCCTTGTTCAAGGGCCCAACTGTGGCAGCTTGTTGAACCATTGTGTGGAGCCTGCAAACCTGTCCTCAGTAACCCAGTGCTCAAACTGCTATGCCACCACTGCCCCCAAAAAACATAGTGATAAATATGCATATGCTTGCATAAATATGATAAACTTCCACCGTTACCTCTTATCAACATTCTTTTCACACCACTTAAATATTCATGTACATGTTACAGGTGAACTTCAAAGTTTACTTACATAAAATAGTTTACAGTCTGCTGCTCATTTGTCTTTTATGAGATACGATCAGTGGGTGTACAAGTTGGTCTGCCCTGACAGTACTGCACAACAGGAAAACTATAAACCACAGCTATAGTCTGTCTGAATTGTCACATTATTTATAGCTACACGGCAGACATGATGGCCTCCCCTTAAAACTTCACACTCACTTTTTTCACTGCCAGAGGTGGGTCACAATCCAGTATAATCACTTAGTTATGTACAATTTAAGCATTGTTAGTTGTGCCCAAGGACATTTTGAGAGGAAAGTAATCGAATGTGCCTAGAGCCTAATTCCTTTCCTGGGAACAATTTCATTCAGAGTTGCTGATTCAGCACTTGGCCTGCTTTGCTGTTTCTCACACCTCTCGCTTTAAAAGGGAAAATAAGCGCTTACAGACTTCAGGTTCTGTGCTGATATATGCTGAATGCATCTATATATGCGATTATGTGGCTATCGATCACTGGATACTGGGGTTGATATATGGGTCCAATGAAAGTGTTTTCACAACGAATCTGGTTCATTTCCTCCTTTGGTGCAGTTTGTTTGGGCAGGAACAACAAAAACAGAGCCACTAACCTATCTTGTGAGGCGGTGATCCCAGTCTGTTCCCAAATAATGATCTTTGGAGTGGTTTCCCCTAACAACTACCAACTGTACTTCTTAAGATTGAGCTAAACTTATGTGCAGGATTTTTGAACCTGGTTTTAAATCAAATTTCGTGCTGTTCAGCTGTTGATGTCGCAATGCAGCTTTACAGAAAACTGGTAGCAGGACAAAGAATCAGACAAAACATGGACCATATACCCTCAGTGAGAAAGATATAAGGTATATTGGTGTTATATTGCAAAGATAATTGCAAGAGCTTTGAGCTTCATACTAACACCGCCCCACCATCACGGTAACTATAATAATATGGCAGGATTAAAGCTCTTTCAGGATGGATAATTTGTTAAAATTATAAAAAAAGTTTATTAACAAGTTTTTGAGGATTGTCTGCTGGTTAAAATATGACTCCTGCTTAGCTCAGATACTGTTTACCGATAAAGTTCTGCCTTTCAACATAGGGCCAATCAACTTGCTGGTAACATCACAAGAGTGCACAACAACAGTGTGGTGCTGACAGTTGTGGTTGGTGGATGGCCATCTCTGTTAACTGTGGGGCTTCAAAAGTGGCAACAGTAATCAGTGAAACTGAATGTGATTTTTACGGGGTGAACATAAATGTTATAAATGAAAATATAAATAAAATAAAAAGTTTTTTTCTGTTATCAGTACTTGTCCTTATGTAACCAAACAGTCCAAATAACTGACAGGAGAAAAACACACAAATTTATACAACAGTAATGTAAAAATGCTAATATAATAAAAAAATATAATATTATAAGATGAGTGACAGAAAGCTTTGGGACAGTTGTGAAAAAGCTAGTCTGTAGTCCTGCAGTGAAGAACAAATGCCATCTCCTGTTGCTTCATTGTGTACAGAAATGTGCATAATTCTGGAACACACAACCTTCTTCCTGTATTTACTTTCTTGCTCCTGCCGTGGACATGTCTGCCCACTATGCAGACAGAACTTTTCACATGGTTTGTTGTGATGCATTTCGGTGCACTTGCATTTTTCCCTGTGCAAAAAAACAAAACAAACCAAGGGGTAAATTATGCACATTTCCAAACTCATTACCAGATTTGGACCAGAGCAAACCAACTTTACAAAGACCCTTGAGCAAGGGCCTTAACCTTCTCAGCTCCAGGTGTGCTAATATAATAGGGACCTCTGTGCTCTGACCCTGGCTTTACAGGCAATACACAAACTGACTAGTTTTATTGTACTCTGTACACACAAGCATACCTGACAGTAAAAGACAGTAAAACATTATGTTGTTGCTTTTGTAAGCTACTTTTACTACAACTGGAGTCAATAAGTCATTGAATTACGTAAGAAGACTTTTACTTCAGTACAGTTTTAGACCTACCTCTTATTATCAGCTGTTAATTTTTTGTAGTCAAAAAAGTCTTTGTTCCATTTTACTATGTGCTTTACAGTAGATTATGTCCAGGTATTAGGGATTACTCGTTACAAAGACTCATCTGTTTGTCCAGTCTGATTGACCTGAACCCCTCAGACAAACAACGCCTGAGTCAGTGATAGGCCTATAGTTTACCTCTAGTATTACATTACACTGAAGCCTGGCCTGGAACCCATATTGGACAACCTGTGTGCATTTTTTGCTTTATCAATGTATTTGAACTTGAGCTGGAAGTGCTGCCCCATTTGTTACTAGCAGGAGATAATGCTTTTCCTCTTTTGAGCTTGCGTAGACCACATGAGTCATGAGGAACAGCGCAGTCTTCTTACAGCCAATCCACATTTGTAAACAGGCTATGGGCTAATCCTGTTTCTGCAACACATACAAGCATAAGCCAGAGCGTAATAGTCTTTAATGTGACCAAACAGCCATCAGCACCCGCTCGCTTGGCAAGTACAGTCAGATCAACCAAGGATTGCAGAAGGTATTTTTGAAAGGTGGTTCCAGGTCCCATAAGGTTGCACTCAGACACACAGCCATGTAGGTTACACTGTGTACTAATACGACGCTGCCCATTCAGTCTGTTCTCAGAAGCTTAGGTTAGTTTGCAACTGCTTGCAGGTAACAATCTGATGATTGTACTGAACTCATGAGGAAGGAGACGCTTCTGTACGTTATATATTTCTTAGCGGTGGGAATCACAGGGCATCTAACAATACAATAGTATCACAGTTCATTGACCATGATAAGGATAATATCATCATACTGTGATTCTGCATTCCTATATATATCTTGGGACAATTCTCTACAACACATCATAGCATCTGTGTTACTGAACAGGTAAATTACTCCACATGGAGTGATGAAGCAGTAACTTAATTCATTCAAATTAGGAAGCCAGCCTTAGAGAGTTTAGGCGCCTATGTTTTAAGAAAATATTGATATTTGATGATGAGTTGATAGGAAAGGATGTGATCAAAATTCTACAATATATATACAATTGCCCCGCCCCTTATATACCCCCCATATATATATATATATATATATATATATATATATATATATATATATATATATATATATATATATATATATGAAATCCACGTCTCCATAAAAGTTGTCAGCAGAGGATGGCTTGAAGTGCTTTAAGATTTTCTGAGAAAACACTGCACTGACCCTGGCTCTCCAAACCATCACTGGCCATCAGTACATTTTTCATTTGCATTTAATTTGGAAATCAAGGGAGCAGAGTCTAGAGGAAGAGTGGAGAGACACACAGTCCAAGCTGCTTGAGGTCTATTGTGAAGTTTCCACAATCAGTGATGGTTTGGAGAACCCTGTCATCTTCCAAAGTTCCAAATCAGTGCAGTGTTTTCATGGAAAATCTTACAGCACTTCATGCTTCCTTCTGCTGACAACTTTTATAGAGTTGTGGATTTCAACAGTACTTGACACACTGCCCACACTGCAAAAAGAAAAGTACCAATTTGTCTTTTCATTAGCTGTACGCCATAATCATTAACAATAAAAATAAATAAACGTTTAAAATAGATCCCTCTGTGTGAAATACATTTATATATTATATGAGTTTCACATATACTGAACTAAAGTAACTTCTAATTTTAATATTCAAATTTTAGGTGTGTGTGTGTACATGGAAAATGAGAACAGTGCAAGTTTGTTGCATGACTTTTGTAGCATGATTTAATTGGCCTTACTTTAATTTGACATGACACATTGGGATGTAAATGCTGAAACAATACATTGTAAGACCTATTCAGTTGCATATTTACAGCTCGGGGAGAAAATTAAGAGACCACTTCCAAATTCCAAATAAAAATACTGTCATGTAGAGCATTTATTTTCAAAAAATAGGAAATGGATAAAATGTGTAAAGAGACTTTAGATAATGCAAAGAAAACTAGTTTTCTGTAGATTATAGCATAAAAAACATATACATATAAAAAATCAGAGAAGCTGATTATTTGTATGTGGTCACTTATTTTTTCTGGAGTTCTATATTATAAAGAGAAAGGAAGTCTGAAAAGATAGAAATTAAGTTGGGCAACCCCTCCATTCAGTCGTCCATGATCCCGGAGAGTCTCTCCGTGCATTCCAGTTCAAGGCTGCGACTATCAGCTGCCTTTAGAATGGAACGTAGCATGTGTGACTGCACATACAGTACAGTATCTCAATAAAAGGTGGCCCAGTGAAGGCTGGAACAAAACGCCCCCTCTGCCAAAGTCACCCTGGTGGTTTCCCATTCCATTTGCCACCAAATTCCCACAGCCACTTGCAGACAGCTAAAAATAGCCTGGAGAAATGGGCGGTGGGGGGAGGGAGCATTGTGTTCACTTTATGGTCAGTAGACAGTGCAGTGGTACAGGTGTCTCAGATTTGGAGGGAACAGAATATGGAAATAAAGAAATTAATGGTTTCTGACTTGTGCAGTAGTAAAATATTTTGAAATATATTAATATAACTTTTCATAATATCCTTGGCTGGTAGCTAGTAAATAAAAGGGGTCATGGGAATTTAAAGCACACAGCTTGTGTTTAAGATGAAGGGGCATTTTTGCTTTCCTATTAATGCTTATTGCTCTGTATTTAGCATGTTCACTTGGTTTAATTATACAGTTATTGCGTACAGAATGTGTGATAAGTTATTTATTAGTTATTTTAATACATAATACAATAATAACAATAATACATTTTATTTGTATAGTGCTTTTCAAGATACTTAAAGTCGCTATTAATTGTTTTAACTACAGTTAACAGTAAATGTTTTCAGGTCAAACAATAGATTGAAAGCCTTTAAAATACTTAAAATATATCTTTAAAACTTTTACATTGCACTCTATGAACAAAAATATTGGGACACCTGCTAATGCATTATTTCTTCCCAAATTAGATAAAATGTTCCTGCTTTTGTTGGAGTAACTGTCTCTGCTGTCCAGGGAAAGCTTCCTTCTACATTTTAAAGCATTGCTGTGGGGGTATGTCTGCATTCAGCTCCAAGAGTAGAGTTATTGAGGTTAGAATTCTGGATAATCACCACCCTTTCTCATCATTAACTCCTCACATCCCAAAATCATTGAACAGGGCGCCACCATTCCCAAGAACACAGTTCCACCGCTTCACAGCTCAGTGCTAGGGGCCTTTATACCCCTCTTGCATACGCCTGTTGTTAAACATGGTGCCAGCAGGTTCATGTTAAGTTGCTGAATGCCTACATTAGAAGGGGTGTCCACAAACATTTAAACATATTGTGTTTGAAGAGAATAGAACTTGATGATTGATTAATGCATTGTGTATGAGTTGAGATTTATATGTACAAAACTCCTACCCAGAAGGACTTTCTGTTGTAGCTTGGTGTATTTGTTTGACTGTGTTCAGCCAGTGTACAGTAGGTTGAGTTATTGTTAAACTTTTAATCTGATGCAGTTGGGATCAGGACCGAAGTCTTCGCTCAGTGCCAGATCACATCAAAAGTTATTTTCTGTATACGAGGAAATACTGCTGTCATCTAAATATGAGGAAATGGCTGTGTGTGTGTTGTGATGAACCAAAATGTGAATTTCCTGTCTCTCTCTTTCCTGTCCTAGATAATTCAGTATCAGACAGTCCGATATGATACCTTACCCCTGTCACCGCTCTCCAGAAACAGACTAAGTAAGTATCTCTCTCTGTCTCTCTCTTTCTCTTTCTCTCTCTCTCTTTCTCTCTCTCTCTCTCTCTCTCTCTCTCTCTCTCACGTTGAAGTGTTTCTGTATTAACTGACATAACTTTTCTAGTCTTTATGGTATACTTGTACTTGCTTACACTACTCAGCCAATCAGATTTAAGAGAGGGTTGCACAATATTGAAAATACTGTCATATTTTTGCTACGCATATTATGTATTAATTTTTTTTTTTTTTTACTGATTTTGCTGTAAGTCAATCATCAAACTTACTAAAACATTAAATGAAGTACTATGTGTATCCAAAAATACAGTCAAATGAATTTTAATGGGCAGATATAAACTGCCTCTGGTTAGTTTTTTCATTAAAAATAAAATTGTGCAATTTTCCCTTTTGAATCAAGCAGCAAAAGCCTGACAAGTTTGACTAATTGTGTACAATTGTAAAATTGCACATCCTGTGATGTAACTATTGTGCTTGCCGACATTGCAGTGACGATATATATATATTGTGCTGCAACTCAACTTAGTGATGCACACACAAAAAAGAGATGAAAAACAGCGGACAGAGAAGGAAGCAAGTCAGGGGAGGGTTAATTTACATGGTGTGTGCATAGTGCTTTTAATGAAGAATACACCCATACATGTTTATCTTCCCAATGAGCAGCTCTGAGCCAGCATATGTTCTAAACCATATACAGCTCTGGAAAAATTTAGGAGAACACTTCAGTTTCTGAATCAGTTTCTCTGATTTTGCTATTTATAGGTATATAAGAGTAGTTTTCAGACCTCAAATAATGTAAAGAAAACAAGTTCTTATTCATAAAGTTTTAAGAGTTCAGAAATCAATATTTTGTGCAATAACCCTGGTTTTCATGCATATTGGCAAGTTCTCCTCCACCAGTCTTACACACTGCTTTTGGATAACTTTATGCCACTCCTGGTGCAAAGAATTCAAGCAGATCAGCTTGGTTTTCAATTTGGTAAAATCAAAGAAACTCAAATCATTTTTAAGTGAAGTATTGTGTTTGTATTATTTGTTTAGTTTATTAGCGTAGAACCCCATTATAAATATTGTTGAAATATATATTTTATTGTAATTGCACTGTAATTTAATTAAACATTAAGTTGTTGACTAAATCAAATATTAATTTAGCTACTAGGCTGCATAAATATATAGTATATGTCACTGAATCATAATACATTATGTTAGACATATGATGTATTAGACATATTAGACATATGATGTTCCGGACCTAAATGAGCCTGGTTTAAAGTAGGTGCAATTGTTATAAATGTAATACTTCAGTGCAGTCTGTATGTCATTGGAGAGATATATGTTTTTGCTTTGATTCTGAACTCTTAAAAAAAGAGCCATATGATATAATCTTGAACAAAACAGGGATGTTAAATGCATGAATGTTCACTGTGCTCATATAAGTAGCACATGTTTTTTTATGTTTTATGTCACAGATTAGGAGAGGTTTTATATGAGGAGCTTTTTTTCCTGTACACTTGCCTTTTTGCATTGGTTGCTTACAGGTTTATCATCATTTTATCTGCTCACGTAATTGTAACCTTTTATATCTGCTTATCTAGTAACAAACCATAGTCTGAACTTTCTGTTCTTGATGCTTACTGGTGGTTAGAGTCATGTGGTGAATCTGAGGTGGTGTCCCCTTTTGTATTTTATTTTTTTTTTGTTTGGTTGCCTTTCACACAATGGTCTCTTAGCTACATGTTTCTGCCAGTCGTTGTGCTTGCCAAGTTTGTAGCTTGGTTACACAAGTGATATAATAATCATAGAGGTGGGACAAAATATTAATATTGTGTTTGTTTGCGATACATTATTAATATGTGGCGTCAAATATCAGTATTCTTATTGAAACATAGGTGCTCTAAAATGCCTAAAGACTCACCCTTCAGTTTGACTTACTTAATTACTGCACATGTGAATGCTAATCAAATGAAAAGGGTAAAGAATATGATGTGATGAATATAGGTTGTCAAATTCTGTGAAACTGACACCAATAAATCCATATTCAGGGATATTTTAACATCTTCAATAACACTTTAGTTTATGGCATCTGTATCATAGAGAATTGTCTTATGATATCTATTGAATATCCAGAATCACAGATAAATACATTTTTGTGATGATATTGTATTGTCAGATGCCCTGTGATTACCATCGCTAGTGAAGAATGTAGTTTATTTGTCCAAAACATTCTAAAGTCCTCCATCTCCCCATTACTCAGTGCAATGCTAGTCAGTACACATATCTAATATGTCTTGTAAGATAATCTAACAAAACTAGTGCTCATTAGTGTTCTACTCCGAGTAGTGCTGGACGATATGGCCAAAATTTATATCACGATATATTCCTTAATTTCTGTCGATACAATATCATTTTGATATCGATATAAATACTTTGAAGGCCTCAGAACAACTGCTAAGAATAAATGGAATGCAATGGAAATCTGTACCTGCTATTTTCTGAAAATTTAATTTAAGTATTTGAAGCCTCCTCTCACAAAAACTATATAATACTTTAGAAATAAAAAATGGTCAAAATAAATCAATGCTCACTTTTGTTTGCATATAGCAAAATAAAAAAGACATCCCTGTCAAACATAAACCTATAACCTATATACATATTACCAATATAAATAACTTTACATTACAAAAGACAAATTTAACAGACTTTTAACAAAGTTGCTTCAACCAGGATAAAGCATGCAAGAAGCCTTCATATACATAAAAGCAACTTGATATCCCTGTCAAATAAACAGACCTATAGGCTTCATCAACTATAAATAAGTTAGTTACAACATAAACTACAAAAGCGCTTCAGCCAGAATAAGGAAAATATTGTATGTAGTGGAACTGCTTGAGGTGGTGGAACAGATTAGATGTATTTATGCTGCTGGTTGACTCCACTCTTCTGAACAATTTGCAGCAAGCTGAAGTCTGGAGTTTGTCAGACCTTTGAAAGCCGAACAATTTCCACAATCCCTGATTTAGTCCTCTCTCAGCTATGTGTTCTGTTTTTACTCGTGGAAGCTTAGCCGAGCCTAACCGAGGAGCCCCGAGTTTCGCTCGGTTAGAGTCGGTTTGGCTTCAGCGCAGGACATTTTAGATGTGGAGTGGAGCGGGGCGGAGAGGGTCCAAGCCTAGCCTAGCCTAGCAAGCCTAGCATAGCCTAGCTTGCTACGTGCCTGTGTGATTACGTCATCACGCACTGACGTAGCCCGGCTACAGAGGCTGATTGTGTTCAACTCTGCAGCGAAATGATTCTGGTAAAAAATGCCTGTCCGTGAAAGATTCTGTAAATAATACATATCGATGTAGCACAAAAATTATATCACCGTTATTGGAACATTTCTTATCGCGATAAATACTGATATTGAATTATTGTCCAGGCCTAACTCTGAACATGTTCAGCTATACAGCAATGTTGCTGGCATTACTGCAACTTTTAAAGATGCGAAGGAGCTTCATGCCAATAAGTGTAAATGCATGCTAGCATTCACCATCTTAGCACTGGGGTAGCATCATATGATGGTAATGTGAATTGGAAATGGTTGCAAACAAAATCAACTCAACAAGCAAACAAGTGCTTTGACAACAGCAGATGCACTGAGTTGCAGTTAATGCATCAGGCTGAAAAGAACTGAATGGACAGTTGTTGACTGAGAACTGCTGCTGGCAGGCAGATCTACGTAAATGGTGCTTTGTTTTGGTTTGTGATTCACTGCTCATTGAGGGACACATTGTAGACAGTAGGGATGCTAGACTTGTAGTTTAGATGTGTAAAATTTGGACAAATGTATTGGGACACGCTCATTCTTGTTTTTTTAAGGTTAGTAATGAGTACTAACCTTTGTTAAGTAGCCTACCTCTGTTCTTCTGTAGCTTTTTGAGATCCTGCAATGTTGTGCAGTTTGTACAAACAGGCTAGATTGTGTTTTAATCGGGTATATTTTGCTCCTGCAGATAAATCACTTTTTACACCGTTATCCAGGCTAAAAGTTGCTTCACACCTTATTGATAAAATCCGGAGAGTCTTGACATTTAAAACAAGGCATTAATAAATTTGCATAAAAAAGGTGCATAAGAAATGTATTAAAAAACACTGTTTGCAATCCGTAGCATAACCTACATCTCCGGGCGATGCCATATTAAATACGTCATGATCAGTACAATGACTAGCAGGAGGTTATGCAACGAAAGTCAGTACTCTTTATCATGTTTTACTACACCAAAAGTCTCCTTTAATTTAAAAGTTTGCAGTGCAGTATACCCTAATCACTGGGAATGTCTTATTTGCTGGTAAAATATAACTACCTAGGTAGAGCCAGGGATTTATACATAAGTGTCCTAATTAAGCAATGTCCAAAATATATATACATATTTTAAATAATAGCACACACAGCAACTTAGACCTGTGTGCAATTAGTGCACACTGCTACATACACCTTCTCTACAGGAACTAGACAAGCTGTGTGTCTGTATTTGCAAATCTGTGTCAGCAATGAGTGCAATGTAAAGTAGCTGAATGCATTCATTAGAAGCACATACTGTGTATTTTGTTTGTTGAACAAGCACTTTGGTGTGTGTGTGTGTGTGTGTGTGTGTTGTTTTGCAGATGCAGTAAGGCGAAAGATTCTTGTTTTAGATCTTGATGAGACACTTATTCACTCTCACCATGACGGGGTATTGAGACCGACGGTACGACCTGGCACTCCTCCAGACTTCATCCTCAAAGTAAGGACTTTAGAAAACTGTGCACCCAACTGTGACCCACATCTTTATTTTCATGCCGTTTGGCGGACACTGCATACGCCATTTAGAGTAACTGAACAGTTCAGCAAATGCTGTGTTAGTTCTAGCTAAAGGACACTAATTAGTTGTAGTGGTGTAAGAGAATTGTGGTCAAATTGAGGTGAAACTAAAAATATTGTGATATATTGTGGCCATAGGTACTATAAATCTAAAAATCAATTTAAAACAATCAGTTAAGGTTCCTATAGGATATGTTGACTAATATGTTTGAATATCCGGCTGTGGGAAACTTCTTGAATTTACCACTTTGCGTTGGATTCCTTTAAGTAGGTTTTCTTCAAGTTTCCTTAAAGTTCTTATTTCCATAGTTTTAAATTGAACCTTCCAAAACTCCTTCAAGGATCCTTTTTTTTTTACCTGTGTTTTTTCACAGTATGCACATTACTGCTAACAAGTTATCTGCCTCAATCCTGCCTTACTATTTTGTGTACTTTTGCTTAAAGCTAATTACATTTATGCAAGGATGTTGAAGTTTTTCAGTATTTATTAGGATAATTTTTTTATTTTATTTTATGATTTCTGTACATTTGACACATAATTTCATTACTTATGAGGCTCAGTTTTCACAACCCAATGCTATGTTTCTGTTTTTGTTTTGTTTTGCTTACTTTAAAACACCAATCGGACTATATCTTCCATTTACTCAGGGTGGATTATATTCACTAGTTTACTGACCTCAAAATAGGCACTACTTTAATGAGGAAAAAATAATAAACTAAAGATAGAATATCATGATTTGTTCAGTGCACATTGCTGTAGCTCCTGTAATTTCTTTTTACGCACTTTTTCATTTTCTTTCTATGTAGTCCTTATGTATGTAGTCATTTTTTGTATAACTTGACTATCATAGGCAATAATCTGCTGCATTTCTCTCCCCGTCCTCTCATTTCGTTTTAGGTTGTTATAGATCGGCATCCAGTACGATTTTTCGTGCATAAAAGGCCCCATGTGGACTTCTTCTTAGAGGTGGTGAGTCAGTGGTACGAGCTGGTAGTCTTCACTGCTAGTATGGAAATCTATGGCTGTGCAGTAGCCGACAAGCTAGACAACAACAAAGGCATCCTGAATCGCAGATACTACAGACAGGTACACAACACTGCAATGATTTGACCTGTATTGTGTGATCGCTTGATGACCGAAAAGTAAGTGCTAGTACTTAGCTATATAATTTCTTTCTCTTTTTTTTGCTCTGCAGCATTGTACATTGGATTTAGGGAGTTATATAAAAGACCTGTCTGTCGTACACGCTGACCTTTCCAGTATAGTAATTCTTGACAACTCGCCTGGGGCATATCGCAGCCATCCAGGTAAGAAACTGTCAAATGATTTTTGATGATAACAGCTTTTTACCAGGATACTTTTATTTTGCAGTAATAACACTGTAGGTATTATTTGGTTGTATATGGATATCAGTGGTATGCAGTGAATATAGTGGGTACCCCTTCTGCAATCCCCCCCAAAATCAGCAAAAGGGTCACGCAGACACACGGGGGCAGAAGCCATTTTAAAAAGCTTTGATTGGTTAAAACCGCGGTCAGTCAGATAAGAGTCCTATAGCAACTGAAAAACACAGAATAATGCTTTGAATTAGTTGCTGTTTTTTATTTTAGTTAATTCATAAAATATATGCTTATAGTTTACAATAACTATAGTATGTGTTTCCTGATTAAAAATTATGTAAATTTTTACATGCACTTATTGTCACTCTGAAGGGTTAGAAGGGCCTGACTGCACACCACTGATGGATATCATGGTTATTATCTTGATCCGTGTAATGTGTGTAGTCGTTTTATTAGGCTGTGTGTTACATTAACTGTAGTGTGCTGTCATCAGTTCTCACATTGTGTTTCTTTTTGGGACTAGTGTTGATCTATGGACATACATTTTATTATTTAAATAAAGTTTTTTTTATTTTGCAAGAAAAGGTTTAATATTCAAACCAGAAAGATATAGAAAACATGTTAAACACAAAAAATAGAAAAGAAGGTTTATAATTTTATAAAATAAAATAAAATTTCAATATTACATGTATGACTTCAATTATATTCTGACTATTAACAGCCTGCTGTAAGTCACTCATCTAGTCATTGATGGGCACACATTTTAACAGAAATAAATATAAAAATATTTTTTCAGCAATTTGTCCTGCTTCTGTTTACACTTGTCATTAAAATGCATTCCCAGAGTGAGCAGATGAGACCTGATTTTACAATACAGAATTAAAGCACATTAACCATATAATCTAGTTTGGTTCATCTGTCATTATTTGCAATATGGCGAGAAAGTCAACACAGTGGTATAAAAAACGCTTATTGCCAGATTAGAGTTTCAGCTGTGTAATAGCGTAGCAACACAGACTCCCTAACATACAGGTATGTGTAAATGCTAAAAAGGCATAGGCCATTTGAGGATGCTATACTGTAGACTCTTTATTCATTTGATACAGAAGGATAAATCAGCTTTACTTGCCTCTGCCAATATATTGCGGGACCAGTATAACCAAAGCTGTGTCCTAAATAGAGAGACAGATTACGCCATCTTGTGGCCACTTTTAGCAGGTGAAACCTTTTGTCTCTTGGGCCCATTACTGCGTCTGTCTGCTAAAAGCTGGTTTGGGCCTTTGAGTGGCAAAGTCAGGTAAAAAGGTTGTGTGGAATCTTAACACTTTTTTTTATAAAGCGCCTTTCATACACTAAAAGCTTAAAGCAGCTAAAAGTGCTTTACATAAACAAACACCAGAACTTAAGAAAACATGTAATGTAACCGGTTGTATGACCAATATTTTTTGTTAATGTGTCCCAAATTAAATCTGGGGGAGGCTATCCGTGAATAGCCAGTAGTCAAGGCGAAATAAGACAAATGCATGTTGGGCCATGCGTTTGTTTCCTAGTGATGCTATTGGTGGCTATGAGTCTGTTATGAATGTTATTAGTGAATTCATACTGTATGGGAAATTAAATGGAGAAGTAGCTTATCTTCTGTTCTACTAAAATATGTGAACTGAATCAGAGTTGGTGCTTCCAAATTCTGTTAAATGTGTTTCTAATCAAAGGTCCTATTTAATCAAGTTCCATGTACAGAGGAATGCATCACTAGTCTCTAAATCTCTGCCAACATTTAGTGTTGTTTTGGATGTTTAAAAAAAAAGTAAAGTTTAAAATAAATCACTTGTTTGGTATGTAACATTACTGTGAATTTTACTCGGTATAACATTAAACAAACTTATACTGTGGACTCAATTACAACTACTCAACTACTTATCAACTACAGGTTTAAATTTTTCCTTAAAAAAAATCGGGCTTTTGTCTTCTCACAGATAATGCAATACCCATAAAGTCGTGGTTTAGCGACCCCAGTGACACAGCACTTCTTAACCTGCTGCCAATGCTGGATGCATTAAGGTGAGGATTGAAAACAAAATACATCGCATGAGTAGAGTTAGGCTGAACTTTATTTTCTATTTTAACACTATGGGGTTTGTCTTCTGCTTACAGATTTACCTCTGATGTCCGGTCCGTCCTTAGCCGAAACCTCCACCAGCACCGACTTTGGTGATTATCCAGCTAAGAGACTGGATGAGCAAATCCATGTCCGCTCTCCGTCCGTGTCGACGGCAGCTTCTCACAGCACCCAGTCTGAGGGTGATTGGACAGATGCCTAAATCTGGGCTAAACAGGCTTTAGGGATGTAGAGATGGCTGACTTGAAGAGGACTGGGGACATTGTCTAGTTTTCCTTTTCTTTTTTTCTCTCATAATGGTTGTCTCTGCCTTACAGTTCTCGTGGAGGAGAGAAGTGAATGCTTGTGTGTGTGTTTGTGTGAGAAATTGTGGTCTATTAGACAGTATGATGTGTGAATGATGCCTGTGATTTTTTTTTTCTTTTAAAACTTTTGACAGTACTGAATGGATAAACTTTAAGGCAACAAAGATTTTTATCGGAATGTCTGTTTGGACCCCATGCCTCTAACTATGTTTTAAATGGGGGTCTATTGAAAAAAGTATCTATGTGCTACAGGCACTCTGGACATTTTGGCAATGTTTAATGGCTTTTTTTTTTTTTTTTTTTTTTGACTGTGACCTCTACGTCCCAGCTGAATTCAGGGTAAATTTAATGCTGTTGGAGTATTGTTGAGGTACAGTGTTGAAAGAAGTATTTAAGGATTTATGTACAATATAAGCTAACTCTTGGTAATTGCATATGGCTATATGTATGAAAAATTTGCAGGAAATTCAATCATTTTGTACCTCTGGTCAGTTCATTCTTTTCCACACTCAAACATCTAGAACCTACCTGGAGAGCAGTAAGCCAGTCTGGTGACTGTCACAGAATGTTTCTGCTTTCTCAGCTGCAGTTCTTTAAAATTGAACAAAAACGGTTTTCATAACTTGAATTTAGGACTTGCATTACAATGAATACTGTGTTGCAAGCCTGTATAACTGTGCTGAACAGCTAACTGAGCATCCACCCCCAACTTTTGTACTCTATGCATATCCTGTTGTTTTTTTCTGTTCATCTTTCAGATAAATTCTACTCTTGATGAATCTCAAGGCAGCTCCCAGGGACTCAGTCCTCAGATCTGCACATTACTAATAAAATACATCAGTGTCAGAGGTGGCTTCCTTTGTTTTTTGCATTATGCATTCCTTATTGTGGCCAGTTTGTATCTGTAGGCCAGTTGTATTAATCTTAATGCAAACATCTACAATTACAAACCTTTTTTGGATTGCACTAGCTGTTTTTTTTTTCATTATTAATGCAAATGCAATTATTTCAAGTAAAAATGTGAATGTTAGATATAAATTGTATATCAAAAAATCTATCAAAAGATTAACATCCTCTCAGATGTTATTCCACAACTTACTATGCTATGATCAAAACCTTGTAGGCTGTTTTTTCTTTCTCAAAATTGAGGAATATTGCAATAAGGAATCAGCAATCTATGCCAGTTTGGAAAAATGACATACTTGTGAAGATTAAATTAAGACATAGTTTGTTTTATCTATCAAATGGTAAAATGGGACTATTAATTACTTCTTTTTTTGCTGATAAAAGCTAAATTTTTGGAAGCCCAACTGGGTAGCTGAAAGTTTGATTCCATGTTGCCATCCTCACACTATTTTTTTTGTAACTTGTACACTGCATATGGGGTCTAGATGGCATGGCTTTGTGTGAGATTTGGGTTGGATGGGCTCTAACAATGGGGCCAATTTGGGACACCCCACACATACAAAAACATCTTCAATTTGTGTGAGCCCTATATGGCAACATCAATATTGCAAATTCTATTTGGTAGCTGGGAGTTTGTGTGTAATTTGGCCAAGCAGTCAAAGCAAAGTGAGCTGTCATGGAGATAATCTGAACCAGCTGATAGGTATGGTCAGGCTGAATGAACAATGGCTTCCTATTAGACAAACACAGCGAGGTGAACAAGTGAGGAAGCTGCTGTTGGCTTTAAGGCAATGATGCAACATGCTGAAAGAGATGTTTTAATGTTACTAATATTGTTGAAACTATCAAACTACAGCTTTTTACTAAGTTGTTGATTTTAAGTGCTGGTGAATACATTTTCTTTATCTTCTGCCCCCTACCCCCACCTCAACACACTCACACACGTTCGTACACATTGATTGGTAGAGACGAGACAGCATAAACAGGACCGACCGAAGAACTGCTTTAGACGTCCTCCTCCGCGTTCTGACGGCCATAGCTACGTAGCTCGTGAGAAAATAGTGCCTGCTAGGGTGTTACAGAACGCAAAAGCGACGAACATAGTCGTGTTTAATCTTTTTGCGTTAAATTAATCGTTTAGTATATACAGACGTAAAATAACCGAGATTAAGGTGGAGGTCGCGCTGGGTGTTTTGTTGAGGAAATAGTCTTCGACGCAGCTGTTGTTATTGTATTCATCCGCGGGGTTACACGGCAAAAACAGCTTGATAAAAACAGAGCGGAGCACAGCCGCTGTACAGCTTCTTCTGGTGTTTATAAGCTATATCAGTGCCATCTGTGAGCTCCCTGAGCGCAGACGACGATTCATCAGCCTTCAGAGTCTTACTGTTCCAGGTGCCATGAAGTTCCAGTACAAAGAAGAGCACCCGTTCGAGAAGAGGCGATCAGAGGGAGAGAAAATAAGGAAGAAGTATCCGGACAGGGTGCCTGTAAGTAGCCACTGTTAGCCTGTGTTAGCCTAACAAACAGGCGTTCACTGCTGACTTGAGCTCCTTCCTATAGCTATAAAAACTCTCAATCTGCTGTAGATCACGGATTATTACACGTTAAACAGCTAACGTTAATCAACTACAGCCTGCTAAATGTGACAATCTGGCTATCATTGTTAACTAGATATGTTTCTTTATAGTTAGCTAGCGTTAGCTTAGCTTGGCTAGCCTAGCGAGCTTATCAACTATGCTAAAGCTAATGTTTAGCTAAGCTAACGTAACTAGATTGCAACAGAATAGCCAGCTAACAGCTAGTTAAGGACGTGGCACCGAGGACGACCACCCTCGACGTTAATCCCACCCAAATTAAAGTTAGCAGTACACTTAAATTACACACAGGTTAGCTGACAGTTGATCCACAATCAACAGGCCCTCTCGATCTGTCGTGTCACATCGAGCTCACTTAGTTATATAACTAACAACAACGATCGAGCTAATGCTAGCGAACGCTTAGCCTAGCTAAAGCTAAAGGCTAACAGGTGAACCACAGTGCTAACGTCACAGTTCACCAATCATGTGATTAAAACGGGGATTCCTGTGTTAGTCATCGGTTCATAAACCTGTAATAACAGCGCTACAGTGCTGTTTTGTGAGGTTATATCTGATGTCACATCTAGGTTAGTTAACCTAGGTTGGCTAACTTGGCCTATAAGCTAGCTCTTAGCTAAGTTAGCTAACTACTAATGCTTTTGTTTTGTGTAAATTGACCTAAGCCAGCTGCCTCAACACCTTTTGTGTGTTGTCTAGAGAAATAGAGAAGAAAACAAACAATGAGAACAATTCTAGTATTAATTTAACCGAGAAAACTCTTGTTCTTCTTCCACATTTATTTGAGTGTAACTCTATTGTTATTATTGTTGTACTATTCGTTTCAATGAATTGGTCATCTATGGCATAAATTGTATATTTGAGGGAAAGATTAATTATTAATTATATATATATATATTGGCAGCTTGGGAGCCCCTGTTGTATCAGGGAAGCATGAAAAACATGAAGGTATACAGAAAGATGTGATCCACGGTTTTATCATGGTTGATTCAACAAAAGAGGTCAAGCTACAGGCCTAATGTTGATGCAACAAATAAATACACTGTTTTAGTAAATATACAAAATATATTATAGTTCTATTTATGACTCATTTGTATGACTTGTATTGTGTGAATATATGGCCTCTTACATTATATGCATTTTTTTTTTTAATGTAAAAGAGTTTGTTATGGTATGAGATTGTTCAAGAAGCAAAAAAGAGAGGTTATGGCCTTTCATCCAAAAAAAAAAGCTTTCTAACACACAGGGGGAGGGTTTGGTCTGAATGAGACTTACTTACTTAATCTCATAATAGGCATGTGACTATAACCATATTTTGGATGATTATCCCCGAATTAATTTTATTAAAATATATTATTGTTAGTTTAAGACCATTTTATGCCACTTATATAGCTACATTGGTAATATCAAAACAATACATTTACACATTATCTCTGGACTCTTCAATGCTATGTCCTTACATTTTGTGATAAAGCAATAACGCAATGATTGTGACAAGCCTTGTCATCTCTTAATGTCTTAATAAAGTGACATTTGTTATGCAACCAAGTAAGGCATATTTTCAAGCCAAATAAATTCTACAACACCGGTAAATCCAGTTGTCATTTTAATTTATGTGACCATCTGAAACTAGTCTAGCTGTTGGAAATATGTATCCCAGGCATGGGGCCACAGGCTGTTTACTATTATTTACCACCACCACAAATAAACACATGCTGGGAATTCTTTGAGTTACAGATGAGCCCTGCAGCGGCCAGTCTAGAAAGAGCACTTGGCAAAATGAACACTTGATGTAGTGGTGGAGAGAATATTTTAGTTGAAGATAGATAGATATATAGGTTAAGGAAGCTAGTATATTAGCTGAATAAAGAGAAGGTATTTTTAATTGCTCTTAAATGGAGAAAAATGTATGCATTACTTTATTCAGGGTTAGTAGAAGCATTCATTTCCACTGGAAAATTTTAGCTACAGTCACGCATCATGTTTTATTGCTATATTTGAATTAAGGAATTTTATAAATAGCATGGAAATCAACATAGACATGGAAACAACTTGAAGAAATATAATGTAGTAGAAAGTAAAAAAATATTTTTTATACTTTTCTTAAGTATACAGATAGACTTTACAGTATATTGGTGTCCGCTAGTGTGAACAGTTGCTTAGCTAGTTCCAGTTCTGCCACTCCCAGCCTTTGCAGTGCTGTATAATTATCAGCCCTAATTAGTGTTTTTTGTTTTTCTCCTAGGTAATTGTTGAAAAAGCCCCCAAAGCCAGAATAGGAGATTTGGACAAGAAGAAATACCTTGTCCCCTCTGACCTCACAGGTGAGTAGTTTTATGTTTTAAATGTCCAGAGCTTCAGTTCCCACACATTACATGTAGGGATTAACACACAGGGCATAAGTTATTGGAAAATACATTCTAAAAGACTGAGATCCTAAAACCATTTAATGTTCTGTTTTCAGTGTTTTACCGTTTTCTGAGCTCCTTTTGACTAGAAAATAACATCCCCCTTTAACAAAGCCCAGAAAACATATATATTGTCCACATTATATTATATAAGCTTCACTGTCATCAGCCATCTGTAATCATGTTCTCTGTGTATGTTTTCATATTTCTTGTCTGCAGTGGGCCAGTTCTATTTTCTCATCCGAAAACGAATCCACCTGAGGGCTGAGGATGCTCTATTCTTCTTCGTAAACAACGTCATTCCTCCTACCTCTGCAACCATGGGCCTTCTATACCAGGTATACTATCTCACTCATTCCCTCACTCCGTTACTCAATATGTCTTATTTCTTTATTCAGTATATAAATGTACAATCTCTCTTTTTTCCCCATTTCAGGAGCACCATGAAGAGGATTTCTTCCTCTACATTGCCTACAGTGATGAAAGTGTGTATGGAGAATAGAACCAAAGGAGAAATCTAATTTCACTCCTCCCTTACCTTCCTTTAAAAAGAATATATAAACCCACATCGGCAGCCTAGAGTTCTCAGAGCTAAGACATCAGATGCACTTTTGCCGTCTTTCTTTTTTATAATTTCTTTTTATGTCTCATTCTTCATTCTGCAGTTTGCTTTATTTTTGGTTTTTATTACGTGAAGGTTTTGGCAAGTCCTTTTTCTTTGCTACATCATGGTTACAGGCTGGCCCCAAGCGGCAGTACTTGATGGTAATGGATATTACTTGAAGGTGTTTTGTAATTTTGCATAGATTTTGGACTTTTATCTTTGTTTCACTAAATCTAGAGTTTTCTCCCTAACTTGGGGAAGCATGTTTTCGGGCCATTGTACATTTGAGTGCTGCTGGCACCTGATGACCAGTCAGTTATAAAAACCAGGCTAAAGTAAACATCTTTGTCTGCTCTCCAGTATGTGGTTTAATGATTACAACCTGATATGAATATTTAATATATTAGGTATTCTTGTATGTAGATTGTTTAGGTGATTTGATTTATGATATTGTAAAGCTTAAGGATTTGATTTAGATCACAGTTTTAATTTCTTCTGTTGTGTTCTTTTTTTTTTTTTTTTTTTTTTTTTTTGAACTCGGTATTCAGCTGCATTTCTGGTACCCTTGAATTATGGTGACCATATAAACTAATCACAAACTGTCTGCTGTGTCTGTCTCTGGTTATTTTCATGTACAGTAACACACTAATAATATGTTAATACTGTCCCATCCATTGTTGGATAGAGTTCACCATGGGATTATCACTGACTGCATTGACCAGCCAAACATATTTAGCCTACAGTGAACAATGATACAGGGTTAGACAAATAATAACACAGATTGCATATGAAAAAATATGTCTGAGCCTTTGACTGTGAAATTACTAGATGTTATAAGGTCGGTGTGTCATAAACTGGGTAAATGTGCGGTTTGCACAAGCCACCTTAAGAGGCAGCATAGTAGTTTTTAGAAATGGTGTCAGTGCCTCTTGCATCACTCTCCAGTTAAGACTTGTATTTGGTCAGAAATTGCTCATTGGTGCATCACTATTTAAAATATGTCTGCGGAACTGAAATACTTAATATATTTTTGTTATTGTTGAGGAAATTATATTTTCTGGTATAAAATGATCAAACAAGAATAATCTTAACATTTTTTTGTTTAAATATTCCATATTATTTCATAAATTTTGAAATAACCCAGAACACGTTTTCAAATGGTAGGTCTTCTCTCTAAATTATCTGATATTATTACTTGTAAATATTTAACACTTAGGGGGTGATAAGACCCTAAAATTATATCACGATTTTTCAGGGTGTTTTTTTGGTGATATGGCAATTTTATAAAAGAGTATACTACTGCAACAAAAAAAATAGAGATTTTATGTACTGTAATATAGCTTTATATTAAACATTTATATATTTTCAGTAAAGAACCTGTATTTATTTTAAATAAAAGTAACCTACCAAGTATGAAATAATAGTGTAACAAAATGTAACAAATATAACGTAATGCAATAAAAAAACCCACCACAAAACTAAAGAGCAGCATATTTAATGCATGCATATAAACTGCAAACAAACTAAACTCAATACAATAAAAAACAAAACAAATATAAAACGAACTTCTTTCAAGACTCTTGCGATTTTTATTGTCAAACAATTTATACAATATGACAAAGCAGACCACTTTTAACAGTATTATGTAATAATAATAATAATAATAATAATAATAATAATAAATAATATGTAGAAATAAGACACAAATTCATGAAACATGAAACCATCAAAGCAACAGTGTCACATACAGCTCTGGAAATAATAAGGGACCACTTTTTGATTTTACCAAATTGAAAACCTCTAAAATATAATCAAAAGACTGTAAGACTGGTGAAAGAGAACATGCCAAGATGCATGAAAATGGGGATTGTTCCACCAAATATTGATTTCTGAAATCTTAAAACTTTATAAATATGATTTTTTTTTTTTTTTTTTTTTTTTTGCATTATTTGAAGTCTGAAAGCTCTGCTTTTTTTTATTTCAGCCATTTCTAATTTTCTGCAAATAAATGCTCAAGATGACAATATGTTTATTTGGGAGAAATAATGTAAAACAACATTGTTCATTTTACTCAAACATATACCTATAAATAGCAAAATCAGAGAAACTTATTTCAAAGCTGTATGTAAAAGAAAATTAAGGCACATCCCTAATGTTGACAACAAATCCCAGGGATCCCTATTACACTTCCGTTTTTGCGCTAATCTGCAGATTTCAAAATAAAAGTCCTAAAGGTTACGATGGTTTAATAGCGTAAAAACCATGGAGACGTGACGCCTTAGGAAGTGTACATAGCACTGTTCTGGTTATTCTTTTAACAAGAAAGAAAAGTCACCTAAACTATACTGACGACAGTTTTACCATGTCTCAGACGTCCCTGAAGGTGTTCGTTGAGCTGCACATTAGAGCGGTAAGAAGACTTTTTTTCATGGGGTTTATTCGAGTTAACGAGAACTGAAGTGGCTTGACCGAGAGAAGAAATAGCCTGGCTTATGCTGTTAGTTATAGCTGGATAATCTGCAGTTACACACAGGACACAAGCAGCATGCAGGGGGAACATCATTCTGCACTGTTTTGTTTACTGTCTGGATTTTAAAATAATTTAGGTATTAGTTTGTAGAATCTGAACTGCTGTAGTGTCTCTGTGCTGTGTTTTCAGATCACCTGTCCTGGAGTTCATTTAACTGCCAAAGATGACATTTACCTCAGTGCGTGCCTCCTGAACCAGTACAGAAAATCTGATTGTCTACCTGCAGTTTTCCCATTACTGTTCCGAACGAAAATGAGATTTGAAAAGGTTTGATGATTTTTATTGACTTTTTTTATTATTATACTTTTTAACCATTTTTATGTTAAAATCATACTTTGACTGAAAGACTTACATCTTAAAGCAGTTTAATCTACTTTGCTTTTCTTTCAGATATTCAAGTATGCCATTGATCCTGCAGCTATTGCTGAAATCTTACAATGTACATACTTATCCCATTCATATACTCATATTCATATATACTGTTTTTAACTATTAAAACATATATTGTAAATTATTAAGCTCTTAATTACAAAGATAAAAATGACAGTTGTTTTATTTAAAAGTCAGTGAGTAGTGCTAGCTAATGTAGTTGGTGCTGGTTTTGTTTTTATTACAGGTGAAACAGTCAAAATTGAGCTTATACAGTTGATTCGCCCAGGTAACTTCTAAAAAACTTTTATGGATAATTCCATAATTATAAATACATTTTAAGGGTCTGTCTTTTTGTTCTGTTTCAGCTGGGGAAATACTGGCTACATATGAGGAAAATGCCAGAAGTTTTCTCTTTCCTGAACCTAAATTAGTCCCATCTTTCTCGGGGGGAGACAGAGAGGTTCTAATGACAAGAGACCCCAATTTTCCTGTGAGATAAGTAATATGTAATATACGATATGGGATATGTAAGAAAGCATTTATAAACATCAGAGGACCCATATTTTTACATTTAATGTCAAATATCATCTTGAAACAAATTTATATTTGGGTTTATGAACAACACCAGTCATTTATTTGTATTTGTCTATCTTAGAAAGCCCTTAAAGTCAATGTAAATCAAAATGTATTATATCATTTTATTTTTTCTAATTTCCATGTTCTCCCCAATTTACACAGCCAATTACCCAATCCACCCATTAGGACTTTATCACTAGTTTACCCCAATATCAGGAGGGTGAAGACTAACACATTTTATTATTTTATTTATCAATTACTTACTAACATCAAAAATGTGTTGATTGGTGTAAAAAAAAAAATCAGCTTTAAAAAAAATAAATTTCTAAAAACAGACAATGTGAGCAGGGGTTCTAGGGTAATTTTCACTTTCTCAAGACCACCTCTAAAAACACAACAAATTTACCAGTGTTAAATCAACAACAATGGTGTTAAATTAGCACAAGACAAACAACACAAATCTTATTGCTTCACAGACTGGTGTGTGAAAGGAAGTGTATTGATTTCTTGATTTCTTGTGCTCCTTGCTCTTCGTCCACAGGGCATTTCTCCAAGGTTAGAGTTCTCCACCAGGACCACAATCTTCGAGGGCTTGGAGAGAGATACAGTCCAAAGCGTTCCTGTGGTACAGTTTATACTGCTTTTATATAAAAAAATGATCAGAAACTGGCCACTGATGTAGGTATAAATCATAGTCATAAAAAGTCATAAAAAACTGCTCAAGCCAGAAGGTTCTAACTATACATCAATAAAGTAGTTGAGAATTTCCTACAATAAAACCACAAAAGTGTCCAATAAGAGTGCTGAAAATATGATATACACTATGTGGACAAAAATATTGGGACCCCAGCAGATGTCTTCAGCATGCTGCTCTGTCTGACAATCTAAAGGATGAATTTGGGTTTGGTAGAGGGGGGATTATGGTGGAGTTGAGCCCAGCTCATCTGTTCCAGTAAAAGGAGCACTTAAAGCTTCAGCATACCAAAAGATTTTGGACAATTTCATTCTCCCAACACCTGTGCACAAAGCAAGTTAAACTTAAAGACATGGATGAGTGAGTTTGTTGTTAAAGAACTTGACTGGCCTGCACAGAATCCTAACTTCACTCCTAAACCTTGTGGAAAGCTTTTCAGAAGAGTTGAACTTCATTTATGATCATGCTTTTATTCTTTTTGTTACTAGAGGGTAATGACAAGAAAAAGAGCCAGGAAGTCCAGACAAAGGGGGCGCTCCACAACAGCACGGAGGGACACACAGACACAGAGGCACCGCTCACTCTCCCCTTTTAAAAGATCTGAGTCCAGCAGGACCAGCTCCTCTTCTGACATCGGACACAGATATGTGAGTGATATGTACAAAGGCTGTATAATGGCTAAAATAGTTCTGCTACTGTGAATAGTTAAATGTCTTCCATTCACAGTAGAGTCAGTTATAAGTGTTTGTCACTCAAAGTGTTTGTATTATGTTTTCCTGGACACTGAAGAATAAAGTGAAAGGAGGAAAAAAGTATGAAGAAAAACATACATGACTACAGACTGTAATTATAGAACTACGAAGGAGTAAAGTTACTCCAATAAGTGTCTGTCACTCAAAGTGTTTGTATTGTGTTTTCTTGTTTTCCATAAAAGTAGAATTATGCACTTTCTATTGTTCAGAAAACATTTTAATATATACACAGTCCAATCAGAATATTGGGACCATGAAGTAGCAGCTTGTCTATCCATCCATCTCTGTATTCTCTATTATCCTTCTTTCACCCTGTTCTTCAGTGGTCAGGACCCCACAGGACCACCACAGAGCAGGTATTATCTGGGTGGCTGGCCATTCTCAGCACTGGAGTGACACTGACATGCCATTGTGGCATGTGAGCAGTTTCCTGTGACCACTGATGAAGGACTAGAGGATGACTACCACACATTGTGCAGCAACAGATGAGCTTCTGTCTTATACTTTATATCTACAAGATGAACCAGCTGGGTAGGAGTGTCTAATAAAGTGGACAGTGAGTGGACTGCACAGAATCCTGACCTCACTCCTAAACACACTCCGAAAGATTGTGAAAAGCTTTCTCAGAAGAGGTGAAGCTGTTATAGCAGCAAAGGGTTGCCGAACACCATATTAAACTCTATGGATTATGAATGGGATTTCACTCAAGTTTATATATGTGCAAAGGCAGAGGAGTGAATACTTTTGGCAAGAGTGTCTAATTAGTGAAAAGTGAGTGGACACAGTTTTTAAAAACTCCAGCAGCACTGCTATGTGATCCACTGATACACTCATAATAGCACAACACACATGTACACACTAATCACCACCGTGCCAGTATCACTGCAGAGCTGAGCAAGACTCTCCTCCCAAAAAAATAGGTGCTCTCAGGTGATTGAGTGGGGTCCTGCACACTGAAAAATAGAGTTAAAGGAGGAAAAAAGTTTGAAAAAAAACATACAGGACTACAGACTAATTATAGAACTACAAAGTTATAGTGTAATAACCTACATTTACCTGTACCCAAATGTAAAAAAATCAAATACCATTTCAATCACTGTAACCAAGAACTGCTAATGATTTGTTAGTTTGGTAATAATTACTATAATATAATATAATAACTTGTAATAATTCAACTGATTTGGGGAGAAACGAGGGGAAAATTCCAATATGTTGTATTGTAGTAACAGCCAGCAGAGGGCGCAAAGCTTATCATTTACGCATTGAGAATAAATGATAAACTTACCTACCTATGAACAGTATTTTCTGGATTTTTTTTCCCAGAGAAAAAGCTCATGGTCAGGAGGTGTGCACTCATCTGGTTGGTCACCAGAGTCTTACAGCAGATTAAGAAACTCATCACCACATCACTCCAAATCTCCTGGACAATTAGGTGATTTTTAAACTTTAAAATAACTGTCAATATCGCAACAATGTTCATATGCTTTATATTTTTAATTAATTTATATTTTACACAGGGACCATTAGAAGAAGAAGCCACTCCAACCATTTGGTAAGTGAGTGATTTCCATAATTTAAGCATTGTTTCTAACTTTAGTTCAACTGAGTTTAGTTCCTTACCCTCCTAATTACATAATTTTGGTTCTGGTTATATAGTTGGTACTGTATTATTTATAGTGAATACTGGTTAAATGCGTGCTTTTTAAGATGATATGTCTATGTCAATTTTAAAATGAGGTAGGTTATAAATTTACATTAATAAATTAAGATAAGATAATTCTTTATTACCATATATATCTCATTATAAGGCGCATTTCGCACTATAAAGCGCATTTGTTTTCCAAAAATCATCAGTGCGCCTTATAATATATTATATTATATAATATTATATAATCCGGTGCGCCTTATATATGAATTTTACCAGTCAGGTTGTAAGAAGCAGTAAAGCCACCCTGCTGAAGTACAGATTTATAAAGGAGTTTCAGTTTAATTCTCCAGAAGTATTAGCATTAGCCGCTAACCGCACTAACCGCTAGCTCTTTTCAGAGGTGAGTATTATTAGCCTGTAGCCTGCTTCTAACTCCGGCTAGCACTGCTGCTGGAGCAGTATTAGCATTGGTTGCTAACTGCGCTAAGCGGTAGCTCTTTCACCATTTAGAGGTGAGTATATTGGACTGTAGCCTGCGTGTTTACTGTGTTAAAATAAGCTATGTGGGATGAACCACTAGCTAACATTGTCCAGAAGAGAGACATTCATTGATAGTGCGCCTTATAATACGGTGTGCTTTATTGTGCAATAAATAGGATAATCCCATAGAGAGGAAATTTGCAGTGTTAACAGCATAGAGGACATAGCAAAAGTGTCAGGAAATATATATGCAATCTTTATATACAAGAAAAAATGAGAATAATAAGATAAATAACTAAACCACGTGCCCAGTTACAAAATTATTCATGACAGAAATCTCTCAGTGTTAAAATACTATATTATTAAATACGGGATTTATTATTCTTATTTTGTGCGACAGTGACAGATCAGATTTTAAATTAATACAGAATACTATAATGGATATTTACCTTTCACCACCCAGTTTCCCAGTGGAGCAGCTTGCAGGTTTGGAAAACCCTGTCATATCAATAAACAGCCTCTCTGTTTATTATTGCAGCTCCCTAATGATGGCTCCTCCTCAGACACTGATGATCTCCTTGACGACACTGAGGAACTGGGCCAGCGTCCTCCCCTGGCGGGATATGAGGGATCCCCCAGCCCAGCAGCACTGACTCATTCCAGCATGGCAAGCCCAAGGCAGAGCAGGTTTGAGCGTGTGTGTGTGTGTGTTTGTGTGCGTGATTGCAATTACATTTTCCTTTAGCTCTGACTGCACTGAGCTGAAGGTACCCGGAACGTGATTAAGAGTTCCTCACTGAACATCCTGTTCCCAGTCTTACGATACTATTCATTCAGAGTGGCTACTTGTCCCTTTTTAATGGTCTTACTTATCAAAGTAGAAAGAGTTCTAGAGACCAAAACACCCTAAATTATTTACACTCTTCCACTTCTGGTTCACAAAACAGTCAGATACCAACAAAATAAACAGCGATTTGAGAGCTACTTAATCAGCTTTATATTTAGTCTTACTAGTCAGTTTACTTATCAGTTTAACGTGGCATATACCAAGTCCTAATTTAAGAGTACACAGTACATTTAAATGGAGTAGAAATCTGCTGGCTCAGCTGGCTGAGGAAGGTGTAAGGGGTGAATAGTTTGTGTTTAATTTGTCTGTGAACAAATATACTGGACATTATACGAGGGCTGTACAATTTCTCCTTCTTTTAAATTTGCTGTGTACCCTTATAGAAGGGTTTGTGGACTTTAATGGACTTGGAGTATAGTGAAACATGATAATAAGTACAAACATTTGTTGAATATCCCATCTCCATTTACCTCTAGCGTTTAAAAATACAGTGCTTTTAGCTGATGCTCCCAACAGGCTTACAATGCTTGCTATAGGGACATAGTTTTGCCTGTGCAAAGAAATGGCTATTTTAACACCAGTAACAAGCTCAAAGAAGCTCCACACTTCATTGGTAGAATTTTGAAGACCCTGACATTTAAAACGAGGCACTGATTTTCTTATTTGTTTATTAAAAACACTGTTTATACACACAGTACCTTGAGGTGGTTCTCTGGGCACAGCCATCTTAAAAATAAGTCACGATAATTTGACAGACGATCACAAATGAATAGGTAGGATAGTGGAACAGATTGCAAAATGAATTCAGTAGAAATACAGAAATATTATTGAGATATTTTTGGCAACAAGTGTTTATACATACAGTTCTCGTTTGGCGTAAATAAGTTGTAAAGCTGTCTTTATTGCTGTTTGAATATCATATGACAAAGTAAACATAATTTTCTGATTACTGCACACTGCTGTTTGCTAAAACTTACTTTTTCTTTTCACAGTTCTCTCTTGTGTTCCCCAAATGCATGGGAGGAAGTTCAGGAACGAGTCCGGAGTCTTCTCACTTCGCCCAGAGCTGTACACAGACTGACCTATGTGGGTAACACGTCTTCTCTTCTAAACACATATAATCTGTAGTTTACTAATGATACACTATATAAACCTGAGTGTGCCATGCAAAATACAAGTAATACTTATTTCTCTCTCTAATGGCAGGGTGCTACAGAGTCTGAAGTAGACAAGGTCCTAACAAGAAAGTCCATCTCCCCACATTGGTGATCGCAATAAAGAAAACAGAAAGCAGCTGTTCAATACCAAAAAGGTATTACGCACATAAGATGGGATTGTTCTGATTCTTCATGCAGTGCTGGTATGGTTTTGATACCTATCACTAAGTTTTATTCTAGAATTATGATCCCTTCAGTTTTAATAGTCTGTTTACACTGAAATAATGAGCATTTTAAAATGACTGTTAGTAGTTTTAACTGGCAATCATCTAGAATTAGTATTGAGCTCAAACACATCATGTAACGAAAAGAAAGCCAGGGAAGCAAAAAATAATGCACACTATGCTGAAAGCTTACTCTAGCTTTTTGCTATATCTTCACTTCATTATCTGCTTGCTTTTAGAAAGGGAAAGTATCAGTTATTTTTTCCCCCGGTAGGACTCGAGAATACCCAATGCCTGGCTCACACTACAGGATTTTTCAATCTTAACTGATGTTGAAAAACGCGACACCCCACAAATAAAGACAAAAACATTAAAAGCTATGCTTAAGATTCTTATAATATTTTCTGTTAGCTGGGTTTAAAGTTCACCCATTGAAATGTCCGGAAGTTTTGGGATTTAGGGCCCCATCCAGTGAGAATGGGTAATTGCACCGAGCATGCGGAAGAATCATTTTAAACTGGGCGGGTGTGATGCGGTCTCCTTTCAGGACAAATCCGATTCCAGCTTATGTTCAGTCAGAGAGAGAGAGAGCACTCTCAGTCAGAAACTTTACTTCAAATACACACTTTGTTTGTAGTGAATGAGCTACTGAGCTCTAAGTTTTCCCTTTCTGAAGTCTCCAATGCTCCACCAGCCACTCGCGTTCAGGTAAACTGGGCTGGATCCTCTTTTAGAGGCTGTACGTGTGACTTAAGCACACAAAAAGTGACCCAACACCCCACTTTTTAGAAATAATATATAAGGCTTAGCAGGGATGGTCATTTCAGCACACTGGTACCATTAAACACAATATGTTGTCCCTTTTTCACTCAGAAATGCTTCAGCTTTCAGTTTAATATCGGATTATAGACTCCGCACTCACACTTAGGACAATCTGGGAGTTTCGCAGTTGTCAGAAAGAGCAAAACAACACATTGACCTGAGAGAACACAATGAGAAGACAGCAACACTACATAGTAATAAAACAGTGAATACAGTGTTTGGTTACTTTGACTATTTTGACTTTCTTCAAGCACAAATAACACTTTGAAGTTAAGATTCCTTAGCCTTAAGTTTAGCTAGCAAATGTTACACTGTATTTCCTAGGTGTGATAACAACTCCATGGATACTTGAAGCCTATTTTTCATTTTTCAGTCCTCTGAAGCAACCAAAGGTCACTAACCCATTTTAACACTGGTTTACTCTGAATTGTAAAAGCTTGTGTGTGTACGTTTCTGTGTGGCCTGTATGTATCACAGTCATAACACGAATGTTTCAGTTATCTGCATATTTGGTGGTATTGATTAAAAGTGGTCTAAAAAGCTTTTTGATTCTTGACAGTTTACTGAGATTATAGTACGAATGAAACATTAACATACGCTGTTCTTCTTATCATCTTTGATTGTCTATTAACTTGTCAGCTTACAAATTGCAAGATTTACAACATTAAGAAATGGGCAACACAAGAATCATTTTTGAGTGCTTTGGTTTTTGTTTATTACTGTTTATTTATTTATTTATTTTCATTACTTTGACTGATACAAATTGTAGACAGGCTGCCAACTCTCTGACTTTCAGCAGTCCTCAGGTGTGCCGCCTGGAAGACCATTAAGAGAAAATTATGTGTCGGCCACAGCTGACCCGCTCTGTGTAATTCTGCAGTGTCTGCTAGCTCTAAAGTTTCACCGGGTATCGTATATTACACTTACTCCTCTGAAAACAGTATTGTCTGTGTTTACATTAGAAAATGCAAGTCATTTTGCGGTTTAAACAGACAAATAGCTTTTCTTATAGCTGATTATTTTTAGGTGAAGTTTCCAAGCATTCCAAGAAGTATAAATGCTATACATTTTTACTGTCAGAACGAACTCCTTTACCTTTAAATTATTGAGTTTTGGGGAGAGAGAAACTGTTCTTTACATATAATGTGGCTTAATATAACTATTTTTATGGAGATTTTGTAGACATTTATATTTTTGTTGATCTGTTAATTCAGTCAAGTTATAGGGCTGAGCAATAATTCACTTTTAATACATATTGCAATAGAATACATGATTTTTAAACGCATTTCCAATATTTCAGTATACATTATATACAGCATCTGACACTGTTATTTGTATGTTTTAGGTACCAACATCAAATGGTGGGCAATTCTGTGGCTTTTTTCATATACTGCAAAAATACATTAATATATACATAATAAAATATACATTATCTGAATTATATTGATTCAGCCAAAATTAAGAAATATTTTGGGATTTAAATTTTGGTCATTTCATCCACAATCATCTACAATATAACTGCCAATCTCATTTATACTTCCCTCTTTAATGTCTAATTCCAGCAGTGTCTAATTCCTTACACATTTGTCCCTCTAAGAAATCATTATCGTGCTATATTGTATATTGACCTTTCTCTTGATTACATGGAGTTGCTAAACTGTAGTTGAACTTAAAAACAATTGTTGCTGTTGTTGGTCTCAAACATCGACAACATTTGCCTTTATTTCTTTAGAATGAAAGGTAATGGAATGGAATGAAATTTCATAGAAATTGAAGCAGCAAAGATCCTGTACTTAGCTTTGTTGTATTTTATTAATTTCTTGGTACATAACATCATGTTACATTATATGATAAGCTAATCTTTAAATGTCAGTCATTGAGAGTTGGACAAAAATGTGCTTTAAATAGCATATACAGTGTAAAGTCTGGTTCACAAAATTTTATGTCAACCATTTCACAATATTAATAACTTTCTCTGCCATTTCCAGTTCAGCCCAGAAAAGAAAAAAACATACATGTAAAAAAGTGTAAGAAATAAACAGTAGATAGATTGGCACTAATATACAGTTACATCGACCACATAGTCACGCTGAGGGCAGTCTGGAATAACAGTTCATATACTGTAATCCCTACGCACCAGTTCTGGCCAAGAGTTCCGGTAGCCCTAATGGTGATTTTCTACTCCAGAATGGAGAAAGAGAGATTGGCACGGCTCCTGTCATTGAGATTCTATGAAACTCAAGAATACTCTGTAGCTATAGCTTGGAAAAATGCTTTGTATGCACGGGAGAAGGTATGCAGTGGCCTTCGTCCTCACAGATCGATGGTACTGTTATGCAGCAGTAAAGACACTGGCTGTAAGGAGGACCCAAAAAAGCATATATACGGATGTTTGTATACATATAATATATACACGGACGTATGCAAAAGTTTGGCACCTCTGGAAATCATGTTTACATAATACGTTATTGATTTTCTAAGTAAAAATTAATGTTGCTGCACATTATCTGCAAAAAACACACTTCTGCACATTTAAATGCATTTAGTTGTTTAGTTACACATATATTGCAGAAAATGTTGGATGTAAAAAGGCTAGGCACATACATTATATGGACAAAAGTGTCGGGACACCTACACAACGTTAAGCATTAATATGGAGCTGCCTTCCCATACAGTGAACTCTATGTCTTGGTTCTTGATTTAATACCTAAATTCAGTGATTAATAGGTGTTCCTATTCTTTGTCCATATCGTGTATATGCAAATGATATGCAAATAAATGGAACATTTGCAGATATTTTTTTTTCATGCAGAGTATTTGTTACTTAGAGAATTGAGAGGTGTCCAGTTATTATTATATTACTGTCATATATATATATATATAGGGTTTTCATATGTAAAATAAATAAAAATAATAATTTTTTAATTCATTTATTCTCTAAAGGCCACATCTGTGGTGTTCATCATATTGCTTCATGCAATACTTTTTAAAACGTTTTAGAAGTTGTTCCCTTCGTATTAAAACATTAAATTTGGCACAGTTTGCAAATCTAAGACTCTCAAAGCTCACAGACATTTGGCTTTCAAACGCAAGTGCACGGACAGAACGGACTAGATTAATGATTTAATAGAGAGGCTCCAACATAATCCGCTAAAAACCAGTTAAAAAGCTGAGCAGCAGCGTATTGCTTTTGTGTCCACTTCTGTTTTAACACTGCAGGTGATAAATACAATAGCTTCGTTAAGGACATGCGCTTCGGTGCAATACACAGAGTACACACAAATCTGCTTTGCTGACGTTGTACTTTCTCATTTCCAGCAACAGACATACAAAATCACGCACTCGTACATATATTTAACATACTTCTGAAGCAGGAGCCGTTTCGAGTTCTGAGTATCTACAGAGCAACTGTTAGTATGAAACCGTTAAAAACAACAAAGCAGGTAAGAAAAATGTGTAAAAAGTGCCTTTGCATAATTCTTGGCAAAAGGTCAACGCATTTTGGAAGCACTCGCAAATTCCTTTTTTTTTTTCCTCACTTCCATTGAATGACTTTCTCTGTCTGGCACAAACAAAGAAGTAGGCTCAGCTCAAGGGCACAGCGATAGGGAAAATGTGCAGGGAGAACAGTAATGGCAGCTATTGATAATGTCTGCGTTCGGATGTGCCCTCTAAAAAAAGGGTGTTCCCCCTCGTAATGGCACTGGCACTGATTTTTATGAACGGTATCCACCCCTCTGAACCCTTCTAGAGGTGATTCCAATCTTCCATAACCAGCTTCATGGCCATTAAGGCTTGGCACTAAAACTGTGAGGTCTCAGTAAAGGAAATGGCGTCAGTCTTATCCACAGTGAAGCCGCCGTTGACGTAGGATTTCTTCTCGCACTCTTCGTCGTCCAGAGTGGTCTCCAGGGCGAAGGGATTGGCCACATCCACGTCAGAAGTGAGGTCCATCCTCTCCAGCTCTCGCTTAGAGAGCTTCTGGACTATACCGGCACCATAGGCATCTCCCAGGACGTTGATCATGGTGCGGAAACGGTCACTAGAAGAGAGAAAGGAGAAAGAAAAATAGATGCAAGTTTGAAGGTGGAAATTGAGTACCTCTCCAAGAAAGGCTTTCCATTTGATTGCATTCAGCAACAAGGAAAGAGCATTACTGAAGCTAGAATGTTAAATGACCACCACCCTGCCTCATCCCCCCAAATTTCCAACTTATCCCAAAATACAGGATGGAACACCATATTCTAGAAAACACAGTTCTACTGTCTCTGTTTTCACTGCTACATACTGTACATTGTAATGTTTAGCATTCTCTAAATATAAATGTTAATTCAGGTACTTACATCAGCCAATCCACAGCCACAATGAGGGTGACATCACTGGCAGGAAGGCCGACTGCAGTCAGCACTATAACCATAGTTACTAGTCCAGCATTTGGGACTCCTGCCGCTCCAATGCTTGCCACTGTTGCTGTGATACTGCGGAGGTACAGAAAAGAAAATCACCACTGCATTCATTCCATTAAGTCTTTTTTGTTGTTTTTTTTCCCCAACAGTTCGTTATTAATCATCACCATAAAACTGTAGACAGAATTATGGCTTTAATGGTCTTTCGATGACCAGAAAAGCACATTGCTAATGCGCACATTCATCTCCAGCCTGTTCTCTACTCACCTAATAGTCACTATTTGCCCCACGTCAAGGTCAAGACCGTTCAGCTGGGCAATAAATATGGCCGCCACTGCCTCATAAAGTGCTGTACCATCCATGTTGATTGTAGCACCCACAGGAAGAACAAACCGGGTGATCCGCTTGTCGACCCTGTTATTTTCCTCTGCACACCGGAAGGTGACTGGTAAGGTCGCAGAGCTAAAAGAAGGGAAATTTAGTGGTCGGTAAATTTTCAGGTAATTGTGCTGTATTTCAAATAATATTCTTGCATTAAATAGCTTTTTAAAGATGTTAAAGAAGCACTCTGGCTCAAATAAAAAAACTGCTACGTAATTTGGAATGATGTAATGCCTGTTATCATCCTATAGTGCTTTTATAAATATTCAATAAGGAGTCTAATGAGGATAAAACCCCTTTCTAAGCTGATAGGAACATTTAAATATGTTGCTTTGTTTTGAGCATTTCTGGCTGAGCTGTATGTGGTTTGTTTGATACCTTTTTTGTACTGGCTTTTTTTATTCGACCAGTATCCAGACTAGTGGCAATGCTAATGTTTGTCAATAATTTTACAGACATCCCAAGTTGCAAAAATTAATTTAAGAGAGAAACCCCCGGAACTGGACTTGGACCCCTCCCTCGACTTTCATTTTTTGAGTTTTTATAGGAGCCATGATGCTCTTTAACACATCCCATCCACTAAAAACTGATTGGCTGACCCACAGACTCTTTGTAGAGAACAGACCAATTAGAACTCTCTCTGTTTTGCATGCACTTCAAAAATATGCACAAGAGGGGAGTTCCTTTCTTTCCCTCTCCCTCTCTTTCCCTCAAGCAACTGGGGTAAAAGTCTGTGTTGCCTGCGTTCGAGTTTGTGTTCACTCTTGGGCCACTTGTTCCAGATTCTGGGAGATTTTATCTGACTTGTGGGCTTCAGGGAGCCATTATTGATATGCGATAGTCTCCCGTAACATCTGGTTCTATGACATAGATTCATCATAAAAATAAGTAGCACCTAAAAGAAATTAACTAACAGGAATGAAACTTGGTGGTTAGACTGTCACGGATAGCACTTTTCCACAGATGTGGAACCGGCACCATTCTGGTTCATAAACCTAATTTTGAACCGGTTTGCTGCGTTGCCACCAACAAAAGGAGGTTCCGGAACCAGGAATGTTCGTTCGCAGTGGGAACCGAAGAATACTAGTTTTTTTAACGTGAACCGTGGCAACATCTCTGGGTGTGTCTGTTTGTACAAAAGCGCCGCCACTGTGCTACGCCCTCTGTTGATGACGTATGATGTGTCACGTTTTGACATTTCTTCTAAAACTGGTGAAAAAGCAGGCTGGTTCGCTAAAAAACACCATGTTTTTTATAAACCCGAATGGAACTGGTTAAAGAACCAGAGTACTATTGGTGGAAAAGCACTAAGACTGTCCCTCTTTTGTCTTCGTTGTCTTCGAGACGACCAACACATTGGGTGTAGAGGCACCGTGATTAATGCCAAGATCAATAATTTGTTGTCACGCATCCCAAATCCAGAAGGCCTGCTGTCATGGTGTGGGGTGCAATTTTGCACAATGCCAGACCACCTTTGGTCTTATCACCTTTACAGCCCATCCTTATATTAATAAGTAACCAGTGACACAACCTTTTTTGAATGCACACTCTGGTTTGCTATTCCAACAGGACAATGCTCATCCACATACTGCAGCAACTTGCAACTTTTTCTTTGATAAATTTAATATAATACAGGAAGATGATAAATTCTGTCCCAAACAACTGGGGTAATACATACCCAGTACCCATACATGAGTGTATTAGTGTAAATAGACCGCTGCGCTAGAGAATACTGCATAACCTTTTTTTTTTTTGAGTCACTACTCAAAAAATAGAATAGAAAGGAATAGAAAAAGACTATTAAATGTGATATTACCGCTAGTGATGGCCAGCAATGGTCAAATTTAACCGTGTCTCCCATCTCATTGTGCTGTCGTTGTAGAATCCTGGCCACTGATGCATGTTGGATTTTTGACAGCTGAACCCAGATCTTAGTAATGAAACCCTCACACACTGTTGTGCCAAGAGCAGTATTCTAAGAACATTCTTTACAATTTAATTTACTCTCCGCACTTCTTACAACTAGGGCTGGTATATTGTAAATATTGATATATTCAAAACTATTTTAAACAAATTATAAAAAAATTAATATATTGTAATATCACACCTGTGTGCAATTTAACTTCAAAATAAACATGAATAGTTTGGTTTGCTTTCTGAAGGTATACAATTGAAATGATGCTGTAGAAGTAATACAACAATGGAGCTGGATGATGACTGTATGTCAACATAATCCAGTAAAATTTGAAATATCACACAGAGTGCAGTTGTCCTATGTTCGTTATTTAATATATATAAAAAAAACCTCAGCACATCTTACAAGCAGAAGCTTACCTTGAGGAGATCATGAGGGCCGTCACCAAGGCCTGTGCCATCCCTAGAGCGAATGAGTAGGGATTCTTTCTCACTAAAATGAAGTAGATCAGAGGCAGAAACACAATGGCATGGATGGCGAGTCTGTAGAGTAAAAGGGAGAAATTATATTATTATACTACATACAAAACTTTGAATAATGTATTCAGCATTTCTTAGATGGTAGAATTTTAGTGGTAGAATTTAAGCTGATCATAAATTAAACCCAATCTAAGTTGCTGATAAAAACCCTAAAACAAAGACACATATTGTCATAAATGCAAAATAATAAAAACTATATTATTGTTAATAGCACCCTTTGTGAAATGGATCCTTAGCCTGCTAGATGTGAGTGAGTTAGTTGAACAGTTTCTCCATAATCTCAGTGGTTTTGTGGGTCTCTGTTAATTATTAAAGCAGTATCATGCAATAATTTACATTTGTGCATGGACCATTTTTACATGCATTTTACAAACTAAGAGGTAGTTTGTATAGACAAACGTGTAATATTACAGGATTTTACACAAATATGACTTTGGGTAAGCAGTATTATGCAATTCTTAAAATGTTTTCCTGCGTGCTTCACCAAAGTTACACTATGCAGTTAAAAGAATGCTGAGCCTGAAGTACCAATGATAATGGCTTTACACTGCTACAGATCAGTGGAGCATTAACAGTATTTGCAAGCTAATTTAAGGTAAAATCCTACATAATACTGCCTTAACTCCTTAACAGGTCAGGATTTTTGTCAATTTTCTGCCTGATATTACACCACTAAATCTTAAAGATTTCTATTCAAGTATGTCATGCTTGATAAGGAACATTACTGGAAATCATAATTGTAAAAGAATGTATAGAAAATGTGTCATGTAAATCTGCAACTTTCAAAATATAATGAATAAAATAATAAAATTGGAGCTTTTCTGAACTTAATTTTGAAATTAATACAAATCCTGAATACAAATCAACCAGTTCATATCCTCCAAACCTTTCATTTCATTACGGTTGTCTAGTTTTTACATTTATTTTCAAACATGCAGAAGTTGGGTTGATTACTATTACTGATCTGAAATTATTAAGTGGAGTAGAGAGTGAAATGACAGCTTCTCCAAGTGTCCTGTAGAAGATTTTGAAGCCCTCAAATTTTAGTAGAAATAAATAACTTAATAACTTATATAACTTATATAATAACTAATAACTTATATAATAAATAACTTATTTTACTGCAGAGTAGAAGGGTTTTGTATCACCTACACCTGCAGCCCGGATACCAGTCAAGGCATGTTACCAGGTTAACTTTTGTATTTCTTGTGTTTATTAGGAAAAAAAGAGAATTTTAGGATTTAATTAATAAATATAATAATATGATAATTGCTTTTTCAAAATACACTTATGTCCAGTTCATGTCTAATACAATACCAACTATATTGCTGTAAAACAAGTTTGCAGGTGTCTCCTAACAAACATAAATAATTATATACTGTATGTTTTGGGCTGACACTGATACATACTGATATATATCACTCAGTTTGTGAGTTTGTGTGCTGTTAGCACACAAAGAGTCACATTTGTTTAAGGGAACGTTTAGGGAAGCTGAAGGATTCTAAGACGAGACAGAAGGCCCCACTACAGACTGCAGTTTTACCAAGGGCATGTTAAGTGTAGATTTATGTTCTGTTCAACCATGTGAGATCCGAACAGTCTCAGTATGACTCAGCAATAGAGGATTTCTAGCACCTTTCCCTTCCACATCAGTTCAGAGGGCACCCACTTAACTGCAGCTAAAGAATCTCCTCACGGATGTTTGGTCAGCAGCATCATTCATGTCGGTGGAAATTTAATGGATTGTACAGCCTCAAAAGGTCTTATTGCCACAACTGCAGGTTAAGCAATTTTAAAAGTCCTTGGCTCTTATCTGTTCAGGGACAGGGCTGGTATTAAACAGTATCACACGGGAAAAGGCCACGGTGGCTGCTGGAGTTAGTACGCTTCACTGAATTTCAGCAATACAATGCTAGTACATTAGCAGAGGCTTACCCACTGAGCACAGTCACCATGTACATGCCCATTTTCCTAAAGATATCCCAGTCGTCCACCTCAATGATCTTAGCTGCAATTAGAAACAGGATTCCCACTGGCATGTAGCTGAAGAATGAAATAACAGTTGTATATCATCAATAATGTGGAATTCTCAGGACTTTTAGATTTTCTTTTAGAGAAAGCCTAAATATTCCAATGAAATGTATAAAATACTTTTATATATCTTTATTTAAAATATTTATCATTCTGTTTTTTTTTTACTTTACTATCATAATTACATGCTTTCACTGTTACAGTATGTTTTTTGAAATTGTCCAATAAGATCTGAATATATTGTTTTCCATTGCATGATGGACAATACAGCCAAGTGAGCTGCATCACTTGTTAGGTTAGGCTTCAGGAGATGGACTGAAGTTGTAACTCATTAGATTAATTAAGTAGGAAGAGACAGAGAAATCAATCAGCCAAATAGCTTTACATTACTATGATTGGATCTAACAGACAATAGCTTTTATATAGAATCCGGGTTTGTTTTTCTCTTGGTTGGTACCCAAAATGAAGGTCTAATATCCTCTTTTTATTATCTAATATTATATTATTTATTTGTCCTGGTCATCAAAATAAGTAAAATAAAAGAGAAAGAAATGACTTTTAAACAATTTAAAAAACAAAATCATATAATTGTATTCTTTCTAAGTTACAATTACAACACCTGTATCTAAACAAAAACAAATAAGTTTCAATAAATCAGTTAAAAGAGAACCATAGCAATTATACATAGCAATAAACTCTGAACTAAAGAGACAATACTGACCACATGATGATTTGGACCAGTCTCATTGTGGCTTCATTCAAAGCATCAAAAAACTCCAGCAGGATTCGTCCCCTTTCTCCCATCTTGCCAATGACCAGGCCAAATGCCACGCAGAACACAATGAGGCCAAGGACATTGATCCCATCGGAGTATGCTCCAACTATAGTGTAGTCCTTAGTCAAATTCTGATGAAACAGAACACATTAAAGTTACGTTCACATTACCAGGCTGAAGTGACTTAAATCAGATTTTTTGCTCAAATGTGGCTCAGATCAGATTTGAAAAATTCAGATTCGAGTCACTTTTATTTGTGGTCCTAAACTGCATATGTATCAGATCCATGGACATGCAACATGAATGTGAACGGTCAAATCGGAATTTGTGTGTCTTTTTGCTTTTACACATGCGTGCCCCCTGTCATAGTCTCTCTTACCTGTGCTATAGTTGTCATTATGGTGGTAAATGGTGGGAAAGTTGTTGTCGTAACTGTGTTTGTCGAGTTGGACACAGACGGTTCGATCTCCTTGCGCTGAGTCTTGTACTAAATATGATAAAAGATGTAAACAGCCATTTTGTATTGTTTCTATTTATATATGTGTATATTTATACAAAGAGGGAGGTTTCAATAATTACCTGTTGAAAACATGCCTGCACAAGATTCTCTGGAAACATATTCCTGTACAATCAATGAAAACAGCCTTATTAATGTTATGTTAACTCTGTATAAGAAAATATATATATATATATATATATATATATATATATATATATATATATATATATATATATATATATATCATCTAATTATTCTTAAGCCTGGTCCTAGTGTAATGCTGCCCTGCAAGTCTTGGTGATTTCATTTATTCCAACACACCTGAAACAACTAATGAACTAACCGACAAGCTGTACTATAAGGTACAGTACCAGTCAAAAACAACTGGGGATCGGCCTCTGGGTGGTCCAGCAGGCTAAGCGCTGGCACTGTGATCAGGAGATCGCCAATGAGATTGTCAAATAAATTTTTGTTCATTTTTGTCGCTTTTTATTTTTGAACATACAAACTGTCCCTTACACTGTCTTAACATGTCTTGATGAATGGACCAAAAGAAATTCTTCAAAATTACCTGAAATAAACTCTTTTGACTTCCATTAAAAGTGATGATGGTTTTATCTCTCTTCTGTAAAGTGCCTGTTTTTCATTGGACAGCGACGATATAGAGTATGATTTATTACTGTTCTAAAATTCGCATACTTTTCTAAGATATGCTAGTTACCTGATAAGATCCAAGAGGGTGTCGACAGTGGTGACATTCGGGGTGGTTCCCGCTCTGTCAATATTATCAGCAGTCTGAGAGACTCCAGGTTTAATAGTCGTCACCAGGATGATTCCTATTAGATCATATTTTGAGATTTGTCAGTGTTGTTTTTTAGTTGTGTCAAACTTTATAGCTTTAGAATAGATGTGCTTCTACAGCTTACCAAGGATGACAGCGATGATGGTGGTGCTAAAGTAATACACTACTGCATAAAGACCAATCTTGCCTGACACTTCAGAATCCAGGGCTGCCACTCCTGCAAAAACAAAAACTCCAACATTAGAATCTCCCATTTTAAAGTTAACAATTAACTGGGATGAACCATTGACAAACTTCTTTTCAGGAATGTCCATACATTTTTCAACAAGACAAAATCACATGCTGTACACATTACAAAAGCATGGCTGTGGAAGAAGGGCCTTATCTTACACCCTGTCCAAAGTGCGTCACAATGCTCACTGCCACCTTACACTCCGCAAACAGTCTATTTTCACACTTTGTGCCGGCATTGTTTAAATAGCAATGTTGTTTAAATTGCAAGCTTACAAATACATCTACACCAATCTCCTCTGATGAGAAGCACAGAAGCACTGCACCATTAAAATACCAATCTGCCAAAGTCAGAGCACACCTGGCTCTTAAAAGGAGTGGCAAGGGACATTTTGATTGGTTAATTTCACGTTACACCCAAAACACACCCATGATTAATTTTTCGCATTTCAAGCTGTGTAAGGTGTACTGTTCCCGTAGTTATGATAGCAAAGACACACTGACACCCTAAATCAAGCTGTACAATGCACCGTTTGACGGCTCACCTCTATATTGCTAAAATAGGACACTAAATATCTTGGTACTGTCTGCAATAAAATACTCCAGCTCATTAATGTATTGTCGATTTGATAATCAATTAATCATGTTCGCTGCAGCAGAGTGCACCAGAAAAGACTGAATTGCTGATCTATGCGAAAGCCTGAACGTTTTCTTTAATTTGCTCATTATTCATTTTGAATTCTTCAGGTGCGTTTGACTTTTTAAACTGAGATTTTCTGAGCCTCCCTGTCTGCTATTTTTGTCTACTTTTCATGCTCTGGTGAAGACTGAATCTAATGCTTTTTTTAGTGCAGTTAACATAATGACAGAGCTATGTGAGCTCTCATACAAAATGTAAAAGAGGAGAGGGTGAATGATTATAGAATTGTTACAGTTTGGCACCTACATTTCGGCTCACTTTTCCTTAATTTTCTCAAAAACAAAAAAAAAACAAAAACAAATCTGTATTTTCTACATCATTGTTCCACTCTAGATTAGGCATCCGTTTTTTCCCCGCTAGCATTAATTGTGTGGTCATAGGGTCCTGTAAGTGAGAGGTTTACTTAATGTATGGTATACAGTATATATTTAGAATAGCACTGAGTTTTTTTGTAAGCAGCAGTAAAGCCACTCCGCTGAAGTACAGCGTTATACAGGAGGCTGGTGTCACATTAGCATTAGCCGCTAACCCCTATTTCTGTGTTCAGAGGTATTCAGAGTATTATCAGCCTGTTGCCTGCTGCTAACTCCGGATAGCACTGCTGGAGTAGCATTAGCATTACCTGCTAATAGCTATTTCCACGTTCAGGTGGAAGTATTATATGCCTGTAGACTGCTGGAGCAGTTAGCCGGCAATGCTAATGCTCCAGCCTTAGAGCGGGACACAAAAAGGAAATCTAAGCTCACTGTAAAACAAACGGAAGCGCTTTACTCACCCAAATAAACAGTTTTCAGGAGAGAAATCTGTGTAGAGTAACACCCAGCACTCGTTTGACTTTAAAATAAAGTCTTTTTTACAGTTTTGTGTACTTAGTTTACCTAAGTAACGTTAGCTTCCTCCCACCACCTCCATCCAACGGTGATACCTGCTGAATTACAAGTTCCTAATTGTGTCCCTTTAAATGCACCTTATAATCCAGTGTGCCTAATATTGCAAAAAATATGGTACTTTGTTGTATGTTAACAGGGTGAATTTATGTAAATATGATTTTTTTACACATAAAAATGGGAAAGTTAGGCCTGAATGTAAACTTTTTTTACATATTCTGTATCAGTCGCTCTATTTTCATGCCAAGTCATATTTTCTTCTTAATGAGATCTCATTTTTTGCTAAACAATGTGGACTGAAAACAAATTAAATTCCACAAACTTCCAGACAGCCTGTCTGGAGCACTAGATTAAGTCCATCCCCATTAGCTGCATTACTATCAGTGAAAACATTTATGAATACCTGTTATCATGCTGGATACGATGAGGGGCAAGATGACCAGTTTTAACATTCTCATCAGGATTTCACCAGGGAAGCCAAAATATTGCTTATCAAGCTGAGAGAGACTAGCATACTCTCGCACTAGCACTCCCAGACCGATTCCTGTGGAAAAAAGAGAGAAAACTTGAAGTGGATTGCAGTGAAGCTTCTTTGATATTGACACAGATCCCTAAAGACAATGTTGGCTTCAGCTACAGACCTGAGTTATTCAATAAAACACTATGTTTCTTTATGTGGGTGCGCTCTGCAGCACTTGAGGATCCCTGAAGGACAACAGTCTTATCTTTTTAGTTGTTGGATTTGTAAAGAAAGTAAAGAGGAGTGCCTAAATCCTGCTGAAGCTGTTAATAACTAAGCCTATTTAAACATGTTTGAAATATGCAGTTTTACACAAGTTAAACAAAACTGTTGCTGTCTCAGAACAGTGAATTCTGAGTGCACGGGATCATAACTGACTAAAGCCTAAAGACTTGAATGATGGATGGTCATATGATAGACACTCCTGCACTGCATTAAGGTCACTCTGATAGTGGATGGACCTCCTTTTACAGCACACAGTAAAAAAACGCAAGGTTAAAACAACTGAATTTGGGTCATTTCCACAAACATACATCAGTGGTTGACAGTAACCATTACTCCTAACTTAATACATTTCATTTGAAGTTATTTATTACTTTAAATTATTATCATTTTAAACTCAAATATCATAGTTTATATTCTCAACTACATGTAAAAGTCTACTTTTGAATTAGATGTGCAAAAAATGAAACATTAAAACAAAAGAAACATAAAATAGAAAGATAAAGCATAGAAGATAAAGATAAAACATAAAGTACATCATTCAGGGTAAATTACACACTTTGTTTTGAACTTGTTTTGACCCGTTGGACATACAGTAGCTACCCAGCAAAAACATATGTTTCAATGTCTGAGCGACAGCAGATAATTTTGGGAGTGCTTATGCATTTATGGAATATATAAGATATGAATAAGGAAAATAATAAAGAAAAACTAATTTGTGGACCTGTGTTTAAAACAAGTTTATTTAATTTAAATGTGTAGCTAATTTGCGAACAAATAGTTTTTTATTATGTGTTTTGTGTTTATTTCACAGCCACTTAATTCTACCTAAAGGAAATGGTTTAATACTTATTGATTATGATAAACATCAGTAGGCATCAGTGTAATCAGACTAATTAATGACATGCTATTAAAAAAATGACAATATAAAAAAAAAATGACAGTACTTTCACTTCAAATGAATTGAAGTACATTTGAAGGCAAATACTTGTGTATTTTTTCTCATTTTACTTATCATTCATCTAAAAAGATTACCCCTAAAAATAGTGCACAATAATAACAAATCAAGAAAAAATCTTGGAAGTGTCAAAAAGATCAGAAGAAATTGTGCCTTCATGTGTGTATTTCTCTGTGAGAGGGATAAGTAAAAGTTGTCTTCTTTTTTAAACTGGTTCTCTTTCAATCTGTAGTGAATAAATGACAGTATAAAGAACACAAAAAAAAATACATTTAAAACGTGAATACATCAGCTCCCAGATGCCTTGTGCTGAGCAACATCACCTTTTGGAGCGATGAGGGGAAAGAGCGTCATCTACCCCTTCAGAGAGCAAGGCCAGTTTTGCTTTCTCAGGGCACCGGTAGCTAATGGCAAGCTGCATGAACAGGATTCAAACTGGCAATCTCCTGATCATAGTCGCAGCCCTAGTCACGCTGGACCACTCGGTGCCTACAAGTGGTGAAAGCCGTTTTGTTGTCTACGTGTCCACAGTAGCTCTTGTATCAGCACCGTTAGCAGCATGGCGTAACCAGCAAAAGCTGCTGTTGGGACCTACCAGACACCTCGGTTTTTGAAATAAATATATGGCTTCGCAGAAGTGGTAGCAGAAATGCACTGCTGACATTTATTATATTATTTTGCCCTTTCCCCACTCAGGAACATTACTGCTTTAAAAAAAATCTTGGGGACTTCTGCTTTGTCTGAACAGTGTCTTCTAATAAAAAATAACAATATATGCTATGTGTTTCTGTCTGTTTTCTGTTGAGTCACCAACTGATGCAGCCTCAGTTTTTGGAGTAGAACTGCAACACATGCATGAACTTTAGCTGTTCTTGGTTATGTTCTTGGGTACTGAAATGGAATTTGGGCAGTGGAAGTTGATGCCCAAATATGCAAAAACACACAACCCTAGTTTGGCAAATTGCATCATAAAGTGTGACATCAATGACAGATTGTATACTAACAGCTGAGTTGACAAAAATCATCCTTCCTTATTTTAACTTCAAACCTCTGAGTGGAAGATTGAACTGTTCTCCATTCACTGTTCTTCCTTTCTTACTGCGTCATCTAAAGCACCCATAAGTGAATGGCTTCAATAAAAAAACTGCTTAATTGTTATCTGGGCATTCTGAGAAATGCTGAATTGTGCAACAGTAGAGCTTTTACAAGGCAATCAAGAGTTTAATACATCTCCACCATAACTGTACAATATAGCTGTGGGTCACATGAAAGATGTTCCTCTTCACATCGTAAAGCATCTCCCTGATCTTATCTTATCAGTTTCTGATAGTCTAAGATGATGAGTCCACATGACTTTGCATATCTATGAGCAAAGTACTTGAATAAATCATTATATAAATTGTGCTTATCTTAGGCTTATCTTTATCTTAACTGTGATTATTATGGTATGTTGTTGAAAGTGACAATCCCATATTTAAAAAATGATTGTTAGGCCATTTGTAATTGTCATCATGAGATTAAACCAGGGTAATCCTAATTACACTACACAATGTTCTAGTCTTGACAAACAGTTCCATATTATTTTTTTTTTATTCTTAGGGTTGTGAAAGTGATGATAAACTGAATATGTGACTGGAACTTTTTTTTAGTTTTTTTTATATGTATATATATTTATATATATATATTTTTTTTTTGACAGAAGCAAATGTCTCTCTACTGAGATTCCACCTGGCAGCCTATATATGAAAACGAGTACAATCTGTATTACCCTATTTGGAAATTGCATTAAGACTGTAATTCAATTAATCAAAAAATTCAGTTATCCTCCCAACCTTAGTACATATAATCTCTTATTAAGTATTTTATGAATTATATATGACAGTAGTGCATGTTCTACATTTCATTTGTTACTTTTGTTATTTCACACTAGCACATAATTCACATAAGAACACTGTTTATTTTTTTATGATGCATTCTTTCTTTATTACAATATTGATAACAGCATCAGATTTGATATTTTCTAGTGAATAATGTGCTGAATAATAAGAAGGAGATGCATTTTCTGGTGTGTCCCCGGTCCACTCTGTACACTTGTTGGCTGAAGACTGGTGTTAATGTCACTAGCTACAGGTCAGGGCAAGTTTAATATTTCTTTTGGCATGTTTTTCAGATTTAACATTATCTTGTGTGTTAGCAAGCAAATCAAAGTACAAAAAAAAAAACTTATTTAGTTATTAAGTCTTCTTATTTGCCAGAGGGTTAGAATAAAAAGTATATAAATTATACTTATATGTAAAATAAAAATATGTATAGCTTATTTGATTATCTAAAGTTTGGTCTTCAGAGCATGCTTACAATGAAAAGTTACTCATCGGTCACACACATGCAGGTGGTCAGTTCTCAGGTCATATTGTGTGTTCATTAAGTAAAGTCAAAATATATATTTTTTTCTTATAAATTATAAATATTTTTAATGGGCTGAGAATTATAATTTGGTGAGAGATCTCGTCATACGGATCTAGCAAACATGGTCATTTCAGCACGACTTGTTTTAGAAAATCATTCAAATATTGTTGTTATTTGTTTTGTAGCATCTTGGTTTACTGGAAATATATTCTTGCTGGTGTCAAGTTTAGCAATATTGTTGCTAGGTATTTATATACACTGTAAAATATATTCAAAAATAATGACTATATTTAACAAGTTGATTGAGCTAAAAGCCTTGACAAAAATCTGACAATACATTTTAAACCAAATTTACAGTGGTAGACCACATTGTGCGGTTTAAAAACTAAATACACAGCTTCACATAAAAGTTCTAATTTTATTACAGATTTGTATTGTCAGAGGCATGAAAGTATTATAACCTGTAACATTACATAACGTTTTGGCCGTTGCTTTTAACCATGATTATTGGTAAATGATTATCTTAAAATCTAGCAATAACTTGTGGCAACAGAACTGTAGTATAATTGTAAAAGATTTGTGTTATAAAGAGAGAAATTGGCACTGGTGTACTGCTCTTTGGCCAATATCTCACATTAAAGTATAATCTTTGAGTGGATTATTGATTAAATCCAGCTTTATATATGTTACAGCAATGAAGAATGCAAGGCTGGAACCACCAGTGGTGTTGTGGATTTTAAATGACACAAAACCACAGTCAAATGTGGGGTTTGATTTTGATCTGAGAATGTTTTTTACACCATACAGTTTCTATCAATACAGTGTGTACTGTACAATACATTATTTTAGCATGGTGATCACACTGTGAACTGTGAAATCACATCAGGAACTGCAATTAGAAGTTTATTTCAATTTTATTTTATTTTGTTGCTGCTTGATTCACACTGTTCTCATCTCCCATGAAATATCTACCAGAGCCATATTAAATTAGCCAATTATTAGTCAATTATTTTAACCCAATATTGGATACAAAGAGTGCATTATCAATATTTTTTTTTTTACAAGACATACTATATATTCCAGGAAAATATTGAATTCTTTATATCTTTTGCTAATATCAATAAGCCCTGGTGTATACTGTGACATTTTTTGACAAATTCAGCACTGTATGAAAGATGTGCATTATTGTTTTATTAACAATAGTACATTTTATATATGTGTAATGATAGTAATGTTCTTGAAAGCAGACCATTTTGTATTCATCTGCTAACTATTCTGCACGGTAATAGTAAAGCAGATACATATACATGTGTTACAGTGCATTATTTTTCTCTCACATGGTTTGTTTTGTAATATTAATATTAATTAAAGAAGCAGTTGCTAAGATATTTCTTTTAGAAATTTTTGCAATAATCCTGAGATGGGATGAAATATTCAAATTAATGGTATTAGTTTTGTGATCTGATCTTTCCTGCAACATCAAATGTATTTAATCCAAAACTGTATGGTCTGGTAGGTTTGTTGGAAGCAATCGCTCTCTACATGATGACAGTATTTCATTACTTTAAAAAATAATAATAATATACTGAAAAACACCAATTTTTTTACATTAACTTGAATTAAAAGTGCTCTTGCACATGCTCTGTACAGATCAAAGAAGTCTCTAAATTCCTGTTGCTTTAATACAAAATCAGTAATTTACTGTTGTTCACAAAACAGGCAGTATTTACAGCTTTTTTGAAACTGTTTCATTTATACGACATAAAACTATACCTATAACATAAGCTATTTTGTCGCAGTACTATGTAGTAGCAGTATTTTTTTATTGATTAACTAACTATTATTGTGTTTTGTCATATCGCCAAGAATACTGTACACGATTTTCTCAAGAATTTTGGCTTGTAAGATTATTTAGCTTGACAACCCCTACCCACTGATCACCACTTAATTAGCTCACTGATGTTTAAAATGAATTTTGCATAGATATATAGACTCTGTAGAGTCTAGACACACTGATTTTCTAGACATGGGTGCTGTGAAGAATTTCTATAGTGGATTACCACCAGCAGATTAATTGAGACGAGCTCAGTTTGAACTTGTGTCTAGATTTTTTTCTACAGACACACACTGAGTCTGGTCACGCTTCTCTGTGGTGGCTGCAAAATAGGTTTGAACAGTCAGTCAAGTGAGGCTGAGACACTAGCCTTGCTACACACACACACACAGACACACACATATACACACTAAAACCGTGGGGTATAGCTGATCTGTGATTAACATATAACAAACACATAGACACATACACCCACACACGCATATACAGAACAACATGTATTCTTGAAACTACTCAGAAATATAACAAAGACACACACCTGCTGTTTGAATTGTGTGAAGAAAGAATGTGCTGTACCTAAAAAGCTACATAGTACAAAAGACTAACAAAGAAATTGAGATGAAAGGATGACAAATGTTTAATTTCACCTGCATTTTTTATCACCCTGTGACCCATTTAATAATTCCCACACCACATACAATGCTTACTCAGTACAGATAGGCTGCAAAAAGGCAAGGCAGACATACAGAGACAGTGAGACAGAGTGGGAGAGCTAGACAGAGAGTGGTGCAGCTGGATGCACATATATGTAGCCTCTTAGTGCAGCACAGGCAATAAAACAGACAAAAAAAAAGCAGACAAAACGTACGCAAGGAGACAGAACATCTATACTACCATCTGGCTCATCAGTGGCTTCACAAAGCAAAGCCATCTGCCTTGATCTGTCTTCAAAGAGCACTGCAGTCAGTGTTAGATCAGGCTTACCCAGTATAACTGAGATGATGGTTGCTATGAGAACCCAGTTCCTCTTCAGGAAGCCTTTCACATCCCTGCTTCTGCGCTGCTTCTTTGCCAGCATGTCCATGATGGTAGTCCGGGGCAAGGCACAGAAGGCTGATACACAACGCAGACGTCAAGAAGAACAGGGACACAAAAGATCAGTGAGGGGCTGCTGTGGATGCAGCGTCGCAGCTTTTATGAAAGCGATGCTGCTGTCAGATCCAGCAGGGTGGGGGGTGGGAGGCAGGAGCTGCCTCTCTGACTGCTCAGTGAGCGTGAGGGTGAGTGTGTGTGTGTGTGTGAGCGAGAGTGTGTGTGTGTGTGAGGGTGTGAGTGGATGAGTGCGTGTCTGAAGCACAGTGAAGGAGGCAGCGGCTCAGAAGAACTGTCTTCTATTCATAACCTTTGACCGGCCTCCCTGTTGGCAGGGCTTATTTCCCTGTAATGTGACTAAGTATCAAGTGTTTTATGTTTTTATGTCGCCTTTCTAGCACTGCTACAGACAAAAAAAAAGATCCATATCCATGTCTGCGTGCAAGGAACCCTTTAAAGATTGATGTAAAGCTTCTTTACCAATGTAAATGTTCTTTACACTCTCTCATCCCTTATCACAAGAACAGTTCTACATAGAACTAGGCATGTTGCAATAATTACATGACCTTATAATTGTGATATTGTTTAATTGTATGTTTATTCTCATATATAACAGTAAACAGTTTTTAAGCCAGTCATGACCACTTTTTCCAATAACTGTGTCTCCATACACACAGAGTGGACTGCAGTAGGTGAAGAAAAAAGTTCCCAAACGATGATTAAATAGAATGCTGTTGTCTTTAAAGGATATCATAGTTTTGTTATGCTATTATATTATTGTTATTTCAGGGGTCTTAAAATGACAATAATACTGTTTATCAGAATAATTTCTGGGACGATATATTGGTGACAAAATATTCTCATCATGACAGGCCTATATAGAACCAAATACAATGCTTAAATGGTACTGTTCAAATAATTATATGTGGCACCTTTATTTTAAAGAGTATATGTGGAGAGTATAAGAGTATATTTTCTTCATTATTGACTGTATTATGTCAGCATGATTCAGTGGTAAATTCCTATGATTAATGATATTGTATAACCAGTTCAGTCAGCTGTTAGCTGAATACTGAGCTATGCTGTGTGATTGGTCATAGAAATGATGAAAACCCTGAACATTATCTTTACCCTCTTCTGACATACGGTGAGCTGATCAACTGTTGTAATTTCACTGATATTTAGTGTAATTTAGACTACTACATTATATAATATCATGTATTATAATATAAATAGTTTTTTTCAAACACATTTCCTTTGTTCTCTATTTAAAATAAGAGTCCATACATTTTTGTTGAGAATTTATAATTGAGCATTCTGAAAACTCCTTTCAAATGGGGGTTAATCTGGTGATTTTAGCAAGGACTAGCTCTCTCTTTCATCTTGCCATCTTTCTTCAGTTCTAATTCTACATTCTTTGGTTTAACAATGTGTAAAAAAAAAGGCAAATAAAAAAACTTTTTCTGTACTGATATCCGCAAGTTCGCAGTAGCTCTTATGTCAGCACAGTGGTTGCTCAGGTAATCAGCAAAAGCTATTGTGGCCAGGAAAACGTACAGTACTTGGGAATTGAATATCATTCAAATGACCTACCAGACCACTCTGATTTTACATCTGATATATTAGAAATTGCAGGAATGGTCACAGAAGCACATTTACACAATTTGTTAGAATGTGTGTCCCTTTTCTACACAGTAATTCTGCTACTTTCAATTTAAAAGGAAAACCTTAAGGACTGCTGCTTTGAATTCAGCTCAAGTAAATAATAAAAAAAACAGTGTAGGCACACTTTGCTTAGGGGTTCTATTTAACTCAATAAACTGCTAATGACAAGAAACTCAAATACTTCACATCGGTTTGACAGCACAAAGATCAGTTCGGCTGTAAGCAGGTTGTGAAAACAAACGCGAGGGTTCTGTTTTTGCTCACACACCTAGCTTTTGGCTTCTAAACATTTAACCTATAGTTAATCATTTTCTCAGTGCTCTAGAGTATCCCTCCTTATTCACATATTACACTCAGTGAAAGGTCAGTGAATGGAGCAGCTTTAAGTAACATGTTTATATTTTCTTTGGTATGTAGAGGTGTGTTCAGCCTTTAACAAAGAGTACTGAATATTTTAAACATAAAATCTTATGGGACGTTATCGCAGTATGACAGATTTTTAATGAGAATAAAAAATTACCTGCAGCAGCAGGTTTTACAGTATATGTTGCAATCAAATTCGATTAATATGACAAAATTTCCTTCTTGATTAACAAAACAAACACAAAGTCTGCTCCTCTGCTTCTGCTGACTAACCCAATCCATGCCCAAGTGTGAGTAATGTTCTCAGCACAATTATCAATTTTATTGCAATGCAGAAACAGAGGGAGTTCATACTGTGAAGAACACTGCCCCCTGCTGTACCAGATCACATGGTGCAAGCATTTTCTCTGATCATATCACCCCTTTGAGGTCTACATTTAACTGAATGTCTTTTGAAAAGTGTTTAGTAATAACGGGAAATGTAACATATTTGTTCATGTTAAATACTTAATTATATAAAGAACATTGGCTGGCAAATGTGATCTTAATGTTTTAATTATTTTCTATTCCATCTCGCAAGGTAGACAGACATATGTGTTGTGTTTGGATGAGCCCCTGTATTGCCATCATTATTTAACAAGATTTAGTGACTGTTAGTTCACACAGATTAATTAGTTTTTTGTGGAATTGTGGATTTTTGCAAATTGTTATACTCCATCACTAACAACGGTGAAAAAATAAAAAACAATAAAGAAAATATCTGTAGATACTATATTATCCTGTATTATTTGTGTCTTGTATAGTTTTTTTTAGGTTTTTGTTTAATTTTACAACTTAAAATAACTTAAAATGACCTTCTGTAAATTGAATTATTATATGAATATGTACAGTCAAATTATTCCTAATAGCCTTCAAGAAACATAGGTGCATCAAAAAGAAATAAAATAAAAACAATAATAGGAGAAGTTTCCTATTATTATATTTGCCATTATATTAGCAAATGAGGTAGATGTATATCATACTAAATGTAATGATAATGTATATCACTATAAATAAATCCTCTACTGACATCTGTAAAGCCATGAGGTCCAGTACTGTCACTATTGAAAAGGGGCTGTTGTAATTCATTTAATCTTTATTTCCATGCCTGTCATATGATGGTGATATAAGAGACAACAAGGGAAAACAGTATTTGTCTTAGCATAATTTAATAACAGAGAAGAGTTTAGTCTGGAGCAGTATTAGCACTGGCCGCTAACCGCATACACTGCCTAATTTCCAAAACACTGTTTTTTAGGTTTAAAACCTGTTCTTAAACTCCAGTATCATTAAACAGTGGTCAAATAGATGCATAGCATTGTGCTAATAAAATATCCCCAAATAATAATAATAATAGTGTGCAAAGGCTAGTCCACACGTATCCAGATATTTTTTTAAAACAGTAACATTTTACAGTAACATTTTACTGCTAAGCACATTTTTTTTTGCTTACATCAGTTTATCTTTACTGTTAAGACATTTAGACTGTGTTTTGGTGCTTGGTTGCAGAAGTAAACACATGCCGTAATAAGATAATATCCGTAATACCCAGGTAACGAGAGACTGGATGCACTGGCATCTTCGCTCAGCTTTGTCTGGAGAGCTATTTCCTCATTTTACTTCTATTTCTCCAGTTTTATTACTTATAAATAAGGATTATAAAAGCAAGTTCCTTTCTATCTAGTATTTCTACTGCACAGCTCACAGCAACTATACCGTAAACCTGGTTTAATGACTTTACGTGTAGTAAACACACGTGACTGTCAACAACTGATTGGCCAGCTGTTTTATCCCACTGTGTGGGTGTGGCCTAAATGTGCTGGGTGTCTATATTCAGTAAATGCACTCTCTATGACACCTTTAGTGATTTATTTGAATAAGATAATGCACTGAGTAGCCATTGGGGGGTACCATTTCACTTCACGGTCCCACAGAAATGTGTCCACAGGCATAAGCTTAGATGTTTAATCCATGCTTATTTTATTACATTTTTACTGGGTTTGATGTCAAGATATGGTTGCTTTCAGGGGTTTGAATAGCTTATTTATATTAGCATGAATTTACATGTTAAAATGTTATGTAATAAAAACTCGAATGTGAGATGTAATATTAGAGGCAGCCAATAGCATTTCTGACTTACCTAACGTCAAATTAATGAGCTAAATAGGGTTGAAACTTATTAAAACAACTAAAAGCTAATATAATATAATAACTAAAAGAAAATCTTCTTATTTACAGACTATGGGTTTTTCCGTTTTTCCCCTCTGAATGAGAGAGATGGCCTCCTCTGTGCTCCCCCTGCTGCACACCGTGCCCATCAAACTCGAGGCAGGGATCAAAAGTGCGTAGTGCGAGCCTACGTCACCTCCGTTCATTCAATCAACGGCGGCGGGAGGCCCTCGAGGCCCGCCCCCCAGCCAATCAGAGCGGAGGAGGGCGGGGACTCGCCTCGCCTCGCTCCAGCGCCTCTGAAAGTGGAGGAAGTGCACAGTGTAGGGCTGCTGCTGCTGCTGTTTTCATGGCCGTTTATCTGCACGGATAAAACATTACATAATCGCTCAGATCGGCGCGCAGCGGGGGGACAGGACTTTCGCACCGCCCGGAGAGAGCTGTAGGTTAGCGAGCTGCTTCTGGAGCTGACGGGAGCGGAGCGGCGCGGGTTAAGGTGGGCCTTGCCCGGATATCATCTGTCTGACAGCGGGCAGAGCTGAGAGCTGAGAGTCGTTAGCGCCTCCTGCCAAATCAATACATCCCACAATATACAGACCCAAACATTTCCTACCACACACCCGCTTTAACCCCCTGAACTGCTGGACACGAGGAAAAACATACACAAATGGGTAAGAGCTGCTCTTTCTGAATTATTTTGCAGATACAGGAAGATAAGAGAGCTGTGGTGTGTGTATTTATATATGTGTGTATGTGTGTGTTTCACTGCTGGGCGTGATTTAGCTCCACGCTTTAAACCCTCGGATGCTTTGGTGTGTCTGGATGCTCGTCGCTTCAGTGCCTAGGAAAGTGGAGCTCCAGCAGCCCAGGTTCTAGACTGCTTTGCTTGGGGGGCAGTAGAACATATAATGGGTGGGCATGTTAATAGTCATATTTTAAAGCCTGACCTAATGATAGCTGCTGAAATTGATTTATAAAATAAAGAAATAAAAATGTTGCATATGTCTTCAAACTTAAACCTACAGCATAATAATTACAAAGTATACTTTGCTTATGTAAATTAATAAAGATTATCTAATTGCAATAAGTTTCAAGACCCCACCTTGATTAAATTAGAATGATACTGATAAAACAGTTCTGCTATGGGAAAAAAGAGTATCTAGACCTAGGCTGAGCATGTAATATTCAAAAGTGGAAACAGAAATAAGTAAGAATACAAATATGATTAGTAAATGAAAATATAAAGAGAACAGTTGATTGTTTAAAAGAACAAAATAACAAAATAGAACTAATGTGTTTCAATGTGTTTTATGAGATATTGTTCACCTGATATTCAACTGAAATTTCCCTTTTTACAGATTGTTTCTTATAATAATATTGTTTCTAATATTATAAAAAAGCAAAAAATAAGCAAGACATCTACTGTAGCTACTTTAATGAAAAATCTGGTTAAGGATTGTTGTAATTTCCTGTAAATGTTATAAAATATATACTGGTACAATCCATTTTTTATACATTTGTACGGTACAACAAATATAAAAATTACAAGAGTACATTAATGAACAAAGTTATTTAATGAACAGTTATTTTAATTAACTACTATACACATATACTACTAGCCTTGCAAAGAGAAGGTTCTGAAGATTTCTGAAGAGATCATTTAAAGAATAGTCGTTGCTCGCATTGCGCTTCAGGGGCAAAACAAAATATGGAGGGGCAGTGCCCCCCTCAGCCCCCCCAGAACTGGCCCTGAGCTTCAGCGAGGCTGCGTCCAAAACCACTATACACCAAACAAACTATTTGTCCAAAACCATCCAATTAACTTGTGCACTAACGTAAACCTGCATGAATGCCCTACGAATGGTGTTGTTTCAGTAATATTCTGATATAGCTAGGTAAGCTAGTATGAAGTACAGTAGGTTAGCATACTTGACTAATGTTACACTATAACACTGGCTAGGTTAACTAGTTAGCTAGTTAACTAATTAAGGCTATATTAATTGACACCCTGATTAGAGTCTGAAGCAGTGCTTGGTTTTGAACACAGCCCAGGTCCTGTCCTGTGTCTCCCTCACAAGGGATGTCCGTTACTGTGGTCTGTGAAAGAAGAGGAAAAGGAGAAAAGGAGGAGGAGGAGGGTAACAGAAAGCCGCTACCGGCACTTTGGGTGTTCATGTTTTGGTCATACAGTAATACACAATGCAGAAATGAACCCAGGAGCACCATGTCCCTGTAAGGCGCTGATGTAACCACTATTTACCAGTGAAAATACACTGAGGAGACTTCAGCCTGGAGCTTGTGGTGCAAATGTTAATAGGAACAGCATCCACATGCAGCTAGCCAGGGCTAGCTAACGTTAGATACTAACTAGCTAGTTAACTAATTAACTAACCTAGGTGTTTCTGAAATCAGTATGGATTCATTACTACCCATATTCTGATTATTACTGCCTAAATAAATGAACTATCTATGGAACTTTGTTACACCATCCCTTTAATTTTAAATGTTCTTTTTGTATAATGTCACACAAGACATGTTTCTATCCAGTAAAATTACGGGGTAGATTTTTGATTTGAGATTTCACTCTGAAAGTAGAGTAATCATTTTAGGAGTCAATAGGGATTCAGTATTTTACCTGTTCATATTTAAATAACCATCAATTAAAATGATTGTGTATGAATACAGAAAAGGAGAAGCATATGCTATTTAATGACACAGTTTTTTATTTTTACTATACAATATACAGTTATGATTGTTATATTTGTTAGGGAAGTAATGCTAATAAAGCAGTTGTGGTTATTATTTTCATTAACTTAATTTCATAGAGGGTTAACTGGGTCTTAAAATCCTATATATATATATATATATATATATATATATATATATATATATAATATATATATATATATATATATATATATATAATATATCAATGAGTTGCCTGTGACTTGTTTTTCAATTCATTTTTTTGTAAGACAATCACAAATCCATATTTACCTAAGATACAATTTTGTATCTTACATTTCTAAAATAAAAAAGTACCACCAACTGACTAACTGTATACATTCTGTCAGGGAGCTCTGTAAAGCAAAAAAAAATATATATATATATATATAAACAAATAATGAAATTGATATTTATATATTCTATTCTACTGTATAGTCTAGTGAAAGAGATTCAGGAAGGTCATTGCCATATCCTTATATTCTTATTTGTTTCTTTTTTTTTTTACAAGTAGAAACTAGTATTTATCAGACCCTTTCCAATTCCTCTTCCAAAAGGTATATAAAACATTTAAATTGGAAAATTATTTTAGTAATAATATTGACTTCCAACCAGAAATATTTTACCACTAGACATGTAGATGAATACAGAATATATGTCAAAAGATGTCTGATTCATTTCTGTCTCCAACAATCTGCGACATTCCCCAGCAAAATATATTTTTACATGTGGAGTAAAAATGCGTGCTGCTTTTAGTATGGCTTCCACTGCATTTTCTAAAAGATATAATCTGATAAAACGGAAATTTTGCTGATGGAACTTTAAAATTTCTTTCTGTCCTGCACCAGAAGAATACTGTTTTTCAGCTAAAGCTGCAGCATACAGTATGTTGAGGCAAAAACTGGCATATAACATCAAAGAAAAATGGAGAAGTGTGTGTGTGTGGTGAATGTGCAGTGCTCTCATCCACGCCCTGCACTCAGACACGTGCACACACACGCACACACACATAGCCGGCCAGCCTGGGCTTCCTCATGGAAGGATGAGCTGGAGACCTGTTTTTTTTCAGTGATTATACAGATTGTGCTGTATTTCTGGTTATGAAACCACTGCAACGCTTAGGTGGACAATGTCTCTTTTTCTTTCACACAGGCATTTGTACACTCACAGGATCACTCTTTCCCTACCTCTCTCCCTGTCATAGACACACACACCCCCCCAAACACACACACACCTTATCCCAATTGCGCATACACGCAGCTGGCAGCTTTTGTATACTCTGCTGATTCCGTTCGGTTGGTTTGATCTCAGGCTGATGCTTGCTGGTCTTAAATCTCTACCATTATTAGACTTGGCACAAGGGCCGTGTGTTCTGTCACTGCCTGACAGTGTGTCACTTGTAGTTTTGGGGAAAAGGCAGAGTCTCTAGGTGACAACTCAGTATCTTGGGGCATAATGTGTGCCTTGTTTAAAGGGTCAAACCAGGCCAGAAAGGATGGGCTTGGCTTACATGTAGTTGACTATTTTTTCAGTTCTGGAAAACATTGGCAGTGATTGCAGATGGTGGCAGGGTTATATGAGGTATATTAGGGGTTCTTTAAAGTAAAGATAGTACTGCTACATTTGTACCAATTAATGATTGCAAGTACACACTAGGGCTGCACGATATATCGTTAAAGCATCGCCATTGCGATGTGCGCATGCGCAGTAGTCACATTCCAGGATGTGCGATGTCACTTAAGGCAATTAAATCAAACATGTCATGTTGTCCACGTTTATGTCCACTCCGTCGCACAAATTTTGAGTACTGTATCAATTTAGGCATAACTGTTTAAATCCTATTCAGATAGGATTAGTTTTACATGGGGAGGAGGCATCATGTGTTTTACTGTGTCTGTACTATGATGTATGTAAAATATCTGGCCAATTTGCACGGGATTCGAAATTATATAAGTATCGTCTTATAATATATTTTGTTTTTAGAATAATTGGCATAGATTTGGCTGATATTTTAAACCAATAACTGCTGATGTATTTATTGTAGGCTGGAAAAGGAATAATAAATACCTGTGTAATATTGGACATCAGAATTCCCATATCCTATAAATTCCTATTAATAAGAGATAAGAGTAGAGTTGCACGATGCACTGAACATTTTTCAATACTATGTCATCACGAACGATTTGATTATTTAGTGTTCGATGCTTAAAATACTGTATGTAGCCCAGTTACTAGCTTCAAAGGAGTCAAGTTAGTAGGTGCCTTTTGATTCACTTTATAAGAAAACTGATTCACACCGTGGCTGGTGGGGCAGGATTAAGGTAAACCTAGTATTCTGAACATGCCATTAGCGACTGCTAATCCAACTGTTTAAGCATCAGGAAAAAGCTAGACAACCGTCTTCATTTTTAATTGCAAATGGGATGTAAGGCATGCAACCTGCTTGATAATCACATTGAGCGTGGGCTTATTTAAAATGGTAAAATGTTAATTAATAAAGCAGAGCAATAACTGTTCCAATTAACATAACATTATTAACTCTTTATTTTATTTATACAGAACTTAAACTTCTGCCACCCCTTCAAGTTCATGCAGTTAGGCTACCATTACATCTGTGCTATACATGATACATGATAAATCTTTCAAAGAAGCAGAAAGACTAAACAGAGCTGTAGCTCAATACATCTGCATGGACCTGATGACTGTATATATAGTTGAGAAATCTGGATTTAGAAATCAGATACAGCAGTATGACATGCCTGGCAGAAATTACTTGATGTTCAGACAATTTTATTGTTGTGTATTTTTCTTCCTATAAGTACCGCTTTGGTATCGAGAATCATGACAGTACAGTTGGTATTGGTATTAAGTCAAAATTCTGGCATCGTCACAACCCTAATTTAGACAGTTCACACAGATGAGATGTCAATTCACATAGACATAATATAAACGGAGCATATTTTTATGGCTAATTTTACAGAAGGTAAAAGGTGTCAGAATCTTTACAGATGTGGGTGTAAATAAAGAATGACTGTGCATTTGGACAGAAGGAGCTGTTCTGTCCCTGGTGGGCAAACAATTAGCCATTCAGAGTCCAAGAGAGCATACTGAGTTTACTGTATCTGGGTGGCTGTAGGATGGCTCTCCTTGTTCCCCATCATTTTAAAATGCTATCTAACACTGAATTGGCAGTTAGCATTAAGTGTCTTGCAAATGCCATGAGCTGCCAATGACTTTCTGTTTATGTCAGTTTTATAAGCTAAGCTGTGTAGGTGCTTCACAGGTTTCTTGGGGGCTCATGCTTTTGTGCTCCTTTACTCTCATCAAAGCATCTTGTAATGTGGTGATCATCGCTGCTTTCAAGGAAATAAGTATTGTGTTGGTCATGACATCACTTCAGATTCCTTAGCCCACTTAATCACTTGATGAGTGATGTGGTAATGTTATCATGACCTTGTGTTGTTGATATACCAAGTAGTGCTTTTTGTATTGTGGTGGATGACATCACTGCCCTCCCTCAGGCAGACTGGTTTAAATCCCCAGCTGAGCAGGCACACCATGTTACACTAATAAGAGTCTCTGGGCCAGGCTGCTAACGATTAATAACATAATAAATTGTCCACCCCTCTTTCATAGCAAAAGTAAAATTATATCACTATGAAATAGGCCATAATCTCAGAAGCCTGATGCCTCAAAACCAACCTCAAACATTTTGCCGTTGGCAGCTGCATCACATTAATCCCCTCTGAACAGTCTGTCAGCTGTTGCCAGTGGATATCCACCGTATCTTCATCTTCACTGCGAGGCGTATTTGTGTTCAGTCTTTTGAAATTCAGCACGACTCCCCACACATTTCAGCTGTGGTGGAACATGATCAGCTTTGTGCTGTTATAGCGAGAACTCATGCCAGTTAGTCTGGCACAGCTGCAAACATGCTAATTGTTAAATGAATGTGACTTGTTCAACATAATACTTTTTGGCCATTTTTGAGTGCAACATGCTTGCAAGCCAGCCCTGAATGAGGTAGGTAACTCAGCAATTTTGCGAGGTCAGACCAAACCTCATATATACATTGGCCTAATCCCATTTTACCCATTGTCCCGATTCTCGTTAGGCTGGAGGGGTAGAGGGAAGGGATAGGGATTGTTAGCCCTTTAAAAGGATTTTTTTTAGATGCATATTTCAAACTAAGTGGTATGAGAATCACTGGTAAGATGGTGAAACAAGAGACCAAAGAAACCCACAAATGTAAGTACTTTCCTTGTTAAAAGTGACGATTAACACTGTATTATCGTAGTTTAATGTGTAGTTTCAATGTTTTATGGCCAAATTCTTCATAACAAGCTTAAAAAAGATCGCTAATAGTTTGTTTCAGTTACTAGCTAGCTAACCTTCCCGTTCCAGATGGCAGGGGTTGCAGCAGTTAAGGCGGAACAGAAAAATAAAATAAAACAAAAGCTTATCAAAGCTAATTTCATCTCCCCTTCACAGAGCAATTAAGGAATGAACAATAATAATTAATTTCTGCACCATTTCCCTCCTTTCTGAAGACATGTGATGCCCTAAAGTTAACTAGTTAACCAGCAGCAGCTACGTTACTGAATATTAGTGCTTCTGATGACGTATTCAGTTCTTAGGGGGAGGATTTCACCCCTTCCCCTTGTAACTCTGTTCCAAGGGGAAGGGTTACACTTGAAAAGAAGGGGTAAGTAAGTGCTAGGGCCAAGGAGTGAAATGGGATTGGGCCTTAGCTGACTGGTGCTAATATGAGGTAGGTAAAAGGGTATGAACTGTGGCCCTGGTCAGAGCATCTGTCATTTTTGTTAAGCTGAGGTCAGATAGTGTCTGTCACATAAATGAGTTTGCATGGTGTACCCATAGTCAGGCACAAGGTTTGATTTGCTTCTAATATTTGTATTTTTAATGATCACCGTTTGAAAGATTTACTCTTTTACCTTGTCATTTTTTATACTGGATTGAAGAAAATGCTGTTGTGCTGTATTTTTACTAATTACCAGCTGTACTGTGCATCAGTGACTGTAGATACATGGACATGAATTCCAGTCCCATCCATTCTGTAGAAATGATACCAACACTAAACATTCGCAACCAGCATCTATGCATTAGAGGCCAAAGGTGAAGCCAGACATGCCTATTTATTGGGTGAAATCGCCCACTTCTCCCATTCCAAGAATCTCAGGCTGCTTTCATTGAGTTTAATGGGCAGATTTTTCCCACTGGATACAGTTTGTCTATTGAGTGTAAAACAGAATAAGTGCAGTTTATTTATTTTATTACAAAACAGATTACATTGCCATCAAATCACAATGCTGGCACTGATTTTGTTTTTTTTTAAACAATTTTTACCTCTTACCATTATTATGGTTTATTCAGTTTTATAGAGACAGTAGAGACTAGGGGTGTGCCATATTGTATCGTATGCAATAATATCGCCAACTTTTTTGAATATCGTGAACGATATTATACCCTGAAATATTGTGCCATATCTCCCACTCTTAATTATCACACCAGGCTACTACTTTTTTCTGTTTTTAGCAAAAGAAAAATTCACACTGTTCTCATTTTTCGTTATATATCTACTACAGATTATGTCTGTCCAGTATTATTTATTTTACTTTAATCTTGGATATATGGAGATATTTGGAGTGCATTATCAGTATCATGACATGAAAAAAAAAGAATAATCAAGTACTCCAATATTTTTGTCCGTAGAGTGTATCTGCTGATGCTCATAGATAAACATTTTTGAGTCATTTATTAGATTTAAAATCAGAACACTATAGTTTTTTTTGTCCTGCTTGACTTGAGCAGAACACTCCTTTTTTATACACTTTCTTTTTTAATGAATTAAATGTCCGTGCTGTCACTTAGATAAAGATTAGGATTAATTTTAGATGCTGCACAGTAGTGTAGTAATTGTTCTGCATCAGGCGGACCAGACTGTTGTGTCTGTTAGTGTTGATTTTTTTTTTCATCAGCACGTGCTAGAGGGATCTATTTTTACAGTGTGCTCTCAGTCATCACTTCTCTGCAAAGAGTCACCTCCCTACTATATGGCTGTACTTAAGTCATTCCATTATTTATCTGAATATCATTTACTCATGTCTGGGATTAAGCTAACACGTTTCCTGTGGGTGTGGCATTGCCTCATTAGCAGCTTGCAATACAGCAATATCAAAATTGAGGGCCAATGAAAAAACATGTAAGCAAGCTACAAAAAGATGCACTGAGATATGTGGGATGTCGGTCAGGATCATTACCACTCACCGCACTATCCACTGTGGGTGGTAGTTCCAACAGGAACGTTAAAGCTGATGTCTGTAACTATTGGGATTTAGGGCCCTGTCTGGTGAGAATGGGTAATTGCACAGAGCATGCAGAAGAATCAGAGCGGATGAATCTGATTTTAGGTTACGTTCAGTCAGAGAGAGCGCGCTCAGTCAGAAATTCATTTAAACTACACACTTTGGTTTTACTATGGGTGAATGAACTACTGACCTCTGAGTTTCCTCCTCTGAAGTCTCCTTTGCCCATCAGCCGCTCTCGTTCAGTAAAATTGGGCCGGATCCTCTTTCAGTGGCTGTAGGTGTGACATAAGTATGTAAAGATGCGCGGCGTGGGCAGAAAAAGTCCAGCGAAAAGCGCCCTGACACCCCAGTTTTTAGAATGAATATATTAGGCTTAGCAGGGGTGGTCGTTCCAGCTCACTGGCATCATTAAACACAATATTTTGTTCCTCCTCCACTAAGAAATGCCTCTGCTTTCAGTTTAGAAACAAAATAATACGGACTGCCACTTTAAATGCCTGTATAAAAGAAATTGAATGTCCCTTTCCTCTGGTATCCACTATCAGGCCTCACCTAAACTCTGTTATGAGCATGCTGGCTAGTGGTTAATTTCACTAACAAGATAACAACTCACAACTTATCAACAAGTGTCTGCATTCCCAATCTGTCCCCTGAGGTAACAATTCTTGATCAACTCGCATACTGCTGTTTCATGACTTTTTCCCATGTCACTGTTAGTGCTGGGCGGTATACCGGTTCATACGGTATACCATTGGACAGTTTTAAACCGGTGTGCATTTTTCACAAATCGCCATACCGCGGCGCCCCCCCCCCTTTGTTCACGTGCTGAGCTCATGGCCAGACAGTGGTCTGCTCAAGCACCAATCAGGACGCTTCAGCAATTACCAAGCACTGGCGCCAAGTGTTTATTAATGTTTTTAGGTCTATTTAGTGGTGTATGGAGTGCTGGTGATTGCTTTGTAGTTATTGTTTAAGATTAGCTCTGTGTTTAGTTCAGTTTAAGTTTAATAAACACTGGGACAGCTTGCTAGCTAACACTATCCAGTAAGCATAACAAGCTAACGCACTGGAAGCTCAGCTCAGTGGAGACAATTAAGGGTGCTTTCACACCTGCCTCGTTTGGTCCGAACTTTAGGACTTTTCAGTTTGGTCCCAACCAAAGTAGCAGGTGTGAAAGGGGGCGCGAACCATGGTCCGGAACAAAGGACCAGATTTTGGTCCGACCAAGAGATGTGGTCTCGGTCCGGATCTTCTGAACCATGGTCCGGTTCGCCTGCAGTGTGAAAGCGCTTTTCCGGACGGTTCAAACTTTCGGACCAATTACAGGAAGCTGAGCAGGCGTTCCTCAGCAACGGCAGCAGAAGAAGAAAAATAACCAACTACTACTGACTGCAGACTGCGGGAAGGCGCGTCTAGTCCCACCCACTTTGTCCACGCCACGCCTTGTCAGTCTCGCAAGCTTGTAGTGTATACACAGTATTTAAGCCGGACGACGCGGCACATTATATTTAAAGTCCGCTAACTGCCCTGTACATTGTTTACTTCCGTTCAGAGGCGGAGCTAAGACATGATTCTGACAAAGTGGACGGTACTATACTGCATGACGCTTTATATATATATATATATATATATATATATATATATATATATATATATATATAATAAAAATACTGTGACATACCGTGAAACCGTCAGAATCTTAAAAAAAAAAATCTGTGATGTGCATTTTTGGTCATACCTCCCAGCACTAGTGACTGCATATCTCTTGTTTATTCAATGTTTTACATGCAGTAAAATGAACAAAGTGCTGATATATTAATACAGTGTTGCAGCATCATCTTAACATTCTTCTCTTTTGGAGATCAACAAATACATCATCAAACATCTGTCTGAAATATCAGCCAAATCTGAACATACGTTCAGTGACAGCTGCCCAATGGATTTAACTAGGCTTTTTCGGAGAAACAGAAATAAACACATCGTAAAGCGTTTTTGAGTTAATTCTTCCACATCTCATTTTTCAGCATGGTTCTTTAAAGAACTAGAAGTGATACTTCTGTGCAATTCCTCAAAGAACACTTAGCACTTTTTATTGAGTGTTTTAAAGTGTAAGGGTCACTGGTGTCCGTGGCTTCAAAATAACCTTTCAGTTGTAGTAACTATGTCTGCCATAACAAGTGGTCTTATAGCAAAGTGTATTTAATTGGCTTCTCTTTTTGTAGAGACATTAATAGAGGCTGTGTGTGTTTGCGTGTGTTTGTCTGTGTTGGTACGATAGGCTTATTGTGGTATTTGATGTTTTTGGCCTGAAAACTGGTCTTCATCAATTCTACCTCAATGACTGTCCTATTCTAGAGACATGACATCATATTACACTGCCTCCCCCAAACAAAAGTGACCACCAAAAAAAAAGTCACACATTCTTAATATCTTGTTGGACCACCTTTAGCTTTGATTGCAGCACACATTCACTGTAGGATTGTTTCAGTAAGCTTTTGCAATGTCACAAGATTTATTTTAATCCAGTGTTGCATTAATTTTTCAACAAGATCTTTCATTGATGATGGTAGAGTCTGACTATGGAGTCAAAAAAGGGTCATAAAGATTTTGAGTTTGTAAAACAGAAGTCACAAATGTACTGAAACTTGTAACTGCGTTTAAACAACTGCATGCACGAAAATCCAAATCCACAAATTAACTGGAATGTGCAAACTTGAAACAGAAAGTAATATTAATAATAATTCAAATGTACAAATGTGAAAAAAATATTTTAATTATATATAAATATATATTTTTTAATTTGTAAATCCAATCTCTTGAATGTGTGAATCAGTACTGCTCAAATGGCTTAAGCTGGATCAGACCAAAAATCACATGGAATTTGTGAGGTTGTAAATGTGACAGTGGGTGTTTTTCACTGTGGAGCTAAAAATCCTCTCATTCATCTTCTCTGCTGCGTGTGCGAAGCTCTAGCTGCAGTTGCGAATTTTGACCCTGTTTTGACGCCTGATTGATGGACCAATAGGAAAGCTTTATCCGGACCAATCAGATTACGGGGTTTGTTTAACCAATCAGAACACTGGGTGGGTCTCTGCAGCTCGGAGTACTGGGTGTGTCGAAAGGTGTGGGCGTGTCGAAAGTGTGGCCGCCATTTTGGAGTCGGCCACCATGCGCCCCCCAGTGGATCAATTTACACTGAGGAAGGAGTTTAATAAAACAATAATATTCATAACTCTACCAATTTTTACCCGATTTACACACGGTTTGGTTTGTTACAAACAGCAGAGATGTAGTAATGATACAGGATGCTGTCACACATTACAAATATGTGCTTTCATACTTTATATTATGCTCTTTATCAAAGACAGACATATGGTATAGCATATTAATAAGTACATAAATTAATTAATTAATTTATATATATATATATATATATATATGTTTGTGTGTGTGTGTGTGTGTGTGTGTGTGTGTGTGTGTGTGTGTGTGTGTGTGTGTGTGTAATATAAAATTAATTCATATTATTAGAACATAATATAAAGTATTTCAGCATGAAAGCACGTATTTGTAATGTGTGACAGTGTCCTGTGTCATTACTACATCTCTGCTGTTTGTAACAAACCAAACCGTGTGTAAATCGGGTAAAAATTGGTAGAGTTATGAATATTATTGTTTTATTAAACTCCTTCCTCAGTGTAAATTGATCCACTGGGGGGCGCATGGTGGCCGACCCCAAAATGGCGGCCACACTTTCGACACGCCCCAAGTACACCTCGCTGCAGAACCACAAGTCCAGGGGGTGGGGCTGGATCTGATCCAACTCTTCCTACGTCGTGTTTTCATTGGTCTGAAGCAGATCGGACTCTTCCCCATCCGGTTTTACTCACTCGCCTTTCGGAGTCAAGTAAACAATCACGAACGGGGAAGAGGAGAAAGAAAAAATATAAATAACAATCTGGCAGTAACAACATCCTCATTCTATACTCTCAGTGTACTGGGCATTTTTCCAAGCTCTTTGGAAAATTATACATCGTTACACTCTTTTTATAGAACTCTGTTTTTTGTTCGCCATTTTGATTGTGTATTAATATCTGTAATTATAAATGAACATGGTAGCTGGTAGATAAGACACTCATTGGCATCCTTTATTTTAATTATTTATTTTTTATTTTGTCTTTAGGCCATTTTTATTAAAGATAAAAAATGAAATAGTTAATATTTATATAGGAAATGTACAGCATTTTATTATGTTTGTAATCACAGACATGTTCCTTCTTTTAAATCTGTATTGTGTGATTTAAATGTGCTACGTAGCAAATAACATTTTCCAGGATTTATTTGATAAGATAAAAGTCCTGGTCGGGAAACGTAAGCGACACGTTTTAAGTTTAACGACGAATTGAAATGCGATGACTTAAAACCAATGAAAAGAAGATATGGGTGGTCAGGAGGTCAGGCTCCACCCCTTGGATCAGATCCAGCCCCACCCCCTGGACTTGTGGTTCTGCAGCGAGGGGTATCTCACACGCCCACACCTTTCGACACACCCAGTACTCCGAGCTGCAGAGACCCATCCATTGTTCTGATTGGTTAAACAAACCCCGTAATCTGATTGGTCCGGATAAAGCTTTCCTATTGGTCCATCAATCAGGCGTCAAAACAGGGTCAAAATTCGCAACTGCAGCTAGAGCTTCGCACACGCAGCAGAGAAGATGAATGAGAGGATTTTTAGCTCCACAGTGAAAAACACCCACTGTCACATTTACAACCTCACAAATTCCATGTGATTTTTGGTCTGATCCAGCTTAAGCCATTTGAGCAGTACTGATTCACACATTCAAGAGATTGGATTTACAAATTAAAAAATATATATTTATATATAATTAAAATATTTTTTTCACATTTGTACATTTGAATTATTATTAATATTACTTTCTGTTTCAAGTTTGCACATTCCAGTTAATTTGTGGATTTGGATTTTCATGCATGCAGTTGTTTAAACGCAGTTACAAGTTTCAGTACATTTGTGACTTCTGTTTTACAAACTCAAAATCTTTATGACCCTTTTTTGACTCCATATCTGACAACTGCACAAAGCCTTCTCCAGCACATCCCAAAGATTCTCAATGAGGTTAAGGTCTGGACTCTGTGGTGAACAATCCATGTGTGAAAATGATGATCTCATGCTCCATGAACCACTCTTTCACTTTTTTTATTCTTGGAACGTGCCAGTGCCATCTGGGAAGAAAATATCTATTGATTTAATAACCTGGTCTATATTCAGTATATTCAGGTAGTCAGCTGACATCATTCTTTCAGCACACACTGATGCTGAACCAAGACCTGACCAACTGCAGCAACTCCAGATCATTTGTTTAGTTAAATTCAGGTGGTGACTATTGTTATTTTGGCCAGGCAGTGTATTTTATGTGACCTCATGCAATTTTTAAGGCCGAATCAGGGACCAGTCACCGCACAGTTTTGTATGGAAAGCTTATGCTGCATCCATGTGGTTTTGGTTTTATTGAAGGAGTTTTTAAGTTTTGCTTCATATTTTTTCACATTTGGTGATTGCATGATGAATGAACCAAATGAAATGATCCAAAATGATGTGGAATAAAATCCTTTACAACTAATTAATTCATGTAATTTCATTAAAATTAAAGTTATTGTCTTTCTACTGTGAAATTGCCATTTTAGACATTTTTGTGAACAAAGTTGTATTTCTGTGCAAAATAAAAAAAAAAAGCATGTAATTTATGTATGTATTTATGTATTTATCTTTTAGCAGACAACCTGAGTGAAGCCCTGAAGACGCTGAAGCTCTCCTCAGCAGACAGCGCCACAGACAGTGTGGAGAGTTGCCTGGACTGCCTGCTCAAAGCCTTGGCCCACAACAGTAAGCCTGGCTGATTTCTTACACTACTGCAGCCTTTCACAGGAGTGCTTCACTCACATCACTTTATTTAATGTCATTTAGAAGGAGAGCAGATCAATTGGACTGTTTTTATTGTTGCTAGATTAATATTTCACACTGATGTTAGAGACCTCATGCACTACGCATTTAGTAGAAAGTTGGAGCCAGATTGATGAAGAGTACTGTTTGTCACTCATTAAGTCCATGCCTCAGAGACTGCAAGCTGTTATAGAAGCCAGAGGTGGTGTAACAAAATACTAGTGATGTGTTGGAGTGTTCTTTTGTTTTTGTTTTTCATGATTCCATGTCCTCCTCCGAATTGAATGATTCCATATTTTTTTTCTCAGAATTGAGTGATTTCATAATTTTTTCCCTTTGCTTGGTCTAAATGATTAACGGTTACTGACTGCCACAATTGTTTCTCTTGATTTCTTAGTCTTTTCTTAAAGCAAAAAAATGGCCATTTGAAATGACTTTAGGTTTTTGTCAGGTCTGAGATCTGCTTTATTTTCTGCAAAATTAAACAACTGAATGAACATCCTCTAAATAGCTATACTGATAAAACTGTAGACCATCAATACGTTTGTCAAGAAAGTGTTTAGGGAAAAATAGTTAATACACTTTTTTTTGTATTGTTAAAAAGATTCAGTAAATATTGATAAAACCCTCTATTTAGTTTACATACATCCTTCTTCAGGCTAAACATTTTGTATTATTAAGAAAAGCTAGCCTATGTAGTTATAGTAGCCTTAACCAATATTTGCTATATCAAAGCAACATGTCAAGTTTATTTTACACCTCTCTGTTTATTTTCTTTGTATTAGATACAAGAAAAATTAGCAGTTTAGGATCTCAGAAACACATTAGGTAAAGCTAAAGTAGCTTTTAATGAATGAAAAACCCTTTGTTCAGAATATGAGGACAGGTATGAAATTGTACTGATAAAGAAATCTGTATTTCTGTGTACCTGATTGTGATTGATACCATCATTGTGATCTTTTTTTGTGGGAGTTTTCTGGAAAGTGATGCAAAATCTGGAACATCTCCCGTAGAAGGCTCTCATGCAGCCTTGTGTGTGATATGGGTGGCACTGTGTTGTAGGCTGCATGTTGTTTTGATGAATGTAATGGCTGAGTGCTCCAGGCAGTTAATTTATGTGTAGATGTTTCTCAGGGCTGAGAGGTGCTGCTGTGGTGTTGCTCAGGACAGTCATAAATTATTATGAAGCTAGTGGAGTGTGCCGGTTAAGAGAGGTGAAGCCAGTTCTCTTGCTCCTGTGTGCGATGCAGCAACCCCCTCTCACACAGCCCACATCCACACACACCTCTCGCCTGTGAATCAGCCATTATAGGTGTTAAAAGTTCACTTTAAAATCTTTCCTCAGAGTAAAGCATTTCTGTTGGTCCATACTTCAAAAAAAAAGAGAAAAAGAGAAAAATAGCAATAAATTAGATACATTAGATAGCTCTGGAAAAAAACAAGAGACCACTTAAAAATGATGAGTTTCTTTGATTTTACCAAATTGAAAACCTCTGAAATATAATCAAGAGGAAGATGGATGATAATAAACCATCAAACCAAGCTGAAACACCAGGAGTGGCAGACATTTATCCAAAAGCAGTGTGTAAGACTGGTGGAGAAGAACATTCCAAGATGCCTGAAAACTTCGATTTAAAAACATTATAAAAACGTTATTCCACCAAATATTGATTTCTGAACTCTTAAAACTTTATGAATATGAATTTGTTTTCTTTACATTATTTGAGGCCTTAAACCTCTGCGTCTTTTTGTTATTTCAGCCATTTATCATTGTCTGCATATAAATGCTCTAAATGACAATGTTTCTGAGGGTATTTGGAAGAAATGTTGTTCGTAGTTTATAGAATTAAAAACAATGTTCATTTTACTCAAACATATACCTATAAATAGCAAAATCAGAGAAACTGATTCAGAAACTGAAGTGGTCTCTTAATTTTTGGCGAAGCTGTAGTTGCTTCATTCCCCTCTATTTCCATTTTCTATATTCAATATACATAGTATGTGTATAATCCATATTAGGCACAAATCTGAGAGACATTTGTGTTTTTTTACTTGAATATTTAATGATAAATAAGTCATTTTAAAGCATTATTTGTTTTAATTTTGCAAATGTTGACACTTATGAAAATCCCCTGAAACACATTTCTTTCCAGGTTTCATTACTCTACTGAATCTTACTTTGAAAGGTAAATTTTCTGTGGCTGCACAAAATAATTAGCTCGGGTGAAGAGGAGTCAAAGTGATTTGTCTGCTCATTAGATAAATAATGGACTGTCCAAATGATTATAACAGTGTGTTGTATTTGCTTACTGAGCAGCAGTGTATTTTGCTTACTGAATCAATGTATGCTATTTCCAGTGTCTGTTAAAATGGACCAGTTCTAATTATAAATAAGTGTTTTTTTCCCCATTAATTTACAAAATGTTTTGCATGACATAATTACAGTGCATTGCAAAAGTAGCAAACCCCCACATGTCATCTGATTGGTCTGGATTTTAAGTGATACTTATACTAGTTATTCCAGCCAGTATATTTATCTGGACCCAGTATGCATTTAAGATACATTAACAAAATCAAAGCTTATTAATAATCATTAATAATCAACAAATAAAAAAACAAAAACACATTCTGAACTAAAAAATATATGCTGCTTTTATAAGTATTGCCCTACAGACAGTACTTGGTATAAGCACCTTTTGCTGTAGTAAGTGCTTTAACCTCTTGAGACCATGCGTCCTCATATCTGGGGACCCTGCTAAATGCACACTAAGCAAAAGTCCCTGTCTCAGGATATGAAGTCTGTTTGTACAAGTTTTCCCCAGCTTTTTATGTTTTTGGGAGTTTTGTTCAATATGCTGCTCATCAAATATTTACTCCAGATGTGCTCTGATGTAGTTCTGATTATTTTTGTTTGTGTTGAATATGTATGCGTGTCACTTATATATTGTCATAAATGCATTTTCTTATGTGGGATTAATCCCTTGTTCTGTTTTTACAGATGTGGAAGCCAGTGAAAAGATCCAGCAGATGGGTGTTCTGCCCATGATGCCTTCTCTACTGGCCACACAGAACTCCTGTACACCCAAAGTAGCCAACATCATAGCGGAGGTAGCCAAAAACGGTAAGTCATTTTGTAAAACCCTTTATCTTCCATTACTTATAAAAATCAGGGGTTGGATTAACTTTATGCTTCAGAAAAATGTTAAGAAAAGGTTAATAATTTAAAAATATTATTAAAATGTTGTAAATTTTTACTTAGGAAAAACAATTTAAGAACAATTGGTATTCTAAAGTATTGTAAATGTTCCTAACCTTAGGATGGCTTGACACTTGTCTTAGAATGTAAGAGGTCAGAAGGTCAGCTTCTTAAATAACCAGTTTATATTCAGATTACTAGAATCTGAATATACAGAAACAGAAACAGAAAAATGACTTGTAAAGCCTATTTTTTCACGCAGAAGTATACATTGGCTTTAATTCATGCATATTAAAATGTTTGATTGCTTAATTTGATTGTGGCTTTGCTTTAATTTGCGCTCCACAGATTTAACCTAAGATTGCGAAATAAAAACAAATTTGTTTTGCATTAATTATAAAATGTATTTGTAGATTAAAAATATATATATATATATTTATGAACTTCTTAGTGTTTGTAAATCCAGTCCTATTATCTTACTTGTTTGGGTGTTTGTTAGGTACTGTGTATTAACAGGGTGTATATGACCCACAGAATTAGTTTCAGCTGTTTAAGGTTTTGGCCTAGATTCAGTAATAAGCAGTAGACTTGCTGATGGCCTAGATAACAAGTATAGATCAGGATTATTGTTTTTAGTACATAGAAAGCAATATAGCCCTAGTTTAAATCAGAGCTGAGATAATTGTGGAGGCGACAGGTTAAGAGATGTAAATGAAATTGAAAACCTATTTTAAATAAGTCTGTGTTCTATTCTAGCTGTGTCAGCCCATGCAGCCCCCTGTGTACTACTTTTCTGTAGTGTTTGTGCCAGCTTCACAAAGCTGGCCCCTCTAGTCTGACAACAGATGGAGCTTGCCTGACTAACAGACGGAACGATATGAAGTATTATGTCTCTTCCCTCTGTTTCGCTGGCAATATTATTCAAAACTGAACTATTTACTACTTTAAATGTAGCATGGGGAATATCTGAGCTTCAAAAGAACCATATTAATATCAGATTTCTAGCTGTTGTTTAATTTCACACATTTTTATTCCTATTTATTATCTTACTGTAACATTGATACAGTAAAGGAATTGTATAATTTGACTGTAAAGTGCAAACTGAATAGTGGCATTTTAGAATATCTCTCTAAAAATATATTTCATAACGAGGAGGACTTAATATGCAGGCTCTTGCTCCCTAAAGTGCAGACACAGCCATGCTGTTCATGACAGCTTGGCAGGCTGGCTAGACTGTTAGACTGTTCTTTTAGTTAAGATCGGCTGCAATCTCTTTTTGCTGAAGGCATTTTTGGGCTTTCTCTGTCTATGTAAGGAAGATGTGTTTTGACCATGTCAAGTGTTTTTTCATTTCATTGTAAAAAGGGAAAGGTTTGTTTGCAAGAACTTGGAGATACAAAAACCATCACGATACAGGCGTTATGATTTAAAATTTATCCCTACAATAAATGACCATTTTGTGTATTATAGGGAAAAAAGTCAAGCACTCACTGTGGTGTTGCCCTGTGTGAAGAAGTAGCTGCTGCTTTAGTTGCTTAATCAGCCAATTATCCAATTTTATTTGACATTTGAAATCAATGATTCTGGACACACTCAAGCTTTATTACTGCCAAACCTATCAAATCTAAACATCAATTACATAAGACCATTCCAAAAATAGCTAAGAGTTTCTTGATAGCATCACATTATTTAAAGATCAATTATTATAATTAATGATTGATTGTTGTTCAATTATTTAAATTAATGACGGACACAGCATTTTCTTTTCTTTTTTTTGTACAAGCTGCTTGAGTTGCTGGAGTTCGCTCAGTGTTTGAGCTCTCCTCCATGTTACTTTTCCCATACACACTGTGGGAAACGTGTTGACAAAATAAAAAAGGTATGAACTTGATAGATAAATAAATAAGTAGCTCACATGAGCTATATTATGACTGATAGAGAGTCTGAGAATTTGATTTTAAGTAAACAACTGTTATTTGAGATACGGAGAAACATTATTGACCCTTATTAGTAGTGATGCTAACTGTAATGGATTAACATGTGCGATGCAAATTATTTTTAATACATTAATCATCTTACCCATTTCTCCTGCCATATTTCATTTTTGTTTTTCACAAAGCCGGGTTACATATTGCCAGTTTTAGTAGTATTTAGTGATTTATTTGCAGATTTTCAGAGGTTTAAAAAGTAGATTACTATTTATTTACATTGAAATGTGGATTATTTATGGATATTCTCTGTGTTCCAAACATATTTGAATAGAAATTAAATCCCCCTGAGATTGTCTTACATTAATTGTTTTATTTTACATTTAAGATCATCATCATTAAACCTTTCAGATGTAATATGTATTTTTTTAATTAGTCCCCTACTAGTCTGGATAGATACACAAACCTATTTCTGGGATTCTGGAAGTACCACAGTAAGAAGCATTGTCTCCAAATATAAAAAACCTTGAACTGTGGCAAATTTATTCCAGAAATTCCTTTCTTCACAAGTATGTTTAAGATATCAGTTATCAGCATTGACCCACAATTCTCATTTCAATGCGTCAAGCCTGGTTTCGACCTGAAAGAAAAGTTCACGGTTCGGCAGACCAAATTTTGGCTCACAGTGCGTGTGATGTGAACAATTACAATGTGCTTGTGATTTTAATAATAAATAATTTGTTATTTTTAGCTATTTTTACAGATTGAGAATGCACTAAACTGTGGGTGTCAAAGTGGGTTCTTTTCAGACCACGACACTGCAAAGATTAGCGCTTTCCATCGGCATTCAAGTCACAAGGCAAGGGCTTGATAATTAGCTACTAAGTTGAATCATATGCGTTAAATGAGGAGGAACACTAAAGTATGCAGTGATTTAGCTGTTAGGACTGGCATCTGATTTATGTGCCGTAAAGGACTAGGGCTGGGGCGACGCGTCGACATAATCGACGTCATCGATTACAAAAATACATCGATTTGCATAACGTGCGTCGGCGCGTCGTAAACATGGCGGCGCCTGTGGAGAGCATTAGAGGTTAGATCGGGCCCAAAAATTCCAACTGGCTGTTTTCGGGCTGTTTGAATGAGCGAAATATGATCAGAATTATGTTAATTAACACGGTAACATAGAAGCATAGAACTATTATTTAATTAAAATGATTTTTAAGAACAGCTAAACACAGTTCTGCAAGTCAAACGCGGAGAAGTTCACGTGCGAGAGACACAGAGAGAGAGACACAGAGAGAGAGAGAGAGAGAGAGAGAGAGAGAGAGCTACTCACAGGTGAAGGTTCTCTTTGATCTCCTCGTGCTCATATTCTAGTCCAATTCATAAGTCTGCAGCTCCCTCAGTGTTTTCTGCCGTATTTTGCGGCTAGCGCGAGCGCTTACAACTGACACCGCGGACCGCGAGGTGCTGCCGCGTTTGTGCCGAATCCGACTCTCTGCTGAATCTGACTCCCGCTTCGCGGACAGAATCGGCACAACACCCCCGCTGTAGAACTGCGGTAGTGAAAACAGCGCTTATAAATAAATTAGTTTAGTTTCACTTTCAGTTTTCGTTATTTTTTTTTTTTAAATAAAAATATAATTAAAAAACAGACGCCTACATCTCGGACTATTTTCTGGAGCCCGGGTCGGATTTACGGGCGGGCCTCGGGTCATGTCGGGTTCGGACAGAGAATCTAAGCTCTAGAGAGCTTGGACTCCGGAGAGCAATCTCCAGCTACAAAAAAACGCCAGCGGGCATCTAAAGTTTGGGAGCATTTCACGCAAAAGGGCAACAATGTGGTCCTCTGCCATACGTGCAAAAGGAGCACTTGAAGCGCAAACATCCAGGAGCACTATGTCAACAGGGTCACACAGTAAGTTACCGTTTACATCAGGGTCTCCGCGGGTGTCCTTAAAAAGACTTAAGGCTGTCTACCAAAGGTTTTAAACCTGCCACAGGCAGAAATTATACAGTTTTGGTTTATATTTGTGCATGGCATTTCGCAGTTTCCAGAAACAGTAGCATTATTCATAAGTTCAGGTGTTTAGCTAAGCCAGCTGCCTTAAGTTATTTTAGCTAGCGCCGTCGGCGCTGCGGTGTCACACCGTTTTCTGTCACCGTCGGAATTTTGTGACCAGTGCTCACGGTTATGAGCGTTCATTGGCAAAACGGAAGCTTTCTATACCTACACCTTACCCTCAGCCCTAAACTGAACCGTTTTGGCCAGTCGGGGTAAACATTAGAAACGAACACGTTTCGAATCGGCCAGTGCACCGGTCTGCTGAGAACTACTTGCCAGTGGTCACAAAATCTAGCGGTCACAGAAAACAGTGCAACACACGGTTGTGGTGTATGGGAGCTTATCCATTTTTAGCGTTATAGATCTAAACAACGTGCTGTACATGTAAGTGATTATAAGTGTGGGGTTTGGTTTAGTAGGCTTGTGTTGTTGTTGTTGTTGTTGTTGTTGTTATTATATATAAATATAGTAATTTATCGTTTGCTTTAAAACGTAAAATAATTATTTAAATATGTTTCTCAATGAATAGATTAGTCGACTAATCGAAAAAAATAATCGTTAGAATAATCGTTTAAAAAATAATCGTTAGGGACAGCTCTATAAAGGACCTCATCGAACTTTGTGGAAGTCACAGTTCTCTTAAAGTGACATTACACAATTCTTACTGATGTTAAAAAGCTGTTAAACTGCAAAAGTAAACGTTTTTTGTATTATTTATTTCTTCAGATTTTTGTGAAAATCTGCAATATAATGCATTTAGAGGTAGTCATCAAGAAAAAAAACATACCCTTGTTAACTAGCTCTTGACCAGCATAGGCTACGTTTTTTTTCTAAGTGATCAGCAGGTCTTGAGCTGGATTTTTAGAAGTCATAATATTGAAATGTATTAGTTAATGGAGGCATTATCTTCAAGTATAGAAATCCTAAAACTGTTTACCATTTACTAGGGGTGTCACGATTCTCTAAAAAACATTTACAGCAAAGAGGCCTATGTCAGTTTTAGATTAGTCTATGGTCATTCATTGGTTTGATTCACCAAATTTACAATATCTTATTTCAAAAGGTGGGCTTGATATAAGTGATGCAAAGTGATACAAGTGATCTGTAATACACCACATTAGGCACTTATGGTCAAATTTAAATAATTAAATTAAGATATATTTGTAATGCCATCTAGTGGCTTTTTTTGGTAGCAGCAGTGTTCACACAACAAAATAAATAATAAAAAAAATACAGGAACAGTCATGTAAAAAATAATAGAACAATTAGAGCCTTAACAAACTGAACTCTATCCTACTGTAACAGTTAAACATAAAAAATAAGACTTTAAGACTTTTTCGGTCCCTGAGAATGACAAGTTTTTTCCTTTAACAAAGATATATTATTATCTTTATCTGAGAGAAAGATGCGCCTTAAGGTACCAAAACTATTAACATATTTGAGGCTAGACAAAACAACTGTTATTTTTATATTTTCAAGTTTTTCTTTAAGAAGATGGGAATGTCCACATTCTCTGGAGAAAGGGCTGCTCCTTGAGCTACAGTGTGCTGCGCCATTTGGGTGGCGCGCTGTGCCATTTGCGTAGCGTGCTGCGCCATTTGCGTAGGGTGCTGCGCCATTTGCGTAGGGTGCTGCGCCATTTGCGTAGGGTGCTGCGCCATTTGTGTAGCGTGCTGCGCCATTTGCGTAGCGTGCTGCGCCATTTGCGTAGCGCGCTGCGCCATTTGCGTAGCGCGCTGCGCCATTTGCGTAGCGCGCTGCGCCATTTGCGGGAGAGATCGTAGATCCTCTTTTTGACTTCGATGCTCGAGACCATGACATAATTTCGATCGATTTCGATGAAATATCGAATTCGTGACACCCCAAGCATTTACCCATGTTACTGTTAATTTTGTTGCATCACTAATCATGATGTATTGCTAAACCTCTAGTACCACACCCAGGTTCAACTTAAGAAAATAAGTATTTACATCCAGTATGAATCAACCCATCATTCACCCCACTTCATACTGTAGCTGCACGTTCAGTTATTTCATTCTTCACTATCCTGCCAGCCTGCAAATCCCATAAAACTTTAGTTCTGCAGAGTCTGTCTGTTTGGTGCTCTTAGTCTAATTACACAAGTGTTTCTTCAGCCCATGCTTAAGGAGGCTCGCAGGAGGAGAGGTTGAAAGTGAATGCAGTTTGTGAAAGATAAAAAGGTTTAAAATAATGAATGGGCTTTTAGCAGCTTGCAAGGCAGCTAATGACGATAGCCTGCTGCTGTGCCAGGACTTTGGCAGCCTCCTGCTGGCATGTGGCGAACAGCGTTCCAGTGGGAACATCTGTGTTCTGTCCGTTTGAGGTCTTAGCACTTTTGGGGACATTGCTTTTCATAGAGGTGGTGGAATTTTAAAAAGATAAAAATATTATAATTTCTGTCCCACTTTAGAATATCCTTGAAAGCTGGCCAACAAATGTGACAACCTGCATTTTGACGCTTTAGGATGTACCAGATGCATCCTCCCAAAGTTTCTAGTTTGAAGCTCCACACACAGATCTACTGTTGGCTGAGTAGGCTGTTTTTAATTTAGCTTTTTTTTGTAGTTTTGCTTCATGGAAGTTAATAACAAATGTTTGCTAAGGAACAGTGTAGTACAGATATATTATGATTGGAGCAGCAACATGACTGTTAAAAGTAGTAAAAGCATGAGATGTGTAGTTTATGAGCATCTGTAACTGCTGTAAGTTTGCAGTTTTTGATGTTTTCATGGGAGTGGCTTCCCTCATTATGTTTAGCAGCAGCTGTGATTTTGACAGGAACATAGTCAGGAACTTGCTGTAGCATAGCTGATATTAATAAACAGACTGTTCCAATTATTTCACCAACAACTTTTTGTAAGGTACTGAAAGTTCTGTTGGTTTTTTTTTAATGGTTTCACCATCTTTTAGTGAGAGCCGTCATTATGATTTTGCCTCTGGACACTGCCTCAAAAGTTAAAATTAAAGAAAACAATGAAACAGGATTAAAAAAGCAAACATTTACAATCATTTTGTTCACAGGCTCATGAACACTTTTATTGCATATTTGACTAATAAGCAGATTTATGACCAGGTGTAGCCTGTTTACTGTATATTTTACACTACAAAGCACACTTAAAATCCTTAAATCTTCCCAAAAATTGTCAGTGAGTCTTATTATCCTGTACGCCTTATGTATGAATTGTACCAGTTAGGTTGTAAGCTCTGCACGACAGTTAAAAAGCTCTGCGTGACAGTAGCTGAGCTCCGTGGTACAGTTAAAAAGCTCCGCGCAACAGTTAAAAAGCTCAGCACGACAGTAGCTGCACCTGCAAAAAATAGATTTTTTTGAAAATGAGAATCGAATCGTTAAATGTTAGAAACGCGATTCGAGCTCGAATCGATTTTTTCCTGCACCCCTACGCTCTGCTGAAGTACAGCTTTATACAGGAGTTTGGTTCAGTTTAGTTTTCCAACAGTATTAGCATTAGCCGCTAACCGCGCTGAGCACTAGCTCGTTGGACCTTCAAAGATGATTATTATCGGCCTGTAGCCTGCTGCTAACCCCGGTTAGCACTGGTGGTGCAGCATTAGCATTGGTGGCTAACCACGCTTATCGCTAGCTCTTTTGCTGTTTAGATATGAGTGTATTGGACTGTAGTTTGCGCTTTTACCGTGTTATAACAAGCTACATGGGACAGACTGCTAGCTAATATCACCCTGGCTTACCACAACACCCAGGGTTCCTCAGTGTACATTGTACATTAGCCGCTAACTGCGGCTAGCATTAGTAAAAATCTGCAAATCTAAGCTTACTGTAAGCAAATGAAAGCGCTTTACTCACCCAAATAAACAGTTTTCAGGAGGGAAATCTGTGTAGATTAACATCCAGCACTCGTTTGACTTTAAAATATATATATATATATATATTTTTTTTTTTAAGAATTACAGTTTTGTTTACTTAAATTACCTTAGCTCTATTAGAAGAAACCATGACAACGCTTCTGTTTCTTACTAGTGTTGCATAGTGTGCCTTATAATCTGGTGCGCCTTGTGTATGAAAATAGACCAGAAAATAGACGTTTATTGACAGTGCGCCTTCAAATTCGGTGCACCTTATAGTGCGAAAAATACAGTACTTTTAATTTCTTGACAAATTAAGGACATGAAAGGTCTGGAATTTCATCTGTTGAGTGCATTTTGTGTTATGGCAACAAAAACAATGACCAAGTAACTGTTTGTGTGGCTTTCAGCTTCATTAGCATCCAGCTCATTTTGGGGATGCCAAATTTTTATTACAAAATTAAAAAATAATCCTGTATTAAATGTGGGCAAGAAATCTAATTTTAGGTTTTTAATGTTTAGTTTTTGAAGTAATTTTAATGTGAATGCAGTCACAAATGCTTGAAATCTCGGCACAGATAAGGCATTAAATTAAATAATTAAAAACACTCATATATTTTTTAATTTATTGTCATAATGTTCTAGAAGAAAAAAGGAAATTTCCAAATATGTCGAAATACTTATGGACCTGAGTGTCCTGCTGGCCTCTCTTAGTTAAACACAGAACATGGTAAACAACCAGTTTGTGCACAAAAAGGGGTTTTAAATTTTTTTTCTTCATTTATAAATTTCCTTGAAAGTAGTTTGAAGTCTTTGCATGGTTTGCAAATATACAGTTGAGTGTATTATGTAATGAAACAAAAACAATTTTTTTATACAGTTAAATATCAAAACAAGCTGTAGATTACTTGATTACTAAAATTTACAAGTAATTGCGGTAAATAATGAATGCCCTATTATGAGTTAACACTTGTCAGTTTTAATATGAGTAAAAAGAGATTTAAAAGATCTCTGTCTCTTTTCTCAGAGTTCATGCGCAGCCCCTGTGTTGAGGCGGGGCTCATACCCCCTCTGGTTCAGCTGCTCAACTGCAAGGACCAGGAGGTGCTGCTTCAGACGGGCAGAGCTTTGGGCAACATCTGCTACGACAGCCGTAAGTACCCTCCCCCAACCCCCACTTCACCCATACCTACTGCTGACCTGTCTGAAAGGAGCCATTTTAGAGCCTATAGGGAAACTATAAAGAGGATTAGTGGAGAATTGCTTTAGAGTTACAGCAGTGTTCTTTGGTAACATGGAAAATAAAGCTCATGCCTTGGTCTTTTTATGACTCATTATTACAGTCTGTCTTTTAGAAGCACAGCACATAACTCCATCTCACCCACTCACTTACCTTAGCCTAATTGCTTTGTTACTATGGAGTATCTAATGGATTTGATTTTGTGTGAATTTGAAGCACAGAAACAATATCAGCCTGCTGTTTATTACTTTGTTAGGGCTGTGCTTTTTTAAGTAATTATCGTCATTCCCTGCATGATAATTTGACTGCTTTTATGGTAACTTGTTGTAATGTGATTAGTTGATGTTTTATTATAAGATATAAGGCATTTTACCACCTTCTGAAATCTGTGTTCTACTGTAATGGCTTATTATAAGAATAGTACAGTATATGTCATGATAACTATTTTTGGAAAAGAGAATAATAGCAAAATAATAAAATAATCATGGAGAAATACTTATTTTAGGAGCACTCTTTAAACTAATGTAATAATAATATAATAGCATAATAATGCATCTATACCCCTTAAAAGAACAATCAACTTTTTATTTAAGTACATTCAGACTTTCACAGTGGTGTGAAAAAGTTGGGCTATCCTTAGCATTATCTAAGGCATTAACTTACAGTGAGCCTTTTACAGCGCTGTTGAGGAATTTTGGCTTCAGTCTTTTTTACAGAATTCTTGTAATTCGGCCACATTGGAGGGTGTCTGAGCATGAACTGAATTTTTAAGGTCATGCCACAACTTTTCAATAGGATTCAGGTCAGGACATTCACTAGGCCACTGTACCGTGGAGCTTAGCTAATGTCGCGTTGAGCTTTTTAACTGTACAGCGAAGCTACTGTCGCGCGGAGCTCATACAGTCTCATGGAGCTCACCTACTGTCCTGCTGTTAAAAAGCTCCACACGACAGTAGCTCAGCTCCGTGGTACAGTTAAAAAGCTCCGCACAACAGTAGCTCAGCTCCGCGGTCCAGTTAAAAAGCTCCGCGCGACAGAGGCTGAGCTCCGTGGCCCAGTTAAAAAGCTCTGCGCGACAGTAGCTGAGCACTGCGGCCCAGTTAAAAAGCTCTGTGAGACAGTAGCTAAGCTCCACTGCACAGTTAAAAAGCTCCACGCGACAGTTGGTGAGCTCCGCGATACAGTTAAAAAGCTCCGCACGACAGTAGGTGAGCTCCGCGGCCCAATTAAAAAGCTCCGCATGACAGTAGCTGAGCTCCGCGGCCCAGTTAAAAAGCTCCGCACGACAGTAGCTGAGCTCCGCGCGACAGTAGCTGAGCTCCGCGCGACAGTAGCTGAGCTCCGCGCGACAGTAGCTGAGCTCCGCGCGACAGTAGCTGAGCTCCGCGCGACAGTAGCTGAGCTCCGCGCGACAGTAGCTGAGCTCCGCGGCCCACTTAAAAAGCTCTGTGAGACAGTAGCTTAGCTCCGCTGTACAGTTAAAAAGCTCCACACGACAGTAGCTGAGCTCCATGGGACAGTAGGTGAGTGTCACATATATAATGGAGAGATTATATACATTTATTAGCCTTTCTGTCATGTTTAGTATCACAATGCTGGGATATGAATGATGTATGGTAGGAATTCAGTTCAAGTTCATGGAGCAGAAGCTGCGGACCTTACATCCCCTTGTCTGTGATTAGTCTGAAGATTTTTTTGGCCAATCAGTGTAGAATGTCATTTCACCGTGTCATCATTCATGTGCATGAGGTTGAGAGAATCTCAGCTTTATTTGTCGCTTGTCGTAGTGTTATGGCTACAAATCGTGCACTCCTATAGGAAATGAATGCCAGTGTAAACGCAGGGTAAGAGAGGATTGTGATGTGTAAGCTAGGTTAGCTCTACCTCTGCAGTTTAAAACACAAAGGAGGGAATGTGGGAATTTCTGTGGAGGTTTGCTTTTAGGGTATGTAGCTGTGTATAGGCTATGGGGTAGGTTCAACACTGAAGTATAAATTAGCCTTAGGTTACCGACAGCATGATAAAAACTTATAGCTTATATTTAAGTTACCATAATAAAACTAAATTAGTTGGCATGCTACAGCCATACAGAATAAATGAACAAAAAAAAAGGCTGTTGGGTAATATTACCCAATACGCATATTGCAATTGAGTGTATTAGACATTTATTTTAAGCTGTAAATTATAAATCTAAATACATTATATATTCCGTTGTCTTTTCCTTGGTCATGCTTTTTCAGTTAGGCGTGTCAGACCCAATCACGCCATCTGTTGGCTCATTTTTATGATAGAGAAGGACAATAGCCTGTCTCTGTCTGTGGTCGATAACCGGCATCCTGCACTGTAGAGAGCTGAATGATGGAGCAGCTGAACTGGTGCCCAGCTGAGAGTGACCCTGGGCCAGAGCCAACACGTGTCATCATAGTGTCAGCCGGTGCAGACTTGAAAACTCCAGCTGAAATGAAGCTTCGTCAGTGGCTTAGATTGTTGAATATCTTTAACCAGTAAACTTGCATCAGCGTCCTTGGCTATTGTATAGCCTGTGTACAGTTAGTATATTACAGCCTCTCTGCCCTTAGTCTGAGTAGTTCTTTTGTAAGATTGAGAGGAATAATAATAATAAGGCTTCAAGGCTTCCTCCGTTGCAGAAGATTGACAGTGCTAATGCTTGCTCTCTGGAACACGACCAGAAAGGCTGAATATGAAAGCTCTCTCGCTCTTTCTCCTTCTTCATGATTCATGAGTTGTGTTTGTATGGGGATTGTGGGTAGTGGGCAGCTGTCCTAGACTCTGTGTGGGCATGGGTGAGTGAGACCTGGAGCTTTGTTCATGCCAAATGGAGTGACTCACAGCTCACACACAGCTACAGCTATAAACAGGAGAGATTTACCGAGTGCTATGTTACAGTGTGCTCTGCTTCAGTACATGTGCTGTATATAAAGCCTTTGGAATACATATGAAGTGACCATACGTGTAACTGTAGAAATGAAATGTAGAGGTGGAACAATGTTTTGGCTTTCAGAAACCACAAATAATGCTTTGTAATGCAATGTACCTTGAAAAATGCTGCAATATATTTTTTTGGATGTGCGGTAATGCAGATGGATATCTCAATATTTTGTAAACCCAATAAATTACGATTCAGATTTTTTTAAAATATGGGAGCCACAGCAACATAAACTATGTAAAGTTACAGAGAGGGGTGGTCGAGTGCTGATGATCGTAGTGTATAAAAGTCACCAGCACACTGTTGACTCGATGTCTTCTTTGGCATTAACATCAGCACAAAATTGTGTAACTGTATGGCATTGGTTTCCATGGCTGAGCAGCTGCATGCAAACAGTGAAAATGTTTAACTATAACATTTGGTAGAGGAGGGATAATGCACTGGGGTTGTTTTTCAGGCTCTATTTTAGTTAAATAAATTCTTAATATTTCAACCTAGAAAGACATTTCAGCATGGTGGAAACTCTTTTCTGTTCCAACATGACTTAAAGCACAAAGCAAGGTCCATAAAGGCATGGTTGGGTTGGTTGAGTTTGCTGTGGAAGAACTAGACTGGTCCACTGAGCATTTTTTGGGATGAACAATGTCTGACTTCAAAAACGTTTTTTCTGCATGAATGTTCATGCAAGCTCCTGTAGCTATTCCTAAACATTTGTCAATTGTTGACACAGATGTGCAAATGCACACATATATGTAGTCTACTGTAGTCCAACCAATACTGTGAGGAGTTAAGGATAAAGATTTGATTTGAGTTAATGATAAGGTGTGAGGATGATGATGATGATGATGATGATGATGATGATGATGATGATTTCAACATCCTGACCTCACTAATGCTTTTGTCCATTTTGTCACAATCAAATCCTAGCAGCAGTGTTCCAGAATCGAGTAGTAAACCTTTCTCCTGGACAGTGGAGATGGTTACTTAAACAACAACACAATAAAGTCTAGTTATACCCATTCAATAAAAAAAATCATCATAATTTTGTCCATTTAATAAACCTTAGCACCTTGGTTCAGCACAGTTTTACGCAAATATTTCCAGTTACAGGTGTAATCATGCTTTTAATCCCAGAACAATGCTCTTATTACCTTTTAAAAGGCCATTTATAGTCCAGATTATAGGGCTAATTATTGTTGTTTTGCTATTTCCTCAGGTTTTCATTGCTCGACAGACTATAATGCTAACTCAGCTCTCGGTCGGTCTGGATCTCTGATGCGAGACAGCACATGGGTGGGGGCAGGGCTGGTGACGTTACGGTTCCTGCATTATTTAATACTGCAATATATATAAACGTTGCAATGTCACATTTTTCCAAAATCGTGCAGCCATAGATGAAGCAATATATTGTAAAATAATATACTGTGCAGTCCTAGAGAGAATTGTTTTAATGATTTGGAAAACCAAAGACAGATCCATTCATACTTGCTTTAATAAAACTTCTGAAGATAATAATAAAAGTTCTGAAGATTTTCTGTAGATTTTTTTTTTTAGATTCATTGCAATTTGGTTGGATAGTGTCTCTAAAGGCTTCACAGTTTCTGTAATTGTTGTGAGTTTGATGGCTGGTACTGTACAACAATGGCTCATTCCATTTGCTAATGGCCTATCAGCTAAAATCTGGACAGCAGCAAGTAATCAGCAGTCTCTTGCTGATTCCTCTATATTGTTTGTAATTACAAAAGGAAGACGGGAAAACGGGTCCAAAGCCCTGCTCTCTCGAGGTGTCTCTCAGTCTGACAGAACTCTTAATTCCCGCTCTGCTTTCCGGAAGCCCTGCACAGAGCTGGCTCGCTGGCAGAGTTTTCTGTGGAGCTCAGCTGTGATTCATACCTCCCCCACTGCTTTGGCTTTTCTCCCAGCTGGTTTGATAGTGGCTACTAATGCAGTAGTCCAGCCTGGCATAATGCTTGTTGTTGTAAAGGTGAGAATCGCAACCACTGACTTGTCAAATGTACCTTCAATCTCCTGCTTATTAAAAAGATCACAGTTGCATCTCAATAAATGTTTAGACTAGTGTTTCAGGTGTTCAGATGTGCAACAGTGTCAGTCAGGACTGCAGTCTGGCCAGTCCAATATCTATACCCTTTTTCTCCAAAGCCTTCCTTTGTAATGTGTGCAGCACGTGCTTCTGCATTGTCTTGTTGCAAAAGGATTGAATAGAAATTATAAAATCTTGAAGGCAGCATATGTTGCTTGTATGTGGTGGTCTGGAAATGAGGTGTGTTCAGTACAGTTTCTGGCTTATTGCTATTATTGTTGGCAACGGAAACCACAGGAGGGCCACTGTCAGATTTTACCCCTGACTTAGGTCAACATTAGACGTTCATTGCTGTCTTGGCAACACAGATGTGCCAACCGCACTCACCACGCATACAGACCCCCGTTGTTCTAAAATCTCAATGTACTTTTCTACATTAATCGTTTGAATAGCAAAGACTCTTAGAAATATATGTACGCCCATGGGCGTGGCGGTCTGGAAGTGAGGTGTGTTTAGGAAAATCTCTGGCATATTGCTATGTTGGCAACGGAAATTACAAGTGCGCCATTGACTGATTTGACCCCTGATTACAGTCAATGTTAGACGTTAATTGCTATTTTGGCAATGCAGGTGTGCCACACGCAGTCAGCATGCATCACTGCTTTTTCCACACATCCTGTACACAGAGATGCTGCAGTGCACTAACCCAACTTTTAGGTCAGCAATCAACAGTAATTACCTGTTTGCACACCTTCACTGTGTGATTGTGCAGGACAGTGCAGGAAGCAATGCGCCATTAAATTAGCTATGATCCAAAGCCAGAGCAAACCTGGCTCTTAAAGGGAATGGCAAGTGACACGCTGATTGGTTTATTTCTTGTCATGCCCAAAACGCACCATAATACATGCCTTTTGCGCATTTTTAGCCACGCAAGGCATATTTTTTTCGTCCTCCCGATACTAAATATGCTTTTGTTGTTAAATTGCTTTGTTAAATCAATAATCTGTTGGTTGTTCACCACTTGTTTGGTTAGCAGTCACCCTCATGTCTTAGCGACACAGTTAAAGCTCCATTTTAAATAACGTGAATGTGTTTAAATGACTCTTGAGTATCAGAAGTGTGTTTTATCTTTTCGTCGAGTCTGAATCCAGCAGCTTTTCCCCCTTGCGTCCTTCCTCGGCGTGGGTGACGTGTGTCGACTCTGCAGCTGTGGCTTTGAGTGATGACCTGTAATTTGCTGGTGCTGGAGAAAATGAGATGTTTCCTTCCCCCCTAGCAAAGGAAAAGAACAAGAGACGACAGGGGGAGAGTAGAATAGGAGGAGACTGGGGAGGATTAGAGTGAAGCAAAGGTGCAATAGAGCTGATATGACTTAAAGTACATGATGGAGTTAGGAACAAAGCCGGTAATATGATTTTCACTGGAATTGGCAAATACTGTGGTGGAAGGGTCGTTTCTGTTTTCTTTTATTTTCTCTTAGTGAGGAGTAATGTCCTCTCAGGGCTCAGGGCATGCGTCTGTAATTTACAAGATTTTCTGACTTTAACAATGATTTGATTGGATGTCATTTCCTTATGAAATTATTAAATGCATTTAAAAAATCTCACATTTGTCCATTATTTTTTATAATTTTTTTAAAGTTAGAGAGGCCAGACTGAGATGGTTTGGACATGTCCAGAGGAGGGACAGTGGGTATTTTGGCAGAAAAATTTTAGACATGCAGCTGCCAGGAAAAAGACAAAGAGGAAGACCAAAGAGGAGATGTATGGACGCAGTTAAAGAGGACATGGAGGTAGCTGGTGTGAGGAAAGAGGACATAGAAGACAGAGGGAGATGGAGGAAGATGACTCGCTGTGGCAACCCCTGAAAAGGGAAAAGTCGAAAGAAAAAGAAGAAGAAGAAGAAGAAGATTTATTGTATCTATAGCTGAAAATACATTATCCACAAGCTCAGACCATGTATGTCTATAAAATAACAATATTGCATCAACATGTATATTTTTATCTTAGAACTATAACTGCTTATTGCCTTCTAAAATCAGTTTTTAAGCCTGATTATTAACCACTATTATCACATATTAATCTCCTATTGGTCAGTTACAGTTGCGTGAAGATAATTATGTTCTTGTTTATTCACTTGTAATCTGTAATCTTAATTCAGTGTTGATTCAGTCAGTTATTAGTAGGAAGCACTTCTAAGAGCCTGTTTATACCTGGTCTATCTGGATTGCACTCTGCTAATATTTTACCCACATGCATTTACATTAGGTAATAAAATATGTGTCTGATTAGGCAGACTGAAATCTGATTGCTGTGTGGAAGGGAATATGCAAAATAGCTTATTATGCAACAATTGCTGGTATTACTGGTGATTTGCTTGTACTGGAAGCAGCATTTCGCTCAAATGTGTCTTATTTGTATGTGGTTCTTATGTGTATGTGTATGTAGTCGATCTTATCCTGAAACATTCCTGATATTGTAGACGCATTAAGTGACCAAATGTGAACAGACACTAAAAAGCATTCTTTTACACCTGTTTACACCTGGTCACTTCATGCGTATTGAGTATTAAGAGTATATTTGGATTGTATCTGTGAATTTGTATATTCTGTCCCTCACAGCAAGCTGGTTTCTCTCTGACCAGAAATTCATCTGTAAATATACAGCTCTGAAAAAAATAAGAGACCACTTAAAAATGATTTCTTATAATCAAGAGGAAGATGGATGATCACAAACAATCAAACCAAGCTGAACTGCTTGAATTTTTGCACCAGGAGTGGCATAAAATTATTCAAAAGCAGTGTGTAAGACTGGTGGAGGAGAACATGCCAAGATGCATGAAAACTGTGATTAAAAACCAGAGTTATTCCACCAAATATTGATTTACTTTATGAATATGAACTTGTTTTCTTTGCATTATTTGAGGTCTGATGTTCATTTTAATCAAACATATACCTATAAATACCAAAATCATAAAAACTGATTTAGAAACTAAGATGGTCTCTTATTTTTTTCCAGCGCTTTATATTTTGTGATAAAAATCGTCTGATATTAAGTGACCAGGTGTAAACTGGGCCAAATATCACTAGCCAATCTGTGGCAAAAGTTCGACACAGTCAATACAGCAAGTTAAAATCCATTGTATTATATGATTTTATTGTGTGCTAATCAGCATTTTATTCACATTAGATAATAAAACATTTATTTTTCAGAGATTCAGAGCTGATTTTTCCAATAAGTCTGTCGCCCAATGTTCTGCCAGCATGTTCGAGTTGTTGCTTACTGACTTTGGTTTTACAGCTGTGGTGTTAAAGCAGACATATTTTCAGTCCAGTCCTTGTAACTGTTTGTACATTCGACAATGCCTTAAGTCCCCACTGTGCTAAGACTGTAAGTGTAGTTTTGACAGGAGAGGCTCTAGGTGGTCTTTCACACTTCAGGATCGGCCGGGTGTTAGAGTCTGGACGTGACCTGTGCTGGTGTTGTGGCGCTGCAGTCAGCTTTCGCCTGTGGCTCTTTTCATCAGGTCGTGTCAACCTGACAGCAGCTGGCATGCTGAAAAACTGAGAGACACTGAAAGAAATCACTTTCAGTGAGAAGGAACGGGATGTTCTGCAGCTCCTAACAGCATTTTACTTTACAATTTTTCTTCACTGGAGTTTTTAGACAAGGTTTAGAATTCTTAAAAGTTTTTTTCTCTGTTTTACTGATAACAGTGCAATTTTAATTATGATTATTTTTATGAGAATCTGTTATTGTATATGCTTTAATTTATGTTAAATCCTCCCTTTTCTGTCAATTATGATTTGCAGGTTCTTGTCTTTTTGTGTCCTTTGTTGTCTTGTTTATTGTTTATTGTTTTTTACGTGACCTCTTTGTTTTGCAGATGAGGGCAGAAGTGCAGTTGACGCAGCGGGCGGGGCTCAGATAGTAGCAGAGCACATTAAAGCTCTGGCCCAAAACACTGACCCGTCCACCGGGAAGCTCTTGACTGTCTTTTGTGGCATGCTGATGAACTATAGCAATGATAATGGTAATGACCAAACCTAAGAAATGGATTTGGATGTTTTCCTATAGATGTGTTCTGAGATGCTCAATAAACTGCCAGGGATTAATTAGTTTAGATAGTTGAAGCTATTGGTAATTCTGAATTCAGAGGTTTGCGTTGGATTTGTTAACTTTTGTATTTGGCTTTGTTTGTATTTGTATGTTATAAAGTAGGATAAGTAGACGAACTGACAGGTTGTTGAGTATCAATGCTAAAATCTGTAGGGGATCATCCAAATCAAGATCTATGGGGATGAACTTGTTTAAAAGCTGCTGGGTGACTAATGCTCTTCACAATATGCTCTTTATGCTGTGACTGATGGGGAAACTGTTTATTGAAAGTATATGTGAAATCTCGTTAGAATTAGCAAGAAAATAAATCCAAAATTAATGAAAAATAATTTTTCACATAGCTGTCTTAATGAGATGTGTTTTTACTGTTAGATGTCTCAGTTATATAAAAGAAGAGCTCAGTAAATGTAATCTTTAAAGATGCATTCTTAAAAAAATCGAAAAATACTATATCCACCTTATTTACCATGTAAATAAAAAGGGGGGAATAGCCTTATTAATACTCCACATACAGCTCTGGAAAGAAATAAGACACCACGTAAAAAATGGGTTTCTTTGATTTTACCAAATTGAAGACCTCTGGAACATAATCAAGAGAAATATGCGTGATCACAAGCCATCAAACCAAACTGAACTGCTTGAATTTTTGCACCAGGAGTGGCATGAAGTTATCCAAAAGCAGTGTGTAGGACTGGTGGAGGAGAACATGCCAAGATGCATGAAAACTGTGATTAAAAACCAGGGTTATTCCACCAAATATTGATTTCTGAACTTTTTCTTTGCATTATTCGAGATCTGAAAGCTCTGCACCTTTTTTGTTATTTCAGCCCTTTTATTTCATTTTACTGCAAATAAATTCAATTACAATATTTTTATTTGGAATTTGGGAGAAATATTGTCTGTAGTTTATAGAGTAAAACAAAAATTCTCATTTTACTCAAACAAATATCTACAAATAGCAAAATCAGAGAAACTGGTATCTTAATTTCTCCAGAGCCGTAGCTGTCTTAATGAGATGTGATTTTACTGTTAAAAGTCCAAATTCTAAAAAAAGAAGAGCTCATTAAAAATGTGATCTTTAAAGGTGCATTCTTTAAAAATATCTGCAAAAACTATATCCACCTTATTTACCATGTTAAAAAAGAGGGGTGCACTTTTTTTATAGCAAATCCCTAATATGTATTACAGCAACAGGGATAAACATACTAAATGACTAGCATAATATGCTCAGTTTCACAATAATCAGTAGATAACAATAATAATTGAATCAAAGTGGTTTGGAATACGATATAATTTAATACCCACCACTTTCCAAAAAAGAAGACCTGTCTGTGGTTGAAAGTGCTAGATATAACATCTCTACCCATATTTTTTACCATGGTTAACATGGTTCATGGCAGATTTTTTTTTTTTTTCACAAAATGGTAAGATCAGACATATTTGGATTTGGACAGATGTTTTAAAGGCCTTTAACCACAGAGGCAGGCCCTGTTTTTTAAAAGGTGGTGTATAAGTTATATGGTACCCAAACACAGATTTTCTATGTTGTGTTTGAAAGCTAGTTAAGGAGCCTGTTGTAATGTGTGGTTACCACGGTGCATTTACTTTGAGTACAGTACAACCATAAACTATTTGATGTAATATGATTCTAACACAAAGTAGATATGGCAAAATAAGGTGGATAAAGAAGCCAAAGGAACATGGGTAACATCTGCAATTTTCAACTAATAAACTGAAGTTGATTTTAACTGATTTAAAACTGATTGATGGATTTAATCTATCTGAATTCATCTTTAAATAAGCTCCCTTACATGTTCTTAATCTTTTGGTGTGTGTGTGGGGGGGTGTGTGTTGATAAGGAGGATGGCTAAGGATGTGAATTGTTCGGAAGGTGACCGGGAGTCTGTGTTCTTACACTGCATTTATATTGGCCTGGTGCAGCAGTGGTCATGCACACATCCACCCTCCTCAGTTTATATATGGGTGTTATAATGTTATTCCCTTTGAAATTTGAAAGTAAACATCAACGCATAGTTTTTTTCAGTTTAGTTTGCATTTGATTGATTTTTCTAAAATGTTATTATGATTAAAATTGGGTAGGTTTACAATTTGGTGGCTGATATCAATCATAAGCTTTTCCAGTATACTAACATTTAGCCTATTTACTTCCACAAATGCATGGAAATATCTGATAAGTGGATGAAATCATAATGTACTAGATGCAGTTTTAGATGTGGGCATTAGTTATGCTAGCACCATCATCTGTTGCCATTCAGGTTTAATGTAAATGCAGCCCACAATATCACATCTCTCTACTCCCACCTATGCTGCTGCGGTGTTTGGTTCCTATGGCTCAGCTGTGGCCTTTGTCCTTTCCTTACCATTAGAGGTGCCCTTATTTCTGCAAATCATCTCTGTGATTTAATATATATATTAGGATTTAATGTGGTTGTAGATTAGCTAGTCATTTGTGAGGATTGTAAAGGTTGTGATCAAAATCTGCATTGAGAAAAGTAAGTACTTTCTGTGTAGTTCAGGACTACTATTAAAGTTAAATTCTAAAATTAAATATTTTTGCAGTAGGTTTATCAATGGTGAAATATATTCTTTATCTGTGGGTTTCCTTAAGAATCTTTTTTTTTATCTTCTGAACAAAAAGCCAATTTAAACGTTTAGACCAAAATTGATTTTAGTCACAAATTAAGCACAATGTTTTCAAACAACCCAATGCACAATGCATGTTACTCTATTTTTCATACCATTAAAATATTTCATAATATTATCAGTATTATTCTGTGATGACATAGATAACATTTGGAAGATCAGTTAACGATAACTTCTTCTGTCCTTTTGAAACAAGTAAATCCAAACCCCCATATGACTACCATGAATTATGTTGGAGACGGGCCCAATTCATTCAGAAAAAAACAACACTGTGGGCTGATGAAATAATGAAGTAAAAACAGAATTTGCAGAAATTATGTTTTAAGAAAAAAAAAACATCCAGCAGTGAAGCATGGGGGCGGATGTACAGTAATCTACAGAATCTGAGCAAACACTGCATGCAAATGTCAAACCATTTATGAAAAGATTAAAGCTAAATCAGTGGCCAGCAAAATCCACTATTGACTACCCGAATACAAACTGAACTTAAGGAATGGCCTTCATACACCCTTAACCTAAACATCACAGGGAAAATTCTGGCCTTAAAAAACTGTGCGAGCAACAAACTTCTGCAAATTAAACAAACGTCTGCAAATTAAAGACGGGAAAACTTTCTCCTACAGAATGTGATTTTCTTTTAGCTGACTATAAAACACATTTGCAAGCTGTAATTGTTCCTGCCAGAGGCAGTGTTACTAACTCTTGACTTGATTTAATGTTATAAAAGACAAAAGTAACTGCATATTTTATATTGCTGAAAGTCTACAGCTCTGGAAAAAATAAAGAAACTTCGGTTTCTGAATCAGTTTCTCTGATTTTGCTATTTATAGGAATATGTTTGAGTAAAATGAACATTGTTGTTTTATTCTGTGAACGATGGAAAACATTTCTCACAAATTCCAAATAAAAATATTGTCATTTAGAGCATTTATTTGCAGAAAATGAGAAATGACTGAAATGGCTCAAATAAAGTTTATATTCATAAAGTTAAGAGTTCAGAAATCAATATTTGGTGGAAAAAAACTGTTTTTTAATCACAATTTTATGCATCTTGGCATGTTCTCCTCCACCAGTCTTACAAAAAAAAGAAACTCATCATTTTAAGTGGTCTCTTATTTTTTTCCAGAGCTGTATGTCATTTGGCCAAGGGGGGTTCACACCTTTTCAATGCATGAGTGTATATAGGCTTATCATGCAATGCAGTGTGAGATTGTCAGAGAATAATTTATTAAGTTATATGGTTATGTAATCCAAATATTCAGATTTGTGGGATCCACAATTGTATGTATCTTATGTCCTAGAGAATGCTGAGACTGAAATTACATCTCTGTTTTATTTGAATAATTAATGGATAGGCCGAGCTCTAGCAGATTTGAGTGGTAATTACGTTTCGGTATCTCTTCTAGCAGCTTGTCTAGGCCGAGTAGACTGGGGTTAGAATTTTTTCATTCGCTCTTCTTGCTGAAAAATAGATACTGGGATGTGATTTTTATAATGATTGTATAATTGAATAGTGCACAAACCACTTGTTATGTAATATGCCATCTTCTTGTTCTCTTTGTCTCTCACACTGTCTGTCTCTGTCTGTCTGTTTGTCTGTCTGTGTCTGTCTCTTCCTCTGTGCTGTGTAATTCTGTAGTCTCAAGCTCATCTGTCGCTACTGTGACAAAATCCTAAACTAAACATGCATTAATGAGTGTATTGATCACACTTTCATTAAACTGAGATCAGTATGCTTAGTCACACTGTGGATTAAGATTAGATTAGATATAATACAGAGCGAGTACAATGTTGCATTGTATTATGTTGAGATAAAACAAGCACTATCAGGATTGCATTGATTTGATTGATTTCTTTATAAACACTGTATTCAGGTGTGATACAGTTGTTTAGCATCTTTCTTCTCCCCGTCTTCTTTGTGGTAGATGGTAGGTATATTTTGTATGACAGTGCAGTTATACAAGACCATAGAAAAGCTAATTTCTTAGCAAATGAAATGTCTCACAGCCCTGACTTTTAAACACATCACTCTGCTTTGTGTATAAATTTATTCACGCAGACATTTCTAACAAAAGCTCTTCTCAAGGTTGTTTGAGGAGTTTCTGTAGACGAGTAAATGTCATGCAGTCGTGTTTCCAGTCTTGGTGCTAGGGTGAAGTGGGACAGCATTATACAGTGGTTGAAACGTTTGCAATTATGCTGTGTAAATGAGTTTGTGCAGACGCCAGTGGCTGGATGTTTGTAAACTGTCACTGTGGCTAATGTAGCCCTCATTAATATTGATGCAGGCTACAGTGCTGCAGGAGCTTGCCAGTCGTGTCTGGGCTGAAGCAAAGCAGAATGGAGAGAAACTCCTGCTTCCTGGCTTAGAAGCATCCGGACAATTCCCATTTGATTAAAAGGGAGGTAATGGAGGTTTGTAGATGTTGCAGGCATAGAATACTTGTGTTAATTGTCAAAGATCTGTAGGATTTTCTTGAAACAACAAGAAAGACCGGTAGGGCCCTCACACAGCTGTCCAAACCGAGAAACCAGTCAGAGTTGGACCCAAATATATATATTTTTAACGAAACATGCAATTAATCACATTTAACTTTTGACCAGCCTTAAAACTCATATAACTCATTCTGCAGTAAACAAGACGTCTTTCAAAAAGGCTGACTTCCTGTTGGGCGGAGCTATATAGAAGCCAATGGGTAATTGTAATTGCCATCGTAATATCTATGCTGCTACCGAAATTCGAGAAATTTTGAGACAGCCACAGCTAGTTTATAAGCTTATTTAAAAAAAAATAGGGGGGCTGTAGAGTTCTCCAAGTACAGGTGAGCTAAACCGTTTTAGGATCTTAGTGAACTTGCCAATTTTCAAAAGATTTTGAGCTATCCTGACATTTTAAATATGCATTGAAATCCTAGATGCCACTATAGAGCTGATGAAATAGAAATATAAGAAATTCTAATCTCAGATCAAAGTATTTTGTCAGGTTTCATCGATTGTAACCTCCTCAAAACACCTAGCATTACAAGAAACTACAAGAAGTTGTTTTTTTCAGTTTTTGGGTGCTAGGCATTGGCTTGAGGGGAAATTTAAGCTGTGGAGCATCCAACGCCGAACTCTCTTAATGCTATTGTCACTGAATGTAAATTCAATCAAATCCTTACAGCAATGTTTCAAAATCTAATAGAAAGCCTTCACTGGACAGTAGAGATTTTCAGATATTAGAGAAAACAATGAATGAACAGGTATTCCAACATTTTTCATATAGTATATATCCCCAAGGAAAGTCAACTGGTGAACTAGTAACAGGGTATTGGGTCCTCAAGACACAATAATGATACATTAATCTGCATTAACAAGTAAAGGCTGGCCTTTAACCTTATGGCTGTTTTTTTTTTGTAGTAATTGTGTTTATTGTTCTTTTCCAAATAACAGGGAAACTCACGTTGTTGAGTGTATTGTCTGTGGTAGTTGACTATAATTTGCTGATAGAGATTAGGTAAAAATGTTCCTCTTACTGGTTAAACTCTTAGAAAGACTCCTCATCTGCTCTGTCTGGTGTAGTTAATGTATGCAGGAGATATATCTCTGGACACCTTGAAAATCACAGCTGCTTTCTACTTAACCCTACATTGCCTTTGTTTCCATACTACATGCACTATTTTATGGCCTTTTTGTCCCAGCCACAGTTTCCAGACCTCGGCTTCTTCTTCTCTCTCACTTCTGTTTCCATTAGTTCTCCCAAATGCTTTTATGTCTCGCTCTCATTCCTCTCTTTTTTATCACTCCCTCTTGGCCCGTCTCCTTTTTGTCTGCTTCTCCTCTGTTTTTTTTTTTTTTTGCCTTTTGCCTCTCCCGCTCAGTATCTGGGTCCTTAAGTACAGTTTCTGCAGTTCTGGCTGTGCTCTAGAAGATTGTTTGAAGCTGTATCACATTTTGCTGTGTTAATGAGAGGAAAAACTAGGGATGCACTTAATACCTGGCCAAAAAAAAAAAAAAAAAAAACCTATAAAAATATATATGCAAATATATTTGTCTATGGCAAAAATATAAAGACTGCACTTATATACACCTCTGTCATAAGTTTAAGAACTGCAAATACAAAGAAACCCTAAGCTCTATGCTGTTTAAAGTTTCATAATTCCATTAATCAAAACCTCTGAAACTGTAATGTGCTGTAATATAACTAAATATATTAGAAAGTATATTTTTAGAGAAGGTACAATCTGGCTGAGTTAAGTTCAAGACCTTCTTTAATGTAATACAGTGACTCAAATTTGCTCCAATAGTTGCACAGGATGTTAAAGGGCTAAGTCATATTGTAAATTGTAAATATTTTTTTAATTGTATTTTTTACTATGTTTTAAGACATTATTACATTAAGACTTTTTATTTTATTTTAGTTTATTTAGGCACTCGTAAGCATAAAAAAATGGGAAAATTAATGAAAGTCTGCAAAAAAAATGGATTTCAGCCTTCAGTCAAATGCTTTTTTTATTTTTTTATTAAAAATCTCTGCTAATTTAATGTGACAGGATTATCTTTATTATAGTCATGTGGTTTATGGATGGTATTAAATATGTACGTTTTGTGGACAAAAAGATGCTTTACAGTATTCATAAACACTTACATGCTAAATGTCATGGAATATGGGACTAGTGTCAGGTCCCATGACTTTTGCCACTTTTGCCCACAGAAGCTGAAGAACGCTGCTCAGACCTGTGGGATACGTGTATAGGAGACCTCCTACATTAAGTGTGGATGTGCTGTCTGAATTTCGGTTAGAGTTGCTTGTCTGTTCACATGGACAGTCTAGTCAAACAATGCCAGTCACAATCATTACCACCCACTGTGCTGCCCACTGTGTTTGGTAATGCTTCTATTATGTATTGCTGGTACATCTGTGTTCATCCTACTCACAAGATAACACCTCACAACTTGTACAGGTGTGACGAATGTATATACTTCTGTCCCATGACTTTTGGCATGTCAGTGCTCATGTCATACCTATATCTTGGTGTAGGAATTCTCAGGCAAAACAAATTGTTCCACACAGTGTTAGACAGCACTCACAATCCCTGTGATATCTCCAACTTCCAGCTGCGCTGTCAGTTTGAGGGTTCGATCTCACACATGGGTGTGTATCTAAGCAGGATGAAGTGTTCAGACCTACAGGATACTCAGCTGAGGTGTTGATTAAGGAGCTGCATTTTTCAGTAGCATTTGGGATGCAGGCTCTTTGTATTTCAAGTTTAGGTGTCTGCTAATTCAGTAACACCTCACTTGTTAATGTGGTTGACGTAGTGTCAAATATCACATCCTTTTATTTTTATTCATATGTTTAGCAACAGCTACAGTATCCCAGAGATGTGTTTTACACATGACAGCTCCATTTTGTTTCAGCAAAGCATTTGATAGTGATGCATTCATGGTGAAATACAGTGTGTCTCGTTTCTTTGCCTCCCCAGACACACTGCAGGCCCAGCTGATTAGCATGGGGGTGATCCCCACTCTGGTGAAGCTTCTGGGAGTTCACGCACAGAACACAGCGCTAACAGAAATGTGCCTCATCGCTTTCGGGAACCTGGCAGAACTGGGTGAGTAACTGACACACGTGCCACTTTTTGAAGCTCCTCTATCTGTCAGTTAGAGGGATGAGGGAAATGGGGTTGCTGAGGCTCCTGCTGCAGCACTTTCAAGATTTAAACTTTCAACTTTCTTATGCCAGGTTCACACTACACGACTTTCAGTAGTCATCAGTCATTGTTCTGTTCACACTACCTGTAATCACGAGTCCTTCAGATGTTGTGGCTTTCACACTACGGTACATATCTGATAAGCAACACAGAATCACAAATTATTTGATTTTTCACTATGGGAAATTGCAGACTCGCCTGGCTGCTCCTCAGAAACACGTTTTTTCATGAGAACACACCAGAACTAGCAATGCCAAGCCAGAGAACCTCTTGAGAGGAGAATACTCACTTGAGGTGAGTACAAAATGAATGGATTCATATGGAGCAACAAGTAAAATCACAGTTTATACACGTCTAATAAATTTTATATGCAAATATGTACTTATGTCCTCAACACAGAACTATATCAAATGTTTCAATACCGCATATATAATTTTTTAAGGTTTTAAACTCCAGTTCTAAAGCATTTAAACGTGCTCATGCCAGTAACTCCAGCATGAGCTCACCAACAAGGCAAATTATAGGAGCAAAAAAGTCTTTACAGTGTAAAACCTGTTTTCTAAAATTAAAGAAATACTCAGAACAAGAGTTTAATAGTGATATGACTTGGGAAGAGAACATAGTCATAAACGTTTTCCATAAACGACTCAGAAGGTGCAGAAGGTGCATTTTGGACCTGTGGTTCCCTCTTTCTACATGATCCTATTGGTTGTAGGTAGCCGCTGCTCTTGACTCCCAGTCTCCAACTGGATCAGATATTTAGCATGCCAAATATATTCTGGGTGCCTGCGACTCGTCTGTGATCACTAGTTTCACGCACAACTGAGTAAATGCTGAGAGATCCCCAATTTGCCTCTAAGCAGAGGTCTTTGTCAGGGATCAACGAAAAACTGCCTGCAATTGAAAAACTCGGCCTAAATCGTGTAGTGTGAACCAGGCATTAACTGCAGCTGGAACTGCTATCGGTCCAGCATGTATCATTTGTTATTTTTTCTTATTTTAAATGCTGTTATGCACTTATACCATGTCGCATTGTTCCACTATAAGATAATAGCCCACATTTCATTACAAAAGAGATGTATTTTTTTTAGTGGTACTTCAGTTCCCAAAGGTTCAGTCCCAGACAACACTTATTTAACAAGACGGAGCAGAGCGATGCTTCTAATCAGATAGTTGAAGCTTTCCCCACAAAAGATACTGTTGCCCACAATACCTAAAAGATTTTTTTTACATGGGCACATTGCACACCTCATTTTTCAATTCAGACTTTATCTCACGTTGGATTTGGAATCTTAACTGTTTATATTCATAAATGTAACTGTATCTGTATCTGTTTGTAACATGAATGTAGCATTTTCTAAAGAGGCATTCAGGAGTTTGTCCATTGTAAGTTTGTTGACTGTTGCTGCACTGCCAATTCCAACTTACCATTAAAATTTGCATACAAATATTATGCTGATTTAGGATCAAATGTTTAATTGTGATTTAAGAGAAATCTAATGGGATCAAATGTCCAGACAACCAAAAAAAAATCAGATTTGAGTCATTTAAGCCTTAAAATGTGAACATAGCCATCTTTTGATCTCAAATTTTGGTATTTTCTTTTATCCCCACATTAATTGAATGTTGCACTTTGTTTATGTGAAATTTACAATTTTTATAACCAAGGTTTTAAAACAAGGCTAATTTTGTTTTGTTTATTGTAATGCATATATATATATAGTTAGACAATTTCCTATTTTTTTTTCTTAATTTATTTCCTATTCTTTTTGTTTCGGAATAATTTTCTTGGCATATCTTATCTCTCAGCTTTCAGGATATTATCATTTTAACCTTCCCAATCTCCACTATTATTTTGATTTTTTTGCATAACGGTAGATTTTTTTCCTACTTTTGCCCATAGGAACTAATGGGTTGAAAATGTTTTGGTGCAAAAGTAACAATTAATTCATATATACATATACACCCTACCATCATCATGGAGTACCATAGCAACCATCTGGTATATCATAGCAAACTAGCAACCAGATAGCATCCACTTAGCAGCACCATTGCAACACCTTAACAATACTGAAGCACCACCTGGAATACTGTAACAATCGCCGACCATGAAACACCATATTGACCAAATGGTGATTCAGAAAGGTGTTGCAGAATGTTGGCTTTAAATACATAGAAAAGTGCACTTTTCTTACCTCTGTGAGCTGGAAGAGTATTGCGTCAGTGTAAATGACTGCACATGATATGCATGTTTGCTTATGTTTTCCACAAGTGTTTAGTCTAGAGTGTGACTCGTGTTGTGAGTCAAGCGTAAGTGTGTTTCAGCATTCGACTCGACTGAGCCTGGAAAATGTTGTGCCCCACATTTATCTGTAGAGGTGAAGTGCCCATTTGAAACCAATGAGCCACCATGCCTTTAAACCAGCCCTTAGTTTGTGTAAAGGACCAAGTCATGTTTGCTTGATGGGCATCTTTTATTGATTTTATCTCATAACCAGCGTTTCACAGTATATGAGATAATATTAGTAATAAACGAAGTAACTAGATGAACTCACTTACAAGTTAAAAGTTCACATAAATAAGATATATTTTTGCATTAACAAGTTTATTAACTTTGCAAATGGATTTTGATTCCAAGAATCTGCCTGACCAGTGCACACTTTGCTGTTCATACTCATCTGTTAATAGTAAAAAAATGTCCAATAATAGTAATTTGTATTACTAAAAATAGTACCATATTTTATGGACTATCAGGCGCACCGGATTATAATGCACATTATGCAACACTAGTAAGGAATGCGCTTAAGTAAATAAAACTGTAATTATTTTTCTTCAAACAAAACTAAACTAAACTAAAGCTAATGCTAATAATGATCCAGCCTCAGTGCAGGAGAAAAACTCCTGTATAACGCTGTACTTTAGCGAAGTAGCTTTACTGCTACTTACAACCTGACTGGTAAAATTCATACGTAAGGTGCATTGGACTATAAGGCGCACTGACAATTTTCTGGAAATGTAAAGGATTTTAAGTGCACTTTATAGTGCAAAAAATAAAGTAGTAAAAAGTCAATTTTGGAGCTGTATTTTTTGTTTGTTTTATGCCTTCTGAAAGGTTATATCTAATATAATTCAGTCTTAATTTAAGTAGCACAATTGGCCTTATCAATCCCATTTTGATGCTGGCCGGCACAGGCATCTATCAGTGCTGGAGGTTCAGCGCTTACCTCCGAGTGTGTTGGCTGCCTAGTGATGCTGCAACATTGGTGTTAGTTAGAAAAAGGAATCGCTGGTTTCACATATATCAGAGAAGGCATGTCGTAATGTAGAAAGGATTACGAGTGGTAGGAGAAGACCTAGTGAATGGGTGGGTAAATTGGCTCGGCTGAACTGTGGAGAAAATGATTTCTCTTTAATTACTGTGCTGATTTTGATGTTTGTGTCTCTGCAGAATCCAGTAAGGAGCAGTTTGCGTCTACAAACATTGCTGAGGTGCTGGTGCGGCTGTTCCGGAAGCAGGCGGAACATGACAAGAAAGAGATGATTTTTGAGGTGCTGGCACCACTGGCTGAAAATGGTAAGAGTTGAAAGCTAAGAGAAAATTGGCCACATTTCAGTGTTGTCTGGGAGGGTTTTATGAAAGCAGTGGGTGGTCTTTGGATGCATAACAAGGTTTGTTTATACAGTCATTGTTTCAGCACAGCATGGCATTCGTGATTCTACTTGGCAAGTGAAATGTATGAGGCTGGAGGCCTCAATAGTGCAGTGTAACTAAATATAGAGTAGACTTCCTGGCAAGTTCCAGTGACACACTGCCTTTGAACTGAACATGGCCTGTGTTGTCCACTCCAGCAGCCTCAGTGATGTTTCACCTCAGGTCTTAGTTCAGCGCCTCACACTCACGGAGTAAAGTACAAAGAACTGTTGTTTTCAGCTGCATCTGAACACGAGACATCTTATACTATATATATTCCTAAAACTTGTGCATTGTGTGTAAGCAGCTTTAGTGCTTTGATTGGCTAATGATTGAATGCAAAAGTGTGTATCTCACACTTCAAGACTCACATTTCCTGACATCACATATTTTCTTTTTTAAAAATGTTTTGCTGCACATAACAGTAATTAAGGCTGTCCATCAGAATAGACCATGAATCACCCTATGAAAAAGTTTACCAGCCAATGAGGCAATAACTTAGCCCCGCCCAATGCACTGGAAAACAGACCAACTCTGACATTAGCAGCATTAGAGCCGAAAAGGCAAAGTAAGAGCTAATTTTTATTCACTTTATGTGGTTTAGAACACTTTTTATAATGTTTATTTTACTGTTTAAGGACAGTGTGTGAAATTAAAAGGTCAGTATCAAATATAAAATAAAAATTATCAACAATGCATTGGAGATTAAAAAAGCAATTTAAATATTTGTTATTTGGATTTCATTTTTATGTAGAGTTTATATTAAAATAATACAGTCTTGTTTTGTGTTCAGCACAGAAAAAACAGCATTCTTATATTCTTATATTTTCCAATCACTGGAATGTAATTCAGGTCTGAAAAGGTTAATATGGAAGCATAATAGATTGCTGCTATTATCGTTTGTGCCACCGATTGCGTTGACTAAAAAAAATAATTGTTATTAGTAAAATTAGTAAAATAAATCGGTATTGGGTGTGAAAAGGTGTCAGCATAGTCTGTAGCATGGTACATATACTTGCTGCCTCGTTTAGGTGAAATGTAAAATCAAGACTTCTTATTGGCTTCTCTATTTACATTTGTTGCTCCAGTTTCATTGGCTGTTGACAGGACCAGTTCACACTGGGTTGCTGAAATCATACGCATCATTAGGCTCAAAGTCGAGTTGAAAGAAATATGCTCAGACTGATCTATTATCATTAGGGCAGAAATCTGAGTCTGCATCCCCCCACACACAACTCAATTCATTGTCCAACTGTTTACTCAGACTGGCCAAAAAATCTGCATACTAGACCCATCTATTTTTTTTATTTATTTTATTTTTTTTTACACAATACATCAAAAACATAAAGACAAAAAGCAGTAATAACAACAATAATAACAGTGCATGGAATATACAAAAAAAAATCAAGGGCTTGTACTAGACACTTTCCCATTGTATTTAAATGAATTGCATTTTAAGTGAATACACAAAATATGAAGTAAAGGAAATGAGAAAGTAGAAAAAATGGAGGGAATAATAATAATAATGACAGTAACAAAAACAATAGCATAGATTGGTAGTCACAGATAGGTGCAGGATGATTAAAGTGATATAGATTTAAGTAATAACTGATCCTTGTGAAAGAAAGTGGTCTTTAGTTAGCTTTTTGAAGGATATACTAGCACAGACTCAGCCTGATTGAGAATCCAGGGTAAATTCAGAGCAAAAGTTGCATAGTCACACAGACCTTTACATCAAAATTGTGTCCAATATTTCTAAAAGCATTTCTTTAGAATGTCTAGAATAACTCTGTTAAACCGACTGTGGATGCCAGTCAGAACAAGTATAGCAACAGGAATTATAGGTCCACTATGCTTCTCCAGACATACCAGTCTCACAGAATGGTCTACAATTAGGCAGATGCAGAAGTGGTTCAAGCTCAGTCTGTGTTAGGATAATAAGTGCTGTCACTTGCCCCCCTGTGCCATTGCGCCCACAGTAGGAGTGTGTGCTGCGGGAGCAGCTGCGGCTACACTGTTGCTGTGACATCAGATCTGCTCTCAGCTGCCTTCCTCTGCCTTTAGTCTGGAAGAATAACAGAATTTTTTAAAAGTATGTGCACTGGTGTGTGTGTGTGCATCTGTTTGTTTTTATGCATTTTCAGGCGAAAACTGTTCTAAACTGAGGTAATATGTCATTTAAAGCATGACAGCTGAAAATAAGGTTAAGATTTACAACCTCAAAGTAGAAAAAACTGTTGAAACAGTGAAGAAAATAAAAATAAATATTTTATTTCATCACAAACAGTATAAACCCAAAACATTTAATGTTTTCTCTAATTCTACTTAATATTATATATTTTTTTAATATACACTGTCCCAAAAAAAGCTCACCACCTGGACTTAACTAAGCAAATAGATAAGAGCCTCCCATTGGATAATTACTGCATGGTTGCCAAACAGCTTATGTTTCAGCTGGAAACAAGTTATTTAACCCTAACTGATGCAGTGAGTAGCTTCTTATTTCTTATTTAAAACAACCATGTGTAAACCACGACTCACCCTGTGGTCGTGGAAGAGATATTAATCTGTTTCAGAAGGGTCAAATTATTGGTAAACACCAAGGAGAGAAAACATCTAAGGAGATTTCTGAAACTACTAATATCAGGTTAAGAACTGTTGTTAGGCATTATTAAAAAGTGGAGGGACAGTAGAAAAACATCACCTTCCAGGAAGGAATGTGGTCTAAAAAAAATCTTCAATGATCGTGATTAACACTCACTTGAACGTTTGGTGATCTTAGTGATATGTTTAATAGTGAAAGTAAGAGCATTTCCACATGCACAATGTGAAGGAAACTCAAGGAATTGGGACTAAACACCTGTGTAGCCTTAAGAAATCCACTTATCAGTGAGGCTAACCAGCAAATACAGCTTCATTTTGCTAGGGAGCATAATTATTGGACTCTCAAGCAATGGAAGAAGGTCATGTGTTACCATGTTACCTGAAGTGATGGACCCATAATGCCTAGTGACTACCGTACAAGCCTGTGATCTGGGGTTGTTGCAGGTCTAGGTTCAGCATCAGTACGTGCTGAAAGAATGAGGTCAGCTGACTACCTAAATATACTGAATATAGACCAGGTTATTCCATTAATGGATTTTTTCTGTCCTGATGACATGCCCATATTCCAAGATGACAATGCCAGGATTCATGGGGCTGGAATTGTGAAAGAGTGATTCAGGGAACATGAGATCATCATTTTCACACATGGATTGTTCACCACAGAGTCCAGACCTTAACCCCATTGAGAATCTTTGGGATGTGCTGGAGAAGACTTTGTGCAGCGGTCAGACTTTACCATCGTCAATGCTGCAAGATCTTGGAGGAACATTAATGCAACACTGGACAGAAATAAATATTGTGCCTTAATCAAAGCTGAACTCCTACTGAAACTCGAATTCTATTAAAATTCTATTTAATATTAAAAACTTGGACATTTGAATCCTTTTCCTGTAAAATTCATAATTTTGAATATACTTTATGCATATTGTTGTTAGTTATGTATATTTATTACTACATTTGATACTTTGATACTGCGTAACCCTATGTAAACATATCGGTCACATATGACCCCACATCCCAATACTGTATAAAAAGTTGTGTGGCTGCTTGTGTGCTTCTGTTTAAACAGAAAGGTAGATAGATAGACAAAAACTAATGGAGAAATGGGCATATGAGGATTATGTGTGTGTGTGTGTGTGTGTGTGTGTGTGTGTGTGTGTGTGTGTGAGAAATACGCAAAGGTTCGTGTGTGAACTATAAAATAGCAGATGAGCTGCAGGGGGAGCTTGTGTAAGAGGTGTGTTTGAAAAAAGGAAAGGAGAAAGAGAGAGTTTATTCTTCAGAGAGAGAGAGAGAGAGAGAGAGAGAGAGAGAGAGAGAGAGAGAGAGAGAGAGAGAGATAGAGATAGAGATAGAGATAGAGATAGAGATAGAGATAGAGATAGAGATAGAGATAGAGAGAATTTATTCTTATTGTAATGAAGAGAGAGAGTGCAGACGGTGCTGAATTACAGCCTGTGAGGGGCAAGAAAAGAGAGAGAGGAAAAGTGTAAGTGATGGAGAGTGAGAGTATGTTAGAGAGAGAGAGAGTGTGTGTGTGTGTGTGTCTCCGGTGAGAGAGTGACCGGCTGGCTGCTTGTTATCATTCAGTGCACAGAGGCGCTCTCCCGGACTGCCAGTCTCCAAGACAACGTCCTACTTAAAGCCACTACACAGCCCGGGAGAGAGAGAGAGCGAGGGAGAGCGAGCGAGGGAGAGAGAGAGGGAAGGATGGAGAGAGAGAAAGAGAGAGAGAGAGAGAGGAAGAGAATACCTAAACGTTGCAGGGGTTTCATAACCAGCCAAGAGTCACAAAGGCAGCCATATGTCTCTATCTGGCCTGAGTTCATGTATTTAGTTATGTGGGTCTGTCCTCAGCTTTACTGGGAAAGGGTTGCTAAGATACCTGCTTAGTATATGCTTATAGGATTAGGTTTATATTACAGGTGACACCAACGTGATACCCACTGTCTGTTATATTCCTGCTTCTACCTTTTAAAAAGCGCTAATTTTTATTTAAACCTGGACTTGAAGATCCACAATGTGCATGGGTGAATCTTAATCAAGCTGATTCAAGTTGAACTAGCAAATGATTACCTCAAAATCAGTAAAAATACCCCTCAAACATTTTGCATAGAAAACATCCTTAATTAGCATCCTCCTCGCAACCTCCCTGGCAATATGTTAAGAACCCCCTGGGTTAGGAACCCTACGAATATCAGCTTCAAAATCATTTTGATGCTTCACTGACTGTAACATGGAAATAGCATCTCTGCCATTGCCACAAACTGCACTTTGTTGAAGTGAGCAGGAAACGGTAGAGATTCTGTTTAATCGGTGTGGAAGTGATATGGTCCTAAAATTATATCATTATATTTCATCATTGCGATAATGACCTTTTTGCTAATATGACAAAAACACGCAGAAAAAATATTTTATCAAAGAGGGTTAAAATTTTCAAAATTCAGTTACAGCAAAAAAATCAGTGAACTTTTATTCTGTAAACAACAGTAACTTACCAAGACTTAATAATATAAGCAAAGTGGAGCTCCGAGACTATGATAAGGAGATTGCCGGTTCGAATTTTGTTCATGTTGCTTGCCATCAGCTGCCGGAGCCCTGAGAGAGCACAATTGGCTTTGCTCTCTCTGGTTGGGTAGATGGCGCTCTCTCCCCACATCACTCCAAAGGGTGATGCAGATCAGCTCAAGGCGCCTGTGAGCTGATGTATCGGAACCGAGTCGCTGCGCTTTCCTCCGAGCACGAGGCGGTCGCTGACCTCACGTGTCTTCACCCTCCTGGTGTTGGGGCATCACTAAAATTAGGGAGAACATGGATAAAAAAAAAGTAAAAAAAAAAAAAAAAAAAAAATATATATATATATATATATATATATATATATATATATATATATATATATATATATATAGACTGCTTTCAAGTATTGCATGTGTAAAGTGTGTCCATTAGTGCAAACTCAAAGTGCAAGCTCCACTGTAGAGGGAGTCCAGGAGCAAGAAATACAGTTTCAATTCTCACATAATGCTGTTTTATTCTTAACACAGTTAGCCTAAAATATACATTGTATTGCAACATAATTAAAATTTTAGTTTAGAAACCATAAATACATAAAGAATCGCTTTTTTTTTTTTTTTTTTTACAAAATTTAACATTGTTAGAATTTCATGGTGGATGCTCCAAAATTACTTGCAATAAGATATTTTTTACATAGATTTTTATAAAAAAATTAAGAAGGGTCATTTGTAATTGTTTGAAAAAATCGAGAAATATTTTGGCGATTTTATTGTGTGCACATTAACTTTTATGCCTGATTCTGTCCTGTAGTAAACTATATGTAATACAAAGAATGGGGGTCCTACATTGTTCAGCTTAGCACTGTTTAATGTTCATATCACTCATATTATATAAATGTTATTAAATACAGAAACTGAGTGCTTATTCAGTGCATCAACAAAACGGAAAAAAAATGTGCAGTTTGTTTGAGGAAATACATGATTTTTTTCTGAATCCTTTTAAATCCTTCACTTTTCTTTTTCTTTTACTCTCTCTTTTTCTGTTGCAGATGTGATAAAGCTGCAGCTGGTGGAGGCAGGGCTGGTGGAGTGTCTGTTGGATGTGGTGGGTCAGACGGTTGACAGTGAGAGAGAGGAGGACGTGGCTCAACTCAAAACCGCATCAGACCTCATGGTACTGCTGCTTCTAGGAGGTACAGCCCCAGCCTTTGACCTGATAGTTGTTTTATTTGTGTTTATAAATAAATATTTGCTAACCCCTTTGTGTGGAGGCTATATTTCAGTCTAAGACTTGCATATGTATTAATTAAGTTTCTGGATCAGTTTCTCTGATTTTGCTATTTATAGGTAGATGTTTTATTAAAATAACCTTTGTTGTTTTTTCTTTAAACTACGGACAACATTTCTCCCAAATTCCAAATAAAATTATTGTCATTTAGAGCATTTATTTGCAGAAAATGAGAAATGGCTGAAATAACAAAAAATACGTCAAATATTGCAAAGAAAAGCATAATATTCATGAAGTTTTAAGAGTTCAGAAATCAATATTTGGTGGAATAACCCTGATTTTTAATCACAGTTTTTATGCATCTTGGCATGTTCTCCGCCACCAGTCTTACACACTGCTTTTGGATAAATTTATACCACTCCTGGTGCAAAAAGTCAAGCAGTTCATCTTGGTTTGATGGCTTGTGATCATCCAGCTTTCTCTTGATTATATTCAAGAGGTTTTCAATTTGGTAAAATAAAAAAAATAAAAAATCATAATTTTTAAGTGGTCTCGTATGTTTTTCCAGAGCTGTAAATAATGTGGTACAAAATATATTGGTGTGACTTCTAGACATAGTACAGAACTTGAAAAAAATGGGTTTAGAATGCATTTTGAGATACGTCTGTCCAAATATGGTCAAACTTCACACAATCTCCTCAATAATCTGTACCCTCTGCTCCTCTACACATAACCAGTAGCTACTTGAATTATTTTATACACTTTGGTATGGTTGTCTTATGATGTAATGACCATAACCAAATTTTAAGTACTTATCGATGTCAAGTGGCCATGATAAATTGTGAAAAAAAAAAATACTCATGGCAAAAGCAGTCAAAATTAGTTTTTTTTTATCCAGATACTAATGGCAGCTGTTCTTGGCTAAGAAACTGATCACCAATTTGTGCACTCAGAGAGAGCATAACCGTGTGTACTGCGGGAAAAAACTACATCTGTTAAAACATTACTCTGAACCAGCTGCTTCCTCATTCCTCATGTGCAATTAATTTAATTGCATTCAAATGAAATGTCAAAGAGAACAGAATTAGTTAATTAGAATCTAAATATCACTTATGTAATCCCTGTAGAGATCTATACAGCGTAATGTACTACGCTGCTGTATATTTCACACTGAGTGATAATTCTACATGTCTGGATGCTGCGAGAGGCAGAGAGCGAGATTCCTCTGTGTTGATGGATGTGCAGCATTCCTCTTCTTCTCTGGCTCCTGAGTGTACAGGAGGCAGAGCAGGATGTATTTTTCATCTCTGTCTGAATAATTAATGCTAGCAGAATGGGTCCAGGGGTACAAAAACAATCTGACTTTACTGTGCGAATTTTTATGGATGGAAGGAACGCTTTCTTCTGGGTTTTCTCTTGGTGAGCAAGAGGACGTCTGGGATTCTTCTCTGAATTCATGCATCGTAAAAAACGTATTTTTCAGTTTGGTTGAAGGGCTGAGCAAGCTTTCTGCTGAGGTAGCTGCAGCATCTCTAATGCTGTCCTGTTTTATTTCAAATCTGTCTTGATACAAGTAAAATAGGGTACCAGTCTATCACATATGAAAGGCTAGGTTCAGATTAAGGGATTAGGTTCAGTTTTGGTTCAGTTTTGATTCAGATTTGGTTCAGTTTTGATAGTCTGGACTGAAAAAAACCCCACATGAAATCTGATTTGTTAAATATAAAAAAATCACAAATATAAAAAAATTACAATCATATTTTTACAGATGCATTTCAGTTTGGATAGTTTTGGCACTAAGATCAGGCATCAGATTTTAAAAGTGTACTTTTTGAGTCACTTGTAGCCTGACCAAGGTTAGTTAGTGATGCCTGCGTCTTTCCCACAGTAATGAAGTTATGTTTGTCTGGAGACGCAAATTAGATCCAATCCGATAAAAAATATCAGTCAGTGCTGAGAATCAGATTTTTTCATCCATCCAGAACACCCATATTAGTGCATAATTTCTTAAGGAAAAAATAAAGAGAAATATCATTGTTAATAAGTTTATTTAGTGGTCTGATTAACTGTGTCATTGTGGCCCAAATCCAATCTTTTACATAATCTGTATAACTGTATAAACAGCAAAAAACACATTCAATCAGACATTTTTGTTTCCGATCTAGGCCACTTCAATATATGGGATTAAAATTTGATGTATATACAATTTGCGGCAAAGCGACTCTGTCTGAACGGCCAGATTGAAATTCATATGACTTTTACGTCAAACAGAAGAAAAAGAGACTACAAGGAGAACGGAAAGTGACCAATGGTAGAATTCAAAATGGACATCACCAGTGATTTGAGGACTTACAAATACAAAATACAAGACCTCATAAATACAGCTCTGAAAAAAAAAAAAGAGAGCACTTAAAAATAATGAGTTTCTTTGATTTTACCAAATTGAAAACCTCTGGAATACAATCAAGAGTAGGATGGATGAAAACAAGCCATCAAACCAAGCTGAACTGCTTTTTGCACCAGGAGTAACAAAAATGTTATCTAAAAGCAGTGTGTAATACTGGTGGACTGATGCATTAAAACTGTGATTAAAACCAGGGTTATTCCACCAAATATTGATTTCTGAACTCTTAAAACCTTATGAATAGGAACCTGTTTTCTTTGCATTATCTGAGGTCTGAAAACTGCATCTTTTTTGTTATTTCAATTATTTCTTATGTTCTGCAAAAAAATGCTCTAAATGACAATATTTTTATTTGGAGTTTGGGAGAAAGGTTGTCTGTAGTTTATAGAATAAAACAAAAATGTTCATTTTACTCAAACATAAACCTATAAATAGCAAAATCAGAAAAACTAATTCAGAAAATGAAGTGGTCTCTTAATTTTTTTCCAGAGCTGGACTGATGTGTTTCTTTCAATAATATTAGAAGGCTGGAATGAGTTCTCTGTGATAATCTGAGCTTCAGACGAACTCATTCATAGCTCTTGAGATTCTGACAAGAATTAAAGTGAAACTTAACATGAAGCATTGCTCTGTTGCACATGCATGCCACTTAAAAATGTGTGAACCACCCACACAGATGTCAGATAGGAGTAACTTTACCTGCTGTGTGAACACGGCCTAAATTTTAGTCCTAGAGAAAGTAGATTTCAACAGCCCAACATTGGTGTTTACATGTGTTGAACATAGCTTTTGTGGTCTTTTCTGGAAATGTAGCCAGTGCACTATTACTCTGCTCCCTGTAACAGTGAATTGATTTACACTAGATTTTTGTGAACAGAGGCTGAATCACTGTGATTAATGCATGACCCCATAATGGATGAGTCATGATGATTTTTGATGATTATTTTGTTTTCCAGACGAGTCGATGCAGAAGCTGTTTGAGGGGGGTAAAGGCAGCGTGTTCCAGAGGGTGCTCTCTTGGGTTCCTTCTAACAACCACCAACTGCAGCTAGCTGGGGCGCTGGCTATTGCAAATTTCGCCCGCAACGGTGAGAGCTTCAGCCTAATCATAAATGAGTCACATATCAGTCAGAGTGTCATTCAGGGTTCATACACTTTTTAACCAGTACATTTCCATTATTTTTCCATGACCATTGCATGCCTTTTTTTTTGTTTTTTTTTTCTTTCATTTTCATGACTGTACGATTTTTAAAACGTCAGTGCAGACGTGGACCATAAAACCAAAAAATCAACTAAAATTGTAATTAAAATTGATTATAATAGGTCTAAAATGAATCAGATAAAAATTTTACACAATTTTTAGTAATAATGTGTGTCAGATCCTGATCGTGATCCTCCATCGTGTAGGGCTAAATTACTGAATTAACTCTGAGCTGACGTATTTGTTAGCTCAAAATAGATTTTCTCCATCGATAAACTGAAACACAAATATTTGTAGACCAAATTTTCATGATTTTTTAAAAAAATTCTGGGTATTTTTATTTTTCTAAAATAGGCCTGGAAATTGCATGACTTTTCTAGGTTTTTCTTGACCGTACAAACCCTGATTACAAAAAAGATCATACTAAAAACAGAGGTTAACTGACAAATTGGCATTTCTGATAATCTGTGATTTCTATTTGGTAGCGTTAGCTTTCAAATAATTTACTATTACAGATACCAGAAACACACGTGCATACCAAGTAACACATGCTGTGGTGCTCTGTGACCAAATTAAGACTTGGACGCTGCAGTGAGGATTCCTTTTAGATCTCTTAATGTTTATAGAGGTACATTCCTCAATGGGAGCTGTCCCCATATGACTGGATATCCAGGAATTATAAGCACTTTAATACTGTAGCCTGATGATGTTTTCTTGGTTACTCTTATGTAGTTGAAATTTAAACATAAAGTTTTTAGAGCTACAGTCCAGTGTATAGGTGATAAAAGTGTGGAATGTAATTCTCTTATCCAGAACATGAAACATAAACATAAACAATTACACCTGATGTCTGTTTGAGTCCTGATGAAAAAACAGAGTTATAAAAACAAACTTATATTAACATATATTAATGGTGCGTGTTAATGATGTCAGTCTAAAAACGACAGACTACAATGCTACATCATTTTTTTAAATTCTGAGCCTGTTTGATTTTTTGCAGAACAAACAAATGGTAATCAAGCTGGCAGCAGAACAGCCTTTCTTGTTCAGAGCAGAACATTATTGCTTACATGAAAAGCAACACACTGACTACACAATTGCAGATGTTCTATTCCAAAAAAATATATTCCAGAGCAGAGCTGAAAGGGTGAAGAATGACGTTGCTGTACTTTGTATGAGATAAAAGTACATTTGTATCATCAACATATAATATTTTGTTTAAAATCTTGGAGAATATAAAATAATTTATAAATATAAAATGAAGACAAGTGGCCCTACTATAGATACCTGGGCGACACCATATTCTATTGTTTGGTATTTAGGCTCGTGATTGTTTGTAGTGACATATTGATACCTTTTCACAGCATTAAGGCTCTTTCACACAGAGTCCAGACAAAAAAAAAAACGCATCAAGTTATAAAAACTTATGAATGTAAATTAATGGTGCGTGATATCAGTTTAAAACGATAGACTACAATGCTACATACATTTTTTATTCTGAACAAACAAATGGTAATCAAGCTGGCAGGCTTTCTTGTTCAGAGCAGAACATTATAGCTTACAAGAAAAGCAACAAACTGACTACACAAATGCAGATGTTCTATTCCACAAAAAATATTCCAGATCAGAGCTGAAAGGCTGGAAAATGACATGCTGTACTTTTATGGAGCCAGTTTTTAAGTTTGTCTTGGTACCTCCTAGTCTGTTAATGTAAAAGAACTGTTGCTATTATTAAGCACTTGTATGGAGGAGGGAAATAAAAGAGAGCAATAAACAGACATCGAGAAAGAGAAACAAAAAGAGGTTTTAGCCCCAGAATTTTCAGAGCACTGAAAGAAAAAAAAAACAAATGCTGTTTACATGCATGATTATTATAGAACATTTAGCAGGGTAATTTGTTTAGCACAAATTAATCCCGTTATGAAGTTTGGCCCCAAATTCCACCTTTATTTAACAGGGTGTTCAATAGCTTTCCCTTTGCAATAAATTTGTCAGAAATATTACAGCAGAATACATGGTACAAGCAATATGCCTGGTCCAGATTTGAAGGGGCATCAAATCTGGACCACGACATGACGCATATTATTTTATTCTACAAACTGAGCAATTTCCTCACGTAATAAGGTAATGTTTTACTCCAAATAGTGTTGCAATAATAATGCTGCTATAATGTAATGTAATGTAATGTAATGTAAGAAATAATCCAACAAAATTTGTTTGTTTTTGTTTTATTCATCGATATGGCTCCTGAAATTTAGAAACTTGTCCATATGGACCCCCAGGAATCTAGTGGATGATACTCTCTCAGTAGGATTGCCGTTTATTTCTGTTTTAACTTTCTCTGTACGTGAAAAATAAGTATTTTTTATATTTGATAGATAATTTATTACATTTAATCACATATCATCTTTGTTATTTAGATTATTGTGAGACAAACATCCATTTGTATCGTCTGTCTATATATATTTTTGTGTAAAAATATATTAATTTCTGTATAAAATGTAAAGAAGCGATCCCTGGGGGACACCATATTCCATTGTTGTCTATTCAGACTCTTTTTTTATTTTAACAAACAGCTGTATAACTGAGATGCCTTCTCCCCAACAGATGGCAACTGCATCCACATGGTAGATACTGGGATTGTACAGAGGCTGCTGGAGCTGCTGGACAGACATGTTGAAGAGGGAAATGTTACAGTACAGCACGCCGCCCTCAGTGCCCTAAGGAACCTAGCCATTCCAGGTCAGTTCTCAGCCTCACCTCGTCAACTCACTGACTGCACTGCACAACATAGATTCACTATATCTGAGTCTAACTACAACTAAGTTAGAGCTACAGCAGCCTAGTGTTTAAAAAGCATAGGACAATAGGACATTATTTTCTTAAACTGAGTCCTAATACAATTATGTCTCTCTCACTTTTTTTAGTGGTGAACAAGGCTAAGATGCTCTCCGCGGGTGTGGCTGATGTAGTGCTGAAGTTCCTCCAGTCAGAGATGCCACCAGTTCAGTTCAAGTTGCTGGGAACGTTAAGGATGCTCATCGACACACAAGGTAGCTACTGATTTTCTTTATTTTTTTCATTTTTTTCTTTCTTTCTTTCTTTCTTTCTTTCTTTTTTTTTTACATAATTTTATTACATTTTCTCGCCAATTTGGAAGGCCAGTCACACAACAGACTCATTGGGACTCCCCTATGACTTGTAATGCCCCCAACACTAGGAGGGTCAGGACTAGCACATACCTCTCCTGATACATTTAAAGTCTCAAAGTCACTGCCTCTTTTCGAACTGCCGCTGATGTATCAGAGCTGGGTCTCTGTGCTTTCCTTAGATCATGCTGGCTGTCCAATAATGCTAAAAAACACCTGTGCTGACCAACATCACCTTGGGTGTGATGTGGGGAGAGAGAATCATCTACCCACCCAGAGAGAGAGAAACCAATTGTGCTCTCTCAGATTCTGGCTGCTGATGGCAAGCAGCATGAATGTCAAATTATTTGAAGTGTTCTAATTTAGTGCTAGAACCTTTGCTCTTATTTTCTTCTGTTTACCTAGATGAAGTGAACTAGTTACAATCTAAACAGATAAAACAGTGTGAAATGTGGGCTCTGTGGTCAGAGGATCACAGATTTAAATCCCGAATCGTGCTGCGTGTCATCAGCTGCCGGAACCTCAGAGAGCACAATTGGCCTGGCTCTGTCTGGACGGGTAGATGGTGCTCTTACCCCTTACCCCACATCACTGGCTTTATATGAGTCAGAGGAGGCATGTGCTAGTCTGGTGCCTGTTTACCCAGGAGGGGTGGGGGGTGTGGTGGTGGTGATGGTGATTCACTGTTTTTTGTTTGTTACCGCTTTGGGCTGCGGGAAACCCCGGGGGAGCCCTAATGAGTGGGTTAGGTAATTTCCGTCCAAGTTGTGGTGAAAATTGAATGAAAATAGAAATAATACAAAATGAATTAATTAAAACAATGTGAAGCAGTCTCAGAGGGACATTTCAACTGCATTAATATGTTAATGTTATAATCAATTACAGTCAGTAATGGTAATAAAAGCATTCTTTTTTATTATCTATCACAAACATTCACAAACAGGAAAAAACAATACTGAGGTATTTCTGGGAAATAGATAAGGAATAGATAAACATGCTTATGTCCTTTCCATGCTTTTTAATGTTCTGAGGTCCAGTATCTCCACCATCAAAATGCTTTATGAATGCTTACACATGTCTTCCCCCCCTGCCCCCTCACTTCTTTTTCGCTGTTCTGCACAAACAGACTAAAGAAATTTACATTTTACACAAAGTGTAATGGACTGAAATTGTATATGGTACCTTTAAAAGACCCCGCCCAAATAACTTTACAATAAACTCTATATTATTTACAGTACCAGTCAAAGGTTTGTACACACCTCTACTTGTTCAATGTGTTTTCTTTCTATTTATGATTTTCTACATTGTAAATTTAACATTGTGGACATTAAAGCTATACAGGAACACATTGTGAAATTATGAAAATAAACCTAGAATAGTTTTCTCAGCAGCTTGAAGAAGTTCCTGGAGGTGCTGAACAATAGTTGCTTCTTTTCCTTCACTCTTTGAAGCTCCAGCTCATCTCAAATCACCATCTCAGTTGATCAGGTTTAGTCCAGGAGATTGTGGAGGACAAACATTTTTTTTTTGTTTTATACATAATTCCATATGTGTCTGATTTCTTTTCATGTTATTGAATGAGAAGATGTATCCAATAATTTGACTGGTACTGTACATATTTCACAACTTTGTAAAAACTTCCTCAGGTCAAATTTGTGAATGTGTTGTATTAAAGAAATGTAATTGATTTAAATTTGAAGCTGAAAGCTTCTCTAAAGAATCTAGCAATCACCTAAAAAAAACATTTATAATATTAATAGTGGATATGTTATGAGCGGAAAAAGACGAATAAAGTTTAGTTTTATTTAAGGAAAGCATGAACCATTACTATCTAGACTTGCAGAAGGAAGGTCTGTCAGGTGTGTGCCGGTTCCCCTGTGTCCCGTGAGTCAGCTGGACGGCCGTTAGCCTCTAACTGAAATTAAGTGAGATGAGGATCGATGGTGGTGTGGTGAGATGTAATTGCTGTGGATTGTGAGTGACGCTGGAGCTGCTGTGGATGACAGCGTAATGCTTTGCACTGCACAGGGCGCTGGGCCAGAAGCATTAGCTTTCAGTGACACTTAGCTTTGAAGTGGTGAAGATTGTGTGCATGCTGCTGACGTCAGCATTCACTTTATACACAGTTTCACAAAGATTTATAAATGTAATGGACTGCTACTTTTTCTGACAAAACATTACTTTTTAGAGCAGTAAATGTTCTGTGGGTTTGAATTGATAATGTTCCTGTGGTGGGGTCATGCTTTGTTTAGTGCACTTTTCAGAGGTGAGTATTATTGGCCTATAGTCTTCATGTTCACCGTGTTAAAACAAGTTACATGGGATGAACCGCTAGCTAATATTGCCCTGGCTTAGTGAAACACTAAAGGTTTCTTAGTGTAGTGCTGTCAGGCAGTATTAGCTGCTTACCACAGCTAATGCTAGCGGTTCGCTGCTAATGCTAATGCTGCTGCACCCAGCCTTAGTGGAAATCTGGAAATCTAAGCTTACTGTAAATAAACTGAAGCACTTTACTCACCCAAATAAACAGTTTTCAGATGAGAATTCTATGTAGATTAACATCCAGCACTCATTTGACTTTAAAAGATTTTTTTTTTTTTTTTTAAGAATTACAGTTTGTTTGCTTAACTGCTGAATTAGAAGGAAAACATGGCAACATCCCTGTTTCTTACCCTGTTTCCCTGTAACTTACCACCAGCATTAGTTTACATGAGCCTCACATTTGGGGAGGAGTGAGAGGGGCAAAAAAAACTGTTTTGGGAACAGAAGTTGGGACTCCTATAGCCATTTCACACACTCACTTTCATTAATTACCGATTGTTCCTTTAAATCATAGCTTAAATTGATATTGATACTCGAAAACCTTCCATCAGTATCGGTGTTGAGAGGGAAAAAGTGGTATTGGTGCATTCCTAGGTACACAGATTGTGCTATCACATCATGTAGGAGACTGGGGTTCAATTCCAGGTCTGGGTGACTATGCTGTGATACACCAATAAGAGTCCTTGGGCAAGACTCCTAACACTACATTGGCCCAACTCTGCAATAGGAACAACCAATAATGGCCAAGAGCGTCAGTCAAGTGGCAAAAATGTGAAATATGATCTGTCTGTGTTTTTTGTAGCTGATGCTGCGGATCAGTTGGGGACGAACCGTAAGCTGGTGGAGAGGCTGGTGGAGTGGTGTGAGGCTAAAGACCATGCAGGAGTGATGGGAGAATCCAACCGTCTGCTTTCAGCTCTTATCCGCCACAGCAAGTCAAAGGTCTGACTCACCCACTGTACCCCCATTACACACACACACACACACACACACTACAAATACAGTGTATCACAAAAGTGAGTACACCCCTCATATTTCTGCAGATATTAAAGGATATCTTTTCATGGGACAAGACTGACAAAATGACACTTTGACACAATGAAAAGCATGTCTGTGTGCAGCTTATATACCAGTGTAAATTTATTCTTCCCTCAAAATAACTCAATATATAGCCATCAATGTCCAAACCAAACAAAAGTTAGTACACCCCTTATAGAAAGTTCCTGAAGTGTCAATATTTTCGGAGTGTTGGCAATGTTCTTGTAGCACAACAATTCCTCTTTTAAGATCCTTAGAGAGTTATTTGCCATGAGGAGCCATTTTGGAACTTTCAGTGGCCAGTGTGAGAGAGTGTGAGAGCTGTACTACAAAACTGAACACACCCGCTCCCTATGCAGACCTGAGATCTAGTAACACTAACGAGTCACATGACATTTTAGAGGGAAAATGATAAGCAGTGCATAATTTGGACATCTAGAGGTGTACTCACTTTTGTTGCCAGTGGTTTGGACATTAATGGCTGTATATATATTTTGAGGGAGGAATAAATTTACACTGGTATATAAGCTGCACACAGACTACTTTTCATTGTGTCAAAGTATCATTTTGTCAGTGTTGAAAATATATACTTAACTGTCTTTTGTGATACACTGTACCTACATGTGTGACTATTAACATTTCTTTACATGTGTATTTGTTTGTATGTTTTTTGTTTGTGAACAGGAAGTGGTTCGGACAGTTATTCAATGTGGGGGTGTGAAGCACTTGGTAACCATGGCAACAAGCGAGCACATGATCATGCAGAATGAAGCACTGGTGGCCTTGGGTCTCATAGCAGCACTAGATTTAGGTAAGAAAAATATGAAACTCTCAATTTTTTTGCAATTTTGAAGCTTGTAAATGATCTATGCGTCTATTCTTACCAGGTTTTATAAAAATATTTGAACCTGTAATTTTACACAGATTCAGCAGAAAAGGATTTTGTGGGAGCCACTCTGGTGCAAGTTTTGCACAAGCTTTTAACAGAGGAGAAGAGCGCTCCTGAGATCAAGTACAACTCAATGATCCTCATCTGTTCTGTCATGGGCTCAGGTAAGGAGAGATTTCACCATGGACACGATGCTTTTACTAAACAAAGAAATAATTCAGTAGATATTTAAGGGATGCTCTGAGATTAATATCTTTTGCCCCAAACTACACAAAATGAAGCAGAAAATGAAAGTTTGTATATCGAATGCAAACTAATTTTGGAGGTTTTGTTATTTTTCTTTTTTCACCATGTATAAATAGAATAGCCTAAATATACTTTTCTAATAAATGACAGAATTTTAGTAAATGTGTTAATCATTAAACATTTTTACATACCAGGCACACCAACAAAGCACAATACAGTGTTTCTACTGCACACACATTTTGAGGAGGTGTATATTTATAGGTGCTTCAGGGCTGAGACAAATCCTAATGTTAAGAGTAAACACTGCAATCTGATTTAAAGTAATTATTATATATTGTACAAATTATTCAGCCATTTCATATTGAATAATAGGTGAGCCAAATAATTTTAGTTGCAGAACATTCAATGCATCCCTATTTAAAACACACAATACAAATTTTACAACATTTTACCAAATAACCAGGCATTTTTAAGAATTTTAAGAGTTAGCAAGCATAAAGAAGAGTTTATCTCTGCAGAGCTGTGACCTGAAAGGAACTCAGCTTAATATGACAACCTTAAACCTAAAAATAGCTGCTCCTAGTTTAGTTATGCAATGTTCTTTTGTCCTTTTTTTATAGATAACACAGTGTCAAACAGGGTTAGAAACACATAGTTGAACAAGGATTTCTGAAATTTTACAACTTCTGCGAAACCTGTATTTTTTACCTGTAACCTTACCTGATAACTTTGCAGATGACATGACTCTTAAAACCATCAATGATTGTGATGTGAAACTTCACACTAGACCTCAAGCAGCTTGGACTGTGTGTCTCTCCACTCTTCCTCCAGACTCTGCTCCCTTGATTTCCAAATAAAATGCAAAATTAACTGATGATCAGTGTTGGTTTGGAGAGACATGTCATCTGCTTCTGGCACACTGTCCACGCTGCCAAAAGTACCAATCGGTCTTATATAATATTAACATTTTCTGAGCCATAATAATGAACAATAAAAGAAATAAACGTTTAAAATTGATCACTCTGTGTCTAATACATATATATAATATGAGTTTCACATTTTTAACTGAATTACTGAAATAACTTTTTTAATAATACTTTAATTGAGATGCACTAGTACATCGAGCAGACAAGATAATATTTACCATTACTGAGACTGTTTTGGTATGCTGTAACCATCTCTTTCTTTCTCTCTCTCTCTCTCTCTCTCTCTCTTTCTCTTTCAGAACCACTCCACAAAGAAGTACAGAGCCTGGCCTTTATTGATGTTGTCTCCAAACTACGTTCCCATGAGAACAAAACGGTGGCACACCAGGCCTCACTCACAGAACAGAGGCTAACGGCCCAGAGCTAAAAGACTCTTTTACACATTTACACACATACACACAGGTACAGACAGACACACACACACACACAAAGATACACACACACCTCATCTACTCTCTGCCTGCCGACCCGTCCTGTACAGATCCTTAACCTCTTACGACCCCCACTGTCTCCCACTGTCATGTGCCAAGGTTATCCAGTCCTTCTCTCAGCCTCCCTCCTCTAAAGTTTCCTCTTCCCAACCCTCACTCTGCACTCCTAAAAATAAAGGATACAAACAAATAAAGATGCCTAATGAACCTTTGAGTAGAAGGACAAAAAAAACTAAAACATATTTGATAATGACATGTGAAGGATAGAACCTTGTTTTTTTTTTTAATGAAAAGAATGAATGTTTACATCCACGAAACCACATAACAAAATATTCTATTAGGTTCTATATGTAAGTTATATAAAAAAAATCCTTTATTTTTAAGAGTGGGTTCCGCATGCATTCATGACGTCGGTCATCATAGACAGCCTTCAGCAATAGGTTCTGTTACCAGAGAAACCAGAGATACCAGAGAGCGCAAAACTTTATAAAAAAAAGACCATAGCTGTGATAAACGGAGCATCCATGTCATTTGAGGAAGATGAAAATGCAAAAAATAAATAATAACAAAAAAAAAAAAGAACTAGACAATAATCACACGAGGGCTGGAGGAGGAATGAGTGCAGCCATACATCCATGCTGTGTAAAAACAAACAACCAACCCCACATGTTCCATGTAGCTTGAGTACCAGCCGATTTTGAAACCTGCATGTTTTTTAAATAGTCTAATTTAATGGTGTATCCGTGTTCAGCTAACCAGACTTCGCTCGTGACGATACACCACTCCCCCTTCCCCCTCCTTCTCTACCCCGCCTTCCTTCCCCCAGCCCGCCTTCGACATGTACGAGTAGAGATCAAAATGTGTTTGTACTGTATACGGGCCTGGACCGGACCGGAGCGGAGCGGACTCTTCGCATTTGACCTCCTGGTCCTAGTGCCACCCATGTTCATATCTGTGGAAGTCACTTTACTGGAAAGAGCTAAATCCATATTACTAGTCTGTTGCATTGTGAACTAGAATACTATTGTTATATGGACATTTGAACAAATAATAATCGTGTCTTGGTACCAATGAAGGAATCGTTTGACTTGGAGCCCCTATGGTCACCCTGTTGTCTGGGCAGAATACACTCTACTCACAACTGTCTGTGTTAAGCTCCTCCCAGGGCGGAAGGAACAGCTCGCTTTTGGACATGTGAAATGGCATCGCAGTGTCAATAATCAATCAATTTTTCAATTTGGTGACACTTTATTTGGATGGTCCTCAATAGGGTTTTTCACTAGAAGAACAATTGATTATTAACAAGAATTAGGGTTTAGATTTGCTGTAGATTAAAGTTAAATTAAAGCCCTTTCACACAGTTTCTCTTAGTTTGGGACGGTTTGTTATGTAGTGGAACTTTAGCTTTTTGTGATGTATAAATGGAGTAAGAAACTAATTTCTGAGCAATAGCTTTCAATATAATGTATTTTATGTTTTCTCTGCTCACTGTCTACTTTATGCTCTCTTTTATTTCCCTCCTTTACGAGAGCTCAATAGCAAGGAAGGCTAAAGGTTTTTTTTTTTTTCTTTTTTTTTTTTCGGAGATAAAATGGCTACACAAAGTCACTGTAAAGAACTCAACATCATTGCCCAGCCATCTAGTTCTTATTTATCATATTTTTCTTTAGCCTTTATATTTGTATAGTCAGTGGAAGGCAGTGTATTGGCAAGAACTTATGAAACAAGGGTTACAATTCAGTATATCACAGTATATTGCGATGTAATCTGTAATCAATGTGATATATTGCAATTGTTTAAATTGTTTTAATTCAGAAAAAATCAAACATGGTCTGCCACCGATGTTTACATGCAAATATTACAAATTAAAATAAAAATAATTGTGTTTTTTTCTTACACCCTTAGTCTGTTGTTCGTCATACAAGCTTTTGTTTTCTGCTACGAAAAAGATGTGCCGTTCTGCCACCCTATTTATGCTCATCTGCTTGGTCTGATACAATGAAAAATGGAACTCTTAATATGTTAGCCTGATTTAAAAACATCCAATAATGCAGAAAATAAAGCAGGCTGGCAATATCACCGTCTGTGTATTGCTATCTCTGTGTGAAAGACGCCATTAATACTTGAGTATATAATATATTATTTTCCCATCCGTAAAATTTGGACTCTGTGTGAATAGGTTTTTTAGGATCAATTAAATTTAGTAAATGAAGTATTTGGGAAATATTAATATTAACAGACATTAAGCCTCTGTAAAGCACCTGTTTACTGTGGACCACCCAAATAAACAAACTGTCACCACTGACTTCGTTCTCTACTGTCTGTAGGAACGGAGGCTGTGTGCAACATGACTGCCATTACCAGTGTGATAATGCAGATCACACAGTTCAGCTTCACAGGATACAGAACACAATAATGCATCATGTCGAGTGTAATGAAAGGGCTTTGACGAGTTGGAGTGTGTGTGTGTTTGTGTTATGTTGGAAGGTGGCTGGAAATACTGCCGTCAACACCACCATTCACCATCGAGTAAAAACACCCAAGACCTGTTCTGACTGTCTTAGAAAACGTGCTGTCGTGTGCTCTTTATCAAATGTGTGCATTTGATATTGTGGTACAATCCTCAATCCTCAGACGGATTTTGCATGTGTACGGGTTTCTCCACAGAGTATTGCAGGACATGCACCTCCCCTGCATGTCGGGATACCGTAAACACCCTGATGTGGCCATTTTACGTTCTGTAAAGCATTCTTATTTATGCGATTTGGAACCCTTAAGGAACCACACAGCAATCCAACATATCCATAATAACTGCATTACAAATATAAACTCGACTAGTTGTTGTAAATGTAATTGATGAATTGTACATTTGGAAGATTGAGACTCTGATTATTAAAGACAATTGCTGGCGATGAATTCTGCTTTTATGACTCCTGCTTTTATTGGCTCTTTTTTAATAAATTTATTGGATCATTTTTAATGAATCACTTAAGTGAACGAACGGAGCAGGAAATGGATCTAGTGTTAGCAGTAGTGCTCACAACTCATTATCAGTCAGAAGATTAACGCAAGGTCTGTCACAATATTTTTTTTCCTGGATGAAATACTGAGTAATAATTGCAACAAATTATATCATTGTAAATTTAAGACCATTTTATGCTACCGATATAATGATAATTGTAATGCAGATGCACTCTTTGACACAGCAATGACATTTTAATTATTAATCACTAAAACACTAACAAAATGATTGAGGTCATGTCCATGTATGATAAGTCAATAATAGAATTAATAATGGAATACTGGTGAACATAATTGTGTTTATTTATGTTAAAGTATTTCATTATATAATGTAAATGTGTACAAATGTTTGTGGACACCCCTTCTACTGAATGCATTCAGCTACTTTTAGCTGATAGGTTGCACCCATAGCTGACACATAGAATAGAATAGAATGCCAGGGCAGTGGTTGAACCACTGTGTTTTGGCCAGTTTTCTCTCTTTCTAAACAAGTTTTGCCCATCTATAATAATGGATTAGAACATTACTAAAATAGGGCTGTTTACTGTATACCACCTCTACCTCTTCACAACTTTACCAGGATGCTCTCAAACACATTAAGAGACCAGAAAATCAAGTAATTAACTCTCGAGTTCAGCACAGCTGTTAACTGAAAGCTATTTCACATGACTCATAAATACGTACAAAATGACGTACAAAACTGTCATTTGAGCAATAGGTGCCTACTGTGAAAAGCACAATATAAAACATATTCTGGTTTGTATAGTTTAGTACTAGTCTACAATGCAGAACATTTTAAAATAATGTAAAAACACTGGATTTAAGATTTAAGTATACATACTGCTCCTGTGTATACTGTCTATATTATTGTCAATTTCAAAAAGAGCAGCAATCATTCATTCAGGTGCCTAATATCTGCATAATAAGCACACAAATGAAACAATGCGACCAAAACGAAACCTGGCCTCTTTAATAGTCTGTTTGTAAGTAGGCTGATAGCAGACTCAACATGTTCACCGGGTTATGATGATCCTTCCACTGCTTTAGTGTTTCCAAAGAAAGCACAACTTGATCTACTTTCTAATAAGTAGTGCAGAGGCTGTCCGGAAATGAGCTCTGAAGGTCCTTCATGCTGAAACTGCTCTGCATGTTCGTGTAAAAAGGATTTGATGATTTTTTTTTCTGTACTAAGCTAGAAGCCACAGACAAAGCTTTTATATAGTTATGGTTATTATAGATTGCTATAATCTGTACCTTTTATCATTATTAGTGTGTAACACTTGATTTGGGCACAGTCCCAAATGTATTTTAACCAGTGATCGGTCAGTTTATAATCTTAACAGTCCAAAATGTATATTGATTAGTGATGTACATAAACCTGTTTTCTGACCCTTTGAGAGATAATTCAGAAATAGCAAATTAGGCAAATAAATAAATAAATAAATAAATTAAAAGTTTATCTTATTATTATAACTTTAAACATTTGAAAATGAGAAATAAAACTTATAACAATTTTTTTTTACATTTGGTATCGTAAAAAACAAATACGTTTGTACTGTTTTTCTAAATTTCACAAATATAAAATTTATATTTGTAAAAATTTACTTAGATTTCTGATTTCTCGCCTAATCTGATGGTATAATACAATGTACCTATATTACAAGATGCTAAAAAAAAGTGAATTACTTTAAGATATGGTTTCATTTTCCCAGAAATTAAAAAAATATACAGTACTGTGCAATTGTTTTGAGCACGTTTTAAAGCAAATTACACTAATCCATTTATCTCAGCAATATGAGTGTTCTTACCTGAAAAAGCACCACATATGATTTGAACAGATGCAAACAAACATACATACAGTAAAACGCAACAATGAATTCTCATTTTTAACTAAGTATGTTATATCCTGTGAGACAAGCTGAAGAACAAAGTATAGTTCCAGATTACAGCCAGCTTGTGTATATGTTCAATTCCGTCAGCAGCTCAGGTTTTGATATGAGAACTAGAAATAACTCTATTAAACTCAGATGAGGAGAGATTAGGAGATGTTTTAAGGAAAACAGGGACGTTAAAGCTCTGCGTTTTATAAAATTGCTGTTTGTATTTAATGTAATGCTGGTGTTTTACTGAGCTAATAAACACTTCACAGATAGGAAGCTTTTTCTTCACTGAAATTCTCACAGGTGCTTAAAACATTTGCACAATACTGTATTTGTTTTTTCTTTTTCAGAAATTAAAATGAAATGAAAAAGTATAACGCTGGAAATAAATACTTTCGTTTTACACCTGATTTCTATTTTCTATAGAATTTAGGCTCAAAGGTCAGAAAATGTTACTGATAAATGTAACACTAACACTAAGATGCAGTGATGTTCACACCCTGATTTCATTAATAGCTTTATAGAGCAGTTTGTTCTGCTAAAAAAATATGAACCCATATGGACGTAACCAGTGATGGAATCACCACAACAAGCACACCTAGTGATCCCTTCTCCAGCTTTAATATTAATACAGTTCTTCACGAAGTCAGCAGGTCAGCACATTGGTTTATTCGACCAAATGAACAACAACAGTCTTATCACCATATCTGCATCTGCTCCCCTCCTTTAACACACTTCATTATTTTAATAAAACATTTTCCATACAAATTTGTACATCCTTCTCGTTAATACAGATTTACACTCTTGTTTTATGAACTTATTCAGTTTAATGCTTTAAATAAATTGTCAAAGGAGTGATGATGCACAGAAAACTACTGTAATAATTCATTTTAAAAATATGTGGCTTCTACAAAGGCTGAAGTGTTTTAGACATGTCAAAGCATACTGTGACCCTGGTTGAAAGCATTCTATAACATGAGTTCATGTTAATCTGATACACAGCTCTCGAAGAATAAAAACAGCTGACCTCAGATCAGCATCCTGAATGTGCTAAATATATATACAGCCATCTATATATCTCTACGCCTGACTTCAGAACTAACATCCTTCTGATTACTTTATAACCCAACTAAAAATACTGTCACTGTTCGTTTTACTTCTGTAGAAGAAAGTGTTTGTTCAGAAAAGATTGTAGACTGTTGCTTTACGCAGACTATTTACACCCCTCTGAGACATCACAATGCACCCCGATAGTTAACATCATGTTAACAGCATGTAAATGGATTAAAATATATAGAAACAAGCTGACACTGCATTATTTGCATTGAGTTTGAACAGTAAACAAAGAAAAGAAAAGCTGAAATCAAGAGTATGAATATTTACTTACCAACACTGCCCTTAAAGTTCTTGTATTACATGTTTCCTTTCATAATGTATGTCTCCATAATGTTATGCTTCCATATACAAGGCCATCCACACACTTCCACACATCCAAATAGGTTTAATAATAAAAAAACAAAACAGAAATATATATGCCAGCTTTTCTTAGTCTCGTCTCTAAGTACTGTATCTGTAGCACACAGCTGAATAACAATGGACAGGCTTGCCTGACGTTTTATGATAGGAGTTTTATGATGTGCATTGAAAAAACGTGAAGAGCTGTTAAGCTGTGATTCATAATTGTGTAATATTGGCACACCTAGAACATATATGAGCCAATTACATCATGGACTCATTGCTGAAATATAGAGAAAAAAAAAAAGTTTTTACAGGATTTTCCAAAACTCTAAACAAAAAATATATACTTAGTACTGAATAAGACTTCTAGTTAAAATTATAACTGTTATAATCATTTTTATTTTTGTTAAGAACCTTGTTTTACATGTAAAAAAAAAAAAAAATGTAAGCCTCTTAACAACGGTTTTCTTTAGCTGGAATGTCCAATTTATCAAAGCTGGACAAGATTTTTACTATATTGTCCTGTATACTCAAAGATTATTACATTTAATTGAACAACTGCCCATTGACATATTTTATCACGTCTAGAGTCATCCTGTGATAATACTGTACTTTTCACACTACAAGATGCAATAAAATTTTTTTCCAAAAATTTACAGTGCGCCTTCTAATCCGGTGCGCTTTATGTATAAAGGAGTTTCAGATTAGTTCTCCAGCACAGAGACTGGAGCAGTATTAGCATTAGCTGCTAAGCACTATTTCTTTCGCCGGTGAGTAAGTATTTAAAGGTGAGTATTATCGGCCTGTAGCCTGCTGCTAACCCTGGCTAGCACAGAGGCTGGAGCAGAATTAGCATTACCCATTAACCAGGCTAAGTGCTAGGTGTAGCAGCAGTACTGCGAGTTTGAGAGGCATGCAGTGCAGAAACACACACTCATATACACTTACAATGGATCTGACATACATATTTGCACATTAACCAGGCTAAGTGCCTGGTTAATGTGCCTCTTTCACTGTTCAGAGGCAAATATATCGGACTGTAGCCTGCATGTTTACAGTGTTAAAACAATCTATGTAGGATGAACCGCTAGCTAATATCACCCTGGCTTACCGGAACACTCAGGGTTCCTCAGTGTAGCACTGTTTACTAGCACTAACCGTGGCTAATGCTGCTACACCTAGCCTTCGTGGCAATCTGGAAATCTAGGCTTACTCTAAATAAATGTATTTTTTAGCCGCTAATGCTGCTACACCTTGCCTTCGTGGCAATCTGGAAATCTAGGTTTACTCTAAATAAATGTCTTTTTTTTAGGAAAGAAATCTGTGTAGATTAACATCTAGCACTCCTTTTTTTAAATTACAGTTTTGTTTACTTAGCTTAGCAAATCTGGCTGCAAATTTGACAGCATGGTGAATCATTTTGGCTTTATTTCAGTTAAAGAAAAGGAAATAGAATGTCTTCTACAGTCATTGGAACTTTCCTTCTATACTTGTACTACAGGCAGACCTGTTGATTGTTATTGTCTGTGTAAAGCAGCGTAGTGTAGTACAGATGCAGCAAATTGAGATCAGGGTGGGAAAAGCTGTAGAAATAATGTATTATGGGATGCTCACTGCGAGTGTGAGAGGCATGCAGTGCGTAAACACACACTCATATACACTTGCAATGGATCTGACATACACACACGCACACATATACAGACACACATATATAGCCACACCCCTTTTTTACATTTCTTACACAAGTATTTGACATGTGAAACACTTTAGAAAAATCCATATATACACATAGTAAAAGATAATGGTACAGATCACATTTGTACACACAACTCCATCCAGTGAACTTGGCATGTGGAGTCTTGCTGCGTTGCTGGCGCTCCAGTTCGGGCGTAGTTCTGTCTGTGGGCGAAACACACAAACGTTTAGAAACTACAGATTTTATTGAGACAGTTATTACTGATTCAGTAGTAGTAGCTATATTATCTTGTACAGGTGTATAGATTTAGTTTGTTACCTGTAAATATTTGAGAGGACGATGGGAAGCTGCCACATCAGGTGAACAAGCTGCACAAGAGAAAGAAATTAAGACAAATTAAGACAAGTAAAGTATGTGTTTAGACACTTTTGGCCACGTTCCAGAGAGCTAATTGTGCCCATTTAGCTTAGCTGCAAAAAAAAGCCATGGTAATCTTGATTTGTACAACCTGTCAATTAGCCACTGTTCAGTAAAATACAATAAGTTTTTTTTTTTGGTCATAATAATAAGACTCAATCCCATTTCATCTCTTAGCCCTACCCCTCTGTTTTGCACATTTACACCTAGGGATAATGGTTATGATTCTTGTTAGACTAGAGGGGTAGGGGGGAACGGTAGGGATACATGGTCCTTCAATATTACCACAGTTTAGTGTGTAGTTTCAATGTTTTATGGCCATTTTCATAACAAGCGTAAAAAAAAAATCGCTAGTAGTTTTTCTCAGTAGCCATGTAGCTAGCCGCTGGTTAACTAGGTAGCTAGCTACTGAGACAAACTACTAGCGATTTATTTAAACTATTTATTTATTTTTATTTATAAATTTTATTTATTTATTATTTAGCGATTTATTTTATACTAGCTATTTAACCAGCGGCTAGCTACATAGCTACTGAGAAAAACTACTAGCTATTTATTTTATGCTTATTATGAAGAAAGTCGTTAGTAGTTCATCTCAATAGCTAACTAGGTAGTAACCTTGTTAACCAGCGGCTAGCTGGCTAGCCAGATAGCTACTGAGAAGAAACTACTAACGAAAATTGCTAGTTTATCTAGCTAGCTGCTGGTTAAATAGTTGACTAGCTAGTTAGATAGCTGGTTAACTAGTTACTTAGCAGCTAGGTTGCTGAACTTTAGCATCTCCCAATGCTATAACTATATCTGTATCGGGTGCTTCAAAGGTTGTCCCAATCCTTAGGGGGAGGATTTCAACTTAACTTTTTTAACTCTGTTCCAAAGGGCAAAAGGAAAAGGGGAAAATAGGGATTGGGACTAAATCTTTATGTAAACATCACTGTCATGCAAAATACTTTTATATTTGCCAGCTGTCTTCAGCTATCCAGTACTGAAACCACAGCAGTGCCAAAAAAAAAAAAAAAAACTTTATTATTAATATTTTATACTAAATAAAACCTATATTTTCATATTTTACCAAAATTTATTCACATGACTATGATTTCCTTGTCATACCAAACAATTTCTAAGTAAATCTGGTATGCACAGTTCAGACTGAGCTTCACATCCACAGAGATCTCTGTTCTGCATCTGGCCTGAAACCATATGGCTTTATTTAGACTGAAAAAAGTGTTGTACTTAAAAAACACTGGACAAAGTCTAGCCCACTCGATTCATCTCATTAAGTGCTTGGTAATTTAGCTAATCTGCTGAATCAGAGGAAATGCTGAAATCTGCAGTGCTGTGGCCATCGAGGACTGTGACTGGGCACTACTGGAACAGTGCAAGCTGTACCTAAAGCTCTACAGGACTTGTAATAAATGCTAATCTCTACTTGGTTACATCTTAAGCAAATGATTTATTGTGCATGAGAAGGATGGATTTATACTCGCCGGTTTACATGTTACAGTTTTGAAGGCTTAAAAAGAAATAAAAAAAAAATCACACCATTAACTGATGCACTCCAGTTTTACAGTGTGTGAGATGTAGAGATGTAGATGTAGTGTGTAGAGAGAGTGTGGTCTGTAAGTTGCTGGACAGTTTCAGCTGTGTTGTCTCTGCTGTCAATATTAAGCAGGATTCACTATAGAAAACTTAAGTCAAAAAGAATTAGAAGCAAACAGAATGAGAAAAGGATGATGCCACTAAAGGCACAGTGCATCATCACCAGGAAAAAAATACATGCATTTTTTTAAATTATTATTATTAAACATGTCATTATTTAGGTAATGGTTATAAGTCATAAGACCTTTTCAGATGTGATCAGTTTTACCTGGGGAGGTGGATAATGCAATGAATGCACCATTAAAAGATCCAAGAGCCTTTTATCTTCTGCAAAAATTAACTGCAAAAATAACCTCAGATTATATTAATCCTGGATGAATCAAAAGTTTCTCAATATTCTGTTTAATGCTGTGGAAAATTAGTTTTTGCAGCTTTTCTAAAGTACATGGGTTACCTCGGGTCATTAAAGTCTTATACAAAACTACATAACTTAGCTCACTGGTGTCACTAAATCATTTTAAACTTTTAATTTCTAAATACTTTGACAGCCTAAAACTCTTTTAGTTGGGTTTTTTCTTTTACATGTTTTATTTATTTTTAATCAGATCACACACAGCTCCCATTTAAACCATGCATCAATTCCTGAAAACTGTTTTTTACTCATGGTTCAGAGATAAGAGCAGAACATTCTAATCTAATATTCCAATATTTTCATGTTCATATAGCTCTGGAAAAAAAAAATAAGAGACCACTTAAAAATGATAAGTTTCTTTAAAAACCTCTGGAATATAATCAAGAGGAAGATGGATGATCACAAGCCATCAAACCAAGCTGAACTATTTGAATTTTTGCAACAGGAGTGGCATAAAGTTATCCAAAAGCAGTGTGTAAGACTGGTGGAGGAGAACATGCCAAGATGCATGAAAACTGTTACTATAATACAGGTTTATTCCACCAAATATTGATTTCTTAACTCTTAATGAATATGAACTTGTTTTCTTTGCAAATAAATGCTCTAAATGACAATATTTTTATTTGGAAGTTTGGAGAAATGTTGTCTGTAGTTTATAGAATAAAACAACAATGTTCATTTTACTCAAACATATACGTATACATAGCAAAATCAAAGAAACTGATTTAGAAACTGAAGTGGTCTTTTATTTTTTTCCCAGAGCTCTATATGGCAATATTGATACTGTACATAAATAATTATAAGAGCTGCAAAGCGTGAATAAATACAATTGGATGAACATTACTGTTATTACTTTTTTGTATACAGTTATTAATACAGAAAATATAGATATTTCAGTACAGCAATCCAGCTTCACATAAACATATGCTACTAATATAAATAATACTATTATAAATATTAACAACATCACTAATACTATTAAAAATGACAACAGTAACATTATCAGTTATATTTCAAATATATCATATCCACATCCTCATACTATAAATATAAAATACTAAAAACTACTAATATTAATAATACTTTAACATCAATAGTACAAATACCATTTATAATACCAATTAGGGGTGGGCGATATGGCTCTAAAATAATATCACGATATTTTAGGGTATTTTTGCGATAACGATATACTTGGCGATATAGGAAAAATAAAATAATTCATTTCAGGAATATAGTTTAACAGTATAATCATAATGTGGCAAAATAAATAATATAGCTTAAAAAATATAATGCAGCAAATAATAATGCAGAATATTTAGTGCATGCATATAAACTGCAAACTAAAACAATTATACAATAAATACACCTAAAGCTTCACAGTAAATAATAGACTACTTTTAAGACAGAACAGCCCTATTATCACGATATGGATTTTTAATATCATGATATTTCTGTTTCAATATATATTGTATACGATATAATATTGCCCACCCCTAATACCAATATCATCCAGTATGTACCAGTATGGTCAGAAATACTGACCATATTTAAACATGCATCCAATGCCAATCTTAATTTAAGCAACTGTCAGCCAGCTGCTGTGATTTTAATATTATCATGCACTCCTATTAAATGTTATTAAACTAGCAACAGCACAATCACAACTACAACCAATATTAATGTGGGGTGATTCACTGATGTTAATTTCAAAGTCAAAACTTTGGACACACTTGCTAATCTTAGTCGTATTAACTTTTTAATTTATTTTTTACTATTTACATTTTTTATTACAATAATTGATAAATTTGTAGATTTCAAAGGTTAGTGAGTGCTCAGCTTATGTGGAAGCTGGCTCCTTCAGAAGCTGCTTAATGGAATGCAAAGAATGTGCAAGGGAACTCTATAAAGTCAAATCAAATTTAAAACCAAAAAATAATTAGTTAAATATTTAGTTACTGCATAATCCCATATGTGTTATTTCACAATTGTGAAGGCAAATGTTAAAATATGACATTTTAGGAGTAGGTGTGCCCAAATCTTTGACTTGTACTGTATATATATTTTTCTAGTAAACTATCTACAGTAAAACATAAACAACACATTTATAGTACAATTATAAAGTTAGTGCTTTATGAGGGTCTTGAACTCAGGATGGATCAGTGACTGTTTCTAATGTTAGTAAAAGGCTGTTAGTGTTAGGAGAACGGTTTACTGTTGTGGGTGATTCTCTGAATCGGGTGTCCTTTATGTGCCCCAACCCATCATCATGCCCAATATCATCATTTAATTATAATTATAATTAATTAGTAATTATTAGTAAATCTTTGCTGCTGACCATATGTTTGTATTTTAACTAAATACATATTTTTTCTCAAAAAATAAAAACATTTTATAGGAAATTATTTCAACATGTCTCCCAGTTTTGTTTAACCATGTAACAGCATTCAGTTGACCCCTATATTTAGAATAAATTAGTTCCCGTAACAACATAATTGAAGAAATAATACTACAAGTCTCTAGAAGGAAATATTTTTAAATAACAGTATAATTTCGTAAAAAAAAAAAGAAAAAAAAAAGGGGGGGGGGGTATTGTAAGATGATGTCAGACTAAATAGTTTAACTCTGTTATATAAATAAATGATAGTACATACTTGTTTAGGGGGAAAAAACAATAAGGCAAAATAAAAATATAAATATATAATGTGCTAAATATTGAATAATTGACACTTTTAGCTAAACATTCTACCCCCTTCACACTGGAAGTCCCAGGGATCAGTATCCAGGCCAGGAATAATCAGGAAAGAAAAATATAAAAGTCTTAGTGTAATTAATTTTTACAGTTAAATGGATCCATACTGTACTGAAATGTGAATTAATTCCTATATTATCAGTGTTATATTTTCACCTCATCACGTTGATGTGGACCATGTTAAAAATACAAAAGCCTAATAAAATCTTGATAATTAATATTTTTTTATAAAATAGGTGAAAAATTTAATCAATAATCCAGTGACATCAGTTATAAATTTAAGGTATTTTCATGAAAAATATGATCCAAAAGGCCCTCGTCTCAGAGAATCACCCTAAGTTAAGGTTCTAAATAACCCTACCCTACGAGACAAGAGAGAGAAGAAAAGAAATGGTTTTCAGGGCTGTTATTAGAGATAGATCAGAAAGAGTCATACGTCTTGCACCCACCAGGTGAGCACACACCTCGCTCATGAGTGCACTTTCTTGCTGGAGTGGGATGGGGGGCGGCGGACAGCGTAAGAAGGGGGTGGCAGCCTGATGAAAGCGTGGGGGAGGAGAAGTGAACTGGTGAGGTGAGCTGGCACAGCAATGGCCATGGAAGTGTGCAACACACACGCACACACACACACATTCATGCACGCACACATTCATGCACGCACACATACACAAACACACATACTGTGTAGGCTTGCCCCGTGAAAGATGGGAGAACCTGATCAGGGTTTTATTACATAAGGAAAATGTTTTTAAAGTAAGAATTTTAATTAATAAAAGTTTTTTGACTATAAAGAATCTGTATAATAAATAAACAAAAAAATAATGATAACTCAATTTTTTTGTTAATAATACTCATAATACAAAACAAAAATAATTTTGTTTGAAAATACTTGAAAATACACTAAATGCAAAGCATATATTAATGTTCATATACTGTCCACAAGGTGGCAGCCTTGAAAGATACATCTCTCCTTATTTTTCTGTATATCGCTCTGGAAAAATTAAGAGACCACTTCAGTTTTTTAATCAGTTTCTCTGATTTTGCTATTAATAGGTTTATGTTTGAGTAAAATGAACATTGTTGTTTTATTCTATAAACTACGGAAAACATTTCTCCCAAATTCCAAATAAAGTGTTGTCATTTATATGAAGAAAATGAGAAATGACTGAAATAACAAAAAAGATTGCAGAGCTTTCAGACCTCAAATAACGCAAAGAAAACAAGTTCATATTCATCAAGTTTTGAGAGTTCATAAATCAATATTTGGTGGAATAACTCTGGTTTTTAATCACAGTTTTCATGCATCTTGCTATGTTCTCCTTCACTAGTCTTACACACTGCTTTTGACTAACTTTATGCCACTCATGGTGCAAACATTCAAGCAGTTCAGCTTGGTTTGATGGTTTCTGATCAAGTTTTCAGTTTGGTAAAATCAAGGAAACGCATAAGTTTTAAGTGGTCTTTTATTTTTTCCAGATTCATATAAATGATTAATTAGTTATTCTTTTTATTATTATTAATTATTATTTATTTTGGACAACTATACATAAACAAACCAAAATGTGATTTACATTAGGCTTACATTTCTTTACTCATTGAATCACCTAAATAGAGTAACTTATAACAAAAAGCAGAAATGGTTATTATCTGCTCCTTATTTGTTGGAAGGGCTCAACTGGACAACTATTAGCTTTTGTTAGTTTCATTAGCCTAAAAAAAACAAAAAAAAACAAAACTAAAGCCACAAAACATATTGACTGATCTGTTGCATTTGATTTAACAGAAAATTTGTACAAATTCAATCCAATTTAAAATCTGAGCTACCAGAGTTACAACAGATGACTCGGTAAGCTGGAAATCTGAATAAGAAAAGGAGGCCCTGCTTTGTGAACTGTGGGAAGCAAGCTGGTTGAATGCGGGTGCAGATGCTGCGTGCAGAAGCAGTGCAGACAGAGATGAATGTGTTTTAAAAAGCTTCCTCAGCATTCACTCACCAGCTCGCCTGTACTGCTTCAATATCACTCACGAGGTTTTGGGCCAGGCATATTCCAAATATCTGCCAAACAGAAACCAGAACAAGCTCATTACATTGATTGCAGATATTTTACAGTTAAAGTAGAAAAGGTCTGCGGTATGATTAATTAAATGAGTGTATGGGATGAGTGTGTGGAAGATGGGCTCACCTGTAAAAGTGCAATTCCTATAAAGATGCCTGCCACTACAGTCAGGTTGTCCTGTAACCACTTTTCAAACTGAGGGACGCAGCCTTTCACATGTATGTACGTCCTCTGCTCATCACTCTGAAAAACAGATACAGAAACTTTAACTCTGTATTCTTCTACTTCTATTTCTGTGTTTTAATTTTATATTTCTAAGTATAAAATACTAGCACAGACTAGCACATGCCTCCTCCTTTTTAATCTGCAGCTAATGCAGCATTACTGGATAGCCAATATTAATAACCATAAAAATGAAGATTCATATTTATCGAGTAAGTGGGTCTACAGCTCTGAAAAAAAGTAAGAGACCACTTCAGTTTCTGAATCAGTTTCTCTAATATTGCTATTTATAGGTATATGTGTGAGTAAAATTACCAATGTTGTTTTAATTATAAACTACAGACATTTCTCCCAATTTCCAAATAAAAATACAGTCATTTAGAGCATTTATTTGCAAGAAATGAGAAACGGCTGAAATAAGAAAAAAGATGCAGAGCTTTCATACCTTAAATGCAAGGAGTTCAGAAATCAATATTTGGTGGAATAACCCTGGTTTTTAATCACAGTTTTCATGCATCTTGGCATGTTCTCCTCTACTAGTCTTACACACTGCTTTTGGATCACTTTATGCCACTCCTGGTGCAAAAACTCAAACAGTTCAGCTTGGTTTGATGGCTTGTGATCATCCATCTTCTTTTATATTCCAGAGGTTTTTAATTTGGTAAAAATCAAAGACATTCATTATTTTGGTCTCTTACTTTTTTCCAGAGCTGTATATTATCAAAAAGCCATGGCTGTACATTTGATGTTTTCATCACATGCCTTTGTGAGATTATTGGCTGGATTGTTGGCTAGATGTCTGATAAATGTAAACTCCAATTTTTTTTTTTCCATTATCAAGTGTATGTAAATATGTTGAACAGACTACTGTCAAAATACGGTTTTCTAGAGTAACTGGAAAACCTCTGCTGTACATTTTTTTATAAGTCTGTGGGAAATGGCCTGCAGGGGGCTCCTTCTGCTCACTATATGCCTGTTTAAGTATTTGCATAGGAATCTTATGGCACATCATTTTAGATCAAGACGTAGTAGAAATTAATCAATGTTCCCCTTTGCCTCATAATGTCAATGTCGAAACAAGATCTTGCAGTAAAAATAAACGATAATGAGGAATGGGAAATCAAATTACAACAAAAAGTTACAACAAAAAGTTCAAAAACAGAGGTTAACGAGGTATTGATACAATAGCATTTTTTTTATTCAATAAACATAAGACTAAGGATAACATTTCATTTACTATATGAATACTGACTTTAAAAGCTCCAAAAACATTACACTAGTTACGAGAAAACATTGTCTTAATATAAAAACTTAGAATCTTCAAAATGGCAGCTTTACAGGGGAATAAAAAGACAGACTTTGAAAACATAAAAAAATTTTAGTCAGAATAATTCTGGAGCATTTCAGTTGGTTCATTCAATATGCCATATTGGAATTGTTAATAAAAAAAAATAAAAATAAAAAACAATAAAAATGAAAATTGGCAAAAGCTGTTTTTTTTTTTTGTTTTGGGATTTTCAAAGTAACAAATTTACAGCAAGAGAAAAACTTAAAGGAACACTCAGTAAGCGTGTGAAATGGCTACAGGAGTTTCCAAACACTGGATAGAGTTTTCTGCCCACACAGGTGAGCAGGTGATGAGTCGTACTCTGTTGCTGATCAGTGAATATATAATGTCAGTGTCCAATATGCCCGTTTCTACTATGCTAGTTGTGGTGGTAAATCACTCAGCTACAGTTAGCCAACCCACTGTCTATACCTGGCAACCCCGGAGTCTAGAAATGTTTCGGGGGCTACATCTCACACAGATTTCTGTGACTAGTGCACAGTTTATATACTAAATTATTGGCTGAAGCTCTGCTGTCAAAAACGTTCCTTAATATCTGATGATACATCCTAATCTTGTTATGAGTTACTACAGAAAATATAATCCTTAAAATGTTCCTTTACTAAAAGTGTTACATGATTGCAGGTATTCCAGAATCTTTCTATTTGTCCAGTCACCATGAAAAATTGACACAATGTAAATAGCTGCCATATTCCTGTTATGTTAAAAAAAGCAGACAAATGCAGAAACAAGTTTTTTGTTGAACAGCGGTGATACAGTTCTACTGCAGTTTCATAATCTGCCATTACTGAGAGAAACACTACGTGCAGAATAACTGCTGTCTGTCAGAGGTTGATAATGTCACCTCTCTGAAAATGACATTTGAGAGAAGCAAGGCGAGAACAAGAGGTCAACATACCGATTTAGCCCGGACATCATATCCGCACTGCGTGTTGATTACGTCCTCCTAAAAAACAGGAAGCAGACTATTAATAGTCCTTCTTCCGAATAGCCGGGGAGAAAGTGGACAGAGGCGTTTTGTTTCTGGGCAGGCGGTGTGGATAGGACAGATAAGATTCAGGAAGGAAAAATGTATTCTGAATTGAACAATAGACATATCTATGCTCTGCCCAGTAACATAACTTTGATAGCAACTGTAAAGATCATGAAAAAGCCTTAGAGAACATCAGCTGTCATGATCTTCTGGTGGAAACAGGAGAGTTCAGGTGCACCCTTGATTCTGCCGTGATTTGGGCAGCCATGGTTTTATGTTTTTTGGATACAATCCGGGTTAGCACCCGAACATCCCTTTCAGACAGCTTCCTCTTACAGCATCCACAGTTAATCCTGTTGGATGTGGTTGGTCCTTCTTGGTGGTATGCTGACATTACCCTGGATACCGTGGCTCTTGATACATCGCAAAGAATTGCTGTCTTGGTCACAGATGCTCCAGCAAGATGTGCACCAACAATTTGTCCTCTTTTGAACTCTGGTATGTCACCCATAATGTTGTGTGCATTGCAATATTTTTAGCAAAACTGTGCTCTTACCCTGCTAATTGAACCTTCACACTCTGCTCTTACTGGTGCAATGTGCAATTAATGAAGATTGGCCATAAGTCTGGTCCAATTTAGCCATAAAACCTCCCACACAAAAAAAGGTGTTTTAGTTTCATTTTCCAACCCCTGTAGGCTCACACTACAGTCAGAAAATGTAACTTTCCTTCCGCTCCACTGCCATGAATACAAATCACCCTGTAAAAATGCATTTGTTGAAAAGCTGAGAGACAGGACTATCAGTGAAAGTAAAAAAAGCATGTGGACTGTTGCAGCAATATAATATTGCAGGATTTTACACAAGTATGACTTGCGTGATGCGACGTATCTTAAGTATACACAAGTTTTGTGTATACTCCAATTCAGTCACAGGCTGTATCATGTATGAGGACACAATCAGATTTGATGCTGCATAGCCTTTCCATTCCGACCTTGCCTGGAGCTTTTCCAATCAGAGCAGTAATATCTCTCCACATGGTGCCCATCTCTATTGTCTGACTGCTGCTGTAATTTAACTACGCATAGGAGGAAGAAAGCCTGCAGTCAAACGGTTTACTGCCTTCAGATGATGATTTATGAAAGGTTGATAAATCACAGCATGCCCTAATCGATGCTCTTTGCCTCAGGCGCCATCCTCTGACTCTGCAGCACTTGTTTATTGTGAGTATTTTTTATTATGTATAGCTGCAGTCTCTTTGCGTTTCAAAGTGCAATTCTGTCTACATCACTTCTGTCTGCATCTTCTGTTCAAGCTGTAAGAAGTGTGTTGACTTAAAGGAAGTATATAAATATATAAAATGAATCCCATTTTTGTTATTAAATTTAGTTGAATATTTTATATGTACATGATTTAAATACGTAATCTCTTTAGCTGTGACTGTGAACAGGCACGGGAGATTGTTTGATATGATGTTATGTCTTTCTGGAGACTGAATGTTCATGGAGCGGAACGCAGTGTCGGGAGATAAGAGCCCACTGTGCTCATGTAGTAGTATGAACAGTGTTATAATACTATTTTTAGTTTACGTACACTTTAAAAAGAAGTATGCACATTGCTATACTGTTAGCATGCATACAATTTCCAGAATATGCTAAAAAAAAAAATCTTAAAAAATAATAACAGTAACTGCATAGCTCGGAAAAAATGATTTCCAGTAACTGCATAAAACCTCTTATAAGTATATGGATAAACAAAGAAATAACATGTATACCATTTTCTTTTTTTAAGATCACTGAGATTTTACAGAGGCCTCTGACTTATTCAACTGTTAGGAGAACATAGAATATAAAAGATTAGGGCTTTGAATTAAGGCTTTGAATAGTATCCAGTTTATTTTGTCCCACACAATTACACAATACTGTAAGGAATCAGTCAGGCCTTTACACTCGACTATCTTTACCAGCGCCAGTGTCTCCCAGCTTATTTTTTATTCAATCTTTAATTGCATCCATTCTAATGATTTTTGGAATGATGCAGTTAAGGACTTTGGACAAAAAAAAATTGAGAAATACATTTGATGTCTTATTTCATAATAGTGACTGCATCAAGAATATTTGTTTCTTGATCAATCTGCTTATCTAACTGGGTTAATATTTTATCCATAAAATGACATATACAAAAAGTTTAGCTACTGGTTAGCCTTGTTTATAAGGACTTCAAATTTGTTAAAATTAGTTGTCCTCGTCTTTGTTTTAAAAAACAGGAAAAATGTATTTTAATATTGTAATCATGTGTATTACACTGATAAAGATACTCAGTAGTTTGTACTGAAATGCATACTTAGAGTAACCTTCCCATAATATCCTCAAGATTCCTTTACACTATTACAAACATGTAGTCTGATGCCATTTAACCATATTTGTACACATACTCAAACTATCTGCATCAGTGAAACTCTCTCTTACCGCTGGGTCCTTGGTGCAGCAGGAGAAGGGCACCCCGCACTTCTCTCTGCTGGGGTTGCTGTCTGTACAGTTAAAGTAGATGTTGAGGTTCCAGTCATCGGCTCCAAACGCTCCACAGCACTCCCACTGTAGAGACAACAGCACTCAGATTCTGATGTACAATATCTGAGCAATATTAGGATGAATGAAAATGTATCAAGATAGAGAACAGGTAACTCTTTAACTAATCCCTTTTACAGCAAATCAGCAGTTCATAATTCAGTTGTAGAAGTCAGTAATGCACTTCTAAAGGATGTCAGTTAACCCAAATCTCTTCCTGTGTAAGCTCATCGTCGTAGCCTATGCTTACACACAGTGCCTTATCACTTTTGGCAGGCAGGGTCACAGTAGCGGCAAGTGGGTGACGAGCTCTGCTGAACTCCAATATCTAATTTAATTCATCCTGGAAGAGTCATCTGCCGGGAGCAGATCTGGCAACCGCAGCGAGACACAGAGGCCCCAAACAGAGCTGAAAAACTCCACTTCTGTCAGATTGCTCATATAGCTGCAAACTGTCAGCTGGGGTTCAAACATTTTTGCGCACCAATCTGTTTTTGAATGAAGTGGCCGTATGTGTTACACTTGCACAGTAAGACAGAATACCAACAGTCTAAAGTGTACACATCATTAAAGTCCTTATTGGCAAGTCACTTCACCTTGTGGCTATATTTTGCAACATTGTCAGGCCGTTCTCTCCACTCATGCAAAACTATCTCTCTGAGTGGGGAAAAGACTGAAATTCTAAAAACTGAAGATCAAATTAGCATTTCAAGAAGACATTTCCAAACACTGATCAAATCTGATAACAGTTTGTACAACAGACTGTAGCCTTGGACGCCACAATGCACAAAAAACATGATTTTACAGCTTGTCATGGCTTCTGCGCTTGCACAGATCTCCACATTAAGGGGAGCTTCCTTTGACTCTGCAGCTTTACTGCTGCTGTTACTTCTTACAGTAAGGATTTCTAAATATTGACACAAAACTGCAGTAATAACATACAGACTGAGCAGCTGTTTGTAGCATCAACAGAGCCATCACCGAAAGTTCATCATATTATATTAACCATAAATCAAAGCTGCAGTATGCTTCTTTTTTTCCATAAAAGCAAAATGTAAATGGGCTTGTTAATTAGTGTGATTGCAGTAATGCAATCACAGTATTGTTCTTCTTAAGTCTTATTCTTCTTCTTCTTCTTATTATTATTATTATTATTATTATTCCACCTGTTTTTTGTCCGGTTAACTAGTGCCGCAGTTTTCGAAATATCGACTTCGTCCAAAAGAGAAAACGTGCGTCCATATCGGGAATGGTGGGCTTGTATACAGCTTTCCGATCGGACTTACGTTTTTCGTAAAAACTTCGTAAGTACGCGTTTTTTTGCCCATTGAAAATGAATGGGCAGAACTTTGCACGCCCGTGGACGTCGCAATTTTTGAAATACGAAGATGAAACCAATTGAGGACCTGTAGAACTTATTGAGCTCTTTCCGAAAATATGCGTTACGAAAAGTTACGACGTACGGATTTCGTACGATTGTCGTACGAAGTGGCCCCATTGGAATGAATGGGGCCAATCGGAGGACGGCAGCTAGATCGAAGGACAGGTAGCTAGAACTCCAGTACTGTGTGTAATGGAGCAGCTATGGGATAAAACAGCATTAGGTCAAAAGTTTGGACACCCCGGCCCCCCAGTACTGTGTGTAATGGAGCCACGGGTCAAAAGTTTGGACACCCCGGCCCCCCAGTACTGTGTGTAATGGAGCCACGGGTCAAAAGTTTGGACACCCCCGAACGGCCAGAGCAACCTAGCGTGCATAGCTGATTGATGTATTTGCACGTTGCGTAGCAACGTGCAAACACCATTTAATCTAATTTATGCATATAAATCACCTAGCAACCACCTAGAAACACCATAGCAACCACCCCGGATACCATAGCAACACCTTAGCAACCGCCTAGCAACACCCTAGCAACCACCTAGCAACCACCTAGCAACACCTTAGCAACCATCCCGGATACCATAGCAACACCTTAGCAACCGCCTAGCAACACCCTAGCAACCACCTAGCAACCACCTAGCAACACCTTAGCAACCACCCCGGATACCATAGCAACACCTTAGCAACCGCCTGGCAACACCTTAGCAACCACCTAGCAACCACCTAGCAACACCTTAGCAACCACCCCGGATACCATAGCAACACCTTAGCAACCGCCTAGCAACACCTTAGCAACCACCTAGTAACCACCTAGCAACACCTTAGCAACCACCCCGGATACCATAGCAACACCTTAGCAACCACCTAGCAACCACCTAGCAACACCTTAGCAACCACCCCGGATACCATAGCAACACCTTAGCAACCGCCTAGCAACACCTTAGCAACCACCTAGCAACCACCTAGCAACACCTTAGCAACCACCCCGGATACCATAGCAACACCTTAGCAACCACCTAGCAACCACCTAGCAACACCTTAGCAACCACCCCGGATACCATAGCAACACCTTAGCAACCGCCTAGCAACACCTTAGCAACCACCTAGCAACCACCTAGCAACACCTTAGCAACCACCCCGGATACCATAGCAACACCTTAGCAACCGCCTAGCAACACCCTAGCAACCACCTAGCAACCACCTAGCAACACCTTAGCAACCACCCCGGATACCATAGCAACACCTTAGCAACCGCCTAGCAACACCCTAGCAACCACCTAGCAACCACCTAGCAACACCTTAGCAACTACCCAAGATACCATAGCAACACCTTAGCAACCGCCTAGCAACACCCTAGCAACCACCTAGCAACCACCTAGCAACACCTTAGCAACCACCCCGGATACCATAGCAACACCTTAGCAACCGCCTAGCAACACCTTAGCAACCACCTAGCAACCACCTAGCAACACCTTAGCAACCACCCCAAATACCATAGCAACACCTTAGCAACCGCCTAGCAACACCTTAGCAACCGCCTAGCAACACCTTAGCAACCACCTAGCAACCACCTAGCAACACCTTAGCAACCACCCCGGATACCATAGCAACACCTTAGCAACCGCCTAGCAACCACCTAGCAACCACCTAGCAACCACCTAGCAACACCTTAGCAACCACCCCGGATACCATAGCAACACCTTAGCAACCGCCTAGCAACACCTTAGCAACCACCTAGCAACCACCTAGCAACACCTTAGCAACCACCCCGGATACCATAGCAACACCTTAGCAACCGCCTAGCAACACCTTAGCAACCACCTAGCAACCACCTAGCAACACCTTAGCAACCACCCCGGATACCATAGCAACACCTTAGCAACCGCCTAGCAACACCCTAGCAACCACCTAGCAACCACCTAGCAACACCTTAGCAACCACCCCGGATACCATAGCAACACCTTAGCAACCGCCTAGCAACACCCTAGCAACCACCTAGCAACCACCTAGCAACACCTTAGCAACTACCCAAGATACCATAGCAACACCTTAGCAACCGCCTAGCAACACCCTAGCAACCACCTAGCAACCACCTAGCAACACCTTAGCAACCACCCCGGATACCATAGCAACACCTTAGCAACCGCCTAGCAACACCTTAGCAACCACCTAGCAACCACCTAGCAACACCTTAGCAACCACCCCAAATACCATAGCAACACCTTAGCAACCGCCTAGCAACACCTTAGCAACCGCCTAGCAACACCTTAGCAACCACCTAGCAACCACCTAGCAACACCTTAGCAACCACCCCGGATACCATAGCAACACCTTAGCAACCGCCTAGCAACCACCTAGCAACCACCTAGCAACCACCTAGCAACACCTTAGCAACCACCCCGGATACCATAGCAACACCTTAGCAACCACCTAGAAACACCTTAGCAACCACCTAGCAACACCATAGCAGATACCAGCCAGCACTGCAATCACACTCGCAGTTTCTGTAGGAACTGCAATCTAGTTCACATCTGGCATTTTTTTTGGTCTCAAATGTTCTAACATAAAACACCTTTAAATTACACAATAAATGCATTTATTTGAGTTTTAATTATCTCCAGTTATGAAAGTCAGTAATAAAAGGTATTAATGAAATCTTTAGATTTTCTTTTTTAAATAACTCAAATTTCAAGAAACTGCTGAAACTGGACAGGGTTTCAGCATAGGTCTTTACAATCATATCTGGTTGTTATGGGAACTGGCTTGATCCCTTTTCCTGATGGATACAGAGATAGTTGTCCTCTGTGCGTCTCTATATCTCTTTCTTTTTTTCCGCTTTTTTCATCTACATCCTTGACACTTAATAACGTGTGTGTTTGGCAACCAGTTCTGTCTCTCTTACATATTCCTGAGTGAAGTCAATAAGGTTCTGGAGGTCGATGTCGTCTCTGTAGGCTCTGATGTTGTTGTTGATGAAGAAGTTGAGCTGGTCTTTGATCCAGTCTTTAAAAACGAAGGCAAGAACTCCTGCTGTCAGCTCCAGGAAGAATATAATCCCCAGAAACACAGAGAACTAGAAGAAACAGGAGGAAACAGCAATCACACATCAATAGTATTTTATTGTAAAAGTACACTTAAAAATATTTTACTGTGATATTTACTGTGAAGCTTTAAGTTTATTTTAAATGTGCACTGGATTATTAGGCACACTATCAAGAAGTCTATTTTCTGATGGACTGAGGAACCCTGAGTGTTCCGGTAAACCAGGGCCTTATCAGCTAGTGGTTCGTCCCAAATAGCTTGTTTTAACACGGTAAACATGCAGGCTGCAGGGCGATAATATTCACCTCTAAACGGCAAAAGAGCTAGTGCTGCGGTTAGTGGCTTATGCTAATGATGCTTAGTGCTGGAGAAACTTTCGCGGAGTGGCTTTACTGCTACTAGAATTTATACATAGGACGTGCACTGTCAATTTTAGGGAGAATTAAAGGATTTTTAGTGCGCCTTAAAATCTGAAATATAGTTTTTTGGCAGATATTTGAATGCACAGAATATTCTGCACTTCAGCATTGTGGTAGATTTATTCTCTCACATTATATTGTTTAGTAAAACTGTAGTTTCCAAAATATAAAAAAGCCCCTAAATGCTACCATACAGTAGAGTAAATAAGTGTTTATTGTATCATGAGAGAATTAGATTTTTTTTTTAACAGAAGCTGCCTAGCAGATGTATATAGCATTGCACATGTATATAGCATTGAATATTTATCTACTCAGTTATATTTAATGTATATCTGTGCAATACCATATGTCTATATGTCTATAGTGTAAGTTATACTGTGTACTGTATAATTATCTGTATATTTCTATTCTATCTTACTATTCTACTTTGTTGTGAATTTTGTTGTCTGCATACTAGTAGGAACTTGCAACAAATTTTTACTGAAATATATACCTGTACTTTGTGAGTGAAAACGTTACTTAGAAATCATGAATTTTTAAGTAAAAATCATGAATCTTGAATCTTGAGTAAAGCAGTAATAACAATAGGACTCACAAATTTGAGCAGGAAGGTGTTTTCTCTCAGAGCTCCGATGCAGCCGGCAAAACCCAGTATAAACATTACTCCTCCCACCACCAGAAAGAGCCAGACAGGGTCGAACCCACCAAGGTCAGTGATGGACGAAATGTTTGAGAGCACACCCTGACAGACAATGAGAGAAAAAGAGAGGCAGGTGGGATCATTTACACACGGCTGACAGATCTGTACATTTCTGATCTGTAGAAAAACAGGCCAGTAATACCCACTATAACTAATACAATATTGTATATTGTTCTGTCTATTAAAACTACTACTATTAAACTGCAGTGCTCGCTGTTGGTGTTGACTACGATCATTTTAAAAACACATCCCTAGTGAAGACTTAACACAGGCAGAACGCATGAGAGCCCTGTAAAGTAACCCAGAGAGGCTTTCACAGAGAGTGAGATGGGATTGAGAGGTTTCACATGAAAAGTGTTTCAGCACTGAATCACTTTCCATCTAAACACAGAGCAGTTTAGACGTGAGATCCGCTGAGCCCTCAGTGCCTGGTACACTTATCTTCACAGCTGCAGTTACATTCTCCCAAAGGTACACTTCCTACAAACAGCTTTAGCCTACTAGAAAAAGTCTGCAAGTGTGTTTCTGACATAAGAAGAAGTAGCCTTTTAAACCTTTGAGGTACGGTGGTCACTATAGGAAATGTCCTATTTTCTCATTTCTAATATTTCTCTCTTTGCAATATAGGGGTGTGCCAAATCATGTAATTCACGATAATATTGATAGAATTGTTAAAACAGTAATAAAAAAATCCATATTGTAATAATAGCAGTATTCTGTCTTGAAACAGTGTATTTTGTGGTATTTTTTGTATGTGTTAAATACATGCACTTAATATTCTGAATAAATTATATTAATGTTAAATTACATATTTTGATATATTATTATTTTATGCAAAATCAGATTCCTGGTAAGTTAGTGTTGTTTCCAAAATAGACATAATTTTACAGATTTGTTTTGTTGCTACAAAATTTTTGAAACTGTTGTACTATATAAAACTTATATACTGTATTATCTCACTATATGGTGCACTGAATCAATGAAGGTCTATTTTCTGATCTATTTTCATTCATAAGGTGCACCAAATTATAAGGAGCCTTTTATGAGACACTAGTAACTAGTAGTAGGAACAGGGGCGTCGCCAAGTTTATTTGGTTGAGTAAAGCGCTTCCGTTTATTTACAGTAAGCTTAGAATTACAGATTTCCACTTAAGCTGAAGTATTAGCCGCTATCCGCTAGCGAAAGAGCTAGCGGTTAGCGTGGTTAGCAGCTAACACTAATACTGCTACAGCAGTGCTAACCAGGGTTAGCAGTTGGATACAGTCTGATACAGCTAAGCTAGCACTTAGCGGGGTTAGCGGCTAACTCTAATACTGCTGGAGAACTAAACTGAAATATAACACTGTACTTCAGAAGAGTGACTTTACTGCTCCTTACAATCTGACTGATTAAATCAGGACATTAAAGAGGACATCTCATCATTTGTGGACAATTTTAAATGTTTTCTGGGAACAAATAAAAATAATTAGCACACAGGATGTGATGTAAAAATAGTATCTTTTCTATAAACTGGGTTTGGCCCTGCTAACACTAATGTTCAGACCAGTCCAGTAAACATTTTATGTGCTTAAAATTCTCAAAATAAAGAAAATTCTCTAGTGTGTAGAATCATAATTTTCACAATGTTGTGTACAAATCTTATTTGGCATATTTCATCCTGACGATTAAATAAATAGTAGAATGTGATGTTGACAAATTCTAAGAATCTATTTTATTTTTAATCCAGCAAATCTGTCTTTTGAACTTTTGAAAGCTTCTCACCTTCTCACTCCATGCCCACAGTCCGATACCCAGGAAGGCCACCCCCAACAACTGCAGAACAGAAGAGACATTCAGTCAGTTATTCACCACTTCAATCTGTTATGCATTTTAACTGGATGACTAATATCTACAGATTTTCATGTAGCTAAACATTCTGTTAAATTAAATTACTCTGACCCTCAGCCCACTAGCAAATCATTTCAAAAGAATGCACCAAAATGACAAAACTAAGAGCAGAGTTCAACAAGTGGGAGAGTGGACTGACTTTTAGCTCACTGTGGGAGACGTCAGAACGAGAGTCAACATGAGGCCTGGGCTTGTTTAGAGGCGGTACGTGAGACTGCTCCAGTTTCAGCACACAAAAATGTTATCAGTGCAAAGAAACTCCTCAGAGCGGTTTCAGTAAGTGGAGAATGTAACTAGCACCAAATCAACTGAGAATATAACTCTCAAACCATGTCTGCAGTATCAACAATACCTGCAATACCTGACCATGTTTAATATTTTTATTATATTTATTATAAATATTGAAGATAAATGTATTTTGATCCTATTCACAATCTCAAAAGAACCTTTAAATTAGGTATAAAACCTGAACATTAATGTGACGATTCCTCACACTTTCCCATTTCTACCAACTTTAGGAAACAAAAAGTCGATCCTCTTTGGCTGGGAGAACCATTTGTAAAATGTTTGTAAGCAAATTCAAATAGTTTTAAGTAAAAAAACATTAAGAACACATACAGGAAATGTGACCAGGCAATAAATACATAATTTAAATTAGAATTTAACAGATTCATTCATTGGCCTGGGTGTGGCTAGAGAAATTAAACTCTGGTGTGATAAACCACAGTTAAGTTATGTTTTATGTTATGGAGGGGCAAACACTTTTTCACACAGTGCAATTAACCCTTGGATTTTTTTTCTCCTTTAATAATGAAAATCTCTAAAAACTGCATCTTGTGTTTACTTGTGTTGTCTGACAAACATTTACATTTGTTTGATGATTTGAATATTTTAAAAGTGACAAACATGCAAAAAAATATGAAATCATAAAGGGGCAATCACTTTCACACCACTGTATAATTGAACAAAACTTTGTGTGGGGAAAACCGTTTAATACTACTGCTTTTATGTCCAGTGCAGCAATCATATATTCTGAGTTCAGGTTAGTGAAGCTCTCCTGATTCTGACTTTCCAAGTAAAAAATCTGACTCTTTGGGGGCATTCCAGTTGAAATTTCCTGCTTGAAACTCATTCTGACATTCAAATGAAACAGAGCAATAAATCTCTGAAAATGCCCAAAATACTTCACAATCTTCCCAAACAACAACCAGATCTTTGTTGTTTTTTTGCACAGAAAAATTTATAAGCTTTAGATTTTTTTTTCTTTTTTACAAATTATTAAAAACAAACAAACAAAAAATAACTTCTCTGCACAGCTGAATGGTGTGGCAGTTATTTTAGGTAAATAATTATAGTAAAAATGTTTAAATAAACTCTGTCAATGCTATTTTATAACATCTATTTTAAAAGAAAAAATGTACTCATTTACATAGCTTATTGGTATATGGATATGGATTTTGTATTAACCTATATGAGACTGGGGATAGTCCAAATCCTGTTTGTTGGCAACATTAGCCTAGCATCTGTTGTTGTCAAGTAAAGAAGAACATGTCACATATCAGAGATGTTTTGGCTGATTGCCTGCATGTGAGAAAGTGATAAATCATAGATTTAACATAGATTTTCTGTTTAAGTATTTCTTTAATAGTGCCCCTCAGTATTAGCAGAGCACACTGAATGCCCATTGTCATGTTGGGAAACAGAAATAGGGCTTTCAATTCTCAGAAGGCCGGATGTTTGGTATTTCAAGTGTCCATAAAAAAAGGTCTGGTCTGACTGGTCAAACTGCCAAAGATAAAGTGCTAGCGGAAAGACAGAAAGAAATATAGAGTAAAAGCAAGAAATGTTCAGCAGGGGAGAGAGAGAGAAAGAGAGAGAGAAAGAAAGAAAGAGAAGGTGTTTCCATTGAGATTTATCAAGCAGATTTATCAGTACAGAGATCTGCTTCAGAAAAAAATGCATGCGTGGTCTCATGGCAGACAGACCCTTTTGTTTGATCATGTCTCTTTTACTCATGCCAAGAGACTTGGAAATGCTCCAGTATTCTGTTCACAACTGTGAATGCCCCCTGCTACCCCTTTTTGTCCAGCCGTTTCACTTTAAATGGCTGGTTTTGTCTCTCATAACGGTCATCTTTTCATTCGCAGGCCCCCTGGGTGCACGCCTACACTCCACACAGCCATTACTGCGTGCATTAACTATTTATGGGAATGTGGGTACGCTGCCTTTTCAGGCCTTTGTTTAAGAATGAAGGTAAGCTGGGCTTTAGAGAGGACTCAGGGGGTAATAAGCGTATGATTTTTTTTCCTATAATTTATATTCAGTCAGAAATGAACTTGATTTACTACAACCACATCTCTTCCACATGCACAGCTGTGTTTCTTGGATTTGTAGGGAATTTTCCTAGGGTTTTTTGGGTAAATCCCACGAAAAGCAGTCAGGTTAGCAATTATTTAAAGTAAAGCATTAAAAAAAATTCCCAAAGAACAAGTAAATGTGTCACAGTGAGAAACAAATAAAAAAAACAATACCAGAGCAACAGCAATATGAATTGTTTGGCTTTTAAAGGTCTCCTTCTGCTAAAATCAACTTTTTTTGGTTCTTTGTGAAATACAATAGGTCTATCTGAGTTGTATATGCATACTGCATATGAAACTCTTCCTCAAATTACATTGTCTTCTGCAGCTAGTAAAAGAAAATATCCAAAAAAATAAAAAGTAGTAGTAGTATTTATGGCCTCGCCCACCTTGGCTCGAGACCACCTACAGGCAGAACTGAAGCCATGCAGCCAGGCACGTCTCCTCAGAGAGAAGCCAACAGCGCTAGGAACAGCATGGCAGTTCATTCCTGTGTTATTGTGCAAATAACACATCAGTATTATATGCTTTGCCCAGTAATTTAGAGCTAAGGAACAAATGGTAAGAATTTGTCTATGAAACACCACCAGCAAAGTACAATTGAGATAGGTAGGTATGTATTTTTAGAACAGTTCTGTTTACACTAGTTAAACAGAGAAAGTAAAAGATTTTTACTTTCTGGACCTGCACTACCCACCTCTGTGTGTTTACATCTCCAGTGGATTTTGCACTTTACAGAGACTCTAAGACCAGGTCAGTGGTTAAACTGCACTTAGCAAGTCATTACACATGTTGTAAAGTAACATATGGCATTGCAAAGACTGTTATAAGTGTAAAAATATCCTATCATTTCTTCCCCAGTCCTCCACGGGACTAAAGCACCGTAATACCGGAGCACTTTTTCACACACACACACACACACAAAAAAAAAAAACAGCTCACATGGCATTCATTCATACCAAAGACCACAACTAGACAATTTTTTAAATTAATATTTAAAATATTATGAATTCAAATTTATTTATTTAATGTTTTTTTACAACAAATGTCACACACACAATCAGTTCCACTGATCTGGATCTGCTTCTTTTTTGAGTAAGCTAATGGCGAGGAAAAAGGAGACAGGAAAAACTCCCTCAGATTAAGAGGAAGGAACCTCTGGAAGAACCACAACAACAACAACTCCTCATTGCTGGTATTTGAGATTTGCGTGAGATGTATGTGGTTAACTGCATTGTGTATACTTCATTTTCTGGACAGTAGGATGCGTGAGTGTATCTCTACAGATTTGCTATAATTCTGAAAAGCTGTCAGATTTGTTTCTTTCTTTGCCTGATGATAAAATCTGTGCGACCTCAGATGCCCTAGTTGGCTGGCATATGGTTCAGTATCAAATGAGAGAAATTAACTTTCCTGTCTTTTCTGCCCTGGAGCAAAAGGCCAGTCCTACTAAATGAGGCAGAGAGAGAACCAACTCAAACCTTACACAAATCCTGCTTCCTCACACTGCCTTGCACTGCCTTTGTCAAGTGAAAATTATTTATTTTAAACTATGTCTAATAGGCAAACTCAACATTTTGCTTCTCAGTAAAGGTAGACATGTGAAACACAGACATTTGGGCTGAAATAGAAACACAACCTGAGAAAAGAAGAACTGCACTAAAAATCCTCTTTCACATCTGTACTGAAATCAGTACTTTCCCTAAAAGATTAACGAACTTCTTCTAAAAAATGTTTCACTATATATATTCTCAGGAAAGCTGTATTCATTTTGTACCTTTACAGGACTTTCCTCTTAAACACAACTATAAACCGATAATCTGCTGTCAGTTTTGTTTTGACTCATTAGCCCACTTTGTTTGCACTGCTGTGTGGGGGCATTTATTATGAGCAGATTTATGATCACTATCATCATCATCATCATCATCATGATCAAATGATCATCACTTATGTTTCTAACACTTGCATAGATTAATACAATTTGTATTAATTAGTGTTTTTTAAACACATATGTATGCAAATATTATTTAAAGCCAGCCTTGTTTTTGTAGGACACAGATACTTTTCTGCTAGAAATGTTACCAATCAGATATTTATTATTTACTAGGGGTTACAAAGGCAGTTAAAATACTTAAATTTAGAAGTCCAATATCATCTAAGCAATCTGCTCTTCAGTAAATATGTAATCAAATATAGAATGGTAACGATGTAAGCATCAAAGAGTGTTTTCACACCTGAAAGTCCAGACCAGAGTCCGCACCAAGGTTCGGGTGTTATACTATTATTCTAGTTAGCTTCAGTGTCACGCTGTAGTGTACAGAGTAGACTAAAGAACTTTTCTACATTCTGTTATCATCACCTAAGTGGGCTGTGTCTATAATTGTTTTGTAGAATGCTGTCAGTTTGTCCAGTTGCTTTTCCAGGTGTTGTGCCGAATTCTACTTCTCTGCCAGATTATGTCTCCCTTTTGCGGAAATGCAATGGCAGCTTCAAGAGAACATTAAGGCTGTGTATTGGTAAGAAACTGGCGATACAAAAAAATGTTATATACTCTGATACTGTAAGCAAGATGTTATATTGGGAAATATTTTTGAAAATACATTTTAGGTTGAACTGTCATAGTGTAGAAACATATCACATTCATTAAATCTGAAGAAAAAATGTTTACTTTTAATGCAATCAGAACAGTGAAATTTGAAGACAAAAAGTAGGTTCTGTGCTTTTCCACCACAAAATCACAGGTTCTTGGCTAGAAAAATCAAAGGGCGGGGCGTTCTAGTGACTCAAAAAAGGTGTTCAAAACTCCCCGACTTCTGTTTCCAGTTTTTGGAACACGCCCACATTCACCTACAGTATCAAAAACATATAAAAATAATTCTACTGGTTTCTAATACCCAATGGAGATCATACACATCACCACTTTTTTTCTGGCAGTGACAGAAAAACAGTTTGGCATGTGAGCTAGATGTTTTTTGGTTGAGGCATCATGGTGGCTTGCTGAAAAGAAACCAGTAAACCACATTAAAAGGAAAATCAACACATTTCCACCTAAAGCTCGATCATGGGGTCATAACTACAAAATTATAGACATCACAAATAAGATAATAAGCTAAGATTAATTATCCCTGATCCGAGTGGTTGTCCTGTATTGTAACTAATTGGAAAAAAAAAATACTCAGCAACAAAGGCTTACACTTGCTTACATGTAAACAGAAAGATAAATCTAAGCTATTTGTTTTTTGAGGACAGTGGTCTTTAATTTAGCCTTTAAATTAGACAGGGACATTTAAAAACTATTTCTTCCTTCTATTTGTGAGATAAGAGAAATGTTATTATTAGGCAGTGTTTTTCTGCCCTGCCCTTAAAGTTGTATGGTTTTCCCTGTCAGCACTATACTGTGGTGTAAGACTTGCATTTCAGTGTAGTGGGAATACTGGAATGATGTCTGCAGTATGTTTGGGTCTTTGGGTTCTAGAGTTAAGCGGTTGTTCGAAAAGGTCTAAAGAGAACATACACACGTATCAACTACATTTAAGTTGCCAGAATAGGCCAAAATATGCTTTTTGCTGAGATGCTGGTTAAGCTGTTTGGGTGAATTTTAAGAGATCTGAAGATTGAGAGATCTTTGCAGGCAACTGTATTGAAAGATCACAATGAACTTACCAGCTAATATACATCTCATATAAAGGGGTTGCATTTGCCTTAAGTGACAAATTATACATTGAGATATTTTTCCGTCTTCCACCTTAATGACACAATAACACAATCGTAAAATGTATGCTCCCTTTTCTGAAACCTAAAGCATTTTCTACCTTCCCCATATACCCCATATATAAAAAAGCTTCTGTGCATTACAGTGTGCTGTAAAAGCACTGCAATAATGCCTAGCGGAGAGACGTCAGCAGCTTTCTGAACCCTTCCAGAATGCCTCTTTGGAAATAATGGTAATTTCCCTCAGGTCTGCAATGTCCTTCAGGATCAATACTAGTCTATCTATCTGTCTGAGTGTCTATCTGTATGGCTGTCTAACTACCCATCTATATAAATCTTATGTAAAAATCCTTATTCAAAAACAATTTGATGGTTGAAAAACAGCCAACCATCAGGAAATGAGCAATGCCTCACAAAAGGTCCCAGAAAGCCTGCACCATGCTGCCAGGAAAACATCATGTAGAAAACAAAGGAGTGCTTTCAGTGAAGGAACAAGCTAGTGGAGGTTGACACTCCGGTTAGAGTCCCGCCCTGAAATTGCAGGGAATACGGAAAGTGCACCGAAATGAGCCGAAGTGTGCAGTCAGGGTAGAATGTCACTTTCATCTGCTCGCCAGCAACTCCTTCAAACCTAACAATCACGTAAAATAGTGCAAGACTTCAGTTCTGCTTATGACAGTTCAATGATAGATGAATGCCTCACTTTTCTCCTTGTTTGCTCCACAAAATATACCGTTCGCTGCAATTACACTCTTAGAGCTCATTATACCATTGACCCAAAAGTGAACCCCAAATCTTTTGAGGGGTATTTAATTCCTCTCCTCTGGCCTCATAAGTAATGCAAAGCAGAAGGGGGCATGGGGCGCGCTTTCATTCAGCTGTTGCCAGGGCACGGTTCAAGACTGTTCCAATGATTTCGGCAAGCTGCAAACCAGGATGCAAGCAACTACCGTCAGCGGCCTGCGCCAAGCCGAGCTAACGTCCAGAAACAGCCAGAAAATGGCTTTACAGTTAATGTTTATTTAAACATGTTCCATAATGCATTCATTCAGCTTGTCAATTATTCACCATGGAGTTGAAGTATTCATCATGTATGGTTTATTTTGGGTTGAACTCAGTAAAATGAAGCAGGCCTTTAAGCACGAAGCCATATTATCACAAGCACACAGTGCTCTGCTGTAACAAGACCATCCACTCGTCTATAGGAATTCAATGATAAAAGATGACAGATGTTCCTCTTGGGGAAACATGCATTTAAAGCATTCAGTTTAACGCTGCAGAGCTGCTCCCTGAGGCGGGGATTTAGATTTCAGACTGATGTGTTTTAGAACACCGTTAGTTGTTATGCATGATAACGTACACTAAACAAACTAGGGATTTCTACATTTTCTTCTTTTTTTTTCTACAAAGAAAGGGTCAAAAAGCTTATTCGCACAATGCCACAAAAGAACAATTAAAGTGACAGTTTATAAGTATTTGGTGAGACTATGTAATTGCGAAAAATACTCCTTTCAGAGTATTAAGAGAATCTGGTTATTTTAATGAGGTTTCTGTTACACTGTCTTTTAGCCTGTCAGCTCTTTTCAGTTTTAATTCTGTGTTTTTTTGGTTTAACAATGTGCGAATTCGCAACTGAAGACTGAATTTGCTGCTTTGATATCTACATGTTTACAGTAGCTTTTGTATCAGCATAATTAGCTGTGTCTGGGTTGCTTAGGTAACCAGGAAAAGCTGTCATGACCTGCCATACATCATGTTTTTTTAGTGGAGCTCAGAGTGTGGTTTGTGATGTCTGCACACTCTGCTGTTACTTATTGTATTGGGCTGAGTAATAGACTTTTGAGAGGGTTATCTAGTTAGTGATGTTAAAAGTCTATAAATGTGAGAGTTGGAGTTAGATATGGTAAACACTTTTAGCACACAGAGAGGATTTTTTCACTGATTTTAACAAGTTTATGTAGCTGTAAGTTAGGTCTGTATTGCTACTACTTGTTCTACTGGTTGAGCAAGGAACTACAAGGAAATGCTGCAACTCAAAAATACACATCATAAGACCTTACCAGCTCTCAAGATCGGCTAAATTATAGGCCAATCATAGATTGTATATTTGGGCTAAAGATCAGTGGAATTATCGGCCAATCATTGATCGCACATTTGGGCTAAAAATAGCTCTCCACTTTAAAGAAAAACCTTTTAAGCATACAATAAACCATTTAAATGCTTATTTGTGTTGCCACAGTTCTATATACATAACAACTAACCTTAACTAAGAACCTTTAAAGAACATCTTTTATAATATGAAGGATGTTTATAATATTCTGCTTGCTCCTCAGAAGTGACAGTTCTTCTCTATGATGGAAAACATGTTAAATACGCTACTTTGAAATGCGTTCTGTATTGTTTCTCTATTGTTTTTTCCTTTAAGAACATGTCACCTCTTGGAGTGTTCCTCCCTTCTCTTAAAAATTTTGTTTTAAATATGACATTCCAGATCATCCACTCTGATTAAATATTTGAAGGGTTTGACTAAGCACATCAGGAATGCAAAGTCCTGCACATTCTCAGAAAAACAGGAGACAGCACAAATGACTCCTACACGCTTGCAGGGGACTTGAGGTAAATGAACTAAAAGTTATTCCAGCAGTCTGAGTGGAAAGCTCAGGGTGCTCAGACTCTCTGCTATATGACTGCAAGGCAATACTGGCTTACAAAACCTAATTAACCTAAAATATAATAATCATGTCATAAAAAAAATACATTATTTAATTGATTACGTAATGCCAATCATGATCTGTTGTTAGAGATAAAACACAGCCAATAACTGAGGCAAACAGGCAATTACAATAAAACAGTCTGTTACTAATACTGGACACGCTGTACAGTAGCGCTGAGAGCTCTCCATAATGACCCACAGCAGCTGTTTAGCTTCCCACAAACGGAAGAAGCAGCTTGACAAGCTGAACCCACACTGTACTGACAAAGAAAGCCCATCAACAAGTTTATAAAGTGGTGAACTGCCTGACATTGATGATTTGTGCACAGAGTTTACAGCTGTATTGATTTGAGTTATGTTCCTCTGTGTAGTTTGAGCGTGGGATCTAACCTTACCCCTATTTACTGACATTAGAGTCCACTCTAATGTGTTACAACACTTTAGCTTCAGACCAGCATAGGAAAATTCTGAGAAGGCTAGAACAAATTAACAGAAGCAAAGAAAAAATGAAGGAAAATAGAAAGGAAACACAAGTAAGAAAGAAAGAATAGGAAAGAAAATCAAAATATTCCTGTAGAGAATTAATGAGAGTACTGAAAGATTGAGAGCAAAGAGAGTTTTGTCTGAAATTACAAAAACAAAACAAAACAACAAAAAACACATATTCCTATCTCTAATAAGGATGAATAATGGGCAAACGATCAAACACAACCTACTTATTTTACTGGAAAACAGCAAAAATGAAACTGAAAGCTGGTAAAATATGATTAACTTCATGTAGAAAGAGAAATTAGAAAAAAAAACATTAATTTAGACGTTAAATTAATATGTTTTATTGTTTTAATATACTTGAGGGTTTTTTTCTAAAATGTAATTGTAAAACAGAAAAAAAAATTTAACAAAAAACAACAAAAGAAAGAAAAAAAGAAAAAAAATCATGTAATGAATCTAATTAATATGTTTAAACGTTTAATAAAACAATATTTTTTTAAGTTTAAGTTTTGCTGTAAAATGTAATTACGGCAAATAGAAAACAATTTTTTTACATCATCTAATAAGGATGTATAATAAGTGTACACAAACATGATCTTAAAAAATATATTTTTTTCAGTTATTAGCTAGGTAGCAAATATTTCCATGTTGAAATAAATGCGATGCTATAAAATTTTTTTGTTTGCATTAATTTGTCTGTAACAAGGTAACTTAAACATGCAGTAATTTGTTTAAAATAATTATCAACATTTTTGTATGTGATAAATATGAAAGTATGAGATTTAAAGAGTAATGTCAGATACACCGGTCTCGTGTCGGTGTGCTTTAGTGTTGGTGTGAAGCTGCAGTGGTTCAGTCTCACAGAGATAAAGCGGAGGAGATAAAGCGGATTAGGAGCGCTCACACGGACTGACACACTAACTACTGGAAGAACCGCTCCAGCAGAGCCCTGAGCTGCTCTCCACCACGACCCGCAGAGCTGAAGCAGCGCTACATCTGCTTCTGAACTAAGATAACACCTCCCAGCCAGAGAAAAACCGAGAAAAACACCGGCAGCCCCGGCCCCTCCAGGCCCTCCGCGGCACAATTATCAGATCCATAACCCGAGCAGAACAAAGGAGCGCTGGTGTTCTGTCGAGTTCTGCTAACCATCGATATGTGCTACTTAGCGGCTCTGCGCATGCGCTGCCCTACACTATTTCTCGTGTTTTTTATATAATAAATCTGTTTTGTAGGTGTTTTCTGTGCATTAAACAACCTGGGCTCACTTTCATTGCACACTAATGTAAATGGAAATTAATAATACATACATACATGCATACATAATTTAAAAAAATACAAATTATTTCTCGTTTTTTGTAATGAATCATTTTTATGCACTAAATAACTTGGACTCACTTTAATTGCACAAAAGTGTAAATGGAAATTAATAATAACACATACAATCATTATTATTTAAAAATATATTTTAAAAAATCAAAAGAAGTCGGTGACCTCTCATTGCCATAACTTTACCATGATACAGTGATTTATGCTATCAAAATATACTAGCTACATCTACTGGGACTTCTACTGGGACCATAATCTAATATAGTGCTTCTTTTGTATGTTTACAAGTAAACATACACAAGGGTAGCACGGTTCGACAGGGTAGCACAACTCGACAGAACACCCCGGCTGGGAAACGGCTCTTACCCAGAAGATTATGTTAAATCCGAATATGAAGTATTTGATGCAGCAGCTGACTTCATGGCCCTTGTAATGCTTTCCTGACATCATTGGTGCTGCTCCACATGCGTCTCTCGGCGCAGCCGCGGACTATACTGGGTCACATCCACCGCGGGGAGCAGCAGCAGCAGCAGGTTCAGCGCTGAGATGATGATCCGTTATCCCTACTGTAGGAGATCGGCGGCGGCGGCTCGGCTCACACACACAGAACACACATAGCGCAGGATATCCTCGGCGCGGGGGGAGATCAGCGCCTGAAAACGCTCACAAATTAAGCATGTCTCTCCTACGAAACCCCCGATATCTGACAAAAACACTGCGAACACAAATAACGGCCTCTCTCTCCCTCCTGAGATTAGTTTAACCCTCAGCTCGCTTCTCTCCCTGCACTTGACATGGCTGGATTTGATAGACGGCGCTCTCAGCCAATCAAATCGCTGCTCTGTATCTAAGCGGAAGTGCGGTGGGTGGTCCCGAAAGGACCTTGGAACGTCTACAGTGGAGCAACTGTTCGAATCCTGAAATCCTGGGAGTCGACTCCTGAAGATGATTTCAAATAATGCAAATCGTTTAAATACACCGATTTTGTTTATTTTGGTTAAAAAAGAAAGTCGATAAAGAAATTATGATCTCTTATCAGTTCTCCTCTGTCGTTTTATTTATTTTACTATAATTTTAGTATTTTCCACGATCCTCTGGGTATTTTGATTGTAGCATCTAAGCTTACCCCCATTTACTGACATTAGAGTCCACTCTAGTGTAAATAATATTACGCTTTAGCAAAATATTATTATATTCAGCAAAATCCTGAGAAGGCTAGTGAATGTGCTTTATTTACTGTGTTTATATCAACAGGAGTAAGCAAATGGAAGCAAAAAAGCAAGTAAGAAAAAAAGAAAAACAACTGAAGGAAAAGTGAAAGAGAAATGAAATCGAAATATTCCTGAATTATTAACAGTTTTGTCAAAAATGAAAAAACATATTTCTGTTTCTAATAAAGATGAATAATAGGCATATGACAAAACGTACTCATTTTACTGGAACAACAAAAATGAAACTGAAAGCTGTTAAAATATGATTACTTCATGTAGAAAGAAAAAAAGCTAACTCTCATCCACTTTTACAATTAATGATCTCTTTTGAGTTCTCCTCTGTCGTATATTTATATCATTGCGGTATTAAATCGCTCGTACTTATAAGTCTGTGTAAAATTGAGTTCAAAGCTTTTGAATCGACTCTAGAATTCCCTAAGGAGTGATTCACATGAATGATCTCTTATCAGTTACCGTCTGTCATTTAATTTATGTACCATTTCAGTACTTTCCACGCTCGTACTTTAAAGTCTGTGAGTCCAAAGCTTTTGAATCTACTCAAGAATTCCCTACAGAGTTTGAAAATGAGTGACTTACTTTGGGATTCGACTCTCAGTCCTTTTACAGCTAATGATCTCTTATATATTTTCCTTTCTCGTTTAATTTATGTATCGTTGTGATATTAACTCGCCGTACTTTAATGCCTGTGAGAATCTTTAAAAAAAGTTAAGTAACTGTAAATGTAGTTGGGATATTTTCATTCTTCTTTGCTTTGCAGTTTTCTGCCCCCTTCTGGTGTAAACAAGCCAGTAGTCGCACTTGTTCACGATTTTCATTTCTCAGTCTCAACTATTGATATATCATGCATTGCACATTTTATGCAGCTCTGTTACTACTTTCCCATTTTATTATTGAGAAAATAATTATCCACGCCACACACATTCAGAAAGTACTGTATTAGCACTGCATCTCAATCTGTTAATTGTATAACATCTGCTGTGTTTGTATTGTATGTACAGTATTGTTTCATTTTGCAGCATGGTCCTGAAGGAATGCAGTTTTTGTGGAGCTAACTTGTGGCAATACAAGCCTCTTGACTTGATTTATTTACTGCATAGGTTAAATCTGGTGATTTAAACAGGGCAAACACAACACACATTAAGCTGGGCCATCATACTTATTATTGATGATATGTGTATTACACAAACAACCCACAGAATTAGATAACTTACATTATTATAAATTCATACATTATAAATCTATCACTGCCATGGTTCATGTGGCACTCTCCCTACATTGGCTTATATTATTCTAATAAAATACACACTATTCTATGACTTTGTATTTTAGCAGGTATCTGTGCTTCAGTTCACTTGTTATTCAGCCTTGGTGGGCAGACACATCTCTCTGCCCTGATGTCTTTAATCTCCTTTATCATAATGTCACTTGTGGGGCTTCGATACATCACTCTGAGGGGGGACAGCTCCTGTGGAATGCAGTGTAAGCTGTAAAGAAGTGCAAAGTTACAAACATTTAGAACCTGAGAAACTTGTTTTTTACTACAGTTCAAAACCATAACAAATTATAACAGAAAAACATGTTTAAATGAGCTACCTTTGGATTGTGATATTTTCCCAGTGCCTTTCATACTGCTTCAGTTCATCCACAGAGAGCTCAGATTTCTCTTTTATGCACATACCTCTGTAAATGACAGAAAAGATACAGAGGAGAAACAGTTATCAGATGGAAATTTGTGCATTTGTTCTGTGTGTGATGTTTTTTGTATTTTGTCCTGTAGGCCAGTAGAATGTTTTAGTAGTGTGACCATATTTAAAGCTTAGTAGTTTAAAATGTAAATTTCAGATCAGTGTCTAAACTGGCCAATAATGAACCAGTTTAATATTGACTGTAAAAAACAAAAGTTATAATTGTTCTCCTTAATGTAATTTTCACGTCAGCTTAACAAAAAAACACTGAATTGCATCGTAAACTTAATGCCTTATTTAACCTTTAGTTTCTTGTTAAAAGGTTGTCTGACTAAAACACCATTCCCAATGGGTCTTTTTTACAAATTGGGCGTGTCCTCCCATCTCTCACTCACTACCTGGGTGTAAGGATAGTCAGCAAAACTTACAATGCACATTTAAAAGAGCTTAAATTAGGCCAACTAAATCATGAAGTGATTTTTTAACTTGTAAGGCTTAATATTAGTATCATTTTAGAATAATATTAGTTTTCATAAATATATACGAAAAAAGGTACTATCTCAACAAAAGATTTCTATTTGGCACAACTGGTGGTGGGTTTCTTCAAAACTTTGTTTTGAAAGAAAAGTTTGAGATGGTTTCTAGTGCAGTAAATTGCCCTTTTGAGTTTTTTCCACTTTTTAATTTTTACATTGTTGGTATATAAGAAAAAGTGATATTTTCTATGTTTTTAAAAGTAAACACTAAACTGTCAGAGAGTGATGTCCCCCAGTGCTGACTTTGGGAATCACTGCACTAAAATGTGTCTTAACCAGATGTGAAACAGATGTGCAAAAAACGTACACTAAAATTCCATACCTGCAGAAGCTAATGTTGAACCAGGCCGGCTGCAGAATCCACTGAGCCAGATCACTCTTGTGAACATCTACGTGGTGTACAGAAAGTCTGCATGCAGTGTTGGTATTTCTCCTCTGCTGTCTGGACTGTGTCCTCCGTTTCAGGTACGGAGTGTCTGCCCTGCAGTGCTGCCTCACTCCGCGCTCGGAGCTCTGTCCTGAGGCCCGGTGAGCCCCCTCGTGCAGCTCCACGGGCTTGACCCTGTAGGCCACCAGCAGCGGCTGGCTGAGGGAGCTGCCGTTCAGGCAGTAGAGGCTCTGAGTGAGGGCCTCGTGCAGCACCAGGCTCCCGCTCTCATCCCCAAAGCGCAGCTGGAAGCCCAGAGCGTCCGGCAGGCGGCGCTGCTGAGTCAGAGCTGCCGTTACGTTAAACACGTCGTAGCCTGAGGAGGGGAGCTGGTCCAGGGTCAGCAGCTGCTCGGCCAGGGGGCCGCTGATGCTCAGGTTCCCGGCTCCAGGTGACAGACTGTGTACAGCTACTGTGACGGTCAGCGGCTCGGGGTGCAGGGTCTTCCTCAGCAGCACGAGCTCAGCCACGGCCATGGAGGGCCTCAGGTGGGACACGTTGAACCAGATCCATCCAGGAGTGTTATATTTTGTACCTGATTATAAAATGTTATATTAAGTCTATATTAAGCATTTCAGGATAGATTACTGCTGTGTTTTAAAACATGGGGCCATATAGTTTTGTATTGTTTAGATTGTATTGCATAGCTTGACATAAACAAGGCAAAATAATAACATTTAATTTTCCAATATTCAGTGAAATTTAAAGTGCAGTGAGGAGCAACATGAAAGAAAAACTAATCGTTCAAACATCAGAAAACAAGAGCCAGAAATTTTTTTTTCTTCTTATATAGACACCAACAGTACTTTCATAATCATCTTCACACAGTAATATATTTCAATTAGACATTATTTATCTTAACTTGAATTTAAATTGATTGTTTTAGTGGGTGAGTGTGAGGTGAAGTTTTGGAAAATATTTTAGAATATTTTTTTTTATTATACTGACTGTTCTTAGAATTTCTCTTAAGTTAAAAGTAAATAAGAAAAATCAGGAAAAAAATTGTAAAGAATTTAATGAAAAAAAAAAATTAAGAATATATTTCTCAAGAAAGACACCGTTCTGAATTCTATCTCTGGTTGCAGTTATAAACATATTCCAATGTGCTGGTTTTGTACAGCTTCATGCTCTACATAATTTATAGAAAATAAATAATTTGGAAACTTGGTAAACCTAGCTGATTATAAAAGAGATTCAAGTATGAAAAGTAAAATAAATATCCAAAAGAAATCAGGTACAATTTGATAGTAATACACTGAGCTTTCTGTAGTTATTTAATACTAGTTCCACAATCTTAATATCTTAAAATTGTAGTATTGTTATAAACATAAATATATACACTACCGGTCAAAAGTTTTTTTTTAGAACACTCTAAAACTAGAAAGAGATACAGGAACAATAATGTTTTAACTACGAAATGTATACGTCTTCCCTTTAGAGTAATTGAAGAGGAAGGCAGATAGTGGTAAGTACTTCACCTTCAAAAGACTTTTAGAAACTGGTAAATTAACAGGTCTGTCTGACCCACATGGCAACCTTTAACTAACTCTCAGTCTTGGAAGTCTCAGTTTTAGCAGTGAGGAGAAGAATTAGACGTCTGAAAGGTGAACTGCGGTAATATTGTTAATAGTAATTGCTAAGATGAGAAAATAAAAAAGTCTGGCCCATACAGTACTGCTACTGGACAACTAAAAAGGTGGTGTTCTGAAACCTTTGACCGGTAGGGTATATAACGAGTATATAGAAATATTTCATATATATGATCAATATTAATATGTCAAGTGATTTCAAATTCAGAGTTAGACTATACACCAGAGTTTCCCACGGTTTTGCACATCTTAGTGTTTACCCTAAGACTATTCCAAGGTAGTTAGTAAACCACTAACTACCACTTAAATGTGCAGGCCCACTGCTATGCATTATGAGCTTCATCTGAGGTTGTAATAGGTATCAGGTGACTCTTACCTTGGATGCTGCGGAAACTCTGCACCAGCATCCCGTCTGCATCACTCTTCTGCCTCGTCTCCTGCGTGTCCAGTAGCTGGTAAACCTGCTTCATGTACGGGTGTGGCTTGGCCTGGTGAGGTACCGAGAGCTTATTGATGTGTAGCATCTCCAAAATGGCCTTACTCAGTTCTTTATTCTCTACACCCTCCTCAAGATCCTCTTCTAACATCAAAGCCCTGACCAAAGCCAGGGTCAGCATCACACACAAACCAGAACTCGCACATCTTCTGAACTCCATGCTCAAAAACAGGGAGGAGAGGAGAGATCAATAGAAGGAGATGGTTCTTTGACTGCACCTCACAACAAAGTTGAGGGAACAAGTACAGGAGAAGTGCACTTGCTAATTGGGGAGGGAGGATGGATGTGTGGGTGGGAAGGATTCACAGCCTGTGGAGCCCACAGCCAAAACCTGGAGAGAAAGTAATTACGGTTCACACACAAAACCCCTGGAATGTCACAGTCCATTTGACAGGCATTGTGCCCTCGCTGTTCCTGGCAGCAGAGCAAAGCCCAGGGCCTTGTTTTGGTTTGAAGGATGATTGCTTTTCACTTTGTGGAATCAAGGGCTCTTTTCAACTCTTACACTTTTAATCGCATGCCCTTCTTTCTTTCCACTTGGTGAGGAGTAGAGATACTTTGGCATGGGAGAAGGCTGTTCTTAGTGAAATGTCAGTTTAATCTTATATAGGGTAAACGTTTGGTTTATAAAATACATAAAAAATAAGGTGACTTTTGTTAAATCAACACTTTTAGAATCAGTTTCCTGGACATGTCACAGACCCTTTAAAAGCCCTGGAAAGTTTATTTTTTCATCATTTCCACTCATGAAGTCCTTAAGTGACATGTACAGAACATCTTGAGTGCATCGCAGTGTAAACCTGTTTGTTCATCTGATCTTATTTACTGAATGAAGATGTGCTGGAGATAAAACTAGCTCATTTTAAATGTATTTTTGTTTATAAAGAGTGTGTACGCAGGCCTGAAATGTATAGGCAACATCTCACCCAAGATATAAAAAAAACTGTTTTACTTCTATTTGCAGTAAACACTTTTTAATTTAACATTATGTTCATATTCTAATAGTTTTACAGTTTTAGTATTTTTGAAATCAGATGTTCAGTAATCAGAATGGTAGTGGTGGGTAACTTTTGTTATACTCAGCTTTACTGCAGTGACGCTTATGGTTAACATTTGGTTAACCATAGGATTTTCTAATTTTAGTGAGCTATGGTTTATTAAAGGTTGAACACGACGTTGAAACAAAATTCCTATATCAATGTTGATTCACTTTTCAAAATCAATAGTTGATTCAACCAGATTATATATATATATATATATATATATATATATATATATATATATATATTTTTTTTTTTTTTTTTTTTTTTTTGTCTGCCTGTATAAAGTTTTAATGGACAGTTTATGGGTAAAGCCTCAACCCCTGTCTAGGAAATTGCCCAATGTTAACAGGTGTTGAAGGAGAGGACATTTCAACAGCAGAGGACAGCGTTTTTCTTTGGTCCCCGAGTTCATGATGGTACTTTCACAGTCACTTGAAGTTAGCATCCTTTTACATATTTAATCATTAATCTAGCTTAAATGTTTATAAAGTAGATCTTAAGTAGTTTAGGCAATACACTTAAAAGAAAAACCTTGTGTATAAACATTACTTAACTTTAAGTATACAATACTGGAAGTTCTGCAAATTACATTATCCTTATGCATTCAGAAAAACCTACACAACATACATTCAATATTTGGCCCAATGAAGACAAAGTAAGGGAACAATACATACCACTTTATTAAGAATACAAAATCACAAACAGATGACTTGAAAGGATGCAAATTCAAATCCTTAGATAAAAAAAATGAATGAAAGAATGAGACAAAAGCAAACAATTGGAAACAGCCTGGGCAAATAAACAAAAAATGGTGGCACTCACCTGTTACTTAACAGGTAATGAGTGTGGGATTTCTCCCCATACCTTCTGCCAGATTTATCACTGGACACTGTGCAAATGTGATAAACCGGGAAAATTTTACTGACAAAAGAATTGAAGTACAACATCAGAGGGAAGCTTATGGCAAAATAATAAACTAAACAAACCAGAAGATAAATAACCCAAAACACACCCAATACCCTAAATCCCTGTTAGAAAAACAAGACAAAGGGTAGTCAAACAAAATGGCACTTAACCCCAGAGCTAACAAACATTACAAAATGGAGGTGCTGGGTTGGTGTAAGCAAGAGGTTTTCCAGGTCAGGAAAAGGCAAGGAGCCCAAAACGTCGCAGGTCAGTTTTTTTCCAGGCTCTTTAATAGGGAGTACTCCTGGTGGCCAGTTGTGGACCTGTACCCTACCTTAAGAAATAAACAAAAAGCAAAACAGACTGATAATTTATGTAGCTTTAAAGTTGAACCACCAATAGGAGAGTAAAAAAAATAGAACTAATATAACACTTAATGCTTGCATATTTAAAAGGGTTACTAGGTGGAAAAAAAAATCATTCAATCATCATTGTAAAAAATGAAGGCAACCATGCATATCTGTCATTGGGTGATATGTAAATACCATCCATGTTGTCACTGAGTGAGGAAACTCTTGTGATAGTTTGGGGGACTTTTATTGTCAGGTTTCCCTCCAAAATAGCAGGAGGTGACATCACAGCACTTCCGGTTTGGTGCTATTTAAGGCTTGCACAAGGGGTGTTCTGTTTGGATTGGAAGCTGTAGGACTGTAAGGTAATCATAGTAGGTGATTTACTTTTTTATGGTACTTGCAGAAATTAATTTTTGGATAAGTATTTTAAAAGTGGAGAATGCCATGTGCTGTTCTATAGGTGTCCATCACAATGGGATAAACTGTGTATTAATAGTAACGTTTTTAAAACACATTACTATCTTATTTGCTTGCATTTATGTTTTCAGTTTTAACTACAACTCTGTCACACAGTAAGTCATGCAATAGGTACCTTGTTTAACCTTTTTCCCCTATTCACAACTTACCTGTTTGGAACACCAGGTGGCACAAATAACCTCTTCTATGAATTTGAGTTTCAGCTAAAATTATGGGGTTTAGTGTTCTTTTAATGTACAGGGAAATGCCTAAAACAAATCACATCCCTGACATGGAGCTCCAAAGTTGAGTTAAATTGGAGTTAGGAAATGTGCTGGAAATTAACTTAACCAAACCCAACCTGACTATGACAAAAGATCAATACAAAAAAAGACCTCACACAAACCAAAACCTGAGTTTTCCCTTCCTCCATTTCTAAAAATATTTCAATCCATGTAAAGATGAAATATTGCATGACTGTTCTAGCCCTGCATGAGCCAAAAATACCTCAGTAAGAGAAACATCAAAATGCCGTTAAAAATAAGAAACACAAATGACATCAGTAGTAATTAGCTAGTGTACTATGTATGGAACTGGTATTTACATTTTTTCATTTGTCAAAATCTGAAAACTCTGTATATGACATAGTTTACTATGTATTAATTAAGGAGATATTTCAGCTTGAGCCTAATGCAAGCATTGTGACATCAGCGTTTTTATAAAGCAACATTTTACCTTTCCAAATGAAATCGGTCTTAAAACTTTCCTCCTTATCAAAAACCGCATTGCCAAAAATCAGTTTTTATAACAATATTTGGACAGGGCCTGAGTCATGAACACTGACTTTTGCTGGTGCATGAGAGAGATCCTGCATTTTAGATGTTTTTCTTGTTTTTTTTATACATCTGAAGTTTTCATTAGTGATGCGCTGCACAATAAAGGCATTATAGAAGTTCAAAATTTTTGTAACATTGTTTTCTGGCTGTTTTTTTTAGACTAATTTAGCAGAAATTAAGAACAAGATCAAACACTTTTTTACATAGCCGTATATAGGGTAACGAATTAGCATATCTAACATTTAAAAATGTGTGAAAATGTGAAATATCTCACATTTCCAGTCATTTCAAATGCATGTTCAACTACTGCCTTCTGTTCTGCTTCGCTCTGAGACGAGCTCATGTCAGTTAGTGCTGTGAAGAGCATGATGAATGACTCATTTATCTCCTGCCATCCAAAAAGGACAAGCCTAATGGTGGAAATATCATCTTTTAACAGCTCTGTTGACAGGTATCTCTTTTAAAAAGGTTTGCACTCGCTTTAAGCTGAATTCATTAGTAATGATTATACAGTGAATAGTTATCTATTAAAACCAATATTTTTTTGGAGAATATGGTGCAAATTGATACACTTTAAGTTAACACAGACAAAACTGGTTGTTGGAGCCTCTTGTCTACTTAAAATGTGTATTGTATATTTTGTGTGTTCAAATTTCAAAGCTGAAAGACCAATTGAGATTATTTATGGCATATAAGTAACGCTTAACGTTTTATTTTGGTGTTTTCTGAGAGTAGTAGGACTCTTCTAAGACCCAAGGCTTTTCACACAGTCTTTTATTAATCTGCTTTTTATTCATGGACAAGGGAAGGATTAGTTTTGCAGCTGGGTACGGAATAGAGTACAGTCATGGAAACCGACCTGGCAGCAGCAGATCAAGTGAAAGGTTAGGCATCATTCATTTTCACTTAAAATTGACTTAAACCAAAATCTTACAAGGCAGAAAGCGTCGTCATGCCACCTCTGAGCACACATTAACCTCCTGCAGTTTGTCAGTGTGAGCAGGGTGAACCTGGATCCACTTACTTCTTAAAACACTGTCATGTGCCAACAGGCCCTGGGGAGAGAGCACTGCAGATAATAGGTTGTATGTACACATGTTGGTGGAAAGGAGGGGGCTGGGGTGGAGGTGAAGGGTGGAGGAGGAGGGTTTCTGTTTGCAACTAACTACTGTTAGTTTTGAGGCAGCTGTGTTAGACTGTGTTATGTTCACATTTCTGTGAGTGATTAAAAAAAAAAATTTCCCCCTTTATTTACTGTTTGTAAATGTTAAGTAATTTTACAATATGTTTTCTCTTTTTCCTTCTGCTTATGCATTAAAAATGTTACAACTAGTAATAATGGTTATCTTGTTTTTCAAACAACTTTAAAAATGTACCAAAAATAAATTGACTTTTACTATGCACTGAAGACTGATGCAGTCTAAAATCTAGTGATGTCTGCATGTAGACATTGTATTTTTTAGACTTATGTAGACTTATAAACTTATGTACTTTAATATTTATATAGTAAGGAAGTGAGAATTGGAAAGAAACCTTTCATCCTTTATTTTGTGCTTTCATTCACCAATTTATAAAATATCTTAGATCTACAATTGAGCTATACTGTTTGTTTGCTTTAATGTAACTGAAACGATGTATTTCTTTGTTTTTCAATCAAAATAAAACACTGTTTTTCGTTACTTTGCCTGAAAACACTCCCATTAAATTTTTCGTGTGTTTTTATGATACAAGCCCTTTAATCACATACACTGCATTATGCAGACACTGGTTAATGTGTCTAGTGATATGGAGAATAGCCTTTTACTCTTTGAGACAGTATTTTTATTAGTTTTTCATTAATTCTGCCAAACAAAGTGGAACATTAACCTCATCCATTAGACTAAGTTGAGCTATTAACTGCAAATGATGTCAGGTCAGGGGTCACGAGGCACAGGAAACTGGTGTCAGGAATGTGATGAGGCTTGATAGCTGCTGGTTTAACCGTGATTTATTTGATTTACAACTGTTCTGTTATTGCTTGGTCAACTACAGCTGCTTTCAGAGAGGAACTATTTACTTTATCTGATTGCTACTCATACGAAGTTCAGAATTTATTCAATGACTGATCTTATAAATAAACGTGCCTTTTTGATTTCATGGGGAACCAAAAATGGTTATTCTCCGGCATTTCATTACAAACAGATCACAGTATGAATTCTGGTGTCACAGGCACTCTGAAAGGGCCTAAAATATGTATACAGACAACTTTCTAATATGTGGGAAGATACTATTTTCATTTTAGAAAATATTACTAGTTTAGATGCTATCTGGTATTATAAAATGTTCTTCACACTCACACACCTGTGGTACAAATCTTTGGACCTGTGAATAATTCTGTGATCACAATTCTAAGGTAAACTTTTTGTTTGGACTTTCATCAAAAACAAATTTAGGAACAGTCGTAAGAAGATATTGTCAATGAGTCAGTTCTTTATAAACACAAGAATGGTTCTTATACACTGTGAAATCCAGAATTCAAAATTGGTTTCCTTAATGTAATATGCATTCCCTTTACATATGTATGTCATAAAAATGTTAAATTGCTTGGCCTGATAAAAGATGTAAGAACAAGTTACCAGCTGCAGCTGCAGTACCATCAGATTATATGTACTGTCAGCATTTAGGCAACATAAAACCGATCAAATTTACGTAATGTTATACAAAATATATATAGATTAAGTTACTTTATTAAGCATTAGTTGTCATTGCCCCAACATATATTTTTGTTGTCCTAAAGGTGAGCAGAACATACAATAGGCATTTTTATAGAACTTAGAAAAATAGTCCAGCTAATATAAACACAGGATACACAACTTGTATATGAAGTTATTATAAATTGATACATTGAGATACAAATTATCTAAACTGAGGATTATTATTTAGCACAACTGGTGGTAGGTTTTCTTAAAAATTTTGAATTTTGTGTTGACCATAAAACTTACCAATCTAGAACAGAAAGTTGCTTTGAAATGTTAAGTTTTCTTTTTTTTGAGTGCGTTCAAAGAACCTTCTGTAGCACCTTTTAGTTTTTTCATGGATTTTTTTTACTGACACTTCATGCACTGCAAATAAAAAATGTACTGACACTTGATGCTTCCGTTTAGCAATAAAATGCAAAAAAAAAAAAATCTTCCCAATTAATTCCTGATTTTCATCTATCTCATATTTCATGCAGTGGAGAGTGTAAAAAATATTCGTATGCCTAGAACATACATTATAAAAATCACTGTTTATTTTTTCCAGATTGCTGGTGTGTGTGATGAAAGATCCTGCACTTTGCACACACTGGGCCTTTAATTATCTAATGATGCAGCAGGCATTGTCACGGCCTGTAGTGTTAAAAGCATTCTGTACTCTCTTTGATCTTACTTTCTGCGTGTTTTGCGTCTCTCTCTAGATTCTGTTTGCCTCTGCATTTCTTTTTTTTCTTTGTTGGAAGAGTGTGTGGACCTCCATGTACCCCTCCCTCCTTCTCTCTCTAGAGTCTCTGGAGTGGGACAACATCCCTCCCCTGTGCTCTCTCTCCCTGCCTCCCTCCTTCCCTCCCACTGTCTCTGTGGAGGGGTGTGGATTGCTATTGGTGCTGGGAGGCGGTTGCAGTGGAAGGCGGAGGAGCGTCCTGAAGCAGCGGGGTGCTCTTCAGCTGAGGAAGGGAGTGTGTGCTTGGGTGTACGATGGGTTCCTCTCCAGTGGGTTTCAGGTAAGAACAGATTGACTGTGTTTGAGTCTTTAACTTCTGATCAACCATTAAGTAGAACACACGTGAGTCTGTCTATTGTTTGCCATCTCTACCAGTCAGCAGAGTTACAGTATGTTAGGCTAGAAAATACATTAGGGCTCACTGTATCTTTTAGTAGTGTGCCTTTTCAGCTCTGATCCATACATCACTACACACATGTATTGTTTTTGATGGAATTTTCAAAGGTAAGCATATTAGTTTTGCCATAAGTTTTTGTAATTAATGGAATTATGTAACTTATGTAGATTTACACAACATACAGTTTATTATTACTAATGTATGTGTGGTTATGCATGTTAACTGGAACACTTGGAAGATGTGAACATTTGAAAGACTACCCTGTAAGCAAGTAACAGTATTAAATGTAATACTGACGTACATTTTTTTTTATCATGACCAACATTTAACCTTAAATTAACATCTATAGACTTTGGTGACCAGCTGGGTATATATATATATATATATATACCCAGCTGGCCACCAAAGTCTATATATATATAAAACAGTATATATATATATATATATATATATATATATATATATATATATATATATATATATATATATATATATATATAAAACAGTAGTAATTTTTATTATTGCCCTGAAAAAACAAACAAAATATCCCAAAATAAAAAAATGCTTTTTTTATGAGGATGGTAAAAGTATATTTAATAGTATATATGAAAGATTTTTTAATAGTAATATTTAATAGTATAATCACAGTAGGCATAGGACACCAATTTGATAACACTTATCAATCACTCAACAACACCTTCGTTACAAAATGGTTCTTCTATGGCATTGATTAAAATCATTTAAAACAACTTTATTGTGCTTCAAAATAAGTCATTAAGTCAATTTTGGAGGTTTAGAGAGATGAGAATTTGCATGCACTGAGCTTGGAGAAAAGTACTTTTAAAACGTGCATTATTGTGTGGGTCTCCATTTAGAGCAGATGAATCTTGTGATTTTAGTAAGGGCTCTCTTGTATCTTCTCATATCTCTTTAGTTTTAATTCTGTGTTTTTTTTTGTTTAATGATGCGTAAATGAGCAGATGAAGACTGTGTTTGCTGTTCTGCTATCTCCATGTTTGCAGTAGTTCTTGTATCAGTGCCATTGCCATTCATTAGCAGTGCCACGGTTGCTCAGGTGAACTGCAAAAGCTGTTGTGGCCAAAGCAAAAAACCCTGGGACCTACCAGACCACTCTGAATCTGTTTTTAGAATGAAAATATTTGGCTTTGTAAGCATGATCGAGGAATTACACTGATGCCATTTATGAGTATATATTTTGTTCTCTCCCAACTCAGGAATACTACAGCTTTCAGTTTAAAAGAGGTAGTTTTGGGGAGTGTAATGTAATATTGAATGATGTAACGTAACCCAAATTAAACATGCTCTCTATTTTTGCATTCCTTCTGAGAAAAAGATACATACTCTACCTGTACACAGAGCTTTTATTTACTGTGACACTCATTTACTATATCCAGAAACGTCTATACTTCTGCCTCTGATTCTAATGAAACTGGTAATTAATGGTAAATAATCTGCTGACTGTGCTGTAAAACTACTGCATGGTTTAATCTGTAACTAGTGTAATTTAGCCACCATGAAGCAACATCACACTTGATTGGCTTTGTCAGGGATATGGTTCAGTGAGAGAGTAATTTCTCTGGTTCAAAGTCAAGTGTAAACCATAGTGCAGTAAACAGTCTGCTCGTCTTCTGTTTTATGAAGAAGACAAGGGCACAGCCCCCACTTAGATTCCTTTACCCCTGGATAAAGATTCACCATTACCCCATCTGACAAATACACTCACCCCCTTTTTTGCCTGGGAGTCCTCAACACTTCTGCTCATCCTGGTATGTTGCCAATTTGAGGCCAAGGCTGTTTAGAAAGAGGAGAAGCAGCCTTTACTTGCCCCTTCGCCCCCCTCGCGCTTTACTCATCTTTGCTTTGGAAACAGTTGGCTGCCTGGGACCCTGTCATTAGTGAGATGAGAAGCAGGGCTCTGCGCCGTGAAGAAAAGGCAGGCTCCAGCCGTAGTCTCCACTCGTTCCCAGCTGTAGAGAGTGCTCGCTTGTCAGGAGAAAAACACCATGTATTTTTTCTGTTGTGACCCAAAATTGCACCTCCTTGAAAGTGTAGTTTGTCTTCCTGTAGAGGAGCAGTGGCAATTAGACCACAGAGCCATACTTTTCACACTTTAGGAGTGTTTTAGTCTTGGACGTCACCGCCATTAAATCTGAGGGGGACGTGTCCCCTTTACATTTCATAATTATACATTTGGACCTTTTATATAAAATATTATGTAGCCTTGTTGAAGCTCCCTGTTATTTAAATAATATGTTTTAGAGAAAAAGAAGAGGTTTTTTTTGTGCTCACAAACTTTTTATCTGTTGCAATGTGATTGGTTCAGTTGCCTGTCAGTCAAATGTCTAAGTAGTGTGCATTAAACAAACTGTGTGATACTTTAAAGCATCTTTGAAGAGGTAACTGAGTAGGGCCAAAGTATCATGTGTATATGCGTGTGTCTTAAAATGTGGTTAAATTATTGTTTGATAAGCTTAATTGTATAAATACAAGAGATTGTGTTTATGGAGAGCCCAGTGAGCTGCTGCACAGAGCTAGAGCTGCTGACAAGGGAGCTGTTCCTTACTCTAAAATAGTAAATCAATGAATTCACTTAAGTAAAATTAAGTGTTTAACAACCTGTTAAAAATACAACAGAATGCAGCAAATAGCATCAACTCATAAAAAATGTTGGAGCACCATCATTCCAGAGAACACAGTTCCTTTACTTTACTTCGCTCAATGGAAAACAAAGGGGTGCCAAGAAACATTTGGACAAATAATGTATGTTTTTAATCTTCAACATCTACTGTTTCATTACTATTGATAACATTAGTAATGTTGAATCCATGGTTTTTCGGTCCACTCCTTCAGAAACTAATCTTTTTTTTAAATGTTTTTTTCTGTGTTTTTATACCCAGCATTAATAATATTATCCTAATTATCCTAATTTTTGATAAGTAAAACGTTTTTAATTAGCATTTGCTGTTATTGTGATTCTCAAGAATGTGATCATTGTTATAGATTATTGTTTCTCAACCATAAGACAATGAAAGTAGATAACAGGACATTTTGATTGATTGTAAAAAGTTTTATTTATCAGATTTTACTTTTTTTTTTCTTTTTTATTAGGTCTGCTATTAAATTAATTTAGACCAAAGCTCCACTGGTTTAGATCATTATAAACATTTTCTTTGGCAAATGCAGTACTAATTTTGTATAGAACCAAGTTAAGGAACCAGTTGAATACTACAATTTATTATATATCTGGATGATGTAAATCTGGTCCTTAAAAATCCAAAAGGGCTTAACTAGAACCCTACGTTTTAAACGTGATCTTTAAATGTGACATTGTGATGGTTATATTCCTAAAACTGCACACCAGAGCCAATAACCTATATATATATTTATGAATATGATAAAGAATTACATTAGAATTACATCTTTACACATTATGTCATTGTTTTCTTTTTCTATTTATTCATCCTTCCCCCAAGCACTGACATATTTTGATGGTTCGGAAGCTCTGCCCCCACATGTATGAGCGGAATCAGAGGGTAAGATGTGACAGTTCAGAGAGAGTGCAGAGGGGTGCAGGCCACCCACCCAGACTGCCTTTGGCCTTTCTTTTGCCGGAAACTCCCAGTCTCAGTTACTGATTTGGCCCACCGAGCATGTAAAACCACATGTAGATTTGCGTATCTTGAGGCTTCGACCATGTACTCAGATTCCACGCATTGTATTAATTAAATCGACAGCTTGTAATTGAAACAAAACAGTGTGGGACATTTCTGGTCTACAAAAGTACACACAATTACAGTGCACTGGTTTTAACTGGGCATGAGGTATGGCCCTGTGGTTTTGTCTTTTTGTAATTCTCTTTTGAAAACAATTTTATTGAGAGCATTTAGCTGTTGCAGAAATGCAGAACATCCCCTTAAAAATGACTGAAATAATGCTGCCTGGCCTTGAGGAATTTTTGCACATGTAAGCAATGAGTGGTTTACTACAGTGTTTACAAAATGTAGTTTAGGACCATAGAGTATGTCCCATATACTGGGTCAAAATGTGACGCATAAATTATCCAAAATTACCTGAAATAAACTTTTTACATGGACTTTGATTAAAAGTTAAGAAAGTTTTCATCTCTTTCCTGTAAAGTTGCTGTTTTGGAAATGCATGGTTTATATTGTTCAGCACAATATGCACAAATTACTCACACAACCCAGACAAGTAAAAATCTGATCATTTGAACAGTGACTGAAACAAAGCAACCAGCATAATTTTAAGCTGTAACTTACTACATTTACCTTTAACTTATACTTAACTCACACCTCAGACTAAACCTAAACTTAACCTACACCTTAAACTAATCTTAAATTTATTTCACACCACAAACTTAACATAAAATTAACCTACACTTCAACCTAATCCTAAACTTAACCTACTACACCTGAACCTAAACGTTATGGAGCCCCTGAAGTGACATGATGTATTTTATTTATTTATTTTTTTTACATAAAAAAGTGGTAAGCACAGCATACTAAGTGGTGAGCACCAAATAGTATATTTACTGGACTGTACATGACTTCACAGACTGCTACATTGTGCTCTGCAGTCCTCTATTCTTTTATAATTTTTGGAGTCACGGCAGAAGGCACAAGAAGAATTAAAGCGAATTAAAGATTATAAGGTAAGGTTATCTGTGTAGACAGTTATTAAAACCATATTTATTTAGCTAGCCATTTGTGTGTGTGTGCACCTAAAAGCTTTTTCTACAAAATGATGCCTTCAGCCTTGTGCACTTCTAATAAGAGTTAGCTAGCTAAATAGCTAGCTGGCTATCGTTAGCTCTGGGCTTATAGCTACCTTTAGCTACCAATCTAAAACATTTCACACTAAAATAAAGTAGTTCACATTAGCTAAACTACCTAGCTAGTTAACAACTTTATTTCATTGTGGAACATCTACTTAGCAAGGCAGGTTATTGTAAGTTGTTGAAGTTGTCTGTCCGTTTAAACCATAGCTTACTAGCAACCATTATGTGGTGCTCTGTACTTAGTATCTGGTGCTTACCACTTTTTTAAAATATACCATGTCCCTTCATAAAGGGAGCTCCATAAAACGTATCCCACACCTCAGCCTAAACCCAAATGTAAACTATAACACAACCTAGACCTAACCTTAATGTTACAAATTACTTGGTATACACTTTGTATTGTATATGTACAGATTTTAGGAGATATCATTGTCTGGGCACCAGTTTTTTTTTTTTTTTAAGAACTATAGTAAAAAGCATTTCTACAACATTCCTCCTTAATTTTTAATATAATTCTATTCAACATTATATTGAACTATTGTAGATTGTTATTGTGGAGGTATTATACAGCACTGTAGAAATCATACACAGCAACAGGTTTTCTACATACTTTTTGTTGAGAATTTTTTTTTTTAATCTTTTTTTCCAATACTTTTTTTTTTCATTTTCTAGTTTCAGTCTCTAAGATCCCTGTTGAAAATTAAGCCCACCTCAGTACTGTTGTATGTTTACCTGAACTCACTTGGAAATCTTTCAGCACTGAGCTGCTGAACTTGCTTCAGACCTGGCTGAGAACTCTTAAAATGAGGTGAATGGTTTAATCATAGACCTGATCTTCACTGCATGTTGAATCTTGCCCCTAAGAACAATGTTTGTGGTTTTGGAACTGTGAGATCGTGTAGTATGATCAAATGGAGTGCTGGGAATGTCTTGTTGGGGAAAGGCTGGAGGCATTGTGTACATACAACTGTACCTTACTTTACTGCAGGGCTTCTTTAACAGCAAGATAAGAAGATCATTTGTCCATCATAATCTGATAAACTGCTTCCTTGTCTGCTGGCAGCTATTTGAATGGCACCTCATAGATTGTTAGATAGGCTGACATTAGTGATACTGCACTGTTCTTTATGATATTTAGCTCAAAGGGACTGTAAGGGCCATGGCAAAACCTTTGGTGGTCCATTAAGGATTTTAAGGTCTTTTTAGGATCAGTATCCTGTTCATTGCATACAAAATTAATGTCAGTCCAAATAATCTTTTTTTAAAAGTACCAGGTCTTATTTTGTCTTTTGGAGATCAGTTTATCTTCTAAATATTATAAGTACTGGATTTTGACCAAGGGTGCTCAAACATTTGCATATAACTATATTTCTAACAATTTATGGAAGACCAGGATTTTTGTAGTTAAGTGGGTTAATAAATAAATATTTCACAACATAAATATAGGTTCAGTTGATGGAATTGATGTTCAAATTAATATTTTTTCTATGGGGGCATCCAGGAGAATTTTTTGGGGAAAATGTAACTTTAAAATGAATTTATGCACTGCAAAAAATCTGAATGATTATTTTTATGACATATTAAGCAAAAACATATAATTAAAACAAATCTTAGTGTTGATTTAGCAAGGAAAACAATGCTCAAGATTATTTTTGGGTCCATGCCATTTTTACAATCTTAACTTCGTAACTTAAATGAGGAAAAAAATATTTGAAAGATATAAAGTTTACAATTTTCAGTTCAAACCCTTATGTCCTTCAAACACAGCCCTGTCCAACACATAACCTGATAAGATCTGAGCCTAAAGCTTACATATGTTCTCTGGCATTCATCAAATTTGTTAGAAAGATAATCTCTAAAAATGTGCAAAATTCTATAAGACTGTCATTGTTTTACACAGCTTTTGCTTTTTCAGACCAAAACTTGTAATGTGTCAGAGCTCTGGCCAGAGGAGGGTTTTTATATCCTTATAGAGTGATGTTTATTCTACAGAGAGGCCCTGGACTGATCTAGCATGAGTAACATGTTGTCAGAAAGGGCCACGGGGATGGGAGAATGTCCTAGTGCTAATCTGCCCCAAGCACAGTAAGGAATTTGGCCCTTTTCTGGAGAGAAACCCATGGAGCTCACACTTAATCCTCTCGCTGTTATAGACATCCAGGGCCTGCAGTGCTGCAGAGGCTCAGCTTACATGGTCTCAAGAAAATTGGCTTTTCGTCTTATTATGTTAGTTCAGCTAACTACACAAACAAAATGTTCTGTTGGTGGCATTTGAGGGGTAAAGTTTTTTTTTCTGTAGGTTTTTCTGAATTGCTAATTCGATTTACACAATAACTTTAAACATGTGGAATCCATGTACAATTCAATTATATAGCACAGAAAATCCATGCTTGTATTAAATTCCTTAAATTCCTTAAGATTCTATTCATTATGTAATTTGCATAATAAGACACTGATGTCAGTAAGATATTTGGGTTAAAATAGTAAGTGCTATAAACTGACATATCTCCAAAACAGCAACTTTACAGGAGAGAAATAGAACCTTTTTGATTTTCAATAAAAGTCAATTTAAAAAGAGATTATTTCAGGTAATTTTGGAGAATTGTTATTGATCCATTCATCAAGTAATTTTGACACATAGTAAGGGACAGTTTGTGTGTTCAAATTTTGTAGTAAACAAAAAAATAAACAAAAAAGGAGTTCTTTTTCATTGGACAGCAGCAATATGCAAGCAAGAAAACAATTCCTACTGTTCTTTCCCACATTCTGAATTAAGTGCTTTCAACAAATAACCATATCAACCATTTCTCGCTTTTGGAAAAAAATCAATCCTAACAACTTTTTTTTTTGCATAAGAAGACACTCAATTGTTTACCAGCTACTGGAGAATCTCTGCCAGCATTAACCCTTGTCATCAACAATAAAACTTGTTTTAGGTCAGCCTAAATGTCTTTCTCGAACCAGCATCCTGACCACATTCTGGTATTTTATCCCATCTCCTTCTTGTGTTTTTGACCAAGGTGATGAATGAGTCAAATTTGCTGGCCTCCAGGGAATGCTGTTCTTTTTTGGACTAGATCCATCTGGGACAGATCGGTCATTATGCTAGTTTTGTGATCCAGACATGCTGTGTTTTCTGAATCCACAGTAATAAGTTCTGCCATTAAAGAAACATGAATAAACAGCAGTCCATACATGTGTATGATGGTCTTCATTAAAGGTCAAATTACAGCTATAAAATGAGTCTGGATCTTGTTGGTGTGGACTTTTTCATCTGGGAAGTCTGGGGTTCATTTTAGAGGAAGCAAAGATCTATGATCGGTGCTTGGGGACAAATGAGGCCATTAAAATATTGGCTTTGTTCTTATATGAGGAGGGAAGCTGAGGTCAAGTTTGGGCGAGAGCACTAATGGATTCTTTAAAAGCAGTCACACAGAGAATATTGTTAGACTTTGTTAAGGACTTCTATCAGTTTGGGTTCTTCTTCTTCTTCACAAAGGAATATCAAACATGTCACTACCTTTGAAGAAAGAATGTTGGATGTGTTTTATGTAGCTAAATTTAGTAGAAACTATAGTGTGAAGCGGAAATGAGAACAGAATGAGACTCATGTGCAAAGTAGAATTTATTTTGTTATTTAATTCCAGTTATCTGACGTTTAATTAAACGTCTTTTTTAAATTAAAGTGCTTGTCTCACATCTCTAAAGGGTGTTGCAAAACCTTTGTTTCTTTCTAAGCCAGTCAGTTAATACATATATTTTAGTATATTTTTAGCTACAAATAGTCTTAGGTAGATGATGTTCAGTGTATACCGTGTGAGAGCCAGCAGGTGTTGACATGTGCACTCAATGAAAAGTATGATGTAATTCTAAAGCACGGAAGAGAGTTAAACAGTGGTTTGGGGTCAGGGGAATAATTTGGAACCACATCTGTTTCCCAGTATCAGGTGCGTGTGTGTTAAGACAGAGTCCATGACCAAGATATAATGTATCATGAATTCCTCACAGATGGACAGTGATTATCACTGAGTTGAAATAGTGATGATTCAGAGACCCATTTATACATGATAAGCCTTTAATCACTTCATTCACAAAATGTTTTGTTGCTTCAGCCATTTTTTTTTATTGGTTTACAGAAATTCTATTTTTAAATAAGGACTGATAATATGAAAGGAGATTGTTCTGGCCTGTTCAAGCTCAAAGCTAAAAACCCCAGCCCAAAAGTTGCAAGTACTTTGAACTAGATTTTTGAACTGTGGGCTTGAAAGTGGGGTAGTGGAGAGTAGCAAAAACCTTGCAATAAACACGGAAGGTAAGATAAAATTTAAGACAAATTGGAATTTATAGGACTTTAGATTTTAAAGCATGTTCTGACCTGTTGATATAACACTATAAAAAAGGGATTAACTGAATACTTCTCAACACAAACCATTAAAACAGGGAGTGAAATGATTACCGATTTTTATGCTACAGTTTAAATTAGGTGGTGCAATTATGTTCTATAGTTTTATTAAAACTGTGAAATTATTCACCCATCCAAAGGTTTTGAAATGCCCACAGTTTTTTATAGTGTCCACTGGTACTGCTGCCCTGGCAAGCCTGCTTTCGTTATATCGCCATCTAAAGCAATGGCTTTTTTTGCCACTCCATCTGTCTAACCTGCAGCTGTAAGATTCTCTTTAAAGTTGAAAAAGACATACGTAGGCTACATAGCCTCTCAGATTTAAGTCTGTTAGATTTCTTCTCGTAAATTACCTTCTATTTTTTATCTAGTTTCTAAAAACTTCATTCATGGTGAAGGAAACTATCCGTGAAATTCTGGCTTTACTTGTAATTTCTCAAAAAAAAAAAACAACGTTTGGTAAGTGTACTTTATAGATATAATAGGTGAACATGTAACTTTGTCTAAATACTGTGGTAGAGAGTGCAGTAAAACAGCGTGTTTAAGCACTGCGTTAATACAGATAAAAAGTTTGTAAATTTTTAATTGTATGCATCGCTTTTTATTGCTTGATTGCTATAGGCTGCAGTCTAGTGAATAATCTGAAATAACATAAAGGCAAGGCAGGGCTTTTGAGGGAAAAAAACTTCCAAAACCTAAAATGTAATGTAAAATTGTAATGAAAGAACCCTTTTTCCTATAAATGCACTTTGTAGAAACAGTTTACCTTGTTTTCCAGTATTTGTTTTTTTTTTCCCCTTCAAATGTCCAGCTTGCCTTTGTGCCATTTAAGCTTACTCACCGTACTTGCACTTAAAATGCTTACATTTCAACAAAACCTGGAACAATTGGGAGTGTTCTAAAATGTTTGAAGTTGTGTACCTAATAAAATGATCTGAATAATGTTGGAGAAATCAACTAATTCCTAAAAGCCAGATGGTCTTCAACACTAATTTAAATGCTGTTCCTAAAGAAGGATATAGCTGGCTTAAATAGGGTCATTTCCTTGACAGCCCACATAAATAAATGAAGTAGGAGTGCTTTAATGGACGCACAGAGGAGGGCTCCAAATGAACAGCTGAAAAAGTAGTGAGTAAACAAGAAAAAGTCAGGGTGAGTGGGTGGATGCTAGACTAATTCCAGAATAGCAGAAATATAGCCTACTGTGAACTGCATTAATGAGATTTACTGTGTCCCTGGAGTGTTTCTTACTGAGAACCTCCTTTTGATCCTGAAAACCAAACATTTTAGGATATCATATTTATTGACCTAGTTTCGTTGAGGGCTTGACTTAGAAATTAGGGTGTTAAAACTAGTTTAAATTAAAACATTACTGATTTATATTCATACTTTATTCTTATTTTATTTTTATTTCCAATTCCTTGTTGTTCTTTTACATGTTTTTAATTTAATTCTCTTTGTTTTAATCATGTTTGAATCTATCTTGCTTTATTCTTATTTTAGTTTTTATTTCCATTTTTACTGTTAATCTTTTACATGTTTTTTTTTTATTTGACTTCTCTGTGTATTTTCTAATTTGTAAAGCACTTTGAATTACCGTTGTGTATGAAAGGTGCTATATAAATAAACTTGCCTTGCCTTGCCTTAAGTGGTGCTCCTAAAGCAGCATTCCCTATTTTTTCTTTATTTTAAATAGAAAGCAAAAGAGTTGGGAGAGGACAAAATATGTGGATTATTGGCATCATTTATGGTATCATCCCTTAAGTGTCTTATCTAAGTCGTCTGGTAGATTTTTTTTAATGTAATTGCTCTCTACATTTTCACAGTACTATATTTAGTCTAACCTGCATTAAAGTACTCTTTCACATACTCTGTGCAATTACACATTCTCACCAGAGGGGCCTCTAAATCCCCAATTTCCCCAAACCTACATACCTGTGGCTTTAAGTTTCCATTTATTTGCAAGTATTTTGACTAGTTTTAAAGGGGAACTACAGTGTAATACTGACTGTTGGTGTAGTTAAACATGATCTTTTACCTTTACCTTAATATTGCGCTGCCTGGAGATATAGGTTACGCTACAGGTTGTAAACATTGGCTTTCAATAAGGTTCTTATGCTCTTTTAAGGTATTAATACCTTTTTTTTAAATGTCAGGGCACTCCGGATTCTACCAATGAGGTGTGGAGCAACTTTGAGTCTAGATAACAGTGTAAAAAGCGATTTATCTGCAGGGGCAAAATATGCCCCATATCAACCATTGTAAAGCATGTTTGGACAAACTGTTAAAATTTACTGGATATCAGAAAGCTGTGGGACAATGGAGGTGGGCTATTCAACAAAAGTTAGTGCTCTTCATCATGTTTTACTACATCAAATGTCAATTTTACACCAGGGTTCTCCTTTAAAGTGTCCCTAAATCCAGTCTTTTTGATTCCATTCACTCTACCTCACAAACACCTTCTAAAATCACTCCCTGAAACTACTCTACTGGAGTAGTACAGTGACACAGCACATGTGACAGCAAGGTGAAAGTCATTTATCATGTCCCTAAGTCTTTGTCAATTAAGGGTTGAAGACATTAACCCCATTTAGCTGAGATTTTAGCGCTGACAGACAAGACAGTCCTTCCCCCCTAAACCTGCTAGTCTAGGTCCTGAGAATTGCTTATAAGGTCAAAGATCATCTTTCAAGTTGACATCTCACCTTGGTGGGACTGGGCAATGTTTCCCACTTTCTCTATAAACATGTCAGCTCAAGGTGAGAATGAAATGGTTCTCTAAGCTGAAAGTGAATGTTTACAGTGTGTGTCAGCAGTGTTAAACAAAGAATGGAAACAGTAGGCTGGAGCAGTTGACTGAGCTGTAATGAATTATTTGATAATATTATACTTTATTATGAGGGTCAATATCAATGTGACTTGTGTTTTGAGTTTTTTAAGATTTACTCTGAAAAGACACTTTATTATTAGGGCTCCATCCATTAGAAATCCATTACCGGTATATTTTTTGGCAATAATTTTTAGATTTTAATTTTAATTTTTTTTCTGCACATTTCGAATTTTCAGGAGATCCTAAGCTACTCAAATACATCTTAAAGAGTAACTACAATCTAAATTTTTTACATTAACAGCTGAAATATGTTGCTCTGCAGTAATAAAATAAACCAGCCCTGCTTAAAATGCATAAACATGAGATACAAGTATGAAAAGAATTTAGATATTTGACCATATTTGAAGTTTACTTAGTAAAGTCTTAAGAAAACAAGATTATGTTCTCATTGTACTAGCTGGAAAAGCTAACTGTTTCCGAGCTAAGTAAATGGCTAATGTTTGATAACAGATGGATTGCACTGTGCTGGTTAGATAAGAAGATTCTATGGTTTTATGCTTATGTAGATTTTGGTTTTAGTTCACACAAGTCTGTAGTTATTTACCTCAGAACACCAGAATGCAGCTAGCAGCCCAATGCTAGCTAACAGCAGAACTCATCAGCCATGATTGGACAGCGTTAGCATGGATGCTAACTGATTTCAAGATGAATTAATCTTAAGCTGATGTTTGATATTAGAGTAATGATACTGTACTGGTTAGATATGGTATGTTCTGCTTTTTGAAATGCTATATGTACGAAGTCTGTACATTTTTCTGGACATTATTTATGAGGATAAGAACACCAGCACCAGGCTACAGTAGCTAACCTAGCTAATGTTACATTTTCTAATTCTGTGTATTTCTGTGTGTATTCCGTGTTTATATCTGAATTCAACTTTTGTATTCCACAATTCCTTGACTCGTCCCCATTTTACACATTGTGGAAATGATAGGGCCCTTTATTATTAATATAAAGGAATGAAATTCACTTTCTATAGATTTTATTAAAAAACAATTAACACATCTGCAGTGCTGTCTGGTTAAACTGAATAACCATTTCAAGTGGGTAAACTATATCAAGCTGTTTATTAATATATAATAATATATAATCCTGGGATAAATGGCACTTCAAGAAGTGGTTTGAGTTACTGGATTTTTTTATGTATAAAATTTGATCTGGGTGAGTTTGCAATTGTATTTTTATGTGGTTTGGCCACATACAGATATAATCCTGATTCTTAAAATAAATTAAGTGACCACATGTAAATTGGGATTATGATTCCTTTTTTATGCAACCCCCCCGACACAACCCTGCTGCTGTTTTACTTAGGTGAAGAAGAAAGCCACATGTATGAAAATTAATTTTTTCTGTCTTTTGCAGGAAAATCTCTTTCATCAATCTCTTATCTTGAGGGAAGAACCAAAGAACCAAATCTGACGTGTGGACTACCAACAGCGGTAATTAACTCATATAACATCAGTTCGATATCCAGTTGGAGCATCACACAACCCAAAAGCCATCCCTGAACAGTGTATGAGGAACTTTGATCTTACAAACTGAGGATGACTCTTCAGAGAAGGACCTTTAAAAGTCCATTTTGGCTTCTTCTTTTGCTGGGACTTCTGCATTGGACTCGGGGCTCCCTGGTAAAGACTAATCTTGGTCTAAAGGTGAAAAGAGGTCAGTCGGTTTTCCTGCAGGAAGGAGATCTGCAGTTCCATATACCCAGAGAGAAGGATGCCTGCAAACTGGAAGTAGTTTTGAATGAGCCCATTACACAGCGTGTCGGCACACTGTCCCCCCAGGTACTGCTCTTAATTTTTTTCTGATTCTGCTTTAAATGTAATTAATTTGTGATTAATGAATATCAAATGGAAGTTTGCTAAAATTTAACAGCAGGACTACCCTTCATTTTTAAGACAAATAGAGCAATGAAATGAGGAAATGTTTTGTGTTTTTTTTTTCTGTCCTCTGCTTCCTTTTCAAGGTCTTTTCTGCTACTATATGTTTGAACCATTGGAATCTGCTGGATCATATTTCGTCCTTTTGCTGAATCAGGCAGTGTTTTTCCTTCTGTTGATCCAGTGTTAATGATCATATTGCATGTCGCTGGAGCTTTTGACGGTGATAGAACCCAGAGTATCAAACATCATCTCATTCACATTTGAATGGATTGCCATTCACATGGATAGCCATCTAATTAGACCCACTATCAGCCATTCACAGGGAACTGCTGTGATAAATGAGAATGTGATGACAGATAGATGCTGACTTTGTAAAGTGATATCAGTGCACATTAGCAGTGACTCATCTCACAGTAAGATCTTAACATCCTTACAGCAAAGTATATTACTATAATGTCTAAAAAATGTGTATAATGTGACACATTATATGGTTTGTAGGCTGTTACTTTGGACTATAATAATCACTATAATCACTAGGGATTTAATACCACGGCATATATCGTGTTGAATTGATTTGCTTTGTATCATTATATTTTGTTGTACCTAGTTTGTGGCAAGAGTATTATATTGGTGCCAAGGTATTACATTTACAGCCTTAGGCTGATGCTCATTTTCAGAGCTACTTACATTTGAATCATGTTACACAGGAGCTTCACCTAATGAGGTGTTTGGATGCTTGCCCATGCTCTTATTGGTTCAGAGGGTTTTCTTCTCCTGGTCAGAAAATCAAACCTTAGCCTGCGATGGGAGGCCAGTGTTGTTGTCCAGTGTGCTACACCATTTGCTTTATGGGCAAAAGTATTGTTTCTACTAAAAACAATGCTATTGAAAAGAGTTTGTGTTTTTGCATTGCTGTGAATAATGCATTCAGTTAAAAAAGCATAGGGACATCATGTTGTTTGATTTCCCTCATCCCCAAAGTATTGGATGGAGCAGCATCATTCCAGAGAACACAGTTTCACCGCTCCACTGCTCAAGGCTGGGGAGGCTACATATCCATCTAACCTGCACCTGGCATTAGACATAATAACAATAGATTGAGGTTTATCTGCTCCAGAGAGTCCTATTGCATTGGCAGTACTTCGTGGAGGGACTAGACAAGCTGTGTGTGTGGATTTGAACATCTTTGTCAGTAATGGCTGCAACTAAATGTAGCTAAATACATTTATTAGAAGGTTTATTAGTCAAGAAACGTTTGCATTTGTTAAAAGCAACTTTTTATACTCAGTTTTTATATTCAAAACAACAAATTAAAACACTATTTTTCCCCCTTCATGTTGATAAATGTAGATCAATTCACATAGTTAGGAGCTTTCGCTAGTTACATATAGCAAGGAGAAACTAGATATGGGTCTTATGAATTTGTATAGCATTTTATTTACTACCTTCTAATAAGATTTGTTTGTTTCACAAATAAAAAAAGAGTTGTAGAGACAAAGCTGTTTTGCTTGTTTCACCCTTTTTAAACACCACACACTGTGGGTTTGTATTGTGTGCTTGTAATTATCCCCAAAGTGACCACAGGAATGGAACCCACAGTCAGACATATGGATTAATTTGTGCTCTTAGTGTGTTTGAGCTGTTGTTTGCTTGTAATACTTTACATCATTTCTGGAGCCTGTTGAAATACGGATGAGTTTGAAAGTGTTCTGATTGTTTCTCTGTGTTTCCTCTATCATTATGTGGTTTGCAGAAGCAGAGGGACATGTGGTGTATCACCACAGTCTTTCATGTTCGTTATAACTGGGCCCCTGTACACTGTTAACAGATGTCTTTTGGTGATGTGGTTCCTTAGATGGAGTCCAGTGAATATGGTTCCATATTGTGATAATAGTGGTGTTCTGTCTTGAAAACTATCTTTTTTATTTTGTTTATTATTACTGTGAAGCTTTCCTTGCAGTAAAATATTCTTAAAACTATTGCAATGTTTTTCATTGATTTGTCATATCGCCAAGAATATTGCTATTGTGATGTTTTAAAACCATAATGTCCACCCCTATGGGTATCTTGTGCATTTTACTAACTTCTATTTCTTCTTGCAGGTTTTTGACTGTCATTATTTAGTTGATGAAGTGAAGTACACTCACAATGGATGTCCTATTTTAAAAGAAGACACAGTCAAGCTTCGACTGTACAGGTATAGATTTAGTATCAGTATCTGAGATAAAAAAAGACTTAAAAATGAGTCACTGTCTACTTGTCCCTTAATAGGTATGAGCTAATGTGAACTGTTTTTTTTAATTTATTTTAGGTTTTCTGAGACTGAGACCTACAGTGAAGTGTTCTCACTTCATGTTGAGATCATGGAGCCTGACTGTAATATAATAAAGTTGGGGCCTCAAACTCTACAGGTTCCTGAGTTCTATGGCCTTTCCAATGTGCTGGATGGTAATATTGTATCTTTTAACTACGAGCATCGATCCAACATAGAGTGCACAGTTAGAGTGTTGACCCCTGAATCTCATCTACCTGGACATGGTCAGCTGGTCACTGGGGAACCTGACAAGTTAGAGGGGCCAAGAGGAGATGAGCCAGATAGCTTTGTATCTATCCGGCAACAATTAGGTACGGCAACTTTATAATACAGCTCTGGAAAAAATTAAGAGTTTCTGAATCAGTTTCTCTGATTTTGCTATTTATAGGTATATATTTGAGTAAATTAATGTTGTTGTTTTATTCTATAAACTGTGGGTAACTTTCCCCAAATTCCAAATAATGCAAAGAAAACAAGTTTATATTCATACAGTTTTAAGAGTTTAGAAATCAATATTTGGTGGAATAACCCTGTTTTTTAATCACAGTTTTTATGCATCATGGCATGTTCTTCTCCACCAGTTTTACACACTGCTTTTGGATAACTTTATGCCACTCCTAGTGCAAAATGTCAAGCTTGTAATCATCCATCGTCCTCTTGATTATATTTCAGAGGTTTTCAATGTAGTAAAATCAAAGAAACGCATAATTTTTAAGCGGTCTCTTATTTTTTCCAGAGCAACAGTAACTTTAGACATACCAACAACAGACACAAATAATTTTGCCTCTCTTTATCCTTTTATCCCGTAGAATGAAACAGGCTTTTTTGTTACTGTACCTTTACAGTATCTTTTAAAGCTTACATGTTTCCATACTATATTAAACATTAGTATTCCACTATATCAGTCCCAAACATTGATTAAACATTAATTTAGTCATTTTTCTTTGAAAAAAATAATTCTTAAAAAATATTTTAGAATTAATTTGCATTTTTTTTATTTGGTTTTTAGATAATAAAGCCAGAGCCAACTGCAAAAGTGAAAGTTGTTTGAAAGGCCTGAAGTTGGTGAAGATCACAAAAGTGTCCTGTGAAGAATTCTTAATGATGGGCATTCGCTATCAGCACATTACTCCTCCATCCCCTGACATTGATTACATTGCTATCAGACTGGACCTTACAGACACCAGGAGCAGGAGCATATTCCAGGTATATAGGACAACAGCATGGCTCACTATTTGATATACAGTATAGCGAACAGTGAGAAAAATAAGTGTTATCTAAACATTTGTGGTATTAATAAATGAGTGTGTGTCTGTTTCAATCATCTTGTTGCACGCAGTCTGAGCAAGCCTGGATTCCTGTGACAATTAAAGGTGCTGTCCCAAACCAGCTGCCCAAGCCAGCCTTTATGTCCATGTTCATCCTGGAGGTGGACCAGTTCATCCTGACTCCATTCTCTACAGCCGCTCTGGATGCAATAGATGCTGAGACTCCTAAGAACAGGCTGGTGTTCAATATAACCAAACCACCCAGCGAAGGCTTCATCACACATCTGTCTGACCACACAAAGCCCATCTCGTCCTTCACCTGGACCGACCTCAACGACATGCTCATCAGCTACCAGCCCCCGAATTCCAGCCATACGCAACGCAGGAACTATGAGGTGCTGTCTGTTTACCCAATGCCTATTTATACTAATATTAACACACTGATGTTTGTGCATTTGTGATTATTATTGGGTTTTGGACAAGACCACCATTCTCACATTCTCATACCTGTCTGAACTTTGGTGTGAAATGGACTTTGGGTGAATTAAAACATGATAAAAAGTACTTACCTTTGTTAAACAGCCCACCTCCGCTCTCCAGCAGGCATTAAAAAAAAGGGTAAGATGGCACATGCTTTGCATCTGCAGATAACTCACTTTTTCCACTATTATTCAGGCTCAAAGTAGCTCCGCACTTCATTGGTAGGATCTGAAGAGCTCTGATATTTAAAACGATGCATTTAAAAATGTAAAACTGTACTGTTTACACCCCTTAGCGTAGGTAAATCTCTGAGTGCCATCATCTTAAATTTAAGTCACAGTAAGTCAACGGTCAATCACGAATAGTAAAACATTTTGAGCAATGTTTATGTAATTTGTAGTTGGTTCTTTGCATTCTAATATCGACAGTAAGCAGATATTTTCTTGAGGTTTGACTTATTGTGACTTAAATTTAAAATGGCGGTGTCCTGAGATTTACCTGTGCTATGGGATGTAAACAGTGGCTTTTAATAAACATCTTGTGTACTTTTAAAGTTCTTAATGCCTCGTTTTACATATAAGGGCTCTCCTAATCCTACCAATGAAGTGTGGAGCTATTTTGAGCCTGAATAACAGTGGAAAAAATTGATCTGCAGGTGCAAGTCATATCCCATCTCACTTATTCTAAAAGCCCATTTGGGCAAAGTGCTCAAAAACTTTTCATCATGTTTTAATACACCCAAAGTTCACCAGAGTTCTCCTTTAAGACTACATTAGTTAATACCTATTTAAAAAAAAAAAGAAATACAGTTAATTTCCTTGGGAATATATTCAAATAAATGACATATACTCTGTAAACGCTTGAGTTCAAGCAAGGCCTGGTAGTGGGAGTCAAATGGATTGAACACTCCATTTGACTCCCATTTCCAAAATTGTAAGGGCATTCAAATTTCCCAGATTCACTGTGTCACATGGGACATACTGGGAACAGACAGCAAAGTGGGTAATAATGATTGTGACCAGCAGTGTCTGGCTAGAATTATCCATGCAGACAAACAACTCTGGTAGAAATCTCATCCATATTCAAAGCAAGACTTATACTATTTTCTCTCCCATGAGTTTTCGCATTTTAGAGTTTAGATGTCTAGAAAGCATATCGTTGCTGTCCATTGAAAAACAAGTATCTCCATTTCTGTTGATTTTTAATTTACTACATAATATGAAATTGACTGAAATTAACTCCCTTTACACTGACTTCCATTGAAAGTTAAGAGGGTTTTGTGTCTGTAAATGTTGTCTAACTCTAGCCTTTACTCTGCTAGGTAGAGTTTGAAGTCCATGATTTCTACTTTGAGAAGAGCCAGCCTGTGATGGTACACATGTCAGTCAGGACAGCAGACACCAACGCTCCAAGAGTGTCATGGAATATGGGTGGGTATTAAGTCTATGTAGCTCCTTACAGTGTTGTTGTTATAATTTTACATAACAGTTAATTGCTGGCTATTTTGGGATGTCCATAGGTCTTAGTCTTTTGGAAGGTCAATCACGTCCCATAACATGGGATCAGCTCCAGATTGTGGATAATGATGATTTGAAGGCTGTGAGGATCATCACTGTGGACGGCTTACAGCATGGAAGACTGACTCTCAGAGGTGTGTGGTTATGATTAGCTGACAATAAATATATTTATAACCCCAAACCAGAAAATGTTGGGACGGTATGGAAAATGCATTACATTTTCTTTGACTTGTATTTTATTGCAGAGATTATGAACCCAACATATTCAGGTTTAGTCTGCTTAACTTAATTTCATTCGATAAAATACATCCATTCCTGCATTTTAGGGCTGCAACACATTCCAAGCAAAGTTGGGCCAGTAAAGCATTTTCCACTTTGTTATGCGATTTTTTTTTTCTCACACCACTTGCTTTGGCACCAAGAAATAAATGATGTGTCTTGGGTGTTAATTCTTCCCATTCTGGGGCCGTCATCTCATTTTGTATTTTAAATTCAATTTAAATTTCCATTCACAATTTCCTGTTGGGGACGGGTCAGGACTACAGACAGGCATTTTAATAATTTTCTCATGCCTTTGTTTCAAACTAAAGAAGCATCATTGCTCCTCAAAAACTCTTTGAACAAAATCATGGCTATAAACACCTGTTGGCATCACCTGTTTGAAATCACATCATAATGAATTTGTATTTTTTTGTTTGCCTCATTACTAGCTCTAAACTACTCCCTTCCCACCAACTCTTTTGGAGTGTGTTTCAAGCCTGAAATGCAGGAATGGATGTTTATTATTAAAGGAAATAGAGCTCTGGAAAAAAGTAAGAGACCACTTAAAAATGATGAGTTTCTTTGATTTTACCAAATTGAAAGGAAGATGGATGATCACAAGCCATCAAACCAAGCTGAACTGCTTGAATTTTTGCACCAGGAGTAAAGGCATAAAATTATGAACAAGATGACAAGATGCATGAAAACTGAGATTAAAAATCTGGGTTATTCCACTAAATATTGATTTCTGAACTCTTAAAACATTATGAATATGAACTTGTTTTCTTTGCATTATTTAAGGTCTAAAAGCTCTGCATCATTTGTATATTTTCTGCAAATAAATGCTCTAAATGACAATATTTTTATTTGTAATTTGGGAGAAATATTGTCTATAGTTTATAGAATAAAACAACAATGTTCATTTAACATAAACCTATAAATAGCAAAATCAGAGGAACTGGTTCAGAAACTGAAGTGGTCACTGTATAGTTGACCAGGCTTTGAAATAAAAGTCAAAATAAATATAAGAAACAGTGTTTTTTTATTTTCCATACTGTCCTGACTTTTAACAGCTTTGCGGTTATAGTTCCAAACAGGACCAGTTTTTGTTGTTGGTGGTTAATCTTTATTGGCCAATTTTAGGTGGGAAAGGATTCATGTTCACTGTAAGTGACATCAAGGCTGGAGTGGTGCGCTATCATCATGATGACAGTGACACCACCAAAGACTTCGTGATCTTTCGGATCACTGATGGTCGCCACCAGACCAGACATAAATTCCCCATCAACATCCTCCCCAAGGACGACAGCCCACCTTTCCTCATTACCAATATGGTGCTGGAGCTCTCTGAGGGACAGACAGCACTCCTGAGAGGGTCGATACTGCAGGCCTCAGATATGGACTCCAGTGATGATTACATCATGTTCAACATCACTAGGCCTCCTCAAGCAGGAGAGATCATGAAGATGCCAGGTCCTGGAATCACAGGTAAAAAACAGGTTTATTCCTCTTTTATTTATCATTCTCTTAACTCTGACTATTTTTTTACATCTTGGAATTTTCATGTTTTTTTGTAGGCCATCCTGTAACACGTTTCCTCCAAAAGGATATTTTCCATTCCATCATCTACTACAGGCATTTTGGGAATGAAGTGTTTGATGACTCTTTTGAAGTGGTTTTATCTGACTTCCATGATCCACCAAATCTCTCAGACCCTCAGGTACAATGTTTTTTATATTGATAATATTTTATAGTTTAATATAGGGCCTTATAGAGTAGGGCTGCAAAATATATCAATTAAGCATCATCATTGCGATGTGTGCATGCGCAATAGTCACGTTGCAGGACGTGCGATGTCACTTAAGGCAATTAAATCAAACACATCATGTTGCAGATAGATACACAGCGTCGTCTCTGTGTCTGTGTGATTGACAGGCTGCTGCTGCCTTAGAAGCACAAGGGGGAGGCAGGAGTAAATAAGAGGTAACCACATGGTTGGGCATGTGTTTGTAAACGCACATCTTAAAAGCTGTGCACCTCAGTCCAGCACAGTTTTGCACAAATATTTCTAGTTATAGCTGAATTCACGCTTTTAATCCCAGAAAAACGCTCTTATTTACCTTTTAAAAGCTATTAAATGCCTGATTAAAGGGACGATTACTGTTGTTTTGCTGTTTTCTTCGGGTTTTGAGTGCTCGGCACTGACTCAGCCCTTGATTGGTCCAGGCGCGAGTGGGGGTGGGGCTGGTGACATCATGGGCCCTGCATTGTTTAATATCGTCAAACCATTTTCCATGTAAAATTGTTTACATATCGTGGAGGGGAGGTAGGAGGGAGGTCTTATAAAGACAGGTGGAAGCTGGTGATTGGTTGAGATACTAGTGATGAGCATTGGAGTTTCCTACTAGAACTAGGGCTGAAGCTTAAAGTCCTGTAATTTAAGATCTACAAATGCTCCTGTTTGATAAGTGGAGCTGATAAAAAGTAGCTTTAGAAACAAGAAGGTTGTTGTAATATTATGATATAACTGAATTTCCAACCAGTGTCATTAATTTAGCCTTGATGCAGATATTCTGTTTATTTGTTTGCAGAGCATAGTGATTCAAATCCAGCCTGTTCCAGATCAGCCACCCCAAGAGGTCCCAGGATCCTCACGCTACCTGGTAGTCAAAGAAACAGATGTGGTGTACCTGACCAAGCAGCAGCTGCACTTTGTTGATCTGGAGTCTCCAGACTGTGAGCTTACCTATACTGTCACCACTCCACCTCTCTTCAGCACCACCTATGGGTAGGTGCATATACGTTATTGGCTATAATACATTCTGGCATTTGAAATACAATAGAAGATAATATTATTTTTGTCATTGTGCAAATACAATCAATTACGTTGTGGATTATCACAACAAATAAGGAATAGAATACGCTGTATTAATACTGTATTAATACTGTATACAAATACTGTCTCCGATGCAATATTTTATATTTTAATATTTTTTATTTTTATTCAATATTCAATGTAAATGTAAGTGTAGAGGCATAGTCATATATTTATAATTTTAAATTAAGTAGAATTTTTAAATAATTGCTTAATAATAATAATAATAATAATAATAATAATAATAATAATAATAATAATAATAAAATTGCAGCTCAAAGTGCTGTACATACAAACAGGTGAACAAAAAAAACAGTACAATTCTGAAAAATAACAAAAAACAAGTAAATAAAAACAATTACGGTTATTATGTTAAATAAAGTAATTGACAATTAATGTAAGACACAATCAAAAAAAAATAAAAAAAAACAAAAAGTTATATAGAAATGCAATGTAAAAACTGCAAGGTAAAACATAAAATTATTAAAATAGATATTTTTATTTTACTTTACAATATGATAGTATATGATATTTTAATAGTAATAAACACTGTTAAATGTTAAGTAACGTCTCAACTACCGGTAATTGTTAGTGCTAAATTGTATTGCTTAACAATGTTGCAAGTAATAATGACTTTTACAAGTTCCAATGTATAATTATCCAAACATTCTGTCGTTAGTACTGTACTGTTTAACTCACTCTCATTGTAAAGTGTTACTAAAATTTGTTTGTATGTATTTCTTGTTTGTTCACAGAGGTGCTGATGCAGGGAGGCTGTTCCTGGTTGACAGCATCCCAAAATTTACAAAGGATCCCAATGCCCCTGTGCTTAGACTTTTCACACAGGTATAATAAACTGGCAATTCCCCTTTTTCACAGGCATTTTAGGGTGAATTTGCGCTCTAATGGCATTCTTTCTTCAAAACAGCATGCAGTCAACTACATGAAGGTGGCCTACATGCCCCCTATCCATGACATCGGCCCTTACCCTCAGCACATCGCGTTTGTGCTCTCTGTGACAAGCCAGCATGGACGGACCACCACGGGAATCTGTTTCAACATCACAGTGCTGCCAGTAGACAACCAGACCCCAGAGGTAACCCACAATCACCTAAAAGAAAAATAAAAAAAATAGTGATACTGATGAAATGCTGGATAAGGCTTTTTGGTAACTGCCAGTGTTATCAATGTTAAGGTACTGATATTACGAAATTATAAAAATCGCGTTAGGAACAACATGGCAGTTAGGTCCTGTATTATTTGTGCAAATAATACATAATATATGCTTTGCCCAGTAATGCAGAGCTAAGAAACAAATGGTTAGAATTTATCTGTGAAACACCACCAGCAAAGTACAATTGAGATAGATAGTTGTATGTTTAGAAATTTTTTACCTACTGGACATGGACTATCTAATACTTTGTGTAACTATGAGTTTACATAGGATCTCCGGTGGATTCAGTGTTTTACAGAGACTCGGTCAGTGGCTGAACTGCACTCGGCAGGGCAATACACATGTTGTAAAGTAACATATGACATTGCAAAGTCTGTTATTAGTGTAAAGATGTCTTTATTTTAAAATGTTTCTGTTGTCTGTCTCGCTGGTGTCGCAGTGCTGTTAGCCAATCAGAGGTGATATGTTTGCATGTTTGAATATTCATGAACAAGAGTCGAAATCCTATTGTTTCTCCACCCCCACTCATCCACCAGACTAAAGCAGCGTTATAGCGGATCACTTTTTTCCACAAAAAACAGCTCGCAGGGCAATCATTCATGCTAGAGACCACAACTAGACACTTTAATATAAATGAAAAAACGATGTAATGAGACCTTTAAAAATGTCTGGTCATTGTGCACTTAAGCAAAACTACAGACCTCAAATGTGAATTGATATTAGTTACCAACTAATCTTTGCTGCCTCTCAGGTACACATAAACCAGCTAACAGTGGATGAGGGAGGAGAATGCTGGGTAAGCGTGGACCACCTGCAGCTGACTGATATGGACTCACTGGAGGACTCTCTACGTGTGGAGATAAAAAGAAGGCCTCAACATGGAGAGGTGTATCTGGATGGTGCCCCCTTGAGTCAAGGCCAGACTTTCACTGTTTGGGATCTGAAAAACTTAAAAGTTAGGTCAGATATGGCAGTATTTTGTTCAAAGATTTTGTACTGATTTGCATATTCACATATTCTGCTTAATCTATATTTTAATACAGTGTTTTAACATTTACTTAGGATGATGATTATTGTGCATTCTCCTCCACAGATATCACCACGATAGTTCAGAATCAGATCAAGATAGTATAGAATGCATAGCAACTGATGGAGTGAATTCGGTTGAGTTTGTTCTGCCTATTAAGGTAACAGAGTTTACAAAATGTAAACTTATCATTCAGACATTTATATATATATATATATATATATATATATATATATATATATATATATATATATATATATATATATATTCGTCCAACACATTTCAATATATTGACAGGTCACCCTAGTGAATGATGAAGTGCCAGTGGTGGTGGCAGATTTGAAGCCTCTTCTGGAGTGTGCAGAGGGACAGGACGTTGTGATCACTGCAGAGTATATCTATGCAACAGATGCTGATAGTGACGACAGCAGGCTCACCTATATGATTGCCCGTCAGCCTTTTTATGGCGTAGTGCTGAGAAATGGCATCGTGGTAGACAGGTTTATTCAAGAGGATTTAAAGGCTGGGATCATCACCTACAAACACACAGGTAATACAGATAAAGACTAAAATGGATTAAACAGTTTGCATATTGACCTCTAGACCTTTATTCTGATTTTAGTGTTACAAAATGATTTGTGTGATATTTTAGAAACACTGTGGGATGGTTTCCCGAACAGGGATTAAGCTTAATCTTGGGCTAAACAGCATTTTATATGGAGATTTTTTTATTGGAAAGAAAATATAGTTTGCACACCCATTTTTGACACAGAAGCAAAAGAATATTGAACATGGGAATGAACATGGAGATGCAGATACAGATACAGCTCTGGAAAAAATAAGAGATCAATTAAAAATGGTGGGTTTATTTGATTTTACCAAATTGAAAACCTCTGAAATATAATCAAGTTAAAGATGGATGATCACAAGCCATCAAACCAAGCTAAACTGCTTGAATTTTTGCACCAGGAGTGTCATAACGTTATCCAAAAGCAGTGTGTAAAACTAGTGGAGGAGAACATGCCAGGATGCATATGAATGCTCTAAATGACAATATTTTTGTTTGGAATTTGGGAGAAATGTTGTTATTTTTTTCCAGAGCTGTATATCCTGTAGAATTACCTAGGAATATAAATGGAAAGCTGGAACAGAGTTGATGTATAAAGGGGTATAAATTGCACAGTATATTTTTTTGTTGAGCAGTGGAACTGTGTTCTCTGGAATGATTGTGTGTTATCCAGTATTTTTAGGTGGGGAGCTGGTGATGAAGAAGGTTAGGGTGGTCATCATACATCAGAATGACTTCACGAATGGTCTTGTCACTTACAATACAATCTAATTTGCACATCAGTGCTTCAAAATTGAGTAGAAAACCTTCCCTGGACAGTAGAGTCAGTTTCTCCAACAAAAGGAGGATGAACTCCTTGATTTAATACTCTTGATTTTAGAAGAAACATTGAGGGAGTGGGTGTCCTAATAATTGTGTTCATATAGTAAGCTTATAGCCTATTTATGTTTGTGGTTTCATCAGTTTCAATAATAAATGTTATGGGTTGTCGTACTAATTTAAATGATTTTGAATTTAGTACCTTGTTTTCTTTAAGGAGAGGAGATTGGATTGCTCCCTCGTCACGACACTATCACGTTCGTGATCTCTGATGGACAATCAGATCTAGGTCCCTCCTGCTGCTATGAGAAAACTCAAGGGTTTAAAGGATCACCTCACCTTGAGGACTCCCTACCAGTCTATGACCTCAACATTACTGTTTATCCCATGGACAACCAACCTCCATCTATTACTATTGGTATCCTTAATTCTCTTAACACTCATCGTTTGATGATTTCTGATTTTAGTTGCATTCAATTTTACTTTTATAAATTTAATTGTGAATGAATTAAAATGAGAATATTCAGAATATAATTACTTTATTACTTTAATTCTTAATGAAGATTTCTTTCACCCTCCTCAGATGCAGTGTTTGGGGTGAATGAAGGTGGCTCTGCTTCTGTCTCATCGACTCATTTAAAAGTGACTGATCAGGACACACTTCTAGAGGACCTGCAGCTCATTCTGATCTCTCCACCACAGTTTGGCTACATCGAAAACATCCTGCCCACCCCAGGGTTTGAGAAGAGCAACATGGGCATCAGTATCGGTCAGTACTGTGTGACCAATATGTTTTTTATACAATAAGAGCAAATATCAGAACTGAAATCTAAGCTAAACCATAGGGTATACTTGTGTTATGTTATTTTTAAGAATGTCAACGCTTAATGACAATGCAGGAGCACTTTGTAGTGCTATAATTACAGACTGTAGTTTCCTGTTCTTCTGGGGGTTCTGTGGGGTCCTGAACTTTGAGGAACAGAGTGGAGTAAAAGAAGCATAATAAAATATGCAGAGAAACACTACCGACTATGGTTTGTAATTAATATACAGTTTGCAAAAAAAATAAGAGACCACTTCAGTTTCTAAATCGGTTTCTCTGATTTTACTATTTTAGCAAAAAAAATGAGTAAAGCGAAAGATTGCTGTTTTATTCTATAAACTACGGACAACATTTCTCCAAAATTCCCCCCAAAAAAATTGTCAATTAGAGCATTTATTTGCAGAAAATGAGAAATTGCTGAAATAAAAAAGATGCTCAAATAATGCAAAGACAATTAGTTCATATTCATAAAGTTTTAATAGTTCAGAACTCAATATTTGGTGGAATAACCCTGATTTTTAATAACAATTTTCATGCATCTTGGCATGTTCTCCTCCACCAGTCCTACACACTGCTTTTAGATAACTTTATGCCACTCCTGTTGCAAAAATTCAAGCAATTCAGCTTGGTTTGATGGCTTGTGATCATCCATCTTTCTCTTGATTATATTCCAGAGGTTTTCCATTTGGTAAAATCAAAGAGACTCATAATTTTTAAGTGGTCTCTTATTTATTTCCAGAGCTGTATGTTATTATTTTTGTATTATTATATTGTCCTTTATAAGAATAGAAGTGCTCCTATATGCTCAGTGGAGCTGAGGCATTGTAGTAGGACAGTGAGTGTAGTAGGGGTGGTGGTCATGATATTGCCACTTAACTGTGTAGTATTATGTGTAAAATAAAATACTATATATGATGTCCATCACTTACCAACATGTTTGGCTCTCACATGTTCTGTCTCTCAGCCTCGTTTTCCTACAGGGACGTGCTGAATGGACACATAAACTATGTGCAGTCCAGACACCAACGGATTGAACCCACTGCTGATCAGTTCATGCTGTGTGTCTCTGATGGCAAACACCAGTCCTCTGCTAAACCCTTCTACATCATCATCAATCCAACTAATGATGAAACTCCAGACTTCTTGGCTAGGAACTTTACTGTGAGTTAAGAACAATGCTGGAGCTAAACTATGTAGAGATATAGAGATGAATTTGTGATCATGAATAAAACATGCATTATAGATTATTGTCGTGGTGTAAGGGTGATCATGATATTTTACGCTAGTGAAAATGGAGGTATGTTTTACAGGTCCGTGAGGGAGATATGAAAGAGTTGGATCCTTCCATTATTAACGCCGTGGATCTGGATGTTCCCAGAGATCGTTTAACCTTCAGCATTGTTCAGCAGCCCCGGCATGGTGCTATCATGGGTAGGCTGCATGGTAATGAAGTGGCCCATTACAAAAGATCTGCCCAAAAGCTTGGAACTGAGGTCTATGTGCAAGACTTCACAATGGAAGATCTCAGAAATGGTACTGGTTTATATTTTCAAATGCTTATTGTGGACATTCTACATTCCACAAATATTTTATTACTGCATTATTAGTTTTTGTCTTGTAAAACAATCTGTATCATTTATAGTCAATGGCATATGAGTATAATCTATTCACAGTATCTTCTGTAATGCATCCCATGGTTTGACACCTTGTGATTTGAATGAATTACAACCTATGTCTCCTCCTCAGGAATGGCTCTAATGTATATGCATGATGACTCAGAGAGTGAGCTGGATGGCTTCATTATTCAGCTCTCTGATGGGAAGCACCAACTACAGAGACACATGTTGGTGAAAGTGTTGCCTGTCAATGACGAGGAGCCCCACATTATTCGGTATGAATGCAAAACATGTATAGACATGCTTTCTTTTCCTGTATTAGACTTGTTCCTCTAAATATAAAAAGAACACATTATGGTGATATAATTAAGCAATAATACGATTGGTTTGGTTATAAACACTCTGCAAGTTAAAATAGTTCCATAGCTTTTCTGTTTGGCTTGTAAGCGCTGGTTTACCTGCTAGGTTACCTGTATGTGGTGGAGTAATACATAGAAAGCTTCGGTCACAGTGCATTACCGGCTGATAATGGCACTCACAGAAAACTCTTTAGCAAATCACATTGCAGGGTCAAAACTAACTGTGGTATAATTACCTCTGATAGTGCTATACATAAAGAAAAACAATAATCCACAATATGGTATGTGGCACAGGAAGTTTATCTTGATTTACAGTTGTTAGGTTCAATCAAATCATTTATAAATTGGCAACAAAATACAATGTCATAAAGTTTAACAATGTTTAATACATGTTTTTGTTAATCATCTTAATAAATAGTTAATTTTTTTCATCAAGCAATTAAAACAAAATACATATATATATACTAAGAGAGAGAGAGACATGTCATCTGCTGGTGTTGATCCACTGTGTTATATTATCAAGTCTAAATTCAATGCAGTGTTTTCCTGGAAAATCTTACAGCACTTCATGCTTCCATCTGCTGACAACTTGTATGGAGATGTGGATTTCATTTTCCAGCAGGACTTGGCACACTGCCCACTCTGCCAAAATTACTATTGATCCATATAATATTCTAATTTTCTAAAACACTGATTTTGGGTTTTCATTGGCTGTGAGCCAAAATCATCAACAATAAAAGAAATAAACACTTAACATAGATCTCTCTGTGTGTAATACATGTATATGATATATATACATTTCTCCCATATGAGATTTGTGGTTGCATAAAGATAAAAATACTTTTTAATACAAATTTTAGAATTTGTTGGGTGAGTTAGTCCACTATATGCCAAAAGTTTTGGGACGGCTGCTCGTTCATTGTTTCTTCCAAAATCAAAGATATTAAAAAAGAGTTTATTGGAGTAACTGTCTATACTTTCCAGGGAAAGCTTTCTACTATATTTTATAGAATTGCAATGCAGATTTAATAACATTTAGTGACATCCCTAACTCATCCCAAAATGTGTGGATGGAGCACCATTCTTCCAAAAAAAAAAAAAAAAGCAGCTCAATTCCTGGGGTGGGGGGGGGGGGGGGGTTATAGTCCTCTAGAGTCTAGACCACACTTGATATTATATATGGTGCCAACAGGCTTATGTGTATCTGTCCATCAAGTTCATGCATTCATTAGAAAGGGACATACACTGCATGTGCATACTTTACTGTGTGATTTAACTCCAACACTTTATAAGTAACTTAGATGATTAGAATTCACCACTAGAAGCATTAAACTTGGTTTTTAAAACAAATTGTGATAAAGTGAGTCAATGACCTGCGTTAATGCCTTTGTATTTGTGTGTACTGCAGGAATACTGGGATTGAGGTTGAAGCAGGAGAATCTAGACTCATTTCCAGTGCTGTCCTCAGTGCTCATGATAATGATACTCCTTCCAGTGCTATTATCTACGTGTTTGAGAGCATTCCCACTCATGGCCTACTTCAGATCAAGGTTAGTGCATGAAGCATGTTAAAAAAAACAAAGGTCACTCATTATCCATGTTGTAATGAACTACAGCTCTGGAAAAAATAAGAGATCATTTAAAAATTGAATTTCTTTGGTTTTACCAAATTGAAAACCTCTGGTATATAATCAAGAGAAAGATGGATGAGAACAAACCATCAAACCAAGCTGAACTGCTTAATTTTTTGCATCAGGAGTGGGATAAAGTTCTCCAAAAGCAGTGTGTAAGACTGGTGGAGGAGAATATGCCAATCATTTTCTGAAAAAAATAAACGCTCTAAATTACAATGTTTTTTTTTTTGGAATTTGGGAGAAATGTTGTCCGTAGTTTATAGAATAAAACAACAATGTTTATTTTACTCAAACATATACCTATAAATAACAAAATCAGAGAAACGTATTCAGAAGCTGAAGTGGTCTTTTTTTCAGAGCTGTATATTATATTTTAAACTGTTACAAAAGTGTAAAACCTGCTATGTTTTAGCAGTTACAGATGTCACATAGCGTGTATCATATGATACCACTATACAAACAGCTGTGGTGATTTCTCAGGCAGGCCTGGACTGGGTGGATGTATCAGCAGGAATGAACTGCTCTCAGGAGGATCTGGATATGAACCTGCTGCGATATGTACACACTGCTCAGCCTGGAAGTCACACGCAAGACCAGTTCGTCTTCCGTCTACAAGATGGACGGAACCGTTCCCCTGCACAGCACTTCCACATCTCACTAAAGGAGCTGGGAAAAGGTAATCAAGACCAGATTTTGATCTAAGGAAAAGATGCACATGCACACTCCAGCTCTAAGCATCTTACTAAAAGTTACTTTATGCACAGTATTAGCAATAAGCAAGTTAAAAATGCATGAAATGAACTTCTAACATTTAAAATGAACATGTGGTAAGACATGAGTTACATAATGTATAACAGCAGTCTTTACCTTCACACAGGCTCTAGATTCAACCCAAATGATCAGAGATGTATAGTACCAAAATAGAACTACATCACTACTGTACTTATGTATTAAAATAGGTACTTATAGTATATAATTATTTAAGTACTTATAAGAAGACACACATGCTCCAGTTCTGCCTTTCACTCTGCAAGTCTTCTTTCTGTAACACAATATTGTACTTTTACTTTTAGTCCTTGAGTGGTACATATTTACAACAAACTACTTGCAATACTTAAGTACACAAAATACAGCTCTGGACAAAAATAACAGACCACTTATGAGTTTCTTTGATTTTACCAAATTGAAAACCTCTTGAATATAATCAAGAGGAAGATGGATGATCTCAAGTCATCAAACCATGTTGAAATGTTTACATTTTTGCACCAGGAGTGGCACAAAGTTATCCAAAAGCAGTGTGTAAGACTGGTGGAGGAGAACATACCAAGATGAAAACTGTGATTAAAAACCAGGATTATTCCACCAAATATTGATTTCTGAACTCTTAAAGCTTTGTGAATATTAACTTTCCTTTTGCATTATTTGAGGTCTAAAAGCATTGCATCTTTTTTGTTATTTCAGCCATTTCTCATTTTCTGCAAATAAATGCTCTAAATGACAATATTTTTATTTGGAATTTTGGAGAAATGTTGTCCGTAGTTTATAGAATAAAACAACAATGTTAATTTTACTCAAACATAAACCTATAATAGCAAAATCAGAGAAATTTATTCAGAAACTGAAGTGATCTGAAGTGATTAATTTTTCCAAAGCTGTATGTGGTTTATACATCTCTACTAATGATCCACACCTGAAACATATTAGTGATTAAAACTCATTGATTTTAAACTCTCAAATGTTAGCATATGTTTTTTAATACAATGGATTAGCACTTCTCCACATCAATGGTGATTTCAGATGTATCTGTCAAGACTTTATAACTGGTATCATAATAAGGTTTGTGTCGAACATGCTTGTTCTTCAGGTGACATAGCATTGTTTGTAAAGCCACTGCGAGCCAGCCGTGGAGAACACATTGTGATCACCACTGATGTCCTGCTGGCTGTGGATGGTGCTGATAAGCCAGAGGAGCTGCTGTATGTAGTCACAGTGCCTCCAGCACACGGCCACGTGGAGTACATTAAACACACTGGCTTTCCCATCGACTCCTTCAGCCAGCTTGATGTGGCAGCTAATCTGGTGTGCTATGTCCATGACAACAGAGCTACGTCACCCAGAGAGACACTACAGTAAGCAGAATACAGTTGTTCCTCAATGGTGTTGGTAAAGAAACTGTTACTATATCTTTTAATATGTAGAGTACTAGTCAAACTTCTTTACACACCTTAACTTCAGTGGTTCTTCATTATTTTACAATCTTTTACATCATACAAGTCATCCAAACTATGAAGATATATGGATTAATAAGTAAAAACAAATTTATAGAAACCAGAATGTGTTTCAAATTTTAGATTTAAAGATTAAAGTAGACACCTTTGCCTAGATGACAACTTTGCACATCTTTGCATTTTCTAAGTAAGCTTTATGAGTTAGTAACCTAACTTTCAGTTAACAGCTGTGCTGAACTTGACAAGAGTTAATTACTTGGATTTCTTGTCCTCAGGTAGAGTTGGTGTACAGTGAGTAGCCCTACTTGAGTAATATTCTAATCCATATTATGACAAGAACATTCTTTAAGAAATGAAGAACTTTAAAAGTATCCTCAAGCGCAGTCACAAAGACTATCAAAAACATTATGATGGGGCTCCGAGTGGTCCAGCAGACTAAGCGCTGCCACTATAATCAGGAGATTGCCTGTTCAAATCCCGTTCATGCAGCTTGCCATCAGCTACCAGAGCCCTGAGGGAGCACAATTGGCCTTGCTCTCTCTGGGTGAGTACATGGCGCTCTCTCGGTACATCAGTCCAAAGGATGTTGTTGATTAGCACAAGGCGTCTGTGAGCTGATGTATTGGAACCGAGTCGCTGCGCTTTCATCCGAGTGCACTGTGATGCTACTCAGCAATGCTGCTTCGGCAGCAGTTGGAAAAAAAGAGGCGGTGGTTGACTTCACATGTATTGGATGTGGCATGTGCTAGTTTTTACCCTCCTGGTGTTGGGGCATTACTTGTGATAGGGGGAGTCCTAATGAGTGGGTTGGGTAATTGTCTGTTTAAATTAGGGGGAGAAAATAGGAAAAAAATAGAAATAAGTCTATTAAAAAAGAAACATTATGATGAAACTGGCTCTCATCAGGACCGCCCCAGGAAAGGAAGACTAAAAGTTACCTCTGTTGCACAGGATAAGTTCATCAGTTACCAGCCTCAGAAATCACAAGTTAACAGCACCCCAGATAAAAGTCTCTTAAATGCTGCACAGAGTTTTTTAGTTTGTTTAACACTTAATTTTACTACAAGATTCTGTGTTATCATTTATAGTCTGGATAACTACATTATTTATATACAAGGTAGGATAAAATATATAAAAAAAGAAAAACACTGAATGAGAAGGTCTGTCCAAACTTTTCACTGGTACTATCTGTTAAAAAAAAACAAAAACATTATTGTCCAGCTATACAGTTTGGTGGCCTATGTCTGCAAGTACTGCATACTGCTGTACTGATTTGTGTGTCTTTGCATGCATTATGCTTAAGCTCTACATCTTTCTAATGCCTTGTTCCTTCTAATCTGTTTCTAGGTTTGTCATCAGCAACGGAAAATCCACACGTAATGGTACTCTAGAGATTTTGGTGGAGATGACAGACAGGATTCTGCCTACACTAGTTCAGAAAACTGATCTACGTGTTCCTCAGGGTTCCACCATCACCATAACCCCTGATAACCTTCAGCTGACGGACCCAGACACCCCTCCCCATTCTCTGATCTTCAGGCTGGTCCAGCCACCTCAGTATGGTCAACTGATAGTGAAAGGAGTCTCAATAACTGCAGGAAGTAACTTTACCCAGCAGAACGTTCAGGATCTGGATGTGGCATACAGGCACTCTGGTGGAGCTTCTCAGATTGATCGTTTTATATTCACTGCTGCTGACAGCACTGATAGAGGCTTCCTGGTGGACGGGAAGGTGCAGAGGGAACCAGCATTCTTCACCATACAGGTGAATACTGTACCGTAAATGTTATATATTTTTTATATCATATTGTGTGTAAAACTGTGATTAACCATACATACCGTGTGTGTGTGTGTGTGTGCTCAGATTGAAACTTTAGACAGCTCTGCCCCCAGAGTGATGGTACTGGAGACTCTGTGGAAAGTGGAGCTTCTTAAAGATGGGCGTTATGGAATCTTTATCTCATCAAGAGAGCTGAAGGCTCAGGATGCAAACTCTGCAGATGAGGACCTCATCTTCCATATACTTAGAGTACCTTTCTTTGGTTACTTGGAGAATGCTACCAATGGTAAAAGAAATATAAAAAATGCCTGAATTCATAGTTTCATAGTCTGCATAATGCCACATTTCCTGTTAAGACTATTTGTAAAGGTTGTCAGCTGAAGGAGGCATGAAGTGCTGTAAGATTATCTGAAAAAAAAACACTGACTGTGGACTCTTGATTTCCAAATGAAATGCAAAATTTACTGATGGTCAATGATGGTTTGGAGAGACATGTCATCTGCTGGTGTTGGTCCACTTCAGCACTTCATGCTTCCTTCTGCTGACAACTTTTATGGAGATGCGGATTTCATTTTCCAGCAGGACCACACTGCTAAAAGTACCAATTGGTCTTTTATAACGATCTAATTTTCGATTTTAGACAGGCTTTTGGGTTTTTATTCATCAACAATAAAAATAAATAGATCACTCTGTGTGTAAAACATCTGTATAATGTATGTATTTCACATGTTGAACTGAATTACTGAAATAAGGTAACTTTTCAATGATATTAAATTTTTTTGAGATACACTAGTATAATACCTTATTTTAACGTTACAAAGAAGTTGAAAGTAAGTCTGTAAGGATGTAATATGTGTGTTTTCTGTATTGCTCAAATCGTATCTAATCTTCTTTATCTGCAGGCGAGTTTGTGCGTCAGCGGTTCACTCAGAGGGATCTGAACAGGAGGAATATTCTCTATATAATAAACTCTGCTGTGGAGGCTTTGACTGACAGCCTGGAGTTTGCAGTCTCTGACCCACTGGGCAACACTGGATCTGCTCACAAGTAAATGCTGTTTAGAGATCTGCTCAAAAGTGTATTAATATACAAAACTTTAGGTGTCTGAAATTTGCTTTTTTAATTTTTATGTGGACCCAAGAGTACAGTATGTACAAGATAAGATGACAAGATGAACTCCTAGAACATAGGAATCTTTGTTATGATCTAATCAGGCCTGGTGAAAATCAGCTTCTATGAACTGAACTGACCAGTTACTTCTATGAAGTATATTAAAAAAATATTTCCTTATCAAACTTTGATGTTAGTGGAAATACACTAATTTGACATTTCTCCAAATATAGAGATCTGGAAAAAAATAAAAGACCACTTCAGTTTTTGAATCAGTTTCTCTGATTTTGCTATTTATAGGTTTGTGTTTGAGTAAAACTATGGACAACATTTCTCCCAAATTCCAAATAAAAATATTGTCATTTAGAGCATTTATTTGCAGAAAATGAGAAATGGCTGAAAAAAAACAAAATATATGTAGTGCTTTCAGACCTCAAATAATGTTTTTAATCACAGTTTTCATGCATCTTGGCATGATCTCCTCCACCAGTCTTACACACTGCTTTTGGATAACTTTATGCTACTCCTGGTGCAAACATTCAAGCAGTTCAGCTTGGTTTGATGGCTTGTGATCATCCATCTTCCTCTTGGTTATATTTCAGAGGATTTCAATTTGGTAAAATCAAAGAAATTCATTGTTTTTAAGTGGTCTCTTATTTTTTTTCAGAGCTGTAGAATTTTATTAAAAATAAATAAATATTTTTTTTTTTTTACAGGTTGGAGTTCAGCTGGGCCAGAGTGGAGCTGACTAAGACAGAGCATAGTGTGTGTGAAGGCCAAGGACCTCTGTCACTCACCATTCAGAGGACGGGTAACATGCAGGACTCTTCATATATAACTGTTAAGGTAAGATCTACTCTATTTTAACACAAAAAAATCTCTAAGCAGCAGGAAAAGATGACCAAAGTATATTTTTTATGGGGTTAAATATGGATTGGTGTTTTCACGTATGAGCAGAGATGTATAGTGACAAAATAGAACTACTTCACTACTGTACTTAGATACTAACATACTATATCTGTATCTTTTACTTTTACTTCACTACATATTTTCCATGACTACATTATTTCTCGTTACAGTTATAAAAATGTCACCAATCATTCCAGACCCACATTATCACTGTCAGAGTGGTAGATGCTCTGCAGCGTCATCAGGCTTGATAAAGCTCCTCATCATCAACTGAATTAAGCGATCAAGAACTTATAGTCTTATAACAAGACTGCATTACTCCCATTCTGCCCATTCTGCTGCCTGCCTGAAATATATGATATAAAAAATCATATCATAATCATGACTGCTTTCTGTAGTAACTACACAACACAATACATGTACTTTAACTTTCTGTACTACAAAAAATGTTGAATATTTTAGTATTTACACCTAAGTGTGGTGCTTAAAGAACACTTCAACTTCTATTAAAATCATGCTTCTGATAGAGCACTTATAATTTTACTCAGGTCTGGGTCTTTAGTACTTTATTCATGTCTGCTTATGAGTGTGCAAGTGTGCACTGCCACCTTGTGGTTGTCTAGGAATCTTGCAGTTTCAGTGAAGTGTGCTGAATAACTAATATGAGTGTTTTTTAATTACATCTTTTCACCTCTTAGGTAAAAGAAATCACAGCATCTGTTGGAAAGGACTTCATGCCTGCTCCCTCAGCTTTGATTCAGTTTGATCCTGGTACTGTATAAACTTTCTGAACCTTTGATTTCAAATATTCTCTATTGCTGTGAAATTTAAGACTTGAGACTCAAATATTAGTGTCATGTTAAAGAAAAAAATTAGCAAAAAAAAATTAAGAAAAAATAAATAAATAAGATGATTTATTGGTAACCCTAAATGCAGTCGATCAGATATGATATCTGGTATTTGACATCTGAAAAGGGCTGCACAAAATATTGTTTCAGGATGGTTATCCCAATATGGAATGTTTTAAAGGGCAAATAATATGCTTCAGCATAAAGAGAAATCTACACTGTTTTCATTTTCACAAAAATGGTGCTAACAAATAATGAACAAAATAATCTAATCTACTATAATCCTACATTTGTAAATATATACATTCCTGACATTGTCCTTTATTCTTAAAATTAACACATAGCCTTACATAGTACATAGCCTTTTATATAGATATTTAAAGATAATACAGTAACAAATATTTTACTTTATTACCTTTAAATATGTACAGAGATGAGATTGGCCACAGTGCTCCAGTGCTTATCCAGCAGGTCCAGTATTTGTTAGCAACGTTAGCCATAACATCGTTGCTACTAAACTAACGAAGCAGAAGTCAGACACCAGAATGACACCAGAATGAACGTTAAGTAATCTATATACCAGACCAAATCCTGATCATCTATGTCTATCTCCAAAGGCATGAGCACTCGGCAATGGAGGCTGGAGCTGTTGCAGGATTCTCTGGAGGAGGCTGAGGAGGTGTTTGAGGTGACCGTGGATTCTCCTGTTGGTTCTGTACTGGGAGGAAACATCAAAGCCACCATCACAATTCTGGATTCCAGAAATGGTCCGTATGTTATACAGACTTAACCCTCTTGTTATGTTCTGGGTCAAATTCACCTGTTTTAAAGTTTGAAGGTCTAGGAAAAATAGTTAAAAGTATTTTTTTCCAATATTAATCTTCTGCTGCTTGCCTTAATTAGCGTAATCAACATACAGTATAATATAAAAATGGTTCAATTCACATAGTTGCAACCAGACCTAAAGCTAAAGCTAAAATGCAATGTTATGTTTCAAACTTGTGTTTTATTTGCTGGTCTTTTAAAAGTAATAAAGTAGTGAAACATTTAAAAAAGTTGTAAACATGTATTTTTTTTTAATGAAAAACGAGTGAATTATCCTATTTTGAAGCATTACCTGTTATAGGTAATTAATTAGTAATGGAGTTAGTAAATATTGAAATCTTACATTTCTTTAGACCATTGTACATTGGAAGCTGACTTTTACATTAAATGAATATTGCTGTGTAAAGGAACTGCTTGCTCTATTAAGGCCCCATTTTTTACGATTTTCTGTTATAGTTCAATTTATAGGTCAATTTAGCATGATTTTTTTTGTCAGAATACACAGTAATTAATTTTTACACAACCATTTTCCAACCTGTTTTTATTGTCTAGAGATAAACAGACTAGTCTTGTTGTTGCTTTTATTGCTTTTGTCTTTTTTATTGCTTTTTCTTGCAATGTTCCCTTTGACATCACAGGTCCAATAAGAGGATGCAGTTCTTTTTTGCAACTTCATTTCTATTTATAGACTGCATAAACTGGAAATAAATAAACAGACCTGTTGATTAAAGTTAAATTTGACTTACTGTAAAGATCCCATTTTAGAGACATTGGGTTTTGTGGGAGTTCCTAATTGAGTGTATAATTTACTAGCATTCACCCAGGTTTTTTTCTCTACAGGGCAGTGTGGTGAGAAACCACCCCAAAGGGGAACAGCTCTTCAGGGTAAGGAGGTACCGTTAGGGCCCTACCCAAAACACGGCTCCATCCAGCTGGAGACTTTACCCATCACTCTGGGAGATGTGGCGGTCAGTACCAGAGGTGATGATTTGCCTCAGATTGTTCCTACCATCTCTAAGAAAAGACTGAGAACTAAAGGGAATGGAAAGAATGTGAGTTTTTTTTTCTTATGAAATTGGTTTCTTAAAGAATAAACATTTTTTGCCGTTTGTGTAAACTCTTGTATATTAATATTCATTCACAGGTTCCGCCTTCTTCAGTCATTCGAAGTGGATCTGAGGTTGTTTACACTGTAAGCTGGACCTTTATTCCATAGTTTTTTCATAGTTACAGCACTACATAATCCACATGTAATCAGCACAACAGTCATCTATTCCTCACAGAACTGTACAGTACAGGATTTGTTAAATAAAAAGTCAGTAATATTGAAAAAAAGTAATATTGTATGTAAATGTAAATATTTATCCAAGCTTAAGAACAAAATGTTTTACAGTTTCACTCATTTTATTGCAGTATAATGGAATCATGTCACTGACAGTGGAGGACGACACTGCACCTCTCATCACTGGAAGAACAGCTGAGGTTCAAGTGACCAGTAGAGGACAGCAGCGTTCACTTCCAGCCAGAATCACACAGCAGCGCACAGCACGGCCTACAAACACCCGTAAAAGCTCTGCAGCTCAGGTAAAAAAAAAAATATATATATTTATATTTATATGTATATATATATAAATGAAAATGTTGACATTACATATATTTATATAAAAATGTTTTCAAACAGGATTCACTACTGACTTATGAATTTGAATTTATTCCAAATCAAATTTCAAATTCCTTGTAAAGGCAAGCAGACTGTAAACAAACCGTGACGGTCACTAAGGCCACTATATCTAAATATGGACATTGTGTGTACCTAAAATGTACCTTTTAAATCACAGATAGATGTATTGATTAAACATGATTACCTAATTAATAAGCTGTTTTGTGGCTTTAAAGTAAAACCACCAAAAGAAGAACAGAAAAACCTGCCCAAAAAAAAACAGGAAAACTATAATTAATACTAATACTTAAATTAATACTAATTGTTTGCATATTTGGAATTTTTATTGGCCATTGACTTTCTTTAAATCATCTTTTTATTGGGTTTTACATTGTTTGCAACAATATAAAAATATACAAAAATATACAGTCCAGGGTAACAGTATAATACGGTCAATAAGTTTGTGTCTTTTTAATGTAATAATCAGTGTTGGGAAGGTTACTTTTAAAATGTAATCCCTTACAGATTACTGATTACATCACTCAAAATGTAATTTGTAACGTAATCAGTTACATTACTTCAAGTGAGTAACGTAATCTGATTACTTTGGATTACTTTAAATATTGTCATTTTTTTAAGCCTGAATGAATGTAGCAACCACATCTTGCATATTATCCTTTTATTTTTCTTTCCAGTTAACAATAGATAAACAAATAAAACAGCCTTTTCAATCACTCTATAAAAATACTTATGAAAACATTTCATCAAACAATTTTATGAAACACTTCTATAAATTGATGATAAAACCATTTAAAACCAAACAATGTAACAACAACTGTAAGCTATCTATTTGCAGGTTTGCCACCAGTGTTAATTTTGACAACAAATTTTGAGTCTTGTGACGAAAATAGTATTTAGTTTTAGTCACAATTTAGTCATCTGAAATGTTTTTAGTTTTAGTCGACTTAATGTCATAAGAATATAGTCTACTAAAATTACAGTAAATTTAGTCGACTAAAATGTAAAGGGTGTAAATGTAAATGATTTTTTCATCAGTTCCCTTGAATTATTAACTACACGTATACGAAATGAAACGTTTAATAACCAATTGAGTAATATTGTTAATGTTTGAAAGTGAAATATATTTATATATGATTTAATGTATATTATTATTATTATTGTAGGTGTGTGACTATACATATGTTACATTTAAAATTTTGCTCTAGAAATCAGGTCATAAAACATCTGAATAGTTCAATTAAAGTTTAAACAGAGCTGTAGATGCAAAAACAACTTTTAAAGGATCTAGTTTTATCTCCAGCACATCTACTGGAGCTACAGTCTATAAATGAGATCAAAACAAACATTCACACACTGTCCTGTAGAGATGCTCTCAGGATGTACTGAGAGACGTCATGAGTTAAAGTGAGAAACTTATGAGAAAGTGCTGTAAGGAACTTTACACAGACTTTTGGGTTCATAGATTCACTTATTTTATTGTTTTATTTTCGTTATATTATTGAGTTCCTTTCTGACCTGCTGCTGCTTTAACACTAGCTATATCTTTCCCACTGTGAGACTAAACAGATGATCTGATCTTAATGAGTGAGTTCTGTATCAGTTCTGTGTTTTAGTGCACTGCCGAGTTAAACACCCCATCAGCTCATGAAATAACATCAGCATTATCATCACATTATCTTGTTTTTCGCGACGTCAAAGGAGAAATATATCGACTCTCCCCTCTCTCTCTTCCTGCTGAACACTGTCGAGTTAACTTCCAGTCGAGCTCCGTAACGACAGGTTAATTCCCGGGTTTGTAACTGAGCGCGCGGCGCCTCCGCTAAAGTAGCAGTGATTGGATCTCTTCCTAACTGGTCCCTACCTTTCACAGAACTAAATCAGTTCTGATTGGATTTCGTCCCTGCCAAACATTTTCGTCTCGTTTTTATTCGTTGACCAAAATGTCAGTTAATTTCGTCTCGTTGTGTGTGCGGAGCCGCTGTCTGCCCCTCCTCCCTGTGTGTGTGTGCAGCGAGACGGGAGGAGGGGCAGACAGTTCCCTGTCATATCAGAGCGATTTCACACCAAAATGTTATTTGCGTTTTGTCAGTGTTGGATTGGAAGAGCAAAAATAGGAAAGTACCGCAATGTAACCCTTTTATTTTTAGCAGAGTAACTGTAATCTGATTACCACTTACTGAAGCAGTAACTGTAACGGATTACAGTTACTCATAATTTGTAATCTGATTACGTAACGCCGTTACATGTAATCCGTTACTTCCCAACACTGGTAATAATTATAAGAACACGTTTTCTACATGAGTTCTAATGTAAATCATAGGTTAGTTTTTCTAAAGGTAACCATTTGTCATTTATCTGCTTTAACCACAACAGAATGCTTTGACCATAACAGAACACACTTTCTAGCAAAATAAAAGAAACAAAAAGAAAATATGTTAAAAGGCTAATGGTATCCTAGCAATCCATTTTAACAATTTATCTTACAATGAAGGAATACATTTTTATTTGCGGTTGTTTGTTTTGGTGGGCACCATCCATGTTTTTATCTAGTGGGGAAACTCTTGTGTTTGTTTGGAGGGACTTTTTTTGTCAGGTTTCCCTCCAAAATAGCAGGAGGTGACATCACAACATTTCCTGTTTGGCTGCTATTTAAGGCCTCTGCAAGGCATGTAGCGAAGTGCTTTTTAGGGCTTTGTTTTTAGGGTTTTGTTTGGGAGCACTTTGTTTTGTTGCGTGCTTTACAAACAGTACATATACTTGTGCATATTTTTGATAGTTGAAAATAGCTTATACATCTTATTATTTTATTTATTTATTTTTATGCAACTGGAATTCTGGAATGTAATAAACACTTGCAAGCAGCTGATCTAAGGTCAGCCTGTATTGTCCTCAAATGTTTCTAAATAAGTTAAAAAAAATCTTATCTGTGATCTCAGAACTGTCTGTTGTTAACCTAACACATGACAACATAGACAGACCCTCATACCAAGCATTGTTACAGTTTTTTGTGAAGAAAAATCCCACGTTGCATTGGTTTATTAATTTATTGATCATCATTTGTCAAAAAATTTGAATTTGTGAAGCACAAGCCATCAAACCAAGCTGAACTGCTTGCATTTTTGCACCAGGAGTGGCATAAAGTTATCCAAAAGCAGTGTGTAAGACTGGTGGAGGAGAACATGCCAAGATCCATGAAAACTGTGATTAAATGCTCTAAATGACAATTTTTATTTGGAATTGGGGAGAAATGTTGTCCGTTTTTATAGAATAAAACAACAATGTTCATTTTACTCAAACATACACCTATAAATAGCAAAATCAGAGAAACTGATTCAGAAACTGAAGTGGTCTCTTAATTTTTTCCAGAGCTGTCTGTATATAACTTTGCAATATAAATATGCAGAACACTGACTAGACTTGGTTTGAAAGTTTTATTAATTTTCCAGCAGATTTATCATAAAATTAATGATAAACCTAATTAATTATAATATTCGTTTATCATTAAATCCTCAGATTATTTCCAGACCTGTCTCTAAACCCTGCACTCCAGAGCTGAGAGGTTTCCTCCATTATAACGAGAGCTTGGGTCAGCTGCTCCACTGCAACGGAGTCTCCTGGAAAGCCTGGGCTGCTACTGATGAGGTATGATGTTCTTGGCAGGGATAAAAAAGTAATAATAAAAATAATAAAGGGGTGATTAGTCTGGTAACTAATGACCTGATTATATTACGTATCCAGGCAGTGAACGCTCAGAAGTGTCCACAGGGATGGACGTACTGGAGCCACCAGTGCTATATGAGTCCAGAGATTAAAGCCACATGGAGCGAGGCTGCTAGGACGTGCAGAGAGAGGTAAGACCAACGATAAACTGCAATTAAAATAAAATAATAAAAAAATGTTCCCTAACACATAAATATATCATGTTTTTTACACAGCTTCCAAGCAAACCTGGTCAGTGTTGTATCAAAGGCAGATATGGACTGGTTGTGGGACTTTAATGAGAGGAAGCCTTTCTGGATAGGTATATTTTAACCTTCTTATTATTTTTCTGCTGCACTTTTGCTGCATATGTCAAATTGTGCTTCCCTAGTGTAAACCTAGAGTTAATTACACAAGATCTGTAAACAGAAACAGTGCTGTTAGCTCGTCCTTAGCTATAGCTCCTAATGCTGTAGCCTGGGTTCAGGCAAGGCCAAGGTGGGCAAGGTTATGAATTCACTGGTTGATGTAGACACCTAAGGTCTCTCTGATCAACTCGTATTTCTGAGGATTTTCTTTTACAGACTGTCCTGGCTAGGCTCATGGTGGGGCACACCATGCTTAATTTTTCGTTGTATATCATAAAGAAACATGATACAGGACTATGTCGACATTGTCAGCAAAGGGAAACTGCTGAACATGTTTTCCTTTCCTGTGAAAAACTTTCTGAACTCAGGGGCACATTGTTTGATGCACTGAAAGGAAAGGGGCATACAGATCTCTCCTTAATTTTTCTTAAAAATATTGGATTATTCCATGTTATGTAAATCTTCGCCCTCCGGGCCAGTATGTGGCAGTAATGCACTGTTTGCTGGTTTACCATCCCCCATTAAACCCAAAAGAAGAAGAAAAAGAAGAAGATTTTCTTTTACTAGCTACTGCAGACAGTGGAGGCTGAAGAACAGTTTCATGTGCATGCATACACAACTCAGAGAGACCTAGTATTATACAAAAAGTGGATTTTAGCGGAATCAGACCTTTAAATAAGAGTGAAGTGAAATAAAATACATTTATGTTCAGTCAAGGTGCCTTTTTTTTTTTTAGTTGTTTTAATTTAATCAACAGCCATTTATCTGTTTGTTTTGTTCTCATCTTTCATTCCTCTCACTTTAGTGTGCAGCTATTTTTTTCTGTTTTTTTTTTTTTAATAAACATATCCCTCTCTCTGCAGGCTTGAATGACCGGGAGGGTAAAGGTCGTTGGGAATGGGTGGGCGGAGAGCCCGTCACTTACACCAACTGGAGGCAGAGTCCTCCTCGAACCCGGAAGAAAGGGAACAAGAAATGTGTTTTGGTCTGGAAGAAGACAAAATGGCAAATACGAGACTGCAAGACAGGAAGAAAGCAGCGCTATGTTTGCTACGTAAAAACATGAGCTTTAAATCATCTACACTCTTCTCACTTTCAGTCTGAGAATACAGAATGAAAGACAGTGCACTCAGTAAACAGTCAACCAGCACTCTGTACATGCTGGACCTCAAATATCACAACGCACTGACTTGACCCCAGTTCTTGTAGTACTGCAGCTCTAAAGTGTTTAAATGAATATCAGAGATGTTTGAGGCTGGTTGCAGAATGGAGGAGCTCATACACGTTCATGTGGCGTAAATTGAAACAAAGACTATGTATAGTTTATGTATATTGAAGTTAAACATGATTTTGGTCATAGCTTTTTTTTTTTTTTACTGTTAGCTGACATCTTTCTCTAAAGTTACCCTTAATACTGTTTTTTTTTTCCTTAGGTATATGTTTGAGTAAAATGAACATTATTATTTTATTCTGTAAACTATGGACAACATTTCTCCCAAATTCCAAATAAAAATAGAGCATTTATTTGCGGAAAATGAGAAATGGCTGAAGTAACAAAAAAGATGCAGAGCTTTCAGACCTCAAATAATGCAAAAAAAACAAGTTCATATTCATAAAGTTTTAAGAGTTCAGAAATCAATATTTGGTGAATCTTGGCATGTTCTCCTCCACCAGTCTTACACATTGCTTTTGGATAACTTTATGCCACTCCTTGTGCAAAAATTCAAGCAGTTCAGATTGGTTTGATGGCTTGTGATCATCCATCTTCCTCTTGATTATATTCCAGAGGTTTTCGATTTGGTAAAATCAAAGAAACTCAAACTTTTTAAGTGATCTCTTTTTTTTTATATGTATATGTTTGATACACATATTTGTATATATTAACACTGGAAATCTGATCTGGTTCAAATAACACAGTTGTATTAAAATAATTGTGCTTTGCATAATTATACCAGACTCAGCATTTAGTATTTGTTACAACTGTCTCGTCCTCCAACTGTCATTAATGGCTGGAGCTGGAAACAAAGTTTACATTATCCGTTAAAGCACAGATGTGGAGTTTGCTTGTGTAAAAATATTATATAATAATAATCTTAAGCTTAAATGCCAACATGTGTTGTGTTGAGCACTCTTACCACTGTTATACACCATAAAAACTAGGATGGTTCAGAGCTATGCAGATTATGATAAACCTGCATTTTGTGTCGACACTAAAGCTGTTCTGGATTTTCAACTCTTTTATACTGTAAATGTTCACTGTGTTCATTGTAATAATTTTTTTAGCATATTTATTTTATGTTATGTATGTCTAGTACATGTATGTTATGATGTATGAGTTCAATGTTTTATGAGCTTGAATTAATAATGCAATGTAATGTGCCATTCATTTTTCATTTGAATTATTAAACCAATTAAAAATATTATCAATACCAAATTGTAGTTTATCTGTATACTATGGGCCCTATTTTAGTAATCTATAGATGAGCCATCAACCACACACAGTGCAGCTTAATTTAAGGTGTCAGTGTGTCTTTGCTATCATAACGACGGGAAAAGTATGCCTTGCGTAGCTCAAAATGCGCAAAAGGCATGTACTAATCATCTTAAATAATCATGGGTGTGTTTTGGGTGTAACATGAATTAAACCAATCAGTGGGCCACTTGCCATTGCCTTCAAGAACCAGATGCATTCTGATTTTGGTGGATTGGTATTTTAACAGGGCAGCTCTTCTGTGCTTCTCAGCAGAGGAAACAGATCTACTCGTTCACACTGTGAAGGTGCGTGAGAAGGTTATTTACAGGAACAGTAGTGTTATTTTATTTTGTATTCTGTTTATTGTTAATGGAAAAATTTGATGTCCAAGATAGCAATGAACATCTGGCTGTTGACATCTGCCTAGGTTTTGATCAGTCAATGATGAACCTGGGTTTTCCCGTTGTCATGACAGCAATACGGCAGAAATGTACCTATACACACCTCACATCCAGATCACCACGCCCACTAGCATATATATATATATATATATATATATATATATATATATATATATATATATATATATATATATATATATATATAAATAATTTATGTTGCTATTTAAGTGATGCAAGGCGTGAAAATAGACTGTTGGTGGGGTGTAAGATAACAATAAGCATTGTGACGTGCCTTGTGCAGTGTTAGATATAGGGCCCTGTATGTGAAAATGTTTGTGGACAAACAAACAGAACCAGTACATGATATAGTTAACATATTTTTATTAAACAGCTGTTAATCAATAAAAATGAAATAATGATATAGAAATGAAATTATAATTAATAATTACAAACAAAATCAACTTTTTTCAGGATTTCAGTTTTGTTCACATACGAAATAAGGCACAGTTAAGAAGTGTCCGTCTAGCCATGTACAAAATGCAATCATATTTAAAAATAAAATAAGAAAAAAAAATGTACATCACATTCAAATAAACCAAAACAATGTACCAATACATTTTGTAGTAAATTAACATTTTAAACACACAAGCAAATATTTTAGACCAGTTTAAGACACCATTGTCAAACGTCAGTTTAAGTTTAGACACTGAAGAGCGGTAGCGATCTACTGTTAGAGGACGCTCAGGAATCTCGTCAGTTTTCGTCTGTGCACATTTTTTAATAGGAGTTTAATAAGACATTCATCGTTTCTTACTGGGGTGTAGAATTGATTCTAATAATTGAGCCCTTTCAATAATTAACCATATATCAACCATTCTTTTACCAGTCAATTGTTTTATTTTGTACAAGATATTTCATTTTAAATTCTCATGAATGAAGAAATACAGCTCTGGAAAGAAATAATAATAGCCGCTTAAAAATGATGAGTTTCTTTAATTTTACCAAATAGAAAACCTCTGGAATATAATCAAGAGGAAGGTGAATGATCACAAGCCATCAAACCAAGCTGAACTGCTTGAAGTTATTCAAAAGCAGTGTGTAAGACTGGTGGAGGAGAACATGCCAAGATGCACGAAAACTGTGATTAAAAACCAGGTGCATTCCACCAAATATTGATTTCTGACGATATTTTTATTCAGAATTTGGGAGAAATGATGCCTCTAGTTTATAGAACAATGTTCATTTTACTCAAACATATACCTATAAATAGCAAAATCAGAGAAACTGATTCAGAAACTGAAACGGTCTCTTATTGTTTTCCAGAGCTGTATGAGTAAATAAAGCACATTTTAGTTTTTTCTATGAAAAAAGTTGTCAAAATAAACAAAAACAAAGAACTGATTCCTCCAAAAAGGAAGAAATGGACAATATATGGTTAATCTCTGTTGTTTTGTTGCTGTGATACGCCTGGGTGTGCTTCTAAAATCTCTACTGCTCTGTACCCTCTGTTTAAATTCCTGCATGTCTTTAGACATAGATAATATTTCTACCATAAATTAAACCAGACTGACACAGTCTTCTCTCCGTCTTTGTCTGGCTCAGTGTTCTGGACTTGATATCTTAAGATAGTTTGATATCTTGATAGTTTAAGGGTGCAAATTTATGCCAGTAATTTCAAAATAAAAACATAATTCTGAGAATGACATTAACTCACATTTACAGGCTGTAAAGCATTACTAGCTTAGTCTTTTCTGAAGGCCAACAATAAACATCAGGAAATATTAAAATATAATCATAACCATTGACCCTTCCAGAGAAATCCTCCCTCTGGTGAAGAAGAAAAACAAACCCCAAACATACAAAAACTGCAACTGCAAAAAAGCATCCATGAGCACAGTGGTGCAAACACAGCAGATCATCCATACGCTGACCCTACTTACAGTTTACTGCATTCTGAGACGCTCACATTATTCAAAAACGTACATACACAGACTGAAAAAGTACTGAAGGAGTGAATCTAAGTTTTAAACTTTTTATTCTCCTTTGGCTCATAAATGTGCAACAGTAAAAGTCTCATAATGCCACAGAACTGCTTCTTGAGTGGATATGACACAATCCACAGGTAGTAGACAAGTGGAGACTCTACGTGAGGGACTAATCAATCTCTTTGGCATCGGATACTAAATCTCTAAGTTCAGATTTTTTTTTTTTCAACCTGTTACAGGAGGCAACACTGCTGCATAGTTCTTAAACTTGGAATCATTAGGTCTAAGTGGTCATTTGTTAATTTTCCAAATGGAGCCATTCACATGACCTCTAAAATTTCAGTTTTTTTGTTACAGTTACAAAAGGCTGTTTTGGGTCGGGTAGAACAAAATCAGAGTCTGTAACATTCATACAATCAATACCATCACACCATTCAAAATGATGCTTGATGTCATAGGAAGCCATGCTCATCCAGTCCTTTCAAAGAAACAGGATTCCACTTCACCATGGGTTTACTGGAGCTTTGGGCTGAAACACAGAACATTTATGATTTAGAATTAAGTACAGTCTAATAATGAGAATTTGGCCTGAATACACAGTTCTAGAAAATCCTTTAATTGTTAAAGAACATTTATTCTTTACAATGAATTCAAATTTGTTAAAATAATTCCTGAATCGGATGTTTGGTGACATATGTGTCACAGACCCTTAAGGTCCTTACAGAGCTTTGTCCCTTACTTTATCTCAAAGTCCCCAAGTGACATACAGTATACTAGACATCCTCAGAGCATCACTACAGGACAGTGTGTGAATCTGTGATCTTGTGACCTTACTTTGAGGTTTGCTTGGTTATTATTGTAGATAAAACTTCTACAGCTCTGTACTATTCTATTCCATATGTTATAACATTAAATCATTTAAATGCTTTGTTACATTAGGACCTATCCTTAAAATATTTATAGTGTTGTGTCCACAGTAAGAAATAAAGTAAGGGATAAGATATTAAATCTACTGTTAGCAAATAAAAAAACAAAAGTATTAAAAATTATAAAGCAGTGTAATAAAGATATAAAAAAGGTTAAGGGAAACTTAACAGAAAGGTAAAAATAAGCAACTAAAACAAACAAAAAATAAAACAGTTGCAGACTGTGTGGATGAGTTCAGAGAGTAAGAGTTTATAATCACTGTGTGAAACAATAAAGCTGAGCTTTTGAGTTTTCTGTAGTAAAATCTGATCACTATGTGGGAATAAATATGCAATTTAATTTGCTTGGCAATTATTACTGGTGGGTTTAATTGATACTGGGAGGAGTTTGTTTGTGGTTGTTATAAATGTGTCTTGGAGAGACGTGTAGCTGAAACGGGCCTTAAATCACCTCCTGATGTGATTTATATAATGCAATATTATTTAAATATAATGCATATTTGGGCAATCCTGATACTCAAAATGCATGAAGAAACCAGGTGTAAACAGGGTATTTGGTATATTTAAAGAGAATTAATGGCACAAAATCACAGAACCTTTTTTTCGGAACCATTATTTAGAAAAATAATGCAGATATTTAGGCTGTGTTATTACCTGTTTCTTGTCTGGGTCTGGAGAAGTCTGGAAACTGTATGTCTGAAGGAGCTGGGGATGCACTTTCCCCTCGATCACTCTCACCAGATGATGTGTGGTCTCCTGGTTTGGAATCTGTGGTCGTCATGTACAGAGCAGGCTTTTTCTTATGGTACTTAGCCCTGTAGGTGTCCGTCATGCAGTTATCAACAGAAAAGTAGGTGGTGGGGATCGCACACTCTCCTGTGGTGGGGGACCCAGCCCGAGGCACAGGGAGTTTAGGGCACTTCTCCTCGCTCTCACTGGTGGACAAATCAGTCCTTTCCTGGTCAGAAGAGCCAGATTTTGAGCTGGAGTCTGATGAAGAGAGCATGGTTTGTTCAGGAGAGTTCTCCATCCACTTCTCAGGACTTCTTCTGGATAGAGCTACTCCTTTACGGGCTGGAGACTGGGGTCTGGGATGAGCAGAGTCTTGGATCAGGCCCTTTCTGTTCTCCATTCTTAGAACGTGGGTTTTGGGGGGCAACGGTGGCGCTGAGGATTGGTGGTAACTCTGGTAGGGCTGCTGAAGAACAAAAGGAGCTGCACTGTCAGTTTGAGGGAAAGCATCCTCCTGCTCAGATAAAGGACCAGCGAGGTCATCAGAGCTGTTCCACTCCGAGCTGCTGGTTTTGTGCAGGAAATGAGACCTGGTGTCGTCGTCCATCTCATCTGTAGACTTCTCCATTCTCTCAAAGACAGTAGCAGGCATGTACTGGAAAGCTCGTCTTTGGCAAAAGGAAGCAATCAAGATAAAAAAAATGTGTTCAGAACATGATAAAGACTCTAGAATAACTGCATGAACACATAAAAATAGTCATTAAAGAAATGCTTAAGCTAATGTGTGACCTCACCTGTGACTTTCGGGACTCAACTGAAGTTCATCACCTTTGTTTTGAAGATCTCCTAGGAGATAAACAACAAATTATACAAATTATACATATGCATACATACATATATATATATATATATATATATATATATATATATATATATATATATATATATATATATATATATATATATATGTATATATACACACATACATACATACATATATACATATACAAATGTTAAATATTTAATAGGCAAATGCCCTTGTCTATGTCATGGTGATAAATGGTTTCATCTGGCCCAGCAAGTATATTTAGAACCAATGTTTTATATGGTGACCAATTAATTGAGTTGATTTAACTGCTTATTAAAGGAAAGCAGTTTACCTTAAATCGCACTGACACTGCCATATAGGCATGAACAGGAAGAGAGTCAAATTCAGAAGCAGGACCAATCAGAATCTTTATTTTCAGGAGGATGAACAGGACAAAAGTGAGTCAAACTCAGAGCCAGAGCCAGAGCCAATCAGAATCTTTATTTTATGGACAGACGGGACTCCCATATCATGAACTCAGCACAAGGACAGCAAGAGAACTGCAGCTCATTAATCCTGAAAAAATTCTTAATACAATGTACAATCTAATATTATTACACTTCATATTGATATCACAACATAAACTATGTTGTGATATCAATATGAAGTGTAATAATATTATTAGATTGTACATTCTAGTAAGAATGTTTACAGGATTAATGAGCTGCACAGGATTAATGTTCAACACTGTTAGAAATGTTTTTAAACATCAGCATCACAGTATTTTGTGATATTGCCTCACCACGGTTAGAGTACTGAGTGAATCGTGCAGGGCTAATCAATCAAAAACTGGACAGGTTTATGACAGATATGTTATTATAACAAACTGTATTATAACTCAGTCAGTGACTGTTCTACTAACATCACAGTTGAGCCAAAATGATAATGATATTTAATTCTACATTATTAAATCGAGTATATTGTCTTTCAAAAGGACTATGCACAGTGTTTGTTTTTTTTTTCATTAAAAATGACCTGAAATGAGTTTGACATCCTGGAGCTAGAACATGGCTTTTGAACCATGGTACAGGGAAACATTTATATTTAATCCAGTTGGGAAAGTTGTGAACATTTCTGGTTTCAATTAAATATTAAAAATTCAACAAACAATCACGTCAAATTAGCCCCGAGCTCTCATCTGAGCATGCTCAATACTTCTCTTCTCCTCGTGTATGTGCTCTGTAGTAAGTGCAGAAGTTATGAGAGTAAGAAATATAAGGAGAATCTTTCATATACAGCATCTACACTGCAGGCATGTTTTGGTCAGTGTTCCACTTATAAGGGCATGCTGCTGCTGTAATTCTCCAGTCTGAGCTTATATAAGCAGGCTCAGAGGGGTATTGTCTTGCTGCAGTAAGGAAGGGTCTCAGTGGGGCATCAGGCAGTCAGAACTCGGCGGGGGATCAGGAACCTGTCTCCTCCACGCTGCTCCAAACTAAGAGGCCCTGCACGGGCCATCCGGTTTAAACCAGACCCTCAGACTGCTCCCTGCAGCTGGGCAAGCAGGACTTTCAGCAGCAAATGCAACAGTTTGAAAACAGAAAAGGAGGCCAAACATGGAGGAAAGTAGAGACCGTGGCAGGCTGAGGAGAATAAATGTCGGCTGTAATTGTGGGAAATGATTTACGGATTTGTTTAACTGCTGTGTTGCTCAAATCAATGTTTTTATAGATGTATTCAGTCTTAAAGCAATATCTAAAAAATCAGATTAAAAGAAGATACCATGCATATTAAATTATTTTGAAATAATCCATCAACCAAAACCTCTTTCAGTCAAAATATAACCAGCTAGACAACAGCAGAACCAGTAAAATCAAAACATGGATAAGGAATTCAATATGTATGTTGTTACGTCTCAAATAGAATAGTGCTGGGAGATCAATCAATATCACAGTTTTACCATTACTTTAATGAACAAACGAATGAAGGATACAGCAAGATTTCTTTTGTAAAACTAAATTTGTTCATTTGGTTTATTTTGTGTTGGATATATAATATAAGAGCACACACAATGTGTTTAAAATGTCAGATTTAAATTCCATTAATTGCCAAGTCCTCTCTCAAAATGTATATAATAGATAAGCTAATACATTTTCACACATTTTTTTTTAAGCAAAGAAAAGTTTGTTTGTGGTAGAATTATTAATATAAAACAGAAATGTTTTGTTTCTCTGTAGTTCAGTAAATACATCATCAAACATCAGGTCAAATCTAATCATCTGTTAATTTTTTTTTTAATACTGACATAAATCTAATACCATGTATACCTAAAAAATAGAAAAAAAATCTTCACTGCATTTACTAAAAACACCTTCTTACCATATTTAAAAAAATAAATATGTTAAATATGGACCCAAACACACGCGTTGTACTTAAATCCAAGAATCTATTAAATCCAAGACAGTGATCACCTCACTACTACAGCTACATATTGTATAATGCCTAATGTTCACTTTTCTCCTGCTGATAGAAGGAACATCTAAAAGAGAGGGTTTAAAATGCTGAATCTGATAGGTGATATCTAAAAGAGGACACTAGAGGGTGCTACAGAAACAGACAATATGTTGTAGAGAGGATCAAATCAAGAAACAACTACATTACCGGTAGTACTTGTGTGATTGGGTTGCTCTGACAGGCAAAGACTACAAATATAATATAATATACTTAACTATATGACAGGCAGTTAAAACTGTTCATGTCACAGATACTGGAGTATTCTCGATCCTGTCCCCATTTCTTTTATTGAATATTTTACACCTGGGCAAACATTTTTGCCAGCAAATGATTCTCTATATAGAACCCCTGCCTTCACTAAGGGACCACCGATTAGTGTGGTTTACCTTCCTTCAATAAAGTAGGTGTGTAAAAAGCTTAAAAAAAAGAAAAAAAGAAAACTAAACTAAACTAAACTAAACTAAAATGTGCAAATTAATGGTATTTTAGGCTGCAAGGTGCAACATTTGACTGACTTCAGAACAGAACATTCTGAGCAGAGTTTTGTTTAAGCAGTAAAATATGAATTAAAACTTGACTCATGCTCACATTAATCGTCACATTCTAAAATACACTGATGTAACAATTTAGGCAAAGGTTAAAATCTACAATATCATTAAAAAGAAATTAAATGTTTCCAGCACATTTGTTCCCTATGTGCAGCATCATTTTTACTTTGCTTGGTGCCTCATTACACTACATCTGCTTAAAAAATACTCTTACAGTTATGCGATTCAAAATTAAAAAATGGCAAATACAAAGTTTTTACATGAATGCATTGTTTTGCTTTTAAAAACTATTCTATTAGTTTAATGCTTAACAATGTGTTGTTACTTAAATAAACAAACCTACACTAGACTTTATTTCACAGTAAAGAATAAAAAGCCCTGCACCGTCAAATTCACACCACCTTTTTTGCTAACGGTGTCTTCTGGTGTCAGTTTTCCCCCTGGAGATACAGACTGCAAACTCACAGAGCTGAGAGTGCACCGGCTTAGAGTTTGTGTGTATTAGAGGGAGAGAGATGCGATGCGTCAGCATACATAGCTTTTTTTCCTCTTCTTCCGTTATTTTTTTTTTTCCGGGAGCATTAGCAACCAAATCCCTTTGGCCAGCACGCAATTATGAGAGGATTGGACTTCAGACCCCATTTTCTGCTTTTTTTTTCTCTTCAGCTCTTTCCTCAAGCCTGACATGTTTAAGCTGCTAAGCTTGCGGGGGGATCTCTATTTGATGGCCATGACCTGGCAACAATATCAATACAAAGCAAAACAAAGAAAGTAGGAAGAAAGACATTTTATAAATGCTGAGATTAGGGCTTTTTGTATAAAAAAATGAAAAAGCTCTTACGTAGGGCTGCACTTACAGTTACGTGAAAAATTAGGACGCCCAAAACATATTAAATATATGGACATTTGACCTTCATTTGAACAACAATGAGAGATGGAAATAACAGAAAAAAACTTCTCTAGGGCTGAACTTGATAAAACAGCAATAGTTTTAAATGCTCTCCACTTTATTGCTTTATTTTTTTCAGACAGCAGAAATGGTTGGGATCTAATAGTTCTGTTGTATATTACATTTCTTCTCAGACTAATTTTCATGTGCAACCTTCTTTCTGAAGGCCACATAAAGCTCTTTGGATCTGGTCATGGTGATCCACTCACCTCAACAATCAAGATCAAGCCAGATTAATTATGCTTACAGTTTAAAGAATTTCTACAAACTCTTCTCTAACCAGGGGGTCTAATCATCTGCAGATCATGTGCTGCGCCTGATTCTAATTTGAGTTAAATTAAATTACATTTGAGCAGTAATAAATGTGTGTGAATGGGTTCCAACTTTGTTTCAAGATTGAAAAATTAACTTCTATCAATTAAAGCCATTTCTTCAGTTATATATGTTTAGTTATATTACTTCAGGCACTCAAAATGGTTAAAATAAAAATAAATATTTTAAAGCAGTGTCTAAACAGTTTCACATGACTATGTATATTAAGGCTGGGTGATATTATATGAAAAACGTTAATGTTATTCAAATTCGCTATGATTGATACTTTTATACTTGATACGTACATAAGTGACAAAAGACAGTTTTATTTAGATTTTTTTCTTTTGTAGATGTGCCAAAAAAAGCAGCAGCACCATTTAGAGCTAATAAATAGAAAACTAAAACTAAACTATTGTATTGGTTACATTTATATATAAGGGAGTAAAAACTGCACAAGCACAACAAAACTAAAAATAAAACTTTAATTTAGCTATTTTTTTAATAATAGCAAGACTTACAGGAAGCTTTTGTACTGAACAAGGTACAAACATTATATCCCTATATACAGCTCTGAAAAAAAGAAACCACTTTAGTTTCTGAATCAGTTTCTCTGATTATGCTATTAATAGGTTTATGTTTGAGTAAAATCAACATTGTTGTTTTATTCTATAAACTACGGACAACATTTCTTCCAAATTTCATATAAAAATATTGTCATTTAGAGCGTTTATTTAAAGAAAATTGAGAAATGTCTGAAATAACAAGAAAGATGCAGAGCTTTCAGACCTCAAATAATGCAAAGAAAATAAGTTCACATTCATAAAGTTTTAAGAGTCTCAGAAATCAATATTTGGTGGAATAACCCTGTTTTTTAAATCAAATGTTTCACAGTTTTCATGCATCTTGGCATATTCTCCTCCACCAGTCTTACACACTGCTTTTGGATAACTTAATGCCACTCCTGGTGCAAACATTCAAGCAGTTCAGCTTGGTTTGATGGCTTGTGAACATTCATTTTTACTCGTAATTATATTCCAGAGGAAGTCGTCTCTTATTTTTTTCCAGCGCTGTATACATTTAAAAATAATATAGTATATATGAAAATCACTGGCACATAAGAGAGAGCTTTACAGGGTTTGTGACAGAAACACCAGCTTATCTGCTGTTTCAGACTTTCAGATGAACTTTGTCAGGTTGTATATATGTATATATATATACACACCTCATTTTGAAATGAGAATTAAAACAATAGTTTGATTAATCAAATTAATTTGGATAACACTTCCAGCACCAGACTGTATACAATTATTGAATTATCTATTTTTTGGTGACACTGAGACCATGCCCAGGCAGAATCACTTAACACTGACATTCAGCCACTTAACACTGTTATGGTTTTATATTACATAAAGCAGCCGAAAAGATCCGATATGAAAAGGCTTGATTTGAGCACATCTGACTGATCTCTAAACAGAAGCAGCAGGGATGTGGCAGGTCTGTACAAATGACGACTGCACTCATGTAAAATCCACCAATTCTCAGTAAAAAACTCTCCACTACCAACACCCCCCCCCCTCCCCCCCTCCCACACTCTCACTGTTACTCTCACTGCCCCCTGTTCAGAATATTAAACTTTTCCTGCTCTGACTGATCCAGGAGTGTTAATTAAGGGCAGACGTACAGTATATCATGTGTAGGGACAGGCCTGTGGCAGGGCTGCTGGCAGCACTCCTCTGTATAGGAGCTTAAGATAGACGAGCAGAGAGGGCAGGGCTATGGGTGGTGCTGCTGCACCCATAAATCAACAGTCAGTTGATCAGGCCTGATCTGGCATGGTGAGATCACCAGCAGCACAGCTGAGGGTCACACACCTGTTTTGTGGGTTTCAGAAGCACGAAAACACACACACAATCGTGGGATATTGATTCAAAAGTTTCTGACAAGATTTAATACACTACAGTATAATTAATAAACACAGTAATTATTAACATATTGCACGCACACACTTACACTTACACACAGTTATATTCTGCCTACACACACAAACAGCTGTATTACACAAAACTCATTTTTTTTAATTAAATAGATTTTTAGCAAAATTATATAATTAAAATTAAATTCAGATTTTACATAAAAATTATACCTTTCTATTATTTTGTTGTTTATTTTATTGACTATTAACTTTCATTTTGTCCTTTTGTTGCTGTAACAAAAAAGTATTTTTTTTTAAATAATGAACTTATTTACTTACTTAACTTACTTATTTTTTATTTTTTTAATTAAGAAAAAAAAGAAAAACTATTTTCTTGACTATTTATTTACTAATTTATTATATTCAAAACCATATCAATTTACATGAATGCAGCACAGAAGGTGTTATTTTTTTTCTTTAAAAGTTAGGAAGGCATAATTAAGCAACTTTACTCAAGGTATATTCGGAGGCCGATTCTTAAACTGGCTGCTTGTCACTCACAGACACGTCATACAGGAAATTCTACACCAATGCAGGCATCACTACAAAGCTATGTCTAGTCCTGGACAAGCCTCAACTGGATCAGCTTACATGTCAGAAACATTTATAACCAGTTTCCAGCAACAAGATAGTATTACAAATAATACAAATTAGCAACATCAGCTTTCATCAAATGTTAAAGAGTCTATAAGAGTATACGAGCTATACTAATTTCTAGAAATAATAACAGATGTGCTTTCACTTCACATGATCAACAGTGTCTATAAAACTGCTGTATAAGCAGTGCTGGACCAGTCTGTACTATCCACAGGGAATTATTACACTACTTTATGTATCACACACACACACACACACACACACACACACATCTATCTAAAAGTTTAATGGAGAGCTTTAGCATTAAACAAGATTAAAACAAGACAAACAAATTTGAGAATTTAGTGACTTTACTGTTGAGAATGTATAATTGCACCAAGCATATGGTGTGGCACCTTTAATGTGGGTTAAATAAAATAAATTATTGAATTGTGAATTTCTCAGTATTTTTTGAGTATACTTTTATGTTCAGGCTGTTGATTTATGAAATACTGTCAAAATGTAAAAAGATTTACATACATAGATTTACATACAACAAACCTACCAGACTCTGTTTTTAGAATAAATATATAAGATGTTGCAGGGGTGGTCATGCCAGGACACGGACACTCTAATTAGAATATTTTGTCCCCCTAAATCTTGGTGGCTTGCTTTAAAATAGACGTAGGACAACTAAACACATTTTAATCTTAACACTATTTATTTGTTACATCATGGCAGTATTTTGTTTACGAATTTTTCACTAATCTAATTACCAGTAGTAGGTCATTTCTGAATGATGTAGTGAACAAGCTACTACAGCCCACTTAACCTGGGAACAGCAGGCTAAACGTCATTCCAGGTCTAAATACAATGTAAGATCAGAGCTAAAACTTTGTGAATCATAGACTAACCATATAAATGGAAATATAAAATAGCTTTTAGAAGAAGTTCAAGTAGACACAGGGTTTAGGCAATCTGTAATTGTGTTGTATGACATATCTGGATATGTAAAACTACATATAATTTTTTTTAGCCATCTTTCATTGTACTTTATGTTAGGGTTTACTGGCGATATCGCCACCTCATGTTTCTCAATGCGAATGACATCAGACATGTTCACACAGAAACTTTCATTTTGTTCTTTTATTGCTGTAACAAATAAGTGACATGAATGGATTTTTTAAAAATAATTACTTAACTAAACGTTTTATTAAATTTTTTAAATTATAAAAAAAAAACTATTTTTTTCGCCTATTTATTTACTCATTAAATATATTCAAAACCATATCAATTCACGTGATTTGCACACGCATTTCTCTGCTAGTCAAAAAGTCACATGATAGTCAGACATTCAGGAAAGCAGCAGCAGATATGCGTTCACATTTCCGAACTCAGCATGTGAATACATGCTCTGCGAAGTTCAGAAACATTCTTAGCTGTAAATGTATGCAGTGTGACGTAAAGCAACACAGGCAATGACAAGCCTCTGTGAAAACAAGGGTGAAAAAAAAGCATCCGCAGCGGAAGGATTTACAGTGAGGCGGCCGGCCGTATGGCTATTAAACAAGCTGAACTTTCATCTGCTCCTGCTGACTTGACCTTTAGCTGCTGGGAAACAAAGTGCCGCTCTCAGCCTGGAAATGTGTGAGCACAGCGCTAAGATTAAACAAAATGATGCCAGCATAAACGAGACAGTTGCCATTTGAGAAAAGGAGGAAAAATCGCAAGACAAAGCACCTCCCTTTTAAACACACTCTCACAAATTTAATCAACACAGCAGTTCTGGACAAAACCGAGGCTAAAGGCATCTGCTCGCAGAATAGCAGAATAGCTGGGCTTTGAGAGGCAACTTGCTTGATCCTAAACAGGCTAAAGAGGTTTCATAGCTTTTGTTTCTTCTCTTCTTTTGAACAGGATTTGACCGTAATGGTCACTGCAATCACTGTAGATAGTAGGTCTGAATGGGTGCCAAAGTGACACATTCAGATGCCAATACAATCAGCAAATGGGACAGAACAAAAGCAGCAGGGATCAGAGCAGCTGAAATATAATATTAACAACCTAACACAATCTTTAGCAAACATTTCGGTACCCCTGCTTAGTTTGTATCCATTCTTGATTATCTACAGTAGTAGTCTAACACACAACATAACACAGTACCGCACAATCGGAACATAATTACTCATTATTATCTAAATTTAACATATCGCAAAATATACAAATTACGACAATTTCTGGTGTGTGCAAAGTGTAATAAAAAAAATGTTAATATGCAATTTTTTTTCAGTAGATGCTTTATTTGCTTATTTGTACTTGGAAATTTAGCAAAAAGTGTCATTTGACATTTAAAAAACTGATACATAAAAGCTGTTAGCCTCAACTTTTCTTAAATTATTTTAAGGAAAAATAGCATTGTAGGCAAAAACAAAAAAATGGAAGGTGGAGAAGAGACACAGAGACAGAGATAGAGAGACACAGAGAGACCAGGACAGACACAGAAAGTGAAGCAGGGAGAGACAAAGCTAGATGAAGACAAACAGAGACAGTGAGAAAGAAACACAAATAGAAAGGAAAAAAGAGAGACATAAACAGAGAAACAGAGGCAGGGACAAGGAAACAAGTGAGAAACAGAGAGACAAGGAGAGAGCTAGATGAAGACAAACACAAAGACAGGGCAAAGATACAGAGGTACACTGAGACAAAGACTGGAAGACAAAGAGGTACAGACGGATAGAAAGATGAGAGACAACAAGACAGTGAGACAAAGAAATTAGAGAGGAACTGATACAGATAGACAGAGAAAGGGTGACAAAGAGACAGAGTGAGAGGAAGACATACAGAGACAGAGCAACAGAGGATGGGAGACAATGGAGGCAGAGATAGATAGAAAAAGTGGGCGAAAACAACAAGACAGAGTGAGACCGAGACAGGGAGACAGACAGGTGAAAAGACAGACAGACAAAGAGCTAGAGAAAGTGAGAAAGAGAGACAGACAGGGATATTGAGACCCTAAAACTGACCAGATTTCAGCACAATATTAGCCTCAGACAGTTAATAAGTCAAAGTACCACAGAAAAAAAAAGTAAAAAAATAAATAAATAAAAAAAGACCGCTAAACCCTCCAAGCCTGAACACCATACTGAAGCTTTTGTGTGAAACTCTGCCAGAAACACTTGCTCGGGTACAGAGACCCTCAAAGGTCAGCATGAGGACAGCCCTGAACGCTGTCCTTTCCGCTTCAATTCATCAACTCAAAGCTTACATAAACCACCTTCATCGGGGGAAAAATAGACCCCCGCCTCCCCTTAACTCCGCCTCCTAGCTCTGACAATCAGGACAAATGCTTTGCTGCCTGACACCATTCGCCCCTTTACCTCACCAGTTCAGCTGCAGTGTGACGGCAGGGCATCATGAGGGAACGACGGGGGGAAAAACACACGAGTGAGAACACAGCTGTGAAAAAGCTTTTTGTTCTGTGATTTTTTTTTTTGTTTAAATGTGTGCGGGGGTTTAAATGCCACCCTCCAGTCATCACAATAAATGACAAACGCTTGTTTTTTTTCTTCCAGCCCCCATGAGTTCATTCTGACTCGCCTCCGCCGAGAACACCACCACCCTGAACTGTGATTGTGAGAACTGGGAAATGTTTGTTTCTTTTGTTTTTGTGGACGTTGTTTATTTTCATTTGCGACTGGCAGTTATGTAGTTTTCCTGTCCGATCTGTTGGGGGGGTGTTTGACCTCCTGATCGAGTCTGATGTGTCTGGCTGAAATAGCGAGGCGGGCCAGACGGGACAGCGCACAGACGGCTATAATATTCCATCTACTCTCTCTCCCCCACACCCTGACTCATCTCTGCGTAATCTCTCTCCATCTACTCACAATATAAAAATAAACATTGCGTCTATATTTGGACATGCTTTTACTTTTATGCTTTTATGTGTTTTCAGTTTAATGGTGACTGTTCTTTTAAGCTGTAATATGGGACGATGAAAAGCATCATGGACGCTGATCCTTTCATGCCTTTTTCATTCAGTAAAGCAGAAACTCCAGCATCAGTCACTAAAAATTGAGGCACGCAAAGGGATGACTTAGATTATTACCATTACGCAAAAACCTGGCTAGTATTTATTTTTTGTATTAAGGTAAAATTCAGGATGTGTGGATTAATAGACATGCAGTAAAATGACTTTGAATCTTTACATTTACGTTAAAAGTTTTAATATAAAAGTGTAGATAAAGTACAGTTTTAAGCACCTGTAAAAATTCAAATGAAAAAATCCTTATCTAATCTGCAAGTGTTTATTATTTACATTCACAAAACAATACTATTAGAATAAATACCAATTATAATCAGATGAAAAGAACATATTTCACATTAGTGTGTTCAATAAAATATTTCCAAAATCTCTCACAGAAAAAAGTATTATGTATAATATATCCGTGCGGAGTGGAACCCAACAAAGTCAAATTCAAAAGCAGAAGCAATCAGAACCTCTCTTTCAGCAGCAAACTAATGCTGCATAAATAGTGGTGTTGATTTATCCAAAAGGTTTCCCACCAAATATATAATGTTCAATCAATTAATTTGTATTTTAAAGAAACAATCAGTAAGAAATGCGAACAAATGTGTGAAATGGCTACAGAACCTAATTTACAGACATTGAATAGAGTTTTCTGCCCCACTCGCTCCCCCCCCCCAGACACCAAGCTCACGTGGGTTGCCAGATTGAAACACAGTGTCAGTTAAGCAGTGTGTAAATTCTGCATGGTTTAAACAAACACTGAACATTGTGTTGAACAGAATTGCTCATTAATGTGTTTATTAAGACAGATATTATATTACAGCTCTGACAGAGGCAGAATATAGTAATAAAGAATATACTCTGGAATATGAATGAATGCAATATTTCAGCCACAATGTGCAAGACATCATTAAATTTTAGTTAGTAAATTGAGAGGTTCAGAAATTCTTTTAAAAGAAGTGCACAGTACAGCAAATACTCTCAGAGATCATTAATTAAATCAGTGCTCCACAAAAAAATAAAGCCTGTTAAAACACTGTTAAGTCTTTCTTGTGCGTCCAACATAAGGAGTACAGGCACTATTTTCACGCAATGATTTGCAATCAATATTTAGTTTTCATTTATCATGGTGCTTACCATAAGAAAATGGTGTCTGTAAGAAGTCCGACTTCAACTCATCGTACCTCCGAATGTGAATCAGGTCCCTAGAAATACACAAAATAGTACTTTTGTAGTGACAATAAAACAAACAATACACCCCAGGGACTTTATTTCCTGTACATCCCAGCATACAGGTTTACCGCCTCACAGGTTTATCACTCAATTTTTTTTCAAAAGCTTAAGAAAAACCCATAGTCTGCTACTACCCTTTACTCAAAACATCGCTTTGCCATTGTATAAATGGATCCTTTGCATTTTTCTCATGGTTGAAACACAAGCGTGTTTGAATCACTGGTAATGTGGGAACTTGCTAATACTTTAAATTAATAGTTATCATCGGACTGCTCCTCAAATTACAAAACAAGCCAAAACAAGTTAATCTATTTAAAATATATAAACATGACAAAATCTGGTAAGTAAATGTCTTTAAATGCTATCCAGTGTGGGGTGTGATATGGTACCCCACTAGTACAAACAAATATTCATAAAAAATAAACATGAATTCATTGCTTTTTTAAAATCCATATCATATTATGATAATAGTAGTATTCACTCTTGAAAGAGGTCTATTATTTACTGTGAACTTAAAGGGTATTTTTGGTGCAATTGTTTATGTTTGCACTAAATACTTTGCACTTCAGTGTTTTGATTTTTAAGCTGCATGGCATTGTTGGAAACTGTTACATGAAATAAAACATTTTACATTTTTACATATACTATTGTTACATCAGTAGTATATTCCTGAAATTATTAAAAAACATATATATATATATATATATATATATATATATATATATATATATATTAGGGCTGGCCCGAATAGCGTTTTTTGAGCTCCGGATATTCGGCACTGATTCGAAGCGAATATTCGAATATTCGTTTTTAAAAAAAGAGGTAAAAAAAAAAAAAAAAAAAAGCAAATCACGGCCCCTTTAATCCACTGAAAAATGTTCAATTTGCTCTGACCGACGAGACATATTCACCCCGGATTTTTGGTGTTTTTATCCCGGATTTTTGTGTTTTCACCCCATATTTTTTCTGTGTTTTTAGCCCAGATTTCTTTGTGTTTTCATCCCGGAATTTCTGCTGCCCCACACCGCGGCTGCTGCTGCACGGTTTCTCCGCTGCGCAAGCCAGCCCAGTAAATTGCTGTTTGTGTTTTCACACTTAGGTTATTTGCTTTAAAAAACTAACAAAAAAAAGTCTGCGCGAGACTGATTTTTAAACCCACTCTTCCACGCTCCCGCGTTTCTGTCTCGTTACCGCGCCGCAAAAAAATTGCTTCTTTTAATCCCGCGCCCGCCCGCCACATACACATTTCTGCCGCTCCCGCCCCACGTTCCTAATATAAATTAAATAAACTACATTTAATGCTTCAAATTTACTTATATATTTATTAAAACAGCAGCGCTGAATAGTGCGGTCCCGTTCCTTACCCCAGTCCAAACACCATCGGTGTGTGCGTGTGTGTGTCGGTCCATCCTGCGCGTTGAGAGTTTTCTTTAGGTTTTTTTTTTTTACAATTATTACAGTTTTCTTAACTATTTATTAATTTGCTCCCGCATCGTCTGGATTAAACTCCCGCTCCAGCCAATAACAGTTCAGTTCTGTCCCGCGCGCAAGATATTCTGACGGGACCCGCGAGAACAGAAGTGGTTAGAGTGAGGTGGAACTCTGGAAAGGAGAAAAAAAACGAATATCCGAATACCAAAATTAAAAACCGAATACCTACTCAACGAACGAATATCCGAATACCCGAATATTCGGGTCCAACCCTAATATATATATATATATATATATATATATATATATATATATTTCATAAATATTATAAAATACCCTAATGCATCATCATATTATATGTATATATTTTATAGCGATATATTTTATTTATTTTAAGTCTGAACCGCATTTTATAGCGAATTATTACAAGAATCCTAGAACTGAAATACAAAACCAAGAAAGTATGTACAAACATTTACAACTTTATTCATCAGAACATGATAAATATCGTTATCAAATATTTTCTGTCTTGTACAGACAAATATTGCATGTCAGAATTTGCTTCATGAATTTGTTTAGCATACAAATTTTCCCAAACAACAAAATGAGAGAAAACCAGAAAATAGACATTCATTGATAGTGCATCTTATAATATGGTAAGTATGGCGTCACATCAATGTCAAAATTTGAGGGCGCAAAAATACAATTCAGGGGCACAAAAACACCAGGTGAAAAAAATTAACCAGCGTGTTTTAACATTTTGCGTGTGTAAATGAACACAAATGTGAAACTAGCGAGCAAAAAAAGGGAATTGTGTGCGCTCTAAAGAAAATGTTGCTTTCAAGCTTAATTTTTCTCCTCTCGGGTATTTTTTTCCGCGCATGCTGTGTGAATTACCTGCAGCAGCAGTTTCCGCTCGACTGAGTTTTTTAAGCTCGAGTTTTGAACGGCGGGGTTTTGACAGGTTGGGGGCAGGGCAGGGGTCGCCTCCCTCAGCGAACACTATTGGCTGATATCACCAGGGTTCGTGACGGACCGCCTACTTCCACGAGCCGGAGGAGGGCGGGGAAAGAAGGACGGCAGGAGAGTTAGCTAACTGGCTATGCTAACATCCAAACAACCAGCTCTCCGGTGCCCCGACGAGCGGTCTCTCCAGGTGAGAGACGGTCGCTAAAGGCGAGAGCCCGGGCAGACAGAGCGGGTCGCTCTGTCACAATAAACAAAATACACAATAAACAAAATACATATGTCCAGATAGAAACCTCTGAGGGCATTTTCACACTTTTGTTGTTTTTGCTCTGGTCTGAATTAGTTAATGAGTTCATAAACTTGGAGTGTTTTCATTTGCTTTTGTTTGTTTTCACAATGGGGGAACATTCTCTCCACTGATCTAATATAACTAAACTAGAAAGTTCAGTTGTGAAAATGTCCTACAAAATGTGTGAGGTGTAAGGGTAGATGTAAATCTGATTGATGATCCATAAATATACACTATACTGTAGAAATGACCACGAGAATATCAAAACTGGATTCATTTAAATAAAAAAAGATAACATTTAGTTCAAATATTTTCCAACTGGTTCTAAAAATAACATACAAAAACATACATTCTGAATTGGATTGGGCCTTATCACAATTTTCAATATTTTTTATTTGTGTAATGCTCCCAAGCATAGCAAACATATTAAGCTTCAACAAACAAGCCTGTAATTTAATGCAAAAAGGAGACTCCTTGCCAAACTAATCTGCAGATGATTAGGGAGAGGTTGTATACAGCTCCTAGTTTACAACAAGTAATAATATTTTAATATCTGGTCTTTAGGTTACTGGTGGATTGCAGCTATAAGGCTTTGTTATACAAATAAAAATGTGCCCTCCATTGTTAACCAGACCACTAGAGAATTATATCAGCCTGAGTCTACACTGACCTTCGTGTTCTGGTCACATTTCTTTCACAAGTCAGCAAAACAGTATCAAACACGTACAGCAGAAATCTACATTGTATGGAGAGCTGAGCATCAATTTACATACTGCAAAACTTAAATTTGTATGCAATGCTTATGCGTATTGGACATGCACATTATCAAAAACTTAAAAATAAACATCAGCAAGCATACAAAGAAGCAGCAAAAATTTTAATTAAAAAAAGGCCACCTACAACACAAACTACACAAACAGCAGCAACTTAAATGTACCACGTGGAAATATGTTGGGAATGAATGAACTAAATATGTTCATGAATGACAAATGTTTCAAATTTACCTTAAGAAACATTTCTTAAACATTTCCCAATTTTTTCCAAGCGCTCCCATTTACTCGTAACAGAATTTTAAACAGCACTTGGTTTCAGTCAAATAACAAGCAGTAACCATCTCATCATGATTTGTGGAATTCAAATGGCCTCTGGGGGGGGAAAAATAAAATAAAATACAACCAATCAACCAACCAAACAAAATAAAGGTCAGCTGATGAAAGGAAACCAGAACTGAAACCCACCCTTACCTGGACAAGTGTACCTCAGGAATGGACCGAAGTTCTTTGCCACCCAAGTTCTCCACCACGGGAGAGTCCAGGTTCGTGGAGCCGTTGCTGAGCCTGTCACTGCTCTCGTAGCCAGACTCTGTTCTCTGAATCTTCCAGTTATCGTTTCTCACAGTGAGGCTGTTAACTGTACCTTTAGTCCTCTCCTTTTCACGTCCTTCTGAGTCCAGTGAGCTCCTGCTGCCTAATTCATGCCGCTGCTCGTCCTCATAAATGGTCATCAAACTTTTTGGTTTAGCTTCTTCCCGTCCAGACCAAGCAGAATCGCGTTCGTAAAGCGGCCTTTCCGGTCTGGGGGCCTGCCGGCGCATGCCGGGGAGCTGTCTGTCATCATTACCGCTGAGGATGCTGTCTACGTTCAGGGCCTCTCTCATGGGTCTCCAGGCTCGGCCGGGGCGGGAACGCGAGGCCCCGTTAGACCGCTCTCGCGAGTCCTGGCTGCTGTCTGTATCGTAACCGTTGGATAGCTCAGATCTCGGAGGTTGAAGCGAGACGCGAGGCTGGGAGTGTGAACGTGGTGCATGGGCTGCGCGGCTGTTTGTGTACAGAGGACGCTCAGCCCGCGTTGGGCCTCTTCCCTGACTGCTGTAGAATTTCGACTCCATGGCTTTAAACCCGTTCTCAGGAGGAGAGAGCGAGCGGGAATAGGTCCTGTCTGAGGCTGGATCTGCAGAGACGAGAGAAACAAAATGGGGATGTTCACCAAAATATGCAACCAGGGTGAATCAAGATTTTAAGACTTTGTTGTACTTCAATAAATAAATACAAATCTTTAGTAACACAGTCATACCATCTATAACCTTACATTAAATTACGCATTAAATACACTAAAAGCAAGTATGTAATATTTCAAGCACGACTTAGGGATCTAAGCAGAATGTAAAAAAAATAATAAATAAATAAAAAATAAAAAAAATTACACAGAACAATTGCAAATTTATAAGACTGCATTTTTGGTATGTCTGCTGGGATGTTAAAAATGCTCATTGTCCAACAAATATTTTAATTTGTAGTTTTGTAATTGCTTTTTTTTTTTTTTTTTCAAAAACGAGACCAAAAATTAATTTAGTCTAATTAATTTATAATTTATGCATTAATGGAAAACGCAGAAAAAAAATACTAAACTGTTTAAATGCATTTAGGCCTTCAGCCAAATGTTTAATTTTGTTTGGGTTTGGACAAAATTGTTTATTTTGTTTTTAAATGTATACACTCGCACAAAAAACTATTTTATATATGATTTTAATATATAAATCAAACTTTTACCACAGGAAGGTTTTATACAAACACAAAGAGATATGTGTGGAGACATGTGGCCAAAACACAAAGAAAATTCCTAACTTTCAAAAATAACTTAATATTTTGTAGTATGTTGATAAAACATTCCTACTTTCCCTTTCCTACTTATTTCTTGTGTGTGTAAAACACCCAATCAATAACTTATTTCACCGGAAAGCTAGATCTAAAGAAATTAGCTTTCAATGGATTTTGGAACCAATCCTACTCCTTACAGGCATCCCAAGTGTGAATATAACATTTGAGGAAAAGACCAGAACACAAGGGTCAAACCTATCCATCTCTGACAACAACAGTAACACACTTGTAGCCTCAGTGACCTTTTCCCTGATGAAGGTGGAAGCTTGGCTGTTTGAGCTGAACAATGCTGATGTTGGCATTGTCCAATAGGCTGCTATAGTTTCCCTGCTGTGGGGCTAATGTGCGACACTGTGTTGTCACACTGTGGTTGCCAGGTCCACTGACCCCTCCTGTTCTTTGTCTGCAGGTCTGGTATAAAAAGATCTTGGCAATGCCCTTTATTATGTCTTTAGACAGAGCAGTTTAACAAGAGCCAGTGGATGCTAATGGTCACCAAACTTTTGACAAAGATAATTATGGAGAACTTGTCAGTGTAGAACAACTGCCTTTACTACAGCACTCTTTAAATCCTTTAAGGGTAGACAGGGCCGTTTCAAGGCATTTGGGGGTCCCAAGTAAATAAACCCCACCACATATCATCAAACATACCCAGATCATACACAGTTCTATAAAGGTGTATTTTACATTTTGTTTTTCATGACCAGGTTACATTTTGAGAAAGTAAAATACATTTATTTATTACTATTTTTTTCCAGTGCTTTAAAACGCCGCTCACTGCTGGAGATGCTTGAGCATGGTGGAGCACTGTTGAGTACAGAGTTTGTGGCATTGAGCCTCAGTCTTGGTCACAAATAACATTATATTATTATTTATAATAACGTATAATAAAGTTATAATAAATAACAGCGGATCAAGTGTAATTCATACAGCAAAGCAACGGTATCACACACTATAACCACCATCTTCACTGAAATGGTATATTGTTGTTTGACCAAGATTAAGGCAAAATGCGCTGCAAGTGGAACTGAGTTTAGGCAGAGCGCGGCTCATATATATGAATTTAATTCATAACCAGTCTTTGTCTGGGGGCCCCAGGCCAGCTCGGGGCCCAAAGCAATTGCTTGGTTTGTCCTAGTATTGAAATTTGACAACAAAATTTATTTATTTATTTATTTATTTTTTTTTTTTGATAAATCTTTTTTTCATATTCATTAATATTAATCGTAATCTCACATGATTCTCAGCCACCACTGTGCAGAACTTGTGTGGTGATGTTTTTAATTAGCAGCCAAAACAAATCTGAAGTTGGCTTCCAATTCTAACTCAACTTAAACACTGCAGGGGTAAACAGTATACATTTCAAAAGCAGAACAGGACTTCTGCCTTATTTTATCAATGGTGGAATGGAGAGTTTAAGTAAGAGAAACTTTAGCTTAGCTTAGCTTAGCTCAGGGCCTTTCTGTAAACAGGACACAGAATAACAGCAAAAAGTGTTTGTTATTTTTTATGCCAGAAAAGGATAGAAATCAATCTTCCAAAAAAATGTTTGCCTGTTATCTGCTGTTTTTGTCCACACAGCCAAAAGTGCTTAGTTTGTTTGTACTTATGCAATGTCGGTTTCTTTCCTAATCAGTACCAGAGGAGAAAAAGTTTATTCTGTTTCTTACCAATGAACCGATGAGGCTTGAACACCTACACTGCACTGCCTGAGGGCACTGACGCAAATGTTACAAGGTGCCAAAGTGACCTTAGTGCAATGTATCATGTCAGTGTGAATACACACAAAGAGGTGACACCTTGACACTCTCACCACGTTCATAAAGGCTAGCAGTCCAGTGACAGATGAGGGAGCTCAGTGTTTGACATCAACTTATCCTCAGACATTTACACTCAAGCCCATCAGGCATGCTTTACTCTGACACTGACCCCTTTAATGACTCCCATGCTTTCCACACAAGTAATGAGGCAAGCATGCACATTCCACATCCAGACACGCCTACCGTTTTTATCCCCCAGGCCCGACACACACATTTCCATTATTATTACAGTCCATTAGCAATTCAGGGCGAAAGTAACATTAACTTATCTATGGGTCCATTAGGACCATGCTATCAAACACCATGTTTCCTTCTGCATCCCGTTTAACATAGTAAAAGGTATCACTGTGTGGGCACATGTGTGTGTGTCTGTGTGTGTGTGTGTGTGTGTCAGAGGGGGGTATTTTTCTAATGCACCGTTTGACATTTTCATTTGTTTAAATGGAGAGGAAGACTTAGAATTGGGCTCTGTTCTCAAAGACACTTCGATGAGGTCGAAAGTGGAGAAGTATTGGAGTAAATGTACTGCAGTGACAGTTATGTGATATGGTGTGTGAGCTAATATTGGCTGGGATGCTGCATCAATCACTAAATATGAAACAACTGGGCTTTTATGGGAGAGAGGTCAGCCATTTACTTTTATTTTGCTGACTATGCTGAAAAATGACGTTAAATCACTTCATGCCCGCTTTTAGGAGTGTGTGTGTGTGTGTGTGTGTGGGTGATTGGGTTGGTGTGCACATGAATCTTATACCTCAGCATGGGAGCAGATTCAAAACTTTGTATGTCAAAGTCTGTCATTACACGTTACGAATGTGAACCACATGCCACCTAACACCTAATTAAGCTATATTGAACAATTTTTATACTAATTTTCAAAAATACTTTGAATTGCTTTTCAGGTCAGACTTGACCTTTGCAATGCCCTCCTCCATAAACCATGTGTTATCATTTTTGTAGTTTTTCAGTTTTTGACAAAATCTGGCAGTTGTTCTTTATAATGTGTCCACATTTAAAAGTGATAGATAGAACATAGAACATAGAAATGTTCAAAATTTACTTTGATTTAAATCTTTTGACCCTGGCCTCCATTAAAAATGTATGTTTTTTTTCAATTTACATGTAAAGTAATTAATTGAGAGAAACCATGTTTTGTGTGACAGCAACAAATAAGGAAATAATGCATGAGAAGCTAAATGTTACTGTGATTTTGGTATAATGAAGAGTTTTTTTAGTATTACATAAATCAGGGGAGAAATGCAGAGATTTTTATCTTCTTTTTGAAGAAATCTGGCTGTGTAAAATTAGTGATCAATATATAGCACTGTATTTCTCTATTTTTATCATGCTATTTGGGGAGAAATTAATTAAAATGTGTAACTTCAATATTCAACTAATACTGTATGTTTACGTAAATAATATTTACAAAAAACATCCCTCCACCAGTCAATGTAAACTCTGGTAAGTTAGCTAAGCAGGTTATCAGTAAAAATCACACATTTTTCCCTGTTTCTTGGACAAAACACCCATTCGAATATTAGAATTAGGGCTGCCACAAACGATTATTTTTATAGTCGACTAATCACCGATTATTTTTTATGATTAGTCGACTAATCGGATCATACGTTAATTGAATATAAAACACAGTTTATCACAATAGAATGCAGCTGCTATTATACAACCAACATTAGATTTCAGCTATATGCTAACTAAAAATAAAAACAATTAAAATCATAGTTCATTAAACCTTTAATGAAATATGCAGCTTGTTGTAACAGACAATTATTTTACTGTTTAGCATAAAGTGTAAACAACTGTGTAAAATAAGGATAAGGCACTGGCATTTATGAAACATCTCAACCGTGAGGTTGTTTGAACTATTATGAAAAAAAAGTATATTAATAAAAAATGCCTCTCTGTCCAGATATTGTGTACATTACCGTACACAGGGCAGCGGTCTGCACAGATCTGATTGGCAGAGGAGAGCGTTTGGTGATTTTACACCACACATGACTGATCTGTGAGTTTACTGCACCAAAAAGCACTGAAAACAGAAGCCACTGTCAGAATGAAATCCTTCTCTGTAGTTTATCGGTTTGGGACGGCATTTGTGACAACGTCTGGGTCCGGATCCGGATCGCGGTCCGCCTATTAGTGACCTCTGTTTTAAAGCTATCAAGATGAGTAAGTTAAGTACTAAGTTAACGCTCTGTTTACGCTAATTTTAGCAGCTAAATAGCAATTTAGCTTCTTCGTCATTTAATCAGCCACAACATTCCTCCTTTTCAGGTGCTCGTGCATCGCGGTTGTGCTGCCGAGGAAGGCAAGTTCTTCATTGCAGATATTGCATTGCACGCGTTTCACTTTTATTTTCTTGGTGATCCCACACTTTTGAGTTCTGTAGCGGGGTAGCCATGAAACCAGAGCCTGTCTGTATAATGTCCTGAGATGTCGTCCACTACCTACCCCGGTTTCCACTACTGCGCATGTGCGTCCAGGACAGAAAGGCAGTCGCAGCAGTTTGGAGAGAAAAACAAAGAAAAAAAAAAAAACGACTAATCGACTATTAAATTAGTCGTCGACTATTTTAATAGTCGACATAATCGTGACTAGTCGACTAATCGTGGCAGCCCTAATTAGAATACTATGAATTATAATAAATGTGGAAATTTCTATTTGAAATACATGACCTGAAATAATGTTCATCCACGTTTTGTTATTGTTAAAAAGGTTTGGTTTTGAAGATGGATTTACTGGTAACTTGGTTCCATATGAAATATTCTGCAAACTAGTCGATATAACGCAAACAAGCTCGATCAGGTTTTAGGGCTAGAAGTATTCATTTTGATAAACTAAAATTTGCAAGATGAATATCTGCTATGGAATCTTTTCCTAGTTATGAGCATGCCATCATGTTATTATCCATCCTATTTTAACTCAGAAATGGCCTTCTTCACAACGATGCACAGAACCCAACTAACCAAATTTTCAAAACACACAGTATAAGAGAAGACTTGTATGAAATGATATTTATTTATTTATTTATTTATTCAATTAAATTAATTCTGAAACCAGAACCCAGTTTAAAAGCTTCACACTATTTATTTATTTGTATTTATTTGATAAACACATGCCATTCATTCCCAAGAACGGAAACACGGAGACAGAGGTATGAATTCATGTAGTGCAGCCAGCATACTCATAGCAGGTAATTTAAGTGTTTTGAACTAGATACTGGTTGATCAGATCTGAATTAATCTATAGGATATATGATTTATATCTAATAAGTGCCTGTCAGTTTGTGTGTTGTAGGCATGGCTGGATGGATGGGTGTGTGCGCAGTACTGGGAATGAAGAGAGATTACTGGGCTGCAGTGCAGAGGCTAAAGCACACGTCAGAGGTAATCCCTGTTTTTGACACTTTTCTCTGACCTCAGGTTACATAAGGGCCAGCGGATTGCTCAAAGCTGCCTTTTCCCTTTAAACCTCCTTGAGTACTGGCATCTGCTATAAACATTAATGGCTCAATATCATTCTTTTCATTGATCATTTAAATGTAATTTTATTTTTTTGGTTGGATAATTTTTCCAGGCAATACAGTAACATCTGTATGGTCACAATGTTGTCTGCACATCTCTGCACTACTTACCTCGGTTTCTTGCCATTTCTTGCCTCTGCTGTGATCTGTCAGAGTCTTTCTTCATGATGTTGATGTTACGGGCTTCTCTGGCAACCTCTTTGGAGAGCTCTCGGAAGTAACCCTTGGGATCACTGCTTATCTTCACTGTAAACAACAGAAACAGCAATTAGCAGGGTGGTCATTTGTTAAGTGTTTGCAAAGGTGATTGATGTGGCATTTCAGGTGGTTGATATGATGTAGCTATGGTATCCCAGACGGTTGCTAAAGTTTTGGGTGCTGGTTGGAATTATATTACACGTGGTTGCTATGCTGTTGCTATGCAGCCCACCCGTGTGCTGTCTCGCGTCTGGACCGATTAAGAGCTGAGTCAGAGCCGAGCACTCAAAACACAAGGAAAACAGCAAGACAAGAGTAATCAACCCTTTAATCAGAGTTTTTCTGGGATTAAATCTATAAATGTACCTGTAACTGGAAATAAAACTCATGTTTACTCCTGTTTACTCGCTGCGTATCTACTTCTTGCGTCAAGAATCAAAACATTGAAACATGACGTGTTGATGATTCCTGTGATGTGACTATTGAGCATGCGCACATCGTGGTGACGATGCTTAAATGATATATCGTGCAGCTCTAGATGTCACAATTTTCCTAAGTGGCTGGTAAATGGAATGTTTGTCTTCACTGTACATAGCAGATCATTTTTCTGTAAATTACCTACTAAAACACGAATTAGTTGGTAAGTGGTAATTTACACTGTTGGAAGAATGAATCCCTCTTTTTTTCTGGAGTGATTTGTTTCTCTGAACACTTTTGGATTAAATAAAGCACTAAGGCTTCTCAGCAACAATTACAAGTCAGTGGCAAGAACATGTACAATTAAAATGATGATTGTAAATTGATTTACTACTTCGACAGACAATCTCACAACTGTGCAACTCAGAACAAAAACTTAACGTTTAAAGCACATCACCGTGACACACAAAACATCCTGACAGAAAGATATGCTCTGCACCTAAACAAAAGTGACACTGGTAACTCATTGCAGACCTGTAGAGCAACAGTGTATCTCAATACGAAGGCACCAGCAGCTTGTCTACATAAGTAATCATAAAACGTTAATGTTTCCAATATTAAACCGTCAGCTCTGCTTTACAGCTGCTCCATAAAACCCCTACCCGGTGCCTCCATGCCCTCAGTGTATATTTTACAGTACATTATCGTATGTCTTAAGTAGAGGCCGACCGATCGATCGGCCAGCCGATTTAATCGGCCGATTTTTGTTATTTTTTTATCAATCGGCATCGGCCGATTTTCTTATTTGGCCGCGCCGATTTTAATCCGGCACATCTGCGGGCAGCTACTTGGAACGCAGCGCAAGGTTTCAAGAGTGAGCAAGACTTTCAACGGGTAAGGCATCCATTTTTACAATCCAGTGTCCCAAAGTCTATATTTTCTCTCATGATTAGTAATCTGTGATGTTGCTTCATTTACTGAAAAAGAATAGAATTTCAACTGCATCGGTGTTGTAGCATTTCTCTCCAAACGAAACTATGCTTAGCGTTGATGGCAGGAGTGCATTTGGAATGCGCCCTGACTCTGCAAGGCAAGCCCTATCTATAAGCTCTAGTATAAAATAACTGACGTCTCTTCTTCAGAAACGAAAATCTAAGTAAATAAAATCAAATTAACACTTGATATTTTCAGTATTTAAATTATTTTTAGACGAAATGAAAAAGGGCAGGACTAAAACTGTTTAAGGATATTCGCAGCATCAGCTGCGCTGAAATAATAATTACTGGTTAGTCAGGATTATTAGAGGACTGTACTTCTCCTTATATATAAATAAGCTTTATTGTAAACGAATTAATAAAACAAATAGTTTCTAAAATAATGGAGTTAAAATAAAACATCTCTTTTTCCTTCACTACAAACAGACATTAAATCATGCCGCCTCCTGCTGTTCTGCTGTAAAACTCACCCGTTTAAAGCGGTTTGCGCTGTTAGATATTAAATGAAACGATGAGCAGAATTTTCTGTTTTGTCGGGTTCTACTTTAGAACACCCTCCAGACTTTTCTGATAAAAGCTCATTTTATCCTGAACCCATAAAGTCCGCGCTCTTCAGCTTTCTCAACTCATTTTCCGCTCACGCACCGAACCTCCAGTACAGCTGATGAGACGCGTTTCTCTGGCTAAGGAGCTCATTTGAAGAAGAAAAAAAAAACAGATAAAGCTATATTTAAATTACAGCACCTGTCTGTTTTTGCATTATTTATAATTTTATTCTTAATTTAAACGTCACCCATTTTTGTAAAATAATAGCTGCAGCCCTAATGTGAACATTTTATAACATTGTCCTCCCATGTCCATTCGTTTTCAACTGCATGGAGTTGAAGAAGAAATGAGCTTTGCCGTTTTGGAGTAACTATCTAAAGTTGTCACATTATGGAAGTCTTCTTGCACTCTGTTAAACATATTAAAATGAATAATTAATAGACTAACAGACTGCAACAAGTCATACATTTGTTAATTAGTAGGCCCCTACAGTAAATTTTATATAATAGCCAACATAATATTTCTACTATAAACATGAATATATAGTGTATATAGAACATATGTTATATAATGAATAAAATAAAATGTTATGGATAATACAATCTAAATAAAATTAATATTTTTTTTATTAACATATAGTGATATAGTAACATTAAAGTCACTATAAAATGCTAACCTTATTTTCAATAAATTGTGTGAAGTTTACAACTGTTGTGCCTCCTCTTACTAGTATGATTTTAAGCATGCCAAATAAGTATAATACGATAGCATATCGGCCCTAAAAATCGGCAGGTCACATCAGCCATCGGCTGACTCTGACCACTAATGATCGGTATCGGCATCGGCCTTAGAAAAACCCATATCGGTCGGTCTCTAGTCTTAAGCCGAACATCACTCGGGTGGCAGGAAAAAGTGCGGCTACTGCACTCTTTAAATACACCCCCAAGGCTCCAGGAAGAGCCAGGAGAGACTTGAGGGTAATCAATGTGTGTGATGAGTGTGTGTGCTCTGCAGCTTTTTGCTGCGCGAGGGGAAAGCAGTGAAGTGTTGCAGGACAGAGTTAGATTGAAGCTCTTCTACTGTCCCCAATACCTCTTAATACCAAATCAGCACTACAGGAGAGAGAGAGGAAGAGAGGGGGGTGAGAATGGTACAAATCTTCACATTTTTCAAACATGAATGGTAAAAAATATATATCAATATCAGCTATAAAAAAGGCAGTTTCTAGGCTGTTGCTACAGGGTTGCTGTGGTAATCCAGATGGTTTCCATGGTGTTGCTAGTGGGCGGTTACCTTTTGGTTGCAATGGTATTAGCAATGGTAATGGCGATTCTATTGCTAGATAATTACTAGGAGGTTGCAAGGGTGTTACTAGCTGGTTTCTACAGTAGTTAAGGGAGTTTTTATGGTGTTAATCTTAATCTTGATTTCTAGGTGGTTGCTATGGTATCACTTATGGTTGCTATGGTATTGCTACATGGATGTTATAATGTGGCTATGTATTTAATAGGTGGCTGCTATGGTATTTCAAATGGCTGATATGGTGTTCTTTAGTGATTGCAATAAAAGTCTGTTTGCAACACTATAGCACCTATTCATTTAGCAGAGTTGCTTCAAGGCTGAAATGCAGTTGTATATAACAAATTAATATTCAATATTATACATTTCGGATTTATTCAAATTAAAATGTGTCCCAAGATAAAAAAAGCAGACTTGGGACCAGGCAGCTGGTTCATTTCCCAGTACAGGCAGAAAAAGGGAGAGGGGGAAGTGAAGAAACAGCATTTTGTCCCCCTTAAGCATTCACGGCTGAGTTGCTGTTAAGCAGGGCATCTAAACCTCAATTGCTCCCCAGGTGACAAGGGGGTTACCCACTACTGCAGGTGTGTACTCTCGCTGCCCACAGTCACATGTGTGTGTGTGTGCGCCATAGTTGGGTTAAATATAAAGCCCACAAAGGAAAATCAAATTCTCAGTTTTGCACCATGTAAACTTTGTTTCAAAGTTCCGAAACACAATATTCACACCAGTCCATATTTAAATCTGCAGGCTGATGGATGTGCCATGCTGAGGTGCATTAAGTCTGTACAAAGCACAGCATTGAACATGCAGCCATAAGAAATATTAAACCAGCATCCTTTAAGCACTTATTTTCCAGGTACAAACTAAATGTCTAAATGTATAAAAGTACACAGGAGTTCACAACTTTAACACATTTAAATATGTTCACACATTTATTCTACAGTAGTTTAGTCTAGGCCTTCACAAAAAATATTCTAAACAAGATAAAACAACTGCCATATAATCTCAGGTTACTACACGTGTGATGCTAAAATCTTTGCAATTAATGCACTTTACCATGTCAAACTACATGCAGCCGTCTCATAATTATTACAATAAAAACATATATATCAATCAGATATTGAGATACTGTTTTTTTCATGTTTCAAAGAAATACTGATTCTTTAACATTATAATATTTGTTAAGGATTTATCATATCATAACGTAAATCACCACCCCTCAAACATATCAAGAGTCAGTTTAATTTTGCATAATACTGAGGACAACAGGGGGAATAAAATACAAAAAAATACATGTACATGAGCTCCTCATCATGTTATGGTTTGGCTAATTTCTGGATTTCCTAGATAATTACACAAAACACTGAATGCGTAAGTGCACACAACAGATTTTAAGAGAGGGTGTGGCATTTCTATTACATTTTATTTGAATGTTGCACCTGGAATTGTGTTTATTTATACTGTCCTTAAAACTGAGATGCAGCCAAGCTTAGTAGCTTATACGCAAAGCTTTAGCAGTTCTAAGGTTGTGACACAGTATTCTCTGTGGTTTGTGAACAGAAAACACAGCGTTTTTCTGTTTTCTGAAAGCTTCTGTTATAAGAATGGAATGCAGAGAAATAAAATGTTATTCCTTACTGGTCTTTTCATTTGTGTCTTCAACAATTTTGTGAAAATGTGAGACAAAGGAAAAAAGAGAATAAAGGTCATTAGAAGGGTACCACTATCAAATAACTCAAGCAAGGCAAAAATGGCTAAAGCTTTGTTTTCAGGTTACGTAATTTAGGGCTCCAATTTCAATGATGCAGAGAATAAAGACAGAAAATGAATCTGACAGAAGAACAGAATTAAAACAATAACACTCAGTGTCGCTGATGCAATACACTATTGACTAAGAGTGTGTTCACACCTAATTGGTTTTCTCTACATCAAATTAATTAAAATGTTTGTAACCCAGGAGTGGGGCAAAATGGGAAAATGTAAGTGTACCATAACGCATCATAGAAAACTATATGAGAACATTCTCCGTGCTTATTGGTCAATATTTTTCCTGACGGGAACAAGAAAGAAAATACAGGAAAAAGGTCTTGTTTTCTGCAATAGTGCATATCGCCGCTGTCCAATGAAAAACACTTATCTCTGAAACACCAACGTTACAGGAGAGAAATCAAGAAATTTTGCCAACGTGTAAGGGACAGTTTGTCTGTTCAAATTATGTAGTTAACTAAAAAATGGACATAAATGGAGATAAGTGTTTTTCCCTCATTTCTTTCTACTATGCAGACAAACCCAACTAAGAATGTTATCTGTGCAGTTCTGGAGAGAATCTAGTCTACACAATGTAAGAAAGCCAAAATACTCATGAACATAGCTTTACTTACTGTTGTTGTTAGATGTTAAATAAAAAATAACATTTATTTTTATAATTTGACTTATATATATATAATATAACTTTTTGAACTTTTCTTATAGTTGAGAAGACTTTTTATGGAAATATTTAAAGAAAATGGCAAAAGATAAACCTTTTTTAATTGAACAACATCATGGGCTATGCTTCTCTCGACTTCTCTCGACGAGTTTTTTGATGATTATGTATAAATCAAGTAATACACTGAATATTAAAATGGCTGATGTTGGGGATATGTTGTGTTTTGGTAAGTTTTCAGTCTCATACCTGGTCCCCTCCCACCGCTGGTCTGGTTGCTGCTACGGCTGAATGCAGACAGTGGCTGGCTCTTCTGCTTTAAAGTGCTATGACCTGACAACAGCGCAGTGAGGTTCTCTCGGGTCAACTCCAGCTTCTTACTGGGCGGCTGGGGAGTGCCTGCATGAGTAAGAGTGTGTGTATGTTTGAGAGAGAGAGAGAGAGAGAGAGAGGGTGAATGAGAGAGGGAGAAAATGGAAAATAAATATACTGCACAAGCATGTTAAAATTTTACAAATGATGCAACACTAGCTAACAGCAGTCTACGACCTAACAAGCTGCCATTCAGGGCTTATGAGGTCAGCGGTCCCAGTGAGAGCACCACTACTTGCTAGCATGCACTACTTCTGAATGACTGAAAGCCCCATTCTTAGCGCTCAGTGCATTAGCTTTTAGGGCTGCCTGTGGCCAAGGCCAGTTTTGTTGCATTGCATTGTTTGCTTTCTTTATTTTCTGCAAGTAAATGATATAAACAGCATTTCAAATACAGATTTTTATATTTAATTTTAAAAAGTAAAATTTAAATATTGGTGTCAATTGATAAAAAATATCAAATTAATCATAATATATTTCTGTGGTTAATTTCTCTACTTCTTCCTAGAAACTAAGCTTTTAATAATGGGTATTTAAATGTGAATAAAAAAATCAGTGTTGGAAACATTTAAGATATGTATTATTGGTGCCAATCACTTAAAAATACTTGCATTGATCACAATAATATTCTGTGACTAAATCATGGATAAAATCATGATTACATTTATTTAAGTTCTGGGTTGTTTTGTAACTGTATTTTTGGGAAGGGGACAGTAATAATGGTGTAGTGTGTAGGTTTAAACCTGGCAGAATAGATCATTTTTTTTACTGTATTATAATATCTTAGGGTAGTTTCGATGCCTTTGAACTAGAATATTGTAATGTTCCGAGTTACTAAGTTTAACTGAGAAAGATAAAGAGATTAAAAGACAGAAAGACGGCATAAACTTCCGCATAAATAAAAAGTAATCTACCTTCTGAACCCAACAGTAAGCGTTGCTGTGTTGCATTGCTAAATAAAACTGCTAATGTGTCACCAGGCAATATTGTCACATGATTCATTTGCATTCAAAACATTTAAATTAACATTTTCAGATTAACTGCATGCGTTAACGTGTTTATGGTGGCAGCCTTACAAATTATAAATAGTAAAAACAAAGAAATAAAAAAAAATACATCTCCAAAATGGGAACTAATTAAGGAGCATTTGGAGCTATCTGTTCATTAATTACGACATTTGAACACAATGTAAAAAGCAACTACGATTTTCATATTGTGTAAAAATAAAACAAAGAAATTAGATGCGGTTGTTGCATGAGAATATTTTCACCTACACACATGCTCTTGTTAAAAGCTTGAAATTTGACAAAGTATTCCTAAACTTTCTAAGCTAAAGTGAGTGTCAGCACAGTGAGATTATATGGTAGCAGCTCTGAGCTGTGAAAGTGGCCAATAAACTGACTGCACCGGTTCTAAAATTAGAATACAGTAGTCAATTTGTAAGATCAATATAAACATTAGCTCAGATTCACAGTATCATTGCTGTCCTCTTAAACACCAGACACACAGCTCCACCTATCATCAGCCACCTACACAGGGGGCTACATTAGTTCGTTTTTAAATCCTTAAGAACTCCGCAGCTTTGCAGTTCATCAAAGGCAGCTACCGAGTCTGAACGTCAGCAACAACTGCTGCGTTTCTAACGGCGCTAATGAGGAGTAGCTATTTCCATCCCAGTCCAACTGAGTTCACACAGGACAGAATTTGGTCAAAGAAGGTCACTGAGCTATTGGGGAGCTCGAGGTCAAGCTAGGGCATCAGAGGTTTAAAATATTAACCATCACTCACTTTAGATGACACCCAAGGTCTTGACAGCTTTCAGTTTTCAAATACGTAATTTTTAAATATTTATATTTTCTAAAGTTAAGTCGCTTAAAGACTGGAAATAGTGCTGAGAATTTTACGTGTCAAAATATTTAACTAATGAACACTTTGATTCAAATGACTCAAAGCAAAGATTTAATATTTATGGAACACTATGGTAATAATACAAATAATTCTAAATCAGTTGAAAATTAGTTGAAAAATATTTGAAAAACTTAATGTGGAATGTATCAGGTATTTGATGTGAAATAGTACACTGTACAGAGTAAATATACCTGTAGCATAAATTATTTATTTGCTGGCCAAAAGCTATCTATCGTTTGGTTTACAGCTTAACTACAGTGCTTATTAATTATCATCATCATCATCATCATCAGTGCAATTGAATTGGTACCTTTGTGTCTTTAGTACACCTCCATATACTATATATTATTAATAAATAAACACTATTACTGTATTTTTTGCACTATAAGGCGCACTTAAAATGCTTTAATTTTCCCAAAAATCGTCATTGCGCCTTATAATCCGGTGCGCCTTATGTATGATTTTTTTCAGTCAGGTTGTAAGGAGCAGTAAAGCCACTCTGTTGAAGTACAGAGTTATACAGGAGTTTCAGTTTAGTTCTGAAGCAGTATTAGCATTAGCAGCTAGCTCTTTCGCCGTTCAGAGGCGAGTGTTATCGGCCTATAGCCTACTGCTAACCCCAGCTAGCACTGCTTGAGCAGCATTAGCATTAGCCACTAACCATGGCGAGATCTGCTGAATTATAAGGAAAACATGGTAAAACCCCTGTTCCTTATAAAAGTGCCGCTCAATGCGCCTAATAATCCGGTGCACCTTATGTATGAAAATAGACTAGTGAGCCTTATAATCTTGTGTGCCTTAAAGTGCGAAACATACGTTAAAATATCCAATACTATTTAAGTAAAGTAATGTTAACAGTAAGAGTCAGTAGAGGTAATGCAGAAAGAGTGTGATGTGGTACTGCACCTGGGATTTCACCATTGACCTGGCCCTTATTGTTAGCAGTGTGATTCGTCCGAGAGGGATCATCAACAGACACTGCGCTGCCCTCAGGATTGGAGTAGAACAACAACAGAGGCTGGAAATGTCCTCGGATGCATTTAGTTACAACATCCTTCCATTTAGTGCCCACCTATGAAGACAAAAACACAAATGCAAGCATTTAATACGATAACTACATTATTTCACTCAGAGACCGCCAATACAAAATACAACCTCTTATGTAGAGGAGAATGAGACTTTCCATTAAATATTAACAGCCAATTTAGTATTATTTACCTTAGCCTGTACAGAACACTTTAAAATTTAATCAAATGCTGACTCATTGTTTGATAAGAGTTAAATTGATGATAATGCTGCGTTTCATTTACTTTACTTGGAAGTCACATGTCGGAGCTGGGAATTACATCACACTCAGCTGACAGAATTCCAGTTAAACATTGAGATAACTGTACACTATTTCAAAACATTTTCATTAAACAGTACGGCAAAAATGTGTCACACTTTTATGTTCCAGGTTCTCATGGACAGCATTGAGCCAGGTTAGCTCTGTTAGTCATACCAGTAGATAAAAAACGCATTGTGCAGAAATTTGCATATCTAAACATCGTGAAAACCTATGCACAGATAAAACTTAATAATATTACGCCATTTCCTACTGGTGATGTGCAGTGCAGCCATCTTAGATTCTGAACTCAAAGACGTTGGGATGTTTCAGTTAAAATATCCTACTTGAAAATCAGAAATTCTGACAAATCTGAGTTATGTGAATGGGCATGGAGTACATGCAGTACATTCCTTTCTTTTGACTTACGGCAAGGTTTATTCTTAGACATAAAAGCAAAAGATGTGTTGTGAAAGGTTCAGGTAGGTGTTAATGCGAGTTAATAAGTGAGTGTGTGTGTGTGTGTGTGTTTACTAGGGCCACTCCAGGCAAACAGATGGAACCTTACACCTTAATTAACACAATGGGAATAAAACGTGTGTGCGCATGTGTGAGACTGAAGGAGTCAGACGCAGTGAAGGAGAAAGTGATAGAAAACGAGAATGCTTGTGTGTTTGGTGGGGGCAGTGAAAAAGTGTGTACATTCATATTATAAACATAGCGTGCTTGGTAGGTACCAACAGCGTCTTTGTGTGTGCTAGACATACACAAAAAACACATGGATAGGTATAAAAACACAGAAAGCATGTTTTAAAAAGAAAGCACCTGCATACTTATTTCTTCAGTGCCGGACCCTGTTAACTGGGTCCACTTTTGGATGCACCTCTATTGCTCTAAGAAAATACACCAGTTGTTTATAAGCAAGCTCTGTTCAGCCTAGTGTGTGTGTGTGTGTGTGTGTGTGTGTGTGTGTGTGTGTGTGTGACTCCGCAAGGGAGAGAGGGAGAGAGAGAGTGTGTGTGTGAGCGCACGGGGTAATCCATCTTGGTGGGGGCGACGGGCACCTCCAGCCCAGTGAGAGCTGAAGTGCACACACAGCACAAGCACTGCACTGCTGATGGATTGATGAAGGGCTACAGAGCTCGGCGCCAAACCCTGCACTGCATCTCTGGGCATGCGCACGTGTACTACACACATGCACACAAACGCATTACAGTGCATTACACACGGTCATTTCATTATCAGCTAGTAGGAACACAATGCAGTCATGATTTAAGAATCCAGGTGCGGATTTAAAATGATGAGAACCAACAGGGGTGACTGATAGCTGGTAGGAATGTACTGCATGAAGATAAGCTAGGCTTCAAACAGTGTATAGTTACAGAACCTGACTGAGAACAAAGGACCAGGTGTGCAGAGTAAGAAGTAGCCTGAGGAGAAGAAGCTGGGGTTGTGTTTTTCATGACATACCACGGGATGAACAGAGCGGACGTACATTAGGACTGGGGAAAAGATGTTTAATATTTATGTATTTAAAACAAAATTAAATTAAATTAAATTCATTATATTTCACCTGCTAGAAAGGTTAGCCTCTGAGTCTGATTTAGTCCAAAAAAGAAAGTGCATGGTTTGTTTGTGTGGAAATGACTTGGTTAATGAGGCTCAACATATAACAGTGTTGTGCAAACTATGCCGTACAAATATTGCAGTTAAAGAAGCAGCGTGATGCTTTTATTTCACCACCTTTACCAGTTTGCTAAGACTGTGAAACACCATGGAAATTTCAATATATATATATATATATATATATATATATATATATATATATATATATATATATATATATATATATATATATATGTATATATATAACTTTGTCAAAGTGCTTTTGTTGACTCTGAAGAAACAAATGCTATTATTATTATTATCATTGTTATTATTAAAAATTCAGCTATATTGTTGCGCAAGTCTTTTCCGTGCAATTAAAACACCCACCTCTTTGACTGTGGCATCATCAAAGAAGACCCATTTGGAAGACTTTGTGTGGTAGGCGAAGGAACAGTAGTGTCTGCTGGAGTAGCAAATCATCCCCACCAACTGCAGATCACTCTTTTTGGCATGCTCATCGGTGACACGATAAAAGAGCTGCATGAGCAGAGATAAGGGGGAAAAAAACAAAACAAAGAGACACAATATGTTTAATTCTGCTCATCTAACAACTAGAAAAAAACACAGCTAGCGTGTTATACATAAACACACACTTCTTGCACTATTGTTGTGCAATGAAAAAAAAAAAAGTCTTCCACCACCATGAGCTTTTATATGCTTTCATAAACAACAAGAGTCAGTTGCTCGTCCACCTCCGCTTTCTAATCGCTTTCGTTTTTTCTTTTACAGCATCTAAAACAATGGTGCGCAGCACAGGAGTAGAACAATTTTCCTGTACGCCCTCCACCATCTCATGAAGAGCTGAGGCATGAATTGAGGCCTTTGTAGTGACCCGTGGGCTTCCTGCAACACTAATCCACTACTTGTGTGGAGTGTGTTCAGCTCTAGAGAAGGGGGCGTCAGGAAGAATGCATGCTTTCTTGCCCCCAAGGGAAAGTGTTTGGAGTACAGAACTCTTGCTTTGAACCACAGCAGATAGACTAAAGCTCTGCAGCTTAGTTCTTCTATCTGAGCAAAAGAAAAAACAAATGCACAACAGTCTTCTAAACTTATTTTAACTTTTCTGCCATTTATCATGACCCAGAGTCTCATGAAATTTAATTAGGGGACTAATTACTAATACTTACTACATTTTAAATGTGTAGTATAGATAAATATCTCAAACTTGAGTATACTCAAATATCCAAGATATATACCGTATTTTTCGGACTATAAGGCGCACCGTATTATAAGACGCACTATCAAAGAACGCCTATTTTCTGCTATTTTTCCATACATAGGGCGCATCGCATTATAAGGCGCGTTAAGTGACACTAGAAAGGGTGCCTATATCAAAGTGAACAGGGGTGGCGCCATGTTTCCCTTCCCCCACCGGGGGTGGTCGCTTGCCGGTGGAGCGTCTCAGTATACAAATCTAGCTTTTTCAAAGTCAAACGAGTGCTGGATATTAATCTACACAGATTCCTCTCCTGAAAACTGTTTATTTGGGTGAGTAACGTGCTTCAGTTTATTTACAGTAATCTTAGATTTCCAGATGTCCACTAAGGCTTGCTGCACCAGCGTTAGCATAGCTATCCGCTAGCACGCTAGCTAGTCACCTAAACTAGTAAAGTTAACCCAAACTTAAACGACAGCGTTACACTGAGTAATCCTGCGTGTTCTGGTAAGACAGTGAGATAATAGCTAGCGATTCGTCCCCCGTAGCTTGTTTTAACACGGTAAACAAGCAGATTACAGGCTGATAAAACTCACCTCTGAGAGAGTTAGCGCTTAGCATCTAGCTAATGCTAGCCAGGCAAAGCAGCACAGACTTACAGGCCGATAACTCACCTCTGAACGGTGAACGCTTAGCGATTAGCATCTAACTCTAATAATACTGCTCCAGCAGTATTAAAAGTGCTAAATTTAGAAAATACTGATCTCTGAACAGTGAAAAAGCTAGCTAGCTAAGCGGTTAGCATCTAGCTAATGCTATTGCTGCTCCAGCCTCGGAGCGGCACGGCTCTGCACGGAGTGTGTGTTTACTGCTCCTTACACCTGACGGGTAAAATTTAGATAATACTGATCTCTGAACAGTGAATAAGCTAGCTAATGCTATTTGCTGCTCCAGCCTCGGAGCTGCACGGCTCTGGACTCTGTATAGCACTGAAACTCTGTATAACGCTGCACGGAGTGTGTGTTTACTGCTCCTTACAACCTGACGAGTAAAATTTAGATAATACTGATCTCAGTGAATAAGCTAGCTAGCTTAGCGGTTAGCATCTAGCTAATGCTATTGCTGCTCAGCCTCGGAGCTGCACGGCTCTGGACTCTGTATAGCACTGAAACTCTGTATAACGCTGCACGGAGTGTGTGTTTACTGCTCCTTACAACCTGACGAGTAAAATTTAGATAATACTGATCTCAGTGAATAAGCTAGCTAGCTTAGCGGTTAGCATCTAGCTAATGCTATTGCTGCTCAGCCTCGGAGCTGCACGGCTCTGGACTCTGTATAGCACTGAAACTCTCTATAACGCTGCACGGAGTGTGTGTTTACGGCTCCTTACAACCTGACGAGTAAAATCCATACAAAAGGCGCACCGTATTATAAGACGCACTGTCAATTTTTGTGAAAATTAAAAGTTTTTAAGTGCGCCTTATAGTCCGAAAAATACGGTAACTAGAGACCAGCTGTGTGGTTACAATGCACACAATTATCTGACAATATAAGGAAAAACTAAAAGGGAGAAGATACTCATGTTGTCTGCAACAGCATTAAAAAAAATGCAGATAACTACACAAGTGGTGGCTGAAGAGCTTGTAGTGACAACAAAAATATTCATTACAAGAATATATAGTACTGCAGCAAAATAAATGCAATAAAAGTTTAAAATTAGTATAACTGTTTCAAACATTCATTAAAAACAAAATAAATATGTGAACTTTTGTCTAATTTGTGTATAGTAAATTTCTATATAATTTTATAAATTTAGTATTAAATAATAAAGAAATAATGTAACAAAAAAATAATGTAATGTAACAAAGAAAAATCTACCACTAATACCAATACTAAAGTGCAAAACATTAAGTGCATGCACACAAACTGCAAACAAACACTCAAAAAAAAATAACATTAAAGCTTCACAGTAAATAAAAAAAATACAAAATAGATTGGCTGTCAATCTATTGACAGCAAATCTGCACCACTACATGATAAGTTAGCATGTTAATATTTTATGTACTACACTGTCAAATTTAGATTTAATATATAGCATCTACCTAATAGTATTAGTGTGTAGTTGTGTGCAATTGGGACACAACCTAGGTTATAGAGGTAGTAAGGCAAGGCAATATATCAAGCTTTTAAGAATTTTCTATATATTTTCATATGAGATATAAGATGAGACAATATGGTCTATATGGATTAGCTTTGACAGTTTGCCTTTCTCTTGTCCCTATTTGTCGATACCGATACATAGCCAATTGATCTTTCCATCTCTAGACTATAGTTCATGTTCATCTACACATTTATGTTATGGGATTAAAAACATTGAGATAAATATCATATATTGCCTTTCAGCTAAAAAATAGAGATATTAGTTTTGTCCAGCCCTAAGAGATAGTGTAGTGTAAGATATCAGCACAGATTTTGATATTTAGAAGTCATGGCTGAGAATTCTTACTGTCACAGCAACAAGTATCATTTGCTGGTTCAGGTAGAAATCAAACTCTATACCAACTACTTCAAAACAGAGGGGTCATAATGATTAGGCTGGACCAACTACACTGCTGAAATAGTTACACAACCCACGCCGTGCAAAGAGGATAAAGTCAGAGTTCATTTCTCACATATGCTCTGTAGCACCACAATAATCAGCCCTCTGTCCGGAGACAGCTGTGGCCCCACAAAAACAAATACGCACACAACAATCCTGCAACCTTTCTGACGTCAAACGATCCTGTTATGGATGTTTTTAATTGTGCTGTCGTGCTCCAGGAGCTAATCTGTTTTACATGATGTACAAGATCAAGGTGATGTTTTAGTCTAGCTAGTATAAATAGAACATTATGAGAAACACAAGTAGAACAGGATAAGCAGCAGAGTCTGCAGTTTACAGAAAGTTGCAGTTTTAACACTGTCCATAAGTTCCAAAAAAAGATACATTTCATATACATAATTTATTTGTCTTATTTGTTTATGGAACGGAGTATGCGTCTGATGCTGACAACACTCTATTTCAGCCTTGCTGCCGACGCTGTTATAAGCGTAGTCAGACAATTGGACTAATCTGCTAGCACAGCCTGGCAGAGTGCGGAGTAAACAAGAACGTTCTAATCTCCTGTTCTGGACAGAATCATGGCTTTCTCTCAGTGCTTTGGTTGGCTTTAAAGCTGTGTAATTTCTACCCAGTTTTGGTGATCTTTCTGCTCAAACACACAACATGGTAGTGCTGGGCGATAAAACGATATCGATATTTATTGCAAAATATATTTTCCTTGATAGCTATGATAAGCCGAGGCGATAGGATTCGATAAACTTTATGTTCTATTTCCCGTTTAAGTAGCGCTGAGAGCAGGCGCAGCACGCGATCAGGCAGCACGCTGAACTGCATGCTCAGCCAAGTACCACATGCCCCCGATAGACTAAAATGTAACTAAAACTATTATACATTTTAGTCAAAAGACTAAGACTAAAACTATTTTAAAATCACCTGTCAAAATAAACACTGTAATATACTCTTGTATTTTGCTTTATTTAGTTGGAATAATCTTTTGATTAAATACAATTTTATTAAAAATCCATGTGCTATTGCAATTTAATTTAAACAGACAAATAATGTAAAAGGGTCTAAGTTTATATATTTGTCCTCTTGTACTTGTTTAAAGGTCCAAACATGTGGGGGGGTTACGGACCTTTGTGGATGTATAATGACTTTTTAAAATTAATTTATAACCTGTCTGAGCACCTTGTACCCACCTGGCAAGATGTGGACATCCTGTCTATCCACAAGGCTCTGAGCCTGCTAGTGAGCTTGGCCATAACTCCTTATTCTGTCACTTATAAGTAAAAAGAAACCTTTAAGTGTAACAGAAAGTGATTTGATTTATATCGTGATACATATCGATATCAGCTGATATGGAAAACTGCATCATGATTTTTTTCCATATCGCCCATCCCTGCAACACGGTGAATTACTCAGTGGGGATTGAGCAGGGAAATCACCAAATTGTGTTCTCCCAGTCCAGATATAAATATCCATGGGGGAAGTAGAGATTCAGCCTTACCCCTGAGAGGCTGAGGTGTGGTCCTAGTGATCTGATGACATCCTCTGTGAGGTCAGATTGCTCTGAGTCCCACACAAAACCAATGGTGACGATCTCGGGAGAGTTCATCAGCACACGTCGAATCTTAATCCTCTGACCACAATTACTCTAATGCAGGGAACACATGATTGGACGGAGAAAGGAAGTGAATGGAAACAGTTTAGTAGGAGCTTTTAAAACTTTTTACTAAAACAAACTCAGAACATACAAGGCAAATAAACACAGTTGAGCAGCTTAATAAATGCAATGTAGTAACTAAGAATTTAAAACAACAAAAAAATCTTATCAATAACTCTAATGAGAAACTCTTATAAAAATGCACACTCCCTCTAATAATCTTTATTTCCTGATAGTTCCCTATATAGTCATTTGAGTGTGATGCAGTCTCTTCAGCTTATTTAAAAGACACAGATCAAATATTAACAAAACCTATTAATACATTAACTAACTGAAGTGCAATACACAAACACCTTCATTTTCACACTCTAGAAGTGCAGCACATTAGAAGGCACCTACTGGGCAGTTGCGTAGGTCTCCAATGGTGCTGGCTGCCTGCAGCAGCTCTCCAAACATGTCAGAACGCAGCCTTTCATCTCTCCGCTCAAAGAACTGTTGGCTGAGGAGCAGAACGAGAAGAGAGAGCATGAATGAGTGTACAGGTAAGACCAAGGGAAAGGTAATTAAGCTAAGGGAATAATAATAAAAAATAGAGTTAAAAACCAAACAAGTACATATGGAAGTTATCGCACATCTAATTTGTGAGCAGTTATAGCAGATCTTACAACTGAAAACATTTACCAGAGTTTCACACCTTTAGTTCAGGTATTAAATCCTTAAGAGTTTATTTTGTATTTTTTTTCTGTCCTGGCTCATGACATGTGTTGTATAGAGGGAAAAAAATAAAAGCTTACCAGAGTGCTGTGGTAGAAACATAATGCACTAACTCAGTGAAGGGCAGAGGGTCAGACGAGGCCCCGCAGCTTCGACATACACACTGCAGAAAACACAGACACACATGCAAACTCAGCTAGGTGCCATCTGGCAACTGCTAAACACTAATTACTTCTCCTACTGTGTTATTACAGAGGGGAGCTGCAGAATTGTTTAACAGATTTAGTCCATTGTTTTATTATTATTATTTTCTTAAGCGAGCAATTTTACTTTTACTCTACAATTTCTATGGAGGATACTGGAAGAACAGAGAGAGAGCGAGAGAGTGGGAGAGAGAGAGAGAGAGAGTGAGAGAGAGAGAAAGAGAGAGAGAGAGCAGGAGAGCAGGGGAGAGAGCACGAGAGAATGCAAGGACCAGAGCAAGAGAGAGGACAAAAAATAGAAAAAAAGAATGAAAGAAAAAAAGACAAAGAGCAAAAGAGAATTTAAAGTGAAATAAGAGTGAGTGAGCGAGAGCGCGAGTGGACAACAGAGAATAAAAAAGACAGAGAGAAAGCAAGATGGAGCGAGACAAAAAGTGCAAAATTAGAAAGAGTGAGAGAAAAGAAAGTAAAAAAGAGAGAGAAAGCACGGGGATGACACTAAGAGTAGGAAAAAACATCAGAGCAAGAGAACGAGATAAAATAAAAGTAAAATGATTAAGAACAGAAAGAGCAGAAGAGAAAGAAAGATAAATGGAAAGAAAGAAAAATATTTAGAAAGAGCTGCAAAAAGAAGAGACAGCAAGAGCTTGAGAAATTAAGAGAACACATAAGAAAGAACAAAGAAACTAAGCAAGGCAGAGCATGGGAGAGAGAGAGAAAAAAGGAGAGAAAAAGGTAGAAATACCTGTTCGTAAAGTGTCATTGCAAACTTCTGGTGCGTGATACAGGATTTTGATGTACAGGCATCTGTTTCTGCATCAGGAACGATATGGAGATGAATTCTCTGCAGAATGTTTTCCTTTGGACAAATAAATAAAAAAAGAAAAAAAGACATGTAATAATGACAGTTGATCGAAGTGACATGGATAAACCTACAAAATGCCTGAAACCATTGTAAACATGCTAATTGACATCCTATAGCAGTGCAGCAGCACTCTCTACAGTATTTTTTACACAATTTGAAGTCTACAAACAAATTCTGATGTATTTTGATGGGTGAGGAAGTTGGATTTGGCTGAGAGTTTGAATTTAGTATGGATTTTAAGAGAAGAGAATTTAGTATGGATTTTAAGAGAAGGGAATTTTTGTTGTCCCATTACCTGGTGAATAAGGAGTGTCACCATTAGAAAATCAAATAATTTTGATCTACATAACTATGGAAAAATTACTACTTAGAAATTACTCTTTAGATTAAGCACTTCTGATTGGCTACCTTACCTCATCTTTCCACACTGATATCCACAGCTCAGCTATCTTTTTACACAACTCAAATAAAAGTAACACTAAAACTCGCCTGGTTGTATATATAGCCTATAGATCAGCGGCTATTGCAGCAGTCAGAGTTGGCAGAGTACCATAGGGAATCCCAGTGGTTGCATGACCTATTTGCATAATGCATGTTGGGTATATCTACAGAGAAAGAACAAAAACAGGAAGAAAGGACTCTACCTGAGGGTACAATGCCTTGCTACATAAATAAAGAGCATTTCAAACTGTAGTCTTAGGTCAGAATGATCCTCTAATTATCACATTAAATGCTTCATTAATCAATATCTTGACTGTTTACATTCATAAAATGTAACTAATATTTACTTGTCTCATCTGTAAATAAAAAGAAATGGCATGCATCCACACATTTATAAATGTTTTTGCATGTTGCTTCTGTTTGACCTTGCTGCTCGTTTTGTGCTAAATTCAAACTCTCCGCCATAATCAGACTCCTCTTAACCCTTTCAGGCACGCAGAGACTTTTTTAAAATGGTCATATTTAAAAAATTTAAATTTAAAAGCATTCAACAAAACCAGATATGGGATTTGATTTTTTGAGTAACTGTCATTTCTAATTAAATAACTGTGGCTGGCGTAAGTGTCAGCTGGTTTATGTGATCAAAAATCAATTAAGCACATAAAATGTACACTGGGTCGGTCAAAACATCATTACATTTTCTGGGGACCATTAAAATAGCTGCGATTTCCACTTTAAAAACACACCTGAAAAAATTGAATAGTAATAACTTTCATGATGTGTGCTCACACATGGTGAATCAGATTGTGTCACATGAGTGCAGGCAAAAAAAAACACATGAAATATGATCAGATATGTATTAAATCTAATAATACCACACATGAAAGTGACTTAAATCCAGTTTGAAAATATCAGATTCAAAATCAGATCAAAAATCTGATCTGTCACATTAAGGCAAAAAAAAATAAAAAATCAGATTTAAGTTACTTCAGTCTGGTAATGTGAACCCAGTCTGAGGTGCCTCATCATTAGACCATTGTTCTTTAAAACCAGTTTTAAAACTATGCGTACCTGCTCAAACACACACCTCTAACACAAACTGTGAAAAGCTGTGACAGCATGGGATTGCATTTTGGGACATGTTGCAAGACCTAGCACACAGGCAACAGGTTTGTTTTGGTTGGTACAGTGCTGCGTTAGCTTTAATTGGATGGACAATAAGCTCCTGTAAGCTTCCCCAAGTCTATTATCTACTCAAACACACCCTCTCAGAAATCACAGTTGTGGGAACACAACTGTCAGTCTCTGTACGAGTGGCGTTGCAAGGACATTTTGATTAGAGGTGAACTGCCACTACACCGAGATTTTAACCCAGGGAGCTAATACTATTCGAGCAGAGGTGCCATTTTTACCTGCAGCTATGAGAAATAATGACTTGTTTGCTTATTGGCTTGGCTGCTTCCCATCTAAACCCTGATAGAGAGACTTCCTTGACTTTGTTGTTTCACGGCAGCACTATAAATGGATCTTTACAGAGCTAATGACTTACTCCTCGTGGTCCTGCTGTGCTAAACAGAAAATGATTACAGGTCCCCGCTCTAAGTAGGTTTACTGCGATTATGCTGCCCGAGAAAAATCTTATACAGGCCTACAGGAGGACAATGCTTACTTCAGCCCTTTGGGTGACGGACTGAACTTGAAAGCCCAGGGAGGTTGGGACAATGATGTAATGTAAATGTATACAGACTGTGCTCTCAGTTCGCAGTTGTAGTGCTAGGGGAGAAAAATTCCTCTATTCACAAAAGAATCTCCTGACAGTTTAATAACAGCATCATAACAGAATACTCTGTATCTTCAATTTAAACTGAAGTAATATATCTACCCTACTACATTATAACTTACTGAAAAGCAGCACTTTATTACAAAAATATGTATAGCAACTTTTGTTACTCATAGAGTGCCCCAGGAATCAGCTCAGATCCCCTTCTTTTTGTGATATTTTTGTCACAAGGTATCCCCCAATCTGCCTCAATAAAACATATAGGCCAGTGAAACACTATTCATGCCTTTATTAAAGGTGCTGTGTGATTTTAAATCAATACACCTTTTGTAAAAGAAAGCAAATGTTTACTCATGATTTGCTAGCTCTACATCTTTTTGCGCGCTGGCAAAAAAGTTTAGTGCTCATTTGTGTCTCTCTGTGTCCAGTGTTTAATTAACTTATTATTTTTATAACATTATGTTGATAATTCTGTTGAATTAATGTATAGCACCTTTAACCTTTTTTTACTGACTGTACTGTACTGTAAGTAATAACTATTTTCTAATATATTAAATAAAAAATATTCCCAGATTAAAATCTTAAATTGATCCCAAGTTTTCAGGTTTAGCTTATCCCCCATATACAGCCCTCACTGTGGGCACACTGGAATGCTGGCTAGTGGTCCCACACACCAAATTCTTTTTCTTGGGTGGTGGATAATTCGGTGCCATGACCCTGAAACTTACACCCACAACCTCAATATGTCCATGCCTGCTCATTTACATTATCTTTTAACATCTCTTCAATCAATCTTAATTTTCAGATGTCCTTTTAACTTTAGCACCTAAAATACGCTTTATTACTACTAAATCTATAAGAACAAGTTCACACACTTACAAAGCATTCTGCTGCATCGTCCATAAAACCTAACTGGAAGCGCTGCTCATCTTTAAAAGTTTCTGCTAGGGCATGACGCAGGTTGTCTGAGGGTAGGGCTCGTTCTCTGCTGTGCTGGAACTGAGAAAATATTCCCTGCAAAAGAGAACGAAACAAGACTTTAGAGCAACACTATCTCTCCTCTGTAACTCTGAATGATGTTTTACCAATGCTGGATGTCTGACCAATACCTTTAATGCACAGAAGATGCACGAGTCTCCTAAACAGTAGTGGGTGGGTAACTGTCGCAGACTCCGTCTGAAGATGTCAAGTTGCCATAGTACCTACACAAAAGACAGGTACTGTTGGAGTTTTCACTTTACTTCATTTCTGATACACACAATCAATACTATAATTATACAGTTGTTAAATAAACACGAATAAATAAATAAATAAATAAATAAATTATGCACTTTGGGGTCTTGGAAAATGTTGATATATTGAATCATTGCAATATTTTGTACTGTATCACTTTTTAAAAACAGTATTTTTTGTATTATTTAATTACTATGTGTCTGACAGGTTTTATACAATTTGATTTAAATAACTGCAAGAAATCCTGTTACAGCATCACTTATAGCTTGCTAACAGTATCCCAATATATTTTGATATTTTAAATTGCAACCCCTGTATCACAATATTTAACATGTCATATATCGCCATGGTCTTGCCAATACACAGCCCTAAAATAAACACAGAGAAATTCTGCACTGGTTGTGCAAGTTTAAAATGATTACATACATCAATCACAATATTCTTCAAATATATGAGCAATTCTCAATTATGATTTAGATTTTTAGTTATATATTTGTACTGTTTTTTTATTTATTGCCAGACAGCACTATTTAAAGAGACGCACGCTATGGTTTTCTTTATATTTGATTTCGTTTTTTTAATGAATTTTTATATTACTTAAAAAATATTTTCTATTTTGGTTAAAAAATAGCAACCCCATTAAACCCTACAAGCAGCTTTTATATTAAACACGGTGCCATGGTGACATAATGTCCTTATACTTCAATTAAGAAAAAGTGTAGTATAAAAAAAAAAAACACTGCCATATTAAAGCGTTCTAAACAGGTTTCTGACAGATACACATGTCTCTACTGAGGTTCCCTCTGGCAGCTTCTATATGTAAACATGTATCTCGATTATCCTATTTTAACAGTATTTAAACAGTAATTTGATTTATCAAATTCATTTTCATCTTTCTGACATACTGTATCTGCTCATAAAGTGTCACAATCTAACAATTAATATTCCCCATATGTCTATAACTCATGGCTAAACCTAAATCTCACTCAACTTCCTTTTCTTCAAATCACAAGGCATCATTTAGTTTGCTACACTTCTTTCAAAAGTAAAATGTGATTCACTGTCCTTCACTGGTTGACACAAGCTAAGGCTATGCTTAAAGACTATGTGGATAAGAGATTATTATGCGTGCATGCGAAAGGGCAATTTAAGGTTACTACTCGTCAAGAGCCTTAGCCTAACGGTCTTATTCATCTCGGACTAAATCATCCCCTCTGCATGACCTCATCATGTGGTGATGGAAGAATGAGAAAGAAAGAGAGAAAGAGGAGAAAGGTGCTTAGTCAGCATGTCCACTAGCCCACAACAGCAGAAATAGCCTTCCAGTAAAAAGCAGACTGACTGGGAACATGACAAAGTGTGGTCTGAGTCAGTGGTGGTGGTGGTGGCTGCAGTGTGGTGGTCAAGATGCTGTAAATATTTATTCAGAATCATGATATATTCTTCTAAGACTTATGCACAAAAATCAGGGAGGAAACAACAAGGAGAAGTTCAAGGTAACAATAGCCCATTTACACATAATAGAAAGTGATTATTAGATTATACCTGTATTGCACTGTTGAGAAAGCAGCTATTCTGTCCTGGCTCATTGAGTAGTCCTTTGGTGGGCGCCAGGGACAGCATAGAACCTGGCTGATAAGCCTTGCCAAGATTGCCTCCGGGTCTCCTGAAGAACTTTACCCATGCCATTGGACTATGGGAAGGGGATATACCTTGAAGTAGAGTCTGAGTCTCTTGATAAAGCAGGTTTAGTCTAATTTCCTTGAATTAAAGAAGCCTCTTCAGTGGGAGGCTATGTAATTCCACAAGCAGAAGTGGTAGTGCTGTTAAACATGAGGGTAGAATTTCACAAATGCTTCAGGGATGAGGCAGATGCCTCTTGTGAGTTTCCAAAAGTTTCTTCAAGGTAAGCCCAAAGCAATCAAACCAGAACGAGGTTAAATCCTCACCAAACACAGTAGGGTTATGTCATGAAGTGGATTGTTAGTTGATTGCTTTAGTGAACAGATGAAGTCAGCTGGTTCTTAGGAGGGAGGTCTGAGGACGTCTTCAGCCATGTGTGACCTATCATTGCCTTTGGGTACAGCTTAAGCACTTGTGTGGAACAGCAGCAGAAACCAAATGCCTTTCAAAGGGTCATCCATTTCTCAGAAGTTGAAACAGGAGCACATCGGGCATAGAATAAATGTCCAACCTAAAACAAAGAAGAATAGAAGACATTAATTAGACTTTAAAATAATGGTGATCTCATATTAGAGCTTATATATATGAAGTAAAGTATAGTGTCAATCAATATGTGTTATCAGTATGAAAAGATAAGTGGTTTTAAAAAGCATCAGGTTGATCAATGTAATTCCTAAATATTATAATATTGGAATTTTAACATATTTGCATTAAATTCAGCACTGTATCATTCTTTCATTGTCTTTTTGCCCCATGTAAACTTATTGCTTCGCTTTTCTATTATTTTTACAGTTGTTCTTAACTTTTAGTTACTTGAAAATGTTTACACAGTAGAAACAGGATAAACTGGAGTAATACAGCTGGTGTTGAGACCTTCTGTGACGTGGTATTGAGCAGAGAAAGTTAATGTTTTGTTGGACTTCATGCCAATAGATGCTAATGGCTCCAGTGGGAGGTCAGGTCACTGCAGTAGAGCTCACCTCTGCACTAAATAGTGACTTGAATCAATGAGCTACTCTGGGTTCCACAATTCAGCAAAGCATTGGCTGGTGTATTGCGATATTCAGTTGTTTAGTCTTGTTTAAATATTTAAAATGTATTTTGGTAGTAGGGGTGGGCGATATGACCCTAAAATAATATCACAATATTTTATGGTATTTTCTCAAAAACAATACTCTTGGCAATATGACAAAACAATAAATTTAATTTATTTTTTTAAGGATACAATACTGCAACAAAATAAATATTTTAATTATTGTTGCATACGATAATATGGCACACCCCTAACTGAGATATAAAAAACTCAAGAAAGTCAATGATCTAGAATGTCATGATTTTTATTCCAACTATGGTGGCAAAACCATATATATATATATATTTTTTTTGTTCAGATTTTTTTCCTTATAGTTGTTTTCTTTTTTGTAAATTTACAGTACTGATTTGGATCACCAAATGCTTTGGTTAATTAGATCTTGGGGTCAGTTGCCGGCCACTCACAATACGCACGGTTTAATCACAGCAGGCACTGTATTCTGATGACAGAGGTGTTTGGGGTGGACAAGGCCCTGCTCCATCCTTGATCTCTGTTTTTCCAAATATGGAAATTTTCCAGCAGTACTCTAGCGAGAACTCAGAGTATGAGTTCTGAAGGTGCTCAGACCAATAACACAGTAAAACAGTTGCAAAAACACTAAATAAAGCACAGAATTACAATGACTGGGAACAAGGGAACTGTATACAACTGCCCTCCGTCTCCATAGCTAAAAAATCAGTGGCAACACTGCAGCTTGTTTGACTATAATGGCGTAATGTAGTTTTGGGCAATAAAACCTCAAATCAATATCACAATTAATTAAACATTTTATCGTTACAATGGATACATTGTTTTTTTTTTTTTCGGGACAAGCTACTTGAGTTGCTAGGCTGCCTCAGTTTGACTTAAACACAATTTCATGTGGCAGTCTGGTTGGTGCAGAGTGATGTGACTACACACAATAGTACGTTTTCAAGGAGGCAGTACATGAGCAAAACTTAAAAAAAAAAAAAAAAAAAAAATAGAAAAAGAAAGAAAGCAAACAAAACCTTAAATAACCAATACGGGGCAAGATCAAATCAGTAATAGTTTTAAACATATTAATTGCCAAGAATATATCTCTAGAATATTATTCTTGAGATTAAAATCATGTATTTATTATTCTGAAATTGAAAATCGCAATCTGATTCTTATTAAATGAAATTTTGTAGGTCATCGACAGTTCTATCTGGCTGAGACATTTCATGACCACACGGGAGCATGAACAAAAACAGGCAACACTGGAAAGTATTTGAGTTTCAGTGGTTTAGGATGCATGCTCCACATATTCCCACTGACCACTGTCAAATTAAGGCAATAACTTGAAGGAGAAACATACAAAGCAAATTAAATTACACTGCTAAACAAAAATTCAGAGGCTAACTGACTTACTGTCTCTGTGCAGACCTGTCTCTCACTCAAATGATCAACATGATGTCTGGGAGTATGTCACCTTGCCAACTATTTGCCTCATAGTACATTTTGGAAAGATACACACTTTTGTGAGCCACCTTTAAACTATGAAGGACAAACAGTTCTCTGTAAAGAACAAGCACTTCCCTTCCCATCCATAAGAGACACACACACACTTCCTGGTTTGTGGTTAGGCCTTGGCTAATATAGTAGGATGGAAGTCTGCTCAGCATCAATGGTAGAGCTGCCCTTTTGGTGGAAAACTTGCTAAAAGGTAGACAAAACATGCACAGACGAAATGTAGACAAACTCTAATTCTGATTCCCGGATGAGAGAAACAAATAACCCTCATCTGTGAATGATTGAATTCAACAGATACAAATATCTACATCATTACTACAAGCACAATCATCTGTTTTTGTTTTAACACAATTTGTCAAGTTTATTTTTCCTAGATTTATTTAAGTAGTCTAATTTTGTACATGAATTCAGATGTTCAGAGCAAAAAGTGGGGAAAAAAACTATTTTAAAAGTAATATTAGCAAAAAAATATGCTATTTTGGTGAGATTCACATTATCATGATGATTTAAATGATTTGAGTGTTTTTTTTTCTCTAATGTGAAGCAGATCTGATTCATGTTAAGGTTGTGCGAACATGTCATGTTTAATCTTTTAAAATTTGATTTGTGCCTTATCTGGTCCTAGACAAGATATGGCACAATTTTTCCAATTTTTTCGTAGACCAGATATTTATCGAATTTGTAGATATATCAGTTTCATGTGTGTTTTTGCTTGTACATACGAACTTCGTGCTGCTGGTCTTAAAAGCTCAGTCTTTTCCTATTCATTTATAAAAATGGGCCAGTTTATAACTTTGTTTAAAGCCAATGGTTTTATTTTATTTGTGTATTATTCAGCATATTAAACATTTTTATATTTCAGATCCAATGTCTAAATATTTTTGAGGGAGAGCTCTTTACACTGCAGCTATGCTCATGTGATATTATGAGGCTGGAGGTAAAGCGAGCTAGAGTAGGGTAGAGATCCTCATTGATCGCACACACATTTTGTCAAAGAAAAATTGTTGAAATCTGTTGAAAGACCTAAGGAGTTAGATCCAAGTAAATAAAACTTTCTTTTTAGTTATCACACAGCATATTTTGTCCATATCATACACCCTTAAATGGCAGCACATCTGGGATATTTTAAAAGCTAAATTTAATAAGAGCTACAAATCCGAAGTCTGATTTTATCAAGTCATCCATGCTCAGCTCACGTATGAACCAAGCAAGTCTCTCCAGTGACACAGTAAGAAACCAGTTCAGCAACATTTCTGCCTCAGTGGTATTTAAAAAGTTTCTAGTTTACTTTGTAAAGTGACCAAGCCTGAAGTACAAATCAATTCTAGGAGTTTCACTGTTTTAACCTAAAGGCAGTGTTTTTCATATGACTGGGTTTTCAGCATTCTTGAAGTGATAAAAAAGCAATCCAGTAAACACCCCTGAAAGCCAAAAAAACACCCCAAACCACCACCACCTCCACCATCTGAAGCTCTGAGGCACTTTGCACATTTGTAGCATGGTCACTGCTTCCCTTAGCAACAACATTCCAAGGTGATCGCTTAGCCTGGTGTTGCTCCTCAAAAGTGCTCTTGCCTTTAGAATCAGACGCTGCGTTATAGTGTTATCTCCAAGAGAATCTACAGAAATCTGCTAACACTTTTTGCATTAGGAAACAAAACCAGCATCTCAGCTGACTTCAATTCAACCTATCAATTCATCTGCTGCATCAAAGCTTGCTACTTTATTAACGCTGCCATTTACATGAGATTACGTGTGCAAAACAGGCGAAGCAGAAACGCCCTACTGAGAGACAGAAATACAGATTAACACAGACAGAAAGTACTGCCAAATTGGCCCGAGTCCTGTAATGACCATCCAGCATTAAATCATGTGAGACCATCTTAGATTAGTTTAATGTTTATGAAATGTGATCTCCCACTGTGGTGACCCCCCCTGACTATGCAAAAAGGTCATAGCTTTTAAATTGGACACAGTCTTCATTTGTTTCATTTGATTTGTTTGTGCTAGAAACACGAACATGTCAGGAAATATTCTAATATTTAAGGTGTTAAGGAAAAAAGACAATACATGGAAATGTGTATCTATCTGCCATTTTAAGTCTTGCTGAAAATAATAAATGGAACATTGGAGCAATATTGGTCCTCTAAATCCTTATACTGTGAAAAGATAGCCCTATTCTTGTATTTTTAAGCTAAAACATGTTTTCTTTTACCATCTTTATCCAAAATAGAAGTTTACTGTGGCATGATAAATATAACAACTACAAATTAAACAATTTAATAAAATAAATAAATAAATAAAGTCATCGATTTTAACTGTCCAAAACAATTTAACGATTCATTGGTAAAAGAATAGTGTGTCCATATTTTATGGAAGTTTTTTGTTTAGAAAAATCAGCCTACCTTTTTTTACTGTGCAAAACATTATAAAATATGTCATCATAATAAAAACAGTAAAAAACAGACAACAATTTTTAACAATGTCTAAAAATAAATAAATCCAGCACCAGTACAACTTTTAAGCCCAATCTTTCTTTAGAATACAATTTTTCCCGGTATCCTAGAACCTCATTATTTACAAATTAAACCCCAAATTGCACAAAATTGTAATCATTAATAAATAAGAGATGTGTGGATTGCATTAGCAGCAGAGCATGGTGTCAAAAAGCTACACTAAGCTAATTAATATATAATATATACAGAATACCCCAGCTATCAGTTCATACTGGTTACAAAAGAAAAAAAAACAGGTTTTGGTTTTGATTATCATTTAAGTCAATTTAGCATACTTCATTAGGAATAGTGTCTGCCACTGTCTGCTTACAATACATTGTGTACACAGCTTTTTCTGTGGCCATGGGGAGAAGGCATCACGGAGCAAATGATGCTGCAATGGACGGGTGATGATTCACTATGAGAGTGGGAAAAGTAGCACAACGCTGACAGTGAAAACAATGTTCTTCTCAAATCTTCAGCTGCAGATAACACTGCAGCATGACACAGTGGGACTGAGGACTGTATCACAAAACAAGCTCACCCATTTCAGTTTCACCCGCTTCACTCAAGAATATCATTAATGCTTTTAAAAACACTGGCCCAACAGCAAATTTCATTACAAAGCATATAATCAGTCCAGTTTAATTAAGTGTGAATTAACACCAACAGTATCCTTAATGCCAACTTAGTTTAATCACATGGCTATTGACATTATTTTTCTTATACATTGTTTGAAAGTAATACTAAAATGAATATACAGAAGGTAACATAGAAACACATGTTTTTGCTGTTTAATTCACAGGACACACTATCAAGACCTCTGATCCTGCCTGAGTCATCCACATTTTGGATGAAAGAGTTACCTCATAGATTAAGACAATCTAGCCTATGATCCTAATTACAAAATACTAAACAAACATCTTTAAAAGAAATACATTTTTTAGATTTCGTCGCATTTCAGTCTGACTAACTAGAGATGCAATTGAGTACAGGTGTAAAAGCATGTGGTCAAAATCTTATAGGAAGGCAGTCCTGATATTAATTACTTTATTTATGTTCTTATTAAAAAAGAACAACTTTTAACACATTCGCCGTGTTTTACTGAACAAAGGTTTTTCTTTTATACTAGAAAATGTTGTCTCTAAATTAATGTTGGGGTGTCCAGTGTGTCCCTGGCTTTCATTCTAAACAATCTGCAGCACAGCTGATTCCACTGGTTTAATAATTTGGTCAGTTTTTAAACTACTGAATAAAAACCTGCAGCCACACCAGACAAATGTGAACATGTATGACAGGCCTACATTGGAAAGAAGAAAATCCAATTTATTTGAATCTTTCATGTACATTAGTGTGAAATAATTGTATTTATAATAAGATACATGCAGCATCTACATGTAGCAAACACAAGCTGTTAAGGCCAATTCCTAAAACAAATGTTTCTTTTTCCAGTTCCACATGGTTTCTCCAGAGGCAACACTGTAGTTTCCACAATTGGACAGAGGGTAGAGTTCATAAAGGTTCAATGTGCCCAGCTGACCCAGTACAAGGTTAGCCTTGCAGAGTAAGTTGCCATTGAAAAAAAGGCATTCTCTCCATTACAGGTAATCCAGGGTTAAACCAAAGTTAGATCACTATCCCTGTAATAATACATTGTGGCAGACCACTAAGAGGAAGTCCATGAGAATATACATGACAAATACAATCCAAGAAAGACTGTTACAGCCACAAGGATAAAGAATAGTACAAGAGAAGTGAAAAGACATTTCCGTCCCCCCTGATGTCTTCCATTTTAAAATGTAGTGTATCATTAGATAAACATAAAACAGTGTAAAATAATTCCTTCTACTAAGTCTATCATGTAAAAAGTTACTGCACTCTAAACCTAACTGTATGTGGCACTTTTAACAGCAACAACTGCAACCAAACACTCCCTATAACAGAAGATCAATATTTCACATTGCTGCAGAGGCATTTTGGCCCACACTTCTCAGCAGAACTGTTTTAATTCAGTCACACTGGAGGGCTTTCAAGCATAACCTGGCCATTTACGATCCTGCTACAGATTTTGGACCTCAGGATAAAGCTACCACAGTGTTTCTTTTTTTTCACATTGAAAGGTTTGACTTACTAATTTTGGTTTTGATTTAACAACATTTGAGAAATGGATAAATGGACACCCAGACGCTATCTTCTAATAGGATAACCCCAACAGACATTGCGACAAAGGTTCTATTTAATTAGTGTTTAGTTTCCAAAGGGATAAATGTAATCAGACCTGTGGTTTAATCCACCATAGTTACCAACAACATTTGACTTTGTAAAACATTACTTTTACTAGTTACAGGGAAATCACTTTTTCACCTAGGCACAAAAGGTTTTGTAGGAACAATTTCCCTACATACATGAGTTAAAAACATGCGATAAAATGGTACTGTATGTACTGATGTTGCATTTTTGTTTTGTTTCTTATTTAATTTACGATCAAACACAAGTGAAATCCAAGTCTGAAATCAGCAAGGGGCAAATAGTTTTTCACAACATTATATGGGGTAAGACTGGGTTACACAACATCTCGAATTAATCCTAGTTTTGGACTAACCACTAATACGCATTAATAAGAAACATTAGGATTAATAAGTGCAAATAATACGATTAACTATTATGTAACAGTAGATTATGGTGTGTCTCAATTTGTTTACTTTTCAAGCATAGACTTGACTGATATAAATTGTTTATGTTCTTTATAAAAAGTGTACTGTGTATTCATTCCTTGATATTTATGCTAACCTTGTGTCTAAACTACTTAATTCTATGAATCACAATGAACCTCTACCCCCAAGGAGTCCCTAGTCAGTGATACAGGTTTTCTAATGATGCACTGCCTCTCCTTATTACATTACTCTGCTGCCCCAACCAGCAAGACCTGATGAGGTCACCATAATAAGGCCTTACTTTACCCAAACAAGTCTGTCCACACCCTTCCTACAGGGGCCAGGCCTGCAACTGACTTCATTTCCTACAGTCTACTCATTAAGCCTTTGATCACAACACAGAGAAATTCCACTGTTCAGGGATAAACATGCTAGTTAATGCAAAAATATACACTTTGAAGATGAATTTCACCTGAAAAAGCACTTCTATTCTTCCTTTGAGGATTTTTATAATTAAGCCAATTTGCTATCATGTTTGAAACACTGTTTTTGTCACACTGGAACAGCTGAAGAAACAGCACAGTTACACAACTCCAATCCTTGAGGGCAGTATCGTGCTGCTTCCTTTGCCTCCTCAGGAAGACATTACTTCTACCTGATGAGCCGCTCAAAGCATTTCCAAGTGACGAACAGCACAATTTTATTTACGTTAAAATTTAATGTTTAATAGAACACCCAACAGCAACACTGTACATTTGACCCCTCCACTTGACTGTAAGCAGCAGACATTGTGATCTGAAATAGTGCCTGAATATCTAATAGGACAATAAAAAAATACTGATCAGTGTTCATTTAATTACATTAATGACCTTGCTAAATTGTCTTAAGAATATGACCACTGTCTGTACTAATATGTATCAGGCCATCTTTAAACTACATTTACAGAGACATTCTTGCATCATAGGTGAGCTAGAATAATAAAACATTCAGTTTGGTACATAGAGATGACAAAAAGTAAACCTGTTACGCTGTTGTCTCCTGACAACAACAAAAAAATCCACAAACATATCATGCCTAAAAACAGATATTTACACCACCAGCAACTTACTCACATCTCAGTCATAAACTAGTCAAAAACACAACAGCCTTACTTCAGAAATATATGGTAATCAGTGTTCTGAAGAGCATGCATATCACTGACAGACTGTCAAATTGCTATGATAAAGCCTAAGGGTCTGATTCTGAGAAGGGAAGCTCAAAAGTAGCCCAATACATAAGAAAAGCAGAGTAACCAAGTGGGTATCCATGTTATTCCAAGCGTGTCGTAAAACCCTTTTTTCTTTCATCTTGGTGTCACCTTAAAACTGCAATATAAATGACTAATGTGGTCGAATGTGGTTAATTAGTACCTTAAAACTTTTTTGCAAAGAAGCAGTGTGGCTACAGGTTTACTATCAAACCAGGCAGGAGCTCCTATAACTAATCAACAGTTTAAAGCCTGAAGCTAACTGATTAAACCAGTGAAATCAGGTGTGCTCAATCTTGCTTGCAACAAAAGCCTGCAGCCACGCCGGCCCTTTGTGGAGGAGATTTGTGACTCCGCCTTAGAAACTTATTTTACAGAACTTCTCTTACTAAATGGTATCATTCTATGTTATTACCACATGTTAACACATGTTTCTGGGGTCTTAATTAAATGTCTGTGAATGTATTTGACCTAGATACCCCAAAAATGTTACTTCAGAGGTTTTGGGGTGGCTCTCAAGATATCCAAAATAGTGTAGAATTATTTTTTTCATGATAGGTCCCTCTTTAAATACTCAACTTAGCTAGAAGGTTAAAATTAAAAAAAAAAATATTTACAAAGTGTGTGCTATTTTTTTGTAAACTAGGGACTAATCTTGTTCTGAAAAATCTGAAAAATTGCCAAATTGAAACCACTGAATAAAATGCATCCAAAGTGAAATCCCAGTCAGTGAAACTACTTTACACAGACATGCCAAAATTATGGAACTGTTCATTGACTGTTGCCATGTCCAAAGGAAGCTAAAAAACACACAATGACCTGCCCAATGTGTGTGGGGTATCCTGCATTAAATGTGAATGTGATTCCTGCTAGGGTCATTCTTCTATTGGCACAAACAATTTTAGCCAGACACTGCCAATCACAACCATTACCAGTCACTGTGCACCCACTGCTCTGCCCACTGTGGGCAGTAATGCCTTCCATAAACAAGTATTCTCAGACATACGACACTCTGGATCAAAAAATGTTAAATTCCCACACAACTTCAGAAATAGAATAAACCATCCATCTGAAACCCATCAACAGGCATCAATCAAACTATCAATAACTTCCATTGCATTGCAATGAGCTCTTTAACCAGAGTTCAGCTTCATGCACAAGATAACACCACACAACTTATATAGATAAGTGCATTTCCAAGCCTTCTCCCGAGGCAACACTTCATGAACAATTTACACACTTCAATCTTTTGATACATCAGTGTAAAAAAAGCTTATCACTTCAACTTCAGAAAAACTATTAGGTACAGAAGCCTGAAAGCCATATTACAGCATGGTTCACAGAGAGCAGGTGGCTTTGTTAGAAATATATAATATAACAGAAAAGAACAATGTTCCTTTTGTATTTATGCCCTAATAAAATATTAACACAAGAAACAAAGGAAGCAGCACTCAATTGTGGCACAAGCCAAGACATATACTGCTGCTCTCTGAAAAAATATCCTCTTCCTACTCACTCGCACATGAATTCCAGAGGCAAAAGAGTGAAGGCACGTTTAGCGCTTGTGAACGAGTGTGTGGGGGGTGAAATGTGACACGCTCCTGAAACTCTGAAACAACACTGAAGGAGCGACAGAACTCCCGACGGGCCAGAGAGGGACGTTTCGGCTTCCAGCAACAATGCATGGGCCATTTCCTGTGTGGACTTCCTGTTGGTTATGCACTGCGTTCCAGCATGCGGTCAGCCCTTTGAGTCCGAAACAGAACAGGTTGCGCATACACTCACGCACACACTCTTGCTTCACATCACCATGTCTCCAGCTGGAATGCAGGCACACCTCGCTTCTCAGTTTCAGTCCCACATACACACACACACAATCTCATCATCAGCACATAGGAAAACACACAACAAAACCCTTTCCTATGGCACTTTCAAGGAACCAGCTGACATGGAATATAATCTCCCATACACGCCAGCCTACTTCCTAAACGTATTCCTGCTTCCATCTGCTGTGCCAATAAATGTCAGAGTAACAATGCAGCCAACAACTTTAATTAATTTATTTTTTTGCTGATTGATGGGGTTAAATCATTTGCTTGGCTTTTGTTTTATGGCTACTTTTACTACAACGTAGGGACACCAGGACTGCGTTTTCTGAAGAATTGGGTGAAACAATACATACTACGATACATGGTTTACTATTACAATATACTGTGATACATTAATACTGTAAGCAAGCGATATATTAAGATTTTTTTTTATAAAATGTTTGTATTATATTCTCTTCACTGTTCTTTGTAAAAATCATTAACTTGTGAACTGAATAAAATAAAAGTTTTCTAAGCAATCAAAATAGTGGGATCTGAACATGCAGTAAAACAGTGCCATATAATGGTTGGGGTTGAAACCCAACACAAAATGACCCAGTGTCTACCAGCAATCTTAACATGTAAACTATTAAATAAAAATTGATAGTGTTGAGAATTGACAATCAATACAATATTGCAAAACTTTATTTCTGTATAACAATATTTACACCTCTCATGACATGTGAGAATTTTAGGAATTATTTCCGTATCAGCAGACAATTCTTTAAAAGATGTTTAGATCCTATGAAAACTACTTTTAATAAACTAAGTGGAGCAGTCTATCAAGGCCATGTGGTGACATCACCAAAAAATGGTCTCACTTCTTGCAATCGCAATGCAAAACTTGTGAGGTATCTTGTGGAGAGAAAAAAACTTTGAATTTCTTTATGGAAACAAATGTATAATTAGGAAAATTAAGAGTTTAAAACAAACTCTGATCCAGAGGCTTTTTTTCTGTTTTATCCATTGCGTTGTTTGTGCTTAAATAACAGTGGGAAACAGAGGGCCTTGAAGGGTACATCAGATGCGTCCTAGAAATCACTTTGAAGGCTGCATTTCTTGGCTATATACTAAGGGTCTTTACTTTGCAACAGCCTTCTATAATGTAGTGGTCAAGAAATTAAGTCTGTATATTGAAGCCAATTATGTGGCAGTAAAGTGAAGCATAAATTCATGCGGATACAAGCCAGAAAATTCAGATAATGCTTGCATCAACCATCAGAATGGGGGGGGGGGGAGGTGTTATGTTTATGAAGAGTCATTTATGTGGTATGATTGTTGGTGCCAAAAAAGCTGGTTTGAGTTTTACTAGAAGTGGATTCTCTAGTAAAATTTGGATTCTCAGCTCAACAGTGTCAAGAGTTTACTCACAACAGTATAATAAAAAAGAAGCATCCAGAAAATGGCTTTTCAGTTTTGAAATGGTAACAGTTCATTGATCAGAGAACTCAACGGAGATTGTGCAGACTAGTTCGAGCTGACAGAAAGGCTACATTAACTCAGATAACTATTATGCATTGTGATGAGCAAATAAAGCTGACCACAAATTTCACAACACATGAAATCTTAAGGTAGATGAGCTTTAACAGCAGAAGACCACTTCAGGATCTGCTTCCCTCAGCTAAGAACAAAAAGCTGAGGCTGCAGCGGAAACAGACTCCAAACTGCTGAGGCACAATGATGGCAGTCTAACTTAGCCCCAACAGAAACTATGGACCCAATCTACCTTGTGTCAGCAATGCAAGGTAATGGTGGTGGTAGAATTGTGTGGGAAAGTTTTAGTTTTTCTGGCCTTTCTGGACCTGTTAATAGATAAACAATTCCTAACTTTCAAATGAATCATGAAACTGTTCAGAGGGGGTGCAAATGCTACATTTCTCTGTAATTTTAATCTGGGTAGATGAACTTCTAATTTGTATAGTTTATTAATTGATCACATCAATATTAGAAACATACATATTAGGCACCCACCTACAGTTCTTGCAATTTATTTAGTTCCTACAAATCTCTAGATCATGATGACACGTACACTCCTACAGACAAACTTGAGTAACACTAAATCATTTCAATATTTTTTTTTTACTACTGACACCACCATCATACCAACATGTACAAATACTAAAAATGAACACATTAACAAAATTGCATAATCATTTCCTTTGAGTCACACTCATACACTCAACCCCATACAGCATGTGTGTATGTCTGTGAGTGTTATGTCATTGGTAGATAAGGACAAATTCAAAACAAAAGTTGCACCACCCATTTACACTCACTTCACATTCCGCAACAGCAGTCCACAGAACCATGGGACCAGCGAAAAATTCACCAAAAGGGGAACAAAAATCCACCTCCATAAACTTTCATTCATTTCCACAAGGAAACACATTGTCACTGTGGGAGTGGCTGAGGTAAGTTAAAAAAGGGCACAAACAAAAGCTAATCCTAAATCAGATGGGGGTGACGGGTGGTGGTGTGGAAAGGCACACAGCAGCCAGTTTTTCAACATGCCTGCACATTCTGATGTTCTCCGTGTTGAGCATACTAAGTGTGCTGCTCTTACAAATAAATGAGCACACAAAATGTTCTGACATTTTAAAACAAATTTTTGAGTTTTTACTTTTTTATTTCTTTATTTCTTCTTTTTAAAGCATCATTACTTCTGTTATAAATGAAGTGATATGTAAATACTGAGGCTAATTATCAGTGATTAGGTTTCAAAGAATAAAGTAGAACAGAGCAGACTGAAAATATTCTGCCATTGTATCCTAACAAGAAACGCATGACAAATATGATTTAAATCTGGAAAAAAAATGTCATAACATAAGTTTCATATATATTTTCACAACCTTCACTACACATTTCTTTTTCACATCTGAAGTGTACTGTTCCAGTTAATAAAGCAATAAACATTGCAACATAACTTGCATCCAAAATACAGAAACATTTGCTAGAGTTTACGCAACACTTCATTTTATGTATTATTATAAGTCAGTGTCAGACAAACTTTACGTGGATGAAAGCTTCAATAAAGGCGATAGGAATTTTAAACACATTTCTGATACACAATCTGTCACTGACTGAAGTTAATTCAAAGAAACATTTCTCAGGTGTTTGTAGGTACAGATGTCTGTTTTGGGGATTCCAGGCACTTTTCTGCGCTTTTTTTATTATTTATGTTATAAATATTTTTTCATTTATTAAAGTTAAATTAAATCTTTCAGCCTTATATGGAGTGGATGGCGGTGTACATTAATACAAATCTATAGACATGACATATAGTTTATAGTTTAATAATTTCTATTGTACTACAGTTTTATCTTACAGTTGAATGTTGAATTTTATAATTCAGCTCAGCATATAAAACCACCTCAGCATTGTGAAATACGTGACCCGCTTTCCTGTTTGTGCCAAAGATATGAAAGGTAAACATTATGTTCTACTGCGTTTATGACCTTAAGGTTAAGAAACACCTGGTAGGTTGAGTTACATTGTTTATCCCAGCCAAACTATTACATGTCCATTGTCAACTTACTTACTCCGACACCCATACTACAAAAACTGTTGACAGGCTATTTGACTCAGGATTAATCAGTGCTGACTAAATTCCACTTCTGTCCATGTATGGATGTCACATCGCCTACTGATCCTAGAGGCCATATGTAAGTAAACATATCTTGATGAGGTAATTGGGAGCAATTTCAAGACAGTAAAAGCACCTGTGTTTTGAAATACTCAGCCTTGGGCTGATACTGCTTGTCCTAACTACCCAACTAACGATGATGGAGTATTGATGTGAGTTTCTCTCTTAATTAAACTAACAAAGCCTGGAACAAGTCATGCCACAAACACCCTCAATAAATACACAACCACAGCACACAGTGGACACTAGCATGAAAAGCTGTTTTGAAGTAAAATTACACCAATGCGTTTTTACTGAAAATTACAGATAATGCAGGTTTTTACTAGCAGAATTTGTCATTTCAGAAATCAGCTCTAATAAGATTCTCATTCTCACTAGACATATTACAAGGTCTACTTATCCTTAATGCAATTCTGAATATTCATATGTTATCATTGATTGACATGGAATTGCTCTCTCTCTCTCTCTCTCTCTCTCTCATATTATAATATTTCATTTTCAACTGGTAAAAAAAAAAGTTACACTATATTTGGCTATATTTACTTTTAACTAGTAGAAAATGTAGTTCCAAACATACAAACTTTAATTCTTACAAGTAAAAACTGAAGTTTTAGATATCAAACGTATTATTATTAGTCAAAACTCTAATTGTAGGTATCAAAAATTATATTTAGAGAGATCTAAAACTGAACATAAAATGCAAATTCGTACTATCCAAAGCAAAATTGGAGATATCAAAATATCTGTAGATGCAGATCTTTCAGACCTCAAATAATGCAAAGAAAACAAGTTCATATTCATAAAGTTTTAAGAGTTCTGAAACAAATAAATGGTTTTAATCACAGTTTTCATGCAACTTGGCATGTCCTCCTCCGCCAGTCTTACACACGGATGCTTATGGATAAATTTATGCCACTCCTCAAGCAGGTTAGCTTTGTTTGACGGCTTGTGATCATCCATCTTCCTCTTGATTATATTTTAGAGGTTTTCAATTAGGTAAAATCAGTGGTCTCATTTTTTTCCAGAGCTGTATCTGTAAGTTTTTACTAGCAAAAATGGCATTTTAGGCCTAGATAAGAGATATGACTAGTCAGAACGGGATTTTACATCTGTATTAGGTTGAAATTAGGCTATTATTTGTAAACATAGCCCATAACTGATTTCTGAAATGTTTGTTTCTCCTAGTAAGACTTTCTTTTGCTGTTTTGCTGGTGTCTTTTAGGTTAAACGGCCTGTCATTCACACAAACTGACGAGGAAAGCTCCACTATTGAACTCTTAGGGATTTTTACCCAATGTTTCTAGATTTACTATCATGATTTTTAAGCAGACAACACTCGTTTTAACCTGCCACTCGACTTAAATAACAAACCAACAAACGCACTGGTGTAAATTATGAACCTGTTCTTAGTAACTGCAGCTACTGCTGGGGCTGCTGTTGTTGTTCTCCCTGTTCGCGGATGTTGAGACGGCTCCCGTGTTTCACCTGATTCAGGTAGATTTCCGCCACATGCGCACTGGCGACGGCAAAATGGCAGGAAAGTTTGCTCAAAACAAAGCAAAGACACACAATACGGCACTTTACTCACCAGAGGAACGGCGCGGGAGAACAGCTGTCCAACAACTTTAGCTCTTTCCAGCGTTAAAACACAGAAAATAATCCAAAACCCCGACCCGGAGTTCCTCTCGCCCCGCTGGAGCGAGTCCCACAGGCGGAAGAGGCGAGGCTGCGGAGCGCAGCGTTTAAATGAAAATAAGTCGTTAAAGCTTTAAACTCACTCTTCTCCCAGTCGGAGCCATCCTTTATCTCACTCTTCTCTCTCAAGTCTCACCCTTTTCCCTATTCTCTCACTCCGCTCACACGTTAACTAACTACTTTCAGCCGTACCGTACCGTCCCGGGAGCTCGAGCTCGACTGCGCGGACTGCAGCCACCTGAAACTCGGGATTAACGACGTTGACAACGCGGAGCTCAGGCCCCGCCCCCTTTCCTTCGCCTCCTCCACCCGGTGCGCGCGGGCTCTGTTTACTGCAGTCTCGCGCTCAGCACAACACGGCACAGCGCACAGTTCCATACAGCGGCACTGCCGGGCACAGCGTGGAGGAGGCTCGTGGAGCTCGTGGGGCTCGCGGTAGACAGCGGAGAATCGACTCTTGTTTTTCATATGGTGTAAAAAGAAGGGAGGAGTCGGTTCACGGTTAACTGAAACTCGGTTCAGAGTTTTTTAATTGTGTTTTTTATCTGTTTTGATCGGACGTCCGATTCACTTAGTGAGTCGATTCTTTATAAGCGAGTCGAATCTCCCAATTCAAAGCTTTATTGACTTACTAGACAGGTTCTACTACATGCAGTAAGTAATTCACCATAGTTTCATGTAGCCTAGTGTAACGACTTGATTCAGTGACCAAATCTGACTAATAAACCTTCTATGGCACAGTGTTTCCCTTAAGCAAAAAAACACATTTTCAAATATTACACCAATCCATTCCATACCTTTTTATGTATTTGTTTGTTTTTTAATATTTTTAATAAGACAGACCTTTTTTAAAAATAAAATATGCATATGGTCCGGAATATATAAAGAAGTATATTGTGTTGTTTAAATACTTATTTTCTTTTCATATATTTACTAAAACTGTGTTATTTCTCTTGTTGCCTGAGGGCAACATTACTCAGTCAGACCACTTTTGTTAGAGCTATCATGATAAAACATTGGCTCTAAACTCTGGGCCTGCAGAGCCCAACCTTGCATGTTTTAGGTGCTTCCCTGCTACAAGTTTAATGATCAGCTTCTTATCAAAAGTTAAGATCAAAATGCTTGCTATATCAGCAGGGACCACCCAGCTCCAAAAATGGTAATAAATATGTTTTCCTCCCCTAAACTTTAATTAATGTCATAGAAGGTTAATTTAAAAAATGGTATCAATTTATGTTACTCTGTAATATTACAGTGTGGTTAAAGTTTAAAATTAAGAAATATAATTCACGTAAACATACTGGCTAGTTTCAATTAAACACAAGACTAAGTAAGCTTCGTTGAGTCACAGTTCACTGTGAAGACTCGATTCAGTGACTCGTTTGGGTCGGACAGCGCTAATGCTGTAAGAAGGGGAAAAGTCTGAGTTACAGAGCGTGATTGATGCGCCGGTTGTGCTCACTGAGACTTTTCATTTACTGGCACGGTTCACGCTGCTGTGTGGGTGAAATGATGAAAGCTGGAGGGTGATTGAGAGAAAAAAAGCCCTAAACTGCTCTCCAGAATGTGATGTAAGGCCACTGTTATCCGAACACCATCTGTCTAATCCTGTTATATAAAAAGATGGAGGATAAAAAACAATTAAAACCCCATTTCAGCTTTTTTCATGGCAATTTGTAGTAGATGTTTTATCAAACACTAATATGAGTTATTTATTTGTGTAATGTAGAATATGAATAATATATTAATTAATTGTTATAATTAAACTCTTTGTGTTGGCTTCCCTGACAGGGATTATAAGCCTAGTTGTGAACTATACAGCTCTGGAGAAAAATAAGAGACCACTTCAGTTTCTGAATTCAGTTCTCTGATTTTGTTATTTATAGGTATATGTTTAAGTAAAATTAACATTTTTGTTTTATTCTATAAACTACAGACAACATTTCTCCCAGATTCCAAATAAAAAATTTGTAATTTAGAGCATTTATTTTCAGAAAATGAGAAATGACTGAAATGATGCAGAGCTTTCAGACCTCAAATAATACAGAGAAAACAAATTCATATTCAAGTTTTAAGACTTCATAAAATCAATATTTGGTGAAATTTCCTTGGTTTTTAATCACATTTTTTATGCATGTTGGCATGTTTTCCACCAGTCTTACACACTGCTTTTGGATAACCTTATGCCACTACTGGTGCAAAAATTTAAGCAGTTCAGCTTGGTTTGATGGCTTGTAAACTTATGAATTATATTCAAGAGGTTTTCAATTTGGTAAAATCAAAGAAACGTATCATTTTTAGGTCTCTTATTTTTTCCAGAGCTGTATCAGTACGTTTTTATTAGCAAAAAAATGCATTATAGGCCTAGATAAGAGATATGACTAGTCAGAACAGGATTTTACATTTGTATTAGGTTGAAATTAGGTTATTACTTGTAAAAAATAACCTGTAACTGATTTTTGTTTCTCTTAGTAAGACTTTTTTGCTGTGTTGCTGGTGTCTTTTTAGGCTAAATGCCTTGTCATACACGTAAATTGATGAGGAAAGCTCCACTATTAAACTCTCCTTGATTTTTTTTCACAATGTTTCTAGATTGTGATGCATCTTGGCATGCTCTCCTCCACCAGTCTTACACACTGCTTTATGCCACTCTTATAGCAAAAATTCAAGCAGTTCAGCTTGGTTTGATGGCTAGAATGAAGATGATCCGTGGCAAAGACTCCATCAAACTAAAATGCATTAATTTTCAGTTTACATATATACAACTGAAACAGGGAGCCTTGTGCATCCCACATTTATCAACATTACCATTTTAATATACCATTTTAGTATTTATGGCTTTTAGAAAAATGTGGTTTGGGGAGGGGGGTAGTGCCCTATGACCCTGTAGTGCATCCTAAGCTTTTGTCCTGAATGCCATTTTGCCCCATACATTACTTTTACTTTAAGTAGTTTTGAATCCAGTACTTTTACACTTTTACTTGAGTAAAAAGCTTGAGTTTATACTTCAACGAATTCAGAAGTATTTAAAAACCCTAGTATCTGTCTATGAATGTGAATACTTTTTGAGACATTTGGAGATATACACAGTTAGCTCTTAACTAACCTCTTAATTAACCTGTCAAGCTCATAGCTAAACACTAACATCAGAATTTCCTCTAAATTATAATTGTTCAGATTTAAGAAGTGAATAACTTACTTATTGTAAACAATACACATGTTCAGTTTTTTATCTATTTTATGAAGAGTGAAGTATTATACAGTATAAACTGTAAATGGAACATTTGTTTTGAACATTTCAGGTTTTTGGCATAATCTATTTCCATGCACTGGCTGATGTAAATAAAACCCTCTCCAGACTAATGATTTTCACACCAGGGCAAATGCCTCTATCATTCATTTATGTCTCTGCTTGCTGAGTCCAAGCAGTTTAATTGTAAAAAGTAATCAGACAGAGTATCGAGTGTGTGCAGTGAGAGGCCTCAGTGTATCTGAATGGAGCAGGCCTTTCCCCAGGAAGTACTTGAGAAGCTCATTGAAGAGACAATGCGTTTTCCCTCTGCAGACCTGCTCCCGGCGGGATACATAACATTTCCTTTCTTAGTACATTTTAAGGATGTTTGTCATTCCAATTGATAAAAGGGAAAAATATGCCATAAGTGAATGTTTGAGGATTTATGTGTCTGCTAGGAGGGTATGAGTTTATGAGTCTGTGGAGTCTGTGTGTGATGTAGAATCTGACTGGAATTATCTGAATAGAAGTTCTGTCATGAAGGGTTATAAGTGAATAGAACTCCTAAAGGTGAAGGTTTCAATTCCTAAATGGTTTCTGGATATATGCTTTCGAGGGATGGGTGAATGGATGAATGCAAGGTCTTGCAAATCTGTTGTGAAGGCTGCCCACCATCCACAGTGTGGACCTGTTCAATAGATTAAACAATCCAGCTTAATAAATTTTGAATTAATATTTTACCAAGTTGTTTGAGAAGACATCACTGTATATGTATGTTCTCTGCACAAATGGGTCTAATGTGGCAGTCAGATTCCACCTGTGTCCAAAAAATATGGTGATTGGGATAGTGATGGGATGATGCACTTTTTTCAGCTCCGATCCGATTCCGATATAAAACTGATATAAAACTGCTGATACCGATACAAATACTGATGAAAGGGCTCTTTTAGTTTATTATTACTGCTATGATTAAAGTTACATAATGAGGCTGAAACAGACGACACAGCCCTTTAAAGAGTATACACAAGTGAATTAAATGCAAATGTGTTCCAACGTCATTTATTTGACAAACACAATAGTTTTCTTTAAAAATAAATAAATAAATAAATAAAATATATATATATATATTTTTTTTTTATTAAATATTTTTTAAAAAGTTAAATATTAAATACAGGGCTCAAGACAAATTTTTTGCACTGGTTGAGCAGGAGACTTTTATTTTGACATGTAGCATAGTGGATTAGCTGCAATGACTAACGGCTAACTGGCGACGCTAACTATATTTCTGAGCTGAATTAGTCGCGTTTTTTACTACGAGATGGGTGTGTTTGTGCTGGTTAGTGTTTGTAGATCCTGTGGTTTTATAGGAAACCTATTGTGGACAGTTCAGTGAAGCACCAAACAGTATTCCACTGCTGAACTCATTTTCGATGATATACAGAATCTGTAGGATAACAGCTATAGAGCTTTTATATTGTTTGATGTTTTTTCAAACTTTTGTCACACCTACCCAGTGATTCAGTGGAATCGCTCAAAACAACACTATTTTACACCTTTATTTAAAAGATTGAACAGTAATTTTACAAACATGGCCTGGTAACTTTTATAAATAGTAACTTTCATTCTGAGTTGGCTTTAAATCAAGCTTTAGTTTCCTCCTATGGATTAATGGAAAAATTCATGTCATGGTTTTGATGCAACACTAGGTCAGAGGTGCGCTGACTGAGCTACTGGATATGCAGGTTTTGCGTCTGCTCTCTGAGAACTCAGTGTACTCAGGAAGTCAACACCCTTCAGAATATCTATGTAAAAGATAAGAAGAAATGGGAATGTTCGATTAGGGACAGAACTAAACTTAAATTGAAACTCTGTGGGATGTGGGTTGGTCTATCTCAAGAGGAACCTGAGATGAAATATTAAATATGTCAGTAGGTCACCACCTCACTACCTGCTCACACTGACACTTCACAAGTTCAGAACGCTTATGTATCAGCACCAGCTGTTCTTTGTATTACATCAACATTACAATACAAACTATTTTGTTACAAAGAAACAAGCAGATGTTTTTCCACTACACATATATTTTTATCAAATTGGTATGGTGTATTAAATAATAGCTTGCGAGATAAAATCTTGATTTTCGTAAATATATCCTACGAGTTGTTTTTCTCATAGGTATTACTAAGGGAATAAAACAGAGAGGACAGTGTGTGAGATAGTATAAGGTTGATTATTTTCACTTTAGAAGTAAACTAGCTTCAAATTAATTAAATATATTGAATTTATTATCATACCACTGTATAATCCCTGTGTCACCCTAAAGGCATAATGCTATTTAAGGAAAGGAGAAGACTGTGAAAGTTCCGCCAATTATGTCATTGTAAAAAAAATACTAATTAATCATATAAAAAGACATGTACCATCAAAAAAGTATGCCACTCATCATAGTACATATTCCATAAAAATACAGTATACTTATATTTACAGTTTTAACAGTAAAAATATTGCAGCTTTCCTTCACATCAAACAGTGAAAATCATTTGTATGCTCTGACAGAACCTAACCACTGTGTTGGCTGACTGTTAATATCAGTCAATACTGCATTAATATTATACTGGTGCACTCTCTGCTGCAGTGTGGTGACAGTTAAAACTACCAAGCATGCAACACATGCTTGACATTATGGAAAAAATGAATGCAGTTACTGAAACATTTAAGATAAGTAAAGACAAGACAAGACAGGGCAAGACAACCAAATTCACCACTTACAGTATCTTGGACACAGGTGGAATGTGGCCTCTGTCTTTTACCGTTCCATGCAATTTAACGCACTAATATACACTAGTGAGCACATGTGCCCGGAGGGGGGAGCAGTTATTATTATGACACTCAGGAAGCAATGAGGACAGATTGTTGAACCGAGATATCAAACTCACAACCTGTCATACTCAATACCTAGTGCCCTAACTGCAGATCCACCAAGTTCTCTCATATCCTGTTTAAGTTAACACTAACACCGAAATTGAATGCACATAGTGTTAAAAAAAGTGTTACCTAAAGGAGCACCAAGTGGTCTAGTGGACTAAGGCATTGCCACTGTGATCCAAGTATTAACAGTTTGTATCCTGTATCTTGCTGTTTTCCATCAGCAGCCGGAGTCAGAGACAGAGCACAGTTAGCCATGGTCTCTTTGACTCATCTAGTGTTATGTTCCTCAGTACAGTCGGGGATAGATGATGTATTAAAGGTGCACTGACTGTCCAGTAGTTTAAAAAGAAGTGGTGGCTGACTTTACAGTATCAGAGGAGGCATGTGCTAGCTTTGTGTGTTGGAAGCATTACCAGAGGTAACAGTCCTAATACCGTAAGTGGGCTGCATAATTAGACTTTTAAATTGGGGAGAAAATTGGATAAAATTGTAAATAGATTATTTTTATTATTATTTTTGTACTAAAAAATATATTTTTTAAACGTTTTGGATGTTTCAGCATTGATTACCACTAATACCTTAAACATGTTTTAAAAGAACATTTAAAACTGTTATTCAAAACACACCATTGGGCCAGTATATTAAATGCAAATTGTGTTTTTGTAGAACATCTGAATTTCCTGAATTTGTTGGTCAAATATACTTTATTAAGCAGAAAATATGTGTGATTTATTCTTTCAGAGGAAGGATTTGTTTCCCAGACGAAAGACAATTCTCTTGTTCCAAAATCTGTACTGCTATATAGTGTAGTTTACATTTACATATAGTTTAGTTATATATATATAGTATATATAGAATAATGTATTTATTGGGATATATGCCTAATTTGTTGTTTCCACCTCTTGTATCAAACCCTCTATCTCCAGTATGTTCAAGGAAGACATTATAGTGATTTGCCAGATTTAGCAGATTTCAGTCATTTTAAACTGCATTTGTATTGAATTTAAAGGTAATTTGAGCTCAAACAGCTGTTCTCCTTGAAAGAGCCCATAGAAGCTGTTTATCTGCATCACAGGCAGAGTTCTCTAGCGTTTACTCATGTTACATTTAGTGTGGAGCATTTTCAAGTGGAGATGGTGATGTATTTGCTTGCATGTTAGCTGTATCCGTGGCAGCGCAGGCGTTTACTGATATTGTTAGAGCAGAGGAGCAGGCCCTGACATTTAGGATAAGATACAAATAATTTTTTCCATTGATGCAGCGTTGAGTAAAACTGAGGGGGGACTCTCTGTGGAGACAGGATGCTGTTCTCTCTGTTACAAAACAAGCACAATATTGTACTTTACAAATTATATCTTTTGTACTTTAATGTGAATTCCAAAATGTTTTTTTAAGGTTGGATGAAAGGGGCATGAAAAAAAAACATTATCATTATGATTATTATTACATTTATTATATAAAAACTTATATAAAACATTGGCCAAAGTTTCACTATTCTTCCTTATCATAAAAAAGTAATTGTTACTGTTGTAATGCATCAGACTTTGAGGCTAAACTTTTAATGGAAGTCAATGTAAAAAGAGTTTATTTCAGGTCATTTTGAAGTATTTCTACTAGCCCGTTTATCAAGAAATAGCACAGTTTAAGGGACAGTTTGTCTGAACAAATTAAATAGTAAACTAAAAATCAAACGAAAAAGGGAAATATTTGTTTTTCATTGGACAGCGACAAAATGCAACTTGGTTTAATTAAAGCCATAGAAAAAAAACAAAAGCAACAAATACTAACACAACAAAACAAACAACAAAGGACTAGACAGAAAACAAAAATAGAAGTCAAACCAACAAAAAAAAAGAAAACAAACCATAAAAACCAGTAATGACTGTGCATCAAAAAAGCACCACCAAGAACAAAGGAAAACATGGGGTACATATACAAAGACACAGACAAGGAACACCTGGAGAAGATAACAAGGGGGCAGGGTTAGAAATGAGACACAGGTGGGAACACTAATGACAAGGTAGGGCTAGTGTGGAGACAAGAGAGTAAATAAAAACCGAGCCCATTGTCAAAAAAACAAGCAGACTAGGGAAGACAAGCAAGAACACAAGAACAGGAACAAAAATAGCCAAAAAAAGAGAAGAAACATGACAGAACACGGACTAAGGTGTAACAACTGTATACAATCACACAATTACAAATCAGACCAGTCTTTCTGTTTACATGTTTTAGTATCATGTCTTTTCCTCTTGCAGACAAACAGAGGAATAGAGTATATCACAATAACTAGTATTTGTAGGTGTCGATTTTCACAAGCAAGCAAAAAGTTTAAAACCCCCCTGCTTTAAGGAGGCACAAGTGAAATGGTTCTGTAGAATCATACTTCTGTTTTTAACTGTATAACTTAAGCATATTATCTGTTATATACTGTAGAGGTGCATCAATAAAGTATCTATATCATGTTGGTTGTTCATCCCACTGAAGCAGTTGAATAATGTATGCGTCGACCACATGAGCCTCGGGAGAACAGGTCATGCTCTAGTTGGTTGTGATTGTCTAGGCTTTAATTGGTCTCCTGACGACATTTCCACTTGAACAACAAGGAAGTATTCTGATTGTGGTGCTGCTTTATAGGTTTGCGGGTCAGCCCTCACTATCAATACTGAGGAAGTGTTTGTTTCCTTATGAACGCTCAGGTTAATGTGTTTTCTAATGGCAAATGGCTGCCTGTGGATCATTCACGCATTTAATCTGGCTCATGTTTTGATTTTGATTTGAAATTTTATAGCTCTAAAAGAGTTTTTTTTAACTAAATGATTGCAATAAATGTAATATTTGTTAAATGATTGATAGTAACAGAGCTACAACTACCATATTTGTTTTTTTAATATTTTAAGGATATTATTGATATAACATTGTTTTGCCACATGTTTCTTAAAGATGTAAACATGTGATCCAGTAGCAGAGTAAGGGGCCATCAAGGGGCCACAATGTTCATATAAGGGCGATGTATTATTTCACCTGTCCCATGTTCAAACACTAGAAAAAACGTACACAGCAAAATCTGTGTTAATTTTGTGCACATTTTTTAAACAAAAAAATTATTATTCAAACAAAATTGTGAAAATGGAAAAATGTACATTGCAAATTTAAAAACAGGCAAAATATCAAATATATAATTATTCTTTGCAGTTTTTATTTTAATTATTTGCAGTTGGATTTTGTCAGTCTTTGCTTTTATGTTTGCGTTTTTGTTGATTGTCTGTGGATTTAGCTGATATGGTCTTTTGATTCTGGAATTTCTTATATGCTGTATCTCAATTTTAGACATTTTAGAAATGTTTTACCACAAGTTCCATCGTACTGGTTTAATTTGTGGTTCACTTGTTATATTTTCCTTTCTTTTAAAATAAGATCTAATGGAGATTGGATCTGATTTCTGACACTGGATTTCCCCAGGGGTCACGACTGTAACTAATAATAAAGGTTATTTTTTCACCACATTTTCAGTAACATTAAGAAGACCAACCAAAACAAACTAGAAATGAGAAACTAAAACAAGACGCAAATAAACAAAACAGGACAATAAAATAAACAAGAAAAATAAACAAGAAACAAGCAGGGGCAATAAACTAGTGAACGAGAACATAAACGTGGAATAGAAAAGACAACGGACGTTAGTGCAAAGACCGACAGGGAAACAGTGAAAGACCAGGACTATAAATTCACACAAGAAAAGAAACAGAAATGGGAGACACCTGGGGAAATAGGTAACAAGGGGGCGGAGCTACAAATTAGACAGAGGAGGATACATGGAACTACTGAATGGAAAACTGCAGGGGAGAACACAGGGAGACGGAAACACAGGGAAAACAGGGCAAGTGCATGACATGCAGATTAGAGAGAGCTAATCATTTTTCACACCTGTTTTTTATCTTATAATAAAGTTTTGGAAAAACTTTTTTTGAAACAGTTTCTCCGATTTTGTTATTCATAGGTATATGTTTGAGTAAAATATGTTTGAGTGTTTTATTTTGTTTTCTTAACTACTGACAACATTTCTTCCAAATTCCAAATGAACATAACAAAAAAGATGCAGAGCTTTCAGACCTTACGTAATGCAAAAAACATTTAAAAAAAAGTTCATATTCATACATTTTTAAAAGTTCAGAAATCAGTGTTTGGTGGAATAACCCTGGTTTTTAATCACAGTTTTTTATGCATCTTGGCATGTTCTTCTCCACGAGTCTTACACACTGCTTTTGGATAACTTTATGCCACTCCTGGTGCAAAAATTCAAGCAGTTCAGCTTGATTTGATGGCTTGTGATCATCCATCTTCCTCATTTTTAAGTGTAATTTTTAATACATCTTTGCAGAATGAATGTGAATCCAAATTAAGCATCAAAACTGCTCACCTGACTCATCTGACATTTTACACCTTGCTAGTATCTTCTGCAGCAACCTGACACCAGCCTACTGCCTGTGAATATTTTCTCTTCAGCCAAATCCAATTTGGACTACACAGTGCACTGGACTATAACCCTGGCTGCAGATTCTTCTCACTTCTTGAGTGTCTGAGCAGCTGCTGTGGCTATTCTCACTGTAGACCAGCTCAATACTACTCACTGAAAAAACAACCCAAATTGAATATTGCATCACTATTACATATACACTTTTGCTGGAGTGCTTTCTAAATGTGCTGATATTGCACATTTTTAAAAAATACAGCTATCATGGAAACACTACAACATGTACAAACTTGCACAGGCCACTCTTTTACCTAAAAAAATCTACTATTTTAAGGTGCATACATATTTCTGACAAAGGTTTCCAATTGTGTTGCATAATCTTAATACAAAAGAAAGAATAGGAAGATCTGAGAAGTTATATTTGGGTGTAGAGTCATTATGCCTGATGCCAATGCAGTAAATCGATGTGTAAAAAGCCTCTGCTGCACTGCTCTGGAACACGTGAACTGCATTCCCTGGGGTAATGGAGCTCCATACAGTACCTTTGAGATGAGTGTAGTGTTTGTGATCCAGATGAGAGCCAGGATGAGCAGGTGTATGTTTTCTGCAGCTTAGACTACCTGGTTGTATTAAAGCAACAGTAACACAAATGAGGTTTTCAATGTAGTTTCAGGTGTAAGTTTGTGAATGAGAAAATGTGAATATAGACAATTTTAAAATAATAGAAAACAAATATTTGTTAACAGTGTTACAGTTTTCCAAACCAGTTTTTTTAAGCAACTACATAACAAAGTGTTAGGGTTTAATGACTCATAAAGTCTCAGGTCTAACAGAGGTTTGTTAGAGTTAAGAAAACTACCCCTTCATGTTATAAATGCTAATGCTAATGTTAACTCTAATGAAATAACAAGAAAAATGCAGAGCTTTCAGACCTTATATTATGCAAAGAAAACAAGTTCATATTCATAAAGTTTTAAGAGTTGTGTTTTTATCACAGTTTTCAGCATCATGTTCTCCTGCACCAGTCTTACACACTGCTTGTGGAAAACTTTATGCCGCTTCTGGTGCAAAAATTCAAGCAGTTCAGTTTGGTTTGATGGCTTGTGATCATCCATCTTCCTCTTAATTATATTCCAGAGGTTTTCAATTTGGTAAAATAAAATAGACTCATCATTTTTAAGTGGTCTCTTATTTTATTCCAGGGCTGTACAAGATTAATATACACTATTTACTAATCTTGATAGTGTGGGTTTGGCAGGTTTGCACATAAATATTAACAGACTAATCCAGACACCATATAATCAACTTTGAGACTTTTGTATTTTTTACATACAATTTACTTCAAAACTAGTTTGTATCAGTAATTACTAAGCAAAAATGGAAAAGCGAAAACATCAGCACCGTCCAGATAATCAGAAAGACATTTAAACTTAATTTTAGCGAGTTACTTCACTTACTTCTTCACTTGCTTGAGTCACGATCAGAATAGTGTACATGCTCTTAAACCTTTTAACGAATGACTTTCGATTCTTTAAATATGAGCAAGTGTGTAAAATGGCTATAAGAGTCCAATTTCCAAACATTAGATAGAGTTTTCTGATTGACCTGCTCCTCTCCATACAGGAAGCTCACTCTGAATGGAGGTGGGCAAATTCAAAGGCCACAAACCAACAAAGATTACCGTGATGTACAGCACAGTTCAACTAAGAAAACACTGGCTGATGCTCTGCTGACAAGAGCCGTCGGTGCTTTAACGCAGAATGTTTATTTAATATCTGATGATGCATCCTGATCATGTTATGAGTTACTACAGAAAATATAATCCTTAATGGTAATTTAATTCTTTTGATTATTTATTATATTTATTAGTCTTCAGGCTATACACCAAAATCATATTTTCCAGCTTCATCATTGTTTATTTTATGCCGAATGCATTTTTCCACCCTGTATTGGCAAGCTGCATGACAGATTTCTGCTCCATAATGAACAATTTAAAGAAGAGCATACTGGATAAGGCAATGCTGTATATATTTATATATAACTTAGCATATTTTCGACACATTCTGATAATTTTATGAGAAACATAATACATATTGGTCTTTTTAAAAAGCATATTTGCAGTGTAAAACATCTAGTAAAGTCCTGCATGTGCTCAAACATATACACAAGTTTGTTCACTCAATCAGTTGAGTGCAATTTTGTCTGAGCAGCTATTTTTCAAAACCCACAGCAACCTGATTGCACCACAATTCAGCCTGGAATGAGCAAGCATTTCTCCTAAACTACAGCAGCATAGCACAAAAATGAAACCAGGAGGCACTGCTATGGTTTAACACTAGGATGTGTAATCATCCACCCTACTGGGTGCTGAATCTCTTCCCCTGCATGAACCAAATGAACTTGATAAAGAAGCAGAAACTGCAGATTGTCCGAGGCAAAATTACACCATCTGCTCCCACTAGTAGATGTAGTTTGTAGATGTAGATGTTTAAAGGAGTGGCAAATTGCACACCCTGGAATGATCTAGGCGTGATCAAAGACATTTGAGATATCAAATCAGAGGTGCACTGCAGCCTCGGTGGACTGCAGTGAGCCTGTGGTAAGCATGGCTTGCTTATTTGTCAAACAACACCCCCCTGGGGGAAACAGGTGGTACCAAAAGACTAACGTGTCCTTCAAAATATTTTCTTTCCTATTCTGATACAATGTACATTAACAGTTCAAAAGGAAAGGAATCCCACCCTTGATAAATATCCTGAAAAGCAGACATGTACGATACCAGTGTTACAGTATATTACGTTACAGTAAAGTTAGTAGAAGAACTTATATAAAGAGCTTGGTTGTAAAGGTTTAGCTTCAGACAGTAATTAAGTGACAGTCAGGAGTGAATGGGTATTTCCTGTTTTAGGATTTTCTCCAGCAAGAGCTTGACGTCACATGACATGGAGAATGTGGTCATTTGTTTTGCTTCGGAAAAAAAATGAAATTCAAAGCATTTTTATTTTTGAACAAATATTTTTTGGCCCCAATACCATTTCTAATTTGTACCCCTACTCCTAAGTACAAGTGCTCTACCAAAAATATATATATATATACTTGAGCAGAAGTTGAAGTGTTCTTTAGGCACCACACTTAAGTGAAAGTACTAAGGTATTCAACATGTTTTGTACTTAAGGATTGCAAGAAGTTTACTTAAATTACTTAAAATTTATATGAAAAAATATATAATAGATATATAAAAAATATGTAGTGAAGTAAAAGTAGAACTGGAATAAAAAATATATATATACTCCAGTAGATACAGATACAGCATTTTAGTACTTAGGTACAGAAGTGAAGTAGTTCTACTTCATTATTATACATAAACAAGTATAACTCTTGCCCTTGGAACAGAGTTACAAGAGGAAGTAGTGAAATTTCAGACACTTCTGGTGTAGTCAGACATGTCTTGACATTTAAAAAAAAATGACACCAACCTAAGTATTATTTGTTCCCAAAGTGCTACACATGCTTTCATTTAGCACAAACTATTCCATAAAAAGGTGAAAATGTGCCATTAATCTATATTTGGATTAAAATGACTCCAAACACATACTTTATATATATATATATATATATATATATATATATATATATATATATATATATATATATATATATATATATATATATATATATATATACTTTTATATATATTTTTACTTTTATATAAAGGTTTTGATATAATTGGTAATTTGCCTCACAGACTAAAACAGCCTCTTGTTACTTATGCTTCTTTCCCAGTAAACTTAAAAAAAAGTGTTTTGGCTTAAGTTCAGTTTAAGTGTTAAATTAGAATATATCAGGTTACAGTATCCTCCTCACCCAAACAAATATATCTTTGTAAAGTAATTTAGCAAGAAAAAATTATAATATAAAAAATCCCAACATAGAAAGAACATATTTGCCTATTTTTATATAGTCTTTCTGGACCTTATTCCACCACAAATATCAAACTCTGTAGAAGATGCTTCCAGCTGAAAGGTTTCCATTATGTGAAGATTCTTCACACATACATATTTGAAAAAAAATATTTTTACATTTTTTTTAACTAGTTAGGGCAGAAGGTCAAACCCTGGTTCTCCAGGTCAACTGGTACCTTCTCCCACCACACCTGAACCAGCTAATTAAGTTATCAGCAATACCTTACTCAGTTAACCCACTATAAGTTTTATTATTTTGGGGGGAAAAAGATTTCCAGTTCATTATGGAAGATGGAGCAAAAACAGGCTACAATTACAACATGCTACAATGTGACTACAATGTCAGATTTTTTTCTCTTTTAAACAAATACATTCATGCACTTTTTCATGCATAAAGGTTTTTTTTAGAATTTTAACCTATAAGAAAAAAATATTTTATTATTTATTTTACATATTACTTTTAAAGCATCTCATGTGTCTTTGGTTCCTGGAAGTACTGCTCCTCCCCCAGATGAAATGTCAAACCTACTTCTACCCCTATTTTAATTGTTGAGACGTGTACATGCAAGTCAGACAGTGTGACACAAAAACATGTTAGTTTGCCTGAGAGTAACATCACTCCATAGAGGGATGAAGGGTGGTTTGTCAAAGTAAATATAAAAAATGTCCAGGGCAGTAAGTTTCTAGTACCCAGGTTGGAAACCACTACTTCCGACAAACAAAAGTGGTTCTTCGGTTGCATCAATCCAAAGAAACCATTTTAGCATCCTTTATTTAATTAATTAATTAATTTATTATTTTAAATGTCATGCCAATTTCAACTCCTCATGAAGGATACGCTTATATTTGGGTTTAGTTTACCATTTTAACATTTTAGGTGCAATCGAAAATGATACAGTGCAGATTTAAACATTATAAACAGATCTTTATATGATGAAATATGATGTTTCAAAGCACTCCAGTTGTATGCTACATTTTTAATTACAGTTTTAATAAGCTCTTTTCATATTCTGCTTGCTGTAAAATACCTCCCCGAACTCATAATTACCAAGCCTTACAAAAAATATGCAATTCTGAGACCGGGATTGAAGACCGCTGTCATAATCCAAAAACAATTTAAACAAACAAAACAGTCAACCTCAGCATCTTTGTGATTGTGTTTAACAATACATTGTGCGAGGAGAGCTCATGAATCAACCACTCTGTAGCTCTGAGAGCACATTTTGCTATCTGGTTGGATGAATCTGCAATCTACTGTCTTTGATACAGGGACAACACAAACACAGGAAAGCAATGCGATTGAAGATCAGCAAGTTTTCCTCTGAGCTAGCAATCTCAGCCTAATTGGTTGGCTCCTGTCCAGCGGCTGCCCATCCACCCACAGAATGAATAAGCTGTTGGGCCATACTGAATAATATGCACTGTTCAAGGTTTTCAACTGGCCAGATTTATGATATAGATGTAGAGAAAGACGGAGAAAGTCTGACGCTTGTCCAGCTCAATTTTTCAAGCCCTGTGGCTGGTTGTAGGGGTAGGCCTACAATCTTATACAAACTGATCCAGCAGAGCTTTAGATCTAGTATCTATTATTATTTCTAGTATTAAATGTATTGCAGAATTTAATTATATTAGGTGGGGTGATGATCTTCCAACATTCTGACCTTACTAAGGTCTTGTTGGTGAATGCAATCTAATAATCATAGCAGTCTTCGGAAATCTAAAAGAAAGCCGGCCTTAGACAGTAGAGAAAATTATTACAAAATTTTTATTTATTTTTATTTTTTTATTTTTTAATATCCTTAAAACTAATATGCCACATCTGTAACTTATGCTCAGCAGTTGTGGATTTAGAATATTTAGGTTTCTGATCTGGAACTTAGAGTTAGCATAATCATGTAAAGGTTTATAATGGACTGATCTTTTAAGCAGCCGTTCTTGGGTGTGATTTGGCCACTTCTGTTTTTTTGGAGCCTAATAAAGGTGTTCTTTTCTAGCATTAAACCCTTCTTCACTAGAAATTTTTTATAACATTTGCAACTGCAGGCCCTGTATCTCCTTAATCACTCAAGAAATAAGGACGAACCAGACAACAACTACCCATGAAAGGGATTAAATTCAATTGTGCAATTATTTTAATCCTGTAAAGATAGAAAGACTTTAAGCTTTACACAATTTATACTGACATGCCAAAAGTCAGGCAATAGCAGAAGATTTGGCAATGCTGATAGTCTGTACCAGGTGGATGGGACATTCCATTTCCGGAAGTTGTGCAGACATTTAACATTCTGTGAATCGCAGTGTCAGGTGTTTGAATTATAGACATGACAGTGAACATGCAGCGCAATAGTCCATATTAGTTCCATTCCCATGACATTTGGCATGTCAGCCTATCGTTGTAATTCTTAAATAAGTGATGCATTATTTTTGTTTATACCCAAAACCCTATATTTATTATTCAGTTATTAAAGGAACTGAAGAAGCTTATTAAAAACTACTGTTTATATCTTATAACGCGAGCTTCAGCTCTGAGCACTGCCATCAGCGAACTGAAAATAACAGACATATATATACATAGACTCCGCATAGCAGGAGGCTATGGACATTTTATGTATATATATGTCCATGTTATTATCAGTTCAGTGATGGCGGCGCTCGGAGATGAAGCTTGTGTTATAGGACGTAAACAGTGTTTTTAATAAGCTTCTTGTGCCCTTTTTAAGCTATTAATGCCTCGTTTTACATGTCAGGGCTCTCCGGATTCTAGCAAGGAGCTGTGGGGCTACTTTGAAGCTGGATAACGATAGAAAAAGCGATTTATCAGGGCAAATTATGCCCCGTGTCACCCAGTCTGAAGGGTGTTTGGACAAACTGTTACAATTTCTGGATCTCAGAACGCTGTGGGAGAATGGAGGTGTGCTATTCATTAAAGGTAAATACTGTTTATCCTGTTTTACTACACCAGAAGTCCATTTTACACCAAAGTTCTTCTTTAATCATGATGCAAAAACAGCTGTGAATGATTTGGCAACCATTATGTTCAAAATATATTGTGGAGTCCAGCAGGGTTCAATTTTGAGTCCTTTAAAACTGATCAAAATTTAAACAGAAATTTTGTTAATTGGAAGTTTGCACATATACAGGGTTTAACCATCCTTTTATGTTACGGGTCAAATTTACCTGTTTTAAAGTTTAAAGATCTAGGAAAAATAGGTAAAAGTATTTTTTTGTAGTATGAAACTTCTTCAGCCTGCCTTAATTAGTGTAAACAATGTATAATATGACAATGGTTCATCTCACATATTTGCAACCACCATTGCAAAGTTATGTTTTAATGTTATGTAATGTTATGTGTTTTATTTGGTGGTCTTTCAAAAGTAATAAAGCAGTGAAACATTAAAAAATCAATCTGAAAAACAAGTGAATTATTCTAATTGAACCATTACCTGTTGAAGGTAAGGAACACTATTGCATTAAATATTGATAGAATAATTAGTAATGACGTTAGTAATGAAATATTCACACTGCTTCTTTTTTCTGGTTTTGGACATCTTTTGGATAATTAAACACCATTGCTGTTCCTGACAAATCAACACAACTGGAGGATAAAGTAGTGAAACTCCTTGAATTAGGCCTGAAAGTTTACACTGAAAGTCATTCTTGTATTAATTGCTTAATTTCAAACCCACTGAGCTGGTGTACAGAAGCAAAAGTGCAAAAATACTATCCACATACTTATGGACCTGACTGTACTTATTCAAACATTATGATACATTTTAGGGCCTACAACAAAACTAAAGAAAACAGAAAATACAAATCACTACCTCATTCTTCCTCGAGGGCCCATGCCGTTTTTTTTTTGTTTTTTTTTTGCTGCATGCAGTCTCTGTGATGAGCAGCACTACTTGGCTGAAGAGCATGGTGTGAGATAGAGTGAAGTATGGAGTATAGTGAGCTGTGACCGACATGCAGCAAACACATCAGTGTCTGCCTGATAGAATCCAAGAGACAGCATGCAGCCAAAAGGCAAGAGACTCATCACTCATCTCTGTCCCGTCAGTAAAACAGATTTGATTTGTCAGGCCTGGAGATTGTAACCTTGAGGATGCTCAACACACATGGCGCCACAGACATACAGTGCACTCTAGCCTGAGTAACCGAACTCTTCATAAAAATAACAAGCCATTTACTACTATGTGTTGCTGTCATAGCAAAAAACACATATCTCTAAAATGTTGACTTTACACAAGAACTAAAAACATAGTTTTTATGAATACGTAAATGTAACTGGGGTTCATTCCTGTATTTTCTTTCCATTGGTCTATTTATCCTTAACATTTTACACAATGCTAAGAACAGCTAATCATTGATAACAAAATAATTAAAAGTAGATCAACCTTAAAAATGCTAAATGCAATCTTCCTAAGTTTTTGTAACTCATGAATCTTAGTTAAAAAATACATTTTAAATGTAGCTGACAAAAATTGCTGCAGCTGAAATTGCTTAAAATTTAAATGAGCTCTGAACCCCTTCATGGAATTTGAACTGTGTGAACAATTAGACAGTTGCAGCACCCAAATTTGCACAATATGTGTGCCATGTTGTATTGTACACAATAATATTGCCAAATTATACATGAATACCCTTAAATATAATTATATTATTTTATGGCCACATACAGTGGTATGAAAAAGTTTGGGCACCCCTGATTTTTTTCCTTAATAAAGCATTGGTTGTTTGGATCAGCAATTTCAGTTAAACAGATCATATAACAAACACTGTGATATTTGAGAAGTGAAATAAAGTTTGTAGGATTTACAGAATGTGTGCGATAATTCTTTAAGCAAAATTAGGCAGGTGAAAATTATCAGGGGTGCCCAAACTTTTTCATACCACTGTAGACTGTTAGGGTACATTTTTTTTTGCTGTTTGTATCAAAAGGAAAATTCAAACTTCACACATGTCTTCACACTTCACACATGTTTTCTACAACAATATGTGGGTGTTTTGTCATATAGCCAAGAATATCTTTATCACAAAATTACCCTGAAATATTGTGATATTATTTTAGGGCCATAATCGCTCATCCCTACGGCAAACTCACTCATGCATATATTTGTATCCAATAAAGAACAGAAAGGTACCTTTACCTTTACTATTTTAAGTAGTAACTAACAGTCTAACTGCACACTTGTGAAGGAACAGCACATCAGACATTTTAATTCCAAGAAAAAACACAGCCCTGTGCTGGAGACTGAAATAATGTCACATGTGGCAGAATGACCTCTAACATTCAGCTGGGAATAAAAAGTTAAAAAATGACAAAATAATGAAACAGTTTCAGCTGCAGTTAATTAATGTTTTTGAGTCAGCTTAGCTTAAAATGTATTGTTATAAACTATGATGCAGAACTAAAACTCTGGATGTGTAGAATTTCCCCTTGGGGATCAATAATCTATCTATCTATCTATCTATCTATCTATCTATCTATCTATCTATCTATCTATCTATCTATCTATCTATCTATCTATCTATCTATCTATCTATCTATCTATCTATCTATCTATCTATCTATCTATCTATCTATCTATCTATCTATAAATGGGAGTTTTTGTTCCAGTGTGATGTCTACATTATTACAATGGTAACAAAGTGTTTATATAAATGCAATGCTCTAAATCCGTTCACTGATTTAATGAACACATCATGTCTTTCTAATGAAGTTAAAAAAAGAGTTCTGACAATGTTTTACATTTCATCATTTATTTTTTTAATGTAATAAATAATGAAACAAATAATAAGTTAATCATCTTCAACACTAAGTGTATTTACAGGTGCACAGGTGCGCACAGGTGTAGGGTCACATGACAGTTGAAGAAATGTAGGATTGCTGGTTTTTATATTACAAGACCATTTGCTACAGTGTTTGAAGTACACAAGTGAAGAGGGGAACGGTTACATAATATTAGTAAACATAGTGTTTTAACCAGAAAGAAATTTCTTTTAGATTCAACAAAACACCTCAACACTCGCTGTTGTCTACATGTCTTGACCGGGCGGCGTAACACTGTAAACAGTTGTGCATCATCTTGTGCATCAGTTTCGAAAGTGCAGCTTCAGGTGCATTACATTACTCTGCAAAAAAAGCGATGCATTGAATTCACTTGATATAAAATAGAAAATACATTAAATTAACAGGTTAACTATTTATCTAAAGATGCATTTAAATATAGGGCATTTATTATGGAAAATGGATTTCCCTTTGCTTTATTGAAATAAAGAGTTTAAAATATTGTGTAACTATTCAAAAAAAGCTGCGCCCATTTATATGGCAGTTGTTATAGTTGAACACAATCAGAACAGGCATCAAGAGATGGCTAGTATCCATCCTAAAGGCAAAGTATCAGAAAAACTCTGTCTATTTCTAAGAAATCAGATGAGGGAGATTAGAACATTGCAGTGTAAAAATTAACTTTGGATGATTTTTGGAACATTGCAGGACCTCAGTGAACTATAAAAATATGAGGTAAATGTAGGATATGGACCCTTAAAGCAAATTCATTGCATCACTTTTTTCCAGGCTAGTAATGAGAGTGAAGCTCAGAGCTCATCAGATTCAGGGATAAACATGGTTGGTGCGGATGACAAGGGCTCCAGGCTGACAGTGGGAAGGACCAGGGGGGCACTTTCATTCACCCAGCCTAGAGCTGTCCTGTTGAAGGTGGGCCGTGTGGACACAGTCTCAGCTGGGGGGGCTGGGAGAGGGAGGCTGGGGATGCCCGAGACAACGTCCACCTCGACTGGCTTCACTGGGACTTTAGGTGCTTTTCCAAAGCCGCCGAATGGAGTGGCCACCCTGGAGCAAGTCAAGTGACAGATTAGATGTTAATGCTGCTGCACTAAGAAGACTGTAGGAAGGAACTGAGGACAGAGCTCTTATGAAGCAGAACCTCAGAACACAAAACACATCTCAAAAACAAATCAAAAATCAATTTTAGGTGGAAAGGGACGCTGCTAATTGTACCTATTTTTTTATACCATTATGTTTTATGCTGATTAACATGCAAGTGTACTTGATAAGACATATGCTCAAACAAATGCAGACAAAAGTATTTCAATATAGAACCTTTTCAACTCAAAGAACAATTTTAATGCTTAAATACTACTTAATTTTTTTCAGATTTTACATTGATGTGACTTTTTAAAAGAACAATCTGTGCTCATTGTGAAATAGATACAATCATTCTTCCCTATCTGAATATAAATTAATCCCACTGTCAGTTTTTTATTTATTTAGATTTTCATTACTAAAAGTTTTAGTGTTAAGAATGTTAATTTTTAATGGATCGGCATCCCATTAAATAGTGCTTTGTCTGGTTAAAGGGTTCTTCTCATTGGTTAGAAAACCTATTTGAAGATGTTTTCTCTAGTCACAGAACCCTTTTTGCTTAAATTATGTATGTGTATGCTGTCCAGCACTGGTCATCAACCCTATAAATACAGCTCTGAAAACATAAGAGACCACTTAAAAATGATGAGTTTCTTTGATTTTAGCAAATTAAAAACCTCTGGAATATAATCAAGAGAAAGATTGATGATCACAAGCCATCAAACCAAACTGAACTGCTTGAATTTTTGCACCTGGAGTGACATAAAGTAATCCAAAAGCAGTGTGTTAGACTGGTGGAGGAGAACATGCCAAGATGCATGAAAACTGTGATTAAAAAACAGGGTTATTCCACCAAATATCAGCCATTTTCTGCAAATGAATGCCCTAAATGACAATATTTTTATTTGGATTTTGTCCATAGTTTATAGAATAAACATATACTTATAAATAGCGAAATCAGAGACTGAAACTGATTCAGAAACTAAAGTGGTCTCTTAATTTCTTCTAGAGCTGTATTTATAGAGTGCAGTTTCAACCTCAACCTGTCCAGACCTCACCTGATCCAGCTAAACAGCTTCTTCAGACATCACTGATCAGTTAAATCATATATATTAGTGTTTTTGTAAGGAGTGGGGGAACATCCAGCCTTTTTTGAACCTCTAACCTCTGCAAGGAAGTGGATCTCCAGGGCCAGGCTTGATGACGGCTGCAGTACAGCCCAATCTGTTGTATGTTTTGAAAATGTGCTAATTCAAAATGACCTTGCTAAGTATGCAGTTGTGAATCAAAAATTGCTGAGTTGCTTCTTTTTGCTGTGAAAATATGTCTGAGAAGGCTAGGGCAAGGAATTGGCTGAGGACACAGCTTTTAAAAAGTGGAACCTCATCGCTATGAAAAATAACACATCCCAAACCATTCATCTCTGGCTAATGCAACACTGGGTGAATCTAGAGAAAATAGAGAGAACAAGCTTCTACTCTATACTCATGAAACCTGAATGTGAAATTACCTTCCTTACTACTCAAAATAAAAAAATGCTGATGCTTTATGTTTTTGGTTAGAAATATATAGCTCCACTCTCCCTACAAGACAGGAGTCCAGGCTTCTGCAATATCCCTCACACGAGAGAAAGGTTGTTGATAAAACCATAATTCACCGGAAGACGACAGGCCGGGTTATGGATGTTCTTTATGGAGAGCAGTACTCACCGGTTAAAGCTCTTGTACTCTGGAATCTCAGATCGAGGCTCAGGTTCGGGCATTTGTGCATTCAGTGTGTCAGCAAGCAAGGGGTCAGTGCTGATAGCCAGATCCCAGGGAGAGAGGTAGGCTTTGGGAATGGCTGTGCAGTTGAACTTCTCGGCTGGAATGTCCTTCAGGGGACCTCCGTAACCTAGAAAATGGAGATTAAATTAAACAAATCAGTAAATGCTCTGGGATTTGGTTTTGCAAAACCTATGAAAAAAATAGTAAGTGAGATAATCATCTCATTTATAGTTTAGTGCAAAAGTCAGAGACCCCTTTGAATTAAAAAAAATAAAATAAATAAATATATGTTAAAGCTGATGTCCATAAGTTTTGGGATTGAGGGCCCTCTCTGGTGAGAACGGGTAATTGCACAGAGCATGCGGAAGAATCATTTTAAACTGGGCAGGTGTGATGTGGTCTCCTTTCAGAGCAGATGAATCCGATTCCAGGTTATCAATCAGACACCTCGATTCAACTACACACTCTGATTTTTCTATGGGTGAATGAGCTACTGAGCTCTGAGTTTCCTCTTCTAAAGTCTCCACTGCTCCACCAACTGTTCCGTATCCTCTTTTAAAGGCTGTACATGTGGCGTAAGTACGAGACGTGACCAGAACTCCCGCCAAAAGCGACCCAACACCCCAGTGTTTAGAATGATTATATAATAGGCTAGGCTAAACATAATATTTTATTCCTTCTTCACTGCTTTCAGTTTAGAAACAAAATAATACGGACTGCCACTTCAAAGGATATTGTCTATAAAATACTCCAGGGAAAGTCAAATAGGAATAATAATAATTTATTTTTTCGATTCTTATGTTTCGATTCTTATGTTTTTTTCCTAACAAAAGGATACTCCACATCAACAACCAGAAAACAAAAACCACAACACCCACAGTTCTCCCTAGAACATAGAGTAAAGTCCCTTTAACTGGCCCAGAGCTGAAGAACAAGTCCACTCAGCCCTAAAAAGGTGCAAGCCATGCATCCAAGCCATGACGTAGAGTTACTCTAGTGGCCGTCCAAAGAAGCCTCACAGCAGTATGGGGAAACCTCAGGAAATGTAATTATTGCAGTTGCTAGTTCTTTACATTGTCAACATTTTACAATGAGCTGAACACAAATTCTCAAAAATGACTTCCGAGAAAAGTTGCCTTTTTTGAGTTACAAAGATGGAGATGGTTCATGTTTTCGGACTATTTCTGATGCCAACAAATTCGATAACTTGTACTAAATGGCCTTAATTTGTTTCCAAATTTATTCAATAAAAGATGGTTGGACTTTTGCATAGATTTGTTCTTTGAAGAAACCTCAATTAAAAGGTTTTCTGACATCACTCAAAAGAACCCTTTTTCCCACCTTTATGTGAGAGTGCAGGTCTTGTGGTATCTTGAGATAAAGAGAAAGAGAATAAATGACAGACGAGCTAAACGAGCAGAGCACCTTGAAGAAAAGCGGTCACGTATGAAACAGGGAGAAACAGAGCATGTGATAGAAGATGAGAAATGAGCGTTAGCTGGCTGAGCAGAGAGACAACCACAGGTCAAGGAGACACATTACCTGCTGTGCCACCATGGGAAAAGAATGTACCATGCCTGCAGGTGCCTGTGAAGAATGTGATCTTAACTCTTTTCTAATTGTGCAAAATGTGCTTTTTTTCACAAGCCCACATAATTGCAAGCCCAGCATTTCATTTCATTATAAGGGGAAATAATAGTGTTGTAAATGGGCTTATTAAACTGCATCTGAGCATGGCAACCCCAAACCAGAGTCATTTGCTTTCGTATTTATACCTTAAAGAACCAGTTAAAATATTCAATAAATTGACATAAACATAAGAGTCAGCAAGTTAATATACTGTCTGAAGCAGTTCTGTCTTTTGCTGTATTTGCCAACCATACAGTAAAATTTGACAGTGAAAAAAACAGCAGCATCTTTTAGACTCAAAGCCCTCAAAGTACGCTCTGTAGGGGGACGCAGGGAGGCCCATCCAAACGAGTATCCCTCAAATCTCTGCCAGCTGCCGGGAGCCAGCCAGCCCAAAACAGTGGTTATGTAAGCAGGGTATTCTGTCACGTATCACCCTCACACTGAAGACAATCTCTTTCCTTACTTTATCAACCTCAAGGAAAGCCGCATAAAGTCCCTGAGCTGCAGAGTAGGCCTGTGAAGAAGGCCACTGGCCAGGGGAAGCTGATTTTAACTCTGAGAAGTCACGGTTATCACCGACAATCATATAAACATGTGGAACATGTTTTATCATTCAACTGTTTCTCACTCAAAGGTCCCTTACTGAGAAATCCTGCATGTTCACTGCTTCCCATACACCTGTAACATTGCTTCCCCCGCTGCCCTGTAAAGCAGCTCTTAGCACCTACTTCTGGGTAGTGTACTTCTTGGTGAAAGATCACTGACTGGTTAGCATGCATCTACAATGCCCTTAAAGATATCTGGACATAAAGGTGAAATGTTATAATTTGTTAATGTGTTTGTATGACATAACAAATATAGAATTAAAATTATGCAAAGCACTATAAGCTAGAACATAACCACTGGTCCTAGATCACCCTCCCCAGTTAAAATGATCAAGAACCCCCACTGATGTAGAACCAGGACAAGGTGCACTCAAGCTGCCCTGGTGGCTCAAGACTACGTGGCTTTTAAACCCAACGTGTCACAATCTCAATGACCAAAGCATACCTGCAACCTCCACCCAGTGTCATCAGCTTTTTACCAGGGTTTTACAAGGGTTTTATCATGTTTAACATATTTGTATAATATTTTTTACCATGCTTTTATAGTTTTACCCTGTTTAACAAGGTGTTTACTATTTTTACCATGTTTCTATTGTTTTACCATGTTTACCATGTTTTTACTATTTTTACCATGCTTTTAGAGTTTTACCCTGTTTAACATGTTTTTACCATGTTTTTATAGTTTTATCATGTTTTTATCATTTTTACCATGATTTTATAGTTTTACCATGTTTACCATGTTTTTACTATTTTTATCATGTTTTTATAGTTTTACCATGTTTAATCATTTTTACCATGTTTACCATGTTTTTATAATTTTTTCATGTTTTTACTATTTTTAGCATGCTTTTAGAGTTTTACCCTGTTTAACAAGGTTTTTACTATTTTTAGCATGCTTTTATAGTTTTACCCTGTTTAACATGTTTTTACTATTTTTACCATGTTTTTATAGTTTTACCATGTTTAACATGTTTTTACCATGTTTTTATAGTTTTATCATGTTTTTATCATTTTTACCATGATTTTATAGTTTTACCATGTTTACCATGTTTTTACTATTTTTATCATGTTTTTATAGTTTTACCATGTTTTTATCATTTTTACCATGTTTTTATAGTTTTACCATGTTTAACATGTTTTTACCATGTTTACCATGTTTTTATAGTTTTACCATGTTTAACATGTTTTTACCATGTTTACCATGTTTTTATAGTTTTACCATGTTCTTTATAATTTTTTCCATGTTTTTATCATTTTTGCCATGATTTTATAGTTTTACCATGTTTAACATGTTTTTACCATGTTTACCATGTTTTTATAGTTTTACCATGTTCTTTATAATTTTTTCCATGTTTTTATCATTTTTACCATGATTTTATAATTTTACCATGTTTACCATGTTTTTACTATTTTTATCATGTTTTTATAGGTTTACCATGTTTTATGATTTTTACCATGTTTTTATAGTTTTACTGTGTTTACCATGTTTTTACCATGTTTACCATGTTTTTATAGTTTTATCATGTTTTTATCATTTTTACCATGATTTTATAGTTTTACCATGTTTACCATGTTTACCATGTTTTTACTATTTTTATCATGATTTTATAGTTTTACCATGTTTACCATGTTTTTACTATTTTTATCATGTTTTTATAGTTTAACCATGTTTTTATCATTTTTACCATGTTTTTATAGTTTTACCATGTTTAACATGTTTTTACCATGTTTACCATGTTTTTATAGTTTTACCATGTTTACCATGTTTTTATAGTTTTACCATGTTCTTTATCATTTTTACCATGATTTTATAGTTTTACCATGTTTACCATGTTTTTACTATTTTTATCATGTTTTTATAGTTTTACCATGTTTTTATCATTTTTGCCATGTTTTTATAGTTTTACCATGTTTAACATGTTTTTACCATGTTTAACATGTTTTTATAGTTTTACCATGTTCTTTATAAATTTTTCCATGTTTTTATCATTTTTACCATGATTTTATAATTTTACCATGTTTACCATGTTTTTACTATTTTTATCATGTTTTTATAGTTTTACCATGTTTTATCATTTTTACCATGTTTTTATAGTTTTACCATGTTTACCATGTTTTTACTATTTGTATCATGTTTTTTATAGTTTGACCATGTTTTTATCATTTTTACCAAGTTTTTATAGTTTTACCATGTTTAACATGTTTTTACCATGTTTTTATAGTTGTCTCATGTTTTTACAATTTTTTACCATGTTTTTATAGTTTTACTATGTTTACCATGTTTTTACACTGTTTTTACTATTTTTTTATAGCTTTTCTCTGTTTACCATGTTTTTACTATTTTTGCCTTGTTTTTACCACGTTTTTATATTTTACCATGCTTACCATGTTTTTACTATGTTTTTATAGTTTTACTATGTTTATCATGTTTTTACCATTTTTACCATGTTTTTTATAGTTTTACCATGTTTACCATGTTTTTATAGTTTTACCATGTTTACCATGTTTTTACCATTTTTACTATGTTTTTACCACGTTTTTATAGTTTTACCATGTTTACCATGTTTTTATAGTTTTACCAAGTTTACCATGTTTTAACCATGTTTACCATGTTTTTACCATGTTTTTATAGTTTTACCATGTTTTAACCATGTTTACCATGTTTTTACCATGTTTTTATAGTTTTACCATGTTTTTACCATTTTTACCATGTTTTTATAGTTTTACTATGTTTACCATGTTTTTATATTTTTACCAAGTTTACCATGTTTTTACCATGTTTTTATAGTTTTACCATGTTTACCATGTTTTTACTATTTGTATCATGTTTTTTATAGTTTGACCATGTTTTTATCATTTTTACCAAGTTTTTATAGTTTTACCATGTTTAACATGTTTTTACCATGTTTTTATAGTTGTCTCATGTTTTTACAATTTTTTACCATGTTTTTATAGTTTTACTATGTTTACCATGTTTTTACACTGTTTTTACTATTTTTTATAGCTTTTCTCTGTTTACCATGTTTTTACTATTTTTACCTTGTTTTTACCACGTTTTTATATTTTACCATGCTTACCATGTTTTTACTATGTTTTTATAGTTTTACTATGTTTATCATGTTTTTACCATTTTTACAATGTTTTTATAGTTTTTTATATGTTTACCATTTTTTTTTGTTTTTATATGTTTGTACCATTTTTACCATGTTTTTACCACGTTTTTATAGTTTTACCATGTTTACCATGTTTTTACAATTTTTACCATGTTTTTACCACGTTTTTATAGTTTTACCATGTTTACCATGTTTTTATAGTTTTACCATGTTCTTTATCATTTTTACCATGATTTTATAGTTTTACCATGTTTACCATGTTTACCATGTTTTTACTATTTTTATCATGTTTTTATAGTTTTACCATGTTTTTATCATTTTTGCCATGTTTTTATAGTTTTACCATGTTTAACATGTTTTTACCATGTTTAACATGTTTTTATAGTTTTACCATGTTCTTTATAAATTTTTCCATGTTTTTATCATTTTTACCATGATTTTATAATTTTACCATGTTTACCATGTTTTTACTATTTTTATCATGTTTTTATAGTTTTACCATGTTTTATCATTTTTACCATGTTTTTATAGTTTTACCATGTTTACCATGTTTTTACTATTTGTATCATGTTTTTTATAGTTTGACCATGTTTTTATCATTTTTACCAAGTTTTTATAGTTTTACCATGTTTAACATGTTTTTACCATGTTTTTATAGTTGTCTCATGTTTTTACAATTTTTTACCATGTTTTTATAGTTTTACTATGTTTACCATGTTTTTACACTGTTTTTACTATTTTTTTATAGCTTTTCTCTGTTTACCATGTTTTTACTATTTTTGCCTTGTTTTACCACGTTTTTATATTTTACCATGCTTACCATGTTTTTACTATGTTTTTATAGTTTTACTATGTTTATCATGTTTTTACCATTTTTACCATGTTTTTTATAGTTTTACCATGTTTACCATGTTTTTATAGTTTTACCATGTTTACCATGTTTTTACCATTTTTACTATGTTTTTACCACGTTTTTATAGTTTTAACCATGTTTACCATGTTTTTACCATGTTTTTATAGTTTTACCATGCTTTAACCATGTTTACCATGTTTTTACCATGTTTTTATAGTTTTACCATGTTTTTACCATTTTTACCATGTTTTTATAGTTTTACTATGTTTACCATGTTTTTATATTTTTACCAAGTTTACCATGTTTTTACCATGTTTTTATAGTTTTACCATGTTTACCATGTTTTTACTATTTGTATCATGTTTTTTATAGTTTGACCATGTTTTTATCATTTTTACCAAGTTTTTATAGTTTTACCATGTTTAACATGTTTTTACCATGTTTTTATAGTTGTCTCATGTTTTTACAATTTTTTACCATGTTTTTATAGTTTTACTATGTTTACCATGTTTTTACACTGTTTTTACTATTTTTTATAGCTTTTCTCTGTTTACCATGTTTTTACTATTTTTACCTTGTTTTTACCACGTTTTTGTATTTTACCATGCTTACCATGTTTTTACTATGTTTTTATAGTTTTACTATGTTTATCATGTTTTTACCATTTTTACAATGTTTACCATGTTTTTACCATGTTTTTATAGTTTTACCATGTTTACCATGTTTTTACTATTTGTATCATGTTTTTTATAGTTTGACCATGTTTTTATCATTTTTACCAAGTTTTTATAGTTTTACCATGTTTAACATGTTTTTACCATGTTTTTATAGTTGTCTCATGTTTTTACAATTTTTTACCATGTTTTTATAGTTTTACTATGTTTACCATGTTTTTACACTGTTTTTACTATTTTTTATAGCTTTTCTCTGTTTACCATGTTTTTACTATTTTTACCTTGTTTTTACCACGTTTTTATATTTTACCATGCTTACCATGTTTTTACTATGTTTTTATAGTTTTACTATGTTTATCATGTTTTTACCATTTTTACAATGTTTTTATAGTTTTTTATATGTTTACCATTTTTTTTTGTTTTTATATGTTTGTACCATTTTTACCATGTTTTTACCACGTTTTTATAGTTTTACCATGTTTACCATGTTTTTACAATTTTTACCATGTTTTTACCACGTTTTTATAGTTTTACCATGTTTACCATGTTTTTACAATTTTTACCATGTTTTTACCATGTTTTTTATAGTTTTACCATGTTTACCATGTTTTTATAGTTTTACCATGTTTACCATGTTTTTACCATTTTTACTATGTTTTTACCACGTTTTTATAGTTTTACCATGTTTACCATGTTTTTATAGTTTTACCAAGTTTACCATGTTTTTACCATGTTTACCATGTTTTTACCATTTTTACTATGTTTTTACCATGTTTTTATAGTTTTACCAAGTTTACCATGTTTTTACCATGTTTACCATGTTTTTACCATTTTTACTATGTTTTTACCACGTTTTTATAGTTTTACCATGTTTACCATGTTTTTATAGTTTTACCAAGTTTACCATGTTTTTACCATGTTTTTATAGTTTTACCATGTTTTTACACTTTTTACCATGTTTTACCATTTTTACCAAGTTTTTATAGTTTTACTATGTTTACCATGTTTTTATAGTTTTACCAAGTTTACCATGTTTTTACCATGTTTTTATAATTTTACCATGTTTACCATGTTTTTACCATTTTTACTATGTTTTTACCACGTTTTTATAGTTTTACCATGTTTACCAAGTTTTTATAGTTTTACCAAGTTTACCATGTTTTACCATGTTTTTATAGTTTTACCATGTTTTTACAATTTTTACCATGTTTTACCATTTTTACCAAGTTTTTATAGTTTTACTATGTTTACCATGTTTTTATAGTTTTACCAAGTTTACCATGTTTTTACCATGTTTTTATAGCTTTACCAAGTTTACCATGTTTATATATTTTTACCATGTTTTTACTATTTTTACCGTGTTTTAACATTTTTACCATGTTTTTATAGGTTTACTATGTTTACCATGTTTTTATAGTTTTACCATGTTTTACCATTTTTACCATGTTTTTATAGTTTTAATGTTTACCATTTTTTTATAGTTTTACCATGTTTACCATATTTTTACCATGTTTTTATAATTTTTACCATGTTTTACCATTTTTATCATGTTTTTATAGTTAAACCTGTTTACCATGTTTTTACTATTTTTATCTTGTTTTTACCCCTTTTTTATAGTTTTACCATGTTTACCATGTTTTTACTATGTTTTTAACATGTTTTTAAAATTTTTACCTTGTTTTACCACGTTTTTATAGTTTTACTATGTTTACCATGTTTTTACCATGTTTTTATAGTTTTACCATGTTTTTCTCATGTTTACCATGTTTCTACAGTTTTACTATGTTTACCATGTTTTTACAATGTTTTTATAATTTTACTAAGTTTACCATGTTTTTAGCACATTTTTACAGTTTTACCATGTTTACCATGTTTTACCGTGTTTTTTATAGTTTTATCATGTTTACCATGTCTTTGACATGTTTTTATAGTTTTGCCATGTTTGCCATGTTTTTACCCTGTTTTTATAGTTTTACTATGTTTACCATGTTTTTACCATTTTTACCATGTTTTTTATAGTTTTACAGTGTTTTACCATGTTTTATCATGTTTACCATGTTTTTAGAGTTTAACCATGTTTACCATATTTTTTACCATGTTTATACCATGTTTTAGTTTTATCTTGTGTGCCATATTTGTATAATGTTTTTACCATGTTTTCCATATTTTTTTTACCATATTTTTACCATGTTTTTACCATGTTTATACCATGTTTTAGTTTTATCTTGTGTGCTATATTTTTATAATGTTTTAACATGTTTTCCATATTTTTTTACCATATTTATTACCATTTTTTTTAGTTTTACCATGTTTACCATATTTTTTTATAATTTTACCATGTTAAAATATTTTTACCACATTTTTACCTTTTTTTATCATGTTTACCATGTTTTTACCATGTTTATACCATGTTTTTATAGTTTTACAGTGTTACAAATATTTGATTCATATTTTTACTATTTTACCATGTTTTTACTGTCTTTATTATTATTTCACCATGTTTTTACCACATTTTATCATGACTTCCTGCTCACGTTTTTACCATTTTACCACATTATAAATATTTTATAATTAATATTTTACCATCTTTTTATTGTTTTACAAGTTATTTAATCATGTTTTAGCATATTTTTACCGTTTACAATTAGCCTAAGTCTCCATATGTTTCACCAAAAACAGCAGTGCATTCTGGCAGAGGCGGAGGGATAACATCTGTTAGAGATGCTATCACAGACAGTAGCTGTACACGGCCAACTCTTAGAAGACACTTATTCCTAACAAACTTCCTGTTCAGGCACAGAGCTATTACAGAGGAATGCTTACAGAGACATATTTGATGAAGAGGTGAAGAGTGTAAGGAGACACAGGATTCCTGAGACAAATCTAGAATCTTCTTTAGTGAATTTAGGAGAAACTATATTTTGGGTGGCACAGTTTTCATTCTATGTTATAAATCCCTATTGTGTATGCCCTCTGTTAGCATAATCATATTACATTCATGTTACAAAATGAAAATTTAGAACTTATCCTCAAGTATCCTCAAGTGCAGACCAAAGATCATCAAAATGTTATGATGAAACGGGCTCTCATCAATATCACCCCAGGAAAAGAAGACCAAGGGTTACCTCTGTTGCACCAGCCTCAAAAATCTCATCATTCAGCTATGTCAATATACATACAATTTTCCACCCTCAGTGTAAAAATCTTTCCGAGTGGAAGGATGAGCTTTTGAGACTTATGAACTGGAATGAGTGAAATAAGCACTAACCTGGAGCGAGAGAGTCAGGATTGGTAGACTGGTTAGGTGTGTTTGAAGAAGTTTTTGGTGCCTGGTCGTCTCCTACACCATTGGTTTCAGTACCTGGGACAGGAGGAATCATACTGGTCTACAAAAAGGGCAGAATGAGAGGAAAGAAAGAGGATAGAATGATAGAGCAGTTTCTTATAGAAGAGTGAGACCACTTGAAATTAATTTAAATTCCATTTAATATCATAGTATTCACATTTCTCAAATATTTTACTACATAGTGTACATGTATTTGTTCATCTCATGCACTGCTAACTTTGCAACTAATGTAAGTCACACTTACACTGATTTGAACATTAGTTTTATTCTGGATGCTTTCAAATGTGTATTTCTCTGAGCGCATCTGACGCATCTTGAAGAGGCGAGATCCTCTGTTGGAAGCTAAGGAAAGCTCATCCAGCATGATTTCTTTAGGTGCCTTCACCTTCCTCCCCACATCCACCTCGGGCTCTGTGAGAGACAACAAATCAGTTTTAGAGCATTCTGCAGAGTGTGTGATTAAAACTATTTGAAGTGTTTGTAAAGGGCATAAATAAAACATTATTATTATTATTATTATTATTATTATTATTATTATTATTATTATTATTATTATTATTATTATTGGTCCTATAGCTTTCGACTGACAAAATGTTGTGCTACCATCTATACCTTAAACCTTGTATCTCTATCATTTGCATACATGGTTTCCATTTTTAACATAGTATGAATCTGGCTTTGTTCTGTACATTGTGTAAGAAGTTTGTAATCAAGACCAATAGAAATGCTCAAAAAATCTTGGAATATTTATGTAAACATTTTTTAATTGATCCTCATTTAAAGTTAAGAATTTTTATTCATTTTTTTTTTATTTAAAACTGACATTTGAAGGCCTAGCATGCCATTGGTAAAAAAAAAAAAAAACATACTTTACATCACTCTCCCAATTAGTCAAGAACAGATTGAGTCAATAAAAAAGGTGTAAGAAGGAACAAATAAGGTAAATTTCCTGTTGAATGACAGGAGCCATAATTAATAATGCATTAATCTGGCACTTCTTAACATTTTTGCTATGGCTGGGCGTGATTATTTCCTGTTGGAAGACTTGGTGCAGGTACTTAAATGCCTTTTACTTTTCTTATGTCTAAATATAGAATATGCCTTTTTCACACTCATTTGTAGATTGTGGAGTGTTTGGCCTCCACAATCCTCTGACCTAAACCCAACTAAGATGGGTGATTTGGGATTAGCTAGAGCATCACAGTATTATTCAGCACATTGTTCAGTTACAAAAATCAAACGTATAAAACATATTCTGGCCTGTTTAACATGTTTTATATACAAAATAATTCCACATGTGTTCCTGTATTGCTTTAATGTCTTCAATATTAAATTTACAATGTAAAAAAAGAAAACACATTGAATTAGAAGAAATGTGTCTAAAGATTTAAATGGTACTGTCACAAGTCACTATATAAGACATGTTCAATACATTAATCATTCTCTAGTAAAATGTTATGTTTTCTCTGTTATTTATTATTGTTACAGTACAAGTTACTTGAATGCACTTTCTACTCCATTCTAATTTTAATACTAAACAACTAAAACCCAGTGTGCTAACGTCCAGCTTCAGTTTTGCATAAAATTTACATTGTTTATTTTCACATTAATCATTTTCTCAGTCAGTGCTACCTTTGACCTGTGCTCTGCTAGTGGCTAGTTGCCAGTGAATTTGGAGGTAAGTCATGTTGAGGCCCTGGCCTCATTTGTCCAGTTCTTACTGAATGTTAGCATGCAGGCTAGTTCAGGGAGATGTTACAGGTCTATCAAGGTTACAAAGATACCCCACTAGCATGTTCCCACAGCTGTCCGGAGTCTTCATCTCCTCAGCCAGCATGCAGTTGTCCATGCCCAGAAATAGCAGTTCAAACGGAGAACTACAAAAGTATTAGTTACTTTCAGTACTAAAACTTCTCATTGGATTATTTACAACCTAGCCAGGGTGTGGCAGGAGGCTAATTACCAAAATAAACCTGAGCAACTGAAGCACCTGCTAACCGGTAGCCTCTCAGAATAATATGCTATGTATAGAACAGTGAGTGTGACTCCGGCTACTGTAAAAGTGTGCAGAGGTTTAAGTGCTGCACTGTAGAAATGTAAAAACATCTCTGAGATGTCTTTGAAATGTTATGCACATTTATTTCTAAGAAACTGACTAAAGACTATATTTACAGAGTATCTGTTTTTAATAAAGGAAACTGTCCTGTATTGTTGCTTTATGGAAAAATTCTTTTTTGTCAAGCAACTTTGCATTAAGGATAAAACTCCCGTATTTTTTGCACTGTAATTTTCCCAAAATCAGTGCACTATTTAATCCAGTGCACTTTATGTATGAATTTTACCAGTCAGGTTGTAAGGAGCAGTAAAGCCACTCCGCTGTAGCACAGCGTTATACAGGAGTTTCAGTTTATTGTCTTCAGCACTGGGGCTCTAATAGTATTAGCATTATTTGCTAAGTTTTTGTTTTTCAGAGGTGAGTATAATTGGCCTGTAGCCTGCTGCTAACCCTGGCTAGCACTACTGGATCAGCATTACCATTACCCGCTAACCACTTTTAATGCTAGCTCTTTCACTGTTCAGCATTTGCTAATGCTGCAGCCTTAGTGCTGGAGAAATTTGTGAATCTAAGCTTACTGTAAATAACGGAAGCGCTTTACTCTCCCAAATTAACAGTTTTCAGGGGAGAAATCTGTGTAGATTAACATCCAGCACTCACTTAACTTTGAAAACAAGTCTTTTTTGTAAGAATTACATTTTTGTTTTTTTGGCTTAGCTTTACTTAACTTTGTTTACTACCTCCCCAACCACCACCCAGCAGTGAGACCTGCTAAATTAGAAATAAAACATGGAGACACCCATGTTCCTTACTGTCGCATAATGCGCCTTATAATCCAGTGCACCTTGTGTATGAAAATAGACCAGAAAATAGAAGTTTATTGTTAGTGCGCCTTATAATACAGTGCGCTTAATAGTGTGTAAAGCACATTCCCCTCCTTTATCACTTCTCTCTGGAGTAGTAACATTAGTTGGTGAGCTCCAGATTTTAAACCTCTGTGGTAAAATTAGCCTAAACATTGCTACATATCATTTTATTATATTACTTTACATTTTAAATAACTTACTCTCAACATTTTAATATTAGGAGGTTTCATTATAATTGTGGGTCTAGGGTAGCTAACACTAAATAGCATAACTACATATACCAGTAGTTATTAACCATAAAATGTATATAGCTGGACAGAGCATCGTCTCTCAAAAGTGAAGCCACCACAGGTCGGGTGCCCCCTGCTGTTCGGTTTCAGAAAGCTGTGTAACCCCACTCATCCCCATAGGTTTCAATGGCAAAACAGACAACTTTCAATCACGTTTTTTTCTAATATAATGTAATTCTACCTCCATTATTTAAATGCAACAGCTAGTGTAACCTCTGCTTATATTGTCATTTTTTTATATCCCCACAGAATTAGTTTTTTTAAAACGTTATTAAGCTCTATTCAAAAAAGGTGTGTTTATTGTAAAAGGGCTGGTTATGGGTGGGACTAATAACAGACCGTCAGCTCTGCTCCGCTCAGCAGTCTGTGACGTGAGGCAGCCCTCAGGGGCGGGGTTATTTAAATGAGTACGCTGCTCTCCACAGTCTTTCTCCCTCCTCTGGTCTCTACTGTGCAGAATTGGGTGTCAGGATCGCCAACATGGCGGAAGATTTTGGCTTCATTTTTATTGAATGAATGGGAACGGCGACACGGCGTCCATCTTTTTTTACAGTCTCTGGTATTAACATTCATTAAATTAGCTAAGCTAGCTAGCTAACCTTGCTAGTTGGCAAGCTAATTTCAACCTTTAAACTAGTAGCTAAAGTTAAGTAGCTAGCAATAAGTAGCCTATACTTTATTTAATTATACAATTGTAAAATAGCAGAAATTTTCCAGGTAATGAAACTGCCAGTACATTTTTTTTTAAGGAAGGGTTTTTTTACAGTGTAAAGAACAATCCATCATTATTACAGTAAAGCTAAGAACACTTTTGTGGGTTCAATTGTTGTATAGCTGAATGACTAAAATAATAAAAATGTTTGGATTTTATATGGAAAGTAAAAAAAATAAAAAAACAAAGATTCACAAAGGTAAACAAGAACAACTATAGAAAGCCAAGTAACACTTAGGAACCTTGTTTTTGAATATATTATGATTGGCCAGATTAAAGAAAATACTTAGAAAGATTAAAATGAAAGAAGCCCAATATCTTGACATTACTATTTTTGCCGCATAATCCTAATAAGTAGTTCCAGTCAAAAGTATGGACACACCTTAAAATTGAGTGTTTTTTTTCCATATTTTAAAACGTTTTAAATTGAATATTTATTCAGAGTTATTTAGACTATGAAAAACATAACTAATTATTTAGTAAACAAAAAGGTGTTGAACAAACCACATTTTTCTTTATATTTTAGATTCTCCAAAGTAGGCACCTCTTGCGTAGATGACAGCTTTGCACATCTTGGCTTTTCTGTACAGTCCGTTTTATGAGGTAGTGGAATGTCTTTCAGCTAACAGCTGTTGTTGAATATTAGGAGGTTTCAATATAACAGTAGGTCTAAGGTAGCTAATACTAGCTAGCATAGCTATGTATACCAGTAGGTATTAACATTAATTAAATTAGCTAGCTAGCTAACCTTGCTAATCGGCGAGCTAATTTCAACATTTAAACTAGTAGTTCAGGTATGATGTCAACAGCCTGTAAAAATATGGGCCTAATTAATGGCACATACATTTTGTGGGTGTCTATTAAGCAGTTAACTAGATCGCTGGCTAGCCACAGTGTAGTTCGTTAGCTTGTTAGGTAGTTAGCTAAACTGGGTTGTTAACTAGCTGGCTGGCAACCTAATTGCAATGGTTAGAGGAGTAGCTAAAGTTTAGGTATCCTGTGAAAATCAATACTTTTCAGTTTTTTGCAAGCCTAGTTAATGTCACAGAAGTAAGTTTTGTGGGACTTTTAAACAAACCACATTTAGTAAACAGAACGGTGTTAAACAAACCACAATTTTCTTTATATTTTAGATTCTCCAAAATAGGCACCTCTTGCATAGATGACAGCTTTGCACATCTTGACTTTTTTTTATACAGTCCGTTTTATGAGGTAGTGGAATGCCTTTCAGTTAACAGCTGTGCCTTGTCAAGAGTTAATTACTTTAATTTCTTAATGAAAGTCAGACAATATGAAAAATGTTAAGAACTTTGAAAGTACCCTCAAGTGCAGTCGCAAAGAACAACAAAAACGTTATGAAGAAACTGGCTCTCATCAGGTTCATCACAGGAAAGGAAGAGCAAGTTGCACAGAATAAGTTCATCAGAGCCTAAGGAACCATAGGTTATCAGCACCCCAGATAAGAGACACTTAAATGCTTAAAAGTATTTTGGTTTGTTTAACACAAGTTACCCAATGATTCCTTATGCGTTACTTCATATTCTGGATAATGTCAGTATTCATTTACAATGTAGGTAATAAATAGTCAAAATAAAACCAGTGAATGTGAATATTTGACTGTAACTGTATGGATTTGGAAACATTTTAACAATTCTTACACACCACACCTTTTTTACAACAAATTGAAAAACAAGCAGGTTGGAAATTACAAAGATATTTTACCGCACAACTATTTTTTATCATAACTATCCTAGCCATTTTTATCCAAAGATTTTCGTACCATCGCTGCCCCGGATCTCTCTGCAAATGGCCGCCGCCTGCATCTTCCTCTCCCTTGTTGTCATTAAGAAGTGTGACATGGTGGCCTGCAGCGTAAAGTAAGCATTGTTGTGTTTACACACAATACATACAAAAACTTCAACTCCATATTTCCACATCAAACACACAAAACATTCTGAACATACATTTACATTTACACACACTGCTCAGCACATGCACAGCGCCTGTGTGAAAGATAACATTAGCACGTCCATAAATAACCATTAAACATTCTGTCATTACAGAGACACTGGCTGATCAAAACCCTGATCTAAACCTGACCGGACTGCACAGTGCAGCCACGGGCTCTGTGTGACGTTACGTGAGACAGGTGATTTAGCAGCAGTGATGGCACGGCACAGAATGGTGACAGTGTGTGTCCATTCATATTACTGTCCGAAAATGCCTTTATTTCCATGTTCCTGTCTGAGCACAGAGTCCTACAGTGTTTGACACTCAGAACTGCACAGGACTGAAGAGGATGCCAAACCAATAAGACTGGGGAAAACCATGGCACGTTGCACAGGAAACAAAATATAAAAAAAAGATCAGATTTTTCAAGCCAGATTAAAAATTCTTGGACCCATTTCAAATAAACCATTAATGCTGAAGTCCAGCACTGCTCTGCTTTTTTAAATGGAGAGAACATCTATCAAACCCATATATGCATGAGCAATATGAAAAAAAAAAAATGCTGCACGGAAGTAACTCTCCTAAAAATAAAGGTGCCAAAAAGGGTTCTTTGGAGCAATGCCATAAAACTGCTTTTGGTTCCTTAAAGAATCTAAAGCTCATGCTGAAGCATGATTCTTAAAGGAAGCTTTTGTATGTTTGTATATGCATGATGCATGATTAAGGGAAAAAAAAAAACATTTTTAAGAACCTTTTTCAATAAGTAAAAGTTATGTACTGGTTAAAGTGGTTTTTTTTTGGAACTGTACATTCGAGCTGGGAACCACTGAGGAAGCTTTTTTATTTTTAAAGCGACAGTCCTCAAGACTTTTCTTTTAAATTGAAAGAAGTTAAAACACTCTAATAAATGGAATCAGTATGCTTCTGTGACCATTCCTGCACAGCCAAATATATTCATTCTAAAAACAGAGTGGTCTGGTAGGTCTTCTGGAGAGTTTTTCTGGCCATGATGGTTTTTGCTGCTTGCCTGCAATCAAAGTGCTGCTAATTGCGCTGATACAGCGCAGAGCTACTATTAACATAAATGAAATTAATTTCCACCTTTATCTGTTAAGTCACACATTGTTAAACCAAAGAAATGCATAATTAGAACTAAAGGGAACTGGCAAACTAAATAATAAATAAACCCTAAAAAGCATTAAAGCCCTAATTTGAATTTGAATTACATTACATTAAATATCTATTCTGAAAAGAGATTGAGACACAATGCATGTTTTAAAAGTACTCTTCTGCATGCCTAGTGCAACAACACATTCTTACCAGAGAGATTTGTATTCCCCAAAACCTGTAAGCATGTCCAGAATACTAGACAGCACAGAAGTCATGGATGCTGAACTGTTTTGACTTTCCTGAAATTCTGTCCAAGTCCTAGACTGAGGAGTTTCTGGTGTTAATGGACAAATGCAGCATATGTTACTCCTGTTTTAGCACATGTACATGTACAGCAGAGGATGTCACATGAAGGGCATAGGTCAGACTCATGCTCCCAATTGCTCCATACACCACACACAACAGCAGGAGGTGATCTTACCTGTGTTTCGGATGTGTCTGGAGGTGTCTCAGGATGTTCTTGTATCTCTTAGTGTACAGGGCAGAGGAATGAACTGTAATGTGTAATGTGACCCGTGCCGGTCCTGGCTCTTCCACGGGCCGAGGGGCTCTGGCCAAGGGCAGCATGGGGGGTGGGGATGGGTGCAGAAAGGTGGGAGTGACTCTAAGTCTGTATACAGTTAAATATAGCAGGGAAGACATACATACACATGTATTTGGGTGTAACGGATCTAGCTAACGTCTCTTCTGGGTATGACCTAAGTGTAAGTTAGAATATTAATAGACTGATGGGCAGGGTGTGTAAGTTTGATGTCATTTTTGCCCCCATCTACATGGTGATTAAATTGATAAGGTTTGCTTATGGTTTCTTAAGATGGATATGAGTATTTGAACTGTCAGGTTTGGTGCTTGGAGATATAGCATGGGACATATATATTTTTGTATATGTTTTCTTACTATTTCTCATTTATAGCTCACAGTTTTAATTTTAATCAGCAGTTACCTTCAGGGGGCAGTTGCAAGCCTTATCATAGGTGTATTACTTAGATTATAGGTAGTTCATTGGGTTCATGTAGAAAGTGCATTTAAAAATCTTCCTGGGTTAGCACGTTTGAACATCTCTAAATATGACAGATACAATAAGTCTCAAACCATGTAATTACATGAAGTATAGCTAAAGGTTCTAAAAAATGAATGACAAAAAATTGGTGGAAAAAATGCTTTTTGCCACGAAGCACCAAAATTGTGAAACACTTTCCTGGGTGCCAATAAATAAGTATTTATTAATTATTACTTAATTAGGTTGTAAATACTTTAAAAACTATTAATATTTGATCAGGAGATCACTGGTTCGAATCCTGTTCATGTAGCTTGCCATCGGCAAGCCCTGAGAGATTGGCCTTGCTCTCTCTGGGTGGGTAGATGGCGGTCTCTCCCCACATCACTATAAAGAATGATGTCCGCAGCACAAGGCATCTGTGAGCTGATGTATCAGAACCGAGACGCTGCACTTTCTTTCGAGTGCGCTGTGATGCTACTTAGCAATGCTGCACCAGCAGCAGTAAGAAAAGAGGCAGAGTCTGACTTAACATGTGTCGGAGGAGGCATGTGGTAGTCCTGGTGTTGGGGTATCACTAGTGATAGGGGGAGTCCTAATGAATGGGTTGGGTATTTGGCCCTGTAAATTGGAAAAAAAATGGGGGAAAAAAATAAATAAATAAGTAATATATATATATATATATATTATTAATATTAATAACCAGTTTTAATACATAAATAGAAAGGGCAACAGTGGCCTGTCATTTTCCAAATAGTGATTCCCCATATGTACTGTATATTGTCAAATCTCTGATCTTTATGAATGCTTATATTACATTGGCTTTTCTATTAGTCAATATTAATATATCTAATAAAGACTATTCAAATACTATAGAAAGTCAGTTTTGTCATTTAATATGTTAACATACACTACACAATGAATCTGAATAGTTAAATGAATAATAAAGTTATTAATAGATATGCTAAAGTAGGTTGCATATAAAAATATGAATCATCTTGTGTCATGCTCTGCTCTTCCTAAAAACATTTGTGTTTTTTACATTTATTTCTATTTTTTATCCCTTTTATCCCCAATTTACAAGGCCAATTACCCAACCCAGTCATTTGGACTCCCCCTTTCACAAGTGATACCTTAACACCATGAGGGTGAAGACAAGCATATGCCTCCTCCGATACATGTGAAGTCAGGCGCCGCCTCTTTTCAAACTGCTGCTGATGCAGCATTGCTGAGCAGCATCACAGTGCATTTAGAGTAAAGCGCAGCGACTCGGTTCCAATACATCATCTCACAGATGCCACGTGCTGACCGACATCACGCTTTAGAGTGATGTGGGGAGAGAGTGCCATCTACCCACCCAGAGAGAGTAAGCCAATTGTGCTCTCTCAGGAGTCTGGCAGCTGAAGGCAACTTTTTTGTTTTTAAGTAGAAGAAAATGTATTTAATTACAGCTTTAATAAAATGAAGCATTACTGATTTTGTAAAAAAAAATACATCAAATCAAACAGGACAAAACAGAGGGTTTAATTCCTTGATTACATACTATTTTATCTTAATTACTCATGTACCACTCCAACATAATACAGCAAAACCATATTCAATACTACTTCCAGTTCTAAAAGTGAAATTTGAATGAATGTACAGTATAATGAACATACTGTATATGGTCATATATGATATTATGTAGATAGTTCTTCTGTATATGCAGTACATATGTCCTGAATCTGACAGGTTTGTTGAAGTGAGGTCATTCACAGTGAATGGAGAGGTTAAAGCCAGCATCACGTCACATACAAACCGAAAAGGTCAGAGGGAAAACTATATCCACGTTCTACACGCAGTCAATCATGTATGAGTGCCATAAAGGTTTAATGGTGTAAAAGTCAGGATTACAGAGGTGCAGAATGCAGTGAAGCAGATCTCCTGAAGGAATGTTTAACCGCTGGGCTTTAACCTCTGAGTTTTACTGCGTTCAGCTCTGAAATGGAAATGCGGAGAGAAAAGTGTAGCTGTCTAACAAGAAAACAAATGTGCTCAACATTCAGAGCTCAGCGTCCAGCTGCTGAACGCAAGCCATGCCTGAGACTGGAGCTGTGACAAGCTGCTAATGTAAAAGCTGCACTCATTTGTGAGATTGTATTTTGTATCAGAAACTACGCTTTGCTTTCTGTTTTTGTCCTTGATTTAGTTAGTATATTAAGTCAAGATATAAAAAAGTGATACTACATTAGGTTAAAACAAAGTGAAGCAGCTTATGATATGATATAATATGATATGACATAGGTCGGCAATAGGCGGCCCGCGGGCCAGATGCGGCCCGCAAGCAAGAAACATCTGGCCCGTGAGGTTGAACTATAATGAAAAAAAAAAATCGGACTGTCCGTCTCAAAAATGCTCTTTATTTAGAAACTTAATTTTCCAAAACAGAAAAATTTATTAAAGATTTTTTGATAGAGCCACGGGCTGTTAGATAACTGCTAGCTTCTTTATTCTGTTATTTTTTTTATTATTCGTTTGTTTTTTTTTATTTAACAAACAGGTATATCATTAATAGCGCCCCCAATGGTCAGTCCACAGATTTCACCCACATCAGCCCACTTGAATGTCTGCTTGTCATTTTAAGAGCGCCCTCCCGCCACCGCGCCCGCCAATCCCCCTCCCCCCGTTTTACTTTTGCAAGTGATTTTGCACATTTAATGTTTCTTTTTCAATTAAAAACTAAATATTAGTTAGAATATAGTGAATACCGAAGCATGTTTTGAACAAAGAATGTAAAATTAGGCCTATATTTGTTTGAAAAAATAATAAACACACAAGTAAACAAGTAAATGAAGGGTGTACAAACTTTTGCAAGACTGTATACATATAAAAGATAATTCTTAAAAGTATTTCTTACTCTAACACCACACTACTGCAATAATAAATGTACTTTTTTTCTTTTTAAACTTTTTTTAACGATGAAAAAAACCTCACAAATGTAATATACCAGAATCAAAGTTTAGTCTAGCCACATCTATGGCATCCTTTTATTCTATTTTATTGTGTAAAAACGCTAATTAGGGGTGGGACAAATACAGAATTGTATTGTGATATATCAAGTATAGCAGAATTACAGAAACATAATAGTGTCATTACCATGTTAAATCTATCATGATAGGATAATTTTGTGGGAAGCCCTGTGATTCCCAATCCTAATGCTAACAGCTAATGACATCAAAGCCAAATGCTCATATTGTATCTAGCACTGAGCTGTCAACATCTTGCCAGTGTCAGGATGTATCGTTCTTTGTCTTTTCATGTGCAATTGATGAACATATTCTTTTAAGTTTTTTTTTATATTTCTATATGTACTTCTACATTTATATGTTTAATACTTAATATGTTACCTTTCAATGCTTTAATGAGCACCTTGTTATCACTTTTCTGCAGTAACCCTGTACATTTCCTAACTGTGGGACTAATAAAGGTTTGTCTTATATCTTAAATTTAAGAGATCTGCAGCTACGCTGTCTTTTGAGAGAGTGTGGAAAGCAAGGTATCAGGTCAACTAACTACTACCAGTTTCAGAGACTAGCTTCTTTTTGTTTTTTAAAATATTTTTAAATATTGCACCTATCAAAGTAAGCTAAAATAAAGAGCCGTTAATTTCTGTGACCGGACTGCCAACAGATTGGCATAAAGTAATGGCAGCAAAAAAGCACCATCACAATCAATAACTGTCATTTTCATAGAGAAGGAACTTTACTATTCAAAAAACATCTCCTGTATCACAATCTAAACAAAATATGTAACCTTCCCTTATTTGTGCAATAATGAAACTCACAAATGACATCAGCAGGTCTCTCTTAAGGACTTTTATCAGCACCTGATAAAGCAAAGCTTAACAAGCCACGAGAATGCTCAGAAACACTTGAGGTCTACACTGCTTAACTTGTTACATCTTAGCTGTTGGGTGTTTTTCCTTTCTTTTGCATTCCTGTCCTGCGTTTTTGCCTGTGTCTCTTTTCCTCTGTTTGTTTTGTTTTCTTTGTCATGTGCCCTTTAGCACACGGCTCTGTTTTGTTTCTGTCCTGTCTTCTCCATTGTCTCTGCCCTAGCCTCACCCAGTATTCTCGCCCCTTGTTACCTTCTCCAGGTGTTCCTAGCCCTCAGTGTGTATAGAGCTCCTTTGTGTCAGTGTTCTGATCTGATTTTCGTATGATTTGTGTTGCTTTGTGTGATATGTGGTTTCATGTCAGTAAGTTTGTTTTCTCTATGCTTGTTCAAAGTTGTAGTTCTGTACAGTTTAGAGTTCTTAATTTTATGTTTTAGTGGAGTTTTCTTAGTTTGGTTTTCTTATCCTTGTTTTTGAATTACCCTTCATACCTGGGCTTATGTCCGGTCCCTCATCCCTGCACTTGACAATGGCCACTAAAGTGACATCTTACAGGTGTCAGAATAGATCTACCGCAAATATACTGTAGGTTTTAAAGAAAAGTCTAAATAATCTTCAGTAAACTGCGTTTTTTTTTTGCATGTTTTCACCTTTAATATCCTGTTGCTCTGAAATTAAATGTATTGTTTAATAATAGCCTACATATTAATTGTTCTGTACATTTAATTTTTTAAAAATATTTTGGATACAGTGTTTTAAATAATTAATTAATTAATTATTCAATTATAAATTTACATTATCTTCCAATAAGGCTCTCTTTAAAAAATGTTTGGAAACCACGGTCACGAATTGAACAAACACTAAAACATTGGAAATGGTCAGGATCTCTTTTTTTGACAAATGAAACAGATAAATAACGGCATTTAGTTTATATTTCATTTTTAATGACGGTGAAAAACAACATCATGTGTCAGTTTGTGTCACAGAGATGGTGTCATCATAAAACATTTTGTGTCATTCACAAAAAAGAAGAGAAGAAGTGAGGAAATGAACCAGGAAAAATAACAACCAACTTTGACTTGTATCACTCTGAACTTCCATTAGTTTTAGTTTAATGGTGAAATCACTAATGCTTTAAAAGAAGGTGTTTATGTGAGACACTAAACGAAGACAGTAGTGAAGAAGAGAGACAAGATAAGAAGATCAACAATAATTCAGGTTCTTGGATTAAAGCATTTCTTTCACAATCAGTGAAACTTAACTCACATCAACACAGCATGCAGTGTCTGAGACTGATAAAAAGAAAATCTGTTCATAATCTACGCACATCCACACTCTGTGGCGAAACATTAGCGTCACGCAAACACACATCGTTTGCTGTGTTTCGAGACTAATTAGTATTGGGCCTGCTGTCGGACCTACTAGGTGAACTGTTCGTGTTGTTCCAGATAACGAGGCCAGAGCTCATGTAGTAAATAAAGGGCAGACCATGTCACTACAGATGATTTAATCTCTTAAAGTGGGACTTATGTAACAACTAAAAGCATTACACTAATTCAAATGTTTCCGCTTATTTTTTAAATGCAGGAATGTCCGTTTGAATAAACACATGGATGGGAAGTGAAATGAAAATGTGCATAATGCATAATCAATTGTTTTTTTTACTCTACGTGATTTTAATCAACTGGATGTGAATGTAAGACCTTTCTGACACAATCTGTAATCCAGAGTGTTTTCCATAACACAAAATACAGAGCATTGTGTACATTTAATATATATATTTATATTTAAGTACAATAGTAAGAGATCACCATGCTATCTATGGTGTAGCTCAAGCATTAAGCATATCAGCACATCATCAACAGCTGTCCATCGTCAACTCCTCTGTTTCTTTCAGGTTCATTCTACAGACCCTTGTGGATCCCTTAATCAACATTCTAGCTATTAATTACACCCCACTTAACTATACATCACTGGATTTTTTTTTCTTTCTTTCTCTTTCTCTCCCAGTCACTCTTTAAATAGACAGTATATAACCTCATATTGTGTCCCATGATTTTTGGAAGCTAAATATATGCATGTGCAGCCGCTTATCTGTTCGCATGGGCAATTTTTGCCAGATTCCACCATATTATCCACTGTGCTGTCCTGTGCTGTGGATGCTGATGGCTTTGATTACGTATTTTCAGTAGATACTCAAGACAATGCTCCCACATCTTTGTAACCCCGCCCCTTATTACCTTCTCTAGGTGTTCCTCGTCTGATCTTTCGTATGCTTTGTGTTGCTTTGTTTTTCTGCATGCTTGTTCACAGTGCAAATTCTGTTCCTAGTGTTTTTTTTATTTAAGTTCTTAGTCTTGTTTTGCATTACTCTTCCTGTGTTTGTTTTCCGTTTTGTTTTTACTTACTTGTTTATTGAATTAATATCATACCTGTTCTTTTTTTCATATTTTGGATACAGTGTTTTGAATAATTTATGAATGATAAATTTAAAATATGTTATAATAAAGCTTCCTTTAAAAAGTTTTGGAAACCACTGTCATGAATTGAACAAACACATCTTCAGAACTGGAATGTTAAGCTCAAACCGCCGATAATTCCCGTCATCTTGCCATGAGCACTCTGGGCAGTTTTCAACATCACTCACAAGATAACACCTCACAACTTATACAGGTGTGAGTATTCCAAAGCTGCTTCCCCAGGTAAAACTTTGTGATCAGTTTACATAGTGCTATCCTAAGAATTCTGACTCTTAAGTGTATGTTAACAATGGAATGTTTGTACAGTTTACACCTACAGGAGCTTTTTTAATAACATTCTAAATCCATAGACATTAGTAAGGAGTCAATCTCGCTTTGCAGAGCAAAACGCAGGTTTTGAAACAGTTATTAAGTCAACAGAGTGACTCAGTAATCCTGCTCTTTAACTTTACGCTGTCATTAATTTTGTAGTTGAGTTACTTTGGCTGAAAAATTCTTTCACTTTCTTAGAAATACCTCTTACAGGTGATTTTCTTGGAGGGGAAAAAAAACTAAAAACTGACTTGTTGCACTGGAATTCAGATCTCTAGAATCACCCACTCTTTCACTAATGTTTATTATATCATAATGTATATGCTTATTGACTGAATTCAAAGATTAAAAGGTGTGTCCGAACACTTTTCGCCCACATATCAGCTTGTTTCATTCATTTCATTGCAAAATACCTAAAACACCCATTTACTTTAAACATGTTTATAAAACATGTTAAATACACAATTGTTGGAACACCATTACAGACATCCCACATCTCCTGTGACTTCCATGATTCTGCCTTTAGCTCCCAATATAAGTGTGTTTTATGTTTTCTTCTGCCTTTTTTAGATTACAGGAAAAATACTGTTTGTTGTTAATGACTCAAAGCTATGGTTTCAATATGTTAAGCTGAAAATCATTTTAATAAAATCTGCCCATCTCAACAAAAACATTCAAAACCTTCTCATTTGCACTCACACTTTTAGCCTTTCACCTTGGACTGACTGTTGGTTGACCCCTCAAACTGCTCTACCATATTCACATAATCATTGGCTTATTATTACCCAAGAAACCTTTCAAACCTTTTCGAACCTGCTGTATTCTAACTTCACCTTTGTAGGCCAAACCTTTAAACATCTCATCTCAAACTACTCATACATCTAACGTTTCCAGGTGTAGCTATATGTGCTCTTAAAGCTAGACTGTCCCAGAAACCTCTTGTTCTCTGGACCGGCCAGAGACGCACCAAGATTAGCCTCAGTCATGGACCTGGGTGGCTGAGGCCGTCTCAACGGTGATCCATATGGTGCTGGAGCAGCCGGGGCAGATGCTGTGCTTTTTGTTGGGGAAAGAAAAGACAGAGGTGAGCGACTGGCACTCCAGCCCTGGCTCTTTGCTGGAGGCTCATAGGAAACCTTGGCTTTCCAGTCTGCTGGAGGTTCAGGGAGCAGCTTACGCTGAGCTGCGGAGCGCAGACTAGAAGCGATGGACTGTTGCATGTCCTGGAAAGCAAAGGCCTCGTCCACCAGGCCCAGTGGGTGGCGAGATGCAGCCTCCCATGGAGTCGGAGGCTTGCGGCCCTTTTCTAATCGGAAGACCTGCCTCTCTCTGGATTGAGAGGTGTAAGTCGCGTGGGATGAAGGTCTCGGCGATGGGGAAACAGATGCAGACCTTGAATTGATGCCCAGTGGGGACAGTCTAACAGGCGGAGATAGAGACGAGCTTCTTCCAAGTGCCTGAAAAAAACAATAATGAAACTTTTATGAAGAAAGAAAAAAACAGGACAAACAGTAGCTGAAATAACAAGAGTATTTCATTAAGTTTTAAATAATGACACTAATTCCTAAATTATATTTGTTTCAGTAGTAAATTTAATATAGACTCACTGTTATTGGAACTAATTTGAGGTAACTACTCTCTTCAAAGCAGCAATCCTTGAATTGAAAATATATATTTTATATTATATATATTTATATTATATATGGTCTGGTAAGTCCTGACATTGTTTCCTGTTGGGCTTCCTGTGAAAGCTGTCTTTTCAGCAGCTTCCAATGGTTACCAACTTTGGCACTGCTAATTGCACTGATACAAAGCTACTGCATACATGGAGGTATCAGAATGACAAAGTCTGTCATCATCTGAGAAAGAAATGCAGAATTGGATAGAAGAGAGCATGATAGAGTGCATGATAAACCCACCAGATTTATTCACTCTAAAAAGAGGTAAGTCGGTTCACGTGATTATTTGGCTTGGTATTGCTACTGCATTTGCGCAGATCACCACATTCAGGAGGGGCTTTCACACTAGCACGCTGTCCCCATCCCCTTCTCTCACAGTGTAAATTGTAATCTGGTTGGCTCATTTTGTTTAAGGGCGGGACTTTATCCTTGAGCATTATGAGATCTTCCAAGTCATATTTCAGTAAGTGGTTGGTTTCCTCATTAATTAACATGTCTGCGACACCACAACGCTCATTTTTTGTGCCTGCTCTCACCAGAGAGGTCTCTAAATCCTCAAATGTTGCATTATCATGTGCCACAAATAGTTTTTGGTGTGATGTCATTAAAAGAACCAGATTAAGATAAAAAAAGATTAATCAGTATGAAGACCCTTTTATAGATAAAGCAAAAAATCTCTGACAAATTAAATTCTGTACCTAAGTGGACTTTTTTAGAAGGGCAGACTGTCTTTTTTACTTTTTTAATCCACTAAACGGCCTGTTCTATTGGAGAAACATTATGTTTTTAGTACCTTTACTTATAAGAGTATGTCTCATTTTAATGAATATTATTGTTAGCTAATACGAATAACATCAGAAATTAACTAATTTAAAATGAATTACTGGAATCTTCACATTATATAAAAGGCCTTTACATTTTAAAAGGATCCCACATTTCTTGATGACCAGCTCAAGATTCCGAAGGTAAGTTTGAGTTTGATGGTTTTGCTAGTCTACAATTATGATCAACCTGATCAAACGAAACAAACCAGTATAAACTAGCATAAACACACAGGATTGGTCGGCCAGATAGGCTAGCTTGGCCAAAATAAAAAGCAGCATACACTGGTTAATACGCTGGTTAATTTACAAGTAAAAAGTATCCTTTTACCTGGCTGACCAGATTTTCAACCTCCTGCACTGCCAAAAACTTAGACACCAGCTTTAAAACCAGCTACCAGCAAAGATTGGCCCAGAACTGTATTTTTCAGCGGGGCCATCTCATTTGGTTTTCTGAAGAACCATCCAATGAAAAGTTCTGATGTAAAACACGAGATTCTTAAATAGCATTGGATAAATAATTATTTTGTAGACAATCTCAAAGTAATAACTTACACATTTGCAAAATATATATGATTTGATTTGGCAAAAATAGCATGCAACAATTAAACAGACAATTTAAAATAAAATGGAAGTGTGGAAGCCCCTCCTGGATGTGGAGATCTGTGCAAGCGCAGTAGCCATACCAAGCCAAATAATCACAAGAACTGACTTACCCACACTGTAAAAATAATACGATTATATGTGATGAACAGGCATGAACTGATGAACTGGGGTTTTCAAACCTGATGAACTGACTCCTATTGTATCCCATGAATTATGGAAGCTAAAGATATGCATGTGGAGTCACTTGTCTGATTGCAAGGAAAATCCGAGCCAGATGCTGCCAGTGAAGATCATCATTACACACTGTCCTATGTATTTTCAGTACACACGTGATACTGTGGATTGAGGAATGTTAAATGTCTGAACAACATCAGACACAACTTTGTGAGTCTCACTCACAAGATACCACCTCACAAGTTAAACAACTTGTACAATTGTGGGCATTCCCAATCCAACCATGACAACTATTAGTTGGATATGGTAAGATGGCCTACTAATGTAAAATGAAAGCAATTTTTGAAAACTATATATTTTTAGTGTGCATTTTGAAACTTTTAAAGTAACATCTGATGAAATGAGGGAATAAGTGATCTGTGGGAAAACTGTTGTGATATCTTGAAGCTTTGAGAACACAGTTTCGCTGTGTTACACAGTTTCTTTGTTTAACGTTGTTACTATTAATGCAAGTTAGGCCATGTTTCATTCACTGGAATGTTGTTTGCAAGGACAGGTGGATCATGAGAACTTCTAAGCACTACTTTTTGTTACTTGAGCGCATGAAAGTCTCAAAGTCAAAACAGATTAAACTCCAAGAAGTCAGTCAGCCAGCGCCGGCCACCTGCAGGTCGAGCTAAAGAGCAGGGGTTACATCAAGTGGCCATTGATACAGGATGTGTCAGCACACCACTTAGCCTGCCCCCTGTGATTTCTCTGAACAATTAGCTTATGAAGAGGGTCCTCCTGAGTAATCCACATTTAGTCCTGTTTAATGGAAGTGGCCTGACCTTCAGTGTGGATGACATTATCTGCTTTCCGTAACTCTCTTTTCTATAAGAGTTCCACTAGAAAGTGTGATTAGAGAACCACAGCCATGCTGCCACATACAGAACTGTGTTCAGCAGAGAATAGCAAAAGCTGCAGCAGAGAAGACTGTGCTGACACCTGCTGTTAAAACGGTGGAAATACAGTTTGTATATATATATTTTTTTCTTTACCAACATGAGTCACTGCTGCTTTAATGGTCAGTGCTTGGTCAGCTCTTTCAGCAACAGCAGTGATTCACTACAACAGCTTTCATTTATCTGTTAACGACCTACAAAACCAATATAATCCTTCAGGCGTTTACTCATTTAATGATCAGCCACACCAATGGACAGGTGATATCTGCTGCAAGCAAAACCAAAAGTCTTATTACTTATATGCACACACAGCTCTGGAACAAAATAAGAGACCACTTAAAAATTAAGAGTTTTTTTGATTTTACCAAATTGAAAACCAGGAGCGGCATAAATCCAAAAGCAGTGTGTAAGACTGGTGGAGGAGAACATGCCAAGATGCATAAAAACTGTGATTAAAAATTAGGTTTATTCCACCAAATATTGATTTCTGAACTCTTAAATCTTTATGAATATGAACCTGTTTTCTTTGCATTACTTGAGGTCTGAAAGCTCTGCATCTTTTTTGTTATTTCAGCCATTTCTCATTTTCTGCAAATAAATGCTCTAAATGACAACATTTTAATTTGGAATTTGGGAGGAATGTTGTCCGTAGTTTAAAGAAGTACGTAGTACGTAGTTTTCTATTGGTCCACACTGTAAAATAATATATATATATATATATATATATATATATATATATATATATATATATATATATATATTTTTTTTTTAAATGAATTAATCCTGCTTTATAATGCACACATACCGTACATGCATATTCATGGTAAACATTTAATTATAATATAATATAAATGACTAATTAGTATATACATAGAGATGTGTTTTCTTTAATATTCTGTAAAATCAGTGTTATAAATTTGTTATAAATGGCTGATTTCAAATAAGTTGGAATACATAATAGATCACATATAGTTCATTGTGTGACAGATATACGGTGTGTTATGTATAAATATTCTAATATATTCCATATAAATAACACCTATATACTGCCATATATAAAAATTATGAATGGGTTAGTTTACATTTCTACACATTATTTGTTTTCTAAATAAAACTTCTTAATAATTAAAATTGATCATAAAGTAATAGAACTCATAATAACTACATGCTCCACTCTCAATGAAAACGTAATGATTCTCACTTCTGCACTAAAAAGTCTGGATAAATCTAAATGAGATCAAGAGACAGGTGCTACATGAGTGCCCTCCTCTCTTTCAGGTCATGGGCTGAGATATCATATTCTTCCAAAAATAACCCCAGCCTGCCCCAGCAGAGGGCCTTCACTCATATCACTTCCATATTTTACAAATTACACGCCTTTGCACTCCTCAACTGCATGATGCAACCCATAGCCACTTTTAGAACCTTCATTTTAATAATCTGCTCCCTGCAAATCAGGGCACGGACACTAGTTGCTACTTACCCATCACACTACGTGGGCATTTAAAAAAAAGCTTTATCTCATGAAGTTCTATGGTGGACCACTGCTATGGTTAATGTACCATGGTTAATGTATTGGTGTGACTTGCTTATTCAGTTCTATTCATTGGAATGACAGTGTTGTTCTTTGTATAAATAAAACGTAAAAAGAATGTGAACGTAATGAGCTGATGCAAGGCAGGGTGAAAGCAGCAGTTGCATGCAACCAAATATGAACCAAAGAAATCCAAAACAGAAGGACAGAGAGTCTTTTTAATAGCACTGTAGCAAATCTTACAGAAAGTGCACTATGAAGGAAAATCACAAAAGAAGAAAAATAGAACATGATGATGACAATGACTGAAAAAAAGCTAGCAAATTACAAAACAGTCATAATGAATGTTTTCTAAATTTGCTTTAAAAAATGTCACTTTACAAGAAGGACAAAATAATTATATTTTTTACTTATATCAGCAATTGAAAACAAATTTGTCACAAAAACAAAAATAACAGAGCTAAATGTAGAAACACAGAAATAAAATAAAAAGCGTGAAGCAGGAAATTATGCTGTGTGAATTTTAACTGAAAAAAAAAAACGAAACATGAGCATGAGAGTTTAAAAGTTGTACAAGGAAACCCTGTCTTCCTGCCTCACCTGATGTCTGAATGCATATGTCTGACACAATATCTACAAAAGACTTTTAATGATATGAAACACTCCACTTTCTGTTATTGTTACAATGGATATTGAAAGACCCAGATATATGGCCCAGTCCTATTTCACCTCTTGCCCCTACCTCTTCATGTTATCAGAATCACAGCAAGATGGCTCCACAAGCGACCAAAACTACAAAGGTAGTATTTCCTTTGCTTTAAATGATATTAACCAATACATTTACTTCAATAATTAATGTAGTTTCAATGTTTTATGTCTCTTTTTGTCATAACAAGCATAAAAAATCGCTAGTAGCATGTATCACTATCTAGATAGCTAACTAAATTTCCTGTTCCACCTTAAATGGTTCAACAGCACTTATCGAGGCTGCTGCATTTAAGGTGGAACGGACCATTTTAAACAAGAAGCTAGCAAACAGCTAGCTAACTTTAGCTCCCTATTAAAATTAGTTAGGGGTGTAATAAATATATGAATATATAAAATATATATTCAGTGTATTTAATAAAAATAGACATTTAAATATATAAAATGGCCAGGACTGCACTGCATCTGTTTTCAAACTTTGGCTCAGTCAAATGTTTTAATACATTCATACTTACATATTTCACTTAAACCACTGAGATACTGTACAACAATAACTCAAACTCTACAGGCAAAAACTGTTTTCTGTCTTACAAAGTCATGTCTACAGTATAAAAGCCCATTTCCTTCACATAAAAAATAAAAGTAAAAATAAGGGTCCTCCACATTTACAAGATACTAAGTCATAATTATGAGATAATAAGTCATAATTATGATATACTTAGTCATAGTTTTGAGATATTAAGTGGTGGGATTATCTCATAATAATGACTTAGTATGTAATATATATGACGGACTATATAATTACTATTACAATTACATATCATAATTACAATGACTCATATGATCTCATAATAATGACTGACTGACTGAATCTCGTAATTTTAACTTAGCATCTCGTAATTATGACTTAGTATCTTATAATTATGACTAACTATCTCATTATTTTAACTTAGCATCTTGCAGAAATGGGCTTCCACACTAGAGCATTCAGCAGTAAGGAAGGTATACTTACTCAACTGAACAATCTTTCTTTGACCTAGTATTTATTTTCCCTCCTTGATCAAACATTCACTTTTCTACAATCCTCTTCCACTATCGGATGGACAAACATTGCATTCAGGCCATCTCATATTACCTGTTTGAGGTACACTCATTTAAATTGAGTCTAATTAAGATTAGACGTCTAATTTGTGTGATACATGTGCAATGTTATATTGTAAAACAACACAAATCATTTTAAATATACAGAGGTTGTCAAACACTGAGTAAACTCTCTGTTTTTAATTTCTCTGTTGGCAGGAAGTGAAAATTCTGTGAAAAATATATAATATATATATATATATATATATATATATATATATATATATATAATATATAATTGTGTATATATGATGTATTTTCTGCAAATTTGTCAAACTTCTTATATACAGCTTTCAATCCTAGCTATACATTATTTGTCAGCATTTTCAACAGCACTAGGCTTCCAAACCTGTGCAGCACTTTTTTTGGCAGAGAACTTAGGTTTCGGAGCATTAAGGATATTGTTTCCTGAAGCAGAATCTGCTCTTGGTGCTACTGGGAACGTAGGTGCCACATAAGAATTAGAAGCTGGTTGATAGCTTGGTGCTGGTGCAGCTGGATAGGTTGGATTTGGGTTGGTTTGATATGGAGGGGGCTGCTGGTAAGGGGGACTTGGGGCTTGCTGGTACATATTTGAAGGAGGCTGTTGGTAAGGATGCTGGGGATTATACATTTGTTGATAAGGACCTTGTTGATAAGCATTAGGGGGAGGCTGATAGCTGTTAGGAGGAGCATGGTGATAAGGGCCATCTTGTATAGAAGGTGAGGGACCAGGCATACCATAGGGGTGTTGGGATGGATCGGGATGCTGTGGTATGAAACCATAGGGGACAGCTTGATCATATTGCAAATGCTGGTTTTGGTTTGGCAGACCAGCAACTTGCATATAAGCTTGAGCCTGAGCCTGTGCTTGAGCCTGTGCTTGAGCTTGAGCCTGGGCTTGAGCCTGGGCTTCAGCCACTCTCTGAGCCTCAAGCTTTTCAGCCGCCTCCCTTTCTGCAGCAAGTTTCTCTGCTGCTGGCCCATAAGTAAAAAGAGAGGAATCTAACTGGTAAGGCTGATGCTTCATGACATCCAGAACATGAAGGGGTTTTGGGGCAGGTTTTTCTTTCTCTTTGTTCTTATTTTTGTTCTTTATAGAAGGGCTAGAAGAGGGAGGTTGTTTGATAGCACCTGGTGGATATGTGGGACACTGAAGTGGGTTGTACGCCAATGGTGGAGGAGCACGGCAATTAGGCGAATATTTCCAAGTGGTTGGCAAAGAAGGTGAAGGTGAAGAAGGTCTTGCCTTGTTTGCTTGCACTGTTTCAGCATCCACCACATACTTCTCCATTCTGGACTGCCTTTTAGCAAAAAGTTCAGCTCCCTTCCCTCGCAGGGCTGGCATCTCGAACGCTGAACCCATTCCAGTGGGGGAAATTGTCCTGCTTGTTGGAGTGGGGGATGGTACCTTTGTTCCAATTGTGTATGAGCCCATTCTCTGTAGGGGGCGTGGCTGAGTGGTCTGAGGTGGACTCCATGGTTTGGCTGATGGAGGAAGCTTTTGAGGTTCAGCAGGTGCTGTGTTACTGACTGGACCTTGCTGAGGACGTGGTGCCCAAGTACTCAAACCAGTTTGATTCTGAGACTGTGGTGGTTGCTCATGCTGAGGTTGATGAACCCATGGTGGCTGTGCCTGAGCTGGGTGCTGTGGCTGAGTCCAAGGTGGCTGTACTTGGTTCTGTTCTGGTGCCCATGAGTTCATCGTTTGCTGCGGATGATCTTGAGGCTGTTGAGACCATTGTGGTGGTGGTTGTGACTGGTTAGGTCCTGAGGCCCAAGGACCCTGGGGTTGCTGCATCTGTGCTGGTGGCTGCGTTGGTGGTTGAGCCTGCTGAACCCATGGAGGCTGGGCTTGTACTGGACTCTGAGGTTGGGTCCAAGCATTTGCAGGTGGCTGTGGTAGAGTTTGCTGTGGAGCCTGAGATGCCCAGGGTGGTTGCGGCTGTGACTGACCCTGGGTTTGGGCCCATGGGGGCTGGACTTGTTGTTGAGGGGCTGCCCAAGGTGGTACTGGCTGGGATTCCTGTTGTTGTGGCATCCAGGGGGGCTGAACTTGGGTCTGATTTAAATCTTGAGACCAAGCACCAATAGGTGGCTGTGTTGGCGCTTGGGATTGAGCCCATGGAGGCTGAGGTGGAGACTGAGTTGGAACTGAGGCCCAAGAATTAATTTGAGGTTGAGGCTGGGCTTGAGGTTGAGCTTGGGCTTGAGGATGAGCTTGAGGTGGAGCTTGAGGATGAGCTTGAGGTTGAGCTTGAGGATGAGCTTGAGGATGAGCTTGAGGATGGGCTTGAGGATGGGGTTGGGGTGGACTCTGTGTCACCCAAGGAGGTTGGAGTTGCGACTGAGTATGAACAGATGATGACTGTTGCACTTTTGGAAGGGCTTGTGGTTGTGTTACCCAAGGTAGCTGCATGTGCGGTTGAGTCTGTGCAATAGATTGCGACTGAACCTCAGGTGTACCCCAAGCACTAACAGGGGGCTGCTGTGGGGCCTGAGTTGAAGATGGACCCCAAGAGCTTACAGGTGGCTCTGGCTTTGCTTGTACTGGAGGTGATGGTTGGACAGGGTGATGGTTGTTCATGTGCTGCTGGGGTTGATTTTCATTCCAGGGCTCTTTTTGCTGATCTGGTTGCATTTGTTGTTCAGGTGCACTCCATGTATCAACTTCTTCTTGCTGTTCCTGTGAAGGGGGGTTATGGAGAGCTTCCTGTAGTTCAGGGGCAGGTGTGGGGGAGGGTTCTTGCTGTGGTATGGCCGAGGACTCCATTTCAGGGGCAGTGTCGGCTTCAGGCCCAAGAGCCTCAGCAGTTGCTGGGACGTTATTTTCAGCATGCTGAGGGAACTGCTGGCTTGGGATTTCTGGTTGTGGTGACCATGGTGGAGAGGCAGGGTTTATGTGTGGCTTGGGAGCGACTGGTGGTGGGATTTTGTGCTTCACTTTAGGGGACTGCAAAAAGTTGCAGGCTTCTGCCCCCAAACTTAGGTAATCCTCCTCTGGACCAGACTCAAAGCCTGCCTTCCTGTCACCCCTGTTAAGGAGATTTAACAGCTCTGGATTCGGGGAAACTTTTGGAGACTCTTTGAAAGTGAACATTGGCTTAGCTTTGTTCTTCCATCTGGTATCTTGCAAGATCCCTGTCTTGATCGCTGGTACAGATATTCTCTCATCGCGCGAAGCAATTTGTTCACCCTGTCCAGCTGAATAGCAGGGTTGCTCCTGACTAGATGGTGGGGTAAATGGAGCCGCTGCCTGATTCTGCACAGAGAATGGCTTGGCACTTCTATTCATGACTGATGACTGCATTGCATTGGTTTGGCTGGACATACCATTCATATGTTGCGCATACTGTTGCACTTGCTGCTGCTGTTGATACTCTTGAGATTGGTGATACTGTTGAGACTGATGGTACTGCTGCTGTTGTTGGTACTCTTGCTGTTGCTGATAATGCTGTTCCTGGTACTCTTGCTGTTGCTGGTAATGCTGTTGCTGATACTGCAACTGCTGCTGGTATTCTTGATATTGTTGCTGCTGTTGCTGCTGCTGATAATATTGTTCTTGGTATTGCTGGTACTGCTGCTGCTGCTGCTGTTGGTGGTGCATGTTTACATCCATGTAATTCTGGCTGTCAGTAGCCTGGATGTAAGAGTGTTGTTCCACCTGTTGATAACGCTTCTCAGCCTCCTGAATTCCTTCGACCGGGATTCCCTTATTTCTCAACTCTTCGTGTTCAGCTGCAATTTCATCCATACGTTGTTTGCGCTGGGCAAACATCAGGGCTCCTTTACCTTTCGTTTCAGGAAGTGCATTCATATCTTCTGGGTTTTGAAGCTTGCGCTCGATCTCCAGTAGTCCAGTGTCCCAGTCAAAGGTCACAATGCTTTTGTGGCCTGGGGGATTTGTGAAGAAATCCTCATCAAGTTCAGTTTCACTTGTGGCTAGAACTGTAAATTCAACAGCATGCGTCTCCTTGTTGTCGTCGTCTTCGTCCTCCTCGTCCTGGAACTCTGGTTCGTTCTCTCCAGTTCCGTAGCTAACGAGTGTGTACTGCTTGGCCCTCTGTCTATGCTTCTTGAACATCAACACCCCCTTATTATTGGGGTTGGGGGCAGCAGCAGTGAGGAGAAGAGCAATGCGCTTACATTTAGACTTGGCCTCTTTCACCTGCTTCTCAGACAGGCTCTCACTCCGCCGGAGCCCTTGAAAATGGAAAGAAAGGTTTGAGGAGTTAGAGTCACAGGGAGGGTATTGATGTTGGTGAGCAGGTATAGTATAGTAGAAATGCTATAAACTAAAGAAAAATGGCTTACTGACTAAATATATTTTACACTCATATGGCTTAATAATTATAGAAACCATTATATATACCCATTTTGTTTATCTGTTCAAATAGCTAAGAAGTATCAAAGCATATCAAACATAAAACAATTTTTTTTTTAGCAAATTCTATAACATAGTTATTTTCTAAAACTATTCACTATAGTGCACTACTTTTTATAACAATCCTACAATGCACCAAACTATATAGTGCACAAATGATGTATCATAGTAGACGTGAAATACCCATAATACATCACTTTGTTCGCTTTGAATAGGGCAGTCTATAGAGCACTGTTTTAAATGCAGCTTGCATGTTTTTGGCCAGTGGAACTATTTGGGCAACTATTTTGGGTCTGAGGCCTGCGACTAGTTGTAATTAGGAGCTGTTAGCCAAATCTAATTTTAAAGCTTCAGAAACTTCAGATACTTTTTTAAAATTTTATTTCTAATTTGTTTCCCATTTTGTTCCCAATTTACTCGGCCAATTACTCAAACAACTCATTAGGACTCATTTTTATCACTACTGATGCTCCAACACCTGGAGGGTGAAGATTAGCACATGCCTCCTCCGATACATGTGAACATCAAACTGCTGCTGGTGTAGCATTACCGAGTAGCCAACACGCTTGGAGGAAACCCACCCAGAGAGAGCAAGGCCCATTGTGTGCTCTCAGGGCTCCGGTAGCCCTGAGGATTCAAACTGGCAGGATTCAAAGCTCCTGATCATAGTGGCAGCGCTTAGCTGGCTGGACCACTTGGAGCCCCTAGCTTCAGATACTTTACCCATGTGCTGGAATTAAAAACTGAAAGTAATTAGTGCCAACAAGGCAGGGCAAGAAGACTACATTGCAAACTGTTATTAAGAAGCAGCAGTTCAGGGGAACTGTGGAAGTCAACATAAAAATCTATAAAAGAAATGCCTTGGTGTATGTCAAAATCTCAATCATTTGACTCTTGGGAAACTGAATGAAAGTTTGGCTAAGAGAGCAGAGCAATATTCCGATGTGCTGTAGACAAGGGGAAAGTCTTGTCCAAACTTAAACATCAGAGAAAAAATGTGGAAATAGTTCTTAAACAAACTGTGCTATAAAATATTAGATTTCTTAGTCCCGAATCTGTAAGGTGCCCAAACATTTGCACAGGACACACCAATGGATTTGAAATTTAATTTTAGTTATATGTTACAAAAAACAGAGTAACTGTGCATTAGAATTTACTGTTATTGCATTTTATGTTTGATACAGAGGTGTAAAGTTTATTATTCTCCACTGAAAAAAAAATTGACCATGGGTGCTTAAACTGCACCGTCCATCCCTATCCTTTACTGCACCATCAATTAATTCCACAAGCAGACAGAAGGTTGCCATCTCAGTAAGCTTCAATTACCTCAATAACTGACCCATGGGTAATATCCTCTTGAATAACTGTCTTATATACATGCTATTAAGACAAGCCATTCGCAGCTGTGAAAGTGTGTCAAGAGATCATGACTGGGGTTGAAAGAATAAGAAGCAGACATGTAACAACAAGAAAATTAAAAATAATAATATAATATAAAATATAATTTAAATAAAAAATATAATATTGCATAAAATATAATATAAATCAGCTAAAAGAGAAAACTATGCTGAAAAGTATATCTTTTATTAAGTAGAAATAAATATATAACATTTTGAAGCCGATTCATGAGAAACCAAAGCCCTTATATATAAATCCACAGGTTTCTAACACTGTCAACTTTGTAAAACTCTGCAAACCCCTTAAATACAATGTGATAGTAAAGTAATGGAAAGCAAATGAACATCTGAAACCATTCTGTCATACATTCATGATATGCATGGTGACAATCTCAAGATGGGGATAGCTGCAGATGAGAACAGAACACTTCCCTTTTCAGCGCTGCTAAGATGGCCAGTTTTAAAGGATCAGGTAACGCACCAGTGTCCCACATGCTGGTGTCTGTCAAACGCCTCTCCTACAGGCAGCAGGAGCATACCCATGTTTTATTCTTATCCTCACCATGCCACCCTATAAGCCCCCCTCCCCAACAACACCATGCGCTCAGACAGTACCTCAGACTCTTTGACAGAGTCTTTGAATGAATCAGTTTTAATATTATTCAATACATACAATCTTAATCTTAAAAATGCAAATCCATAACAAAAGTCCATAACAGTAAATTGCATTGCTTGTACAGTTTTAGCCAAACAGATAACAGATAACAAAAAAGGGATCACATTTAATGCTACATAAATCAGACTTACACTGAAGCATAAATAGCCTTAAACTTTTTTAAAAAAAACTTTCTTTATTTTTTAAGGTTTAACTGACTTCGATATTCATTAATTATTTGACTAGTTGTTAGATAAAGCAAAGTCAAATTCTTTCAAGCTCATTCTAAAAAAGTACCTGCTGTTAGTCTGTGTATACAGCTGTCATTTACAGCTGACACTTACAGAACAATAATTAATAATCTCAATGCATTAAGATAACATGTAATTTAGCAAAAATGAAGCATGAAAAGAGAAAATGAGAAGATGTCACTTACTGGCGTGCCTTGCCCGGTGCTTGTTGGGCTGGTTGAGCTCCCTCTCCGACTCAGAGTCCCCCTCTTCTGATGGAATTCCAAAGGAGATACAAGAGGAGGTGGGGGCTTCCTCAGTACGCCCTCCTTCTCCCTCACCATAATCCACTGGCTGATCACTGGCTTTTGCTTCTGTCTCACCAGACCCCACCCTTTCCCCTCCAGAGCCCCTCCCTGTCGACTGTGTGGTCACCTCTACCTGTCCACGCAGAGCAGCTGAAGCGCTGATCAGTACGCCTCGCTGACCCAGAGGCTCTCTCTCGTGGCGAGGGATGTAGAAGGTGCAGCCCGGTGCGCTGCTAGTGGTAGTGCTGTCCTCCTCAGTGATTTTTTTCTGGTACAACTCTCCCTCGAATCCACGAGCACTGCCCAGTGAGGTGCAGCCCACGTCCTCCAGGGTGGTCTGAGACAGCGACAGTTGCAACTCCACTACAGATCCTGGAGTGATTTCTAACCTGGTTCCTCCTCCACCTCCAGAGATTTGGGGGTTTGCTCCAATTCTGTCCTTTGGAGCTGGAATGCAAAACTGGGTTCTGACCTTAGGGCTCCGTCCAGGGCTTTCAGCTTCACTGTCTGTCTCCTCGTTAAATGCTTCATCTTGTGATTCGGAGATGTAAAGTTCCTTCAGAGCATGAGGCCTGTGTGGCGGTGGGATCCGCAGAGTGGTGCTAACCGTTTGAAAGCTTCCTTGATAACAGCATCTGCAACAGAGAACTCTTAGTTAAAGCATGATTAAGTTGGTTACAAGGAAGATATACAGCACATTCAAATGGTTCTTTAAAAAGGTAATCATTCTATAAAAGAAAAACAATGGTGCTTTTATTGTTAGATGTGATCAAAGGACAATGAACACACATTTAGAACGTAAAGGTCTGTAAAGTGTAAAGTTTGGAACGACTTTTAATGCATTTAAAGCTTTTTATTTAATAAAATAATCATTGTTCTGCAAATAACCGGTCAATCCTGTTTGGTTTTAGGTTTTTAGTGGACGATGTTGGATTTTCATTAATATTTAAATTGAAATGATCTTAATAATTTGTGTCTCCACATCCTGAGGCAGATAACTTGACATAAAATGATATTAATACATTTTTGTTTGTTTAAAAACTTCTTGATGTTTCCAAAATATGACATGTGATTGGACTAATACATGGTGGAGCTGTCTGTTAGTTTGATCTCCAGACATGCCACAGTCACCAGTCTACAGGAATCCAAGAAAAGATAATTAATTGGTAAAGTAATTGGTTTTACTCTGATTGGGTGAGGTAGGTTAAGGTTAGGGAACACTCAACACCATGCTGAGCAACACTGGCATCTGTTAGTTGACAGAATTAGTTACTATTCTCCTTCTATTCTCCTAAGTGTGTTCAACTGTCCACATCCATCTTGTGTTAAGAGGACTTCAGAGAGTAGTGGGTGAAACTGTGTCACACGCCTCCCACCTGTCTCCACAAACTCACCTAACTCCATTTCCCACAATCCCACTTTTCTGTCATGTGTTCACCTTTAGCCAATCAGAGACTGTTTCCATGTTCCAAGTCAGATGATTACTAGATTACCTTCACCTGTTTGTCATTAGCTTTCTTTGTATAACCACGTTTGCTTACTCCCTGATTTTGCAAAGTATTGCCAAGATCTCTTGTTGCATTTGTTATGTATGTAATATGTTCTATATTTTGCCTGCCTATTACCAATTATTTGTCTAGTTGTATAATAAACAAACACACTTTCATGTATATCTATTCAAACTGTATGTAGTCTTGTTCTAAAAGGTGGTTTGTGATACCACTAAAACAAATATTACATCATGTTCTTTACATACTAGAAATAAGCCCTATCTGGATGGGATTCTCAGGGGGTCCTGGGGTAATTTTCTCTTTTAAGGGGGGTCCTCTGTGATTTTATTTTTATTTTGAACGACCATGTATATGTTTTTCTCAGACGTCCTCTAAGAAAATTACAGGCAGAATTACCTACTGTTTTTCGCTAAATTCCGTGGTCCTCTGGTAATTTTAGTCCTGTTCGGACTCACATCTCTGAGTTTTGTCACCTTGCGTTTAATAAAATAGCTGTTTGTCCACTGCCACGCACCGTAATTACACCTTGGGCTACGGAGAGCCATGTAAACAAAACAGCTAGTGGAAATGGAGGAGCTACTAAACGCGATGTCGTGACAAAGAAAGCCAAAAAAATTCAATTGTAGTCCAGATGCAAGAGTTTTATTACCAAGTATTTTTCACAGACGCCGATAAACTAATCCCGTCCGGATAGGACTATAGTGTTGTTTTATTAATTGAGAAAGATTTAAAGACATTGTTGGAATTAAAGGGTTACACTGTGTTTCATTTGTGCAAGAGGGTATATTACAGTTCCTACCACAATCTCACAATATGGCAAGTCATAAAAAGTGTCAAATGAGACACCAGGCAGAAAGGTCACTGTGTTTAATGAGCCAGACTTTATGTATGCTGTGTGTTGTAAGGTCACGTAGAGTATTTCAACTAAGAGCAGAGACACATGAGCTGTTCTGTAATTAATCATGTGTAACAGAACACTCTATATTAGAAAACTCTGTTCGCACATTTCTTCACTAATTCACCAACAAAAGCCGCCAACTGTCTTGAGTTGAGTGGAAAGACTCAAACCTAAAGCAGCTGCTTTACCATTTGTTACCTCAAAGGTCAAATCAGTCCATTTCTCTTCCCAATTAAATAAGCAATCTAAACATGAGGAGCTGTTAGATCACAACAAATGCATCACAGTGCACTTTCATTTCTCACATTAGTTTATATTAGTTTATGAGGTTGTATTTAAATCAAGCTTCCCCTGAACATATTGGTCATGTGTTTGCCTTGAGCCAATCAGAGACCATTTTCAGTCCTGTTTTAGTCAACTGAATGCTAGATTACATTCAACTGTTAGTAATTAGCTCTCCTTGTATAAACACATCAGCTTACTCCATGACTTTGCGAAGTATTGCCAAGATCTGTTGCAAAGCTCTGCAATATCCTATGTGTTTTGCCAGCTTATTACCAATTATTGTCTAGTTTTTTGGCATGTATTTAGATTCATATGCTCTTTAGATTCATTTTGCTCTTAAAGTTAGTTTGTGATACCTAACATAACATAAGAGGCTACAGGTAAAATACAAATACATCATAGTACACTTTAGTTTCTCACATTAATTTATTAGGTTGAATATTAAAATGTACACTTTTTAAAATGTAAAATATAAACATAACATTCAAAGTTTAAGATTGATTTTATTTTATTAGTTCCAGAATAACCCTGATATTAAAGTGTAGAATATATATAAATAACAGTATGCCAAGTGCCAAAAGCTAACTACAGTTCCACTATTAAATACCTTTTCACCAGTAGTTCCAGACCATCATTGGAGGCTTGAATAAGAGCAACAACCTCTGAAAGGCTGAGGCTGGAACACAGCTGTCCATTCACAGACATTATCTCATCATCCTCACGCAAACCGGTGAAGTACGCATGGCTGCCATCTTCAACCTAGAGACAAGAGCACAGTCATGGGTGAGAATCAATGTAATTAAAGGACAATGATGCATGTTAAGGTCTGGGACATATTTGATAGTAACCAGTGGTAATAGTGGTCAGGTGACCTTCTGACAGTTGTTCAAGGCATGTTAGCCAAGACTCACTGATGCATGAAGGGGATACAGACTGTTCAACTTACTGCAGGGCTATTGTGGCCCAGAGAAATGACTAATAATGTTTATGGGAGAAATTTGACACACGGTATAGCCCCCTGTATACCCTGTCCACTGTCAAAGGCATGTACAACGAACATGATCTAAACCTTTTTCTGTTCTCTTATGTGCAGGACCTTAGTAAACTGCAGTGAACCAGGCTGACTTTCCAGTCAAATAAAACCAGGATCTGATTTCTCTCTAAATGTGGAATATTAAAAAATACTTACAACTGAAGGCCTAATTACAACTTTGATAAAAACCTAATGAATATGATGTGTCATTACAGACAAATACAAAAGAATTGATCAACTTAAATGCAAATTAACTAACGAAGGAATTAGTTCTATAAGAAGGGTTTCACAAATAGATAAATTTAATAACAGATTTAGTAAAAAAATTAAATAGCTATTTACTGTGTACATACATGTAAGTTAGTAAATATACCCAAACTGTACCTACATCTTTGCTTTAAAATCAAATATTCTTCTTTAAATTAATCGTCATATTGTAATATATATTTTATTAAAAAGTTAAGCAGTTATGTTGTAGGTAGACATAATGCGAAAGACCTGAACCAAATCTATCTAAACACTTTGTTGCTCTATAGATTCTGTAAACAAAAGTCTAATCATATAGACCTATTTATAGAGTCAACAAACCTCTGCAATTCAAGCTCTTGTTGATTAGGAGCATGCAAATCAAGTGCCTCAACATTACACGGCACAACAGCTGCAGGTTCAATGGCCAAACAATGCACTTGGCCTTAGAGGACCGTCAACCACAAGTCTAGAATAGAGGAGCGATGGTGGTGGTCTACTGTAAGATTTAACACTGACCTTTACTTTGACTCTGTACACATCACAAATCAGCACTGAAAGGTGGTCAGCTTGTACAGCTTGTAAAACACAAGCGGCTCCTGTAAGATGGTGTGCGAAGCGAACGCATTGTTGGGCTATATCTACCTGTAATAAGAGCTGGGACCCCTTTCAGCGCAATCCATCCCACTGCAAACCACAGACAGATTTGGTGTGTGTATACTGCTATAAATCACTACTGTCATATTAATTGTATAAATATATAAACACAGCTTTTACAACCTTGAGGGGAATCTGAAGGAAGTAATTTGCCTTCTAAAATAGAAATATTAATTAACTGAACATTATTAACTTAGACCTTATTCAATTCTCCAACAATCCAGACAAATGTCCATAAACTGACATGAAAATAGCAGTGTGTATGTATGAATATGTACAGTTAGGCCCATATATATTTAGACAGTGACACATGCATGCCAACATACTGTATTTAAAATGAAAGAAATGAGATGCAACTAAAGTGTACATTTTTAGGTTTAATTGAAGGGGTTGAACAAACATTCTATGAAGCATTTAGGAATTGTGGCCTTTTATTTCCGAAGCCTCCTTATTTCAGGGAATCAAAAGTAGTTATCGCAAAATTATTATTATTACCCGTGTTAATGCATCATCAGGTTTGAAAAAAGGCCTGGGCACGTTGTAGAAAAATGGTTGTAGTTCCAAAACACTTTATAGGAATTTAATTGCAATGTTTAATCCATTGAATTAAACCAAAAAGTATAGAATACAGTTGCATATTATTTGTTAAATTTCAGATCCACTGTGGTGCCAACTGTCCACATATTTATAGTCCTAACTGTATGTATATGTGTGTGTTGCTCCTACTTGAGGTCTCATTAGAAGTGCAGTAAAAGAAGGCCACCACAAATGTTGGCAGCATTATCAATGTAATATAAACTATTTCTGACCTCCCAGAATAATAACCTCCTTAGGCAACCATTATGAACAGTTCCCATTCCAAACAAAACATTGCATGCATTTATTTATATGGAGCATTAATATTTATAATAAACTACACCTGGGGTTCAAAGAGTCATTCTGCATTGCTCTTTTAATTTAGACAGCAGTGACCACACTATAACACCCTGAGTGTAGGCCACAGCTGCCTGAGCCAAACTGTAAATAACACTTTCACATGCTCCTCTTCATTCTAGGTCAGTCCACACCAGGTGTCACAGTCCAACACACAGTGGTTGTCCCTCAAGGGTAAAGCGATTCATTTCAGAATCAAATATGTAAATTCTACAGTTTTACTGTTTGCTTCTCTGTAAGTATTTTTTATATAGGTACTGTATACGTTGACATGCCAAATGTCTTGGGACAGGAACTGGTATTGTGTCTTAAGACTTTTGCTATGTCCTATGGAAGCTAAAAGAACACGGCACTGCTCAGTGAGAAATGTGTATGGGGCTTCCAGCACAGAATTTAAATGTGATTTCACCAAACTACAATACCCAGAACGCACCACACGTGGACTACACTGACTCACGAGATCACATGACTGCACGGCACACTCAGGAAGTAATCAATGTAATTAGCCTCACCTGTTTCCCCCTCTGTATTTATACCCCCCTCTGTTCACGCACTCCTCACGGAGTATTGTTTGGGTAGTCCTGCTTTACAAAGCGTTTTCTATTTCGCTGTTTGTTTTCTTGTTTATGACGCTTTTTTCCGTGTACCTCGACTCTGCTTTTTTGCCTGCTCTACTTTGCTGTTTCCCTGTGTTTTGGCCCTGGACTGTATCTCGTTACGAATCCGCGTCCTGCCAGATCATGACACAAGGAAAGGATACAGTATTTGTAGCTCTTAATGAAAGCTAATATGTAATGAGACCCTACAAGAAAGAAGTTTCTACCATTATAATAATAATATTTTCACACAGGCTAATGCAGGTTTTTTTTTAACTGGTCTCAACCCGGGACACCCATTTTCTCATGGTCATTAAGTCGCGACACACTTATTTAAAACTAATTTATTTTTTAAAAATAGCCTTCAAATACATATTTAAACATACATATTTATGCAAAGTAAATTGCAATTTTTATTAAGAAACTGAAGAGGAACGTGACATCTACGTATAAAAGTTACTACAATAAAAATCTAACCTCCACAAAAGTAGATACATTACTTATCTGCATTCAGAGTACATTAGTAAGAAACTCTATGTGTCTCTCTTTTTTCCCAATATACAAGACAAGCACAAAATAAGACTAGCATACATAAAAATAAATAAAAAAACTGTGGCCACAACACACTTTTGGGTCCCGACCCACCAGTAGAGAATCACTGGTCTAATGGTTAATTGTTTTGCTTCTTTTGTGATGATCTAAACTATATGTCCAGCTTTCAGACCCGTGCTTGAGTCTGGAGTGGCTTGTGACACCTTGGCACTATCCAATCAGATGGCACACAAATACACTGACAAAAATGATGTAAATACGTAATTTAAATATGCCAGTCAGTTCAACATATTTAACCCAGCTCTTTCCGAAGCAATTATACTGAAAGGCAGCAGTTTCATAAATTCAATACACCAATTTTACACAGTTTTGTCTTTAGTGTTTGCACACTTACAGCATAGAATAAATCCCGTTCTGTTCCATATTTAACATAATAAAAGTTTTCAAAGTCAAATGTGTGTATTCAAGCAGGAGAACAGTAAAATACACAGAGATAGAAACCTAGGTTCTGCAACACTGCTCTAAACACTCTTTTTGTTGCAGGGTTTCTGTTGTATCACTAGAGGGCAGCACCGCACTGTTCAGTGTTTTTCCAGCTCCCAACACACCTGATCCAAATAATCAGCTTATTAACAAAGCATTATGTTAAACTGAGTTAAACTGGGTGTGTAAAGGCAGGAAAAGCAGTAACCTGATCTGTTTTGCACAGAGAAAGCTAAATTTTAGCTTTTAATCAAATTTTAAATTTTATTGCAAACAAGAAAAACAATTTAGTTTTCACATTTTTTATTTTGCATATATATATATATATATATATATATATATATATATATATATATATATATATATATATATATATATATATATGTATATATATTTGCCTTCACTTTTATGTAGTTAACTGGTCCTTACATAGATTGGTCACAGCTTTAGATAATAGATCTATTGAAAATAATAAAAGTAAATACAAAATTAGCTGAAATTAATGGATTTTAAAGTAGTGTGGCCAGTACAGGCCAATTGTAGTAGCCGGACCGGCTCCTTCCATCAATAAATACATGAGTATTGGTCTGAAATATCGTCTGAATAAAGGCATTGGCCCAATGCCGATGATAAAAAAAAATAATAATAATTGCCATTATAGTCCGATGTCAATTCACAGCGTCCACATTACAGTTTGTAGTTTGCAAAGCTAAAACTTTGTGACAATAATAAACATGGTTAATTTTATCATAATGGAAATATTTTAAAAAGAATCATCATTCTGGCCAGCTTCCACCACATTTGTCTGTGAGGGTGAAATTTGAAAGGTTGTTTTTTTGTGGAGTTGCGCTACCCATCAATATGTGCAACTTTGCGGCCCTGTGCATGTACTGCTCCACAATTCAAATGTTTTCATGCATTATATAATGAGCTTACTTTTCTAAACATGTGTATTGGCAATTCAAATTGACTAATACTAATAATAATAATAACATAAATCCCCTGAATTGCCTTATCTTGCCTCATATGTAGTTTTTTCGGCTATTCAAATATCCTACTTACACTTCTGCTTTGATCATATCCTACCTACTGTTATATTTCGTCAGATTTAACTATTAATATAAACTATGGAAGAACCATTTGAAAAGGTAACACAACTTGACAGGACACCACATTACCCATTCAAAATTCTTCATAATATTTGTTAATAAACTTCTTCATTGTTCAGGTTGAGAAAATACACTGGCTTAGAAATATACTCTCTAATGAGACTGAAGTTGCAGCCCTAGGTTACCCAAACTCTAATGGATTCAGTGATTTTCTTCTATAAATATCTGGACAGTTACACAGTTTGTGTACAGACAGCAACTGAAGCAGTTATTCTCCTTAAAACAGGGCATTATTCCAATGGCTTTATATGGCTGCTTTATGTGTACTAAGGAGTGATAAAACAGGGCTGATGTGTCTTAACAACTGGAACAGCAGGGGTAAATGGAACAGTTTAGGCAGCCGTATATGGATCTCTCATAGATAATGTGTGCGCGGAGGGGCTGCTTAACAGAACCGAAGGCCTGTTTAAACGGTCAGAATCAACCCTCACTCAGCCTTCCATCCAAAAAAGGAGGGGAAAGAAGCAACACTCACTTTATTCGCTATGTGGAACAGAGCAAAGATGAACAGGCCAATGTCAAAGCTGCATATGTCTTATGGTGATCATATATACATACTATGGACTTGAGCCAGGAATCTGAGTATTATGTACAAAAGTATTGAGACACCCACTATAAGCATTGCCAACAGAATGGGATGCACTGAAGCAGCTGTGCAAGAGCCTGAGGTCACCAAGGCCAGTGCTAAGCACCAGTTATTGGAGTATAAGGAAACAATGAGCTGTCAATCAGTGTAGCTGTGTTTCGTAGAATGATGAAGCTCTGGTAAATACTATACCTTTGTGATAAGCTGCAATAGAGTGGAGGAGTTACCCAGTGTAGTGTGAACCAGAACTAATAATCATGCTATAAGCTCACTCATGCTCTTCTGTCTGAATCCAATCAAATCCTCACAGCAATGTTCCAACATCTAGTTTAAAGCCTTCCTAGCAAGGACATATTTCTTTTGTTGAACCAGGAGGTGTCTACTAACGTATGTCTCTAAAATGCCAACTTTACAGGAGATGAAAAGAACCCTTTTTTAAGTCAATTGAAAAATACTCTATTCTGAATCCTTCTAATGATCCAATGAATCAATCAATATTTTTTACGTAGTGTATAAGACAATTGGCAAAATTGCAATTGCATCTCAAAAAGTAAAACAAGGCTAATGTGTTGTATGTATTTTTTATTGTCTATTAAGTATTGTATTTCTTGTTTTTATCTTCTTCTAGTTATATTTTACTCTTTTGAATTCTTGTCACCAGTTTTTGTACTTCTTTAAACTGTTTATTGGGTTACATGTAATACATGTCTTCATGCAACAATCCATGTATTTGTAGCATACTTATGAAATAAAGTGATTCTGATTCTGACACTGCCCTTCACAATGCTGATCTAATTATTTACAACATGTGTTACTGTGTGCTATGAGAATCCTCAGTCACACAAGGTTCAGCATGTTGGTGTTTTGATTAATCTCGATGACATTCAGATAATGCACCAAACAAAAACACACTGATCATCAAAGATAATGACTCAGATGAACATGTGTGATTCACTGATGTTCAGCAGCTGTTCTGGAAAAGCTTGAGAACATCAATCTCTTCTTTTTTGGTGCATAACCACAAAAAATATTTAACTTCCTCACTCCTCAACTCACTCCATTACTGGATAAGCGGTGAGGCAGCTTTCACAGTCTTGTTGACTTAATATGCCAACAAGACCATGCAGTCTTTTTTACTGCTCATCCGGTGATGGAGTGAGTCGAGGAGTGAGGAAGTTCAGGTGATGTTGTGGCTGAGAATGTATGGGTTGGGCTGGTGAAACGTATAGAGAAGAAAAATCCATCCAACTACTACAGGAGTTACTGAAAGTGGAGAGAAGTGCAAATCATGTGAAAAGCACAGATCATTTACAACAATGCTCCGAAAACATAACGTGTTAAGACTCATTTGGAACCAATCTATTTTAGAAAAGTTATAATGACACAAAGCCTTACAAACTATTTTATTTCTGTTGAATGACTAATTAATTTATTGCTAAAATAAATCATAGAAAGCCATAATGAAGTTACATAGAAAATGAATGTGGGTCATTTTTGACAGACATGTCTCAGTGTTGCAAGTGCCAGCCACAATCTTGACTTTGACTCGTTTAGTAAAAGTCTTTATAATACAATTATAAAAAAAGAGAATAAATAACATAAATAAATAATTTAAAAAATGATAAAAAAAATCTTTAAAAGTTTAATTTACACTAAATTATAATGTCAAGATAAATAATAATAATAAATTGAGTAATTCATTTAAAAGTACTTTTAATGAATGCACTCTTATTGTAAAATGTTACCGGTTGTAATTGGATTATTGTGTAGTTTAATTATTGTTTTAGCAGTTGTATTTAAAGTAACAGTCTAATTTAAGGGATTTAGAGACCTCTTTGGTGAGAATGTGTAACTACACCACCTATACTAAAGAGTTATTTTAATGCAGATTAATGTAAGTAAATTGCAAAATGAAACTATGTTTTTGAGTTTCTTGTTTTGTTTGTTCACTTATGAAATACTGTCAAAATGTAGCAAACAGCTTCATCCAATAAACCTACCAGACCTCTCTGATAACATTAATTAGAATATTTTATCCCCGCTCAGGAATCCCCTCAGAAATACTATTGATTTCAGTTTAAAAGGAACAATTCTTAGGAACTGCTGCTTTAAAGTTTGAGTTCAGTGAGTTTCTTTTAAGTAAACTTTGGCTGTTTTGGTCCATTCGTCATAAGATGCTGATTTAATATAAAACAATAACAATCAAGTTTCAAGGATTTGAGCTTTCAGAAGTCTGTAACTAAGAAAACAGCCACAACAGCAACCAGAACAACAAGAATAAACAATGTGATCTTGAGCTCAATCCAACATGTATTTGAAGAGCAGCTGTTTCTCTAGCCCACAAATTTGGGGTGTTATGTTTTCAATTCTCTGAATAATCACTTCCAGGCATGGGGCAGGTAAATGCAAACCATTGTGTTCTTTGGCAAATGAAGCTCCTACTATACAACCTACATGAACTCTTGGTGAAGTGCCTGCCTACATTTGTTCCACAGGTTGTAACTTAAACAGGATGTCTGAGGGTGGCACAATGCTGATTATGGATGTAGAAATGTGGCAGTGACTGTATAATTTAGGCTGTTAAAGCATTTTTAATAAATGCCATCTGTGTTTGCGTGAAGTCACCACCTCAGGCAATCATTTTATGCAGTTTTCCAGTTTTAAAATACAGCTAATGTAGGTTACTAGAATTACACTCTAAGAAAAGTAAGTACAGATTTGTACTTAAAAGAGTACAAAGCTTGTCGCTGGGGCTGTACCTTATATTGAGGCACAAAAAAGTACCTTTCAGTAAAAGTACTTTTTTGTACCCATGGTTTTTGTGGCAGTAAAGATTATAAAGATTATAAACATTATCATCAACTAAATATGGCTCAAAAACTTGATGATACAAAATTGTCTGGCTTTCAAATAAAAAAATGTGCAATTTAAATATATATTGTTCATTAGTACAGTGATACAGAATACTGAATGTACCCTTTAGCTGGTTAAATGGTACAAATTTGTACTTATTGCTGTTAGAAATGACTTTGTACTTCAGAGGGAACAAATCTGACCCTGTAAAGACCAATATTGTACCTTTGAGGGTACAATTATAAAGAGTGTACCTTCGAGTACAAAAAAGTACTCGTATCGTACCTCTGTTTTTTAGAGTGTAGGGACTCTTTGTATATAAAATACAACCTAAAGCAGTTACCATTCCTTCTCACAATAATTAAAAGACAGTTGACACCAAAACACCAAACGCTGAGGGGTATCAGATATTATTTTGTCCTATTCTTACTGCAAACACATCTAAAGGTGTGCAGCAGTGTAGGGACATTGTTGTTGCATTCGCAAATTAAAATTTTCATTTATCATATTAAAATTTATCACACATTATTTTCTGGGGACAGGTAGGCCAGGTTGTCCAGCTGTGTACCTGTACCCTCTTCTTCTGCAGCCATGCTATAATAATCAAACGACTCAATGGCAGAACTCTAATTTCAGTGTAGGTGGCTCCAATCCCATATCCTGCAGGTCAGTGTAGCATTCTTTATACTTTAGCTTCAATGGGACATTCAAACACCATGGGACACAATACTAGTTCTGTCCCATGACATGTGGCATGTATGTGTACATATTACAAAAATCAAAACAACAGGTATATAAAAACAAACAAAAAATATAGTTTAACACTGGACACAAGCCAAGCTAAAATCTTAGACTATGCAATGTGTTGAAACAGAAAAAAGTGCCCAAATTCTGTTTTACTATTCTGTTTTTAACTACTGCTGCTGTTTTAATTGTCCAAACTCTCTTTCTTCAATTATTCCACAATTAAAACATTTTTGCATTCTAGTACAGATTGCAAGTTGACTCTCAAATACAGACTTACAATTACACCCTAATAATTTTCACACCTTATTCAGAATAACAGCACTTACAGCTGATCTGGTCAAATAATTACTAAAAAGATAATGTTCATCCTCTTATGGCCCTTTGGTTTTACTTGAAATATCAGTGGTGGGCTCCAGCTGTTAGCCATCCAACTTAATTATGTGTACATGTTTGTAGACACTAAGTGGGGTAATTTGGCTCCTCTAGTCCGGCTGTGTAAACGTACACAGTATTTCTTATGAATATCTTCCCAAAGTCTAATAAATCTCTCCTATATTACACCACTATCACTCTCCTCTGGATGTAAAATCACAAGGCTAATATAGTTCTGCCAACTCTTTGAGTCTGAGCAAACAGAACTTGCAAACTGATGAGCTGTTGGTTAGCAACCATCTAAGCTAAGAAAGCTAAAAAGCTTTTCTGTCTCAAGCCTGTGTGTGATGCCATGGTAATGTAAACAAATGTTTGTTCACCAGTGATGGACAACTGTCAGTTATGCATATTCATTAGAAAGTTTACTTCAAAGTTTACTATTATGCAAAAATCTCTCTATAAAAATATGTTTTCAGAGCCTTTCAACTGCACCCGTTGCTGACACAGATATATGAATGCCTACACACAGCTTGACTATTCATATTCCTTATAGAAAAGGTCTGCTAGTACAATGGGACTGGAGTAGATGGTGCCCAATGCCAGACATTGGCTAGAGGGGTACAAATCCAACAACATGTATTGGGGATATGTTGGGGGATTGGGGATGAGATTCCATGTTGATCATCCAACATCCTGATCTAATTAATGCTCTTGTCACTGAGCGCAATCAAATCCTCACTGGTATTTGCTCATTCTAGAGAGGATGTGGCTAAAACTAAAACCAGAGGTTATGTTTTGAACAATGGGACATGTTGACAACAATAATGGCACCCAATCATAATAACATCATATTACAACAAGGGTCACCCCAGAGGGCTCTCAATCTAAAATTTTCCATGTGAAGGGCAGCCAGTAGGAAACTTTGTCTTGTTTTAGACTCTCTTGAGGGCACTTTAGCAAGCTTCTTAAACCACAGAGCTTCCAGTGCAGCAGTCAACAACTACTCCCACCCCCAAGTATGCCCACCCCGAGTCCTCCAGAGTGAATGAATGTGTAATTTACAACTGTGCATACTATACAGTGCTGTATAGTTAAGTATTAATAAAAAACGATAAGGGTTAAAAAAAAATGACAATGGTAGATTATACAGTATGACCCAGTGTCTGAAATTCTCCAAACAGTTTGTAGGCTTCTGAATGATGCCCAAGGTTGTAGTAGCTAATATCATAGTTTTGAATCCAACATCAGGTACAGCTTTTTCTTCAAAGGCCACGTTTGTTTTGGCCACATGTCAAAGCGAGTGAAAGCAGTTCTGCATCTTTAAGAATGTGTGGAGTTATGACTTCAGCAGCTTTGAGATGAAGCCAGAATTCCCCCGAAAGGCTGATGACAAAGAAAAAAAAAACGAAAACAAACTGCCTTATAAGGCAGTCTTCTGCATGCACCCACACACAAACACTAGCCTGAAAATGAATGTCAACCCTTTCACAGTCTGTCTCCCCCTGAAAAGTTAGTGCTACATCTGAAATTGCTTATCATAATCAACGCTGGCCTTTCCCGGATGGTATTTCTCAAGTTCACTCTATGCTTTTTTTCAGCTGTTTTTAGCCCTGATAGGTTGGCCTTTCACCTCCATAAAAATCCTCAGTCAGGTAAAGTTATGTCTTCCAGATGCAGCAGAATCGCCCCACAGAAGGCAAAAATCAGCGAGAAACGTCATTCCGTCATTTCCAGCCTCTTCACAAGAGTGCAGGCAAATATTTAAACACTCAGCTAAAACGTCTGTTCTCACACAAGGCTTATATAAGAGTGGAGTTAGACAACATCAATGATCCCACTTTCAGTTTAGCAACTTTAACAGCTGCACAAAAAACAGTCTAAAACACTGCCTTTGCTCTTCCATTTTAAACCTTCTCCACAAATGTAAGGAATATTTAAATAGAAATAAAAATTAGTCTTTAACTAAAAGTATTCCAGATGGTCATGGCATGCTGATGTGTTCTCAGATTGGACACAATGTAGAAGATCCAGCCCTTCCAAAATGCAATTGAACAGAGTAACCAAAACCACAAAAGTGATTTTATTATATGAATTGAAGTGTGTTAGGTGGTATTTTGTCTTTTGGTGTACTCTTATTATTAAACAAAACAAGACAAATATGCTTTAATATGTGATCAGCAAATACTATATTCAGGCCATGACGTATTTTTAGTCCACAAAATGATATTCAGAGAGTGGGCGATAATATATTTTGTGTAGAGACGGGACCGATCCAATACAATATCAGGATCTGGGCCAATATTGACATAATTTAACGTATCGGATAGCTAGACAATAAACCCCACATAACGTTAACACGAAACACATCACTGATCCGGCTTCCAGTTCCACAGTTTACCCTGAACCCCCAGCAGCTGCAGTCTGTGGATGACTGAGTAACATTAAGCTTTCTGTCAACAAAAAATGACAATTATCTGAAGAGTTTTCACTTTGAAAATGCCAAACAGCACAAGGACTACATGTAATATTTTTAAATTCAGCGTCCGAGGGGTGAACAGATTAACCCCAGCAATCTGTTAGCCTAGCTAGCACTGAACCGACAGCTGTATTCTGGTGTTGTAAAGATATAAAATACAGACTGGAGTAAACTATAGTCATAATCCACATATCCTATAAAACCACAGACGCTACAAACTCTAACCAGCATAAACACATACCCAAAAACAGCAATTAATTTAGTTTGGAAATCGCCAGTTAGCCGCTAGCCATCTCCATTAACATCTGCAGTCTGTTAGCCTAACTAGCATTGGGCCGACAGCTGCAATCCGTTGTTGTGAGGGTATTAAGTGACTAACTTAAATGAACTATAGGCATAATCCACATTGAATATCCAATCACAGATACCCACTCTAACCAGCACTAAGAAATCAATCTGTTATTAAAAAACAGGGATTATCTTGGGGACTATAATTCCAATGTCACCTCAACTTTTTCTTTTGAACGACTCCTGCTGTAATTTGAACAGTACTACAGAAAAGAAAATCTGGATGGCTGGCACGACCACAGCCAAAAAATTATTAGCTTTGTGTTGGCAACCCCATCATTCCCTGAGTTGTAGTAAATGGATTCTTTTCAGTATTGACGTTATCAACCTGGAACTTTCTACCGCCCGCATTCATGGCGCTAAGGAAAAGACACTAATGGCTTGGGAGAATGCTGCTGAGATGTTTATAGCACTGCTCTGAACTTTTAGTTCAATTTCTGAATACTGTTTTTTTTAAATATCACATTGTTTTTGATTAACTGGCCATTGGGGACAGTGCCCTGGGGAGGGGTGCCTTGGGGAGGGGGGGAGGGGGGAGGGGTTGAGGGTGGCATACACAATTACCCCATACCTGTCAAGTTTTAGATTTAAAAATAAGGGATATTTTCCTCTGTCCGCTTAAAGTCGTCCCACCAGCCCAACGAAGGTTCAGTATCCCTTACATTTTAAGACAGGTTTACAAAAGATCTAAAATAACCACATGTGAACCACTTACACACTACAATTAGATTATAGAATCTGAAATGTTGTGGACATTCCTACATATGTCATTCTTTTAATACAGCCAAATTAAAAACCATTTTCTAGATATTTTTTAAAAAAAAGTTAATATTTCATGTCTTTTTTGGCATAAATGCACTCTTTTATATTATATATTTTTTATTTATTTAATAGATTTAAAATTGAACAAAGGGTGCACAAATTCTGCAAAATGACTGTTGGTGACCTAAAAAATAGTATCATGAGCTTTTACTAAAAGGACATGGACCAGATATATTCCATCAGTAAAAAGTCCTAAGGGGTCTAACGTAAGAGAACGGTATTCCGTACACAGTTTCGGTATTTTCCGCGTTTGAGTGGATATTACGAAAATACCCGAGTTCAAATAGGCTGCAGTGATTGGCTAAACTATGGAATATCTGCCTAGTAACCAATATAAATTTTGATTGGTTCCTTTTGGACCAATAGTTTTAAAGAAAACCCCAAAATAATACTTCTTAATTAATACTTCTTTCTTTTGATCACTCCACCCCTGATCAGTTCAGTTAATTTCGGTCCTCTCCACATTTGTCACAAGCTGTATTTTTTTAATTAAAAAAGTTTAATCTGTGTGTTTTATTTCGGAGACGAGTTTTTTTAAGCAGCTATCAGAAAAATCGCATCACAGTTTACATGATTAGCCTACTGTTACCTTTCTTTTAGAAAAATCGCTGTATATCCAGATATGTTTTAACATCAGCTGCTCCGACTAGCTGCCTGAACTGTGGGCGACGGCCCGGCCAAAACGGGAGACTTGACAGGTATGATTTACCCTCATCTTTTTTGTTTGTTCTTCAATATTGCAATGCTCATTATTGCTTGTAATGTGGGTAAAAAATGAAAATAAATAAATAATTGATCACAAAAAAACATCAATCAGGGATTAATTCAGCTCGGAAATACAGCCCTTATATTTAATAAAAAGTTAAAATATTTAATTTGAAAAAAAAAAAAACTATTGTGTGTTTGTATATAAAGTGTGTTAATGAATGACTTTGGAAAGCATTTACATCAAATGCACTCTTTAAGGGCTGTGTGGCCTCAATTTGTAACCTTAAACATGGTATCAATAATAAACTAAAAGAGCCATTTTATTGGTATTTTTACTGGAATTGGCTTGTTCTATCGGAATTGGATAGGAGCTGAGAAAAGTGGATCGTCCCATCACTAATTTTGTGGCATTAATTTATTCTCTTATAGTCTCAGTATTATCTTGTGGCCACCCTTAAAACTGTTAAAAACCAAAAGACACCTCATAATAATCCCAAAAAGGGAACCTCAAAAGAATCTGCAAAAGTCTCCCAAAATCTACCTCAAATTCTTAGAATTCCTAAAAGGGACCTCAAAGAGCACCTAAAAGAGACAGAAAGACTCTTGAAATAATCTTCAAAAGAAATCAAATTTTCTGAAAAGGTCCCAAATATAGACCCCAATGGAGACCTCAAAAGTCAAGAGAGAAAACAGTTTGCAAAAAAGTAAAAAAACAAAACAAAAAAAACCTCAAAAATGTCCTCAAAAGAGAGAAGAGCTATCAAAAAGAGGTACAAATGTCAAAACATATATGATTTAACACCAAAAATAACTACTTGACTAAATAACTAATAAAAACAACAAAATAAGTAAAATGTACCTATTCAAAACATTTCTTTTACTTTGAACTTTCAAGATTTCATTTGGAGTTCACCAATAGGTAATGTAATAAGCTCTGCAAAGCTAAGTTTAAAATGTGACTGCTCAACGACCTCATCATATTAGTTCTTATACTTTAAGTAATGTCCAAATTAAGTGTTTTTAATATCTACTGTGTAAAACTAAATATAAAGCAAATGTGAAGTTACTGTGCTCCCTTTAGACTGGTTTGCGTTCTGTTCTGGACCTCCTCCAGCTCAGTGGAATGCTTGTGTTTCTGAAAAGTATTCGCACTCTGTGGTGATGACATGATGATGACAGCTTTACTAACCCGAGCAGTTATGGCAGCAGGGCAAAATCATTAAGCAAAGTATTTCTCTTACAGCACCAGTGACCAAGTGAACCGTAGACTTTAACAGTTAATGTTAAACAAAAAAAAAAAAATCAGTTAAAGATTTTATTCTAACATGGAGAACTAAATAAATGAGACATGAAAACTCTATTTGGCAAATAAAAAATATAAACAATCTTACTTTCAAAAAAGAAGCCTTCGAAGAAAATAATTTTGAAGACATTTGACAAAATAAATGTTTTTCCCCCCTAGATCGGTATGTCCACAGCCAAGAACCTTTACGAGTCTTGGCCAGACATGACCACATCTTCATCTGCTATTCGGTATTTTAATTATACAGTATTTAAAGAGCACCTGATGCTAATAGATGAACACTGCCTGTAATGCAATGATAACACTACTGTTTCATCACTTAAACCCAAATTTTAGTTTTATTTAATTGTATCCATATTTTCAGTGAGAAATTAAAGTATAAACCTACTGTATGTCTGAAGCCTTGGTTTGGTTTCCAAGACAAGCATTAAGCCTAGTGCTAGACTTCATATCTCTTTCTCAGAATCTCTATTCACAGTGAGGTGTAGTCCAGGGTAGGGCTGCACGATATATCGCTCAAGCATCGTCATCGTGATGTGCGCATGCGCGATAGTCACATCGCGGGACGTGCGACCCAACTCAGTAAAAACTAACACGTCATGTTGAAGTGTTGTGATTCTTCACACAAAAATAGATACTCAGCGTTCTGAGTGAGCAGCGCCGCCTCTGTCTGCTGCCGAGAAGCGCAAGGGGGAACCTACGAGGGGAGGGGGGAGACATGTAGGGGGGACCGGCGGACCGGCGTGCGCCAGAGAGGTCCCAGTGGAGTAGCCGCGCTTGTAGTCACTCACCGGACCCGCGTGCGCCACGGAGAGGTCGCAGTGACCGGCGTGCTCCGCGGAGAGGTCGCAGTGTAGTAGCCGCGCTTCCGCCGGAGCGGCGTGCTCCGCGGAAAGATCGCAGTGGAGTAACCACGCTTCAGTCGCTCACCGGAATAAACTCCACACAGTTCAAGTCCAACTGAAAAGCAGCTGTGAGAATGTTACCTGTAAGTAGCTCATACACCGATGAACTGATAAATCTCTGATAAAGATCTCTGAAGAATTAAACTAAAACTAAGCACTTTTAACTTGCAGTGCTGTGTGTAACGTCTTAAATATTTTTCTAAAATAATGGTTCTACTCTCCTATAGTGTTGCAGTGTTAATTAACATCACTCTAAACAGATTTCAGTCATTCAAACAGAAACAAAACAGCCAGTTTATGGGTCGGGCTCATAGTGGAGTTGGGCTCGGGCAGGTCTGTCGTAAGACGCGGCAGAACGGGCTCGGTCCGGTCCGGGTCTGTTTGTGAGACAGCACGCGGGCGGGGGCGGAGCTGGTGACGTCACGCACTGCATTGTTTAATATCGCGATATTATCGCCGAACAAAAAAACAATGCAATGTCAAATATTTCCAATATCGTGCAGCCCTAATCCAGGGCTATATATACAGCTCTGAAAAAAAAATGCAGAGCTTTCAGACCTCAAATAATGTTTTAAAACACGTTTTATTTGGTGGAATAACCCTGTTTTTATTCACAGTTGTCATGCATCTTGGCATGTTCTCCTCCACCAGTCTTACACACTGCTTTTGGATAACTTTATGCCACTCCTGGTGCAAAAATTCAAGCAGTTCGGCTTGGTTTGACTTGTGATCATCCATCTTCCTCTTGATTATATTCCAGAGGTTTTCAATTTGGTAAAATCAAAGAAACTCATCATTTTTAAGTGGTCTCTTATTTTTTTTTCCAGAGCTGTAGAAACCAACCGTTAGCGTTTGAGGGATTTAAGAAAATCCAAAATCACAACACCACATTCACACTCAAATCCATATTCCATCAATGTTTAAATTATTTGTAACCAGAAATGAGCTCCTTTTAAGAAACTAAATTTAAAGACACCATCAAATGAAACTGAATGCAGTTTTCTTCTATTTTGCTGACATTAAGGACCAAATATTTCCCAGCTCTCTTGACTACTTGACCCCAAGTGTGTAGTCAAAATACTTCACTGTCAGTCAACTTTTCTTTATCCAGTTAACAAAATTGAACTTTGGCCCAAAGTTCTCTTGGGATTTAGATGGTCAAACACAATTACTTATAAATAAAGATTCAAGAAGACTGCGAAACTGTGAAAGTGTCTGTACTGTAGAGATGCCATAAAAATACCACATCATAACTTTCCGTTGATGTTTGTTTAAAGAACCATTTTTTTCAACGAGATATGTAAGTGAGAAGAACCTATAAAGACTGATATAGAAACCCTACATAATGTCAAACAAGGCTGAATAATATAGCTTTCAGAATCTTTTCAGAATTGTCACACTGCAGGTTGTGCATCACCAAATAATGCAAATAAAATTATATGCATCATGAAACAATTAGCTCTTGATTGGAAAGCAAAGAAAATGTGCTCTGTTTTTTGTCCCATGACCTATCTACCAGATATCTCAGATTAAATCTTCACAGTATAATTGAATCAAATTTGCTTCACTCTTTACTACACATAGGAAATATCCTGACATGCTGGATCATTGACTTCTGGTAAAAAATATTATTTTTTTAAGGTTGTATAAAATATCGCAGAAAAGCTAAATATCGCAATGTCAGTTTTTATGCAGCTCTAATGTAAACACTACACAGCAAAATTGACCTAGATAACATATGGTCCCACTCACTAGTTTTAAAATAACTCTACCACAAAAGTTACATTTTTAGAGTTAATTCAACATTGTATGGAGTCATAAATTAACTCTATGTAACTCTAATCAGTGTTAACACAACTTTCAAAATTGTTAATTCAATATTCAGTTTATTTTTGTATATTTCCAGAACTTTAATCAAAACTATATTGTCGCTGTCCAATGAAAAACAAAACAGCAACTTTAAAGGAGAGAGAAAAAACCTTGTAAACTTTCAATGGAAGTCAATGTAAAAAGAGTTTATTTCAGGTCATTTTGTAGAGTTTCTATTGGTCCATTCATCAAGAAATTTTGGCACAGTGTAAGGGACAGTTTGTTCAAAGTATGTAGTAAACTAAAAATCGACAAAAATGGAGATAAGTGTTTTTCATAGGACAGCGACGATATACCAAAGTATCTGTAAATCATTATAAAATGTAAGCTATATGACATAATAAATTACTCTTTTGGTCCTATCTAAGCTATATTTAGAACAAGAGAAACCATTACAAACTGGCAAAAAAGCAGTGGTTCTCTCATAACCCCATAACACCTGAGTGGAGACCCTTATCCACCATCCACCACCCAACACCAACAGGGTAAATAACACTCTATCAGGGGACTAACAACTAAACACTAACCCCAAAAAAGAAAAATGGTGACTGCAGAGCCTACTGAGAGTGAAGCAGAATCAAGAGTCAGTTCCGGTTAGTTAAGTTTTAACTCTGAATAATAACACTGTTGATTGGTTACCAATGGGGGTTGTTAGAAAAACTTAAAAGATGTTTACACTGTGATTTTAACACAGTGGATTTTATTGTGTATATGTCAATGAAGATGTTCCCTATAACTGTAAATCCACTTCAAGAATCTATTATTCCCACTTACACTCTCCCATAAACAGCTTAAACGTTCTTCCTTTGAGAAAACCAGTGATGAGAGCTGATAATCAGACAGCTTGAAATGCATCCATTAAGGAAAACTACAAAACCTGCCACATCCATCCCTCTTACACTCTAATTTACTATCTACATACACCAAACCACTCTTGCATAACCGCTGTGCTCTTGTGTGAATACTTGAGCTGTGTGTCACTTCTTAACTCCTAAAGTCCATTAATAATCTTCCCCAGTCCTAACAGTTTTCACTTGTTTAGATTTTTGATCATAGCCCAGAGAGTGAGCGCAGATAGACTCCACTGCACTGACCAGCTTGCTGCTGTGCCATTACCATATAAGGACCATAGCTTGAGGGTGATGGAGAGGGCCAGTAACTACTTCCATCACTGCCTTCATCTCCTCAGATTTGAAAGGAAAACAGTAGATTATGGCTTTGATGCTTTATCAAAACTTTTCTCAGAACTTGCAAGCTGAAGACTTTCTCATACCAGAAGCTCCGCTCAGACAAGGTACACATAGTGTACATGCTTCCAGTGCAGGTTTACAACATTTTCAAGTTCAACACGACTATCTTCAAGGAATATGAATAGCAGTGTAATGCTGCACTAATAGCAGAACCAGCTGTGGGACTTTATAACTACCTGCATTGTGAGATAACTAGAGTTTTACATTTGAAGAGGTTGACCTTATTGTTACTTTCAAACAGCTGTAGCCTAATAAAAACACAACAAATGAAGATTCTCAGGTGTTTCCAGTTATTTTAACCTCTTATCTCTACTATACAGCAATACAACATTAAAAAGTCATAAAATAGCCAAGAAGTCGTCAGCTATATCTTATATATAGCAAATCAAGTAAAAAAGAAAAAGGGAGAGTTTAAACAAAACAAACACAGTTATTAAGACTCTGTCAGTCAAAAAAAAAGTTCATTGTTTACCATAGTTCCAGATGAGTTCATAGACCTGTTGATATCAGCTTTATCAGGGACTTACCTGATCCACTCTGAGGGTGCAGTCAGGCTGTGTTCCGCTGTGCTGGAGCCCAAAGCCCCAGCCCGTTATCCACGCGTGATCCCCCGCACCCATCCCCTCTCCCTCTGCCCAAAACACTGCGAGCTCTGAACTGCGCTCTCCGCAATATGAGGGAGATCCTGGTAGGTGTGCAGCCAGAACACATCAGGTCCAGCCCACTTCTTCCAGCGTCACTGCTCATGCTGGAGCTGCAGCTGGAGCTGAGGGAGGTGACTGTAAACATGAGGCAGAAATGGGCTTTTGGTTTTTGGGGGAGTGATGATGATAACTTTGGTAGATAGTATCGTTTAAGATGTTTGTACAATGTGTAAAGAGCTTTTAAGAGTAGTTAGAACTGAGTTAGCTAGCAGACTTTTCTTTGGCAAGGATTAGACTAAACTGAAATGGAAGTGGTGTTTCACCCTTAAAACAGGTTAAGGTAATTTGAATGGGGGAAAATTGACCCTACATGTTCTATAAACAGAGTACTGAATAGAAATTCACAGTGAAAACTGTGACAATCCAAAAAGAATAGAAATGAAGAATAAAAGAATAAAATGTATATCTCTCAAGATTTTTTCTTTTGTTTCTTTCTTTAACTTGCTTTATATTGTTATTATTTATTCTGCTTCTAACCCCTGTTCTCATATTTTGTTTACTCCCCCATGTGCTACTAGAGCTATGGTTTTGTTGTCTATCTCCTCCCTAACCCCGCCCTAGCCATTAGTGTTGTCACCTTGTGTCTTGTTTGTAACCCCCTCGTTTACTGGTGTCAGGTGTTCCTCACCTCTCTGTGTATATATAGCCCAAAGTTTGAGTGTTTCCTTGTTAAGTCGTTTGTATCTTTGTGTAATATGTTTGTTGTGTGTGCTTCAAGTTATTTTTATGCTCTGTGTTTCATGTATTCAGGTCTGTTGTTATTTTTTAGTGCCACTTGTCAGTTCTTAAATGTTGTAGTTCCTGTTTTCTTAGTTAAGTTTATTCTGTGTAGTTTATCAGTCTTGTTTATTTGTTTTGCGTATACTTGTTTTTGCTTTCAGTTTTTTTTTTACTTTAGATTATTTTATTTTTGATTAACGTTATATCTGCATTCATGTCCGTCTACCTCAGTCCGTGACAATTATATATATTACCTTATATTATATTATCTCATGGGTTCTCTGAGTGAGTGCTCAGATGTGCCAAGATTGAGAAAATCAGGTACACTATGTATACCATTATAATATATAATATTATATTATATTATGGATACTATATTTTCTACCTACTTTTCTTTTTTTTTTTATCTAATTTAACTTTTTTCACATTTTCTTGACCATAACTCCATAATAGGCCTTGACCCATATAAGGGCCACAAGTGTAGATGATACCCTTTTTAATCAACAGTAAAATAAGTTAATAACAACATAAACTAAACGAAAATTTGGAGAACATAAAATACTGATCTGTTTTCAGGAAAATATTGACTTTCAGTTCAGAAATTTAGTTATGATTTTTATTCATTATATTTTGACAGACTTAAATAGAATAAATGGACAAAAATGCATGCCTGTTAAGGGGTTACGTCATCATATTTTGGTCTTAATGAAACAATATGTTGCTTTAAACAATAACAACAAAAAAAAAAACACTTTTACTTACGTGAAAAAGTAAACATTAGCATTTAAACATTTAAATTAAACTTTTTTTATTTTTTTTTTGCCAATAGCTAATTTACTAATAGCTAATTTAGACAGGTCTTCCCGTTTGTGGGCATCTAAGTAAACAAAAATGCAAAAAAAAAATTTGCACCAGGAGTGGCACAAAGTTATTCGAAAGCAGACTCGTGGAGGAGAACATGATTAAAAACAAGGGTTATTCCTGGTTTTTATAAAAAATTTATAAATATGATTTTTTTTTTTTTTTTTGCATTATTTGAGTTCTAAAAGTTCTGCATCTTTTTTTGTTATTTTAGCCATTTTTCATTTGCTGCAAATAAGGGCTCTAAATGACAATATTTTTTATTTGGTTTTTGGGAGAAATGTTATTCTTTCAAAGTCTAACAAGTCCTGGATACACATATCTCACCCGTAAACCGTTTGTTTCGGTTAGTTTTAATGTATTTCTTGCTGAATTTGAATCTTAAATGACTTAATTATCTAAACAACAAAAAGCTGTATTCACTATAAAACATATGAAGGAGTTCAATTAGTTAGCTAAAAATTATGAATTTATGTTCTCAATATATTTTGTTTACTTTGTTTTAATTTATCTTGGATGTCTATGTTGGTATTATGCTGTTTTTGGACATTAATAAAAAAAACTCGCTCCACACACGCTGCATCTGCATCTCTCTGCTGACGTGTAGCGGGGTCTGAGGGCCGTGCGCATGCGCAGAGGCAGCGCGAGGATGACGCTGCAGGCAGCGGCAGGGCTCGTGCTGGAGTTTGACGTGGCACTCTCAGTCCGCGGTGTCTGCCTCCCTCCGCTACTCCGCTACTCTCACCGACCGCTCTCCGCTCCACAGCCGCCCTCAGGTAAGTCCTTCTCTCTCCCGCTGAATCCACACAGACACACCGCCTCTCTGGAGAGCAGACTGTTCAGCGGTAGCGACTGACTGAAACAGGAGGAAAGTTTGCGGCGTGTTTTCTGTTTTCTTCCGAGGATCATAACAGACCACAACTCTGACTGGGGAACAGTTACACTTAACCCTAACTGACACCTGGATACAGACACTCACAGGTCTGAACCAATACAGGGTCTGATTAACACAGGTCAGGAGTCAGCTGTTATGTTTGTGTGTTGTCTGTTTTGTTATTGGAACATAAAGCTAGAGGCTGAACATTCACCTTTGACGTGGCAGCTGAGGGTAGAGGCTGATGATGCTCCTTCTCTGGGTGTTGAATCAGATCAGACCTACAGCAGGAATATGTCTATATATGACTAATAATTTAACATATTCTCATTCAAAGATACTCAGAGAAACTCTGACCTCTCAAAACAGGCCTTATTATAGGTTACTAAGTGTTCTGAGGCAGTCTGGAGTTTAAAACATCTGAACATCTGTGTAGGCCTGTACTGCCTACATACAGCTCTGGAAAAAAATTCCACTTTAGTTTCTGAATCAGTTTCTCAGATCTTGCCATTTATAGGTATATAGGTATATAGGTATATGTTTGAGTAAAATGAACAATGTTGTTTTATTCTACGAACTACAGCCAATATCTCTCCTAAATTCCAAATAAAAATATTGTGAAAATGGCTGAAATAACAAAAAAGATGCAGAGCTTTTAGAAATCAAACAACGCAAAGAAAACAAGTTCATATTCATAAAGTTTTAAGAGTTAGAAATCAATATTTGGTGGAATAACCCTGGTTTTTAATCACAGTTTTCATGCATCTTGGTACGTTCTCCTCCACCAGTCTTTCACACTGATTTTGGATAACTTTATGCCTTTACTCCTGGTGCAAAAATTCAACTAGTTCAGCTTGGTTTTATGGCTTGTGATCATACGTGTTCCTCTTGATTTTATTCCAAAGGTTTTCAATTTGGTAAAATCAAAGAAATTCATCAATTCTAAGTGGTCTCTTATTTTTTTACAGAGGTGTAGATCAGACTCAAAGGGCCAAAGCAACAGCTTTTTTTTGGCTTATTTGTTGATATGACTTCTGACTTCTGCAGCTAAAGGCCTTTGCAAGCAACAAGTAGGCCATGATTCTTTGTTTCTTTTGTTCTTTAAACAGCTGCTCAAGAAACAGACCATGATTAAACACAATACCCACACAAACACAGTATTGACAGACTGATCATTCAGAGTATACACAGAGTGCACCAATGAGTGTATTCTCTAATCTTATCATAGTTCATTGGTGAGGATTACCTCTTGCAGGTGACCTGCCATCAGAATGAGTTGCCATCAGATATTGTCTGAACAAAACTTAAAAGCTTCAGCAGGTTCTGATTTCCTAGTGCCTACAGAATAAACCTCTACTTATGCAAGATTATTGCAACTTCAGCATTGCAAAACAAGCACATCAACAGTAAAAGTATCTTAAGTATAGAGTTGTAGATGTTTATTTTGTTCCTTAGTATTTAAAAATGTACCAAGAGACCAGCAAATTTATGATTGTTTCAGTTTCAAACAGCATGGTTGGGTAAACACTTATCAAGTTCTGCTTGAATTAAACTTCAAAACTTAACACGTTTGCATTTGTTTACATAATTTAAACAATTAAAATAATATGTGGATAAATCATTGGAAATAAACATTTTTGCATATTGGTGTAACTTTAGTAAGTTTAGTATTCGGTGTACTTTTAAAAAAATAATAGTATTCAAATAATCAAACCAATGTAAAAACATGTCAGAGTTTTACACACCTTTATCTTGTGTATTGCTGCACCCTGATGAGATAATTAGTGATATAATGGTCATAAACACAGTGTGACATCAGACAGAGAGAAAACGTGAGATTATCTTTTTACATTGCGTATTTGGTGGTTGATATGGCAACAAATATAATACACATCATGTAACACAGAATTCACTATTTCAGAGGTTGGATGAGTTGGAACATCAGTATTGGTATGTCCTTAAGACTTTAATTACTATATTTGATATATGTCACTATATGTACAAGAATATTTGTGGACAACCCTACTAAAACATGTGTTTAGCTACTTTAGGTTGCACGCTTTGCTGTCAAAAATGTGCAAATGCACACAGACAGCTCGTTTAGTTACGAAATAGAATAGGAGTGTAGCAGATAAATACTGGGGGATCTATAAAGCCCCCCCAGTATTGAGCAGTGGAGCAGTGAGGAACTGAGTTGGACTTCATAATGCTCTTGTTGCTGAAAACAATCAGATCCTCACAGCAATGCTCTAACATTTAAAAGAGAGCCTTCCCTGGACAGACACAGTTACTTCAACAAAAGCAGAATACGCTATTTAAATAACCTTGATTAAATATACTGCAGTATATCTTCTCAAAAATGAAGAATACAGCTCTATGTGAAGGACCCACTGCAGTTAGTCAGTTTCTTAAAAATGTTGATTATATTTTAATATATGTACCTTTTGCATTGTGTGTTATTATTAAAAGATTTCTAAAATAAAATCATTATTTATGTTTTCAGAATCACTCCACACTCCACTGATATTCTTCCAACCTGGAATGAAAGAACTCTAACAGGACGATGAGCCAGCAGGGTTATGTCACAACACCTCCTTACTCCCAGGCCCAGCCGGGAATGGGGGGCTACCCCACTGGATTTGGGGCCCCTCCTCCACAGTCTCACTATGGACACTATGGAGCCCCACCCCAGTCCTTTGGTGCACAGCCTGCAGGTACATTAAAGTTTCCTTGGCCACATTGTGACGTTCAACTGACGAGTCTAGTCTTGTTCTTCTGTAGTAAATATAGCACAGAGCAGACTAACTTAAAGTGATGAGCACTAACTGTCTGCGGTTACTGTAGATATTTCAAAACTAAAATCTTAAGTGGTGCCAAATGAAGTTCTGTTAAATACCTTAATTCTCGACATGTTTAAACATGCATTTAGTTTTGGAGTTTCCTTTATTCTTCTTATGTTATACATATAAATATATGAAGCATATATACATATAATGTCAGTCTCTAACTTCTTTACAGGCCATTATGTCATTTACCCAAGTTTAAACTTATGAAAATCTAAATCTATACTACATAACCTACAGTGAATATGTATTTACTGTAATCACAGATATTTACTGCAGCTTCAAGCTGAACATTTCAATGTTGGTTTTTAGTAGTTAATTATGCCTTAAGTATGGTTTTCCTTAAGTATGGTGCAAATGTTGTGCTCTAGGTATGCTGAAGCCAGCAGCTTCGTCTCCCTCTGGGATGCCTCCACCACCTGTGTCCAGCCAGTACGGATCGTCCATTCAGCAAAATGGCGCACACCCTCAGAAGTAAGTTTGATTGGTTTCAGTTTCTAAAAGTAGGGCCAATTTGTCACTTGCATTTTATTTCCTATTTGGATTTTTATGGGAATTTTTTCATTTTATTCCCTCTGTATTTAATAAAATAACTATTAATTATTAAAGATGTCCATAGAATTGTTGAACTGCACCTATGTGCTGTCCAAACCTGAAGCAAGCAAATCTCGTGAGGATTGTTCTAATTTTCTGGCAGTGCACCATTTGGTTTTACAGTGTTTAAAAGAGATCTAAACGATCTAAAAGAAATCTCAGGGTTCATATTCGATCAAGTTTTCTTGGTCACACATCACATTATTATTATTTTTTTTTCAGATTAAAAAAAAGTTAGACACTAATTTTAGCCTTCATCTTGAAAGTTTTTTGTGTTTTGTGACTTTTATGTTGATACAATGGCCCAATCCCATTTGTTATTTGTACCCCTACCCTTGTTGTTGAGGAACAGAGTCACAAGGGGAAGTGGTGAAATCCTCCCCTTAAGAGTTGGCACAACCCTTAATGCGCACAAAACAGATATATAGCAGTGGGGGACTAAAGTTCAGCATCCTAGCTGCTAGTTAACTTAAGGGCATTGTTTGTCTTCAGTAAGGGGGCAGGTGGTGCAGCAATTAATTAGCATTACTGTCCATTCCTTAATTCCTTTTTAATGGGAAGCTGAAGTTAGATTTATTTGATTTTATTTTTCTGTTCCACCTTAAATGCTGCAGCCTCTGCTCTCTGTTACACCATTTATGGTGGAACAGGAAAGTTAGCTAACTAGTGAGCTAGCTAGTGAGACAAAATACTAGTGATTTTTTATGCTTGTTATGAACATAAAATATTGAAACTACACACTAAACTATGGTAAAAAAGTGGTTGTCATTTTAACAAGGAAAATGCTTAAATGTGTGGGTTTCTTTTATTGCTTGTGCCCTATTTTGCAGTTGATTCTAATATCCCTCTGTTTTGAGTGTGCCTCTAAAGAGCTAAGTTTGAAGGGCCATAAAACCCTAACATTTCCCCTTCCCCTCCAGTCTAACAAGAATCGTGGCCCCTACCCCTAGACATGCACAGGCAAAACAGAGGGGAATAGTGAAATGGGATTGGGCCAGTGTGTTTTTAAAAGTGACTAATTTGAACAAGGCTTGTTTATTTATTTGTATTATTGATTTATTTTGACATGGCCTGGTTTTCGTTTTGTAATAGTAACCCTTAGGTTCTTGTGGCGCTTGTATATGCAACTCTGTGTCGAGCTTGAAATAATTATTACTAAACAAATTAACAGTGGCAGTAAAACTGTATTTCACACTGTTATGGTTCAACTTTAGCAAATAATCTGCAGTTACATATGCATCCCAAACTGTGGGAGAAAATCTGAACAGATTATTATCCGTGGTCGATTACATCACTAGCCTTAATGTACATGAACAAAAACAGAAGCATGTCTGCATGTGTAGTAAGTGCAGGTGCCAAAGGAACATTTTTTTTTTGCATAATACAAAGTAATAGTGGTTTTACTGTATATATTATGCCTTTCATCTTATACCTGTAATTCATCTTTATTCCTTGATTCTACAGTTCTGTTCATGCATTGTTCCACATTGTAGAAATCATGAGGCCCTACAAAACAGTTTAATCCAAAAAAAAGATTGCTTTTGAGATTTTATTTGATTTGTATTTTTATTATTTTCTCTTCTTTATTAGGTTCCCTTCCCCTCCAGCAGTCTCTGCTCCTGCCATGACTGCGTATGGACAGCCCCCTCAGAGACCAGCCTACCCCAGCATGACTCAAGCCGCACCTCCTATGCAGCAGATGACCAATCAGATGGGTGCCATGAGCATTGGTGGATATGGTAGGTGTAAAAGGTCTTTACAGCTGTGTTTAGTGTTTAGTTCTTATAGTTTTTTTATACGGTGGGAATATATTGTTTTTATCAGCATGTTCTAATTTGGTTGTATTTTCTTCATCCAGGCCAAAGCCCCATACAGTCTCCACAGTCACCCACCAGTTCAGCAGCCTCACAACCTTTCCAGATGCCTTCACTACCAGCCATGGGACATCCACCCCTTTCTCCAGCAGGCCTTCAATCTCCTACAATGAGCCCGCCAATGTCCACCAATGGTTCAGCAGCTCCATCACCTTTCCAAATGTCTTCACCACCAACCATGGGGCATCCACCCGTTTCTCCAACAGGCTTTCAGCCCCCTGCCATGAGTGCATGTCCACCAATGGCAGCTGGACCACCCATGGGTGCTGCAGGAGCTCCACCAATGGGAATGCCTAACACACAGCCAGGCCTTCCTCCGACGGGTGGTGGTGGGTTTCAGCAGCAAACAGGACCTCAGGGATTTCCACAACAGCCAGGTAAGAGGGGGCATAAAATTTAAATTCTATAAAATATTCTACTTTACATAGTGTACAGTGTTAATAAGCGAATCTTTAGGCTTATCCTCAGGTACTCCACCTGTAGAGGTGAGCTTCAGCTAATAGTGTTGTTTGTTTCATTAGTGTGAATGTAATCTGTTACATAGACATCAGTAATAAACAGCTTTCTTAAAAAAATACTAGGGCTGCAGCTATTGATTAGTTTAATAATCATCTACTCTATTAACCCATAGGTACAGAGCCTCTGAAGGGACATGGTGTATTTTTTTACGTAAAAAAATAGTGAGCACCAGATACTAAGTGGTGAGTGCCACTATATGCCAAGTATATATATTTAAGTAAAACAAAAAACAAACTAAAAATGCACATACTAAAAAAACACACCATGTCCCTGGTAGGGTTGCAACGGTATGAGATTTTCACGGTATGATAACCGTCTCAGAAAATACCGTGGTATCACGGTTATCACGGTATCACAGTTTGTTACATATATTATTAAACTGACCCTTAAAGAAATTACAACAAAGGTTTTTTGTTCAATTAACTATTTACTGTAGAAACCTGGAACAATTATAATTTTAATGTCTCCTTAAAAAAAAAAAAACTGTACACCATTAGGTGAAGGAAACCAGGTTTTTGCACTACTCTTAAGGGCATTAAGAGTGTATATAAAAAAATATATATACAGTATATATATATATATATATATGTAAATATATATATATATATATATATATATATATATATATATACACACACACACATACACACACACCTTATACACATTACATGTACTCTAAGAAGTAAAGATCCTGTATTTAAAATATTCAGTACAATTATTTAAGTTTAAATTATTTAATATCTGATAAACTGAGCCTGGGTCAGTGTCTGATAAACAACTGTTGTAAACGTCCGTTTTACTGCCAAGTTGGTATATAACCAGATACTGCAGAAAGAGGGGATTTATTTCTGACATGATCCTCACAATAGAGATTTCTATTTTAATGCTTTCACACCGAGTTTGGTTTTAACATATGAAAAACAGGCACGTCAGAATTAGAAAATGAACGCATGTAAATGAATGGCGTCTTTCACATCCAGTCCGGCCAGGACCTTTACACGGACACGTGAATCCATCGTAGCACGCACTTCACGCCTGTACCTGCGTGCCCAAATTTCGGATAACTCAGCGCTTTTGCGGGCGCTTACCGCATGGATTGTGCACGACTACAAAGAGGTTTTATTTAGGTTCAGATTAAAATTATAAACTAAACACATACTTTGCGCTGCAGAGCGGGGTGGTGTTCTCGGAGATGGGAGAACAGGCGTATGTCCACCTTTAGCTGTGACTTTACGGCCACATTGATTACAAATCGGATAACCATCCTCGGGTGCGTTCGGCGGGTATCCGAAATAGTCCCACACTGCTGATTTTAGTTTAGCCTTTTTGTAGGTGGACGGAGATTTGTTTATTCTGATGCACTTTCTGCCGTTCTCACCGCTGTGTGCTGAGTAGCTGAAGCGGAGCAGAGTTGAGCGTGCGCGGGTGAGTTTCTCCGCTGGCATGCGTTTTACCGGTAATAAGCAAACACACACGGTATGATAACCGTGCATTTTAATACCATGGTATACCGTGAAACCGGTTACCGCTGCAACCCTAGTCCCTGGTGAGCACCAGATACAAAGTAGTAAGCACCACATACTAAGTGGTGAGCACCAGACACTAAGTGGTGAGCACCAGACACTAAGTGGTGAGAGCCACATATTAAGTGGTGAGCACCAGATATTACGTAAAAAAAAATACTAAAAATACACATACTAAAAAAAAAACACCATGTCCCTGCCCCACTTCATGTTAAATTTACATACTGCTGTGCCATGACTTTTTGTATGTCATTGTACACTGGTTGGAATGTGCTTTTTTCAGTAAACTGCTGTTGGTCAGATAAATAGAGCTAATAGAACACAGGTGACTTCCCTGTGAACTCATTCAGACATTGTATTGATTTGTTCAGTTTTACCAGTAGCTCACCTGATTTACTTTAATGGATGATTAATTAGATGAACTAGTTATCAAATGGTCACTATAAATACTGGCCATAATTAAGGAGAGTTTTTAAAGTGGTTAAGCTAACTTAAGTATAATCACTATATAATATTAATATACCAGTATTTACATCTTACCCCAATAAAAAGATTTGGTTACAATTGTTGCAGACGTCTAAGACTTGTACTTTTACTGGAAATTATTCAACAGTTTTATTGCAGAATTTGTACAGTTTTATACTGCTTTGTTTATTGTTTTTGCTGTAGCAGTAGTGTGGCTGTTCTCTAGTCCAATAATTTAGCTAGATGTGCCAAACTGCCTCTTCCTGTCACAGTACAGTAGTGGGTTCTGACCACATTAATCAGTGAAACTACAAAGAATTAATGATTATTACATAACTATCCAGAACTTGATAATTGAGATTTCTAAGAAGGAGTAGCATGATGATGCAGCAGGTGGAGTATGTGTATATGTAAAACACAGCTTCAAGGGCCTGAAAAAATGGGCTCCAGTCCCGAACAGATCAATCCTTAGTAACCGTGTGTAAGGCGTCCCAAATACACAGGGTAGGTAATGGGGGGTGGGCAATATTATTATTATTTTTAAATACACTACTGCAACAAAATAAAAATAAAATTGTATTATTGCATTTGATATGATATGGCACACCTCTAACTGAGATTTTAAAAAAGAAAATAATTTGATCAGATTTGTAACAGAAGTCAATGAATTAGAATGTCATGATACTAATATCTCCATATACACTCCAAAAATATCCATATATCCAGGATTAAAGTAAAATAAATGATACTGGACAGATATTATCTGTCTGTAGTAGATATATAATGGGAAATGAGAGCAGTGTTTTCTTTTGCTAAAATCAGCAAAAAAGTAGTACCCTGATGTGATAATTAGGGGTGGGTGATATGGCATGATATTTCAGAGTATAGTATAATTCACAATATTTAAAAATGTTTTTATTGCATACGATATGATATGGCACAAACTTAGTAGGTAAATTGGCTATGCTAATTTGTCACTAGGCATACAAATAGTGTGCAAGTGAATGGTGTGTGGTACCTTTACATGGATTGGCACCCACTGCACCCTTGACTAAGATAAATCTTTAAGAAGGGCATCTTGGAAAGTCAATGGCAACAGTTGACACATAGATTTGTACAGATGTTTTGTTCATTAAAATCTGTGAAAATCTTTGTGGTATGTAGTTTCCAGTCCCATTTCCACTCTCAGGGTTGCCAGGTATAGACAGCAGCACACAAACACTGTGCTGTAGCCATAGAAATTGGTGAGCTGGCTCTTTTTCTGCTGAACAGGTAATCACTGAGCTTCAGTAAGGTTGCTAACCATAGCTGGGTGATTTACCACCACAACTAGCATAGTAGAGACTTTGCATATGGCAAGAGTGAATGTGCAGAAAACTCTATCTAATGTTTGGAAATTGGACTCCTTTTGCCATTTAACACAATCGCTCGCATATATTACTGATTGTTCCTTTAAACCTACGTTTTGCTGTGGTTGCAGGGCCATATGGAGGGCAGATGCCAGGGTCACAGATGGCAGGGCCACAGGCAGGTGCTTTCCCAGGAGGCTTCCCTGGAGGACCTGCCAACATGGCAGGACCACCTCAGAAGAAACTGGACCCAGACTCCATACCCAGCACAGTAAGAGCAGAATCCTGCAGGAACACACTTCTGTTTAAAGTGCATGCATAAAAATATGACTATATTAAAAGCTGCACAAAGCTTGATTACAGTTGAAAAACATGATCACATGTCTGTTTTCTTTTCATAGTGTGTTATGTCTGATTCCTTATAAGCGATTCCTTTGTTGTAGTCGATTAGATATAACCTTGCTGTCAGTCAGAACCCTTGTCTCTCCATTTTTATTTTTCATGTTTTGGATAGTGTAAATAATGGATCAATATAAGTGCTCTAGAAATGCTTAACCCTTGTGTGGTGTTCATATTCTTGTTACTCGTTTACTTTGTTACTTGTATTTAATTCAGCAAAATTAAGCAATTTTACATTAAAATGCTTTACACATGCTTGCTTCACCTACATTGCAAGCAATATAAACAGCTAACATGGTTAATATTTGCCCTTTTCCTTTCTTATGTTACATTTCTTTTAAAAAGTGCTACTTTTTTTTATTAGTTTTTTAATAAAACATAAAAGAAAATGAATTAAACTCAAGATATGAGTAGACAATTTGTTTAGTTTCAAATTTACAAATGAAGCAATCTTTATTAGCCCTTGGCCAAACATACTGTATGTAATATAAATGTGTGTGTGTGTGTGTGGGTGTGGGGGGGGTAGGTGGGTGTACAGTGTGTGTTTTTTGAAAATGTGTTTTGATATATGTTTTTCACAAAAAATGAGCCAATGCCAATGAGTTTGAGTTAGAAAAAATATATTTTTTGTATCATTTGATGAAAAATGAAAACGGGTCCCACAGACCCGAACACCACACAAGGGTTAAATATGTATTCATTTTCTTCTATTGAAAGTTATGAAGGTTTTTTTTCTAAGAATTCACCATTATGAAAATGACATTACCTTTCTCTGTATAGACTCAAGTGATTGAAGATGACCAGGCTAAGAGAGGTGGTCAGCTCTACACCACAAACCTCAGGGGTCAGGTGCCTCCTTTGGTCACAACCAATTTCACAGTCCAAGATCAAGGTGAGTTTCGGAAAAAAAGTGATGCAGCAATTGAATTAGTTCTAACCCAGGGGTGTCAAACTATATATGCAAAAGGCTGGTGTGGCTGAGGGTTTCATTCTAAACAAGTAGCAGCTGCACTTCTGATTCCACTTTTTTATTTAGTTGGTCAGTCTGATCAAATGACATTCAGTTTATCTGCAACCAAACCTTTGCTGATAACATTTGACACCCCGTTCTAATCTGTTTTAGTTAATGCAAATGATTTAAATGAGATTTCTCATAAAAAAACAACTTTTGATCAATAAATAATAGCAATTGTTTTTTGTTGTTTCAGGAAACGCGAGTCCAAGATTCATGCGATGCACAACCTACTCATTCCCGTGCACCACTGACCTTGCCAAGCAGTGCCAAGTGCCACTGGCCACTATCATCAAACCTTTTGCCAAAGTTCCCCAAAATGAAGTATGTCATATATTTGTCTATATTTAAATCTTTCATCTAGATAGCCTGAATGATGCTATATATTACTAACATGTTATGTATGTGATTGACATTGTGAGTGCTTCAGTAATTGTGAAAAAAAATAAGCATTGTCAGCTTGTGGTGCAAGATATACAATACCAGTCAAAAGTTTGGACACACCTTAAATTCATCCGAACTATGAAGAAAAACTTATGGAATTATTTAGAAAACAAAAAAAGTGTTAAACCAGAATATGGTTTATATGTTAGATTATTCAAAGTAGGCACCTTGTTTAAATGACAGCTTTGTACATCTTGGCAATTTCAGTCAATTTTAAAAGGTAGTCCCCTGAAATAAGCTGTGCTGAACTTGTCAATAATTAATTACTTGAATTGTTTGCCCTCTTAATGTGTTTGAGAGCATCAGTTGTGTTGTGAAGAGGTTGGAATACAGTGAATAGTCCTATTCGAGTAATGATCTAATCCATATTATCTCAAAAACTACTCAACTGAGTAAAGAAAAAAGTTATGGCAATCAAAAAAAACCCAAAAACTTTTAAAATACCCTCAAGTGCAGTCTGAAAGATCTTTAAAAATGATATGATGAAACTGGCTCTCATCAGGACTGAGGGGAAGATCAAGGGTTTCCACTGTTGTACAAAAAAATTAATCAGAGCCATTAATCAGCCTTACAAACCACAAATTAAACAGCATCCCAGATAAGAGCCACCTAAACGCTTCACAGAGTATTATGGTTTAACACATTTAAGTTTACTACATGATTCTATAAAACACAGATGTTACACTTTTGTACATTAGTACACGGCTTAAGACAGCGTAACTGAGTTACCCTTTTATTTTTTGCACACTCATACACATACAACAGGTATAGCTCTATATTATAAATTAAGCCTGTCTGGGGTTACATATACGTTGACAAAAGTCAACTATAATTTAATTATTGTGAAAAAAATGGTCTCCCATTTTTTCACGGTAATGTCTTAAAGTAGTTCCTCTCTCCATGCCTCCAGCCCTTTTTGATTATGGATTATTTTATCAGCTATGTCTTCAAATCTCATCTGATGTTCTCTGACAAGGATTATATAACTTTTGCTTTTTATAGCCCTGTTCAACCCAATTGTTAAACCCCCCCTCAGATCTCTTTTGTGGTAAAAAGTGACTTTTAACTTTTAATATAATATTATATTTTGACATTGAATAGAACATGACATATCTTATACAACTATGCTCATGTCTTATTCTGTGTTTTTGTGTGACTAACTATTCTGAAGATCACATTTTAAAATATCAATCATAGTTAGTAAGACAATCTACAGTACAGCTTGTGCCTCTCCAGTAACCTTAATCACAACAAGTGTCAATTTATTGATATTGGGACTTATTATGTAAGTTACAAGCTTGCATGTTAAAAAACAGATAGTATGATGATCTTTTTGTCAAGGTCTATAAGTGTTGTGTGGTCCAGGGGTCTTTTTAGAGTCACTCTCACCATTCTGACTATGACAGCGCGAGGCTGTAGGTCCTTTTTAGGCAATGTTAGTGTACTTTCGCAAGAGGCTAATTAGCTTAAAGTTCAGTCTGTGGGGAACATTTTGGATGAGAGGTTTTAAAGCTCTCCCAATAAAAGCAGAGCTAAAACAGGACTGACTCAATCAACACCACTAAGAGACCAGGGGAAGAATATTCCAAAACTTGAATATAGGTATACAAAATAAATACAGTACATACTGCATGCTAATGCTTATAAATACTGACATTAGGGTTGTGACTGTACCACAGTGTTTCTTATGTATTCTGAACTTTTAACCAGTCAATGCAGGCATATGTAATCAAATCAAATCAAATCTTGTTTATTTATAAATAGGGCTTTTTACAACTGCTATCGTAGCAAAGCAGCTTTTCAGAAATGTGAAAGCAGCACAGAAAACAGACAAAACATACAACAAAGCAAAAGAGGCAAGAAAAACTCTTGGAGCTGGAGGAGAGACAAACCTGTGGAGCAATCAAGTCTCATATGTAACTTGAACTACAGTTGCATCTCAAAAAATTTAAATGTCTTTGAAAAGTTACTTTATTTTAGTAATTCTGTTCAAAATGTGTAACTCATATATTACACAAATGTATTAAACACAGAGTGATCTATTTTAAGCGTTTATTTTACTTATTGTTGATGATTATGGTTTACAGCCAATAAAAAATCCTGAAAGTCAGTATCTTAAAAAAAAAATTACATTTTGACAGTGTGGGCAGTGTGCCAAATACTGCTGGAAAATAAAATCCGCATCTCTATAGAAGTTGTCAGCCGAGGGAAGCATAAACAGGACTCTCCAAACCATCACTGACCATCAGTAAATTTTATATTTCATTTGAAAATCATGGGTGTACTACATTTGAACTGAATTACTTAAATAAAGTAACGTTTTTAATCTACTAACAAGGCTAACCTTTTTAATCTACTAACAAGGCATATATATAAGGGGATCCATCCTCCTTTGGTCATACAACTTAAATGTTTAAAAAGTCATTATACTGTACATCCACATAGGTCTGATATGTTCAGGGGAATAACCACACCAGCAGTGGAAGCAGCAAACAGCTAGTACAGTAAACCTGTAGAAATATTACAAAAGAGCAAAGTGGAAGTAAACAGAGATAACTGTGGAAACTGAAAAAGTAAAAAAGGCCAAGAAAACAGAGCTAGCAGCAAGGCAACACTACATACACAGTGTTAGTAAACCCTTTTCTCCTAACTCTTGTAAACATATGATTCAGGAAACTGTCAGAGTACATTACGAAGTCTCAGACCAATTCTGGCAAAGCATACTCTTTTTGATGAGGGCCATAGAAACTAATAAAAGCTAATAAATGTGCTCAGTTTATTTCTGGAGATTTTTTGTGGCTTCGGTCAGTCTAAGTTCCTTCACAGCCCTGACCAGAAATGTGCACTTCATGAAAAATACTTCAAAACAAATGAAGTAAAGTGGCTACCAGCTTTGTTTACAGCATGCCATCTACTTTTATTAGGCAGAGAACAGCTTCTTCCAATTAGTTGTGCATGTGCTTTGTAGGTTTGTGATGACTACTCAGTTAGCAGATATAAGAAACATATGGGTGAGGGGATATGCCTCATAGACTGCATTACAGACAGTAATATGTCATACACTGCATTATACTGTATGTAGTAACAGTAAGCACACAGAGCTCAACTGTCTTACAGTTCAGAAAGCTAATGATATCTCTCTGCTCTCTCTTTATTCTGCTAATGTCTAACAGACTCCTCTGTACGTGGTGAATCATGGAGAGGCAGGACCTATACGCTGCAACCGCTGTAAGGCCTACATGTGCCCCTTCATGCTCTTCATTGATGGAGGAAGACGCTACCAGTGCGCCTTCTGCAACTGTGTTAATGAAGGTCAGTCATCATGAGGTTTACATGGTTTTACAGTGTGCTGGTCAGACCTTGAGGATTGTATATTTTAATATGTTAGTTTCCTTGAAATTACCGTATTTTTCGGACTATAAGGCGCACTTAAAAACTTTTAATTTTCACAAAAATTGACAGTGCGTCTTATAATACGGTGCGCCTTTTGTATGGATTTTACTCGTCAGGTTGTAAGGAGCAGTAAACACACACTCCGTGCAGCGTTATAGAGAGTTTCAGTGCTATACAGAGTCCAGAGCCATGCAGCTCCGAGGCTGAGCAGCAATAGCATTAGCTAGATGCTAACCGCTAAGCTAGCTAGCTTATTCACTGAGATCAGTATTATCTAAATTTTACTCGTCAGGTTGTAAGGAGCAGTAAACACACACTCCGTGCAGCGTTATACAGAGTTTCAGTGCTATACAGAGTCCAGAGCCGTGCAGCTCCGAGGCTGGAGCAGCAAATAGCATTAGCTAGCTTATTCACTGTTCAGAGATCAGTATTATCTAAATTTTACCCGTCAGGTGTAAGGAGCAGTAAACACACACTCCGTGCAGAGCCGTGCCGCTCCGAGGCTGGAGCAGCAATAGCATTAGCTAGATGCTAACCGCTTAGCTAGCTAGCTTTTTCACTGTTCAGAGATCAGTATTTTCTAAATTTAGCACTTTTAATACTGCTGGAGCAGTATTATTAGAGTTAGATGCTAATCGCTAAGCGTTCACCGTTCAGAGGTGAGTTATCGGCCTGTAAGTCTGTGCTGCTTTGCCTGGCTAGCATTAGCTAGATGCTAAGAGCTAACTCTCTCAGAGGTGAGTTTTATCAGCCTGTAATCTGCTTGTTTACCGTGTTAAAACAAGCTACGGGGGACGAATCGCTAGCTAATATCTCACTGTCTTACCAGAACACGCAGGATTACTCAGTGTAACGCTGTCGTTTAAGTTTGGGTTAACTTTACTAGTTTAGGTGACTAGCTAGCGTGCTAGCGGATAGCTATGCTAACGCTGGTGCAGCAAGCCTTAGTGGACATCTGGAAATCTAAGCTTACTGTAAATAAACTGAAGCACGTTACTCACCCAAATAAACAGTTTTAAGGAGAGGAATCTGTGTAGATTAATATCCAGCACTCGTTTGACTTTGAAAAAGCTAGATTTGTATACTGAGACGCTCCACCGGCAAGCGACCACCCCTGTTGGGGGAAGGGAAACATGGCGCCACCCCTGTTCACTTTGATATAGGCACCCTTTCTAGTGTCACTTAACGCGCCTTATAATGCGATGCGCCCTATGTATGGAAAAATAGCAGAAAATAGACGTTCTTTGATAGTGCGTCTTATAATACGGTGCGCCTTATAGTCCGAAAAATACGGTACCTAAATATACATTTCAAATGGGTCTGTTTAAGGAGGTAAAAGGTGTCACAGTATGCATTTATTAAATATTATATGGTGATGTTTGATGTATAAATAGTGTGTGAGTTTAGCTGTGATAAAAAAAATACAACTCTTTATTTTGCATCAGAATGAAACATAAGAATACACTCACATTTTTTAAAAGAGTACTTACTTAGAGTAGTCAGTTGTATAGCAGTGTAGATTTACTGTCCTCTGAAAATAACTTAAAAAAAACAAGTGATTACACCTTACAGTGAACATGTCCAATTTATGTCCTTGTTCGACTTGTCCTGTTGTGATTGGGAAGCAGGGCTGTAAAATTTGGTGTTTTGGGAACTGAATTTTATGGACTATAAAGTGCTCCATATTATAAGGATGGTCTAATAATGAAGGTCTATTTTCTGGTCTATTTTTATACATAAGGGGCACCGGATTATGAGGCACATTTTAAGCAAAAATAGTAAGAAAAAAGGGTGCTGCCTGGTTTCTCTTCTAATGTAAACTGTAAATCTTAAACATTTTAGTCAAATGAGCGCTGTTTGTTAATTTAGACAGATTGTTCTTCTGAAAACTGTTTATTTGAGTAAGTAAAGTGCTTCCGTTTATGTACATTAAAATTAGAAGTTCAATATTTTCAACAGCTCAGTTAGCAGTAGCGCTACCCATACTTAGCAGCACTTAGCACTAGTAAATGCCGCCCAAAAGAGCTAGATTGAGGAACCCTGAGTATTGTGGTAAGCCAGGGCGCTATCAGCTTGCAGTTTGTCTCATGTAGCTTGTTTTAACACAGTAAACACGCAGGCTAGAGTCCAATATTTTTACCTCTGAACAGTGAAAGAGTTAGCGCTGCGGACTAGCGGCTAATGCTTATACTGCTCCTTTTGGGGAAAATTAAAGAATTTTAAGTACAATTCTATCATACTGGCCACTGAATATTCAACAAAGAATTCTCTGAGAAACAGAATTGTTGTTCTCCACAAAGATGCTAATAAAATATTTGCATAAATAATTGTGAGGAGTGTATACCCAATTTAGGGTTTAGGGTTTAGGGTTCAGGGTAGTAGCATTATTCCTGAAACTTACTGGAAGTGTTGCTCTCTTCTTAACATATTGTGCTGTTAGCATGCTAAAGAAACTGGAGCTGGATAACTGTTAGTCATGCAACTCAATTCTCTGGATTTGTCTTTCTTTAGTCTTACCAGTAAAAAACAAGCCAGTGTTTTTTTTTTTATTGTGATATGTGTTTATCTCAAGTTTGACACGTAGGTCTTAAAGACCAGAGATGACAAAAGCTAGCATCTGCTATTGTTAGCCTTTAGCCTAGCATAAAACTCTTTTTGGTCCCATGCCAAGATTGAGCTTCCTTTTTTGTGGACACTGTTAAAAGAAAAGCCATGGTCATGTGGTCTAGTTCATGTAGCAAGCGGGGATAATTAGGTGTGGAAACAATCACACATTTAGAGAAAAAAAAAACATTTTGATTTACTTTGTCAGACAGATTGTTAAAAAAAAGGTGCCTGTGCAGGAGGTTTTGCATGACGCAAGGAGTACTTACAGCACTCCAATGTATTCACAGCATTCGCATAAAACATGCTATCAACATACCCACACTACAGTAAAATAAGCTGCTCTAACCACACAAGCTCACTTGGACATTACCTGGACTTTGTGCTAGTTGGCTGGCAGGATAAAGTCCGGCTAATGTCTGCTGTAATTGATCCGGACATTTATCTTCACACATGCATGGAGACCTTTTGAACTACTTGCATGTCTAAAAAGGGCTTAGCAGAGTCTGGAGGTAAATGTTGTGGGTGTAAATCTAAAAAGTTAAAAATGTTACAGATGTTTATACTGAATATTATTTTACATAAAGAGACAATATTTGGTGTTCACAGTCTATCGCTTTCATGTACAGAACTGTCATTGTTCAATTAAGCCAAGGAAAATAAAATTAGACACAATTTCCGTCTATGAATGGAAGGATTGAATGGTACCGGTACATTTTGAAACAGTTTACATACTGAATCACACACTTTTAAGAAGCATTTCATGGATAAATACTGTGAAAGAGTGGAACAAATGCATGCTTCCATGAAGTTGTAGTTTTTCTGCAGGCAAATTAAGAAGTAATCTATTTACTGTTCCTTTTTTCTAGTTCCTGTCCAGTATTTCCAGCATCTGGACCATATGGGCCGAAGAGTGGACCTATACGAAAGGCCAGAGCTGTCCCTAGGCTCCTATGAGTTCACTGCTACACTGGATTACTGCAAGGTAATGCTCTATTTACAGCCCTCTGTAAACAATACATTACACATGAGCTCAGTCCCTGAACTTATTGACATTATTTACTTTATTTACATTATTGACTGACAGTATGTATTATTACAGTGTTAATGTGATTGTAAGAATCAGTACAGGGTAAAAAGTGTCAAAATATTACCACGGTGTCCGGTATTACCGGGGGCAGGGATTTGCATAAGCTGTGCAAGTCCTGTGTTTATATGGATACAATACCATCAAATTCTTTTTAACATAAAAAATTATATAATACAACATTCAATTTGTTTACAGACTAGGTGCACACTGCATACACTGAAAATAAGAATGATAGAGTGACTTGAAAGACAGAGCACAGAAGAGTGCAGGCTGACCACTAACACCATCTAAACCACCATCTGTGTGACCATGTTCCAGCTAAATGAGGCTCAAAGCACACACATCTAGAAGATTAAGCTTCAAACCTATATTAGCAACAGAGCAGAAATTTGTTTACAACGTAACACAATGCACGTTTCCTTAAAAAAGAGTTCAGTCCCCTGCAATTAAAGGTAATTACCAAAAAATATTGTAAAAATTATTGTAAAAAAATGCTCAGTTTGGCTTCAACATCTTAAATAACCAAGTAAAAACATTAAATAGCCCGGAAATGGTAAATGGCATAAATAACAGAACACACTTGCAATCGTCAGTCTCTACGATGCACATCGCTACATTTTTTAATCGCGATGCATTATGGCCACGATGTATCATTACACCCCTATTACAGTGATATATGTATCATACCACCCAACCTTAATACAGGGTATATTTTAAAATAGAATCCTTTGTAGTATGAGAAAACAAATACATTAAGCAATTAGAGTAAATTTGTCCAATGTTTATAGTGCATTAAAGCTGATATTAATCGGTAAGCATCAACAAATGAGATTCAGTCCAGAAAACATCTGAGAAAACAATGTCATAGTCTTTGATTCTGCTGCAAGGGGTCAGCATACCCCAGGAGGCAACCGAGAGAACTTTGTTTCTTGGCAGTCGTTTCGCATTTTTCATTCAAAGATGGGTGATTAAATCCCGGACCCAAACACTGTACGAGTCCTGCAGCAGTCTGAAGACAAAGGATTATTTTCAGAAAGAATGTTCTCGGCATCAAATTGCAAGTCATTATACAAAGGCCAGACACAGTGAGAAATTCCTCTGTTGGGAAAATATTTGTTAGTCGAGTAAACTTCTGGGAACTAATAGCCATAATATTGAAAATGAATACAGTGTAATTATTAAAAATTGCTAAATTGCATTATAAAATGTATGCCAACCACAGAGAACTCAGCAGCAGACCTTGGTAAGATCTCAGTAATGGCCAAAAGTTTGGACATCATTGTTAGAGAGCCTTTCTGTTTTCTAGTTGTCTCTGCTGCTGTTTATTAATGCTTAGGATTCTACTCATGGCCTGTATTAAACACAAGATTCAGAGGTGTTGCCTGCTGCACATTGTTAATTACATGGAAACTAAACACTGAGCACTTAGTCTGGCTTCTTCTGCCCTCCAGCTGGTAAAAAAAGATGAGTGATTGAATAAAAAGGTTTTATGCCTTCAATAATTTCTGAATAACTTGTTTATACATAATAATTGCTATCAGTTTTTTGTATGAATAGTTCTGTAAATGAGGCAGACACTCCAGAAACAGTAGCAATGGAAATATGGATATAAAACATAAAAATATATTAATTGCAGCCAAGGCTGTGTTCACGTTACCTGGCTAAAGTGCCAAAATCTTGTCCTTTTGTGATGTACACAAAATATTTTGCCTTAATGTGACACACATATAGTTTTTTCAGGACTATTTGGACATGTCAGTACATTTTCAAAATCAGATTTGAGCCACTTTCATATGTGGTCATAGATTTTTTTCTGGCTAAAAGTAAAAGTGTCTAAAAGTAAATGTTTCCCATTGGTTAAAGGGAGTCAAATTCTGATAGGTTGTCAGAATTCAGCACAACAACGGTAGCACAGCAAAACAACTGAGTTGATGCATGTTGCATTAATATATTTTAATAATATTTTTTCATACTTTCTTTGTTTCAGAACAATAAGCCTCCCAATCCTCCAGCTTACATCTTCATGATCGATGTCTCCTACAACAACATAAAGAGCGGACTTGTCAAACTGATATGCGAGGAACTGAAGACGCTGCTGGATCGACTTCCTAAGTGAGTGAGGAGGCTTCTTAAAACCATATGCAATTATTTAGTAAACAGAAAAGTGTTCAACTATCAAGAATATGTTTTTATGTTAGATTATTTTAAATAAGCACCTCTTGCTTAGATGACAGTTTTCACATCTTGGCTGTCAGCTGTTTTTCAGTCAGCTTTATGAGGTAGAGTCACCTGGAATTAACAACTTTAAGTTAACAGCTGTGCTGAATTTGCCTCTTAATGTGTTTGAGAGCATCAGTTGTAAAGTTGGGAAGTGGTAGAGTTGGTATACAGGGAACAGCTCTATTTGAGTAATGTTCTAATCATTATCATGGCAAGAACTACTTAACTAATAAAAAAAATAAAGATCAGTGAAGATCAATAAATCTGAAAAGTTTCAAGAACTTTGAAAGTATCAAAGTGCAGTCACAAAGACCTTCAAAAACTTTACGATGAACCATATTTTCCATAGCTTTTCCTGTGATTCCAATCATTTTTCTAATCTTGCTGAAAGATTTATAACCCTTATAGGACAATACATTTTTATGGATGTGTGAGAACAGTATATTAAAGGTTATTCTGTATATCAATTAGATATATTTGATAGAATGGCACATCTAACATAAAAATCTCTCAGGGGGGCACTTTTTTCCTCTTTTTTTCAAGGATTTTTTTTGTTTAAGGCATCGCTTATGCAATCATCAGGTAACATTTTAGAGGACAGTTCAGCAGTCGTGGGTGACTTACAGGGTCTTTAGAGCTGAGACGGCCCTCACCATTTTGTCATCACGTCTCAGGTGGAACATGTGCACGTCTCAGCTGCCGTCAGCTCGGAATGCAACCCAATCCTGCCGAAAACGGCCCCCAATTCCATGCCAAATATGGTCACAGAAAAAAAAAAGAGGGGGGGAACCAGGAACAACAAAAGCTCAATGTTGCTAAGTATTCCAATATCTCATCATTTGAAAATTCCTGCCTGCAAGGTTTTGTGTGGGAGCTGCAGGAGGAAGGTCAGAGCTTGTTATGGTGCTGACTGCAGTCCTGTACTCAATCCAACTCTCTGAAAGCTCCATTGAGCACATGGCTCCTATCTGTTCTATTTTTTTTGACCTGCAGAAAAAGGTGGATTTGATTTGATTTACCACCTACAGCTCATGCACCTCTCTCCTACAAAATTCCATTCTGCTTCTTCACCAGCTCCTGTGGGTATGTCCATGTTTGTTTGGAAAACTGACCTCACCTCGCAAGCACTCTGGTAGTACACTCCAAATAAGCCTGCGGTATTAAATCTGATTTCTCCCCTCTGTTCCTGGCTTCGCTCACCAGAGTGCTTGTGCTTAATGAAAACCACATTGGACACCCAGCGTTTTTATATGGCTCACTCTACCGCTCAGCGCCCTCCTCGTGCAGAGAAGCGAACTTTTCAACGTTCAGGCAGCTGGTAGCTGAACCCAGTGGTACATTTTTATGTCAGCAGTTTCATTTTTCATCAGAGCTCAAGCCTAAAATCCTGAGCCAATCTGATAGAGCTAATAGTCTGTTTTTGGAGAGATATTGGTTTTGAATCTGTACTTTGTACAGATAATGACAGTTGGCATTTAGACTCTGAATGATTTAAGTCAGCGGCTTCAAATCTTTTACAATATTTTTTACAGACTTTTTGGCCAGTGAGGACTACAAATCCCATATATGCACTATGGAGCAGTTTCCCAGACAGTGATTAAGGCCAGTCTTGGACTACACATCATTTTGAATGGAGATTTTCCATTGAAAGAAAAATATATTCTACGACTAGGCTTAATTCCTGTCCGTCCAAATGTTTGTGGACACTCCTAAGGAGTTTCACATTTTTCACGTTTCCTGAAACTTTTATGTAATTCTAATTTAAAAACTATCAAAAGTACACTGAGATATTATAATAGTTTTAAAATACAGTTTGCAATGTGTATCACACTACACTTTATATTGCCTTTTTCTATTCAGTTGATACATTCCTGGATGTTAACCTTCATTTATTGTAGACTACAATTCCAAGATATACACTATTGGGCAATTTCCCAGACAGGGATTACACATATTCTTGAACTGTACAGCATTTTAAATAGAGTTTTTTTATTGAAAGAAAAATGTAGTCTATAATTAGTAGTAATTCCTGTAAACTGAAACATGAAAAAAACCTGAAAACTATTTTATGTGTCCAATGTTTAGACACACAGGTGCTACTTTAAGCTACTTCAAATTGCACTAATTGCTCATATAGATGTGCAGACAACACACAACCACACAACCAGACACTGCCTGAGTTTGTCTTGTCACTGTACAAATATATTGACTCTCTAGAGCAGATAAAATAAATGTATTAAGCATTGAAAACTGGAGCAGAACTGTGTTCTTTAATATAAAGATGCTCCATCCTATATTTTGAAGATAAGTTGTGGTTGAGGCGGGGTGGTGATCATCCAACACCCTGATCTTAGTAATTCTCTGTCGACGAATTCAATAAAATCCTCACAACAATGCTCCTAAATCTTCTACAAAGCTTTTCCTGGACAATAGAGACAGTAAAACCAGCAAAAATAGGATGAACTTTTTTTTATACCCTTGATTATTGATGAAACAAAGAACATGTTGATGTGTGATAAAATGTGTCATCATTATAAAGTTATATACCTTTAATCTTCTGCTAATTTTTTTGGTAACCGACGTTTTGATTCACTATATTTTGTCGGGAAAGGGAAAGAGAAATGTTGGGCTAAAAAGTCCTTTAGAGTTCATTGTTCATTCACTAGTTTGCTTTTTAAGTTTTCATCCACAAATCTCTCTAAACATGCTTTTTTTTTAGCATTTCATAGTTTTGATTTTTACATTAAAGGGTTAAGGAAAATGCAAAACTAAGAAAGCTCACAGAATTAGAGCTTTGTACTGCTCACCATGGCTGCTTCACACCAGCAGCCTGAATGAATCAGTTAAATTTATGCTGCACATTTAGTGCCTGCAAAAAAAAAAAATACACTTTGAAGCAGTCGTCCACTATAATGCACTGGTTTTATACTGTTTCCCTCTGGTTGGAACTGTGTGTGTACTTTTGACTTTTGCTCTCTTACTCAGCCTAACGATAAGCTAAGATGATAAGATAAGATCCTTAATTGAAAACAGAAGTGCCTTCTTCTCCCACTCAGCGTTTTTGCTTTTCCGAAGCATTCTTTCTCTCTGCTTGAATGCTTCAACACAAACTCTGCATCAAGCTGTCTCTTCTCAAGACATATGAGCTTTTTCCCCTCCCGTTACCGTATCATTTAAAACTATAAACACAACTCTGTTCCTGCTTTCTAAAGCAGTATGAGCATGCTGTGTTAATGGTGCGTTTAATTAGGACAGGGGCACAGAATGAGCTGCATAAGCTAGAATTACCTCACTCACTATGTCTGACTTTTGTAAAAGCTTTTTTAAAACGGTTGTTTTAGCACAAGGAATGTGTTCCTGGCCATGTTGGCTTATGTTAGCTCCGACAATGATTTATGCTGGGGAAGTGGCTCTCGGCACTACAAATACACAATGCTGGCTGAACTGGCCTTCGTAGGAGAGAACACATTTCTTATGATGTAAACTCGACCATGACTTCCAATCTGATACGGCACTGACTAAACTTTGTTGGTTTGGCGGCCCAGTCTGCCTCACTGTGTCCACTGTTTTCTTTTTGATGAACTCATCTGAAGTTGCTTTTCTGTATGAGGTCCTAAAAGCATCATTACACTACTTCACAGAGTTTTACTTGGAATTATAAAGAGGAACTCTTATTAAAATACCCATTAAACTTCAGGAGCTGGTTTCCCAAACAGGGATTAGGCCTAGTACTGAATGGAGATTAAATCAATTAAAGGGAAAATATAGTCTACAACTAGACTTAAAGGAGAACTCCTGTTTAAAATTGACTTTCGGTGTAGCAAAACCTGAACTTTTTACACCGTTATCCAGACTCAAAGAAGCTCCACACCTCTTTGGTAGAATCTGGAGAGCCCTGATCATTTCCAATCGAGGCGTTAATATATTAAAAAGTGTATAAGATGTTTACATCCCATAATGCTAGCTTCAGCTCCGAGCACCACCAGTTGTGCTCTCTCAGGGCTCTGATAGCTGATGGCAAGCAACATAAACAGGATTCGAACCATTGATGTATTTCCTTAAACTTTTACTGTACATTGTTTGCACAATTCAGTGATTACATTAAAACCATTCAAATTCTTGTGGTTCATGTTTCAAGCAAGCATGAGGATCTTAGCAACTTTTGTAATGGCTAGCAAAAAATACACATTAATCTAATATATAGCATATAGTCGCATGCACTTATTACTATACATTACTACATGTACTAATATGTGTGTTTGTTTTGTTATTATAGAGAGGAAGGAACCGAGAGTTCAGCCATCAGGGTGGGCTTTGTCACCTACAACAAGATCCTGCATTTCTACAACGTGAAGAGTGCGCTGGCTCAGCCCCAGATGATGGTGGTCTCAGATGTGGCAGAGATGTTTGTGCCTCTGCTGGATGGATTCCTTGTAAACTTTCAGGAATCACGAGCTGTCATTAATAAGTAAGATTTTAATTTATTATTAAATCATTATTTTATTGTACCTGCATTCTGCATTTAGAAGTTCTGATAACATTAGACGTCTAATTTTGTTAATGTTTTCTTTTGTAGTCTGTTAGACCAAATTCCAGATATGTTTGGTGATACCAATGAGAGTGAGACCGTTTTCGCCCCAGTTGTCCAAGCAGGTGTGGAGGCTCTGAAGGTAATGCAAGATGATATATTAATTTTCTGGTAACCAAATAGTTTTGAACTACTTGCTCCATATTGCAATATTATTTAATAGAATGCTTTACAAGGCTGCGAAGTTGTCACAGATTTTGGCTTTTTTTTACATTAAATAAAACAGCAAAATTTGTCAAATTGTGTAAATAAAGTTAGCGGTTCATGTAGTCATTTTGTAGAATCAATAAATCATTTGAATAGAACCTGTCTGATAACATTAAGTAGCTTAAAGCTATCAAAAAGATCACTGAAGAAATTCAAAAACAGATGAGAAAACAAATTCACTTACTATTAGTCTGGAAAAAGGTTACAAAGTCATTTCTCACATTTGTCAACAAACGTTGTGATTATCCTCAGAACATTGGGAAAATATTCTGTAGACTGTATAGACAAAAGTGGAACTTTTTGGAAAGGTGTGTGTACCGTTACACGTTGAGTAAAATTAAGACAGCATTTCAGAAAAAGAAAAATCATACTGAATGTAAAACATGGTGGTGGTAGTGTAATGGTCTGGGGCTTATTTGCTACTTCAAGACCTGGACAACTTGCTGTAATTGGTGGAACCCTGCCTTCTGCTCTCTACCAGAAAATCTAGAAAGAGAATATCCGGCCATTAGTTTGTGACCTTAAGCTCAAGTATACTTGGGTTCTGCAGCAGGACAATGATCCAAAGCACACAAACAAAAATAATGAAGGTTTTGGAGTGGCCTAGTCAAACTTTGATTGAGATACTTAAACAGGCCGATCTTGCTTACAAATCATCTAATGTGGCTGAATTAAAACAATTCTGCTAAATTTCTCCACAGAGATGAAAAAGACTCATTGGCATTTATTGCAATGTTGATTGCAATTGCAGTTGATTGCAATTGTTGCCACCAAGGGTGGCACAACCAAGTTATTAGGTTTAGGGGGAAACACTTTTTTGCATAGGGCTAGGTTGGTGAAATTATCATTTACAAACTGCTTTTTATGTTTACTCTTGTTATCTTTGTCTGATATTAAAATGTGCTTGTAAATCTAAACAAATAAAGGTATGATAAGCAAAAAAAAAAAAATCTATAGGGGCAAATACTTTTTCACAGCACTGTATATAAGTCTATTATTAGTGGAGAACATTTACTCAGTTTCACATTTATTAATTTTACAGTGTAGTGACTCACTGATCCCCCCCCAAACTTTATAAAAAATTAATACCTGTTAATCACTCTGCACATTTTCTGCACATACATAAGAGTTTTATCATTGATCGTGTTCAAACCCTCTGTCCACTCAGGCGGCCGAGTGCAGCGGCAAGCTTTTCATCTTCCACTCCTCACTGCCTACCGCCGAGGCTCCGGGCAAGCTGAAGAACCGAGATGACCGGAAGCTTGTGAACACTGAGAAAGAAAAGGTGGGCTGCTCCTTCATTCAGTGTTATTTCCTTTATATTTTATATTTTCACTTTAAACATGTAGAGAAATCCACAGGGAGAAAGCAGAGATGATGAAATGTGATAAATTGTGAATGTAATATGTTTTTTGTTTGTGTGTTTACAGACTCTGTTTCAGCCACAGCGGGGTGTGTACGAGCAGCTGACCAAAGACTGTGTTGGCCAGGGTTGTTCTGTGGACCTGTTTGTGTTTCCTAATCAGTACATGGACATCGCCACTATGGGAAACATCTCAACACACACTGGTGGCTCTGTGTACAAATACAGCAACTTCCAGGTGTGTGTTAGGCCTGAACCTGATCTATCAGTTTGTCAGAATGATATACTAGTGCATCTCAAAAAAATTAGAACATGACTGAAAAGTTTTCGATGATATTCTATTTTTTAAGATGCACTTGTATGGTAGGTCAATGTTAATCCAACTCTGTTCTTCAGTTTAACACATGAAGTCCCTAAGTGATGTACTGAATTTTCTGAGTGCATCAGAGGACAGTGTGTGAATGTGTGATCATGTGACCTTATTTACAGAATTCTGCTGTTGCTGGGTTAGTGCTTGGCAAACAAGCAACTCATTTTAAAAGTGTATTTTTATGTATTTTATTATTTATTCAGGCTGAACAAGTTAAACAAAATAAAATCACTTTTGCCTCTAAAGATTTTTTATATCTAAAGAAAATTTTAGTTTAGTAAGGTTTAGTTAGTTTTTATAAAAAAAAGCTGTATTGCATCTTGCATTAATGCAAGCAAATCACTAACAGAAGTTTCTAAACTATTGAATTACTGCCCCCTTGTGGTCATCTTCACGCCTGTATCTCTTGCTCCCAGATTCAGGTAGATGGTGAACATTTCCTCACTGATCTAAGGCGAGACGTGGAGAGGTCCATTGGATTTGATGCCATCATGAGGGTCCGCACAAGCACAGGTAATACTGACACTGACAATAAACAGCTTAACAAAACAGTAATGGACCACTTTGGATCGTTGTGTGTTAGCAGTGGAGCAGAGTAACCATATAGTAGAAACAATAAGTGATTCCTACTTTTTTGCCATTTAGATCCCAATAAAAAAAACTAAAATTAATACAATTAAATATTTTTTTTATTTTATTTTTTTATTTGTAATGGACACATTTAAATTAAAATAAACTGTATTGCTATTGCTTTCAGTGTATGCAGTAGTTTGAACATCTTCCATCACACTCACTCTCCCCTTGTTTCAGGTTTCAGGGCTACAGATATCTTTGGTGCTATCTACATGAACAACACCACAGATATAGAGATGGCTGCTGTGGATTGTGATAAGGCTGTTACAGTGGAGTTTAAACACGATGACACGCTCAGTGAGGAGTCTGGAGCACTAATACAGGTAAGTCTGGCTAAAGATATACCACTTGACAATAACCTTTGTCTTCCAATACACGACTCAGAATTGCATGTAATGTTTTATATTTATTATTTTTTTAAAATCTGATTACTTTAAATAAAAAAATGTTAATCTCTACCACACATTCTGGACACATAAGGAAACCACAAGACAGATAAAAGAAAAACAGAGAAAACAGAATGTTACTAGCCTGGTCAATTTCAACAACTCGAAAACTGTGATATTATGCAAAGGGAACTAAATGATGCCTAATAATTTGACCAAATGATGTTGAAAGTTTGGCTACGTTCACATTACCAGGCTGAGGTGACTCAAACCTGATTTTTTTTTTTTTTTTCCAGATTTTTTATTACTATGAACATGCCAAATGAGATTTTTTCAAATCAGATTTGTGTAACTTTCATATGTGTTCCTAACTTAGATACATATCCGATCCATGGACATGTGACTTGAATGTGAATGGTAAAATCAGAATTCATGCGTCTATTTGCTTCTGAGGCATGCGTTAGGGGCTTCTCTCTCATACTCCCACATTTCTTTGGGCCAAACATGTAGATGCTAATTGTAAACTCTTTTCTAAACGAAGATAGCTTTATTATTATGTTTTATGGTTTTATAATGTAAGAACATGCATTTAAAAAATGGGTTCATTTACTGTTACCCCTATGACAGCTTTCAAATATTAAGAAAAGCTGACTTGTTCCAATTAATACATTAAAATGACCTGTTTCTGAGGATTTATGAGTGTGTTCATTGTCAGTAATCTTATTAATTACATTTGTTTTTTTTGGACAGTTTGCTTATTCATAAAAAAAAATCCAGTGTAAGTTTTGCTCACCTGTGTGTTTGTGTCTTGCTGGCAGTGTGCTCTGCTGTACACCTCTATCAGTGGTCAGAGGCGGCTGCGGATCCACAACCTCAGTCTAAACTGTAGCTCTCAGCTCTCTGAGCTCTACAAGAGCTGCGAGACGGACGCACTCATCAACTTCTTCGCTAAGTCAGGTAAAGCGTTTGATTGTCCACTTTAAATATTATTACTGCATGTAAAGGACATCATTCCTTCAAACTTTTAATGTTATTTTTTTCTCTCTGGAAAAACTTGAAATGACATGTTTGTGTATGTGTGGATTATTACTCAGAACCTGTTTATTTATTTCATTGTGTAACCGTTACTTTGTTTCTACAGCATACAATGCAGTGCTGAACCAGCCTGTGAAGACAGTGAGGGAGATTCTGGTGAAGCAGACGGCTCACATGCTGGCCTGCTACAGGAAGCACTGTGCCAGCCCCTCTGCAGCCAGTCAGGTCTGACAACACCAGCATAATTAAATAGTTATATAGCATCATAACTACTCAATCTACTTAACCCTTTCAGACCTGAATTATCTCCAGTGATGGGGGAAAAAAATAATTTTTGGCTTTATTGCACAGAGAAAAAGATTCTACTATAAAATCCATAAAACAATATTTAAATATTTATTATTTTTTTATTTCCATTGCATTGGAAGCCTATGTGTAATAATTTGTATGTCATATTATTATAGGGGTGGGCAATATGGCCCTTAAATAATATCACAATATTTCATGGTATTTCGTGATAATGATACTCTTGGCGATATGAAAAAACACTGAATTACACATTTTTTTTCAAGAATACATTAGAAAATACTTAATTTTATTATTGCATAGGATATGATATGGCACATCCATAACTGAGAATGTCATGATATTAATAATGCACTCCGAAAATCTCCATATATCCAGGATTAAAGTAAAATGAAGGCTACTGGACAGATACAATCTGTCTATAGCAGATATATAATGGGAAATGAGAACAGTATGAATTTTTCATTTGCTAAAACAGCAAAAAAGTATTACCCTGATGTGATAATTAGGGGTGGTACGATATTTCAGGGTATAATCTCGTCCCGACATTCAAAAATGTTGGCGATATTATTACGTACGATACGATATGGCACACCCCTACTTCATATTGATCTTTTTATTTCATGAACCACCCATAAACTGTGCAGTAGGTGGGGGGCAAGTACTGTTTCATTGGTGGACAACAGCTCTTAAAAAGTGGTACGTGCAACAAAAGATCTTATAATTAAGAAAATAAATGATGTCACTAGTAATGGATGTAGGGTCTGGAAGGGATAAACTCCCCAGATAGCATGAAAATCTGCAAAGCTTCAGCACTGGGCTTTGGTTGTGTATAAAATAAGTCATGCTTGAAAGTTGGGTGATTTATAAATCTATCTAGAACATCTTTAAGCACAACTATTACTGTTATTACAACTATTCAGTAGTGCATCTAGGTGATTCTTCACAGCATTTCAATTTACAGAGGGTAAATTATAGTGTTTGAATCCCCTTTAACATCCTTCTGCTATTGTCTGCAGCTGATCCTGCCTGATGCTATGAAGGTGTTCCCAGTCTACATGAACAGTCTGATGAAGTCTCCAGTGCTGGTGGGCAGCACAGAGCTCTCCACAGATGACCGGGCCTTCCACAGACTCAGTGTGATGTCTCTGGGAGTGGAGGAGAGCCAGATCCTCATGTACCCTCGTCTCATTCCAGTGGTGAGAACACTTCTTATTCTTTTTCCTTGTTTTAGAAAAAAAGTACAATGGCTTGCAAAAGTATTCATACCATGTATTGTTGTATATTTTTGTTTCACTTCACAATTATGTGCTACTTTGTGTCGGTCTATCACAAAAAAATTAAATGAAATAGATTTAAGTTTGTGGTTGTAATGTGGCAAAATGTGAAAAAGTTGAAGGGGTATGAATTCTAAAACATAAAAGCGGAGCCAAATACTGACATGTTACAACTGACACATTTCTTAAGGCTTGGTTTACTCTTTTTAAAACCCCTGGTTTCAGAAGAAACAATAAATAAGAATGTGTATGTATGTATGTAAATAGAGCATGTGAATGCTATATATACATATAGTTGAAACAACCATTGCACTCTAACAATGCAGAGTTTGAGAGAATGATATAATATCCTAATCTAAATATGTTAAATAAATTCTTAGAAAGGCCTATTCAGGTTACATTGTTTTTCAATAAATGTTCTGGCATCTATCACACCTTTACTCTGATAACAAATTAAAACTTCCTCTTTCTGTACAATGTGTCCCACCTATAAAAGAACAAATTATTCTGCAGTTTGTTTTCTTTGGCTGAAGAATTCAGAACCAAATGTTCTTCAAAACATAACCGTTCACTGACAGAATTCACTAGCTGCCCTGTTTCAGGATAATACAGTTTCCAAATACATGACCGAATCCAAGAATCTGTAAACCACTGTTGGAGTATTCAGTGGGATGAAGTACAGTGTATTTGATCACAGTTCGTCTTGTTTTCTGTTCTCAGCACTCCATGGATGTGTCCAGTGAGGTGGTTCCGGTTGCAGTGCGCTGCTCTGAGGAGCGTCTGAGTGAGACGGGAGTGTTCCTGCTGGAGAACGGCCAGTCTCTGTTCCTGTGGCTCGGCCAGGCCTGCCCTCCTGAACTCGTCCAGAACCTCTTCAATGTGCCGTCTCTGGCCCACCTCAGCGCTGACATGGTCAGAGACAGAACACACACACACTCATATACACTTTTAAACACATTCTCACACCATATTCACACCTGTCTGTTCAGAATAAAGATTATTAATGCTTTAAACGGCAGGCTATTTATTGAGTTATTAGTCGTAAAGGTTAAAAAACGAATATATAATTACATTGCATTAAGGTTTAATAAATATAATGAAATTATGTTTTCATCATTTAACATGTTTTACTGATCTAAATTATTCCAGGCTTGTTTATTGATATAGTATAAAGTCTAACCCAAATGTTGAACTCTTCACATTAAAACAGTAAATGATCTTTTTCAAGTTAAAAGTCCTGAAAGATCAGTTCTGCTAAAAAAAAAAAAAACTGATTGATTGTGATTTTTATTGCAGACGTCATTGCCCGAGCTGGATAACGCCCACTCTAAGAAGCTTCGCTCCATCATTTCTACCATCAGCCAGCAGAGACCCAACTCCATGAAGGTACAACAACTCTGAATGTTTTTTTTATTTTCAGTTTTGTTTCTACTGAATGTTTTAAACTGATATATTTTTATGATGTAAAACTTCATAACCTCTTCGTAAAAATACCCTGAAATATTGTGATATGATTTTGGGGTCATATCACCCACCCCTGCTGCTTCTAGGGCTGGGTATTGTTTTAAAATTATTGATACTGGTACCTTGATTTCAATACTGATACCCGAACAATACCCTATCCGATACCTTTTTCTAAATTGCAAACCAAAAAACTAATTATTTTCAAACAAAGGATTTATTTAACAGCCGACATGAGTAATCTCATTCTAATACTGTCACAGAGGCTCCATCTTTTAGGATCTTGTTGTAACAAACAAACAATCCCCCCCAATGAGCATGATTGTGGCGCTTTATTAGAAACAAACACAACAGCATTACTTTAACTGCTTAAAGTACCAATAGGCTTTAGGTTAATTTAGGTAAATGGATCATATTAATTAATAATTTTATAGATGTACAGATTATATTTTCAATCCAGTGATTTTAGCCTGAGTTGGATCAACACACCACTCTTTTTGTATACTGTTTATTTGTTTATCTTTAACACTAACTCTAGGGTAAGTTTTAAAAGCCCACTAAAGCTACTATTTGCAGGATATTTAAGCAATAGAACACGAGAGGGAGTGTGTTATCACGAATAACATAATATTTGTGATAACACACGACGTTGAGTGTTCTATTGCTTTTATACAACAGTTTTTTAACTAAATGAATAAAGAAAATAAATCAAAGAACTTTAAGAACTTTAAGAAATTCAGAACGAATATGCTTTAATATGGACTGTGCCTTCCGCCAAAAAGTAGTTCCACAACAACTGTAACAGAACTGAAACTTAACTAACGGTGTATGGTTCATACAGACTAACACCACGAAAGTTAGCTTGAAAAATTCCCAAAATTGGGAATAAGCGAAGATGGTAACGTTAGGACCGTGAAATAATGCTAATACTCTCCTCTCCTGCTCTGTGGAGTCGTCTTCAGGTGAAAGCTGCACATTTTTTGAGCATTTCTGTTTGCTGGGTGGTGTTGGTTGGCATGCCGGCTGGACTGTGGTTAGGTTAGCGTAGCTTTACCTCAGCATTAGCGTAGCTTAGCCTAGCCTGACTGGTTAAGTTACTGTTCTGGCTATTAGACGGCATTAGCCGAGCGATTTTCTACCCCTTTTTTCCACAAAAGACGAGCCAGCACTGCGGGTGAGCGTGCCGTGGTTGAGCGCTAGCCTGTGCTAAGCTAACGGTGTTGCTGGTGCCGGTGGAGGTGATGATTCAAAACTGTACTGTGTATATTCGCCGTTACTCGGCAACGCAGCGCCGGAGTAATACAGATTTAGTGTGAGAAGGCCGTGATGTTATCACAAATATCATCACGGCTAGAACACTTCTCAACCAATCAGATTGTGAGGTCGGAACTAACTGTTGTATAATGAGCAGCATGATCTGAGGTTTCCTGCAGGAGGTGTTTAACAGGGTCTTCTCTCTGCAGATGGTGATTGTGAAGCAGAAGGACAGATCTGAGATGCTCTTCCGGCAGTATTTAGTGGAGGATAAAGGCCTGCATGGAGGAGCGTCTTACATGGATTTCCTGTGCTACGTCCACCGAGAGATCAGGCAGCTTCTCACCTAACACACACACACATATATATATATACACACACACACACACACACATACATACAAACACACAGACACAAACGCACACATCTTGAACTTCCTACTCTTCTCAGAGCTGCCTTTTGGATGACCCTGCTACACCTCCTCCAGGACTTTACGTACATGTGTGTTTATTGTGTCCATCTCAGTCCAACTTCAGGAATTCCAGTGTGGGAATATGTAACTGCAGTTTTGGCTTATTTTTTGATTATATGTAGTGATATATATATATGTAAAGGCTAAGCTTTTTTTTAAACAACATAGGAAAAAAAAAACATAGGAGGGTTGAACCAAATCTACATGAACCAAATAATTCCTAAATGATTTTATCAACAGAATAATTAAAATGACTGAAAATCTAATTCTTCACTGTGTCTTAAAAAAACACTAGCCAATTAAAGAAAAGAAAAAGACTTTTTTTCTTTAAATGAATATAAAACAATGCTGCGTCTATTAAATTAATAGAGTACATCGTTGGATAGTATTATATTAGTCAGAATTATTAAAATGGATTCGATGACCTGAAATCCTGAAATTCATTTCAGTTAAGTTCAACAGAATGAACATGATTATAGTATATAATATTTATTCATTTATTCACTAGAGCTACAGAAAAGCATTCCATGTTAATTGTTTTGTACTATGTACTTTGTCTTAATCATCTTCATCATTATCTTGCATTTCATGCTGCAGTTTTGTACACCTTAAACATTTATTTTGTGCATCCTGCAGTGATGCTTGTGTGTATTCTAGGAACCAAAAAAAGTAACAAACGTAACATACTGTATGAGTGAAATCTTGTTTTTGTCTTGCAGAAGGTTGTCTGTCTTTCAGTGCTCTTGGAAAACGTCCGCTTTAATTGTATGGCAACCAAAGGTGGTCCAAAAAGTTTCAAATATTAAAATCTGCCTTAATTATTATTATTATTATTACTATTATTTTTTTTAAATGGTACCTCTCTAGAAGTGTACTGTATATTTTATTACGATTTGAAAGACTATGGTTTGTATACAAACATACCTCAGGTAACTCATGTACTTACCCTTTGTAGAGCACAGGAAGACATGTCCCATATTTACCTGCTTATGATAGACTGAAAATAGATGGATGTTATTGTTGTTTTTGATTTAGGAAAAATGGATTCATTTATTGAGAGGAGAATGCCGTGCCATAAACATTTCAATTTAAAGCCTTTATAAAATATCAGATTAAAAGTGTAGTCTTCATTAGACTATGTGCAACTGTGTGCTTTGTGTGTGAATGCTTCATATTCTCTTAAAAAATGAACTGGATTTGCATTTTTTATTATTTAATATTAACCAGTTTTCTACTCAGTTTAGCTGTACTGATTAAACCACCCACTTACAAGGCTTTTTTTGCATTTTGGCATGTTCTGCTCCACCAGTCTTACACACTGCTTTTGGATATTTTATGCCACTCCTGGTGCAAAAATTTAAGCAGTTCACTTTGGTTTGATGGCTTTTGATTCATCATTCATCTTCCTCTTGATTATATTCCATTTGGTTAAATTAAAGAAACTCACCATTTTTAGGTCGTCTCTTATTTTTTTTCCCCAGAGCTGTATATTAACAAATACATTACTGTCATAGAGGTCAACAAGCACTGATTCACTAAGGATGTCAATTCTGACTGGTGAATTATTGGTTAACTGATGCCTAATTGCTTTATAAAAAACACAAACATTCTGCATGATTGAACTACATCAGACTCAGACAATTCTCTGGTAGATAAACCACAACGAGGCAGGTGCGTGTACATTCGGAGCTGTTTATTGAATCTATGCCACAGAACTCCTCTATGTCCTCTAGAACTGTAGGGACATGTGTTACACACAGAGAGCTAAACCAGACCTAACCAGCTTCATTCAATCCAGCACTGTCTGCAGTTTAAGAGCCATTCACTCACAGTGAAGCGTTCAGCTACGTTCATCAAACATGCAGCTGCCAGTCTTTCACACTTTCACCCATCCATGATCAAGATCTCAATACAGAATCTCTACAGCGTGTGTGCTATGACATCAGGTTTCCAAAGGCAGTTGGAAAAAATGCTACAAAAAAGCATATTGTCACTGTCATGCAAAAACCTTGTCTTTCCAATTTTGTATAATTTTTTTTGTGATTATGAAAAGTTCATAATGCATGGATCGATAGGAATGCTTTAAAGTGACCTAAAATAGTTTTAAATTGACTTCCATTAAGAGTTAAGAAGGTTTTAGTTCTGCTGTAAAACTGCTATTTTAGAGATGAGAAGGTTTTGAGTGACAGTGTTGAAAATAAAAAAATAAGAGACCACTTAAAAATGAAAAGTTTCTTAGATTTTACCAAATTGAAAACCTCTGGAATATAATCAAGAGGAAGATGGATAATCACAAGCCATCAAACCAAGCTGAACTGCTTGAATTTTTGCACCAGGAGTGGCATAAAGTTATCCAAAAGCAGTGTGTAAGACTGGTGGAGGAGAACATGCCAAGATGCATGAAAATTGGGATTAAAAACCAGGGTTATTCCACCAAATATTGATTTCTGAACTCCTAAAACTTTATGAATATGAATTTGTTTTCTTTGCATTATTTAAGGGTTTGAAAGCTCTGCATCTTTTTGTTATTTCAGCCATTTCTCATTTTCTGCAAATAAATGCTCTAAATGACAATATTTTTATCTGAAATTTGGGAGAAATGTTGTCTGAAGTTTATAGAATAAAACAACAATGTTAATTACTCAAACATAAACCTATAAATAGCAAAATCAGAGAAACTGATTCAGAAACTGAAGCGGTCTCTTAATTGTTTCCGCAGCTTTATGTATGATATATAGAATATGAATTCCACAGCCTGAAAATAAGCTTGCCATTGAAATGACATTATTATTTTTTTACTAATAAAACAAATCAATGGAGCTTCAACTTTGGTCAAAAAAAACAAAAAGGCTGTATTTACAGCAAGTGTCCACTAGATGGCATAGTGTCCAAATTAACACACCTCCATCTCAATTAACACTGTGAACTTTCAATTCACTTGAATAATGAAGGGGTTTAAAAAAATTAAACTATTGTTTCACCTTATAAATAACAAAAATAATTTACTTTCTGATCATTCAAATAAAACATTAAATAAAAAAACATGCAACAAAATATGCTGTTTAAATCCAAAGATTTAAAGTTAGGAATGTAATCAGATCAGTCATAAACACGGAACTCTCAAAAGAACCATTTAGATGAATATTACACAAGCCAACATTAAACAGCATATTTATGCAAATGAGTCTGCTCGTAAAAGAACCCAGTGAACACCATAAACCATGTTGCCGGTGGAAACCGTTGCACACACGCGAGTTGGAAACGTTGCCTTCGGACTTGTATTGGTGCTGGGTTGCCAAGTGCTCTTGGATGCAACTGGGTGACGGAAAGCATACATCTGCTACCCAGCATGCTCGCTGCTCCGTCTGCGCTGCAGCCAATCGCAGCCCTATGTCTTTGATTTCGACAGTTGAAGCTAATCAGTACTAATGCTGGAAAACAGGAGGAATGAAAGAGGGAAATAAGCAGACTGAGGGGGAGAACGAGGGATCTGCCTTGGAGCGACATAAAAGAAACAACATGAAAGGATTCCTGCGTCACAATGTAGTGATGGAGCCATGAATGTAATATTTGCTGTACTGCAGCCACACCTGGCTAGAAATACAGCAAAAAAATACTATACTTTTTGGATGAAGTAAGATCCTAGAAGACACACTGATAAAATAATCACAAGATAGTCACGCAAAAAAAACCCAAAAAAAAACAAACAAAACCATCTCTTTTCTACATCATGAGAATCTGCCAGTTGTGTTTTTACACTGTGACCAATAGAAATTCTTCAAAATAACTTAATAAAATCTTTATAGGGCGTTTTGACACTAGCCATTTTCTGGCCCTGTGATAAATTGAGATATTGCAGATTTGTTATGATTTGGTCAAGTAATAAAAGCTGTTTTCGGGTACTGAGCTCTGGTCCTCCTGAAATCGGTGGTCTGGGGATCATTTCAAGTAGACTCTGATTGCTTGTGTCTGAAACTTAAGAAATGATGTCCACACTATCTCTCTTAAAAAGCAGTGTAGTGATAAACATCTCTGTATTCCAAGTAAAAAGGAACAATACCTCCTGAATTAAAGAGATGGCTAGATAACTAAACTTCAATTCAGACATGTCTGACAACCTTCTTGCCTCAGAATCCTGCCTGAATAGGCAGCATTTCTTACGTCGCAGACACGGACTCTGTGTGGTCCACTGCAGGCGTGTGGAAGCTATCTGCTCCTAGTGCCATGTGTAGGGTCATGTGTCAGGTGCATTTTGTAATGTGACTGCTTTGACACGTTGATACGTTGCTTTCTATCAGTATATCCGAAAAAAAAAAAAAAAAACATACAGCTAGTTTGCAGAAGCTCCTGTGCAGTAAAATGCTGAGCATCCCAGAAACTCTGTTCCTCACTGTTTGAGTTTGTATCCAAGCAAAATAATAGAAATGGCCAAGATTTTTGCTTTTCTGCATGGAAAAAAATGATGCATGGAATTGTGAAGTTGATCATTGGTTGGAAAAGAGTTCATACGTGTGAAAACAATCCAGCAACAATAAGCTCCTCCCCCAGATGAGCCCAGAATCCTGAGTCCCAGTTATAAAACACCCTTATATTGACTTCCACTAAAAGCTAATGGAACTTTTCTTATAAACTTGCTCATTTGGAGATACAAGGTTTTTGCATGACAGTGACAATATACAAAAACCTTAAACAAAAAACTGTATATTTATATATAAACAGCAGACTATGTTCTATTTCTTGGTACAGTGTTAAGAGTCATAATAAATAAACCGTAATGCAACACATAATGCAATACTGTGCCTAGAAATATACATGTAAACATGAAAACAGGATGGTATCTATTTATATAATGGACTTTACATATAAACACACATACAGTAAGCAGCATTCTCTTGTATAAAGAGAGAGATAAATCTATTATAAATTATACTGTAACACTGTGGGCGTCCAAACCCAACTCAACATATAAAAACAAACCTGGAATCTCAAGTCAACTAGTATTTCATATACACCTTATTTATTTATTATTTTGTTCTGGTTGGCAAATAATCATGAACAAAGTTGAAAAAAAAAAACGTATGTAGATATCTATATTAAATACATTTTTAAAAATGATACAGTATTTCTTTCTCCGTTTATCTGGACATGTGTTTCGGAGCGTTTGTGGCTGGAACTCCTGCTATAATCTCTCAAACTCTGGAATGTTTCTGTAGAAAGTGAAGTTTTACAGTCGTGGTTTGGAAAAGTGAAAGTTCACATGGACTGGAAAAAAAAAATCTGAGAGAAAGAGGAAGAAACGCTAAGTCGCTCATTCTAATGCTTTTAAATGGCTATTATTTAAAGTTATTTAAAGTTATTTATAGTTAAATGACAACCTAAAACTGTTTCCACATGCACTGCACTGTGTATAAAAACATGCTACGCTCAGCAAAAGGGTTAAACTGGCTCCTCCACGGATCTCAAACCTGACGACGCCTCTGCTAATTTGTTGCAGAGCAAAAATGAACAATACATACAGTATGTTTTTTATCTTTATGAAAAAATACAACTCTAGAGAATTGGGTCCAAAAATAAGAACATTAAAACTATTCAAAATGAAACATGGCAGAGAGGTTAAAGGGCCCATATCATTTAAAGAATAAAAATAATTACTTTAAAATAAAAAAATGTAGTACATAAAAATTGCTAAATTTTTTTAGACTGCATTATTCATTTCTTAAGCCTTTTAGTCTATATAAGGAAACTGATACCCCGTTTACACCTGTTCACTTTGTAATACCTAAATATCAGGATTATATCTGCATAAGTGTAAACACACCCAAGATACATTTAAAACCGATACAAACCAAATCATAGCACTCAAACCACTGAAGCAGGTGGGAGGATGGTTCCTCTTATTGAGTGTTTGGTTATTTCTCAATACAAAGAACACAAGTTTGGACTCCTGTATTTGGCCATGATGGACTTGACGATTTTGGCTCGCGAGTGCATACTCCCGAGGACGGGAGGACGCAGGACTTTTATTTTGTAATTGGAACAGCAAAGTACTTGATGTCGTCACCCTCTTAGTGGTCTGGAAACCATTGCATTCTCACCTACAAATAAGTTTAAACTTTAAACGTATAACTTTTAGGTATGTACTTTCTCCTCTACCATTATGCTGACCCTGGTGCGACATGCTTTCTGGGATATTGGACTGTAATAAGTCCACACAAGTCGCGCCAAGTGGTCCAGGTCGCAGGTTTGAAACCCCCGCTCATGCAGCTTTGCCATCAAGCTGCCGGAGCACAATTGGCCCTGCTCCCTCTGGGTGGGTAGATGGCGCTCTCTCCCCACATCACTCCTAGGGCGATGTCCGCAGCACAGGGCGTCTGTGAGCTGATGTATCGGAACCGAGTCGTTGCGTTTTCCTCCAAGCATGCTGGCTGCTCGGCAATTCTGCATCAGCAGCAGCTCGAAAAGCTTCACATGTATTGGAGGAAGCATGTGTTAGTTTTCCCCCTTCTGGTGTGTTGGGGCATTACTAGTGATAGGGGGAGTCCTAGTGAGTGGGTTGGGTAATTGGCCATGTAAATTGGGGAGTCACCTTCTATGCCTCCTTGGTAATGTTGGTATTTGTAGTGAACTACTAACTGGTAGTTCTAACTGGTCTGCCACTGACAATTCTCAAGTCTCTAGGTTCCTTTCAAGGTTTCTTCCTCTTATTCCAGGTTCACAATCCAAAATTTTAGCCTTGATTTTCAGTTGACGAGAGTTTTTTGTTGAGCGAAAAAATTTTTAATCGAGGATCTCTCGGCGCTCGCTCAGTGAAGAACGCTCGCTGAGTCATGCCGAGCCAATGGGATCACTCAGAAAGAGAGGAACACAGGTCCAAACACATCTTTTGCATGACCAATGCTGTTTATGGAGAGTCTGAACACATTTTAAAATAATAAACTCTGATTTTGTTCAGTTGCTTCATATAAACCATATAAATTCATTTTAGACTCACTTCAAGTGGGTATTCTCCTCTCTAGAGATTACCTGGCTTGACATCACTAGTTCTCCTGTGTGTTTAGTTCTGCTGTGTTCTTGTGATGAAACGTGTTTCTGAAATACTGCCAGAGGAATCAGTGATTTCCCAAGGTGGTTTCCCGATCAGTCATATAGTGTGAACAGCACAACCACATAAGAGGCTCGGACCCGTATCTCTGTAAAGCTGCTGTGTTACAACATCTGCTGTGAAACGCACTTCATAAATACATTTGAATTAAACTGAATTAAATCCTTGTGGTTAAATTCTAATCAGCATACAATACTAGTCACGTATAGTAATCAGGTGTAAACAGGGTCTTAGTGCGGATGTCACAAAATCCAAAAGTTTTTATACATATATATCTCATAGCTGTCAAACAAAAACCTTGTATCTCACTCTTCTGTTTTTTTTGTGACAACGCTATTATTAAACAATTCTATGTTGAATGGATCAATAGAAATGCTTCATTTAATGCATGAATACATTTAAATGTATATCAAGTGCAAATCATATTTTGGAGAAACAGGTTTCACCGCTCTGATGGTGACTTTATGCATTCTTTTCCTACAGAACTAAAGCAGGTTTGCTCTACTCACTCACATTGATGTTGTGAGATAAGTGTTTCAACCTTTTCTAACACACAGAGCATAATACAAAGCAGCTAATCAAAACAGAGGACATTTACATATCTTCAGTCTTATTGGCTGGACAACAAAAACAGCATGTCTATGCAGGGTAAAGAGTAGTCAGAAAAAGCTCACGTACAAACGAATTACAGCTGTTTTTGCTGTATAAATCCACAGAAACGTCATAAGTCAAATCAATAGAGTACAGAAAAAAAACTAAAAAAAAAAAAGGAGAATATGGGCCCTTTAATAGAATTCCTTCCCAGCATGCCCTCGTATTTGATGAGAAATGGTGAGTGCATTGTACTGCATCCTTTACTAATAACAGCGTGGAGGAGGAAACCGTTATTTAATTAAATATGACAGGAAGTGGATTTGAGTCCCAGAGAATGGCGTTTTATGGATGGATTGTGTGACTCTCATTCGGATGCATTCGTCTTAATGAGGAGATCAGGGCGTGTGGAGCTGGAGGGTCCCGGTCAGAGCTGGCCAGCCACCAGAGACTTTGTGTCCATTCAGGTATTAAATGACATTTTCAAAAAGCTGCATCGATCTCATGATGTTCTCATCCTGCAGAGGACAGACAGGCACAGGTGAGACATTTCAGCTTCACACCTGACGCCACAAGAGAGAATAGCTTCATAAAAACAACAGGACATCTCATTTTAATAAGGCAACCCACAGGCTGAGGAAGATTTTCTCCTGTTCTCTTTCCTGTATGTGATTCTAACTGTTAGCTCCTAAATCCATCTCAACACTGTATTATGATAGAGGTGTATTATTTGCAGAATGAGCAGAATTGCCCTTGCTCTCTCTGGGAGGGTAGATGACGCTCTTTTTCCTCATCACTCCAAAGGGTGATGTCGATCAGCACAGGACATCTGTGAGCTGATGTATCAGAACAGAGTCACTGCGCTTTTCTCCGAGTGAGCTGTGATGCTACTCAGCAATGCTGCATCAGCAGCAGTTAGAAAATAGGCAGATGCTGACTTTACATGTATCAGAGGAGGCATGTGCTAGTCTGCACCCTCTTTGTGTTAAGGCATCACTACTGATGGGGGATATACAGCTGGCTAGCAGCTGAATGGGTGGGACAACTGGCTTAGTAAATTGAGAGAATGTTTTTAACATTTAGCATTTACTTTTTTTCAGCGTGAACAAATTATCCCATCTCAATCCACTAATAAACACAAGTTAAATGTATAAAAAAAAATGTGTAAAATAATGGTATTTATTTTACAGACATTTATTTGACTAAGTTGCTTAATTTTATGTTCTATGTAATTACATTTACTTACATTTTGGCAGCAATCTATAAATTCATCTATGGTGACCACTCCATCTTTATTCTTGTCCATTTTCTGTCGAGACAAAGCAAAAAAAAAAAAAAAATCTCAATGAATCCATTTACAACTGATCTGGATAAGGTGTAAACACATCCATATTGCATTAAAAACAGGTGCATTTCCCAAAAGCTTCATAATGCTAAGAAATGCGTTATCTACGGTGGCCGAGAAAGCCCAACGCAGTGCAAATTGAAAAGCGCTGCAAAAGCACAAAACACATCCATCAAAATTACAACACAGGCGCAGCAAATAGAAAAACGCGCTGCAAATAGAAAAACGCGCTGCAAATAGAACCACAACACAACGGAAGTGAGTCACAACACAACAGAATTTTCCCGGGGGACCTTAAAAGATACTGTACCAGCTAAGCTGCGTCTTCAGTAACGTCTCGGACTTCACTATGTGTACAAAGGACAATAAGTGGCAAACAAGGCGTTTTGTGAAGCAGAACTTTTAATAAACATAACTTACTTTTCAGAAGCTTGTTTGCCACTTATTGTCCTTTGTACACAGCTGGTACAGCATCTTTTTAGGTCCCCCGGGAAAATTCCGTTGTGTTGTGACTCACTTCCGTTGTGTTGTGGTTCTATTTGCAGCGCGTTTTTCTAGTTGCAGCGCGTTTTTCTATTTGCTGCGCCTGTGTTGTAATGGATGTGTTTTGTGCTTTTGCAGCGCTTTTCTATTTGCACTGCGCTGGGCTTTCTCGGCCACCGTAGTTATCGTTAATTACAAAATTATTTCTTAAACCCTTACGTAACTAAACTACTAAATGAACTTCCTCATAAACAAACAAGCAATTCAGCACCTTAAACACCAGTTAGTACATTATTTGGTAAGATTGATTGATTGCTTTCAGGAAATGCCTTCCTTTTACTTAAACCACTTTAGCAGTTATTGTTTAAGCAGTATAAATACATTCATATCTCAATAACTCTGACTTTCTGGGATATATGAAGAAACTGTTTCTTTCTACTGTACAAAAATATATGTCAACAGCCAAATTACAATAAACAACCATGTGTTCAAAAATAAGGCAAACAGGGACTTAGTGTAAGGAGTAAAAGTGGCTAAAGTCTCTCCAAGAGTCAAAAAAGGCAAGTTACTGGAGGTTATCTGGCTTACCGGAACACTCAGGTTCCTCAGTGTAGCGCTGTCGGGCGGTGCTGCTAACAAAGCTAAAATACTGAAAATCTAAGCTTACTGTAAGTAAACAAAAGCACTTTACTTACCCAAATAAACTTTTTTCATTAGAGAAATCTGTGTAGACTAATATAATATAATATTAATATAACTCCGAACCATATATAACAACTCGCTTACTTTCTCTGAAGACATTTCTGCTCTCTCTCTCTCTCTCTCTCTCTCTCTCTCTCTCTCTCTATGACTGAACATAACCTGAAACTGGATTCATCCGCTCTGAAAGGAGACCGCACCACACCCACAATTTTAAATGATTCTTCTGCATTCTCTGTGCAATTACCCATTCTCACCAGAGAGGGCCCTCAATCCCCCAAATTTACTGACATCAGCTTTAAAATGGGCCTTATAATCCAGTGCGCTTTATGTATGAAAACAGATGTTAGATGATAGTGAGCCTTATAATCCAGTGCGCCTTACAGTCTGTAACATGCGGTATGTGCACACAATGTAAAGTTTAGCTAGTGTGTTCAAACAATGTACAATAAATACCTGGAAAAATATCTCCACATGTTGTCTTGGAGTTTCCTCTTTGAGAATAGGATATGTGCATTTTCCCATCATGTCATAGATGGCTTTCATGATGTCTAACATTTCCTGCAAGACAGAAATAACAATATATTTAAAATATTAATAAAAACTTCTAACTCTTAAGAACTTACATTGTATTTTCTGCTTTAAATGTTATTTTCTGTATTATACCTCTTTTGTTATATATCCATCTTTATTAATATCATACAGGTTAAAGGCCCAGTTGAGCTTCTCCTGGACGGTGCCTCTGAGGAGAATGGATAGGCCCATTACAAAATCCTGCAATTGAATCAAGAATAAGGGCAGCGATCAGAATGATTCAAAGCTCTCTTTAGTTACAGAACTAAAAGGGCACACAACTCAGCAAGCATCAAAAAACTACAAAGAATGTACGTCCTACACGGCTTGTGAAATAACCCACAGGCCTGAGGACATTCATGGAACAGACAAGTTTCTCGCTTATAATTACAGTACAAATCCAACTTTCATTTATTAAAAATGATAACGACGACATTCTTATTTTCTTTAATTGCCAACGCGCTGTAGGCCATACAGTGCTTTTTAATAAATAAAACTGCTGTGTGGAGCAGCGAGACGCGTCCTGCAGCCTCGTGGTCTGAGCGTAAGCTTTTATGTGCTGCTGAAATGTGTTTTATCGTGTTCTTTAAAACAGAAAGAGAATACAGCCAATAAAAGCAGCAGAAATATGAAGTTGGACAGGTGTTCTCAGAGGAGGCTCAGAAATATAGCATCACTGTGAGGCTGGGCTCTATAACTGCACAGCATGTGCAAGCATGAAATATTAAACATGGCAGTGTTACTTACTTCAAAACTCACGGAGCCGTTGTGGTCTGTGTCGAACGCATTAAAGAGAAAATGTGCATATGTGGACGCATCTGAAACAGCAAGCAAAACATTGTATCATCATCTTCATTATTTATGTATAGTTATATGACACTACATTATAATCTAAGTACTACATACAGAGCTTGAGTTCAGGGTGCAAGGTCTAATATTAATATACACTTATCAGCCAAAACATTTATTCCACTTACCTGCATATAGGATCACTTTGTAGTTTTATAATTGTAGTGTGTAGTGCTGTATCTGATCCTTATTTCACACTTTGGGTTTTTTGGGTGGTGGGTCATTATCAAATAGTGCTGGTGTGTTAATATGTTAGTGTGTGTTGTGCTTGTACCAGTGTATTAAAGACAGCAGTACTGCTAGAGTTTTTAAACACCTTTAAACACCAGTGTCACTGCTGGACCGGGAATAGTTGAATGAACTAATATCTTAATTAATCAAAGCTGTATTTTGGGCGTACAGTGAAATAAACCAGTGTTTTACATGTCATTCCCTTGAAGAGACAGGTGCGCTCTGACTTTGGTGAATTGGTATTTTAATAGCACATTGCTTCTGCAGAGAAACAGATACAGGACTACAGTCTGTAACTATAGAACTACAAAGAATTCTCCTAACTAAAAATTAAGAGATCCCTTCAGTTTCTGAATCAGATTCTCTAATTTTGCTATTTATAGTTATATGTTTGAGTAAAATGAACATTGTTGTTTTATTCTATAAACTAAAGACAACATTTCTTCCAAATTCCAAATATAAATAGTCATTAAGAACATTTATTTGCAGAAAATGTGAAATGGCTGAAATAATAAAAAAGATGCAGAGCTTTCAGACCTCAAATAATGCAAAGAAAACAAGTTTATATTCATAAAGTTTTAAGAGTTCAGAAATTCCCTGTTTTTCACAGTTTTCTTGCATCTTGGAATGTTCTCCTCCACCAGTCTTACACACTACTTTTGAATAACTTTGTCACTTCTGGTGCAAAAAGTCAAGCAGTTCAGTTTGGTTTGATGGCTTGTGATCATCCATCTTCCTCTTGATTATATTCCAGAGGTTTTCAATTTGGTAAAATCAAAGAAACTCGTCATTTTTAAGTGGTCTCTTATTTATTTTTTCCAGAGCTGTATAAAGCAAATTAAACAAGTTAAAGTATGTTGAATTTAAAAAGACATTATTGTGTACAGTAGCAGTATTCGTTGGGTATTCATTGGCATATTTTGGCCTGTAGCATAATTTAATATGATTAGCTTTGTTTTGTATTCAGCACAGATCCTGTAAGCACTGGCATTTGTTCTTCACATCAAACGGAATAATGATTCACTTGGAGTTCATCAACAGTGAGGTAATGTCTTCAAGGCTATTAGAATAGTCCTAAAAGCAATAATCAGAAGCAGATGGAGGATTTCTGTAAGCATTTTATTTACATAGTGTTACAAAGTGAAACCCTAGTCAAATCCTCAAAGGTTCAGTTATAAAAGAAGCTCTGGAGAACTACAAATCCCAGAATTACTTAGCTTGGCTGATTGACAAGAGCAAACAACAACAGCCACTTCCACTGCAATCTTTATTCCCAAATGTGATCAGTTACTGTGTTTTTGATACATACGATATGCCCAATTTATTTTCTATCCGTCAGTTTTGATATTTTTCTTTTAAATGATACTACAGGGAAGCTCATGCAATAGTGTACACCAGACAGAAACCACATTTCTAGAAAAAAAGCATATCAATCAGTTTCAGTTTGTTTTCTTAATTATTTTTCGAAAACAAATTATATTAATATTTTTTTTCTGTTCTTAACGTGTGCTGTTATCTCTAAAAGCAGGTTTCTTTGAAAAACTCTGTTAGTTTTGAAAACTTCAAATTCAGAATTGTGCACAATATTACAATAATCATTTATATAAATGTGCAGAGGAGTTTACAGTAGTGCTGAAATTACAAATCAGAGGCTGGTTTCATAAAAAAAAATTATAATAAAATAAAAAACATACAAGAATTCTTAAGCTCTTAAGATGCTCACTAATTTACTACTCTGGACCATGTCCTAGAAACCTGAATTGGGGAGGTCAACTCAGAACACTTTGGACTGGAGTTCAGGAAAGCTTTGTGGTAGGAGCTGTGGTTAACCTTGGAGAAGATTAAGGAGAAGGGGTCAAGGTAGAAGAACGTGTGAAGTGATTCATGAAAATGGTAAAGTAGGAAAGAGGAGTTCTTCTGGTCCTTTTCTCAAAAATTCAAAATTCCATTATGTCTTAACTCAAAAAAGTTGCTTTTAATATAGGTAGTTTGTAATGTTTTTTATGATGCATTGTACAGCTTATTGTATTCAGCACACAACACTTTTAATGTTGATATGTATTAAGGATGGCAGAATGGAGAAAAAACAGTGTAACACTTAATAATACAGCCTGTGTTTTACACTTTAAGCTCTCTTAACTTCCGATGTGACTTCTCTGCATGAACCAATACATACAAATTACTTTTACCGTGTCTTACTGGTACTGATAAGTAGGTACAATTAAAGAAATGAGGACAACCATAAACAAGAGAGCTTTCTGACATTTACCATGTAATTTCCCAAAAATCTCTACAATCTCTGTATGAACCAGTACATATAAAATACTTGTCATACTGGTACTTAAATGTAATTATAAATAAATGGGTAACTCTGACATTTCCCATTTTTCCAAAACATGTGGTGTAATTTTCATGTATGGGTTTTATACATACAGTTCTGGGAAAAAAATAAGAGACCATATGTTTCGATTAAAATGAACATTGTTGTTTTATTCTATAAACTACAGACAACATTTCTCCCAAATTCTAAATAAAAATATTGTCATTTAGAGCATTTATTTGTAGGAAATAAGAAATGGCCCTGAATAATGCAAAGAAAGAGTTTTAATGCATCTTGGCATGTTCTCCTCCACCAGTCTTACACACTGCTTTTGGATAACTTTATGGCACTCCTGGTGCAAAAAATCAAGCAGTTCAGTTTGGTTTGATGGCTTGTGATCATCTATCTTCCTCCTGATTATATTCCAGAGGTTTTTACTTTGGTAAAATCAAACTCATAATTTTTAAGTGATCTGTATATTATTTAAACATTATTTTGGCTCTGTTTGTGGCAGTTAGGAAAGCTTCACTCCAGTTACACTGGTTTCTTTAATTGTATGTATATTTAAGTACCAGTAAGATCCGGTAAGTAATTTACTGTATATGTACTGGTTCATACTACATAGAAGTTATACCTTAACACTCTAAAAAGCCAGCTGTGTTATAAGATTTTACCAAAAACAGAATGAAACTAAGTGTTTTAAAATTCAGTAAACTATTTACACTGATCATGTTAGAGGCTAACTCTTACAGTCAACGATAAGCGTAATGCTCTTGTTTTGGGCAGTGTTAGAACATTCCTGCATGTTTTGGGTGCTTCCTTGCTCTAAAACATGTGATTTAAATGATCAGTTTGTTATCAACAGTCAAAGTAGAAAGTTATATTTGATATATCTACAAAGCTTTCAAAAATGATATTTTTCCTCCCAAAAATAAAATGAATGTCATAGAGAGTTAACCTCCTAGGACCTGCGTCTGGACATCACATGTTGGGCTGTCTAGACCACAACACCAAAGTTTGCTCTGCAAGGGCCTAGTGTCCTCATATGAGGCCATTATACTGTCACCTAGTGGTGGCAGAAGAGTTTAACACGTTACAGTTTCGATTTTGTTCAGATATTTAAATGAACAGTAAATACAGTAAATGCTTATGTTTTTGTACTGTGTTATGTCTTCGTGTTGAAGCAGCACTGAAGCAGCAACCGTATTGCCCAAAGGGGCACAATTGTTGTTTCTACTTATGTTTTGTACTCAGGCAAAAAATGCTGCTGTGTTCAGGCTCTAATTAAATGTTTTGCACATCATAACTAATTGTTCTATTGACATATAAAACTAAAGTCTTCATATGTGGACATCATTTGTCTCAGAAACTACATCATGTAAAAAGATAATTCTTTGTTTTTACACTGATCAGGTGCCAAACAGACCAAATAGCAAAGAGAAATAAAAAATGCATGCCACACAAGAGTTTGGGTCTTAGGAAGTTAAAAAAATATATTTAGGAATGACACTTTAGAAATGACACTTTTGTAAACCCAGTCTGAGTACTGTTCTGATTTTCACACTGGTATAGACAATCTGTTTTTCCAACACTACTGTGCTTTATTGCTTTCTATCTTCACATCATTGCTCTGTCGACATGCTGCTACACTGACCTTCTTTGAACTGAAAATAACAGTTTTCCAGCTCCAGCAAATGTGGCTGTACATGTGATGGAAAATGATAGATAATAGCCACAGATATACTGACCTCCTTGTGGGAAGAACTGAGAGTAAATGTCCTTAAACGTGTCTTCATTGACCACGCCACTTGGACACTCCTGTAAGAAATGGAATCATTACTTTAATGGTGTGCTATTATCTCTGAAAGCAGGTTTCTTTATAAAGGTCTTTTACAGATAGCACCATTTTGAATATGAGCTACAATACTGTATTGTGCACAATATTACAAAACAGCTTTATATAAATTGTCTGAGAAGCCCTTTCAAAACAGCCAAAATGCGCTTGACTGAGGAAAATGAGAAGTAATAAGCACAAAACATCACTTTAATACGCGAGCACAATATGCTATAAGCTGCATGTGTGCAGTGATGGTGGCTCATTCCACAGAGCTGCTCCCATAAGGCCTGAGGAAGCCATTGTTGTCTGGAGGCTTTATTCATGTTTCTCAGTGTTGTGAGAGATGATTAGTCTTCATTGAATCATTATAGCTGATTCAGCGCTTATAATGAATGGTGAGGCTCACTCCTGATTTATAGCAAGAGCGCTCAAATGGAATTTACCCAAGTGCTTAACAGATAAGGCAGCCTCAGCGGAGGAGCATCATTAATACAAAGGAGGAGGAAATACCAGCAAAGCGCTGAGAGAGCTGGGCTTCAGAAGAAATCCATCTACTCCTGACTTTCAAAAGCCCTTAAAGGTTATATTTGTGCTGCTTTTCGTATTGATATGTTAATGCTACAAACTGAAAGTGTCAGCCCGTGCTTAAAAAAATAAAATGTCATTATAATGTTCTGTAAGGCCATTTTAATATGCTGAAGCAGGAGGCTGCAGCAGTAGCTAGAGGCCAGAGCTGTCCTTGTATCATATTCACTTTCTACTTCATTCTGGGGATTTTGTTCCTTTGTTTTGCCTTATTGGATAAGACTAATTATATTTGGCAATGTAACTGGCGATAGTTATGTTCACATCACTGACAAAGCAATAAGAAATATGATTTTTTTATTTTATTCTTAAGAAATGTGTAACTGTCATCATTTATAAAAGACACTCATATTCAGAAGCACACATACAGTTAAAAGATGTTACAGAGGTATGTAGGAGATTGTAGCATGCCTGATGATTCTTACAGGTATAGCTTGATATATACTTGCTTAGCAATGATGGCATAGTTACTTTGATAAATTAATCTGATCACTGAGTGCTCCTTTAAAAAAGTAACTTTGGGTGGAGGTGGAGAGAGAGAGGGGGGCTCGCTGTGTGTGTGTTTGTGTGTGTGAGGTGGAAAGAGAGGGGTTCTCGGTGTGTGAATACTTTTTTTTTATCATTTTCTCCCCAATTTACACGACCAATTACCCAACCAACTCATTAGACTCCCCCTATCACTAGTGATGCTCAACACCAGGAGGGCGAGTCGGTTCCGATACATCAGCTCACAGATGCCTTTGTGCTGACCGACATCACCCTTTGGAGTGATGTGGAGAAAGAGCAAGACTAATTGTGCAATCTCAGGTCTCCGGTAGCTGATGGCAAGCTACATGAACAGGATTCGAGTATAAGATGATGCATAAGTGATGTACTGGATGTTCCTGATAAAGAACTTGAGTGTAATTTTCCATTGAGCACAGAATTGCATGTCAACTGTGTAACTGATTTATTACTTTCTGCTTTTTAATAAAGACTAAGCATCACCCCAGACTGACCATTCATTCAGAACCATTAGCTTGAAATGGGATGGGGGATCTGGGCAAACAAACAAATAAACAAAAATACTACTCAGGGAGAGGTTTACAAAATGAAAGCTACAGTATACGCATGCATAAAAGACTGCTTATTTGAGCAATTGATAGAGAGAAAGAGAGAGAGAGAAAGCTATTGATCCCTCCTTTAGCTATGTATGTAAATAAAGTCTGATGTATCAAAGTCCTGAAGCAGGAAGGCCACAGTAAAATGATCACTTTCTAAATCCAGCACTTTTGGGAAACTGAGCATTGTTGGCTTTTATTGCTACTTTATACTAATGCTTTCTCCCTCCATATGCCAGCAAAGAGCAAATCTAATCAAATAACATTATGCTCATACTTTTAAAATGAGTCTGCTTTATGAACACAGCGATGATCTCAAAAGAAGTCTAATTACACACCAGGGACAGACTTTGCACATGCATTAGTGTGTCCATTATCAGACCGAAGCGCTAGGAGCAGTAAGTAGCTCCAATTCATTATCCACTGCAGAGCAGCTGGAAAATCTGGAGCCTTAGAAGGAACAGAGCACAATGACTTCATAGATAAGAGAATATTTAAAAGGCCTGATATTGTGAAAAAGTCCACCTGGGTCCTATTCACTGGCTTTATCCAAGAGTAAAGAGTGGAGCTCTGGAGAGTGGAATAGCGTGAATGGAGAATTATTATGGAGTAGCTCCTAGTTTTTAGGGCAAGGTAAACAACCCAATTACAGCATTCCCTCTGGTTGTGTGCAGAATAGCTTGCGAAAAGACCAAAGGAAGGAGAGAAGCAGTGGAAAAGCCGCGAAGGCTTCTTAGACTATGGGCCTATTTAACCTGCAGTAGCAACAACTTACGGTTATTAGAATATTGAGGGAAATCATCAATGCCTGTAAGATCTGTAGGTGTTAACTCTTACAGTTCACTGAGGTAAACTGTGCTTTCTTCACTGTGAAAAGAGATCTAGCATAAAATAACTTTCCTCATAAACTTTGGCCAATTAACATCAATGATTTGTTTTTCACTTTCTGTTTTATTGGACCTGCTTGCCTAAAAAAGAAATGGGATCAGATGACAACGGTGGTGGTGGGAGCGCAGCCACATTGTTTTTTTATTTTTTGTGTTGAATTCTTTTGTTGCATGCAGTCCAAAGACAAAACAGCAACACACAAGAGAAAAAACAACACTAAGATATATGAGCATCTGTCTACTTAACTCTTCTCTCTCTCAGAGTCTCTCTAAGGCAGGGGTGTCAAACTCATTTTGGCCGAGGGCCACATTGGCATATTGGCTGTCCTCCGAGGGCCAGATGTAACTTATAAATGTAATAAAATGTAACCAAATGTAATATATGTAAATGAATGTAATTACTCCTTAATGTTAAATAACTCTCAATATATTATTTATTCAATCAAATATTACAGTTGCATGGAAAAAATGTTTGCTTGTTGCTCTATTAACATAAATCCTTTTAATTTGTCATGTCATGAAATCCAAAAACTCCATCAATCAAGAACCAAACTATTCAAGTGAATAGAAATGACATCAAGTTATATTAACTTTGAAATTATTAACTGAAATAAGGCTTAATAAATATAAAATCAAAAATTGTGAGCTGTTAAGAACATAGCATTTCCTCAGATTTAGCAGTTCCTCATCCAACCACTAGTGGGAGCTGCAGCAGCAGCACCACAAGTCCGCAGTCTTTACTGAGTCAGAGCTACAGCCCAGCCACGGGCTACAGGGCTCAGCTCAGCCAGTCTGGAGCGTTTTTACAATTTTTAAGTTCTTCTGTGTATGAAATAAAGATTTTTGTAACCGAATAATACAGCTCTCTACAGTTCATCTTTCAGCCCAATCAGCTAACAGCAGCCGTTTAGAGCATGAGTCACTGCTGGGATTACATTATAAACAGGTCAGTTATCGCGCTGCTAACCTCAGGATGTTTATAACTACGGAGTTTAGTGGACACACCACGGCTGCAAGGTTAGACTGTTGAAGGCTACTGAAGACTATTAAAGGCTATTGGAGGTTATTGAAAGGGTTATTGAGGGTATACAAATTTGTGTGAGAAATTGGTATAAACTGTGCCAAAGAGGCATTTTAGCTGTTTACTAGAAATAAAAAAAGAAAAAATCTATTTCTGATTCTGTATGATTACCAAAAAATTATCCATCTCAATCTGCCACACTCGTTTTAGGAACACATGCAGAATAATTCTGTAAACAAAAAATGTTAAACCAGAATATGTTTTATACTGTAGATTCTTCTAAAATAAAGTAGCCGCATTTAGCTTTAAGGACAGATCTGCACACTCTTGGTATTTTAATCTCAGAGTCACCTGGAATAGTTTTCTCAGTGTCTTAAAGGAGTTCCTGGAGGTGCTAAACAATAGTTGCTGCTTTTTCCTCACACTGTGAAGCTCTAGCTAATCCCAAATCACCTCAAATCACCATCTCAGTTTACAGTTTAGGTCAGGGCAGGTTAGGTTAGTTTAGTGAAGGCAATAAGTAATTCTATATGTGTCCCTTAATTGTTTTCATGTCTTCATTAAACTGCCTGGCCAAAAAAAAGGTAACCATAAAAAAAGGGTCACACACTAATATTTTTTGGACCACCTTTAGCTTTGATTGCAGTATGCATTCACTGTGGTATTGTTTCAATAAGCTTCTGCAATGTCACAAGATTTATTTAAATCCAGTGTTGCATTCATTTTTCACCAAGATCTTGCAGCAGCATTGATGATGGTAGAGTCTGACCACTGCACAAAGCTTCTCCAGCACATCCCAAAGATTCTCAATAAGGTTAAGATCTGGACTCTGTGGTGAACAATCCATGTGTGAAAACGATGATTTCATGCTCCCTGAATCACTCATTCACAATTCCAGCCTGATGAATCCTGTCATCATATGCCCGTGTCATCAGGGAAGAAAAAATCCATTGATGGAATAACGAATAACCTGGTCTATTTTCAGTATATTCAGGTAGTCAGCTGACCTCATTTCTTTTTGGCCTGGCAGTGTATTAATCTACAATGTAGAAAATAAATAAAAAAATGAAGAACATTGAATCAGAAGGTGTGTCTGTCTTTGAAATAATTTGTATCCTATTTTCTCCCAATTTACAAAGCCAATTACCCTAACCACTCATTAGCACTCCCCCCATCAACACCAGGAAGGTAAAGACTAGCACATGCCTCCTCCGATACATGTGAAGTCAGCCACTGCCTCTTTTTAAACTGCTGCTGATGAAAGCACAGCAACTCGGTTCCGATACATCAGCTCACAGACGCCTTGTGCTGAATGACATCACCCTTTGGGGAGAAGGGCCAAAACCAGTTATGCTCTCTCAGGGATTCGGTAGCCGATGGCAAGCTACATAACCAGGATTCGAACCGGCAATCTCCTGATCATAGTGGCAGCGCTTTAGTCCGCTAGACCACTCAAGAGCCCCAGGTGTGTCCGTTAACTGTTAACTGGTAACTGGTATTACACATATTTCTACTTTAACAAACAAGTCTAATTTTTCTAATGAGACACTCATTTAGAAACACAGAATGACAGTAATGAAAATATGAGCTGAACTAAAGGATCCTCCAGCATTTGTTCACTTTCGAAATCTCGAAATGCCTGAAGCATCTTCTCATAGGTGTCTATTGCATGTGTGTTTTGAGTCAACAGGCGTTCAGTTTAATTTTATGATTGAGAACAAGGGTTGAAAACATCCTCTGTGGTAATCAACAGATGAAAAAGAGGGAGAGGAAAAAGATTAATATGCAAAATATAAAGATATTCGGTTAAAAAACACAGAAAAAAGATTAGAATTCAGAGATAAGATTGAGAAATGCTAGTGAACTAATTTGCCCACTCTCGTGATGCAACATAGATGCAACGCTTCAAATGTTGTAGCAGTCATTTTAATGACTGATATTCCTCATTTCAGTGAATGATGACCTTGATACCAAGGTGAAAGTCTCTCTTGTGGAGGTAATATGACTGTTTATGATTGTTAATAAACTCTTAATGAACACATATTGCGAAGCATGAATCAAACCAGTGTTTCAGTGTGCTCATAATTCTTTGTTTATGAGTTTGTTTGAGCTCAAGCAGGCAGCATGACATCAGCAGCATGACTGCCTGACCTCAGAGTGAACTTCATCTTCCTCTGTCCCTGTGCGTATTAAATTCCAGTTCAAGGGTGAGACTAATATCAGCTAGGAGCTCTGCTGAACTCAGTCCTAAAATAACCAGGTCAAGAAGTGCTTGTTCAAAGTTCTGGACAATTGCTGGAGAGTCTGGCTCAATGCTTCTGCACTATCACGATTTACAGAGCTACAGAAGTAGGTGCAGAGGTGTGTGCGTGTGTGTGTGTGTGAGAACACATTCAGTTCATCTGAGTTCCCACTTGGGATATGAAGTTAGACGTTAAGCAGGCCATGGAGGCTCCACTTTTCCTGCCCTTTGTTCTAAATCAGATATTTACCCAGGAACCATATTTATCTCGGGACAATTCTTCTTCATTCTGAAAACTCCAGCCTGGGAGGCAGAGGTGGCAGCTACCCACCCAATTAGGTATGCCACCCAAAATGCAAACTGTTATTCAGTAATATCTGATTATACAGCATGAACCCATCATCCAATAGACAAGGCAATGTGGGAAGGAATGTATTATTTATGCTGTGTCTCACCAGTGGCAGGAAATCTTAAGCTATACCGCTGACTGCGGTGCACATACATAAACCACTGCCTTTTAAATTCCTCTCAATACACAAAGGTATTGACCCTCTATGTAAGAAAGATATAATGACCATGCCTATGTGATGAACTCTCTGCACCCAGGTCACCTTATGCAGTCATTAAAGTGATCATCATTCAGTTACTACTATGAATTATTCTGATCTAGCATCAAATATTCATCTATTATGAAAGCTAAAATGCAGCTAAAAGAGAGAAGAATTTGCAGACGAACCCTAGAGGGTTTAAAGAGGTCAAGGATGTTACTCACATTTCTGAAGGGTTAAGGGTTAGTGCATAGAATAGCGTAATATAGTATAAATATCTGTGTTGTTAAAGTTATTTCCAGAGCTCTGAGGGGCCCGGGTTCAAGTCCCTGTCTGGGTAGAGTCTGCTTGGATTTCATTTGGGGACTCAAGTTTCTTTCTACAGTTCAAAAACTAGGAGATCAGGTGAATTGGCTACTCTTAAACTGCCCTAGTATGTGTGTGTGTGTCTGTATGCAAAGATATAGATTGACACTCTTTCCTGGCTAAACCCCCTAGTGCGTAATGCAGTGCTTATTAATGCAGTCCTCCAGATGGATAGTCAGTTGAGAGTATACTGTGAACAACCGTCAGAAGTGTAACTTTCATTTCTTCAAATGTCCAGTGTACTGTGGGTCCTTTTCTTACAGCACCACCACTTCTAAAGCTTTTTTCTTATTGTGTAAGGAGTTTATTCAGTGTGTTCACATGCATCAGTTCAATTCAAGTGGATTATTGCAGTTATCTAATGATTTAAGTGGTCATGTAAACAGCATACTCTGATTTCCTTAAAAGCAAAGATTTTTGCTAAAACTTAGTAACTTAGTAACTCTCATTACTCTAAAAATTGACTGTATGATGCTGCACAGTCTAAAAAGAAACGTTAGGTGCTAATTTGCTAAACTTTGTGGATATGCCACTATGGAGCTGAGATTAGAGCACTGTCCTGGGCCAAGTTGTAAAAGCTATAAAGAGCATTCTATTTTTTCCCTTAACAGTGGTGATTTGATGAACACTTTTAACACATTTAATCCTGGTTACACTCTTAAGTGCTGGATTTCTCAAGAGGACATTAAAAAGCCTGATTAATGTTCTATACATTTGTACACCCATTAGAAAAAACAGCACATCAGCAGAAAAAAAAAAACATTACTATATTTCTGACTCCCCCCTCAGTTCAAATTTGAAAAAGGCTGAAAAGGGGGAGGAGTAGTTGGAAGGGGCACTGGGTGATGTATGGGTTTAGAGGCAGGGCGCTATGGAGAGCTGAGCTGCAGCAGCAGCAGTGTGCCTCTGATAGCAGTGAGCTGCAGATGGTTGGACGTCAGCAGGGGGGCGGTATTACTGATTGACTGATTTGCATATTGTGAGTATGTGCGTACACCGTCACATCATTCACGCTTTTAGCACAGTTGAACCTGTGATCACAATTAAGCATTTTTTAAAGGTTAGGAAACCCCTACCCCTCCAGCATACCAAGAATCGGAATACCCCACCCCTATGCACGAACATGGGAAACAGAGGGGAAATCTAAGTGGTAAGACCAAGGGGTGAAATGGGATTGGGCTTACATTTCTGTTGAAAAATAAAAAAGAAAGCTAAATGTAAAGGCAAATCCAATTACAATAGGAAGCGTCTGCTTATCTTTACCCTATGGGATAATGACACCCTGCAAACTAATCAGGTTTTTGAGCTTAGCCTACATTACTTATATAATCATCTATTATATTATCACCAACTCCTTGTTTCTAAACTCGTATTCTATCGTATCAGTCCATCAAAACATAGCAGCATTTTGTAATTCTATAACTACAGACTGTAGTCCTGTATCTGTTTCTCTGCATACTTTGCTATCTCCTTCCACCCTGTTCTTCAATAGTCATGATCCCACATTGCCACCACAGAGCAGGTATTATATGGCTGGTGGGTCATTTTCAGCAAAAAGAAACAAAGTGGTGGTGTTAATGTTATGACAAATCAATGAGCGTAAAAAAGACAAACTCTAAAGCTCTATTTATTAAATCCTGTACCTCAGCCTTTACATACACAGCTAACTCTATTAGTGAAAGTGCTGAAGATACAGTAGGAGCTTAATATAGCAACTTGTCCTTTTTACATCATACACCGGTGGATGGTGCACGTGCCATTTTCAGACCCTGTATGTAACACACCCGCATGATTAATGAGTACAATCAGAAAGCATGTTGCATTTACGATGCTATCATCAATCTTATATTACCATACACTTAACATTCTTCTTTAGCAGTACCTTGAGAGCGAAACTAGAGAATCTTCAAATTAGATTGTGATAAAGCAAGTAAATAAACAGCCCACAACAGCTTATGGTGGCTAATCTAACAACACACGACCGTGGCATCAAGGGGCTGTGTGTGCTTTGTTGTTATACTGAGCTCTGGTTAATTAAAAGGGAATGTTTTGTGTAGCTGTCATCCTCTGCCTGGTATGCACACAGGATGAGACAGAGTCGGCGTAATTACCATCTAAAGAGATCCTGCTTTTCTCACAATGCCCCATCAACTACTTCAAGCTGCCCACCAGTCAAAAGTTCTATTAACATCTTTTAGACTGGAGGAGCATCAGCAGGCTCATTACAGTTTATAAATAAACAAAGCGTAATTAAAAGTATTTTTCTGTCTAGTCATCCATGATCATTCAATAATTAGCTTACACGGGCACAGGGCTGGCTTTTGAAATGAAGAATGTTTTTGAAGTGAAGCCTTGTTTAAGGTTGTCTCTGCTTCTGATATGGGTGCAGTATTATAGGCAAGCAATGGCAGACTTCCCAAGTCTCCCGGAAGTCGTGGGATTCTACTGCATATCAATAACAGTTCCCTGATGCCCTCAGGTCAGAAAAAATCTCCAACAAAGAAAGTGTGAAAGAAAGGGAAAGGTAGAGGAAAGCGTTCCCCTCATGTGCATATTCATGAAGCGCATGCAAAACAGAGAGGGTTCTGATTGGCCTGTTCTCTGCAAAGAGTCTGAGTCAGCCAAACAGTTTATAGTGTGCGTGGGCAGTGTTTTTCCCCCTCCTGGACGTATATAAAAGGTAAAGTTATATTAGATTGGTGGATCAGGTCTGGGGATTAACTGAAATTAATTTTTGCAACTTGGGATGTCTGCAATGGCCTGTAGCTAAGGTGGCCAAGGCAGGTCTAAGAAGTGATTACGTGACATTATATGATGCTTTAGAGGGACGTAGTGTTTACATAGCCTTAAATGTTTGGAAAGAGTCTGCTAAACATAGATTTTGAGAGGCGTCCCAGGAGCACCTAAGTGCTACGGCCTAAAAGCCAGACTTCATCAGAGTCTGCCTGTCATCAGAGTCTAGTGCCTTTTGTCTCTTTACGTGATGAAGAGGCACCATCTGTGACAGGAAAGGGACACCTGATTTACATTTACATTTATGGCATTTAGCAGACACTCCACATCCAGTGTGACCTACAAAAGTGCACTGATGTTCACTGAAAACTAACCCCAGCTAAAAGTGTGTAAAATGGCTTGAAACTAAAGATACTTTTAAGTTTGTACACTGCATCGTTGCTACCTGTATGTGGCGGAGTAATATATGGAGATCTTCAGTTACAGTGCATTACCGGCTGATAACGGCACACTTACAACGCCTTTTAGCCAATTACATCGCAGGGTTTGAAACTAACTGTGGTATAATTACATATAAACAATATAAAGACACACAAAACTAAATAGCTACGTGTGTGGGTATTGACTGCCCTGTGCCTAAATTTTAGAAAAAATAAATAAAATCCCAGTAAGGCATGAGTGCAGGCCTGTAATAAGACAAGACAACCAAACACTTGAGATGTACTGTGAGAACATGTTCCCATAGCAGCAGAAAGCAATGAGGGTAATTGGCCTGATGGCAGCCCGCCAAACCCAGGTATTGAGCCCACAACCTTGTTGCCGATGGATGGCCTGGTGCTCTAAACCCTGAGCCCCTACTGCCCACAACTGACAATTTAGAGTGTCCAATTTTTCTAGGCAATTTAGATTATACAGTTTATCTGATTTCCATGTTTTTGGACTGTGGGAAGAAACTGGAGTCCTCAGAGGAAACCCACACAGACACGAGCAAAAAAACATGGAAACTACACCCTGATAGGGATTAAACCCTCTTAAACTAAAAAAATACACTATTTATTAAAAATGGTCTTATTTTATGAGCATATTTATTGTAGCTGGTGATTTTTACTATAAAAAGTGTTCTATCTTTTAAAAAGCAAAATTTTCTGTAATAAAATTATTGTTGTTATGCCAAAATATATACATGCTTTCTTTTAACAGTGTGGCTGAACAGGCAGTTTTTGTAAAGTGTTTTACGTGAAGTATCACTTTTTAAATAAATTTTAAAATAACTTTTGTAGAAAAAAATATGTTGGCTGGTATTAACTTTATTTCTTTATTTTTTTCAGTCTTGCTATTGTATTCTTCCCCAACAGGGTGATTCTGGTCACGGTGCACAGAGCAGACATCTGCTTGCAAAAGTTTCCTGTTTTTTTGTTGGACAGCTTTAAAAAAATACGCTCAGATGTGGAGAAAGCAAGTCAAAACACCACTGTCAGAATCCTGATGGTTCTGGCCAGCCTAGCATGCAACAGATTGTTCATAGCCTGTTCGTACGTTTGTAGTTAAGACATTAGGGCAAGGTTGAGACTAGCATGAACCAAATCAAGGAATCACAGTCAAGGATCTTTTCTTAAAACTTTATGTTTTATATGTATTAATGTTCTACACAATAAAGATGCCAAAGACAGATATTAAGTATTTGCCAAACCAAACAAGAATTTGGGATACTTTTCACAGATTACTTAAAAGAACACTACACTTCCATTGTAAATTATTTTGTAACTTTTTAAGACAAGTAAGCTGGTAAGCTCCATTTAGATGTATACAGGTGTAAGAGCCTTGTAAAAACTCTATGTCTTTTTTCATTTTTAATGATTTTGTTTGCACTGCATTGACTGCAAGGGTTGTATTATGTTGAATTTTAGCCAAACTTTATCAAGAATCTGCTTGAACTTAACAAGCAAAAAACACACACCAATTCCTTTCCGTGCTCCTTCAGAAGCTCCACCCTTCACGTTTCCAAGTACAATTTTTTTTCGCAGTCTGAGCCACTTTGTTTTCACTTTAAACAAGGCAAGCGATGAGGGGGGAGGTAGCCAAGTACACAAAACGTACTCTTTTAAAATCAAACGAGCTCTGGATGTTAACATGTACAGATTTCTCTCCTGAAAACTGTTTAAGTGAGTAAAGCACTTCTTATTATTTACAGTAAGCTTAGATTCCTGAATGTCTACAGCACTAGGGCTGAAGCATTAGCATTAGCAGCTAACTGCTCCAGCAGTGCTAGCCGGGGTTAGGAGCAGGCTACAGGCTGATAATACTTCCCTCTGAACAGGGTAACAGCGGACACAATTAGCAGGTAATGCAAATGCTGGTCGAGCAGTGCTAGTCAGAGTTAGAAGCAAGCTACAGGCTGATAATACTCAACTTGGAATGGGGAAATAGCGGTTAGCGGCTAATGCTAATGCCACTCCAGCCCCAGTGCTGGAGACTTAAACTGAAACTCCTGTATAACACTGTACTTAGGCAGAGTGGCTTTACTGCTTCTTACAACCTAACTGGTAAAATTCATACATAAGGTGCACCGGGTTAAAAGGCACACTGATGATTTTTGGGAAAATTAAAGAATTTTAATACAGTAATCATAAATTAGTTATTCATTGAGATTAATAACTATGACTAAATTACAATGTTTTTGAGAATGTTGTAAATAATAATAAATTGAAATTAGTTAAAAAATGTTGTTCATGATTATTAGTGTCTTAACTACTGTCAAATAATAATTATTTAAGGTATTCTGTCAGAAGTAATGTTAATTAATGTATTCCTATTGTGAAATGTTACTGAAACAGTTACTGAATTATACACAAACTGTACTGGACTAAAATTGTATGCAGTAGCTGTGCCAGTTAGGTGCCAGCCTTTTAAAAGATGAGAATTATGATTTTGACATTTTAAGAGGTTTTTTAATTTAAATGTGAAATTATAGGTTTGTAAATATATATATTCAGAAACTATTTTAGATATAGGCTATATGGTTGGGGCCTGCTATCGCCTACACACAAAAATCACTACAACTTTTACAATGAGCTGTGAAGGTTCTCAATAAACATACAGTTCAGATACAGTATAGCCACAGGCAGTTTCACAGAGGTAAAAGCCGTGGATCAGAAAGGGTCTCTGGAAGCTGGATACAATAACTCTACATGTCTCTATTAAGGATGACATAATGGTTCAGAGGTTGCAGTTTGCCAACGTATTTCTCCTTCTCTGAAGAAAGTGAAAGTGAATTTTTAAATTGATGGAGTTTTAACAGAGTCTCTCAAACACCCTGTTTGGGGGAAACCACACATTCTGACCCTGCTTTTTTACCGGCTGTGAAAAGTGGTGCCTTTTCATCCGAGTCCAGTCTAATGTCCTGGACAGAGGGCCAATTCCTATGACTATAACTGTCATAGAGGTTTTAAAAGCGAGACTGTATACAGCCTCTCGGCGGAGAGGGTGCCAGCTACACATTACCCAGTTTCTGCTTTTGTGCTCAGGTTGAAAGAGAGAGAAACACATTCCATCGAAAAAGCCATTCAGAAACCTTTAAAGGCCACCAGATCACTTAGCGAATTGGACAGTTGCCCGATGAACTGCTTGACTAAAGAGAGAGGCTTTTAGCACTTCATAGAAGCCATTGTCTAAAATGGAGAGTGGAAAATCTATGGCTGGCAATGACTATCTTATAATTGAATCTTAGACCTAAGACAAGTAATACTAGACAAACTGTTCCAATTCTTTTTTTTTTTTTTTTTGGCCATTTAGTGAGATGAAATTGAATCTAATTGATCTAGTTCAGTGGTTCTCAATTTTTTTAGACCATGTACCCCCAATGACCAATCTAAAACCCCCAAGCACCACCTACAAGCCATTTCACTGAAACACATGTAGCTACCACACATTATTATTAAACACAGTAAGCTTGACCTGTTATCCACACATATACAGTTTCTGAATCAGTTTCTCTAAATTTCGCTATTTATAGTTATATGTTTGAGTAAAATGAACATTGTAGTTTTATTCTATAAACTACGGACAACATTTCTCCCAAATTCCAAACAAAAATATTGTCATTTAGAGCATTTAGTTGCAGAAAATGAGAAATGGCTGAAATAACAAAAAAGATGCAGAGCTTTCAGACCTCAAATAATGCGAATAAAACAAGTTCATATTCATAAAGTTTTAAGAGTTCAGAAATTAATATTTGCTGCAATAACCATAGTTTTTAATCCCAGTTTTTGTGCATCTTGGCATGTTCTTCTCCACCAGTCTTGCTGATTTTGGATAACTTTATGCCACTCCAAAATGCAAAATTTCAAGAAACAGATTGGTTTGATGGCTTGTAATCATCCATCTTCCTCTTGATTATATTCCATGGGTTTTCAATTTGGTAAAATCAAAGAAACTCATCATTTTTAAGTGATCTCTTATTTTTTTCCAGAGCGATACATCATAATAATTTTCGCCAAATGTTTTTCACCTGTGGTGTGGAGGTTGCCCTCTTTTGCAGTTGGTAAGTTAGTTTTATGGATAGTTGTTAGATTGATTATTGTTTTTGGTTAATACACTATTCTCACTGATAATTTTTGAATCAGGATTTAGACAGAGGAAAACAACAAGGGTGCTGATCAGTGAACTACCTGTTTACTACCTTCTTTAGCAAATAACTGTAATGCAGAAACTGCAGTGAACTGTTGGCGTCTGTTGGTTGATATAACATATCTGGTGGTTTTCCACAGGGTTTTACTTTAGGGTCAAATAAACAGATGTTAATAATTATAAAACTGTAGTTACGAGAGTGAACTTATATACAGGTTCTAACGGGTAAAGATATTTTTTTTCTGAAGTCATCTAGTGTACCACATTGGGATGCCCACAGTTTGAGGACTCCTGATCTAGTTAATTACTTATTCTGCGCTCAAGGAACTTGGAACTTTATTATAAATTGTTTTAGATTAGGTGTTTATGGGTTGGTACTTTTTTTATTCCCCCCTTATGTTGTTCTTAAACTCTTCAGCTTCAATGTAGTCATGAACGCAGCATGAACTCCTTAAAATAGCAGACTACTAACGGGTGGCCACTATTTGAGTTTGTGAACGGTGGCCTACTGAATCTCTTGACAGTGTGATAATGCAGGGTGCCAACATCACGCTTCTCCACCTGACAATTTAGGTCGAGTTAATTGGGTGTTGTTTCATTCTGTCGTGCACCAGAGGTGAGAGAGGACATCTCTGCCACAGGGCCACTCTGGAGACCTTTACCTGACCTGATTAGAACAAAACGTGAGCCATCATGTCTGTGAGTTCTGAATATCCTCAGCCATCCATCATGAGTTTTTCATTTCATTTCATTTTGTGCATGATCATCAGAAAAAAATAATTTTACCCTAAAATCAAATGTCAAAACCACTTCTGCTCATTTTAATGCACAATTACTATTTTAACTTTACTTTAACATGCAAAAAAAATCCATATTTAAAGTTATTTACTGTAAAAATGTTTTAATTTTCCTGTTAATAAACAACTCACTTTTTACAGTAAATATGTATTGAAAATTCTTTGAGGTAATTTGTACATTTTCTCAAGGCAAAAAAGATAATACAAACATCAGGATTTGATACTATAATTATATGAATAATGGATGCCATAAAAGCTCTAATAAGCATCTCTATTCCTTTTAGCTCACTTGAATGGATATTATAACAGATAACACCATACTGCACGGAAATTGAGAATTCTTTAAAATAAAAGTATCTATAAAATAATAATAAAGCTGTTTAATGTTAAGTTTAAATATGTGTTATTTGTAGAAGACTGAAGTATTAGCTCACGTTCTTGAAGCCACGGTAGAGGATCTGCAGCTCTTTGCGTGAGAAGCGTGTCTGAGCCTCCAGCTGCTCCAGGCCCTCGGGCCGGTGACGCACAGCCGACAGCTCCAGCTCATCCTCAACACTGTCTGTAGAAAACAAACATACAGAAAGTACAAGTCAGTCACAACTGTCCTGTCTGAGACTCCGGATCACTGGACAACAAATAAATAACAAGAACCTAATCAGAAAGTTTAACCTCTTGCCAAATACCTCCAAGTGGTGGATTTCTTTTTATATTTTTTTATATGTACTTAAACATATTAATTAATTTGTGTTTAAATAAATGTTAAACTATTTAGTGCTGTAAACTAAGGATGTCCCATCACATTTTTACCCCTGAATCTGTCAATACTTTGTCCCAATACGAAACGTTGGCAATGCAGTAAAAAAAAAGAACACATCCAAGTTGTCCATTAAGGTTATTTTTAAAACTCACAAAAAAGACATTTTTATTTACTTGATACAAACAAAAACTTTAAAATCACCAGTGCAAATATCAAATAGTGCACATATGTGTAAACCATGTGCCCTACTATATTTTAAGCTTCTATTAATGGATATTTAAATTTAAATAAAAGAATCAGTGTTCGATTGGCAAAATTTAATTATATCCATTTTGATTGGTTTAATCACTTAAATATAATATATAATCACTTATATATTGTATTAATCACCACAATATTAAAATCATGATTCATATTTTTAAATGCTGGTATTTCCCATTATTGTTGAGAGGAAGACAGTAATAATAGTGTAGTGTGGTGTAGTTAGGTCTGCCAAACTAGACTAGTTTTAGTGCTTTTTTAAAATGAGAATATTGTAATGTGCTGAAAATGAGGAAAACAAAGTGTGGATGAAGGAAGCTGATGCCTCAATAGGTAGTGAGCTTACTGGATTGGATCTGCCCTGATTTCCGATCACATGATTAGATCAGGGACATTCCTACAGCAAATTTTAAAGAAAACACACCTATGATTTATGGTGAAAATTCTTTCCTGAAATAGCACATACTTTATTGTAGTCTAACATAATATTTAATGATATATGGTATTTGATTTTATTGATCTTTTTTTTTGTCTTTTGAATAGTATATCGTTGCTGTCCACACTGAAAAAAGTGTGCCAACCATGTCATTGATTTAAAGTGTATTTTTATGTTGGTCTAATGAAAAATTATGATTTCTGGTTCAAACTTGTTTTTCTCAGTTTGCCTGAAAGCAAAACCAGTCCCTATTAAACAACTTAAAATAAATAATTAAACTCAAATAATATTCTTACTTCATTTCAGAGGTAATGACCCCATCAGATCACTCCTCCTGGAGTTTTTCTGTCAGTCAGTCTTACATTCTTCCCATTGGTTCCCGTCACCATTGTTACACGTAAAGGGCGTGGCCTCCCTCACCATCATTGTGATCTTAGCTACAGAGGGAAGTTTTATATAATGGCGGAATGCCTGCATGCAGTGTTGTAGGCTGTAAGAGCAAGTACACTGTAAAAAGTGAAGCATGGAGCTGTTCATTCAAGCTAATAAATATGATTGAACACATAGTACAATTATTGACTTTATTGTGAAACTCAACCTTTTTGAATTTTGATGTGTCAATTTTGATTCAGACTAAATTAATTACAATTCTGAAGGAAATAAACCAAATGTTTTGGTTCCACTGAAATCATACTCGAAGAAAAGAGATAAGGATGTAATATTTTTAATTTGAATCGAACATGAATTGCGCATGCGCACTGTGGAGCACGGGAGAAGTTGTAGAGAAGTGCTTCAGAGCACTGAGGGAGAGAGGGAGAAAGTGCCTGAACGCGCTCGCGAGATAGCAACGCATGCTTATGGTATTGTGGCGTCGGGACTGGAGGGGGGGCAGAAGGAATTATGGGAGCTCACCCTGTTGGGGGAAGTGGGTGTTTTTCTGCGTGTTTATGTTACTGTTTATCCCAGAGTTTCATGTCATGTTTTATTATCACTGTTCTAGTATTATTCATGTAGTTATCAGTTATGTGGTTGTTTTGTCTAAGTGCCTCACCCTTTGTGTGTTTTCTGTGTGTGGGAGTGGGGTTAGCTGCGTTGGAGCTGTAGTTAGTTTCACTTTCAAAAGTGGGATCCCATGTAAATCCAGCTCTTAATGTCCTCCTCAGAGCAAAATAAAAAGAGCAAGAGAGCACTGAAACGAATCTCGCTGGTTATCCGTCCTCTTCCACGCCACAGTAACTTTTGGAACTTCTGAATATCCTGCCATGTTTTTTTTTTAAGTTCGGTTCAATTTAAATGTATTAGTTTGGTTCCAAAACTGAAATGTAAAGAATTTAACTTGGATCAAGGTGAATAATTAATATTGGGTCGAGTGAAGTAATATGGTTTATGTCAAAATAAAATAATCAGGTTGTAACAATTGACTTTATTTAGATTGAGTGAAGTCAAATAGTTTAGATGCAACAAATGGACATCAATTTTTTTAATTTGAGCAGGGCTACACTTGTACTTGAATTTAATAATAAATATTGGTTTTCTCTAAATTAAAAAAGTAAGTTGTAACAAAGTAAAATAGCAATATTTGGCCCTTGGAGTAAAGGATCTTTTTAATTTGTTGGGAAGTATTTTTTTTCTTTGGTTAAAAATATTTTTTTAATTGAATTTGAATTAAAATATGAAATTTCAACCGAATTATAAATATAATTTGAGAAAAATTAATAAATTTAGCTGTAACAAATTAGAGTAATTTTTTTAAGTTGGTCCAAAGTATCATTTTTTTCAGTGCAATAAAAAAAACACTTCTCCAAAATAGCAACTTTACAGGAGAGAGAAAAAACTTTGTAAACTTTCAATGGAAGTCAATGTAAAAAGAGTTTATTCCAGGTCACTTTGAAGACTTTCTATTGGTCCGTTCATCAAGGAATTTTGGCACAGTGTAAGAGACAGTTTGTCTGTTTTAATTATGTAGTAAACTAAAAATCAACAAAAATGGAGATAAGTGTTTTTCATAGGACAGCGACGATATGTGCATAAACCATCACAATCCACAAGCCACCATCACAATCATAATAATTGAGTAAATACATATAAACATACACAAAAACAATACAAATGACAGGCAAGCTCAAAATACAGTTCAGGCTAAGATTAATAATGCTTCAATGATGTAAAATTCAAGTATTCAAAATATTTCAAAGCTCACAGTCCTGCGACAATGGAAATGAAACAACTTATCTATATTTTATTTAATAAGCTTCACTATATGCCACATACAGATACATTTCCATTTGCATAAATGAACAAACATTCTAAAAGTTTAAAAACTACGAGACGCATACTAATACTATGGATTTATATTATTTTAATTAAGATTAAAGATGTTGAGTATGTGTGTAAACAGACAGGACGTGTGTGTTGAGCAGAGCTGCTCGTGGCCACTGGGCATGAAAGCACAGTGATGGGTATAAACAGGACGGCGTCCTTTTTGTTCAATGTTCCAAATACAGACTCTCCTTCAGATCTGCTATCTCTTGCCATCTCCACATCCCATTAGACACCTGATAAAAGCTCAGATGTGCTCAGTGCAAAGAGCCAGCACCCTTCAGCTCCTGTTAGAGCTAATAATCCAGGGCTTTGGGTGTCTGCTGGGGCACTGAACTGTAGTAAACATCTCCAAGCTACTCTGTCATAGTTGCTGCTCTGTACAGCAGAATAACTGAGATGATCTTATGAGAGGAATTATAAAAAAGTTGTTCCAGTGCTAAAATCTGATTGGTCAAGGCATTTAAAATACTTAATGTAGGTATTTACACATAATAACTGCACTAATGTTGCAGCAATTTTCTTTGACAACCATAAAATCTGCATCACAAAAAGGAACTGGCCAAAAGTGCTCAGTCAAAAGTTTGGACACATCTTAAATTTAGAGTTTTTTTTATTATCTTAAAGTAATCCAAACAAAAAATGTGTTAAACAAATCAGAATTTGTTTCATATATCAGATTCTGCAAAATCCATTTCTCACTCAGCTCTATGAGGTAGAGTCACATGCATTTGCATTCAGTTAACAGCTGTGCTGAACTTCTCAAGAGTTAATTACATAGATTTCTTGCTTGTTAATGTGTTTGAGAGCATCAGTTGTAAAGGTGTGAAGAGGTAGAGTTGGTATACAGTTAATAGTGAGAACTACTCAACTAAGTAAAGAAAAAATATAGTTTAAGAAATGAAGGTCAGTCAATTAAAAAAAAATAGTGAACTTTTCAAGTGCAGTCACAAAGGCCATCAAAAACATTATGATGAAACTGGCTCTCATCAGGACCGCCCCAGGAAAGGAGGAAACGATCAGGATAAGATCATCAGAATTACCAGCCTTAGAAACTGCCAGTTAACAACACCCCAGATAAGAGCATCTAAATGCTTCATAGAGTATTGTTGTTGTTAGTTTGTTTAACATGTTTAACACTTTTAAGTTTACTTTGACACTGAATGTGAAGGTGTGTCCAAACTTTTGACTGGAGCTGTATATGACTGAGCTAAAGAAATGTGTTCATACTAAATGGATCACATCTAAATTCTAAACAAAAAAGGATCATTATTTTATTGTTTCAGAAATGATTAGATTAAATTACAGCCATTAAAAAACAGTATATTGATTAAAATAAAATTAAATACAGGCTGTCTTGATATGAAAATTTGGGCGCTCCTGCCTTAAAATGCAAGCTGTTGTCAGACTGGCATATTAGCATATGCTAATCTGCTACTCACGTTTTTTCTCAGTGGTATAACTCAGGAAAAACTCAGCCCATGTGCACGGCGTTCCATGTGTTAACAATTAGCTATCCTTAGGGTGTAATAAAAGTCACAGGTAATAACTGTGTGTAACACAGGTTAATTAAGAATAAAATACTTGTAAAAGTAAGAACATTTGAAAAAACACTTTACAGTGTTTACTATAAACTGAACTGACGAAACTGAAACTGAGCCCAAGACTCTGTGTCAATATAGTTTAAAAGAATAGTGAAACAAAGCGAATTCCTGCTTCTGTTGACAGAAAACCAATAAGCAATACAATGTGGTGTAGAGCTGTATGTAGCAAGACGCCAGAGCACGACAAGAGATTGATCTAAACACAACTGATTTAATCAGACTGACTGTGTCTGAATAAATGTGATGAAATAGAACTCTTCTGAACGCACAGTTTTGTGTTTTGTTTTTGGTTTCTTTCTGGTTTGTCTTACTAATACAGATTAATTCACACAACCACTGATTTTAATAATTATGTGTTGTGTGTTTTTTAACAAACTGAATTGTATAAAACTTTAACCACGACTTTTGGGATGAGTTTGAGAAGAAATAGGGTAATCACTAACACTCTTGACACTGAATGCAATCACATATGCATGTAATTTTGTACAGTACTATTGTACAGTAAGTGTATATTGTGTGATAATCATATAAAAAATATTCCAATGAAGTTTTAAACATTGTTTATTTTGTGCAGGATTGGAAAACTCTGAACTTCATCAAACATTTCTAAATGTAATTTAAACTAAACCAAACTTAAAGCTGCCATAAAGAACATATCTTTATATTATCATAAAAAAACACACTATTTGGACGTTTCATAGACATCCTGGCTATCATAGGTATGAATTTATAGGTATATAAATAAAATGTGAAAAACGTCTTTCAAAATATATACTACATCAGCTTAAATTAAATTAAATAAGATATCTGGTGTAAAATTAACTTGTGGTGTAGTGATACATGACAATGAGTATGAACTTTTTTGTCAAATAGCCTACCTCTGTTTACCCCAAACATTCCAAAATACAGCATTTAAGCTGATGCTCCCAACAGGCTTACATTGCTCGCGATGCAAATGCAAATAAATTAATATTATAAAGCAACAGCTGAAATTCATGCATTTCCACAGAATTAATTTTGCAATCTGTTCCGCTGTTCGTTTGTGCTCGTCAGTCAAATTATCTTGACTTAATTTCAGTAAGCCAGGTTAGTGCTAGTAAATGTTGCTCAACAGCGCTACACTGAGGAACCCTGAGTGCTCCAGTAAGCCAGAGCGATATAAGCTAGCGGTCCATCCTACGCAGTGAAAGAGTGGTTAGCGGGTAATGCTAAGGCTACTCCAGCTGTGCTAGCCGAGGTTAGCAGCAGGCTACAGGTGGATAATACTCACCTCTGAACTAGCGCTTAGCAGCTAATGCTAATACTACTGGAGAACTTAACTGAAACTCTTGTATAACGCTGTAATTCAGCGGAGTGACTGGTAAAATTCATACGTAAGGCACACTGGATTATAAGGTGCACTAAAGATTTTTTTGGAAAAAAGGATTTTAATAGCTCCTTATAGTGCGAAAAATACAGTATTTTGAGCTTGTTAATGGTGTAAAAAAATTATTTCTTTGCATGAGCAATGTTATGCTCCTATCATTAGCACTGTAACCCTGTTGGAAGCATCAGATAAAAGCATTGTATTTCAGAATGCTGGAGGGAAAAGGCTGTACATGTTATTATGTTTCACTACACCCCAAAAACATTTCACAACAGATTTCTTCTTTAATTTATACTGAAGAAAGTAACATTAAATCTTAAGCAACCCAGCAGCTGTGCTGTAATATATTCTAAACATTCAAACTCAAATTGGTGTCGAGTACTTAGAAACGCATTAGAGTTGCATAAAACCGTCTTCAAATTGTATAGAAGTCCTGGAGTCCAGTCTGATCTAATACAGAGGGTCACTGTGTATTGAGGTGCTTACTGTAACTCCTGATGTGTCGAAAAGTAATGGCTCATATGTGACCTCATGAAGTATCTCATCATACCTTGTGCAGACAGCAAGACCAGACCAATCAGACGGCTTTATCCTATTTACCAGGAATCCCAGTCCAAGAGAGCTACCACCCTGAGAGTTCAGCTCCACCCTACCCAGAGCTCTGTTATTCAAATGAAACCTAAAGTGGGGTACAAGCTTTTACATTTCTGAATCAAAATGGGATGCACCACCAAAACTGTTTTCAGGCCCAAATAAGAAGCTGCATCCACAGATAATGTAGCTCTACTGATGCTCGTGTTGTTATTTCATGCATTATGTAGTTCTGTATATGCATATACAGTACCAGCCAATGGTTGGACACACATTCTCATTCAATATTGTTTTTTCCTACATTTTAAATTAATACTAAAGTCATAAAGACTATGAAGGAACACATGAATCATGTAAGAATCATGTAGTAACTTAAAAGTGTTAAACAAACCAAAATACTCTCTCTAGCATTTAGGAGGCTCTGAACTGAGATGCTGTTAATTTGTGATTTCTGAGGCTGATAACTCTGATAAACTTATTCTGTGGAACAGAGGGGTCTCTTTCCTGGCCAGCCCTGATGAGAGCCAGTTTAATCATATTGATTTTGATGGTCTTCGCGACTGCACTTGTGGATACTATCTTGTTCTTGAAACATTACTCAAATTCAGCTATTCACTGTATACCACCAACTCTACCTCTTTACAACTTTACAACTAATGCTCTCAAACACATTAAGAGAAAAAGGCAAGAACTCTTGACAAATTCAGCACAGCTGTTAACTGAAAGCCTAAATTTCAGGTGACTCTACCCTATAAACTAAACTGACCAAGATGTGCAAATCTAAATAAATGCACGTTTTTTTCTTTGAATAACTTTAGTATTAATCTACAGTACAAAAACATGTAAAATATAAAAAAATATAAAAATATATAAAAAAAATATAAAAAGTTGTGTCCAACTTCTGACAGGTACTATATGTTAGAAAAAAAAAACACAAATCTGAAATCCGTGTGGAAAAAAGAATGTAAGAAAAAAACAGTTGAAATTTAGGTTCACAGGGCCTTATTAAAGCTACATTCAGCTAAAATGTACTATTCCACTCTATACACAGCCATGTCCTACAGTCAGCACACCTAGTGATGTTAGGAACTTATTACTTGATAAGATCAGTGAAATGCGATAAGGCCAAGTCTTCAAACTGAATAATATCCCTTCGTTGCCAAGTCCACCGATACCCAGCCTGTTTAAAAACACAGCCACAGCTGAGAGTGCAGGAGAGGAAATCAGCAGTCTGAGGAGATAAGATCCCAGCCCAAACTGTATAATATTAACTGAAGAGCTGGTGCAGCAGGTACAGCGTGTGCAGACATATCCTGGGCCTTCTATCAGTGCAAAAACATGGAGAGAGTAAGAGAGAGAGGATCAGAACAGGGAGAGATAGATGGAAATGAGGCTGTGGAGAGATACGGAGGGAGACTCATAAAGGGGCTTGGCATCAGAACGGCGCGATGAGAGGAGAAGTGTGCTTTCGTGTGTTTCCAGGGAGAACTTGCTTTGGATACTGGCAGACGGCTTTTTGGCAGTGGAGCACAGGAAGAGCTTCCGGAGACGTGCGCTGACTCCCCGCCTGTTGCCGTTCTGAGGGCAGGCGTAACCTAGGAGATACAGTATGAGCATCACCACGGATACTGGCGTCCAGCCGGACATGAGGTTGAAAGCATGCACAACAGGTGGATCCGGAGCACGGGCGGCTGGAGATGCAATGAGAAGACTGGAAGTGCTTTTGGTTAATAATGGGTGGATGAGCGCTTCGGGAGCAGAGGGAATGGGACATTAGTTGGGACGCAAAAGAAGATGTGAGCTAGATGTGAAATAGACATTGAGACCTTTTTTTTGTCTTTCTAAGCATTTGTAAAAGTGCTACAAAGGGTTATATGAGAGACATCATAAAGAACTATTTTATAAAAGAGAGTGTGAATATTAGTGGAAGAACCTTTTATAGGTTTGTAAAAGTAAATATAAGTGTATTTAAAAATATACATTTTTTTTAAGTGTAAAGGTGTAAAGCAGAGCAGATCAAGAAAGACAGGTAAAGGTAACATTAGATATTAGCAAAAGGTAACATTAGATATTAGCAAAGAGCAAATTGTAAGATGGGGCTGTGGCTAAAGTGTTTCACAGAGCCACAAGATGGAAGTTTAGCTTTACTGACTATATTTGAGAGTCAGTTTATTGTTCTTAATGTTTTGGAATGGGGCCAGGTCAAAGTTCCAAACTTAATCCATTAGATAATGTTGTGGATGGACCTGAAATGAGCGATTAATGTAAGGTAGCTCACCATCACCCCAGAATTAAAGCGGTTCTATATGGAAGAAGACTAAAATTCCTTAAAGCCGGTGTGCAGGACTGATCAACAGTTACTGGAAACATTACAGTTACAGTTATTGCTGTAAAGAGGAGTCACACCTGATACTGAAAAAAAAAAAAAACTAATATTTTTATACCTTTGCCATTTACAAATTTGTAATATTGGATCATTTTCCTCAATAAATAAATTACCAAGTATAATATTGTTGTATTATTTGTTTAAATTGGTTTTCTTTATCTACTTTTAGGATTTCAGGATTTTTTTGAAAAATCTGATCTAACGTTTTAGTTCATATTTATGCAGAACAGGAAAAAATTCTAAAGGATTCACAAAAAAATAAGAGACCACTTAAAAAGGATGAGTTGTACCAAATTGAAAACCTCTGGAATATAATCCAGAGGAAGATGGGTGATCACAAGCCATCAAACCAAGCTGAACTGCTGGATTTTTTTGCACCAGGAGTGACATAAGGTTATCCAAAAGCAGTGTGTAAGACTGGTGGAGGAGAACATGAGAAGATGCATGGAAACTGTGATTAAAAAAACAGGGTTATTCCACCAAACATTGATTTCTGAACTCTTAAAACTTTATGAATATGAACTTGTTTTCTTTGCATTATTTATTTTTTTCAGACATTTCTCATTTTCTGCAAATAAATGCTCTGAATGACAATATTTTTATTAGAAATTTAGGAGAAATGTTGTCCGTAGTTTATAGAATAAAACAACAATGTTCATTTTACTCAAACCTATACCTATAAATAGCAAATTAGAGAAACTGATTCAGAAACTGAAGTGGTCTCTTAATTTTTTCCAGAGCTGTATATGTCACCTGCATTTCACTGGGACTCAGAACTGAACTGAAACTCTTTCTGCTTACTCTTTCTCTCTAAACAGAGCCAAAATCCTAAAACAGCAGTCAGTGATGTAACCTATTGACTCGTAATGAAATTGCTGCCCTCAGTCCTCTTTCCACTGCTTTGCTCTCATGCAGCAGTGATTTGATTCGTAGGCTGGGGTCTTGTATAATGATCCATTTAGAAAGCTTGCTTTTAGTTTGTCTCCCACATGCACTGCCTCTAGGGTAGCATTTTACATAATGGACATAAGTGGACGTGAAATATACGTGACTGACATGCCAAAAGTCATGGGACAAGCACTAGTACTAATGACTGTCCCATGATATTTGTGCATGTAGGGCCTTCTGCATTGAATGTGGTTGTGATTTCTGCCAGAGCGGTTTGTCTATTTGCCTGGACAGTTCTAGCCTGATGCTGGCAGTGACGATCATTTCCCACTCACTGCTCTGTTCACTGTGGGTAGTAGTGACTTCAATAAAGTATTGCCGGTACACACGTGACGCTGTGGATTTAGAAATGTCTTTTTCATCTGGCAGCACATGTCATGCCTTAAGGAAACTCTAATAATTCACACTGCCATGCTATGAGCATGCTTGCAGTGTTCAACTTCAATCACAAGATAACACCTCACAACATATACAGGTGTGGCCATTCCAAAAATAACATTTCATGATCCATTTACATGTCGCTCTATGATGACTTTTGGTATATATATATGTATATATATACGTATATATATACGTATATATATACGTATATATATACGTATATATATACGTATATATATATATATATATATATATACGTATATATATATATATATATATATATGACGAACAATATTTCTCCCAAATTAGAAATATAAAAAATAAAACTATTGTCATTTAGAGCATTTATTTGCAGAAATAAAAAAGCAGAGCTTTCAGACCTCAAATAATGCAAAAAAACAAATTCCTATTTATAAACTTTTAAGAGACCAGAAATCAATACAGTTTTCATGTATCTTGGCATGTTCTCCTCCACCAGTTTTACACACTGCTTTTGGATAACTTTATGCCTTTACTCCTGGTGCAAAAATTTAAGCAGTTCAGTTTGGTTTGATGGCTTGTGATTGTCCATCTTCCTCTTGATTATATTTCAGAGGTTTGTTTTCAATTTGGAAAAATTAAAAGAAACTCATCATTTTTAAGTGAACTCTTATTATTTCTGTTTCAGAGCTGTATATGTGTATATATTATATATTAATTAAAACTAAAGCTAAAGCAAGACAGAACTGCTGAGCTTGTGCTATACTGCAAAGCATGTCAGCACGTGTTCTTCTTTATCTTTGTTGTAGGCTATGCTTTGAAATGCATAATTCATTTCCATTAATCCTCTGAGGATGTATACCAATTCTCACAGGTAAAATTAAACCTCGTCTTAAAGCCCTAAAGGGTAACCTGCTGTGGATCAAGAAGAGTAAAGTAGGTTAAACTCTACGTGCACTACAACCCCAAGTGTTAGCATCAGTGCGTTTGGGAGAGCAGACACGTGAAGCCATACGTGACCCTGAATCTTTGCAGAAAAAAATGTAGAGCACTGCTTTAAAGAGGGAGTGGGCGAGAGACAAGCTTTCATACACTGCTAGTCATCCATCATCCACACAAACCTGCGTAATTACCAAGAGTGCTGGGACAGCGAGCAGAAGAGGCCGGGGTGGAGGAGATGTATGAGCTGTGAGGATGGTGAGCAGAGGCTTTTGGCAGCTAGGTGTAGCCCTCTGAAGAGCAGATAATTTGAGATCACTCAGATCATTATTTGGCAACAGTGCAGGTCAGGCTGGGCATTACTCACGCCATTGTTTGGCTGGATGGCACCAGGAGTGATCAAGGTGGGGAAGATAATGAAGAAGTTTGCACAGGTCATGGAAATTAATTTCACAGCAGTTTAGTCTGCAGTGGTAATGACTTTGTACTTTTCTGGTGACTGTCTCATTTTCTTTGCCTGCATCTGTTTGTAGCATATAGTGTTCCCTGGGTCCAAGAAGGAGTCTGAAGGCAATATACAAATATACAAAAAGACGAAAGAGTCAGCGTTGTAGGCATTCTGTAAAAGCCATTTAAGTTCCACTTAAAGTCTCTTTTATTTTGTTGTATCAAATATCCATATGGCAAGTTTGGTTTCCCACAAACAGCTCTGGAAAAAATAAGAGACCACTTAAAAAGGATGAGTTTCTTTGATTTTACTAAATTAAAAACCTATGGAATATAAACAAGAGAAAGAGGGATGATCACAAGCCATCAAACCAAGCTGATCCAAAAGTTATCCAAAAACAGTGTGTAAGACTGGTGGAGGAGAACATGCCAAGATGCATGAAAACTGTGATTAAAAAACAGGGTTATTCCACCAAATATTGATTTCGGAGCTCTTTATAAATATGAACTTGTTTCTTGTTTGCCTTATTTGAGGTCTGAAAGCTCTGCATCTTTTTTGTTATTTCAGCCATTTCTCATTTTCTGCAAATAAATGCTCTAAATGACAATATTTTTATTTGAAATTTGGTAGAAATGTTGTTTGTAGTTTATAGAATAAAACAACAATGTTTATTTTACTCAAACATATACCTATAAATAGCAAAATCAGAGAAACTGATTCAAAAATTGAATTTTATTTTATTTCCAGAGTTGTAAATCTATACAGATTCAAGCCTATGGGCCCTATTAGTAAACTACAGGCATGCTGTCAACGACACACTGTGTAGCTTGATTAAATGTGTGTCAGTGTGTCGTTGCTATTGTAACATCGGTAAAAGTACACCTTGTAGATATATTTATAAGCTCTGTTGCTATTCCAATGATGCAGGCTCAAGGCGTGAATATTGACTGTTTGTAGGGTGTAAGGTAGCAATGAGCATTGCAACATGCCTTGTGCACACTGAGTTCAATAGTCTACAGTAACTGTTGAGAAATATCTGTTTAGATTTTAAATGATCGCTTAAATTATACAAATGCATGTTAAAGTGTCAGAATCTTTAATTAAACGAGTCCTTCTTGTTTTAACACCTTTCTTTCAGTTACAGTCACCAAAAACGAAAGCATTATTAAAGTGAAATTAGTTTATGTAAATTTTTTAATGACTTTCTGCATTAACAATCAAAATTCACCCTCAATTAAACAAGTTTTTTAATACAGCAAAAAGTCTGCTATGTTTTTCCAGTTGTAGTTCATTACAACATCAACATGATTAAATCGTAATAATTTGTAATAAATCACTCACATAGTAAGTTGCTATATGTGCTTTTAAAGTGATTTTAGTGCTTGCTTTCAATTTTGAGTAAAAGTCGAAGAAATATTCTCAGGAAGGAAGGTCTGTCCTCATATGCAATTTATTTTTAGATATACTGCCATATCTAATGAAATGTAATCCATATTAAATTGCTGCTATATTTGTGCTTTTTGGGCCTTAGTCTGCTGAATGTAGCATTTTTACTCAATATCTGTATGTATCACATTGCGAGCCCCATATTGAATGATACTTTCTCAAATGCCTTAATCCCAGTAGCATATGATCATAAAGTGCCTTAATACTGGTAGGTGTAGAAAATATGTTATTTCTATCATTATAATTATGATCAATCACATTTTTCCCAGGCATGTTGTCAATGCTGTCAGAACTACAGGCTTCATTAACATGATGCTTGAAAGAAGCTACCTATTGTTAGGTCCTGTGGTTAGGAGATACCTAATGAAGTCTCAAAAATGTGCAAAATGTGAAACACTGAAGATGTGGAGGAAGTGTTATGAATGTGTTATGAATGTTTTTGGTTGCAGATCAAACAGCATGAAAACGAGGAAGTCTGTCAAGGGTTGACCCAGGCAGAGAGACGAGGAGGCGGACGTAAACACAGGTAGGGCGAATTTATTAAACAAAGAGACAAGTAAACAAGAAACAAAGAAAAACAAGAAACAGAGGCGAGCTAAAACTAACAAACAAACGAGATACTAAAGATAAACAAACGGGGAGACTATAAAACTAGGCGGGATAAACTAAAACAGGGCAAGGGAATAAACTAGGGAAAACACAGGGAACTAGAAAATAACAATAAACAGGAAGATAAATATATACTACAAACAAATAGGGAGACTAAACAAGGAAAACAAAATGAATAATGAAACAAGACTATGAACTAAACAGGGCAAGGATAATAACAAGGATTAAACTAAGATAGACACGGAGAGAAACACGGAGAGAAACACGGAGAGAAACACGGAGAGAAACACGGAGAGAAACTCTGGGAACACGGGAAGACAAACGACAGGAGACAGTGCAAAGACCGACCAGGACAGGTGACAGAGGAAAGCTATTTAACTAAACAGGAAACACACTGGGAGTGGAAACACCTGGGGAAGGGGTGGAGCTACAAATGAGACATGAGGTAATGGAAAATCACAGGCAGAACACAGGGGCACGGGTCACGTGGGACAACACAGGCACGAGGACAGACAGGAAACAGGGCCAGGCGTGACAGAAACCTCCCCCTAAACGCGCAGCTCCCGAGGCGCGTAAAAACAAACCCCGGGGGCTGGCGGCAGGGAGAGGCCGGGGAAAACAGGAGACCGAACGGGAGACTGGACAGGGAACTGGACAGGGAACAGACACTGGACGGGGAACTGGACAGGTGACGGAGACTGGACGGGGAACTGGACAGGTGACGGAGACTGGACGGGGAACTGGACAGGTGACGGAGACTGGACGGGGAACTGGACAGGTGACGGAGACTGGACGGGGAACTGGACAGGTGACGGAGACTGGACATGAGACAGAGACTGGACGGGACCGGACATGGGAACAGGGACTAGAACATTGACGGGGACGGAAACAAACACAGTAACAGGGACAGGAACAGAGAAACCACCGGGGACAGTAACTGGAACGATCACAGATACGGGGACCAGGACAGGGAGAGACAGGGGTACAAAAGACACAGGTGGGTGCCCAGGACTGGTAAAAGTCTGTGGGGACAGCCTGGGCACATAACTAGGGGCAAAGTCAGGAGGCCTAGGAGCAGGCCTGGAAATACGGGGCCTGGGCCCAAACATAGTTCTGGGAGCTGCAGGTGCTTGGGCTGGAGCCGGAGCAGCTGGAACTGCTGGTGCTTGAGCTGGAGCTGGAGCAGCTGGGACTACTGGTGCTTGAGCTGGAGCTGGAGCTGGAGCAGCTGGGACTGCTGGTGCTTGAGCTGGAGCTGGAGCAGCTGGGACTGCTGGTGCTTGAGCTGGAGCAGCTGGGACTGCTGGTGCTTGAGCTGGAGCAGCTGGGACAGCTGGTGCTTGAGCTGGAGCAGCTGGGACTGCTGGTGCTTGAGCTGGAGCAGCTGGGACTGCTGGTGCTTGAGCTGGAGCAGCTGGGACTGCTGGTGCTTGAGCTGGAGCAGCTGGGACTGCTGGTGCTTGAGCTGGAGCAGCTGGGACTGCTGGTGCTTGAGCTGGAGCAGCTGGGACTGCTGGTGCTTGAGCTGGAGCAGCTGGGACTGCTGGTGCTTGAACTGGAGCAGCTGGGACTGCTGATGCTTGAACTGGAGCAGCTGGGACTGCTGGTGCTTGAACTGGAGCAGCTGGGACTGCTGGTGCTTGGGAGAGCGGCGCGGCCGCCGCTGAAAACTCGGAGAGCGGCGCTGCCGCCGCTGCAGTCTGTGAGCGCGGCGCGGCCGCCGCTGAAATCTCGGAGAGCGGCGCTGCCGCCGCTGCAGTCTGTGAGCGCGGCGCGGCCGCCGCTGAAGTCTCGGGGAGCGGCGCGGCCGCCGCTGAAATCTCGGAGAGCGGCGCTGCCGCCGCTGCAGTCTGTGAGCGCGGCGCGGCCGCCGCTGAAATCGCGGAGAGCGGCGCTGCCGCCGCTGCAGTCTGGGAGAGAGGCGTGGCCGCCGCTAAAGTCTCGGAGAGCGGCGCGGCCGCCGCTTGTATCAAGGGGTGCAGCGTTTCAGACGCGTGCTTCACGGGGCGTGGCAAGAAGAGATCTGACGCTGCAGCACTGGAGCCCGAAGCTGCGGTCGAAGTGAAAACCCGGACTGGAGTCCTACTCTCTCGTGCAGCGTCAGGTGTGAGTAGCGCGGGGAGCGCTGGTTCGCCGGTGAAAGCTGGCGCGGGGAAAGTCTTTGACCGCGGCTGGCTCGCCGCGCAGGGGGTCTCGGAGCGCGGTTCTGCTGCCACCGTGGAAGGAAGTAGCGGCAGGCGGGCTGGTGCAGGAGGATAGTCCTCTTCCTCCTCGCTGGACGCAGGTGTGAGGAGATCGGAGTAGTCCCAGAGAAAGGACTCCTCACAGCCTGCATCCAAGTCACCCCCGTCCTCCTCGGGGCGAGGACCGAGGCCGACAGCACACACCCCCAGCGCCCCCCCAAAATTTTCCCCGCTCCGGAGGGAGTCCTCCCGCGCCTTGCGGGCTTTTCGGGCCTGTTTCCTCCGAGACTTTTTCCCCTTATGAGTCTCGGTGGGCACCGCTGAAGCTGGGTTCACGGGCTCCAACCCAAGGAAAGGCGCCGGGAGCGGGTCATCGCCCCGGATTCGCTCGGCGAGGAGGCGGAGAAACTCCAGGTCCGCCTTCCGAGCAGCATGCCACTGGTTTACGTCCATTGGGTCGGTCTTTTTGTCAGGGTTGACCCAGGCAGAGAGACGAGGAGGCGGACGTAAACACAGGTAGGGCGAATTTATTAAACAAAGAGACAAGTAAACAAGAAACAAAGAAAAACAAGAAACAGAGGCGAGCTAAAACTAACAAACAAACGAGATACTAAAGATAAACAAACGGGGAGACTATAAAACTAGGCGGGATAAACTAAAACAGGGCAAGGGAATAAACTAGGGAAAACACAGGGAACTAGAAAATAACAATAAACAGGAAGATAAATATATACTACAAACAAATAGGGAGACTAAACAAGGAAAACAAAATGAATAATGAAACAAGACTATGAACTAAACAGGGCAAGGATAATAACAAGGATTAAACTAAGATAGACACGGAGAGAAACACGGAGAGAAACACGGAGAGAAACACGGAGAGAAACACGGAGAGAAACACGGAGAGAAACTCTGGGAACACGGGAAGACAAACGACAGGAGACAGTGCAAAGACCGACCAGGACAGGTGACAGAGGAAAGCTATTTAACTAAACAGGAAACACACTGGGAGTGGAAACACCTGGGGAAGGGGTGGAGCTACAAATGAGACATGAGGTAATGGAAAATCACAGGCAGAACACAGGGGCACGGGTCACGTGGGACAACACAGGCACGAGGACAGACAGGAAACAGGGCCAGGCGTGACAAAGTCAGAAGAAGCAGTCATGATGTACTTTTGCCATTTAGCTAACATTTCTTCCTTAAATTAGGAAGATTTTATAATGTCTAGACAAAAAATCGGGACACTATGCCTTAACTCACACTTCATCATATACAGCTCTGAAAAAAATAAAAGACCACTTAAAAATTATGTTTTTCTTATTTTTCCCAAAATGAAAACCTCTTGAATATAATCAAGAGGAAGATAGATAATCACAAGCCAAGTTTTTACACCAAAAGTGGCATAAAATTATCCAAAAGCAGTGTGTAAGACTGGTGGAGGAGAACATGATTAAAAACCAGGGTTATTCCACCAAATATTGATTTTAAACTTTTAAAACTTTCTGAATAAGAACTTTTTTTCTTTGCATTATTTGAGGTCTAAAAGCTCTGCATCTTTTTTGTTATTTCAGCCAGAAATGCCACCTTTTTAGGGAGAAATGTTGTCCGTATTATAAAGAACAAAACAACAATGTTAATTTTACTCAAAAATCTACCTATAAATAGCAAAATCAGAGAAACGTATTCAGAAACTGAAGTGGTCTCTTAATTATTTTCAGAGCTGTACATCTAAACATCGCTGCTGACCAGAACATGGACATGAACAGAAGTCAAACTGGATCTATTTTTTTTTAGAAAATAGTTAATGTCCACAAAAGGGTTTTGAAGATACTCTAATACAAAAGTGCGCAACATGACATCATACTATAAATACAGAATGCTTTAAGCACAAAAGCTTGAAATAATGTTCTGCAATTCTGTTTAATTTACCCTCACAAGGAAAAGGGCTCAAAGACAAGCAAGGCTTTGCTCCTAAACTGGACATTTTTCAACTTGATCCACAAGTCGGAGTCCTTGAAAAGTTCACAACAAGAGCAATAAAGTTTTGGGTTGATCATAAATATTTGGGGAAATATCGGAACATGCTTTGTGAAGCAATAAAACACAGTGTGATTCAGAGCTCGGTACAGTGTTCTCTTGTCCACATATTGATGAATCTACAAATACAAGTACAGGTTAAGAGACGGGGATAGAGTAGCCCAAAGCCTTTTGTACACAGAGTGAATTAAAGACCTGCAGCAACATGTTTCTTATACCCCCCCCCCCCCCCGCCCCATATTTTCCTACATGACTTTATTTTATTGCAGACGGCACAAATTCAGTTGAATGAATAACAAAATAAACCTAAAAAGCGAGTGTGAGCAGTTGTTCAGCAGTACAGATGCTTTTACCAACAATTTCTGGTCATCACAAATAAACAAAAAATAGTTACAGTCTGTATCAGTACTGGCCAATTCTCTTACTAAATATGCATTCAGCAGTCATGCAATAAGTTCTAAGTGCTGTTTATCATGCATTAGCACTGCACAAGGATAAGGGGCTTAGCAGTTAAACTGTTGAAGCAAGCAATAAAGACTTTTAAAAATCCATAGAATCCTATTAAAGCCAGGGGGGAAATCTGCTTTATGCTTAACAGTATTTGACTTCAACTCACATATGTGTAGAATGTGTAAAACTAATGTAACTTAGATAACGTAGATAGAGTAAAAACACCACTAACTGGATACTCCTCTCAAGAGTACACCGCCTACAACAGTGACTATCAGACATAGCAGAACTAACAAACACTGTTAATCAGACACTGCTAAACAGACATTTACTGTTGTAAATATAGTTGATTTAAAAAAAGCAAAGCACTTTTTATGTGCAGGGTTCATACACATTTTAACCAATACATTTCCATTATTTTTTCATGATTTTTCATGCCTTCAAGGCAAATTTTCATGACCGTACGATTTTTAATATATCAGTGCAGACATGGACAGTAAAACCAAAAAACAACTAAAACTATCAACAAAATGATATTATATTATATTAGGTCTGAAATGAATCTGATAATTCATTGCGTAGAGCTAAATTACTGAATTAACTCTAAGCTGATGTATTTGTTAGCTCAAAAAAGATTTTCTCAGTCAAAAAACAAACACAGATATATTTATAGACCAAATTTCCTTGACTTTTCTAAAACTTTTTGGGTATTTTAATTTTTCCAAAACTCAATTAGTTTCCCAGGTTTTTTTTATGATCGTACAAACCCTGTACATTTTAAGATGATTTGCTCAATATTGAATTGCATAATTCAAGTGACATCCAGTCCCTTCCTTGATCAGTATCAAAGATACTGGCCAATCAAACCCTAAAACAATGATCGGCCTATCTCTAAAATACTATTATAATTCTATTTAGGTGCATAGAACTGAGGATATGTAGGAAGATATTATCTATAGTTAATAGGCTGCAATATATAAATTAAGAACAAAATCAAAGAGCTTGGGAAAGAAGACGTCATCAATGGAAAATAAAGTCAATAAATCCAGTTTGCTCCAAATGAATTGATTAAATTTTTCCATGGAAGTCATTGTTTGCATCCCACAAGCCATTGCATTGATTAAGCCCTGTGCTCGGACAACCAGCTTTCATTTCCTAAATAAATTGCTGCATGTAGAAATGGATTTGGAGGTGTTACTGGAAGCGGCTGTGGCACACTATAGCTGACTGCACCAAATCAATTCCCCACTGGATGCGGGCTTGTGCTGATTTCAGATGCTGGGTTAGCACTTCAGCATGGAGCCATATGGGCTGGAGCAGGGGTCCACCTCCGAGTTAACCTCAGAGCGCTGATGATTGATTATTACTGGGAGTAGAAGACCCCAAGAAAACGACTCTGCAGTATGTCAGGCTTTTTTTCCCCCCAGAACTGCAGAATGAAGCATTTTCTTACTTCATACTTGATAGGTGATTTGTTTTTGAAGTTGAAAAAAAAAAATGTTAAGGTTAGTCCATAGAGCTAAAGGGGACATGTTTGGAGTTTGAACTTTTTAATATAGTTTAATACAAGGTGGAATTTGATGACCCACGTGAGATTTAAATCTAATTCGGTACGAAATAAAAAGAAATGTACGCTTGATGTTTGTGCTCCAGAACAGCACAGCCTGTGTAAAATCAATCACACGCTGCAGAAGCACTGGAACAGTCAATTACTTACGAAACTCTGTAATTATATAACCCAATGCTAACTCGCTTACAATCCATGCTATATTTATGAGTCTGGTTAGCTTCATTTTTCCACAGTTCAACATTTCCTCCAGAGTCAGAGTGAATTTATAACTTCCCGTTTCCTGCTGGCCTCCATCAGACTTCTCAGCGTTCCTCTACGTCCATTACCGAGTCCATACTTTCTGGACGAACGAGGAACCTGTGCATGAGCTCGGGCTCTCTGATAGGAGCACTGTGTGTGCGCTGTGTGAGTTAACTGGACTTTACTGGTCCACAGAGGCTGCTGTACTTCAGTAGAGGCCAAGTTCTGATCTATTCTCAGTCATGATCACCTGCCCGAGGCATTAACAGCAGTTACACAAAACAAAAGAGCACTGCCCCGAGGAACCCAGAGGAGCCACAACTCCACAAGCCCCAACAAGCTTTATAGAACAAAATACAAGCCCAATGTGATGAAGCACAACTATCAGATCTATAACTGCCATTTCATTACCGGCCCTGCCGAAGGCAAGACGGCGACGGCAACACATTCCGTAATACAGAAATACAGCTCAATACAATACACTTCCCCATACTGAGGTTATGCGTCTTATACTAAGGGGCCCTAATTACAGGAAGTTTAAATAAAGTACATTTTAACATTTCAAATCACTCAGATTCTTCACAGTCTATATTAAGAATAAAGACAAAGCTATTTAAAAAGTAGAGACAAAGAAAGAGATAGGCTGAGGCGCTCCTAGGAGTTTTAGAATTATGAATCGTTCCAACCAGTGCTCTTTTGAACCCGGGCAAAAATTTAAATACGAAAAAATTATAAATCAAAGGCACTCTTTTGGGAAAAAAATGATTAAAAGCTGATTAAAATGTGTCATGGCAAGTATGCAGATGCTTTGCTTTTTTCCCAATAGAGTGCCTTTGACTCATATTGCTATTTAAAAAGTATTTAAAAAATAAAAAAGCCTGTTTGAATTCATCATGGTTCATTCAACATACTGTATTTTTCACACTATAAAGTGCATTTAAATTCTTTTAATTTTCCCTAAAAATTGTCAGTGTGTCTTATAATCCGGTTGGCCCTGATGTATGATTTTTTTTACTAGTTCACGCTGAAGTGCAGCTTTACAAAGGAGTTTAAGTTTAGTTCTCCATCACTGAGACTGGAGCAGTATTAGCATTAGCTGCTCACTACGCTAAGCACTAGCTCTTTCGCCGTCCAGAGATGAGTATTACTGGCCTGTAGGCTGCTGCTATCCCCGGCTAGCACTGCTGGAGCAGCAATAGCATTACCCGCTAACTGCAGCTAAGCGCTAGCTCTTTCGTTGTTCATAGGTGAGTATAATAGGCATGCAGCCTGCTGCTAACCCCGGATAGCATTGCTGGAGCAGCATTAGCATTACTCACTAACCGCACTAAGGGCTAGCTGTTTGGCCATTCAGAGGTAAGAATTATTGGCCTTAAGTCTGCTGCTAACCCCAGCTAGCACTGCTGGAGCAGCATTAGCATTCACTGCTAACTGCAGCTAAGTGCTAGCTCTTTCGCTGTTCAGAGATGATTATTATTGGCCTGTAGTCTATATGTTTACTGTGTTAGAACAAGCTACATGGGATGAAATCTGAAAATCTAAGCTTACTGTAAATAAACGAAAGCGATTTACCTAGCCAAATAAACAGTTTTCAGGAGTGAAATCTGTGTAGATTAACATCCAGCGCTAGTTTGACTGTTTTTTTTTTTTTTAGAATTACAGTTGTGTTTACCTAACTTAGCTTAGCTTTACAGGTCTCCCCACCCAGCGGCAAGACCTGCTGAATTAGAAGGTAATATGGTGACACTCCTGTTTCTCACTAGTGTCACATAATGCACATGATCCAGAGCACATTATAGTGCAAAAAATATGGTAAATACATTTAGGTATGTATGTGTGTGTGTCCTTTTTAATTAGGCACAATCCAAGATAGCCAATAAGCACAGAGATCTTTTCCATGTATCAAGCTTAAATGTTTATATATGTCTATATGTCTAAAGAAAAGTCTAAATAAATAAAATAAATAAAATGTTGGTGAATAAACTCATACAAAAGTACTGAAAACATAATATAAGTTACTTAAAAGGCAAAAAATATATTTACTTTTTCCTCTCTACCAAAAAAACAGATGCTTTAAATGATGCTAAAAATAAATTTCATGCATAACCCATCAACTTCCAAATTACAGGTTGGACTGGGCCAACATACTAAGTAGCAAAAAACGCTGCCTAACCACCTACGGTCAACAAATTAATTCCAATTATTGCAAAACGACACAATTTTTACATATAAACGTTCTGCTGAGCTGCATATTTATCTGGGTTTTGGCAGTGGAAACTTCCACCTGCACTGTCCACCTGCTCTGGAAAATGAGGAAAAATGTGACCAGCTCTTGACAGTGTGTGCAGGTGTTCATGAATTAAAAACTCTGGGTCACATCTGCTCTGCTCAGAGACGAACCTCACAAAGACACTCTCACAACCGTAATCATTTCCAAAACACTCTCGTCCCATGAAGAGTTGCAGTGGCAGTAAATCGTGGACCCAGCTTCCTGTGCCAAATGAACATATAAGGTAGATTTACACTGTAAGCTCTTCACTGCAGGATGGTTTATCTGATGGACACTGGATGCCTGTCAGAAGGAGGATCCTCTGCTTACATTTCCAGTCCAATCCGCTTCAGATTAGCAGAATGTAAAGAGAATATTCGGGACTTTTAGGTTCTGTGAGATTCTATCTCTGTTTAACGTTATTTATAAATTATTTGAAATTTCTAATCGAATGTCTCTTATGACAGGAGAAATTTACCTACATAAAGAAGAAGAATGATGATGAGTAACAGTTCAGTTAAAGCTCCACTAGGTAGGATTTAGATTTTGTGCTTGTGGGCTCCCCCTACAGTTGTAGAGTGTAATAGATGTTTCAGGCTGATTAGTTTCTCTTTCTCGTTTTCTGGCTTTCACAGACATATTCGGTCTCTTTTCAGCTTCTGCAAGAATGTCTGTATGTTAGTTTGTAAATAATGAACCAGTAGTCCTTGTAGAACTGTTAGAACTAAAGGTCGGAAAGCAGGTCGCAGTTCTCGAGAGCGTTGGTCGTGGCCACCTCTAAAAACTTACAGAGTCTGGTTTGAGCTCAGAGGAGCTCCGGCACATACACGAGAGCACCGCTATTCCTCCTATTACACCCCAATGCAGCGCTGCAGTGAGTTTCAAGCTGTAATTTTACATTTTAAAAAGTTAAAAAATGTAAGAAAATCCTACCTAGTGCTGCTTTAAGATGAGTAAGTGAAAAAACTATTACGTTTTTATAACTAGAATTTAAAAACTGATTAAAACCCACTAATAACAACAGTGCAATTCCTGGAAAATCACAAGTATAATCCCAGCAAATAAAGTGCTGGTCTTTATTAAAGAGGGAGAATATTAAGCTCAATTCTCACTTCAGAGCTGTTTCTGTTCCATCGTACCAATTTGAGAAGATGACTCAGGACTAGGGGTGTACACGATAATAACGCCAACATTTTTGCCACATAAAAAAACCCTCAGAATCACCAAATCATGATACTCCTCATATTTTTCAAAGCAGTTTTTTTAGGTTTTTGTTGTTTTTTGTGTTATAATATTAAAGCTGCATGTAAGGATGAAGGGGGCTGATTGATATTCATTAAAAAATAAAACATTAAAATGACCATAGCTTGCGCATTTTTTTAAATGGCGCTGTCTTGTTTACAAATTGAAAAAAAAAAACATAAGTTGTTACATAAGAACTTAAAATAGTAATCACGAATATATTAGAAAAATATCCATATTTATTTATTTTTACAATATTGTTCAGCCCTAATGCCTTTCTGATGTCATTCTTGATGCATGTTACACTGTAAATCAACAAAACCATTTGACACACACTCCCATGACTTTTGGCATGCCAGTGTATTCAGTCTTTCATGTCTTTCATCTGTCAGTGCGTTACTGCATGCATTTTTCTTTAAAGCCAGAAACCTTTGCTGAAACTCCTGCTCAAACTGGAGCTGACATTAGAACACCAATCTTCCAATTTACTTCTGCCTCTTTCAGCTTTAGCTTGTTCAGTCCACGTCAATAACAGTTGTCCTGTCCAGTTCTCTCAGACAGGAAAGCCGTCTCGTTTGCTCAGATCCAATAGCAGAACCAAAGCAAGAAATGTGAAACAAACAGATCTGTTTGTCTGATCTCTGTTCAGTAAATAAAAACATGGTTCTGGAATAAATGGAATCTAGAAGGATAGGTGAGGTGTGGAAAGAGACAGTGAACTAATGGTTATAGAGGGCCCTATTTTAGCGATTCTGTCTTTAGGAGAGTCGTCAACTGTGCACCATACAGCTTGATTTAGGGTGTGTCAATGTGTCTTCACTATCATAACGACGGGAAAAGTACACCTTGCACGGATCGAAACGCTCAAAAGGCATGTTTTAATTCTCTTAATTAATCATGCTGTGTGTTCTGGGTATAACATTCAATAAACCAATCAGTGTATCACTTGCCATTTACTTTAAGAGCCAGGTGTCCTTTGACTTTAGCGGATTGCTGTTTCAATGGCGCAAAATCTCATGTGAGTGGCTGATATTGCTGCCTTCTCTAGAGCTAGGGCTAGAAGTGGGAATCGAAGGTAATGTGTTTTATTTTTATTATTATTATTACTGGCACGCGCTATGGGTTTGTGCACTCCTGTATGCAGGGGTATACTAGCATTGGGGATGTGACTGTGTCGACAATCCACTGCCAAGATAGCAATGAACGTCTGACTGTTGACATCTGTCTAGGTTGTATTCAGTTAGTGGTGCACCTGTATTTTCTGTCGCCAAGATACTGCACCAAAACGCCAGAAATGTATTTGAACACACCTCATTTCCAGATCACCACTGCCTTCAGTGTAGATATATTCACAAGCACCCTTGCTTATTTAATCGACACAGGCACAAGGCGTGAAAATAGACTGTTGGTGGGGTGTAAGATAGCAATAAGCGTTTGAAACGTAAGATAGCAGGGCCCTGTGTGTTACCTGCTGTGTAACTCATCGGTCTTTAGTTAGATAATCTGTGTGATCTCATGCGTATTCAGATTCACTGAGAGAGGCTGAGCTTTTAGAGCGGAGATGGGCAAGAGGAGGACGCTGCCAAAAACCAAACACTAATGAAGCACAGATGGCCTGTGGACACACAGCACAGGTCTTGCTTGCTTTTCTTACCGTTAACCAGGACTGAAAAAAAAAAAAAAAAACATACACACACTCTCACACACACACACCTCAGCGTCCTAGTGGAAAATTCCTAGATAGAAAATCTGTATAAACAGTCACAATAACCTTGCATTTGGTTCAGTATTAAGAATTGAATAATTTAACAATACATAACCAAGTTCACAGCACTGCAGTGACACTGACGTGGTGGTGGTATGTCAGACACAGCAATGCTGCTGGAGTTTTTAAACACCTCAGCATCGCTGCTGAGCATCATGTGACCACTGACTAGAGAAAGACCAACACAAACTGTGCAGCAACAGATTCAGAGCTTCTGTCTCTGATTTTACATCTACAAGGTGGAGAAACTAGGCAGGAGTGTTTAAAAACGCCAACAGCACTGCTGTGTCTGACTTACTCATATCAGATCAACACACACTAACACCTCATACACCAACCATTTGTTAATTAGTGTCACTGCAGTCCTGAGAATGTCGCATCACCCAAGTAATAATACCTGCTCAGTGGTGAACCTGTGGAGTCCTGACCATTAAAGAACAGGGTGAATGGTAAGGGTGTAACGGTGCGTGTATTCTTTATGAACCGCCACGGTACCGGGGTCACAGTACAGTTCACATAAACGCATGAAGAATAAACAGTACACAGGCTGAAGCACACTGGCAGAGAGAGCACTCACAGTAACGCAGATGATTCAAACTGTCCACACACCGTCACTGCGCTGCCGAAGAAAAAAAATGGTCGCCTGTCGCTTTCTGGTGTAAACGCAGGGTTAGGCACTTGGACTGTCTCTGTGTCTCTCTTTCGCTCCCACCGTCTGTCTCTCTCTCTCTGTTTCGCTCACCCCGTTTGTCTGTCTCCCTCTCTCCTTCACTAGCGCCGTCTGTCTGTCTCTCTGTTTCTCCGTTTCTCTTTTTCGCTCGCGCCATCTTTCTGTCTCTCTCTTTTGCTCACACTGTCTATTTGTCTCTCTGTCTCTCTCTCTCTTTCGCTAGGGCCATCTGTCTGTCTCTCTCTCTCTTTTGCTCGCACCATCTGTCTGTCTCTCTCTCTCTCTTTCGCTCACGCCGTCTGTCTGTCTCTCTGTTTCTCTCTTTTGCTCGCACCATCTTTCTGTCTCTCTGTCTCTCTCTTTCACTGTCTGTCTCACTGTCTGTCTGTCTCTCTCTCTTTCGCTCACGCCGTCTGTCTGTCTCTCTGTTTCTCTCTTTCGCTCGCGCCATCTCTCTGTGTCTCTTTTTTGCTCATGCCGTCTGTCTGTCTCTCTCTCTATCTTTCGCTAGCGCCGTCTGTCTGTCTCTCTCACTCGCGCCATCTGTCTGTCTCTCTGTTTCTCTCTTTCGCTTGTGCCATCTATCTGTCTCTCTCTTTCCCTCACGTCATCTGTCTATGTCTCTGTCTCTCTCTCTCTTTCGCTCACGTCGTCTGCCTGTCCCTCTGTTTCTCTCTTTTGCTTATGCTGACTGTCTTTCTCTCTGTCTCTCTTTCTCTTTCGCTCACGCTGTCTGTCTCTCTCTCTCTCTTTCGCTCACACCGTCTGTCTGTCTCTCTCTTTTGCTCATGCCGTCTGTCTGTCTCTCTATTTCGCTCGCAGCATCTGTCTGTCTCTCTGTTTCTCTCTTTCGCTCACACCATCTGTCTGTCTCTCTCTCTTTCGCGCCATCTGTCTGTCTCTCTCTTTCCCTCACGCCATCTGTCTGTCTCTCTCTCTTTCGCTCACGCCGTCTGCCTGTCTCTCTGTTTCTCTCTTTCGCTGGTGCTGTCTGTCTGTCTCTCTTTCGCTCACGCCGTCTGCCTGTCTCTCTGTCTCTTTCTCTCTTTTGCTCGCGCCGTCTGTCTGTCTTTCTGTCTCTCTCTCTTTCTCGCCATCTATCTGTCTCTCTCTTTCACTCACGTCATCTGTCTATCTCTCTGTCTCTCTCTCTCTCTTTCGCTCACGTCGTCTGCCTGTCCCTCTGTTTCTCTCTTTTGCTTATGCTGTCTGTCTTTCTCTCTGTCTCTCTTTCTCTTTCGCTCATGCTGTCTGTCTGTCTCTCTCTCTTTCACTCGAGCCGTGTCTGTCTCTCTCTTTCTCTCTGAGATTATTACTGTCCCCCCACAATAATACTTCCTTTTTAAGTGATTGACACCACTAATATATTTTAATTTTAACAATCTAATACTGATGTTTCTTAAAAAGAACTCAAACACTGAAATGCATCCAGTAATATGCTTAGGAAAAAATATTGGTAGTTTAAGCAGTTAAAGTAATGCTGTTGATGACAGTAGGAGAGAATCCTGCTTTCAAGCATTTAATAAAATGCTTGAGCCCTGTTACAACATTCCATCCCAAAAAACTAAACATGATTATAATGAAGATTCATTGTTATCATGTAGTTAATAAAGGTGAGGCTATACAGAATGCCCAGCCTGTTTATTTTTTCACCAACTGTACCGAAAACGCACTGTACCATGGGGATTATATGAGCTATGACTTTTCTCTACCGTTACACCCCTAGTGAAAGCTGGATACTAAAGAATGCAGAGCTGCCTATGGGACGGATAAATAAGACAGATGTTTCATAAGGAGAATATGAGAACCCATCTCACTGATGGTACAAAGCCACATTCACATTCCTGGAAAACATAAATTCATTTTTATGATAGATTGTAAGTATGAGAAACACTGACAAAAGGATATTGACCAAAAGGCAGAAACGACTGCAATAATCTATTGTATAATAACATGCATAGCACAGCTGCAACAACCAATTGGTTAAACTGATAAAATATGTTCAGAATTTATAGTGCTCTGCTTTCAGTTTCATATTGAAATCTTTTGTGGTTTTATGCAAAATATCTCAGTATTCCTATGGTCATGTTGTTTGCATTACAGAAGAAAAGCAGTACCACTTGGAAAGTTTAGAAAATAAAGAATTATTTACAATGAAAACATATTAAGATTAAGTAAAACAAACTCCTAATTAATAAAACAAATATGATTTATCATTAAAATAAGAGGTAAATGGTACATTGTTTGGTTCAAATGATTTGATTTAGATATCACTCATTCATTTTAACTAGACACAAGCAAGAAAAAAACAAACCGAGGAAAAAAAAATCTCCAAGTAAATAAACTCATCGTCACGCATGCCAAACCAAAGACAGACAATCGCAGATTCCAAATATACAATATATTATCACAGGGACTAGGCTTACAGAGGTAGTTAGGGACAGGCAGGGCCAGTAACAAAAACGCAGCAATAGTAAACATACCACAGTGAGTAGGGAAAAATGGGATCAAACATGGGTAATCCATCAGGAGAAAGGGCAAGGCAATAAGAAAAAAACACAAAACGGGTCGGTAACAAAGAAAAACAACAAAAGAAATGTGTTGTAGAAGAGTTAACAAACTAGGTACAGTACTCTCTGAAAAGCTAAGGAAAGAGAGGGCTATTTATACTAAAATAGACAAGGTGTGAGCACTCAGAAGCTGGGAGAGCGTGAACGCCGAAATGTCACGTGATCAGCAGAGTCAGGAAGGTCCAGTGTGAGTGCATGCTGGGAATTGGAGTCTTTGTTGTTTAAATTAGAGTCCAGAGCAGACAGACTGACAATGTCAGGAATGACACTCATTAAAAACAGATAAAAAAGAAATCAGATTTGATTCAGATTTCTCAGCATGTGCATAAAATACTTTTTATGATTTCTGCAAAAAAGAATCTGAATATCTCAATATTTCCTGACTAATGAACCCAGAGTTTTTTCTATTATCTGATTCGACTATTAAGTGCATGTAAACTAATTTATTTGTGACCTCAAAATGTACCTATTCATACTCTGCTCAAAAACACTCACTTTCATAGCAATAGTGTAGCAATAATACCATTTAATACCAAATCAGATAAGCTTTACAAAATATATTTTTTTAGATTCTTGTTTAAATTCTAAATGAGAATACTTAAATACTACCTGTAATAAATTATGGTATATTATTATGAAGAAACTGTCTTAATTAAATAACCAAGTAAAAATTTAACTGTAGTACAAAATTTAAAAATGGTGAGAAAATGTAAAAAAATATATATTGACCTCAAAAAGTTGTACTACTGAGCTGCACTAAATAGATGATAAAACCAGCCAGATTGGAAGCAGCTAAAACAACAACATAAACATCATCATTATCAAAACAGAAATAGACAAAATACAGATCATATAAAATGATCTAAAGATGATCTAACACTTTAAAAGTGATTTTTTTGAAGAACATGCATTTATAGGCAGACCATGGATAGGTCAATTAAACTGTTTTTTCCCCCCAACATAAGACATACCTCAACAGCACTTCGACTTCACTAGTTCCACTTGAAAGAGATCATGCTTTGATGAAACATGTCCTCTTCTCGTGCTCTGACAGCGCAACATTACGTATCTGCTCATCTGACTTCAAAGCTTCCCTTCGCAGTCAGAGACTTACAATCAGAGGAATGACAGCTGCAACCGCAGACTAAATGAATGCCTTGTACCCTATTATCAATGTTTTTCCTTATCTGTGCCCAGACACACAATCAGCCTGTCATTCAGCTTATAAACGTCTGCCTGTATCGCATATATCATTTAATAAGAGAAATGTCAACACTGCCTGTAATGAGGCCGCCCCAAACCAACACAGGTCCACACTTCCATCCACACAGCTGCTCTGTGATAAGACGGCCTTATGAACTAGGCTGGAATTAGACGTGCGGTTATGAAGGAAATTACGGAGATGAGACAAATTCCGACAGTCCTAGACGAAGTAAATACAGAGTCTAAACATTCCCAACTACAAACGATTCTTTACAGGAAGCCATATCAGAATTCTGAGCTGTAAACTTATGAATAATGCATGAGTGCACCTACACCCTATGAATAAACATTGGAAGAGCAGAAGGCGGATTTGTAGGGCTACATTATTCCAGATCTCGCTTGCTAATTAAACCTGAACAAAAATGATGATGGAGCACATCATACAGCCTCTATTATTCTGATGAAAACAATGAATTCCAAGCTGGTAACTTTGAGCCTCAGGTGTCTATCTGGAAAGCTCAGTAACCTTGACTTGTGTGCAGGAGATTTCTACTAGAGTTTAGCTTCAAAAACAAGTCAAAAACAAGTAAAAAATACACCGGAATGACTTTCAAGCAGTCTAGTAGAAGAGCTGTAAGTGTTGAACAGATATGATAAAAAACATTGTAATTGACAACAAAACAAGCCTCTGTGCCGTGTTGGTCTAAGGCTTTTGCATTTAGATCTGCTTCAATAATAGGGATTGCTGTTGCTCTGCATGTATTAAGGGAAAAAAGGGAAAGGCAAGAGAGTAATCAAAAAACACAAAACGGTTTGGTAACAAAAGAAAACAACAAAAGCAACACGTCGTAGAAGAGCTAGCAAAGTAGATTCAATATTCAGAAAAGAGCTAAGGAAACAAAGCTGTACTTATACTAAAACAGACCAGGTGTGAGCAATCAGAAGCTGGGAGAGTGTGAACGCTGTAGCATCACGTGATCAGCAGAGTCAGGAAGGTCTGGTGTGAGTGCATGCTGGGAACTGGAGTCTTTGTTGTGGGACTTAAAGTCCAGAGCAGGCTGAGCCTCAGGTGTCTATCTGGAAGTCAAGTAACCTTGACTTTTGTGCAGAATATTTCTACTGGAGTTTAGCTTCAAAACAAGTGAAAGTAAAAAGTGCACTGGAATGACTTTTGAGCTGTCTAGTAGAAGAGCTGAACAGATAAAATAAAAAAAAAACATTGTAATTGACAAGAAAACAAGCCTCCTAGATCAATTTTGTGCCTTGTTCCTTGTGCCATTTTGGTCTAAGCTTTTGCATTTAGATCTGCTTTACATTTGTCAAATAATAGGGATTACTGTTGCTTTGCATGTATTAAGGATCATACATGGGTAATCCAGCAAGGCAAAAGGGCAAGGCAAAAAGTAGTCAATATACAAAAATAAGTCAGCAACGGTAAACAAATGATACAGAGGGCAAAGCAAATGGGTCGGCAACAAAGGAAAACAACAAAAGACACGTATCGTAGAAGATCTAGCAAACTAGATTCAATAATCAAGAAAGAGCTAAGGGGGTATTTATACCGAAACAGACCAGGTGTGAACAATCAGAAGCTGGGAGAGCGTGAACACCAGGAAGTCAGGAAGGTCTGGTGTGAGTGCATGCTGGGAATTGGAGTCTTTGTTGAGTGAATTATAGTCCAGAGCAGGCAGAGCCTCAGGTGTCTATCTGGAGTTTAGCTTCAAAAACAAGTCAAAGTTAAAAAGTGCACCGGAATGACTTTCGAGCCGTCTAGTAGAAGAGCTGTAAATGTTGAACAGATAAAATAAAAACATTGTAATTGACAAGAAAACAAGCCTCCGAGATCAATTTTGTGCCTTGTTTCTTAACCACAATGGATTTTCTCTCTGAAATTGAGTAATTTTTTCTGCTTACACCGAGCACAGACACGATTGGCATTTAAAGCAGACAATCTCTGCCGTAGGACAATCTGTAGCGGTCTAAGCTTTTGCATTTAGATTTGCTTTATATTTGTCAAATAATAGGGATTGCTGTTGCTCTGCATGTATTAAGATTCTGTTAAAAAAAAACTGTACACAGCAATGGGGATGCATAATAATATTGCAATTATATTGGTGTTGGCAGATATCTGTATTTTTGTGTAAACACAGTTATTTTCATTGGAAACACATTTACATTTGACTAGGCATGACATAATAAGCATGTTATTGAATTTTCATACATTATATAGACATGACCTCAATCATTTTTCTGACCCTGATATTCATCATATCCATTGTGTTTCTATACAGGTTTGTTTACATATAAATTAACTTCACCAATTTTTAGGAAGTTTAGCGCAATGACTAATGCATGGATAACAGCACTCCTATACACACAGAATGGACTGTTATTTACTGAAAATTCATTGTCATTTAAAAGGGTTTAATTGCATTAATATGCTATTGTATTATAATAAAAACTATTTTTCTAGGATAATGTAAGGTTGGAGGCTGTGGCATAAATATAAAAATAATCGCAACACTATGAATATCATGCATAATGCAGACTTCTGAAAGTCTGAAAGTAGTGTGGAACGCCCCTCAAACTGGTTTTTATTTTAATAGAGAAACTCTGCACACATCTGGTGATTGCATGACTTAACAAACTCAACTTTGGCTTTGTTTCTCGTTCATCTTCTCCAGAATACTAACTGCTTACACCTGATCAACATTAACCACCAGTCTAGAAGCAATATTGCTCATCTGTTTTGTCATTTAGCTTGCGAAGTATTGCCATGGCTTCACAGTGACATGCTGCGTTTTTAATTCTTGCCTCTACTGTCTGTTTGATCCAGTGTTTATTTCACATTTTTGCTCAGTGTTTTGTGTATTATTCAGGTTCTGACTGTTTTTGTCACACCTGAGGACTTGTTTGTTTTGTTTTCTTTATTTTTTGGTCCTTCTTCTTAATGTCTTGCTTTTCTGTCTGTCATTTCTGCCCTGTTTAGCTGCTGTTTTGTCTCCGCCCTAGCCCATGCCCTGTCATTAGTGTTCTCACCTTTGTCTCATTTATAACCCCACCCCCTAGTTATATTCTTCATGTGTTTCTTATCTGAGTCTGTGTATATACACCCCATGTTTCCCATTGTTTTCTGTTATGCTTTGTTGGTTACCTCTGTGTTTGGCATATTTTTTTGTTTGTTTGTTGGTTTGACTGTTTTCATTAGTCCTTACTTTTCTAACTAGTTCTTAGTTGTTTGTTTTATTCTTCAGTGTTTGTTGATTTGTTTTTTGTTTTTTATAGGGCTTCCATTAAAACTGCCTTGCTCTTTGCCTTGTGATTCTGCTTTGTGACTCAGATGTTTTAGCTGCATAGTTATCTGTTTTTCACTTTTGCCTGTTTTTCTAGCTACATTAAGGCCTCTTATTTCACACAAAAGAAGCGGTGACTAAACAATAAAATACATGCTTTGTAAAACTATGAACACAAATCATGTTAATTCAACATTTCCACACACTGTGCTGCATTAAATTCAATTACCGTGACTAATTTCTGTGTCTTTGTGATAAAATGGGCTGTTGGTCATTACTGACAGAGAAGCAGATATGGAAGCAGGAAGTGACAGGTTTGATTCCCTGTACAGGCAGGAAGTCTGGTTAAGGGGAGTGTAGGTTGCTTTCTCCTCCCTTAACATTTACAGATAAGATGCTCCTGGGTGAGGAACCTAAACCTGAATTGCTTCCTGGGAGCATAAAGGGTTGTCTACTGCTTTAAGTGTGTTTGCTGTTCCACTAGTTAATAGTCTGTGTGTGTTTGAGAGAGAGTGTGTATGTTCTAGTTCATATACAGCTCTGGAAAAATTAAGAGACCACTACAGTTTTTGAATCAGTTTCTCTGATTTTGCTATTTATAAGTATATGTCTAAGTAAAATGAACATTGTTGTTTTATTCTATAAACTACAGGCAACATTTCTCTCAAATTCCAAATAAAAATATTGTCATTTAGAGCATTTATTTGCAGAAAATGAGAAATGACTGAAATAAATAAAAATCAGATGCAGAACTTTCAGACCTCAAACAATGCAAATAAAGAGTTCAGAAATTAATATTTGGTGGAATAAACCTGTTTTTTAATCACAGTTTTCATGCATCTTGGCAGGTTCTCCTCCAGCAGTCTAACACACTGCTTTTGGATAACTTTATGCCACCCCTGGTACAGAAATTCAAGCAGTTCAGCTTGGTTTGATGGCTTGTGATTATCTATCTTCCTCTTCATTATATTCCAAAGGTTTCCAATTTGGTAAAATTAAGGAAAAACATCATCATTTTCATGATTGTCTTTTTGTGATTTCTTTTCCAGAGCTGTGTTTCATAAGGTTTATACATAACAAATATGAAATCTCAGCATCAGTCTGCAGCTCCCGTCTCAGAGCAGTCTCTCTCCTCCTCTCTTTGTTCCCCTAAATGTGAGTGATGTCGCATTTTACTTATAGCCTCTTCTTAATGGGGATCAATACTCTGAGATAAGACGTAGAGCCGTTTAACTGCACGTATTACGGTACTGTTCCACACTTTCCTGGAGCTGCCATGGCGAATGTCTTTCAGCGACCTATAGCCAGCCACTCGGAACCTGCCCTTAACGTAAGTGCCTGAAATGGACAGCCGTTAGTTTCCATTAAGCAGCTTTAATTAATGGACCAGAACATTCCTGATTGAGCTTCCAAAAATGTGTGTGTCAACCTTCTACCGTCTCTCTGATTACAGCTAAAGCCACCTGAGGGGATGCATGGAAACTTAAGTGAAAAGGTCACGCCAGCCGCTGCCTATAACCATTGGCTTGAATTAGAGAAAAGGAAAAGCGCACGGGGGACGCATTGTTCCTTTATGCAGTGTTAGCAGAGAGCTTAGTGAATAAGAACATCTGGATTAAGAGGATATAAATCTGATTTTAAAAAGTCTGCTTAAATTTCAAAGATTCATACAACAGAGCAAATAATATATAATATAATCTACACTCATATTAATATCGTCGCTGTCCAATGAAAAACACTTATCTCCAAAACAGCAACTTTACAGGAGAGAGAAAAAAACTGGTAAACTCTTAATAAAAGTCAATGTAAAAAGAGTTTATTTCAAGTCATTTTGATAAGTTTCTGTTGGTCCGTTCATCAAGAAATTTTGGCACAGTGTAAGGGACAGTTTGTATGTTCAAATACTGTAGTAAACTAACAATCGACAAAAATGGAGATAAGTGTTTTTCATAGGACAGCGACGATATATGAATTATAAAAAAAAAATCTTAAAACTCTATAATATAATATTGCAATGTAACTACAGAAATTGCATAATATATTATGCAAAACACCACTCCTGTGTTACACATTATTCTAAGTGTATCATGAGTATCAGGCACTACTGATACACTGAATAAATACATGTATTAAACAAATTATGATACCAGTAATACAGACAGTCTGAACTCTAGACACTGCAAGAAACAAAATCGTACCAGATGAATTTACCTCATTTCAAGGCAATAAATATGATAATTTTTTTTATTTTGCTTATTTTAACAATGAATAATCTTAATCTGTCATATACTGTAAATTTTCACCTTATTTTCAGCTATTTAAAGTCAAAATAAGGACCAGGTCACTGCTCATGTTTTGATTTAGGATTTACTTCACTTATTTTGGGACTATGCCATTGCTTATTTTAAGAAATTTTACTAGGAAAGATTTGCTAACCACATTGGCATATTTTTATGCTTAAAATAAGGATTTGCGTCTCAATTTATGCATATATTTTGTCTAGCTTTTGCCAATTATGTTTTGCAGTGTACGTACACTCTCACCAGTGTGGTACCTTCAAAGGGTACAGATAGGTGCAAGTAGATTAGTAGATAGTTTTTATGGTAATTAATAATAAAACGTGGTTAAAAACATGGTTATGGTTGGTAGTAGATGCCAAAAGGATTTGCACAATATTTCAGTGCGTTTTGCAGAGTTTTGCATCATTCCATTCCGTGATTAACATGGTTATCATTGGTAGTAGATGCAAATAGGATTTGCACATTTCAGATAGTTTTGCACCATTCCTTTTAGCGAATGTGCTTCAATACATCAATATTTACACAGCAAAAAATCCATTGGCAAAAACTAGATACAATTCATTTAAATTAAGACATAAATGCTTAAATTAAGCAAAAAAATCTGCCAATGGGGTAAGCAGAATTTTCTTATGAAGTATTCTTAAAATAAGCAATGACAAAGCCTCAAAATAAGTGTAGTTAGACTCAAATCAAGCAAAAATATTTTATTTTCTAGCTTAAATTATCAGAATAACTTAAAGTATCAGAATAACTTGACTGGTGACTTCTTGTTTTTTTTTTGTTCAAATTACTTAAAATAAGGTAAAAATTCTAAGCAAGACTGAATAAGATAATTATTCCTAAAATAAGTAAAACAATCTTACTTTTACAATGCTTAGTAAGACTAAAAATTCTTATCAGAGCAAGAAATAAGATTTATTGCTTTGAAACTAAATAATTTCACTTGCTAAGATTTCATTTTGCAGTGTATAGGATGTGTTTGCATGCACACGCATGCTCTTTGCATGCATGCTGTTACAGCATCTCCATAAGGTTACAGTCAGGATTCTGACGTTGCAAAAAACAGCAACAGACAGCACCCCATTCCAGCATGGTTGTGTCATACTCTGCACTTCTCACCCTTTACTCTTTACTCTCTAGCTCTAATTATGCAATGAATAAGAACATTATGAAAGTGGATATGGTCATAATATTCGTTCCGTGAATGTGAATGATGCTGTAGCCTATTTCTGGCCCATTGTCCAGCCTCATCCTCAGTACAGTGGACATTAAACAACCCCTCATGCTCATCTGTTTTCAGGCTGAAGAGTCAAAGAGGTTTAAACCCATGACTCATTTGTAAGACTGATGCTCAGGGTTTTAGCTGAAATGTATATCTCTGCTAATTATCTACCTGCTGGCGCATGACACTAGTAGAAAAGCAACATGACTAAGGCAGAAGTGGGAAAGAAAAGGTCTTCCCGTGCTTAAACCCCTGACAGCCCATTACCACAGCTCATCTGCTGAGGCTCATCAGCATCTGCGGGCTAAAGTTCAGACTCAAAGCTCTGTCAGAGGCTCGTGAATCGCCAACAAGGACACGTCTGAGACAAAGGCCAAGAGAAAGGGGTCTGTCGCCATCGTGCCCACAATGTTCCCTCCGCTAATGGCTGGCGCCACTGTTAATCTGACATAAGCACCTTCTGTATTCCTGAGTTACTAAGGCCCAGGGTATGTGTGTGTGTGTGTGTGCATGTGCAGCTGAGGTGGGTAATATTTATCTTCACTGACACACTAATTAGTCCTCCCAGTCCGCAGCGAGCGCTATGAAACAACGGCTGTGTTAAGATTCACACTGCCGAGACGCACAAATCAAGTAGGTGTTGTAACAGCCTTTATGACTGGTCAGGGATCAGTGAGATTGCTTTGTTGAAAGTTTATTCACTCTCTTGTCAATTAGAAGATAATGACCGGCCAATGCATCTATTCCAGCCTAGTATCATCAAAATGGAAATTATCATAGCCTGCATTAGCAATTCACAGTATTCTTTTCTTAGTAGTATCATAGTAAAGCACACTTGCTATGAAAAAGTCTCCATAAAACAAATTTTAAGAGCCTAAGGTTGTTTTCACACCTGAAAGACCGGACCGTGGTCCGAACCGAGGTTCATGTGTTTGCTACATTGTATATATTTGGTCCGCTTATTTTAGTTTTCACACTGCAGTTTAGGGAGCGCACCAAAGACATTTGTGTGATACTCCTACATCCTTACGTATCGATGCGTTTTCCTTTACTTGACGCTGATTGGTTTTAGAAGGACATGCGTCTGACGTTGGCGTGTTGACAATTTAGCGGGTGGTTCATTCGGCAGGAAGTCTTTCCAGATAAGGATTAAATAAACAGAACAGATTCATTTCGTCTCTATAGTAGTGCTGCTATTGTGTCTTTTTTACCAGCAGCAGCAACCTCAGGCACCGGTTAGTTCAAATTCTCTAGGTTAGTTCAAATTCGCCAAACGAACGTGCTTGTCCTGAAGCAACTGTATCGCTGCCGTTGTTAAGGAACGCCTGCTCAGCTTCCTGTAATTGGTCCGAAAGTTCAAACAATCCATAAAAGTGCTTTCACACTGCAGGCGAACCGGACCATGATTCAGAAGATCCGGTCCGAGACCACCTCTCTTGGTCGGACCAAAATCTGGTCCTTTGGTTAACGTGGTTCACGTCCCCTTTCACACCTGCTACTTTGGTTGGGACCAAACTGAAAAGTCTGAAAGTCCAGACCAAACGAGGCAGGTGTGAAAGCACCCTAAATCTTTAATCATCATATTTAACCAATTTTTATCCATTTAAATAGAATGAAACAGAGAGTTGTTGTTACTGTGCCTTTAAGAGTCCTGTGTCTTAACTTCTCTTTTGATTGCCTCTCCTGTATTGAGCCGACCAATGTTTAGACAACCCATTCTGTTGTCTGATGTGTAAGAGTTTAAAGGAGTTGAGCTTTTCAATCAAGATTTATAGACAGTGTGTTACTAGTATGGTGTCCCGTGACTTTTGCTTCGTCCCACTGACCTGCAAGACCAGGCTTCCTGCATTGAATGAGGAATGTGATGTCTACCAGAGTCACTTGTGCACAGTGTTCACATGGACAAGTCACAGACAGACCCCATCAAATTGAAAATGTCCCACACTCCTAATAAAAGGCATTACCACCCACAGTGGACAGTGCAGTGGGTGGTAATGACAGTGCAGTGGGTGTGAGATATTTTCGAGTCTTAGATGCATCTCGATTCTTAATCGATCCACAAATGCTAAAAAAAAAAATATTTAGACTTGCTAGCATGTCTGCATTTCTCTCTCACACACAGTTAATGGCACAAACATGCAGCTACACTTTATTTACTTTATTTCCTCCTCTAAAGTTCCCAGTTAAACTCAGTAACTCAGCACATTAAAATATTATCATTTAAACATCATCAAATCTGCCCTGAGATATAAGAAGAAGAAGAAGAAGAAGAAGAAACTAATTATAAAACTTATCATACATTATTATACTAATAAGTTAATCAAATAAGTAATTAGAAATAGTGTCAAAGATCCTATTAAATAGTGGGATCCATTATGGATCAGTAGATTCTTTACTTTAACAGTACAAAGTAGTCACGCATTGAGAAAAAAGAAATCCAGTATAGAAGAAAAAGATGCATCAACAATCATATTATAATCTCTGAATTGTAACTGTAATCAATTCTTAAGGTGCCTAGGGATTCCCACCCCTACCTTCTATGATGAATTCCTGAGTCACACGTTGCCTTGCTAGTAGCATGCTGGCTTGTGTTAAACCGCACTCACAAGATAACAAGCAGACACCTGTGGTAAATGATCATTAACTTATTTACATTGAGCTATCCCATGACTTTTGACATGTCGGTGAAGTTTTTCATCCCTTTTTTTCTCTAAAATAGCTTTGATGGTAAACATTCTTTTGCAGTTTTTACCATCAAGCTCTTGCATGACTCAGCATCGTCTGACATTAACAAATAGCCAAGTGCTCCTGCTTCCCTTTAAAAAGGTCAGAAAAGTCCAAAAAAAAAACAATCACAACCAAAGAAACCATCAAAACAGATTTTAGCTACTTCCCATATCAGTGGAATGCACTGATTTACTGGCATTATTTTCTCAAATATATAAATTAATTAATTCATTAAGTAAACACAATAAATAAGTAAACAAAACTGTACTAAAAAAGACTATTTTAAAGTCAAATGTAAACTGTTTATTTGGGTGAGTAAAGCGCTTTCATTTATTTACAGTAAGCACAGATTAGCGAATTTCTCCAGCACTAAGGCTGGAGCATTAGCTTTAGCATTAGTGGCTAACCACTAACTGATATTACTCACCTCTGAATGGGGCAATAGTGGTTAGCAGGTTAGCAGGCGCACTGACAATTTTTGTGAAATTAAATGATTTGAATTGCGCCTTCTAGTGTGAAAAATACGGTACACAAATTAATTAATTTAATTTACATTGCTTCTATGAATCAGAAGCATCACAAATGCTCAAGATCCTCAAAATAGGAGGTGGTCCCGAAGCAGACATGGTATTTTTAGTTTTTTTTTCCACTTTGTTTGTCACTGTATTGATTATGCTCAAAGTCATCTTCTCAATAATTCATCCAGAAACGGAACAGTGTTGCCCGTTTGACCGAGGCATGAATCTGAGTTAAGTGCCGCTGTCAGTACCTAGCCTTTTGTCTTTCCATGTGAATAGAAATTGTAATAGGCGGTGTCACTCAGCTTCACAGCTTCTAGTAAATCAAAGCAGGGATCAAAATAAAGCCCCAAAATACACCAGATCAGACACCTGTTAGCTGTTATGCTGCTTGCATGCGACTGATTTTCCAGGTTTTCTGTTCGGTTTCCTGTGATGTGACATTACGAAAGCACATATACAGAGCAGATGGCAGAAGCCAACTGAAAGAAAGCAATAATGTTCATTGTCTGTATGCAAAAGATGAAGCCTGACTGAGGAAACAAACACCTCGTCCAAAAGGCTTCAGGCAGGAGGTTAAAAAGCTCTGGCTGAGCTTTGGCTCACCTTGGCAAGCGCAGGTCTTGGTGTCTTTTGAGATGAGAGAAACATTCATCACTGTAAACTAGCTGTGAGGAAAAAGTGAAGCAAATAATAAGAATAAAAAAAAAGGATTTCTTTTAAGCTGTCACTTTTCCTTATGCACACCTGGACTTTGGTGGCCATGTTGTTTGTATTAAAGGCTTCTAAGCCTTATGGCCTTTTAAGCTCTATTGAATGGGATTAAATTTATATGAGGTCCTGCAGTAATTTCCTCTGTCACTGGAGATCCTCATTTTTTTTTTATTTCACTCCAGATCATCCATGCCTCTGTTTTTCTTTCTCCTCTTCTTTTCAGAAAGTTACAGACAAGTTTAGCTAATTTTGCGATAGAATTTAAAGGTGGCTTAATCAGTTTTCAACCAGTCCAGATACACGTCCCCATGATTGTCCAGATAAATATGTTAGAAGAAGCATTCGCTTAACAATCAGCTGAAAATGTTTTTTTTAAAGGTCTTCTTCTGCTAATATCCACTTTTTCTTGTTTGTGAACAGCTCTGTTTAAACCAGTTCGTTCGTGTTAGCTATCTGATGTAAGTAACTATAGGTTTAAATCGGATCTCCTGTTGATTCTGCTTTTTACAGAGACCTTAAATATACACTAGGGAAGCACGGTTAAACAAGGCAGCTCAACTCGACAGAACACAGGTCAAAGCGGGCGCTGTATGAGATAAGAGTTCAGTAGCCTTAGTTTAGCTGAAAGAAACTTAATCAATGTCATGGAGAGAGAAGCGCCGCAGGAAGTGGGGGGAGTTTAGGGGTTGTGGGGTTGAGACCTTTAAGAATTTGAGATTCTAAATTATACATGAAAGGATATGACATAAAATGCAACCTTTGACCCTTTTCACTCGTGAAAAATGGAAGGCTTGAAACAGAACAAAACTAAATCTGAGGTGATTATTTGTTTTAATTTGTTTTAAAGAAAATTTGTATTAATTTGTTTGAAAGAAAATTTGTATTTTATTCTTACTTGAAAATAACAGCATCAATATCTTGGCTTCTATGGACTCGACATGCTGTTAACTGCACTATGTTTTTGTGTAAATTCCTTTAATATTACTTCACCCAAAGTCCACATTATTCTTTCGCTTTCAGTAATTATACAGTATAATGCTTGCCCAAAAAATAATGTACAGTGTATTTTTAGTGATGGTGTTGAATTACAGTAGGTGTCTATTTAATAAAATACAGACTGTGGGATCAAAACAGGGAGTGTAGTTTTCTAAAAGCACCTAAATGGAGGGAAGTCATATTTATAAGTTAACCATAGGGCAAGTTTTTGAAAATGCATTTTTGTCCAAGTGCTTAAAACAGTTATAATTTATTTGGATTTTTGGGAAAGCATAATAAAGAGGACAGAATCAAACCAGAGTGTAACATGTAAATCATGTAATGAAATGTCTTCCAAACATTTAGGTACTAGGAACTCACATTTTATGAATGAAGAAGACATTTCAAAGTTTTATCAGGTAATTTAATTTAAAAGAATGTAAGGGGGTTTTCACATCTGTAGTTGGCTCCTCTGGTCCGAATCAGTTGATGAGTTTGTTTACTTGAAGCATTTTCTCCCTCTATTTGGTTTGGTTTCACACAGGCATAAATCTAAACGCAAAAAATGTGCACCAATAAACCATGCAAGTACATTATTTCAGCTGATTGGTCAGAGCTGACTAAGCTGGCAGAGCAAGAAAGTAAATATAGTGAGAAGATTCTGTGCTCCTGTGCAAATAAATATGTAGTTTAAAGCTGCTTTAAAGCTAAAAATGCTGCACTTTCAATAGTGTTTTCTAAAGGGCGTGCAGTGCAGAAATGCACGTAATAAATAGTTACGTCACACAGCTGCAAGTAGTGAACGCAGCACACATCGCGCGTATAAACAGCATGGAACAGAGTGTTCATACCTGTGGTAATTAGCGTTATCTGGTTAATATATCAGATCAAACTAGTGCTGTGCGATATGACGATAAATATTGTGGGGGGCGATAGAAAAGTGTCTATCGTGCTTCTTACCTTTTATTGTTCCTATCGTTTCTACAGTAATTTCATCAATTATTCATGCAATTATAAAGTAGGCTATGATGAAATGTATTGGCGTGTTCACTTTGATAATAAAGTAATCTTCCCAAAAAATCTTTTATAATGTGGTTTTGCGACATGACGCTGCTTTACGTTACTTGACGGACATGCGCGGGTTTGCAACATGCTTTACGTTATTAAAATTATGAGAGCTTGAAAGAATTAGCTACTGCATTTACCTCATCTGTTTTCATTTGATACATATATATTGCTGCACTAAAAGGTAGTAATTCTCATTTGTGAAACTTGGGTTTAATGTCCCTTTGAAATAAAGTTGGAAAAAAGTAAGCAATGATATTACTTTGTCATATTTTTCGAAGAATAACTGAAAACATACTAAAATGTGATATAACGTTATCGTGATATAAAAAATTCCATATCGTGATATATGATTTTTCCCATATCACTCAGCACTAGATTAAACTGTAACTTATCAGTAGTTTAGCTCAATTAAAAAGGAGTATATTTGATAGCTGGGTCGGATCGAGACCGGATCAAGTTCTCACCACAAGCAAACTGCTCCAGTGTTTGTTTGGGACTGGACTGGACTGGAGTCCTCCTCCACTAGCAGGTCTCGTTCTGGTTCCTTTGATCCACACCTGAGTACGATTACTCTTTTCACACCTGTTCAATCGAACCACACTAAAGGCACAAATGAACCAGAGTCCGTTTTAACTGGACCAAATAATGCTAATTTTATACATAGAATGCACTCATGTTCATACATAAAAGAAAAACAATAGTACTGTACAATGTTTAAAAACTGCTAATCCTAATAAAACTATGCTTTTGTAGAAACATAACTGTAAGAGAACTGATAAGGTTGAGTTATCAGGTTACATCCTCTGGCAGGGATAGGGATTTATTTTTGTGTGCTGAGGGTGAAGCCTGACTGAGAAAACAAACAGCTCTGCCTGACGACTTCAGGCAGGAGGCTAAAAGCTCCAGCTGAGCTTTGGCTCACCTTGGCAAGCAGTGGTCTTGCTGTCTAATGATGTTAAATTACCCATTTAAATGAAACACAACAGCTATGACACAGAATAATCTGGAAGCCTGACAGTGCGCTGTTCCAAAAACTGTTGGATTTATTGTATTGCGCTTTATTACAAGCACAAAAAATATTCCAAATTAATCAAAATGACTATTAGCAACTAGAAGTGTAACAGTACATATGTCTTGATTTAACTGACAGTGCTGGATTCATGATTTTATAATCTCATTCATTTTCTCATTTATTTATCTTTGAAAATTTTATTGAAAAAAAAAAGACAGTATATACAGCTCTGGAATAAATAAATAAAATAGCACTAAAAATTATGAGTTTCTTTGCGTTAAACCAAGCTGAAGTGCTTGAATTTTTGCACCAGGAGTGACATAAAGCTATCCAAAAGCAGTGTGTAAGACTGGTGGAGAAGAACATGCCAAGATGCATGAGAACTGTGATTAAAAACCAGGGTTATTCCACCAAATATTAACTTTTTTATTTAGGCCATTTCTCATTTTCTGCAAATAAATGCTCTAAATGACGATATTTTGGGAGATAATTAGGGAGAAATGTTGTCTGCAGTTTATAGAATAAAACAACAATGTTCATTTTAATCAAACATATACCTATAAATATCAAAATCAGAGAAACCGATTCAGAAACTAAAGTGGTCTCTTAATTTTTTCCAGAGCAGTATGTTGTTATATGATTTGCTATTGAGACTGGAGGCAGAAGGAGCATTGTGCAATACAACCATGCTGGAGTTGGGTGCTGATTGATGCTGGCAAAACACGCATTTGAGCAGTTAACATCTATCAAACATTAGCTAAAGCCCTAACATTTAGCTAACTTTAGCAAGAGATGTTAACATAAATTTATAACAACAGCTAAACCCGTTAACATCTTGCTAACATTAGTTCACTTCAGTGAGAGCAGTTAACAAGTAGCTTACTTTAACTAGAGCAGTTAACATCTAGCTAGCTTAACTAGAGCAAATAACATCTAGCTAACATCAGCTAGAGCAAATAACATCTAGCTAACATCAGCTAGAGCAGTTAACATCTATCTAGCTTCAACTAGAGCAAATAACATCTAGCTAACATCAGCTAGAGCAGTTAACATCTAGCTAACTTCAACTAGAACAGTTAACATTAGCTAACTTCAATTAAAACAGATAACATCTAGCTAACTTCAACTAGAACAGTTAGCATCTAGCTAACTTTAACTAAAGCACTTAACATCTAGCTAACATGAACTACAGCAATTAACATCTAGTTAATTTTAATTAGAGCAGTTAACATATAGGTTAGCTAACTTCAACTAGAGCAGGTAACATCTAGCTAACTTCAATTAAAACAGATAACATCTAGATACCATCAGCTAGAAGAGTTAACAAGTAGCTAACTTCAACTAGAGCAGTTAACATCTAGCTAACTTCAATTAAAGCAGTTAACATCTTGCTAACTTCAACTAGAGCAAATGACATCTAGCTAACATCAGCTAGAGCCGTTAACATCTTGCTAACATCAACTAGAACAGTTAGCATCTAGCTTACTTTAACTCAAGCACTTAACATCCAGCTAACATGAACTACAGCAATTAACATCTAGTTAACTTTAATTAGAGCAGTTAACATATAGGTTAGCTAACTTCAACTAGAGCAGGTAACATCTAGCTAACTTCAATTAAAGCAGATAACATCTAGATACCATCAGCTAGAAGAGTTAACAAGTAGCTAACTTCAACTAGAGCAGTTAACATCTAGCTAACTTCAATTAAAGCAGTTAACATCTAGCTAACTTCAACTAAAGCAGTTAAAATCTAACTAACATCAGTTAAAGCAGTTAACATCTAGCGTAGCTAACTTCCAATTAAAGCAGTTAACATCTGGCTAGTATCAGCTAGAGCAATTAACATGTAGCTAATTTCAGCTAAAACATCTAGATAACTTAAGCAAGAGTGGTTAATATCTAGCACGTATAGCTACCATAATAGTTATAGTTTGCCAATTTCTCTCAGAATATATTTCTTTTTAAAGTTTTTTTAATCCCTGTTCTTTATGTAGCTTTTATGTAATATTACGTGTACATTACTTTGAACAGCATTTGTGTAAGAAATGTGATATCACTACTCTCTGCTCAGATTCAGTCAAATGCTGCAAAACTGATCAGATGGTGCTGCACTATACAGATACATAATGAACATGGGAAGAAAGAAACCCATTAGCTTGTTAAAATGAAATAAACATAACTGTCCATCTGACCTCATCTGACCAACTGAGCAGAGTTTTCACTTACTGAAGACGTTACTGAAGGCAGAAAGATCCACAAACAAGCAACTGCAGTAAAGACCCGGACAAGCATCTCAAGGGAGGAAACTCAGCACTAGCTGATGTCCAGGGGTTCTACACTGCAGGCAGTCATTGACTTCAAAGCAACTGCAACTATATATGTATATATATATATATATATATATATATATATATATATATATATATATATATATATATATATATATATATATATATATATGGTTGAAGTTTATATATTAATATAATTATCTACAATTATTACAATTATTAATAAAATATAATTATTATAATTATACAGTTGATGTGTTAGTTCCTCCAGTCAATTTTGAGCGTGTGAAAACAGAGGGACTGTGCAAAAAAATGCCTGCAATTTTTAACGATTAAGGCAATAAAAATAATGTAGTGGTGTCAATTGATTAAAAAAATTAATCTGATTAATCGCAACGATTTTCTGTGATTAACTGCTGTTAATCACTCTTGTTCTTCTGAAGGCGCAAGTCTGAGTCGTAGATGGGGAGTTCTGACATGCGCACAGTCTTGCACCATATGAATGCAGGCAATGCTAGTCCTGATGCTAGTGCAGGCGTGGCCCTGGGCCCAGGGTTGCCAGGTCCAACAAAAATATCCAGCCCAAAGTAAGTCTTAAACCCACCCATCAGAAGCTTAAACTAGCCCAAAATATATGTCTGTCACACATTTAAGGCAAATGACCAAACAACTATGAGTGTACGACTTAGTATTTTGTATATAAGGGATTTATTATCAGTATTGCTATCTATCTTAAAGTTTTTAATAATATTGTAACAATAGTGTTTTATTAGTTTTTTTTTATCTAAAACAGCTTTATATCCCAGTCAAGAATATTTAATAGTAACATAATTAGCAAAAAAAAAAAAGGACTGACTTTTACTTGCTTTTTTCTTGCCCCTCCTGATCAACTCGTCTCTCCTCTTTTTTTCATCACCTGGTGATTTCTTCCAAGGAAGATTGATTTTAGTGTCAATTTGTCAACACCCACTTTTTGTTTTTGGTGGCCACAGTCATTTTTAAAAGTAGCCCAAAAATGTACCTCGCCACCCCGGAATTATTACGCCCGACTGGATTTTCAAACAAGCCCATTTTGCGGGAAAACCACAAACCTGGCAACTCTGCCTGTAAACATGATACTTGTGCTGATCCACATCACCCTAGGATTGATGAGGGGAAAGAGGGCCATCTACCCACCCAGAGAGAGCAAGGTCAATTGTGCTGTCTCATGGCTTCAGCAGCTGAAGGCAAGCTGCATAACCAGGAACAGAACCAGCGACCTCCCGATCATAGTGGCAGCACTGTAGACTGCTGAACCACTCAGCGCCCTAAAAGTGCTTTGTTTATACAGTACACTATACACTGTGGAACATTACAGAATGGAAATTTGGAGCACAAGGTTGGACAGGACTGTGAACTGGTTTGATTAAATCTTAAGTATTTACAACCTCTGTTAATCTGCAATGCTTCTAAGTGTGGAAGAAGACTCCAGCATGCCAGCGTTTATCACCTACTCCTAATCTACAACATCAATTAAAACACTCCTAACATTTTCCAAAACATTAATCACAAGCCATCACTGTGCCCTGCCAACAGCTGATAATGAAAGTATCTGTAAACTAAATAAATAAAAAAAAGCTGTGAGTGAGGTGAAGTCCTTTTGAACTACTTTATTTGCAGTTAATGGTAATTTTCATCATTTATTAATCTGCTGACAGTATTTTTTTCCAATACCGATATTAAACAAATGTATGGTATGATAACCATACATTTCATACCACAGTATATCTAACAATGATATACTGCCGTAACCCTTTCTGAACATCAACCAACACAACACCCAACATTTTTCACACAAGCATATTCTAGCATCTGAGAAAAGGGATCTGTCCAAATTAGTTTTACTGTTAGTTACACTGTTACTTCTATTCCAATTATTCCAAACTTACCCAATTTCCCAGCTGTAAAAAATATATATAATTTACAAACCTTTGTTTTAGGAATGTTTTTTCAATAAAAGATATGTAAATAAGTGTATCTGTCAGGTTCTGTTTCTGATTATAAGAGACCAGATTGTAAAAAAGATTGTAAAATACACTGTGTCATGTGTTAAGAGTAAACCCAGCTGGGCTTGTAGAGCCTTGAGTCAAACTCTAGAAACTCGTCTGCTGTGTACATTTCTTTAAATTGCATTTGTTTAAAAATTGCAATATCACTTGTTTTTTCCAGAATTCTTATAGGAGAACTGCACTTAAACAGCACTTCTTTAACCCTTGTGTGGTGTTCATATTTTTGTTACTCTTTTACTTTGTTACTTGTATTTAATTCAGCAAAATTAAGCAATTTTACATTAAAATGCTTTACACATGCTTGCTTCACCTAAATTGCAAGCAATATAAACAGCTTACATGGTTAATATTTGCCCTTTACCTTTCTTATGTTACATTTCTTTTAAAACGTGCTACTCTTTTTATATTAATTTTTTAATAAAATGTAAAAGAAAATAAATTAAACACAAGATATGAGTAGAAAATGTGTTTCAAATTAGTTTCAAATGTACAAATGAAGCAATGTTTATTAGCCCTTGGCCAAACATACTGTATGTAATATAAATGTGTGTGTTGTACAGTGTGTGTTTATCGAAAAAGTGTTTTGATATATGTTTTTCACAAAAAATGAGCCAATGCTAATGAGTTTGAGTTATAAAAAATATTTTTTTGTATCATTTGATGAAAAATGGAAACCCAAACACCACACAAGGGTTAATCTACTTTTACTGCATTTGTAATCCTACCAGAAGAACTGCTAACTACTTTTATTGCATTTGCTCTTTTACCAGAAGAATTGCACTAAAATGTCTACAACCTACTTTAATGCATTTGTAATTCTACTGGAACTGTCAACTGCAATCAAATTTCTGCAATATACTTGCATTATATCTGGCATTTGTAATCCTATTAGAAGAACTGCACTAAACTTCACTAAAAACTGCGCTAATATTTTTGCAATCTACTTTTACTCCATTTGTACTTCTATCAGAAGAGCTGCACTACAATGTCTACAATCTACCTTTAATGCATTTGTAATTCTACTGAAATAACTACACTAAACTGCACTAAAACGTCTGCAATCCACTTTTACTACATTTTAATTATACAGCGAGAACTGCACTAAAAACTGAACAAAAATGCTGCAATCTACTTTTACTCCATTTGTAATTCTACCAGAAGAATCTTCTTTTACTGCATTTGTACATTTTACCAGAATAAAAATCTATTAAAAATCTATTATTATCTATTTGTAAATGCTGATACTGTATGGCCATTAGAAAAAAAGGTCTAATAAATATTAGATATCAGCTCACAATTCCAACATAAGTTCATGCCAAACATATATTTAAGTCCTACCTAATGGAACAACCATGTCAGCCCAAATATAAATCCCAATCCAACTTCTGAGAACCAGTGACACGATTTACCTCCTTTCCTGAACCCATGATTGGCAGCACCCTACTGACAGCAAGTGTCCAAATCTCATTTCCTCGCTACAAGTCTAAACACCTATCTCCAGCCCTTTCCTCTCTTACCCTCAGAGAAGTTGATGAGCCCCAGCAGATGCAGCAGCTTGAGGGAGGCGCACACAATCACCACAATGCCCAGAGTCTGCAGCCCCTCCGTCTCCCACAACGTGCTCAGCATGACCCCCTGCTCTGGATCATGCCCTCCTGACTTGGGCCCTGGCTCCGGCTCCGCCTCCACGCTCCAGTTCCCCAGTGCCCAGGTGCCCTCGGCCGCGGACTTGCAGGGGCCGGGCAGCCCCAGGCACCCCCAGGCCCCCAAATCCAGGCTGTGCGGGACCCCTTGCTCCAACACACCCACTTCACCCCAGCAAGGGCTTGCTAATGAGCCGGTCAGGTAGATCACGTGTGCGGTCACAGCAGAGAAAACACCAAAATGTGCATGAGAGAGCCACTCCAGGACCACTGGATCATAGAAGAAGCGCAGGAAAGGGCCACGAGAAGCTCCGAGGAGCGGAGGAGAAGATAAAAAACAAGCAGGAGGAAACGAGAGGAGAGTTTGACCCACTCTGCTGTGTGAGTTTGAAGTGTGCTCTTATGAGAGAGAGCGCAATCTCACTCTGAGTTCCAGCGAAGGGGAGGGGCCGGGAACGAGTGAGAGAGAGAAAGGAGGAGAGAGAGGTGGAGCTGGAGAGGAGTCGACTGAAAAAGGTGTATACACACAGATAGAGAAATGATATTTTTAATACACACACATCAGGATTTATCTCTTTTTTATCTATATAATTAACCACCACTCAGAGGAGAAAATCAAATCTAAACAGATAAATAACCATTTGAAGCATCACTATATAGGGTGAATTATTAATGATTGATTGGAACATTAGGTTAAACAGGCAGTTTAGCTATAGGCTTATATTCTCAAACTCACATCAGTAGTATAGATTAATTAATTATTTTTAAAACTATGTAAAAAAAACTGACTTTATGTATATACATTTTTTACGTAAAATCGAAACTTCAAAATACTACTAAAGCAGTACAGCATCTTTATAGAGATTCCCATGCCCCCCCACCCCCATGTTTGACGATTACCTGGTTGTCCCTTTTTGGTGCACATTTGGTAAGTACTGACTACTGCACACCAGCATTAAATAGGGTGAATTAAGGGTGACTGATTGGGACATAATGCCAATTAGAACAGTTTAGCTATATATTTTTTTTTTTTTTCATTTAGGCAAGAATATAAACAATTTTGCTAAACCTCATATGTGAATTAACAACTAACATCTTTGCTAATATAAAAATGGATTATTTGTAAAACTATTTTGCTGCATTAGTGTTAGAAAAACTCAAAAACTGTCTCTATGTAAATAATTTTTTTATGTTCAAAATCCAATTGAAGCTCCACTGACCTGGAACAAGCAGTATAGCATCTCTGTTGACATTCCCATGCCCCAACCCAACCCCCACCCCAATGTTTGTCGGTTTCTGGAGCACTATTATGCATATCAGTATTATATAAGGTGAATTAAGGGTGATTGATTGGGACACAATGTCAATTAGTACAGTTTAGCTATACTATGTTTATTTTCTTGCCTAAATGAATAATAAAAAAAACTATTTTGTTGAACCTCATCTGTGAAATAACTAACATCTTTAGTATTATAAAATTTATCATTTTTTTGGCTATTCTTGTCCTATTAATGTCAAAAAAGCTAAAAAACTTTCTCAATTACTATTAATTCACTCTATGTATATACTTTATCACCTTTAAATAGCAGCATCAGAATCCTGTTGATGCCCCACTGACCCGAAACAAGGAGCATAGTAGCATCTCTATTGATTTTCCATGTTTGTCGATTCCCTGGTTGTCCTTTTTTGGAGCACTTTTGGTAAGTACTGATTACTGCACACCAGCATTATATTAAAGGGTAATTTAAGGGTGATTGATTGGGACATAATTTCAATTAGGACAATTTAGCTATACTAGGTTTTTCTTCTTGCCTAAATAAAAAAAAAAGCTCAATCACCATCAATTCACTCTATGTATATACTTTTTCACCTTTAAATAACAGCATCAGAATCCTGTTAATGCCCCACTGACCTGGAACAAGGAGTGTAGCATCTGTATCCAGGTCCCCATGTCCCCTTCATGTCTGCCAGTTCCCTGTTTGTCCCTTTTTGGAGCACTTTTGGTAAGTACTGACTACTGCACACACATAAAACTAAAAACCCACGAGACCTGCCTGCTGTTTGCTCTGAGCCAGGAGTCATTCCAATTTGGCTCTTGCCAGAGTCGCTCTGCTCTTAAAACATCACCTTCAAGAACTGACTGTTCAGTTGCTACCTAATAAATCTCACCCTTTGACAGATGCCACTGTAAATAAGGCTACTTAATGTTTGGTACTAATGTTATGGCTGAGCAGTGTAGGCTGGTTAAGCACATATTTTGTCTGACATTAAATCCTTTTTTTGTTCAGTATATTAAACTCTTATCTGCATTTATCTAAATAGAAGTTATATGGTTTTATATTTTTTATTTTTTAAACACCTTTTTAATACATTTGAAGTATACTGTAAATGTACCAACTTGCATATTGATGCTTGTTATTGATGATAATATTGTTTTAGGGCCATATCGCCCACCCTGACTCAGAACCTAATGAGCGTTCATTATCTTTAAGAACAGACTGCTCAATCGCTGCTTAATGTAGAATACCCCAGCCTTTGACAGGTGCCATTGTAGATAAGGAAAAATAAAAGTTTTGTCTTTACCAGTAGAGGTGATTCTAATGTTTTGCCTGATGCAGTGTAATGTTTAATGTAAAGGAATTAAAGACAGTGTTTTGTGAGACTAACTATTATGATATCAGACACTGTAACATCCTAAATTAATAACTTTTATTACATAATCAGTCATGGCAGTGAATGACAGTATTTGACATTAGTGCTGGGCAGTATACAGGTTCAAATGGTATATACCGTAGGGAAATTTAGAACCGGTATGCATTTTTCACATACCGCCATACCACTAGAGGCGCTGTGGAGCGCTGTGTAGAAGCACACAGTGAAAAACAGCACTGGCAAAGAAGCACAGCTTGCTAGATTATGCTAGTCAGTTAGCATAACAAGCTAACATACACACTCGTCCCTCACTCCACCCTGTCTGAGAACAGCACTTTATCCCACAGACGAGCCCAGAAACGCTCCTGAGTACTGAATCATTTATTCAGCAAATAATAAAACTCCTTAAAACTAGAGGATACGAGGTGAGCAGTGACTCTGTATATATATATATATATATATATATATATATATATATATATATATATATATATATATATATATATATATATATATATATATATTAATACTAAGCTTAAAGGATAATTTTTAAGCACACTGAACTGAATGTTTTTGTTAACTGGAGCAAGAAGGGAATTGTGGTTGATTTTAATACTGTAATGCCTGATTAATTTTCTGTGCCTCGAGGAATCGTTGAATTAATTTTAAAACGCAGAACACATAATTTAGCGCGGACTTTTAATGTGAAATAGCACTCTTAGTGATACGTCACCCACGCGGTGGAGGAGGCGGAGGTTTTTGAAGCGGTGAACAGGTAAATTTAACTTATGATAAATCAATGAGATTAACATTAATGTACCTTAACAGCAGAACGACAGCTCTGTGGAGCGCTGATTATTATTAATACTGCATAATGTGTGTGGTTTGTTTATTACAACGGAGACCAGTTCTAGCCTTAATACAGTCTTTATATAATCAGTAAACTCAGCTACATGTTAACGTTAGCTGAACTCACTGTACTGTCATTTAGCTAAGATGCACAACATAAAGCAAATGTTTATGCCTTTATTATTGAATAATGCCCTATATTTAATACTTAAAAGAAGTTGAAATAATTTAATTAATTTATTAAATTATTAATTATTATTAATTATGTGGTGTTTGTCTATTTTGTGTTTTATTTATTTCTATTTGTGTTTGTAATGTGGAAATGTATGTTGTAAATTTAAAAATTAAACCAATTGGTCATTCATTATTAAGTAAAATTTCTTATTTTATGAAGTCTCTTATTTTATGTTTTATGCGATTACTCAATTGATTGAATCGATTTTTCAGTAGAGTACTTGATTACTTAAAGCAGGGGTCACCAACATGGTGCCCGCGGGCACCAGGTAGCCCGCAAGGACCTTATGAGTAGCCCGCAGGCCTGGTCTAAAAATAGCATTTTTGTTGCTATTCTTTTTTTTTTAAATCACAGTTGCATTGATGTAATTTTAGATTATATTACATTAATATTAGCTTAGAGATAGCCTATAGTTTATATATTATTATACAATATAATGTAATATAATATGTAATATTATATTAAAATATAATATAAAATGTAAACACTTGCAGAGATTTATAATAATAGTGTTGCCTATTGATATCTGTGTCTTCACATAGATGAATGTCATTAATTATTAATAATAACATATAATTAAAGGTAAATTGAGAAAATTTGTAATTTCACGAGTGTGTATCAAACTGGTAGCCCTTCGCATTAATTGGTACCCAAGAAGTAGCTCTCAGGTTCAAAAAGGTTGGTGACCCCTGACTTAAATAATCGATAGCTGCAGCCCTAATTCCCACCATTCACGTCTTGCTCATTTATGATCCAATTCCCAGCTGTAAGTTAAAAGCGGTGCAGACTCCAGCCAAAAGCCTTTCTGCCAAGCGTACATTTTAATTTACACACATTCTGCTCCCCTGTGATTCCTCAGCATTGATCATAGCACACATTAGGAGGAGAAAATCTATTATGTTCAGCAAACTCCTTAATTGCATTGACACCAATTACCTTCATTAAGCAGATAAGAAACAGACTACAGAAAAAAACTAACAAAAAACAAGGAAGCAGTCATAAAGATTTACTCGAGTTCAGTCTAACCATAGCGATTCTCTCTCTCCCTCTCTCTCTCTTTCTCTAAGTGATCCATCTCAGTGGTCAGTGACTGTTTATACAAGACACCTGTCTACTGCCACCTGCTGGTCTTTTGGATTTCCTGTTCTTTTTGCAGGTATTTTGCTTTTTTAATCTTTTAAAATGATTAAAATGATCTGTTTAAAAATGATCTGTTTAAATGATTGTAGTTTGAAGAATAAGAAAAAACTAAATCAACTGAATATGAAGTAAATGAAGCAAGGCTGTTGTAATCACTCTAACAGGAAATTACGTACTTTAAAAATCCCTTGAATCGCTTGAAAATAGTTTGCTGTTTCCTCAGTTTAAAATAGAATTCTAAAATTACAAGCGACCAAATTGGGGTCTAAAAGACCAGAAAATCTGTGATGCCAGTAGTGGTAGCAACAATTTTTTTTGCATGGAACGATTAGACATGTCCTTTCCAATCTAGTGCCTCAGAATCTGGACTAATCCAGGCATATTTTAAAAATGTAGCAACTGCTATTTTGATTCTAATCCAGTTCTGAGACTTTAATTTAACTACACTGTTCAGGGAGCCATCTGGTGTCCTTAAATCACCATCATCAGCTATTATGGGTGGAACGGTAGCATGTTCACCTCCCAGCACTGGGGTCTTGGGTTCAAGTCCCTATCTGGGTGGAGTTTCCATGTTCTCCCTGTGTGTGCGTGGGTTTCCTCTGGGGACTCCAATTTCCTCCCACAGTCCAAAAACATGGAGATCAGGTAAATTGAATACTCTAAATTGCCCAAAAATTGAATACTCTAAATTGATCTGATGACTGTGTCCAGATATGGATTGGCACTCTGTCCTGGGTAAATGCTGTAGTGCTTGATCCAGTCCTCAAGGTGGACGGTCGTTTCCGGTTGAGAGTACGCTGTGCGCTATTGGCTGCTGCTTCTCACCGGTGTGTGGATGAGAGTTGATGTGTAATGTGCTTGTGTGTAAAAACGTGTTAATTGTAAAGCGTCCTTGGGTTTCTAGAAAGGCGCTATATAAGTCACACTTCATTCATTCATTCATTATTGCCAAGCCAGAAGCACAAAGGAGTGTTTGTTAGAAGGTGAATAAGAGTCTGCAGTGTAGAACTATGTAACATTGAAAGCATTGAAACACAATAGCACAATAACTAAAAGTTAGAGCATATACTACGCACACAAACAAAGAGATTGACTGGGACTGGCTGGGAGCTGAATGGTCAGGGAGGTCAATTAGAATTAAAAATAAAAGATTTAAAACACATTATAAAACAGTAACTAAACAAATATCATTAAGTAAAGCGATATTCTTAAATGCCAGCTCCCCCTGTTGCTCTGGCCCAAGCCTGTCACAGTTCTCGCCCTTCAGAAGATGTCTTGAAGGTGATGTCTAAAATGTCCCACTAGGCTGATGGAGAACTGCCATATTATGGGCTGATTTCTTATCGCGAGCCACCAGGGGAATATGTCTCTGATGTGACGGTTCTTTGTTCTTCGATTTCTGATAGCGAGGAAATCGATTTCGGTGAGAGATTACATATTATGTCTGCTGTCAAAGGCCTCCTCCTGCCCTTGGGGGGTTTCTTATCAGCCCTGGACGGGCTGTAAACCTGAGAGAGGGTGCTGGAGGAGCTGAGCTCTATTCCAGGTCACCTACAGAACTACCGGTACTAGAAGTTCAGGACTGGTACCAGCAAAATAAATAAAATATATATATATAAACATGGAATTACAAAAGTTACAATCTTCAGAATATGCATTACCTATAAAACAGTGCCAGAATTCAGAAGTTTAAGTCCAGAATATGAGTACCAATATGCAGAGATTGATACACAGTGTAGGACTAGTACAGGACTATTTTTGGGGGTCATCCAATATTTACTCTGTTACTTACAGACTGTTTAATCCATAACTTAGTAAATAGAAGAGCTTTTATGTGAATTTATATTGTATCTTGTAGCAATTTTGTCATTGCTTAATAATCGCTCCTTTGTCAACCTACACAGAAAATTCTGCCTTTTTAAAAATAAACTTTCTATAAGTTCAAATCAACAAATTTTGAATGTATATGTCTGACTATCAAATAGGTTCTAACCTATGCTAATTTGAAAGTTCTTTTTCCTACAGACTAAAACGATTTTAATACAGCAAACTTATTATTTGTTTGTATTGTAAAATAAATATATTGTAAAACATATTGCATATTAATCTTGATTTCCTGGCTGGAGTGTTGAGATTAGGCTCTCAACTATCTTAATAGAGTTACAAAGTTGAGAAAATAGTTTCGTTCTGCACCTTATTTTATAATTTATATAAAAGCAGTGAAAATTCATTAAAAACAGCCAGTTATCAGCAGCTCGCTCCTGAAGGACAGCACTCCCAGACGACGGAGAGCTGCAGCACAAACATGCCATTTATCAAGCTGATGACAGATACATGACATGAAAGAATCTATAATAGGATCATCATTAAGCTGTTGTGAGAGCAGTTGGACAGCGTTGTGGGACTAATTACATGCCACATAGTGATACCTGTTATGCTATGCAAATCGGCTTAGCTCCCCAATATTGAGGAAACATTGAAATTAGGCCGTCATATTTAAAAAGCCACAGTGTGTGAAATGCAAGCAATTAAAGCCTGTGAACCGTGGCCGCCCTAAACAGAGCTGCATAAGCAATGCTGCACGAGAGAGCACACACACACACACACAGTTTCTCTTACACACATACACACACAAAATCCAACACCATAGTTTCTACTACTATTAAAGAAGCCATAAGGTCCATATGTAAGAACATTTGATACAGTATAAAAGCAAGTTTGTAAGAATATAATTTACTACAGTCTGAGGTTAAGATGGGAATAAAGATATGAAACCGAGCTTTTAGAATTTTTTTGATTTTTTTAATGTCTACTCTGCATACTTTAGTTATTTTAGCATTCTCTTATGGTAACAAACTTATATATGGGTCAGTCAATTAAAATCATCTTGAAAGCCACCATATTTCATTTCTGAAACAGAATGGTGTAAGTTTAATTGTAAATTATTGTCAAAAAAGCACTATAACATTTAATATTCCGCAATTCAAAGTGGAAAAAGATTACAGCATATTACTGTATAATAAGAATATTAATTTTCTGCTAATAAATTACAAACTATTCCAGCTTTCTTAGAGCAAGTTGTGTATAATTAAATACATTCTAATACTGTATTCTTTGCAATAAACATGTGTACTTTAAATATTTGGGTCTTTAGTTGCCAATAAAAAACTGTAAAATTATAGCTAGCACTACATACACTGTAAAGAATTTCACTCTAAAGCAAAAGTAAAATACTGGCAGCAGAGAGACTGCAAAGCTACTGAATTGCAGTTCTGAGCGAGCATAACGTCATGCTTTGCAGTAAAGCAAATAACAACTTGCACTTCTGGCCTAAAACACTGCAGCCAGATATAACTGAGTATGATATAAATGTGTTCTGATCTTCATCTAAGTCACAACAATAGACAAACACAGTCTGAAACAACTGCTGTCCAAAAAAAACATTGCTGCACGTTTAAAGTTTCCAAAAGAGCACCTGGATGTTCTACAGCAGTACTGTCTAAAAATACTGTGGACAGATTAAACAAAATTTGAGTTTTGTGGAAGGAACACATAACGCTATGTGTGGATAAAAAAGGCACAGCACACCATAATCAAAACCTCATCAACGGATCAACTGTGAAACATGGTGGAGGGGGCATCATAGTCTGGGGCTGCTTTGCTGCTTCGGGGCTTGAACTGATTGCCATCATCAACGGAAAAATAGGAAAAACAGGACAACGACCCAAAACATAGAAGTAAATCAACAACCGAATGACTTCAACAGAAGAAAATACGTCTTCTGGACCTTCTGAGTCCTGACCTCAGCCCAATGAAGATGCTGTGGCATCATGACCTCGAGAGAGCAATTCACACCAGATATCCCAAGAATATTTCTGAACTGAAACAGTTTTGTGAAGAGGAATGGTCCAAAATTCCTCCGGACTGTTGTGCAGGTCTGATCTGCAACTACAGGAAACGTTTGGTTGAGGTTATTGCTCAATAAAACTGACATTCAGAACCTTTTTCTTCTCTGTTAATTTGTGGAAACTGTTTAGGAGTAACCCTATGCTCTACATTTCTTACATTGCAATACTGTAATGCAAAAAAAAGGCCAAAAAATAAAATAATGATATTAAGCACTAGGGGTGGGCGATATGGCTGTAAAATAATATCATGGTATTTCATGGTATTTTCACGATACTTTTGGCATCGACAAAACACTGAATTAGAAAAATTATTTAGAATTTTATTATTGCATGCAATATGCTATGGCTAACCGAGAAAAAGAAAAAAGAATTTTATCAGATTTGTCTGGTTTTTGTCATACAACAGATCCCTATTGTTAATATTTTCCTCATTGTGTCACTGTATGTGTTCAAGTACTGTCCCATTAAAAACATAATTAGGTGTGTATAGAATCATGTGTCTCACGGAGTAATGTGTGCAACTTGGAGGATACATAAATATGCAGATTGCTAAATTGTTTATATAAAATTGAATTAAATAAAATTGAAACAAATTGTTTTAAATGGGTTAATAGTTCCGATTTCCCATTGTGAGGGAAATTGGAACTGTTAACCCATTAAAAACAATTTATTTCAATTTCCCTCACAATATGTAAACAGAAATTATAAGAAAAAAAATCTATATGATGTGTAAGATGCTGTTTAATGGTTTAATGCTAGTTGTTTTGCACAGTCAGCTCTACAGAACTGCCAAGAGTGAATGTTCTATGAGATAAACTGATATTTTATATCCACTTTTCTTTGGGCTCTAAACTCAACGCAATGTTCTGCTGTCAGTGGTTAGATAGTGTGTGTGTGAAAGAGTTGAAGGGTGACCATTGTCTGGGCTGTACCTGTAAGGCTGAAGAGCAGGACAGCTGGCCTGATAACACTGATTTGCAGCACTGTGTGTGTGTCTGAGACGACAGAGGCGGCAGACAGCTCCTCTGAGAGCGCCCGGCTTTGTGCTCGGAGAAATGAGTCAAACAGAGGTGGCAGTAATGGCACAGCCAGTTTCGTGTGCCTAATGTGTTTGAGGAGCAAATTAGAATGACAACACTAATAACTCTATGACACCTGCTGAACGAGTGTTTAACAATCAGCATACTGAATCAGGAGCTCGCGGCTGAGCATGTTGTTTCAGTCGATTTAACACCGGGCCTTCTGACAAAACTCCTCCAGCACACTCGGAGCGAGTCTGGCTGAGGGTGAGTGCATGTCCAATTGCAGCGCTCTGTCCTAAATGCACCCTGACAACCAAGAAATGGACCGTAAATTGGGTGCGAGAATAAAAGATAATATTGAAAAGCCTGCAGAAACCAATCAATTGCATCAATTGCGAATGTCCTGTACAGGCAATCGGAGAGATGATGTGCCAGATGTTCTACAGGATCTTGAGATGCCTGTTTACTGTTTGCCAATTTGATTGTGGCAAATTTCCAATATGCAGCAGAAAATCTCTTCCTCTGACAGCATGACAGTAATATTAGTCTAAAAGATGAATGCCCATAGCTAGCTAAGGCCTCTCCTGATGAGTACAATGCCATCATCATATCATTTTGAGCAACCGCATCCATGCTGGAGTAGCGCTTTAGGAATCTGACTAGCTGTGTAATATTGATATTGAGAGGGGCGTTGGTCATATTTTTGTTTTAAAAGTAAATGGGAGACAGTTGTGAGGATTTCCAGCATGTCCACACAGTGACGTGCCTGTTCATGTGGTATTATTCAGCAATTACATTATTCAAACATTATTAGCAGTACTTAGTGTAATTACAGTACTTGTCTTGTAAATTATTCCAATTGTTTCTTGTCTGGTTAACTTGGGCCACTATTTTCGAGATATTAAACTCTTAAATAATTGGGAATAATGAACCTGTAAACAGCTTTTTGATCAAATGTACGTTTTTTTGTTGTAAAAATGTTGTTAGTCAATTTTTTTTTCTATAAACAAGCAAAAGTGCACATCCATGTATGTCATAATTTTTGAGATACGAAGAACAAATTCAGCATAGAAATGATCTTGTACTTCTGAAAATATGCGTTTTTTTTTAATCATCATACAGATTTAGAGATACAGAAACTCCAGTGATGTGCCATTACAGAGTTAAAAAAAAAACAAAAGAGGTTTAGATGTAATGGGCAAAAAACTGTCTGTGATTGGCTAAGTCTGGCAGAGCTTGTGCACTGACTGAAAGAGTTGGGGTTTGAACTACAGAGCCTGTATCAGGTGTGACAGGAGGTTGCTATACTCCGATATACTCGAGAAAGAGCTAGCGCTTAGCGGGTAATGCTAATGCTGCTTCAGCAGTGCTAGCTGGGGTTAGAAGCAGGCTACAGGCCGATAATACTCACCTCTGAACGGGGAAAGAGCGGTTAGTGGCTACTGCTAATGTTACTTCAATTAAACTGAAACTCCTGCAAAACGCTGTACTTCAGCAGAGTGGTTTTACTGATCCTTACAACCTGACTATAAGGATTATAAGGCACACTGGAGATTTTGGGGAAAATTAAAGGATTTTAGTTGAGCTTTATAGAGAGAAAAATACCCTAATACTTGGTGGCAAAACCCTTGTTAAAGTACAGAGCCTGTATCAGGTGTGACAGAGGTGTCTCTGAGGAATAAGGTGAGCAAAGTGTGTAGAAAGTACAAAAAGAGCTGAAAGAAAAAGTTTTACAAGAAGTTAAACTCCATATCTCTCTATTTGGCTAGGCAAGAAGTTCAGTCTGGAGGCAAAATGTCAGTGATTAGGATGTAAGTCTGTTTATTCAGAGAAAAAACTGATATTATACATTCTTGCCAGTTTTAGTCAATACTGAAACAATCAAGCAATGGCACGCTTCACTGAGCTGAAAAAAAAAAACAGCGTACAGCACACAGCCATGAGCGCTCTAACAGCTGTGGCTGTCCAAACATCACTATACAAATCAATTGGTGTGAGCGTACTGTAGGTCAACAGCCTGGCCATTCTCAAACTATGCCCACAAACACCAGAGCCACAACTCAGAACAGCAGAGGCTAACACTGCTAATGTCACTAAGCAAGGTTACTGACATCAGCAATACAACCAGCATCAGTGATTAGCAATGTTCTCGCTACATTACACAAATCAATTAAAATATGAGAAGAATAATTAGATCAGCAGCTTAACTTTGTTGAGCAGGACCTTTAACATTTAATTCATGAAGAGATGACGAGGGGTGATCTATTATGCAGCAGAGAAAGCATAATGAGAAATTGCAACAACGGTAAAGATGAAGCGTCTCTGTGAGACGAAAGCACAATGAAACCTGTGAGGGTATAAAGAGAAGCTCTATAGGGAAGGGACAGTAATAGTTCTTGAATATGTGTTTCTGTAAAACTGGCTGATAGGGCTTTGATTAACATAACTGAGCTTTGCTCTTCACAAGGTTTGGAAAGAGAACTTTAAAAACGTAAGTTTTTAATTAGCAGGCTGTTTATTTTCACAGTTCAAACAGCCTGCTAAATAATATTACACACTAGTGATGCTAAGCTTGGCCAGCAGTTGGTAGCAATAAGTAGGAATTCTAAAAGTGTGGTAGTGATGCTAATATTGCTGTAGTCGTGCACGCTAACAACGAAGCTACAGTGAAGGAAATAATTATTTAATCTCTTGCTGGTTTTGTAAGTTTGCCCAAAGGTATAAACAGTATATTTTAAGGGTGGGTTAATTTTAACAGTGAGCGATACAATGTAAAACAAAAATCACATTGTATAAATTATATACATTTATTTGTATATAATATTTGAGAAATATTTGAGAAATAAGTATTTGATTTCTCTGGCAAACAAGACTTATCATATTTTTCACACTATAAGGCGCACCGCATCATAAGGTGCTCTATCAATGAACGTCTATTTTTTGGTCTATTTTCATACATAAGGCGCACCAGATTATAAGGCGCATTTTAAGAGACACTATAAAGAACGTCTAATTTAGCAGTTCTAGTTGCTTGGTGGTGGTGGTGGGTAGTAAACTTAGGCTAAGCTAAGTAAACAAAACTGTAATAAAAAAGGACTTTCTTTTAAAGTCAAACGAGTGCTGAATGTTAATCTAGAAAACTGTTTATTTGGGTGAGTAAAGCACTTTGTTTATTTACAGTAAGCTTAGATTCCCAAATTTCTCCAGCACCAAGGCCAGAGCATTACCATTAGCAACTAACCACTAGCTAATATGCTTCTTTTTGAGCCACTCCTTTGTTGCCTTGGCTGCATGTCTTGGGTCATTGTCGCACTGGAAGACCCAGTCACAACCCATTTTTAATTTCCTGGCGGAGGGAAAAAGTTGTCACTCAGAATTTTTACGGTACATGGCTACACCCATTCTCCCATTGATGCGGTAAATGCAAATAAATGTATATAATGTATACAATGTGATATTCTGGATTTTATTTTTGATGTTTTATCTCTCACTGATAAAATTAATCTACCCTTAAAATTATAGATTGTTCATATCTTTGTCAGTGGACAATGCATGTCCTGCAAATTATGGTTGATTACATACTATAATACACCCTGTGCAAGGCGTGTTGCAAAGCTCATTGCTATCTTACTCTCTGCCAGTCTATTTTCACACTTTGCTCCTGCGCCGCTTAAATAGCAAAAGAGTTTGTGAATATATCTACACTGATGGGTGTAGTGGTCTCGAAGTGAGGTGTGTTCAGGTAAATTTTTGGCTTGTTTCTCTCTTAACAGCGGAAAATACAGGTGCACCACTAAATGATTAAAACCCTGACAACAGTCAACAGTCAGACGCTCATTCCTATCTTGGCAACACAGGTGAAGCCGCACTTGCTTAACATGCGTACACCCCCGCATGTTACATAACAGTACACACAAGAACATGCAGCAGTGCAATATCGCTGTCAAATGCATGTTCTGTACACTTTAAATGTTGCAATACTTAGTATTAATAGAAGAATTATTCAAATTAAAATATTTCATGGTTTCCCACAGGGCTTTCCCAAAGGGTTTATTTCTTTTACAGCATACTGTGCTCTACTCTGGCCTTACTTCCCACAAAGCCTCTTCTTCTCTTTAACTATGTTCCTTCTTAAATTGCTTTTATTTACATCAAATGGATCCCAATACTTGCCTGTGCTGTGCAGACAGCTATTGTCATGGGGGGGTCGATAAACGCTTGCTTCTGTCCAAGACCATCTATGCTGCTGATCAAATGGCTGCACCACAGTGCATCGAGTTCCTGAAGGAACTCCCCAGAGAAACAGACCTGTTTAAAAGATAGTGTCTCACTGCGTTTGAGCTCTACAGCTCCAGGGAGTTTCACATCTGAACAGAAGTTGTCATAAAAAGGGGTGATTCACCACTGTTCTGCCTTATACATTCACTTTATTCATAACAGACTGTATAGCCTTCTGTAGATTATCTGCAAATAGTGTAGTACAGTGTTGACTACAGCATTTTTCAGCAGCTGTGTCAGGCCCGCACTGCGCCTCACCATCACTAGTGATGCCACAACAAGGAGGGTAAAGACTAGCACTTGCCTCCTCCGACATGTGAAGCCAATCGCTGCCTCTTTTTGAACTGCTGCTGATGCAGCATTGCCAAGTAGCCAGCACACTGACTTGGTTTCCGATACATCAGCTCACAGATGCCTTGTGCTGATCGTTATCACCCTTTGGAGTTATGAGGGGAAAGAGCACCATCTACCCACCCAGACAGAGCAAGGCCAATTGTGCTCTCACAGGGCTCCGGCAACTGACGGCAAGCTGCATGACCAGGATTAGAACAAGCAATATCCCGATCATAGTGGCAGTGCTTAGTAGTTTAAACAGTAAGGAAACAGTAGAATTCTAAAACGTATGCCAATTAGATGTGTGGAAAAGTATAAGCCTTGTGTTATTTATTTAGTTTCACCCCAAAATCCACTTAGAGGAGGATTTTAATTGACTTCTTTTGACTCCTTTGGTATTCGGACAGTGAGCAAGATGGCGTCGCTAAATTAGTTTCTGGGTCAAGTAGCAGAGAAAGATTCTTAGTAGAAAAAATGAGTCTTTCTTATTTCTCTCTTCCTCTTGTCAGATGTATAGAGATAGGAAGATGTCACCACTTCCTGTATATGTCAATTAAAATTAAGAGCCCTCTGCAGAGTTTTGCAATCATAAATACATGACTTTTCATACGATTTTAAAGAAATGGTGGCACTTATTATTATTAATATTATTATTATTAATATTATTATTATTATTATTATTATTATTATTGAAAAGAAGTGGAAACACTGTTGTAAAACTGATTCTCAATAATGTTTGGTTTAGTTTAGGGTTAAGGTTATAGTGATTTTAGGTGAGGTTAAGGTATTTTTATAGATATAAAATTAAATTAGATTTATATTTATCTACAAAGCACCTAAGGTGTCCTTATCTTTATCCACCGTTTATTTATTTATTTATTTTTTGTAAAAAAAAAAAAAAAATAGGTTATAAGATTATAGGAATAGGTTATGTTGGAAACAAGCAATTTGCATATATATATTTTGATGTGTAAAACAAGCGTCACTAGTGTCCATTTAAAATTAATTAAAAATAATTAAAGACAAATGGCTTCACAAACTATGACATTGTTTTTGTTCCATGTTGTTTTGTTTTTTTAAGAGAGCTATTGTCAATTACTAAACAGTTTTTTGTTTCAAATCACACTGTAACTTGATAAAAGGATATTTAATTAAAGTGGTAAGTGGTAAAATCACATTTAAAAAAGATTCAGCTTATTAAATGGATTTAGCAAAAACAGAAAGTCTTTTTATCCTTTAGAAAACACTACTTTACAAACTATTAAATTAATGGAGCTCCACGGAAAGTTCTTCTAATAGGGGTGAAGCGAGTGATGACAGAGGGACGAAAATATTCATTTCTTTTCCTGAAGAAAAGCCAGAATGCTAAAAGAAACAGACTGAAACTAGCAGATAATGGAGAAATATGTCACAAAGCAGACGCATTCAAGCCAGTATCACAACTGTACGGACCATTAAACAGTCTTATTAAACGTCAGTGGAAATGACACCCTGTGATTTTGTGAAGAAGAGGTCTGTGTGGGTCTTGATCTGAAATTACCACGGTTAACTTCTGACCTTGTCAACGGCATCATTGGCACTAATTTAAATGTGAAATTATGATGTTAATGTTTCCTCTATTAAATGCCCTCTGAAAGTACAACATGTAACACAGCAAAAGTGTGCTGCTTCTACACTGTTCCAAACTGTTACTACACGGTTCTAATAGGTTTCCATGGTGATTCTTGTGGTATCCCAGGCATTAAGAAGTTGTTAGGAGGTAGCTATGGTATCACATGTGCTTTCTATGTTGCTGCTTAGTGGTTTCTAGGAGGATGCATTGGAATCCAAGATGATTGATTGCTATGGTGTTAAGTGGTTTCTGTGGTATCACAGGTGGTTGCTATGGTTGCCTGATGGATGCAACAGTGTGTCAAGGTGACTTCTATGGTATTTCAGGTATATATCATATATCATGATGTTGTTTAGTAGTTGCAAAGGCTTTATTAGGTGGCTGCTGGGCAGTAGCTATGGTATCCCAGGTGGTTGTTGTGGTGTCTAAGGATGCTCAGGTTCTGCCAAGGGGTTTTAGTGGTACGCCATGTGGATGGTTGGGCGTTACAAGTGCAGTATTTTACACTGTATTAATTCCAATGTAAAAACAGAAATCCAAATATATGTGGACACCGTGCATCAGCCGTACACAAGTTGTATAGATCCCACAACCAGGCTGGAGCTGGAGCTGGAGCTGGAGATGTGGATGGGTGGATGGGTGGGTGGGTGGATGGATGGATGGATGCTTTATTTACCATTAAGGAAATTAAGGCATTTAGGCAAATAATTCCAAAACCTGAAAATAATTAACCTTACTAAAACATACATTTGTAAATCTCCAATCAGTGAAATATGTTTGGAAGTAAAATATACAGTAGATAGAAGAGGGCATGAATTTCATATGTTTTACATATATTTTTTAAACATACGATACAATTTTAAGGTGCAATTAAAATCACCAATGTGCCTTATAATCCGGTGCATGTATGAATTTTACCAGTCAGGTTAAAAAGAGCAGTAAAGCCACTCCACTAAAGTACAGCTTTGTGAGTATTATCGGCCTGTAGCCTGCTGCTAACCCCGGCTAACACTGCTTTACAGCCTTAGCATTAGCCACTAACCGCTAGCTAAAATCGTCCTGGCTCAACTCAGGGTTCCTCAGAGTGGCGCTGTCAGACGACATTAGTCGCTTAATGTGGCTAGCACTAGCGGTTAGCCGCTAACACTAATGCTGTTGCACCAAGCCTTAGTGGAAAACTGGAAATCTAAGCTTCCTGTAAATAAACGGAAGTGCTTTAGTTTTTTAAAAGAGAAATCTGTGTAGATAAACATGCAGCGCTCTTTTGACTTTAAAAGAAAATGTCACAGTAATAACAATGTTTTTTTTGTCATGTTATTGTGTTTTTTTATAGTTACAGCATGCAAAAGAGCTAAAACATTTTGGTTTTGTACCAGAAGACAGTAGGTGAGTATGAACTAAAGGATTATACTCATATGCTTTGGAAGAACTGTGCCTGGAGAACAATGGAAGGATTAATTCTGCTTTGCTCGCTCACACACACACACACACACACACACACACACACACACACACACACACACATACACACACACACAGACAGCCCTCTGTTTTCTATTAAGAAGGTGTTTATAAAGCGCATTACAGAAGTTACAGCTCAGCGTACGCGGATGAGCAAATGATATCTCCACAATGCAGGGCTTACTGGCGCAACAAGATGAATGAAGAAGTAGAAATTCATGTTTCGGAAAGACTGAGCACCCCAGCATAATTTAATAATACAAATACGCGCTGATATTCTACCTGCTACAATACATATTGTGAGCTTATTAACTACAGTCATATTAAAACTAGTTAATGCATCAAAATGCACTGTTTATAAATGACTTTTATGCAAATCATGTATGTGAATCAAATCAAAGATGAAAATGACCTGTCCTCAAAGCTGAATTATACCGGTTTAATGCAATATGTATGGTTATATATGGTCGCATTTGCTGCAGTATTTTATTATTAGAAGATGAATATGAGGGTCTGATGGTAGGCCTGTCACCATAATTATACATTATCCACTTACCAGACAATAATGGATATGACCTAAATCATTTCTGCTGACCTCTGTAAGCACTGAAAGTCGGATGCGGGAGGCAAGTGCCAGACACTTCTAATTGAAGCCATAGAAAATTAAACAAAGAGGCAAAAACTAAGACTATAAAACAAACAACAAAAGGCTAGCTTAAAAAGCAGAAACAAAAACAGATGCCAAACAAACAAACAAAGAGAATATGTACAAAACCAGCAGTAGGATAAACACAACTGTGGGTCAAAAAAAAAAAGCACAATTAAGAACAAAGGAAAACAGAGTGTATACATACAAACAGACACAGACAAGGAACACCTGGAGAAGATAACGAGAGGGCTGGGATACAAATGAGACAAAGGTGGGAACAATAATGACAAGCCGTGACTAGGGCAGGGCTAGGGCGGAGACAAAAGAGAAACAAAACAGAGCCATGTGCTTAAAGAGCCAATAGGGAAGAAAACAAAACAGGCTGTAAAAAACTGACCGACAGAAAAGCAAGACAAGAACAAGAAGGACCAAGAAAGGAAGAAAAGGGCTGAGATGTGACAACCTCAATATAGCCCCATTATTTTGTGATAAAAAAAAGAAATGGCCATTAGTGTAAATGAGCTGGTATGTGGACCTTAAAAAGCCATTAAAGCAGTTTATTTCATATATGTTTTTTATATTCCAATTCCAATGCCTGAATAACTTTAATAATGAACTGCATTGTGCTATTTTTTAATTAGTTATTTGTTTATTTATTTATTTTGTTAAAAGTATGTTCCTCAGCTTTTCACAATATGTTCTGGAACAGTATATCATCAGAAACAAAAATTATAATAATTACATAATGCGCAAATATTCATGATTTGATATCCATACATTAGCATACAGTGGTATACCATAAAACCGCTTACCACTACATGTTGCTGTGTAAAATCTCTGAACTCTCACTTTAGTGTCCATTTACAAATCATCACAATTTCACTGAAATAAATGGTTTCAAAAAAACTATCCCATTATTTCTGTTCCATGTTGTTGCCTTTTATGTTCCACTTGAACCTTTGTGGAGGTCAAATAGCAAGAACATAGAGAGCTATTGTCAATTATTACTAAAATGCTGTTAGGATCACACTGTAACTTGCTCAATTAGTTTTTATATAAAACGACATTTAAGTGAGGAAGTGGTGCAATTACGTTTAATGAGATTAAACTTACTAAATGGATTTTAGACAACAGAAAGTATTTTTCTCCTTCAGATGACAGTACTTTACAAACTATTAAATTAATGGAGCTCCACAGAAAGTTCATCTAATAGGGGTAAAGCGAGTGACGAGAGAGGGGCTAATGTTCATTTATTTACCTGAAAAAAGACAAAATGCTAAAAAACAGACTCAAACTGTCTATTCTGTCTGGCCTTACCTAAATACTCAAATAGATCAATTACATATTTGAGGTATTAAAAATGATTGATTCACATATGAATTAACAGACAGTAATTAGTTGGCCATTTATATATTATATTTTGTTATTTCATTTAACATTCTTTTCGACAGATCAGGTCCTAATGGACATACTCATTCATATATACAGCTCTGGAAAAAATTAAGAGACCATTAAGAGAAAATGAACATTGTTGTTTTATTCTATAAACTACGGGTAACATTTTTCCCAAATTCCAAATAAAAATATTGTCATTTAGAGCATTTATTAGCAGAAAATGAGAAATGGCTGAAATAACAGAAAGGACGCAGAACTTTCAGACCTTAAATAATGCAAAAAAAACAATTTCATATTCATAAAGTTTTTATAAAGTTCAGAAATCAATATTTGGTGGAATAACCCTGGTTTTTAATCATAGTTTTCATTCATCTTGGCATGTTCTCCTCCACCAGTCTTACACACTGCTTTAGGATAACTTTATGCCACTCCTGGTGCAAAAATGACAGCAGTTCAACTTGGTTTGATGGCTTGTGATCACAATCTTCTTCTTGATTATATTCCAGAGGTTTTCAAAAAAAATTATCATTTTAAGTGGTCTCTTTTTTTTCAGAGCTGTATATCATTTTTATTTAAGCAGTGTTTTTTCTATTTTTAAATATTTGAGAATCTTATTATAATAGTGTGTATTATTGTTAGAAAGTGCCTTTCTAATAAACAAGTAACATTAGTTTCATAATTTGTTCTTCTTTCTTCTTAAATAAGTTAGTCAGAAACTAATATAAGCAAGAAAAAAACATTTACAATTTCTATTTATAGTAATGCTGCACAGATAATCAGATCAGCCCCATAGAACCACATCTGATTCATGTTCAGTCAATGTCCAGTCATGACTGGACAATGTGTCATCACACAGATATTTGTCAATTTGACCACTGTCCAGTATATTTTAACTAGTATATTAAGTATTTTCTTTGGACAATACATTGGACAGTGGACATATGTGTCCGATTTCTGCTAGCTTCAATCTGTTTTGTAGTATTCTGTCATTTCTTCAGGAAAAGAAATGAACATATTCCTCCCTTGTGGCAGTAAGTAAATATAACATTAAGCAAAGTCCAATGCCATCTAATCAAATGTGTGAAACTGCGTGAATACAGGACAAACCTTTCAAAACGCTGAATGAAAGTGTATTGCAGTGTATATTAATATATATATATATAGCTCCCAAAGGACCACAACACACAGTCATGAATAAAGAAACAAAGCTTTACTTATTTATTAATGAGCTGATTTATCTGTAGTGAATTATTCAGTTTTCATCTGCTCTCAGTTACAAACCTCACTTTCAAACCCATACCCAGTGACCCTGATTAACCCAAATACACAATAAATACACAAAATATACACGCAGACCTTTTATAGCAACAAAAAGACTTTACCTAAATATACACGGCAAACAGACACTCTACTGTACTGTATTCTACTAGCTCCATCTACTGGACCTGCACACACACGCACTCCAAATTAAAGAAAGAATTTATACGCTATATACTGTATATTAAATGTTGTATATCATAGTTTTGAGCAACAGCATTGTTCCTGCCTAATGTAACAGACTAATACACATGTTAATGCAATGTTAATATTAACATGTATAAATGAACTCATTAAGGTATCACATATACAGCTCTGGAAAAAAAAATTAGAGACCACTTCAGTTTCTGATTTAGTTTTTCTGATGTTGCTATTTATAGGTGTATGTTTGAGTAAAATAAACATTGTTGTTTTATTCTATAAACTACAGACAACATGTCTCCTAAGCTACAAATAAGAATGGTGTCATTAGAGCATTTATTTGCAGAAAATGAGAAATGGCTGAAATAACAAAAAAAGATGCAGAACTTTCAGATCCTCAATTAAAGTCAAAGTTAAAATTCATAAAGTTTTTAAAGTTCAGGAATTAATATTTGGTGGAATAACCCTGGTTTTTAATCACAGTTTTCATGCATCTTAGCTTGTTCTCCTCCACCAGTCTTACACACTGCTTTTGGATAACTTTATGCCACTCCTGGTGCAAAAATTCAAGCGGTTTTAGCTTGGTTTGAGGGCTTGTGATCATCCATCTTCCTCTTGATTATATTCCAGAGGTTTTCCATTAGGTAAAATAAAAAAAACTCATCATTTTTAAGTGATCTCTCATTTTTTTCCAGAGCTGTAAGTTACAATACAACCCCTATTTACGATACAGATATCCATGTACACTGTAAAGGCCAGATGATCAATGCAACATGATGATAAGCAATAAGTGCTGTTTTATGTGTGTGTAATTATTTGTTATACATTAATAATTATTAAATTATGTGCATATGTGCTCTTCTTCTGTTCTATTGTTCTCACATTTTTACTGCATCTCAGTTTATTCAACAATGCATTTTAACTTGAGCCGACTCAAAAAACATTAGTAAATGAGCTGCAGCTCAAATACAGGAATGAGTATTTTGTTAGTTTGCTGCTGCACCTATTGGCTCACTGTCTCCAACTGCAATATTGGTAAAAAAAAGTTGGTAAAAGTTGAATTGCACTGCATCCTGGGATTCCCTTAGGTCTGAGGAACCACCTGACACTGTCTTAACATTCGTTCATCACTTTCATTAAACCTGGCATTAACATGCTTTTTGTATCTGGATGTTTTGTACTTTGACCAGACTCTGTTAATACTTGTGACTAAAATGTGTCCTCAGTGTGCTCTACACATACTTAATTTCCATTTACTTTCTGTAATTAAAGGCTTCTCTTAAAAAGTGTCCTGCTGAGTGTCTGTGAACAGTTTCGAAAGAAAAAGTGCTGTTTTATTTGTCCCTTAAAAATACACCACTGCCACCTAGTGTTTACTTGAACATACTGCATAAGACTAATATGCTTTTATTTTACTTTACTTTATTTACTTTGTGTTTTCATTAAAAAAAATAAAATTATATATATATATATATATATATATATATATATATATATATATATATATATATATATATATTTTTTTTTTTTATATATATATATATAAAGCAACAAAGTAAATAAAGTAAAGTTAAATGTAAACTTATTGCAAGTCTTAGTCTTAATGGACACTCATTTACAAATATCACTTTTAATTAAAGCAGTGCTTTTCGGTCTTTAAATATTTTTCTTTTTTTGGGGAATCTTGGAAATCCAACACATAATTTCTCAATTACAAGTCATATCCATTATCCATTATGTGTCTAATAGTGATTTATTGTTAATATAGTTACTAAAATAGTTAGTAATTTCTTAAATTAGAAAATTAATCAGAAACTAATATAAGCAAGAAAAACACAATTTAAAATTTCTACTACTGGTGATTCTGAACAGATAATCAGATCAGCCTCTGGAGCCAAATCTGGATATGTTCAGTTAATGATAGGTAATTGAAGAATCTGTGCACCTGACTGGACAATATGTCATCAAACCCTAAAGAATTTTGGGAAATCCGCAGGTCCGCCGGCCCTCGCAGACTGTGAACAGAGTCTCCCTGGCCTACAGCACACTGAACATGAATGAACAGCAGATGGCCAGGCGCGCTGTTGTCCAGGGCCTGACAGGAGACTGATTGGTGTCTATGTGAGCATTTGGTTTCACACTGATTCACACAAGAACCGACAGCATCACTGCTTTTTCCAGACTTGTAGAGAAAATCTCATCATAGCTTGGCAAAGGAAAACCTGGTTGAGTCCCATATGTCACACAACCATGTTTCATAACATACAGGACATGTTCTGAATCTAAATTACTGTAAATATATTGTCAATATACTGTGCAACTGTATACACAGCCTGAACCTGGTTGTGTTTAAGGCAGCGTGAAATGGACAAAAGATTAATAGTATGATTATATTGCTACAAGAGACAGGGATATTGTGTCTTGAGATACACCAATACACCATATATCTGCAGGTTAGAATTCTCATTATCACATGGTACAATGCCCCTCCTATTCTCAGAATCTTGGCCATTAAGGGCTTTAATGATAAAGTTTTTCTGGAATATCTGTTTGCAAGAGAGAACAGAAAGGTAAATTTACTCTAAGAAATGTGCATTTATTTACTGTTATTTTATATATTTAGAGTGTGACAATGGAAAAAGAATATTTGCGTTGAACTGCATCCAGAGTTGCCAACCATCCCATAAAATTCAGAAACATCCTTTATTTGCAATTTATTGTTGCGTCCCATAATTAATCAATACAGGACGTGATTTGTTCTGTACTTCCATAAATGTCCAAAGCACATTTATTTAATATCAGCCATATTCAGTGTTGGGCACGCTACTTTGAAAAAGTAATTAGTTATAGGTACTAGTTACTTCACCAAAAAAGTAACTAAGTTATTACACTATAAAAGTAACAGGTTACCAGTAAAAGTAACTATTGCATTACTTTTATGTTACTCGCCCCAGTAACCCCCACCCCCGGCCCCCACCTTCTCAGAGCGTGTTTCATAAGCCAGATGAATAGCATGCACGACAGCAAAGGACCTCAGTGAGTTTGAAATAGTGTCGGTATTTCCCTCCGGAAAAGGCTGTTTTGCCACTGGAGTCCTCCTCACTCGCAAACACCCGCCACTATGCATGCGCTCTAAACACCCAACCACCTATTTTCTCTGATTGGCTGAAGACGTAATCTTACTATACCTTAGCCAATCATTGCTTAGGCGGTTATCTCATCCTCCCCTCCCTTGTGAGTCACACAAACAACACACACACACACACACTTGTGCCTTTGTCTGTATGAGCAAAGTTAAAAAAAAAAAAAAAGTTTATTGAGCGGCTAAAGTAACGTGCAGTAACGGGGTGTCGGAAATGGTAACGGCGTTATACTTACAGTCAGAGTAATTAGTTAGATTACTCGTTACTGAAAAAAAGTAACAGCGTTAGTAATGCCGTTTATTTCAATGCCGTTACTCCCATCACTAATATTTATATTATATATTTATCGCCATTTAAAAAACAAATCATACTAATAGTTTAAGAGTTGATAAATAAATAGTAAACTAAATAAATAATTCTTACTAGATTAAAACTGTAAAACAGTAGAACTTTGTGTGTTTTTTGTGAAATTGTTTATATATTTGGGAATACAGTGTTCATTACAAAAATTCTATTATTAGTGTAATTTAACTGTTTCAAGTCCTAAGACAGCTGAGGTGACACAGGTTTTCCACACAGTCAGACACAACTTCAGCTAAAACTGTGCTGACTGTGCACAAAAGCGATTCTACCAGATTAAAAAAAAAAGATCATTATACTTTAAAAAAATAATGCAAAATAAAAATATAAAGCCGCCCTTCCTTTCATTTGCAAGCAAGTGATTACTATTGTAATATAAAGTGACAAGGCAAGTTCTAACCTGCTCATGTATGTGAGTTGATTATGAAAACATGTACTATTGACCAAACTGGCAAGCTGAGAATAAATTGATACTAAATTAAAATGCTCTGTATTTAAATACAATGTAATTTTAAGTTGGCCTGAATTTCTGAGCAGGACATTAGATGATGGATATCAAAATGTCTACAGTAACTCATCTGAAACTTTCACTGGTCAAGAAGCTAAAAGCACAAAATACTGCAACTTATAGTGATTTTACAATCACAAAGATCAATACGGTGATGAAAAGCAACAAACGGTTCATCCCCATTAAAATCAGACAAAACCTCAAAAATATTCTGCAAATAAATCTAAAAACATAAAGACACAATAACAGATGTTCCTATGCCCTGAGCTTCAGAAGAGTGTACTGTTTCACAGCTCATCCTAACTGTCATTTCCATCTTCGTCTCATCATTTGTCATAACTACTGTGCTCTGGCGGCACAATGCTGTCACGTACTGTCAGTCCACTTGAGGGGAGGAGACCAGAGTGGAGACGACTATTTGCACACAGCACGGTGGGGTTTCTATTTTTAACAACAATCAGTAAAAGCCAGTCTTTCACTTGAGAACAATTTTATGTGTTTTAAGCTACTAATCTTACTAAAAGTGCTAAAGAAATCAGCTAGCTGCTGTTAATAACACACACACTAAACATGTGTGAAGTTTAGCAGCACTACAGCCAGAACCCATGTTTTAGGTGAGCACAACAAACCTGGCTCCTAAAGGAAATGGCAAATGACACACTGATTGGTTAATTTTACATTATGCGCCCAAAACACACCCATGGTTAATTAGTAGAATTAATACATGTCTTCTGTGCATTTCGAGCCACGCAAGGTGTACTTTCCCTGTCGTTACGATAGCAAAGACACATTAACACAAAAAAATTCACGGTTCGCCAAAGGATCGCTAAAATAGGCTCCCAAATGTGGCTTGGATATGTTTTGCACTTTTTCTGTCAAGACCACTGCAATAAATCTGTATATATTCTGTCTACATTTGTGTAAAATTTGGTTTGAGCTGTCAAAACCTAAGAAAAATAACACAATATGTGACTCATGCAAGTGTGTGGTGCAACAAGTATGAAATAAGTAGGTAAGACTGCGTGCAACTAGTCGGCCATATATTTCATCACTCATATTGCAAAAAAATCTCACCGCACCTCAACAATATGCTAATATCACAATATGATACAAAAAACATGAGAAAAACTTAACTTGGAAAAATAAAAAATATTCCGAAGTGTTTGTTTTTTTTACATTTTAGCACGCTGAATCAGAATCAAATGAAATTGTAAGATGGCTTATGTCTGCAAGATGTGCTTTTTCCTTTTTTCATCTTTATATATGCTTAGATAACTTTATTGTGACCCTGGAAATTCAGTTCAAAATTAAAAAAGGAGTAACTACACATTTCTGTGGTATTACTCATTAATCATTAGTCGTCCAGGACATGCCCTGCTGGCATTTTGGGGGCAGTTATATACTGTACAGCTAAACAAAGTGAAAACCTTAAAGTCGGCACCTCACCTGCAGCCAAAGCAGGTTAATGTCCTGCTTCAGGTGCCACAGCTCCACTGAGCCTCAGGGCACTTTCCCTAGACCCACATGCATATAATAATTTATGTATTCAGGGGCATATCATGTTAAGCACAAAATATGTCTGCACAATAGTAGGGGTGGGCGATATGGCCCTAAAATAATATCACGATATTTCATGGTATTTTCACAATTACGATAAAAAAATTTAAAAAAAAAATTAAAAAATACACTACTGCAACAAAATGAAAATTAAATTGTATTATTACACATAGCACACCCCTAACTGAGATATTAAACAAATACAAGAATTTTATCAGATTTGTAACAGAAGTCAATGATTCAGAATGTCACAATACTAATAATGCTCTCAAAATATAACACGCCGCCTTGCGTTAGAGATCCGGAGTCAGCCCTTTAGAGTCAGTCGAGCACTGAAAACTAGCTAAATAATAACCTGCACTTTAATCTGGCATTTTAATAGCCTTTAAAAGGTAAATAAGAGCGTTTTTTCTGAGATTAAAAGCATGATTTCAGCTGTAACTGAAAATATCTGCCCAAAACTGTGCCAGACGGAGGTGCACAGCTTTCGACAGGTTGTCACTGACTGTGTTTAGAAGCACGTGCCCCGCCATGTGGAGGCCATGCGATTACCTCGTGTTTGCGCCTGTTCCCCTCCTCCTCAGGCTTCTCAGGCAGCAGCAGCCTGTCACTCACACAGACACAGAGACAGCGCTGTTCACTCAGAACATTACAACACTGTGTATCTACTTCTTGTGTCAAGTCTCAAAACATTGCAACATGATGTGTTTGATTTAACTGTCTTAGGTGACATCACACGTCCTGTGATGTGACTATTGCGCATGCACACATCGTTATGACGATGCTTATGCAACATATCGTGCAGCCCTAGCACAAAGTCACCAGGGAAAAAAAGCTGTTACACCCCCATATTATGTGGATTATGAAAAGCTAATCATACAGTATTGTGCAAAAGTTTTAGGCACCTGTGGGAATTTCAGTGAAGAAAAAGCTTCTTATCTGTGAAGTAAGTGTTTATTAGCGCAGTAAAACATTAGCATTACAATTCAAACAGCAATTTTACAGCCCTGTTTTCCTTAAAATATCTTCTAATATCTCCTCATCTGAGTGTAATAGTTATTTCTAGTTCTCATCATATGAACAACTGGTTTGGTAAATCAGGTGAGCTGCTGACGGAACTGAACATATACACATGCTGGCTGAGGAGCATCCAGGAGAAATCAGGAACTACACTTTGTTCTTCAGCTTGGCTCACAGTATATAACATACTTAGTTAAAAATAAGAATTCCTTGTTACATTTTACTGTACACTCTAAAAAATAGAGGTACGATATGAGTACTTTTTTGTACTCAAAGGTACACTCTTCATAATTGTACCCTCAAAGGTACAATACTGGTCTTTACAGGGTCAGATTTGTTCCCTCTGAAGTACAAAGTAACTTCTAACAGCAATAAGTACAGATTTGTACCATTTAACCAGCCAAAGGGTACATTCAGTATTCTGTATCATTGTACTAATAAACAATATTTATTTTAACTTCACATTTTTCATTTGAAAGCCAGACAATTTTGGATCATCAAGTTTTTGAGCCATATTTAGTTGATGATAATGTTTATAATCTTTATAATCTTTACTGGCACAAAAAACATGGGTACAAAAAAGGACTTTCACTGAAAGGTACTTTTTTGTACCTCAATATAAGGTACAGCCCCAGCGACAAGCTTTGTACTCTTTTAAGTACAAATCTGTACTTACTTTTCTTAGTGTGTATGTATGGTTATTTGCATCTGTTCAAATCATATGTGGTGCTTTTATTTTAGGTAAAAACACTCATATTGCTGAGATTAAGTGTAATTTGCTTTGTTGCCTAAAACTTTTGCACAGTACTGTATTTGAATATCTTTTAGTTTATTCTGGGTGGTCTCTGGATCTGGGTGGCAAAACCTTTTCTCCTTCTGTGTTGTATATTCAAAATTCTCCTCTCTCTTCAGTCAGTAGATGGCTTGATCTAATAAGAAATGTTATTTTGCGTCATTAGACACAGGAAATGATCTTTAGTCCAGCTAAATGCTCATTAGATTGAAAGGAATAGAGGCTTAGCTTTAGAGTGAAGAGTAAGCAAAGGGCAGAGGATGTGTCATTCATTTTTGACTAAAGCCAATCACACAAGCTCATATTCTGCTAAGTTGGGGCACGGGAACTCACCACAGTTTTGGCAGATCCTCCACCCAGCCCTCACAAGCCAAAAAGAAGGACCGATTTCCAATAATGTAGTGGAGTGTTTGAATTTTAAATGCTGACGAATTAAAGTAAAAAGTCACCAAAAAACACAAATACTTTAGATACAAAAGAAAATCTTTTAGATACATACAAATCTATTTATTTAAAGTAATGAATTATATTTCCTTTATTACCCTCCAATTAGACAATGGTCCTTTATATAAACAAGTGATTAGGGCTGCGAATCTTTGGGAATCCCACAATTTCGATTCAGAATCGATTCTTGGGGTAACGATTAGATTTTTTTCAGATTCTTTCAAATCGGTTGGATTTTTTTTTCTTCATCCTCCATACTTTAGCGGCGCAACAACAAACACTGTAACACGACACTACACGCCTCTCTGTAGCCTCATAAGGAGGGTCAGTAAGAGCAAACACTTTACGTCCTGTTGCTGCTGTCTTGCGTCACTCACCTACTTTCCCGCGACAGTCGCGCAGAGCTTTTTAACTGTACCGCGGAGCTCAGCCACTGTCCTGCGGAGCTCTTTAACAGCAGGACAGCAGGTGAGCTCTGTGCGACAGTGGGTGAGCTCCGCGCCACAGTTAAAAAGCTCAGCACGACAGTAGCTGAGCTCCGCGAGACGGTTTAAAAGCTCCACGCGACAGTAGGTGAGCTCCGCAGGACAGTAGCTAAGCTCCGCGGTACAGTTAAAAAGCTCTGCACGACAGTAGCTGCACCCGCAAAAAAAATATATTTTTTGAAAATGAGAATCGATTCTGTATCGTTCAATGTTAGAAACGCGATTTAAGCTCGAATCAATTTTTTCCTACAAGTAATTGTTTGAGAAATAAAACAGCACAGTAGTTTGTTTACTCTTAGACCAGTACAGGAAGAAACAAGGTGAATTTTCCATTGTTTATACTCTTAATAAATAAATAAAAAAAAGTCACATTATTTTTTGTCATTTAAAATTTGTTCCAAATGTTGTGAAAAAACTAAACTGTGAATCGAACCGTGAGCAAACAGAAACAGTGTGAAAAAATTGGCTTTACTCATTCCTCATTAAGATCTTAGTATGATGAGTACTCAATTGACTGTATAAGTACCATGTCAATGAGTGAACAACTTTACTGTTGCTGTCAGATTAAAAACATCCAAAGATCTACTATTTGGCAACTTTACAGGGGAAGGAAAATGTTTTACCACTTTCAGTGGAAGTCTGAAACTGCAGTTACATGCACTTATATTAAAAAAAAAAAAAAAAAAAAAATCCTAATTTAAAAATCAAGAGAGCTGGTTGATTTTTAGCTCAGTAATCAGATTTCTTTTACATGTATACACTTGCTCTAATTTCTCTCAGTATTCTCAATTAAGGAATTGTATACATATGTTGCTTACTGTATGTTTGTGTGTGTTTTTTTGTAAATGTTCGTTTTGTAACGAGATGCTGCTTTGCATACTGTAAATCAAATTTACCTTTGGGTACAAATAAACCAAACTAAACTAAACTAACCTAACCTAACCTAATTGCAGCATGGATGCAAACGTTACAGGATATTACAGGCTCTTGGTAAAAAAAATAATAATCTTGATGGACAGCACTGAGTCTTATTAGAAACTTCTAAAAAATAATAATAGACACATATTCATGGTAAAGTGCGTCCATGTTTGCAAAAACCTGTTTATCTGATGATCTCATATCCCATTTTCTGATTACCTGAGTGCATTTAAATGCTTTAACCAGATTACTGGCAAAATCTGATTTGCATGCACATATTGTATTCCAAGTGATTTCTATTGGTCTGTCTCTTCATTGTGCCATTTATAAATCATGTTCAGCACAACTAGTAAAGAGTAAAGAGAAGTACACAAAAAAGAGACACAAAGTAACACTATAAATCTCCGCATTTCTCTGCCCTCGAGACAGAAAAGACAAGAGCCTTAGCATCAGTGTTACAGACAAGCTTTCAGCAGTATTTGGACATTGAATGTGTTAGATCAATATATTTTCCACTGTTTGGACGTCACCATGCACATCCAGTCAGCACTCTGATCACTGAAGACCAAAAAACACTTTCAGAATCATCCACTCCAGCTTTTAAAGGGTACTTTTCACAACAAATCTACAATAAGCATCACTGTAATTACAAAAAGATAATGAGAAATGAAATGTGATAACACTCTCTAAAGCTACCGTATTTTTCAGACTATAAGTCGCACTTTAAAATCCTTTAATTTTCCCAAAAATCGTCAGTGCGCCTTAAAATCCGGTGCGCCTTATGTATGAATTTATAAAGTACAGCATTACAAAGGAGTTTCGGTTTAGTTCTCCAGCAGTATTAGCATTAGCCACTAACCACGCTAAGTGCTAGCCCTTTCACTGTTTGGAGGTGAGTGTTATCGGCCTGTAGCCTCCTGCTAACTCTGGCTAGCACTGCTGGAGCAGTATTAGTGTTAGTCGCTAACCGCACTAAGCGGTAGCTCTTTCTGCATTCAGAGGCAAATATATCAGAGTGTAGTCTCCATGTTCACCGTGTTAAAACAAGCTACATGGAACGAACTGCTAAGTAATTTTGCTCTGGCTTAGTGGAACACTCAGGGTTCTTCAGTTTAGTGCTGTCGGGCAGTATTAGTCGCTAACCGGAATCTAAGCTTATTGTAAATAAACAGAAGCGATTTACTCACCCAAATAAATTTCAGTTTTTTCGGGACTAAAATACGTGTAGATTAACATCCAGCGCTCGTTTGACTTGAAGAAAATGTTTTTTAAAGAATTTTTTTTGTTTACTTAATTTTGCTTACCCCACAGCGAGACCTGCTGAATTAGAAGGAAAACATGGCGACACCCTTGTTCCTTACTAGGGTTGCATAATGTGCCTTATAATCATGTACGCCTTATGTATGAAAATAGACCAGAAAATAGACTTTTATTGATAGTGCGCCTTTCAGTGTAAAAGGCAATTCAGTGTGCGAAAAATACAGTAAATTAAAAAAGAAATAAAAAGTGGTCTTCATCATAAAATGCCTTATATTCTCGCTTATTAATAAAGGTGCTACACATGGTTCTTTGAGCAATGATGATGCCATAAAAGCACAACTTTTGTTTTTACTAAAAGGTTATTTAAGTAAAATTAGTTTAAAAGTGGTTCTTCTATTGCACTGTCAAATTACCCTTTACAGCATATTTGGTTGTAAAGGTGTTTTTACACTGAATTAGCACAGCACCTGGAAAGGCAGCTTGCCCAACTAAGAAAACATCAGATGCACACGTATGTACAAACCAATCAGTGGCAAGCATAGGGACACAGCCCACACAGGTGACGATCACACAATTTAGGAAAGTTATTATGCTCTTAAATTAAACTGCAGTTTGAAAGTAAAACTAACTGCACCAAACGTTTACAATGTGAAAAACACATAAACTTGGGTTTATAATTGTGTAACAATGACCTAAGATAATAATAAGAAAATCAGGTATCTTCAAAATAGCAACTTTACAGGAGAGAGATGAAACCTTCTTAACTTTCAGTTTATTTTAGGTTATTTTGGAGAATTTCTAAATTTTGACACAGTGTAAGGGACAGTGTCAAAAATAGAGATACGTAAACATTTACAATTTTGAATACACATTATTAACAGCATCTGTCACTGACTGATGTTTCTTACAGGGTTCATTACACAAACATAGGAACATATATCTATCGTTGGCATTCTTTACAGTTTTTTTTTTTATTTGTTAATTTCAATATTAAAATCATATCGTAAGGGCTGATTTAATATAATATAGCTGTTGCTATTATTCAGAAAGACTTTGAAGTAGAAGCACAAATATACACAATATTTAAACGTTAGTAGAAACCGGCTCTTCCAATTTCTCTTTTAAAATCAAATGTATTCATCAAGAGATTGTCTCCTGAGACCCCAATCTTCTGTAAAGCCTTTAGACTAGATGTTGGAATTGAGAATTTGGTTGTATTCTATCGATGCAGAATACACAGTTTACTTCTCCACAGTCTAGTACTGTGGGGCTGCTGAGGCTTTACCAGCTTTACCAGCAGGCTTTACCAGCAGGTCATGTTGACCCTAGGCTGCTGATGTTCCAGACTGTTCTATTCTATTGAGAATGTTTTTCCTGGGCAACAGGATAATCAGATATTACGATGAGTGTCACTTAGTATATTGATGATGATGCTTCAAAATCAATGACCACTGTATGGGAAAAATAGAAATAATGGAGAACTACTTTAAACAGCTTGCTAAATAATATTAAGTTATATGCTACATGCAATAATGCATGACTTTTAGCTGTTAAAACAGTAATGACGGGGTACTGAGTGGTCCAACGCTTCTCTGCAGCAAAGTTATTTTATTTAGCATTCTGCATTGCCAAGATAGCGATGAACGCCTGATTGTTAACTGTTGTTAGGTTTCAAATCAGTCAGTGGCACACCTGTGTTTTCCATTGCCAAGATAGCAACACACCAGAATTTAACCTGAACACATCTCACTTCCAGAAACATTTGAAAGCGTCTTGAAAGCGTCTATTTAAGCGGTGCAAGGTGTGCCACTGACTGATTTGAAACCTAACAACAGTCAACAATCAGGCGTTCATCGCTATCTTGGCAATGCAGAATACTACAGAATGCTAAATAAAATAACATTGCTGCAGAGAAGCGTTGGCAGCGCTTACCTCGCTGGACTACTCAGTGACTGTTGGCGGGGTGTAAGATAGCAATGAGCATCGCGATGCACCTTGTACAAGAGAAGGGTGTGAGATAGTGAACATTATCTGTAATTGAAAAAATGGACCAACACTAATTCAACTTTCTCAATTATATAAGAATATTACATAAAATAAATCACCAATTTTATGTACAAATTTGACAGATATTGCATTAAATAATCCAGGATTAAAAGAGGATCCAGCAGTCGCTCAAGACAGCATAAAAAGAACAACATGTCTTGTGTCAACAGTTCAGACTGGCGGAAGTGTGGGGTGTAATGGTATCCCTGGCAAAAGGTTACTGGCACACTTTGGACTTGTTAATACCAATCAATCATCGCTTGAGTGTCGCAGCCTGTTTGTGTATTGTTGTTGACCCTGTCTGTCTCTTAATGACAACAAGTTATGTCACAATAATCATGTCACAAAGAGTCATGTGAAAGTCATGTGAAATTTGTTTCAGGAACCTGACATTGCGTTCAGTGTTCTTTAGTGGCCTTTCCAGTCAACTGATTCATCTGTACACTTTTGGGATGAGGTAAAATGGAAGATATACATCTATCTTACAACCTGCGCAATGTGTTTCACTATGCTCATTGCTATCTTACACCCCACCAAGATATATTTGTGTTCAGGTACATTTTTGGTGTGTTGCTATCTTGGTAACAGAAAACACAGGTGCTCCACTGACTGATTAGTTCACCCCTGCAACTAGTTCAGAACGTGGCAGCACGACTCGTCTTCAATCTCCCGAAGTTCAGTCATGTGACTCCTTTGCTGCGTTCCCTCCACTTGCTTCCTGTTGCTGCCCGCATCAAATTCAGAACCCTGACGCTGGCCTACAAGACCAAAAACAGACCAGCTCCTTCTTACTTGAAGGCAAAGGTCAAAGCCAGATCTGTACCAAGTGCTGTTAGAGCTTCCAGTACATCTTGGCTTGACCCACCATCCCTAAAAACCCACAGAAAACCAACATCCTGACTCTGTGCTAGAGGACCAAGGTGGTGGAATGAACTTCCACTGGATGTCAGAACAGCAGAGTCATTTGCGGTCTTCAAACGCTGACTGAAGACTCATTTTTGCAAAAAATTAATAAAAAAAAAAAAAACTCTCCTAGGGTTCCAAACATGATCAAGCTTTGTGTATCTCGTGATTCTAGTCTCTACAAACTAGCTAAGGATATTTTGAAGTACACAATGAAGCACTGTTGTAAGTCACTCTCGATAAGGGCGTCTACTAAATACCTTAAATGTAAATGTAAATGATTTGTCATTTACATTTCATCCATCAGACGTTCATTGCTATCTTGGCAATGCAGGCACATGCTCACTATACTTATCACACACACACACATAGACACGCAAAATACAATTACGTTCTTGTTCCTGTAAAAAATTACCTACCCACACGATAGTTTCCTCTGCTGAGAAGTGTAGAAATGTTGCACAGTTAAAATACCAACCTGCCAAAGTCAGAGCGCACCTGGCCCTTAAAGGCAATGGCACACCAACACACCCTAAATCAAGCTGCATGGTATAAAGGCCTATAGATTACTAAAATAGGACCCTTAAAGCATTTAAGTGGTCCTGAAAAGTATGCAGGAAGTACGTGTCATGTGTCAAGTACTGTCATGTCAACATGGAGCAGAATTACTTCCCCACATCTTGCGGAATCCATACCATAAACTACTGTGGCTGTTCTGAGAGCAATTTGAGGAAATTTAAAATTGGAAATTGAGCCAAGTATTAGTATTTATTAGTCTTCTACTTATATATTAGTATTTACACACCATGCCAGGACATTATAAAGTACTAAGTAACTTCAGATATTCAGTATCCATTACTACCCACACTTCAGACCCCGCCCACAGCTCTCAGTACGCATCTTACATCTCACTGAATGTTTACAATGCACAGACACTTTATCTGCTTCTTATTGTATTCTTATATTTTACTGTATAGTTCTTAACTTATATGCATATATTGTGTAATATTATTTGATTTAATTTAGAACTGTGGCATTGTACCTTGCGCTCCAGCAATGTGTTCTAAATAATATACATAAAAACGTGACAATAAACAACAATCTGAAATACTGAAACAATACATCCAATAATTGCCAAAGTATATCGTAACCTAGAACTGTCGCAGAAAGCCAAGTTCAAACTGTTAGGCAAGTTGCCAACACTGCATTAATCTGAAGGATACGCTGGCCTTCGACATTCCAATTAGCGTGATCTATATGCAGCTCAGAATCAATTAAGGTACTTGGGCTACTGCTAATGTCTAAATGGCCTTTAGTTTTTCCAGCTTCCTTTCAAAAGGCAACGGTTAAGAGCAAAATATACTCCCATTCCGAGCTTAATTAACTGGAGCCAGCATTTGACATGACATGTCTGGCAAAGTTAAATATATAACAGAAACAAAACAGCAGAACTGCACTTAATTTAAAATATTTTTTTCCGAAGTGGATTGCCTTTTTTTTTTTTAAGACTGGAGGACTAATTTTACATTTATATTCATGGGGTATTTGATGTGTAACATGTATAAGTAGCATACAGAGCAAAACGGCAAAGCAAGAGGATCTGTATATCTACAACTTATTCAATGTATTTATAACCCTGCTGAAATGTTTTTTTTTTTCATTTATGCATCTATGTTGTCCTTGAATTCCCATGTTAGTTCATTCTACAGATGCGGCAGATCGTTTTGGACTTGTTAATATTATGTCATAATGTTTAAAAAAAAAAAAAAAAAAAGTGGGTATATTGGACTGTAGTCTGTAGTCTGCATGTTTACCATTTTGAAACAAGCTTGTGAGATAAACCGATGGCTGAAAGCACCCTGGCTTAGCGGAATTCTTAGGGCTCCTCAGTATAGCGCTGTCAGGCGGCATTTAGGCCCCATCCCATTTCACTACTCGGCCCTACCACTTACCCCTACCCCTACATCAGCAGGGGCACTAAAGTTCAGTAACCTAGCTGCTGCTTAACTAGTTTACTTTAGGGCTTTATTGTATGTCTTCAGAAAGGGGGCAGGTGATGTGATGGGGAGCTGAAATTAGCTTTTATTTTATATTATTTTTCCGTTCCACCTTAATTGCTGCAGCCCCTGCCATCTGTTGCATTATTTAAGATGAAACAGGAAAGTTAGCAAGCTAGCTATCTACTGAGACAAACAACTAGCAATCTTTTTTATGCTTGTTATGAAGAACTCAGCCATAAAACATTGAAAGTACACTTTAAACTCTGGTAATATAGCGCTAATCATCACTTTTATCAAGGAAAATACTTTTACATTTGTGAGTTTCCTTGGTCTCTTTTTTGGTCTATTACCAGTGATTCGTATACCCCTCACTTTGAAGTGTTCCTCTGAAAAATCTCTGTATGAAGGGAAAACAAGCCCTATACCTTTCCCCTCTTGCCTAACATGAATCGGGACACCCCTACCCCTTGGCGTGCACATGCAAAACAGAGGGTTAGGGGTAAGTGATATGGCCAAGGGGTGAAATGGGATTGGGCCTTACTAGCGCTAAGCGCTGCTAACTGCAGCTAGTAATATTGGAAATCTAAGTTTACTGTAAGTAACCGTAAGCCCTTTTTATCCAAATAAACAGTTTTCAGGAGAGAAATCTGTCTAGATTAACATCCAGTGCTTGTTTGACTTTTTTTTTTTTTTTGAGAATTACAGTATTGTTTACTTAGGCGCTTTCCCCAGTTTCCACATTAGAAGGGAAACATGACGACACCCTTGTTCCTTACTACTGTTGATTAAAATGCACCTTATTTATGAAATTAAGTCTTATTTATAAAAGTAGACCAGAAAATAGACATTCATTTATAGTGCGACTTATAATCTGGTGCGCCTTATAGTCCGTAAAATACAGTAATCACAGAGAGGATGTACTAATGTTCTTATATACAACTTCACATTAAACAATTAATCTATATTTAAAAAAAAATATTAAATACTCATGTCATAACTGCAGAAATAAAGACTGCAGAACGTGTTCAGATTCCAATGATTCTTGAGAAGTTGACAAATGGAAAGGCTGTAAAGCAGCCTGTTGTTCTATACTATTCAAAGTTGCACATAACAGGTAGCCATGTGGCTGCAGAACATGAGATTCACACGTTCAAAATAAGAAGTTATAAAGACCCCTTGCCGAGATTCCTGCATTACTTCTCACAAAACAGCTTGTGTTCAACACAAAATGCGTATGCTGTATTTTAAAGCTAATTTGTAGTGAAATAAAGAAATACTCTCAGTGTTTAACTGGAACCTGTAAGACCAGCAGGTTTCTCAGAGGATTTCAAACCATGAGTCAATAAATGAATATTTTTTTCCTTAATTACTGAATTATAAACAATTATTATATAACATTATGGACACTATTTTAGCGAGCTGTCAACCACGAACCGCGCAGCTTGATTTAGGGCATGTCTGTGTGTCTTTGATGAGGATGCGAAACATACGCTTGTGCATCTCGATACAGGCATAATGCATGTATTAATTCTCTTAATTAATCATGGCTATGTTTTGGGCATAACGTGATATGAATCAATTCTCTTTAAGCAGCAGCTGTGCTCTGACTTTGACACATTGCTATTTTAATGGCGCAGTGCTTGTGCACTCCTCAGCAGAGGAAACTGACCTGTATGTTCACTCTGTCAAGTCATTTACAAGAACAACAATGTTATTTAATTATGTATTTTGTTTATTATTGATGTAAACGTTGAGTTTGCACACTGTGGCGTGTGTGTGTGTGTGTGTGTGTGTGTTTGTGTGTGTGTAAAGAGCGTGGCTGTACAGGCCGTACACCTGTGTTGCCAAGATGAACAATGAGCAATGAACGTCTGACAGTTGACTGTTGCCAGGGTTTTAATCAGTCAGTAGTGCACTGTTTTCCATTGTCAAGACAGCAGATGCCAGAAACTTCATCTCCCTTACTTTCAGACCACCATGAGCCATCTCCATCGCTATGTAAACGATGCAGCCAAAAGGCATGAAAATAGACTGTTCATAGGAATCTATGAAATTCTGATATCTAGGGATGAAAAAAATCCAATCAGTTTTGAGACTATTTAGCTGAAACACACTGTGTAAGGGTTTATAGTGTATTTCTTGCTGTGGGGTAGTACCATTAATAGTCTGTGTTCTTTAAGCATTAAAAACAACACATTTTCACGCTCAAGAGGCTTTAGAGAAAGTATATTAAGTCATAATTAGTGGTAGTGTTTCTAGTAGGCATATTCCAATGAATTGGTGCCATTTGTGTATGAATGTGCACACAAAATAACTGTAAATACATTTTATTATTAAGCGTAATAATAAGCGTAAAGGTAAGATATGTAATTTAGAACACAAAAAAATTAGCATTTGCTCCCTGTCCCCACTCTCTAACAATAAACCTTACCATGAAATATAATGATTAGCATTCTTGATATTGCATTGTTGTTGTTTTTTTCTTAACAAATCAACAATATTTAAGTTAAAATATACATTTTAGTTGAGTCCCTTACAGTAACACATTACCCCATCTGAAACATCTGGAACATCTGAAACATCTGAAACATCTGGATGTCACTTCTACAACAGGAAGTGACATCAGTTGGTTTTTCTGAAAATCATTGGAAGTTCATGGGAATTCCCGCATTTATTTTTCTGTATATATGATCTTATTGTAACTGTGACTCAGGAGGTCAATCTTAAGACTCAGTACTGTTACCTAAATTAATTCTTAGATCTTACTTGTTTATTTTTAAAATACACATTTTAGGAAAATCACTAGAATGTGCTGAGTGTCCTCATGCTCTTATCATAGCCGCTGTTTAGCTATTTTTCATGTTACTCCTGTTACTTTCGTTCTTGTTACTCAAAACATAAAAAGTAAGTGAATAATAATATAATAAGAGTAATAAGAGTGAGTTCCAGTAATTGGAGTATGTGCCAGTAACAGGAGTGATTTGTTTTGTCATAAATATCAATTATTTGAATGTACAGTCAACCATTTCTTTTAAATAAAGACTTAAGGGACTCAAAAAATCAAAAGAATTAGTGGACTTGCTTTTAAACATGCTTTTTAACTGTCACATGAGTTTTATAAACATCTCCGGCTTATAAACCTTGTAAAACATTAGGTAAAGCAGCCTGAGTTTGACCAGTACAAAAAAAAAAAAAAAAAAAAACGTTCGGTGGAATGGCCCAGTAATTATTTTTGCTCAGTGGCTTCTGTTCTCTATTCTGTATTTCAGAAATCAAGCTGCCTTTCCAGCTGCATAGCACGTAAACACAATTGCACTCATCTGAACTCATCTGCAGTTTAATTGGTCAATCAGCTAACGGGCCACCTTGAGTCAGGATCAATAGTATAAATTCTGTCTCAAATGAGAAAGCCTTAAAGTTATCATCAGGATAATATATGTTCTGACTTTGCAAAGAAGACTATGATACAACATTTTAAAAGATAATGAGAAGTGTCTGGACATAGGACGTGGATGTCTACACTACACACACACACATCTGCTAGAATCATGTTCTAAACCTTTAAACAGTGAGATAATGTGAGACCTGTTGATTTACATCACAAACTTTTTTAAACTACAATAATTGGCCAAGCAACAATATATATATATATATATAATTTTACAATACTTCAAAACATATTCATAATGTACCACAATGTTCAGTTGTCTGATGTTTGATAAGCTGCACTAGACAGAAAAGACCAAGTGTTATTAGAACGATATAAGACGATTCTTAGACGGTCGAGTGAGCTTCACACTGAGCTCTCTCTCTCTCTCTCTCTGTGTTAATATGTTCTTAATGCTAAAATGTTTTTGCAAACTGGGCCCTTAAGTGCCAATCAAACAAAAGACTGAATATATTCTATAAATAGCATTTTAAATCAAATTAATAGGACTTTGTCACTAAATGCAAATGAAACACTGTTGATTGTTGTATCTTTCGTAAAGTGATGATGATACCCACCATATGCTAAAAAAATAAACACTTAACTATTTTATCACAATCTTTAACAATAAATATCATTTTTCTTTTATCACCACTACATTTTACATTACAAAATATAAGCATTTTTTCCAACTACTATTCAAATACAACTTAACACCATATCAAATAATTGAAATAATAATTTCTTCAAGTAAAAACAGTATTTATATCAGCAAAAAACAAACAAAAAACTCAAAAACAATTTTTAACTACCATCCATCCGTCCAATAAAAGAGTGCAGACATCACTTAAACACATATTCTATTTGCGCAGACCCAAAAATTACTTCTATGAACAGGTAAACTAACAATAAATCTCCACTTTTGTCTTACCATCATAGCTCGCCTCTAAAAGTCCAAACTGTTCCAGAACCTTTACAAAGAGCACGACCACGACCAGCACAGCGATCATCTCCAGCCCCTCCAGGTTCATGGTGCTGACTGGGTCAGGTCATGGTCTGACCGCTGCTTTGGGCAGGGAGCATTGCCTTGTAACTACATTTGGAGAGCCTCTGTCTCATCCTCAGTGAAGACAAGAGAGGACAAGAGAGGAGAAGAAGGGAAGGGAGGGGAGGGAAGAGAGAGAGGGGGGAGGTAGAGTGAAGAGGAGTAGGGAGGGCAGGAGGAAATGATGGATTAGACAAAGACTAAACAGATAAAGGTAAAAGGGACAATAGGAAGTGATGAGGGGGCGTTTGACAGGGTGAAAGATAGAATAAAAGAGAGAGAGCCCTTTTTTTTCCTTCAAATCCCCTGTGTAAAATTCCACAATGAAGCACTTAAGTACATCTCTGTCCGGTTATCTTTTCCTAACAGGCACACACACACACACACACACACACTCATCCACACACTCACACAGAGCATGAGATAACACCTCAGGACAGCATACAGTAAGGTGTCATACTCCAGTCCCTGAGACGGGCTTTCACACAAAACAGCATATGTGGAGCTCAGAAGCTCTAAACACCTCAAGACGCTGTCACATGGAGCATCCGTTGCCAGGGAAACAGGGGCTCCAACAAATACAGTAAGGATCCGTGCTGGACACAATGAGACTGTTCCCAAAATACAGCAGAACATTATACGCCAAACTTGTCACTACTCAGTGCCCCTGTGAGAATTAGCAGTCATTCAGAAGTAGTGGAGGGAGATCTTTTCCAAAACACACAAATACACTGGATTTCAGAACTAGGCCTAATTATACTTTGACAGTGTTCTGCACACTCAGAAAGTACATCAATAGGATGTAATTCATCACAAATTCAAGTAAAAGAGCATAGAGCACAGAAAATGTAGCTTATAATTAGTAGAGATTAATTAATGTATGTATAATTTCTATGGTAATACTGAGAATTAACTTGGTATTGTGTTTGATACCAAGCATCAGCCCTATACTGTAATCTGGAGATTGCGAGTTCAATCCTTGTTAATACCACATTTATTCACGACTATTAGTTCCAGAGTTTCCCGCAGCACTTTATAGTTAGGATGGCCGCCTTGATAGCAAATGCCCCTGACTTAAAGGAGAACTCCGGTGTAAAATTGACTTTGGGTGTATTAAAACTGAAATACCATATTTTTGTGCTTTTTGCCCAGCACTCTTTACAATGGGCACACCAGGAGTAGCATAAAGTAATCCAAAAGCAGTGTGTAAGACTGGTGGAGGAGAACATGCCAAGATGCATAAAAACTGTCAATAAAAAACAGGGTTATTCCACCAAATATTGATTTCTAAGCTATTAAAGCTTTATAAATATGAACTTGTTTTCTCTGCATTATTTGAGGTCTAAAAGCTCTGCATCTTTTTTGCTATTTTAACCATTTCTAATTTTCTATAAATAAATGCTCTAAATGACAATATTTTTATAGAATAAAACAACAATGTTCATTTTAGTCAAACATATACCAATAAATAGTAAAATCAAAGAAACTGATTCAGAAACTGAAGTGGTCTCTTCATTTCTTCCAGAGCTGTACTTACCAAGATTAGGTCATTTTGGTTAAGATAGATCAGGTTAAGGTTGTCAGTTTTAATTAACTGCCCAGCCTTAGCTCTAGCCTTGTGCTATTTTACTTAGCAGACAGTCTTACCACAAATTGCTTTGTGCTGTCTGTTTAATATGTATAGGGAATTTCAGTAAAGAATAAGTTGGTTTTATATATATATATATATATATATATATATCTTTATTTATTATTAAATAAATCCAGTGGACGATGTACACCGATCAGCCATACCATTATAACTACCTGTCTAATATTGCATAGGCTCAACTCAACCTTGCAAAACAGAAGTGACCTATCGAAGCATAAACTCTACATGAACTCTGAAGGTGTTCTGCGGTATCTGACACCCAGGTGTTTCCAGCAGATTCTGTCCTGTAAGTTGTGAGGTCAGTGAGATTTGGGCGCCTATGATCCTGTCGCCTGTTCTCTGGTTGTCCTTCTTTTTACCACTTTTATTAGATACAAATTACTGTACAGGTACAAACCACCATGCACTTCCTGACACTTAAAGTGACAGTCTGTAAGTTTTGAGCATTTGGGGATTTAGAGACTCCTTTTTTTAATGCTGGTTAATGTAAAATGTTTTGCCCATTTATTAAAAATAAATGACAAAATGTAGAGAGCAGTTACATCCAACATACCTACCAGATACCTAACACTCTGATTTAGAATGATTAGCACATTTTTCACAAAAATCGCCATTCGACAGACCATTTAAAATTTTTGTTAGCTCAAATTAGATTTTCTCAGTTGATAAACTGAAACTTTTTGGAGATTTGTAGATCAAATTTGAATGACTTTCTCAGTATTTTATTTTTCCAAAACTTATCCAGGCCTGGAAATTGCTATTTTTAAATTCAAATACTTTTCCAGTTTTTTTATGACCGTACGAACCCTGTAAGAATTACAGTTTTGTTTACTTCGCCCAGTGGTGGGACCTGCTCAATTAGAAGGGAAAAATGATGACACCCTTTTTCCTTACTACTATCGCTTAAAATGCGCCTTATGTATAAAAAATAGACCAGAAAATAGAGGTTTATTAATAGTGTGCCTTATAATACCGTAAAATAGTCTGTAAAATAAGATATATATATATACATACAAGACTTTGCAAGGATGGCTCAGCCAGGATGCTGATACCATGAATTCCAATATTTTATGCATTTTCTGCCTTTTTTCTGCGTTCACCCCCTTTAAAAACAGAATAATGCCCAAACTATGCACATTTTACCTATTAACAGCTCCGATTATAACATTACAACAAACAATGTCATTTGCTTCACCTGTCAGTGGTTATAAAGTTATGGCTTTTCATTCTATTGTGTACCCGTAAAAAAACGTGGAATTCTTAGTGGAACACATCCCATCACCGTAAGCCCTCTCCTGTACAGTGAAGAATGCTGCTCCTGGGGTTAAAGTGGCTGATGAAGGAGCTGCTCATTCTTCTCTAGTGCCGTGCTATTTTGTGGCATTTGATTAGGGCAACAGTCCTTTGATTTGTCTGCTAATGAAGCTGTATTAATGCAGGTAAATTAGTGCCTCTAGCAGCCCCTCACCTGATTACCTGCAAGGGCAAGCTGTCAGCCTCACATGATTAATTCATCTGTGTCTGCAAAGTAAGTACAGAGGGAAATATATATATATAAAGTTCTAAGTATATCCATGCTACGCTATATGAAAATAATGCCACATATGAAAATGTTAATTGTACCCATAGACTGTGTATAGCTGGACAGAGCATAGTCTCTCAAAAGTGAAGCCACTACTTTCTCCCTGCTCTGGTCTCTACTGCGCAGACTCGGGTATCAGGATTGCCAACATGGCGGAAGATTTTGGCTTCATTTTCATTGAATGAATGGGAGAGGCGACACGACGTCCATCTTTTTTACAGTCTCTGATTGTACCACACAAATCCATAATATTCTTACAGTAATGCTTATATACAGTACAGGCCAAAAGTTTGGAAACACCTTCTCTATTTCAATGCGTTTTCTTTATTTTCATGACTATTTACATTGTAGATTCTCACTGAAGGCACCAAAACTATGAATGAACACATGTGGAGTTATGTACTTAACAAAACAGGTGAAAAATGAAAACATGATGTATATTCTAGTTTCTTTAAAATAGCCACCCTTTGCTCTGATTACTGTTTTGCACACTCTTGGCATTCTCTCAATGAGCTTCAAGAGGTGGTCACCTGAAATGCTTTTCCAACTGTCCTGAAGAAGTTTCCAGAGGTGTTTATTAGCACTTGTTGCCCCTTTGCCTTTACTCTGCAGTCCAGCTCACCCCAAACCATCTGGATTGGGTTCAGGTCCGGTGACTGTGGAGGCCAGGTCATTTTTGTTAAGTACATAAAATTCCACATGTGTTCATTCATAGTTTTGATGCCTTCAGTGAGAATCTACAATGTAAATTGTCATGAAAATAAAGAAAACGGATTGAATGAGAAGGTGTGTCCAAACTTTTGGCCTGTACTGTAGATATAATAACTGTATTTCACAACGTGTAGTACTGTATAGTATGGTTCCATAAAGAATCATGTTTATAAATGATAAGATGTGCAAGTATGAGGGAACTTTGAGTTATTAAACAGGCATTGCATTGAAAGAGATGTTTTGAGCCTTTTCAGCATTTAAATAGTTTTTCACATTGGGTCTTCTCTATTAAAAAAGAAAAAAAAAAAAACAGTTATTTATCCAGCCGAATGTTTGCTCTTCTACTGCATCCCTCAAATAGCCTTTTGCAGCGCTGACATAACCTTCAGCTGTGATCACAAGTCAGCCTGTAATACAACAGCTCTGGCCTTCAGGTACCAAAACACCTTAACTACAGATGCCAGACACTTTCAGCTCTAAAGACAACAAGGACATGTAACCACACACACGTTCTGGGTTTAAAATAACTCCCCTAAGAACAGGTGATTGTGGGGGAGTGGGAGATGGAATTACCTGTAGTTACGTGTCCTTCAGGCTGATAAGGAAGGTCAGTTTACCTCAGGACTTGCTCCTGCGCTTTATCTGCTTTTAATCAATCTTCAACAAATTGCTTTAAACAAAGCTTTAGCACGACACCCAACTGAGTAAAGCTTAAATAAAAATTTGAAAATATTTTGAGCAGAGGTGGAATAGAGCTAGAATTGGTCATTTCTGCATGTTAAACAGTCTAATTAGGCTACATTTAAATTTTGAAATATTTCAATTAAAGTAATAAAAATATTGTGCATTTCTGTAAAATAAATTAAACCCAATACTAATCAAAGCCTTCATTTAAAGCTTTATTGTTTTATATAATATGTACTCCTAACAGTACAGTAACTCACAAACCTTTATAAAAGCTCAGACATACAAAAATAAAAAAAAATAATAAACAATACAGTGATATACTGTGAAACCGTAAGAATCTTGAAAAATACCGTGATATACATTTTTTGGCCATACCACCCAGCACTAACTGTCACACCTTTACCTGTGTATGTTAATGTCTTTCCCTTTTTTGGGTCCTTTCTGCTCCTGCCCTCTGTTTTCCTGTCTTGTGTCCCTTGTGTCTTGTTTTGGTTATTGTCCTGTCTCCGCCTTAGCCCCGCCCTGTCATCTGTAATCTCTCCTGTCTCATTTGTAGCCCTGCCCCCCCTTGTTAATTCCACAGGTGTCCTTTGTGTGTGCCTGTATATAAATACCCCATGTGCTCCTTTGTTCTCTGTCGTGTTTTTTGTTTGACCTCGTCCTGTTACTCTGTCCGGATTTTGTTTATCTGTTTGGTTTTAGCCTCATACCTGCTGTGTTTTTGTCCTCAGTGTTCCAGGTTTGCTTTATTTAGTTTGTTTCTTTGTTCGTTATTTTTGCTTGTTTGTTTCAGTTTATCCTCTGTTTCATAGTGTTTTGTTTTAGTTACCTTTTCTTTATGTTATTCCATAGTGTTTTGTTCTTTGTTTAGTTATATTTTGAAAATTGGCTTGGTGGCATGTACATTCACTTCTCAGCATAGGGTCCAGGGTTCAAGTCCCAATCTCCCAATTTCCTAACTAGAAACTAGACGCTGAGGCCTAAATAGTAAACATGTTTTATATTTGAGTCACAACTGGCCCAACTGATCTGAGAGAAGATTGGAGTACTCGGCATTGGATTCTAGACATCACACACTACAAGATCTGGGAAGATCATTGCTTACAATCCCCTGGATGTCAGAGACTTTTTGCTTTTTTCAGAAAACTGCAAGAAAATCATGAAGAAAAAATACTTTTACCATGCAGTTATTCTAATAAAAGCATAAAAAGCCTTGTTTTTTTCCCCTTCACATTTTTCCTAGAGCAATTTCCATCATCAGTCATGATGTGCAAATAGGAAGACAAGCAGGGATTACAGATTAGCTCAACCAGGTTTTGATTGTCATCATTAAGTACTCCCATTGAATTTAATTACCCTCTCTATGGTTTAACAGTCATCTGCACGTGCATGTTAAACACAGTATGATATTTTCTGTTATTTCCTATCTACTGAAGATCTTGATCTGCATTTGGCAATCCACTGGCCAGGGTTAGGTAAGAGCATGGCATAAGAGTGCAAAGTAAAAGAAGCCAAAGGTGTTTATATGTAGCTCAGTGTATCTAAAAATGGAACATATCCTCATGTGTGAGCCTTTCATTCACACTCCCCCGTCTCTACACACAGGTGAGAAAGCAGCCCAACATGTCTCAGCTCCACCACTCACACACACGCACACGCACACGCACACACAATTGTCCTGAGTGATTGCACCGTCCAGCCACACAAAGCCTACTATCAGGGCCCTTAGCTATATTTAGATTGAGCTCAGCTGCTACAAATAAAGGGTAATGGATAGTGCCCTAACATCACTAGCCACAAGCACAAGGCACAGAGGTCAATGCCGTGATTAGCCAGTGTTTGTGTTTGTTTCTCTTAAAGAAGCTACAGGTAATGCTTTTTTTTATTTATTTAGTTTTGTTTAAAATGCTTTTTTAAATCTGACAGGTGTAATATTTTCTATGTCCACAGGTTTTGCTTAGACAATACAATATTGGTTACAATATTTGTTTCTGCATTTTTACAGTTTTAAAATAATAAAAAAGCAAATATTAGTTTGACATCTTCATGCAAAATGTAGGCATCCTTGAATAAAAAAAGCATTTGTGATTAGCTTATCAAGCTAATTGTTTTTATATCTTCATGATAAAAAAGAAAATGGCTTTTTAACCCATTATTGTTTAGAGGTGTGTTTAGAATGTGTTCATTATCCTTCTGGAGAAACAAGGCTTTTCTTATCTTTAGCATTTAACTGGCTGGTGACTGTTAACTGTCTGTTTCTAAAATTTGCTTTTTTATGTATCTTCTCATTTTTAACCAATTTTTTTCTTTTTTAAACCATCTTGAACTGGTCTCTGGTGCCTGGCCTATTTCCCTGGTGGCTTTCTTTAAGTGCTTCGGCTCCAAGCCAAGCTTTTGCAAGTCTACTTCGATGGAAAAAGGGTTTGCAATCAAGTCATGGTATTTTCTTTTTCTGTTGGTGTGAGATGACCAGCCTGTCCTCCTATGGTATGGTGGTATCCTGGATAACAATACCATATCAATACTATCAATATCTGCACAAAACTGTGCTGGACTGAGGTGTACAGCTTTTAACACGTGCGTTTACAAGCACATGAAGCGAAGTAACTGCGTGGTAACCGCATGGCCTCCATCCACATGGCTAGGCCGTGTTTGTAAACAGACGTCAACAGTCGTTCAGTGCTGTCTTGGCTACGCAGATGCACCCTGAGCTCAAGACCAAGCAGCAGTGCACAAACCCAACTTTTACATCAACGACAAACTAAAAATAACATTACTGCCAAGGTAAGAGCACACCTGACTCTTAGAGGGAATGGCAAGTGACACACTGATTGGTTAACTTCATGTTCCACCCAAAATACACCCACAATTAATTAGGAGAATTAGTTCATGTCTTTTGTGTGTTTCAAGCTGCGCAAGGTGTACTTTTCCAGGCCATTAGAATAGCAAAGACACACTGATTCAGTTTTAAAGACTCAATAAAATGACTTGGCAATGATTTACTTTCAATTTTACCATTTTATATTCATCATATACAACTTGGTCATGCCCAATCATTATTATTCGTACAGGCAGTGCATGCAGTGACACAGTAATAGCATTTTCCTAAAGGCATTACTCTCTATAACCACTGAGAACCTCAGAGACACAGAGAATATCTGACGTTAACCATAGAGGACGACTGTAGCTTCCCAACACCATATTTACTCTGATGTTCTGGAATTAATTACATTTAGTTTCCCGTAATTTGATACAAGCAAAACAACATCATCCATTTTCTTTATAGTGTTTTGAAGCACAGCACAACCATTTAGAAGAACAGGACAACGGCAATTATTCAGCCTTCCCTGTGTAGCTTAATTAGCTTAGCATTGAATTCTTAACGCTTGATGAACGCATCTGCAGGCATGGACGTTAAACGTAATTAATGTCCTCCATTTGTTCCTGCATTTGTGCTGGAAGTTCCCAACAGCCTAGAACACAATGTGGTTAATGCATGTAGTTCCTGTTACTGTATCTCTAGAGCCCTTAAACTCCACCACTAAATGGAGGTGTTTATTATTTTAGCAGGAAATTATGAACAAGAATATTCTCTGAATTAAACCCTGAACATGTATTTTTACAACATCCTCAGGCTTAGTATTCTGTAACTACAGGTAAAACAATGCCAACTGTCATTCTGATGTTATATGAGTGATAAATGTAAGCCTGAATGCACTGTAAAAATGTTGTGGAAATTGTAGCATATTACTGTATAATAAGAGTAGAGGTTTACTGTTAATTAACTGCAGAGTATTACAGCTTTTTAGAGTAAGTTTTGGCATAATTAATTACATTAGAATACTGTAATTATTATTTACAATAACCATACAGCTCTGAAAAAATTAAGACACCACTTTAGTTTCTGAATCAGTTTCTCTGATTTTGCTATTTATAGGTTTATGTTTGAGTAAAATAAACATTGTTGTTTTATTCTATGAACTACAGACAACATTTCTCCCAAATTCCAAATAAAAATATTGTCATTTAGAGCATTTATTTGCAGAAAATGAGAAATGGCTGAAATAACAAAAAAGATGCAGAGCTTTCAGACGTCAAATAATGCAAAGAAAACAATTTCATATTCATAAAGTTTTAAGAATTCCGAAATCAATATTTGGTGGAATTACCCTGGTTTTTAATCACAGTTTTCATGCATCTTGATATGTTCTCCTCCACCAGTCTTACACACTGCTTTTGGATAACTTTATGCCACTCCTGGTACAAAAATTGTTACTGTTAACATACAGGTGGCAGCTGTTTTCCTAGTGCGTCCCAAGACGTTCTAGATTTTTACGGGAACATCCTTAAACTGTCATTTACTGTATGAATTTTCTTTTCATAATGTTATGCTTGATAGGTGTACATAAGACATAATTATTGTATTTTTTATGTTATTCTATAGTAATATGTATAATCTGAAAATGTCTCTAACACCAAGAGAGATGTCAGTCACAGACAGAGGAAGAGTAAATATGGATCACAGGCTGAGGTAACAGATGTGGCTAGACAGGATTTTGCTGCCCTCAAGTGGATAACAGTCAACATCTCTAATACAGAGCAACCCAGATCGGTTCAAACTTTTCTAATTTAAACATACACCTACAGCTATTTGTATAAACAGAAAATGTATAAATAATAAAACAGGTCATACATGTCTAGTATATAAATTTGCATTATCCAGTCATTTTATCAGTCATTTATGCTGACCACGGTAAAAAAAAGAGCTTCTAATAAGTTTTAATTATCAGACACGGCAGGTGAATGATGTCCATTCTTGCTATTTTCAGTAAAAAATGACAATTCTGGAGTTAATTTTGACATGTAGATTTGTTTTAAACTTCAATTTAATTACATTTTTTCAAACAATTTTAAATTTTTTGTCATTTTGTCACTGAATATTGAATGTAATTCAATGTGCAACTCACCATTTTTAGACAGTATAGCACAAAACATTTAATTAATAATTTCCTGTCTTTAAATACCTGTCAGTTCATGATATCAGACAGTCAGTATTAGCTGTCCATCAATTTGCCCACAGTTGATAACCAGCTTAATGACACATTTTAATTTTAGTTTACCAGTACTTACATGCCATGCCTGGCACCAAAAGCGCATCTGTCTCTCCCACACTCAGCTCTGCTTGCGATCTCCAGTCTCTGGACTACGTTACCCAGAAGGCACCAGACGGAATATTGAGTTCACCTGTTCACAACCATATAAATACACCCTCACACTACACAAACCTGTTGTTTTTGGTTTTTCACATACAACACGTTTATCCCATTGCCTGTGTTTACCTTTGCGAGAATGATCTTATTTTGTTTTCCAACCTTGATTTTTGCCTACCCTGTGACATTGCTTACCTTGTCTGAATTTGTTTTGTTTTCCGACCTCGATTCTGCCTAGCTCCTGATACTGCCTTCTTGTGTATGACCTTTGGACAGTTTCCCATTTAGGGTATGTTTATTCTCCATTACTGCTTTATACTAGTATCGATCCTGAATGTTTTGACTATTCCCTGTACTGCAGTATTTGTCAATAAACCATCGTATTATTATCTGTGCATGTCTTGTCCAGCCATTATAATGGGATTTGGCAGGGTTGAAAGTTGTAGTATAATCAGACACCAGAGGGCGTAAATAATGTTTTGACTTTACTTTTAAACCACTCTATTCTTCTAATCCACTCTTACAGTATATACAGTCTATGGCAGTATATCTCAACCCTGGTCCTGAAGGCCCACTGCACTGTACTTTTTAGTGATAACCAGCTCGTTTTTTTAAGATAAAATTGGTGTTTTAATGCAGTAAAAGCTCTAAAATGTGCAGGGCTGAGGCCCAAAACCAGGGCTTTGAGACTTATCCAACATTTTCTCCTGCCACTTTGATCGTTGGCTTTGTCATTAGAATTCTAAACATGGATCTTTGCAAATCTGCTTTTTACACCTCTCTACCAAGAAAAACATCTGCAGTAATATTAATTAATTCTTGCTTAATAAAAGAACATGTAAGTGTGTCCTGGTTCATCTATTTGAAGGAGTACATTTAGTGCTGCTTTAGAAGCATCACTTATGAATACAGGTCCAAAGCTTGCAATTTCAAGTCTTCTCACTGAAGTCCATGGAGACCCTGGTCATTAATTCTACAAAGTAAACTCTCAGTGACTTGAATTAAAACAGTCTAGTGACAGAAGCTCTATAAGGGCCCTTACCTTTCTAGTGGCTCTTCAATTTAAATGCTAATGAACTGATGTATTCTTTTCTGTATAGCCTCGTATGGATTGTTTAACTTACGCTGGCCTTACACCAAACAACTTTTCAAGAGATCTGTCCTTCAAGACAAATTTACAAATTCGGAGTAAAATGATAAGAGATGATTGGCACGCTCCAGTCTTATTAATGGATTTCTATGTCTTGAAATTCCAATAAAATGATCCATGTTCGACAACATGTTGAACAAAGTAGTTGGCTCACGCAAGCTGTCAGGTGGACATTCTCAATAATCAATAGTAAAGCTCTCTCCAGCACCCAACAGAACAAAAGTCAGTTCAAAAGTCTGGGGTGCAGTCGAGACAGGATGGGTCCTCTTTATGACTCACCTGTTGGTCACACATTTGGAACAGGCTAACAAGGCTTTGTGGGTATGTTATCCCTTACACTGAGGTGTGAAACCTGTGTGCTTTTTCATTTCTTTACAGAAATAATTTACTAAACAATTGTTATGGAGCTTTTTTTACCCTTGTGCTGGACACCACCTTCTCTCAGGTTGGTGCTACTGAAGGTCTTCTTTATAGCATGCATCAATACCCAAACTGAACAAAATGTGACTGTGCTAGATGTGTCACTCTTCTGTGTGACTGTAATAACCATGATTTCAGGCAGACAGCATGTTAAGATGAAGCAACTGAGACTGGAGGTCTGAGGCAAAGCTTTACGGAATTTTCAACTTGTTAAAAACACCCCTGGTTTAATGATAGAGCTCGTGTTTAGAGGGCTGCTAATTTTAAGGTTTTCACGTTTTTTTTTTTTTTTTGGTTTTTTTTTACAGGTAACAGTATTTTCAAGTCTCACTATATAAGAACAGTCTGGCACTGTTCTTAATATTCTTAAAATATGTTTCTCAACCGTGGTCCTGGAGATCCGCTACCCTGTTCTTTGTCAATGAGCTAAGTAGCTGAATCATGAGTGTTGGGAGCAGGGAGAACACTAAAAGGTGCACAGCAGTGACCAGCCTCCAGGACCTGGGTTAAGAAACACTGATTTAGAGGATGTTCCTAACTGACAGCCCTCTATTAGTCAAAAAACAGAAAACCAAGTTAATTACAACCAGGTCAATACAGACAGAAATAGAACATGCAATGACAGGGTTGGCAATACTTTGCAAAGATAAAATTAAACTTAAAAACAGCGTAATTAGGCATAGGTAATCATACTTTTAGATGAAGGGAGAATTGTTCATAATTGGTTGGCATGGGGCATGAGAATGTGTCTGTATTTCGTTAATTTATTTATAATTTATAATATATATATTTATAAATGTACAAAAATAATGTATTTTTATGTGGTTATAATTCAGATAAAGACCATGATTTCACAAATTATAGACTATAGACTGACTTCCATATCATTGCAGACTCTCCTTTATATTTTACTTCGAATATTAAAATTTTTAAACTCTGCATAACCACCAGTGGTTCCTGGCTTTTTGACCGTACTGTTACAACTTATGAACTACTGCATTTCTTTGCATGTAAATAGCAAATATTAATGTTGATTCTAAACTTTGATACCAGAATTACGATAAGTCATTGCATAATTCAAAATGCTAACAAAGTACAGTATGCTATAACGTAATTCATCTATAAATATTATGTCAAAAAAGAAGTAAGAAAATCTTACATTTTAGAGTCAAGAGGTTAGTACAGCAAATAGAACACTGCTGCCTGAGCATGATATACTGATTTTCTTAAGTTGTATATCTGGGTGTGGCGTATGGCTGTTCTGCTGACTGGACACTGAGACATGTGTGTAGTCGCTACCCTGGGCTCAGCGACAGCTGCTCTCTCTGTAGTGGTCAGCGAGTCGTCGTGCTTGTTCTGTTTGCCCTGTTTATCAGTGTAAACACCAGACGGGCCAAAACTGAACCCCGGCCAGAAGCACGGCCCGACTGCTTCCTCAGCAAGTGACAAGGGAAACAAAATCAATTAGCGGCCACAGCGAGGGGAAAGCAAGCGCCCCTGACTCAGAGGAGCTCAACTCCTGCTTTATGTGCCTGAGCACGACACCATGAAGTGCACGGTGCTCTCGGCTCCCACTCGCTCTCCCCGATTTTAGGGCCGAACTGAAGCACAAATGAAGTGGCAGCTGACACAGTAGCCTGCAAAGTGCTGAAGAGCTCTTGATCAGCAGCACTCCTTTATGAGCTATGACTGTGTCCCGCATAGTGCACTTGAAATGCATCAGCGTGTTTGCTCTGATGTACTGGGATGGCGTGATCGTGCTGCAGGAGAGGCACTACTGAAACACGGGGGCTCTCCAGATGGATGTGTGACGGGCAGGGAGAGAGAATATCAGGTATTATTCAGTGTTCCTGAAAGCGAATGCGAGGGCATTCATCAAAGCCAAGTGGATGCACTCATCTGATGTGTTCTCTCAACAACTTTGATTACTTTCTCGCAATTTTCATCTGTGACATGAACAAGCTTGTTTTTATGCCTCTGTGTGAGATCAAACATTTCTGACATAAATTATTATTATTATTATTCTAGCTCTATTTTTGGATTTTGAACTTTTTGGCAGTTCTGGAAAACTTGAACTAAATTCAATATGACTTTAGTTAAAAGGTAAGAATTCTTGTTTTCTATATGTATAAACATGTTCTGATCCAGGTGTTAAAGCTGCTGATATACGACATGTTTATATATATATATATATATATATATATATATATATTATTTGTATTTTTATAGTTACAGAATTTAGATACACTATGTTACTGTCACACAGGCCAAACTCAGGACAGACACTTGCAGATACGCATATATCACAAAGTTTATTATTAAAGAGCTAGGCTTACAAGGGTAGTGAGGGGCATGGGCAGTAACAAAATTGCAGCAATAGAAACCAACATATCAGAGAACAGTCAGGAAATCCAGGATCATACACTAAGAAGCCAGCAATTAAAGGGAGCAGGTAAAAGATGAGTCAAAATACGAAAAGGGTCTGCATCGCAGTGTAGAAGAGCAAGGAAAACTAAATTCAATACTCAGAAAGGACTGAGGGGTATTTATACAGGGGATAACGAGTGACAACAATCAATAGCTCAGAGAGTGGGAACGCTGTAGCATCACATGATCTGTAGTGTAAGAAAGATCCAGCATGAGTGAATGCTGGGAAACGGAGTTTTGAGTGACAGGTTCAGAGACCAGAGCAAGCAGGCTGACAGCATCAGGACTGACAGTTATAATGTTTCATGTTACAAAGCATGTGAATAATAATTTCCTAAATGTCTTTTTTAAATATGATTTTCTGATGTTTAGGTAGAGTCACCTGGAATAGTTACTGGACGTGCTGAACAATAATTGCTGCTTTTCCTTCAGGCTGTGAAGCTCCAGCTCATCCCAAATCACCATCTCAGTTAGGTTTAGGTCAGTGGATTGTGGAGGATATTATGTTTATTATGTCATTCCATATATGTCCCTTAATTGCTTAGATGCTTTTAATATTAATCTACAATGTAGAAAATAATACAACAAAAAAGAAAAACATTGAATGAGAAGGTGTGTCCTAACTTTTGATAAAACTTTTGGTACTGTAAATATTTATCATCAGCCAACTCTTTACGCTCACATAATTTCCTCTACTACCGTTCAAATTCATCACTATGATTTTAGATAATAAATATATGCTGACTGATTTGCATATGAAAGTGAAAAGTAAAAAAAAAAAAACACACAGCTGGTGAGCCGATGTCTGAATAATACAATAGAGCTGACATTCCTGTCAACATCAAAACCTCATCTCTCTTTTTATATTTATTATTTTGAACACAACTTGCCAGCTTCTTTTACATTATGAGAATATTTTGTAACAAATGAAACAGAAATGGTCTAAAATGAACTCTTTTCTTTAACTTACATTACAAGATAACTTTTTATCGTCCTCCAATAAAGTCATCATTCTAGAGACAAAGGACTCTAGTGACCAGCTGCTTCACCTCAAGTATGTGAAGAAACATTACCTACAGGTCCTTGCTTTCTGCAGCAGTTAGACTGTACAACTAACACTGCTCCCAGTACAACCAGCAGAACTCCCAGTAACACCACATACACACACACTATACTAATACTTTATTATTTATAATGTATATATTCTGATACTTACAGTGCCATGAAAAAGTATTTGAACTTACAGATTTGTTTTGTTGTTGCTTTTTGCCGTACCTACATTTTTTTTTCAGAGTATCAAACAAAAAGCAGCTTTTTTGCTGATTTAATTTAGGGGGAAAAGCTAGCTTTGGAACTGTTTTTGGAATTTTTTGGCGTAAAAGTAAAACAATTTCACAAAAATACCATATTGAAATTAAAACATGGTGGTGGTAGTGTAATAGTCTGGGACAGCTTTGATTACAGCAACTTGCTGTAATTGAAGGAACCATGAATTCTGCTCTCTACCAGAAAATCCTAAGGGAAAATGTGCAGCTATTAGTTTGTGATTTTAGGCTCAGGCGTACTTTGGTTCTGCGGCAGGACAGTGACCTGAAGCACACCAGCAAGTCCAATTCTGAATGGCTTAAAAAAAGAAATGAAGGTTATAGAGTGGCCTAGTCAAAGTCTGATTGAAATGCTGTGCCATGATCTTTAACAGGTTGTTCATGCTCAAAAAAACATCTAATGTGTCTGAATTAAAACAATTCTGCAGAGAAGAGTGGACCAAAATTCTTTCACAGATATGTTAAAGACTCATTTCCAGTTATTGGTAAAGCTTGGTTGCAGTTGTTGCCGCCAAGAGTGGCACAACCAAGTTATTAGCTTTAGGGGGTAAACACTTTTTCACACAGGGCTAGATTGGTTTAATTGATTGTTTCCCTTGCTTTTAATATTTACTAAGGTTATCTTTGATGATTAATAAAGCAAAAAAAAAAATCTGTAAGGGATCAAATACTTTTTCACAGCACTATAGTTTCATTGTCACCTTTTCCAATGTCTGTGTGTCTTGCTATCCCTTTGCCGCTGCAACACTGTGACGTTCGTCACCGTAGGAATAATAAAGGAATATTATGTCTTATGTTATGAACAGTTTTGTTATGACAGTGACAGTAAAGATATTATAGCAGCATTTATATTGTCCTTATAATTCAATTCTAATAGTATTCCTTCAAGAATGATTTGAACAGCAGATTCTAAAGTCATTCAAATTTAATAGAGATATTCATTGTGTTGATCGGTCTGCCAGTTTCTAATTAAAAGTGTGAATAAACTAATACAGTGTAACAGATTGAAATGCTGCACTGTTCATGACACACATTCAGCGACTCTTGGGTTTCACTGTTTAAGATGACTTTGAAAATGACTCCCAAAAAAAAAAAAAAAAACTCAGTTAAACCAAAGTTAGGTGAAAGAAGCCGAGACTGCACGGCCAACACAAAGCCTGCTGTGAAAACTGGGTTCCCCCGTTTCTGCTTACACTGCACAAAACTGTCTCCTCTATGATCTATTGCTTGGGGAGGGACTAAGCTCACCCATTCATTTTACTCTCAACCTGTTCCACAAAACATCCATAAAATATAGGTTAGAAATGAGACACTAAATATAGCTGTGCATATAGACATAGTCTCCAAATGACAGTCAACACAGAGTACAGAACACTATTATAGACTTAATTAGTCTTCTGTTTGTGATGTCTTGCTTTCCCTTAACTGAACACATGACACTGGATTTCCTTTATATAATGTTTTATGTTTGTTTTTTTTAAAACACTATTTGAAAACAGTACTACTATTTATATTACTACTGCTACTGCTAATAATAATGCTATCAATAATAACAGACTAGAAATAGTCAATAATAAGTAGAATACTATAATAGATAGGTGTAAATCAATGCTGTCTTGCAAAAAAATCATATTTCCAAAACAGAAACTTCACAGAAAAAAACCATGAAGTAACTCCCAGATTCACTGCACAATAATTTATAAATTAAGTTAGAATTAGTTTTCACTCGTCAAAATTTAGACATGTGCAGTAGTCACATTCCAGGACATGCAATGCTTTTTAAGGGAAACAAATGTTTCTGCTGCTTTTCTGCACAATTCTCATTTGTATTTTAAGATAGCTCTGGAAAAGCTCTGGAAAAAATAAGGGACCATTTAAAAATGATGAGCTTCTTTGATTTTACCAAATTGAAAACCTCTGGAATATAATCAAGAGGGAGATGGATGATCACAAGCCATCAAACCAAGCTGAACTGCTTGAATTTTTGCACCAGGAGTAAAGGCATAAAGTTATCCAAAAGCAGCGTGTAAGACTGGTGGAGGAGAACATGCCAAGATGCATAAAACAGTAATTAAAAAACAGGGTATTCCACCAAACTATTTTTCTGAACTCGTAAATCTTTATAAATTTGAATGTTTGAGATCTGAAAGATCTGCATTTTTTTGTTATTTCAGCCATTTCTCATGTCCTGCAAATAAATGCTCTAAATGACTGATTTTTTTTTGTCCGTATTTTTAGAATAAAACAACAATGTTTATTTTACTCAAACATATACCTACAAATAGCAAAATTACAGAAACTGATTCAGAAACTAAAGTGGTTTCTGCATTTTTTTCAGAACTGTGCATCCTCTCCCAAATAATTCATTTTATTGTAGTTTTGCATTCAACAGTGCATTATTTAAATTTTCATTTGTAGCCAATTGTAATATCACACTGCAGGACATGCAGTTTAATATTTTTTTTGTCATGACATATTTACTAGAGGCAGAGTATAACTACCCCCAAATAATTTACTTTGCTCTGGTCTTGGATGAAAGCAGTTAATTATTAATATCACAACATTCTAAATCATCTAATGCTGGGAAAATCTAGCAAAACATCCGACATCTTTTGATATCGCAAAATACACATTGCACACAAAAAATAATAGCAATGTTGTGTAGCCCTAACTGACAATATGCCAAGGTACTGTAATTATTGTGACAGGACCAGATTTGTACCCGAGGACCAGAGATATATGATTAAGAAGAGATGAGTGGACAAACAAAAAGCAAAACCAGTAAAAAAAAATCCTCTCCCCAAAAATATCCACTATCTTTACATATCACAATACTCTGCACTGCACACAAAAATAATAGCAATGTTTGTGCAGTGCAACTGACAGTAAGTCAGAAAATGTAAAACACAATGTATCTCCATAACTGTGATAAACTAAGAACAGATGCTAAACAGAAGCTTCAGCACTTATCCAGCTCTTTTTCAGCACACATCATATTCAATAGCACTATGACTCCTAAATGAAAGGAAGGATAAATATGCAATGAAGAATCTTCTTAAAGTCACTCTATATGGAGCGACTGATCTGGCCACTTCAGCGCAGTAAAGGCACTGCATTAAATTCTATAGAGCAAATGTCTGGAGCTTGTGGAGTGAGCTGAGTCACACTTATATGGAGTTAAGTGAAGGTGAATAACACTTCATTTCACAGCCTGCTGACCTGGCACCATATTTCATGACGAATTTGCATAAAAACCAGCAGAATGTCACTAATGGGTCAGCGATGGGAATCTCTAACCTTCACTTCTTTCTATTAAATGCTGGCTTTGACATTCTTCAACCTCATGTGGATGTAGGGCTGTCATGATTATCACATTTTTGGACATTATTCTGTACCTCAAATTATTAACATTGGCAAAATAGGGAAAATTAAGGTAATTTTAAGATATGCCAGATATGACATTTATAGCAGTAATGTATTAGTAATATGGTAGTACTATTTTAAAACACTGTTAAATTTTAAAAACTGTTCAAAAATATTTCAGAACAGTCTGTTTATAAAGTATTTTATGCGTTTATGGTAAACACAACAGGTAAAATTGAGCTCAGCAAAAATAAGTGAAGTTGTTTCCATATTTTGTACAATGAACCGTAACAATTACATGACGTAAAACGTATTAGAATTTATAGTGACAGGGCCAGATGAGATAGATGGTCAAGAAGAGATAATTGGACAAACATGAAGCAAAACCAGCAAAAAGCTAACAAAAAAAAAAAAAAAAAGAAGCAAAAGAAAAGCGAGATAAAAAATATAAAGACATAACATAACGTAACAAGAGAAATAAGGGAAAATACAAACAACAAACCAACAAAAAACAGACAGATGTGAACAAACAGATGTGAAACAGAAGGAAGATGAAAGCTGTTCTTCAAAGTAGAGTCACCTGGAGTTCCAGTTACTTCAGAGGGTTCTTCAGCTAGAGAGCTGATTGAAGTGACCACTGTACTTAAAACAACCGTGTGTCACCACTGCAGTGCTGAATTACATCATATGTGTCATTTTATTGACCTCGTCTTAAAAATATTATCATAAAAACCCACATGTTACTGAAATGGTGTTGATATACAACACTACAAAGAGCTGAATTTATAAATCTGTAAAAGAAACTAAAATAAACATCAGCTTTTTGCTCTATTTGTTCATCAGGATGAGAAACAAGCTTTAAAATCACCTACCTCTCCTTTTTCTCTTTTGTTTCGGCTGGAGAGAGAAGATGACCATTAGTGCGCCCATTTTACCACTTCTCTCTCTTTTTCCCTCTCTCTCTCGTTCTCTGTCTCTTGCTTCCCCTATTTCTCTTTCTCTGCTGAGCTCAGTCCTTCAGAAGTCCTGCTGGAGTGTATTTTGCTTCTGAAAACCTGTACCTTCCTCACAAGAAGAGATTAAACGAGTCCTTTCCCTTTCCACCCTCACTGGGAAACGCTGAGATACGCAGAGATGTGCTGGGATGGACTGGGACAGACGGACACTGGAAGAAAGCTGCAATGTGCTCCAAACTTTTGACAAAATGATGAAGCTTTGTTTTCCTCTCACGGAACGCTCCTCTAACTTTGGTTGACTTGAAGAAGTAGATAAATGGACCTGTGTGCGCTCTCAGTTAGCGCTGACTGTTGCACGCTGTTGTAGCGTATCTCTGTTCTTTCAGAAGCGCGAGAGGGAGGGGAAGCGAAGCAGCATGAGAACAAGGAGGAGCAGGAGGAGGAGGAGGGTGAGTGAGAAAGGGATACTAGAGAGAGCCACTAGCTGTGATTACACAGGCTGCTTTCAAACTGTCCAGTCCTGACACATTACAGAAAGGCTGATAATAAATAACACTCCGACAAGAGCACTAGTTCAAATTACCAACAGTCATCATGTAGAAGCAAGCCTCATCCACATTGCATAAAATTCATAATTCATAAAGCAATTCCTCAACCTGAGAGCTTTAAAGCAATGAGAGCCGTATCATTCAAATCAGCGCTTTTCAATATCTGACAACCAACAATTTGCAATTCTGCTCAGCCGTTTCTCCTAATAGAAATGTGTGAAGGTTGCATTAAAGTGGAAAATGGAAATTCAATCAGAAAAGTGCTGGAGTCTCTGCCCAGGCTAAAATGACTAAACCACTGAGCTTAACAATCAAGACAACAGTTAAAAAAACTAAGTTACAAAAGGGTTAGTGGTCAGTAACCCAATCAGCTGCTGCCACCGCCTCTTTTCAAACTGCTGCTGATGCAGCTTTGCTGAGTAGCATCACAGTGTGCTCGTAGGAAATCGCAGCGACTCGGTTCCAATACATCAGCTCACAGACGCCTTGTGCTGATGGAAATCGGTACTTGCATCACGATAATAATGAGAGCTGATGTTAAGATATTGGAATATTGTCTCCATTTTATAATGTTAACTAATTTCAACACCATTTATAACCACACTCCACACCCCTGTGCACTGATACCCCTCGCCCAGAGGTGGAAAGTAACTAATTACATTTACTCACATTATTTTAATTGAGTAGATTTTATTAGTAATTTGTAATTTTTTAAGTAGTTTTTAAAATAAGTCATTTTTCTTTTACTTAAGTACATTTTGACTAAAGTATTTTACTTCACTACATTGAAATCTCACCGTTACTGAGTAAAAAATAAAATGCTGGGGACAAAAAAAAATAATTGTCTGAATAAAAAAAAAAATTAGTTTTGTTCTCCATGGCAGCACAGCTGAACTTTTCCCAGCACTGTTTATTATGGTTAGCGAGAGAGACGATGTGCGAATCAGCTGTGTATACTGGGGTCTGTGCGAGCGGCTCAGGGGAACCGGTGTTTTGTCGAGTTATGCTACACATCGATATGTGCTTCTTTACAGCACTGCACATGTTTATTTTTTGTATGTTTTCATGTTTTCATTATAACTCCTTTTGTTTTTATTGGGAACATTAAACAATCTGCTTGAATGTTAAAAAAAAACATGTAAATAACAGTTAAAGCACAGCAATGGCAAGTTAAAAAATAATAATAAACTGTAAAAATATAAAAATTTGGTTTATAGTCACCTATATGACCTTAACTTTTTTAACTTTTTAACAGTAAAGAAAAAAAATGCCTAATAGACACCTATGCCTCTTGTTCTTAAAAATGTTTAATGGGGTGGTCTGAACAAAAACTGCCTGAAAGGTCCAAATTATTTAATTTAATAATTATTTAATTTATGACTTGTTGTACTTTTTTACATCAAATACAGTCATATGAAAATGTTTGGGCACCCCTATCAATCTTAATTAATTTTAGACCTAAATATTTGGGTGTTTACAACAGCCATTTCAGTTTGATATATCTAATAACTGATGGACACAGTAATATTTCAGGATTGAAATGAGGTTTATTGTACTAACAGCAAATGTGCAATATGCATTAAACCAAAATTTGACTGGTGCAAAAGTATAGGCACCCTTATCATTTTATTGATTTGAATACTCCTAACTAATTTTTACTGACTTTACTGACAAAATTGATTTGGCTTTAAATTTCATAGCCAGGTGTATCCAATCATGAGAAAAGGTATTTAAGGTGGCCAATTGCAAGTTGTTCTCCTATTTGAATCTCCTTTGAAGAGTGGCATCATGGGCTCATCAAAACAACTCTCAAAAGCACACCTCAGGCGACTCTGTTTGTGGCATGCTTGCTTTCGCATCACTCTCCCATACAGCTTCTCCTTGTGCAAAGTGTATTGTTGACCGATGCACAGTGACACCATCTGCAGCAAGATGATGCTGCAGCTCTTTGGAGGTGGTCTGTGGATTGTCCTTGACTGTTCTCACCATTCTTCTTCTCTGCCTTTCTGATATTTTTCTTGGCCTGCCACTTCTGGGCTTAACAAGAACTGTCCCTGTGGTCTACCATTTCCTTTCTATGTTTCTCACAGTGGAAACTGACAGGTTAAATCTCTGAGACAACTTTTTGTATCCTTCCCCTGAACAACTATGTTGAACAATCTTTGTTTTTAGATCATTTGAGAGTTGTTTTGATGAGCCCATGATGCCACTCTTCAGAGGAGATTCAAATAGGAGAACAACTTGCAATTGGCCACCTTAAATACCTTTTCTCATGATTGGATACACCTGGCTATGAAGTTCAAAGCTCAATGAGGTTAAAAAATCAATTTTGTGCTTCAGTAAGTCAGTAAAAAGTAGTTATTTACTTTTATTTATTTAAATCAATAAAATGATAAGGGTGCCCATACTTTTGCACCGGTCAAATTTTGGTTTTATGCATATTGCACATTTTCTGTTAGTACAATAAACCTCATTTTATTACTGTGTCCATCAGTTATTAGATATATCAAACTGAAATGGCTGTTGCAAACACCCAAATATTTAGAACTAAAAATTATTAAGATTAATAGGGGTGCCCAAACTTTTTCATATGACTGTAAATAAAAGTAACTATGTAACTTTTACTCAAAGTATATTTTAAATTGAGTACTTTTTTACTTTTACTCGAGTAGATTTTTAGATGGGTACTTTTACTTAATTACAATTTTTCAGTACTTTTTCCACCTCTGCCCTCGCCAATACTGCACCTACCCTTCTCAACAAAATCTCTGAATTGACTGTAAAACTCGAGAGCCCTAATGTCCTAATGTAGGGCACTCCACAATGCTGAGAACGCAAACAGAATCATGTAATTCAGATTAAACAAATAGAATATGTGCAAAAATACACAGAATTAGCAAATCTGAAAACTTTCTGAATTCTGAATTTGTTCTGTGCTCACTACAAATCACGACAAGTCCTTCTTTCTCTGCCCTCCTCCGGCTTGGGGAGGTAGGCTGTCCATCATGAACCCCGGGAATATCAGCCAATAGCGTTCGCTGAGGGAGGCCACCCTGACCCCGCCCCCAAACTGTCAAAATCACCCCTTTCAAAACTCGAGCGCAAAACACTCAGTCGAGCACAAACTGCTGCTGCAGGTAACTCACACAGCGGGCGAAGAAAAAAAGCACCCGAGAGGAGAAAATGAAGCTCGAGAGCAACATTTTCTCCAGTGCACACACGATTACCTTTTTTTTGCGCGCTAGTTTCAAATTTATGCTCACGAGAAGTTAATTTACACATGCAAAATGTTAAAACACGCTGGTTAATTTTTTTCACCTGTATTTTTGTGCCCTCGACTTTTGACATTAATGTGACGGCATATGTTTTTGATATATGATAAAACACTGTGGCGACCGCTGCTATGGACCTCCAGAAACTATACTGGCAGATTTCCAAATGTTGACAAGCCACAGTTTTATCAGTTTGGTAAAATATTTCAGATAAATTACTTTGCAGATACTCAAGATTCCAGTTTTTACATTCAGGAGTGAAAAGGTGGCACTTGTATATGTATTATACAAATCCTTATATAAACTCAGGATTATCAGTATCAGCAAACTTTATTTGAAGCCATCAAAAGCATCACACAGTAAGAGAAATTCCAACACACATATTTATTGTGCTTTTTCAGCTTTTTTTTACACAGTCGCCTGTTCTGGTTCTGTCAGCAGCCCTTCAAACACAATATGAAAGAAGTGGATCATTCATGCTGCTTTATGCTCTCAGTCCAGATCCTGCCAGAGCCAGCATTTACCAGGCATGGATTTACAGTGAAAAGTAATTGAGATATTGAGATAAAACCTTTTAAAGTTTTAAGACATACACACAGATTAATGAGACAGACATCAACAAACACCTTTTCCAAAAGAAACTCAGTGAGGTGTGTTGAGATTTTATAAAGGTTACTTTTTCTCTGACTCCAGAAGAATTCAATCAGCTAAAGGTCTATTTGGAAAGAATTATTTGTATATTATGAGGTGAAATAATGTACCGTATTTTTCGCATTATAAGGCACACCAGATTATATGGTGAGCTGGACGTTAATCTACACAGACTTCTCTCCTGAAAACTGTTTATTTTGGCAAGTAAAGCGCTTCTGTTTATGAACAGTAAGCTTAGATTTCTAAGAAAATTATGTAATTTCAGTTAAGGACATTGACAGAAATGTATGACTTATTCTCACAGGAGAGGGTATGAACACTATGAAGTATGTGTGCCATGCATTGCGAAATGCCTTGTCATTCCTTGAATGACTGTATTTTTTTATTTTATAGAGTCTGGACACAGGATTAACAAAAGCTAATGTTATTTTTGTCACCTATTATACAGAAGATAAAATGTTTTCAATTTTTTTTTTCTAACATGGGAGTACATGATCTGTGCATTAAGATTAGAATAGAGATTAAAAGCACTGATAATCTCTGATAAAATGTGTTACATGAAATCATTTTGTTTTAGTTTTTTTGAGTGTTTGTCTCTCTCTTCGTGGCTCTCCCGTCTACAGGAAATACTGCTGACTCCACCTCCTGCTGACCAATAGCAGTCCTGCCTGAAGTATTGAGGGAGAAGCCTACCATTTAAATGTAGAATCCAACATGGCTGCCTGAGGGAGACAGAGAGAAATGGGAATTGTGAAGTATGGTGTGTTTTTAAATCTCTTATGTCAAGAATACTTAGTTGGGTATTTACCTGCATGTTTCATAAGCTGGTTTTAATGTGTGTTTTCTCTGTTTTAGAGAAGTGCTTTGATTTAAGTTCTTTAGTTTCGTTTATAAGAGGTTTGTTTGTTGTGCCACATGGGGTTTCAGACAGGTAAGAAAGTTTTTTTTTTTCCCCCCTATGCATTTCACACCATGTAGGTTAGAGCACAGCAGCACCACCTAATGTATTTTGGTTACTTGCCAGGGATTTGTAGTGGTGTTGGATTTTTTATTTTTTTATTTTTTTTTAGCTAGCTAAAGATAACTTTGTAGTAAAGTTTTAATGTTTTATGTTTTTTTGCTTTGTTCATTTCTTTGGTGCTATCCAGTGTGGTAATTGAGAATGCAGCTGTTTTTAGAATGTGTGACTGTTTTCACTTGTTTGGTTGTAAATAAAGCTCTTTAACCTCATGTCTTTTACCTGATTTTTATTTGTTTTTTATTAAAAATGCCATGTTATTGATCCCACAACCCCCTAGACAAAAAATGGGATGTAACAATGTACATGGCTCCTGCCCATGTAAAACAAAAAAAATAAAAATTAAAAATGGTCAGAATAGAATTTAAGACTTTTGGTGCTTCAGGTTTGGCGCCTTTTTTTTTTCCCTTCTTCTTTCTTTCCTCTCCTCATTGGAAACTAGTTACCAGGCTAACAAAACTATCAAACACTAAAAGCCAAGAGATGCCCAGATGCTTACTGCATATACATGCCCACATACTACTTTTAACCTCTTCAAACTGAATTCCGTTTATTCTTAACATAATTCACAATTTTCAGTGTTGTCTTATGGAACATTAACACTAACTGAATTACAAAAAAAAAAAAAAAAAAAATACAGAGCTAAACGCCAGGCAGAGCCATTTTAGACGTAAAACATTTTTTTTTTTTGGTGATTGGGTTCTGTCAGGGAAGTGGAAATAAATCTGTTGTAGAACAATATTACTAAAAGTTTTGATGTGTGTGCTGAGGATCTTGGCTTCTCTCTCTTTTGCTCAATTGATCTTATCCCACATTTACTGGTTGATGAGAGCTGTGTGGGGGTTTGTCTGTTGTCTTTTACATTTTCTAATACAGCTTTTAAATTACATTGCATTTAGTGGATGATTTTATCCAAAGCGACTTACAAATAATGAGGGTACATTTAAAATAAATAAATTAATTAAAAAAATAGCCATTTTAAAGAAATGTGAGCACCATCTATTCCTCTGCGTTGTAAAACCCCATGGTTCATGGTAAACTCTTCATGGTCTCTTGGATCAGGACAGATTTTTTTTTATATGCTGGTAATTGTATTTGGTCAGACTGGGGAAAGATTTTTATTAACAAGTGTAAACAGAATCCGATCAAAATACATGCATACAATCCAGATCCAAAACACATTAGGAACAGATGGAAACACAACCAGCGTGTTCCAAACCTCATCCACAAATCTGTGAAATATTGCGAGCATATCTTTACAGAAAACATTGGGTGACTTCTGGCTGCAGCATTCAACTAAATAAGCACAATTTGGCCACAAAGGAGCTTGATTTTTTTTTTTTACCTAGTGTTTTATTGAAGTAAAAAAAAAAAAGAAGAACCTACACATGTTCTACTGCATGTAAATTTTGTACATTATTCTGCAACAAGTTTTGTTCCCCCAGAGAGGTGTACATCCAAGCCAGCAGTTATTTTTAAATGTATGGAGGGGTCTCTACTGAAGTAGAAGAGGGAGGGTCCCTTCTGAAGCTCATTATAAGGTACCATGATGGATCTGCTGCAGTCTGCTCTCTAACTCTTCCTTTACACAGCATGTCCAATTATATATGAGCAGGTATTAAATATATGCCAATACTAACTGAATACAATTAAAGAGAAGGACAAAGACACATGTCTTGAATTCATTACAGATTCAAGAACCAGAAAATGTTCATAGAAGTGTCAATATTGGAGTTAATTGTGTAGCAGCTTGCAGAAAATCTCAAACCCACGTGAACACGAGAGCTTTAATCCTGATCAAACACTTTTCCTTTATACACTTAAATCTTCAATGTAAAAATCTCTGACACTGACATCAAACTGACACTATTGAAATGCTGTTGATGGTGAACATCAGCAGCACATTAGATGCTCTTCAGTGGACTGTCAACAGTCTGTCAACATTAAATCCATGATGCATTGTTGTGCTTTTGTATTTTAAGTCTTCACCTTGGATTTTTTTTTAAGTGTTCATCCCAAATTTTTACTGCCAAACACCACCGCTTCACGGCTTCTCTGGTGCACAAGCCAGCCCAGTGAATTGCTGTTTTTGTTTTCGCACTTAGGCTATTTGCTTAAAAACAAAAAAAACCTACAAAAAAAAAAAATGTTTAAAAAACGTTTAAGGGTTGTGCAGTGCATAGCCGTATTACTGATTTTTGTGTTTTTGCACTTGGGCTATAAACTCAATATAAAATATATTTTTTGTTTAGTTTGTTTGTTTAGAAATTATTTTATATTCTTAGACCATTTTAAATTATATTAGATTAGAGGAAAATCTTTCAGACATAATTTATGTAGGCTAGGCTTTTTGAAACTGATTTAGCCACTAGAGTTGCCACATTACTATTTTATTATATAATACATATATTTTATTTATTACATATATATATATATTAATATATATTTGATATACATCATATTGTATTATATAAATCAGTTTCGAAGTGCCTGCAAGATTTTATCATCTATAACATTACTTTTAATGTCAGACAGAAGCAGCTTTATAAAGCTATGATTGCTAGCAGGAATAATCTTGTTTTTTTACACCGTCAAGAAATAATACTTACCGCATTTAGATGGTTCCTCAAGCTTGATGTGCCGCCATGATATGCTAGTTAAATATCACACATTTGGCACACTGCCTTGTCTACACTCAATTTGAAATGCTTCCAAACAGCTGAGCTCCTCTGCATTTTGCCTCTCTTATACTGCCATTAATCTGAACGGATGTGTGATGTTAGCGCGAGGTGGAGCTAAGAAAAGGAAAAAAACGAATATCCAAATACCAAAATTAAAAACCGAATACCTACTCAACGAGCGAATATCCACATTTTTGGGTCCAGCCCTAGTTTTAAGCATAACATTTTAAAAAGTTGGATCAATTTGATCAATCAAATACATTTGTTAGAGTGCAAAGATCTGAAAATGTCACAAAATAACTGGACATAAATGTTAATTTTGATGTTTGGGTTTGTAGTATGCAAAGTAATAGCATTATCACATGCTCAAAAAATGGACATGTAATAATAAAACTGCAAGCTGCACAATACTGGTTGTTTCGTGCGCTAAAAAGCAAGCATTTTTGTTTGTATTCCACCTAAAATTACAGTAATCTGGTAGCATTTTATATCGTCAACAACTGAAAGACAATTCAAATTACATTCATTAATTGTAAACAACATATTCTTCAAATGAATATTTATTGCACTACAACCAGCCTAAAAACAAGGGACACAAAAAAACACATTGTGCTTTGGGAAAAGTGCATGTAAAGTGCTTAAGAAAAAAATTACTTTTCCATTTTCTACAAATCTGGTCTGAAACTGTGTCAGGCTATTCTCATACACGGGTGAAGGAGCTGATTGGTCAGTTCAGGTTAGAGTGGGTGTGTCTGCTCTAAATATTAGTATTTAGTTCAATATTAATGCTTTACACTGCTTGTACACTGCTAGTTATTAGTGTTGTTGCTCTTAGAATATGAGGCATATTGGTTTTGAACTGTCTGTCTTTTGCTTAAAAAAAAAGGAGGGTTCCGTCATGGAAGGATGGAAACGAAGCAAATATTTTCCTTCACAGCAGAGAGGGGCAGGTTCCTTGTGCAAAAATATTACTAATCTTTCTTAAATCCTATTCATTCCTTTAATCCGTGTTCAGCAAAAAAAAAACAAAAAAAACAGTTATGCTGTCATCTACAATTTCTAACATTCTATTTGTTTTCCAGATAAATGTGACTCTTTGTTTTGTTCATCCAGATCCTGGACTAATGTGTTATTATCTTATCACTTTCAATCATTGAATAATTTAATGTAAGACCAGAAGGTGATAAAATGACCAAAAGAGCCCAGCAAACTTCAGTTACTGCTTAGAAATTCGACTGCAGTTCTACAGGAAATTCAGTATTCCTACTCAAGTTCATTGCGTCTTCCTCTTTTTATCTGAGTTGTTACTTTATTTCGCTGAGGTAACAAGATTTCTACCACTCTTCCCACATCTACTCATACACTATACAGTCTCTCTCATCTCCTGCACCCTTCCTGAAACACTAAAATACATGGGATCCTGAATAAAGGCTGGAATCTAAGACATGGTTTTATTAAGCTGGTCCTAAACAAAAACTGCAATTATGCCTTAAAAAGTCCTGTTTTGCTGTTAATGATTTGTGAGACATATTTGCTTCAGTCCCTTACAGAATAACCTCTATAATAACCTGAGTAAAAATTGTAGAAAGTCAATTAGAAAAAAAAAAAGTAAAACACAGAACATAACATGTTGGCTTACAGAACACAGGCACAGTTAAAACACCACTTACTAAAGGAGTGTGAACAGCAAAAAATGCCAGTTCTTGGTGTCACCACTTAGGGGCAGCATGAGGCAAGATTTCTGATGCTTGGCTGTTCTTCTGCAAACCATAAGGCACAAGCTTACTCTCTGCCACCCCTCTATATCCCCTTATACATGAAACAGCAATCTAAAACAGAATAACTCCATAAGGACATAGGAATAACTCCATTATGATCAAAGCAGGGTTTCTGAATCACAGGTGACATTCTTACACTGGCTGACTCTGCAAACCATCTGTCTTTTGGAAGCTAACATTATTACAGAGCCTTTGAAGCAGCTGAAACTAAAGTACAGAGAATAAAATGTAATATCCGGAGTTCAAATTATTTTAACTCAATCATTCAAATGAAGTTCGGACTAAAGGTCTCTGTCTCGGCTCCATTCTGCCTCCAACGCTGCAGTGGGCTTAACTGTGCAGTGAACACACAGCCATGATGTTTATGAGCTCTCTGTGACAAAATGGGTCAATGCTGTTAGTTTTGAAAAGTCCTCCTTCTTCTCCGCATTTGAAGTAAAAGTACCTGAACAACTTCCACCACAAATACAGCTCTGGAAAAAAATATTTTTTAATTAGACCACTTCAGTTTCTGAATCAGTTTCTCTAATTTTGCTATTTGTAGTTATATGTTTGTGTAAAATGAACATTGTTGTTTTATACTATAAACTACAGACAACATTTCTTCCAAATTCCAAATAAAAAATATTCGTATGGAAATGAGAAATGGTGGAAATAACAAAAAAAGACGCAGAGCTTTCTGATCTAAAATAATGCAAAGAATACAAGTTCATATTATAAAGTTTTAAAAGTTCATAAATCAATATTTAGTGGAATAACCCTGGTTTTAAGTACAGCTTTCATGCATCTTGGCATGTTCTCCTCCACCAGTCTTACACACTGCTTTTGGATATCTTTATGCCACTCCTGGTGCAAAAATTCAAGCAGTTCACCTTGGTTTGATGGCTTGGGATCATCCATCTTCCTCTTGATTATATTACAGAGGTTTTCAATTTGGTAAAATTGAAAAAAAAAAAAAAAAAAAAAAACCCTCAATTTTTAAGTGGTCTCTTATTTTTTTCCAGAGCTGTAGATCATTTTGCTCATTAGACAAGATGAAAAGAATCAACAAAGTAGTTAACAACTTTTTAAATGCAGTTTTCTTTGTATGGTAACTTTGCAATCCTGCACGAAACAATTACTATTGCAGAATCAGTAAATTACAGTACCATACTGAAAATAGAAATCAGAGATACAAGAAAATAGTTTTAAGTAGGAATGTCCCAGATACGATCACGTGAATGGAAATCGGCCCAAGGTTTGGAATTGGATGGAAAAGATTGTTACTCCACAAGTTCACTAAAGACTCCGCTGCATGCATGCACTGAGAATGCCCATGCTGTGTTCAAACTGGCAGCAATAAATTCCTTTCTCCCTCCCAAAAAAAAAAAAAAAAAAACACAGAAAAGAACTAGCAGCATTTAAAACTGAAATCATGATTTTAATTCTGATCACTCACTGAATAGTTGTTGTGATTTTTTTTGTTTGTTTATTTAAGAAAAGATGTATAATAAAATGGAAAACATTTATATGAGTATTTAGTACTTGTTTATTTTTTGCTAAAACTGCTCAATTTTGATACTGTTGTTTCAATAATAATTGAAATTGAATTATTTTAAAACTTTAAGGGACAATTTGGATGAGTTCTGTAAAGCCAAAGTATTAGATCAGCAGTTGGTATCGGCAGATATTTAAAATCAAACGACTGACCTGAAACTGCAGTTAAATGGCTAAAACATGTACAAATTATGCAACATAAAATTTTGCAAAGCTGAAGGTTTGCTTTGAATAAACAGCCTAGACTAGCTCACACAACAGTTTAAGTTGTATATAAAGTATATATAAAGTAAGTAGCAAAACGTGTTTTATCTACATTTTACTGTTTTTACCACATAATGAAAACAGGTTCTGTATATTTTTCTAGAGAATTACTGTAATTTATTGTAATACTGTAAAATATTGCAATTAAATCAGCAGTAAAATAAACACACCCCTTCTTTTCTTGCATCTTCAGAGACTCCAACCCCAAATTAATGTAAGTTGTGGAAATTGTTGCTAACTTACTACTGATAAGCAAACCAGCTAAATGATTTATTGTGAACATGTATAAATAGCATAAAACAATACAGAAAGAAATAAGTCTGTGTTAGCCACTGGTCCAGCAAGAATACAGCAACATCCACATCCCTTTTTATGACATTAAATATTCTTAGGTCTTCACCTTTACGTCCTTCAACAAGTTTTTACCATTGTTTAAACCTATCTACACCACTACTCCCCTATTCTGTGCACAAGAACAATCGTCCCTTTTGCTGATTGGATGGAATAGAGTACAGTACATTTACAGTACAAACACTAGACTTTCTTTTAGTGTGCAAACAGACCAGAGAGATAAAATGAACCATTTTTTAATAACATCACATTATTAAAACATTTAATTTAAACTGATGGCTATTTAATACAGTGCAGTTCTGCAAGTTAGATGTTTGATGATGTTTTGGCTGGAAGCAATTAATCCAACACTAAATTAAATCATAACAAAATTTGTTTTATTATTATTTTGTTATTATACTATTTCAATTAAAGGTTTACTGCACAGATGCAAAGGTCCATCTGAATATGACATGTTGCTTTGTGTTAAAAGCCACAAAATAATAACATTAAATGACTTAGCTGGTCAGAAACTCCAGCATGTGTAGATCTAGGCTAGGGACACATCTAACATTAGCACTGTGTGCCAACTGGACCAAGCCGCAGGTGCCAAGGACAGGTAGACTGTGGTGTGCCGTCACGCAGCCTTTCAGCTAATGAACACAGTCACCTGCTGTTCCTTATCGTGAGTAAATCAAGACAACATCCTTAAGGAAAACACAGAGTGACGCAGGTCAGACATGTTTAAATCAAGAGAGTCACGTGACAAACATGAATATTGTTTGTTTGACATCATTGAATATGGAGAGTTCAATATTTGGAAGTGACAAAGCATGAACTTACAGTAGTGCTGTCTTATCATAAAAAAACTATTTTTTTTTTTGATCTGTGTAAATAGGAACATTAGACAGTTCAAGAAAACAGCTACAGAATACATTAAACTAAATAAGGTCCACCAGAAACCACATTTAAACAGATGTGATAGCTCACATTTATGTCATATTTCTACTGCCTTTGTTTTACAGGATGTTAACAAAATTTAAATAAGCATCAGAGCTCAGTTTATTTATAATGGCTGCTATGCAGTGCTATACATATAATCATTTTTTTTGTTAAGGATTAAACATTATATTTCATGAATGTATTTATAATTCACGTTCATTTCTGGACCAAATTAACTGGAGTGGCATTTATCTCAGTAAGGAACAGCCTGTATCAATGATTCTCACGCCTCCTCCAAGCTCCACCACAGGGACCACTTGGGGGCCTCAGTGTGCAGGTGCAGAGCCAGCTGTACGCACCAACCTACTGCTGAGGCTAAAGCACTGAGCTGAGGCTGAGAGTTCATGGGCAAGCGATTCTTCTCCAGCTGACAGAATGAGAGGAACAGACAGAGGAACAGGAAGTTCCAGCACGAATATCGATGAGATACTACAATAAACAAAAGACCATTTCACACACTGTGCTCTACATTCAGACACTGAGTTGTCTGTAAGCCAAGCACAACTTTAAAGCATGGGAATAATTATACAGTCCAGATAAATTATATTTCCAAACAGAGCGAGGAAATCTTCATGCCCTTTGGCAGCATAGCTTACGCACATGTGAGCATATTTAAAATGACATTATTTTCTAAGGCTGTAGAAGCTAAATTACCCAACACAGCATTAGCTGAACATTCAATTATGCGTTATCGTACCTCATGGGGAAATTTATTGTAAACAATAAATTTCTGTTCCCATAGGCACAGACTGCCTTACTAAACTCACTGTCATCCAGACAGAATCTTAAATAGATATGCAAAATACTCACATAAAGAAAACAGGCAGTTCCAGACAGCTGCTTTTGTCGTTTAAGTGGCTTTAAAATTTCCAGGTACTTCAAATGGTAACTAAACCCTCTGATCTTTGCTGACTCCACCCCCAGCTCAAATAAAAAATGCTGAAAAAGGGGAGGGGCAGTTTATTTTGGGAGGGGCACTGGGTGATGTATGGGTTTAGGTGCAGGGCAGGAAGGAGAGCTGAATGGGCTAAGCAATGTACTGAAAGCGGTGAGACGCAGATGTTGGACATAACCAGGGTGGTGGATTGACTGCATACCAAAGTACACAAAAACATTATTCTCACCTTATAGCACAGTTGCACCTATAGAGGGACTGCAAAGGTGGAAATGATCACAATAAAAGCTTTTTTTTTTTAAGCAGGACTGATTTGTTCCATTACTTCAAAGGAACACAATTCAGCTATTAATAAAAAAATGTGAATTAGAGTTCAGATCAAACCGGATCAATTTATTTGTATCACAGTGTTTCGATACACTGCTTCAAAGTCTGTTTCAAACTGGAAAATCTTTGAACATTTTTAGGCAAGCAGCTGATCTGAGATCAGGACTGTGTCTGTTGTCAGCATGACACATGGCAACATCGCCACATTTTAAAAGAAATGCAAAGCATTATAACTGTTTTTGTGAAAAGAGATGACAAACACATTGCATTGCTTTATTACCATATTTTTTTGACTATAAGGCCATTAAAAACATTCAGGGGTCCTTCACTCTAGGAAAAGTTCACTGAAACTTCACTGAAAACTCACCCTTAGACTAAATATTGGAAATTACTGTAAATAAACGGAAGGGCTTTACTTATCCAAATCTGTGTAGATTAACATCCAGCGTTATTTCAACTTTGAAAAAAAAAGTTTCATTTTTTAAATTACAGTTTATTTAGGAGCTTCCCCCAGCTTTTCATTAGAAAGTAAACATGGCGACACCCTTGCTCACTTTGATGTAGGCATCCTTACTAGTGCTACTTCATGCGTCACATAATCCGGTGCACCTCATAGTCCGAAAAATACGGTATTTTTAATTTGTCAAAGAATTAGCATTTGTGAAATGGAGGTCTGCTGTTTGGGATCATTTTGAACTTAAAGACAAACAAGTAAAGTGCCTAATTGCCCACCAGATGTTACTGTGGTTTTTTATTTTTATTGCAGGACCCAGCTTTCTGAAATTTAAAAACAAAACCCAAAATAGCGTAGGTTTATTGAAAAAAAAAGACAAAAGAAAGACATTAAACACTGGATATTAAAAACAATTCCACTGCACTATTCACTACTGTACTGAAATCCTCACAGCCTATTCATCTTTAGTATGTGACAGACACTAAACCGTGGTGACAGCATCAACAAACACCCTCTTTAAGCACATCCTAAAGATTAGCCGTCACTCAAACAGACTGTAATGAATATCAGGTACATCAGCACAAGTTTCACAGTTAGCACATGTTTAGTCCTGACGGGCTGAACTCCTTACCTATTAATGACCTGGTCGACTCAGGTGCACAAGGGAAACCCTTTCCCCCAGAGATGACTTACAAGCTGTAACCAATATATCTGCATGTCTCTCAACCCTGTAACTGAGCGCTTAGCATGCTAGCACTCCTGCGGCTTTTTCCACGTGGCAGCCATAGCAAAGTCACACGCACACCCACACACACAATTTGAAAGTGTACTATAAAAGTTAAAGTTGGGGTTGATACCACAGTTACATTTTTTGAACTTACAAACACAAAAAGGACAAATCTATTCTAGACAATAGATTTTCCATGCTTTTCCATTTTTTATTCTGTTGATCGATACCAGTTGTACATTATTGACATTATTGTGAGATGAGATAAGACTTTATTGATCCCCCAAAGGGGAAATTGACTTGTTACAGCAGCAAGACAAAATCAATGTGCATAATCAGTAACTAAAAAAGTATACCGTATTTTTCGGACTATAAGGCGCACCGTATTATAAGGCGCACGATGAGTGAACGGTCTATTTTTAGTGTTAGTCCATACACAAGGCGCACTGGATTATAAGGCGCACTAAATGAAACTTTATTTATATCAGTAACAATAACTCTGAGCAATGAATCCTTCACAATATCTGTGAAAAATAACAACATCTCTGAGCAATAAATCAACAAGCACAGCAAGTACGTATTACTCCGCGACGCTCCTGACAACGGTAGCCGCAACGCTCCGACAGACCATAATATTATGTTGAAGCACAGCAAGTACGTATTACTCCGCGACGCTCCTGACAACGGTAGCCGCAACGCTCCGACAGACCATAATATTATGTTGAAGCACAGCAAGTACCGCATTACTCCGCGAGGCTTCTGACTATAATAGCGTGTTGTGCCGAATTCGGTGAATAAAACGGTTTTAAAACAGAGATAAAGATTGGATAAGTTTCATTTCTGGATGAAGTGATTTCCAGCGCTGTTTGGATATAACTGTGGATTACAGGAGACTGGATTGATGGATTCTCTTTAGTCTGGACGCGTTTTGAAGGTAGGACCTGTGGCTGAGCGCGGGTGTGTGTTCGGGGGGTGGCGGCAGTGACCGGAGGTTACCCCAGGACAAAAGGAGAGCCTTTTATTACTGGAAACATGCGCTCTGACGCAGCTCTAATTCATGAAACATACATCCTACAGTAAAAGCACAGTTCTGGAATCCGGAGAGCCAGACGGTTCGAATGGTGTATGACATGACCGCATTCGATGAAATATGGACGAACGATAAACGCAAATATGAGAGTTATGAATTATTAAAATCATAACCAAGGCATATTTCGCCCTGAATGTTTATTTTCTGAAAGGATATTCCTCTATAGGAATCTAAATAGGCTAAATAGCTCAAAAGCAGAGATTCTAAGCTTTAAAATGGTATATTGGATGTCTATATTGAACCTGTAACTGTTCATAACTATTCAGAAACACAGCCAGTTATGAAATATTAAATATTTCTGGCCCGCCGGTGGGCCAGCGCGTGTTAAGAGGTTAACTTTACTTAGAAGTGGGCGGAACGGGTGGAAAGGAAAGTTTACCGGCACCTTGTTCTGGCCACGGAGCTACAGTGGAAACTAGCTACCCTGAACCACAGCCGAGAGGCAGTACGGCAGTCAAAGGTAACCGTGCGCTAGCCCAAGAGGGGGATCTTTTTCTGGCGTGGGTGAGGAATTCTGCACAACAGAGCGCCGTGTACCACATAAAAATCGAGGTCAGTAAACACAAGAAAAATCCATACACAAGGCGCACTGCATTATAAGGTGCAATGACGATTTTTGGGAAAACATAAGTATTTTAAGTGCGCCTTATAGCCCGAAAAATACGGTACTTCTATTTAAATAAAAAGTAAAAGGGCAAATTGTGCAACAAAGGGCAACATAACAATAACCAACATAATTTAAAACACAATCAGAATACTAATATACATAAGAACCAGAGAAAATATAGAATTTTATATATTACTGTAGGCTATTATTGTACAGTCTCACTGCTGATGGGAGGAAGGACCTTCTGAAGCGTTCCTTCCTGCACTGTGGCAGCCGTAGCCTGCTGCTGAAGGAGCTGCTTAGAGAGCTCACTGTATCATAGAGAGGGTGAGATGTGTAGTTCAAAATGGATGTCAGTTTAGCCAACATCTTCCTCTCTCCCACCTTAGCAACAGAGTCCAGACTGCAGGACACTACTGAACTGGCCCTCCTGACCAACCTTTCCAGTTTACTCCTGTCTCGAGCTGTGCAGCCGCTCTCCCAGCAGACCACAGCGTAAAACACTGCAGAGGCCACCACAGTGTCATACAAAGTCTTAAGCAGAGCCTAGACACATTAAAGGACCTTAGTCTCCTCAGAAGATGGAGTCGACTCTGGCCCTTCTTGTACAGGGCATTGGTGTGTGTGGACCAGTCCAGTTTATTATTAAGGTGAACACCCAGGTACTTATACTCCTCCACGGTCTCAATGTCCAAACCCAGGATGTTCACTGGTAATGTGGGTGTGGCCTTCCTACGGAAGTCAATCACCATCTCCTTTGTCTTGCTGGCATTTATGCGTAGATTGTTCCTTGTGCACCAGTCAACAAAGTCTGTGATGATCTCCCTGTACTCCAGATCGCTCCCCTCAGACACACAGCCAACAATGGCTGTGTCATCAGAGAACTTCTGGAGATGACAGCTGGCAGAGTTGTGTCTGAAGTCTGAGGTATATAGAGCAAAGAGGAACGGAGAGAGGACAGTTCCTTGAGGAGCACCTGTACTGCAGACTACCACGTCTGACACACAGTCGCTTAGCCTCACATACTGTGGTCTGTTGGTCAGGTAGTTGATGGTCCAAGCAGTGAGAGAGCTGTCCACTCCGGCGTTCAGCAATTTCTCTCTCAGCAGTGTTGGCTCGATGGTGTTAAAAGCACTGGAGAAGTCAAAAAACATGACCCTCACAGTGCTCCCAGACTTATCCAGGTGAGAATAGGCTCGGTGAAGTAAATAAATAACTGCATCCTCAACCCCCATCCCGGGACGATAAGCAAACTGAAGGGGGTCTAATTCGAAGCTTGTCAAGGACTGAAGATGTTTAAGTACAATCCTCTCCATCGTCTTCATCAGTTGAGAGGTGAGGACAACAGGCCTAAAGTGGTTTGGCTCCTTCGGATGTGCAGATTTGGGAACTGGAACCACGCAGGAGGTTTTCCACGTGACCGGTACCCTCATAAGACTCAGACTCAGGTTAAAGATGTATTGCAATACATCACAAAGTTGGTCCGCGCAATCCCTGAGCAATCTAGGGCAGATACCGTCAGGGCCAGCCGCCTTATGAGCCATGGTCTTCCTCAGCTCACACTTCACCTGTTCAGATGTAATGAGAAGAGCAGGAGTAATGAGACTTGCAGGAATGGAGGTGGGTGGTGCTGCCTTAGTAGGGAGAGAAGTAGTTTTAGAGAAAAGCGCTGAAGATGTTACGACACAAGAGGGAGAAGTGTGATGCAGTAGGTCAGTATTCTGAGGTGAGAAAGAGACGGGTGCAGGAGAGGTGTCAAATCTGTTGAAAAACAGATTCAACTCATTTGCCCACTCCCTATCTCCTGATTCAGGCCCCCTCCCACTTTCCTTGCTGTGGCCAGAGATGGTCTTTAGGCCTCTCCACACCTCTCTGGCATTGTTCTGTTGAAGACGCTCCTCCAGCTTCCTCCTATAGCAGTCCTTGCCCCTCCTAATTTCCACCCTAAGTTCCCTCTGAACCTTTTTCAGTTCATCTCTGTCACCTGATTTAAAAGCTTGCTTCTTTTTGTTCAGCAGAGCTTTAAGATCGGGGTTAACCCAGGGCTTATTATTGAAAAAACACCGTACCCTCCTTGTTGGCACAGTGTTCTCTACACAGAAATTAATATATTCTGTAACACAGTCAGTGATATTGTCAATGTCTCCCTCATGAGAGCCACACAGCAGTTCCCAGTCTGTAGACTCGAAACAGTCCTTTAGAGCCAGACTGGCCTCATCAGACCATTTCTTTACGTATCTCACGGTAGGTGGTTGTTTATTCACCATGGGTATGTAGTCAGAATGAAGATAGACCAGGTTGTGATCAGAGCGGCCGAGCGGAGGGAGAGGGGTGGAGCTGTATGCGTCCTTGAGGTTTGCATACAGCAAGTCCAATGTCTTATTTTCTCTAGTGTTACATTTTACATACTGTGTGAAATTTGGAAGAGTAGTGGCTAAGGAGGCGTGATTGAAGTCACCGGATATAATGAAAAGGGCTTGGGGATGTGCTGTCTGTAGCCGTGACATAATGGAGTGAATGAGCTCACAGGCTGCTGCAGCAATGGCCGATGGGGGAATGTAAACAGTTAACACTATAATATGTGAAAACTCCCAGGGAAGATAGTAAGGCCGAATGCTAACAGCTAACAGCTCAATATCTTTAGTGCAGTGCAACTCCTTCACATGCACATGCCCAGGATTACACCACTTGTTGTTTATATACAGTGCCAAACCCCCACCTCTCCTCTTACCACTGTCTTCAGCATTCCTGTCTGCTCTTATGTGCTGAAAGCCATCCAGTGCAATGATGGAGTCAGGTGTGTTGTTGTTCAGCCATGTTTCAGTGAAGCACATAATGCTGGCTTGTCGATACTCCCACTGAAGCTTTGTAAGTGCCGCAAGCTCATCCGTTTTATTAGAGAGTGATCTTAAGTTCCCCACAATAATAGAAGGTACTGTGGGTTTGTACCTGCGTTTCTTCTCACGACACTTCACTCCAGCTCTACATCCACGCTTCCTTCTCCTAACCTCCTTGGGGATCTGTGGAGTCTCACATGGTAGTGTCCTCATGTCACTCAGTGCCAGCAGCTGTTTCCGGGTGTAAACAATGGAGTCTTGGCTCAGTGGATCGCCACAAACTCCATAAAAATGACCAAAAAGCAAAAAAAGGCAGAAAGCTGACTTAAAATGTTGCACATTCATGTGCAGAACAAAACTAGTGGTGAAAAAGAGATGAAAATACACTAAAAACAACCAAACACACACATTAAAATACAGAGCTGCTGCAACAGGCTGCCACTCGGGCGGCGTCATCTTTGATGGCCTGTGCAATAAGAGGACAGGCCATCTTTGTTTTTTGTGTTATTTTTGTGTTATTATACTTTATAGAATAAAACAACAATGTTCATTTTACTGAAACATAGACCTATAAATAGCAAAATCAGAGAAACTGATTCAGAAACTGAAGTATTTTCCACAGCTGTATATATATTTCCCAAACTACAATTAGTTAAAACATGTTGTCTTTAAAAAGTTATGAATTATCTGTTATGCTATTCTATTATTATTATGTCAGTGGCAATTAAATGGTTTTAAAATGACAGTAATATTGTTTATCACAATAATTTTTGAGAAAATATATTTTCCACAAAAAAAAAATCTTATCATGACATATTTTTGAAACCTTTCCTCCTCTTTCCTGCTAATTTCAGTCCTAGCCAACTCCTACTGTAGCAGATCTCTGCATCAGATGGTCAACTTCCTTTCCCATCAGAATGCAGCCAATTGTACTCCTGAATTTCTGGCCAAGGACAGGCCAGTGTCCAAATTACCTGGAATACATTAACACTAGGAATGATTTCACTGTTCATTTACACGATAAAACCTTTTATTAATCCAACCGTGATAAAGCAACAAAATCTGTGACCATTATATACTGTATAGTGTCAGTCAAGTAACTGACACATCTGATTAAATGTGTATTATGATTTTAAAGATACATTCGACTGAAGGTTTATGTCTGACTGACTGATTTGAGTTGCTGATACTAACAGTAAATAATAAGTAGTGAAGTAGATGTGATCATGTGCAGGATTGTTAATCTGTACTATGTTATGCACAGGAATTAAGCCTAGACATTCATTCCTTGTCTAGGAAACCAAAACCCTAAATGAATAATTGTCTACTGCACTCAGATGCAGTATCGTGCATAAGGATCAGTATAACATTCTCTCTATGTACTGTTTGAAAAGCATCCCAGGATGGTCCACATTAAGCTGCTTGGAGGAACACCAAGTCTGTGTAAAGCTGCATCAAGGCACAGGAGGTGCCAGTTGGAAGATTCAAAATTCTGATTTATCAAATGTGTTTTAGGGCCTCTGCAGAACTCTGCACATTCCATATTATATCAATTTAACCTTCATGTTATTGTTGTGCAGCTTTCATGTTTACGAAACAAAATGTTGCTTCAACACTTTTTGAACAAAATAATATTTTAATAAATAAAAAAATCCTTCTGGAAACAAGAGTATTAAAAGTGTTTATCCTGCTTTAGTTGGACTAAGTGAATTTTCTGTTAAATTCTGACAATTTGATTGCATTTAGCAAAAAGAGCATTAATGAGGTCAGGATGTTGGATGACTCCCACCTCACAGGATTTATACTCAAATTTATATTTGTTTTTTTTACGCTTTATTGAAAAAAATACATATTACATGAAAACAAATCATCAAAACATCAAACTCAAACTTTACCACTTCTAAATCTAAATGAACATACAATTTCTCATTATTTTAGTTTAAATTATTGAAATTTTAAGGAGTCCGATAGCATCTGATGTTTAAACATAATGTTCATAATTTTTTTTAGGAAGATAAAAAAAAAAAAAGTTTGGAACAAAATGTTGATCAATTGTCATTCTTGTTCTTGTTTTCCACATGTTATACTTAACAAGGCATAAGATTAAGATAGTAAATTACAGGGTACAGTACTATCAATTATACCACCCTGCTTGATTGGCTGAGAGGCGTTTTATGAGTGACATTATCAGCCGGTAATGCACTGTAACCGTAGCTCTTCACGTATTACTCCGCCACATACAGGTAACCTAGCAACAATGCAGCGCTTACAAGCCACACAGTGCAGCTACAAGCAGAGCAGCTGCATACAGAGCAGCAATGGAACTGTTTTAACTTGCGGAGTTTTTATAACCAAACAGATCATACTTTCTTGTACTCTTTAACTCAAAATCTTTCAATAAACAGCGATAATGGAATGCTATAACGTTATAGCACTCCCTCTCATGTATTTTTGCTTAAATATTCCATAAACAATAGAATTTGAAAACATATCTACTTTTAGCCCAAAGTCCTTCATCAATTTCCATCCTTCACATGTTCTGTAACACTTCATGATCCAAATCTAAATCTTCAATGCAATTTGGCATAGAACATTTGACAGTTTTATTAAAAACAACTCAATTTAACAACAGCTCTCACAGGTAATCTTCTAACTGTGATTAGCCAGGAGTTATCCCTCATCTTTTCAGTCAGTTATTTAAAAAAAATAATTTATTTTCATCACTAGAAATAAGCTTAAAATGAAATTCATTCCCATAAGCTTCATTACATATTTGATTAACAAAATATTTATTTGAAGAATTTAACCAATAATTTATCTATGTTACAAAACTCAAAACAGTTCATGAAATCACTTTATAATAATTTGTAGTAAGGAATGTTGCTTTTATACCCCTCTAGTACACACCTGGCATTAGGCTTGCTGCTAATAGGTCCATGGTTATGTGCTCTAGAGAGTCTTATTCCATTGGCAATACTTCTCTACAGGGGCTAGATTAGCTGTATGTTGTGTGCACATTCATGACAAAAGGATGTTGACAAACATTTGGACATTGTGCTACAGTCTTACATACGCTTTTTTCCATTTTTATATTCCATGAAACGATAAACAAATATGATAACCCCATCCAACCCCCATCATGGTAGTGTAAATTTGAAGAATGTTTTATGTTTGCATATTTTCTATATCATTCACTTAGCACTAACAGTAAATTCCCCAGAGGAGTCTGAGTCATCTGAGCCATCAAATATACAGATTCTTAAAAAAAATCTCTGCCAAACCTTCATCGACTTGTATTTCCCATGATATGTTTCTCCACAATCTAATATTTCTTTCGATCTGTTTTCAACACCTGCTGCTATTCCCCAGATCTCCCTGCTGTCCTTGCTTTCCTGTCCTTGTCACTATAATTCCCTTCCATAGGGAGAGAGATTACCTTCCCTATACATGTTGCTTCTCCTGTATATGCAGCATGTTCTGCCCATCCTTAACCCTTTAATGCAAAAGAGAAACAAAAAATGATCTATTTCCAGACCACTCTTCTCTTTTACAAACATTATATCTCAATACATTTCTTGCATTTAGATACTGTGGCATGTAGGACTGGGAGGTTAATCAAATGAATATGATTAATCTAATTACTGTTTTGCTATACTGAACCACACCTACGTGATGCGGGGGCGGGCGTGAACTGTGATTATGTTGCTTGGGGTACACCCCCCCCGACAGCTGGTTGAGTAATAAAGATGAGGAATGACAGTGTTGATGGGGTGGAGACGGGTACGAGGTCAAAGGTTACGAAGGTGAGGAACGACTGGGAGTTATATATGGGACTAAGGAGAGGAGCTCAGAAATTGAGGTGTGGTTCATATCCCAAAATTTTGTTGATTCTTAACAACACTTTAATGCGATTTTCAAAATGGAGTAATCGAGATTGTACATCATTACATATAGAAGCTGCAGACAGACAAATATAGATAGAGGTTATGTTTGCACTGTGTTTAATTGTGTTAAAAAAAACTGTGTGTAAGGTGGAAGGGGGCTGCTTACTATTCGTTAAAAAAGCAGTGTTATATAAAAATCACAGCTCCGGAAAAAAATTAAGAGACCACTTACGTTTCGGATTCTAATCTGATTTGTGAACATTGCTGTTTTATTATATAAACTACAAACAACATTTCTCCCAAATTCCAAATAAAAATATTGTCATTTAGAGCATTTATTTGCAGAAAATGAGAAATGACTGAAAAAAAAAACAAAAAAAGATGCAGAGCTTTTAGACCTTAAATAATGCAAAGAAAACAAAGTTTTAAGAGTTCAGAAATCAATATTTGGTGGAAAAACCCTGGTTTTTAATCACAGTTATAATGCATTCTGGCATGTTCTCCTCTACCAGTCTTACACACTGCTTTTGGATAACTTTATGCCACTTCTAGTGTTTCAACAACTTACCAAGGTAAATTAGATTAAGTCAGACCAATATGGCATACTAATAACAAATAAACTTGCTTAACCACTCTCTAAAATCTCAGAACAGAAAACCCATCCTCTTTGCGTTGAGTCTTCAAAATAAATTACCTCCAGTCTATCTGCAGTTGTTTCTGCACTGTTTTCATTAAGAGGTGCATTGAAATGAGAACAAGAACAATGACAGAGTGTTTCTGGCCAGAAATATGTCAACTGCACAGATGAAGTCTTCTAGGATGACAGGTTAACTCTGTTACCTGGTCTTTAAGATGGATGTGTTGAACTTAACACATTATGATGATTAATGATGCATGCGTTTCACATTTAAATACTGATTCAGGCTATGTTGAGGATTTTACACCTTTTAGCCTTTCTTTATCTATATGCACAGCAAAAATTTAAATAGTTTTACTTATAATAATTGTTTTAATTATACTAGGGGCATTGTTTTTGTTATGACATGAGGGCCAAATGTTTAAGTTGAGTTAAAGAGTTTAAGTTAAAAGGCTAAAACTAATGTTGTGCTTTTGCCAATGATAAAGCTAGTGTATGTATCTAAATGTGCCCATGAAAAATGCACAAGGTTAACTTGACTGGCAGAAATGCCTAGCTAAATTATGCATGACACTTATTAATATTAATTTCAACCAATGTCCTGGTTCATTTATGCCTTTGGGTTTGGTCAATTTAACACATATGGAACCTTTCACAACAGCACATCGACGTGACGTCATTAAGGTTTTCGGGGCAAGCTCAGGCAAGGAGGCCAAAACTAAAGCCTAAATAGGTCACGCCTCGTTGCTGCTGTTACCAGGATATATTGATAAGTGCTGAGTGTCAGCAGCAACAAAAAGAAAATTTATCCTGCATCTAGTGTGTTTTCGCTATCTGGCATCCACAATTCACACAGTCAGGGGAGCTGAAAAGAGCTCAGGCGCTCTCTGGCACCCTCTGAATGCCTGCTCCCGAGGTCCATTCATCTGGTGTGTACAAGGCCCAGACACTGCTCATCACTAGCCTGCCTGCACCAAGGTCTGCTGCTTATTTTTCATTTTGCTCTTTTGGAAGATATAGGCCAGCAGGAAGGGCTCCTCAAGCTTTTAGACAGCCTAAGAATAGAAACGGCGAGAATGCGGCTTTGTAGCTCATTTTATTGACTCCTTAAAAACTGACCTCCACAGACCTTGGGCTATAAGATTTCTAATATTTCTCGGCGCTGTCTGCTGAGTGAGAAGCCGTAAAGTGCACAGCCTTGGCTCTGAGTGGACGGGAATACGAGAGGCGAGGAAATGGGGGAAGTGAACGGACTGCAAACGGCCACTAATTCGACCACAATGCACGGGAATTTCATACGTACATACATCACTGTTAAAGATGTGGGTAATGCAGAAAATGGAAATGTCATTTAATGGTAGCTGGTACTCGCGTGGTGCCGTGTGAAGTACAGCTAACCTCAATTTGACAGTAATTACTTTGCGGCAAATACCCCAGTTACCGTGGCAGTTCTATTTAATTATTGATTCCAGATATATATATATGTATGGATGTATGTGCGATATCAGCCCATGCAGCTGAATGCAGGTTTACAGTGAAGCAGGGGTAGAGAGCTGGCAACTCTGAGTCATCCTGCATCTGTTCTGGGATCAATTCCAAATCAATGTGGTTCATTTCCCGTGTATGTGGTTCAGGAACAGGAGCAGAATGGGCTCATCTGAAATACCACTGACCTGAGGAACAGTAGACCCGGGTCTGGCAGAAAAACAAGACTGCAAACTATAAACACTGAGGTTATCTGCAAAAAAATACAGATTAACATATCCCAAATCAATTCTTACCCAGTCTAATCTTAGAACATGCGAAAGAAAGTGGTCTCAGTCCAGTCCTAAGCTTAGGAAAACTGCAGTGGTTAAAATTAGTGGTGAGAATGCAATCTGACCTTGATCTGACCCAACTATCAAATGTACTCATGTTCAAGATAAACAGCTGTTCAGGTGCAGTTTAACCTGATATATTACTTAGATTAATAATAACTACAACAGCTACTGAATGAACAAATGTCATCTCTACCCCTGTTCCATGCTAAATTGCACTAAAATACATGCTAGTCCAATGCTAGTTTTTCTGTATTTACTTTCTTGCCCCGCCCACGACAGGTCTGACCAATTAGAGGAGATAATGCACTCACATGGTTTGTTGTGATGCATTTTGTTGCACTTGCTGTTTTTGAATCTAGAGTAAGAACTCCAAGTTAACAAACTCATTAAGTGATTCAGACCAGAGAAACAAAGTACAGGTCTAAAATCACTTTAAGAAATTTAGGAAAGTATAAACGTAATTGTATCAAACCAAAAGTTTCCCAGATCTGTGTGAAAATGGCTTTTCCAAACCCTGTTAGCAAGCAGTCAGCCTTTAATCTAATCTTCATCCAGATTCATCTTTGTTATTGTCTCTTGGTAGCGTAATTTAATTCTATCAATATATTTGTGTGTGAAGCTCCTGTGATGTACACACACAAGTCTCTGGAGAACGTGTTTACAATGTGATTTACACTGACTAGAAAAGTACTGATAGCCACCAGAGCTTAAGGCCTCTATGTTGTTGCAGTATGATGTGTATCTTTGCCCATCTTCCTGCTAAAATGTTGCGTATGCTCAGAGCTGAAAAAGCTCTGTATGCACAAAAAATCCAGATATGTTAAAAAGTATGTAAGCAAAATCCCACACACACTCTCTTAATACATCGCAATCAACTTCAAACTTACGGCCCAACACTCTGCCTTGTCCCCTCCCTCAATTAGGAAAATCATAATATGCTAACTTGTATAAATTGGCCTTTGAATACTCTTATTAGGCAAATGGTGAAGAAAATGAACTTACTGAATGTTTTGCTGTTAGAGGTAAAGGGCAATTTTTTTTTATTTAGCTTTCTGTTCTCTGGGATGAAGAAAAAGGCTGACCAGCCACTCAATAAAAGAACTGCTTATTAAATTAATGCTCTAAAAGGATTCTTACCTTTTTATATTGTAGCTATGATGGGTTAGGCTGGGTTAGGTTGAGCACATACTGGTCCTGGCTCAATGGCACAGCATGCCTGTGCACAACACTCTCTACAAAACTGGACCCAACTCAGCACACACCTAGCTCTTGGAAATATGAAACGATTTATAAGCCAGGCAACATCTTAGGCCAGAAAATCATAATGGTCATGAAAAATGTGCTCTCAATGAATTCAGCCATTGACAGTATCTTCCAGTAATGCCAAACCTGCCATCTCCAACTTACAGATCAATCACTGCAACTTTTGCACACACTTTTATAATCTAGCCTAAGTGAATAAACATTGATATATGATTATTTCAGTAAGCCAATGAAATTTTCTGAGCTACTGAATTATACTTACCAACAATGGATTACTACAATGGGTGTGTGAAAAATATCTTATCATCATTTTTACATTTCTGTCACAATCTTAAGACAGAAAGAGAAAAACTGGAAGTGCACACTTGAGCCTGCTGCTGCAGACTGAAACAAAAGGTAAAGGGATTAAATATAGAAACAGTTAATCCACTATACAATAAAACCTAACAGTGCATGTGTTCTGAAAGTGCTGAGCATCTATAATTGAATCACATTCCCATATACAGCATGCCTGCAGTTGATGATGAAACTGAAGAATGGACATGCAAGTTTAATAATTGATTATTTCAGAAATTCTGTTGGATCACAAGCTCAAATGTGATCTGTGTTTTATGTGCCGCCCATAAAAATACACAATTTGAACAAAAGTATTGGGACAACATCTTATTCCCTGTTTTTTTTTTTTTTTTTTTTTTTTTTTCATGAAATGCATACTTTTTCCTGTTTTTCTTCTCAATTTTTTGGTTTGGAGTAACTGTCTGTAACTGTCCAGGGAATGCTTTCTAGTAGATTGCATGGAGGATTGGATTGCACTCAGCCACAAGTACTTGTAAGGTCACAATGTTGGATGATTACCAGCCTACCTAATCGCCTAATCCACACTTTATCCTAAAAGTTTTGGATGGCACAAAATCATTACAGAGAACACAGTTCCACTGCTCCACAGATTAATGCTTTAGAATTTATACTTCCCTAGAAGCTGTGTGAGTTTGTGTGTGTGCACTTTCACATCTCTGTCAGCAATAAGTGAAAACCTAGAAGCTAAATGCACTACGGCTGCTACTAATGATTATTTTGATAGTCGACTAATCTGTTGATTATTTTTCCGATTAGTCGATTAGTTAACGATTATTTCTGTCATGAACTCCATCTTCTTGCAGTGGGTATGGTTCCTGTTTTTAGCTTTCTCTATTGCTTCAAAATGACAGAAACAGCTGATTGTGTATTTTGTTTAGTGCTACAAAGTAACATTTAGTCGACAACGAACATTTGGAGTCAACAAATTTTATACTCAATATTGCTAATTATATAAAACAATCATTCAAAACATTCAAACTTTTTTGGGTTCGAATCCCGGTCATGCAGCTTGCCATCAGCTGCCGGAGTCAGAGAGAGCACAGGACTTGCTCTCTCTGGGTGGGTAGATGGCGCTCTCTCCCCACATCACTCCAAAGGTGATGTCGATCAGCACAAGGCTTCTGTGAGCTACTCTATAGAAGCTAAGTCACTGCGCTTTCCCTTAGAGCACGCTATTCCTGGCTATTCAGTAATGCTACATCAGCAGCAGTTAGAAAAGAGGAGGTGGCTGGCTTTACGTGTATCGGAGTAGGCAGGTTCTAGTCCTCACCCTCCTGGAGTTAGGGCATTGCTAGTGATAAAGGGAGTGTAGCTAAGTGGGTGGGACAATTAGTATAGCTTAACTTGGGGAGAAAAGATGGATAAAAATAAAATTATTGTGAAATAAGAAATTGTGAGTTAGCTTTAAACGACAATCAGTCTCAACAGCGACCTTCTGACTCACATCTAGCTCCCCTCTCCTGTCAGACGTGCTGTCAAATGCCTCATCACTGCGACACATTAATCGCACTGGCCATCTGCTGTGAAAGCGCTGTCCTATAGCACTGACTGTGACAGGTATGAAGTGAGGCTGCCCGGCGCAGGGCTGTCACCATGGTGTCCACTGACTCACGGCGGCTCTTCGCTGGTTGTTGTGCCACATGGAGGAGTTCATTAGACTTGCTAAGCACACCGGCGCTCGCATTAACATGGGTTGCGCAAAGGCAGAGTTATAGAGCGAGATTAAGGAAATCAGTACAGGCAAGGCCAGAGGACACTGCAGAGAACCTTGAGTGTTTAAAGCAACAGTAGATAAGACACATCAACTTAATGAGCCACATGAGAAACACATACAGACTGCATAATAGCTGACAAACAATTAATAGTGCGGCATGAAAGTAGCGCCTAAACTAGTCACTTTAGCCCTTTGTCACCTTGAAATAATTAAATCTGTTCTAATGAGGGATATAAAGAATAGAGTCTAGTTGGATAGACCACATAATACAGACCAGATTTGATTTGTACCTTTAGTGCAGTTCGATTGAGCAGGTGTGATCAAAACTGTATGGATCAAAACTGTAACGAGACCAGCGAGAGGAGGTGGTCTCGGTTCGGTCCCACATAAACTCTGGAGTGATTCGCTTGTGGTTTGTGACCCAGCGCTCAATATACTTCTTTTATTTAAGCTAAACTGCTGATAAGGTGCAGTTTAACCTGATATATTAGCCAGATAATGCTAATTACCACAGCTATGAACAAACTCTTTCTCTGTTTCATGCTGTTTGCACACGCTGTCTTTGCTGCGTTCACTGCTCAGAGCGCGTGCATGGAACAAACACAGCGTTGGTTCATAGCTGTGGTAATTAGAGTTAGTATTAAATCAGCTTTAAACTGCACAGATATACGTGCTGGAACACAGAATCTTCTCTTTATATTTACTTTCTTGCTGCTGTGTCAGACAGCTCTGACCAATCAGAGGTGACAATGTGCTTTTATGTTTATGCCTGTGTGAAACCAAACCAAACAGAGGGAGAAAATGCTTCAAATAAATAAACTCATCAATTGATCCAGACCAAAGACTACAGGTGTGAAAACACCCTAAAAGTATTCAAAGTCTGAACCAAACAGAAGCTTTAAAATATCCCCTTTTTCAATTAAATCGAATTACAGTGTGTAATGATCAGATTATAAAGCGTAAAAGCCTTATTTTTGGGCTTTAACACTTCCACAAAAATAAATGCCTATGGATACAATCAAACAAACTGTGAGTAAGCTATTAAGATTCCTAATCGCCCAACAGAAAGTGATGTATTATGGAGAAACACACAATTTTATTCATTTAAAACTGTAAAATTGTCTATGTAACAATATGGTGCTTTGTGTTGAACAATAAAGTTCAACATAAAGCTAACCATTCAAATCCTTTTTATTACTCCATACAGCTCATTCAGATCATTTCAACAAAGCCTTTTCTCAGTTTGACCTGCTGTTCTGAACCACTGCAACACCATCAACCTACAGTTCCAGCCTGCATGGCCCAGGCTGATGAAGTGCAGAGTCCACTGATCACTTGGTTAAGGGACAAGTAATAGAGGTGAGTGAGAATCTTCAATTGCCTGGAGGCTTCTTGAAGCCTGATCTGTAACAGCGTCACTCTGGTCCAGGGCCTGGAGAAACACACCCCGGGAAAGCAATCGCTCAAAGTAGAGCTAATCATCCCTTCATTCTGCTCTTCTGTTTGTTCAGAGCAAAGAAACTGAAACTCACAGTACTGATAAAAGCTCTCAGAATACAGCCAATCTCAGAGTTTAATACAGGCTAAAGTTTAATCTGAGTTTAATCTGAGTTCCATCTGAGTGAAGATCATGCACTGGACAGAAACAAATTATGAAATGTGATTTTCTGGGAATCTCTAAGTTACAATTTGTTCTGATTTGATTCGATATTGATATATTTAGTTATATTTCACATACAGTTTTGTGCAGATCTGAAAGAGATTCTAAGAGAACTAATATAGAACATTCTCATACACTTCCACACAACTTCAGTGTCATTGTTTCTTCATTTATATTGATTCTCCTTTACTTTTAATGTAACTGAATTGTAAGGTGAAACGGAAAATCTGCAAAACACAAGTGAGATATAAATTTACTAAAAGGAGAAACATCTTGTTTAACAAGTCTAGGAGGCTTTTCTAACACTGAGTGAAAGAAAAACTTTTGAAAAACTTGTTTGATACAAATACACATAACATTACACCCCTACTGGCAATCCAATGTTTCACCACCAACATGTGGATTCGGAATAGATAGATTCAGAATGCCTCGTATGAGATATGTTTGATTGATGTTTTTAATCACAAACTCTGCTGCTCTTTGTTTACGAATAAGGATTATAACTTTCCCCAATTCAAAATCCTCAGTGCTGCTCCTTCTGCACTTGACTTCTCATAAACACGTTTATGTCTTAACTTAATGATCATCACTGCTCATGAAATATCATCAGGGGAACAAGTAGCGAAACCATCACAGTACAAACCACGCAATTTCTGATAATAGATCCACTATGTTTCCAAAAAAAAAAAGCAAAATATAATAAAAAAGATTGAATGCAGTTTTACCAAATGTGTTTTTTTTAAATAAGCCCTGTAGTTTTGCAAAGCATAGGCAGAAAGAAATGCTTCAATTTAAGTCAGACTAAATCAAGCATGTGCAATATATTTTAATGCAAAAAATGTTTAGGCCTAAAAAAGTTTTTTAAACCCATTTAAACGACTAACTGGTCTTTTTGGCTCAAAATAAAAGTCTAATTTTCCATTTATCTTGGGTCTTGGAAAAAAAAATACGCTTACACCAATCAAATACCACAGTATAGCACAGTTTATCCTAACCAAGTCTAGTATAAATATTAGCATTTGTATTTAGCATCAATATTGCAGGCTCAGTTTTTTTTTTTTGCCAGTTTTGCCATTTTGCCAGTGTTAATCCAACACTGCATGTTGTCCGAGGGCAAAGTAATGTAGAGGTCTAATGTGTGGAAAATATAAACCTGTACTATATGAAAGTCCTTTCATATAAACAAGGGCAAGTGATGCTACCCAAATGATATAGAGCATTATAATTCCACTATGCTTATGTTGACACACCAGATTGATACTTCTCCCTATTAAAAGGTAACAGACAATATAATGGTCATTTGAAACAAAATATTGGATCAGGACATCCTTAGTCTCTGCAAGACTAAAACGTTGAAGAAGGACTAAGGACAAGGTAAATGGTCTTCCAAATTGGAAAGAAAAAGGGCTAAAAAAAAGAGAAAAGTAAATTATTAAATGCTAGACTGAGTTAATTCATTACTTTTCCTAAAAAATTGAGTATGTGTCCACTATATAGCTATATAACAAGCTTTGATAGGTTGATGTCTTCAGGCTTTATCATGGTGGCAGTACTCTGATGAAGGATTAGAGTGGTAATAGAAATACAATAATTAAATCTCCAGAACAGGAATTATGGCCTTTTTTCCAAGGCATTCTTATTACTGTAATCATATCAAGTTTTTTTATGGATTTTTCTCATCAATGCAACAGTGTGTCTAAATGGAATAAGATCAGAAGTCTGCCAGTAGTCACTTTTCCTAGCTTTGTAAACATGCTATATTCCCAAACAACACATCACTGGCTGTTCCGAGTTTACAGTAAGTTAACAAATGTTCACTGTCATGCCTGACAGCATAATAACAAACGCTTCTCTTACTGATAATGCATCAATACTCATTCAGCACATCCTCAAATGGAAGAGCAGAGCCATCCATCATCAGAGAAATGAATTCATCCATATAGATTCCTGTGGTGTAGCTCGCTCTTCTGCTATTTATAGAGACCTCACTCTCCTTGAAATTGACAGTGTGTTAATGTATTCCCTGCTGTTAGTACCTGAAGCCTGCAAGCCATATCTCCGCACTGGGCCTCATGGGTGATCGGATAATGGTTCGTCCTAATGCAGTTTTTTGCCCCTTGATGGTGTTTTTATAGCCATTGTTCAAGACATTGGTTTGATGCACCACATCATCTGAGGAATCCAGACAGTCTCTTCCATTAAACAAGAACTCGGTTTGCTTCCATTAGCAGTTGAATTTCGGATATATTTATTTTTGTTATGGATAGGCTTGTGTACATTACATTACACACTTGGCTTGTGAGAGAATGCCAAACTTAGTATGCAGAATAAATCAATATCAGGTAGGTGCCATACAGATTCTACCTTGGCAACTGACACTGAAACTTTTTCTATTTTCTTATAAGCTTCAAAGATGGGCATACACCAAATACTTTAAACTATGATTGTTCTCTCTATCTCTTTCTTTGTCATTTGTTCTCATTGATTTAATTGTTCAGACATACATTTAATACTACAGAAAAACAGGAAACAAACTACAAACAAATAGTCTTGGCTATGGGTTGAGAATCACAGAACCCACAGGTTATTAAGACAAAATTTTTTTCCATAGACTTAACCAAATCAAAGGTGAAACATAGAATCACCATTAAAGAGTGGATCCCTTCATCCATTATTAAATATACTGAATTTCAAGGGTCATATCTTTTTACCTAAAGCATCAGTGTCATATCTAGATTGGCAAACTTTCAAACGTAGTAAAAAGAAAAGCTTCTTCAAAGTCATATATTTTTGGGGCTTTCTGTGCCTCAATTTATTAATAAACCTGTTTTTATAAATCTTTAATTGACAAACAAATTGTGTATGCAAAGGAATGATAACTTGTATTGAAAGCTATGTAGGTGACAACCCTCCTATTTTCTCCCTCCACCTGCCCCCCCTCCCACCCTAATCTCTGCTGATTTCAGTGTGGAAATTTGTTATTGATTGTAGAGTGTGATGTGGTATTGCATCTGAATGATGTAGGGGCATTTCTGTTCTCTGAGTTTGACATAACAGGCCACTTCCCCGTCTGCAATTTTGCAGTTTTGCTCCCTATCCATCCCCCGTTGATGAAAAATATCTGAACTGTAAACAGGCTTTTAACACACACATGGCTGAAGATACTGCTATTAATATAAGTGGTTTGTGAATTGTTCTATATGGAACCTTTAAAAAAGGTGTTATAAAGCACAAATCTTTACAAAAATGCCCAAGAAAAAGTGGCAGCAATTTGTGCAAGCCTACTCTACCAGAATACACATTACAACTAGAGTAGAATTGCACTCTATACTGGTACTACATGAGGACTGGGGTGACTCTGCAACATAATAAACACTGAATGAATTAGTTATTAGATTAATTAACTGACTAAAAAATAATGGTTAGATGAATCGAGAAAATAACTGTTAGATACAGCCCTATTCTATGAAAAAACATTTTTGGGGCTCCAAGTAGTCCAGTGGACTAAGAGTTGCTACTATGATCGGAGATTGCTGGTTCAAATCATGTTATGCAGATTGCCATCAGCTACCGGAGTCCCGAGAGAGCACAACTGGCACTGCTCTCTCTGGGTGAGTAGACAGCGTTCTCTCCCCTCATCACTCCAAAGGTTTTTGTCAATCAGCACAAGGCATCTGTGAGCTGATGTATCGGAACCGAGTCAATGCGCTTTCCTCCGAGTGTGCTGTGATGCTACTCTGCAATGCTGCATCAGCAGCAGTATGAAAAGAGGCAGTGGTTGACACATGTATCAGAAAAGGCATGTGCTAGTCTTCACTCTCCTGGTGTTGCGGCATCAGTAGTGACAGGTGGAGTCCTAATGAGTGGGTTGGGTAATTGGCCATGTACATTTTAAAAAAAATAAATAAAATCATCTTTGATATTATCGTTTATTGTTATTACTGTTGCAAACTTATCAAGTTTTTTTATTTATTTATCCAACTTCAGCTCAGTCATTGCAGTTGATGCATTTTGCACAGAAAGCTGCATGTGAAAAGCTGCAGCACAGCTTTATCTGTTTAGTGTTTGTGTTTAAATACAACCAGAGTAAGACAAAAGATCCAGCATCGTGCTGAAGCCAGATAGCCTATCAGGTTTAATTGGTATATGGATTATAAGCATTAAAACAAAACGCTGATTACACAACACCCATGCTTCCCTTTTGTGCATTGTAAATCTTATTTGATGCTTAAAATGTCCAACTTGATCACAATGCAATCTTTTAACAATTCCCAGTACTGCCATCAATACACTCCTGCCTATTATACATCCAATAAAACAAGAACATAATAAACCCTGAGCATTAAGACAGATGCCCAGGAGTGTGTTTGTGGGCAGGCACAGCGCAGAACATGACATGATACGGTTGCAGTACGTGCCTGGAGTGTCTGAATTTCATTTTCAGTGTTTTAAGGCTGTAGCTAATCATGCAAACTGTGCATAAAACAGCCTACTAACGGCTCTGTGCTTGTGAGCTGCAGGCTTTAAAAAGTGCAGTGAAATAGCCAAGCTGTCAGCAAGATCACGACGTCCTCTTCTCGTATCTTGCTCTGCAAATTAGAGTATGCTTATGTTCTGCTGCTAAATGTTCTTTTGGCGCCAGCTTGATCTTGTGCTCTGCTGTTGACAACAAATGCTTTTAGACACTACTGCTAATGTACACGTTTTTAGAGGCAGAGAATGATAAATACAAAAATGGCCAATGCTAAAAATGCTAATTAGATTTGAGCAAGCAGATGAATATATCTGAATACATAATTGTCCTCAATTGTCCTCACAATATTTTTATTTCATTTAAGACCATATACTGATATAATGACGATATAAGGTAATTAAAGTGCAATTACACATTTTTACAAGACTATGAGCATTTAAGTTTAATAGGAGATGTATACGCTTTCTTCATCTAGCAGAGACGGCTCTGTATATAAGTTACTATGATATAAACATTTATGCCAGATGTAATGATAATATAATAGCATAATATTATAAATGCACTCTTTAACAAAGGAACAGAATAGACACTGGAATTGGAATATATATATATATATATATATATATATATATATATATATATATACATTTTTTTTGTATGTATTATAATATCTTAGGGTAGTTTTGATGCTTCTTAAAATTAGAATATTACAATGTTCTGAGTTTAATTTACATTTATTTAATTTTTAACCATTTTATCCCAATTTAGCTAGGCCAAGTGTCCCACCTATTTAGCTGTTATTCAGCTGTATATCCCCCATCACTGGTGATTTCACACCTCAAGGAGGGTGAAGACTAGCACATGCCTCCCCCGATACATGTGAAGTCAGCCACCTCCTCTTTTTGAGCTGCTGCTGATGCAGCATTGCAGAGTAGCATCACAGTGCGCTCGGAGGAAAGCGCAGCGACTCGGTTCCGATACATCAGCTCACAGATGTCTTGTGCTGATCGACATCACCCTTTGGAGTAATGTGGGGAGAGAGCACCATCTACCCACCTAGAGAGAGCAAGGCCAATTGTGCTCTTTCAGGGCTCCAGCAGCTGATGGGATTCGAACCAGCAATCTCAAACACACTCACAACAGACAAACTTGGCCACATGGCGAAATGCGAGATTACAAGCATACTAGGAGATTACGGAATACGCGTACATGTTTCCAGATCTGCTATCCATAGTAAATAAAGCATAAAATAAACACTGTTTTAAAACGAAATCTGCATACTGGCTCATTCATGTTAATAGACTTTTTTGTTCTAAGTGATACATAATGGGAAATACTGGGGTAAGAATAAACATTTTGGGATCATGTGTAAAATATTGTACGATAAATCGATAACAGAATTATCGTGACAGGCCTACATGTGACTGGAACAAAAAGATTCAGTGTTTAGAACATAAATAAATATCTTACCTCTAACTACAGCTTTCAGGGCAGAAGGCCAGCAGGATATGATTTGGCCAGAAGTTTAGAGTTTGAACATCACAGCAAAGGCAGGTGACAAAGTCCAGATACAGGAATGTCACACAAAGCCCCTTAATACGGTTAGAGGGAAGATACTGAGTGGAAAATCGAATTCTCTGCTGGAAAATGATCAGGGGTCCTTCAATCATACGGCTGAAACAGACTCTCGCTGCATCACAAATTGAACAAGAGCGTAGTTTAAAGCAACACCGTTCCACAAATTCTCCAAAGAGCCCTTTAGGATGAATCCCGTAAACAGTGGAAGTCGACTGCAGGGAGGCTTGTTACCTGCAGACCAAATATCCTCAAAGCACCAATCCTGACATTGAGGAAAGGTTGTAGCTGCTGTAAAACAGTTATTTTCCCCATTAACAGAGGTCACTGAACCCATTACCTCAGAGCATGTTCCCAAATCTCAGGAGGTTAGCTAATATTCAGCAGTGCTAATTGCACAATCCCAAATCTTTACAGTTTCTCAATCAACTGCAACATAATAAAAACCCTTATTTCCACACAAGAACACATACCCATTTCATAAAAACAGCACTGCACTAAACAACTTCTAGTGATAATGATCACTATTATCACTAAAATTCCCTCAAATTGTAAAATATCTTAATTAGATAGACTGATAAAAAAGATACACTGTTAAATTCAGAGCTTTGAGCTTATTACGACTTTTACAGTAGTTTGTGATTCTTTTGATACTCTCAGGATGCGTCACACCTTACACTGACATCACCCCCTCACACAGTCACATGACACTGTGCACAGCACTACCCGGAAGCCAATCACCAGAGTACTGATTTCACCTGTTCCCCTCGCTGTATATACACCTTCGCTCCGCACACTCCTCGCTATATATATTGTCTGGTTTACCCCACTTTACAAAGTGTTTCCATTGCCTGTTTGCTCTCTCATTTCCTGACTGTTTTTGTATTTTTTTAGCCTGATTCTCGCCTTTCCTCTGATTTTTCCTTGCCCATTTGCTGTCCTGTCCTGTCCAGATAGTAGGATGTATGTCATCTCACATCTTATAATTCCTTGTCTGCAGCCAATAATCAATCTTTGTGCTGGTTATGTCTTGGTTACACAAAGAATACATTTTGTCATATCTGCCAAATAACTTGTTAAGTAATTAATTCATTGAATTAATATAAATGTACTACTATTCTTGTTTATCTTAAATGTTCAAAGGAAACCCAGCAATTATTTACATGTTTATGAGGAAGGCTGCAACACTGACTATTTTGATATTCAAATAATCTATTTAGTATTGAAATATATAATGTATTATTCTGATTATAAGAATCTCTAACATAACTTTTATGTAGCTAACAGCTTTTATCTTAGCTTGAGGTTGTTTAGCTTGTTAACATTTGCTAACTAAAAATGACAATTAATACCTCATTTAAATATTCACATACAACTCCAAAATAATGGATATATGTAAGACTTTCAAAGTATTGTGTTGCAGATTTGTATATATTCGTGAATGTTATTTTAACGTGGTCTGTTTGGAATTAGTGACTTTTATTTTAACAAGGTATGTTCATTTGTATTATAGACATCTGCTTGTTAAATTTATTTGTGACTTTATTTTGAGTCATTATGTCATTGCATCCCAACTCCATGATTCACTAATGAATCAGTTAAAGGATTGATTAATTAGTTAATGCCTGCTGTGTCACTGATTTGCGTCTCAAAATGCTTGTTTTCATTCAGATTACTTAGTGGTTTACAGAGTTTTACAAAATATTGTCATGATAAGGGAGTAACTCCACATACTACAGGGTCAATATCCTGTTCAACTATGAGGTCAAATAAAGAGAAGTGAGATGAAGGTAATGAAAGGATGAGACAGAGAACAGACAGAGTGGGTGGTAAGGAGGGAAGGAGAGAAAGAGAAACTGTGCATGTAATTAGAAGGGAACAAAAGGCTTAGCCTTGTGATATATAACGAGAAAGGCAGTGGTGCTGATAAAAGCATTTAGTTTCTACTTAGTGGCCTTCCTCATTACTGGCTAGATTAACTCTGCTCTTTATCATCATTTTTTGTTACCTTTCCCTTAGAATCAGTTTAGTTTCTGTAGAAAAATACATCTAGGGCGGTATTTTAGTGATATATAGACAAGCCGCTAACTGTGCACTGTGCTGCTTGATTAAGGGCCTGTCAATGTGTCTTTGCTATTGTAACAACGGGAAAAGTATGTCTTGCTCTGCTTGAAATGCATAAAAGGTATGCAATAAATTCTCTTAATTAATTTTGGGTGTGTTTTGGCCGAACATGAAATAAACCAATAAGCGTATCACTTGCTATTTTCTGTAAGAGTCAGACTTTAGCAGATTTCTGTAGATATTTTAACGGCCCAGTACTTCTGCGTTTCTCAGCAGAGTAAACAGACCTGCACATGAGCAGCACATAGACTCACTTGCAGGATAAAAATGGCTCCCTATAAAAAGGCTCCTCTTCCCTCACCTTCTGACAAACATTCACAACTCCGCCACCCCAATATTTAAAATGTTTTGCTGACAGAGGGGTGAAATGTAAAACTGAGTGCAGTGCAGACTGTAAGGTGTGAGCATAACATGAGAAAATCACAGCACAGTGAGTGCTAAAATCCCTGCTAAACTGAATAAAGAAAACTTTTGAAAATAATGTGTCATTGACACTTTTCAGCTCTGTCTTAGTTTAGCAAGTACAATAAACACAGTCGGCTGACAAAGGAATTTATCTAATTGGTGCAACAAAATTCTACAAAGCCATTAGCTGTGTCATCTGGGTAACTGATTATATTTGGTTTCTTTAAACACACATCTTGTTCCTTTTCCCCTTTGTATTTAAGTGTTTAGATCCTGAGTCGAGTGAGGCAGTCAGGTTGGGCTGTCTTGTCAAGTTGGACTGTGGTGCTGGACCATGGTGTTGGACCATCACTGTGTCAGTGTCTGAGCTTTGGACATACTTTTGAATAAAGCTGTATCTTCCTGCACTGAAGGTCTCATAGACTTTTTTCTGTCATCAATAATGGAACGACTAAGCAGGTGTGTTAAAAAAATGAGAAAGTGTTTACAAAAACCTATTTAAAACCTTACCAATATCTATTACAATAACACCCCCTGTCTGTTGTCTTGTCCATATTTCTTTCTCTCTATATTGTTACAAATTTGTTAATCTGTATATGTGCATAATTAATAAAAAAAATAATAATAATAAATAGACAATAATGGAACGACTGGTACTATGAGGAAGATGAGATGACCATATGTCTTCATATTGTTATATGTTTATATATTCTAGTTGAAGACGGGGCCAACATCACAATATACGACATAGGGAACAAGCTTTGTGTGTGCATTTGCACATTTGTGAGGTGCTGAATGCATCAAATAAAAAAATTAAAAAATCAACATATAGTGTATGTGTCTCAGCAGCCCTAGGCGTGATTAAAAATGATAATTAGATCATACATAAAATAGTCTAATTATGTAATATTTGGTCATGGGTTGCCTAAATGTTGCCTACAACTACATTGATATAAAAAACATATTCAATATAAATAACTAAAAAGCTAAAAAAAAAAAAAAAGCGAATTGGTTTGTTTTACTTATTTTAAAGCACTGTTACTAAAGTCTCCACCTTTTAGTCAATGCAAAATATATCAGATAGTGTATGTAAGCAAAAAAATAATTACAAATGTTCTGTTCTGTTTGTAGCTGTAAAAACAACGTTGGGATGTTTTTTATTGTTCTCAGTATTTATGCTCAGCAGAATTCTCCCAGCAGGCCAGAGAGAGAGAGAGAGAGAGAGAGAAAGAGAGAGAGAGGAGGGAAGAGGAAAAAGCCTAATCCTGCAATCTTTATGGTGTAATGCATCTGTCATGGAGATCTATGGCAGTAATTTTCATTATGAAGCACTCAAGCAAGGCTGCCGATTGCTAGCTGGAGCAATGCCGCATAATCGTAACGGAGATGTGCCCCCAACGATTTCAGGAAACCAACCAGTGGTATGTCAGCGTCAAAAATGACAGCAGCTATTTGGCCTGGAGTAATTCGGACTGTCCCATCGATCTGTGATCTCGGGTGTTCTAAGGTGGGAAATCCTGCATCTCTGATTGTATCTGACTCTCTGGTGGTGTGAGACTGAGCATCAGTGAAACTGCAGTCCCCTGAGGGCAGGCTGGGATGTACTGCATGTCAGAGTGGAAGCAGAGCAATGTTCACTATTGACAATTACAACACCTGGAAACTCTGCACATACTTCTGTTAAAAGAATAATGGCGCTCAATGATCACTGGACTTAGAAAGGTATTAGTTTTATATAGTTCATATTCATTTAGCTGTTTATTTTATCATTGTTTAAATTAAATAGATTTTTTTTGCTTAAAAAAAATGCAAATCTACAATTTTAAAATATTATTGAACACAGAACATTGTTAACATCTAAGCAGATATAAAAACAAAGCACAATATTCAAACTTGTAAGGAGAATCTGAAATAGGGATGGACATAAAATGGTCCTACAATAATATCACAAAGTTTTAGGGTATTTTTGCAATAATGGAATTCTTGGCTACTTAAAAAAATCACTGTTTTTTTTTTATTAATTTCAATAATATCTTACTGCAATAAAAGTGTTAAAGTTGACTGTAGAGGCAAAAAAGCTGTAAAACTGTCTATTTTGTAAACATCAGTAACTTAACAAGACTATGATTTTGAAAAAATAAAAAATAATGTAACATAAAATCTATACAATGTAAATAAACTTAAATATTAGTGCATATACATTACCAGTCAAAAGTTTTAGAACATCCCCATTTTTCCCTTTATTTTCACAGTTTAAGCTGTGAATTTTAATTTGTATTGGTACAAAATCCAGTGTACAAAAGTTTGCTGTAAACTGCCAGCGCCTTTAAGGAACAAAAATAAATAAAAAATGAAACAAAAGTTTTTTTTAGTATTGTAAAAAAATACATTAGTATATTGTAAAAGCATACTGTAAACAACCTGTTATATATATTGTTTTAAAAAATAGGGGAATATTTTTTTGCTAACATTCCATTGGTTTACAGCTTACCACTAGTAAGTAGCAATGAAAATAAACTGAGTTTTGGAAATTGTTTTTAAAAATGACAATTTATGAAGCCTTTGTCTGTAGTGCACTCTTTACTACAGCACATTCACACTTTTATCATTATAACTAGAAAATGACACAGAAACTCAGATAACTCTGTAGCTATTAAAAGTAAAAGTATTTTCTTTAGAGAAATTACAGATGAAGTCAGAGAGAGGTGAGTAGTTTCCGACACCTTTAAAAGGAAGACGTCTGGCTGACCAACATGGCAACGCCTTTAGCTCTGCTTGACATTGGAAGTTTCAGTTTCAGCAGTAAAGAGAAGAATTAGAGGTCTGACAGGTGAAGTGCAGTAATAAACTAATTTCTAAGATGAGAACATAAAGCTCGTCTGGGTCATACAGCACTTCAACTGGACTAAGAAACTAAAAAATAGGGGTGTTGTCACATCTTGGCCTCGTCTCGTGTCTCTGTGTGTCTTCCCCACGTGACCTGTGCTCCCCTGTGTCTCCGTCACAGTACTTTTCCACCTGTTTCTCATTTGTAGCTCCGCCCCTTCCCCAGGTGTTTCCAATTCTAGTGTGTTTCATGTTACTATAAAAAGCACTCCTCTGCCACTTTGTCTCCGTCGGTCTTTGCACCTTCCTCTGTTCCAAGGCGCGCTCCTCACCGGCGGTTCCAGTGCTAGCTTCCCCTGTGGCTAAGGTGTTAGCATCTCCGGCACCTCTCAAGCTAGCTCCTCCCGCGGCCAAAACAAAAACGAGAAACAAGTAAACACTTAAACATAAAACAGGGAGATACATACAAGGAACTATGGAATAAACTAAATGACTGAAAATAACCAGAAACAAACGAGAGGAACCAGAGAACTAAACAAACAAACTAGAGATAATAATAATGATAAACAGACAGGGAATATATACAAGGAGCTAAACTAGGAATCAACACAAAGCAGGGGTATGTACAAGGAACTAGGGAACACGGAAATAAACAAGAAACTAGAGATAAACAAAGGACAAGGGCTAAAGCTAAGAAAACGAGGGCTAGGCTAGAAAACACGAGAAGACAAAAAAACAACAGAGGAAGGTGCAAAGACCGACGGAGACAAAGTGGCAGAGGAGTGCTTTTTATAGTAACATGAAACACACAAGAATTGGAAACACCTGGGGAAGGGGCGGAGCTACAAATGAGAAACAGGTGGAAAAGTACTGTGACGGGAGACACAGGGGAGCACAGGTCACGTGGGGAAGACACACAGAGACACGAGACGAGGCCAAGATGTGACAGGTGTACTAAAACTTTTGACCAGAAATGTATATAAATGGCAAACGATGCTTCTAAATAAGAACTCTTACAATAAGTAGCAAAACACAAAAATTCAGTGCATCCTAACATGAGTTTCATCATTTCAGGATACATCAGAGTGTATATCACCAAAAATCTAGTTACAATAAATCACATGCAAAATATCAAATCAGAGGCTAAATAGATATAATCAATCTTAATTAAAAAAACGTACCAAACCAATCAAATGTTGATTCAGGGGATGTTCATTTAATGGAAAACCACCATTAAAAACTCAGTGAGTAAATGATGTCTAGATGTCTTAAGCGCATGGATTTGTTATTCATTCAAGTGCATCCAAGTGGTGTTACTTTGCATTTAAATAGGTTCTGAAACAAGAGAATCATCCCACTAAAATTTTCTGTTCCTGACCATCACAGAGGGAGTTTTCTGAACACCCTGTACTTCCATACACTTTATTCTATCTATGACAAATGTTATGCATCCATAATACTTTCTAAAGCAATTTGGAGAGCTTTGACAGGGGGAGTAATGTAAGTGGATTAATAGAATCATTATCAGTGATTTCATTCTCATCTGAATTCACCAGGTGACTCAGTAAAACTGCACTTCCACTTCCTGCACTTTCTGCATTTAACCTTCCAGAACACAAACCCCAAAAATACAGTAAACCAGATTATATTAATCCAGTGTGAAAAGACATGTTGCCTTTACTAAAAGCAGTGGCTCTATATAGAACAACTATGACAACTCAAGGAACTGCCTGAATGCTTAAAAGGCTATTTTTAATCTGTGTAAATAGTCCTTCTCTATGACAGAATACCTCTTGTGTATGCTTCTTTAAACAACCTTTTAAAATGACTCTCCATCGAATGAAAAGTTGCAAGTTACAAAAATTTCCTGCAGTACCATTTATCTACTGATATGTTTCTCTGGAAGTGTAAAATATTCATTCATACTGTGTGAAAAAGAAGTGGAGTCAAAGAAGCAGTACATTGCACGACTACAAAATGAAAACATATATAATGATAGGATGTTTATGTAGATGTAATGTGGCAATATGACTGGTAGCAGTATACGCCCAGGCCAACTAGATTGTTAACCCTCTATGGCATGCATGTTTGGTTATTACATCTTTTAAAATCATACCATATCTTATTTTGTGTGTTTGTTTGTGTCTATCTATAATGTGTATGTATCTGTAATACGAAAAATAATATGTAAAGAAGTATATTAGGCTTTAATATTCTTACATGCTTCTTGTAAACTTATAAAAACTGTGTTTTTTTTTATTCAATGCTCTCTCATCTCTGGTCCTGGAGACCTCCTACTACCCTGCATGTTTGGGAGCTTCCTTTTTATCAAAAGTAAAAATCTGAATTTAAGTTTGCTTTATCCACAGGGACTTCATGCCATAGAGGGTTACCTGCGTACAGCAGAGGCATTGTTGCGGCATGGCATAATAAAGATGGAGGCAAAGCGAGGCAGAGTGAGGTAGAGGTCCACAGTGAACACACACCAAAATACCTTTTAGTCTGGGAAGCCAAGCCAAGTGCTGAAAAATCTTTGAGGAGATCTTCATTTATTAAGATTTACAAAAACATCAGGATATACAACAGCAATAGATACTGTACATCATCATACATCAGGTTTTGCCCCCCTTTTATAAGTCTATACCTCTCTTATATCACTCATTTGCCATTTTATCAGATCCACCACTTAGTCTTACACTATATTTAATCAATTACTAACTGCAGCTTTTATGTTTCCACAATTAGAACTCAATGCTCCTTGCACTTCCATCTCTTTACTATACATTATATAAGATACAATATGCATTACATTATAATTAAATGTATAAACAGAAACATTTTCAATGCACAGGCATGCATTGACTGAAATATCAATATTGTCTTCTGTAGTCTGTTTTAGCTCTGTGTAAAATCCAGGATAGCATTACATATGATCTATAGCTCCTTCCTCTTTCAAGGCATCGCACTCGCAAAAAAGAACATCAGTTTGACTTTGAAAAGGAACCACCATAGGCTAAACAACTTCACAGCCGGTATCTGCTGCAGTTCACAGTGGGTGAGGTGCTAACACCAAAGAGAAGATTGCTTAGATCATAGAAAAATATGCTTGGGCTTTGGAAAAGAAACTTTGCCCTTGGTATGGTTTTGTTATTATTGCTAACATATATCATATACACTGTGAGCCAGGAAAGTCCAACTAATTAAAACATTTGAAGCAACATGTTAACTTAGTTGAACAAACTAAGTTAAAGTTGAACAGTTAAACTGCAGATATTGAACTGTAGGTATTGTATAGATACTAAACATTAACGGCTAAAATATTTACAGGTTAATTATGTGATAATGCAAGAGCGACAGAACTAAATAATAGAACTAAACAAACAATCCCCACGGTTCGGTGCGTTTCCGGTACGGTTGGTGGAAAAAATTAACAGGCATATAATAAACAGGCAATAAACATTTATCAACTTTATAATAACAATGGAACTTCATTATAATCATGTTTAGTTGTAATGGGGCTCGAGCTCTTATTAAATGCTTGAAAGCAGGATTCTCTCCTACTGTCATCAACAGCATTACTTTAACTGCTTAAACTACCAATATTTTTTCCTACGCATATTACTGGATGCATTTCAGTGTTTGAGTTCTTTTTAAGAAACATCAGTATTAGATTGTTCAAATTAAAATATATTAGTGGTGTCAATCACTTAAAAATGAAATGAATGTTTTAATGCTGAAATTTCCCAGTATTATTGTAAGGGAACAGTAATAATAGTGTAGTGTGGTTTAGGTCTGGCAGACTAGATCATTTTGTGCACTATTATAATATCTTACAGAGAGAGAGAGAGAGAGAGAGAGAGAGAGATGGACAGACAGAGCGAAAAAGAGTGGCAGACAGACAGACGGTGCAAGCGAAAGAGAGAGACAGACAGACACAGACCGCGTGAGCGAAAGAGAGAGACAGAGACAGACGGCGTGAGCGAAAGAGAGAGACAGAGACAGATGGACAGACAGATGGCGCGAGCAAAAGAGAGAGAGACAGAGAGGAGACAGACAGATGCTGTGAGCGAAAGAGAGACCCCACCTAATATTTATATACACATATTCACTTTGGGAGCGACTATACGCTGACAGCGAGACAAGTCAATGTATTTAGCATGTTTATTTACCTTTTTTGTGATGCTCCACTGACTAATAACAGAAAGAACAGTACACAGGTAGTTGTACCAAAACATCATACATATCATCACGCATATGACATTAGATTTGCATGGTACTATGGGAAATGTAGTGCTTTAGGAATATTGTTTTAAACACTGTACACTTCAACAAGTGAAATCATGGTGGATTAAAAAAGGACAATGTGTCAGAATTAAACATACTAATATTTATCCCATGCTTTACTGCCTAATAATACACTACAAACTGTATTAATAATCTCAGAGGGAGACTAGATGAAAAAAAAAACTGTAACTTGAACATTTCTTAATCCTTAAATGCAATGAATACTATAATATTATTGTTTGTTTTTCTTCCATTGTACCAAACCCATACTGAACCTTGAGGTCCAAACCATGGTGCAAACCTTAACATATGTATCACTGGTTCAGTTTAGCAGGTTGCTGAGCTTGTCCAGAAATGTGCGTCGTTTAGCATTGTCACAAAGCCTGATTTACACTTCCTGACTGTAGGGAAATCCAGGAGCAAGACATTTTGTATAATGCTGCGTTAACTTGCTAGGTTAGTTTCAAATTTAAATTTAAAATCCTCAGAAAAGGTTTCAACCAAAAGCTACAATGGCTAGCATATGTTGAACAAAGTGCTGTTGGGGTTATACATATGCATCAGTGCATAAAACAGAAGGCCTTGTAGGCTTAGATATGGCAGTCAGAGAGAAATAGGACCCCAGATTGCACTGCAGGAATCATATATAATCCTTCGGCTCTAGCCCTGAAAACATACAGACCTCTATATGGCTGTGGTGAAGCAGAAAAGTAGTGAAGTAGTGACTAACAAACTGTACTTCCAGGAAAAACTTTCTATGATTCAGTTAATCAAATAAAAACAGAACAGTGGAGAACTGAGTAATTCTATTATACACTTTGTAATGATGCATGATCACTTATGCTGCTTAGTATTGGAAAAAGAGGTAGTCAAGGTACTCTTTACATATATAACATTCTAAAGGCAAGCCTGTTTCTCTGACAGTGACTTTTATATTTTGCTCTTTCCCTTATATTGTATTATATATTATTATGAACTTTGTTTAATATTAAATCTGATTGTAAGGCTGAAGGAAGCTGTTTGAAATTCTTAAAAAACAGCAAACTTAAACATTTGCTTTTATATTTATTTTCATACAAGTTTATTTGTGCTTGCACTGTTTTAAACCACTTGAAATTAAATGTAAATATGTATTAACTATATAACATCTATATATTTAAAAAACTGAATACAACTGTTTTTCTTTTTAGCTACAGGAAAAGCAAATTGAATCATAATCAAGAATATCTTATACATTTAAGGAATATCAATGGCAAGATGAAGGTGGGAAACAAAACTCAGCATACAACAGATCATTTAAAAACACATTTTAAAAGTGTGATCATATATTCTACACCTGTTCATTCTGGACAGAGAGATTAAGTCAAGCATTGAGATCAGAAGAAGCGTGCAACTAAGAATTAGGTAAGGTGGACAAGGCAGACCATTAAGCTATTAAGTATCTACAAGATAGGAGACCTTGAGAATTACTATTTACCTCTTTAATTTAAGTATCAAGATTTTTTTTACATTATTGTGTAAACAATATTATTGTTAATTTATGACCATTTATTCATGGTCATAAATAAATGGTCATAATGATGACGATGCTTAAATGATATATCGTGCAGCCCTTGTGTGTATGAGCAGGGAGTCCACATGTCCACCACTGAAACATGACCAAGAGAAGAGAAGTGCAGTGACATGATAGAGCACATGACAAGGTACGATGATCGATAAGAAATAAGCAGGTGCGCAGTGCACTGTGACAAATGCTTCTCTGACAAATCCTGTGCAAAATGCTTTAAATAAGCCCAGCAGGAGGGATGAGTCTGACAGGAAAAAATTCATAGGTGATCCACAACAGTACAATCATACAGATGAGCATAACATCTAGAGAGCTGCTCCACCTGTGACACGAGTAAATACTAAACTACAAAAAATATTGTTTTTTTTCTTTTCTTAAAGAGATCAAAAAAGTTTTTACTTTGTTGCACAATTTTAACAACACAGTTTAGTTTCAATAGTTAATTTTAGCCTGTTTTGCTACAGATGTTCTACTAAAATCCAAGTAGATGATGCATGTGATATTTATGCCTCATAAACTAAAAAACAATAACAATATTAGTTCTCTGAATTATATTGCTCAGATTCTATTCAAGCTCTAAAAGCCTCAAGAGACAGAGAAAAAATATTTTGTGGACAATACCGGAAACATCAACATGAAACAATATTGATTAATGTCTGTCTCTGAGGAAGAAATCATTTCTATAATGCACTTGATATAGTAGATGCTAAATGCTATACCAGTAGCACTCAAATTCCCACACAAGACTATGTGCTCCATCCAGACTCCACTGGCCTCCACTATATGGCACCTAGACCCTAATAAAATTTACATATACAGTCTGGAATACAATAATTAACACTATTTAGCTACATTTATATTGTCATAGGCTTTAAATTAAAAATCACCACAACTATCTAGTAAAAGGAAATAGATGAAGAAAAAACATTGAAGGTTAAAAATGTCAAAAGGGGAAAAAATGGAAGAGCCAGAAGAAGAACCAGAAGAAGAAGACTGGGAAGGCAAAAAAGAATGATTAAAAAAGAACTGGAAGAAGTAGCAGAAAAAGTCAAAGAATAGAAGATGGCAAATGAAACAAGGAAATTTACCTTTAGAAACCTATAAAAATGTTTTAAAAAAATAAGATGAAGGAAGGACAGAGAAAAAGATGGAGATGTAGAAGAAGACAAAAGAGGAGATGGAAGAGGAGAAGAAGATGGAGTAGTTGAAAGAGACAAAGAAGAAGCAAATAGAGGAGTATTATAGAACGACAAGATGAAGATAAAAATCACTGTAAACTAGAAGAAGGAAAAGTAGAAGAAGAAGAAGAAGAAGCAGCAGCAAGAAGATCAACAAGTCAAACTTTAGCTCCTCTTTTGAACTCTGGAATTTTGATGCTTGATTTATATTATCGCACTTTAGTCAGAAATAGTCAGCAGTGTTTTAAACATGTCCTTCAGGCTGTAGTCAATCAAAGAGCTAAGATAAAAAAAAAAAAAATAGATGAGATGTGCGGGGACATCATGTGTCCAGCGGACCGTAGAGGTGAATGAATTTTAGATTCAGCTGTCAGTTTGGAGAAATGTGTTGCTCATTACCTCTTTCTCCCAAATCACGCTTCTGGCTTCACACACTTCACACTTTACTTTTTTAGCGTCCTGTTTGTGCATATGAGTGTACATAAGAAATTGCAATGTGAAACCAAGGGTAAATCCAGTGATACAAAGATTTTGCTGGTTGCCTAGATATTTGTTATTTTGCCTGTAGAAGAGAGACACTCACTACACATTATGTGTTTGAGTTCCATCTTGTATACACATCTAGTGTATGTGCTTTATGACATACAGACTGGAAAGACAGTGAGAAACATATGTCCAGTGTGAGAGGTTTTCAGTTTTTAAACTGGTTTAGAATTTAACAAAGCTAGTAATGAACGGATTCTGATAAACAACCAGCAATACAAACGTTGAATCCAAATAAAAGCTCCTTTTACTATAATATTGCTATTATTATTGTTGCATTGTTGTTGGCATTGAGGGTAAGGTTACATTACAAGGTTGAAACCGACTATACAGCACTTCCTTTTAAAAAAAGCACAACATATAGAAAATGAATTGAATTTAAATGCATTCCAAAGGAATGTTTTAGTGGCAAATTATACTTGGACTGTTTCCCAACAGTGTCTGACAGTTTCCATTATACTGTAGATAGTGGCTGGTCAAATAACATCTCTGTAATCTCTTTAGCCATTTGAGTTGTCTGCTGGAAGTGTATTGAGCATCAGTAAAAGTGGTGTCCTTCTGTCTGTTAAAGGGATGCAACGATTAGTCGATATAATCGACATTTATAAAAAATTGTCGACTTCATATGTTCACTATTCGTCAATCTGTAGCACAACACAAAGTACTGGAGACAGAAACATGATGGGAGAAGTGTAACACTCAACTTGGCCTATGTCTCCAAAAGTGCCCAAACACAACAGATTACACATTACCTTACTAGATAGCAGCACCTTTCACATTTAAAAGACAGTGTTCTGGATATTTAAAAGTCATTTAATTCCCACATTCAGCTGTTTCTATTGTTTTGAAGTGACAGAAAAAGCTAGAAACCAAATCAGATAATCATACAAATTATCGTCAGATTAGTCGACTAACAAAATAATCATTAGTTGCAGCCCTGGTCTGTTGGCTAGCATGAACTCCTGTTTTTCTCTAAATGTCTTAAAAATGGTTTTCTCACTTCTGCAGGTGCTAGATTCTAGCCATACCTTCAGCCCTCTGCTTGCTGAATCTACACTCATTACACTCATGTTTAAATGTAACATGGCTTTTTTTGGGATCCACAAGAACAAGAATAGAAGAAGATACAGAAACAGAAAAAGAGATCCAGGGAAACTCAAAAAGTTCAGCAAGCACATTCTGGAGAGATGAGAAGCATGGACCATGAAACATTTAGCTTTAATGCAATGTTCATTTAAGATTGTACTGATATATAGTGGGTGGGGTGGGTAGAAATGGCATGACTGCAGCAGATGAGTAATGCAATGACAAAATGGAAAAAAAGGAAATAAAAACATCAACAGAACACATCCAGGCAAGCCATTTTCACCTTGACTGAGCACACTTTAGCATCTCCACCAAGCGGTGACTGACTTCAGTCCAGCGGCTCCGAGTTCCGAAAGCTATTACTGAAAAATGAGCAGTGGAACAAGGTTCTCTTTTCAGTTACCTCAGTCACAGAGCGCAGACCAGGGCAAACTTCAATTTCAGAGCGGCACTCGGATTTATAAAACACACAGAAGTGAAGGTATGGGGTGTTCAAAAGAGCTCACTGAATTCCAGTGTGCTACTGTATGTAATAGGATGTCACCACTGCAACAAGTCAGTTGATGAAATTTCTTCCCTCCTAGATACTCCACAATTAATTGTAAGTGGTATTACCAAAAAGTGAAAATGTTTAGCAACCATAGAAACTCAGTCACAAAGTCACAGACCTTACAAAGTTGAAAAGTAAGGTTTCCACCATAGAAAATGTTTTCCTAAAGGTCCAAACTTCCATTGACATTGAAATTAGCACAAAAAAACTGTCTGCCAGGAGCTTCAAAAGTCACACCATTCCTGGGCTTTGCAGCAGTGGAAATACTGCATGTTTTATGGAGTGACAAATCCTGCTTCTGGCACTCTGGTGAACGAGTCTTGGTTTAGCAAATGCTGGGAGAACATAACCTGCCTGACTGCAAATTTGATTGAGGGGGGATAATGCTATTGGACTCCTTTTCAGGGATTGGTCTCAACCCCTTAGTTCCAGTGTAAAGGGAAATCCAAATCTTCTTCATACCCTCTTACATTTTGCAAAACTGTATCTTGTTTGGGGAAAGCCCATTTCTATTCCAGCATGACTGTGGCCCCGAGTAAAAAGCAATGTCTTTAAAAGCATGGTTGGGTTTGGGTGTGGAGAAACTTAATTGACCTGTACAGAATCATGACCTCAACCTCAATTAACATCTCTGGGATGAATTAGAGCAGAGACTCCAAAATAGGCTCTCTGGTTCAACATCAGTTTCTGACGTCACAAATGCTCTGCATGACAGATGGGTGATGAAAAATCTTGAAAAAAGCCTTCCCAGAAGGGTGCAAATGTTATAACTGCAGAAGTGAAACAACTCAAAACATTTGTCCATATTCTGTGTGGTAGAGTTGATCAATGGAATTACTTTATGAAAAGGTATTTATCTTTCAAGATTCAACACCTGGCCCATTTTAGGTTGGCCAAGTTAATAAAGTTAATAAAACTGTGTTTTATCTCCTATAAGTCACTGGTGATAAAAATCATAATTTTATATGAATTATGTATTTCGTACATATTGAGGAATTTTCAGAAGATCAGATTTCAGGTGTGCTGTAAAAAAGAATAATGCACAATAAACCACACAGAATTGTTCTCATAGACCAGATTCTGGGAACTTCTAAAAATACACCAATCATTTTCGAGTATGAGGAGGTTCTCATTTGCAAACATTAGTGCAAATGAGAAAACTGATTGTACTTGCTGGAGGAGCTGAAATGGAATCGAATGAACTGGGCTGACTGGAAGCTGCAGGCTGAATCAAATGGCAGAAAACAATAAGAGCACTGAGATCCCTGAGGTCCAGGCAAGGCTCAGATGATTGCATTGCGGCCAATGTTACAAAATCGGAAAAGGCCTGGAAGAATTTCTTTCATTCAGCCTTGATATTCTATAGTGCGGTAATCTTTGAAATGACTGGAGGCATGTTTACAGCAGGAAAGCCATTTTGTGGAAAGAATTCAGAACATGGATTGTCAGAACATTGCATCTGTTAGAGATGCATTATTGTTCAAATAAATACAGGTGTGAAATCTGTTGATTAAAGCATCACAGTCAGAGATCGGAAAATGCTGCCATTTTATCTGCTCATCCAGAAATGTGTTTGCCTATTGAATAAACATGATATGAAGCAGATAACTAAAAGCTCATTGTTATTCTGGATAATTCCTGAAGAAGCACTTTTGTGGTTTCATTACTTCCAAAATGGCTTGAGTCTCCCTCATGGGCTTCAGCAGATGTTTTGTGTGTGAAAGCACATTAATCAGCAGGCGATTTTGTATATAATACTACATAATATAAATTATATACTGCAGTACATTATTTTCTGCAATATATGTTGCATTTGATTAAACATTTATTTAGTTTAACAAGAAGATAATAATCTTCTATATGCACTAGGTATCCAATATTGGACTATAATAAACTATCTTGTCCTGATTAAAATCTGCCTCTAGTTGATATGTCATGGTAAATAATGACAGTTCGATTTTCCTTTTGCATTAAACAGCAAAAAAGCTCAAATAAATGTAATTTGACACTTTTGTGCATTTCAGCACTGTGGTACTATAGCTGTGTTATATTCTATAACAGTCTTATAGAAGATATAAATAATGCTAATATTGTTCTATCGCACCAGGCATAAAAAAAATGTATACTTTTTTTAAAAACACTGTTTTAAAAATAATGCTTTCAAGGTAGTTCTCCAGGTGATGCTATCTTAAAATTAAGTTGTGATAAGTCGCCAGACGAACCCAGATAAATATGTGAACAGATTGCTTGAAATGTTGAAATGCATGAATTCCAGCTGTTGCTGAAAATATCTGGTGAGTGTCTACATGAGAATAAAGAGAGCTATACAACAAATTGCAAACATTTCATAAAATCAAAAGATTTTAGTACTCTGTGACCTGTCAGTCGTCTTATCATGACTTAATTAAAAGAAAAGTGTCTTTTTTAAAAATAAACTACCTGTGCACTTTAAAAGTTGGGCTAATTTATGCTTCTGTCACAGATGAGAAGGGTGGACGTAAGTGCAGAAATATTTATAATATTATTTATTAAATAAACAAACTAAAACAAACTAAAACAAACAAACAAACCAAAGCTTCACTAAAAATAAACAGAAAACAAACACGGGTAAACGCAAGACGAAATTACAAGACTGAAATAACTAAAATAACAAAGATGAGATTAAAATATAATCAAAACTAAGAAACCAGTAACTCTAGAAACAAAAACCCAACCTGACAGACACACAGCAAGGTATCACACAAAAGACTAGACAAAGATCGCTTGAAACAAAGGGGCTTATATACATGAGGAGGGAACAGGAAACTGGAAACACCTGAGGATCAATCAAGAGGGGGCGGGGTTACAAATCACTGATGACAGGGTGGTGCTAGGGCGGAGACAAGACCAAAACACAACAGAAGCACATGACTGGGAAACATGACAGGTAAACAGAGGGGCAGGAGCACAAGAGACCAAATGAGGGAGAAACACAAGGCAGACATGGGCTAAGGTGTTACATCACCCCCCCCTCAACGGCGCCACTACCAGAGGCGCCGAGAGAGAGGGAACAGAGAACAAGACGAGACAGAACTATGATGGTGGAACTTGTGACAAAACAGGAGACTGGACTAGAACTAGACATTGGACATAAGGGGAGACTGGACTGTGGACGGAAACAGAGACTGGACTAAAGACAGGACAGGGGGCTGAGACTGGACAAACGACTGGACACGGGGCTGAGACTGGACAGGGGACAAGGACTGGACAAAAGACTGGACACGGGGCTGAGACTGGACAGGGGACAAGGACTGGACAAAAGACTGGGCTGAAGCAGGAGATCTTGGAGCAGGTCTGGAAGCACACGACCTGGGGGTGTGCTTAGTTCTGGGAGCAGGCACAAGGGCGGCCGGAGCCGCGGGCACAGGGTCAGAGGCGGCCGGAGCCGCAGGCACAGGGTCAGAGGCGGCCGGAGCCGCAGGCACAGGGTCAGAGGCAGTGGGTACCACGTGGGCGGCAGGCACTGCAGACGCAGGAGCGGCGGACACCGCTGGCACTGGAGCTGAAGCAGTGGGTACCACGTGGGTGGCAGGCACTGCAGACACAGGAGCGGCGGACACCACTGGCACTGGAGCTGAAGCAGTGGGTACCACATGGGCGGCAGGGACTGCAGACGCAGGAGCGGAGGCTGTACCAGCGGGAGCTGCTGGGGCTGGAGCTGGAGCTGAGGCTGTACCAGCGGGAGCTGCTGGGGCTGGAGCTGGAGCTGAGGCTGGAGCAGCAGGAGCTGCTGGTGCTGGAGCTTGAGCTTGGGAGGGCGCGGCGGGTGCAGCTTGGGAGGGCGCGGCGGGTGCAGCTTGGGAGGGCGCGGCGGGTGCAGCTTGGGAGGGCGCGGCGGGTGCAGCTTGGGAGGGCGCGGCGGGTGCAGCTTGGGAGGGCGCGGCGGGTGCAGCTTGGGAGGGCGCGGCGGGTGCAGCTTGGGAGGGCGCGGCGGGTGCAGCTTGGGAGGGCGCGGCGGGTGCAGCTTGGGCGGGCGCGGCGGGTGCAGCTTGGGCGGGCGCGGCGGGTGCAGCTTGGGCGGGCGCGGCGGGTGCAGCTTGGGCGGGCGCGGCGGGTGCAGCAGTCAGCGCTGAATCAGAGGCGGCGGATGCCCAGGCAGCGCTGGAGCAGAGGCTGGGGCATTGGGTACTGCTGGAACTGGGGAGGATGGACCACATACAAGGGATGTACGGTGCAGGTCTTCAAGTAATCTGTTTCTTACAAAAGTCCAGTACTCGTCCTCCAAATCCACCCCACCTCTGCTAAGATATTCTGCTACGTCCATATCTTAAGGTCTAGTCTTATGTCACAGATGAGAAGGGTGGACGTAAGTGCAGAAATATTTATAATATTATTTATTAAATAAACAAACTAAAACAAACAAACAAACCAAAGCTTCACTAAAAATAAACAGAAAACAAACACGGGTAAACGCAAGACGAAATTACAAGACTGAAATAACTAAAATAACAAAGATGAGTTTAAAGTATAATCAAAACTAAGAAACCAGTAACTCAAAACAAAAACCAACCTGACAGACACACAGCAAGGTATCACACAAAAGACTAGACAAAGATCGCTTGAAACAAAGGGGCTTATATACATGAGGAGGGAACAGGAAACTGGAAACACCTGAGGATCAATCAAGAGGGGGCGGGGTTACAAATCACTGATGACAGGGTGGTGCTAGGGCGGAGACAAGACCAAAACACAACAGAAGCACATGACTGGGAAACATGACAGGTAAACAGAGGGGCAGGAGCACAAGAGACCAAATGAGGGAGAAACACAAGGCAGACATGGGCTAAGGTGTTACAGCTTCCTAATGGTGTAAAAATAGCAATTTTTTTGCAAGGTAACCCTGTGCCCCCGAATCTAGCATTGTAAGCCTGTTGGGAGCATCGGCTAAAAGCACTGTATTTTGGAATGCTGGGGGTGAACGGAGGTGAGCTATTTGACAAAAGTTCATACTCTGTATCATGTTTCACTACACCCCAATTCCATTTCACACTTTAAGGTCATCATCATACCCTCTACTATCGTGTATCACTATTTCTCTAAATCATATTGAGATAAATGTTTTTATTTTCAATCGCCCAGCCCTAAGTTATACTGATGCTAAAATGATCTATTGTGCAGCCCTATTATTATGTACTACACTTGTGTATACATCACCCTCAAGTCCCAGGTCCCTGCAGAGGAAATCTGTAATCTCTCAAGACCATGAGAGTAACATTAACATGACAGCATCATCGTTATCTAATTAGTCATGATGTCTCTCACTAATTACACAACATGTGCTAAGCTTCTTCTCTGATGAACTGCTGAAACAACAGAACCCGCCCATGCACGCCAGTGGCCTGGGTTTGAAATAACACCTCACGCGGGAGCTTATTTATTTGCCACCAAAACAGAAAGAAGAGGTGATTAAACACACCCAGCAAAAAGCTCCTGTTTCTTTACCTCAGGTTAGCCATTAGCTATTCATAACCAAAAGGGAAAGCTGGGTCTTTGAAAGCTGCAGTTCACGGCGGACCGGTCTCGCCTGGCTCCACAACGGCTGGCTGAGGGTGGCAGTTAACTGGCACTGGTCCAGTCAGCTATCAAAGAGAATGCCAGCCAGTCTGAGTGACACAATAGACATGTAACTCAATGAGGCTAAGAACACCTCAGCCGACAAAGAGCCGCTGCATTATCCCCTCAGTCATGGCAGGATGTACGAAAGGTTACAGGCTCATCTCACTTGGCTCTGGACACCATGGGCAGTGAGCTGTGGTACTGGGGCCAAAGCTAAAGGTCAACGTGCTAGCAATCACATCATCAGTGACTGATATCTTTTAGAGGGAAGCACTCATGAGACTGAAAGCTGAAGCTAATGGTAAACGCTGTTGACGCACCAAAGCAGACACAGTTTACTAAAGATATATCATCGGTGTCCAATGAAAAAAAAGAAGCATTTCCATTTTTGATGATTCTTTGTTTACTACAAAATATGAACACACAAACTGTCCTTTACACTGTGTCAAAACTTCTTGATGAATAGACCAATAGAAATAATTCAACGTCACCTAAATTAAGACCTATCTGGATGGGATTAGTTTCTCAGGGTGATGTCTGTGAAAAATATACTCATATTATATTCTACTCAGGGATAAAACTCTTGGATCAGGACTGCAATTGAAAAAAAAAAAAAAACAGGAGGATCAGTGAGTTTTTAGGCTTTCTCAGTCACATGACATCGCGTTCAGTAGCTCCTCCATGTCAACCCGTTGTTGTGTTTACATGGATCTCTGTGGAAACGCGCACCTAAAGTGTAATTAAGGGGGGTGGCAGTGGACAAATAGGTATTTTTTTAAGGTGATGAAATTCAGAGAGGTGCGTCCGGACAGGAATAGAATTACTGGAGGACCACAGAGTTCAAAGAAAAACAGTAGGTAATTCAGCCTGTAATTTTCTCAGAGGACGTCTGAAAAAAAAAAAACACATACATGGTCGCTCCGGACAGGAATAACATCACAGAGGACCCCCCATAAAAGATAGATTGCACACAGATGTGAAAATGCACACAAATACAGCTTGTAAAAATCCCTGTGGAGAAGTACTGCCAATAGAATAGGACTCTGAAGGAGACAAACATGAATACATTCCGTTTGGGGGTGCCGAGTGGTCCAGCGGTCTAAAGCACTGCCACTATGAGCGGGAGGTCGCAGGTTCGAACCCCAACTCATGCAGCTTTGCCATCAAGCTGTCGGTGCTCAGAGGGAGCAAAATTGGCCCTGCTCCCTCCGGGTGGGTAGATGGCGCTCTCTCCCCACATTACTCCTAGGATGATGTCCGCAGCACAGGGCGTCTATGACCTGATGTACCCCCAAGCGCGCTGGGCAAGCTCGACAGTGCTGAGTGGTGGCTGACTTCACGTGTATCGGAGGAAGCATGTGCTAGTCTTCACCCTCTTGGTGTGTTGGGGTATCACTAGTGATAGGGGGAGTCGTAATGAGTGGGTTGGGTTATTGGCTTTGCTAAATTAGAGATGCTCTTATTGCTGAATGCAATTAAATCACAGCAATGATTTAAAATCTAGATACTTGAGACAGTTACTCCAACAACAGAACATAAACTCTTTTTGATTTTGGAAAACAAATTGTGTATTTCGAAATCTTAAAGCAGGGGTTCCCAATTCCATCCCTGGAGATGCCCTGCTGTGCACTCTGCAGTTGTGTGCCTAGCCTCATTCAGACCTACTGATTCAACTCATTTACCTAATTAAAACGCCTCCAATGCTCTGGTTTAAGTGTGTTATAGTAAGGAAAACACAACCGAACACTGCCTTGAATCACTGACTCATGGTGTGTTGAGACATCCATATTAAGCTCCAAAGAACTGTAGTAATAAAGAGAAATGTGTAGGAGTAGGTGTAGAGTGTATCATTCATACAGACAATATCACATTACACATACCACTCAGTGACTGTACACCCTGTTTCTATTACAGTCAGCCTAGAAGGAAACATGGTCAGACACTGGTCAGGAAGTTCTGTAAACGTGAAAGCGAGAAGGTTTGCTTTAAGAATATGATATTGTTAAGCTGCCTGGCCTACTTTCTCTGTTGTGTCTGGAGGAAAGCTATTTGGTGGCAGTGCAGAGGAGCAGGTCTGGGTGATCTATCATCTACACCTGTATATGTAATACACAGCACTTTTAAAAGTGACAAAGTATGTTTATAGTAATTTATTATCAGTTCAATTAAGTGTGTTTCACGTGCAAAACTCTACCAGAACATTCTGGCCTATCTGTGAGCTCCAGAAGCTCTCCTGATTTACTGTAAAGGATTTTTAAAGCTTTTGTAGTAGGGACAATATGACATTATATTATATATTTACTGTATCATAATGCATTTTACTATCATGATACACACTTTTATTCGACCTGAGCATGTACTTCAGACCAGCTGTTTGCTTTCCACTCGAGCAAAAGATGCTCCACATATGAGCTGCTAAAGCATCCATTTCATCTTTATAAAGCTACAAGTTGTTTTTTCGTTGTTGGCGAAGAAGGCGAAATTTGTACACATACCAATGTGTGCATATGATGCGTTTTAGGGACAGATTTGTTTACATTACAAATAGATACAGGTCACTTACATTTGTGAATGTGAACCCTCAATATAGCCAAATCCAATCTGAGTAATGTGAATGTAGCCTAAAAGCCTTTTTACAGGTCAGCAGGGGAAGCATTTTTTACACCCAGCTGTAGAAAGACTGGGGGCCCTATTTTAGCTGTCTATAGGCAAGCCACCAACTGTGCACCGTCCAGCTTGATTTACAGCATGCCAGTGTGTCTTTGCCATCGTAACAACAGGAAATGTATGCCTTGTGTAATTCATCTAAATAATCATGGGAGTGTTTCGTAAAGTGAAATAATCCAGTCAGCGTTTTAAAAGCCAGGTGTGCTCTGACTTTGGCACGCTGCTATTTTAACGGTGCAGCACTTCTGCATGTCTCAGCAGAGAAAACCAACCTGCGTGTTCATGCTGTAAAGGTGCACGAGCAGGCAATTTATGGGAACAGCAATGTTATTTTATTTAATATATTGTATGTTGTTGATGTAAACGTTGGGTTTGCACATTGTGGTGCTTTCTTATGTGTGTGTATTGAGCAGAGATGTATGTGCGTTTAGCATGCAGCACGCCTGCGTTGCCAAGAGAGCCATGAACATCTAATGGTTGACATGGTTGAATTTAGTGTAGGTTGTATTCAGTCAGTGGCACACCTGTGTTTTGTGTTGCCAAGATAGCAATATGCCAGAAATTTACCTGAAAACACCTAATTTCCAAATCAGCATGCCTATCAGTGTAGATATATTCGTAAGTGCCTTTGCTATTTAAACAATGCAGGAACAAGTCATGAAATAGACTGTTCATGGGGTGTATGATAGCAATGAGCATTGTGACTCGCTCATGTAAGTGCGTTTAGTTTCTAATCAGACCAACGCTGTACTCATTTATATATCCACTTGAGACATAACTATGTGACCAGTCTCTCTGCAATCTAGGGTAATTTTTTTCAGAGCAATACACTAGTATAAAGACTACTGTAAGGGTGCATCAGGGAGACAAAAAGGTGGACGTGAACGCAAGTTATTTTTATTAGAAAAGAAAAGAACCAAAACTAACAGAGATACACGGATTACACTGTGACTGAAAACAAAGAAATAAAGAAACAACCTGACCCACATGAAACACGCACAAGAATGGACAACCACGCTATAAACAAAGGGGCTATAAACACACGGAACAGGAAACAGGAAAACCCTGGGGCAGGTAACGAGGGGGCAGAGATACAAATTAACAGGTGGGAACACTAAGGCAGAGACATGGGAGGAGACAATGCAAAAACAAAACAGAAAAACAAGGAAAATAGAAAACACACAGAGACAGACCAGAAAGGACAAGGAACAGGACAAGAGGGTGACAGCTATATACACTACACGAGAAAGCAACAGCAGTTAGTCAAATTATAGACCTCTAATACCAAATCCATGTGAATACAGCACTTCATAAAATATAGTTTAGACCCACAGCTGATTCTAATACTAATGGTTTTATTAGTTAAATAATAAATAATGGTGTAAATAATTTATAAGTTAAAGACAAAAATACCTTAGTCTTAGCCATCATTTCTTATGTCAGTGATCTGAAAGTCCTTGAGGCCATCTCAAGGACAAGTTAACAAGGCTGTAGCAGCACAGTAGCTCATCTGTGAGTCTGCTTCATCCAGACGGAACAGGTAGGATGTGCTCAAGACCAAACAGGCTACTACCTCGGATTAAATATTCAGCGTTTGAGCGGGGATCGTAAGGACGACTGGAACATGACCTGGTAATAGCTGTCAGGAAACCAAAGAGAGGAAATCAAGACGACTTGTGTCACAGGGTCTATATAAACACAGACGTCTAACACGCACACTGTATACCCAGCCAGACCACATCTCCTTGTTCAGCTCCACACACACACACACACACACAAATACACACAATCACACAGAGAATGGGTCAAATCCCTCCTTTCTATAGAACGCACAGAAAGAGGCTAAAATAAATACACACCAAAATCTATGCAATGCTAAGCTCCTTCCACTGCAGTTCATTTTACGGACACAGTCTTGGGCATACCATCATCCTGACAATATATTTTACAATCCTTTCATAATTATCTCTGTTGCAGTAAAAGATTATTGGGCCTGTGAGAAATAACACTGACAAACCAAATCAAATCTCAGTCTACAGGTGACTGCATCGACAGGGAAAATCAAATCACAATTGATTGTCTATTGATAGCCATCCACTAAGCTGTTTGCTAATCATTATGTACTTCAGAGCTGTGACGGGAAATAAGACAGCCAAGCACATGGAAAGTTTCCTGGATGAAAGTTATATATAAAAGTCAATTTTAATATCAAGTTTTCTTTTTTTTAGAGAAGACAAAACACAGACGCTATTCCAGAATCTGTGCCAAGTATTTGAATCTACTGCACAAAAACAACACACAGCACAATACTGAAAATGGTTGGAATATAGAATTGAAAAAATCTCTCTTTTAGACACCAGTATAATGCAGGCACAGTCTCAAATGAATGCATCTAAATGCATTGTGATGCAAATCAGTCAGTGGTCCAGACCTATTTTATCTGTGACCGGTGAAGTCAGGCGCTGTTCAGTGTCTATGACAAGGTTCAGAATACTCTAATCTTTCAAAGTAAGACAAATTAAACATGCCACCTTCTAAATCCTATTTCAAACCCTACAGCAGCAATCTGTTTTATATGTAGAGGAATGTAAATCTCACCACTGCTTTGCACTTTGCTGCTCTGCGGAAAACAAATCAAGGGGATTAGCTTATATCATCAAAACAAAAAAAGAAAAAAAAAACTGCAGCACGTCTTGCATGCACAATAGCCTACTGATTTTGATTTCTCCATTTACAGCTGTCTAGATCTGAGGGATCATAAAACAGAAGCAGCAGAAGTATAAAACTCCTAAAACATGTTACTAAAACATGTTATTAAAAGTGTGGCATTTAGGGGTTGGACAATGAAACTGAAACACCTGGTTTTAGACCACAATAATTTATTGTCCAGACGGACAGTTCTGGTGGAAATAGGAGAGTTGAGGTGCACATTGAATTCTGCCGTGATTTAGGCAGCCGTGGTTTTATGTTTTTTGGATACAATCCAGGTTAGCACCCGAAAGTCCCTTTTAGACAGCTTCCTCTTGCGTCCACAGTTAATCCTGTTGGATGTGGTTGGTCCTTCTTGGTGGTATGCTGACATTACCCTGGATACCGTGTCTCTTGATACATCACAAAGACTTGCTGTCTTGGTCACAGATGCGCCAGCAAGCCGTGCACCAACAATTTGTCCTCTTTTGAACTCTGGTATGTCGTCCATAATGTTGTGTGCCTTGCAATATTTTGAGCAAAACTACAAACCCAGCTAACAGAGAACATTTAGCAGCATTTTCAAGAGTTTCTAAGAAAGTTAGCCTCTAACGATACAAAAATAATGTTTCAGGAACATTCTGAAAACGTGACCTAATTATGGTTTGCATTGCAATTAGGCATGGGCGATATGGCCCTAAAATAATACACAATATTTCATGTTTTTTTTTTTCGCAATAACGATACTCTAGGCGATATGACAAAACACTAAATAAAAAAATAGATATTTCAAGAATAAACTACTGCAGCTAAATAAAAATTTTAATTTGTAACAGATGATCTAGAATGTCATGATACTAATAATGAACTCCAAATATCTCCATATATCCAGAATTAAAGTAAAATGAATGATACTGGACAGATATAATCTTTAGTAGATATATAACGTAAAATGAGAACAGTGTGAGTTTCTCTTTTGCTGAAAACAGCAAAAAAGTAGTACCCCGATATGATTATTAGGGGTGGGTAATTTGGCACATTTCAGAGTATAATATCATGCACAATATAAAAAAAAATGTATTGAGTATGATACAATACGGCACACCGCTAATCACATTGTTATTAGAATGTTTCTCTCATAATGTTCCCAGATAGCTGAATACTAACATTATGGAAATGTGAAAAATAACATTTCCAAAACTAATCATTAAAACACTGACACAAAATGATGTAGCAGAGACGATAGCAGAATGTTCAGAAACGCTTAATAAAAATGTTCTAAGAACATATAGAAAACTTTACAGACTTGACAGTTTTAAGAACGTAGACTGTAACATTTAAAAAATGTTCTACTAACCAAAAATGTACACCAATCAGGATATCTGATCAATGAGAGCAGTTTTCATGATAAATGGCAAAGCATTGATCCTTGTAAGAGAGTAAGCTGATATTATCATGCAACTTTGCCCACAATAATGATGATATAACGATATATTGTGAGACACCCGGTGAATCCTACCCTTACCAGTGAGTGCTCTGAACTGTCTGGTGTGTTTGTTCCCCTTGTAGTGGACATCATCTATAGTTTCTGTACATAACTGTATAGAAACAGTAACATGTGTATGGAAACCCAGCTAATATTTACACAAAGCAATAGTTAAACATGAAAATCCCATCCCTTCCTTGACTAGACAAAAACTGCATTCGGTTTAAAAGAATGGTTTTAAAAAGAGGCACCCATAAATCTTAGAGGTGTGAACTCAAAGTGTTCACTATAAAAAAGCTCTAAAAGCTCCATCACCATAATTTTACCATGTAAGACACTCAGTCACACTTACTTTAACTGCTATGAAGATATTGGCTTCCCTAAAGTGAGAGATCCTCCACATCGATAGATCAGCTTCAGGCAGAGAGGCTGGCAATATTAGTTTGGCAATACTCTGACTGGCTTCTAGGGAGTGTGCCTGTCAATAGCAACATCCAGTTTTAGTGACTCAGCAATAAAAAAACAACAGAAATCCAATTAATCTGTGGGTTTGGAATGAAAAGGCAAACCCACTGGTTCAATTGCAAATAAATACTGGTGTTTCGGATGTATAAAGAGGGGTTTCGTTTATCAAATGTGTCTTGGAGAGACAGCAGCGTTTACAGTACTATAACAAGTGATTCAAGCTGAGATCCCTAATGAAATGGTTTGAGAAATTGGATATTGTATTTCTGGTTGGGTACCTTTACACCCTTACACTCATTTTTATGTGGCTTGGCCTTAATCAGATATGATCTTGATACTCAAGATGCATGAAGTGAGCAGGTGAAAATGGGAACCAAGAGAGGTTCAAAGAAAAACATGTTTGTTTTGTTACAGATGATTTCAAGCTATCTATAGGCTGCCAACCATGGACCATGTATTATTGTGTCTTTGCTATTGTAACGATGGGAAAAGTACACAGTGCATGACTCAAAGCATGCAAAATACATGTACTATTTCTCTTAATTAATCATGGGAATGTTTTTTGGGCGTAACATGCAATAAACCAATCAGTGTGTCACTTGCCATTCTTTAAAAGACAGGTGCACTCTGCTATTTTAACGGCACAGCGCTTCTGTGCTTCTAAGCAGAGGAAACTGACCTGCTCATTTATGATGTGAAGATGCACGAGCAGATCATTTATAGGAACAGCAAGTTTTTTTTTTTTTTATTGTGCATTCTGTTTATTGTTGTTGTAAAAGTTGAGTCTGTTCACTGCTGTGCGTCTGTGTGTGTGTGTGTGTGTGTGAAAACAAGAAATTTGAAGATTTGGTCATCACTAACTGTCTTCAGGATTTGGTCAAACTTACACTGAGCTTTAACTGACTGATATGCAGTAGTCAACTTACCCCCCAAATAAACTGTGAACAAGCTGCAATTTGGTTAATCTGGTCAATTTCGGTCACTTAAAATATCGGTCTTGATATTTTCAATTAAAAGGCATGTAAATGTGATATAGACATCAATAGGTTAATCCACACTTAGCACTGAAGCCATGCAGTCCTGCAGTCCTTTTTTTCCATTTTCACACCTCAGTAGAGAAGCTCCACTCTACAGAGACATGTCAATTACATGTTTTAAAACACCTAATCAGTCAATGAGAAACAGCAAATCAATCACAGTCAATCTTTTACATCAATATTTTGAAGCTACACGCTTACTGGTGCATCTGCCCATTCAACTGAATAATTATTTCACTTTAACTCTCTTTAAAAAGTAGAATGTATGAATAAAAATACCTAAATTATAGATAAATATTACATTTAGCAATGTGTTAAAATTGTATATATTGCTTTTATTTTATCTTCTTGATGCAATCTATTAAATTACAAAAATTTTACTCACACACAGTGTATTGACAGCAGCTTAAAAGCAAAAAGCAATATACAAACACACACACACAGGATCATTCTAATCAGAGTTGTATCTGTGTATTCTGCTCTGCACTGGTCTGATACAAAGCCTATTCTGGTATAATCTCCAGAAATCCAATAGCAAAACTAATTTAACCCAATACACTCATTATCATCCAAGCCACTGAAGCAGTCCAAATTGAATACACCCACACAACAAGAGGCTAATGCAATGAGCAGTTCCACCACCAAGTCTGCCAAAAACACAGCAAGAAAAAAAATACAAATGCAACAGTTACTTCTGCTTAAATGCAGAGCTCTGGCCACTTTCCAGCTTACAGTGAACACCAGACTACAAAAAAATGATATTTGCATACAATACACAGGTTCAATTCATAAAGTCAAAGATATAGACACTTTAAAAAGGCAACTAACGCAGTTTTTCAGTTCCTCCAGGGGAAACTGGAGGAAAGCTTCGCTTGACTTAAGAGAATACAAATCTGGCAAGGTCAACTTACCCACTACACAATCATTGATTTATTTCTGTAATTATGCAACAAGCCCATAAATCTCTGGAATGTAGTTCACTGTTCAAGCACCGGAACCAACATTTACAGCTTATCACAGCTAATATAAAAGCTATAAAGGGCCTGTAAGGGCCAATGACGGTTTGAACACATTTGAAGGTCTGTGTCTACAAAAAAAAAAAACATGCTTTAACATACTGCAGGGGTACGCATGTCTTCTGCAGCCAGAGAAGCTTTGATTAGTTTATATTTGGCAGCAGATGAGGCCAATTTGTTTACTTCATTATGATAATTAAGTCATTGGTATTAATTGGCTGGAATTAAAGATATTAGATGGAGAGATTAGGTGATGAAGGTCAAAATTATAAAATTTGGCTCTCCCTGCAGCTTCTTTGAACTGCATGCTGCACTATATTAACTTGGGAAAGAAACCTAATGTAGAATATTAGTTCAAAAAGATTCAAAGTAATCATCATATCAACACTCATTCTCACACATTAGAGTTAAGGATGTTTTTTTTATCTTCTGCTACGATGTTACCATTTTGTAGTAATGTGATACGTCGTTCTTGCATCAACACTGTGTAAATTATACTCATTTCTTGAATAAATTACAGATTTTGCATTTTGCTTAACAGTGTATGGTGCTTGATGAAGCAGAGAAGCCCCTCTGGGTTTTTTGTACATTCTTGCACACAGTTTTTCTCACTTCTTCTATATTTCTTCTATATATTTTTTTAAATCATAGTAAATAATAAATAATAATAAAGATCAATCAATACATGTAAGTACAACTGTGTTATTTCTCAAGACAAGCCAGTAAAAAAGCCAGAAACGCCACTTCAAAAGAGTACAAACTCCTATGAGTACAGGTAGGCGGTGTAAACTTGCAGTGAGGCAGCTGCTCCAAACTTTACCTGCATTAAGGGTGCCGGTGATAAGTCTGAACAGATACTGGGCAAACTTCAGGAATTCTCTCTTGCATCTCTTCCTGCAGCTCATTTCTGAGGATTCCTTTCTGCTGGAGACTCTTCCTTCCGTTAGATCCTGTGAGGGCTGTGTGCTAAAGGATAATTTCCCCCTCCTGAAGCCACGATCAGGCAGCTATGTGCGAGCGCGTGAGCTGCCGTGATCATACGTTGCAGCACGAGTATGAGGACGAGAGTATGAGGATGGCGAGGGTCACCTCATCAAAATATTTCCCCAGAGGTGCTGAGTTCTCCTCTCTTTTTCTCTCTCTCTCTCTGAGATCTGTAAGACTCAGGCACAGTCTGCAGTTCCTCAGTTATCTCTTTCTCTCTTGTCACACACCTTCACACACACACACACCGCTCGCTCTCTGCCATGCACTCACGCACACACACACACTTTCATAGTAGTCTGGCTGCTCGTGTGGCTCCGCACCATCTGTGGTGCTTTAACCCGCCCCCTGACCACTGCTGGAGAGGCGGGACCAGTACAGGCTCTGCGTGGAGCAAGACAGTAAAGAGAGGGAGGGGCAAAAGAGAGGGGGGAAAGAGAGAGGGATGGAGAGCAGTAAGGGGAAAAAGAAGGCGTACAAGAGGAGAGGGGATGGGGAGAAGAAAGTAGCAGTAGTGAAAGTGTCAAAGCTCATGAATCAGCAGTGGCAGGTGATTATGGAGCCGTCCTCACACAACACCTCACACAGCAGAGTGAGAGAACGCGCGCGAGAGAGAGAGAGAGAATCAGAGAGAGAAGGAGAGAAGCATTGAGGAGAGAGAGATGAAGAGAATGAGTGCAGAAGAAGAATAGGGGTGAGAAAAAGAGCAAGAGTGTGAGAAAAGTAGGCAAAGATTAGACAGAGAGGGGAGAGAGATGGATAGTGAGATAGATACAGAGAAAAGAAAAATGAGTGTAAAAGAGAGAGCCAGAGAGAGAAAAAGACAGATGAGAAAAAAGAAGAGATTGGAAAAAAGAGAGAGAGAAAGAGAAGGAAAAATGGAAGACTGAGCGAGAGAATAAGAAATTACACAAATAAAAGAAGAGAGCATGAAAGAGAGGAGAAAAAGAGAGAAAAGAACAAGTGAATTAGAATGAGAGAGAGAACAAGTAAAGAGAGATGGAAGAAAAGTGAGAGAAAGTACAGAAAGAAAGACAAAGAGAGAAAGACAAAAATTAAAGAGAAGGAAAACGAGAGAGGAAAGGGAGAAAGTGGTAGAGTGTAGAGAAAAACAGAATAAACGGAGAGTAGGGGGAGAACAAGAGAAAGAGAGATAAATGGAAGATGAGATGGAAATCAAGAGGAGGAAAAAGAGAAGGGAGGAGCGAGCAGAAAAAAGAGAAAACGGCAATTGAGAACAAAAAGATACAGAGAGAGAACAAATAGAGAATGCTAGAAAACAAAAGGAGAAAAGTTAAGTTAGAGAGAGAAAAGAGAGTAGAAAAAGAAGAGAAAAGGAAAAGGTGGAGAGTATGAGTGGATAGAAGAAAAAATATGGGGATACAATAAAAGGAAAAAGGAAGGATAAAAGAACACAGAGGGGAAGCAAAAGAGAGAAGGGAGAGAAAGTGATAAAGTGTAGAGAAAAACAGAAGAGAGAAACAAAGAGAGAAATCGAGAGGAGGAAAGAGAGAAGGGAGGAGAGAGCAAAAAAGAGAGAGAACAAAGGGAGAATGTGAGAAAACAAAACAAGAAAAAAGAAAAGTACAGAGAGAGGGAGAGAGAAAAGAGAGTAGAAAAAGATAGAAGATAGAAGGAAGACAGAGAAATACAGTATGAGGGGAGAGGAAGAGAGATAAGAAATAAGAAGAGATATAAGAGAGCCAGAAATATGAGGATTTAACGAGAAAACAGAGGAAAAAGAGAACAGGAGAGAGAAAGAAGAGAAAAAAAGGAAAGAGGAACAACAGAAAAGGCAATATAACTAACAGTCAAGTATTTAATAAATAATGTGTAAAACATAAATAAAAATAAATATTTAGAAAATCTTTTAAAAACTTTTAAAAGTGACTTTTATTTGTCTGTATTTGATATGGATTTTTTAAACTCATCAATTTTTTATATTAAAAAGCACAGCCTGTCACATCAACAACTTTGCAGCGCGTCAACTAATTACCACCACTTCAATTATCAGTCAACGTCAAGCCCTTCTCTCTGAGTGCTGTCTGTCATTAACTTCAATTACGTAAACCGTGCTGACACCTCAGCCTGATCCCTGATCAGCAGCCACACAAAGACCTCTGCCGTCTCCCCTGATTAATACTGTAATGTGTTCATACACTTCTATTCACACTATAGACACCAGAGCCCATTTATTACAGTGTGTCTATACAGAGGAGGCGTTCAGCTATGAAATAAGCTGCTTTGTATTCCATGTGAAGTGAAAGCAGAATTCCATAGGTCATTCCTCTTGGAGAAGGGCCTATTTCAGGAGTACTCCAAAAGGAGAGCTTTTTCCATGAGTGACGCTTGCTGAGGATTTAGACCTCTGCCTGCTTCTGTTGTGCGTCATCAGAGAACGCTGTTTTCGCTGAGAGGTGTGTTCTCCATACATGGCCTTGTCCTACAGACTTAAACACACACTGTTAAATGATCAGGCCGGCTGAAACGTTTATACTCTCACAGGTGCGTGTCTGGCTTTAAGCCTCTAAGTGTTTGCCTTTTGTGGTTGAGAAAATACAAAGAACAGTGTATCAGCAGTCAACAGTCCAATCACAAGTCAGTTAAGAAATGCAGCAGGGCATTTTTATTATTTTGTTATTAAAGCATGTTTTGTTATCATGAAATATACATTACTTCTTACTTGCCTGTGCTCTGTGTTGCAAACAATCCTATTCACCGCACACCATACATGAAAACTAAGCTATCTATCTTGAATGGACTGTTTTTTGACAAACATTCTAATAAATGACTTTAGCTACTATGAGTTGCATTTATCTCTGACACAGAACACAACTCTCTGAAGCAGAAAATCATGTAAAAAAACTTAATTATCAAATTATATGCTGCTAAATAAAAATTCTATATGGATACCAACAATATGCTAGTTTAGGAACTGTGAATAAATGAGTCTTTATTGTGTGTTTGAAGACAGCAAGGTCACACTGCTGTTCTGACACTCAGTGGAAGTTTAAAAGTCTGGATGGCCATCTATCATAGGTCTAGAACAGGGGTGCCCAATACGCTGATCGCATCGACTAGTCGATCGCACAGTACATGTTGGTAGAACGCGTCTCCTTCAAATTTATATTACATTTAAACTGTTTATGGTTGTGGGCAGGTGAGTGTATTAACTTAAAAGCCAATGCACTGCTGCTCTATATAACCACGCCCACCCCATAATACCACAGCCTGCATAAAGCACTGTTTGTCTCACGTTGCATCTAACTTTCTGTTTATGCAAAGCCAAATTGCAAGTACCACTGTATTTGTTTCCATATTTTAATTGACTCTCAAGATAAGTGCTTAACACTTCCACTATTTTTATGACAACCAATTTCCATAGTTCCAGAGTATCAGTACTCTGTATGGGCAGATACTTGAAATTCATTTGGCATCATTATTTGAAGGAAAAATTGGTGCATTACTAATTATGATGCATTTTTTTTCACCAAACAAAACACAACAGATTCTTATGATTTTCTTGCAATTTAAATATATACTCCAGAGCATTTTATGATATAATCTGCTCTGCAGTGTATCTGCTGTTGTACTTATAGGCCACTACTTCAGTTACAGTATGTAGTCCAGTGTGACATGCTGCTTTTTTGACAGTGTACAGCAGGAATACAGGAACTGAAAGTGAACCAGTCATGCTGACAAAAGCCCTCTAAACAAACATGAAGAACAAAACATTTTGCAGCCTAGACACATCAAGCTTTATTTAATCTGAAAACCTATAAAAACTGAGCCCCCCTGTTTCCACAGCACCAGTGGGCTGTGGCTATATTGACAACACACATCATAGTCACAGCCCCTTATGTACCACACATCAGCTATCAACAGCAGTTACCTTAGCTTCTGTTTTCTGAGGAACATACGATCTATGGACAAAAGTTTTGGGACATCTGCTCATGCACTGTTTTTCTGTAATTAAAGGTTATTAAAATTGTGTTCATCCTGCTTTTGTTAGAGTAACTGTCTCTACTCTGCTACAGGGAAGGTCACTAGATATTTCTTGGTTTTGAACCATTCTTTGTTGTGAGAATTTTATTGCATTCAGTGACAAGAGCGTCAGCAAGGTAAGGGAGGATGTTGGACCATCCAATAATTTTTTTAATTCTGAGACCTATTCTACTGGAAATACTTCTCACACAGGACATGCTGTGTGTGTGTGCATTTGCACATCTGTGTGATCAATGGATGTAAATAAAAGCAGCTAAATTCATCGCACCATAGCAGAAATGTAAAAATAAGAAAATAAGATTCTTAAAATATTTATAGTAAAGAACATTCATGTGTTTAAAACATATGAAGGCAGATGTGAGCCTGTCTCAATAATTACGTTATCGTTTATCAAACAATATATAGACAAGATCTTAAATATTTTTGCTGACTTGATATTTATTCACTGTGTAGCCTTGCGTGCGTGTCTGCATAATTAACATCATCAATATTGTAGCCGGTCGCACACTGACCAGTGCATCAATAAAAGTGCCTTTATACACATAGAGTGGACTGTGACATGTGAAGATGCATTATTTGAAGCTATTATTATGTGTTTCTTAAAAAACATCACTTAAAAATATGTTACAAAAGTTTGACTTGGAGTATGGGTATTATTTATTAAAAGGTTATTGCTCTTTAAAAGGATGTAATTGCAATATAATGCTGCTATACTTTAATTTTATCAGTGGCCTAATATACAACATCCAAACAAAACAGCAGCAGGTAAAGAGGTCCCAGATCCAATCACGTGATTGGAAATCAGCGCAGATCACTTTTCCAAGGATCAGAATCGGGTACAAAAGATCTGGATCACTATACTTTATTAAAAATGTAATTGTTACTAGGGGTGGGCGATATGGCCCTAAAATAATGTAACGATATTTCATGGTATTTTTGTGATAACGATACTCTTGGCGACATGACAAAACACTTTTTAAAAAACTATTTCAAAAACACAATACACACTGCAAGAAAATAAAAAAAATATTTTATTATTACATACAATATAATACTGCACACCCCTCAGTGAGATATTAAAAAAATACAAGAATTTTATCAGATTTGTAACAAAAGTCAATGAACCAGAATGTCATAATGCTAATTATAATGCACTCCAAATATCTCCATATATCCAGGATTAAAGTAAAATATATAATCTGTCTCTAGTAGATATATAATAGGTGATACGTAGAAATAGGATGGGTGATATGGCACAAAATTTTAGGGTATAATATCGTTCACTCTGGCTGCAACAAGTCCCTCATCTCGTGAGTGTGTTTGTGGCCGCTCGTGCTGTCACGCTGTTTATCAATGCTGATTTATGGCACAGAGGCTAACCCAACAAGCTACTGCACCTATTGAGCCATCAGCTACTTTCATCCACTCTTCATTTTCCTCCAAACTGTCAACATACCATCACTGTGCTAAAGTCTCTCAGTCATCCTCTCTCTCTCTCTCTCTCACACACACAAATACACAGCATTTCTTCTTCTCAAGTTCGAAAAAAAAGAGATATATGCAGCTACACTAGCGTTTAATGCCTTTCTTAAAGCTCTCAGTTAAACTCAGTAACTCAGCACATTACAATTGTCTAATTTTAAAAAAGCATCAAAACAACCCTGGAGATATTATAATACAGTATGAAAAGGTTTAGTCTAAATGTAGTCTGTCAGGCCTAAACCAAACTACACTAATATTACTGTCTCCCTTCTGAAAAATAGAACTACCAGCATTTAGATCTTTAACTACAGAACATTTATTGTGTGACATTTATAAAAATATATATATATATATATATATATATATATATATATATATATATATATATATTTTTTTTTTTTTTTTTTAATGCTTGGCCAAAGTATCGGATTGTTTTTTAGCAGATACTCAAAATCAAATGACTCGAACTCAGGGACAAAAAAATGTCTCTAATGACATCTCTAGTGACAAGCCTAAACAGAGGGTTTCACTAAATATTTATTAAAAACATATAAGCTCACAATACACGTACGTAAATTCACGAATGTTGTGAGTTATCACTGCTTTAACTGCTGAACATGACACATCATCTAATGTCACTAAACAACAGCCAAAAGTGACTCTTCCCTTTAAAGAAGGGAAAACAACAACAGCTCGATGCTAAAAATTAACTTGGCTTCAGGGCTGTCACAGCTAACACCACCCAAAATATAGAGGCTAGAACTTAGCTAAGCCATGGCTTAGACACAGCTAGCAAGTGGCAAAAGAGCAAGAACACACTGACACAGACCGCAAACATTGGCTGAGTAAAGAGTAAATAAAAGCTAGAGCTTCTGGAATCCCTGATGAGTTGAAAACAAGCTGGAGGTGTATCAACTCAGGCACTAAATATTTTACATCATCAGGTTTTTAAAATGTTTGTACAGTCTGGAAAGGAAAGAGAAGAATCTGAGCTGTGCTTGTGTATGTTTTGTAATTGGTCTCCTGTGCTGCATGTGAAGCAATCATCTAGAATCACAATAATAGTAGAAATATGATTTAAAGGGCAGCTGAAGCTAAAATGGTACATTTTAGACACTTTTCTATTTTTTTTTTATAAAAATGGTTTATCTAATTATTGGTGGCAATTATCGGCTAAAATTCCAATATTTGACAGACATTATCAGTAATAATAATAATTTTTATAGTAACTATAAAAGTGCACTTCATTAAGGGAACACAAAAAGGTTGAAAAGGTTGTTAAATGGATTTCACTTTCCATGCATTTTTTAGGCTGTTTTCTAAAGTGGATGCCATGGTATTGCTAGTTGGCTGTTATACTATCCCAGGTTGATGCAATGGTGTAGCTAAGTGGTTATTGGGTAGTTACTAAGGTGTTAATAAGTGGATGTTGTTGGTATGGTACCACAGGTGATTGCTATGACGTTGGTAAGTGATTGTTAGTGATTGCTGTTTTTGTCCAAGTTGGCTGCTGTGGTGTTACTAAGTGGTTGCTGTGATATTTCAGGTGTTTGCTAGCTGGGTGCTGTGGTTTAACTAAGAGGATGCGAGATGGGTGCTGCAGTGTGGAAAGGTGACAGCTAAGGCAGTTGCAAAGCAGTTGCTGTGGTATTCTAGTAGTTACTATGGTGCCCTTGGGTGGTTTATGTGGTACATCAGGTTAATTACTGGGTGTTACACGTGTTTTTGTACAACTGTGACATTTGAAGGGTGCCAAAACTCACAAAAATAACAAAAATCTAATGCTCGTTAGTCCAATAAGGCTAGTTAGGCTTTATACAACCATACATTGCACAATCACAACATTTTGGAATTGTAACATTGGAGTTGTATGCTCTGAACATCTGGCAGAAATAAAGGGTGAAGGAAAAGAATATGGCGAAATGGATTATAAGGCACATTATGCGACACCAGTAAGAAACAGCTAAGCTAAGTAGACAAAGCTGTAATTCATTAAAAAAAACATTTTCTTTTAAAGTCAAACGAGCGCTGGATGTTAAACTACACAGATTTCTCTCCTGAAAACTGTTTAAAGCATTACCGTTTATTTACAGTAAGCTTAGATTTCTAGATTTCCACTAAGGCTGGGTGCAGTAGCAGTAGCATTAGCAGCTATCCGCTAGTGCTACACTGAGGAAGCTGTGTTCCTGTAAGCCAGGGTGATATAAGCTAGTGGTTCGTCCCACGTAGCTTGTTTTAACTTAGTAAACACAAAGACTACAGGCAAATAATACTCACCTCTAAACTGTAAAAGAGCTAGTGCTTAGCGCGGTAAGCGGTAGGGGTGTGGCGAGACACTAATATCACGAGACGAGACATGATACTGGGTTCACGACAACGAGACGAGACGAGATTTAAAAACTAAATTTGAAAGAAAACGTCAAAAATGAAAAATGAGTTTTATTTGACAAAATCATATAACGCAGACTGGTTTCTCTGACACCTCGATTTTATTAAAAATAGAAATAAGAATAAGATTAAAAAAAAAATTTTTTTGAATATCGTGAACGATAAAACCCTGAAATATCGTGCCATGTCACTAATTATCACATCAGGGTGAGACTTTTTTGCTGTTTTTAGCAAAAGAAAATATCGTGATATTATTTTAGGGCCATATCGCCCACCCCTAATGCTTATACTGCTCAAGTACTGGAGAAACTTCATCTGTATAACGCTGTACTTCAGCACAGCAGCTTTACTGCTCTTTACAACCTGACTGGAAAATTCATACATAATTAAATGATTTTAAACGCACCTCATAGTGAAAAAAATATGATAAATCTGATTGTAAAATAATAAAGACAATTAATAAATATGAACTTTAAAATGCTATTTACAAATAAAGGATTATAAATCAATATGTCATGCACCCAATGAAACAAAAGCTCTTTGGGCTGCCAATTTTCGAGCCAAACTTAGCTGAGCTCCAGACTGAATAGCTCTAAGGTGCTCCGAAATCACCAAACAGGACAGAGAGGTCAGAGGGAGGGTCACACCTTTGAGATGTGCATAAGAATAAGGCAACATGATCTAATCTCTGATGCCTTTTAAACAGAAAGCCAGAATCAATAAAGGTCACTCCACAGACTTCTCCTAGAGGTTCTTTAAAAAAAAAAAATCAGCTCCAGCCAGTAACACCCAAAGGGCAGCGTAAAGAAACAACTCAAACAGAACTGTGCTGCAGTCAGTTGGAACAGCAGCTTTATCTGAATTGGACCTGCTGCCTTGCGTCCCCAGAGCTTCAGCTGCAATCCCTCAGCGTTGACCCAGCAGTCAGGAAACTGCACTCATACATCACCCTAACAGTTCCCCTTTTGCAGAGCGACACACGTACAGCATGATATATGTGTCACACAAGCAAAGCCATATACAGTACGACCCAAAAAAGACCCACTCTGCTTAAGGAAGAGCTGCAACAGACACTTTTGTTTCAAGACAAGATAATTAATAAATATTTCCCATTATAGAAACTAAATCATCCCATAGGACCTAAAAGTTTAAAGCAATAGTATGTAGCATTTCTACCATAAAATAACAAATAGCTTTAGAATCATTGTGATGCTCCACTAATATGTAACAGGGAAAGTAGCATCTGTATTGCTGCTACTGCAGGTCAGCACACTGCTAACTGCACTATGTAACTTTGGGGAAGTGGGCTCTAAAACACTTGCAAGAACTGGGTAACTTTGCATCATTCAAGTCATACTCATGCTACTCTACCATGGCAGTTCACGGGCTTCTTTCACTTCAGATGCTGGTTCTGTGTCCCTCAGCTTGTAAACTGCACGTGAAAAGCATGTTCTTTAGTAGTTGTTCAAATTGAAAAATACAATTTCCAAACGAGGGGTGAGACCAGGATAAAATGCTGCTTCTCACACAATGCTGCTTTTAGCCATTTACTTTAAAGTTGCATAAAAATAAAATAAAACACGCAATTGTTTTAACCCTTAAACTATTTGCATCAGTCTCTATATGTTGCAGAAGTTGCTGAACTTGATTGCCTTTCAGTAGCATGTAATGTCAGCTTTAATGTGAAAATCACTCCACACATATTGTTTTTGTGTTTGTGGTCTGTGTTTTACCACAAAATCTTAAATCAACATATAAAAAACATAAATACATAATAATACATAAAAAAATTAAAGAATTGAAAGGAAATATTCTTTTTGTGTTAAAACGGTAGTATAAAAGGGTTTATACTTTATAATCACACAATAATAAAGGGTTAGTGCAGAACCTGAATTGTTCAAAGCATGAAGCAGAAACAGACGACAATAGCTGGAATATTGGCTGTTGCACACTGAAAAGCCTGATGATAACCAAGTCAACACAGTGGATATGCAACCACTTAATCAGGAACCCTGGAAGAAGGTTTTCTGGTTTAATAAACCCTGTTTTCCTTTACCTCTCATATACAATAACAAATGAACAGTTTAGCTGAGAAAAGTACTGCACCAGGATGTTGGTGAGGAAAAGACAAGCTTGTGGAGGGATCTGGGCAATGTGCTGATAGGAAATTCTGGGTCCTGGGATTCATAATCCACCCACCTGAATTCATATCACTAGAGAATAGGAACAGTCCTTCCTGGCAGTGGATAACACACTCTGTCCCACTGCAGACACTGTTCAGTAATGGTTTAATGAAATTCCCCAGATGTAAATTTAAATCCAATCAAACATCAGAGCAATGTGCTAAAGCAAGTCCAAACCTCAAATGCTCCACCTCCCAACTCAAAGAATTTGGTCCCAGATATCAAAGGACACCGTCTGAGGTATTCTGAGTGCTCAAACACAACACATTACATGATAACTCATTAAATATCAGCAAAGCTTAAACTTTAATTGCCTTATTCTTAGTCTTAGTCTGCTTTATTAGTATGTCTGTTGAGGTGTAAAAAGGTTTCATTACTAGATAAAAACATCTAGGATGTACCAGGATGCATTATCAGTTTCTGGGGTTTTCAGGGTTTCAGGTCTATCAACATCAGACTCCCACACTCAGGTGAACCATCCAAGGTTGATCAAATCTCGAATTGCATCCCAGCAGCACCAATCCACGAGCTTGCCCTCTTTATCCAAAGCGATCATGTGGCTTTCTCTGCAGCTTCCATTATGGAATGTATGGCTATCCTTATATAAAAGTTTAAAAGTCACTCCTAGACTTGGCAGGTTGAACTCATTAGAAAGATTTTGGTGTTTTTCTTTGGACAGCGATCAAAGATGTCCTGCTTAGTCCACTCACAGTCAGTCTCTGAATCTCAAAGTGCTCAAACACAACAGATTACATGAAAACTCACAATATCAGCAGGTTTAAAGTTTAAATTACCTTAAATGACCTAGTCTTATTTTGTTTTTTTGGTATGTCTGCTGAGGTGTAAAAAGGTTCAAAAATAAGGTTTTAAAATAAGCCAAACTTTTACTGTTGAGATAAGTATTTTTCTTTGGACAGCGAAGATATAAATAAGGTGGGTGGTCAACATGTTTTGACTCAACTGAGTACACTTCCTGATTAGATGAATGGTTCTCAAACCAGTCCCTTGAGATTGCCTGTCCCGGTGAACATTTTCTCTCAAAATTTAACACTCCTAGAAGAGTTTAACAGCACTGGTCACCTGAACACGTCTATTGTATCAATTAGTAGATATTATTAGTAAATATGTTTAGCTCATTCCGGCACCAGTGCAGCTGTCCTGTCACTGATACTCAGTTCACGCCACCATATTGTAATGTGTTTCAGAATGGGGAACTGGACTAATAATGAGGTAATGACTGCACCTGCTTCTCCTGTCTGTCTCTGAGTGCACAGTTATTGCTGGGCTTTAATACAAGACCTTCTATTCTGCTTAGCCTCAGAGGAAACAAGAGGCAGTGGGGCACCCTGGATGAGCCTCCTGCTGAAATATTAAAGCCATGTCCTCGGCCCCAGAGCAGCACTCCCTGACCCAACTGGCCTCTGGCACAGCAAGAGCATGATAACCACAGAGAGAGAGATCTAGAGCTAGAGAGAGAGAGAGAGAGAGATACAGAGCTAGACCTAGGGGGCAAGAAGACAAGATAAAACAGAGAAAGGTGACCCAGTATTTTAAAAGGTTACAGTGCACAGTGCACAAATGGTTCACATAGATTTCTCGCCCTTTTGTTTTAAACTAAATGAGCAGAAAACTCAAACTGTACAATAAAGGTTAAAAAACACCTGAGGTGTTTTTTGAAATGCTATCAACACAAAAAATAAATCAATACAAATCTAAATAAAATATTGACATGACATTAAAAACAGATGGGAGGCCATAACATAAAGTGCTTTTAACACTATATTACATTCTTTTTGTTTTGTTTTGTAAGTGAACAAAAAAGGAAAACTTGACAGTTCACTCAACAGAGCAGGCTAATTCTGGTAGAAGGTCATCACACTGTTGGACGTGTCTATGGAATATTTTAACTAAGGCTTTATACTTCAGTTTTATGCATATCTGTTACAGAAAGTCTGAATGTGGAGATTTATTGCTAAAAAAAGGCAACAGTTGCGGCTGATGAGATCTCATTCCTAGTACAGTGTTTTTTTTCACAATGTGCTGTACTCCATTCAAGTACACAGGGTGAATTACAATAATTGTAATGAAATTTGTAGTTTTTTCCCAACACTAATGATATTTACAATAAGAAAAGTATTCTATTTATCAAAAAAAAAAAATCAAAATAAAGCACCAGATGAAAATGAGGGCTGTTTTTTAAGTCAAATCATACTGTTCAGTAGTTAAGGAAGAATAAAATGATTAGTATGTGTTTCCAGATATTAAGGAAACATGCAAAGTTCAAACACTGTCAGCTCTTGTCAGCAGAGCCTCAGCCAGTATTTTCTAACTAGAACTGTGCACTACATCATACATCACTACATCTGTGTGGTCTCTGTGTCCGCCTGCTGCTCATTCTCCAACAATGATTCCACCCCGAGGTTGCCGGATTTAGAAACACAGCAGCCTATGGACTATGCTGATTAAAGCAGTCATGCTACACATGCTAACGTGAACTGCTGTCAGTCACGTGTCATATCTGATTATTACCTCAGCAGTAATGGCTATGCCAAAAATAAACTCAATTTAGCTACGAATGTGATTATTGTTTTATGTTAGCAGTTTATTCACTGACATCACTGATTTATTCTTCACTGACTTCGCTTGACACCAGTGAGTTTAGGTCATAACTGAGATCTAGATCAGGCTGAATATTTATATGTTATCTGTTAAACTAAGCAGTATATTAATGGGATATGTAAAGTAGTAACTTCATTCCTAGGGTGTGTAATTCTGGAGCAGTGGGCTTTTTTCCAATATAACAGACTTGGCTTGGGCTAACGCAGCTACCAGTGCATAAAGCTAACTAGCTAACTGTGGATAAAGTTATATAAAATCCACATTAGCTTGTTTAAATAATGTCTTGCCATTGTAAAAGTTTTTAAAGTTGTCTTACACTCCTTTGTATAGGTTCAGTGTCCTCAGCTTGGCAACCCGAGTGAGCATTGTCTCTGTGGAAGGGTGGGGGCAGAGGGGAAAACTCTCTCTAGTGTTTTAAAATTGGACTGCTGTAGCCACAGTTGCTCTCATTCCTACTGATTGCTTCTTTAAATGTGGTTGATTCAATAAAACAAAATTAATATATATATTTTGTCTAGAGAGACAGTGTACAAGCATTGCAAAAGCCCTGTACAACGATGCCTCACCAGGTTTGCCAAGGAAGATTAATGTAGCATCCACCCTCGCCCTTGATTGGTATCAGTGATCAGGCAATCGAGCTGAAAGACGATTGGCAATCGTTATCAGCAACACTGACTGGTTTATTTCTACCTTATACTATTTAGAAAAAGTGAAAGGACAAATAGTGTCTGCATAAAACATTTTTGTACTCCTTCCTTGTGATGCCCTGCACCAGTTCTGTCAGTTAAGTACCTATACACACATAACCACATTAGAACTCCTATAATCTGTTGCGTATGTTTTGTTACAGAGCTGCTTTCCTCACATTTGCCTGCTATTGGCTTTTTTCCATGGTGGACCTTTGTAGGCACACATGAGACAACTGTTCTTGACCCATTTAAATCAGCCCTGCATTAAGTCAATATCTCACTTGCCTCAAGCTTTCATTAATAGATCTACTCCTTAGTATGTAAACTAACTACAGTGGATTTAACAAGCAACAGCTATTAAGCAATAAAGAGACAATAAAGAGGCAAAATGGATTCAACTGGTGAGTGTTTTTTTTTTTATAAACAGCCAGAATCCCAATAAATACTGTGATCAATGTATCACAAAATATAAGAAATTAGAGTGAGAGTGTGAAATGGCAACAGCAGTTAAATAAAAAAAAAACGGACAGTGGTCTACCCCACCCTCCCCTCCCCAATGGACACAAAGCTCATTTGGGTTGCCAAGCTGAGGACACTGAACCTACACAAACGAGCACGAGACATTTCAATGACTTCTACCATTACAAGTAGTGTTATAAACCAGCTCATGTGGATTTTATTTAACTTTATCCACAGTTAGTTAGCTAGCTTTTTGCTCCACTAGCTGCGTTAGCCTAACCCAAGCCCATTGTAAAAAAATCCTCAGTGCTTGAACCTTGCATGTTTCCTTAATATTTGATGACACATGCTGATAATTGTATATATATTTTGTAGATTTAAATAAAAAAAAAACTTTAAAAAGATTTAAGATGCAGTAGAGTATTAGTAGGCTTGAAGTATGTATTTATGAATACAGAACAGGACATTGATTTATTTAACTTTATCCGCAGTTAGTTAGCTAGCTTTTTGCTCCGCTAGCTGCGTTAGCCTAACCCAAGCCCATTGTAAAAAATTCCTCAGTGCTTGAACCTTGCATGTTTCCTTAATATTTGATGACACATGCTGATAATTGTATATATATTTTGTAGATTTAAATAAAAAAAAACTTAGAGTTTTAGTAGGCTTGAAGTATGTATTTATGAATACAGAACAGGACATTGATTAGAGAATTCTTGACAGACAGTGTTCTGTGAACACGCTACATGTAAAGACACAGCTGACTGAGTCCAGCATCAGGCAAGTAGAATGAGTGGAATATGTAATTTTCTTTTTACACAGTCACACAGTCAGCAGTTATACAAAATGAACAAAGAGAGTCTCCTATACATGCAATCCTTTCAATTAGGGATTTAATGGGCAGAAAACCTGAGAATGAATATCTTCAACATACCGCTCCAACTGCATGACAAACCAGTTCAGCAAAAGAGAGCTAAATCTCGAGCTGAAAGATATGAAAGATAAGTCAACTGTGCAGGTTTTTCAATCTTAACTGGATACCTGGGCAGAGAGCCCAGAAAGAAACTAAAATCAATATGCTGACAGAAATGATAATTTTCTAATACATTATTGGTCGAAGACATATTGGTCGAAACGTGGTAGCTTCAGAAGGTATCGGATTTTAAATGTCTGCATGCTCTCATCTACAAGTACCAATAAAACTCTGGGCATGAACTTTGTGGTGTATAACTTGATATGCACTCAAGCATTCTTATATATAATTTCTTTTGGGCTCAGACTGAAAAGGCCAGTAAGCATACACCCGTATATTTCAACAGATCAATACTCTCCCAGATTTTATGTAAGCCATGGCCTTCTACTGTATCTATGGCAAATGACAGTAAGAACTGATAAAGTTGGCTAGGGGATCTTTTGTCCAGAGGCTTGGGGTCAGATAGTGAAAAAATTTGATCAGTTGTTCAGACCTGAATTCAGATCTGCCCATTTACCCAATTCAACATGTCATCTAAGAGAACTGACTGTTTATGTACTGTCAAAAATATACCAATATACCAAGGGCCCTATTGTACACCCTGCACAAGGTGATCTTTGCCATCTTACACCCCATCAACAGTCTATTTTCACACCTTGTTACCACAGTGTCAAAATAGCATCAGAGTTTAAGAATAAAGCTACACTGATGGGTGTGGTGGTCTAGAAGTAAGAAGTGTTCAGGTACATTTCTGTCTATGCTATTTTCCGGTGGAAAACACAGGTGACTGAAATGAGCCAAGACAACACTGAATTGTCAGCGCGTACACCGCTGCAGAGCACAATCTGACTTTTAACTCAACAATAAACAGAATAAAGAATTAAAAATAATATTGCTGTCAAAAAAAATGCTGGTGTACATCAGCTCACAGTGTACATCAGTTCACAGCGTGAATGTGCAGGTTAGTATCTTCTGCTAAGATGCACAAAGCACCTCGCTGTAAAGATACCATTGTGCCAAAGTCAGAGCGCACCTGCCTCTTAAAGGGAATGGGAAGTCACACACTGATTGGTTTATTTCATGTCACACCAAAATTATTTATTCATTTAATAAGTACATACAAGGCATATTATTTGTGCCCAAAGACACACCAACACACCACAATCCAGCTGTGCGATATGCCATTGACCGGTGCACTACAGCTCACTAAACTACCCAGCTGGCCACCAACGTCAATGGACGTTAATTTCAGGTTGAATGTTGTCATGTCAGATGACAAATAATTTTATGTTAGGATAACGTCTAACTCTGTTATGTGCCTGCAGGGTAGGGCCCTTTGACAATCACAGATGATACAAGAACATCTCTGTGTGTTCATAATGTTCTGACTCATGGGTATATATTAGGGGTGTCACGATTCTCTAAATCCTCGATTCGATTTTATTTCCGATTTGAGGGTCACGATTCGATTCAATTCTCGATTTTCTTTTTTATTATATATTTACATTTTATTATTTTATGCCTCATAAAATTTAAATAATATATTATTTATTATTATTATTATTATTATTATTATTATTATTATTTATTAATATATATATGGTAATGCCATCTAGTGACTTTTTTGGTAGCAACAGTGTGCACTATTAAAACTGCAACGTGCAAAATAAAATAAAAAAAATAAAAAAATAGGAACAATTAAAGCCTTAACAAACTGAACTCTATCCTACTATAACAGTTAAACATGAAAAATAAGACTCGGTCCCTGAGAATTACAAGTTTTTTTCTTTAAGAAAGATATATTATTAACTTTATCTGAGAGAAAGTTGTTTTTTTAATTCAATGGAAAGCAACAGGTGTAGTCAATCATAAGTTTAAGATTTTTAATCCACCTGACTGTGATCTATAGTCAGTGTTCTCAAGTCACACTGACACACGCATTTCAGCGAGTTCACACGCTCTCACCTGCGCGCACCCACCCCTCCGTCAGATACAGATACAAAACCTGCGCGCACCCCAACCCCCCCCCTCCCCCGTTGCACAGATAAAAAAACAGTGATCACACTCCCGCCGACACTCAAAACTTGAGAGCCCTTTCTTTAATTCTATAAGTCCGTTTTCAGTTTCTCCTCCGTGGCTGAAAGGCAGCTGTTCTCTGCCTCTCACACAGCAGAACTGAGGGCGGGCTCTCTCTATTTACATGAATAGGATGCGCTGTGTTGGTGCTGCCCCATTTGCGTAGCGCGCTGCGCCATTTGCGTAGCGCGCGCGGGAGGGATCGTCGATTCTCGTTTTGACTTCGATACTCGAGACCATGACCTCATTTCGATCGATTTCGATAAAATATCGAGATCGTGACACCCCTAGTATATATCATTTTAAAGTCAAAAGTAAAGACGACTTTCTGCTTAAAATATGAGGAAAGTCATTCAGAATGATAAAAGTTTTTGGAGAAGTTGAGAAGTGTTCACCGTGTCCCTGTTCAAATGCAGTTTAAAAGCCTGTAATTGACGGAAGAACTGAAGGAAGAGAGGAAGCAAATAGCAAGACAGATATGGCTGGAACAAACACATTAGGCCTCAGTAATGGCCTTTCTGTCTGGGCGCTGGTGGAATGCTGCTGCAATTTTTGTTTATTTGTGTCTTCACCTCTGGCACAGACCTAAGCGCTGTGCTCATCACCCACCTTCTATAATCACCTTGATTACAGTGAAGGTCACACAGAGGGTCTACTAAAATAGAAGCCATATGTTACAATTTAGTGAGCATCACTGTGGTTAACAGAGGGGACGGACTATTATTAAGCACAGCCTCGTCTTTTACTCACACAGAAGCCACAGGGGAGAGGAGCATAATGAATAGAACAAGCATATAAAGGGCAAAAAGCAACAGCCATGACTAAAGCTGAATACTAATGTCACTGACTCTCAAATACCACCAACTAACTACCAGAATAAATAAGTTAAAAGTTGTTTTAAAATGATTGTTACAACATTCAAATCTTCCCATTAACTCTGACCAGCTTTCTTGTCCCTTTTGAAGAAAAGCATCCCCACAACATGATGCTGCCACCACCATGTTTCACAGTGAAAATGGTGTGTTCAAAGTGGTGAGCAGTGTTACTTTTCCACCACACATCACACTTTGCATTTATGCCAAAATGTTCAAGTTGGCCTCAAGTGACCACAGCACCTTCTTCCACATGTTTTCTATGTCTCCTACATGGCTTCTGGCAAACTACAGTACAAACAGTACTTCTTATGTTGTTTTCTTCTTGACACTTTTTGGAGAGAGGAACATAAAACAAAGAGCAAGCATATAAAAGGGCACAAAAGCAACAGCCATGAATAAAGCTGAATACTAATGTCACTGACTCTCACATACCACCAACTAACTAATAGAATAAATATGTTAAAATATGTTTAAAAATGATGAACTAATAATCCAGTGTTTTAGATTACTTTTATTGTTACAACATCCAAAAACAAATTAGATTAGATTTTTACAACCAACCTGCAGTCTCAGGCCGTTAAGACTGAACGCCTTAACAGCAGATGCTGCACTTACTGTAGCTATCGCTGTAGACGAGGCCCAGCTGGGAAAGAACATCCCTGGGGCAGACTTTCAGAGTGACTGCCAAATTATGCAGAGGGTCATTAGTGGCCAAAAAAAGCCTAGCCCTCAGCTGTTTACTGTAAACACAATGAGAAAACATGTCTAAATGATAATAATTGCTTTAAAGAAATAAAGAAAATATACTTTTTATACAAAATTTTAAAAACAAGTCAAAAGCACAATCACCACAGATTTCAAAGCCTAGAACGCAGTATTATATAACAAACTTATTGTTGTGCAAGTTATAACTGTCTATAATGCTCCCTGTGACAGCATCTGTATCTGTTCTTCCATATCTAAAAAAATCCACATTATTTTAAAATCCTCCATGGTTGGATTGCCTAAACTAAGATCTATCAGGACTGACTAGTACTGCCAGCAAATTTGTTGGCAATGAATCTCATTTTTGATTAGCTGGCTTGACAATGATGTTGCATACTGTTTAAATGAGAATTACAAAAAAACTATTCTCTAATTGTGAACATATATAAAAACCAAGAAAAACTCTTTCCATTATTGAAAGCTGTTTGAAGGCTAAACATTTCAATTACTTTGAGTGAATATGGAAGCAAGCTTTAAATGCTAAAATATAGGGATGGACTGGTCAGGGTTTTTGGGGCACATTTCGATACCAATCTTGGGCGAGGTCAAGATGCCAATACCACAGAAACAGGTATCCTAACACAGACTGCCTCTGTGCTTGTTTTCCAGAATAATGTTATTGCTTAAAATAGCCTATATTTGCTGTTAACATATACAGTGAGTCCAAGAAGTATTTGATCCCTTGCTGATTTTCTTTGTTTGCCCACTAATAAAGACACTATCCTTCTGCACTTTTAATGGTAGATATATTCTAACATGGAGAGACAGAATATCAAGACAAAAATCCAGAATATAATTTTAAAGAATATATTTTAATTAATTTGTATTTCAATGAGGAAAATAAGTATTTGATCCCTCTTGCCAAACACACTCAATACTTAGTGGCAAAGCCTTTGTTTGCAAGCACAGCGGTGAGACGTTTGTTGTAGTTAACCACAAGTTTAGCACAAACACCAGGGGGAATTTTGGCCCACTCTTCTTTGCAGATCCTCTCTAAATCATGAAGGTTGGTGGGCTGTCGCTTGGCAACTCTGACCTTCAGCTCCCTCCATAGATTTTCGATCGGATTGAGGTCTGGCGACTGGCTGGGCCACTCCATGACCTTAATGTGATTTTTCTTGAGCCAATCCTTTGTTGCCTTTGCTGTATGTTTAGGGTCGTTATCATGTTGGAAGACCCAACCACGGCCCATTTTCAGATCCCTGGCAGAGGGGAGGAGGTTGTCCCTCAGGATTGTGCGGTACATGGCTCCATCCATCTTCCCAGTGATGCGGTGAAGTAGCCCTGTACCCTTGGCAGAGAAACACCCCCAAAACATTATGCTTCCACCTCCATGCTTGACGGTGGGCACAGTGTTCTTGGGGTCATAGGCAGCATTTTTCTTCCTCCACACATGGCGGGTGGAGTTGAGGCCAAAAAGTTCAATTTTGGTCTCGTCTGACCACAAAACCTTCTCCCAATAACTTGGTTCATCTTTTAAATGATCATTGGCATACTTGAAGCGCGCCTCCACATGTGCTCTCTTCAGCAGGGGTACCTTTCGGGCACTGCAGGATGTGAATCCATTGTTGCGCAAAGTGTTGCCAATTGTTTCCTTGCAAACTGTGGTCCCAGCTGCCTTCAGGTCATTTGCTAACTCCTGCCGAGTGGTTGCAGGACGATTTCTGACCGTTCTCAGCATCATTGCCACCCCACAAGGCGAAATCTTCTTTGGAGCACCAGGCCGAGGTCTGTTGATTGTCATGTTATACTCTTTAAACTTTCTGATAATTGCACCAATAGTTGTTACTTTCACATCCAACACCTTACTAATCTTTTTGTAGCCCATTCCAGCTTTGTGAAGGTCAACAATTCTGACTCTGAGGTCCTGTGACAGCTCTTTGGTTTTACCCATGTTGGAGACTTGAAATCTGTGTGATCTGTCTGATTCTGTGGACAGGTGTTTTTCACACAAGTGATTAGTGAGAACAGGTGGCTTCAGGTCAGGTAACAAGTTGATTGGGAGTGTCTAACTGGTCTGTAAAAGCCAGAACTGCTAATGAATACTAAGGGATCAAATACTTATTTCACTGCATGAAATACAAATCAATTAATATATATTCCTTAGATTTATTTTCTGGATTTTCTTTTTAATATTCTGTCTCTCCATGTAAGAATACATCTACCATTAAAAGTATAGAATGATCATGTCTTTATTAGTGGGCCAACGAAGAAAATCAGCAAGGGATCAAATACTTCTTGGACTCACTGTATAAGTTATTATTTTAATAATATCAACAATAATCGAACACTCTGGCTCAGCTCCAGAGTAGCTTCAACAGTGATCCACACACAGCTATGCTTAACTGCTCTGCTTAACCCTTAACTCCTGAATCGGATCAGCTAAATCAGAATAAAAATTGGAAGATTGAGGTGCTTGTATATTGGCTAAAAAGCTAACCCACCTAAATGTTTCCAATCTCTTTAACTACTTAACTACTGAACTCACTGAGAAATTAGAAAAACTATGCAGTAAGAATAAATGCACATTTAGAATTTCATTCTTAGGCACCTTTAAAATAAGAACCATACCTATAAGTTATAAGCTCTAACTGCTGAGCTACCCCAGAGGCACCACTGCCACCCCATTATTATCGTTATTGCTTAGGAAATGTATTTAATCTAAATACAACCTGCTAAATGGAAAGCAAGGATGCCAGCACATACATCTTAAGCCTTTTCCACTGCCAGTTCAGGTTGCCATTCAGTTCCATAGCATCAGTATTAGTAGAAACCATTTCATCATCCTACCAAGAATAGAAACCTCCGGGACAGCCAGGGTGTGCTGTAACTATGCATTGCAGACCAGCACATATCGTGACACAGTTTATCAAATGAGCTTGTCACCATGGCTGACAGCAGAGAATGTAGACATTACTACATCTGACAGCTAAGGGAATTAAGCTGTAAAATAGAGTAAAATGACACGGAGGGAAAAGCATGACTTTTCAAATAATGGAGGATCTTTGCCTGACTCAAATAACCATTTGATTTGAGCTTCTTTGCAGATGTTTTTGTAGCCCAGTAAAAGGCTTCTGAACTGAGGTTTTGCCAGGCGGAAATTTATCATGGCAGTGAGTAAATGTGAAATGTTTTATGCTCTCATCATGAGCAAATCTCTGACATATCCATTTTTAAAATTGTACTTAAATCTTGAGACTATAACAAAGAACCTATTGCACTCTATTTCAACAGTAACTGATTTCATTTCATACAAATGTGTGATTTATGCACTAAATCAAAACATTCTCAGAATGAAAACCATATACGAAACAGGAATAATGTTTCAAATAATCAGTCAAAATCAAGTTTAACAGTCCTTTAGTGACTACTGGAAATTAGTACAGCAACTGTTACAGTTGTAACAGGTTAAACAGACAGCATAGTTCTCAGGAAATCTGAAAATCTTTTGATTTATCACGTAAAATAATAAACTTAACCAACACGTTCCTCTCCACTCAATCACAGTTATCCAGGTCTTAATCACGTGATTACTAAACTGTGTTCCCCTTTGCAAAGTATCGCTAAGTAACTCTGGTATTCTGGTATTCTACCATGTTTTCACTTCAGGAATGTCCCTTTGTTTTGTTGCCTTGTTTTGTTTTCTCTGGCATGTCTTTTAGTTGGTTTAGCTTGTCTGTCTCTTCTGTCTCCTTTGTCTGTTTATCTCGAGATCTCGACGTTTTCACTGCTGCTTTGTACTAATAAACACAAAGGGTCATTTAACACCTGCAAGGGTCTAGTTTATCTCACAAATGTTACAAAGATATGTAGACATGTACTCTATATATGCTTTGAATAACTAGGAATTCATGTCCTCTCAGTAACCATTAATACAATACCACCACAAATTTCAAATATACCTTAAAAATATGCTCTCACAAAATGAGAGAACAAAAACATGTTCTTCGGTTATCTTAATAAACAATGCATTTTAAAATACTGATGTATTTGCAATCACTGCAGATCTATAAAAAAATAACCGCCATGATTAATTTCTCATCAGAATTCCAGTCAACAGGCTCCGGCACCTTGCCTGCATTTGTCTTCAGCATGCATCTGGTTATATTTAAAACTGTATATACAGCTGTAATCAGCACAGAGCAGTTCTAATAACAACACTCAAGTGGATGACGATAAAACACACTTAATTACATTTGGGATACTTGAGCCTTAGGGATTACAATGAAGTGTATTGAAGGTTTAAGACAGACTGACTATGTGGCGAATTTAAACTAAAATATCATCTAAATGTTCCTTTTTTCTTTCCACATTCACAGAAGAATGGAGTGCAGAAATTTCATATTGGTACCAATGCACAATAACAATAATATTAATAATGATTAATATATTAATACTATTTTTGTAAAATCTAATAAAATAAATGATGCCTGGAATAGCTCACAAACATGTTGTATGAGGTCATGATATTAGCATATTTAGACACATTTATATGCTCATCTCAAACTTTAAGTTAATACACAATTACCTATATTAAAATAAAGAAAACTAAGAACATGTGAGTTGTAAATACAAAGGAAAAACATGTTGGCTTTAAACATCTTAAACCAGTTTTACTTGGTTTAATCAACTGAAGCTGTTCTAATAAGGTCCTGTAGCCACAGTACTCGAGGCTGATAATGAGTATACAGTTGCTCTTTATCTTGTCGCTAGAAAAAAAAGAGCTCCTTTGAGCCCAAAGCTGTACAAATGGAATATCTGTCAAAACAGAACTTGGATTATACACTTTAAAAAGGGCCGTCTGGTGCTGACACAGTTTTTCCATGGCCTGATTTGTTTAACTCAACCTCTGCAGGAAGACTGGAACTGCTTGTCGACCTACATTCCCTCAGAGCAGAATCTGCTCTCAACCTAAACACAGGACCCATCCTCTCTTAAGAACCTAAACAACAACCTGTACCCACAGACAGAAGAAAGAAATGGACCCTCCCATGATTTCTCTAGTGGACTTTATGATACATGTAAACCATTAGTACTAGGACTGCACCAAAACGAACATTTTGTCCCTCACCCCTCCTGCTGTGAATACAGCAGCACTTGGGACACAGCACTGCCCGGGGCTAGAAAGGAAGGAGAAAGGCGCTGCTTAAAACAATCCTAACATTAAAGTAAACACTGCAAAATGACTTATGAATTAATGAGTCGTTATCCTCTATTAATTATTCAGTCTAATCACCTATTAGGCAGAACACTAAAAATGCTTTTGGTTGCCATTTTTTCCCCCAAAAAATAGATAAAAAAACTAGAACTTTTGAGTGCAACTCTGATTAAGGCCTGCCACAAACAGTTAAACAAAAGTAATACAGTGCCAAAATAGACCACAGTGTCAATTCAATTCAATTCAATTTTATTTATATAGCGCTTTTTACAACAAAGGTTGTCACAAAGCAGCTTTACATATAAAAACGCCTCTTATGAGCAGCACCACAGAGATGCCAATTTTATGGTGACACAGTGGCAAGGAAAAACTCCCTTTAAGAGGCAGAAACCTTGGAAGGAAAGACTTAGTCAGAGGAACCCATCCTACTCGGGTTGACTCAGTACAAACAAATAACTCCTGAAATCTGTCCATGAAGTAAAGTACAAAAATGTCAGTCATCGTCAACCGCTTAATCCATTTTGGATTGGGGGGGCCAGGGCCAATCCAGGTAATTATAGAGTGAAAGGTAAGATACAGCTCTGGAAAGATAAGTGACCATTTAAAGTAATTTGTTTCTTTGATTTTATAAAATTTAAAAAATCTAGAATATAATCAAGAGGAAGATGGATGATCACAAGCCATCAAACGAAGCTGAGATTTTTTGCACCAGAAGAGGCATATAGTTATCCAAAAGCAGCGTGTAAGACTGGTGGAGAAAAACATGCCAAGATGCAAGATGCAACTGTGATTAAAACCCAGGGTTATTCCACCAAATAATGATTTCTAAACTCTTAAAACTTTATGAATATGAACTAGTTTTCTTTGCATTGTTTGAGGTCTGAAAGCTCTGCATCTGTTTTGTCATTTCAGCCATTTCTCATTTTCTGCAAATAAAAGCTGAATGACAATATTTTTGTTTGAAATTTGGGAGAAATGTTGTTCATAGTTTATAGAAAAAACAACAATGTTCATTTTACTTAAACATATATCTATAAATAGTAAAATCAGGGAAACTGATTCAGAAACTAAAGGTCTCTTAATTTTTTCCAGAGCTGTATTTCAAACACCTGCATTTTATTTGAATTTGGAGAAAATGTGGAGTACCAGAACCACAGTCTTTGGACTGTAGAAGGAAAGTGGAAGAAACCAGGGACAGAATGTGCACATAGACAGACTCCGGAAGCCCCAGCTGGCATTCAAACTCATCACTATCCACTGCACCGCTGTGCCGCCCAGTAAAAAACATGTTTAATTTATTTCTGAACAGTTTTTGGATTCATGAATGTGTATTGGCAAAAAACCTGATATATTGCATATATGGCAAAGCTGCAGCACAATGACAAGTGACCAGTTATTTCCAATAGAAAAAAAAGTCTAATACATTATTGCCCAATAAAATTACATTCTAAACCTATTGGTCAAGCAAATTATTCAGAACAAACACAAACATGGTGGTCGAGGTCCCCAGCTTCTGCTCTCTTACATTTTGTTCCTTTTCTCCACAGTGTGAGTCTGGACTCAAAACTCAGATAATCAAAACTGATGATTTGTCCTTTTCTGTTGTATATGATGTGTATTTGCACATAAACAGGTAAACCTGTCTATTGTCTTACATACTAATTGATTGCTAATGTTAGTGATAAACCAAGATTAACTATTTGCAGGTTTCTTAAACATGGTGGAAAGAGAATAGCAAAGTATCCATAGGAACATATGACAGGGCTACAATCTGTAATTATAAAACTACAAGGTGCTCCTATATGGTGCTGATAATGCATGTGTAGGAACAAGATGGTGTTTTTTTGTGTTTTTTATGATGCAGCAAACATTTACCTTCACTACACTTCAGTATTTACTTTCATAAATCCTACCAAATAATTCACAGAAGTGAAGAAAAGCCCAAGAGAACAAAGCACACGCATAGACATACTTATAAGGACACAACACTTTCATGCTATCTTCAGCACCACATTCACCAAAGAGTGACATTGCAGCTACTGCTTGACAGGTTGCCTAGTGCCCCATCATTATTAAAACGGAAATGAGATGACCTCCACAAACAGCAGCGTTACAGGCTAAAGGCTTACACACCATCCATCACACTGTACTGACAAGGAAACAGAGCACTGCAGGCTTTCAGTCTTAGGAGGAAAATACAGTGCAGACACTTACTAACACGACTACTATTCTATTAGAGATTATGTCAATCTCTGTAAGACATGGGTCCCTTCGGATGCGTCAGTTTTGTTACTGTAAGAACTCACAGTTACACACTTAATTTATGGGAAAGGAATGTCTTCAATGCATATTTACCTGTCAAGTCAAGAAAAAGGAAATGCATATAGGACGTACTTTCTATAAAAAAATCTAATAAACTGCAGAAAAGCAATTTAGCAAAGGAATAGCATTGCTGTGTAGGTATAAAGTGGGACTAAGCTGTAATGTAACGTAAAAAAAAATGCTTACTCAACAATCTGTCTCATCCATCTCAAACTAACATGATGCTCTATGTATTTTCATCACGTTCACTTTCCAAGAACATTCATTTTATGTCTTCCATTAGGCAAAGTGTTGACGAGGCAGTGTAATCAAGGGTAAACAACGGTTCTGGTGTTTAATTATTCATAGCGGTCTGCCCTAACTCAAAAATGAATGCCAGAATGGAAAGCGCCTAGTTTTCATTACTGCTTAGTACCATGAAAATGAAGTCAAGCGGACGTTACCGTACAAGTTAACATTTTTAAGGACTCTTACAGTATGTCCTGAAAATTAGCTTTTTCCAGATGCTCTGCTATATGAAAGATTGTACTTTCTACCATAACAAATTTGAGATAAAAGTTCATATTTCATATAAAACGGTAAAGTAGCTAATTAAGCTAATCCAATCCAATATTTCAACAGGTAATTTAATGTTATTTAGAGCCATTTAGAGTTTAGCTAACTAGCTTTCAAACACAACACAAAAACGAGAAGATATTTCTATGGGTAAGGATGTTCTGGAGTTGAGTGGATATTTTAAAGAGGCTTATGTGCCTTATCTTTTGAAGTTATATCCACAAATATATATATATATATATATATATATATATATATATATATATATATATATAAATATCTGCTTGTGCCAAAAATAAAATCGCTGAATTCAATTAAATCTGGACACTTGTCATTAACATCCTCAAACAGTAATCACCACACAAAATCAACTTCATCATAAGAACAGATAAACTGAAATCGAACACCTAAACTCCAACATTATTGCCTACTTAACAAATAATCTCCCTCTAAATGCGTACACACACACTCAAACTCTCTAATACCTAATTGGCCTAAAGTAATATATCAAAGCAATAATTGGTTTTCTTTTAGAATTTATTCTCTAACATATTTTTTTCCTTCTCTCACATTTATTATTTCTTTTCTTTCCTTAGTTATGTTTGTTTTCTTTTTTCTCTTTTCTATTTTTCTCTGTTTTGTCTTTAGTTTCATATTTGTTTATGTCCTTGTTCTGTCTCAACTAATAAAAATCCAAAGAGCGGTGGTGTCGGGCCAAAAAAAGGAAAAAAAAGGCATGTGTACAATTTAACAGTAATTAGCAATTAGCAATATTACAAAACACAGTGTTTTGTACTCCAAGAACATTAATTACTTAAATTTCTATGAATGCTAAAATAAACCATTTGCATGATTTGACTTTTGAGTTTATTTGGATGCTGACTATAGTGACTTATAAACTTCTGGAAGTTCTTTGTAAATTCCTATAGAAAGTATGCATTGCTGGGGCGTGTTCCTGCCAAGAGACGCTCCCTTTGTTGGACTAATTGGCAAAATGTTCTATAATATGGCTGCATTTCTTAGGGGAATGAAACAAATGATTATTCGCAGAAATAAAAAGCAGTTGGTCTCCACAGACATACATCAGAATGACCAAAGATCCAATGGTTCATGAACATCAATATGATCAATGGACCTCACTAATGCTCCTGCTGCTGAATGTAGGCAAATCCTTTTAGCAATGCTCTAAAATCTAGCAAAATATTTTCTCACAGTAGCAAAAAAATATTATTATTAAGTATTTTTAGGATTATAACTTCACTATCAAAAAACGTCATAGTGGGCAACACCACATATCAAGGTAACATGCTAACAACATTACACTTATCAGACACAGAAGTTTGTTGCACTCCGGAAAAAAAAACACCACCGCTATACCAAGCAGAATCTGAAAAAGAAACCTTGACTGCATGGTTTGGAAGGAAGGTCCAGGAATTAAATGTAAATCCAAAAAAACAATGAAAATGGTTACAGTACAGTCTTTAATCACCTACTTCATCATTAGATTAAGGTCAAGTTTCCTCGATCTTGACTAATTCTTATTTAATTAGGAGATCATCAGGCCTCTTGGGTTTTCCAAGATGTTATTTAAAGTAGCAAGAATATTAGTGTATACGATGATACAGCTTTTATTCACTGTTTCTGTTATGATTAAGTCAAATCAAACCAAATGTATTTATATACTGTTTTTTATATATTAATGTTGTTGCAAAGCAGCTTTACAGAAATGTTATATCAGCACATAAAATCAGAAAAAAACATTGAACATACAATACAGAACCAAATACAATACAGTGAGCGGGGAAGACATGAAAAAACTCCCTCAGAGCTGGGAGAGGAAGGAACCTTAGGAGGAACCAAAGCACACATGTACCTTGCACTTTCACATTTAAAATTAAGGCTAATATTACATGTGGTAAAAGTCCAAAAGCCTTAAACTGCTTATCTGTTTATCACACTATCAAACCAAACTACTGCATTTATGAGTGATATGATTACACTCAAAATATTTCTTGTTTTAAATACGTCCTTGAGGTTTCTTTTTAATGCAAAACAGTAAAAAAATGTAATTTTACACAACAATTTCCAACTTTTCTATTTCTCTTAGGGGACTCTAAACAATGTTTGGTGAAATAAACCTGGTTTTTAATCACAGTTTTTATGCATCTTGGCATGCATGTTTTCCTCCACCAGTCTTACACACTGCTTTTGGATAACTTGGATAATAAGCAGTTCAGAATAGTTTGATGATCATCCATCTTCCTCTTGATTATATTTTAATTTGGTAAAATCAAAGAAACTCATCATTCGTTAGTGGTCTCTTGCTGTATACCTGGCTAGTGGTTTCCAAACGAAGTATTACAAGTGTGGCATGAGGACTAACACTGCAGTATCATTAGTGCCTGGATGGTGAATCAAACTGTCAGTCTTTTGGATGTAAGGAGCTCATAAATGATGGTAATAAATTAGCAGATGTAATTCCAACAACGGTGTGGTTATTTGAACTGTCCCATTTATATCGGCTGCCGATATATCTTCACCTCTAGTCGTACGTGTCCTCATTTTCTCCTTTCTCAATTTGCTTCAGACCTATGTTTGAGCCTTGCTTCTGCATATGGCATGCACAAGCCAAGTGGTGGGCACACAGATCGTTTCTGACATCCATTTGAATTGGAAATGTATTCAGGATTTTGATTCCACTGTAAAAGCATTTCTTGTAAATCATACACCACGTTCCAGAATCTGTCCACGACACATTTCAGCTTTAGCAATGGTCTTTGCAATACAGCAGCAGCAGAGTGCCAGCAGTGGGTTCAGCGGTTGTTATGGTAAATCTGGTGACATGCGAAGGTGTGTAAAAGCAGAACACCTTCTTATGGTTGAAAGTCATCTCTGCCTGCAGGCTCCAGAAATTTTGAGGCTTTTTACAGTACTCTGTATCAATCACCCCACTATTTATAGATTACCAGGCCACCACTGGAATACAGAAATATGGGTAAAGTAGGTTACCTGCAAAGAGCAATGAGACCTGCATCCTCCAGTAAAAAAGAAGTCATTTAAAGGCTTCAGGGGGAAAAATCACTTATTCGAAGAAATATACTGTACCGCACTTTAATAAACCGAGAAGGGTTTTTGCATATAGTGAATAAAGTTTTTGTAGGTTTTGTTTGGCTGGATGTATTTTTTTGTATTTGTATACATTGTGTACCTACAGTAAAACCTAAATCAGTGGTGGATACAAACTTTCTGCAATTTTTGTGCTTTACTTGCTCAGTACTTCAGTGTACAGCAGCAACAGTTTAAAAACTAAATTAATTACACATAATAGTACAGAAGCCCTGCAGAACGATGCATTAACAGATATGCCTGAAAAGATTAATGTGGCATCCAGGCCCACCCTCGATTGTTGGCCAGTGGTAATAGCGTGGCCAACATTGCTTGGTCCTTTTCTGGTATACATTAAATATAGCTCTGGAGTTTCTTTGATTTTACCAAATTAAAAACCTCTGGAATATAATTAAGAGGAAGATGGATGATCACAAACCAAGCTGAACTGCTTGAATTTTTGCACCAGGAGTGGCATAAAGTTATCCAAAAGCAGTGTGTAAGACTGGTGGAGGAGAACATGCCAACATGCATGAAAAGTGGAGCTATGTATTACAGCTTAGTTTTGTGAGTTGATCCGCGCCCTCACTCCTCCCACTTCCTTCCCTATTTAAACCGTCACTTCCTCTCTACCTGCTCGTTGAACAACCTCGCACCCACCTCCTCCCCATCTTCCTCCTTCTTTAATTTTATTCTCTTTCCTCACGTTTCTCTTCGTGTGAGGGGGGGCTTTGGCTTCACGCTTTACAGAGAGGCTGCCCCGAACTCCACCCCAAATACTCTGAGTTCGCTCCCCCTCTTTTCTTCTTCTCTGCCCAGTCAAGGGCATGGGTCAATACTAGAAAACTGTGGGTTATTCCACCAAATATTGATTTCTGAACTCTTAAAACTTTATGAATATAAAGCTCTGCATCTTTTTTTTATTTCAGCCATTTTTCATTTTATGCAAATAAATGCTCTAAATGACAACATTTTTATTTGGAATTTGGGAGAAATGTTCGCTGCAGTTTATAGAATAAAACAATAAAGTTCATTTTACTCAAACATATACTATAAATAGCTATAAATAGCTATAAATAGCAACATCAGAAAAACTGATCACTTTGAAATATCTAGAAACAATTGTTAAAAGCAAGTTTTATGACTATGATTTAAAAAATAAGAAATTATTGGATGATACCGATGTAGTTCTGATATTATTGTTCTATAATTATTGTGCCTGTCCCCACTGTCTGCTCTGTATAACACCCAGTCAGTGTCATGTGTAGTTTTAAATCACTGTCTGCAAATTAACAGCGTACTAGACCTGTTTATATTTTGCAGAATGAAAAAGCTAAAATAAACGTTAAAAGTGGCAAGTACAGCAGTGAACAACAAACACAGTGACACATGGGCAGTTTCCCAGACAGGGATCAAGTCTAGTCTTGGACTACACAGCATTATGAATAGAGATTTTCCATTAAAATGAAAAAATAGTCTATGTCCCTGTCCAGGAAACCAATACACAATATAAGACTTTACTACAGACTCTAAAGGAGGTGATAAGCCTGTATGAACAAGTGCATCTGCCACTGGTGTACTGCTTGTATTTTTACACACAGTAGAAACTACAGAACTGGACAGCACTGTTCCGTACACATAGAAACAGTAGTCATACACACACATATGGCCATGCAAGTTTACAGCATTGTTGGACGTGACCTGAGTGTCATGTTTTTTAATGACATCTCATGTGACCTATCGAGTGACAATGCACAGTCAGTCCACTGTCAGCAGACAGGCTACTTTAAGAAACTTCGCAAAGAGCTTGTTACCAAATCTGACCCTTCAGGGGGGAAAGCTCGGGTAATAGCTGCTTTTTTTAGCTGCTAATCTACTCAACTCTCTCATCGTATCTGCTTTTGGAGGGCAAATTCCCACTAGGTGAGGTAACTGAAGCTAGTGAAAAGTCCACCAGCTGAACCTCTTAGCAAAACAAAGGTTAAACCAAAGTCTTTACAATGCCATTTTACAGCTTAATGCTAATTATAACACAGATAACGATTCAAATGTTTGATTTCCCTTTTCCATCCACATCATAACTTCCATCTCACAGGAGCATGGTTAAATGTAGTCTGTACTGTTTGTTGTTTTGTGTGGTTAGTGGTGTTTACTAACTCTGCAGTGATCTAATATTCAATAATTGATTTAAATTTGAGAGGGCTTACTGGCTTTATGAAGCACAATAGTATGATACATTTTTTAACTTAAATATAATGTAAATTTGAGGATCTTTAGCATTCTGGGACCAAGAAGCCTTGCCCCGAGCTGCTATAATCCTTTCAAACTCAAAAATATGATCTCTTTAGCTCTCAGGATCAGCTAATTGGAGAAATATCATCCAATCAACAATCACATATTTATGATGAAAATAGGACAAAATTAATTGATTTTTCCATCTCTACATTTAAAATGCTTGAGATATTTTGTCGTGTACTCGCCTATGTTTGGAATTAAAATCACTGACACATTCATTTACGTGAAAAAATAAAGTTTGTCGTGGGATTTTTATTTATTCATCAGATTAATGAGAAGTAGGGTGTTCTGCATTCTAAAATGTTTTATTTTCTGAGTGCAGAGTGGCTTATGCCATCCACCAAACCAGCCCAAACATTCTCTGATGAGGGATGGGCTACTTGTTGATCTGTATTAATTAGAGTCATACGCATACTCACAATTTTAAATGTTTTTATATGTTTAATATAAAAATTCTTTATTCTTAGGGTGAATTGAACACATATTTACTTACTCTTACTATTTACTTGATTGTTACAAAAGTGTCACAAAAGTAAATCAGTTTAAATCATAAAATTAAATAAATTTTTGACAATCCAAATCTCTATACTATACTATATTATACTATACTATACTATCCCTATACTTATACTGGGATATTTTCTAATCCGGTGCTTTTAGCCGATCAAAATTTTCTACCTGTTATTTTATTAAGGCACATTTACCTATAAATTTACATTATGGTAGCATGCTACGGCATCACTTTGCCGAGAGCAATGTACTTTATATAAGTTTACTTCAGGTTGATTTATGCTCAGAGGCGGTGATGTACTGTGCCATTTCTCCTGGAATAACTTTCAAAATCCTATTTATATTGAAGAATCTGTTTACTGAAGAAGCTCCACATGGCTTGGAACAGATATAGGATATAGAGAAAGACATCAATGAGGAATGATGTACACTTTTTTACAGACTGGTCCACATCAGTGCTTGAGATATGAGGAAGTATCTGAGAATCATTTAGGGCCCTATCGTACACCCTGCACAAGGTGCGATGCGATGCTCATTGCTATCTTACACCCCATCAACAGTCTATTTTCATGCCTTGTGTCCACGCTGTTAAAATAGCGTCTGAGTTTAGGAATATATCTACACTGATGGGGGTGGGGGTCTGGAAGTGAGATGTGTTCAGGTAAATTTCTGGCGTGTTGCTATTTAGGCGGCGAAAAACACAGGTGCTCCACTGACTGAAATGAACCTCGACAACAGTCAATCTTCAGAATCCATTCCTATAGGTGCGGCCAGTGTGTGTACACCCCCAGTCGTTAAACACACACACAAATCTGACTTTTAACTCAACAATAAACAGAATAAAGAATAAAATAACATACAATGCTGTTCCTTCAAATAAGCTGTTGGCGCACCTTTACAGCGTGAATGCCCAGGTCAGTATGCTCTGCTGACACACGCAAAGGCGCAGCGCTGTTAAGATAGTCAGAAAGTCAGAGTGCACCTGTCTCTTAAAGGAAATGTCAAGTGTGATTATTTCACGTTATGCCCAAAACACTCCCATTGTTCATTAAGAGAATTAGTGCATTTCATCAAGTCACACAAAGCGTATTTTTGGTACCCTCACAACACCAAAGACGGCCTAAATTCAGATGCATGAAAATCAAAATAGGGCACCTAAAGTGGCTTCCTGACATCTCTCAAAGCTATCATTATTAAAGTTGTATTTTGTTTTGCTGTAGTTTCATTTACCATTGAAAGAAACTTTGAGCCAAGAATCTAAGATTTGTTAATAAACTTAAGCATTGAGCACTCACAAAATGTGAAGGTTGTTGCACACTGTTAGGTACAGAAGATAACAGTTTGAACACTTCCCCACAGATCAGTAAATCATATTTACTCCCAATTACACAATGAAGGAAGGTCAAAAGACATTCATGTGGAGAAAAAGGACAAATACAGGCCACAATACAGATATACACCATCCTGATGGTGTGATCCCATGCAGTACTTGCTTCGTTCCTGAAGATGTGCTACTTTAGGCATTTTTTTTTTACATGGTGAAAACTAGTTATTTGCAAGTAATTTAGTAACTAATTTGGAGTTGAACTGTTGAAATATACCTGCATTTCCTATTCCCCCTAGAAGAATTAAATTATAGTAGTCCAAGTTGCAGGTGTGAGATGCCCATGGCATTACTCATATAATGAATTTAAATTTGTATCCATTTGTTTTATTCATCTCCTCACCTCAGTTAAGATTAATTATTTGCCGCAACATCGGGATGAAAAATAGAGCTCTTCGCCATAGGCTGCAAAACAGTGATGTACAGTCTCACCTGGTAAATATTGCAAATTCGCTCCATTCCAGTCTGTGGAGCTTAATGACAACAGGCCTGTCACTGATATCTCCATATTCATGCCATCATCATTTATTCATCCCATGCTGCCGAGCTTAATCAGCACACAGAGGCTGTTCATCAACATCATGGGCCTTGAGAGGCAATGGAGACAGCGAGCCTAAGAGTGAGGGGCCTGGGGTTAAAGGCAAGGGACCAGTCATCTGCTAGATTAATTCAAGAGGATTAAAGATAAATTAAACTACAATTGTGTGTACAATAGGAAGTTGTTCAAATAATTTCTACAAAAAATAAAAAACTCAGGTCTAAAACCCACAAAGCTTTTTAACCTTTACATTTACTGTTTACCAGTGATGTCTTGGATTTATTTTATTTTTATGAATAGCTAATCTAATGTTTATTATTCACATCTGTAAAAAAAGCAGTTTCAACCACCACAAACCTCTCCACCTTTAATTATACACACTGGAATTTCACTGACAGGATCATATAATATTATCACACTGTACCTCTCTTTATTCGCTTACACCTGTGAAATGATACATGAATGAATGTACAGTGTAATGATAGCTCACTGTGTAATTTAACCTGCAAATCTGTACTATCTGCCTTTCAGGAATTCATACTGTTATTTAGAGTACTGCATCGCCACCTAGTGGACAAACAAAAAGTAACAAACAATACACCCTATCATATTTGCCACAAAACTGCTGTATATGTGGAGGCATGTTTATTTTAGCTTAAAAAAAAATAAAAAGGAGGTTATGTTACTATTTTCTTATTTCAGTGTTTCATTTATAAACGCTAATGAATGCTTTAGACAGATTTAGATGATTTAGATTGATTTAGATTTAGATTATTTTAAATACATAACTGTATTATATCTACACATCTGGTACATATTAAGCAATGTTTATTAAGATCAACATGTAACTTCTAAGATCAATTGTATTGTATAGAGATGCTCTAAAACTAGAGACAATAAAAAAGCAGCATTTAGAGACACAACACCATCTACTGGTGATATTAGCACATTCACATTAACACACTCTATGTCCTGATAACAAGAAGCTCAATGCTTAGTAATAAAGTAAAATTTCAAGCAATCACTGTAACATTTTAAATAATTAAGTGCACTAGATTCTACACTAGGGCTCACAAGAGGGGAGGGGGGGACAGATCCTCATTCATAGGAAAGGTTTAACTGCAACTTGTTACTATGCAGATTATGCAGTTAAAGAGGCACTAAACTCTAAACAATATTTTTCAAATTAATAGCTGAAATGTGTTGATCTAAAGTAGTAAAACATACCAGTCCTGCTTAATTTTTTTTTAAACTTTCCTAACCTTAAAAAAAATATTTTATTGGGGTAAATTCTGCCCTTTCAGCACCCTCACAGATTCATCTGTGCTAAAGACATGGATGATATTTCATGTACTTTGGTATGCAGACACATCATAATATGCAAATCAGTCAACCAATAATACCGCATCCCTGCTGACATTCAACCACCTGCATCTCACTGCTATTAGAGACACACTGCTGTGTCAGCTCAGCCAATCAGCTCTCCCTCCTACCCCTCCCCTAAACCCATACATCACCCAGTGCCCCTCTCAAACTACCCCTTCCATTTTTTAGCATTTTTCAATTTTGAGCTGAGGGTGGAGTCAACAAAAATCAGGGGGTTCAGTTACCCTTTAATGTCAACTAGCTGATGTTCACATGTCGTTCTACATCACATTTAACAAATCAGAACGTTCAGAACCTCTAACGAAACTGTTAGAAAATATTTTATTTTTTATCTATTTTCACCACCATACAATATATAAAATACATTAAGTTACATTAAAGTTTATTCCCACTTTCCAGCTTACTGTTACTGTATTTCCAAGTATTTCCAAGGATTTCTGTATACTGTATTTTCATATCAGTTCAACTATTTAACGTGATGAACCACACATATCACACACATATCAGAAATTTGAGTATCAACTATGATGATCTTGAAGAGCTTATCACATATACAATCCTGCTACACATACATATCACCCTTAATATCCATGGGAGCACTGTCTAACTATAAGTCATTTATATTACATGACTGATTAGGATGTACACTGCATTTTTTAATACACAAGTGTAAATCATCAAGACAGTAACAATTAATCTGACCAAAAAACAGAGAAATACTGCTTGTGAATGTCATGCAGAATGATTTAATTCCAACAGTATTTTGTCTAATCTCTTAAATATGTGGGTGGTAATTTTTAACAAGAAAATTAGTAGATCAAGAGAAATGTTCGAAAACATTCATATACAAGCCAGTAGCCAGTTGCAACAACTAATCATAAGCCTGATCATGGTGTAGTTTTATTTGTAAACTGTTCCTTTGAGTTTACAAGTTACAGTATAAAACCCTAAATACAGTTTAGTGTACTTTTTCTATTTGTTCTGTTTGTCTTGTATTGGAATGTTGCATTGGCAGTTAGTCCACAGTAGTCTACATTCATGTCTACACTTCTCTACTTCTGTGAAACACGTTATCGGTTTTTTGGGAGTCATGGCTTGTGTACGCATGGCTTGCACAGTTGTTGGCACACTAAGCTTCATTAATGATAGAACTGCTGAAGGCAGCAACACCATGAATTCTGCGTTTTTTAGAAATATCTTATCGGCTCAATTATCAGGAAATGCCTCCAATGTTATTTGGCAGTGTGTCTCCCTAAAGCAAGATGATGATTCCAAAAACACTGCTTAGGAAAAGAAAGTGTAAAGAAAAGGAGCTCTTGCCAGTCAACTGATTTAAATTCAACTGAGCATGTGTTACATATGCTGAAGAGAAACCTAAGAGAACCAGGCCCCAGAACAAGTAAGAGCTGGAGATGATAACATTAGAGGCTTAACAAAGCATCACTAGAAATTATAACTAAAAGGTAAATCTCATAAAAAAAGATATGAAACAAAGTACTAAATATCACTGCATTAATGTACCTATTATTTCTACAGTCATGGCTGAAAGTGTTGGCATCATAAAATCCAGAAAATGGAATATATCTTCCAGAAATGTTTTACAAGTTTTGTTTTGTTATACACATTTTTTTTCTTTTGTAAATTAAATAAAAAAAAATACAAAATTTTACACATAACCAAAAACTCCTCTCAGCTGGAATTTCAGACCACTCTTCTTTTGCAAATGGCTCCTGCTGTCTCATATTTGAAGGGTGAATTCTTTCAACAGCAATTTTAATATCTCTCCACAGGTGTTCAATGGGATTTAGATCTGAACTCATTGCTGCCACTTCACAATTCTCCAGTGATTTGTTTCCATCCATTTTGAAGTATGTTCAGGATCATTGTCCTGCTAGAAGACCCATGACCTAGGAGGCAAACCAAGCTTCTGACACTGGGCCCTACATTGCATCCTGACCATCCATCCATCATTTTTTTCTCTTCTCTCCACCTCCAGAAAGGTAGGATACTGTGCCATGGGTTGTAAAAGGCCCTGTCCCACTGCGATTGCGTCTAAATATCCACTAAAATACGTCCAAATTTATCAGAAAACACTGCGTCCACTGAGTAAACGCGCTGCAAATGGACGCAGTGCGTCCAAATTACGTCCATATTCCGTCTAAATTGAAGTTGGACGCCGACTTCCAAATTTGTACGTCGACTTCCACTCTTCCACCAGCTGGAGCTGGTTCCTCGGGAGCTGGAACTGCCTCCTCGGAAAACGCTTGGCGGCGGCGGCCGTCTTAAGCCAGGCGGACACTGTGCGATTTTAGCCCGATTTTAAGCCCGATCTGGTCGGATGCGACTGAATTTCATGATCGGGCCGAATTTTAGCTTGATCGTGCGTCGTTTGTCATGCAGTGTGAGAGGGGAAGCGATGTCCGATTAATTGCCCATACGAGCTGCGAATGAGCAGTCGGACGCGACCAGGGATTTCTGACATGCCAGAAATTTTGGTCGCTTATCTCACAGTGTGAGCTATTTTGTGGGCCGATTTCTTAACGTCACGACCTGTTTTCCCAAAAATCTGCACAGTAACTATAAATTATTATTAGTCATATTTATTTCTGTCAGTTATAAGGATGTTCGGTACACAGACTTATAGCTTAATATAGCAGACACAGGCATTCTGCTGTTTAATAATTTCAACAGATGCTTATTCTCAGTCAATAGCTGGAGTTTTTGAAAAGATAAATTAAAAGAGAGATAACTTTGACAAACATAAATTTATTTTATTTCACTTTGCTATTATATCTGAAAAATAAAGCACATTGTCAGCGTCTGGTGCTGCCCGTCAATTATACAAAACTTAAAACATGCACAGAAATATAAAGCTATATTTTATAATTCGTTTCTTTTCGCCAGGGTAAATTTATTAAAATTATAAATATATTAATTTATTAATTAAAATCTCGTCCAGTGCTCCAGAATATTAGCCACGCAAAGCCAGCTTAGCACAGCGCGTGGCATTGCGCCCGGCATTGCGCGCAGAATAACCTCTGTCTTCTAAAATAAACGTTTTAATAAATAAGGTCAGAGAAGTGTAGTAAAATTAATGCTATTAAACTTACTAAAGCTAATAAATGTACTGATAATTAATCAAGATAAATCGGACAAAATGCGCTGCGCCTCTCTCTCGCTCTCTTTCGCAGCGCGGAGCTGAATTCAGCGCGAGGCTACAGATGATATAAAACTCAGTTCAGTTGAATAAAAATAAGTAAGGGCCTGTAAGTACAAGCAAAGGACCTGTAAGTAAATATTGTCAAATATAAAGAATAGTTTGAGGTTTTGGTGAGCTGTTTTAATGATTTGAAACTGAAACTAACTGAAACTTTGATTATTCTGCAGAAAGCCTGGGTTATTTTAAACAAATTTTTAATGAGTTTATATATATTTTTTTTTATTTATTCATTTTAATTATTTTTCTTCTTTTATTAATCAAATCATTAAATATATATCTTCATAAGATATAAATTTTTTACCTTATGTCAATTTTTATGATCTTTTTAAAAGGTCCTATTTTTCCTTTTTCACGTATATATATTATTCGTCTATAATAAATGTCAGTTTTTATTTCTATTTTTTATATATTTTTTTAATCCCTTTTAAACTGTTAATGCTCAGCGGCACTGTAAATGAGGGTCCCTATCCAGTGTGAATAATCGATTGCTTGTTTAATATTCAGTGTTACAAAACCAGTTTTTACATAAACAATAAACAGAATAAAAAATAAAATTATTTTATTTTATTTAAGCTGCTGGTGTTTCTTTCGCAGCCTGACGCGCAGTCATTTTTCTATGCGCTCTCCTTCAACGGACAACCCATAGAGTCCACGTCGCCTCAGCCACCTGCGAGTCCATGTACGTCTCTTCCGTGGACTTTCTATTCCGAAAATTTTGGGAGGTACCAAAACCACTTTTGCGTCTAAAGTGGACGGCAACGTCTAAACTACGTCCACTTGGACGGTGCCGTCCAAATATCCACTAAACTAAGTCCAGATCGCGTCTAAATATCCACTAAATATCCACTATACTGCGTCCACTGAAATTTGGACGTACTTTAGTGGATATTTAGACGCAATCGCAGTGGGACAGGGCCTTAAACTTTGAAATTATGTTGTGCACTGGACAACATACAAAGGAACATTACGACATTTGGAGATGGACTTGTAATCTTGAGATTTGTGATATTTTTCCACAATTTTGGTTCTTAAGTCCTCAGACAGCTCTTCTTCTCTTTCGTTATACATGCTTAGTGCGGCACACACAGACACACAATAAAAAGTAACTTTTATCTGGTTTCAGGTGTGATTTTTATATCACCCACACCTATTACTTGCCCCAGGTGAGTTTAAAAGAGCATAATAAGCTTGAAACTAAATTATTTACCCACAATTTGACAAATTTGAAAAGGTGCCAATAATTGTGTCAAATATACCTTTTTTCTATGCTTTTGTGTGTTGCTCAAATACACACAAAGAAAATAAATGTGTATAACAAGAACTACTTCATTTCCTGGAAAAATGCCAACACTTTTGGCCATGACTTTATTTTCAATTGCCAGTCTGTAAGTCGTTACTTTAAATAACTAACTCAAATCATTGGAGGCTGGACTATTGTCACATTCATTTGTGTGTATGAATAACCTTCTGTACATGAGGATCCTTCTGTATCGAGACAGGCCAATATGGTTTGAGCCAAAAAGACTTATTCAGTCCCCTAGCTGGCTGCTGACAGCAACACCTGACACAGTGAAGGACCCAGCTGTTTTCCAGGCCAATGTGATTACAGAACAGAGAGGTTTGGATAATAATAGTCAGGGGAGAGGAGAGAATAATCATGAATGTACACACAAATGCAAAAACACAGGACACACATACCTCAACCTAACACAATGAATGGGGAAAATGGGAAAAGAAATATTTCTGAAACAGCTTCTACAAATTATTTAATAAATAAAATAAAATAAATATGCAAAGAAAATAAATTAAGAGAAATATTAAACAATAAATAATGTAAATGAAAAAAAAAATGCGTTAAATATTATTTTAAAGTATTCTCTTCTGTTTCTTAGTTGTTCTGGTACAGGCACTTCTTATTTGAATACAGTCTGTTTGTAAATCTCCCAGTCCTCCACAACACATGCTAATGAACTATACAGCAAACATTTCAGAAAATGAATCAATGCACTATAACTTGTTCGAACTCATTTAGCAAATGAGAAACACTGAATTTACAGCCATGTTCCCACACAATCCCACCCACCAGCATACCGTGTTTTATTACAGCTGTCACTCCTCATAGACCTATGATGATTTGTCCCACTGAAAGCACCATCAATCCTCCTAACACACAAGGCCCTTAAATGATCAATATCACATCCCCAACCTCGTGCACACTGATTTTTATAATTTATATCCTCTGAAAAACTGCCCTGGTCCTATATGAAGTTCAGGTATAGGTTTGTGAAAAAATGCAAGACGAGAGAGTGTAAAAAAAGAAGAATAAAGAGAATGATACATCAGATCTGTGGTAGAATCATCATTTTTCAGCAGGATGCACAGCAGCTACAAATGACTCACTAGCCATTCTGAATTGGTCTGTTTCTAAAAGTTCAAGAAATTAATCATTTGAGTCACAAAACAGTCTAGCTTGGGAAAGTGAACAATTACCTATCCTGGCTTATTTACGATTACGTTTGTGGGTTAAAGACACATTTATGTGGATATTTCTGTCCACAGAGAGACAAAAAAACACGCATGGCCCTTTATAGCATGATATCACCTCATTACATTAACAAACCGCTAAGAAAGAAAGACTGTATTTATGCGTTTTGTCTTTCACCATATAGATAAGAATTAAGGCGTTTTTAAATGTCAACAAGAAACGTGTTGGGACATCAGCAATTTCATAAAAACTGAAAAAAAATCTTTAAAAGGGTTTTCAAACATCTACATGCTGAAGAGTATTTACAAAAGCTCCATTATTAGTGACAAATAATATATATTTTCATGTGCACAGTAGGTCAAAATGCAGACAAATAAACGTGCTTTCACATTGCACACGGTAGCAGCACCGCTGCTGAACCCAATGGGTTCAATTGTACTAAAAAGTGTTGCGTTTTCACGCCTATAACCCTCCCCTGGGGTCGAAGTTCAACATGGTTCAACTCTGGCAGAAAACGCAAGACATGAACTCATGCAACCAGGGACTACAGGGAAAATTGTAAAAAACAAAACACACAATACAAAATGAACACACGGATAATATTAATAACACCCTGAAGTTCACATCACTTCTCTACACTCAAATTTTGTAATATATAATAATAATATATAATAATAATGGAAGGAAGATCCGAATGAGAGCTTATTTCTGATGTTGAGAGACAGATACATGTCTACAGATGTTGCAGCGACACCACACACCAAAACACTGGTTGCAGACATGAGGTGTTTTCGGAAACCTGCCTATTATTAGCAGGTGACACTCGGCGTCAGCAGCAGCACAACGCAACCACAAATGGCCACCATCCAACAGAGCAGAAAGCAAAACGCCAATGTGAAAGCGCCTCAACTCACAAAAAAACATTATGTAAGGACAGGATCAAATTGTTGGAAAAAGAATTCCAAATGCTTAAAAATTGTTATTATGACCTTGTTAGAAAGTTCACATGTGTAATTACAATATTTCAATGTTTTTTTCACTTTTACTTTAAGCTTGATTTGTACATTGCAATGTGTGTATTCCCACTCTTGATTTTCCTCCTGAACTCCTGGCATGGATGAAAACGTCCACTAAAACCTTTTTAAAAACGATTTAAAAAATCACTTTCTAGACTGTGAGTATCCCAACAATCTTGACTATTTCTTTAAAATAAATGTACCTTTCTTTTCAGGTAACGCCCAGGAAATGATGCGCCTCACTAGGCAGCAGTTGAGCAGCACCTTCTTTGAGAAACCATGGTTTCTGGGGAAGTGGCACAAGTCCTCCCTCCAGTGGGTTCTCTTGGCTGGTGTGGACATGGTTATGCTCAAAAAGACTGTTCAAATAGAGAGCACAAGATGTTAGAGCGACGCAAAAGTAGATTAAAGAACAGCAATTCTATATAGTTCAATTCCATTTGGTATTATTCCTATGCATACATTATGACCATACGTTTAAGAATGCATACGGTTACTGCTTTCTAGGATACAAGTCTGTTGTCTCTAGAGCAGCCTGTCCTAATCTAAAAGTGTCTTCTGCCATTTAGCATGAAGAGTTTCACTCTACTGACAGAGTGCTTGCCCTCTCTTTGTAAAGAACAAAAAAATCCAAGCAGTATTTTAGTCTTAGAACAGGTTTCGAAGCTTAGAATTATGTCCCAAAAAGGGCTAATCAAGTTTTTTTAAGTTATCCAAAGCTAAAAAAGGAGGATTTGGCTTTTTGTAGAATGTTTACATGTATAGATTAAAAGACTACATTAAACATGTTTTTATATTTTAATACTAAAACTGAAAATCAGACCAATGCAGCAAAGTTTGATGTTTATTACAGCACATTATCAGTCCTAAGTTTCACTGTGTTAACATGCTTTAACATGCCTGAAAACCACAGATAATGAAATTCTAGATTATCCAGGTACACCATGCCCTTACCGTGTACAATAAGACGAGTGGCTTTAAATTCCTCCTGTTGAGTAACAACAAGGTCCTCAGATTTCACGAAACTGATCGCTTTCCCTTTCTTCCCTTTCTCGCAAGTGAAACAAGAGTGATGGCAGGAGAGGAAGAGGAGGAGGAGGAGCAGGAGGAGAAGGAGAGTGACTCTTGTGACCAGACCGTCGGCCAATGGTCTCAGCCCCCGTCCACCTCTCGCTGGAGCAAACCACAAACTGCAAGCAGTGCATCATCATTAGTGTCCCAGGAGCGTCCACAGAGACAGCAGCGTGATCTATTCACATCAGTGACGGCCACCTCACTCACCTAGTGAAGAATTACAGCCAGGAGCGCAGACTCACGGGTCAATGGCCATGTCTGTCTTTCAGCAAGAACATTTATAGAACAACCTTACGCAAGTACACAGATGTACATTCATCACTCTGCATGTACCCAAATATACAGATAAAATAAATTAAACCCCCATCATCCCCAGTTTCACAACATCCTTCATTCCCTGATCTCTTCAATAAACTCACACAGACACACATACACACATACACAGGGGCTCAGACTCCCCTACTGCTCAGCTGCCATAATTAGCAACAGTAAGCCCCCACCCATCCTCTACACCAACAAAATCACACAGCCTACTGAATCTGACCCTGACAACAGGCTAAGAGACCGAAAAAGAAGGAAATCTCACATACAATAAAGGCCGTGATTATTTAGCTGATCACTGTGTACATAATGTCAGATGAGGAGTAAAAATGCTCTCCAATTATGGAACTGAGGGATTGAATCACACCCCTAGAGTACAGCATAGCTAACGAGGCCCTAAAATTAGCCTAGCCTCCATTTCCAGTTTTTTTTTTTTCAAATTCCTGACAAGTAGAATCCCCATAGACTACCGCATATTTATTTATAGCATGAAACATACAGACGTTACTGTAACTATAATCTCATAAACAGTAGAGCAATTAAACCTAAGATCCTGCTAGCAAACATAAGCATGTATCAGAAGCATAACATCGTTGAACTTGTGTTTCTATCAGAATCGAACCACTTCGAAATACATAAACACATGAACATACCATTTAGAACTATATTAATTAACTGCTAATTTAAGTACTCTGTATTAGATTTTGAAGGTTTACCCTAGTCATTGTGTATAATGTATGTAGTCTCAGTGGACTGCAGGGATACTTAAATGTCTTGTCAAATGAAATGTTGCTTGTCTTGTTAAAGCCCCTCAGTATTATGTCTTACACAGTCACTGGTGAGTATGGCTGATCAATAATGCAAACCTTTCAACCTAATCCTAACAGAAATCAGGAACTGAGAGATTTACTAAAACCATAAGCTATGCAGGCGTGTTTAAATGTCAATCAATATTCTGGTCTTTAATTTGCAGAAACCGCATTGGTCAATTACAGTGGGTGCTATCTCAGTACGTGGCTGAGCCCAGTATCTGCTGTTATTGCAATAAAACTGTGATTCACACTAGTTTTTTTTTTTGCTAATATAACATGGACTTTACAATGATACAATCATACTATTTTATATTTATAAATAATATTCAGACTAATGTTAAAATGTATCAGTACTAAAACTGCTGACATTTTTGACTTAATTGTTTATTTACTGATCTATAGGTCCTTCCTTATTTTAATCTGTAATCAATCTATTTTAAAGAGCTCAGTTTCAAAGCTCTACTTATTAAAAAATCTGGGCTTTATAATGACAGTTTATTACATTCACCTCTCTGTATACTTAGGTTTAAACCTTTATCTTTTAAACCAGTGTGTGTTTTGAGGCTCAATTTGGTGCAAACAGGTCTGTTCTGTGTGTAGCCTGCTAGCTAGCTAGACACAGCAGAACCTGTCACATTGATCCTTTCTGTTACTCCAATACCAGTGATATGACTTCACTCTCTCAAACATTAGTTTCACAAAACTCACATCAGCCAACAACAGCTTGGATATTTGATTTGAGCTAGCAAAGCCAAGGCTAACTTAGTGTTTGGGCTGCAAAACCCTAATTTCAGCTTTCTGTCTTTTCAATAGCAGTCCCTTGACCCGAGTCATTCTTATTTAAATGTTTATTAGTGGGGTTTCAATCAGAAAGACATGAATGTGTTCTTTGTTGAACTGAATGTCATTATGCTAGTCCATCTGGACTACTTACACAGATAGCTAACTAAGTCAAGTAAGTAAAATAAATTTGTAAAATAAAATAAAAACTTGTTATAAAATACTTTTTTGCTGGATGTTAATCTACACAGATTTCTTTTCTAAAAAGCTGTTTATTTGAGTAAGTAAAGCACTTCCATTTATTTACAGGAAGCTTAGATTCTCGAATTTCTCCTAAGGCTAGAGCATTAGCATTAGCGTTAGAGGCTAACCGCTAGCCTTTGAACGGCAAAAGAGCTAGCGCGGTTAGCAGGTAATGCAAATGCTGCGCCAGCAGTGCTAGCCAGGGTTAGCGGCAGGTTACAGGCAGATAATACACACCTCTGGACAGTGAAATAGCTGTTAGCAGCTAATACTACTCCAGCCCCATGCTGGAGAATTAAAACTACTTTATAATGTGGTACTTCAGCGGAGTGGCTTTACAGCTCCTTTATATCGGACTGGTAAAATTCATACCTAGAATGAATACGTTGTGGTTTAAAAGGTGTACTCACGATTTTGGGTTTTAATTGCTCTTTATAGTGCAAAAAATACAGTACTCTTAATTGTTAGTGGATGGTGATTTCTGGTTGAGAGTGCGCTGTGTGCAATTGGCTGCCGCTTCTTACCAGTGTGTTTGTGGATGAGTGCCACTGTGTGTAAATGGTTGTGTGTAAATCGTGTTGTAAAGCGTCCTTGGGTTTCTAAAAAGGCGCTATATAAGCAAACTTCAACCCTAATACAGTACGTCACTAAAAAATAGACCTAAGCTAGATGCAAGACTTTTGTCATTAAATATGATTATATTTAGCTTCATCAGCAGGACAAAACACACAAAGTAAAGCTTCTCAAAGCTTTGTCCTAGTTTTCAAGGTCTCTAAGCTTAATGTGCTTGTGGATCAGTGGGAGTCAGCCCTTCCCATTTGGTCTTCCAAAGTCATTGTATTCAGAAGCGTGGCAGTTATGTGACAGGCGCTGCTGTGTTTGGACTCAGTGGGGCCAGACTGTGCGCTGTGAATGTGGGCCGACCACAGCTCGAGCATTAACACTGTGACCTTACCCCCCCATCAACAAAGCAGCTAATGGTGGTGAAGCTCATGAGAGCATGTCAAATTTTCTGTTCTTTCATTGCAGCCATTCCAGGTGGCTTAATGTGGCACTTCTAGCAAATATTCATTAGTTTGCATTAATTAGATTCACGCATAAATGCCTACACAGGTCGTAACAAGATTACAACACAGGCACCAGAACGAGCTCCTTTACAAACACTGCAGTTATGTTAGCAACGGATGCTTAATGTTTCTAAGTGTTATACTGCAAAAGACATTTGCATTCTACAGTACCATTACCGCATCAAAATATCAGCACCACCTTATGAACCTTACTGATCACAGATCATTTTTTTTTACAGCTTTATGTTTGTCAGTTGTTTATGTTTGTTCATTTTGCATAGAGATGGACCATTCAGAGGTTTTGCGGCTAAAACTGATGGACAATCAACTTATAGTTTGATCGGCCAACTGCCAAAAATTAAATGTATTTTATTTGTAATGAAACAATTTCAAAATGCAGTGCAACATCAAGGAATTCCTGTACAGAACTGTAATGTGGAGCTCAGAGTGTGGTTAGTGGTTTTTGCTAGCTCTGCTGACAATCACTTTACTGGGTCAAGTGAATCACTCTCAAGAGGAGTATTTGGTTAGTTGTGATAAAGGTTAACTCTATTTCCACCACAAGATTTACTTTTATGCCTTCTACACATACGTATGTGGGTTTGAGTCAGATGCAATACAATCATTCAGCTTTTAGAGCGGATTATTAAGCTTAGAACACTGGCGTGTTGCTGTAAGCTTAATGTAGGCCTAGTATTGTGCAATAGCTGCAAAGTTAGGGTACACCCACTCTCAGCCAGGTTTGACCTGTGATGCCAACAAACACAGCGGCCAGCCTGCCTTGACAGTATTAGAAGCAGTTTAGGCTTGGAGCCTATTAGCCCGGTGCTATCAGCTTTCCCAAGCTTAATCAATCGCTGTTTTTTGATAACAGAATAATGGCACTGTAGAGTAAAAACACACACACCTCCCTATGTAACAAATAGCTAGATCTGTATACACACACTCAGACAAACAGACACACATCTCTTCCTGTTCTTTCTCTCCCTGCCTATCAGTCGATGTGAAGGAATGTCCACATTAATTATTCAGCTAATGTGCCGGGTAACAGGAGATAACAAGCAGCACTTTAGCAGTCAGCCGGCTACAACATCCTGATACAGACCAAGCCTTGGTGATATAGATTTCCCTTAAGTAAGGCTGTATTACAATGCTAAGCTGAGCGAAAGAGAATGCTATTGTTCTTATGTTTCCTTCACCTTTTAAATTTAACTTTAGTCAAAATATTAGCTGGCTTCCTTTTGCTGTGTAGTTGTTGCATTGTTGTAGTCTCAAAGTTTCAGAATAAACTGAACTTCTTGTTCACTAAATTTGATTTATTTTGTTATGATCAATCATACTACACTTCATTATGTACTTATTACTTGCTTTTTTAGTGTGCTGCGAGAAGAAATTACACTAAATTTAAGGACTGAAGATTACAGGTGTTATTTTACAATGAAGGTAAGGGCTGTTTACAGTGCACAGCACCCACACCAACATGTATCTAACCAGTTCAGCCACTGGATGTCAGTGTTGCACATTATTACAGAGAATGGTTTCCCACACTGATCATACCAGGTGTGTTAAAGCTTTTTTGCAAAGAGCTGGTGGAGCTGTAGGTTTTCATTCTAAACAGCCAGCAGCACCCCTGTTGAATTATCAATTGAGTTGTTGAGTGTGTAACTCTTTAAATACATACAGAATTGAATGAATGAATTAATAAATGAATGAAAGAGCACATGAACATATGAAAGAATGACAGGTGGACAGACATTTATATGAAATAAAAAGCCTAAAGGATAGAAAATTACAGTAGCAAAGCTTGAATATAGAAAATTGAAAGCAAAATATTTTCTTATGAAATAACAGTAACAACCATGTGGCACAGACGTACATATTTTATGTTGTTTTAGAATATTAATATGAGGGGAAAAAATATTACTTTGAGGTTGTTTTATTATAACAAAAAATGTTACTTGATTAGAGGCAAAACTGGTTAATTAGAAGCAAAAACACAATATAACTTTTATAGCTACAAGTGGTTCATGTGTAGTTATGTATAACCAATCAGAACATTTGACTTAAGTAATCAGATAAAGGGAAAACTCTTGTGTTTACATACTTCTGCTTTTTGTAAACAAGCATCAACCGCAAAATATGGACCTTCATTTTATTATGTTTTAATAGTACACAATGCTACTCCTCTTACAGCTTTCTTAACATTGCTACTAATGCAGAGACAGAAAATAGTTGCACAAACAAAAAATACTACAAAAATCACAGTAAGCTGAGATATCATACATGTACATACATGTACATGTGCTGAGAAATCTGACTGTTGAGCTCAAATCTAGCTCTCTTTATCTCTCTATTTCTTAAGTGGATCTTTAGGCCTTAATCTGACAATTTGAATAATCATTTAACTGCAGAAATCTACAATACAATAATTCTTAAATAATTATGCACTTGAGCATCTATACTTGCCATTGTATGTATCACTACCACAATATAAGCTTTCACTTTTGTAGTTATTCTGTGTCTCCATGAGATCTGAGTTATGTTTTAATTTGTGTAAATTTGTTATTTTCTTTTGTTGTTTTCCGAACACTGTAGCACTACGCACAGCATGCAGAATGTAGAAGATTTTTATTTCTTACTTGCTTACACATGTCAATGAAACTGCTTTGGAAGACAGCAGTGCAGCTCAATGTTGTGGAATTGGGTAAGGGTTACTTTGCAAAGAAGATCTGAAAAACCTGAAGTTTGTTTGAGCAGTAAACCAATTTAGGTCACAACGTATTATAAAAGCTTTTTGTTTATAATGCTGATCAGTAAGTGTAAGCACTGATTATCCAATAGTTATGTTTACAAAGAAAAATCATCTTTATCACCTTTCTTGATAAATCTTTAAATGGAAACCGATTTGAATATTCACTTTTAATGTTTTACTTGTATGCAATACACGTTTTTTTACTGAACATACAATGTGCACCTACAAATTGAAAGTAGTGTATTAGCTAAATTAGCTAATTAGCTAAACTCACAACCCTTATTTGTGTCTTGGGGTTGAGGGTGACTGTATGTTGATTGTACTTTTTCATCATGAACAACAAATGTCCTATTTTAAGCACAGTAAAAGCATTGCTTTTGTAATAATAGCATATAATAATTTATATTGTCATATAAAAACTCCAGATTCTTGGACTTCTTTGGCAAGATTTTTTAGGATCAACAGAATATGTGAGTAACTTCATATCTCGGATATATTCAGATGACAAGAGTGTCATCAGTGGCCGTTTGATCTGTAATATCTTTTTTGTGTATCTGTCTTGTCTTTGATCTACTTTTTTTTCAGGTCATGAATTAGTCATACCATTTTAAACCAAAAATACAGAGTACATCCTCCTGACTTGATAAAAAAGTTTCAAAGCACTTTTGAGCCAACAACTGTACTGCAAGTATGGAAGTTAAATTTCCTTTTACACAGCATACATCTTAGAATTGCTTATGCTTTCATGTTATTCAGAATGCTTGGGAATCATTTAAATTTATAAATAAGACAAAAAAAAAACAAATTAGAACAACTTTAATGTCAATAATGAATAAATAGTAATAACATAATTCCTAAAATCATTGACAACTAGGGGTGCTGACAAAAATGTATTCTTTAAAAAATCATGATTCCTAGTCCTGGCGATTCTGAATCAATTCAAAATGCCTCTAAATCGATTTAAAAATGTGTTTAGGGTTTATTTTTTGCCACTCCTACTCCCAACAGTACTGCATACCGAATTACGCATCCACTTTGCCACCATAGAAGAAGGCTGTCTAGGCCACCATACAGCAAGCTAGTTAGTTAGCCAGCTCCATTTATCTGAATGAAGTCCACTAGCATGGAGCAGGAGGAGAGTGAGACTCAACTAGCCCTGCCGTCGCTAAAAGCCAGTGTTTGGGCACAATTTGGATTTTACAATGTCCTGGGGAAGAGAGAGCTTGACATGAGCACAGTTGTTTGCAAGCAGTGTAAAATGAAACTGAGGATTTACCACCATGCAGCTCAGTCGAAGACAAGGGGTGTAAGCTTATGGTTAATACGCTGGACTCAAGGTACGTTTTACCTTCACGTAGCTTTTTTAGTGATAAAGCAAAGCCACAACTCTACAGTGAAACAAAGAATAAAGTGGGAGAAGCTCTGATTAACACAGATAGACTAGCACTTACATGTGACTCTGGAGTCCTGAATCCAAGGTTCTGTATGTTTGATATTTAAGGTTAAGTTTTGAAAATGTAGCCACGATGCAACATGGTTAAAAAGACAGTTTTTTTTTTTAAGGTTAGGTTTTAAATATTTTCAAAAAATGAAATATAAAATGTTGCAAAAAGATTTGATACAGTAATTTTAAGTAATTTTAAATAAACATTTTATTTGTTTAAACTGCCATTTCATCTTCTCAATCATATAATTTAAACAAAATTTATAGATCATTTAAATCAAAAATTTGTTCCAGAATCGAAAATCGTTTCTGAATCGAATCGTGACCCCAAAAATCAGTATCGAATCGAATCACCGGACACTGAGAGATTCACACCCCTATTGACAACTGAGGCATGAAATTAAATTAGATCATGTTCATAAAAAAGCCATACAAGCAACACTGAATGATTTCATAATTCCTGTTGAGTCTTCCAGTGTTGATATGCTATTGAAGATGCTGGTGAAGTAGCTGGTTGAAAAACTACTCTGGCAGTTAAGTCGTACTAGTTGGCACAGTACCTGAGTAATCAACGAGGGAGTGAATATGTGGCATAAACAAGCCTGGCAGGGGATTCTAAACATGAAAGCTTGTCCATTCTCCTTTTGGCCCGGAGCGACCATAAACAAACGCCTTCTGTTGGCTCTATCCTGGAAGTTTATTTCTGACTTGGGCCATGTCCCTCCACCGCTCACGCCTGGCTCAGCTCCGACGGCAGGCGGCCATCCTGGCAGATGCCTTCCACCCCAGTTCCCGAAGGGGAAAAACACTTGGCCCTGCAGCAAACAAAACCTGGTGGAAAAAGCCCAAGAGACAAATGGAAAGCGCCTGCGGCAATTAATCTTCAGCTTTCTGAGACCTGAGAAGAAATGGATTCTGAGGCTTTAAACATTGGTATGTGTTCCAGATATATACATTTTTTCCCTTCTTCCATGTACATTAAAACCTGCAGATACGGTCAAAACTGACCCAGAGGAACAAAATATTTATTAAGACCAAGAAAAAAATCCGGCTACCAGCGCTTCCTGCCCTGCATTTCCTGAAACATTGTACAGAGTTTCTCTTCAATAATCTATTTTAAGAAGACTTTATCTCTGCACAGGTAGGCATCACCTGGCATCATATGTATTGGCCTACTTACATTTGTAAGGATGTATGATTCAAATGTGAATGAGGTTTAAATTGAGTTATACATCTGTGCTTCTCCCTGTGTACTTCAAGCACTGATTTCCAATTCAGAAGCAACAGAGACAACTTCCAAAACAAACACTTCCATCCTGTGACTTGGGACAAGATATTCATTGCTATCTTGAACTGCACTGAAGATCCATCTAGCTGCCAGGCTATCAGTATCTGCTCCTGGTCAGAGCTGAGACACGACTCCTTCACTTCACATCATACATTATGATCATACTTGAACAATACAAAAACAGTCCTATAGATCAGGAAACTTTTACAGCATCTAAAATGCAACATTCGAACAGCAGTTCAGCTTTTGTTGTCATATGAGACACAGATGTGTAATTTGTGTGGCAGAGTGAACCACAAAAAACACACTCATGATATGTTTAATATCACTTTCATTTGTAATATTAAAATCCATTACATATTTGCGACAAAGCTGTCTGAACAGTCAGAAAGGAATTCATGTGACATTAACGCGAAGGAGTGTCACGTTACTCTCATTACATCAGCCTAAAAACAAAGTTTAAAGAAACCAAGAATCTACACCATTTGTTTCAACAGCCAAATTATAGATGAAAACTGTACGTTATTAGCACATAATGCTAGCATCGCTAACCAATGATAATTATTACTCTGAATGCCTACTATTTTCTCATTTTGCTCTCACATTATTCACATACTGGTAAGATGATATTCAACATATATATTCATACAGATATTCATCAAAAACATTTAATAGCATTTACATTATGGTGAAACTGACACCTGATATACTACCTCACAGGTTAGCATTAGTATTAGCTAGTGCTAACTGTCTGAAGAAACACACAACGAGGAGCTAAATCTTTTCTGAGCTAGGCAGCCCCCAGAAAACTGACTGGGTGGGCAATATCTTTTTTCACATGCACTGATAAAATTATTTTTTATGAATTGTTCACTTTAATACACATTTCTCCAGGCTTTTCAAACACCCTGCTCATACCTCTGTGAAAGCCAAACAGAAGCATTGATCATCATGGACAGAAGCACACAAATGTTTGCCAAACACAGCTAGCATTCTGTATGGGCAAAGCCAAGTGTGAATATTAATGATGTTTCTCATTGATTACTCTGGGGCTGCATTTATTTAAAGATCATTAGTAAAGAATTCCATATGCAATCGTTTTGATCCCAAATCAACAAGGGGAGACAGAAAAGCTATGCTAAGAATTCATAAAGAGCCCACAATCACACAGCAGAACATTTTCTACTTTAAAGTCCTAACATTAGAAAACTGAATGTGTAGCATTTTCTGCAAATCATTGACACTGTGGTCAGCTAACAAAATGTAAAATACTGTTTCATTCATCTGTCTCTGAGAGATTTAAATAATGAATACTGTGCAGCTCAGCAGCCTTGCTCTGTTCTATATGTAAATGTGTCTGTACCCAAAAATGTTAGCAGTCAGCAAAGAAACATGGATTACATTTTCATCTGAATGGACGAAGTCTTCATGGCTTCCAAATCCTTGCTTTCAGATTCAAGTAACTTGCAAAATAAAGCTGCCACTGTACATTATCTTAACACACACCCACTCACAGTACTCTTGCAGCAGTGTGTTTAATCAGTGTGACCACCACAATGCACAGCATGCTTATAAAAAACTGCTTTTATTAGAACTTTAGAGCTAAAACTGTCCTTTAACAAACATTTGCTCCATCAGAAGTCTGAGATTCAGAACCACTGTTTCACAAGGAATAAGGACATTAATGTTTAAAGGTATCATTTTTTTTTACTGTCAGATGACAGACATTTCTTTTGCAAAGGCTTCAAACAAGCAATTCTGATAAGTGCATTGTTGAATATATATTACATTGATTACACCCTTAAACCTTTAAGACTACTAGATTTTGTGTCACGATGTAACAATTCTACCCAGTCAAATGGGAATGATTTAAATCAGGAATATTTTATTGATCATGTGTAGGCTTTTTTAATGTTCAATCCACTCTGATTCGTTTTTTTTTTATTGGTCTAGTGTTCTCTATGTAATATTAACCGACATCAATCACAGCCTGCAGCAGCAAGGAGCATGCTCACACGCTAACAGAACAGTTTAATGTCTGCAGTGTGGTACTGTTTTACTGTGAAATATGAATACTTAGTTGTGAGTGACTTTTCCTTTAAATGTGTATCTTTTTTCTGCTGTTTTTGTTCATGCCAACATAAAACAACCCAGTTTTGTTGTACCCATGTTATGACACATATATATTGTTTTATCCTATACCCTATTATATATTAAAAAAACATTAATTAAACTTCATGAAGCGTTTAGCACCACTTATTATGCTTTGTATCAGTTTACTCATTTTCTGCCTCTGCACACACTGGCTGTTTTCTCCCTGAAAGGTTCAAGCTGTTTAGGGCTCGGATACTAGGAACATTAGCTGAGCCAACCAATAGACTGGTTGCCTTTCTCTGAGTAAATTTCAGTCATATGTGATCTACTCTAACTAACTGTTTTTAAAACATTAAGAATGCTGCTGGCATGCTGAGAAATCAAACCAATGCTATGTGCATCATTGTGTTGTGCCACTATCTGTCATTTTAAATTTGAAGACTTCTGATTTCATGAAATTCTGAAGCAGCAGTGGCAATAATTGTATGATTTTGATCATTTTACGTAGCACAAACACCAAGACGTCAAATACACTATAAAATAGTAATTTAAATATGTCCACTACCAAGCAAAACAGATGAGTACAGAACGGCACATTATACAAATTGGTGACCTAATCAAAGTGATTATACTTTAGTATTAATTAGCAACACACCTTGGCCAAACTGTGTGGCTGATTTATGTATAAAGTAACTAAAGTTTACTCCATAAATTATCAGTTAAATTTAGATGTCAGCCGATACTAGTATCAGGTTGAGGCAAAAAACTCTTTATTTATCTTTATTTATCAAGAATTTTAAGCTCCCTAGAAAAAGGTAACCTGTTTTCACTGTTTTCACCAATGCAGTACATGTAATGCACCATCAATAATGAACAACCAACCAAGTGGTAAGATCTACAGATCCAAGTATTCAATTCATCTGGTGGAACAAAACAAATTAGCACATTAGCAGGTTCAAGGCCTAACACAAGACATACGCAGCACTCCCTCACTAAAGAAACAAAATAGCTCACATTAATCTTGATTGCACTGCTCGCTTTTAAATTAGCCCAATGACCACATCACATGGGTTATTTGTTATCAGCTGCAGATAGAGGTAAGTGTGAGGAAATCCCTAGAAAGCAATTCCCATGTTGTATTTCTCCAATTCAGTTTTGCTTAGCGCATCATTTCTTATGAAATACTGTGGACACTTGACTACAGGAAAGTGTTCAATAATGCACACAAAAAAACAAATACTGATCAAATTAGCCAGCAACTAAGGGAAAAAAACTGTTTCATTCAGACGCAATTACAGCCTTAATTAGTGTGCCATCATTACCGCAAAACAGAAAGTGACCTGTGTAAGGGTGATGAGAAATTCACTGCTTTTCGAGCAGTGCGCCAATGTGCACCAATGTGCTTCAGGCGAGTCCAGCGGCATTATGCTCCATTTGGAGAACTGCCAGAGAGAATACAAAGCCAGGATATAAAACAGTCCAGAGCGGTATCCAATTTAACTTTACTTTACTTTTGTGTTTTATGTCCTCCATTAAGCAGACCTGCTAAAGACCACCCAGCCACTCGATGGGGCTCCATTAGTGTCACCCAAGTAAGGGCAGAGCTGGCTGCAGTACATAATGAGGAAAACAAGAACACAGCAGGACACATTTAGGATTCACCTGCCTTTTAATGCTATCTTAATAACCCCTATTACTTTCCATAGGGTACACATCATATACACAATTTACTGTCTCCATTATGTCATGTAATGGCAATTCTACATCATGTCTACACTTTAGTATTAATGCAACTGCTGCTTACCACACTACCATTAATTTAACAAGCAGCCTAGAAAAACAGCCACCTACAACTTGAGGACTCATCTGGCACAATTCCTTATTCTAAAATCAGGTTGCTGGTTACCCATGTAATCCAAACACTATTTAATTCTCTGGCAGTCTAGTCAGATTTTTAAAACCTCTCAAAAAGATCAATCCAAGTAAATCTTAAAAATGTGCTCAATTGACTATATACTTTGGAGTAGCAAAAATATATGTGGTGGTGTCCCAAAAACTTAGTGCTAAATTTTTATGTCCGTGAAACAATCCCAGAATGCACTATAATATCAAGTGTACAAACAATGAACCCATGATCCAGTCTATTGTTTGGTTCAAGATTCATGTACAGCTTCTCTGCGGAGGAGCATCATTAACTTTGTTTATGGAATGCACTCTGCTCTTACACAGCAACAAACTCACATGCAGTGTCTAAAATTGTCTACGACCACTATCACAAATGAATGTCAGCATTATTATTAAGGTTTGAAAGACTTTTGGTTACTTTCCATCACTTAAAACCCACAAAACTTCACAGACAACTACCATCACAATGCTACATTAAACTGAAAGCCACATTAAATGTTGTTCTCATATAGTGTTTGAGGGTTTTTTTTTCAATATTGCAATTTGCCCTGTAACAGATAAGATTACCATCTAGCAATTAATTTGAGGACAAGATGAGTTCTTTAACTTTTATAGTGGCAAGCAACAGTCATACTCTACAAGTTGATCAGTTAATTTATACAATTGCAATTAATTTATTGCTCAGCTAATGGGGATTTTAAATAACCATGTCAACTGTTAGCTAGCTTGATGTACCACTTACTACATTAGCCAGTGTTAAATCTGTTACCCTGATTAAAGCAAATCCACAACAATTGGGACTCAACTTAACCCTACACTTTGAAACGCAGTTTTTATTTGCCTGGAACTGTGATACATACCTGGCAACGGGGGAGTGGAAAAAGGACTGGGGAATGGGCAGTGGGTGGGATCCGAGGCTAAAACAAATGCAATTTGTGGTAAATTTAAAGAAGAACATAGCCTACTGTCTGAGGCACTGCTATTAATAGTCAGTGCTTAAACTAAAGCTGGTACAGAAAATATAATACATACTGGTCCTTAAAACAGAAATATAATACATACTGGTCCTTAAAACAGAAAAACAGAATAAAAGTCTGAATAATAAGTTAAACCCCAGCTGATGGCATTAGCTAAGTTTTAAAGTTAAATGCAAAGTCTTCAGTGAACACTGGGACAATACAGTGCACAAACACACATTTATAACTAACTAAAAACTGCTGAATTGCTGTTTAGAAGTAAATATGTAGATCAAAAAAGCAGCTCCTGAGTGAGTAAGACAAGATATAATTTACAAACAACAAAAAAAAACTATTATTAATAATATTATTAAACAAGAGGACATTTTGTTTTTTTTCGCCAGGTCACACTGACTAAAAAACACAGCAAAAGTACAAACGTACTTAAGTGGACAAGGTAAATTCAAGCTAAATTCTAAAGGAAATTATTTTACAGTACATAATTAATATACATAATCAACTAAATTCAATTTAATTTAACAACAAAGTCAATTTAATTTCACAGTAAAGTACGTTTTGTAACTGTTACATTTTATACAGTTTTTTCAACGTGTATGTTGATTTGTTGCATTAGGTGGTTCAGAAAATTCAAATTAATCTGTCTCTAAGCAAAAACAGTCGAATTTCTGTTTAGCACACAATTTCTAGATAAAAAAGGAGCTCCTGAGCGAGAGTGAGACACGATACTTTCACAAACAAAACGATATAACCTAATATAATTAATGATAAACAGGATAAAGGGTTTTAGCTTTGTTTTCAGGTTAAACTGACCTGAAGAAACGGCAAAAGTACAAACATGACTGAACTTCTTCTCCCGCGGCGCTGTGAGGAGAGTTTCTGAGGTGAATGTGAGGGTGTGTGAGGTGTGTGTAAGGATGTGAGGATCAGGCAGTGTGTGTGGGAGAGCTGTCTGCACCTTTAATCCTACCGCTCGAAGAACTCGCCGCGTCCACACGAGCAGAAATGCTGTCCAGTTTCTCCAGTTTCTCGGACTCCATGGCGATACCCGCTCCGCTCCGCTCGCTCCTCATCGTGCGCTGACCGTTGGGGTGGAGAGACTCTGTTGCGCGCGCGCTCCGTCTCCAACTTCGTGAGAGGCTGCTGACGCGCGCGCTTCCCGCCACTCGTCAGGGAGAGCCAGTCACTGAAGACCAGAGCGGACTGGTTCATTTACACACCCCCTGATTACACTCAATACTTAATATATCGTCACCTCCCGAAAATAATCAGATAAGATATTTTTTTTGCAAAATCAATGTTTTTCTTTTTCTTTTTATATCCTCATGATGCTATAATTAATGGCCACCTGTGGTAAAAAGTCATACATCCCAGCTGATCAGAAAATTTTATTGTACCCCTTTAGGATAATTGCCTATGTTAAGACTGAGACTTAAGCTAATTTATTATGACTGAGTCAACACAAAATATGACTTATCAAAATGTAAATTTTAATAGCTTTCCAAGATGGCGGCTACCTTCTCTGAACTGATTTTCACAGTTTAGGGCTGGTCCCCAATTGGTAAGTGATGAGACTTTTGCTATAATATAATTTTTACTTCTTATTAATAAAGGCAATAGGCTATAAATATATCATTCCGTACTCTTCGCACTATAAGGCACACCTAAAATCCTAAAATTTTCCCAAAAATCGACATAATATGAATTCTACCATTCAGGGTGTAAGGAGCAGTAAAGCCACTCCACTGAAGAAGTTACAGTATTATAAAGAAGTTTCAGCGAAGTTTTTCTCCAGCACCAAGGAGCAGTATTGGCTTTACAACTAACTTCAGTGCTTGCTATTTTGCCGTTCAGAGGTGAGAATATCACTGTGCTGTCTGTTTGTTTACTGTGTTAAAACAAGCTAGTGGGAAGAACCACTAGCTGATGATGCAGCTGCTTACTGGGGCTGTTGAAAATATCGGAACTCATAGCTTTGATCATATTATTACAAACATATTATTATTAATGAATATATTATTACAAATATAGAAGAATGTTTACATTTTATACATTTTTTTATGTGGGGGTGGGTATTTTGCCATTAAGGGTTTTAAATGTATAGCCCACCTTTGTATAGGCCAGCCAAGTTCTTCATCACCAAATTTTACAAACCATGTCTTACTGCACATTGTTTTGTTTACAGACATCATGAAACTGGAAAAAGGCTTTAACAAAATTCAGCATTCATTTCTATTACTGGAACTAAAGAGGCCAAACCAATAAACACAGTCCAAACCCATAATTTTTCCTTCACCAAAAAATACAGTAGGCACAGCAGGTAACATTCTTCTGCATCCATTAAACCCCAATTCAGACTAAGAATTAGAGAAGTGTAAATCATCACACAATTTGACTGCCCCAGAGTTCAGTGGTATTGTGCTTTATTATACCGTACACTGATTCAGCAGTGGAAATTCAATCCATGAAGCTTCTGACAAACATCTGTTGTACTGGAGTTGCTTTTAATGTTGTGTCATTTTGTCAGTTTGTAACACAGTAATGAGCTTTGCAACCAACGACAGATAATTTTTCAACACTTGGCATTTCAGCACCTGGTGGTCCCATTTTGAGCCTGTGTGGTCTACAGCTTGGCAACTGAGCTGTTTTTGCTCCAGGACATTTACTTTTCATTGTGAGACAGTGCAGCTTGAGCAGAGCAAGAGTTTACTTGACCGACTTACTGGAAAGGTGGAATCCTGTGACAGTGCTGTGTTGAAAGTAACTGGAGGACTCTTTAGTTTAACTTATTATGTTGCCATTCTACATTTTAACTGGCAGTCTGTATGTGAGGATTACATGACAACAAGCTTAATTTGATGCACTTATTGTCAATTAGTGTAGCTAAAATATTTAAAACCAATAATTTAAAAGGGTTTCTACTTTTTGGTGATGCAGTGTCATTTAACGTTTTACACATTGGAAGGTGGCTGAAATATATTGAGAATTCTGATCTCAGTGCCTGAGGCAAGAAACATAAACTCTCCCAAACAGTGAGGAGCCCACATACACACACACACACACAGAACTTTCTGAAAATAGTGTGTTCCATGCACTGACTCTCTTGGTACACTTGGTTGGGAACATACAGTTTTAGTTCTAGCAGAAAAATACAAAATAGTCCAAATAAAACGAATCAACAAGGAACATACACTCCTTGGCCAAAAAATGTAACCACATGGATTTAACTAACAAAGAAAGAGCAAATCCTCCAATCACACCACAGCTTTTCAATAATATTCAGGTCTGGAGACTGAGATGATTATTCCAGAATGTTGTACTTGTTCCTCTACATGAATGCTTTAGTAGATGTTGATCAGTGTTTAGGGTCGTTGTCTTGTTGAAGTATCCACCTCGGGCCCAACTTTTTTCAACTTCTTCAAACATTGTTCTCAAGTATCTGTTGATATTGACTGAAATCCATGAGACCCTCAACTTTAACAAGATTCCCAGTACCTGCACTGATCACACAGCCCCACAGCATGATGGAATCTCCACCAAATTTTACAAGTGTTTGTCTTGAAATACTGTAAAATGCTGTGTTCTTTTTCTACCATGCATACCACCCTCCAAATAATTTTAGTTTCATCAGTCCACAGCACCTTATTCCAAAATGAAACTGGCTTGTCTAAATGTGCTTTAGCATGCTTCAAGTGACTCTGTTTGTGGCGTGTGCACAGAAAAGGCTTCTTCTGCATTAATCTCCCATAGAGCCTCTCCTTGTTCAAAGTGCACTGAATAGCTTAGCAATGAACAGTGACTCCATCTACAGCAAGATGATGTTGTAGGTCTTTGGAGCTCTGGAGGTCTGTAACTATGACTGTTCTTACTATCCTTCTCCTCTGCTTATCTGAGATTTTTCTTGGTCTGCCACTTTGGGTCTTAACTAGAACTGTGCATTTGGTTCTTCTATTTCCTCACTATGTTCCTCACAGTGGAAACTGACAGCTGAAATCTCTGAGCTAGCTTTTTGTATCGTTCCCCAAAACCATGATGTTGAACAATCTTAATTTTCAGGACATTTGAGAGTTTTGTTTTGAGGCTGCCATGTTGCCACTCTTCTGAGAAGATGCAAAGAGGAGAAAAACATGCAGTGGCCACCTTAACCCTTTCTCATAATTGAATTTACCTCTGTGAATGTAGATTAAGGGTCAATGAGTTTACCAAACTAATTTTGTGTTCCAATAATTAGTGCTAAAAGTACTCAAATCATTAAAACGACAAGGGTGCCCAAATGTATGCACCTGCCTAATTTTGTTTAAAAAATAATTGCACATTTCTGTAAATCCTATAAACTTCATTTCACCTCTCAAACATCACTCTGTTCTTCTGCTATATGATATATTTAACTAAAATGTCTGATCCAAACAACCAATGGTTTATAAAGAAAAATCATGAACCTTATCAGGGGTGCCCAAACGTTTTCATACTGATAATGGCAGGATTCATGGAGCTTAAATAGTGAAAGAGTACAGGGTCCAGGAAGCATGAGACACCATTTTCACATGTGGATTGACCTCCAGAGCCTAGAACTGAACTTCATTGAGAATATTTGGGATGTGGGACAATTATAGAAAATTACATGAAGAATTAAAAAAGCAAAAATGTTAGAGACTTGTGTAGATCCGAACTGGTAAATAGATATATGTAATATCTCCCAAACTCTAAGCGTTTGACATTGTTGTTAACGTTGAGCCGTGGCAAGGTGGTCTTTATAGCATATTTTTAAACTAAATATAATCATCACTTCACAGTAATGGCTTGATAACACCATCAAAAGATGCTTCACACTGACTCTAACTGCATGACTTCAAACAAACAATGGCAGTAATGACTTCTGTTTCTCAGGGGATGATGCCTTTACTTCTTCTTTGTCTGGTTTTCAGCACAGTACGTACTCGCACACACAGAGCAGCTGCATGGCAAATGAAAGCGATTCTGAGAATAAGAAAAACAGCATTGTGCCTCTGCCAGATAAGCCATTTCTGTTCCTCTTCCAGACACTGTTAGTTTATTCTGGTGCACTAGAGTTTTCATGACAGCAATGGAATAATATTGTAGACAGGAGTGACTCTGCCAAATCGTGCATGAGTTGAGAGACAGTATACTATGTCAACTATGATGTTTCAATACATTTAATGATTCAGGAAACTCCTGAACTTGTTGTTTGTGGGTGGTAATGATAAACACTATTTTTCCCACTATATAAATCAAACAGAAAGGGAGGAACTTCTCATGTCCGGAACAATATATAAAAAAAGTGGGTTTGGACATAAGTGCAGCAGTAATAGGGTCTGAAGGACCTGCCCCAACATATGTTTCTGTTACTACAAAAAGGGTTAGTAGATTAATATTTTTTGCAGTACAAGGCGCACCGTATTATAAGGCACATAAAGCGACACTAGTAAGGAACAGGGGAGTGGCCATGTTTTCCTTCCTATTCAGCAGGTCCTGTAAAGCTAACCTAAGTTAAGTAAAAAAAAAAAAAAAAAACATTTTCTTTTAAAATCTTTTATATGATGTTAATCTACGCAGATTTCTTTCCTGAAAACGTTTTTTGCACCTCTGTGTATTTACAGTAAGCATAGATTTCCAGATTCCACTAAGGCTGGGTGCAACAGCATCAACTGCTAGCGCTAGCCGTGGTTAGCGGCTAATATCGCCTGACAGAGCTACACTGAGAAAACCAAGGTGATATTAGCAAACGGTTCATCCAATGTAGCTTGTTTTAACACGGTAAACACGCAGACTACAGGCTGATAATACTCACTACTAAACGGCAAAAAGCTAGCACTGAGTGCGGTTAGCAGGAAATGCTAATGCTTCTCCAGCAGTGCTACCCGGGTTAGCAGCAGGCTACGGGCCGATAATACTCACCTCTGAACAGCAAAAGAGATGGCACGCTATCACTTAGCGCGATTAGCGGCTAATGCTAATACTGCTGGAGTACTAAACTGAAACTCCTGTATAACGCTGCACTTAAGCGGAGTGGTTTTACTGCTCTTTACAACCTGACTGGTAAAATTCATACATAGGGTGCACCAGATTATAAGGCGCACTGGCGATTTTTAAGTGCACGAAAAATATGGTAACCTGCAAAATCCATTATTATGAAATATTGCATAGTAAATAATCTAATTTATAGGAGCATTCACAGTATATACTTACATACTGCAAACTATAGCTTTCCATGCTAATGAGAGTTTAGAAATTAGAGATTAAAAGAGAGTAAAGGCGGGCATGGAGCAGAGAATATAGGAGTGGGATTTCAAAAGAGATATATCATATAAAAACACAAAAAACAAAAATTTAAAACATGGCAAATCGCATCTTTTTTTTAATCTGAAAAAATAATCATACTTAGTTTGGAATGCATCACGGTATGGCAGTAAAAGGCTACTTAGCCTATGCCAAGTTCCTGTACACATGAGAGGAGAACACAAACTGATTACAGCACGCTCTATAATGAACTGATAGAAGTTCTATTTTGGTCAATTACCCTGTCATTCTGAGAACCCTGAACAATTTTAATTAAGGAATCTCGTAAAGAAGGGCTGTGAAACTTCTTGAACTGATTTAGGGTCAGATGTGCTTCTTTTAACTGTAGTGCTCTTGCTTAACTACAGCCTCCAGCCTCAATTTCTCCTAATTGTCTCCTGGTCACACTCAGACAGCGCATGGCCTCCAGGTTGAAGCTGGCGTGTCAGCATCTTACTGTGACAGCCCGATGTAACTGAAAGCTGTAGAAACTTGCACACCCCCACAGACACACAGAAGTGCTGGAGAGATGACAATGGAAGCACAGCAGAAAGTGCTATACAGTGTTCAGTATGTAAGCAAAGGAAACGAATGATGCAAGAGTGCATGGAATCATCACATTGACCTGAATGATGCAACAACTTACCTGACTTCATGCTATCATTGCACACCTACACCTACCTATGTGCACAGTGTGATGTTATTTGGTATTTTTGGGCATGTTTAAAATTATTTGTTTGGTCTGAGCTCTAGTTTGCTTGGGTAAATGTACAAAAATAATAAATTGTATTTGTATTATGTAAAGGTCACATTAAACATGCTGCATTTGTTATTGTGTCTTTAAGTGCCATGTCTTCTTCTGATTGGCTGCTCTCTATTGCAAATCATTCACTTGTATAACATACAAGTAAATAAATGGACAGGGCTAACCTGCTTTAACATGCACAGGAACATACATTTTATGCCCAAATGTTTGTGGACAACCCTTCCAATGAAGGTAAACAGCTACTTTAAGTTGCACCCATTGCTGACACAGCTCGTCTGATCCCTGCAGAGAAGTATAGCCAATAAAATAGGACTCTCTCGAGCAGATAAAGTCTAATCAATTGGCAATTTGGCTAATGGCAGGCATGGACCAGAGGGCATTGAGCTGTGTAGCGAAATCTGTTCTCTGGACTGATTGTGCTCCACCCAATACGTTTGGAATGAGCTGTAGAGTTGGTATGAGCTATAGAGGTTATCCTGGGCTTACCAAATGCAATCAAGTCCCCACAGCAATGCTTTAGGACCTAGTAGATTGTCTTCCCTGGAAAGTAGAGACAGTTACGCCGACAAATGCAGGATAACCCCTTTTCATGCATCCAATTTCAGAAGGAACAGTGACTAAGCAACTGTCAGGCAGTCTATATTTACACGGATTGGACAATGAAACTGAAACACCTGTCATTTTAGTGTGGGTGGTTTCATGGCTAAATTGGAGCAGCCTGGTGGCCAGTCTTCATTAATTGCACATTGCACCAGTAAGAGCAGAGTGAGACGGTTAAATTAGCAGGGTAAGAGCACAGTTTTGCTCAAAATATTGCAATGCACACAACATTATGGGTGACATACCAGAGTTCAAATGAGGACAAATTGTTGGTGCACGTCTTGCTGGCACATCTGTGACCAAGACTGCAAGTCTTTGTGATGTATCAAGAGCCACGGTATCCAGGGTAATGTCAGCATACCATCAAGAAGAACCAACCACATCCAACAGGATTAACTGTGGATGCAGAAGGAAGCTGTCTGAAAGGGATGTTCGGGTGCTAACCGGGATTGTGTCCAAAAAACATAAAACCACGGCTGCCCAAATCACGGCAGAATTCAATGTGCACCTCAACTCTCCTGTTTCCACCAGAACTGTCCGTCAGGACAATAAATGATTGTGGTCTAAAACCTGGTGTTTCAGTTTCATTGTCCAATCCCTGTTAATACAACAGTTTTATGACACAACATTTTTCAAATTGACTGTTTTGGGCTCCGAGTGGTCCAGTGGGCTAAGCCCTGCCACTATGATCAGAAGATCGCCAGGTCCGAATCCTGTTCATGTAGCTTGCTATCAGCTGCCGGAGCCCTGAAAGAGCACAATTAGCTTTGCTCTCTCTGGGTGGGTAGATGGCGCTCTCTGGCTTCTTTGAGCTGATGTATCAGAAACGAGTCGCTATGCTTTTCTCTAGGAACGCTGGCTACTCGGCAATGCTGCAGTCAGGTGGTGACTTAGCTGACTTAACATGTATCGGAGTCTTTACCTTCCTGGTATTGGGGCATCACTAGTGATAGGGGAAGTCCTAATGAGTGGGTTGGGTAATTGGTTGGGTAAATGGAATGGAGAAAATGGGAAAAAAGAAAAAAATTTAATCAGAAATAAAAGAATAAATAACAAAATGTACTGTTTACATAAAATAATGCATTTAGCAAAGCAACATACCAAGAGAGTGTAACTTACTTCTCCTCCAAGTGTGTTAAGTCTTCTAATGACATCTAATTGTGTAGAAAATTAGGGGCACAAAAATCATACAAACAGAAAAAATGTTTCCTCCATGATGCAGGTCTTATAACAATAAAGCAAATAAGTTGCATTTATATAGCGTATTTTTAGTATCCAAATCTTTTTTTTTTTGTTTTTATTGAAAACAAACGTCCAACTGGATTAACCTAGGGCAGAATGCCAATACATATCTGTACATACAGACAACAGACAAGTACACATCAGACTCACACACACACTAGTGCAATTTATGAATAACCAGTTCATGAAAACATGGAAACTTCACCCAAGTAGGGACCTGAACCCAAGACCTAAGCGCTGTGAGACATACGTGCTGACCATCAAGCCACTATGCCACCACTGCCACTTCTGCCACTTTAATAACAATGGGTGCATTGTCAGCCCAATTCAGAATTGCTGTCTACAGACAGATGAAAACATTTCACATTCTATCATCTGCTGTTGTTTTTGGCACATCTGATAAGCTACATGAGACAGCAAACAATAAATGCAAACACACTTTCTTATTTTTCTTGTTTGGGACTCATCCATTGTGACTGACAGATTAAAACAAATCCATTATACTGATGCAACATACCGACAACTGGAGAGACTAAAAAACAGGCAAAAAGACAGTGGAAGGAGGTAAGTGGATTATCATGAAGAGTTACTTTTGAGAAAGGCTTGAGAATGCCCACACCTGCATAAGTGGTGAGGTGTTATCTTCTGAGCGAGGATGGAAAGAGATGGAGCATGGATGAGACATCCCTCGATCCACAGAATCACCTGTATACCAGGACTACGTCATAAAAGGCATTATCATCCACAGTGGACAGAGCAGTTTTTGGTGATGATCATGAACGGTGGCATCTAGCTAGAATTGTTCATGCAAGCAAACAAGCATTTTTTCCCACATTCAATGCAAGAGGCCCGCATGCACATCCTGCAGTTCAGTGCCACACTCTTCAGCTTTTATGAGATATGGCAAAGGTCATGGGACACAATACTACTTCCACTGATAGTACTACACACTACGTCAGTGTAAAATTTGAATCTTTGTACATGAATTACTACTAGGTTCAGTATGATGAGAGTAAAAATATGTAGGCTCTCTTGTTCCCAATACAGTGTCTATACTTTTGCCATCTCATCCACTATTAAACTGCTTCCCAAAAAGCCATCTGTGAAGTTCAAAGTCTTTATGATGTTCCTGCTCAGGCTGTTGTGTGACAGCCTGCTTCACAACGTACAGACCTATATAGAGGCTGTTCTCTTCTGTTAAGCTATTTTCAGACTGATGGCACTCATACTATCCTTGCTCTGAAATAATATAAGCTTATGGATTTTCTTGATGTCAACTCAATGAACACTGCTGCTACAAGAAAATAACATGCGGCTTTATATACTGCATCACATATCAATAGACTGAACTCAAACATCAACTAAATACCATTCCTAATGAAAAAAATGCTGTTCAATTTGAAAGAAAATTGGATCAAAACACATTATATTCCAAGCACAATGTAACTGTTAAGCATGGTGATGGTAGCATCATGAATTAGAACTGGATGGAATAGATCCAGACACAAGCAACAACTAGCCAGACAACTATGTTTAATAATCACACATCACTATCCAAACACAGTGAAAACATGGAAACTTTACCCAGGTGGGGACCTGAACCCAAGACCCAAGCACTGTGAGACATAAGTGCTGCATCACATATCAATAGTCTGAACTCAAACATCAACTGAACACCAACTCTTACTTATTCCTAAAGAAATGCTGTACATTTGAAAGAAAATAATTTTCCTGTATTTCCTGTAAAGCACATTAAATTCCAAGAACAATGTAACTGTTAAGCATGGTGCCGGTAGCATCATGAATTAAAACTGGATGGAATAGATCCAGACACAAGCAACAACTAGCCAGACAACTAGGTATCTTATAAGCATGGTGCTGGTAGCATCGTGAATTAGAACTGGATGGAATAGATCCAGACACAAGCAACAACTAGCCAGACAACTAGGTATCTGTTAAGCATGGTGCTGGTCGCATCATGATTTGGAACTGGATGGAATAGATCTAGACTCAACCAATAACTAGCCAGACAACTAGGTATCTGTTAAACATGGTGCTGGTAGCATCATGGCTTAGAACTGGATGGAATAGATCCAAATTTAACCAACAACTAGCCAGACAACTAGGTATCTTATAAGCATGGTGCTGGTAGCATCGTGAATTAGAACTGGATGGAATAGATCCAGACACAAGCAACAACTAGCCAGACAACTAGGTATTTGTTAAGCATGGTGGTGGTAGCATCATGAATTAGAACGGGATGGAATAGATCTAGACTTAACCAACAACTAGCCAGACAGCTTGGTATCTGTTAAGCATGGTGCTGGTAGCATCATGAATTAGAACTGGATGGAATAGATCCAGACCCAACCAATAACTAGCCAGACAACTAGGTTGAGACTTTACAAAAATAGACATCAGCACTATATTTATTCCTAAATAAAATCTGCTAATTTAAAAAAGAAAATCCTGTTCTTTTCTCACACAGTTTGTTCTAGGCACCTTGATGTACTGCACCCCCTACTGCTTTACCATATGCTGATGAGCTTTGATTTGCACTTCAGTTTTTGACCTCTAAACAGCTGAAATCCTTTCACTCAGCCCACAGCACAGTTCAGGCTGTTCATTCTGAAGGTATGAACTCACTTTTTGTTCACAAGAAAATACAGTCATCTAATTAGAGCAGATATAATTTACATAAATCAGAAATATGTATGTAGAATGTAACGTGGACTACAAGGAAGGGAATTTGGACAAATAGAAAATGTAGAATATGCTCACTTTCAGTAAGGATTTAAATGGGTTGGGAGGCAATAAGTTAAAACTGTGGTATAAAAATCTGTATAGAAATACAGCTCTGAAGAGAACACTTAAAAACGATGAGTTTCTTTGATTTTATCAAATTGAAAACCTCTGGAATATAATCAAGATGAAGATGGATGATCACGAGTCATTAAACCAAGCTGCACTGCTTAGAATTCTGCACCAGGAGTGGCATAAAGTTATCCAAAAGCAGTGTGTAAGACTGGTGAAGGAGAACATGCCAAGATGCATGAAAACTGTGATTAAAAACCAGGGTTATTCCACCAAATATTGATTTCTGAACTCTTAAAGTTTTATGAATATGAACTTGATTTCTTTGCATTGTTTGAGGTCTGAAAGCTCTGCATCTCTTTTATTTCAGCCATTTTCATTTTCTGAAAATAAATGCTCTAAATTGCAATATTTGTATTTGGAATTTGGGAGAAATGTTGTCCGTAGTTTATAGAATAAAACAACAATGTTAATTTTATTCAAACATAAACCTAAGTCAGAGAAACTGATTCAGAAACTGGAGTGGTTTATAAATTTTTTTCCAGAGCTGTATATGTTGTGCCAATATTGAGCTTTCAACTATTCAAATGAACAATGTTTTACATGTTCAATAGTATAAAACAAGAATTAGGTTTTCTAAGACTGCACTTATTTTACCAGGCTGACATGATTCAAATCAGATATTTTTGTGTTAATGTGAGGTATATGATTTTTCAGGCCTGTGTGGATTTGTCAACTATGATTTCAAATCAGATATGTATTTGATTTATGGGCATGTAAAATAAATGTGAATGATCAGATCAGATTTTTATGGGTTTTTTTTTCTGACAGCGAGGCAAAACAACAATGAAAGTGACTCCAAATAATGTATCAGTGTGCATATGTGTGAACATACCATCTGAGCAAAACAATCAGAATGTATTAATGAGTCTTGTAATGTGAACTTATCTTAAATTTAACACAGATATATTTGGATATATCTAGATCTTAAATACAGCCCATTTTTTTCTGCAACAAACTTTGCCTTAAAAGGAGAAATGGACTTGCCAACAGCTTTCCAAAATACAGTGAATTTGGCCGATGCTCCCAACAGACTTACAATGCTAGTGCTAGTGGCATAGTGTTACCCATGCAAAGAAATCACTATTTTTACACCTTTTTTTTTTTTTTTTTACAAAGTAGCTCCAGATTTCATTGGTAGAATTCTGAGGGTCCTGACATTTAAAAAAGAGGCACTGAGAACTTTGAAAGTTTACAGGTAGCTTATTACCTTTATTACTGTACTGCGTGTATAAATAAATGTTTTAATAAACTCAAATAAAATCTGCACACCACCAAAGTTCTCAGTGCCTCGTTTTAAATGTCAGGATCCTGAGAATTTGACCAATAACGTGTGGAGATACTTTGAGCTTGGTAATAACGTAAAAATAGAGATTTCTTTTTATGGGCAACATTATGCCCCTAGCACTAACAGATCTGTACTAAGAGCCCTTAGAGCTTCCAGTACGGCTCGGCTCGAACCTCCATCCCTCAAAACACACAGAAAACCAACATCCAGACTCTTCTCTGTGCTAAAGGACCAAGGTGGTGAAATGAACTTCCACTGGTTGTCAGAACAGCAGAGTCACTCGCCGTCTTTAAACGTCGACTGGAGACTCAACTAATTTCTCAACTAATAAAAAAACTCCTAGGGTTCTAAACATGATCAAGCTCTGTGTATCTCTTGATCCTAGTCTACAAACTAGCTTTGGATATTTGAAGTAACATCGAAGCACTGTTGTAAGTCGCTCTGTATAAGGGCGTCTGCTAAATACCTTAAATGTAAATGTAAATGTAAATTGTAAGCCTGTTGGGAGCATCGGCTAAAAGTGCTGTATTTCAGCATGCTGGGTGTGAATGAAGGTGGGCTATTTGACAAAAGTTTGTACTCATTATCTGATTATATGATTCACTACAACCTAAATCCATTTCACGTCGTATTTCTATATATTTCGTATAAGGATGTCCTATTCATAAACATACTTCAAAGTAAATGATGAACGGCAGAATATGGTGAACCAGCTTTATAACAAGCTTCAACTGGATCAGGTGTTTCACAGCCTGCAGTATCCAAATTGCTATTTTTGCTTTTAAAAAATAAAGATTTTAACAAAATAAAGACAGTAATACAATTTTGTTTACACTGTCATCCCTCAGCCTACAGTGCCTCATCAACAGCCCTTCAGGAACACGGCTTTGCAAGTGGTGTCATGTTTTATGACCTTCTATGTTCATCCTTGATCAGTCATGTGTCCGGTCATGATACTTCAGTTTAAGATCTAGCTCAGTGAACATGACCTGTGCAGAGTAGAGGCCCTCATTACTTATTCATCATACTCCTCGCCCTCTCGTATTAAAACTTATGGCAAATACTCCGTAAACAAGCCTTTCATCACACTTCATTTCAGTGAATAAAGTCCTTAATGGTGTAAATTCTGCATTGTGAACCATAAAACAACTACTGATAACCTTAATTGTTTGCAACTATACTTTTTGAGTTGATTTGCATCAGTCAGTTGTTTTTTTACATGTAACTTTTTAAAACAAAGAATTGACCATGGATAGACATGCTCCAAAAATGATAAGTCTCTAAATGCTGAACGTCATCCGATACTGGTCCGATCTGATCTTTGTGTTTGTATAAATAATTAAATAGTAGAACACAAAAAACACTTAATTTTGTTTATACAGGAGATATTCTGTACAAATCTATTTCGTTTAGTAGCTTTTTTTAGTTTTATAGTGTGTTTAAGATGTTATAATCCATTCTGATTCTCCTTCCAATCTAGTCAGCTCCTAGTCCCTTTAAAAAAAAAAAAAAAAACACTGTAAATAAGTCACTTTGCATGTGTGTGTGTGTGGTTATACACACTCTGGAATGATACACAATATTGCCCAAAATATTTGCTCCTGAAAAAACAACCCCACACCACCAAACCTGAATTCAATTATTTGGATGGGTGAGTGAATACTTTTGTCAGTACAGTGTATCTGTTATCATACCACAATTAGTTCCGACCCTGTAACGTGATTGGCTGAAAGGCGTTCTATGAGTGCCATTATCAGCCGGTAATGCACTGTAACCGAAGCTCTCCATGAGTTACTCTGCCACATACAGGTAACCTAGCAACGATGCAGCGCTTACAAGCCAAACATCGCAGCAACAAACAGAGCTACAATGGAACTATTTTAACACACAGAGTGTTTATAACCAAACATGTTGTATTTTCTCATCCTCTTTAACTCAAAATCTATTAATAAACAGCAATAATACAACTGTTTTTGTGAACAGTTTCTGGGGCATGTGAACGAGATCTCAATGTGTGGGAATGAGGTAATTATGGCATGTGAATTAAAAAATACAGGCGTAGCCACAACTTATTAAGGTGTGGGAACAAGATAAATAAGTCGTAGCCAGAGAACAATAAAGATTGCTTTTCCGTACATTAATGGCCATAAAGAAACTGACTATTACATTAAAGCTCCAATACAAGGATAATCTTTAGTAAGAAAATGGAGAGTGAATTGGTTTCTTTTTATTTTTGGCTAATAGCTACGATTTAATAAACCCTATTCTACGCCTGAATAAGTTGTGGCCACACCTTTTTTATCTTGTTCCCACACATTGGGTTCTCGTTCCCACACCTTAATAAGTTGTGGCCCCACCTTAATTATCTCATTCCCACGTCTTAATAAGTTGTGGCCACACTTTAATTATCTCTTTCCTACGCCTTAATTATCAAATTTCCACACCTTAATTATCTCATTTACATGCCTTAATAAGTTGTGGCTCTACTTTAATTATCTCGTTTCTGCTCCTTAATTATCTTGTTCCCACACACTAGGTGCTCGTTCCCACACCTTATTAAGTTGTGGCCACACCTTAATAAGTTGTGTCCGCACATTAGGATCTCAATTCCATGCCTCAAATATATATATATTTTAAATGTGGCCACCTTATGGGCTCCATACTAACTTTTCATTTACCCTCTGAGGACTCTCCTCAGTTCTGCTGGCTGGGCAGTGATGTCTGGTAATGTCATCTTGAGGACACCAGTGGCTAAAACAAAGACATGGAACTGGATTGTGACTACATTATATAATACCTGATCTGTTAAAATATATCTGGAACAGATCAGAACATCCATATTTTTTTATTTTTTTTTTTTTTTAGGACAGAGATGCGTAGCCTGTCTAGTGCTAGCTACTGCAGCACACACTGCTGATCAGGGCTCTCAAGTTTTGAAGTTTGGTGGGAGTGAGATTGGCGGGTTGGGGGGGGGGGAGTGGGGAGGTATGGTGGTGGTGGGTGCTCGCAGTTCTCCTTCAGTTGTTCACCGACGTGTTTCAGAACTTTCGAATCGGACAGTTCTTCGCGCCTGACACTCTCGCTGAAACTCCACCCTCTTTGACTAGGTCTGCCTAACAACAGAGCGATCTATATTCTGATTGGCTCAACGAGAGTATATTATAATATACAGCCGATGGATTGGCAAGCGTGAGAAATACCATGTGTGGCGTGTGAACTCGCTGAGGTGCTTGTGTCACACGCTCAAAGCGTGAGACTTGAGAACACTGCTGCTGGTATTAGGCATCATACCAATGGGTTCATGTTTATCTGCTACAGACAGTCCTTATCTAGTCAAATCTGTTCTATTGGTAATACTTCTCTACATTAATCATTTGCTTTTCATTTTGCTTTTTTTTTCTCTTCCCAGTTCAGCCAGGTTCAGCACAAAGATCTATCTGCAGATATAAAGAAGTGAAGAGTTTTAAAGAGCACGTGAGAAGAGCTGAATGATCTCCTCAGCTCATCCTGACAGGCAGAGCTCGACAAGATGATCATCACACCCATCGCTGATCAAGTCATAAGTCTTCCATACATAATTCATTCCATTGTTTCAATTTGTCACACTGAAGGTGTCCGGGCAATACATCTCTGTCTGTGTGAAAAGCCCTTTTAATACATCATTAGCCGGGTGAGAATTCTCAACAGCTTGTTTCCTTTCCGCTGCCAGAGTCCTCCATGGCTGGTAGCAGCAGATGACAGTAACAGATAACCCGCCTTTTAATAGTTTCCATATTAATTGTTCGACCTTCATGCAAGAGCTTGAAGAGGGAGAGTGAGGCCATCACTCACTCACATCTATTGGACGAAAGTTTTCAGGTGATAACTCAAACAGGCTTTTCACCACACAGACACACACACACAAACACACGACGGTCCAGAGAGGTTTCCTGCGCTTGACCGCTTCATTGGTACTGTAACTGATGGTGTCATCTGGTGTGTTTTGTAACTTGGTGCACAAGCTTAATTTATCAGCCCTGAATCTGCACCCATCTGGACCGTCTGCAAGCGGCCAAAGACCCGCTGCACTTCAGAAGCCAAAAACTCCACATGTTCAAATACAATCAGCAGGGATACCAACCTCTGAGGACGGGATAAAAACGCTAAAAATGTTTTCCAGTCATTTTCTCCTGATACAAAAACAGAGAAATAACTGTGCACTGTTTATTAGAACACATTTCTGAAAATGTATACTAAATTCAGTCATTTCCATTCAATCAGCTGAATTCAGTGAGCAGCTTATTCATGTTTATTTTCCCATTGTGGGAAAATAACTGTAATTATTCAAGGTTTAATCGTGATGTAACACACATGAATACAACAACTTCATAACTTGTACTTTAGGATTTTGCTCTACTGGTGAATCTCAAAAAATTAGAATACCGTTGAAAAGTAACTTTCAGTAATTCAGTTAAAAATATGAAACTTTTATATTATATAGACGTATTACACACAGATTGATCAATTTTTTTTATCAATGGGTTTTTATCGGCTGTAAGCCATAAGCAAGTGTCTCAGGAAATTAAAATATTATATAAGACTAGGGGTGGGCGATATGGCCCTAAAATAATATCATGATATTTCATGGTATTATTCAATATTCAAGATTCAAAGAGTTTATTGTCATATGTACAGTACAGAAACGGGTTTCAGTCAGTTGCTCTTCGCCAAGAATGCCAAATAGAAGATAGAAAAAGTGCAAAACAATACAATAAGGTTATAAATATTAAACTAATTGTCAAAGACATAAAAAAATAAAAGTTACTTAAGCAAAGAAATGTATAAAAAAGTGCAAGTGCGAAATAATGCAGTTATGGACATTAACTATATATATTAAAAAAAAGATTAACAGTAAAGTGACGGCTGCAATGTAAACATGTTGAAGTAAAGTGCAGGGTTATTCCTGACTTGTGTTCAAGAGTCTGATCGCAGGGTTATACCTGAGGTGTGTTTAGAGTCTGAAGGCAGGGTCATTCCTTAGATGTGTTCAAGAGTCTGATGGCCGTGGGGAAGAAACTGTTCTTTAACCTGGTGGTCTTGCATTTTACACTTCTGTACCTCCGGCCTGAGGGCAGAAGTGTGAACAGTCCATGCTGGGGATGGGTGGAGTCTTTGAGGATGGATGCAACTCTCCTGTGGACTCTGTGGTGGTAGATGCTCTGCAGGGAGGGCAGTGGAGTCCTGATGATCTTCTCGGCAGTCTTCATCACTCTCTGCAGACGTTTGCGCTCTGCCACAGTCGTGCTGCCGTACCACACGGTGATGCAGCTGGTCAGGAGGCTCTCGATCACACAGCTGTAGAAGTTGTTGAGGATCTTGGGAGACATCCCAAACTTCCTCAGAAAGTACAGCCGCAGTTGAGCCTTTTTGACCAGCTGCGTTGTGTTTATTGTCCATGTGAGGTCCTGACTGATGTGGACGCCCAGGTATTTGAAGCTGCTCACACTCTCCACTTCAAGTTCCCGGATGAACAGTGGCTGCTGAGGTCTCCTCCCCTTTCTCATGTCCACTATCAGCTCCTTTGTCTTGACCGTGTTGAGAGCGAGATTGTTGTCTTCGCACCATAACACCAGCCTGGTCACCTCACTGCTGTAGGCCGCTTCATCTCCGCCAGTGATGCGTCCTATCACCGCGGTATCATCAGCGAACTTCAGGATGATATTGTCCTTGTGTGAGGCGACACAGTTGTGGGTAAACAGTGTGTAAAGGATGGGGCTGAGGACACATCCCTGTGGGGTGCCGGTGTAGGTGGTGATGCTGGCTGAAGTCCTGTTGCCAATCCTTACAGACTGGGGCCTGCCAGTCAGGAAATCCAGGAGCCAGTCGCAGAGGGAGGGGTGCAAGCTGAGTGTGGACAGCTTGTGGGTGAGTTTGTGGGGGATGACCGTGTTGAAGGCAGAGCTGTAGTCCACAAACAGCATCAGAGTCCTTGTTTTCCAGGTGTGAGAGGGAGTAGTGGAAGGCATCAGAGATGGCCGGACACCTAGGCATACTGCAGTGAGTCCAGGGTGTCCGGTATGCTGTGCTGGATGTGGGCCAGCACCACTCTCTCGAAGCACTTCATAATGATCGGAGTGAGTGCTACTGGCCTGTAGTCATTCAAGCAGGTGGGGGGCTCTTCTTGGGGAGGGGGACGATGGTTGTGGTCTTGTAGCAGGTGGGAACAATGCTCTGGCTGAGGGAATGATTGAAAATGGAGGCCAGAACACCAGCCAGTTCGTTCGCACATGCTTTGAGGGCCCGCCCAGGAATGTTGTCTGGTCCTGCTGACTTGCGGGGGTTGATTTTACTCAAAGCTCTGCAAACTTGGCCTGGTGATATTGAGAGTGTGGAGGAGGGGGGTTGGGAGAGCTGGGTGTGTGTACCCCTCTCAGTGTTGTTGCTGGAGGTCTCGAAGCGGGTGTAGAATGTGTTGAGATCATCCGGTAGGCTGTCTGTGGAACTGATGGTGCTGGTGGTGCTCCTGTAGTCTGTGATGTGCTGCAGGCCTTGCCACATCCTCCTTGAGTCAGCAGTGGAGTAGAAGCCATCCAGTTTCTCCCTGTACTGCCTCTTGGCCACTGTGATGGTCTTCCTCAGTTTGTACTTCGCAGCTTTGTACTCAGTCTCATTGCCTAATCTGAATGCAAGAGAACGAGCACGCAGCATGTGTCGTACCTGGTTGTTGACCCAAGGTTTCTGGTTGGGGAACCTCTTCACCTGTACGGTGGGCACGATGTTGTCCACACACGTGCTGATGTAACCGGACACGTGCTCAGTATACTCCTGTATGTTGATTGAAGAGTCCCCCATAGTGGCTGCAGCCTCAAACATATCCCAGTCTGTTGTAGCAAAACAGTCCTGCAGGATGCCCTCAGTCTCCGGAGTCCATATTTTCACTGTTCTGGTTGTGGGGGTTGTCTGTTTCAGTCTCTGCCTGTATGCTGGGTACAGGAATAGGGAGATGTGGTCTGATTGTCCAAAGTGGGGGCGTGGTGCAGCACGATAAGCACCACGCAAATTACTGTACACGTGATCCAGCGTGTTTTTATCACGTGTAGGAATATCCACATGTTGGTAGTAATTGTGGAATACAGTCCGTAGGTTGCACTGATTAAAATCACCAGCTGTGATGATGACGGCATCAGGGTGAGCCGTCTCCAGCGCGCTGATGACGTCATGGAGTGCACCGAGCGCTGCTGTGGAGTTCGCTCGTGGATGAATGTAAACAGAGCATAAAAACACAGCTGAAAATTCCCGTGGAAGGTAGTGGGGACGACATTTAAGCAGGAGAAACACCACGTCTGGTGAACAGTGCTGATGAACTGTCTGAACGTCTCTACACCACGCGTTGTTTACAAACACACACACACCTCCTCCCGTAGCTTTACCAGAGGCAGCCGTCCGGTCTCCCCGGTGTACGGAGTGAGTCTCGAGCTGAATAGCGCTGTCCGGAACTTTATCCGAGAGCCAGGTTTCAGTGAAAATCAGAGCGCAACACTCTCTCATTTCCCGCTGCGATGTAATCCTTGCTCTCAGCTCGTCCAGTTTGTTTTCCAGAGAGCGCACATTAGCTAGCAAGAGGCTAGGCACCGGTGGTCTGCTGGCGCGAGCCTTTAGCCTAGCATGTAGCCCTCCCCTCTTGCCCCGCTTGCGTCGCCGCCTCCGAAGCGCTCTTCTGGGGTCAGCACACGCGCTCTCGGTCGGTATGTCTGGGTCTGCCTCGCGGTGGTGGCGGTGGTTTTGGGAGCGAACAATGGGCTGCAGCTCCGGCGGTATAAATCCGTTAAAACACGGGTTATCTTGCAATCCAATGTCCAGTAACGTTTGTCTGTCATAAGTTATCAGTGCATGGCATTTGTGCACTGAAGAGAGAAAGTAAAAAGTGCAAAAAAGAAGTAAAAACCGGCATTCTAGAGCGAGCGAGCAAACATGTCTGCCTCGGGGGGCGCCATGGCTATATCGCTATACTCTTGGCGATATGTTAAAAAAAAAAAATACACTACTTCAACAAATCAAAACTTACATTTCATTATTGTATACAATATGATATGGCACACCTCTAGCTGAGATATTAAAAAATACAAGAATTTTAGCAGATTTGCAACAGAAGTCAATGATTCAGAATGTCATGATACTAATAATATTAATGCACTCCAAATATCTCCACATATCCAGGATTAAAGAAAAATTTATGATACTGGACAGATATAATCTGTCTCTAGTAGATATATAATAGGAAATGTGAAAAGTGTGATTTTTTTCTTTTGCTTAACACAGCAAAAAAGTAGTACCCTGATGTGATAATTAGGGGTGAGTGTTATGGCATGATATTTCAGGGTATAATATCGTTCACGATATTCAAAAAGTTTGGCGATATTATCGCGTACGATATGATATGGCATACCCCTAATATAAGACCAATTGGTACTTTTGGCAGTGTGTTGGCAAGTCCTGCTGGAAAATGAAATCAACATCTCCATAAAAGTTGTCAGCAGAGGGAAGCATGAAGTGCTGTAAGATTTTCAGGAAAACAAAACTGCACTGACTTTAGACTTTAGATAAAACACAGTGGACCAACACCAGCAGATGACATGTCTCTCCAAACCATCACTGATCATCAGTAAATTTTACATTTTATTTGTAAATCAAAGGAGCAGAGTCTGGAGAAAGAGTGGAGAGACACACAGTTCAAGCTGCTTGAGGTCTAGTGTGAAGTCTCACATCACAATCAGTGATGGTTTGGAGAGACATGTCATCTGCTGGTGTTGATCCACTGTGTTTTATTATCAAGATCAAAGTCAGTGCAGTGTTCTCCCGGAAAATCTTACAGCACTACATGCTTCCCTCTGCTGACAACTTTTATGGAGAAGCAGATTTCATTTTCCAGCAGGACTTGGCACACTGCCCACACTGCTAAAAGTACCAATTGGTCTCATATAATATTCTAACCATAGAATATAAAAACCATTATTGTTAAACCATAATCATTAACAATAAAATAAATAAATGCTTAGAATAGATCACTGTGTGTGTAATAAATCTATATACTATATGGGTTTCGCATTTTGAACTGAATGCTAATACTGCTCCAGCCTTGGTGCTGGAGAAACTTTACTGAAACTCCTGTATAATGCTGTACTTTAGCGGAGTGGTTTAACTGCTCTTAACATCCTTACTGGACTGGCAAAATTCATACATAAGATGCACCGGATTAAAAAACGCACTGTCGATTCAAATTAAGGTTAGAGTGAAGGGTTAGGGTTAGCTTTAGGGTTACATTCAATAGAAAATTCGTTTCATTCAACTTAGAATTCAATTACATTTAATGGACATTTAGTTGAATATCAATTGACCATCTATGAGACATCAACAATTGACCATCCAAGTAAAGTGTGAGATTCTAACTCAATCCTTGTGTCAGTGATTGTGTCAAACTCTCATAACTCTGTGCTCATAATTTTAGTTTTTTAGATTCACATGTAGCACAGTAATGAGCTCACACACTTTTTTCACAACCTTGTTAAATTCTGTTCTCTATTACAGCATTTGTGTTTGGTGATGTGTGGCTTGGATGAAGCTGCTAGGCTCTGGAAATCCATTCCACGAAGCTCTCAATGCTCTACTGCTCTTGAGCTAATCTGAAGACCACTTGAAGTTTGCAGGTTTGTAGAGTTTGGTGCTGTAGAATGTTGGAGACCTCCAAGCATCCACTGGCCCTGTTCTATAATCTTGTTCCATCACATTGACAGAGTGAGCTGCTTTCATTCCTAGTCGATTCTTCTGTTTTATAATATCACTGACAGTTGGCTGTGGAATCACCTATCATCATCTTATCTCAGTACCACGCTGGAGTTCACTCCTCTTGAGCTCCTGGACGCAATCCAGTACTTGACTAATGTTTGTAGAAGCAATCTGCAGAATACCTAGGTGCTTGGTTTTATACTACGGTGGCCATGGAGGTGCTGGAACCTTGAGTCCAATGATTTGGATGGGTGAGCGAATACTTTTGGCAATATAGTGATCTAGATTCTAACAAGTAGGGAATAGTGAATGGAGCACCAGCTTAAAAGATTGGTGATCTCAAGATCACTTCCAATAACAGAATTCATCCAATGCACATCACATCTGGACATACTGGATAAAGCCCTGTAAGACTTTCATAATGACCACAATCCATAATATCATAGATAAAACACATTAAATACCATCATTATCAGAGCATTATATACCCATCCAGCATATCAGAGCCCTGTATCCATACTGGTGTTCCTCCATGATAGGCCAAATGAGGCTCACAGTGGGATCCACCTAAATGATGCAACCCTCCTGCAGGTCAGAACAGTGATTCCGTGTGGGTGTGTGGAGATATGAATATGACAGTTTTGTCGATGGGATATTATGAGAAAGAGTCCGTGTTCTGCCAGAAGCAGGCACTGAGGCAATCACAGCAGGTACATATATGTCAACAATAATAATTTATAGGTGTTTTGCTGACATAACATCAAAACGTAGGACTTGCAATCAATGCAAATGCAATAAATGCCAGTGTATTTTTCTCTGCGTATGCTTTATTTTTTCATGTCTTTGAAACATTGATAGCTGTAATCAATAACAAAACTCTGCACATAAGCAGAATAACCCCTAAACTAAGTTATAAGTATATAAAGCAAGAGGTGTGGTGTTGAAAACAGCACTATCGGTCAGTGGTGGCTCTGTGATTAGTGTTGGATTATTAAATCACAAGGTTGTGGGTTTAATCCCCATGTCCACTGCAGTGTCACTGTTGGGCTTGGTCTTGAACAACTGACTGTAGCAATGTGCTACTGAACCTGTGTGCTGTGATCCAGCTTCTTCAAGCTGTGATATGTGAAGAGTGTGAGTGTGAGTGTGTGTGTGTGTGTTGTGTTACAAATGTACTTATAGGACAGAACACACACATAAGTAGGGGTTAACAATATGACTATTGTAGGACTCCCCCTATCACTAGAAATGCCCCAACACACCAGGACACCCCAACACACCAGTTGCTTCCTCCGATACATGTGAATCAGCCACCACTCCCTTTCAGGCTGCTGCTGATGCAACATTGCCGAGCAGCCAGCGAGCTTGGAGGACAGCGCAGCAGCTCGGTTCCGATACATCAGCTCACAGATGCCCTGTGCTGTGGACATCACCCTTTAGTAATGTGGGGAGAGATTGCCATTTACCCACCCGGAGGGAGCAGGGCCAATTTTGCTCCCTCTGAGCGCCGGCGCGACTCAGTTTTGATACATCAGCTCACGGATGATTTGTGCTGATTGACATCACCCTAGGAATGATAAGGGCAAAGAGCACTGTCCACCCACGGCATGGTGCCAGTGCTGGTGCCAGGTTTGAAAACGGTTCTTTGCGTTTCCACTGCAAAATCACATGTTCTGGGTCAGAAAAGCCGGTTCCAGCGTCTCCAGGGCAGAGTTGTTTACAAACCTCACCTCAATTCACAGCTAAGAGCAGCAGAAGCAGCTAAATTAATGAGAATGAATCAACAGTGCTCCACCAAGGACAGCAGCAAAAGTTTCAAGAGGAGCTCGGGTTCTGCAGTGTATTCCACATACGTAGTAAGTGACTCCTTAGAGCAGTGGAAACACGGGCCGGTTCTTACAGAGTTTGCAGGTTCGCAGGAACCGGCTTCGGCACCAGCACTTTGTTGGTGGAAAAGAGGTATCAGAAAAAACAAGCTCTTTCAGAACTGGCAGCTGATGGCAAGCAGAATGAACGGGATTCAAACTAGCGATCTCTCGATCATATTGCTCTAGCGCTTTAGACCTTTGGACCACGTGGAGCCATACAATAATAAGTTTTGGACAGCTTCAGCTTGTGGAAATATTTTATAAACAAAAAGTGTTGAACAAACCAGAATCGGTTTTATATACTTTAGATTTTTCTACGTAATACATTTAGCTTTGAAGGCATCTTCATGAGGTAGAGTCACCTGGAAGGGTTTTCTTAGTATCTTGAACAGTCCCCCACAACACCAGTCTCAAAAAAAAAAAAAAAAAAAAAATTGAGTGTGTCCAAACTTTTAACTGGTACTGAATGTTGTGTTTGTGCTCTATTAGTGACAGACATTGCGCTTCTGTCCCCAGCACTTTCAGTTCATCACAATTCTGCAGTTTTAACTAATTTTATCATTTCCATTGTTGATTATGTAGACTAATCACTGCAGTCCTACACAAAACCACCATTTGTTTCTACTGCTGATTAATTAGCTTAATAAGTAGCTCATCCAGGCAGAAAAGAAATGATAACAGTGCTGTTTTGTCTGCACTGGTACCACCGAATTCAAACGTTCAGATTTTGCTGAAAATATTGTGAAAACAGAATGATGAACAAATGTACCCCTATTATGCAACACTAGATTTACATAATAGGGGTACATTTAATAAAGGGCATAATAAGGGAAAGATTCAAATCTGCATCATTAGCATTTGCAGAAGAAATGAAATGCAAGTCAAAAACCCGGTAGTTCCCACAAGAAAGACTAGATTATATTAAGGCTGAATTTTGAAGAGATTACATCTCCTGAGAATCACCTGGCTGGAAGTCCACCACATACTGTGCTTCAGTTATCCTCCTTCTCTTTAAAGCCTTCTACACCTGATGTTCCTGATGTGAGAGAGAAATCCTCCCGGACTTTGTTAGAACCACCCAAGGCACTCGTTAGATTTCCATGGTTTTAAAGAAAACCCCTGCACTGTTCTTACTTAGGAAGAGAGAGTTTTACTATCCTATCTCCCCACCATACTCTCACGCGCACCCACACAGTGATGCCCTACAGCAAGTTACTCCACGGACAACAAGTCGAGAGAAGAGGAAGAGGAGCGGAAGAGGAGCTGGTGGTGTTTCACTCCAATAATTATACCCCTCTCCCACCGCTGCCAGTAACAGCCAGGTTGACCTGAGATCCTGCCGTCAATCACGGCGTGGGCACTGACTCAGAAGGCAGTGGCCCGGAATATTCTCGACACAGTCTACCGAATTGGCTCCTCCGCTGTGCAGAAAAGCAGATAGAGAGCAAGACCTGCACCTCAATTAGAGCGTAGAGCCTTCAGGAAATAGACACCATCGTACCCCAATTACAGCAAATACAGAGCCTGGACCAGGAATCTTTAGCTCACCTCTGAACTCTCAAACACTGAACTCTCAAACACTGAGCTCTTTGAGACGGAGTCGGCTGGAAAGTAAAAGTGGCACTGAGGACTGATTATTTACGTTTGCAAAAGCAACTGGAAACAGTTTAACAGTTTAATTAATCCAAAACAGGTTAGAGCATAAGATCTAATCCATTAAGATGATCTAGTCACTAGACCTATACCCATAGGATGCACAGCAAGAACGCTGTGTGTTTTCACATACAAAATCATTTGTCATTTACATTCGGAAAGGAGAAAAACAGTACAAAAATAGACCTTTTGATGAGATCGTTGATAACAATTGGCAAGTGGTATACTAATAGTTTATAGTTTTTTTCAACTTTGAATACAAACAGTTCAAATATAAATTCTTTTTTTTCCTGCATTTAAACTATATAGTCTAAAATAATTATTAAAAAAAACAGGAAGTTCACAGTTATACTGAAAAAGTAAAAGTATAAAGAGTCTATGAGGAGGGAACGTTGTTTGCTACACGGTAGTTTCATGTTTCCATAGACCAGTCTTAATGCTGCCTGAATTCTCTATACTCAGATACGGCAAATTCTGTGGCCTTTCTGAGTTTTTAGCGTTCGGTCCGTTCTCTGAGGCTAAGTTCAGCCCGTACGATTTGGGCTGCACCTCCAGTTCAACAGGGAGGGGCTGCTTTGGGCAGTCTTTAACTGGGCTGGATAATTCAGTCTCAGCTCCCTCTCCTACTGCTGCTGCTACTACTACTGCACACCCGTTACTGACTCCATTGCTTTGGCTGTTGCTTTGGCTGCTGCCGAGGCCGTTTCCCAGGCTGCCTGTAAGTCCATTCCCGAGGCTTTTTCCCAGGCGGCCGTTGCCAAGGTTAATGCCCCCGCCCTTGTTGGCGTTTCTGTCGAAATGGCGGGAGCGGCGCGGCAGGCTAGCACTTGCATCGCTGCTGTCCTGCTGAAGCTGGCTCTGCTGCCGCTCGCGGTAAGCCAAGTAGGCTGCTCGCCGGCTGTTGCGGGCATGCAGGCTGTCGTGGTGATGCCGTCTTTGAGGGGCACTCTGGACGCTTCCCTCCACACTGGTGGGCACGTCATAAGCATACTCGCGTAAAACAGTCAGGCGGCTAGCTCGGTGTGCCCGTGCCCGGTTCTTGTGGTGCCGTACCGAATGTCCGTTGACACTTGAGCTCCCCATCCCGGGGTGACCGTTGTTGCCAACGGGGCGATACTGGACCTCAACAGGCGTGACGTGCATCTTGATCTCATTATCCAACGAGTGTTCTGTTAAGCTGTTGTCCAGCAGAGGGACACCATTGGACGGAGCAGGGATTGACTTGCACTGGGCCGCTTCCACCTGCAGATTGGTTAACTTGCAGCCCTGGTTAGAATTGCGCAGACTTGGTGCGCTCTTGTTGGTGCATGATGATTCAGTGCCACTAGCAGGACACCTTACAGACTCCCCATTGCCCGTAGCGGCTGATTCACTCCCAGCAGCCCCTGGCAACGGCACAAGCAGGGCGTCAACTTGGACCGCGTAGTTCCTTCGAACGAGGCAGCAAGCCCGTGACCAGTGCCGGCGCATGTCTTGGCGACTGATGCAGTGACGGGCCACTAGGAACGCGCCCAGCGCCAAAGCAGCTACTCCAAAAAGGCAAGCGAACACCAGATCTATCGGATGCTCCTGAGAAACAGCCAATGCGCCAAATATCCAAAGCACTATATAAAGAGCCAAGGCTCCGGCCACGCCGAGGAGCTGAGCGGCAAACGTATGCTCGTTCTCCAGCGCTGACAAGGACACTGGCTGCATGCCAGACACAGACGACACGTCCCCATTCGCAGGGGGGACCTCGGCAATCTCGGCCACGGACAGCCGCTGCTGCTCTTCAGACTGTTCTTTGAGTTCAAAGCGTCTCTCAGGATGGCGACGCAGCTGAAGGAGGATGCTCAGGAAGTACATGCAGTCCACAAAGACGATGAAGGCCGCTGGACCGTAAAACGCTCCGAGACTGGGCTCCCAAGCCATCCAACAGCTGAGGAAACAGCAGATGCTTTTGTTAGTCTTTAATTAATGAAATAAAATACACAGCCAATTAATGTAGAAATGCAAATCATACCACTACACATTTAATTTCAATTTAATCACATTCAAAAGCTCAAAACATGCAAATCAGTCCCAGATAGAGACATCCGCCATCAAAGTTTCATCAGCCATATGGGGAAACATTTAAATTGCATTCCTCCTGTCTCACAATGAGCAAGTCTGTCGTACGACTCTGCGCGCTCTCCGCACGCATCGCACCGCAGTTGTCTTTGGTAGCGCAACATTAATTAAACTCTAAAAAAAAAACAAAAAAAAAAACAACTCAGATGGTGCAGATTTTCCAAATTGCTCTGCTTTTACCCAAACAGCTGCCATCAGTGAGGACGAGGCAGAAAGAGAGAGAGAGAGCGAGAGAGAGGCAGGGAAACTGGCAGACACAGGGTGGCTAGGCTTTGGGCTAAAAATAGAATGCCATAATTAGGCTCGCTAACTTCAGAGCGCCTCAACTTTTCGCCTCCGCAAAATATCCATTATTCACTTCACAGCGCGTGGGACGAAAATGCCATTGACTTAAAATAAAATAAATAAAACACACACGTGGGTGTGCAGAGATATGAATGTGACAGTTGTGTCAGCTGGGAGATTTGAGAAAGTAGCACTGCGCTCCCTGAAGCAGGCGCTAAAGCACACAGGATTTAGTTTTTACGTTTGGTGAGTCATCGCATGTCATGTACATTCAGTCATTATACTAGAATACTGTAAGACATATGTTTTTCTGCTGACGTGCCATATAAAAATGCAGACTTACAAATAATGTGTCAAATCAATGTAAGTATACAAGACTGAATTAATATTTCTAAAGCGTTCTGGATTTTTTTTTTTCCTCATGCAATATATGTAATAAAACAAAAAATTAGACAGCACCATATAATATCCAATATATCTAAAGGAAACAGAGACTGTAAGTCTAATAAATATCCAAGGATATTATATGAGTGTGGTCTGATTTCCCTACCTTTTTGTTTTGTACAAATCACACCACAAAATCCCCAGTGAAAATATCAAGGAGTGCACGCATGTGTAAACCAAGTGACCTTCCAGATGTTAAGCATTTATTAATAAGTATGTAAATGTAAATCAAAGAAACAGCATTAGACTAAGCATTAGCAAATTATATTTATATTTATTATTATTGTGAGAGAGAGTGTGAGAGAGAGAGAGTGAGAGAGAGAGAGAAAGAGAGTGAGTGAGTGAGTGAGTGAGTGAGTGAGAGTGTGAGAGTGTGAGACAGGGTGTGTGAGAGAGGGAGAGAGAAAGCGCAAGTGCCTTTAGAGTTGACAATTTGGAGGCAAATAAAGCTTCCTTGCTGGATTGCCATTTTTGCTAACCAGCATGAGTTCATGCAAACACACTCGTGAAAACGACATGACTAAAACGAGAGGTCAAACGATATGTGCATTCATTTAACTTATGGCATTTTTCAGACGCTTTTATCCAGAGTAATTCACAATGTTGTTCCAATTACAGAAGTGGGCCAACATAGTGTTAGGAGTCTTGCCCAATGACTCTTATTGGTGTAGCGCAGAATAATCACCCAAACCTGGAACTGAACCCCAGTCTCCCACATGATGGGGTAGCTCACTGGAAGGCAGTGTTATCCACTGCACCATACCAGCCACTCGCACAAGTGTACTAGGAGGTCAAAATACGTGTCACAATATAAATGCATTATACAAAATGTGTACATGACAGCAGGTCTGCTCATGCAATAAAGAACAAGAATACCTGTTTTAAACATAATTATTAGCATTAAGCATTATTGTAGCTTTCTGATTTATGGAGCAACTGCTACTCTCACACTTAGAAATCTCAACTGAAAGGAGATGAATGGTTTTGAACTGACTTTTACTTTATTTCATGCAGTATTGTGCTACATTTAATGCTAGAAACATCATACTTACTAAGGAGCACTGGTTCGACTGCCGTAGTTCTTGATGTTAGCAGCTGCAGTTATGCCACAAACAATGATCGGTATTCCACCACCAATCAAATAGAATCTGTAGAACAAATAATATTTTTAAGATTAGTGGACATATCATATTTTAACACTACTGAATCCTTTATTGCATTCTTAAAGCTCTGCTGTTAACTGGATCCTAAAAAGTAAGTAAGACTGGAATTGTCTAGAATTGCCTGTTAGTGAATCCACATTTAAATCAGGAGTCATGGGACACGATACCAAGGATATACACTGACAAATGTCACACGTCAAGAAAAAGAAACTATTATACATTTATACTCTACCTCAGCATGGGTCTGGGGGGAGGTGGAGGTTCATCCAGTTCCTCATATTGTTTGGTCTTGCGTGTGAGCTGTTTGTAGATGTTCCTTGCAGTAACTCCTGACCACAGGGCTGTAGCCAATGTAGAGTAGTGCAGCACTATTCCCACCTGAGGAACACACCATTTTCAGTATCTTCATGGCTAATAAATAGGGCAGAATGTAGTACATACATATGGCGCTAAAATAATATTGCAATATTTCATGGTATTTTTAAGATAACGATACTCTTGGCGATATGACAAACCATTACATTGAAAAAATAATTTCAAGAATACACTACTGCAACAAAATAAAAATATTTCATTATTGCATACTATATGATATGCCACACCCCTAACTGAGATATTAATAAACTAAACTATTAAAGAATTTGAACAGATTTGTAACAGAGGCCAATGATTCAGAATGTGAAGATACTAAAAATGCACTACAATCATCTCAATATATTCAGAACTTACTTAAAATAAATGATACTGGACAGATATAATCTGTCTCTAGTAGATATATAGTGAGAAATAAGAACAGTTATACTTGTCTTTTGCTAAAAACAGCCAAAAAGTAGTTCCCTGATGTGCTAATTAGGGGTGGGTGATATGGCACAATAGTTCAGGGTATAATATCAGTCACGAAATTCAAAAATGTCGGTGATATTATTGCGTACGATACGTTATGGCACACCCCTAGTATATAGGCTGCTATATTGTTTTCCACAATTTAGAATTTCTGATTCTCACTCTCTAGCTAGGACTTGTTTCATCACATAGGGCAACCAGTGCTTGGAGGAGAACACTAACTGCCTATTCTGTATGTTCCAAGTTAACAATTATGCTTTCAATCTGTGTAGATTAACATCCAGAGCTCGTTTGACTTTGAAAGAAAATTTAAAAATTTAAGAATTAGTTTTGTTTACCTAACTTAGCTTAGCTTTACAGGTAATAAAAAAAAAAACATGGTGACACCCCTGTTTCGTACTAGTGTCGCATAATGCACCATATAATTCAGTCCACCTTGTGAATGGAAATAGACCAGAAAATAGACGTTTATTGATAGTGCACCTTATAATCCGGTGCACCTTATAGTCCGAACAAATATGCTAACTAATCTCAAATGTTGTACACAATGCTCACAGTTGGATTATTCTAATCAATCGCATGTTTTTAGTCAAAACATTCCTTTTTAAAGTGTTTCAAAATGTTCCAAAATATTGACTTCAGAAGAAGCAATTGTTAAACTGAAAAGCTCTGCAGTGATGTAGATTCTTACCGCTTGGCACACACTGGCATAGCGAGTCTGGTTGATGCCCCCAGCAAATGCAGCACAGGTGAGGAGAATATGCAGACACAGGTTAACCAGCATGTGCCAGCTCTTCTTGCTGACACGCACAGACCTGCAGACCACACAGAACAATGCACAGATTAATGCCACCATTCATACAAACAAGATCCAACTCATTGTACACGACCAGGATTCAATTTAAGGTATTGTTCCCAGCTTTGGCCATATGGTGGCATCTTGCAATGACACACTAACTAACAAAGCTTTTTCCAAGTGATCAGATGAGATGAGATGAGGCTTGGATTTTTTTGGATAAATTGCTAATGAATTAAACATTCAAACGTTCTAATCAGCTTTTTTTACGTCATATAAATAATATTTGAAAAAAGAGCGTTTTCTTGGTTTTTACCTGTGGTGGTAGATGTAGCTGACTATAATGGCCAGCAGACAGAGCACCAGTACAATAGCTGTGGCATAAATGACTGGGTGGAGAGGCTTGAAGCTGTATGTGACGATATCTGTCCTACTCAGATCCTGTTGAAAACAAGCACAATAAAAACACTCGTTAAAACACTGGACAATTTATATCATTTTTTTCTCTCACAATCTTGTGACAGATGCTTTGTTTGTTTGCCCAAGCATCTACCCAGAAAGGACCTGTCACAGACAAATCACACAGGAGACAACAATGCTAGTTAATACAAAAAAGGAAAATACTCATTAGCATCTCTTAACCACAGACAACTAGACATCTTACAAAAACATATTTTCAGTGCATCTCAGTAAACACACATTAATTGTTCTCACCATCAACAGAGCGTAGTTACTGAGTGAGTCACAGGACAGTGTAGTGAAATTATCATCGTGATGAAGGATCCGGCAGCCTTCAGACTGCCAGCCACCCTGACCGTCCAGCACACCGAAATCCCAACGGGCGGCCACGGGGTCCGAGCCGTGCAGGAAACGACGCAGAGTCACATTCACCGGACTGCGCAGAGGCTTTAATGAGACGCCCTCTAAAGTAAAACAGAGGAGAAGATTCAGAAGATTTAGACAACAGACATTCAGGATCAGCTGCTCTTCATACAATTTAAGGCAAATATTCTTTTTGTCTGTTTTTTACTTTTCCATGTGACGTAAATCTCAAAATGACTTGGAAGAAAAGATCTTTACACTCAAATTTATTTTTTTCTCTTCTGAAAAGTGGCCATTTTGGAGCTTTCTTGGAGCATTTCAAGCCCTTTTAAAATATGCTTATATGAAGATTAAAATAAGGTCAAAAACATACAGTTACTTCCTTGCTGATTTTTTTTTTAGGTAGGGTCATAACAAGACACTCATCTCAAAAGTCAAGAAACAATCTAATGTCCATGAGACGAGAAAGAGATGAGATTATAATATTATATATATATTTATTTTTTATTTTTAAAGCTGAAACATATGATTATAAAAAATGCATTTGACTCAATCACAAATGCATAAATGTATGTGATTAAAAAAAAGGTTAGTAATCATCATGGAATGTCAATCAATTTCCAATTATGATGTATGATTTAACATATGCAATAAAATACAGAAAAGTACTGCAGCCAGTTTTAAAAATCAACACTCTTATTTTCTAGTATTTGAAACATAATTCTATCAATTTTATTATCAATGTTACACTTATTATTTGTTTTCGATTCATTAACATATTTACTACCATAATAAACACACATGTATTTACAGAAAACATCCAAATGAGTCAGAACCTTCGACTTAACACCAATGTGTTAACACCTGGTCACTTCATACTTGAGTCTTGAGTATCAGGATTTAAAGTGAATAAGGCCAAACCACATGAAATACAAGTGTAAACTCTTAAAAACAGATACAAATCTCTTTATTTAAAGCTCGTCAGCAGGTGAACTGAGATGCATTTGAGGCATTCATCTCTCCAAGACACATTTAACAAACATTTCATGAGAAATTATCATATTCTCTCCCACTCAGCAATTTGATTTCGATCTGAATAACCGGACACACATTTGTCTACCATACGAAAACTTGTGTGATAGAAATTTTAATCAGGATACAAATCAGACACTAGTTTCATTAAGTGACCAGGTGTAAACTGGATCATTGAGTCGTGATCTACTGTGTTGTGATTTACCGATCTTGGTGAGGATCACAGGTGTGACCACGCTTCTCCTCTTGCTGCCCTCAGCCAGCATGGTTGAGTTGCCAGTGGGAGGGAAGAGTTTGCCATTGCGGAAAGCAAGAAGCTGAAGTTTATAGACTGTGTCATCACTCTGACCCGGGCTGAGCAGAGAGGAGAAGAGAGCTGGAGGAAGCTGGACTGATGCCTCTACTATTGTGTTCTGAAAATAGAGAGAAGTTGTTATTAAAACCATGACTGATTAAAATATTAAAAATGCATTGATATTTATTATTGCACTGTAATTAAACTACACATTTCACTTGAATACATTCCTCTTTGAATTTTAAACGTAAAGGGTAAATGGTTGTTGCCAGAATGTTTCCCTAATAGGACAGTGACTTTAGCATATATTGTGTGTACAATGTGCTGTGAGTAAGGTTTTACACCCCTGATATAGGATTATTTGTATAAGTCTACTCATAATTAAAAGTGTAGATAATATTTTTAAATGGTGTAAGTAAACAAACAAAACAAGAAAAATAAAAATGAGACAGAATATGACAAACACAACAGAAATGCTAATGTAAACAAAATATAAACACAACACCTTTAATGCCAAGGCTGAGAGATTGCTGGTGACATTGCATTTAAAGCTGAGTTGGCGGTCCAGGTTCATATCAGGGTTTAGAGCTCCGAGGTGAGGAATCAAAGTGCGCTCTGGCGCCACCTTCTGGAACAATGTGCAGGTCATGCCGTTGAAGCTGCTGGCCTTGATCACATGTGCTTCTACTGCAATGTTGTGGGAGTTCTTTTGAGGAAAAATAAAACAATAAAAAAAAAAGTCAGAACTAAAAAGATAGAAGAAAACAGAGTAAATTTCTGCTTTGTACTTAGAAATCAAAGTGGCATTTTCCTGCTCATGGACAGAGCCTAGTTTTTTCTATCAGTGGAAAATCTCTTTTCAAAATGCTGTGTAGTCTAAGACTAGACTTAATCCCTGTCTGGGAAACTGCCCCAAAGTGTAATAAGGGATTGGGTATCACAGGCTAGTGGTTATTTATAACAGCACTAGATTGTATCTCAGGTATCTCCTTCTAAGTATCTAAGAGCACATAAGGGTGGTCGACTCATGTGGAGCATCTGTGTACTAGACTGCAGCAGAGACTGTACTTTTTGAGAAGACTGAGGCTATGTTCACATTACAAGCCACATTGCTCAAATCTGATTTTTTGCTCAGATTCTTCGGATTATTGATGGTTCACATTCACAAATGTAAGTGAGCTGTATCTGTGTGTAATGTGAACAAATCTGTCCCTGAAACGCCTCACACGCACACACACGCATTTCTTCACCAACAACCAAAAACGTCATATTTGAAAGATGACTCGCTTTATAACAGTGAAATGGATGAGTTAGCAGCTCATATGTGGTGCATCTTTTGCTGGAGCGCATGCGATTTAAGACCACATATGAAAGTAGCTCAAATCGGATTTGGCACGTTCACACAGACATGAAAAAAATCAGATCTGAGCCACATTGAGCAAAAAAAAAAATCAGATCTGGGTCACTTCAGCCTGATAATGTGAACATAGCCTGAGAAGCTTTGGAGTGAATCAGATGCTTATAAACCTGTTCTACAAGTATATATTAAAGAGCATTTTAAGATATGGCATATCAGTCTGTCTTTTTTTAACACAAATAATGAATTGCTTGAAAAGCAATGAACCCCTTAATGTCATTTATGAGGAGTCTGTTGTTAGGTTAGCAAAGTGAATCATCCCTGATCCAGATCATGTTCTTCTCTGAGAGTATTCGCTTCCGAGTATCTGATTATCTGATTTAGAGTGCCAAGGTGTAGGCCACATAGGTACAGACATTAATTTGTACCTGCATCTGTCACAATTTTTTATTTTGTTTAAGGAGTATTGTATTTTATTGTGTTGTGTGATATCTGTAGCAAGTCATAAGTGATTGTACTAATCGATGTTAACTAGATGCAGTTTTGCATGGCCCAAGAGAAGTTTTCCCTGGGGGAGAGAATAAAGTAAAGTCCAACTCTTAGACTATTGAAATACGTAGTTAATGTATATGGTATTTACAGTAAAGTAAGATCCACTGGCCAATCGGAGTACAGCAATCTTCTGCAGACTCTCAACGATACGGGAACAAGCTCGCGCCTCCTTCTGTGCCATCCACAACACTCGCTCATCAGTCAGCATCAGATTACTGGAGATATCCACCATCACGTCCCCTAGCTGAGATAGAACACATACACACACATACAAATACTGAAATATTCAGCAGCATTATTTGTATACACCAGCATACAAATAAAAACACAGTATAACACATAACTTCACCCATTCTTTTAAGTAAATCAGGAGATCTGTTGGTGGAACTGAATAAAGTTCACTAAGAACTTAATAACAAAACCTACAACATTCATATGTAGGTGATGCACATTAACATTTCCCCTCAACATGGTGCACAGTGAAAGCTGATACTAGAGACATAGTTCCACGTTCCTCTACAGCTCTGCAGTCAAATCCCTCCATACTGATCTTATCTCCTCCCCCCAATGCTGCTCTCTCCCTGGATTAACCCACAGAAAGCACGCTTTGTGTTCTGGTAAAGAAGAACGCATGAGAGTGAGGTGGTGAACAGTGGTATTGATAATAGCGGGCCCTTTTAAGTAAGCTCAGTTTGTCTTTTACTGGTTACAATTCAGACTAAATTTAGTAAGTGTGGTACTTCTGTAGTTGCACAAACATTATAGACATGCTAAGGACTAGTCTAGATACAAAAACACGCAAAAAAATAATAATAATCCAGCTTCAAATATAAATGCATTTTTCACTGAATAAGTTCAATTTATAGGTCTATGTTTGAGTAAAATGAACATTGTTGTTTTATTCTATAAACTAAGGACAACATTTCTCCCAAATTCCAAATAAAAATATTACAATTTAGAGCATTCATTTGCAGAAAACGAGAAATGGCTGAAATACAATATATATATATATATATAGTATTTCAGAGGTTTGGTAAAAATCAAAGTGGTCTCATTTTTTTCCAGAGCTGCATATGATGTACACTACATGGACCAAAATATTTTAAACTGGGATTCAGCACAGATTGTGTAGCTTTACATGTGACCCACCATTCACTAGTGACCCGTTACTTGTAATCAACTACTAATGCTAATAGTGAGCTGCTTTTATGTTTGTTAGACTCACCTCTTTATATTTTTCAGCAAACGTCCCAATCTTCTCAATCATCTCGGCAACAAAGATCACATCCACCTTGTCAGAGAAGTTCGGAGCTTCCACAGTATAAGCCAGGAGCTGCTGGGCTGTGTGCACGGCATTGGTCAGGTTCAGAGCCATCTACTCACAAAGGCAACACAGACACAATAGAATCAAGAACATGAGAAATAGTGGACTTTGGTAGGGCTGGGCATTAGGATAGGAAAAAAAATAATAAACTATAAACAAAATGCACCAGAAGCAGCAGATTCTTAAAACTGTATTTAGTATAGTAACATTAATTAATATATTTTTTATGTACACAATGATAAAAGTGGCGAGATATGTATATATTTAGCCTTATCAAAATTACATTGATTGTCTTTTTGGAAAAACTTATAGGAACAGCGAGATTTTCAGCTACATAAATATTTAATCATGCAAAGTAGTGCAAACTTGGTGATCTCTTCCTATTTTATACTAGTGGATAAAAACAATGCACCACCAATAGGGGAGTTTAAGAGGTTAATAACATTAAAATGCATTTTATTTTTTCCCCCTTCACATTTTCATTGAATTATGTTGGTATACTTGTTTAAAAAAAAAAGCTATGTACACATTAATAATTTATATTTCTTCTAATACATTCTCGTAAAAAAAAGAAGAAGAAATGAAAAAAAAAAAGTGTAAATGCACCCTGAGGAGCAGCATGCTGGGAGGAAGAAGCAGTTATGTACCTGGTTGATGATATGGAGAACGCGGGTGGTGTCCTTCATGTACTCGCAGCGGGAGTAGTCCTCTTCGGCCCAGTGGCCAGTGCGGTCACAGCGCCTCCTTGCACGGCGGTCTTCAGCCGAGCTGCCCGAGTAGATGCCTGTACCAGTCACCTGCCGTGCACAGGGCAGGTACGCGGTGATGCCAGCCAGTGTGCGTGGCCATCTAAAACATACACACCAACAGAAGAAACTCAATGAATTAATACAGGCTTACTTTATAGAGTTAGTATGAACATGATATGAATGACTATTTCATGCAAAAGAATAAATAATTCCCAGATGAATTCTACACCTCTTCTATAGCTATATGATACAGTATTTTGACAGAAATCAAGGGTTTTAAAAATGTGCTTACTTTTTCTAAATAGTTTATTGGAGAGCCATGTCATCTGCTGGTGTTGATCCACTGTGTTTTATTAAGACCAAAATCAGTGCAGAATTTTCCCAAAAAATCTTACAGCACTTCATGATTCCCTCTGCTTTCACTTTCCAGCAGGACTTGGCACACTGCCCACACCGCCAAAATTGGTCTTACATAATATTAAAATTTACTGAGACACTGATTTTTGGGTTTTCATTGTATGTAAGCCATAATTATCAACAATTAAAGAAATAAACCCTTAAAATAGATCACTCTGTGTGTAATTTAAATTACATCCATATAATTTTAGTTTCGCATTTTAACTGAAGTGACTTTTTAATGATACTGATTTTTGCACTGATGCATTGGTATGTAAATCTGTAGATCTGTATCAGCAAAGAATGGAAATTACAGTAGCTGAATGAATTCATTAAAAGGGCTGTCCACAAATTCTTAAATTAGAATTAGACTATCATGAAAGCTTTGCCCACAACGAAATTCAATGAGCCACTCAAGTTGCTGTAGTAACCAACACTTAATATTTAACAAAATCTAAATAAATTTGCACAAATTAAAGTTATATATAGCTCCTATAGTTTAGAACTGTATATATGTCTGTTCTGATTAAAAAAAAAAAAAGATTAAAAATTATTATATAAGATAAAGAAAAAAAAGATTATTTTTTTTAAATAGGAGCTGGTCACTTTACAAGTCAAAGTAATTTGAGGTACATGTGATTAAATGTATAGTTTTAAACAGGCAGCCATATACTCTAGTTACTTTAGTTTACTAATCCTTAGCAAAACATGCAGTGATGAAGTGCTTAAGCAACAAGAGGTGTTATGCAGCCTTATAGCAGCAGGAATAAACAAAACGTTTTTAACCTCTCAGTTCTACATTGCATCTGTTACTTTAAGCTACACTTGTTATGTAGCTTTAGTGAAAACCTTAAAGTAAACCTCCCACACCACTGATCCCACATCCCTGATGTAATGTGTTTAGGAGAAGAGGAAAACAGTCTCCATGTTTGGCCAAACCTTTGCTTTTAACCTTTGCAAAACTGCTGTAAAACTCCTGCAGGCTATTTTCTCCTCTTGCACCAGACTGCAGTTGTGTAATGCATTGTATTTGTGCTGCTGATGCTGAAACACACAATGCTCCACTGACTGCATAGACTGCATTCTCTCCAGCCACTAGAGAGCAGTGAAGAGCTACAATTCTCATGCTGAACCACTAAATACTTTTGCCTCAGGGAACAGATTTAAAACCTTTTACTTTATACAGCTTACTGTTCAGAGCCTCGGAAGATCCCCCAGAACTCACCTGTACTCTCCCTTGTTGTTGGAAACCCTTTCAGGAGCACAGTACTTGGCAGAGCTCTCCAGAACCACGATGTGGACGGTGCGGGTGTTGTTGCCTCGGCTGGTCCTCACACGGCACTCCCAGTCCCCTGTGAAGCCTGGCTGAATGTTGGAGATGGTCAAGGCACTGTGAGGAGAAAAGACCAGATTGTTTTCACATTACAAACCTTTCATGAATTAACCAAATTACATTTCTGTTTATTGTATTTTTCACACTAAAAGGAGCACTTTAAATACTTTAATTTTCCCCAAAATAGTCAGTGTGCCTTAAAATGCGCCTTATGTATGAATTTTAGCAGTCAGGTTGTAAGGAGCAGTAAAGCTACTCTGATGAAGTACAGCATTATAGAAGAGTTTCAGTTTAGTTCTCCAGCAGCATTAGCATTAGCCGCTAACAACGCTAAGCGCTAGCTCCTTCCCCATCCATAGCTTCTCCATCCCCATCCAATTCTGGGCGGCACAGTGGCTTAGTGGTTAGCACGTCCGCCTCCCAGCACTGGGGGCTTGGGTTCAAGTCCCTATCTGGGTGGAGTTTCCATGTTCTCCCTGTGTCTGCGTGGGTTTCCTCCCACAGTCCAAAAACATGGAGATCAGGTAAATTGGATACTCTAAATTTTCCAGAAAAATTGATTACTCTAAATGGATCTGGTGTGTATGTGTAAAGTGTGTGGTATGTATGTAGGTTTGTGTGTGTAAGTGTATGTGTAAATGTGTGTGTATGACTGTGCCCAGATATGGATTGGCACTCTGTCCTGGGTAATTGCTGTAGTGCCCGATCGTTTCCGGTTGAGAGTACGCTGTGCGCTATTGGCTGCCGCTTCTCACCGGTGTGTGGATGAGTGTTAATGTGTAATGTGCTTGTGTGTAAAGCGTCCTTGGGTTTCTAGAAAGGCTCTATATAAGTTGAAATTCATTCATTCAAATATTAACAAACATAATATGGCTTATTATAGGACACTACAGAGTGCCTTTTCCCTGTAAATAATAATACGACCACAAGAAAATTATAGGGCAAATTTATCACATAATCCTTGTAGTTTTAAAATTACCCCTGTCTACGTAATATCTACGATCTACTGATTGACAATGAACTCACCACTACTTCTTAGTCTGGGAAAAAATGAGTGCAGCTATTCCAAGTGACAAACAAAGTTTGAGTAGCCTAAATGAAACTATTAAAATAATTTATTTACATTTTTGTCCAAATTATTCAGCTCTACTGCACACCAGAATAAAAAAAAGGAAAAAAAAGATCTGTCTAGAGTTTTTGAGATAATCCGACCTGACATCTAGACAATTTGTACTAATGTTACACCTCATGAGTGTCAAATTGCGTACATTACTAAAGCACTGTGTATATATTTTTTCTGTGTATGGAGACAATACCTGGCAATGAGGGAGCAGTTCTGCACCATGCTCTTCTCTATGTAGATGCCCTGAGTAGCATCAGGCTCCACCATTTTTCCATCCTGGTACCAGAGCACCTGCATATCCTCATCCACAAAGGAGGCCATGCACTGGAAGGGCAGGCTGTCCCCCTGGAAGACGATCTGATGCTGGGATGGAGTCATCTGGAAAGAAGGAAGCTCCAGGGGTGCATCTGAAGTAAAACAGAGAAGATAAGAGCTGTAAGTTTCACAGTTCATTGATTTACTGACTGTGTGATAACGGCCTTTGTGATATTAATATCTCAGTCGTTCTTTAACCAATTAATTAATGTTTTAATGCTGCATGCTTGGAGTCTTTTAATGGTGTTTTGAGGAGTCACCAGTATAAAAATGATGCATAATTTTCTTTCTATTTATAACAATAATTTAAATTATTTTCTATTTTAACAATGTAAATGAGAGAAGCATTGAAGGGCCCACTCCTCCTCCCCCGGTGGCGCTGCATATCAGAGCACTTGCTGTACACACTGCAGGGAAGAGAGCAAACAGTTTTGGAAAGACAAACGACAGGTTTAAATTCATGTTTATGCTCTGCAGTATGAATTAATTGAAATGAAGCATCCAAAAACTTAGTTCTGCTTTGTATAATTTTTTAACCTCTTCACAATTAAACAAATTGTAGCATTTGTTTATTTACCAAACAACGGGCTGCCTTTTCTGCGTAAATTTTACTCACTTCACCTGAGTAGCCCTGCTGAGGTAAATTCATGACTAGAATAACATTACTTAAGTCAATTTATGATAAGAAGAAAACTACAGAAGTAAATGTATGATTACAATAGCACTACTGAGGTAAATTTATCATTAGAATAGCTACTGAGGTAACCATTACTAAAATTGTACTGGTTTGGTGTCTGTTATTTGTTTGGTAAATGTTTTTTTTTTTTTTTTAACTTTCGTATCATTGTTGCCTTTATTATTTTGGTGCATCTCAATAATTAATATATATATAATTTAATATATTGTGCAGAACATTACAAGCCCAAAACGTAATAATGTTTAAGTCTCTGTTTTACCCCTTGTGTTTTCATTATATTTAAGCTAGAGCTATTATGCAATTTCTACCCTTTTGCAGTATGAAAAAAATAAAATAAAATAAATCATCGTTTTCTTCCTGTTTATTTCTCATTTAGGTAAGGTATGCCAAAGCCCAAAGGTTAGAGAGCAGAAGTGTGTTTGAAAGCAGGTCTAACTCCACAACAGCTGAACCAGCCACCACCAATAACCGTTAGCATTGAACATCAAAGTCGTCATGGAGCCGTTTCCCCAGACATATTAAAGCAAGCTTTGAACTAAATCAAGCAGTGTGAACAGTGATTCTTCACTGAAAAGTCTAGAACTGGGCTTAATCCGAGTCTGGGAAAGCAGCCAGACAAAGTGCTCATTGTGCCAGACTGCCTTACTCTCTTATCAGTCTAAACTATTGCACAACCTCTGCAAAATATGAGGACGAGGAAAAAAAAGAACGGTGTTCAGTGCCAGACTTGTGTGCTTATCTTACATCTATCCGAGCAGTCAGCAGTGAGTATAGTGTAAGAGTCGGGTTCTGTTACAGGTTAAGAACAGCAATTTGTGTTTATTAAAATACTGTAGTGAAAACTAGTTTAGAGACTCAAATGCATGTAATTATTTGGTCATAAAGTAAAGGTATACACATAAACAAGCAATGTGCTCATTTTACATAAACTGGGACATTTCTGACAGATCTAGTGTTTCGCAAAAAAATCTATGTAGTGTGTTTAGTGGACTTCTAGTTTAGTGGAAGTATGCTTACATGATAAATGACACGGGACATCCACTAGTATTGTGTTCTATGGTTTTTGCTATATCCCATAGATTTCTATCAGAGTCACTGTTTGCATGGACAGTTGTAACCAGATGCTGCCGGTCACAGTCATTACCACCCACATAAAGTTTTTCAAAAGCAGTGTGTAAGACTGGTGGAGGAGAACATGACAAGATGCATGAAAACTGATTAAAAACCAGGGTTATATACCAAGTATTAATTTCTGAACTCTTAAAATGTATGAATATAATCTTGATTTCTTGAGAAGGGTAATGCTGCAGGCCGGAGCACCAGTGCATATAGGCAGGACTAACTACAGTAGCACATAAATGTGTTTAAACTGTTAATGTAGTATTGTGTAAAATACTTATACACATTCAGCTTCACCGCTGTTCAGAAGTTTAAATCGCGCTACGTTTAACCAGTAGCACCGCAGTTTCCGCCTTCTTTTAACAGATCTGTTAAGGTGATTGGCTGCAGTAAAGAATGATGGACAGCTTGGTCTGTCTGAGGATTGGCTTAATAAAAAGTGATTGACAACAAAAGTGTAGTATCTGATTGGCTGCAGTCGACAATGATTGACACATGCTCCGCCCTTTAGCCACGCCCACTTGGGCTCCGGCCTGCAGCATTACATAGATGTATTTCTTCGCATTATTTAAGGTCTGAAAGATCTGAATCTTTTTTGTTATTTCAGCCATTTCTTGTTGTATGCACATAAATGTTCTAGATGACAATATTTGTATTTGGAATTTGGGAGAAATGTTGTCTATAGTTTATAGAATAAAACAACATCATTTTACTCAAATATATACCTATAAATAACAAAATCAGAAAACCTGATTCAGAAACTTAAGTGGTCTCAATTTTTTCCAGAGCTGTAGTAATAATGCACAACTACTTCACTGTACTTAAGTACTAAATGCTGTATCTGTATCTACTGAAGTAGTAGTTTTTCTCCTACTTCCACTTTTACTTCACTACATATTTTAGAATTGTTTAATACTCCTTTTACTCTGATACATTTTTGTGTGCTGCATCATTACTTGTTACAATTATAAAAATGTCGGGAGTCATTCAAAACCCACATTATCACTAAAGCCAGAGCAGTAGATGCTCTGCACTGCACTGGGTTTGATGAAGCTCCTTATCTTTGAGTGAATCAAGAGATCAACCTGAACTTATTAGAAGACCTCTCTGCTCCACTTCAACTTCTACTGAAGTCACATTTGTACTTTTCTTGAGTCTCTGTCTCTAATACTTTATACATGTCTCTTCAAAGACTGAATTTTGTCCCCAGGTTTGGAACTCATGGTTGCAGATCCTTACCACAGGTTAGAGTTTCAGGCTTGATGGATGTTACGAGCAGACCCTGCAGAGAGCGAGGGTAGGAGCAGTGTGTGTCCTTCACGCCTACACTCTTCTCTTTGATCCAGCGCAGCAGCCATTGCAGATTACAGTCACACAGCAGATAGGGGCTCTGAAACTCCCTAAGAAAAACACACACAGTGCATAAGTCAATATAGTGTAAACAACAAAATGCAATTAATATACTTATTTTCTTCAATAACTCCTCTAATATATACCAATTAATCAGCCACCACATTAATACCATCTCTTTGTTTTAAACAGCTCAGCATCACTACTAAACTATGAACAGTCCACTAACCAGACAAATACAGCCAAGAGCATCCCGTGAGCTTTTTTGAATACTGCAAAAAACTAAATCTTAGTAAGTGAAATGATTTAATTTCAAGGCAATAAATCATTTGTGTTTCTATAAATAGGAATTTGACTTACAAAGATTATTTTGTTAAGTTTAGAAATAATGATATTAAATCAGTCTTACCTAGAATTCTCACCTTATTTTAAGTCATTTGAACTCAAAATAAGTCTTGTGTTTAGATTTAAAGCAAAAAATAAGTGACTTTTGCTTGATTTAGAAGTCACTTCACTCATTTTGAGACTTTGCGATTGCTTAATTAAATTTTTAGATTTTTTTTTATTTAATTAAATTTAATTTGCTAAATATAAGGATAGGATATCTACTAATAAAATTAATACAAAGTGTCCCTATATGGAGAAGTGGAGCTGATGAAATTAATAATGTGCATAAGTAAGGAGACGGAGTTCATGTCAGATCAAACTGGTGCCAACTTATTCATTTAAAACTAATTATATTACTGATTATAGTGATTCTAGTGATTCTGCAAATCAGAAGGCCAAATCCCCATATCTACTCAATATATTGTTATATGGTTATTAGGAATTTTTGTAGATGCTGGCCAAGACCAGTACTGCATATCCATAAAATTAGGTAATATCACCAGTATAGAAACAAAAAAAAGAGATCTGTACTGGTACCCTGAATTTTAAATGATTTTAACCTCCAGTTTACTCACAGTGTTTTCAGAGATACGAGGCTGTCAAAGGTCCCTTGAGACAGAGATGAAAACATGTTGCCTGAAAGATTGCTGGAAAAAAAAAGAAAACAGATTAAATGCTAGCTAGTGTAGAGGAGAATGCATGCTAAGAGCATATAACGTGGAAACACAATACCTTCTAGTCCAACAAGAAGAGCAGAATGATATAGTGGTTACGGACATTACATTTCTCAACAGGTCAGTTTTTTTAAATCATAAAAAAGATTTTTTTGTGTAAACAATTGTTCAAACAGTATGAATGTTGCCTATACACATATAAAGTGATTTTAGGGGTTTCATCCAGAGGAATTGTCTATGGCCTTACAAAATGGCATGGGTTGTGATAATTTATCCTAACATAAATTTAACTTGGTTAAAATGAGTAACTTAGTACATTTTCACACCAGCACTATTTGGTCTGGTTTAAACGGACTCTGGTTAGTTTGTACTCTCTGTGTGGTTTGTTTTAGCAGGTGTAAAAAAAAAAAAAAACAGTTTCAAACAAACGGTTAGTATGTGGTGAGAACAAAATCTGGCTGCGATCCAACCCAACTACCAAATATACCATTATTTAAGCTAAATGGCTGTTCAGGTACAGTTTAACTTGATATATTAGCCAGTTAATTGCCACAGCTATTAACACTGTCTTTGTTGCTGCTCCATACTAAGCAGTTTTGTATGTGCAACTCTGTTTAATACGCAGATATATACACTGTACATCCCATCCCACAGAACCTTCTAGCTATATTTACTTTATTGCTCACGCGCTAGACAGCTTTGAACCAATCAGAGGAGTTGTGGTTGTTTTGGTTTTCGCCTGTGTGAAAACAAATCAAATCGAGGGAAAAAGCTTCAAGTAAATGAACTCGTCAACTAAATTGGACTATTGAAATAAACAACAACAGGTGTGAAAATGTAAAGTTACTGTACATTTTTATTTTATATCACAGTTGCCATCTTATCTGTACTTAACAGGCATGGTCAAATTTAACTGATACAATTTAAGCAAAGCATAACAGCAATTAAAATATCAGGACACAGATATTGGAATTTATTACAGTTATTTCTGGTCGCAACACATGATATTTTGTCACTTTAAATTAAACATTTATCTTAAAAATAAGTAAATGTTTTGTGAAATGTTAGTGAGTACATATTTAAGAGCAGTACTACATACTATACATATGTAATGCAGACAAATAAAAAGGTAGCTTGCTCAGAGTAACTGACTTGTTCACATCTTGCCTAGCTGATGCAGCATCTTGCCAGACTACACTTCATTATGCGACTCATATTTGTTGGATTTATTTTCACAGGCACACACTCCACAGCTTCATTCCTCTGTCATTTGGGAGTCTTAATGAAGTTGGCAGGCACAGCTTTACCCTCACCTTCATGAGGACACACTAATATGAGTGCTGCTGTTGCTGCACCCACGGGATGCAAAGGCTAACACGCTAATCTTACAACACCTGTTACATTTTAGCTCTCAGTGAAGGACAATTAAGCCCATCATTTCTAGCCAAATGCCTACAATGACACTGATGTCCTTGTCATTAAACCCTGAATGGAGCTATTAAAAACAACCCTAATACATTTTCCTACTATATGAAAATTTATGTTCCTAGAATAGAGCTCATCAGTTTTACTGACAGCCTTCAAGAAAATATATAAATATATATGATGAGATCAAAATAAGCAGATTAACTTACAGTTTGACAAGATTTGTAAGGCCTTTGAATATATCCACATTGAGGCAGCCGATGCGGTTATTGGACAAATCCCTGAAAAACAAACAAAAATAAAATATATACAAATATACTTTTAATATACAAATATATATTCATCTAGATTGGCATATGTTAAGGGATGAGACTCTATATTATGCAGCAAGTGAACAGTCAGTTCTGGAAAGTGGGTTAAAAAAAAATCACAAGATAACTCCTTACAACTTGTACACCAACAGGCCAAAAGTCATGGGATAGCACGGGATAATATCTAATCAAATAATTAAGTGTTGCCTTAAAATGTGTGGGTGGTATTTTAAACTTGAATTTTCTCCAAGAGGTTTTCTGTAGTTTCTCTAGCACTTGCATTTTCATTTGCACAACTTTCACTAGTCCCTTACAGACTTTAATACATAAAAACTAAACTCAACTACTGTTGACATAAAAACTAACTGTGCAGAAATGACCTCAGAAAACCTGATCAAGCCTATGTTATTGTACTAAGATATTTGTAGATATCCAATATATCTATGCCAGCTTCAGGTGCCAAAAGGCTACTAGCACCTCATAATATTACTAATGGATTACAAGGTGCACTATTAATAAACATCTATTTTCATACATAAGGTGCACCGGATTATAAGGTTCATTCTGCAACTCTAGTAAGGAACAGGGGTGTCAAAAAAATCGTCAAAGTCAAATGAGCACTGGATGTTAATCTTCACAGATTTCTCTCCTGAAAACTGTTTTGGAGGAGTAAAGCGCTTCTGTTTATTTACAGTAAGCTTACATTTGCAAAATTTCCACTAAGGCTAGCCGTGGTTAGCGGCTGATGCCGCCCGAAAGTGCTACACAGAGTAACCCTGAGTGTTCCTGTAAGCTAGGGTGATATATTAGCTAGAGTTTTTTTCCCACGTAGCTTGATTTAACACGGTAATCGCGCAGGATACAGGCCAATAATACTTACCTCTGAGCGGCGAAAGAACCATCGCTGCAGTTAGCGGCTAATGCTAATTCTAATGCTCCAGCAGTGTTAGCCAGGGTTAGAAACAGGCTACAGGCCGATAACACTCATCTCTGAACAGCAAAAGAGCTAGTGCTTAGCATGGTTAGCGGCTAATGCTAATACTACTACAGCCATGGTGCTGGAGACACTAAACTGAAACATAACTGCATAACGCTGTACTTTAGCGGAGTGGCTTAACTGCTTTGTACAAACCAACTGGTAAAATTCATAAATAAGCCACACTGTAGATGTTTGGGATAATTTAAGGATTCTAAGTGCGCCTTATAGTGGGAAAAATACAGTCATTTCAATCAGTAAACGATTGCATCTGCTGCCAATGCAAAGAAAACAAGGTGGCTAAACTCATATATTCCATTAGGCAGGTTTATGTTAAAGTCCTCTTTCATCTAACAATGACAACTAAAACATGTCTGCTGGGCTAGGTGTTTAACTCCTCAAGCCAACATGACACGTTAATGTCAGGCTGGATTTAGTATGCCCTGCAGACAGAGACTCTAAGTCAAGAGAGCAGCCAGAACCACATGTTAGGTTCTTGTTCAGCTCAAGTCTGCCTGTTGACTGAAGGAACAGTAGTTCTATTTTACTGTTGTGGGTTTTAAGGAACAGCTGGGGAATTTATAGCGAGGAAATTCCACTCTGAGTGGAGCTGGAGGGCAGGCTGTAAGCTTCAAATGCATTTTATCACTGAATTGGGATGAGTCGTTTAACTTTAGACTCACACTTCTTATGATAAAAGGTGCCAACAAGGATTCTTTGGCAAAATGTTGTAGAAAAAATGCTTTTGATTCTCCAAAGCTGGGATGTATTGCAAGTTGGAATGGAACACAAATCTGGAACATCCAGGTTCTTGCCCCTGACTACTGGTTTAAGATCTACTGCTTGAAAGTACAATTTAGTGGCCCAGTTTTTAATAAAAAAAAACTTTAAATAAACTTGTGTAAATGCAAAGAAAGTTGTATTTTAATTGGGGCTGCACAATATTGTACACAATAATTAATTTAATAATTAAGACAAAAAGCTAAATTTGCACTCTTCTTATTTTTTCAGTGACATATCTACCAGAGGCAGATCCCATCTGATCTGATATAATTTGTTTTTAGTTCATTCTTGGACACAGCAATCATGAATAATATCATGAACATGTTGGATCAGTGCCTTTTGGTGCAATACCAAAAGTAGAATATCAGTTTTCTTCCAATATTGTACAGTTCACTCATCCAAGCCAGAAAGCACGCCTTGTGTTCCAAAAAGGGTATTTTTGCACTAATTATATACTTGGCGATATAACAAAACATATATATATATATATATATATATATATATATATATATATATATTTTTTTTTTTTTTTTTTTTTTTTTAAGAAAAATTCAAGAACCCACTATTGCAACACAATAAATATTACATTTTATTTGGCAATATTATTGCAAACGATAAATGTTACACTTCTGAGATTTTCCACCCACTTGAAACAGAAGGCAATAGTCCAACTCGTCAGGACAATAATAATGCACTTCCTATATCCAGGATTAAATTAAAATAAATTATACTGGACTGATAGAACAGTGTGAGTTTTCCTTTTGCTACAAACAGCAAAATAATCTTTTTGCCAAAACAATATTGTTGCCGATATTATTGTGTACGGTACAATACAACATGACACATCCTTGTTGTCATTGTTGATTTGCTGGAATTGGATGCACCCCTTCACTATATGGACTATATGATCCCAATCAATCCCAATTTGTCTGCTGAGAATTTTTTTTATTCTTATTCTGTTTGTGATACTTTTCTTGTTTGACTACTCCAGCAGGCTCTGGGAACATCAAGCAAGAAAAAAATAGAATTAACACACAAATTACTACAAACTCACTGAGAATCTTAATACACCAAGTATTTTAATACTTGATAATAATCAATTCATTTGATTAGTAGTCTCAGTCCTGCATATATTTTAATAAGTTTATACTGACAGCACAAAAAACAATCTATGTAATTATTCCTGACTGTGGGTTCACAATCTTTCCATTTAAAAACTTGAGCTCCTGCTACTTAGTAATCGGTACACATTTGGGAGGAACTCCTTCACTATATGATCAAAACTGTTAGGAAACCTGTTCATATTTGCTTCTTCCAGAAGCAGAAAGGGTATAAATACCAGAAAGGGTATTTAAAAAGATATGTTCTCTGGAGAGCTTTTGTTTCCATCCTCCTCTGTCTCTCTGTTGCTCTCGGCGTGACTTTCAATTCTGCCCGTCCTTGGACTCCCTATCTCTTTATAAGGTCCAATTCCCTAGCTAGGCAGTGGTAGTGTATTGGACCGCAACCCTGACGACATGAGTTCGATTCCCCGTAAGGAGCTGTGTGTTTAATTTTTCCTTTCTTCTTGGGTTTACCACCTTTAAGATCAACTGTTCTGCAATTGGGTTCAACAACCTCCTGGGCTGGAGAGCTACTAGTCTGTAGCACTCCATCCCATTACACTTCATTTTCCTTTCATTTTTTTGTGGCCTGCCATGTAATGGCTTGAAAAATATCTGGCCTGTGGCCAAACTTAATTGCAGACCCCTGCTGTGAGGTATCACACATTTGTTTAATCCCCTGTACAAGTGCTCAGGAGTCCATTCTATGAACATTATAGTTATACATCTTTAAAAAGCAACAAATAGTTATAATGACATGCCAATCCTCACCCTTTAACAACTTCATAATAGTGCACTTCTTGGAGTGGCTTAGGACTTAAGTCGAAAAAAAGGAACAAGGCCTCAAAGTGCCTCAACTGGGCCTCACTACCAAGGGCACTTACTGTCTTTCACTCAGTCTTTCCTTTGCTTCTTCATTCTTTCATTATCTTCTCATCTCTTTTCTCTATTCCTTTCTCACTCATCCCTCATCCCAACCAATCTTTTCATCTCCCCCCTCCAAACTGCTTCTTTAAACACCCCTGTCTATCCATCCCTGTCTTTCCCCCTCCATCTCCACTTCCATGAGGAGAAAAGCAGAGGGAGCAGGAGCTGAAGCCAGTGGCTTGTCTCGGAGTGTAATGGCAGAAATGTAATTAGGCACTTTAAGGAAAAGCAGCAGCAGATGGGAGAAATTAAAGAGCTAAGCAGAGCTGGAAAACAGCGGCTCTTTTGTTAGCTTAGTTCCCTACTGACAGAGTTCAGGCAACCGGTGTGCTTTTCATGTCATCCTGTCCCAAAATCAAACAAGACAGTGAGCGTCTCACAGTCAGCTCTGTTTGTTGTTCTTCATAGTTAGACATTGGCTTAAATCACTAGCTTTTAATAACAGATCAGTTTTCTCAGAATTGATCAAATAATTACTACTATCAATTAATCACGACAATATTCTGTTAATAATTATGATTAAACCGCAAGCAAATTGACAGACAATAAAAGACAATAAAACTTGTCAATAAATGATAAATAAACTGTCAAGAGCAACGCTGCGGTTACAAATAACACAGAACTCACTGAAAATGAAGGGATTAAGCCAGGAAAGACAGAAAATATGCTAAACACTTAAAATCTAAAAAGGGTGTAAGTGCATTATTCATGCATTTAAGGTGGAACAGGAAATTCACTAAATGTGAGTGAGATATAAATGTACTTAAAATTAGACATCTTGTTTAACTACTCTAGCAGGCACTGGTAACAAAAAAAAATCTTGTTTTGGAACTCCAGGTCTAGCTGCCACAATTAAGGTGGAATTTAAAGTGAAACTAAAAACTTGTGAGGAAAATGCTAATGCTAACTTGTTTGCTAAACCTAAATGAGAGATAAATTTACTAAAAATGAGGCGTATCTTGTTTAACTACTCTAGCAGGCTTTAGGAACATTAGGGCGAGAAAAAAATAGAATTAACACTAAATTACTATAAACTTACCATGATTCTCCTTTACCCATGACTCCAACATGCTTCCAGCTTAACACTGCTTTACTGCCCAATATAAGAGAGTAGTAAATGTACTTGTGTACAATAACATAGACCCAACTAATCTATTATTAATATAGCTGCTAACTATTTAAATCATTGATTTTAATCTATTTATTTGATTACTAGTTGCAGCCCTACATATATTTTAACGGGTTTAAACTGACTGTGGGTTCGAAATCATTCACTGTTATCTCCATTCTGAATGTGTAGTGTAATAAGGGAGATTTTCGTTTTGCGTTTATTCTCTCTTTAACGGAAGGCCTGCAGTCGTCCTCACTCGGAGAAGCTGCATATTTCTTCGTTCACTGAGCCAAAGAGTCGTTTATATTGGCAAGAAACGAGACATGCTAACACAGTCTCTAAGCACACAAGCCCTCGCCATATGTGTAAAATATACAGTATGTGTACATTCACAGTCTCACCACACATACACTCCACTCACCCCACACTGCTACCACACACACACAGCAGACAAAATGTCTACTGCACTCTGCAAAATGTGCCTCAAGGTGCGAGTTTCAAGAAAAACATTCAAGAAAATGTGTAAAAAGATAAACATACACCCCCCCCCACGCACACACACACACTTAATCAAAAATATGCAAAGAACCGAGCTATCCAGTGCTTTCTAAAACCTGCCACAGACAAGGTGATTCATAAAACTAATTTAAAAAATTAAAAAATACAGCATATTACTTCAAAGCCTGTGAAAACTAATCTTCAACAGTGATATTAATGCAAAGATACGGCAGCTAAATATTCTGTAGTTAAATTACTTACAGTCTTTTAAGAGCAGTAAGTCCAAGGAAGGCTCCCGGCTCAATGCGACTGATGATGTTATTCTTTATATCCCTACAAAAAGAAGAAACAGGAAACATAAGTTTAATCAACAATATTTTACACACAAGTTTATACACACATTCATAATTAAACAACACAAGTTCAAGACATAAGATCTATGATAATAAATGAAAAAGAATACACTCTACTAATATTCTTTGTTTGTGTTTTTTAACTGATATTTGATAATACTGTATTCTGAAAGAGTATAATGTTTGTGATACTGAGCTACTGCATTCAAATAACTGCACTTTTATCCTTATCTATCAAGTGCCTATTTATTATATTGTATTACATTAACACCAAGTAGTGCTTGGCAATATATTTTATTGAACAATGTTGTCCATACTTTGGCACAAATTGCTTAAATTGCTCATCTGGTGGAGTCAGGTGACTACACACAAAGAAGTACGGTATGTTTTTAAAATGGCATAAGAACACACAGAAGAAAAAAACTACTGTATAAGAAAAACCCATATAAGCAGGATTTGGTCTGTTAAGAGTTTCTGATTGTCAGTTTCAAACACATTTTAATTAATTGTCTAGCCATACTATAAGATCATTATTTTAGTTGTTTTATTAATAGACCAAATGATAATACTAATGTGAAAACCTAAACCTAAACTAAGTAGAAAGTGGAGTGTAGTAGAAAATGGACATAAATAAACTAAAGACGTATTCAAACAAGACCAGTCTATCAGAACAGTTTATGCAGAACTTCCTCTGATAAAACCCTGGCACAAGCACAACACAAAATCCTGAATGTTCGCATCCCAGTGTCACATGGTCACAGCCACAACACTTACATCCAAAGGTTGAATGTATCGCTTCTAAATGTGTGGTTAAGAAGACAGAAGTAAGCACCAATAAAAGAATACAACATTGTTCTATTGGAAAGTTGTCAACAGTGCCCTGAAAACGATATGTTTGGAAAAAAAAATGCCTTGCATGGTTTGAAACACACGAAAGGCATGTACTGATTCTCTTAATTAATCATGGGTGTGTTTTTGGAGTAAAAAATAAACCACTCAGCACTTGCCTTTTTTTTCCCTTTAAGATCCAGGTGTGCTCTGACTTTGACGGATTGCTATTTTAACAGCTCAGCACTTCTGTACTTTTCACCAGAGCAAACTGACCTGCTTGTTCATGTTGCGAATATGTGTGAGCAGGTCATTTATGAGAACAGCAATGTTATTTTATTTAGTATTCTGTTATATGACAATGTGAAAGTTGGGTTTGTGCACTGCTGCGTGCGTGTGTGCGTGTGTGTGTGTGTGTGTGTGTGTGTGTGTGTGTGTGTGTGTGTGTGTGTGTGTGTAACGAGTGGAGGTTTACACACGGCACACACCTTTAAAGCTAAGATAAGTTTGGATGTCTGACTGTTGTCAGGGTTTAAAACAGTCAGTGGCACACCTGGGTTTGCTGCTGCCAAGATAGCAATACACCAGAAATGTACCTAAAAACACACCGCACTTTCAGACCACCTCGGCAATCAGCATAGATATATTCGCAAACTCAGTTGCTACTAAACAGCGCAGACACAAGGTGTAAAATAGATTTGTTGGCGGGGTGTACAACAGCAATGAGAAACAGGGTGTAAAAAAGGGTCCCATTGGGTTTTATTTCAGCTTATTTACAACAATTTAATAATCCTTTTTACAGTGCTTTTTTGTTAAGTTTTTATAGTTGAGCTCTTGTAAAAAGAAATATGACTCCATATAAATGATATTCTGCTCAAAATGTGATTAAAAAGTTACAAATAAAAATGGAGCATACTCAGGTAATTTTTACAGCACTGACACTTTCCAATGTCACTTCCTTTTTTTATTTTAGCATTTTAGCAACTAAAAACCTCTAGAAACACAAACTTGAATATTTCCAATACAATTTAAGTTAATATTGCCACAAACAGGCTGACAGTCCATAATTCAGGTTTTAATGGTCCCCTGGGAGCAATCATACAACTTAACATGCATTGGTGCCATGACCTGCTAGAGCGGCACACAAAAGACAACACGCTGCATCCCTCTAAGATCAAAGGCCACCGTCACTGATATTGCAGCCCACACCTGCGCTAGTCAGCTAGCAGCTAGTTCCTGCTCCAAGCCCTCAACACACCCTGCCTTCTCAATACCTCAAAGGCCAAAGGGCTTTTGAAGTGGTGTGTCTGTGGTTGAAGTGCAGCACTGAGAGAAGGCTGGCGCACTCGGCAGGAATGGTTTTGATGTGCTGAGGGGAAAGAACCCTTATTTTGGAAAAGCTGAAGGACTTTCATCATGATGAAGGAAGAGGCGATGTGGAAAGAGGATTAGTATAGAATATGAAGCTGCTTATTTTCAGGTTTTAGCCAATGCTTCCATTTTCCATTTTAGAAGACATTAAGACAAATGAGTGAATCAGTTTTTGTACGCATCACTGACTTAACACGAGCACTAATTCTGGGTTCTATCACAACACACAATCTCAGACATGTATGTGTACAAGTTCTATGGAGGAAAACATTCCTCCATTTAAAATCCCACCCACCCTTCCCCAACCCCTACAGGTTCTATCTGGGCCCATCCGGCCCACCCCGTTAACTATCTTTATGAGCTCGAGCTCCATTTAAACCCAACATGTTTTAGGAAGTAGAGTGAAAAAATGAGCTTTTTACAATTTGTATGAACAAGAGAAATCTGTCCAGAATGAGGTTAACAAACATAGGCCTATTATTTATTAAGAAAACTGTTTACTAAGAATGGATATATACAGCTCTGAAAACAAATAAGAGACCACTTAAAAATGATGAGTTTCTGGAATATAATCAAGAGGAAGATGGATGATCACAAGCCATCAAACCAAGCTGAACTGCTGGAATTTTTGCACCAGGAGTGGCATAAAGTTATCCAAAAGCAGTGTGTAAGACTTGTGGAGGAGAACATGTCAAGATGCACGAAAACTGTGACTAAAAAACAGGGTTATTCCACCAAATACTGATTTCTGAACTCTTAAAACTTTATGAATATGAACTTGTTTTCTTTTTATTATTTTATGTCTGAAAGCTCTGCATCTTTTTTGTTGTTTCAGCCATTTCTCATTTTCTGCAAATAAATGCTCTAAATTACGATATTTTTTTTTTGAATTTGGGAGAAATGTCTGTAGTTTATAGAATAAAACAACAATGTTCATTTACTCCAGCGTATATCTAACCAAACATATTCAGAAACTGAAGTGGTGGAATTTTGGACACTGTGTATGAAAGTTACTATACAACTAAACTTGCCATGACTTAAACCCTAGGTTTTTTTATTCAGGTTTTGCAAATATAATGAAATTTGATAAAAAAAAAAATTCTAAACTTTTCCTTAAACAATTAAAACATATTGCCTTGCTTACTGTATTACGGTATATAACGATGTATTAAATCATAATCCCTGTATTGTGATGCATATTGTATTGCCAATTTTTTGCCAGTACATAATTATAGAACATATGACTACATCTCACATCAGTAGTAAAGCTTTAATGGCTCAATGATTTAGTCCAACAGCAGTTTTATTAATCCCAGACTGTACCATTGTTAACTCCAAAATTAGCATTTAGCATAAAAAAATAAATATACATAAATAAATATATATAAAAAAATTATAAAATAATAAATTTTATCCACCGAGAAGAGTAGAACACTTTAATGGTAGAAAATAAAAAGGAAAAGAAGTAAATAATACACTGCTAAGGCACTTTTAGCTTTAGATACCACCAGAGTTTCTCAGGCCTGGTCCTGGAGGAAGCCTGTCGTGCACATTGTAGTGGATTCTCCACTTTAAAACCCGCCCCTGCACCTCTGAAAGGACCTGCTAATGAGCTGATTGGTGGAATCAGGTGTTGTGTTTGCATGGAAACCTCTAAAATATCCAGGGCAGGGGGCGCCAGGACCAGGGCTGAGAAGCACAGTGCTAAAATCCTCACTGCACGAAAAAACCTGCACAAATTTGGAAACTGCTTCATTCAGGGCTGCTAAAAGCAAATACAGGGCATGCATGTTTTCGCAGGGAAACCTTATTTCAAGTATGCAACGTTTATCTTGGGCTTGCTTTCCACAGACCAACCAGGGAGATTATTCAAACTCTCCAACAACACAGAGAAGCTCAGAGTCTCTCAGGAGTAGAAAGACAAACAAAGATCCCAGTGGCTCTGCTCACAGAGCTTCTTTACACAAGCTCTAGGAAAATAAGCTCAGAGTGGCTTGACCCATGTCACTGCAGGAAGTAGTGCCTGATCCATTGCATAAAAGAGCTGAGTATTGGAACAGATCTGCTGCAATATAACAATAGAAACGTCTTTACAGAAATAGTGTGAAAATGATTTAAATGGAAGAATGGAAGAGTTTGTAAGTAAATTATGCATTTTAACGACTTCTGGTAGTATGTCCAAACTGTAGTGATGCATACTGCTGTTTTAAGACCTACTGAACATTAAACAGTAATAAACAACTATAACATACATGGGCTACTTTACGACCTTCACACAAAGTTTGAATGTGCCATATGGCCACACAGAAAGAACCACAACAGCTCATGCCTACTGGAGTTTCTGATACAGAACACTGTTCCAAATAGGGGTGTGCCATATCGTAACATACGCATTAATATCGCAAAAAAATTTCAATATCACAAAATATTATAGCCTGAAATATTGTGCCATATCACCCACCCCTAATTATCCCATCAGGGTACGACTTTTTTGCTGTTTTTAGCAAAATATATATTTTTTTCATTTCCCATTATATATCTACTACTATATATGTCCAGTATCATTCATTTTATTTCAGTGCTGGATATATGAAGATATTTGGAGTGCATTATTGGTATCATGACATTCTGGATCATTGACTTCTGTTACCAATCTTATAAAATTCTTATTTTTAATATCTCAGTAAAGGGGTGTGCCATATCATATTGTATGCAATAATAAAATACAATTTATTTTGTTGCAGAAGTGTATTCTTGATTTATTTTTTTATTCCAGTGTCTTGACATATCACCAAGAGTATCGTGTATCGTTATTGCGAAAATACCATGAAATATCGTGATATTATTCACCCACCACTAGTTCCAAAGAACATCATTAGGAAACCGACTGCTAAACAACTAGAAATTAAAAATAAGCGTTTGTTTGGGAAATGTAAAACAATATTTGTCTATGGTCTGCTTTGTTTGTTAAAGGAGCATTAAGTGGAAACTGGTATTCAACATTTTTTTGGGCTCCACTACACTACTTTGAGCCATGTTTAAAGGACACACATTCCTGGACAAGCTGAGAAATAAAGAAGCATCTAAAGGATCCTGTGAACTAAGACAGTAGAGTAATATTACCGTTACTCAATTCTCACAAGCAGTGTCCTTGTCTGCTTCAACAAAGTTACACAGAGCAGTCAACAGCATACCAAACCTAAAGTAGCAAACACGGAGATGCTATTTCCATTAATACAGTTCAATCGAGTATCACATATTTTGAGGTAAAGAAATTTATGCAATGCTGATTTAAGAAGCCAAAGCTTATAGATAACGGTTTCATTCAAATGCTGAAAGAATATTTTAAACCTTAAATGTTAAATTAACTCCAGCGGCAGGCAAAAAACATTCTTTAAAGCATGATCAATGATAAAATAAAATGTACAAACAAATGTTTTGTGCCTACAGCCATTCAATTTAAGCAAAAGTTATAGCTCCACTATGTAGGATTAAGATTTTGTGCTCGTGGGCTCCCCCTACAGTTGCAGAGTGTAATAAATGTATACAGCACTGTCGTAAAACGTTTTACAAGCCTTTTAACTCTCTTATTAACATTTTACAAAACAGAAATATACACTGAATTACTAAGAGGAGCCTGGCACAGACACGAAAGAACCGCTATTCCTCCTATTACACCTCAATACAGTGCTGCAGTAAGTTTCAAGCTGTAATTTTACTTCTTTAAAAAGTTAAATAATCAAGGAAATCCCACCTAGTGTGCTTTAAAGTAGAACACGTATAGAACACAACTAAAGGGGGGGGGTGGGGGGGGGACTGTCACCAACAACAGGCATTGCTTTTTGGGAAATCCCATTGGGCAGCATAAAAACTCTTAGAGAAACCATGATGTGGCAACAGTTACACAGCAATTTCATGGCTGGGTTTGAGGTGAAAGGTGGGCTTTCATTGATTTCTTCCAAGTCTGTCCATCACACAGCAGAGAGCAGCTGTGCCTCCACTGAACAACGCCACGGTGTGAGCCGGAGACCGCTGCAAGTCTTTATTCAACATGAAAAAAAGACGGTAACCCAGCACTCCCTCACACTCGCTAACACGCACACAAAAGCATACAGAGGCAGAAAGCTTGGGGTGAATCACTCTGTCGACACCTCTGGCCTCTGAGAGACGTATTAGCATAACAAAAGCAGAATGTCACACGCTGTTAAAGGAGAGCACGATGGAAAGGGGGGGTTGGACAGAAAGAGAGAAACACAGGGACTGAAAGAGACGCTGAGGCTGGCCAGCCAGCAGACACTCGAGTGTAGTGCAAAGCTGAATTCCTCAGGCTTCCAAGGCAGAGGAGGATCAAAGCTGTTTATACTTGCGATGGGTTTTAAAAGACATCCGTTTATCTGCCTCTCCTGCACTTTACCATCAGCCACTTTACAACAGGAGGCTGTACACAAGGAAATGTGCATTTCTAATCCTGAGCCCAGAGCTGTCAGTATGAAGTTTTGCACCTGGAGGAGCAAAGCTCACATTGACACTCGTAAAAGAAAGGTTCCTAATCAGTTCCTGGAAAAAAAAGAACTTCAAAATTACTTGGATGTTGGAATTTCCAAGTACGTAACTCCTGTATAACGCTGTACAACGGTTTACAATCTGACTGGTAAAATTCATACATAAGGCACACCGGATTAAAAGGTGCACTGGAAAATTAAAGGATTTGCCTTATAGTGCAAAAACTACGGTACAAGGCATACAGCATTAGTTTAGAACCTACATTATGTTTTTCAGACTTAAAAAAAAAGCTCCTTAATATACAGATCTTCTGAGGCACTGCTCCAAACGAGTACTTCCTGTCACCTTTATTTTTAAAAGGGAATAAGACGGCTCAATTGAGCACATATGGCGTTTTGCTTAAGCAGATAAGATGGGTAGCTACGGAATTCTGGAGGACCGCTCGAGTCAGCACTGCCTAACACACAGCCCATCATATATCTTACACAGAACAATCTGTTTCACAGATGCCCATCTGAGCCAATTCCAACCATTTTCTGGCATATAAAAAGATGCCTGGAATAGCTAAAAAAATACAGGATGTCTATACAAATTCTTCTCAATTTAGACATATTACACAGATTGCAGTTAATGCCAAGAACACAGCAGGGTTAACAGGGCATGATTTGTATACTCTACAGCCAGTGTCACCAGCCTTCATCAGATTTTTTTTTAAATACTCCAGACATACCTCAGAAAGGCCCCTTTCCCTGGCTCTTTTTTTCCCTTATTATCCAGGGCTCGCAATAATGACACGGAAAATGTGCCCTTTAAATTCCACTCAGATGGCGTCATGTTATTTTAGCCCTCATTGAAACACGAGGGCTATTAATGGCCAGGTTATTTTATCTGCGTGGAGCCATTTTCAAGCAGTAAATCAACCCAAGAGCTCCACAGTAGGACCCCAAAACATTTCCCACTCAATCTCTACAAGAAAAAGCAGGAGAAATGCATATCTCCAGATGTTTCTGACTCCTAATAAAAGCTGCTTTCCTTTCGTTAAAGAAACTCTTTGAGTGCAGAGCTAACACACAGAATGAAAGAATGCAAGAATGCCAGTGGTCTTAAGTTCTTCACATCACCATAAGTGTGGAATGACCAAACTACTTACAAATCTATTTACAATGATTGCTTACAGAAGAAAATTCCCTTAACTCAAATGTGGGGGAATGAGCTGAGTCCTCCACTACTGTAACTGTAGCATAAGACAGGCCAGACAATAGTGGACCCTGAGGGCGCTGACTAAAATTAGCTTCCCCTCCACCATCCCCCTCTCAACAGGCACTTTAAGATTCCTCAAATACACGCATGCACTTCCGCTGGCAGCTGATGGGCTAATATAGTAAGAGAGAGAGAGAGTTCACTCTCCATTTGGCTGAACCATGCACACGGCAGCAGTAGTCATTTAACCTGAGAAAACCTGCAGATCTCCAACAACCATTCTGTAAATCAAATCATTTTCTGATGAAGGGTGTTGGTTAAAATGGGGATTAAACATTATGTCCACTGTTCTTGAGGTAAATCTCCAATATTGTCCTTTAATTGCTATATTTAGGATTCTTGACCCTTTACTTATATACAACTCTACACAAGTGGACATTATAGCTTTCACTTCCTTACTAGCGAGACGTTCCTTATTGTTGCACTGAAAGTCTGCTAAATATCCTTCCACTTCCTGATGGCTTAAGGACCTTGTGTATTTTTTAAATCTTGAGAAAATTAAATACACACTGAGAGGATGCACAAACATTTTTTCACACTAGTTGAGAGGTCTTACCCAATTAAATGTGTGCTTGTTTTTATATATACAGCTCTGGGAAAAAAATAGTTTCTTTGATTTTACAAAACTGGAATATAATGAAGATGAAGATGGATGATCACAAGCCATCAAACCGAGCTGAACTGCTTGAATTATTGCATCAGGAGTGGCATAAAGTTATCCAAAAGCAGTGTGTAAGACTGGTGGAAGAGAACATGCCAAGATGCATGAAAACTGTGATGGAAACCAGGGTTATTCCACCAAATATTGATTTCTGAACTCTTAAAACTTGAATATAATGAATATAAACTTGTTTTCTTTGCATTGTTTGAGGTCTGGAGGCTTTGAATCTTTTTTGTTATTTCAGCCATGTCCTGCAAATACATGCTCTGAAATACAATATTTTTATTTGGAATTTGGGAGAAATGTTGTCTGAAGTTTATAGAATAAAACAACAATGTTCATTTTACTCAAACATATACCTATAAATAGCAAAATCAGATAAATTGATTCAGAAACTGAAGTGGTCTCTTCAATTCTTTCCAGAGCTTTATATTACATAAATAACCAGTATTATGTGGGTCGATTGTGCTGTGCTAAAGGGGGCCGGGGGGGGGGGGGGGGGGGGGGGGGGTGTTGGCAAAGATTAACTAAAAACATATTTTACATTTTTCTACTTGTCCACTTCCACTAAGTATCGTTCCAAAGGTATGGTCAAATTATGTTTTTAAAACTTCTTTTTCCAATCAGATACTCCGGAATGCTTGAATGGCTACAGTTCGGTTTTGTTCATTAAGTTCTACTGAAAATATTATAATCAAAATAAACAGCAAATTACTTGATTACTTCTATGAATTAAAAACAAAACAAGCTAGAAAATAAGGAGCAACTTACAGTCTCTCAAGCGTAGATAAACCAGCAAAGGAGCCATTTAGTAGATCCTGGATTTTATTGTTGCTCAAAATCCTGCAAAGAAAAAAAATAAAAGCATTAATATATAATACAAGTTAACAAACATAATAATACAACAAACATAAATGCAGTAATTATACTATTATATGATTATACTAAAATGGTGAGTGTAAACAAGCTAGAATATCATATCTTTGTGACCTTTACTGATCCTTACTCAACAACCTACTCATGAGATTTTTTATCAGATTTTATGAGCTATTAGTTAATTGAGTATTTTGCTCTTTCCCTATTCACAGGAGAAATCTGGTATCATGTGACTGGAAATAACTGCCCAGCAACGTTCAGGCAAAAATGGCATCCAAACAAACAAACAAAAAAAATTACTTGACTGACTGATGATGAATAACTTCCCAATAATCTGATTTGAGTAACTTCAGAGATTAAATATAAAAACAGGCATAGTGGTGGTTAGATAAGTAAACATCTAAAAACATGACAATAAAAATATCTTATTTCTGAATACAGATTATATAATATAGTTAAATTATTGTCTAAAAAACACTAAAATGTGTTCAAATGTGTCAAGACCTAGATGCGAACAATCACGCTAGAAGGACCAAGCATTACACTAAAGTCCCAATCTACAAGTTCAACAACACACATATTGATTTCTTAACAATGTTAAGAATGTTGATTTCTTTTCAATGTTGATTTCTTAACAATGTTAAGAAATGCACTGCAGAACATAGTGGTTTGCACATTCACTCTTTCTCACACAGACAGGCTGTTGTTACAGGGTGCTGAAGGCTAACTTTATTGCAGGCTAGGGCAGTTCTGACAGCTCAGCCAGTGTCAATATTTCTCTCCACAAGAGTCTAGAGCAGCTCCTGTGCTGAGCAGAACACCAGACCTACACAGGAACTAGTCTACATAATGACATTGTATCACCTACCTTTTAAAAAAATAAAAGCAAACATTGTAGAGTTACACACTGCTTACACTTGTTACAAATGCAGATTTGCTTAGCTAATGGCTATTTGTATTGGAAAGCAGCACAGTCCTGGCCTGACACACACACACTTAATAGCCAGTTGGCTCTAAATGGATAGAAATAAATGTGGTATGATGTTGATGTAAAACAGTAAAAAATGTGGGGGAAAAAAGAAAATAAAATATTGGAAAAATATATAGTAATCAGTTTTCAGAGACTGCAGTTCAGTAACTATTCAATATAGAATCGAAGATGGCAACATCACACATTAGCAGTAGTAAAAACAGCATCATCATACAGTTTATTAGCACTTCTATCCATCTGAAATTTATTAAAATCAGTCACAGTCAGTGTTGACAAATAGAAGTTAGGACAGGACAGTTCTATGTTGTTTGGATATACAAAATAGCATTAAATGGGTTCTTACCAACTGATACTGCTAACAATGCTAACCTGAGACAATGCTTACAATGACAGTCTTGGACTAAACCAATTTTGCCCGGATTTTCTATAGAACACTGACAACTAACTGTTAAACCAGTTGTGAGAAACAGTAAAGCTTTTAGCTAGGTATTATTTGGAAATGTTTTAAAGTAGGGATGTCCCACATAGCGTAGCAGCTGGCGCCAGGAGTAATGGCGGGGCTCGGAGCTGAAAGCTAGTGATATTGGATGTAAACAGAGGTTTTTAATAAGCTTCTTGTGCACTTTTTAAAGTTACTAATGCCTGGTTTTAAATGTCAGGGCTCTCTGGTTTCTAGCAAGGAGGTGTGAAGCTACTTTGAGCCTGAATAACGATAGAAAAAGCGATTTATCAGGGCAAATTATGCCCCGTGTCACCCAGTCTGAAGGGTGTTCGTACAAACTGTTAAAATTTCTGGATCTCGGAACGTTGTGGGAGAACAGAGGTGTGCTATTCATCATGGTAAGTACTTTATCATGTTCAATTACACCAAAAATCCATTTTACACTGGACAACAATTGTGTGATTAATTTTAATTAAGATCGTAAATAATCTTTTTAAATGCTGGATGGAGAGAGAGCAAGAGAGCAAGAGAGCGAGAGAGAGAGAAAACGAGTGTATGTTAGAGAGAGAGAGAGAGAGGGTGAATGAGAAAGCCTTAGAGTCTTTAGCACAGTGAAGCTGTGTTCGCAGTTTGGAGGAAAATGAATCGGATACAAGTCAAGCCTCGATATGTAGCTAGCTAAATTAGCCCTTAAGGCTAATCAGTCATAAATCAGCAATGATAAAAGATTGGGGACATCCATACATCCATGCAAATTATCTGACGGGAACGCAGTCAACTCGGGTGGGATGTAATCCCAGGGCTGGGTGATGACTCATATAAACTTATGTCTTGATATGCATAAGAAAAATGGGGTACATAGAGCAGTGCTGTACAGTGTAGGTACTGTAGAGACACTACACTGGTTTGCCTAGCTAATTGTTATTTGCATTGGAAAATGGAAAAGTAGTACAGTCCTCTACAGTGGCTCTTAATGGCTAGAAATAAATTTGGTATGATGTTGATGTGAACGGTAAAAAAAAAAAAGTGGGGAAAAGAAAAACTATTGGAAAAAATGTAGTGATCAGTTTCAGAGACTGGATTTCAGTAGCTAATCAAGATAGACATGGTCTAGAGAGAAAAAAACACCATCCATCAAATCTGTATTTTCAAATCCAATAGGGGAAGAAAGCAGGCATGCTATTAAAACTGTAATAATCAAACACAAATAATTATGCTTCATAGTGAGCAGCTGTAGTTTGATTTACAAAGCCAGTTCCCAGGCAGGGAGTAAATAATTGCCAGAGAATAATTCTGATGACTGTCTGGATGAATATACACACAACCTTGTGACTCTCCCACTGTTGAAATAAATCTGTGAAAAAGGGCCAAGCAAGAGTCATGTGTACAACAATTTGCCTATTACTGTTCTTCTGCCTGCGCCTCTGAGAAGTAAACTACTGATGAAAGACTGGCTGAAATCTATAGCTGAAAAATACTAGGGAAATTGTTTATTCAATCATGATGGAGCACTGTAATTCTAGAGAACAGTGGGTTTGGACATGTAGTGGACTGTAGCGCCAACAAGTTCTATATAGCCTAACTTTATGCCTGTAAACAGAAGGCAGGACACGTTCTGGTGGATAGCAGTTAGAAAGCAAAAGTGGTGCAGAGCAGATGAAAACTGTTCTGTACAAATCAGACAGTGATTTAAAGCATCTATAGAAGCATTGTAATAACAATGGGAAATTAATGTGCTTTAATATGATGAAACTGAAGCAGCATTACATAGCATTTTACCATACAATAATGACTTCAAAACTGTTGTGGCACTGTTGCTAATCTGAACTCTCACGCTTCTATATTTCGCACTATATGGTGCACTTAAAATCCTTTAATTTTCCCAAATATAGTCAGTGCACCTTATAATCCGGTGTGCCTTATGTTGTAAGTAGCAGTAAAGCCACTCTGCTGAAGTAAAGCATTATAAAGAAGTTTCTGGTAAAGAGGGCAAGACAACACTTGCAAAAACGGAGTAATGCTGCGTAACCAAAGTCATATTCATGTAAAATCAGATGCTGCTTCTTTTTCCATGTCAGTCCACGCTTCTTTCACTTTCAGAGTCTGTTCTGTATATTTCAGCTTGTCCAGAAAAATGTGTCCTTGAGTTGTGACTCAAAGCAAGTGTTACCCTACCAAGAAGCAATGCAACAAAGTCTCCTGTTAGAGCTCTGTATCAGATCACTTATATTGAAGAAGTAAAGGTGAAGGAACCTGAAAATGTTTTATTTAGACAAGATTATTCATTTATTATCTAATACGTTTTGTTCATTGATCATCTTTTTCACGTTCACTACCAACAAGAGACCTTCTTGTGAGCAAGACGTGCCTTTGTACAGAGCAAATATGGTTTATACAAGAAGAAAATGATTGAACCTTTAAATATTAAAACAACTCTAAAAACTAAAAACTAGCAGTAATAAATGACTTTGACCCATAGTCTGTCTAACAGGTTCACTGCCATTGGGATGTTATGAAGTTAAAAGATGGCAAATAAGGCTTCATTAAAAAATACAGGTAAATAAAAGATGTTAACAAAATCATCTGCGATTGGTCAGAAAGTACGGAAATAAATAGACAAATGAAAAACATTGCAGATGTTTTGTTTGCAGTCCCCCTTCTAGGAAATCAGAATGAAACAATATTATGATGCATGAGCAAAACAACATATCATGCAGCTAAAATTTGTCATCTTACAGACTATAAAAGTTACAGGGGGTTTGTAGAACATGAGATGACACTACACCCCAGGATAATTAATGAGGTAGAATCTGCAATCGAACCTTCACACTTCTAGTGTCAGAATACAGTTAATCAAAACCCTTCCTTTCTCTTCTTCTAAAGAACCACTAAACTATCTACATAAACAAAGGAGCCCCTGCAGGAGGGCTTTTTTATGAAGTGTAGGGGAGGGATAACCTGATTTAGACCCTCTTCTTCTGTGGGCTCTCTAAAGACAAGACAGGAAGCTCAGATAATTAGCATGCAAATGAACGTTCACATTGGTGCCTGTGCGTCTCACGTGCCAGATAATGAGGATCTTCTCTGGGGTTCTAGCTCTAAAATCCTGATCTTCAAAAACAACCCAACAACCCAAGGGCCTTACTACAACCAAGAGAGCTCCAGGAACACAACCAAAATCAAGTCAAAAGTGTATCAGCTGCCAACTGGCTGCACATGGTAGAAATCTCAGCCCAAGTGTCTCCAGCCTCAGGGCCAAACACATGTTTAATTGCCTATTAGAGATTGACAGCTTAAGAGGCCTCCGGTGGGACAGGATACACAGTGTTCCAGCAGCGAAGTCGCAGATAAAACTCAGAAACCTTAAATAACTTTAAGAACGCTAAACTGGATGTTTACTGAGAGACTCTGAGGGAGACCCAAGAGAGGAAAACATCAGTCGCCAACAACTTCTTTCTGAGACATGATAGATAATGTATTCTGAGCTTATAGAGTGGCTTTATACAGTGAAACAGTCATGCTTGAACTTCAGTTGCTTGAATATTGTGGGAACTTGCAATGCAGAATATAAAGCCTGGCCTGTAACTGACTTAAATCTCAGTGGCAATTTTCTTAACTTTAGCATTGTTAGCAAGTATTTAATCTAAAATTCAAATGTTAGCAATCTACAGTGTTCTAAAAATAACAAATTGTTTTTTTAACAATTTGATAGTTTACACGTAAAGATTGGTGGCAGAGCAGTTCGTCATTACAAAGCAATGATGTACGTAGATCCCACTGTTTATCCTATTTGTATAAAAAGTAAACTAATGCACATAGTGTTTTTCATATTTAAAAAGTTTTTCCAAAATTGTACAATAAATAAATAAATAAATAAACAAACAAACCACCTTGCTTACAGTTAGGGCTGTCACAATAATTGTGACTAAAGCAGGTGAAGAAATACAAATATAATTCCCTAACTAATTATAATAAATGATTATTAAAATTTTTTGCTGTCTTTAAAAAGTGTTTAATTACTTTTTTATGCTGTTCTATTATCATTATGTCAGTGCTAAATAATATCGTTCACGTTATTCAGTAGACAACTTTTTTCAACTTGGTCAATTATGTCGACTAATCACTGCAGACCTACTACTAATCAAGCTTAAAACTTCAAATGTTTCATACTACTTTTTATTTTGAAATTGCTTCCAGCACCTTTGTCAGTTTTAAACAAATCAGTAATCAAGCAGCTAGTGAATGCAGTGATTGATAGCACATTCCTATCAGACAAATGCTCAACATGCCTTTGGCTAATAGCTTGTCAAAAAGCAGTGAATGGAGGTAAGAGGTAAAACCTAGGTCAGTGGCAGTTTCTGCTGTAACTCAAGCCTGCTGGCTAAAACAAGCTGGACTACTAATTACCATCATGAACAAAGCCAAGCAGCAAGCATGCTTGTAAAATACTACTCAGAAAGATTGGCCTCCCTACGACCACAGACCTACTGCTACTCCTAAAAGACAGACTCTCACTCACAGAAAGCAGAAAACAAACCTTGGCAAACACCGTAATCAGAGCCTTTGCCACCACTCTGTAACATAAACCACCACTTCCAGGTCTATCACAAAAAAATCTACAATGAGATCCAGCGAGAATCAGGCAGTATCAATGATCTGGTTTGGTGGTCCAGAAAAATGACACCCCAATATCAAATCCATACACAATATGTAATAGCTGGCAGGCTTGGAAGGTACGTTAGAACCATCACGTCTCACTATTGTTCTGCTGTGAAAATTGGCATACTGAAAGCCTTCGTGACCTGCAGGCCTAAATCTGTTCAGACTATTCTTTCACCTCGCAAAATGTCTACTCAGCTGTCTGCCAAGAAAATAAAGCACATATAGTCAGCTTTTGTTAAGTCAAAGCAGGATAAGCAATGGAGTCACACTGAAAATATGGAGGACCAAAAATGACATAGTATAAATATAAGTATAAGTATAAATAAATAATCGCACATATAAATGTAGAAATAAATAAATATATAAATAAATAAATGTTGAAATAAATGACTAAATATATAAATAAAAAAATACACACACATAATTGTATAGGTAAATAAATCAATTAATAAATACCTCTCTCATTTATTTATATTTATTATATTTCTTTATTTAATTATACATTTATATGTGCATTTATGTATTTATTTATTTCAACATTTATTTATTTATTTAGAAAAATGTGGAAATAAATCAATAAATAAATTTAGAAATGTGGAAATAAATTAATGAATAAATAAATAAATAAATAAATAAATGCACATATAAAAGAATAAATGAATACATAAATAAATAAATAAGAAATGTACTTATTCATTTATTTAAATACCTATACAATTATTTATGCATGTATTTATTTGCTTATTTATATATTTATTTATTTATTTAGATAGAGAACAATACTAGTAGTATGTCAAATACTACTTTCTCTTCTGCATCTCTCTATGCTTTACATTGATTGGTTTGTAGAATGTTGTCAATTCGGTGAGTTGCACTTCCAGGTGTAAATTTTGACCCCCAAATAGAGAGCATTCAGCCGAATGAGTGTAGATTACTCCGTTTTCTCTTATTTCTGTAAACTGGTAATCTACAGTTCCAGTAAATACAGTAAACACCAGCATAACTTATTACGCTCACTATACATGTGTACAATAGAAAAAAAAAGTCATATTTTATCACAACACCAAACCAAACCAAACTATGGTTCCGTTGATCCAGATCGAGGCAGCCTATGGCTCTAAAATAATATCATAATATTTCATGGTATATTTGCGATAACGATACTCTTGGCGATATGACAAAACATTTCATTAAAACAAATATTTCAAGAATACACTTCTTTAACAAAAATACAAGCATTTTATAAGATTTGTAACAGAAGTCAATGATCCAGAATGTCATGATACCAATAATGATGCACTCTAAATATCTAGGATTAAAGTAGAATAAATGATATTGGACAGATATAATCCATCTCTAGTAGAAATATTATGGAAAATGGGAACAGTATGATTTCCCCTTTCTTAAAAATAACAAAAAAGTAAAACTCTCATATGATAATTAGGGGTGGCTGATATTTTAGGGTATAATATTGTTCACGATATTCAAAAATACTGGCAAAATTATTGTGTACAATACAATAATTAATATGGCACACCCCTATGCAGCATAAATTTGCACTCCGACAGAATGCAAAGCTGTAGAAGGTTCACAAAACTTGGGATAAACTGAAAACAGACTGTACTAGAGTTGAGTGGAATATGAGGACACTGTACCTAGAAACTGTAATTGAATTTACCTTCTCACTTCTATCACTGTCAGGACACAATAAATCAAAAACCTTCCTTAAGGAACAGTTAAACTAATATATGTATGTATAAACAATGGCTTAAAAAGATATTATTTGTTATCAATTTTTGTCTTAATTATATTTATATAGACAAAAGTTTGAACCATCTAGAAAAGTGCATTCACACTGCAAACAAATCACAGCACACAAGGCAAAAATATATCTCTCACTACCAAAAAATGCAATACATGTTTTTGCATTCTTTTAAAAGACCTGCCAACACCAACACAAGAAAACACCTGTCTCTGAAAAAACTACTCTCCGCTCTTCAAAATGTGAAGACTAAAAGCTACTGTGGAGGTTTGCTCAATGCCCTAAAAGCAAACAGAACTACAAATCTCTTTGCCATCAGTGAAACCCAGGACCCAGAACAGCACCTGAGAGGTAAATGCAAACAGCAGCACCCATGAGCCATGCAGCTTTTCCTGCGCACCCCTTCCACAAACACTTCAAACAATCCCACCAAGTTCACCTCTTCATGTGACAGCAGCTAAAAAAAAATCAAACAAGCCAGTGAAGTCTGTAAAGTATTCTACCACCTGAAGCAACAACTTCATAGAGCAAACACACATCTGTCAGAAATAGCTGGAATCTTCAAAAGGGAAACAGTAGACTTGTCAGAAACACATCAGAACCTCTGATGTGTGACTTTTTCATATTTACATGAAAGTTTCTTATAAATCTTATTACAGATAAATGTCATTTGAGATACAAAGACAAGATACATGAGTGGAGAAGCCCAGCATTAACAAAATTGAATATTCGGTCACAAAGCATGATGCTCTCTCCACCATGCTTCACAGTTGGGATGTTTTTTTTTTTACCCATCATTGTGTATTTGGGCTTGCTCTGGTTTGAATCCATTAACACGTTCTTTACCCATTTGCTTGGTTACTTTCCACACAGGAACAAAATAAAAGCTCACCAAAATGCATCAGAACAAGTCATGTAAGAACATTCTCACTGTTTATTGCTCAAACCTGTCTGTGGAGAGAAAGTAAATACAGGAAGAAGATTCTGTGTTCTGGACTATTGCATATTTCTGTGCAGTTTACCATGGTCTGTTTTTTCTAGTGCAGAACAGACGCAAGAGATTTATCACTGAGTAGAAGTGTGAAATATTTCTCACAGACATCACCCTAAGAAACTAATCCTGTCCTGATAGGTCTTTAGAAGGAGTCTTCCTGTGTTGGGATTAATAGACAACTGTCTATTCACAGAATCCTGCAGGAAGAGTTACCTTTCAGTCATTGCAGTCTGCTTAAGAGCTTAATTGAAAAGAAAAACTGATTCTTTGTAAATGGATAGATTAATGACCTTGGGATAGGAAGTTACAATAGGTTCTAAATAAGTTAAAGCGTATTCACGCTTAAACATCTTGTTTACAAAATTACATGCAAATCTGGGGACCGGATGGACTAATTTGAGAACAAGTACCTCAAAAACAAACACATCACTTTTAATTTTTTTTAATTTAATTTTTACACTTTTAAATTTATTATTTTATTTTATTGTATTTATATGTATCGTTATATCTTATCTTTTTGTAACTTTGTGTACTATACATACCTGCTGCTGGATGCCTAGAATTTCCCCTGAATGAATGAATGAAGAACCCATTTATAGTTCCATTTGGCACCTTTACTTTTAAGAATGCACTCAAGGTTTACCCTGCGTTCACACTGCCAGGTGGCAGAGCAACAAGTGACCCTTCCTTTTCTATGTGGAAGGAGCAATTCGTAACTGCAATTTGGTGACAAGCGGAAAGCGACACAACAAAGCGACAAATAGACTTGAGATTTTCTCTACTTTGTGCAAATGAATTATAACGTGCTTAATCAACATTTTAAACTAGTTGTCCTAAGAAATTTGTTGGACCAAATTGAAACACAGGAGTCTGAGGTCCCCACTTTCCCCTACCTTCTGCCCTGTGAACATCTGACTCTTACGGCACTTCATTCATAGCAGTGAGGTTCTGAACATGACAGAGAGGCTCACAGCCGCAAATTCTAATTTTCATGTTTTATTTGATGTTTTTGTACAACTACAGCAACAAAGAATCGCTTTAAAGGTGGCTTGCTATCTTAAGCCAGCTTTGGAGCAGCTGTGAATACACCCACAAACAGACCTGGAGCAACGTGAGAGACATGTCACCTCTGAGTGTGAATGCAGGGTTAGACTTTCTTGAAAATGTATTACGTTTGCATGATCCAAGCTGAGCCTGTTTCACCATAAACCACAATATTTGCCTACGTCCAGTCTGCAGGCAGATTGGATTTGTTTCTCAAATCAGAGCTGTTGAGATGATTACCCTCACTGTTCTTTGCAAGTGATAAGACTGGATTTGCATGTCCGGACTTCACAGATTTATTTGCATGTGTTGTTGGGGTAACAATGTAGCAGTCAGACATCTGATTTGAGGCATATGAGATATGAGTGTCCTGAGATACAATGAGATGAGATGTAATTGCATATAAAACCACCTCCAAATGTGCTCCAGATTTAATGTTTGTGTTTTTTCTGTCCAGACTATCAAAAGTCAATCTGGAAACAATCTACATATAAAACAAAATAAGAACAAAACAATGGCCTTAAATGGAACTCTCAAACAAAGGCTACTCTTCCTACCATAAGGAAGGGAGGAACTCTTGTCCTCCACAATGTTTTGCTTTGGGCTCCAGGTGTACCTCAGGTAGAGAGAAATAGCCAGGTGCTCTAGATGAATGATTATGTTCACTCAACACACAGCCTTCTAAAGAAACACAAGAGCCACAGCTGTGTGTACACACACACACACACACACACACACACTCCACCATTCTCAGCTCTTTCTTCTGACGCACAAAAAAGGTACATCTTCTAAAAGAGCGAAAGAAAGGGGGAAAAAAGAAACCAAATAATACATCTGCAAAATACATGGAAAATTAATCTTAAGTACAGCACAACTTAAGCCAGAATCCAATAAAAGTACACAATGCCTGCTGCTCTGTGTGGCTTCCACTCACGGTCCAAACTGAAACCCAGAACACCACTTCATTACACATCAACAATGGTCTGCCTGGCTGCTTGTAATTTTAGGCAATGCTGAAATCTCAAGGCTCCAAAAGAAGTATAAAATATGAGAACAGCTACACTTCTGCGAAAACGCAAAACACCACCATAAATAACACCTACAGCAGTACTCAACTGCTTTCTGCAACAGTACTCAAAACACAATACAATTCAGTGAGTAAAAAACTCATTCCTTTCAAGTTGGAAGTATAAACAGGACATTTTACCCCGCTCCCATAATTACATTCAATTATACATCTCCAGTGAGAAACCTGAAAATTACCTTGCCTGTGGCAATTTCAACACGAACAAGTGTTCATCTCCAGAGTTAATTGCTCTTCCAAGTTAACTGCAGAGGATGACAGCACAGACCTGATGACCTCACAGATTCTGAATGCGTGTGTAAGTGTGTGTGTAAGCTGGAACTCAGACTAGGCCAGAGGAAATGACTGATTGTACGGTTTACAGGAGGCCCAGCAGGACTGCAGATATCAACTATCTACCATCTACTCCACCATGACTCAAAACTACTCTGCAAAGTGAGAGGCCAGAGAGGCCCAAGTAAATATTTGAGAAGTTGAGAATATCTGAGAACCTACATAAAAACACCCTTGACCTTTTTATATACACATAAGAAACCAAAATGTGCGTAGACATGCTGGCAGACAAGACTAGCATTATCCTGATTTTATGCACTTATGCACAGAATTATTGTTTGGGCAGATCCGTTTTGGCTGATTCACATGATTCATGCTCATGAGGCCACTGAAACACCACAAGTCAAATGGGAGTTTGAATGAACCAGTGGAATGTGCAAACATCCCATAGAGAGGCCAAGAATTTGACATTGTCTGAAGTTGAACTATCTATCTTATTTAAAGCGGGGGGAAATGTTAGTTGTTCACAGATTATTTATCTAGCCAAACAAAATAATCATCTAAAACGATGGAGCACAGTTTCATAACAAAATGAGTTGTTAGCAAACTGTTCTTAAAAGGCATTCTGTAGGAAATAAAACCGACAGAGTGAAATTGCTACAGCAGTTCGATTTCAAAACACCACAGAGAATGGTCTGCCCTGCCCACACCTCCCTAGACACAAAGCTCACTCAGGTTGCCAAGTCAAGGAGGCTAAATCTAACCAATCCAGCGTAAGAGGAGTTCAGTAACTTCTACCATGGCAAGTAACATACTAAGAGTCATACTCTCAAAGTTAATCAGCTAATTAATTAGTTTGGAGTGTTTTTATTGTTTGCACATTATAAACCGATTACACAGAAACACCAAACACTTTTTTTCACAACAAAAACGGCTCACATTGCATTTATTCATACTAAAGACCACAACTAGCCATTTTAAAGTGAATTTAAAACGATGGAATGAGACCTTGAACCTTTAAACACATTTAACTCATCTCATTACAAAGGCCATCATTAAAAGCCCAATTTGCATTGGTAAAACAACACACAGGATACAAATTCTGAAAGTGTGATGTGATCTTTCCTGAAGCAATAATAATAAAGAAGGCATGCTGACATATTTTTATGTCTTTTTTTAAACAAGCAGCTTAAACAAATAAGGTCACTGGTGGAAAATTGAGAAGAATTCCATCCAAATACTTTCCCCATCTGCTGACCTGAGCGGTGGTTAGGTGGTATTTTGGCCCATTCCTCTGTACAACACTGTTTCAGTTCATGTAGCCAATATGTTTGGGAAGCCTCGCCTGAATGGTTCGTTTCACATCATGCCACAGTATCTGGAGCTGGACTGAGGTCAAGGCTATGACTGGTGAACAGGGAATTTCTTCTGTTTCCGTCACACTGTCACTGATTTTCAAGGTTTTACTTTATTGTGTCATGTTGCACAAAATTACTTTAATTTAAGAGTTTTAGACTGAAGGCTGAAGCAACTGAAATTAAGCCAAAACATTTTGCTGTAGAATTCCCTGAAAAAGAAAACTGAGGAGACATGGGAAAATATTTTGATTTTACAATATATATTATCATATTTCTTCAATATGTGGCTTTAAATATCAATACGTTTATTAAAACTTAGTTGCTCTAAACTCCCCAGGACTCTCCCCACAATTTTACTTAAAGTTACTCCATATGGTGGCACTAATCAAATGATTAAGGTAAATCTGCAGAAAAGAATTGCCAAATTCTGTGACACTGACACCAATATCTTAGGGCTGCAGTGATTAGCTGATATAAATCAACAATGTCAATTATAAAAACCTTTCAACTCAAATTGTCAAAAACCATCAAAACACAACAGATTAAATATTTAATCACTAAATAGAAGCACTTTCAACATTTAAAGACCAATATTCTTGATATTTGAAGACTACTTCAATCTGACGTTTAGCTGTTTATATAGTTTTGAAGCGATAGAGAAAGCTGGAAACAGGAACTGTACCCACAGCAAGCAGAGATGGAGGACATAATAAAAATAATCGTTGACTAATCGACTAGTCAGAAAAATAAGACACATAAGTTGACTACCAAAATAACCATGAGTTGCAATCCTTCAATAAATACATATTTGCTGGTATTTACTTACTGATTAGTATTTATCTTTAATGTAAAATAATAAGTAACACAGACACTATATGAAGTAGAGAATTGTCTTGCGTATTGAGATTTGCAATATCTTCATTATAATGGCAATGAATAGTGATAATATTGTATCCAGCTCCATAATATTGTAATATTGTGTAATATTGTATTGAGATGCCCCGTGATTCCCACCCCTAATACTGAGGTCTTCTATCGTCCCTTGACTGTGCCATCATACACTGGAAGTAAAGTATGTTTTTTTACTTCTCTATTCATAGGGCAGACCAAATCAGACCCCTTACCTTAACTGCCTGCAACACCTGAATTCAATTATCCTCTATTTAAGAGATTATCCTCACAGTGGCTGACACACTTTTTTCCATCATAGACCTTCACTGTCTAAATTATTTAATTATTAAAAGACGTGGCTCTGTAGACAACTGCGTGTTGTTTAAAAAAAGCTATTATAAATCATGAGTCAGATGTAGATCAGATTAAATTTTACAGCCATTCATACAGAAGCCTAGATATTCACAAACTTTCCCCTCGGTGTATCATGTTTGAGCCCTCCTGTTTAGCTGACCACACAGGAAAGGAAGTGAGCTGATAATTCCCTGAAGCTACACTAAAGAAACAAGCACGTGACTGGGTAGACTCAACAACCCAACAGATGCAGAACTGATAAAAAGCGAGTAAACAAAACCAGGTAAACAAATACATAGTTACCCTTATTCTGGCAGTTGGCCAGTGTTCCTTTGTTACTGACAACATCCACAATAACACTGTAATTCAAAAGAAGTCAAAAGCATTTTTATATTTGTCTATTCGTCGTTATATTTTAACTTAAGTCACAACTTCCATAGTCAAATTATGATGAAGTAAAACTGAGATTATGTGCACTGAGGTAATTGTTGTGTATTGTGATATAATATGTGTAGGAAGAGTCATTTAAAGACATAGGTAGAATATTTTAAAACAATGTAGCTAAACACAGTGTACAGCTCTGGAAAAAAAAATAAAGATAGATTTCACAAGCCATCAAACCAAGCTGAACTGCTTGAATTTTTGCCCCAGGAATGGCATAAAGTTATCCAAAAGCAGTGTGTAAGACTGGTGGAGGAGAACATGGCAAGATGCATGAAAATTGTGATTAAAAACCAGGGTTATTTCACCAAATATTGATTTCTGAACTCTTAAAACTCAAGCTATGAATATAAACTTGTTTTCTTTGCATTATTTGAGGTCTGAAAGCTCTGTATCTTTTTTTATTATTTCAGCCACTTCTCATTTTCTGCAAATAAATGCGCTTAATGACAATATTTTTATTTGGAAATTGGAAGAACTTTTTGAAAGCTTTTTTTTTTCCTCACCACCTGAGGAGCCCACTGAACTCCCACAGGTGGCTGCTGGCTGACTGTGTCACTCAAGCAGAGGCAGAGACACAGGGCAGAGAGGCAGTGGGAAATGGGGAGATGTTAGGTTAGCTACACGCGGTGGTCGTGTGGTGCCAGTGGTTTGTTTTTACTTACAGTGTGACTGTCCTGTTGGGAAAGGACTCCGGGGGCAGCACCTGAAGGAGCTCCATGTTGCTGCACACCACTTTCCTGTCCGCGGTGGCCACTGACGGCGAGCCTTTACCCGCGTTTCGGGATCGCTCATCGTAGGTTTTACAGTCAGATGATAGAGCAGAGTCTGCGCCTCCAAACAGCAACAGAACCAGGAGCAGCGGCCAGACACCGCAAACCGACATTTCTCGCTTCTCTTGGGCGATACAGACGGAGAGAAGCGGGGGCGGTCTTTAATTAGCAAGCTAACATGCTAATTAAATCTCTGGAGAAAGATAAACAAGCCCTGCTGGGTCCAAGTTAGCTAGTTAGCTAACGCTATAGGTTAGCTCTAACTAGCTTAGCTTCGCTAACCTATTAAGTTAAGATAACCTAGCAAACTAACTATTAACGCTACCTAGCTAACCTAGCGTTAAATAGACCCTGACAACAAAACTGTAACGTTAGATTACAAAACTAAAAGACAGGCTTTATATGCTTTATGTTATTTATATGCTTTATGTCATGTTAAAAGCCGTAGTATCCCCCCAAAAAACAAACAAAACAAAAAACAGCTGTTTGGGTTTGGAGTTAGCTTGCTTAGAAGCTAACTAACATGGCTTTGTGTGCTCCACATTAAGGCAGGGGCGAGGAGGTGGGAGATCCGCCGTCTCCTTTGTTTTCCTGGCGCCTCGGTTCCCGATCCCACAACACTGCATCGCTCCAGAGTTAACTAAGACTAAATCTTAAAACGCTAAAAAAAAAGTGTTTCTGAGAGAGAAAATACATCAAACAAACTGGAGTGTGCTGTGTTTTGTTGCCCCTCAGAGAAAAAAAAAACTAACCATGGATAATTAATGAATATTTAGAGCTGCTTCTCTCTCTCTCTCTGTTTTATTATTTAATCACGAAACTAATAAAAAAAGAGTTCTGGTTCACACCAACTAACCTAGCGTTATCTAACTAAATATCTATATTGTGTAGCTGAAGTAACGCTAACTACCAAGATTGTACTGCTATTGCCTTATTCCGCATTTTGCCGAATTACTACTAGCCCAGTTTAATAAAAAATGAATTTTTCTCCTTTTAAAGTATTTTGAATCAGCTTTCAAAAAGATTTTAATCTCTTTTTTTTAAAGTAGTTTGAATCTGTTTTTTAGTCCGAATTGCGTTTCAAATAGATTAGACTAAAAGAGGTTGAAAATGTTGAAACGATTCTAATCTTTTTTTTTAAGTATTTAAATCCGTTTGATAATATTTTAATCTATTTTAAAAGTAGTTAAAATCAGTTTAAGATCAATTTAATATTTTTAAAGGTTAGATAGAATTTTTTTTTATATATATATTTTAATTATTATTTTTTCTAAGTTACTCAAACCAAGAGAGAGAGACAGCTGGAGTCGAGCTAGGATAACGCACACAGACACACACACAGGGAAATCTGATCGCCGCTTCAGCCAAGAACAACTTTTCCCCCGCAGTCCTCTCTCCTCACACACACACAACTCCCAAACACTCTGAACACTATCTAACTAGCTTTAAAAAGAGTGTAAAGAGAAGGCCACCCGCGCTAAAACACACACTGTTAACCAGCTATCTATCGTTAGCTTCTCTAAAACTCCAGTTGGTAGTTAAAAAACGTATCCGCATGACCAGCGCCACGGTTCTCCCAAACCCCACCACCGCCGAGCACTCCACTCCTCCTGTCCGCAGTTCAGAGCTCCACATAAAATCCACAGGTGTTGGAAATGTACGGCGACCTCGTCCCCCGCTTTAAAACTCCAGATTTAGAGTAAAACCCTCTCCCTGCTGCTGCAGACCGTACTCTCTCAACTCCGTCCATTCACACTGAACTCCTCCTCCAGTCCGCCTGACTGAGCTCCAGCTCCATGTTCCAGCTCCTCTGCCTACGTCACCGCAGCTTCGCTCTCGCCTTCAGCAGAGGAAAATAGGAATAGCAATGAGATCTGTTCGATTCAGCCGACTGAACCGATTCTTTAGACATGTGAATGCATTAATAACTGTTCAATGAAAGAAAAGAAGACAAACTGAAAACTGAATTGCTCAAAAATGACTCGAATCACGTTTGCAAAATATTTCTAGAGTCTATAAGAAGACCAAAAGAAGACAAAAACTGCAAGACTGTCTTTTAAATTTTTATTTAAAAGTGATCTTCCTGCTTAACACATTTAAATGTTTTTGAAAACCGATTCAAACTACTCTTTAAATATTTAGGAAAAAGCTTAACTTTAGAGCTAAACTTACTTTTGAAAAAATAAAATAAAAGTGGTTTTAACTGCTTTTAAAATAGATTCAAATCTTAGAAACGGATGTTCACAACTTTTTTTTAAAAGGGCCAAATCTTAAAGAATGTATTTAAACTATTAAAAAAAAAAAGATTTTAAACTATTGATTTTTTTTCATCTTCTTTTAAATCTTTTTGAAACCGAATTTAGACTACTTTTTAGGATTCATGAATTACAAAATAAGATTCAAATCTTTTTGAAAACTGATTCAAATTATTTTCCCAAAAGATCAGAATCTTTAAAAAAAACTGATTTGAACGTATTTTCAAAAATGAAAACAGCATTTAACCTTAACAATAAATAGCCTCAAATGCAGTCAGTGGCATGGTTTGTGTAATACTGAAGGGCAGTTAACAGAAAGAGTTGGATGAATTGATGAACATGAGTTTGAAGTTCTTTTAGAGCTGGTGGGAGGAACGGACTAAATATACTGATTTAAGTGAAAATAGAAAATGACTGAATTAAAATAAATATACTAAACTCTAGCTGGTTTTAAGAGATCCTACTTATTATTTTGTATAGATTCAAATTCGGTGTGCTGAAAACACTCAGAACGAGCACCAACACAACAGCATATTGTAGATGTTTAAAGGGCGAGGCGGGGGCATACCTGTCAAGTTTTAGATTTAAAAATAAGGGATATTTTCCTCTGTCCGCTTAAAGCCGTCCCACCAGCCCAACGAAGGTTCAGTACCCCTTACATTTTAAGACAGGTTTACAAAAACATTTAAAATAACCACATGTGAACCACTTACACACTACAATTAGATTATCAGAATCTGAAATGTTGTGGACATTCCTACATATGTCATTCTTTTAATACAGCCAAATTAAAAATACTTTTCTAGATATTAAAAAAGTTAAGATTTCATGTCTTTTTTGCCATAAATGCACTCTTTTATATTATATATTTTTTTTATTTATTTAATAGATTTAAAATTAAACAAAGGGTGCACAAATTCTGCAAAATGACTGTTGGTGACCTAAAAATAGTATCATGAGCTTTTACTAAAAGGACATGGACCAGATATATTCCATCAGTAAAAATAGTCTTAAGGGGCCTACACAATTAATCATTTTTAATTAATACTTCTTTCTTTTGATCACTCAACCCCTGATCAGTTCAGTTCATTTCGGTCCTCTCCACATTTTCTAGTTAAACTGAGTCACAAGCTGTATTTTTTTATTTTAAAAGGTTTAATCTGTGTGTTTTATTTCGGAGAGGATTTTTTTTAAACAGCTATCAGAAAAATCTCATCACAATTTACATGATTAGCCTACCATTACCTTTCTTTTAGAAAAATCGCTGAATATCCAGATATGTTTTAACATCAGCAGCTCCGACTAGCTGCCTGAACTCACAGCGACGGGGGGCTTCCCCACACTGACCCTCTATTGCAAGCTGATTGGCTGTTTCTCCTGAAAGGCGGGACTTTCTCCTTGAACCGGCTCCATGATTGGTTAAGAGACACAGCGGGGTCAGTGCCCTGTCTCCTCAATAATATATATATTTTAATCTTAATATAATACGGGAAATTTACGGGAAAATACTAATACTGGAGGACGGCGGGAAAGAGGATTAAAATACGGTAGTTTCCCGGACAAAACGGGAGACTCAGGTATGGGCGGGGGGTGTTCAGACAAGTTCAGACTAGATTGCAGGAGTGAAGAAACGAAAATCTGAGAAGACTTTTCGTGCACGCGTAGACTAACACGTGCGGCAAACGCTGACCTTTTCCATTGTTTTGTTCATTATAAATACCGCTGATAACTACATTTAAAACAGATCCGCTGTCTGCATGAAAAGCGAGAAGCGCCTTTTCTCTGAGTGCGTCATGACGTAGGCAACGTCAGGCTGTACGTGCTGACGCGCTGCGCTGGATGTCCGTGTTGTGGTGTGCGGGTGAGCACTGAGCAGGGGAAGTTAGTAAAGCAGTAGGAGCTGTGCAGTATACAGCTTCGGAGCTCCAGAAATAATAGTAGAGCGGTTTGTAAGTGATAACTAACCCTTATACAAGGATGGCTGTTCTTAAACAGCTACCCGTGGACGCTTTCCCGCGGGATTTTGCGTGGGGAGCTGCAACAGCTGCTTATCAAATTGAAGGTATGATACAGCACAGCCCAGCCTGACCCATAGCACAGTCCCCACATAAATTAACTAGTTAACTAGCTTATAACTTCAGTTACATACACTCAGTTTAAAAACCCTCATACTCAACCCGTCTGTTTTACTGTTTTAGTGACATTTACAGCTTCAGGCTGCTAGTAAAAATGTTTTAATATAACTGCACATAAACAGATATAGCTAACTATATCCAGCAAAAAGGACAAATTAAGTATTTAACTAAAAAACACAACAGATTTGCTGTAAGAAACACAGCAGTCTTTGTTTTAGAGTGTCACCTTTTTTCTTATATAATTTGAGTCCCTGACAGCAAAGAACTTTGATTAAACGTTAATGTTTTAGCTCTATTACATTCTTTAAGGTTGATAATGAAAAAAAAAAACATAAAACAACATTTATTTAAAACTTATGTTAAAATTCTGACATTAAATCAACATCAATTTAAATGGTTTGAATGGTGCTTCCCACAAATAATATTATTAATATTAAAAATTAACATTAAAAGTCCTATTCTACACTGCAAGGATACTCTACGAGTGATAAGAATAGAATACAAGTGAGAAATACACATTTAATGTAGGTAAAATTGAATACAAACAATGCATCTAAAATCATGTGGAATCAATGTCAGGGATCAACGTTGTTTCAATGCATTAGTAAAGAAATATACATTTTGATTCAATGCTCTTTTGCTGCTTTTTGCTTGCTTTATCTAAGATGCCTTTATACTAGGGGTGGGAATCGATTACTATCTCACGATTCGATTCGATTCCGATTTTGGGGGCCACGATTCGATTCAAAATCGATTTTTGATTCAAAACGATTTGAATTATAAATATTTCTGCTTCTGGCTTATGAATCGTATTGAAAAAAAAACCCTCCATAATATACACTGGTCCTGGAGCAAGTAATGTGTTACAAAAACAATAAAATGTGCAGGAATGTGGGTCCTCAGTGACAGAGGAATCACTGGGATATCACAATGACGTTAATGAACAATAAATAAATAATAAATAACACTGCTTTATTACCAGGCTACTAGCGGTGGTGTGTAGGTGACGCTGCTGGGCTGATGTGATGATAGCAGTGGAGCGCTAAAGTTCAGGAGCAGCTGCTGATTAACTAGTTAATTTAAGGTGGTTGTATTTCTTCAGAAAGGGGGCAGGAGGTGGAGAAATTAATTCATATTGTCCATTCCTTAATTCCTCTGTGATGAGGAGCTGAAATTAGCTCTGATTAGCTTATTGTTATTTTTCCGTTCCGCCTTAAATGCTGCAGCCCGCTGCCACCTGTAGCGTTATTTAAGGTGGAACTGGAAAGTTAGCTAGTTAGCTAGCTAACAGTTACTGAAACTAACTACTAGCGATCTTTTTTATGCTTGTTATGAAGCATTCTGCCATAAAACATTGAAACTACACGTTAATCTAAGGTAATATAGTGCTTGTTCTGCCATCTTACCGGTGATTCTCAAACACCTACGCTCTGTGTGTGTCTGGAAGATCTCCAAAGGGACAAGCGCTATCCTCAGGGTTGCCAGGTCCAACAAAAATACCCAGCCCAAAATCAGTCTAAAACCCGCCCCTCAGAATCGATTTTGGGACATTTTAAATCGATTCTGAATCGTAGTAAATGAGAATCAAGATTCTTATGTGAATCGATTTTTTGGCACACCTCTACTTTATACTGTATTCAAATTTCACTTAATGAATGGACTGATTTAAAAAAACATTTTACACTGACTTCCGTTGAAAGTTTGAATTTTCATAACCTTCCATTACCAAGTTTCTGTTTTGGAGAGTACATATTTTTGCATTATATATACATTGTCAGTAATATTTTATGCAAGACTAGAATTTGGTATTGTGCTTAATTCTCAGTTATTTTTCAGAGATTAGCAGCCATGAGAGCATCAGACTACATTATAATGTGATTTATGTAAGTGTGAGTATTATAACAGTGAAAATGTGACAGCAGTGGAAAACAGCACATATCGTATACACTGTAGTGTACTTTATCACAATTCAGTCAGCAGTAGCTAAGTACTTTAGCTATATAGTGATTTAACAAAACATAGATTAGTAATAACTCTAAACCTACCACTTTGAAAAAGGAAATAAAGGTACAAATTAGATTCCTCCTTCTGTTTTTGAGCAAATTATTATTCTGAATTTATCTCTGGTCTTGCTGCAGGGGGCTGGGACATGGATGGGAAAGGCCCCAGTATATGGGACACATTCTGCCATGCTAAAGGCAGAGTGTTTAAGGATCAGACAGGAGACGTTGCCTGCAACAGCTACCAGCTTTGGGAAGAGGACCTGAAGTGTATCCAGCAGTTAGGCCTCACCCACTACCGCCTGTCCTTTTCTTGGTCCCGGCTTCTTCCTGATGGAACCACAAATTATGTCAATCCCAAAGGTATTTTACTTATTTGTGTTAAAAATATGCAACAAAATAAAATATTTATCAAGCATGATATGTTTAATAGTTCATTATAGAGTAAGTGACTGATTAGATGCAAATCATATATATGTATTTTATGTAATGTATTTTGTTTACTGTCCAAATCAGCCTATTATCCTACAGTGAGGTTTTGTGTAGCTACAATACCAGTCAAAAATTTTAGAACTTTTTTTTTACTTGTCCAATAGCAGTGCTGTATGGCCCAGACAAGCAGTTTTTTTATTTTCTCATCTTATCAATCACTTTATCATTGCACAACTAAATCTATTAGAGTCCACCAAAATTTCTCTTCACTGCTGAAAGACCTCCAATGTCAAATGTTAACTGAGCTAAAGGCGGTTTCATGTTGGTCAGTCAGATTTCTTCTTGTACCAGTTTTTTTCCAGTTTCCCAGTGTCTTTTGAATGTATAGGAAACGGTGCTCAACACATTCTGGCTTCATCTGTAATTTCACTAAAGAAAAGACTTTTAATAGTTTTAGTACTTTTAATAGTTACAGAGTTATCTGAGTTTCTGTGTCTTTTTCTAGTTATGATGAAAGTTGAATGTGCTGTGTGTGTAAGTGTGTAAATGCTGCACTAGAGAGTGCAGTAACACAATCTGTTCCAATACTGCTTTACTATAGACAAAAGCTCTGATATGTTGATATTGATATGTTTAAAATCCATTTCCAAAGCTCAGTTTATATCTATTTATATCTATTTTAAACAATATATGATTTTTTTACAATGTCCTTTTACAATATACAGTTATTTTCCAATTTTAGCTCATTTGTTTTCTTTAAAGGCCCTGGCAGTTTATTGCAAAATTTTGTTCACTAGATTTGTTTCTGATTATTGACAGAGCTGGGGGGGGGGGGGGTCTAAAACATTTGACTTGTAGTGTATTTATTTTAAATTTTAACTGATGCTCCAGTAATGATCGACTGTAGACTGTGTATGGTTTATTTATATATATATATATCTGTTACTGGAAATGATTTATTTTCAGGATACCCCATCTTGAAATAATTAATGAAGTATATCCTCCTTTAATCTCCAGGTGTAACATACTATAACAAAGTGATTAATGACCTAATTGCTAATGCTGTTATGCCCATGATCACACTGAACCACTTTGACCTACCTCAGGCCCTGGAGAATCGTGGTGGATGGAAGTCTCCAGAGATTGTGGAATTTTTCGACTCGTACGCCAAGTTTTGCTTTGAGACCTTTGGGGACAGGGTGAAGCTTTGGATTACAGTAAATGAGCCTTATGTGTGTGCTAAACTTGGGTATGAGGACGGCCTTCATGCCCCAGGCCTTAAAGAGTCAGGAACCTCTGTCTACTTAGTAGGTCACAACATGCTGCGTGCCCACACTAGAGCATGGCATAGCTATGATACCCATTTCAGACACCTCCAAGGAGGGAAAGTATCCATAGGTCTTAATAGTGACTGGGCTGAGCCACTGGATCCAGACTGTCCTGAAGATGTAGCAGCCACACAACGATATATGGACTTCATTCTGGGTTGGTTTGCCTGCCCTGTGTTCTGCACAGGGGACTATCCAGAGTCCATGAAGTCCAGGATCCAGGCCAAGAGCCTACAATTTGGGTTCTCAGAGGGCCCACGGTTGCCAGAGTTTTCTGAGAATGAGCTCAGTCCTCTAGGCACAGCAGATTTCTTTGCACTGAACTACTACACTTCCCGTAAAGTGAAGGACACAAGTTCTCATCCCAGTGAGCTCAGTTTCACAGGGGACCAGGGAGCAGAGGGTGTAACCGATCCATCATGGCCTGTGTGTGGGGTGTCCTGGCTTGCTGTAGTGCCTGAAGGACTGCACAAATTGCTAAATTACATAAAGGTACCTTTATCTCATGTTTTCATTTGTCCAAAATAATTTCAGCTGTTTAAAAAATTAGAAATTACCTAACCATCATCTTACTACTCTGCATTTGTTTCTCAGGAGACTTGCAACAATCCTGCCATCTACATCACTGAAAACGGTTTCTCTCAGATTGGACCTGTTGAACTTGAAGACACTGACCGCTGCCAGTTTTATCAAAACACTCTTCAGGAAGTATCCAAAGGTTAGCATTCAGTACAGTACTTTTAAATTGTTACTGTCATGCAGAAACCTTCAAAATAAGGACATAAGGAGTTTTTATTGTCATTGTACCTTTACAGATTACAACGAAATTAATAATATGGGCACTATATAAGAAAGAAAATAAAAAATCCTAGCTTTTAGTGGACATCAATGTAAATACAGCTCTGGGAAAGAATTAAGAGACTACTACAATTTCTGAATCACTTCTCTGATTTTGCTATTTATAGGTATATGTTTGAGTAAAATGAACAATTTTGTTTTATTCTATAAACTACGAACAACATTTCTCCCAAATTTTAAATAAAAATAGTATCATTTAAAGAATTAAGTTGCAGACAATGAAAAATGGCTGATATCAAAAAAGATGCAGAGCTTTCAGACCTCAAATAATGCAAAGAAAACAAGTTCATATTCATAATTTTTAGAGCTCAGAAATCAATATTTGGTGGAATGACCCTGGTTTTTAATCATAGTTTTCGTGCATTTCTTGGCATGTTCTCCTCCACCAGTCTTACACACTGCTTTTGAATAACTTTATGCCACTCCGTGTGCAAACATTAAAGCAGTTCAGCTTGGTTTGGTTGTGATCATCCATCTTCCTCTTGATTATATTCTAGAGGTTTTCAATTTGGTAAAATTTAAGAAACTCATTAATTATAAGTGGTCTCTTTTTTTCCAGAGCTGTAGATTTTCACTTTTCTTTTACTTTTTTATTCTGATTCAAAACATATGGCCTTTACACCTGGCATTAACATTTTGTATCTGGTATTGTATTTAAATAGTATCTGAATACACTTTGACTGATTCTGTTTCCCCAGCATAAACAGAACAATATCTCATTTTATATTCCCATATACAGTGCCGTGAAAAAAAAATGCCCCTTACAGATTTTTTTTTGCTTTTTAATCATACTTCAATATTTAATATTAGATAAAGATAACATGAGTAAATACAAAAAACATTTTTTAAATGATTATTTTTTTATTACATAACTTGTCCAATTTCATATTTGACAACAAACATTTTGATGATCCCCAGGATTTCAAGAAAATCATACGGAAAATCAAAAATGGTGGTGCTAGTGTGATGGTCTGCGGCTCTATTGCTGCTTCAGGACACAAACACAATTTGTAGGGGGCAAACACTTTTTTACAGCACTGTAAAAAGCACACAAACATGTACGTCATGACCGTTTTAATTCCTGTAAACAGTGTTTTCTGATCAGAATAGTCTAGTGGAAGGGAAAGGGTGTTCTACAGCATGGTGAAACAATATGTAGTTTTCCATAATGAAAATGCATCAGACTGTATATTACCGCAGTGTAATATACTCACTCTTTTCTACTGATGAGCATGGCTTGTCAGTTTGTACACATACACACACACATATGCGCATACATGCAGAAAAAGACCGTAAATGAAAAAGAAGAGAAGCAGAAACCACAGTATGAATCACATGCATTGCAGTGTTCTTTACAAATACGGCTAAATAAAAACTAAACAATCATAACCCTCTATATTAACATGCCTAAAACTAGTCATCTGACACTGATGTTCTGTTTTCTTTACATTTATGTTCTCATTACATTACCCTGCCTTGTTTTCCAGCTATCAGAGACGATGGTGTGGATGTGAGAGGATATTTTGCATGGTCTCTCCTAGATAACTTTGAGTGGGCAGATGGGTTCAGCGTGCGCTTCGGCCTCTTTCATGTGGATTTCTCTAAAGTTGAACTGAAGCGAACCATTTACCGCTCTGGTAGAGAATATGCAGCTGTGATATCCAGGCATCGCACCAAGCTGGAGAAGACCTGAATACAACCCTGAAAACCTGTCTGTCACAGACTTGTTTTTTTTTGTCTTTATGTTGATAGGGCTGAAAAAAGGACATTCATTCATTAAATATGAAAACCTATTTTTTATTATACAATACATAACGTATGTTGAAAAAAAAATAAAACATTGTTTATTGGCATTGTCAAATAGATGAATAAGTTATGCGTACACTGTAGAAGGTTTATTTAAAGACATATTTAAAGCTGATGTCTGTAAGATTAGGTTTTAGGACCCTGTGCCGGTGTGATGCGGTCTCCTTTCAGAGCGGATGTTGCCCCTTCTGAAGTCTCCATTGCTCCACCAGCCACTCGCGTTCAGTAAAACTGATCTGGACCCTTTTTTAAAAGTTGTACGTGTGACGTAAGTATGTAAAGACGTGTGATGTGGTCAGAGGAACTCTGCAAAAAGCGATCTGACACCCCAGTTTTTAGAATTCATTTATTAGGCTTAGCAGGGGTGGTCATTCCAGCTCACTGGTTCCATTAAACACAAATAGTTTGTCCCTTCTCCACTCAGAAATGCTTCTGCTTTCATTTTAGAAAATAAAATAATATGGACTACCACTTTAAACACATTATTTTCATGTACTTTCTAAAACTGTGCTTTTTTATTTGTTACCTCATGGCAACATTATGCTGGTAGACCACAATTTCTTATCTTTAATCCTGGGGATTTTGACCCTACATGTTTGAGTACTTCTCTGCTTCAAAACACTTTATTTACAGTAAATGATCAGCTCGTTTTATCAAGTGACTGCAGGAAGTAGTAGCCAGTTTATCAAATTAATTCAGGAACAGGATTGACAATCACAACATCTTTAGATTTCAAGAAAAAAACATTCATGCCATTAAGGGTAAAAGTCTCAAAAGTCAAAGGTGAGTCCAGGTTAAAAAAAAAGATGCTAACACTTCAATCAACTAAACATAAAAAGTAATATGAATTTAATTAATTAATTAAATTAATATTTAAAAAGCAAAAAGTGTAACTGTGTAGGAAGTGCATGTATTTGAGTATAAGTAATTGGACATTGGAATACAGGAATACTCAGGAAAATAAATATCCAGAACCATATACCCTCAATGTGTATAACTAGCAGATCTTATTGGTACCACACACAATGTGTATAACTAGCAGATCTTATTGGTACCACACACATCTCACTAAAAGACAGTCACAGATTCTTCTGTATCTTCTGTATTGGGAGGGGTGAGAAGATGAGCTAAATCAAATAGGTCAGACAAGACTGTACAGCAATTTGGAGGTTTAGCTTCAAATAACAGTTTAAATGTATGATTGATGGTGCTCAGACTGAAGGAATATGGGAACAGGCTGTTCAAGCTAGAGAAGATTTTGACAGCACAACTTTGAAAACTTGAACTGGCTTCTGGAATAAGTGTGTTTTTTCTCCATTAAGGCTTAAATATTTGATGTAAAGAGGGAGGACTGGAAAGTGACAGTCTCTCTGTCTGTGTTTTGCTGATCTATACTGCCACCCTGTGGTACAACATGGTCTGACAGGCATGGAGGCTTTAAGTAGTAAAGTCTAGGCTTAGAGGAATGCTGACATTAGTTTTTTATTAGATTAATCCACATTGAAAAAAATACTGTGCATTTTTTATTTAGAGTATAATGTTATTGCTTCTTGGTAGAATATAAATAGATAAAAGACTTCTATTCTTTTCTCTTGCATTAAGTAGTGTCTAAAGCTTGATGATTATTTGAAATTTGATACATTGGTTATTACATATGTTATTTATATATCTATTTCTTCATTGTAAAGCACTTTGGGTCATTTTCTAGAGAAAACATCTATATAAACTAGAAAAGGCAAAGTTCGTGAACGAACTTTAAGTTGGCTTGGAAAAGTACGCTAATAACATTGAAAAGTTAAAATGGTTGCTAAGTGGTTGCTAGGTAGTTGTGATCATTACTAAAGTGGTTGCTAAGCGTTTGCTAGGCAGTTGCTAACGTTTTCCAGGTGGTTGCTTAGGTGTTGCTAAGCAGTTGCTAGGCAGTTGCTAACGTATTCCACACGGTTGCTAAGCAGTTGCTAACGTTTTCCAAGTGGTGGCTAAAGTATAGCTAACTGGTTGCTAGGCAGTTGCTATCATTTCTAAAGTAGTTGCTAAGCAGTTGCTAGGCAGTTGCTAACATATTCCACATGGTTGTTAAGTGGTTGCTAGGCAGTTGCTATAATTTCTAAAGTGGTTGCTAGGCAGTTGCTATAATTTCTAAAGTGGTTGCTAGGCAGTTGCTAACGTTTTCCTAGTGGTTGCTAAGGTGTTGCTAAGTGGTTGCTAGGCAGTTGCTATCATTACTAAAGTGGTTGCTAAGTGGTTGCTAGGCAGTTGCTAACGTTTTCCTAGTGGTTGCTAAGGTGTTGCTAAGTGGTTGCTAGGCAGTTGCTATCGGTTCTAAAGTGGTTGCTAAGCAGTTGCTAGGCAGTTGCTAACATATTCCACATGGTTGCTAAGTGGTTGCTAGGCAGTTGCTAACATTTTCCAGGTGGTTGCTAAGATGTTGTTAAGTGGTTGCTAGGCAGTTGCTATAATTTCTAAAGTGGTTGCTAGGCAGTTTCTAACGTTTCCCTAGTGGTTGCTAAGGTGTTGCTAAGTGGTTGCTAGGCAGTTGCTATCATTACTAATGTGGTTGCTAAGCAGTTGCTAACGTTTTCCTCGTGGTTGCTGAGGTGTTGCTAAGTGGTTGCTAGGCAGTTGCTATCATTACTAAAGTGGTTGCTAAGTGGTTGCAAGGCAGTTACTAACGTTTTCCTAGTGGTTGCTAAGGTGTTGCTAAGTGGTTGCTAGGCAGTTGCTAACGTTTTCCTAGTGGTTGCTAAGGTGTTGCTAAGTGGTTGCTAGGCAGTTGCTATCATTTCTAAAGTGGTTGCTAAGTGGTTGCTAGGCAGTTGCTAACGTTTTCCAAGTGGTTGCTAAGGTGTAGCTAACTGGTTGCTAGGCAGTTGCTATAATTTCTAAAGTGGTTGCTAGGCAGTTGCTAACGTTTTCCTAGTGGTTGCTAAGGTGTTGCTAAGTGGTTGCTAGGCAGTTGCTATCATTACTAAAGTGGTTGCTAAGTGGTTGCTAGGCAGTTGCTAACGTTTTCCTAGTGGTTGCTAAGGTGTTGCTAAGTGGTTGCTAGGCAGTTGCTATCGGTTCTAAAGTGGTTGCTAAGCAGTTGCTAGGCAGTTGCTAACATATTCCACATGGTTGCTAAGTGGTTGCTAGGCAGTTGCTAACATTTTCCAGGTGGTTGCTAAGATGTTGTTAAGTGGTTGCTAGGCAGTTGCTATAATTTCTAAAGTGGTTGCTAGGCAGTTTCTAATGTTTCCCTAGTGGTTGCTAAGGTGTTGCTAAGTGGTTGCTAGGCAGTTGCTATCATTACTAATGTGGTTGCTAAGCAGTTTCTAACGTTTTCCTAGTGGTTGCTAAGGTGTTGCTAAGTGGTTGCTAGGCAGTTGCTATCATTACTAAAGTGGTTGCTAAGTGGTTGCAAGGCAGTTACTAACGTTTTCCTAGTGGTTGCTAAGGTGTTGCTAAGTGGTTGCTAGGCAGTCGCTAACGTTTTCCTAGTGGTTGCTAAGGTGTTGCTAAGTGGTTGCTAGGCAGTTGCTATCATTTCTAAAGTGGTTGCTAAGTGGTTGCTAGGCAGTTGCTAACGTTTTCCAAGTGGTTGCTAAGGTGTAGCTAACTGGTTGCTAGGCAGTTGCTATCATTTCTAAAGTGGTTGCTAAGTGGTTGCTAGGCAGTTGCTAATGTTTTCCAAGTGGTTGCTAAGGTGTAGCTAACTGGTTGCTAGGCAGTTGCTATCATTTTTAAAGTAGTTGCTAGGCAGTTGCCAATACATTCCACATAGTTGCTAAGTGGTTGCTAGACAGTTTGCTATCATTTCTAAAGTGGTTGCTAAGCGGTTGCTAGGCAGTTGCTAACCTTTTCCAGGTGGTTGCTAAGGTGTAGCTAACTGGTTGCTAGGCAGTTGCTAACGTATTCCACATGGTTGCTAAGTGGTTGCTAGGCAGTTGCTAACGTTTTCCAGGTGGTTGCTAAGGTGTTGCTAACTGGTTGCTAGGCAGTTGCCATCATTTCTAAAGTGGTTGCTAAATGGTTGCTAGGCAGTTGCTAACATTTTCCAGGTGGTTGCTAAGGTGTAGCTAACTGGTTGCTAGGCAGCTGCTATTATTTTTAAAGCAGTTGCTAGGCAGTTGCTAACGTATTCCACATGGTTGCTAAGTGGTTGCTAGACAGTTGCTATCATTTCTAAAGTGGTTGCTAAGTGGTTGCTAGGCAGTTGCTAACGTTTTCCGGGTGGTTGCTAAGGCAGTTGCTAAGGCAGCAGCTAACTGGTTGCTAGGCAGTTGCTATCAATTTAAAGTAGTTGCTAGGCAGTTGCCAACATATTCCACATGGTTGCTAAGTGGTTGCTAGACAGTTGCTGTCATTTCTAAAGTGGTTGCTAAGCAGTTGCTAGGCAGTTGCTAACGTTTTCCAGGTGGTTGCTAACTGGTTGCTAGGCAGTTGCTAATTTATTCCACATGGTTGCTACGTGGTTGCTAGGCAGTTTCTAATATTTTCCAGGTGGTTGCTAAGGTGTTGCAAGGCAGTTGCCATCATTTCTAAAGTGGTTGCTAAGTGGTTGCTAGGCAGTTGCTAAAGTTTTCCAGGTGGTTGCTAAGGTGGTTGCTAAGCAGTTAATAGGTGGTTGCAAAGCCCTGACTGGGGTGCCCGGGGTTTCCAAACTTTTGACTGATAGCTGCTCCATACAGCAGCTCCTCCATACACTCACAGTACTGGAGGAGCAGGGGAGAGAAGGGGTTCCGTGCGCAGAGCTGCTTGTGTGCGAGATGGAACTCTGGGCCCCCCATTCATTTCTATGGGGCAACTTCGTACGACATTTTTACGAAATCCGTACGACATATCGTTTCGTAAAGCATATTTTCGGAAAGAACTCACTAAGTTCTATAGACCATCCGAATTTCGTCTTCGTATCTCAAAAATTGTGACGCTCACAGCCATTCAAAATTCTTCTAGTTCATTGTCTATGGAAAAAAGGGCGTACGTTTACGAAGTTTTTACGAAAATCGTACGATGTATCGCTCCAAAAAGCACAAGCACACCCCGCGGCTATAAGTTCTACCATCGTGTGAAGTTTCGTGGTTCTAGCTCGAAAGCTCTAGGAGGAGTAGTTGTTTATAAAACGTGGCGAGAATAATAATAATAATAACTAGAAAAGGCAAAGTTCGTGAACGAACTTTAAGTTGGCTTGGAAAAGAACGCTAATAACGTTAAAAAGTTAAAATGATTGCTAAGCTGTTTCTGTCTGAAGAGTGTGAAGAGTCGTGGATATGCTGTTAACTTTTGGCTAAACGCTAAATGCCAAAAACGCCGAAATCTAAAAATGTTTGGTTAAACGCTGAAATCTAAAAACGTTTGGTTAAACGCTGAAATCTACAAACGTTTGGTTAAACGCTGAAATCTAAAAAACGTTTGGTTAAACTCTGAAATCTAAAAACGTTTAGTTAAACGCTGAAATCTAAAAACGTTTGTTTAAATGCTGAACTAGTAAAACTTTTGGTTAATCTTTTGATTGCCAATTTGTTGCTAGGCAGTTGCTATCATTTCTGAAGTGGTTGCTAAGCTGTTGCTAGGCAGTTGCTAACGTTTTCCAGGTGGTTGCTAAGCTGTTGCTAACTGGTTGCTAGGCAGTTGCTAACATATTACAGGTGGTTGCTAAGGTGTTGCTAGGTGGTTGCTAGGTTGTTGCTAGGGTGTTGCTATGGTATGCGGGGTGGTTGCTAAGATGTTGCTAGGTGGTTGCTAGGTGGTTGATAACTTGTTGCTAGGTGGTTGCTAAGGTGTTGCTATGGTATCCGGGGTGGTTGCTAAGGTGTTGCTAGGTGGTTGATAGGTGGTTGCTAGGGTGTTGCTTGGTGGTTGCTAAGGTGTTGCTATGGTATCCGGGGTGGTTGCTAAGGTGTTGCTAGGTGGTTGCTAGGCAGTTGCTATCATTTCTAAAGTGGTTGCTAAGTGGTTGCTAGGCAGTTGCTAATGTTTTCCTAGTGGTTGTAAAGGTGTTGCTAAGTGGTTGCTAGGCAGTTGCTATTGTTTCTAAAGTGGTGGCTAAGTGGTTGCTAGGCAGTTGCTAACGTTTTCCAGGTGGTTGCTAAGTGGTTGCCAGGCAGTTGCTATAATTTCTAAAGTGGTTGCTAAGTGGTTGCTAGGCAGTTGCTAACGTTTTCCTAGTGGTTGCTATGGTATTGTTAAGTGGTTGCTAGGCAGTTGCTATCATTTCTAAAGTGGTTCCTAAGTGGTTGCTATGCAATTGCTAACGTTTTAATAGTGGTTGCTAAGGTGTTGCTAGGCAGTTGCTATCATTTCTAAAGTGGTTGCTAAGTGGTTGCTAGGAAGTTGCTATCGTTTTCCTAGTGGTTGTTAAGGTGTTGCTAAGTGGTTGCTAGGCAGTTGCTATCATTTCTAAAGTGGTTGCTAGGCAGTTGCTAACGTTTTCCCAATGGTTGTTAAGGTGTTGCTAAGTGGTTGCTAGGCTGTTGCTTTTGTTTCTAAAGTGGTTGCTAAGTGGTTGCTAGGCAGTTGCTAACGTTTTCCAGGTGGTTGCTAAGTGGTTGCTAGGCAGTTGCTAACGTTTTCCAGGTGGTTGCTAGGCAGTTGCTAAGTGGTTGCTAGGCAGTTGCTAACGTTTTCCAAGTGGTTGCTAGGCAGTTGCTAAGTTGTTGCTAGGCAGTTGCTAACATTTTCCAAGTGGTTGCTAAGTGGTTGCTAGGTAGTTGCTAACATATTCCAGGTGGTTGCTAGGCAGCTGCTAAGTGGTTGCTAGGCAGTTGCTAACATTTTCCAGGTGGTTGCTAAGTGGTTGCTAGGCAGTTGCTAACGTTTTCCAGGTGGTTGCTAGGCAGTTGCTAAGTGGTTGCTAGGCAGTTGCTAACGTTTTCCAAGTGGTTGCTAGGCAGTTGCTAAGTGGTTGCTAGGCAGTTGCTAACGTTTTCCAGGTGGTTGCTAAGTGGTTGCTAGGCAGTTGCTAACGTTTTCCAGGTGGTTGCTAGGCAGTTGCTAAGTTGTTGCTAGCCAGTTGCTAAGTGGTTGCTAGGCAGTTGCTAACGTTTTCCAGGTGGCTGCTAAGTTGTTGCTAGGCAGTTGCTAAGTGGTTGCTAGGCAGTTGCTAACGTTTTCCAGGTGGTTGCTCAGTGGTTGCTAGGCAGTTGCTAACGTTTTCCAGGTGGTTGCTAAGTGGTTGCTAGGCAGTTGCTAACGTATTCCAGGTGGTTGCTAGGCAGTTTCTAAGTGGTTGCTAGGCAGTTGCTAACGTTTTCCAAGTAGTTGCTAGGCAGTTGCTAAGTGGTTGCTAGGCAGTTGCTAACGTTTTCCAGGTGGTTGCTAAGTGGTTGCTAGGCAGTTGCTAACGTTTTCCAGGTGGTTGCTAGGCAGTTGCTAACGTTTTCCAGGTGGTTGCTAGGCAGTTGCTAAGTGGTTGCTAGGCAGTTGCTAACGTTTTCCAAGTGGTTGCTAGGCAGTTGCTAAGTGGTTGCTAGGCATTTGCTAACGTTTTCCAGGTGGTTGCTAAGTGGTTGCTAGGCAGTTGCTAACATTTTCCAGGTGGTTGCTAGGCAGTTGCTAAGTTGTTGCTAAGCAGTTGCTAACGTTTCCCAGGTGGTTGCTAAGTGGTTGCTAGGCAGTTGCTAACGTATTCCAGGTGGTTGCTAGGCAGTTGCTAAGTGGTTGCTAGGCAGCTGCTAACGTTTTCCAGGTGGTTGCTCAGTGGTTGCTAGGCAGTTGCTAACGTTTTCCAGGTGGTTGCTAAGTGGTTGCTAGGCAGTTGCTAACGTATTACAGGTGGTTGCTAGGCAGTTGCTAAGTGGTTGCTAGGCAGTTGCTAACGTTTTCCAAGTGGTTGCTAGGCAGTTGCTAAGTGGTTGCTAGGCAGTTGCTAACGTTTTCCAGGTGGTTGCTAAGTGGTTGCTAGGCAGTTGCTAACGTTTTCCAGGTGGTTGCTAGGCAGTTGCTAAGTGGTTGCTAGGCAGTTGCTAAGTGGTTGCTAGGCAGTTGCTAACGTTTTCCAGGTGGTTGCTAAGTGGTTGCTAGGCAGTTGCTAACATTTTCCAGGTAGTTGCTAGGCAGTTGCTAAGTTGTTGCTAGGCAGTTGCTAACGTTTTCCAGGTGGTTGCTAAGTAGTTGCTAGGCAGTTGCTAACGTATTCCAGGTGGTTGCTAGGCAGTTGCTAAGTGGTTGCTAGGCAATTGCTAACGTTTTCCAGGTGGTTGCTCAGTGGTTGCTAGGCAGTTGCTAACGTTTTCCAGGTGGTTGCTAAGGTGTTGCTAAGTGGTTGCTAGGCAGTTGCTAACGTTTTCCAGGTGGTTGCTAAGGTGTTGCTAAGTGGCTGCTAGGCAGTTGTGAAGGTTTTCCAGGTGGTTGCTAAGGTGGTTGCTAAGCAGTTAATAGGTGGTTGCTAAACCCTGGCTGGGCTGCCGGGGTGTCCAAACTTTTGACTGATAGCTGCTCCATACAGCAGCTCCTCCATACACTCACAGTACTGGAGGAGCAGGGGAGAGAAGGGGTTCCGTGCGCAGAGCTGCTCGTGTGCGAGTTAGAACTCTGGGCCCCCCATTCATTTCTATGGGGAAAATTCGTACGACATTTGTACGAAATCCGTACGACGTATCGTTTCGTAAAGCATATTTTCGGAAAGAACTCAATAAGTTCTATAGGTCATCCGAATTTCAGCTTCATATCTTAAATATTGTGACGTTCACGGCCGTTCAAAATTCTCCTAGTTCATTGTCTATGGGAAAAAGGGCGTACGTTTACGAAGTTTTTACGAAAATCGTACGATGTATCGCTCCAAAAAGCACAAGCACACCCCGCGGCTATAAGTTCTACCATCATGTGAAGTTTCGTGGTTCTAGCTCGAAAGCTCTAGGAGGAGTAGTTGTTTATAAAACGTGGCGAGAATAATAATAATAATAAAAATAAGAAGATTACGAAGAACAATAAGTTGGCTTTTCCAAGCCAACTTAATAATAATAAAAATAAGAAGATTACGAAGAACAATAAGTTGGCTTTTCCAAGCCAACTTAATAAAGACTACTTATTTACTACTTACGATATATAGACACGCTCCCCTAACACTAAAACTTTTAATCACATGTTTGTCACATGATTTTAATATTTTAAAAAAATCTACAGAAGTTATACTGTTTGTTCACCCAACAGTTGTTAAATAAATGAATACTGATATGTGCTATTTTAAGATTTGAATATACACTTATTATTAATGTAGTCAATCGATTAAAATAATTAAGCAAATTAGTAATTAGAATAGAATTCTGTGATTAATCACGAATATTAGAACTTTTTCTTCCTTAAGCTTTTGATAATGGGTACTTGAATGTGAATAAAAGAATTAGGGTTAGAAACACTTAGATTTGTATTATTGGTGCCAATCACTTAAACAATAACTGTAATAATCACAACAAAATGATGTAACCAAATCCTGGATTTTTTTTAAATGCTGGGACTTAACTGTATTTTTGAAAAGGGGACAGTAATAATGGTGTAGTGTGGTTTAAAGACATCTTTTTATTTACTGTATTATAATATCTCAGGGTAGTTTTGGTGCTTTTTAGACTAGTATATTGATTTACTGAGTTTAGCTGAGAGTTTTAATGGAGAAATGAAACACTAGTGCCATTAACTGACATTGGGCCTCATTTCTTAAGTATATAGAGTATAAAAGGTAAAAGTACTGATTTGAGATCACCTCTCACCTGTCTAATAGAATTAAGTAAACTTAACTTATCCTGGATCAGCACAAGTTTGTGACCCTTGCCGTAGAACATGGGAATTTAACATATTTATAATATCTGTTAGGCTCTGTTTTAAAACCACTGAACAGCGTCTTTACAACTGACTGGGGGCTAATGCCCGATCCCATTTCAATACCTGGCCCAACCACATGTTCACGCATAGTTGTAGTGTGCCCTGATTTTTTTTTTAGGCTGGAGGGATAAGGGCACAATAAGATGGTGGCACAATAAGCGACCAAAGAAACCCACAGATTTGAGTATTTTCCTTGCTAACAATTATGATAACCACTATATCACAACAGTTTAATGTGCAGTTTCAGTGTTTTATGACAGTTTCTCTTTTTATTTTTAGTAGTTTGTTTCAGTAGCTAGCTAGCTAGCTAGCTTTGCCATTCCACCCTAAATGCTGCAATAGACCACAGAGGCTGATAATAAAATAAAAGTTAATTTAAACTCAACATCACAGAGGAATTAAAGAATGGACAATTTTAATTATTTGATGCACCTCCTGCCCCCTTTCTGAAGACATATGATACCCTAAAGTTAACTAGTTAACCAGCAGCTAGGCTGCTAAACTTTAGCGCACCACTGCTATAACTATGTCTGTCAGGAGTTTGAGGAGTTGTCCCAATTCTTAGGGGGAGGACTTCACCAAAGAGAAATGGTATTGGGCCTAAAGACATTCAAATCTTAGCACATTTATCTGACTACTAAACAGTTGTTTCAACATCAGTAATCGACAAACAACAACATATATCAGTTTAGAGTGTCCAACATGTGCATACACACACACACACACAGTTTTAAACAAACTGAGAGCTGATAGATGGTCAGGTAGATCAGTCAGACTACATTATAAGATACTAAAAACAGTATTTAAAATATATAAAGAAAATTACATGATCTGGACATCCCTACTATAATCATGAGCTGCAAAGGACACATGAGCTAATTCAGCGAATAAGTGAGACACACACATACATATTTGACCAAAGTTAACTTGTTATATTTTGACAGGCTGTTAATGAAATATTCAACGACATGGGAACTCATTTGCTTAATATAAATTAACTGAATAATTTAGCTGCTAATTAACTATCTCCATTATGAGTTGTATAGAAAACGCGGAGCGTATGTGCTGGGCTTATATAGCACATACAGGTACAGGGGAGATGACTTGTGGCAAATAATTAGCTACTCTATTACCCATCATCCTCATCTGCATATTCCCGCAAGTAAGTTTGTAATGGAATTGTTTCTGTGGTAATCAGGAGGAGAGGATGAGTATGATCTCTCTTTACCCTTGAGCTCTGCCATCATACACACTCTACCTCTCCTTTTAACCCTCGTTTCCTCCAGAGAAGGAGGGGAAAACATGATGCTGAGGAAGGACTCTTTACCTTCACCTTTACAGTCTGTTCTCTCTTCTTCTCTCCTTCTCTCTTCTTCGCCTTTATGGTTCATTCTCAGGAGATGGAGAAAAAGAGCAGGAGAAGGACGTGAAGAGAAGGAGCAGCTGAAAAAGAGCATTCACACTCTCTTCAGCTCTTCCTTCCTTTCTATTCTTCCTAACACAACGTTTCATTTTGATTTTTATGCTGATGAAATAGTTGTCTATGCCTTTGACATATAGGGATGACTTTGTTTTTGAAGAGCTACTAAACTCTAAACCATTTTTTTCCATTAATTGCTGAAATGTGTTTCTTTGAAGTAATGAAACATATCAGTCCTGCTTAAAATTTTTATAAACATTTTCTAACCTTAAAAAACACGTTTATGGTGGTAATTTCCACCTCTGTAGTGCCTGCTCTGGTTCAACTGTGCTATACGCGTGAATAATGTGTACGTGTACTTTGGTATACAGACACATGACAATATGTAGATCAGACAATCAGTAATACCGCCCCCCCTGCTGAAGTCCAACCATCTGCATCTCACCGCTATTAGAGGCACACTGCTGCTGCTGCAGCTCAGCCAATCAGCTCTCCCTCCTGCCCCGCCTATAAACCCAAACATCACCCAGTGCCCCTCCCAATGACCTGGAGAAGGTGATTTATGCATTTTGTTGTGTTTGGCTTCTGTTTGGACTACTGTAAATCCCTGCTCCTTGGGTACAGTCAGTCCAAAAAACACAGCAGTTCACTGTCTGCTCAGTGTCTATTACATGGATTGAAAAAGTGTGATCACATTACACCAATACTAGCATCTCAACACTTTCTTCCAGGTGAATTCTGAATTTGATGTAAAGCTTTATTGTGGATTTTTTTAATGACTGGCTCCTTCTTACAAATACTGAAATACACCTGAATTTTCCGGTTACATACTGTACACCAGGGGTCGGTTTTAGGCGGCCAAATGAACGATATGGAAAAAATAAAATACCTCTCTGGTGAGCTTTTGTTTACATACTCCCCTTTTTCTCCGTTGCTCTCGACGTGACTTTAGTTTCTGCCCGTTCATGTTTTTCTGTCCGTTGTTGGGCTCAATATTTCTTTTTGAGGCCGTTTTTTTTACCAGCCATATTCTAATTCACTAGCCAGGGCAGCGGTAATGTATTGAACTGTGACCCTAACGATATGGGTTCGATTCCGCATGAGGAGCGGTGTGTTTATTTCTTTATTTTTTCCTTTCTTCTTCAACTGTTCTGCAATTGGGTTCAACAACCCTCTGGGCTGGAGAGCTTATTTTTCCCAAATATTTTTTTTTTGTGGCCCGCCACGTAATGGCATGAAAAATATTTGGCCTGTGGCCAAACTTAATTGCCGACCCCTGACATTTCAAGAGCCTTGAGACCGGCTGACCAGCTTCTTGTGAGGATTCCATAGACTAAGACTGGCCCACACTACAACAGGACAATGGGTGCAACACATTGCTAAAGAAATACATTTTACATACTTAGTTACTTTCCTTATTTTTTTCTTTTTTCATTCTTGCTTAATTTTTTATTGTATTCTATCTTTCCTTCCTTGCCTTTTCTTTCTTCTCCTTTTCTTTTCTTCTTTATAATTTCTTCTCTTTACTTTTTTTTTCTTTTTTTCCCTTTTCTTTCTTCTGAATTTATGTTAATCGCATTGGTCTTGATTTGGAGTGTGTGAAATGTGAAATATGAACATTTAAAAAATCTCATTGACCCATTTCTCCTCGGCTGCTGCCGGGAACAAATTTCTGCACATCCTATTGTGTGTGTGTTTGGGGAACGGGAGCGAGAAAGAGAGAAAGACAAAGAGAGAGAGAGAGAAGAGAATGTGAGCAGGACTAAGGCTGACTGCCACATTGGATGGATAAGTGCTTCCAGTGGCATTACTTGTCTTTGGATCCATAGTGTGACTTTTATCAATGTGGTAAGAAGCGTGACATTGGAGTTAGAAAGTGATTTAGAGCCCCTTCACAACTTTGAACATTGATTTCTGAGTTTGGAGGGCTTCGGAGAGAGAGAGCGAGGGAGGTGGAATACAGAGTGGTCTGTGGGAGGAGGTGCTTTTGCATGTTATCACCAATAAATATGAAATCGTTTGGCAGATTTCTTTGGAAATAATCAAGCTTATAGGCCTGATATCTGAAACACAGTGAAGAACCTTCATGGAAACTGATTAGCTTATACTGTTAATCCGGTTAGATTCAGGTCACCCTCTCTCTGCACACTGAACCAAAACACAGAACTCAGAGCATAGTCACAGCTCTCAGACTCAGTCAGAGAAAGAGATGGCCTGTGATGAGACCTAAGCTTTCTTTCCTTCTGGTCTTTGAGGACATCTGTTCATTCTTCCTTTCTTAAAGACTTATTTTCTTTCCTTCATTTTTTGATGACTTTCCTTATTCTTGAAGATTCCCTTTCTTTATTAATTCAGTACTTTCATTTTTTTCTTTTCTTTCTTTCATTCTGACAGTCTTTTTTTTTAAGTATTTCTGTTCTTTTAATCTCTAATGAATTTTATTATTTCCCTCATTTTTGAAGGACTTTCTTTCCTTCCTTAAATCTTGAAGATTTTTCTCTGTCCTTCGTTCTTTGAGGGACTTTCTTTCAGCACTTTTTATTCTGTTAATCTTGAGGAATTCCTTTTGTTCTTTTTCAGTACTTTTTTCTTTTCGTCTTGTGCTGTGGACTTTTTCACTTTGTTCTGTGAGGACTTTCTCTCTTCCCTTTATCTTAAGAGACTTTCTCTTATTCATTCTTTAAGTACTTTGGGCCCTATTTGGCCTGATTTAGCGATCTTTAGGTGCAGCTTGATTTAGGGTTATTGTGTCTTTGCTATTGTAAACGGGCACATGTCACTCCGCTGCTCATTGAGCTCCACTGGCTACCAGTTGCTGCTCGCATCAAATTCAAAGCGCTTACAATCGCCTACAAGGTGATGACAGTACAGGCTCCTTCCTACCTGCACTCGCTCCTGAAGGCTTACACTACCTCCCGGCCGCTGCGCTCCTCCAATGAACGTCACCTCGCTTTGCCAAACAAACATTCACACAAAGCAATCCAGACTGTTCTCATACAGAGTTCCCCAATGGTGGAACAAACTACCTTCCACTACCAGACCAGGAGAATCTCTCGCTATCTTTAAGAAACTCCTGAAGACAGAGCTCTTCAAAGAGCACTTACTCTCCTAACACCTCTAACAAACTAACTAATTCTAACCTCATCTCCTTCTTCCTCTTCTCTACTCCTCTATCCCATTATTTCCCTCTGACCTCCTTAAGGCCCTATCTATAGATGCTTTATTTTTAACTTCTATTATTTTGTACTTAACCTCTTCTATTATTTGCACTTCAATATTGTAAGTCGCTTTGGACAAAAGCGTCTGCCAAATGTAATGTAATGTAATGTAATGTAACGGAGGGAAAAGTACACCTTGCATAGCTCAAAATGTCCAAAGGGCATGTATTAATTCTCTTAATTAATCATAGGTTTTGTTTTGAGCTTAACATGAAATAAACCAATCAGCATTTCACTTGCTATTCCCTTTAAGAGCCAGGTGTGCTCTGACTTTGGCGGATTGCTATTTCAGGGGTGCAGCTTCCTGGACGTGTAATATAACAGTGACCTATATTTTGTGTTGATGTTGTATAATGTAATTTTATTTGGTATTCTGTTTATTGTTGATGTAAACGTTTGCATAGCTGCCAACAGGTATGCGCTATGGGTTTGTGCTTGTGTGTAACAGGCGTGGATGTTCACTGCCAAGATAGCAATGAACGTCTGATGGTTGATGTTTGTCTAGGTTGTATTCAGTCAATGGTGCACCTGTGTTTTCCGTTGCCAATGTAGCAATACACCAGAAATTTACTTGAACACACCTCACTATTAGACCACCACACACCCATCAGCATAGATATATCCGCAAGCCCCGTTGCTATTTAAACAATGCAGGTATAAGATAGCAATGAGCACTGTGGCACAGCTTGCCCTTGATCTATTTCTTTATTTATTTGAAGACTTTCTTCCATTCATTTCCTTTATTCTGAGAGAACTTTATTTTTCTGTTACTTTTGTACTTCTTTGAGGCATTCTTCCCTCTATTCCTTTCTTACGGTCCTTTCTTAAGCATTGCATATACTTTCTCCCAGCGTTTATTGCATCCATTGTCAGTGCACTGATTAATCCATGCTCAGTAAAATGCGCTCAGTCAATTCCAGCACTGAGCGGCTCTGAAATGAAAAGGTGCACTATCGCCGCCCTCTTTATGGACGGAATAACAATGCACTCCGACTAGTTAACATGCACTACTGTAGCACTCGAATGAAGACATGATCCCTCTAGAACATGTACGTGCCAGTCAGAGCTTCAAAAATTGTGTTGAGACAAGTCTTAGACTATTATATTCAATGAAAAAGAACAAGACGAGGCTGACCCCGGCTGCTGTTAGTTCATATGAGGATGAGCCGTAATGCTAATGAGATTAGCACTCGCTATACCCTCTTACCTGCATCATATCCCCATACTTAATTTGAGGGATTGTTATGCAAATGCTTTGATTAATATGTATACTGAGGCTACTGAACATGCGTAACCTATAAACACTAGGTTGTGCGACGCTATGTGTGTGTGTGTGTGTGTGTGTGTGTGTGTGAGTGTAAAATCCCTTATCATGTATGTGCAGCGGGGGATTAAACAGGTTAATAAGATCACAAATTTAGTGCAGAAATTCTCAGCAAAACAAACAAAAGGTTTTCTAGGGTTGACACACACACACACACACACACACACAAAATAACCCACTACGCACTCTGGCTAAATATGAAATTATAGGTGACGCTATCCCCGTGACAAATTGCGCTTGTTTATTGTTGATCTCTATTATTCAAATGCAACATAATTACCCGGTTTGAATGCTAATATGACTACGCATGTTATATAAAGCACAATAATGAAGTGTTTGCAGCCCACTAGACATGCTAGCACAACGTTATGAATTGCATTTACGTATGCTAAAGCAAGCGGCGGCGGCAGCAAGCGGCACGCAAAAGATGAATGTTCCTGAAATAGGCCACTTGGTGCTAAAATACCTCAAAGCGCATGTAAAGGCTTCATCTAAATCAGAGCGCCAGACAGACTTTTGCCACAAAGCAGAATGAGTTAGAGTAGTCTTCTCACTTTGCATCCGCGTTAGCCTTGAACTCCTCCACTTCCAGCCATAACCTCATTCTGATACTGCAGCGCTGTTGTCTTTTCATCCTCCGCGATACCAATCTAAACAATGCATTAGCCTCAGAGTTCAAGGTTGCTTGCAGATGCTTGTGCATCACTAAATTTTTTTCTACCTTTAGTTATTTATTTATTTATTTATTTATTTTTGCACACCCACAAAGAGGATGTGCGTCTGTGCAAGGAGGAGCGTATACTGTATCACAAAAAAAAAAAAAAACTGAATTGTTTTCAAAGCAAAATAAATAAAAAATAAATTAGCCTTGCATAGCTCAAAATGTCCAAAAGGCATACATTAATTCTCTATTCTCTAATTAATAATAGGTTTTGTTTTGGGCATAACGTGGAACAAACCAATCTGTGTTTTACTTGCAATTTCCTTTAAGAGCCAGGTGCATTCTTTGCAACTTTGGTGGATTGCTATTACATGGCTGCAGCTACCTGGACCTGTTATATAACAATGACCTATATTTTGTGTTGATGTAAATTACTGTTATTTTATTTGATATTCTGGTTTTTGTTAATGTAAACATTTGCATAGCTGCCAACAGGCATGCACTATGGGTTTGGGCTTTGCTGACAGGCGGGGATGTTCCCTGCAATGATGTTCTCAAAGCAAAATAAAAAAAAATAGTTCTCAAAAAATAGTACTGGGTTTAAACACTGTTTTAAAATCCTTGTCAATGTAAATACAGTATCTGACAAAAGTGAATACACACCTCACATTTTTGTAAATATTTTATTGCATCTTTTTTATGCAAGAATGGTAAAGGTGGCTTAGTGGTTTGCGTGTTTTCCCCCCAGCACTGGGGTCTTGGGTTCAAGTCCCTATCTGGGTGAGGTTTACATGTTTTCCTAGTGTTCATGTGGGTTTCCTCCAGAGACTCAGATTCCTGGTCCAACAGTCCAAAAAGAGAGGAGGTAAATTGAATGGAAAGGTTCTGAAGGGAGGGGACCATGCTCTGTGTCAGAATCTCACAGTAGATGTTGGAATTCAGCTCCACAATACATGGTGAAAGCACTGATACAGCCCCATACCATGATGCTACCACCACCATGCTTGACTGTAAGCAAGGGACAGTTTCCTTGGGATTCCTCAACAGTATGCCACCAAACATGATGCTAGAAACCATTTGAGGCAAACAAGTTTATCTTCATCTCGTTGGACCACAGGACATGGTTCCATTAATCCATGCTTTTGGACTGCTTGGTTTCAGCGAATCATTTACAGGCTTTCTTGAGCGTCAGCGTCAGAAGAAGATATCTTCTAGGACAGGTTTGACAGATGCAGGGTGTGGCATATGATCTTTAAGCTCTGTTTAGAGCTAACCTCTGGATATTTTGTGTAAATGTGAGAGGTGTACTCAGAGATATTGTAAAGATATTGTATACATACACACTCACACCAGCCACTTGTTTCGACACTCATCTTCCATCCTATTATCTTGTCATTCGCTGAGCATATAGAAGCACTTTGTAGAAGATAGAAGATATTTTTTTATGATGCCACAAAACAAAGATGGCGATATAAGGAGTGTTGCAGGTGGTCAGAAGAGAGGCCATGAGTTCACATCTGTACATCATCTTTAAAAAGGGTTTGAAGCATTTTTTGAAATGCAACCAAAAGTGTTTTCTCTATTGCCTTCAAAGAATGCCTTCGTCTTTATTTTTTTGAAAAGTGTCACAATACAGGACGCAAAAGTTGTCGGGTAAGAAACTCAAGCGCATTCAGCGTCTTGCCTGCTGACTGTTGGAAACGTGGCAAATAAGCACCCTAATGACGCAATTACGCAATTCGGCGGCACGCTCACTGTTGAACGTACATTTTCAGTTCCATTTACAGCGGAATAATGGGCACTTGCTGTGAACCGGCACCATTGAAGAGGCTGAAAGAGGCCTCCCTGGGGGCGCAATAATCACAGCATTACATTCTCACACTCATACTGCTGCAGTCTTTGTTTATATCACGACTGGTGTCAGACTAAAACCCCCTCATCAGGCTCCACTAAATGACTGCAAACACTATCATTCTGAACACACTGCTCTTCAGGAGAATAAAGGAAGCTGTTCTCTGCCGAGCACGCAGAGAATCTCAACCATGCAGGAACAAATTAGATAAATGCAGATCCGTTTAAGTGCAAGAACAGCGTCAGCTGAAGTGTGCTGGTAAGTGCACGGGGAGGCGGGGAACTGAGGGTCGGACTCCGGCACAGTTTACTGACTTCCATGCTGTAACACACCAACTAGCCCTAATGTGTAAACTGTGCAGGAATCCAGCCTTCTAGACTTGGGGGTTACCATGCAGGAACACATCTGAAAGAATACAATAAGAGAGGACAGATGTTGAGACGCACTGTGAAATTCCTTGTATCATTTTATTCTATTAAATAATGTATGATATGAATGTATGAATGTGAAATATAGCAGTAAAACCCACCTTTTTAATGATTAACTATTTTCCAGATTACCACAGAACTGTAGACAAGCCTCACAACATAACAGTATATGGTCAGTCTACCTACTGTCTTACAGGTACTTTAATGTACAGCTCTGGGGGAAAAAAAAACAAGAGAACACTTAAAAATGATGAGTTTCTTTGATTTTACTAAATTGAAAACCTCTGGAATACAATCAAGAGGAAGATGGATGATCAAACAAGCCATCAAACCAAGCTGAAGTGCATGAAATTTTGCACCAGGAGTGGCATAAAGTAATCCAAAAGCAGTGTGTTAGACTGGTGGAGGAGAACATGCCAAGATGCATGACAAAACTGTTATTAAAAACCAGGGTTATTCCACCAAATATTGATTTCTGAACTCTTACAACTTTATAAATATGAACTTGTTTTTTTGCATTATTTGAGGTCTGAAAGCTCTGCATCTTTTTGTTATTTCAGCCATTTCTCATTTTCTGCAAATAAATGCTCTAAAAATGACAATAATGTTATTCGGAATATGAGAGAAATGTTGTCCATAGTTTATAGAATAAAACAACAATGTTCATTTTACTCAAACATATCCTTTAAATAGCAAAATCAGAGAAACTGATTCAGAAACTGAAGTGGTCTCCTATTTTTCTTTCCAGAGCTGTAGGTACAAATTATAAAAAGATTTAATATTTATTTAGCATTTGGGCTTCGTTTTTTGTGTCATATAAAGCATGTATGTCACAGTCATGTGTAGATGATTGCAATTAGATTAGTGGAAAAACATGAACACAAATTTTATTTACTTTAAATATATGTCACTCAGTATATCACTTCAGAAACACACAGTTCTACTTCATTACCATAATTTGCTGGTGTCCAAAGTCTGACCCTGGGAATAATGCAGCCTGTGGCAAGATACTAATGGGCCTGTGACATCACTTTTGAGAATACATTAAGTATTTGACATGTTTTAGTGTTGCAATATTATGCATTTATATAATATTCCTTAATATTCCTTTGCAATTATAAAAAAATGCTTTAAAATATATTTTTGTTTAATATAAATATGAATTTTTAATAAATATTTTTGCAAATAGGCCACCCCTTACATACAGTATTTTGAAGTGGTCTAATCTGGCCCTCTTTAAAAAAAAGTTTGGACACCCCTGGCCATAGTTGCTATTTAAAAACACAGTTACAGTATTAATGGCAAAACAGGAAAAACATAAAAAAAAAAAACATTAAAAAAGTCACATTGTCTCAGTTATAACTCAATAGACCCTATTTTAGGGATCTGTAGGGAAGCCGTCAACTGTGGACCCTGCAGCTTGATTCAGAGCGTGTCACTGTGTCTTTGCTATCGTATCGACTGGAAAAGTACATATTGTGTGGCTCGAAACGCACAAAAGGCATGTACTAATTCTCTTAATTAATCATGAGTGTGTTTTGGGTGTAACATGCAATAAACCTGCAATCAGCTGGTCACTTACCATTCCCTTTAAGAGCCAAGTGTGCTTTGACTTTGGCGCATTGCTGTTTTAATGGCGCAGCTGCCTGGACGTGCCCAACACCTGTTTACATTCGTTCATTTGGTTTATTGTTGATGTACAAGTTTGCACAGCTGCCAAAAAGCAAGTGCTATGGGTTCACTTGGTGTAAGATAACAATGAGCATTATGATGGCCTTTGTGCAGTGTGTAAGTCCCAATCAGGGCCCAATCATTTGTCTGAAATAAGTAAAGGAAGTGGAGAAAGTGAAGATTTTAAACATTTAATCAATAGCAACAGAATGAGACCTGAATTTTCCAGGAGAGCTGATGGTGATTCAATTTCTTTCTTTTTTTTGTGGAAAGAAAAAAAAAACATAATTCGCTTTGCTGTATATTTAATTAAGCATGTAACTACATAACTTATTATATAAATAAATGTAGAATAAAATTATGCAGAGCCAATCGATGGCAATAACTCGAGAGTCTAGATTAAATATGGGGGAGTAAAAATGTATCATGCATCTGTCTGAAGCTTTAATTGCGTGTTTTATATTTCTGCCAAAATAAAAGTCTTTTACGAGGCTGTTTTCACAGAACAAAGAAATCCATTTTTGTTTATATTCCATTGCATTGTAAACAGGGGTCATATTGCTTTGGAAATCTTGTATATTGAGTGTATTTTCTGAAATGAATCAGACCCCAGTCAGTGAATTGTTTTCTATAGTATTAATATCAGTTAGGATCACTGTGAGGTCAGAGATCCACACCCTGCTTAAAAGATTTAAATGAAATACAATAAAATACACAATTATAACTAATCATCAAGACCCCGTCTTGCCATTCCATCAATATGGGGCGTTTGAGCAGAATGGCTGTGCTATATTATGTGTAAGTGGGAGTCCATTGGCATGCAGGTCCTCACAGGTAAGCGACAGTCATCCATACAGCTGACACGAGGAGCTATCAGCGGAGACACAGACTGATTTATGGGCCAGGGTGCCATGCCAGCGGGGGTGTCCTGGAGCCTGGAGCTGGGTGCAGCTGAGAGGAGATGGATGCCACCCCACTCCGCGAGCTCTGGGGTGGCCGACACAGAGGAGGGGGCAAGGCTGAATCTCTAAATTCCAGACAAGAAGAATGGGCACGGTGGCTGAGAACGGCTCCAGAGGTGATAGATTGGTTGACGTGATGGTGCCAGACTGAAGGAGGGTGCTCAGCGATGTGTGTGTGTGAGAGAGAGAGAGAAAAAGAGTGAGGGAGATTGTATGTGTACCTGTTGCTGTTGTTTGGGTGAGTGCACTGGTAAATGTGTGGTGGACGATTTGCTGGGGAGGATTTGGAAATGTTGCCTCATTAACTTCTTAAACTGCAGCAGAAGACTTCAATTTCTTCACTTCAATTGCTTGCTGTCACAAGTACATAACCTACTTTTGAAATCACAACTGATGATACTTATTGGATCATTCTTAGTTACAAAAGAATGCATGTACTGAGTATTTTGAATAGTTATTTTATGTATAAAAGTATGTATAGGGCTTTGACGTTGTTTAACAAGTCTATTTACAATTTTACCTATTTATTTATTTATTTTTCTTACTTTTTAATACCGTGACAAAACATTCAAAACTGAACTGTATGCTGTCCTCTTGCTTTCTTCCCTGGATTTAACTCTTTCAAGACTAGCCAGTAAAAGATTTAATCTGTACTTTGATGACAAGTACAAACTTTAGTCGAATAGCCCACTTCTGTTAGCCCCTAATTTTCTGAGACACTGATTTTTGGGTTTTCATTGGCTGTAAGCCATAATCATCAACAATAAAATAAGTAAACACTTAAAATAGATCGCTCTGTGTGTAATACATCTGTTTAATATGAGTTTCACATTTTCCACTGAATTAATGAAAAAAATATATTATTTATAGTTTGCACTATTGCTTTTTAACTTATTTTTATTTTCTTTATTATTATTACTATATTTTTTATCTTTATTTTTTTAGCTCATTTATTTAATTGTATTTTTATTGTATTATGTATTATATAAAAATAGATTTATTTTCACTGTTTTCTTGTTGTAATAATATTATCCTTTTTTTAAGTCTTAATTTCTTATTAATTAAACCAAGTTTTATTATTATTATTTTTAGATTATATATTTATTTTTGTTATTTTTTTTTTGTTTACTGTTATTTTAAAATGATTAAATTTAGTTATTATTCTTTGTCATGTCAATCCCTGTATTTGTAAATGCTCAGCTACATTAAAAATGAGGGTTGCCCTTAACGTACTTCCAAGTCAAAATAAAGGATGATTGATTAATTGATTGAAAGTTGTTTTTTTTAAAGATATTCTATTTTTTTGAGATGCACTAGTAAAGTCTATATATAGTTATTTATGGCACTCAGTAAACTGCAGTGTAAAACCATATAAAGCTCCCTACGCCTTATATCTCATGCAACTGCTCACTGGTCAAGGTTTCACTGGCTAATTCAGTTTCAGTTTGTGACACAATACAAATAGATAAATTCATGCCCAATCAAAACCTGAATTTTAACAGGAAACAGTACAATATAACAGCAGAGTTGGATATATTTTTTTACTTCAGCCCCAAAGGGTTAAGTAAACACCAGTCCACACATGCAGACGTCCACCAAACGTGAGCTGCTGAACTGGTGTACCGTTAAACTCATGCATGTTCTACACGAGTCTGCTAAGTCTTCCCCTATAGTGGTTAGAAAAGGGCTAAACCCCAGAGACAGCATGCTATAAGCATTCTCGCTGTCCTTTACATCCAGCCTCCTGCCTGCATCTTGCTGGCGGCCAGCATTTTATAATAGCCGCTCCCCCACCTGCCTGCTAATGCACAGCTTGCTCGTGTCCTTCCCCCGGCCGCGCATACAGCTCAGCAGGCCTGCAGTTTTAGTGCTTTCCATATATGTATGTCATTTTTTTAGAGGGTGTTTGTGCTTTAGCCATCCAGCGTGTATCCCTGGCTGTAGAATGAAATAATGATCACAGTTATAGCCTATCATTCCCTCCATACGGGGTAGAAAGTAAATTTGTTTTATGGCCTACTTGAATCAGGATGCGTGGTAAAGCTACTGTGTATAAAACAGAGATAAATGTAAATAGGCAATGCTATTCCAGGAGCCTATAATAACTCTAGTGATCATTTATATAAGAAAGAGCCCAAGTGATCATTTATAAATATGGGTCCAAGTGATGTAAGAACCCTAGTGATTATTTATATACTCTTGCTCTAGTATTTAAAGGCATAGAAGCAAGATACTGGTGTGGAGCCTCATGCATTGAATGTGAATGTGAGTCTCCTGAGCCTATTTGCATGGATAATTCAGGCCAAACATCACCATTCATGATCATTACTATATACTGCACTGTCCACAGTGAATGGTAATGCTCTGGATAGAGAAATGTTAAAAATCAAGGCAACATCAGAAATGTTATGTGCCATCAATCTGGTTCCCAGGCCTCAAACTTATGCTTAAACTCTTAACTATTCGCTTCATTATAGCCTTGCCATGAGCACAAGCGGTTCAACCGCAGTAAGATAATACATAAACACTTTAACAACAATACAAAGTTTTGAAAAAGGGAAACTATTTGCTGTAGAAGTTTTGACAATACTAAAATCAATAACTAAGGATCCAGCAAAAAAGACACAAGAGGGAGGTGTTTATTGTATTTCAGTTCTGCAAAAACACAGACTGTTACCCACATTTAAAAACATTCAAGTAAACATACATTTTGTAAGTTGTTTAACAAGCCAAACAAAACAATAACAGTTCCTTAAGCTAAAACAGTTCTCAAACAAACAAAAAAGCCCAGCCCAAAAAGTGTCTTACAGCATGACTTGCGCAGCCCTTAAATAGCACCAAACAGGAAGTGCTGTGATTTGTGTGAATTGTGTTTTTTGGAGGGAAACCTGTCAAAAAAAGTCCCACCAAACAAGCCCAAAGTTTCCCCACTGAATGAAGACATGGATGGCACCTACCCCACCAAACAACAATAGATAAGTATGTTTCCCTTCATTCTCAGTGTAGTTAATTAAAATAGTTGCTAAAACAAATCTAAATGTAATTCAGGTCAGTAAAACTCCCAAATATTCAAACATTAAATATTACATATTCTAATTAATTTTCTATACCTGCAGGTTTTACTCACCTCCTGTTTTTAAAGTGGTTATATTTTATCAATCAATTATTAAAGCCTATTTTAACCAACATGTCCATCTGCCAATCTAATATGTCCATTTTAAAATGTTACGAATAAGTGCATTACTACTTTTTTTTTTTTTGGGAGAGCTTTTTACCTTACTGTGGTTGCCAAAGTTCTACACATGTAGATAAGCACTGAGTTCCTTTCTACCTGTTGCTGGTGCTGATGTCTACTGTTGTAAAGAGCAATAAAGCACAGTCTAAAAAATAAAATGGAGCGGAGTGTTTTCATGCTTTTTTTTTTTTTTATTCTAAAAACAATATTGTTGAAGGCAATCGACCCTATACTGGAGATGTGGGAGCTAGAGATTGGGCTGAAACACGTTGGACCACTGCTTTAAAATCTATCATACTACTTTTCTTGCATCAACCAGCCTCTGAAGTGCAATCCACTCAGAAATCAATGCGTCCCCATTGCTGTTGTCTCACTTGCCTCACATGCGCCGGGGAGGGGGAGCGCTCGTCCACCAGAGGACGTGGGAATCAATTTCCCTTATTGAAACAAATGGAGGCTCACCACCTGAACTGCATATTTTTTGGCCGCCCCCTTGTTATCCTAATTAACCCTCCCCTCCCAAATCCCTGACCCCTGCTTGCACCGCGTATGCAGCACCTCTTGCTTTTACTATAATGAAAAGCTTTTGTCTGCAGGTAAGCCTGTAAGGTGTGATTCATGGCGTCTATGACATGCAGAAATGCTGAAACCTGTGGGGACATTAAGGACAACAATTGCAAATCAGTAAAAAAAAAAAAAAGTGCTAGGCTAACCCTTTAATTTTATGGTTCTACAATAAGAATCACAAATCTCCCAGCTCTAGCAGATTGAAAGAGCATGCTAATAATTGCAGAGCTTTCTTATGTATGGGGGGAAAATGCTAGCAAGATGGTGCTGGTCCATAATTGCTAAAGAATGCCTTTGTAGTGCATATTCTGATTTTCTCAAGCATCTATCATTTTAAACTGCCCTAAGGTCTTCTGCTTTCCTTCATTTTATGCAGAAAAAAATAATTCCATATTCTTAATGAGTTTATCATTTCTCACCACAGTGCCCTTTCAATTGATTTATATTTCTTTATTTTATTTTATTTTGCCATAGCCAGAATGCCCTGATTGATCTTAAGCTTGCCATGAGCAATGCAGAGGATCAATACGAAGAGAGAAAGAAAAAATAAATAAATACAGGGTCACCTCGCAGTGTGAGTGACCTCCAAACTGCCACTACATCTGTCATTTGACACCCCAGACCACTCCATCTAATGGCCTATGTATAAACACCGCACCAATTCACCCGAGACTGAACAGAGCCCCGGCCACAATGCACTATCAAAATGACCTCTGTAAGCAATCAAATTTGGTATCAGCTCCTGTTTCAGTCAAGAAGAAAACAATGTTTTCCTCCTGAGTGCACAGGAGAACAGGGACACTGGCATGCAACAAGCCGCTGTGCTTATATGAGCTTGATTTTTTTTTTTTGTACAATCAATACAGGAAGACCCTTTGTCTGCAGTGGTACAGTAAGACACAACACACACTGCAATGCAAAATTACAGGATACAGGCCTATATATACTGTATACAATATCTTTGCATGGATCATTTTGCCTTAGTTTATTTTTGTAAGCATTTGTAATTAATAAATGTTAGTATCTGAATTGTATCCTAAAAAGACTTCAGCCACATGGGTTTACTGTACACTTGGTGATCAAATATGTATCCAGTTAGTCAGCAGAAAAAAAAAACGTCTTATCTGTGTAAGATTGATCGATGCAGATTTGCTGTTTGGACGGTAATTATTTCTGGAATTTGGTTGTATTGAAAGTAGTTTTGGGTGTGAAATGTGTGTTGGAGAGATGGCGGTGTTATAACACTGTTATATCATGTGACCAAAATGTGTCTCAGACCACCTCCTGAAGAAATACAAGTATCAGTATTTGTGTCCGTTTTAAGTGTATCTTAGGAGTGGTTATTCAGTCCTAATAAGAGCAAGACCTACTCAACACTAAGCCTAAATAAAAGCAAGACCATGTTGAGACCAAAACCAAATGAGAGCAATATTAAATCCAAGTGAGTGTGAAAATAATGAATGAACTGATTGCAGACAAAACTAATTATATTCCTACCAAATTACCAAAACTGGTCAAAATGGGTTATATCCCAGAGTTAAACCAATGTCACCAGAACCTGAAACAAAAAACATGATTCTTGACAATAAAAGGTATTTTCAGGTATTGAAATTTCAGTTCAGAACAGTTGTTACAAGTTGACCGAGGGCAACATTGAAAGGAAGTTCACTTGGACAGGTTTTCAAGAAGCAGCGTCCAGCGCAGTGTTTATTTTTTCTTTTTATAGATGTAAAGACTTACAGTACATAAAGGCAAACAAGAAAATAACTAAAATGCCTTTATAGGCCATCTAGAAAAGCCAGCTAATCATCAGTGCCTCCTGCTTCAACCAGCCTCTCTGTTACAAAAAAAAACAAAAAGGCTTAGGAGCTTCCTCTTTATTAAGCATTAGCCCCTCCTCTAGATCAGTCCAAATAAACAAGACCAATTAACTCAATTCCCCAGTTAAAATCAACTTGTAGGCTCTACCCCGAATAATATAGAAACACTGACACACAATATACATATTAAAGCATAAACAAAAGATTTATCTAACAAAATCACTGCAGAAACAAACAAGACATCACTATAATACCCCCCTGTCCTAGCTTCAAGAGTGGTATGTCCCACTCCTATATAAGGGTTCACTGGTACAGCTGCCTCTGTTTGAGACTCCATTGCTGCTACATGTAAGTCTTTGCAATGCTCAGCTTCCATGTGAAAACTAAATAAATGCTAAATTTTGAATTTTCCTGAGTAGTGTTTTAATTTACAGAGCAGGTTAACATATAATTAAGCTAAACTAGAGCATGGTAAGGAAGAAAGGTTCTAACAACATTCAACAAACTAATTCAGGTACTGCAAACAGGAAAACCATTTAACAGATAAGATATTTTTGATTTCTCTCCTGAAAACTGTTTATTTGGGTGAGTAAAGCGCTTGTTTTTTTTTTTTTTTTTTTTTTTAAACAGTAAGCTTAGATTTTCATCAAGGCACTGCCTCACAGTGCTATACTGAGGAACCTTGACTTTTCTGATAAGCCAGGGTGATCTTAGCAAGTTGTTCTCTGAATGGGGAAAAAAAGCTAGCACGGTTAGCGGGTAATGCTAATGCTCCAGTAATTCTACCCAGGGTTAGCAGCAAGCTGAAGGCCAATAATACTTACCTCTAAATGGCAAAATAGCTAATGCTAAGTGCGGTTAGCGGCTAATGCTACTGCTGCTCCTAACAACCTGGCTGGATAAATTCATAGATTAGGTGCAGTGATGATTTTGGTAGAAGTATTTTAAGTGCCTTACAGTGTGAAAATTTTTATAAAAATAAATTAGTTACAAAATATGTATTAATCATTCTTTTTTGGCTTTGAAGACCTCTGTTAATAAAGTTTAGAACTGTTTAACCACATTTTGGGTAAGAGAAAAGCTGTGTAAATTAGGTTTAGATTAGATCTCTTTCACTACAGTAAAAATAACAGGTTTGAGTATTCTTTACCATGACCCAGTGTACAAATGTTCTTCCCTTTACACTACAAATTTACAAAAAACATTGTTTGGTATAAAAGGTCTTTCTACAGGTTCAGCACTTGCAAATGCTATTCAATGAATATATGGAATCCCCCAAGAAGGGATCTTCTATGGCAGGGGCTCTTAACCTGGGGGTTGAGACCCTCAAGGTGTTCCTAATATGGTCATTGTGGGATAGCAAGTGTAAAGGTAATTAAGGGCTTTTAAAACTGGAAGTGTGAATGCAAAAGTAAATAATAATGTACAGAAATGCCTGATTCCAGAAAATGATAAAAAGTACTTTTACTTCTAAAGCACTACTAGCCACAGCTGTGTGCCTCAATTTAGCCCCAGCATGTTAAGTGAGTAAATTCATCTAATTGTTAGTTTTATTTTTATCATTTTTTTTGTTTTTATATTTATTTTGAAAATGTATAACAATACAAATTACGAAGTAGTCACAATTATATATTTCACAATTATATTGTTTTTACATTTATGAACAAAAACCCCTTTCCTATTTTTATACTCCACTCACCCAGTTACCTCCCTCAATCCTACACAAAGTACCCCTTGACAGGTCCTCACTCCACCCCAGCATTCAATGGCTTCTTATTTGAAAAATAAAAAAATAAAAATAAAGTGAATAATAAACAAATAAAAAGGAAAAAAGAGTAAGAACAATGGGGTGGATCATACAAGGTGTTTTATAGATTTCAAGTTCAAATCTCAAATTTTTGTATTCCATTTTCTCCCTAATTTACACAGCCAATTACCCAACCCACTCATTGAGACTCCCCCTCCTCCGATACATGTGAAGTCAACCGTTGCCTCTTTTCAAACTGCTGCTGATGCAACATTGCAGAGTAGCATCACAGCACACGCAGAGGAAAGCTCAGCGACTCGGTTCAGATACATCAGCTCACAGACGCCTTGTGCTGATCGACATTGTGCTCTCTTAGGGCTCCAGCAGCTGATGGCATGTTACATCAATGGGATTCGAACCCTGAAGCACTTGGAGCCCTTTCTCTTATTTTTAGAAAGCAGTACTGCCAACCATTTTTTGTGAAGGGGAGGGGTGGATAAAAGAAGTGAAGAACCCCTGTTCCATGGCATCTATCCAATCATCTCTTAGTGTCATCTTTGTTTTTACCGGTGTATCTATGTGTTAAACTGGCATTAATCTGAAGGAACAGGCTGAGGTTGAGGGGAACGCTGGGTGCTCTCCTCCTCACAGCTGGCTTGTGTGTAAGTAAGCAGCGGGCAACACTGATGGTACCCATTACTGCCATGCCATTTTGCATAAGCTGCATGACGTGCTGATGAAAACAAGTGTGGCTTCAGGTGCGAGGCAGACATGCAGAAAATGAGCTCCCCTCTCACACACCCACACCCACACCATACACACACATGCGTGCATAAAACAATAGGGAGCTATTTTGTGAAAATGTCAGCCCTAAGAGGGAGCCAAGGGCAGCCAGCGTGACCAAAGGTGGTCAGTGAGCGCTCTGGACCGACCTAGCCTGTGTCTGCCTGTGTACTCCCTATCATTTGCATCAAAATGCACAAGTGGTTATTTCAGGCTGCTCTCCCAGTGATAGTTAATTGTTTATGGTAAGGATGAGGTCTGTTGGAAAGCTGGGAGAGATGATCGGTTAGTGTGAAAGTAGGTGTCTGCAGTTATAAAAAAAAAACATAGTAACTGAATATTCTCATTGCTTATTCATTCTGTATTTATATCTTCCACTTACAAACCTCTTTACCTAATCAGACATTTTTGCAACAGCCTCCTCAGCAATTTTTTTAAACATCTGCCAGAAAAAAAGGAGTTCCAGTGCATACATGCTTATTATGGCTATAACAAAGTAAAGATCCACATCTGGAACAGGCATGTTTTGTGTGTTTTAATACAAAAAAAAAAAAAAAAAAGTCTTTGTTGTTGGATGCGCTATTATTTTACACTGGTTGACATGTAAGCTAAGATTCATAGCACTTATTTAGCACTGATTGTTTAATCATAATATCCAAAAAAAAAAAAATGCACAATTTTAGACTGACAAAATCTAATTTTAGTCAGCTTTGTTATAAAAAAAAACAGTAATTAAAAATAAACAGTATTATTTAAAATAATAATAATAATAATAATAATAATAATAAAATAATGGTTCATCGTCTTCTTCTTTTTCTTCTTCTTCTAATTATTATTATTATTATTATTATTATTATTATTATTATTATGGCATATATTTTATTGCAGTATATTGTCATTGTTGCGATTCATTGATCTCATCCCTGACCTCACTTGTAAAGCTGGTGTTGTGTCGAATTCAGCTCCATCGCCAGGAAAAGCACCTGCTCTCTGAAGCGTGAACCCACGTCTTCTTGGATTTAACTTTACTTAGAAAATGGAAATACCCAAGATACTGTTTTAAACTACGCTGAGTGGTAAGAAATAAAGAAAAAGAAACGTCAGCTGAATTCCCCACACCCCCACCATGAAAAGCACCCTCTTTTGGCAGCGCATATGTAGCATCTTTAATTCTTGATAAAAGCGGAGATAATTGTTTTAGCTAACTTTACTTTGAAACGTGCTCCAGAGAGGGGGTGCTTTTCATGGCAGAGATGCGGTATCATTTTTGGGGGGGACAAATCCACCTATTTCTGATATTTCCTATTTCTGGTTCCTATGCCAATGCCCTTATCCCTTAATCAATAAACTGTGTGTTTGGTATCCGTGAGCGTTTGTCATGTGCGTGACGCTTCAAAACTGACCAATGGCAAAGCTGCATCTCCAACCCTCTCAGCAACACAACAGTAACGAGCAAAAGCACCATTTCCATTTTTCTCCTGCATTTCATTCTCCTGCTCCCTCGGCCTCCTCTCTCCTCTCTATTTCTCCCTCTCTCCCTCTCTCTCTCTCTCCCTCTCTCTTTAGAGAGCTGATTACAAATGGTCAATTTGAAAATGGAGTCCAAAGTCCCCAAGGCCACTCGCTTGTCAAACTGAAAAGGCGCAAGGACGAGCGGGGCCCGAGTCGCTCCTCGTCTGGAAATGGAGAGATGAGAGAACATAACAAATTCCCCCGCGTGACTCCGCCCCGCCTGGCCGAGGGAAGAGGGAGGGGAGAGAAACTTGGATCTGCAACATCTCGCCCTCAGCATTTATATCACAAGTCTCCACAAAGCGGCCATGGATCATCCCAGTCAGCTGGTGTTAGTGGTATCGAGAAAAGCCATGGGCTGTCACCGAGTGCAGGCCTTTCATATTTTACTCAAGACAGCGCCTCCTCTCTCCCAGCCTCACTCAAAGCTGCCGCCTCGCCTTTGAGGATAATATCTTCAAAATCTCTCCCCTCTCCCTGCTGAGGGGCTATTTTTGAAACCGTTGTCTTCACTGCCATGCCATTCGCCGACCGCTTGAGGAATCGGCGCACAGTCATCCTCGGCTACTGGATGTGACACTGTTCATTTTTCTGTCAACTGCAATCTGGAAAGCCTTTGTTTCTGCCCGGCTTTGTCACTTCTGATCAGTATTTTAAAGGCCATACTGTGTTTTTTCTCTCTCTTCTAACAGTCGACTGCATTGCATTTATTTGTTGTAGACTCTGACAACAGGCGCGAGAAAAAATGCAAGTAGTCAGGGAAGTTCGTCTGTGAAGGAATAAAGGCTCGCAATTTCGTGAGTCATCTTCACAGATATTTTTGTGAACTTCAATTTAGTGACGGAACGTAGCCTCTGAAATTCTATAACCCTATGATTCATGGCAGGGGAACTTCTAATGAGGTGAGGTTCAGGGTATATTTTCTGCGAGCTCTTTCCGGCTCTTACCGAAGAGGCTCAGTTATTACTGAGAAGCTTGACTCAGACAATTCCTAGGAGATAATTTGAGAGCAGAGAAATTCTCCAGCACCTTTAATACTCATAAATAGTGACAGAGAAATGAAGCCCTTAATGTAGAACGGACAATGTATCAGTGCTAAACCGAAGCTTGATGATACACATTTACATCAACTTTGCTGTCGTAAAAAAATACATTAGTAACACCTTACTAAACTGTCATGCCAAGAAAGTCATGGTAGGCACAGTAATATTATATATATATATATATATATATATATATTTGTATTGGACAGACATTGGGTAATGTAATCCATTGTAATATAATGTAAATGCCAATGAATGTGAGCATGTTTAATTAATTTTTTTTTTTCAATTTCATTTACTGTGTTATTACTATTGCACTGTAAAAAGTGTAGCCCTGCTCAAATTAAAAAAATTGATGTCCATTTGTTGCATCTAAACTATTTGACTTCACTCAATCTAAATAAAGTCAATTGTTACAACCTTATTATTTTATTTTGACATAAACCCTATTACTTCACTCGACCCAATATTAATTATTCACCTTGATCCAAGTTAAATTCTTTACATTTCAGTTTCGGAACCAAACTAATACATTTAAATTGAACCGAACTTAAAAAAAAAAACATGGCAGCATATTCAGAAGTTCCAGAAGTTACTGTGGCGTGGAAGAGGACGGATTACCAGCGAGATTCGTTTCAGTGCTCTCTTGCTCTTTTTATTTTGCTCTGAGGAGGACACTAAGAGCTGGATTTACGTGGGATTCCACTTTTGAAAGTAAAACTAACTACAGCTCCAACGCAGCTAACCCCACTCCCACACACAGAAAACACACAAAGGGTGAGGCAATGACACAAAACAACCACATAACTGATAACTACATGAATAATACTAGAACAGTGATAATAAAACATGACATGAAACTCTGGGATAAACAGTAACATAAACACGCAGAAAAACACCCACTTCCCCCAACAGGGTGAGCTCCCATAATTCCTTGCGCCCCCCCTCCAGTCCCGACGCCACAATACCATAGCATGCGTTGCTATCTCGCGAGCGCGTTCAGGCACTTTCTCCCTCTCTCATTCTCTCTCTCGCGAGCGCGTTCAGGCACTTTCTCCCTCTCTCCCTCAGTGCTCTGAAGCACTTCTCTACAACTTCTCCCGTGCTCCACAGTGCGCATGCGCAATTCATGTTTGATTCAAATTAAAAATATTACATCCTTATCTCTTTTCTTCGAGTATGATTTCAGTGGAACCAAAACATTTGGTTTATTTCCTTCAGAATTGTAATTAATTTAGTCTGAATCAAAATTGACACATCAAAATTCAAAAAGGTTGAGTTTCACAATAAAGTCAATAATTGTACTATGTGTTCAATCATATTTATTAGCTTGAATGAACAGCTCCATGCTTCACTTTTTACAGTGTGGAAAAGCTGGTAAGGTGAGGGTAATGATGCCCCAACACCAGGAGGGTGAAGACTAGCACATGCCTCCTTCGATACATGTGAAGTCAGCCGCCATTTCTTATCGAGCTGCTGTTGATGCAGCCTTGCAGAGTAGCATCGGAGCAGCGCACTCGGAGGAAAGCGCAGCGACTCGGTTCCGATACATCAGCTCACATACGCCTTGGGCTGATTGACCTCACCCTTTAGAGTGATGTGGGGAGAGAGCGCCATCTACCCACCCAGAGAGAGCAAGCACAATTGTGCTCTCTTAGGGCTCTGGTAGCTGATGGCAAGCTACATGAACGGGATTCGAACCAGCCATCCCCCGATCATAGTGGTAGCACTTAGCCCACTTGACCCTGTTATGCATTTTACAGTTAATAAATTCTGGCCATTGCATGCAATGTCTGATTTTGAATTAATAAACTTTATTAAAAAAGTCATTGCATAGCATTTAAAAAAATGTATCATCTCAGAGTCCAGCATTAGAACAACCACACCTATATTTTCTGAATAAATTTAAACACTGCACAGCCTTGATAGAGGGTGCTTCCAAAGTTTTGCAGGCATTTAACATTCCTCAATCTTTAATAAATTGCTTTTTGAGTTTACACTGCTCAGAACGATCACACTGTACTGATTGTATTCACAATCAAACTGCTCTCTCAGGAAGCACACACAAGAAGCTTTAGGTATTCTTTGTTTCTGAGCCATGCATTGCAGTGTTTTACAGTGTTTTTACAGTGTTTTTATTGCAATACCACCTGAGGAACTGAAGATCCCCAGCATCTAATACAAACATTCTTATGAAAATGTTTCACAAATTGTGATGCAAACTGCTCCTGTCCTAGCTGTTTTTAAATGTCTCACGTTCATCTTATTTCTATGTTTCATTGTGACAAAATATGTTTTTTTTTCTTCATTTATTTACATTCCCACCACTTTGGAATTGGGATTGTACTTTTGTTAACTTTATTTGCACTTTACTCAAGTTTTCCTTGAGTAAAATAAACTTTAAATACCTTAGTCTTAGCTTAGTCCAACAGCTCCTGTGCCAAGCTACAGTAACTAACAAGCAAACTTCAGCCAGCCTTGGCTGACTGACTGGCTGCATTTAAGGCCACGGGAAAACTGTGTAACTTTTTAGTGGATATTTAGTGGAATCATCGATTAAGTTCTGAATTTAACATGTGCCAATAGCCAGAGTCTTTGAGAATGCCACCCCAATTTCTCACAATTTCATAACTGGAAGGACAGCATGATCCCCTTCCTTTCTGTCAACACATCATTTGACAGGACAGCGGCAGACTTCATACATATTGAAGAGACACACATATTACCATTCGTCTCAGTTAGGTGATGCTGACATGCAAAAAAAGAGGGAGACCTACCAGAAGGAGAACTGGCTACATGTAAACTCCACAAAAATGGAGGAAAGAGCCCTGAAGCTTGACGGAATACTTAGGCAATAATACACAAGTGGGAGTGCTGTACTGTGAGATATTGGCTCTGGTGGGCTGCGTACAAGGCCGAAGGATTATACCACATTTCTTTTCCAAGTTTGAGACAACAGAGACACAAAAACTGACTAACAAGAAGTTTTGCTTGCTTCCTATCTGTGAAAAAAATATATACATCCTTAAATCTGCACTGAAACATTGCAGAAGAGACATACTGCTTGTATGGATTTGATTCTTCTCTTCCAGTTTTTGCCTGGTTTAACTGTATTTTGTTAGAAACAAATAGATATATCTATATCTACTGTGTTTTCATTGAGGTGGAGCATCAGCTTAAATGTGGGCAACCCTTAAATAAGCTGTTCTGCTTCTGGTGGCTAGAGTAGAGAGCTTGGCTGTTTGTAAGCAAAGTGTTTTGTTTTTGTTGAACATAATGAAAAAAATAATTTAATTAATTTGAATGCATTTTAATTATTGCTAGATTACATTAGCAGTAGATACTGATAAACAGAATAGTAGGCAAGGCACATCACATGCTAATCACTATCTTACACCCCACCAACAGTCTATTTTAATGCTTTGTGTAAATAGTTACGGCTCTTGTGAATATATCTACTCTAATGGGCATGGTGGTCTAGAAGTGAGGTGTGTTCAGATAAATTTCTTGGCAACAGAAACACAGGTCTACCTCTGTTTGAACACAACCTAGGCAAACGTTCATCTCTATCTTGGCAATACCGTGCTTGCCCAACCCTGAATACAAAATAAAATAACTTTGCTGTTCCTGTTCACCTATAGAGCACTAAAATAGGAGCCAGTGTCTATCAGCTAAGGTAATATAATAAGTATACTAAGTAATATAAGTAATATATAGTATATATAGTATACTATAGTATTCTATATATATAGTATAGAATTCCCAGACCAAGAATTGAACCCCAGTCTCCCACATAATGTGGTAGCTCACTGGAAGGTAGTGGTGTTATCCACTGTGCCACACCAACCACTAATAATTTTCACTAGTTAAGACATTACTAATAATTACAAATGGTTTATCTGTCTTTAATTATTATTAATTTTATAATAATAATAATAGTCCAAGACTTTATAGTTTTCAATAGTAGGTATGTAAATAAACTTTAAAAAAATGTTTTTTTATGTTTCTCTCTGGGCTGGCTGTAGAAATATTTGACTGAGATTCCCGCCATCTTGCTTTCAATCAATTGAAGGTGATATTGTCATGTGACCACTAGATGGCACGGACAGTGTCTCCATCTGAGAACAAAGGGTAAGGGTTTAAAATATTAAGCATTATGGTGCAGAAAAGCAGAAATGTCATGTCACTATAAGAGGACGCAGGATCTTAAGAGATTAATTGCTTATTGTAAATTTTAGCTGACGAAATGTTGGTATAATTCCAATAATATACTTTTTTAAGATACATGCTATAATTTGAGTGTCACAGTTTTGTCCTGTTCTATGTCTTTTTCTGGTCTGTCTCTGTTTCTCTGCTTGTGTTTTTGCCCCGCCCTGTCTATTTTTTTTAGCCCTGCCCTGCCGTCAATGTTTTCACCTGTGTTCGTTTGTTACCCCGCCCCCTCGTTATCTTCTCCAGGTGTTCCCAGTCTCTCTGTGTATATATATTGCCCCTTTGTTTCAGTGTGCCTTTGTCTTGTCTTTTGCATGTTTGATGTTTGTTAATAGTTGTGCCCACTTTGTTCTGTCTTAGTTTTTTTTCTTGGCTTTTGTCAGTTAGTTGTATTCCATTCAGTTTGAGTCTGTTGTTTTGTGTTGATTTTAAGTTTGTGATTCGTTTTGAGTTCATTAAAAGGACCTGCATCTACATCTGCCTCTTATCCTTGATGCAACCCTAATATACCAATATAATATATCACATTACAGCATGAAAACCTTACTATTTTAAACACATCGGAAAGAGCAGGCCATAAGGGTGGACCATATGGCAGTCAGATGATACTGAAAGTATATCACAGTGTCACAATGCATAAAACGATTCATTATCATTATTTTCATAATTAAATTTGAGTAAACTAAGAACATCAGCATGACACTTGTGCTTCGTGCACTATATAAAAAAAAATATATGGACTGGCAACTATTTGCCTATTTACAGTTAATGTATAAGAGTTTGTTCATTTACATCGTCTCTATAATTGGTCTAAAGGTTTTTTTTTATCAATGCTAAGGCGCCTTATTCCTGACAATATCCATAATACTCACAACTTACTGTACATAATTTATCATGATAATTAGAACACATTGTCACATTGCTCACCATTATCTCCAGATCTCTTAAGCTGTAGCTAATAAAGTCTTATCCTTTGGTGACCTCAACAAGCCTGTTGCTGCTGCTGCTGCTGATAATGATGATGATGATGGGTAATGTTTCTGTCCTCACATGATGGAGAAGAACCTCAGAGGAATCATGTTGCACGTCGATTTGTCTTCCTCGCACTTCCCCTCCCTCGTTCACGCTGGGAAAAAGAGGATGAAGGGTGCTGGAGGATAAATCCTTGTTTTTCCACAGCTATGTATTCTCATCATAGGGTGGTATATTGCGGCTTCAGATAGAAAACAACTATACGGTGCAATTTGGGTAGGGAGACACTATAAGATATAGAAAGTACACTTTGTAATTTTGGATAATTTGGTACATTTCCCAGCATTTTCTTTTAGATTTGTTTATGTAACCCTGAGTAACTACCTTTCAACATTAATTCATTTATTACGACCAAGGCAATTATACAGGACTGTACGTTTTACCCGTTAGGAGATGCGTGTAGTACATTCACAAACTCACACAAAAATCAACATAGCCACAAATCCACCAGCAGCAATACATCTCACAATTATCATCACATTAAAACCCCAGCAAGATAAAAGCAGCACAATTAAAGCCGTCCGAGTTTTTCCCAGTCCATTTATTCTGGTCTAACATTTCCAAAGCTCGCCAATAAACCTCCGTTTCTCTGCTATCCTCGGACCAAATGGGAAATGTTTTGACAATGGGACTTGACAGGGGCTTTGCTTTTGTAGACATGTGAACGTAGCGCACAAGACAGCCGGCAGATAGCCTCCAAGCAAGCTGGCACAAATAAACAGCGATTCCGCCTCAGATCTTTAGACAGGCACCGCAGTCGTCTGTCAAGCAGCGCTGGGCAATTTGAATGCACAGCATGCATCTGGACTTTATCGGCTTGGAGCGAGGGTCTGAATTTCTGCACTGTCCCCCTCCCCCCAGCCCCCCCGCCACTGATCTACTGCCACTCATTTGCATAATGTAGCAGTTTGATATTCCATACTGTCAGAGAAAGAAAACTTTCTCTTTTGCACCAAACTGAAAAAGGATGCAACAACAGGTAGAGCAGGACAAGGTTCTTTGTCCTGATGTGGAACTAATTATTTGTTTCAGCTAAAGTTAGTCTGTACCAAGGTTCATTTCTTACATTGTATACACAGCATTAAGCAGACTAAACACGTTCACTACATCCTGATGTCATCAGCTATAGTACATGAGCTGTGTCTCTCTCTATACTTCATATTCATTGGTTTGTATAATGTTAGTTACGAGTTCAGCTTTAAGTTGCATTCTAGCTCTCTGTCAGAATCTGACTCCCCTTCGCATCACTTATTTTCTCCTCTGGTTTGTTTAAAGACTAATTCTACTTCCTGTAATTGGTCTAAAAATCCAAACCATCTAGAAAAGTGCTTTCACACTGCACTGTGAGCCCGGATAAGTTGAATTTATCAATTTATTGCAACTAAATGGGAACTTGATTTATTTCTAAGGTAGCCCAGGGGGAATCACTACACACTGATGGTGAGTGACAGAAACTATTGGACACACCCAGTATGCAAATAGATTGACAGAAGCCAATGGAAAACAAGCTGCCAATGAGAACAGACTAAACTCAGTTATTATAAGTTGTTTCAACTCAAAGATCTCAGTTTGAATGTATATGTGCCCACAAACGTTCAACTAACTCAAAATAGTGGAGTATTGTTCAGAAATATCCAATTTTATGTAAAACAGACCTAAATCATTTGAGTTCAAACAACGTATGGATTTTCAGTGTGCAGGTGAACCAAACCATGGTTAAGTAGATCCAGACCGAGAGCATTTCTCTTGTTTGGACAGACCAAACAAGGTAGGTGTGAAAGCACCCTAACAAGTAAGAGCAGCATTAAAGCAGAATTATGTGAGAATTGATATTTCCTGTTACTGTACTCCCCTATGGCTGGGAATGCCCAATCCTATTTCACCACTTGGCTTTACCACTTACCCCTACACCTCTGTTTTGCATGTGCACGCCAAGGGGTAGGGGATAGGGCTTGTTAGCCCTTCATACAGAGGTTTTTCAGATGCACACTTGAAATAAAGGGGTATGAGAATCACTGGTAAGATGGCAGCACAAACGACCAAAAAAACCCACAAATGTAAGTATTTTCCTTGTTACAATTAGTGATTAGCCCTATATTACCATAGTTTAATGTGTAGTTTCAATGTTTATGGTCAAATGCTTCATGACAAGCATAAACAAATAGTAGTGTCTTAGTAGTTATCTAGCTAGCTAACTTTACCATTCCACCTTAAATGGCGCAACAGATGACAGGGGTCGCAGCATTTAAGGTGGAACGGAAAAATAAAGTTTTTGAATAAGATTTTGAATACGCTGTTACTTTAAGGTAATAAAAGTGTTTTATCTGTACTAATTATGAAATGAAAAAGATGAAAATCCCTATTGCCTATTTTCTTTTAATAGTGTGCCGGAAACATGGAAGATAAGGGAGCTGACAGGACAATTCTAAATTCCAGAACACAATCCTACGACAATCATAACCTTCCAGGCACATTTACTGTATATTATTGTAGCAGTATCTGTTAGCTGGGTGCTTTTCTATTGAAAAAAGGAACAGCGTTTTCAGTGTGTGGTAAAGCAAAAAAACATTTTATGCTATGTTAATTCTTGGATTCTGCATGGGTATCTGTTATTTATATTTATTTTTAAATGTGTTAACCTTATGGAGTAAGGTGAAAAATTGTGAAAATTAGATTTTTCCCCCAATTATAGCTTTAATATGCTTATAAGTTCTTCAAAGTTCTGTAAAACAGAAAGAAGAAGGTGAAGAGGGCGAGAGGAGGGTGAAGATAATACCACTCAGCTCAGAAATGATGCACCGTGCTAAGAAGGTTGCATCCTATCACTGGGATCCGAGTCCAATTCCCAGCAATGTCACAGCCATTTGTGAGACAGAGCACACCCGGCCATGTCTTCATCGGGTTGGGAGGATGGCTTAGTTCAGTGGTTTCAATCCAGCCTTTGGGGATCTTCTTGCTGGTTCATATTTTTTTTTTTTATTCTGTTCCAGTTCCTGTTCTGTTCTGTTCTCAGCCAAGTAATGGCTGGTCATGATGGCGTAAACGTGCTGGGAAATGGAACACAGCTAAACTGTAGACTGGAGTCCCTGTCTGAGATCATAGAAAGTGCAGCGAAAGTGCAGAAAGTTTAAAATGGTGTCAACCATATTGAATATAAGTGAACACAAGGTTTAAAGAAATGTTTTTGTTTTACATATACAGCACTGGAAAAAAATTAAGAGACCACTTCAGTTTCTGATAAATTTCCCTGACTTTGCTAATTTTTTATAATCATTTTATTTTATTTATTCTATAAACTACGGACAACATTTCTCCCTGAAATAACAAAAAAAGATGCAGAGCTTTCAGACCTCAAATAACGCAAAGAAAACAAGTTCATATTTATAAAGTTTTAGAGTTTAGAGTTCAGAAACCAATGTTTGGTGGAATAACCCTGGTTATAATCACAGTTTTTATGCATCTTGGCATGTTCTCCTCCACCAGTCTTACACACTGCTTTTGAAAAACTTTATGCCACTCCTGGTGAAAAAATTCAAGCAGTTCCATCTTCCTCTTGATTATAGTCCGGACAGAAATGCTTCAAAATGGCTAAAATATATATATTTTTTTACACTGGCTTCTTCTGTAATTTTAACAATTTCAATCATTTTAGACATCAACAGTGTGATGCTATTATGCATTAGCTGGACAATAATAAAAAAAATCCAAACTACCATAACAGTGCAACAAATAAGCAACACCTATCAATGCCATTTCTGACGGATATTAAAATAGACTTGCTAATGCACAGCTCCGCAATTTCATGGTAAAAGTAGCTTAAGGCTGCGTCAAAGAGGAGTTATATTACATACGCTTGCTCTCTCTCTCTCTCTCTCTCTCTGTCACACACACACACATCCCACACACACTCTGGCATAGTGGTAAAAGTCCCTTTCACTGTTAATCCCAGAGCCATCACTGAACATCCTGACCTTTGGCTCTGTCGCCTGCAGCATTGATCGGGCAGTCACTTAGTGGAGACCACAGGCTCTCTGGCCTGGCCACTTAACCCTGTGACTCTCCGAGAGCTTCACAAACCTTAGGTCACCCACCTTCACCTTCTGCACAAACACACACACACACACACATATATATACACACACACATACACAGCCCTTTCATCCACTCCCACTCCCCAAAGCCCATAAGATTTATTGCCTTTTAAATGAGCTGTCACTGAATTAAACAACAATGCAGGGAAAATGTTAGTTGGCATTCGTCAGCGGGGCAGCACACACTAAATATAGCTGGTGATAATTGTGGCGACCCAGTCGTCCTCTGCGCGCGCAGCGTAATGGCGCGGCGGGGTAGTGCTCACGTGTCCGAGTCCACCGGTGCTTCCTGACACCTTCTCAGTAAAGGCAGGGATGCCCGTAGGAAAGGTGAGAATGAACACTTCTGTCTGGCGTGTGCTGCACCTGCGAGAGACACGCCGAGAACATCACAAGAATATAAAACTGCGTTTCAAACGCGAACATGCATGCATGAATGCAAACGCATAATCTGGAGCAGGATCTTTTAACAGCAGGCTCATTATTTAGTAACTATTATATTTTTTACGCTTTATAAAACAGAAATTTCCAGTTCTGCATTCTGATTGGCTGGGCTATGTTTAAAGCCGTTGTAAAATGCTCAATATAAAATGCACACAGATGGCCACACACATCAATTGAGTTCTGTATTAACGCACCCAGCCATTAAAAAGCGCGGTTAACTGTTAACGAAACTGTTAATGTTGCTTGGCAACTATGACCTATTGTTAAAAAATGCTTAAATGCTTAGAAGAAGGATTGTTTTCATTGCACTCATTATTATTAAGAATAATTTACCTGCTTGAATACAGAAGTGCCATAACTGCTTTCAGAGGAGGATTCCTCTGTCTACGTATTTATTCATAATTTAATACCTGGTATATGCAGTGATTTTGTGTAAACAAAATTAAGAGACCACTTCAGTTTCTAAACCAGTTTTTCTGATTTTGATATTTATAGGTATACGCTTGAGTAAAATGAACATTGTTGTTTTATCTATAATAATAAAAATATTGTCATTTAGAGCATTTATTTGCAGAAAATGAGAAATGGCTGAAATAACAAAAAAGATGCAGAGCCTTCCGAACTCAAATAATGCAAAGAAAACAAGTTCATATTCATAAAGTTTTAAGAGTTCAGAAATCAATATTTGGTGGAACAACCCTGGTTTTTAAACACAGTTTTCATGCATCTTGGCATGTTCTCCTCCACCAGTCTTACACACTGCTTTTGAAAAACTTTATGCCACTCTTGGTGCAAAAAATCAAGCAGTTCAGCTTGGTGGTTTGATGGCTTGTGATCATCCATCTTCCTCTTGATTGTATTCCAGAGGTTTTCAATTTGTTAAAAAAAAAAAAAATCATAAATTTAAGTGGTCTCATTTTTCCAGAGCTCTATATATTGATTTCAATGCATATTGCATGTACATCTCCAACATAGAAAACCATAAATGCCCTATATTGAGGTGTTTCTATGTTACCTATAAAGCAATATATTATTATCATCACATACATACATCCTCTGGATATATGTAGATATACATTTAAATCATTCATGAAATATATGCGTGTGTGTGTGTGTACATGTATTATACATACCTATAGGATTTATTTTTGTATGATATTGCATGGTGAATTCATATATGTTGGACATTTAATTCATAAATTAACTTTTATTGAATCAATGTATACACAACAATGCTATGTTCTATTACTCTTGAGAGAGGTATCCGGTTAGTGGTGTTAAATATTCATTACTCTGTTACCTCAAAACTATTACTCATTTGGTTGAGCAGTTACACAAGGAATTGCAACTTCCTTTGATTGAGGAGCCTCACACAGAGCTGCTGTAATTCTTAATTTGCAAATGCAATATGATCAGCTCTCAGGATTGGATAAGTCAAAGACATATCCACTGATTGCATTTTCCAAAGCTTATCAGACAATGTATAATACTTTTTTTTCACATTTTTGTTGCAGTTTTATCATAACAAGTCAAGCCTTTTGTGTCTTCCTGTCATAAAACTGGAATGGAATCCTTAAAGTTTAGGGGCTTTTTATCTATGCAGGTTCTGCACACTGTTTTAGATTGAAAACAAGGTACTTCTAAAAAAATGGGCTCATAATCAATAATTATCTGAGAGGGTGGTTAGTAATTAGTTTCACAGTGACCTATAAAAACCACTTGATTTTCTCCTTTAAGGGCTGCTAGGGCAGTGCAGTGGTGTGTAGCTGCTTGGAAAGGGCACCGTGTTTAATGGTTCTGATTTTTGACAGCCAGAGACCCACAAAGCAGTGGAGGAATTTGCAGTAAAGGCCAGAGGTTTCTTTTTCTATTCCTTCTTTATGTTTCTGCTACATTTTAATTAACACATTGTGAATGGGTCTTCTTCACTATATATTATACCTCAAACACCCATCTTATATTTTCAGTAAAGTATTACACGAGGAATACATTAATTTTACTTAACCAGGGACACAGTAATTCATATACTATCATACATTTCCAGTCAAAGGTTTTAGAAAAACACTACTTTTTATTTTATTTTATCTTACCAATGATTTTATTTCTGCAATTCACCTATCAGATCTCTAATTCTTCCCTTCTCAAATGAATCTGAGTCTTAGTTCAGTGTTAAGCAGAGCTAAAGCCATTGAGCTGTTGACACGTGGGTCAGCTAGACGTGTTTCTGTATCTTTTTTTAAACTACATATGATTTTTTTTTTAGGTATTGACTTTACCTGAAGAGCTTAAAAGGTACAAAAATGGGGGTGTTCTAAAACTTTTGACCGATAGTGTATATTACTGTATACACTGCCTTAAGTAATGTTTTATTATTTGTTATTATTTGTTGTGTTGCATTAATAGTTAGTCATAAATTAAAACAATAAATCTCAAACATAATCTAAGTGTTATCTGCCCATACTGCTATGTGATTAACAGTCAGGATGTGGCACAATGAATTTAAAGGAGTCTCTTTTAAACATGTTAAAACATTATTTTGATTGAGCATAGCATTGAATTTGTGTGTGTAAAGCTTAATTACAACAATTAGTTTCACTGGAAAAGTTTCTTTTTTATAATTTTATTTTAATTTTTTCCCATTTTCTCCCCAATTTAGCACAGCCAATTACCCAACCCACTCATTAGGACTCCCCCTATCACTAGTGATGCCCCAACACACCAGGAGGGTGAAGACTAACACATGCTTCCTCCAATACATGTGAATCCAGCCACCTGGATTTCTTTTCGAGCTGCTGCTGATGCAGCATTGTCGAGCAACTAGCGCGCTCTGAGGAAAGCGCAGAGGCTCGGTTCTGATACATCAGCTCACAGACGCCCTGTGTTGTGGACATCACCCTAGGAGTGATGTGGGGGGAGAGAGCACCATCTATCCACCCAGAGGGAGCAGGGCCAATTTTGCTCCCTCTGAGCGCCGGCAGCTTGATGGCAAAGCTGCATGAGCGGGGGTTTGAACCTGCGACCTCCCGCTCATAGTGGATTAATTAATTGTTTTAATGAATTTAGATTTTTTTTTTTTTATTTTACCTCATTTTTATTTAACTTAGAAGGCTGTAGATGTAGGAAGAGAGTGCCATCCACCCACCCAGAGACAGCAAGTCTAATAATAGTGCTCTCTCTGACTCTGACTGCTGATGCCAAGCAGGAACTTACCAGACAGACACCAGTCAGAGATAAAGTTGTGGAGAAGAAGTTTAAAGCAGGTTTATGTTATAAAAAAATGTTCCAAGCTTTAGGCATCCCAATGAGCTGATCAGAGTTGATGGGAAAATGGATGGAGCTAAATACAGATACAATCCTGGAAGAAAACCTGTAGGAGGCTGCAAAAGATTAAAGACTGGGGAGGAGATTCACATTCTATAGATATGATATTTCTATCCATTCTGATAGACGCTCTCCATTCAACCTGACTGAGCTTAAGCTATTTTGCAAAGAAGAATGGGCTAAAATCTCAGTCTTTACATGCTCAATGCTGGTAGGGACATACCCCAAAAGACTTGCAGATGTAATTGCAGAGAAAGGTGGCTCTACTAAGTGTTGGTATAGGGGTGATGAGTACTTTTGCATGACACATTTTTCATTTACATTTACATTTAAGGTATTTACCAGACGCCCTTATCCTGAGCGACTTACAACAGTGCTTCGATGTTATTTCAAATATCCAAAGCTAGTTTATAGACTAGGATCAAGAGATACACAAAGCTTGATCATGTTTAGAACCCTAGGATTTTTTTATGATTAGTTGAGAAATTAGTTGAGTCTTCAGTCGACGTTTGAAGACCGCGAGTGACTCTGCTGTTCTGACAACCAGTGGAAGTTCATTTCACCACCTTGGTCCTTTAGCACAGAGAAGAGTCTGGATGTTGGTTTTCTGTGGGTTTTGAGGGATGGTGTTTCGAGCCGAGCCGTACTGGAAGCTCTAAGGGCTCTTGGTGCAGATCTGGCTTTGACCATCATTGCCATCAAGTATGATGAAGCTGGGTCTGTTTTCAGCTTTGTAGGCCAGAGTTAGGGTTTTGAAATGGATGCGGGCGGCAACAGGAAGCCAGTGGAGGGAACGCAGCAAAGTAGTCACATGACTGAACTTCGGAAGGTTGAAGACGATTCGTGCTGTCGCATTCTGAACTAATTGTAGTGGTTTGGTGGCTCGCAGTGGAAGACCAGCCAGTAGAGAGTTGCAGTAGTCAAGTCTTGAGATGACAAGAGACTGCACAAGCACCTGAGTGGCTTCCTGAGACAGAAATGGTAGAATTCTTTGGATGTTGTACAGGATAAATCTGCATGGCCGAGTCAGATTTGCAATGTGGCTTGAGAATCATAACTGGCCATCCATTACTACACCAAGGCTTCGTGCTTCTGCCGATGGAGTGACCAGTGAGTTCTCGAAAGAGATGGAGAGATTGTTGATTTTTTCAGATATTTATTTGATTAAACCTTTGTGTAATTTTAGTTTCACAATTAAGTGATATTTTGTGTTGGTCCATCACTTAAAATCTTGGTTGGTGTCTGTAAGGTGACAAAATACTTTTTTTTGGAAGCTACTGTATTAAAAAATCAAAAAGACTATCTGAAAGCATGAGCTTCATGATTGCCAGGATGCCTGCAGAGAAGAAAAAATACCAATAAAACAAATTACAACTGTACATTTTCCACAACAGTTCTAGAAATAGACAATGCACATGCATAAATCATCATGATCGATCGCTGCATGCTCTTCTTTGGCTAATGGAACGGTCACATTCGTCATGAAGGATATCCACTGGCTGTTATTTCATACCAATTCTAGCATTGTTCCATGAAACACATGAGACGGGATATGCTTTAACCCTCCAGTGCACTGTATTACTTAAAAAAGCTGTTTCTCCACACTCTTATTCCCTGATGTCGAAAATCAAATTTCAAGGCTTTTTCTCTGAGAATTTCAGTAGCAGCAGAGGCGGCAACGGCAGCGGCGGCGGCAGGGCTAAATTACACTGCTGGATAATTAATCCACGTCAGCTAAAATAGCTGATGTAAGGTGCCTTTGATGATGCAATGGCTTTTTTCCCCCTCATCCATCCTGTGCATTGTTTGGCATTCAAAGTGAAACGTGTAAGCCCTTAGGAAGCCATTTCTTCAGCACTTTCATGTTTCTGATGCCCACTAAAGAAGGATATGAACGCTGCACATTCTGGGAGGAACGGCGGGCCACTCAGAAAAGCCTACATCTACAATATTCACTAGACACATAAGTGAAGGGTTTGAACGTGATGGAGTTTGTGCATAAAAGTTACAAAAAAAAATTCTCTGAAGGAAATTTCGAGATGTACTCCATGTGCACTTCATGTGCACGGTTCAAAAATGCAATGATATTCCATACTTCCAATTAGTTTCAGTAGAAGTGCTGCTACTTTAGTATTTCTGCCTAGATTTGACTGGAATGTAATTAAACTATTAATAAGGAAAGTAATAAAGAAATGTTAAATACATTAATTAATACTAGAACTGTCAAATTAACACATTCATAATTAATTACAGAACAAATAACGGTTTAAATAAATCTACACTGATGGGTTTGGCGGTCTGGAAGTGAGGTGTGTTCAGGTAAATTTTTGACATGTTTCTATTTTGGCAATGGAAAACACAGGTGTGCCACTGACTGAAATGAACCTAGACAACAGTTAATCATCCTATAGTCTATTCCTATAGGTGTGCCAGGCATGCATACACTCCCACTTGTAAAACACACACAGGGATGCTCTACAGTGTGCAAACCTAATTTTTAACTCGACCATAAACAGAATGAAGAATGAAATAACATTGCTGTTCCCTTAAATTAGCTGCTGGCGTATCTTCACAACCTGAACGCACAGGTCAGTATCCTCTGCTCAGACACGCAAAGATGCAGCACTGTTAAGATCCCGACGCGATGATAGAAAGGCAAATCAAATAAGTCAGAAGAAGATTGGATGGTCAAAGGGGTGTGGTATGCTTGTATTACTCTTGTCATTTTATTTGCTGCCATAGGTTTTGCCATGCAGTATTTCTGGTTATGGCTTGTCCCGACATTTCAGCTAACATATTTTCACATGAAACAGTTTCTGTCATTAAATTCAACCTTTCCTTTAACTCTGGTGTCTTCATTGATTTCCGATGTTTTAAAATTATTCTTGATGCGGTAATTAAACCTGCAATCAAGATTTCAAATTCAATCTTACTTACGTCTCTAACCGAAACTCTATTGCCTAGTAAGCATAACAGTGGGCATACTGGTAGGTTTTTCTCCATCCAGTTACCCAGCACTTTCAACACTTGCCACTTTCCAGAAGAATTGTAACAAAGCAAATTCCCATATACAGTGAAATAAGGTGCCCCTCTCTTTTTGACGTCTCCAACAGCAGTCATTGTTTATAAGACCCATTCTATATAGTCGGCATGGTGTTCAATAATATTTATGTAATTTTTTTTTTTGGACAAGTTTACCCCTGGACTCCCTAATATATCTTTCTGAGTTTGATAAAATTGCTATTACATACTTTTAAAAAGTGTACTATTTAGCTTTCTTGGTTTGTATTTTATTGATTGTATGTTTGTGATTACATCCTCCCTTCTGTATAATGTAGATAAATACAAATACAGTTTTAATAGGTCCTTAATAGTGCATTTCACTGATAGTTCTTTATTTTTTTTTTCTATTTTTTTTCCCATTTTCTCCCCAATTTACATGGCCAATTACCCAACCCACTCATTAGGACTCCCCCTATCACTAGTAATGCCTCAACACACCAGGAGGGTGAAGACTAGCACATGCTTCCTCCGATACATGTGAAGTCAGCCATCGCTTCTTTTCGAGCTGCTGCTGATGCAGCATTACCGAGCAGCCAGCGCGCTTGGAGGAAAGCGCAGCGACTCGGCTCCGGTACATCAGCTCACAGACGCCCTGTGCTGCAGACATCACCGTAGGAGTGATGTGGGGAGCGAGCGCCATCTACAAACCCAGAGGGAGCAGGGCCAGTTTTGCTCCCTCTGATCACTGGCAGCTTGATGGCAAAGCTGCATGAGCGGGGGTTCGAACCTGCCACCTCCCGCTTATAGTGGCAGCTCTTTAGACCGCTGGACCACTCGGCGCCCCGGACTGGTAGTTATATATGACATTGTACATTATCTGACAAATGAACAAACCTCCCATTATCATCGTGATTCTTTTGTAACAGACAGATGGTCCACGTTGTAAACTCACACTCACTCAAATACGTTTCAGTCTTACTCCCTCAAACTCAAACGCACCAAAATCGGTCGTGCTTTGAAGAATTTACTCCTCCTCTCAGCAATGCTCCTATCACCTCTGTGTTGCTGTCAAGCTGAACCTTGTTGGCGCTGAGGATTAAAGTATCGACAGTGTAGATGAATCATTTACACAGAAAGCGGCTCAGATCCAATCGATTCCAAAAAAAAAAGAGCGGTACATATTTAATAAGTGCGGCAGAAGTATGGGAAATACATTTAGGCATGAGATGGAGGTGTTATCCGGGATCAGCTCCAGTTTTCAGCATGGATCCGCCAAGAGACCATCACCATGTGCTAAAATGACAGTATGCCCCCAATCTTTCTCTCTCTCTCTCTCTTTTTCTATTTCTCACACAGTCTGTTTCTCGGTATTTCACACTCTCTCTTGCTCTCTCTCTTTTTTCCTCACTCTCTCTCTCGCAAACCTTTTGGGAATGTACACAGAACATACATAATCCACACAGAGTCTATAAAAGGGAATTTAAAATTAGCAGGAATACACTGATACGGATCTCCCTGGTGGAGTTTCGTTTCCTTGACTCCTCAGCACAGGTGTTACCGTGACCTTATTTCAAACACAAGAAGTTCCGAACCTCTTCCCATTTTTAGCTCAGCGTTCCTCACCTCAGAAACACACAGCTGCAACAACGACAAGTCCAACAACCGAAAAAGAAACAGCCAAAAAAAAGACGTTTGGAGGATTTGGAGGGCGACGACAAGGGGAGCAGTGTAAGTGGTGAGAAAGTGCAGTGTGAAACTTCTAAACCCCATTTCCACTTTGGACAGATAATGTGTTCCACTGACGGCCCCTCAAAGGATGAGGGATTTTCACTCCCGTTCCCTACCCCGGCACTCATTTAGAACTTATTAATCTCATTACCGGCCCAATTGTACATATTTAACATTTTCGGCTTCATTCCCGCCCGATGATGGAAAGATGCAGGCCGAAACCGAGGTGCTTTACAATACCTATAAAAAATTGCTGAAGCATGCAGATAAGGTGCAAATGGCTGCAATTTATCAAACGATTACGGCAATTAAGTAGCAAGACTTTGAACCAGACGAAATCTCCAGCGGTTCGGTGGCGCTCGCAGTTCCCATCCCATCAGTACGCCCCTGACTCTGAGCTGTAAGCCATCACTCAGAGCTCAGCCCCAGCTCAATACGTCTGGCACATTCTTTTGAGTTAAGGAACGTCCAAGCCATGGTGGACACATAATGGAGAACAATAGGACGCTGCCGCTTTGGAATATATGAATAAGAATACGAATAAGAATAAGGAAGAAATGCTCTGCATATGATTGAGTGATGGATACGCAGGCCTGGGCTAAATATTGAAATAAAGGTGCTGTAATTTGCTGCCATGGTTTGGAAAGTACAGGATTATTCTTGAAGACAAATCAAATAAAAGCACATAGCGGTATTTAGACCTTAACCCTCAAGATTTCGATGTATTTTAAAGTTTGATTAAGTGAGTATATATCTACACTGACAATATTCCAAAAGCCATGGGGCACCAACGAGTTTCATGTCTTATGACTTTTGCCCAATGTCCAATGGAAGCTACAGAAGCTACAGAGCATTGCATTGAGTGTGAATGTGATTTCTGTCAGTGTTGCGTCTGTCTTGTCTCTACACATGGACAATTCTAGCAAGACAAAGTCTAAATGTCCACACAACTTCCGAAATATAATGTCCCAGTCATCTGGCACCCACCATCTGGCCTCATTCAAACTCATATAATTCACACCTTTTTGACATAAGCTTCATTACAACCTTACAAGATAACACCTCACAATGTATACAAATGTGGGCTTTCCAAAGCCCAAAGAGTTTGACATTTCACAATCATTTTATACACTGCTGTCTCATGATATTTGACCACACCTGGGTTTAGCAGTACGAGCTGTGTGTCTGCGATGGGCCAACTTATAGATACTGAACCTGAGGCAGTTAAAGGACCAATAAAGGATTAGAATTTCCATATAATTTCTAAATTATAACATGATCAGGATGTATCATCTGACATTAAGGAAATATGCTGAGTTTAAGCAATAGCAGCATTTGTCAGCAGAGCTTCAGCCAGTATTTTCCTATTTGAACTGTACAGTGCTTTACGGTAATCTGTGTGGATTGTGGTCTCCAAATCTGGCCACCACTATCACCCCACTCCCATTTCCACCCAACAGATTGCCAGGTATAGACAACACCATGCAAATACTGTGCTGCAGCTTTGGAAATAGGTGACATGGATGTTTTTCCTGTGGAAGAGGTAATCACTAAGCTTCAGGAAGGTTGCTATCCATAGCTGAGTAATTTACCACCACTTTATACTTATATATTCAATGATCAGCTACAGAGTAAGACTTGTTGTCACTTGCCACTGTAGGTCAATCTGGCAACCCATGTGAGCCTCTTGGGGAGTAGCAAAAAACTCTATCCAGTGTTTGGAAACTGGACTGCTGTAGCCATTTCACACACTTGCATTTATTACTGATTGTTCCCTTAACAGATATTTCACTATTGCTGTTCTATCACTGAAAGGCATGGCATGATTTTCCTTCTGTGCCCTCTGAGGTCAATATGGAGGACTTCTGGCTGGCTGGCATTCAGATCTAGTTTGTAGCTGCTGAAGCAGCTTTTTGTCAGTTCCACCGCTTCATGTGTGTGTGGTTAATTAGCCCAATAGTGGCACCATCTGCAAATGTGATGATGCGGTTGTTGTGATTTTGTTGTTCAGTCACAGCTGAACAGTGAACATGCTTCTGGCTGAAGTCGTGGCCCTGGGGTCACTGGCCTTCAGCTTTGGGAAGAGTTTTTAAAATACCCGCAATGACATTTAATCAAAGAAATGACAATCATCTTCCACTGCAGATTTCCCCTTTGTACTGTCCCTGTTTCTCTGCCCTGATTAGACACAAAATGGTTAATTCTGCTCAGAACTGCATTATCCTGCACTGTTCGCCAGCACTGCACCTTTTAAACACCAACAGACTTCAGCAAAAACACAATTTCAGGTGGAACTAAAGAAACTCTGTAGGAGTCCACAGTATTTTGTCCTCAGTGCTGTCTTTGGACAGGTTTAAAACATGGAGGGAGGAATAGATTGGTAGCCTTAGGTAGGTGAAGGCAGGCCCATTCCCCTCGAGAGATGGATTAAGAGAGTGAGTGGAAATGAATGATCAGGCTTTAAATAGCTTTTTGTCTTTCTTTGTCCTTTCCCATTCTGTTTTCCAAATGGAGGATGGGTCGACATTCAGCTCCTACAGCTCCTTCTGCCCATCGTCCACCTCCTCCCTCAGACTTTATTTAACTTTTACCTTAATTTTATTGGTTTCATATTTCAGAATCAACCATATGTTAGCCATAATAATAATAATAATAATAATAATAATAATAATAATAATAATAATAATAATAATAATAATAATAATTATTATTATATGTATTGTTATCATTATTATTACTATTATTATTATTATTATTATTATTATTATTATTATTATTATTATTATACTGATAGCTGTATTACTGATGTGGTTACTATGCTCTTTCATAATAATGATGACAAACAGAAATTATTAAAATTTTGTTTAAATTAAATCTTATTTTCTCATTTAATTTTAAATTAAATTCTATGAACTACGGGCAATATTCCTCCCAAATTCCAAATAAAAAATATCATTTAGAGCATTTATTTGCAGAGAATGAGAAATGGCTGAAATAACAAAAAAAGTGCAGAGCTTTCAGACCTTAAATAATGTAGAGAAAACAAATTCATATACATAACGTTTAAGGAGTTTAGAAATCAATATTTGGTGGAATAACCCTGGTTTTTAATCACAGTTTTCATGCATCTTGGCATGTTCTCCTCCACCAGTCTTACACACTGCTTTTGGGTAACCTTATGCCACTCCTGCTGCGAAAATTGAAGCAGTTCAGCTTGATTTGATGGCTTGTGATCATCCATCTTCCTCTTGATTATATTACAGAGGTTTTCAATTTGGTAAAATCAACAAGAAACATAATAATTTTGTAAATAAAGTGGTTTCTTTTTTCCAGAGCTGTATATATAAATCTATTTTCCCAATTTTTCTTATTTTTCTTCTTCTACTTCAGTCAGTATTATATAGGACTGTACACATGTAGGAGTTTAAATTCAAGCCTTTCTGAACTTTACACAAGTTCTTGGACCAAGTTCTCTTATCTGAAGTTAGACAGGCTGCTCAGTCACACAGCATTCCCCCTGCTGCTTACTGATAAATAACAGAGCTGGTCAAGGAAGAGCTGTGGGTTGAGTGGAGTCTGGAGAATTGAACACCGTGTCACACTGCATTATAAAGCATGATGTAATGGCCTGGTAATGAGGGCGATCAGGGTGGTTTGGTGGTGTCACATTCTTATACAAATGATGTACTAAATTATGCACACTGATTTGTATTAAGTTTTAACGCTTTGCTTTAGATGTGGTACAAAATTAATAAGTCATCAGGAGGATTTCTCATGCCTTGTCAAGTTTCTTGGGGGATGGAAATAGAATCCCATTCCCAGCTTCAAGAAGAGCAATAATTAGAGCAAATGATGTAAATTAATGTGGAAATAAACTAATGATGATGAAATGATACCCAAAAAGAAAATACAGATAATCTGAAACACTTGATTTTAGATATTTTAGATAGGTGTTCGAAGTGTCTGAGAACACAATGAAAACTGCAGTTCTAATTAAATGTTTTTTTTTATTCATAAGACATTTGAGAATAAAAATACCAGTTACTGTATTTTGTGTGTGGGTGTGTACATGCTGTTATCAGTAAACCCCACCCTTTCCCTTATCTCTTTCCTTTGATAGGCTGCTCCTGGATGACACTGATGGTGTGGTTTCCTGTGGTTTCCATTAATGACAGACAATGGCCGATCATTGGAAGAGAGAGAGAGGCACATCATTGATACAGTTTCACATTTCAACCTTTATTTTTGTTCAAATTAGTTAAAGAATACTAATAGAACACTACTATTTCAGAAACGTCATGAAAATACACATTAAATATATTTTCTCTGTATTTCCATAAAATGTATTTTTTAACAAAAATGCGTTAAATCATACTTTAGTGTATTGATAGAAAATATGTATACTCCAAAACATGCTAAAACCAAAAGTATACTTAATTATCATGTGAATTAAAATGTATTATTAAAACTATATTAAACTATATTATTAAAAAGAAATCCTTAAAAAACTTAGGATGTACCCTTTAATGTAATGGTATTCCTAATTTAAAGTATATTTGATTGTCATTTTATGTGTACTATAAAAAAACGTATTTTAAAGATTTGCTATCTAAAGTATGATTTGATACAGCTTAGTGGGGGTGCCAACAACATTAAACACTTAAAACACAGATGCTTAAAATCTACTAAGTATCTACTATATTCTTGCAGAGGGACAAGTACAAACCATCACACCTGAATAACTGGAGATGTTTTGTAAAGACGAATGGTACAAAATACCTTCAAGCAGAAGCCAGACTCTCATTGGAAGCTATAGGAAGCGTTTGGAGGCTGCAAAAGGATTAATTGCACTTAAATAATCGCTTTCTGTAAATCCTATAAATTTCATTTCCCTTCTCAAACATCCTTGTGTTTGTCTGCTATATGATATATTTAAATGACATTGCTGATCTGAACAACCAATGATTTATAAAGGAAAATCATGAAAAGTATCAATGGTGCCCAAACTGTTTCATACCACTGTATATAGTAATCAGATGGATCAGCATTTTAGATCTTTTTAGGAAGAAGGACTGGTGTGCAACTCCTGTTGTGCCTCTATAGAGAATATGTGGAAAATTTTTAAACAAACAAAAAAAAATGACTGTGACCCCATACTGTTTCCAGGAAGAATAGAATATATAATGCCTGAAACAGTTTATCACTTGGTATCCTCTGTGATAAAACTTTCGGTAACACTTTACTTGGATGGTACATTTGATGGCCTCTTTGATGCTCAACTGACATTCAACTAACTGTCAACTACATGTCTATTAAATGTAAATGAACTAAAAGGTGAAAGTATATGATTCTCTATTAAATATAACCCTACATTCAACTCTAATCCAAACGCTTATCTTAATATTTTAGGATTGGTTTTAGGGTTAGATTTTAAGTTTAGCTTAAGGTGAGGGTTAGGGTTAGGTGTAGGGTTTGATTTTATGGTTGATTAAGGGTTAGGGTTAGGGTTAGGTGTAGGGTTTGATTTTAGGGTTGATTAAGGGTTAGGGTTAGGTGTAGGGTTTGATTTTATGGTTGATTAAGGGTTAAGGTTAGGGTTAGGTGTAGGGTTTGATTTTATGGTTGATTAAGGGTTAGGGTTAGGGTTAGGTGTAGGGTTTGATTTTAGGGTTGATTAAGGGTTAGGGTTAGGGTTAGGTGTAGGGTTTGATTTTATGGTTGATTAAGGGTTAAGGTTAGGGTTAGGTGTAGGGTTTGATTTTATGGTTGATTAAGGGTTAGGGTTAGGTGTAGGGTTTGATTTTAGGGTTGATTAAGGGTTAAGGTTAGGGTTAGGTGTAGGGTTTGATTTTATGGTTGATTAAGGGTTAAGGTTAGGGTTAGGTGTAGGGTTTGATTTTATGGTTGATTAAGGGTTAGGGTTAGGTGTAGGGTTTGATTTTATGGTTGATTAAGGGTTAGGGTTAGGTGTAGGGTTTGATTTTATGGTTGATTAAGGGTTAGGGTTAGGTGTAGGGTTTGATTTTAGGGTTGATTAAGGGTTAGGGTTAAGTGTAGGGTTTGATTTTATGGTTGATTAAGGGTTAGGTGTAGGGTTTGATTTTATGGTTGATTAAGGGTTAAGGTTAGGGTTAGTTGTAGGGTTTGATTTTATGGTTGATTAAGGGTTAGGGTTAGGGTTAGGTGTAGGGTTTGATTTTATGGTTGATTAAGGGTTAGGGTTAGGTGTAGGGTTTGATTTTATGGTTGATTAAGGGTTAAGGTTAGGGTTAGGTGTAGGGTTTGATTTTATGGTTGATTAAGGGTTAGGGTTAGGTGTAGGGTTTGATTTTATGGTTGATTAAGGGTTAGGGTTAGGTGTAGGGTTTGATTTTATGGTTGATTAAGGGTTAAGGTTAGGGTTGGTTGTAGGGTTAGGTTCTATTTTGGATCATTTACATTCAACATATGGTTAAGTTAAATTTAATGGACATTCAATTCAGTGTTAGTTGAATGTCAGTTGAATGTCAGTTAAGCATCAACTAGGCCATAAAATGGACCATCCAAGTGTTACCAAACTTTCATATTGTGAGATGAATGGTAACAGTGCAAAGTGTTAAATGCTTTACCATCCAAACTTCTTCATTTTGAAATGTGTTGCAGGTCTAAAATGCAGGAATAGATGTACTGTATATTAATAAATGAAATTAACTTAAGTTGAGTAGATAAAACATGGGAAAAAAACAAGCTAAACTAGTCAAAGTAAAAGTCAGAAACACAGATTTTTTTGTGCATTTTTCAATAATATGCAAAATATTAATGGCTATCTGTGGAAATCGCAGGCCTTGTCCTGACCGTGCAGCACAAATTAATTCTCTAAATTATGTGCACAGTGTGAAACTCCTGGAAGGTCAGTATTGGGGGGCATCCAAAGAGCGGAACAGTGCGCCTCCCCACAGATGACCACGTGAGCAAAGAGGTGTTAAGAGAGCCATAATACAGCGGCTATAAATAACACAGCAGCCAACACAAGCCCAAAATATAGCGCAGCCATCCATCTTGAGATATTTCATGCAGAAGTGGAATGGAAGTCGGTAATGGTTGAATAATACACCCCGCTATTGCTTCATATGGAAATGTAGCCCTGGGGCCTGGAATAACAAATGTAGCTCGTTTTAATTTCTGTTATGCTAACTTTCATTAAGATTTCTGATCCAGGTCTGAGATCAATCTTCATAAACGGACCGCGAGAACTGTAATGGCTGATAATAATGACTCTGCTGGATGTATTTCTTCACTTTTAAAAAGAAAAATAAGAAGTGTTTTGCGATTCTGACGCTCACACACATCTCCAGATCTTCTCATACTGCAAGCAAACAAAGAGGAATATCAGTGAAGCTTATCTGTATACTTAGGAAGCTTGCAAAGCTGAGTATTACACACCAGTACACACCAGTAACCTCACTGCTGTACAGATCAATATCCTCTACCATTTCTCATCTCTACATCTCTACGTCTCAAAAAGACCTACATCCACCAAAAGACCTTCATACAGCGGGAAACATCCTATATAAATCCATATGTTCTAGTTCCATAAGTTGGAGGATCACCATAGGAGTGAATACATCAAGTGGCTCTTTTTTGCAGCAATAAACAGGCCTGGGCAGCGGATGAAATGAGTTTGGGGGGCTTGGGCTCTGGTCTGCTTGGAGAGTGACTGGAGACGAGGACAAGGGAGATCAAGATGGATGGGCAGCAGGACACCACTCCTCTATCATCATTCCAGGTGTGTGTGTGTGTAGGAAAGAGAGAGAGAGAGAGAGAGAAATAGGGAGAAAAAGAGAGAGATAGACACTCATGCTTTGGTTTTATATGGTACCATTTTAAAAGGTTCCATAACAAACTCCAAAGAAACAGTTTTCTATGAAACCAGACAATAACCATCCAAACATTCTGCATTTTTGGAGTTACCACAATTCTGCATATCTGTAAGTTTTCTCCAGAAGCCTGGAAGAACTATGTGTTTGTGAATGTAAATCTGGCTGACTTACCAGTACAGTATATTGTACTTGTCTATAATTTTTTTAGAGAATAGTTTTTTTTAATTATTTCCTACTGCACTTTTTTTGTGCAGTATCTCCCTGCTCTTAAAACACCTAATCCAACTAATCGTGCTTATTAACGAACCATTATTAAGTTAAAGTTGGTATGTTAAAGCAAGAAAAGCACTAGAATATGCATTGCAACGGGCTTCCAGGACAATGGTTGAGAAAGACTGCTCAAAGCCATAGAAACACACAAGCAAATTGGAGATTTCCTAGAATTTTGACACCACTTAGGGCAAAATTGAAACGTGTTGTAGTAGTAGTAGTAGTAGCAAAAGTTTTATACATTATATATTTGTTTATAAATGATTGTGTATCAAAAGTTGAGAGAAACGACATTAGAATACTTCAAACGTTCACATTGTTTGAGGCAAGTGAGTGATGCTAAGAGGCAAATTTTCCACAATGCTAATGGAAGCTTCCATTATGTCCCATTAGTTTTCATTCATATATAAATAATGTTGTGGCTCTACTGATATATAAGAGGGAAAATAGTGTCTAAATGGAGTTTAGATTCTTTGCCTGAGCCTGAGCCCGAGCCCGACCCAATGTCCAACCTGTACTGGGCCGAGCCAGGTCGAGAATTCCCACCGATTTCCTCTGGCTCTGTTGGGTCAGGCTCAAGAAAATGATCTGTGAAGCAGGTCTACGTTTTTTTAATGCTATTTTTTATTTTATATATTTACGCTATGGCTTGATAATCACAATATAGCAAAATAGCAAAGCAATAAATCACACTGTGATTAGAATGTTATAATTATGCAGTGGACACATGCCAGCTCCTCCACTCCTTCACAGCCTTCTAATTCCATTTATTAAATTAAAGGCTCCACACATTGGTCAATCAGTGTGCCACACACCTCGCATGGGTGTGGATGTGCCCACCGGGCAAAACAATGGAAAGTTTTGGGGGCAGAAATGAACAGGAACAATACAGGAACCTTCAACTCAGAATTGTAGCTAAAAAGGTTAGTTACAACTCTATACTTACTTAAAAATATCCAGTTGGACGAAGATTGATGCTGCAGAAGTTATGTTTATGTAAAATAATGAATTATTCTTCTGGATCAGTCCATATGTGTTTTGTTCAATGTTTAGGCTACAGACAAGTCACATTTGCTGCTTTGTTGAGTGTGGTGACTTATGTGAAAGCAATCAGATCACAAACCTGTCAGTAGATGTTGCTTTGGAAATGTGGAAAAGTGTCAGTAACAAATGTGCCACACTAATGGATCCCAACACTACTGTCTCTCTGAAGTTGCATAGCGATTGATGCAAAAGTCACTTTGAAAGTTTGTCCAGAAAGGCATGTGTACAGACATGTGCCTCAGTCACACAATACACTGTTTATAATTTCACATAAACTCACACCAAAACCTTGGTCTTTTTGACACACACACACACCCAGCACACACACACGTTCAGCTGGGCATGCGGAAAATGGGCTTAGGGAGTCCCATTCTGTGTGGCCTGCTTCCTCAGCCCTGTTCAGACGGAGTCTGTCGATAACTAATCCTAACCTTTCTCCATCCGCAAAATTGAAAATAAGAATAAAATAAAATAGATGGTGGATGCTATCAAGGGGAGCACGGCGCGGGTGGAGGAAATTGTGTCACTAATGGATTTAGCGGCGGGAAGGTGGAAATGTATATGATGGCTCTTCCTGGGACAGCCCTTTCACCCCTGGGCGAGCTTCTTCCACACACCAGAAGATGTCATTCTTCCAAAATAGAATCCAAAATATCCCTATTCTGCTTTCCGACCGTGTGGCAATCACTCGCACGCAAATAGGACCTCCCACACACTAACACATATCGGGAGTATCCTTGTCAGTCTTGGAAGCAGGTGTAGATGAGAAGATGAGCCAGTGTGCGAGCTGGAAAGGATGACCTATGCGGAAGCTGATGTTTATCTAGCCAGGCCTGCTCTTCCAGCCCACTGGCTCCTTCAGGCCTCGCAGCAATTGAGTTTGTATCGAGTGCCAGCTTACCTGTGGCCTTTCCTCGCTCCGCTCCACACCAGTCATACCTGTTAGAGCTGGAAATTAGCTTCTCAGCAGCACCGCCGGCATCTCCACGCATCAGGAACATGCTGCATACATTTGGTTACCATTACGCCCCGAGCTGCACTGAAGATGGAATATTGCTTGGGTATCAAACAAAACTGCCTGAAGGGAATGGGGGCTTCTTTATTAGTCGCCTGTATCTGTAGAGCTAGTTACTTGACTTTCTACTGGTTTCTACTTTTAAAGTGTTGCAGAATTAGGCAGTATCCACTTACACTATATAGTACACATGTTTATACATTGTATTTTCTGAAATCAAGGGTATTTTAAAATAGTTTGTCCTGCTTTTGATGGAGTGATTGTATCCACAGTCCAGGAAAAGCTTTATATTAGATTTAGGATCCTTGCTGTGAGGATTTAATTGCATTCAGTGACAATCAGCTACTTATGTTAGATGCCCCAACACTCCAACTCATGCCAAAAAAAAAAAGTACTGGATGGACCAATCTCATTCCAGAGAACACAGTTCCACTGCTCACAGCTCAGCAGGTTAATAAGCCATTTTATAAACCACTTTTGGTACAGCTTGGACTGGACCATAGTAATTTGAATTCATCTCAGTGGCAAATAGAGCATACACAGTACAAAGTTCTGGCACTGTAAATTGATAGAAACGCACATTCTTTCATTATAAAATGCAGGAAATACACCTTTACCACTAAAACATTACACTCACTGGACAAACTGTCTATCCAGTGGACGAATCAGCTACTCCCCTTCGCATATATGCATGCCCCACAACAGAACGAGCATAAAAAATTATCCTTAGACACTGTGATCGGTAATTCGCTGGTTCGAATCCTGGTCAAGCAGCTTACCATCAGTCGCCAGACCCCTGAGAGAGCACAATTGGCACAAAAGTCTGAAAGCAAACAAAGTAGGTGTGAATGTACCCTAACCTTAGAGCTATCACTTCTTCCCAGGACTGTACAGGAACAATTTTGGGAGACGGGGCTTAAGGTACAAAAGGGCAGATTGAACATGACTTATCATTTACAGCATACAGCCATTAATACAACTGACCACAGATCAAACTAACTCTAGCCTTACAACCCAATTTGGAAAGCCCAAGTGAGAAGTCTCTCACTACCTTTAAGAAACTCATGAAGACAGAGCTCTTCAAAGAGCACTTACTCTCCTAAAACCTCTAACAAACTAACTACTTCTAACCTCATTTCCCTTCTTTCCCTCTTTCCCCCCTTTATCCCACTATTTCTCTTTCCCTTTTGCATTAAACTGCTATGTCTTCTATTGTTAAATGTACATTATTATGTGTAAGTCGCTTAGGATAACAGCATCTGCCAAATGTAATGTAATGTAATAAAACTACCAACCGCTTGCACCTAGTCTCACTATCAGGGCTGTTTCGCTGCAATAAAATCAATTTTCTTCCTCTAAAATTTAGACCTGTTTATGTGATGCTGCACCAAAACTTCCTTTCCTTAGGCTTTTATAGTTCTCCATTGATAATAACCCCCACTCCAGTTCTACAAAATGTCCCCCTTAAGTTCATACAGATATATACACACACAAAACAGCACAGCATAGTTAAAATCACACCAGCAAATACAAAGAAAATCCACAAAAATATCCATTATGATTCAGAGAAACATGAGAATTCTTTCAATCTTTCTCAGAAATGACTCCAATAGCTTGCTTCTAAAGTTCTGTGTTTTGAAGTGATATCTAATAGAGATGGTAACTGTCTGTTACTTTGTCCCCCCTGGTGGATAATGTAATAAATCAGCACATTTTAAAGCTAAACTGAGCCACATGGAATACGGGAGGAAATAAGGGAGGACTGGATGGTGGATGTGCAGCCAGATTCCACTAGAGGGAGTTTTTGTACAGAGCCGATAAGACTCCGGCCAGTCCAGCTCACTAATCCTTCAGAGAAGGGCTGTGGGGGCTTTTCTGTTAGAAAAGATCCACAAGTCCTTCTTTTCAGCTCCCTTGTATAAATCCAATTGAGAGGAATACAATACAGGCCATTTAGAGCTGGTCAGAAAACAGCAAGGACAAACTTCTTAGTCATTTTCTATTGCTTAGGTTTGATGCTGATGCTGAAATTTAATGAACATATGATCAGGACTCTTACCTGTGTGTGTGTGTATGTGTGTGACTACTACAGGCAACTCTTGGTCATAATTATTAAGCTAAACATACAGAAATAGTTTGGACTACATGTGTAATGCAACACACTAGCCGTTTTCAATGGTGTCCATCCAATGCAGCTTGAATATTTACACAGTTCCTGCAGATTTTGCAGTTTTTAGGGGTGGAATATTGAAAGTGTGTCCAATAGCATCCCAAACATTTTATTCAGAGATAAGTCTAGTGATGTGGCTGGACATAAGATATCATCTTTGTCTTCCAGGCAAGCTCTTGAGATGGCAGCAGTGTAAAATAAGCATTGTCCTGTTGTGTGCATTTAGAAGGTGGCAGGACTTTATTATTAATGTAACACAGGGCTGCTATATGTAATGAAGACCAAAGATGATCTGGCATATGAAGTCTACTTTCATGCCTTGCGCCCTCACCATTAGCATCAGAGTTTAGAAATAAATCTAGCTGGTGTTCAGATAAATTTCTAGTGTTTTGCTATTTTAGTGGCCGAAAGCACAGGTGCTCCACTGACTGAAATGAACCTAGACAACAGTTAATCGTCAGAGTCCATTCCTATAGGTGCGCTCAGTACATGTACACCTCCACTCATTAAACACACACACACACACGAATGAGCTGCAGAACGCAAACCTGACTTTTAACTCAATAATAAATAGAATAAAGAATAAAATAACATTGCTGTTCCCTTAAATGATCTGCTGGCATATCTTAACTGTGTGAACACACAGGTCAGTATCCTCTGCTGAGACGCACAAAGCTCCGCCACACTGTTAAGATACAAATGCACCAAAGTCAGAGCTCACCTGCCTCTTAAAGGGAATGGCAAGTGACACACTGATTGGTTTATTTCACATTACACTGTATTTTTTTTGCACCCTCATGATATCAAAGACTCTAAACTCTAAATACAGCTGCGTGATACACAATTGACCGGTGCACTATAGGTAGCTAAAATAGGGCTCTAGAGCTTCTAAACATGTGCTGTGTGACAACAAATTGTTCATTGTAGCCTCTACACAGTGAGATAAAAAGCAGGACTCAGAGCTGAAGATAACCAGCTACCATTCTGAGTCATTCCATTCCATTTAATGGCATGACTACCCATCATGTTTCATTGCTGTTGGTTGATTCCTTCTGGGTATACCAAAATTTGATGTGCATCTCTTAAAGTGCTTTTAGAACCAGCACCATCTTGGTGTGTGAACTTAATTTTAAAACCGTTTGCTGTGTTTACACCAACAAAAGTAGGTTCTGAAACCAGGAATGTTTGTTCGTAGAGAGAACCGAAGAATACTAGGGTTTTCAGCACAAACCGAGACTGTTTTTGTTCACCGCTGCTCTGCAGTGCCCTCTATTGATGAAATATGATGTGACGTTTAGATGTGTCCACTAAAACTGATGGAAACGTGGGCTGGTTCGTTGAAAAACACCCTGGTTCCTATAAACCTGAACAGAACTGGTTTAAGAACCATAATCATTTTGGTGAAAAAGCGAATTTTCTGTATTAGTAAAGGTTAACGTCTCAAAGTGGCACATAAATGGCTGAACCTTCTTTCTGAGCTCATACACACAGCTCATGTTTAGCACATAATACACACACACATACACACACACACACACACACACACACACACACATATGCACAGTCTCTTTGCAAACACACTTTGGCATGATCCATTAGTTACTCAGTGGGTGATGAGGCTACACCAGCTCAGAAAACTAACAAGGCCTGCGTGGAAGGCTTTTAAATAACGTCTCGAAACCTCCACACACACATACACACACACACACACACACATAGGCACTCTGAGAGCACCTGCATCAGTACCAACGCCTCTCCATATAAATGACAAGCCTTTTTTCTCCACTCTGGGTCATTTGGCATTGCCCTCTAGTGGTTATCTGTCCTTTATTCAGCTACTTTCCAGCCGAGGTGGAATAGAAAATTGTGCCTCCAGTCATCCACGGCTCGCTTAATTAATTGGAGTAATTATTTGCTTAGGCAGACAAAGTAAACGTTTTGTCCACGTTCTGCACTTTTAAGAGGGAACGGCTCGTCCCGAGAGATGACAAAATGTACTGAGGGAGGAACGAAGCAGAAGTGTCCGGAGATGTAAAGAGCCGGTGGGGGTGGGGAGAGATACTGTACGTCAAGAGTGATTTTTCTATGGTACACTTACTCTCCTCAACTGAATACAGACCAGCTGAATGCAGAATAACACACTGTGCATCACCCAGTGCTGAGTGGTATTGAATAAATAAAATATCAAATCAATTTCAAACAGATCATGGTATAAATAATATGATCTTCGCATTGATGATATTTGCATTAATGAAGTTAATGAGAGCGTATGTCCTGTGTATACATGTGTTTTTTTAAAGAGGTGCACTGCAAAACTCAATTCTCCTTATTATTATATAAACAAAAAAAAATAAAAGGAGACATTGCTATATATATATATTTATATATATTTTTTTCAGTGTATTTGTTTGTTGATGATCTTTTAAACAAGTGTTTTTTTAATTTTATATTGGCTTGCCAGGTGGTGTTTTAGGTTCATTCAGATGATTATTTGAGATTATTTATAGTTATGAGAGATTCTTCAGCTGCCACACTTTTGAAGGCTGAATTTACGAGACCTCCTCTCACACTCTTCTGATTTCTGAGTCTGATTAGCATTAAAGCTTTTGGAAGGTAGACATTTTTTTTTATTGGAATTTAATCGATTATGATCAATATTCCCTTTGGAGTGATTTGAGGAAAGAGCACCATCTACCCACCCAGAGAGAGCAAAGCCAGTTGCGCTCTCTCAGGGCTCTCCAGCAGCTGATGGCAAGCTGCATGACCTGGATTCGAACAAGTGTTCTCCCGATCACAGCTGCAGCACTTTAGACTGCTGGATCATTTGGCGCATCATCATACAATTTTCTTAATCAAAAAATCCATGTAAACTCATCACAGTGAGAATTTGTTTGTCAAATATTTAATCGTTATTTAATCAAATATGTTTTTGTTTTATGTGTTTGTATCTTTTTTACTTTGAGCATGAATTGTGGATTGTGAACTATGATCAAGTACCAGTTGACATTAATCCAAAATATAGAAAATAAAGAGGGAATCTCCTTAAGAAGATAAGTGGGCAATGTGGCTGAGTGTGTGAGTGTGTAAGAGAAAGAGGAAAACATGGAAAGTATCTGTATTTAATCCATGTTTAAATATAAATAAAAAGTATTTTACCTTCTGAGCTTCTGAGCAATAGTGAAAGCGTGTAGTAGTGTGTTTACTCCACTGAAAAGCACTAAAAACAACAAAAAAATGCCAAAAAAGTACTAATACGTAAAAACAGCACTAGAATTTTTGTATGTTACACTGCTGTTCTGCTGTTTGTGAAACCCAGCTTGGTAAGTAAGTTAGTTTATAGCTAATCATTTGACATCAAACATTAGCAAATATTCCAACCACTAAATTATGCACACATTATGCCTTTTTATTTTACAGTAATGAGCCCTGTAGCCCATATTGTATTAACTGGTATTCTGAAATATATATATACTGTATGTTATTTATATTATTATTTTAATGCACTACATATACATATACCAGCAATAATTGTAGTGTTTTACTCACCCATACAACAAAACATGAATGTGTAGCTCCATACCCAATACACCAGTGTAAACAACACATCAGCTCAATAATAAAGCATAGGCCATGAAGACCCAATGGATGAGTAAGCTGAACTAAACCGAGCAGATCGATCTGACCCTAGAGCTCACAGGTTACTGCAATCATCTTTGATCCACTTTCACCATCTTACCATAAGCTGCAGAACAGAGAGTCAGTCTGCTGCCTGAGCGCTCTACACACACTGCTGAACTGTAGCAACAACAATAAATAATATTATAATATTCACATGCATTCAGGGTCTTTGGAATTCAAATTTTGTCAAGAAAGAAGCTGTTTTTGTGTGTGTGTATGTGTGCATGTTTGTGCGTGTGTGTGTGTGAAGCAACCTAAAGTAGCTGAATGCATTCATTAGAAGAGGTGTACACCATCATCTGAATATATATATATATATATATATATATATATATATATATATATATATATATATATATATATATTGGGGTGTAAGGAAATATTGATACTATATCATATTGTGATGTTTTGTTTTGCCATACTGTATTAATTGTTTTGCCTGACTGTTTGAGTTGTACAATATAATGGATATTTTATCGTATCATGATACATTATCTTATTGTATCAACAATAAGCATGTTGATGATATCATTAGTGCTTAAATAACTCAGACTTAATTGTACATTTCATTACAGAGAGTGTAAATTGAATTGTTTAATTGTATAATATTCAGCAAAACATAAATAGAAATTACTGTACTATGCTTAAAAGAGTATATGAAAGCAGAATAGCAGAATCTGACACTACTAAAGCATTTATATACTGAGGCATCTACTATGAATTATTCAGTACTTACTATGGATTATTTAGTCTCCACATTGAATTAATCATGTTTACTCTTTATTTCTTATTATCCAGAACAGTGTTTTCATTATCTACCATGAATGATTAGGTATCTACTATCAATTATTAGGTATTTACTATGTAATATTTAGTATTTACATTATCTACCATGAATGATTAGGTACATACTATCAATTATTAGGTATTTACTATGTAATATTTAGTATTTACATTATCTACCATGAATGATTAGGTACATACTATCAATTATTCAGTACTTACTATGAATTATTTATATAACTATGATTTAATTAATCATGTTTACTCTTTTTTTTTTAATTCAGTACAGTTTTTTTTCATTATCTACCCTGAATAATTAGATACCCACTATGAATGATTCAGTACTTACTAAAGACTATTCAGTTTCTAAATTGATTTAATCAGTATTTACTGTTTATTTCTTATCATCCAGCACATGTTTTTATTATTCACCATGAATGATTAGGTATCTATTATAAATGTACTATCTACTATGAATAGTTCATTACTAACGATTGATTATATGATTTGATTATTTCCACCAAGGATTTTTTCAGGATCTACTATGTATTTGTAAAGTTTCCAGTACATAATTATTAGGTATGAATTATTCAATATGTACTTTGACATTTTTAGTATACACTGTCAATTATTCCAGATTAGTATGCAGGACATTTTATACTATATCTATTTCTATATCTAAGGTATTAACTATTTATTATCTACTTTTAATATTTTGTGCATTGTTAATGCACTTCTTTTTCCTAATAATGTACTATAGACTATTTAATATCCACTAATTCTGAATGATTTTATATCTATTATAATTTTTTTCAGTATCTGCTTTAAAATTTTGTATAGCAAATATGAAGCACTGTAAACAGTAAACATCTGCTACAGTGTATCAGTCCTGTTAAGGTGGATATTGATTATATTGAATATATATTATATTATTACAAAGGTTAAGATGGTAAAGTGTAAAACTGTAAAGCAGTATAGAACAGTGCAGATCTAGTGTGTCACAAGGACACATCAATATAGACATTCCACTACTTTCAGAATATTTGTACCTACACAGAGAGCTCTGACAGGCAAGGGCGTAGGAGCGGGTTTGATATTGGGGGGGACACATTTGCTAACATGAACCAAAGCCCACCCTATAGTTTCCTAGAAAAACATTTGCGGAATTACTTTTAATCCTAAATAATCCTTTTTTTCTGTAGTCTGTATTTATTATTAGTTACATCAAAATAAAGGTAATTTTACAACCTAAACATGTTATTCCACATTACATTTACTGTTGCTAGAAAACATTATACGTGAAAGGTCTGAATTATATATATATATGACAAAAACTGATCAGTTTTCACCTAATATTTAAAATAATATAACAGATTTAATTATTATTATTATTATTATTATTAATTATGTATTGTATGTTGTACATTTACATTTTCTCTAAACTGAGTAGCATTGTGTCCCGCACTTTTAATTGTTTCTACTGAAAGCACTTCTTATGATGTGTCCTTTTATGAAAAAGAATGTAACTTTACGTTTCATAGGGATTTTTGTCAGAAGTTAATATAAACGTTAGACGTCAGGACATGTGTTCTTACTGTAAACTACAAATGAACAGAAGTCAGCTCAGTGTTTAACCCTGTTCTTACATATTCTATTGCATACTCCCACTGTTCTGCATATTGTAGAGCTTTCTCTGCTTTAAATGCACATAATAAAGTAAATGATGGTATGATGTTTCTAATACACTGCTGGACATACATAATGATTGATTTATGATCCATAGGGGGCTAAGAGATTTTAACAGGTAAACTCAGTAAAAGACTGTTTATTAGCTAATCAGTTGGATCTGGTGGAAAACACAATTTAAGGGCAGTGATCAGGGTTAAGAAACTGCTTTAAACTACCAACATTACTCAGTGTTGTACTAAATTCTGTCTATCCCCTACATCCAGCTTCTAGCTGACTGAGTTATCTAAATGAATGAAAATTAAATAGTTATTAGCTAGTCAGGTACAGGGTAAACTGAACATTATATAATTTTGTTTTTCTTAAACTAAGCTAATTCCAAAGTTAAGCTAACTGACTGTCACAGGCTGTATTTTATTAAGCGCAGAGTTGGTATGTTTTGATTAGTGCATTTTTAACCAGCTATCAGAAACATAGCAATTTACATGGTTTACATGGTTAGACTACCGTTACCTTTCTGTTAGGAAAAATCGCTGTATATTCATACCTGGTTTAAAATCATCGGCTGCATTCCGATCGCTGCTTAATCTCACAGCGGGGGAGGGGCTTTTCCCCCCACCACTCTCCCCCACACTCTCCTGCGCACGCCGCAAAACCAGCAAGCTGATTGGCTGTTTCTATTGAGAGGCGGAACTTAATTCCTGAACCGGCTCCGTGATTGGCGTTAAGAGATTTCCCATTTACTCAGCGGTCACCTGTCTCCTCATTAATAGTACAGCTGATCTGAGCGAAACCATTTTATTTTTGGGGGACAAATCCACCTTTTTCTAATATTGGGTGGGACATGTCCCACCCATCCCCCCCGGTTCCTACGCCAATGCTGACAGGATATGGAAACAGTAGGGATGTGCCCCTATACACACACACACACACACATACACACACAACCCATAGCAACTCTCCCACAAACACAATGAAAAATGTTTTCCATTTTGCCACCTGCATCAAGGATGAAGTCCCCAAAATACCTCAAATCTGTCCATCTGTCAAAGTGTCACAGCCTATGAATCATCAGTTGTCTTCAGTGCAGTGGAGTAAGACAAGCGAGCCTCTCGAAAATGCAAAGGCAGAACCTCTCAAAATGGAATCAGATAGAAGAGCAGGCAGAGAATAGCACACGCAGAGGTGTCCCCACACAACTGCTCAGCTCAAGATCCACAGTCAAGTTATTTTCAACTGCAGAGTATCAACACTGAGAGAGACACACAATGCTGCAGCTCTGGATCTTAACACTGCACTTCACTCTTAAAATGTAACTTCATTTATTACCGTGTCTATTGATTTGCAGACACTTAACATGAAAACACCCTAAAAACGCATTTTATACACTGAGTAATTGAATTTTAATTTTATTTTAAGAATATTGTAAATAATAATTAATTGAGACATTAGTAAAAAAATAAAAACGTGCACTTTTTGAAATACAATAGGTAATTCCTATAGAGTTGAATATGCATGCTGCACTTTAAACTGTTCTTCTAACCCCATTGCCTGCATTAGCCAATAAAAAACACCAAAAAAATGCTAAATAATGAGTGAATTAGAAAAAGCCCCCAGACTGACATTAACCAATAAATTATGATTCATAGCCCCCTCCACCTTGGCTTGCGACCGCCCACTGCTGAGCTTCACACAGTGCTGTTAGCCAATCAGGGGCAAGATGTTTGCATGTCATGAATGTTCATTAGTAAGAGCTGAAATACTGTTGTTCTTCCCAGTCAACTTCTCCACAGAACTTGAACAGTCTGAAACAAACACCAGAGCGCAGAACATTTCTTCATACTGGAGACCTCCACAAATTTAATAATAAAAAAAAGATGAAATGAGACTTTTAATAATTAGTTTACAAGTTAGATACTTTGCCGTAAGTACTGTTAATGAATGTTTTTCTTATTGTAAAGTGTTAACAATTATTTTGTATAATACTAAACTTGAGTTTAGTGAAGGAGTTCAGCAAAACAAAGCACAAATATGATTTAAAAAAGATCGCCAGAATTAACCAAAATGCAAGTCTCTTTTTGAAGTTCTTCTGAAGAGGGTTTAGGTAGTTCTCATACATATTTTTAGCACTATAAAGCGCATTTGTCTGACACTAGTATAGAACAGGGTTGTCGCCATGTTTTCAACAGACCTGTAAAGCTAAGCTAAGTTAAGTTAACAAAACTGTAATTTTTAAACAAAACATTTCAGATGAGTCAGACAAGTCAAACAAGCTCTGGATGTTGATCTACACAGATTTCTCTCCTGAAAACTGTTTTTTTTTTTTGGTGAGTAAAGCACTTCCGTTTATTTACAGTGATCTTAGATTTCCAGATTTCTACTAAAGCTGCAACATTAGCATTCGTGGCTAACCACTAACTAGATAATACTCATCTTTGGACGGCCAAAGAGCTAGCGCACGTAGCGTCTAATGCTAATACCGCTGGAGAACTAAACTGAAACTCTTTTATATAGCTGTATTTCAGTGGCGTGGCTTTACTGCTCTTTACAACCTGACTGGTAAAATTTATACATAAGGTGCCCCGGAATGGCGCACTGACGACTTTTGAGAAAATTCAAGAACTTTATGTGCGCACTATAGTACGAAAATATGGTAATGGAGTTACCAGCTTTAAAACAGACATTAGTTTGTACCCTCCTCTTTCTTACCTACCGTTTATCCTGGCATCCAGCCGCTAAACTCTGTCGGGAAGCAGAATGGGAGCCATGGCCCCAGGGAACCCACTCCCTAATTTATGGCTTGAACTTTATCTCTCCAGGTTTAGCTTTACATTTAGCTCTCCAGGGTTAGCTTTAGCTTTAACTTTAGTTTCCTTGGTTACTTATACTTAAAGAGATGGCGGAACCGTGCTGGCATTGTAACAAAACTGATATCTAATATTGGATAATGCATCAGTAACTAGTTTGTAAAAATAGTAAAAATGTTAAACTCTACTGGGATTAGGTTTAAGGTTAGCAAACATTAGTTTTAGGTGTAGGTTAAGTTTAAGTTCACTACTTCAGTTTTTATGTAGTGAACTATGAACTAATCGAGCAATTGCTGTTCACTTGACAAACCTAGTAACCACATTTTCCTCATATCCTGTATCAGTAATTCTAATTAGTGTAATTTTAGAAACTAATAGCAGGTGTTGAGTGTGTGTGTGTGCAGTATCGCTACCTGTGTGTCTCTGCTAAGCTCTCTCTCTCTCCGTGTTGCTAAGCGAAAGCGTCCAGACTGGGTACTGTGAGTTCTTTGGGCCATGCTGTGAAGAGTGCGAGCTGTGCAGAAGAAGAATGATAATGTTCTTAAACTCCCAGCAGGCCACTACCTGCTCTGCTCCGTCTGTCTGACTCAACAGCTGAACTCAGCCTGGCGTAGATGTCACAACCCGGCTCCAGAAAATGTTTGTTTCTGAAAGTGAAGTCGGTTCATTGAGAAATAAAGTAATGTGAAAAGCCAGAACATAAACACAGCTTCTAACCACAAGCCTTTCAGTGAAAGTCAGTCAGTTTCCACAGCATGGCACATTAGGCTACAGATATACTTGCTGTTAACTATGCTTTCGTCTGCGCGTGGTGTCTGGCTTGCTGTTTTGTGAATGCGTTGTGCTTGTCCTCAGAAATGAACACGACGCGTATGCAAGCTGTGGAACAAACCAAAACAGTAGGGGCATTGCAGGTACTCAACAAAATCTAAAAAAAGGTGAGAGTTCTGAAAAAAAGCTGTGTCACCAAGTCTACAGTGATTAACCTCTGAATGATGTGTCTGTGCCACTGTGGCTAGTGGTAGCCTCCAATAACACAGGTAGCACATAGGCAAGTAGTGCTGGGCGATAAAGGAAAAATCATATATGACGATATGGAATTTTTTATATCACGATAACGATATTTATCATGATACACCACATTTATATAAATAAATTATAAATAAATTAACAAACACAAAAATGGTATTCAATCTGTAATTTCAGTTCGTTTTAGGTTTTTCTTTTAATTACCGTTTTTATTAGTTTCAGTCAAGGAGAACTTTCACTTACAGTTTTCGTTATTTGGCAGATTTGGCACTTCTTCTACTGCTTACAGGCTGCATGACTGCAGTCTCTCAGCCTGCCAGTCAGACAACAGTGTCATCATATAAATCGTGTGCGTTTTCCTACAGGACAAACCATTCAAACACCCAATTAAAAAAATCACAGCGTCTGTCTGGCTTGAAATAGTTAGATACAGCTATTAAATGTATATGTCAGGTCTTAGCCCTGTCTCGTGTCTCTGTGTGTCTTTTCCACGTGACCTGTGCCCCTGTGTTCTGTTCCAGTACTTTTCCACCTGTGTCAATTTGTAGCTCCGCCCCTAGCCCCAGGTGTTTCCACTTCCCTTGTGTGTTAAATAGCCCTCCTCTGCCACCTTGTCCTCCGTCGGTCTTTGCACCTTCCCCTGTTGTTTTGTCTCTCCGTGTTCTTCCATGTTTCATAGCCCTAGTCTTTGCCCGTGTTTACCTCAGTTATTCTCTTGTGTATGTTTTCTAGTTTCTTGTTTATTTCTGTGTTCCCTAGTTCCTTGTATATACCCCTGCTTTGTGTTTATTAGTTTATTCCCTTGTTTATATTTCCCTGCCCTGTTTGGTTTGTTTATTATTATCGCTCGTTTGTTTTGGTTTTTGGTTATTTGTGTTTCTTTGTTTAGTGTTACATGTTTACTTGTTTCTTTGTCTTTCTTTGTTATTTATTTAATAAATTTATTTATATCGCCCTTACCTGCACCTGTGTCCGCCTCCTCGTCTCCCTGCCTGGGTCATTCGTGACAGAAAGACCGACCGAACATGGACACAGCAGGTTCTGCCTGGACTGGCACCAGAATGGCGATTCGTCGTGCTCCTTGCGGGACCCCGGCGCAGGACACCTCGAGGCCTCAAGGACGCCGCAGGCCTCGGGGTAAGCGTTCTAAGGGGCCCCGCCAGCTGGAAGAAGACCCCTTTTCCGGGGAGGATTTTCTTGGGGGGGCGATACGGGTTGGTGCTATGAGCCTCGGTGCCTCCGTGTACCCGAGGCTCAAGGAGCGGGATCCGTGGGACTTTCTCGGGTGCGCTCCCAGCAGCTCCGAGGACGAAGAGGAGCTCTACCCTGCACCAGCCCGCACTCCGTTGCCGTTCCCCCCAGGGGCGGTGCTCTACCCGGCTCTCGGCCGCACAGCTCCAGAGGCCGTCCCGACTCCCGTCCGTTCCCCTGCGGCCAAGGCTCTCTTCTCACCGGCAGTTCCAGTGCTAGCTTCCCCGGTGGCTAAGGCGTTAGCTTCCCCAGCGCCTCCAAAGCTAGCTCCTCCCGCGGCCAAGACACTCTGCTCTCCAGCGGCAAAGGCGCACTCTGGGACTTCCGCGGCGGCTGTGAAACTGCGCTCCGTGACTATCGCGGTGGCAGCTGAACCGCGCTCCGAGACTTCCGCGATGGCAGTCGAACCGCGCTCCGTGTTCCCCGCGGTTGCTGCCGAACCGCGCTACAGGACCTCCAACCCGGCGAGCCAGCCGCGAGCAGAGACTTTCCCCGCGCTTGACTCAGCCGGAGAGAGTAAAAATCCGGTCCGGGATTTTGCGGCAACCGCGCTCTCAAGCCCTGCAGCTGCACTCAGCCGCGCTCTGGAACTCTCTCCGCGCCGGACTTTACCGGCGGCCCCGCGCTTTCTGCCTCTACAGTCTCTGCCGGCGAAGCTGCAGCTCCGGTCCGGGTGTTTGTTCCACCCGCAGTCTCAAGCCCTGCTGCTGCTCCGCTGGATCTGCACACACCCAGCTCCGAAATTCTCTCGGCGGCCACGCCCATCTCCAAGGTGTCTTCGGCTGCTGAGCCACGCCCCCGGACTCCTGCCGTGTCTGCAGAAGCTGCTCCAGCCTCCGTCTCTGCTGAAGCTGCTCAAGCCTCCGTGTCTGCTGAAGCTGCTGAAGCCTCCGTCTCTGCTGAAGCTGTTCAAGTCTCCGTCTCTGCTGAAGCTGTTCAAGTCTCCGTCTCTGCTGAAGCTGTTCAAGTCTCCGTGTCTGCAGAAGCTGCTCCAGCCTCCGTGTCTGCAGAAGCTGCTCCAGCCTCCGTGTCTGCAGAAGCTGCTCCAGCCTCCGTGTCTGCAGAAGCTGCTCCAGCCTCCGTGTCTGCAGAAGCTGCTCCAGCCTCCGTGTCTGCTGAAGCTGTTCCAGCCTCCGTGTCTGCTCCAGCTGTTCAAGCCTCCGTGTCTGCTCCAGCTGTTCAAGCCTCCGTGTCTGCTCCAGCTGTTCAAGCCTCCGTGTCTGCTCCAGCTGTTCAAGCCTCTGTGTCTGCTCCAGCTGTTCAAGCCTCCGCGCCAGCTCCCGCTGCCAGAGTCGCCGCGCCGCCAGCGCCAGCTCCCGCTGCCAGAGTCGCCGCACCGCCAGCACCAGCTCCCGCTGCCAGAGTCGCCGCACCGCCAGCGCCAGCTCCCGCTGCCAGAGTCGCCGCGCCGCCAGCGGCAGCTCCCGCTGCCAGAGTCGCCGCGCCGCCAGCGCCAGCTCCCGCTGCCAGAGTCGCCGCGCCGCCAGCGCCAGCTCCCGCTGCCAGAGTCGCCGCACCGCCAGCGCCAGCTCCCGCTGCCAGAGTCGCCGTGCCACCAGCACCAGCTCCCGCTGCCAGAGTCGCCGCGCCGCCAGCACCAGCTCCCGCTGCCAGAGTCGTCGCGCCGCCAGCACCAGCTCCCGCTGCCAGAGTCGCCGCGCCGCCAGCACCAGCTCCCGCTGCCAGAGTCGCCGTGCCGCCAGCACCAGCTCCCGCTGCCAGAGTCGCCGCGCCGCCAGCGCCAGCTCCCGCTGCCAGAGTCGCCGCACCGCCAGCGCCAGCTCCCGCTGCCAGAGTCGCCGCGCCACCAGCACCAGCTCCCGCTGCCAGAGTCGCCGCGCCGCCAGCACCAGCTCCCGCTGCCAGAGTCGTCGCGCCGCCAGCACCAGCTCCCGCTGCCAGAGTCGCCGCGCCGCCAGCACCAGCTCCCGCTGCCAGAGTCGCCGTGCCGCCAGCACCAGCTCCCGCTGCCAGAGTCGCCGCGCCGCCAGCACCTGCTCCCGGAACTGTGTTTCGTCCAAGGTCCCATGTACCCAGGCAGGCACCGAGGCCCCCGGACTTTCACCCCAGACCTGTGCCCAGGCTGGCACCTTGGACTTCCCCTCAGACATTTGCCAGTCCTGGGCACCCACCCGTGTTTCTGGTCCCCATGTCTCTCCCTGTTTTGGTCCCTGTCTCTGTTTATGTCCCTGTACCCGTGTCTGTCTCTGTCTCTGTTCCTGTTCCAGTCACAGTGTTCGTGTCGGTCCCTGTTAATGTCCTCGTCCCTGTTCCCATGTCTAGTCCTGTCCAGTCTCCGTCTCCTGTCCAGTCTCACGTCCAGTCTCCGTCTCCTGTCCAGTCTCACGTCCAGTCTCCGTCTCCTGTCCAGTCTCACGTCCAGTCTCCGTCTCATGTCCAGTTCCCCGTCCAGTCTCCTGTCCAGTCTCCGTCCACCGTCCAGTTCCCTGTCCAGGCTCCGTCTCCTGTCCAGTTCCCCGTCCAGTCTCCGTCTCCTGTCCAGTTCCCCGTCCAGTCTCCGTCTCCTGTCCAGTTCCCCGTCCAGTCTCCCGTCCAGTCTCTGTCCTCTGTCCTGTCTCCATTTCAGTCCCCGGTTTCGTCTCTTGTTTTCCCCGGCCTCTCCCCGCCGCCGGCCCCCGGGGTTCGTTTTTACGCGCCTCGGGAGCTGCGCGTTTAGGGGGAGGCTTCTGTCAGGTCTTAGCCCTGTCTCGTGTCTCTGTGTGTCTTTTCCACGTGACCTGTGCCCCTGTGTTCTGTTCCAGTACTTTTCCACCTGTGTCAATTTGTAGCTCCGCCCCCTAGCCCCAGGTGTTTCCACTTCCCTTGTGTGTTAAATAGCCCTCCTCTGCCACCTTGTCCTCCGTCGGTCTTTGCACCTTCCCCTGTTGTTTTGTCTCTCCGTGTTCTTCCATGTTTCATAGCCCTAGTCTTTGCCCGTGTTTACCTCAGTTATTCTCTTGTGTATGTTTTCTAGTTTCTTGTTTATTTCCGTGTTCCCTAGTTCCTTGTATATACCCCTGCTTTGTGTTTATTAGTTTATTCCCTTGTTTATATTTCCCTGCCCTGTTTGGTTTGTTTATTATTATCGCTCGTTTGTTTTGGTTTTTGGTTATTTGTGTTTCTTTGTTTAGTGTTACATGTTTACTTGTTTCTTTGTCTTTCTTTGTTATTTATTTAATAAATTTATTTATATCGCCCTTACCTGCACCTGTGTCCGCCTCCTCGTCTCCCTGCCTGGGTCATTCGTGACAGTATAAATCAAAATTCATTGAAAAGACCAGTGAGACGTTATGTATGCTAAATAACAAAGAAGGCAGCAACAAGCTAGAAGCTAATAAGCGAACAACAACATTTAATAAAAACAGAAAAATAGATATGAAATAGGAAAATAACCAACTAAATTAAGCTCAAAATGCTAAAAGAAATATAATGTAACGAATTCTAAAATGTCAAAATGAAATAGTGAACACTCAAAGCAGTAGCTTAAAGACACAACATAAAGCTTTACCAGCGCTATGAGACGCAACACCTACAGAACGAAGTAAAAATACACAACAGTGTGCCGTGTACCACATAAAATCGGTCCAAGATCCTCACCAAAAATAGAAAACCATGATAGAAACTCAACCCTAACGCCAATCCATTTTATTGTAGCCTACTTTATATATTTGCATGAATAATTGATGAAATTACTGTAGAAACGATAGGGACGATAGAAGGTAAGTAGCACGATAAACACTTTTCTATCGTCCCCACGATATTTATCGTCATATCGCACAGCACTATAGGCAAGTATATGTACAGTAGCATTCATGATGCATCTGGTTGTCTGTGTAAATGCATTTCCAGACAACAAATATATATTTCTCTAGACCAAGACTTTGACAAAAATTCAGCCATTCCTAACTTGAGTTCTACTTTTACGACTCCCTAATAGTCCCTATTTTAGTAATCTTTAGTGCACCGAACAAACCGAACTGAATTTGGGGCATGTAATGCATGTAATGTTGGGAGCATGAAACTGAAGTGTGAAGAGTTCTTCTCACTGGAACTAAGGGGATGAGCCCAGTTCCTGAAAAACAATCCCACACCAAAATCCCTCCTCAACCAAACTAAATGCTTGGTACAATGCAGTCCAGACCATATGGACTAGTGGACTAGTATGCCTGTATCTCCTGCACTTTTTGCAAAGGTGGCATGGAAAACCACACTGGAATTCATTGAGCTCTTGAGAGTTACCCATCCGTTCATAAAAGTTTGTGGGCGAAGTCTGCATGCGTAGCTGCTTGGTTGTAAACACCTGTGGCCATTACAAGTGATTGGAATTCGAGTTTAATGATTTGGATGGATTGGTGAGAGTATTCTTTTGGCAATATGGTGAATATTATTTGTTGTCATGCAAAAACTTGTGTCTCCAAAAGGGTCACGTTAGAAGAGAAACATCCTTTAAATGAAAGTCAGTGTGAAAATAATCTATTTATTAAGTAAGCTAAATTTTGATGTCATGGTTTTGTTGTATCAGTTTTCTGATAGTTCATCCAGGATAAGATCCATTTAAACACTAGTTATGTCTCCCTATTACACACTGTTTCCAGGCTGAGAGAGGGAGGGTTAGCACACTCTGTACTTTGTCAGTTCCAAAAGATTCGCCACCACATCTTCTTATACTACAGCCACTGTAATGGCTCAAACCCTGCACAGCGCAAAGCATTACATTTTATTTCTAAGAATGCAGCAGCTTGATGTATTCACTCCACACTTACATACAATACTTTCCTGCTTTACTCCAGCTATACATTCTGATTTACTGCTCTCTCTTATTCTTTAAAAGCGTCCTCTCTGACTCTCTTTGGTGGGCTTCTGCTCTCTGGCTCTGTGTGTGTGGCGGCAGTGTGGAGCGAGCAGATCACAGTGTGTGTGATGTGGAGGGGTTTAGTGTCAGAGCCGCTCTGCTGTGTGTGATGGAGTTTTTTAGCTCCTGCACTTCTCTCTGTAGCCTCATGCCTCTATCCTATCCCTTTCTCCTGTTTGATACTTTATCCAGGCTGCTCAGCTCTACAGCTGTGCATGGTGTGAGAGCTGAAATGGCCGGGCTCATCCAAGTTAAAGTTGCTCTAATGTCAAATGATTCAGTGAGTCTCTATATTATATTGTCTGATCTAAGCGTATACACTCAGGCTCTTGTTTGTATTCTATCGCTTTTTATATACTGTTTACACTGTTTATATATAAACTAACTAACTAATTGGTTGACTGATTAACTAACTGTCTCACTAACTAACTGGCTGACTGATTACTAACTAACGAACTAACTAACTAACTGATTAACTAACTAATTGACTGACTGATTAACTAACTGACTAAGTAACTGACTGACTAACTAATTAACTGACCAACTAGCTAACTAACTAACTGACTAAGTAACTGACTAACTTACTAACTGACTGACTAACTAAGTAACTGAATAATTAACTGATGAACTAACTAACTGACTAGCTAACTAACTAACTAACTAATTGACTGACTAACCAACTAGTTAAATGTCTGACTAACTAAGTAACTGACAAACTTACTAACTGACTGACTGACTATAAAAGTAACTGAATAATTAACTGATGAACTAACTGACTGACTGACTAACTAACTAACTAATTGGTTGACTGACTGACTAAGTAACTAAGTAACTAACTAACTAATGAACTAACTAACTAACTAACTAACTAACTAACTAACTAACTAACTAACTAACTAACTAACTAACCAACCAACCAACCAACCAACCAACCAACCAACTAACTAACTAACTAACTAACTAACTAACTAACTAACTAACTAACTAACTAACTAACCAACCAACTAACCAACTAACTAACTAACTAACTAACTAACTAACTAACTAATTGGTTGACTTAATTGGTTGAATTAAAGCAATTTACACTAATTGAGTTTGTTTGTTGCCATTGGCAGCTTCTTTTTCATTGGATTCTGGCACCATCTGTTTGCATATATGGTGCATAAGTCTGTAGTCTTTAGATACCTGCATTTCTATATATTTCATATAAAAATGCTACCTCTGTTTTCTGTACTGTGTAGCATGTGTGATATAATACAGTGTGGTCAATTTCTATCTATAATTATTTCAAATATATTTATAATTACAATATATTGTCCAGCCCTTATTAAAAAATGTCTAAATACATATTAACCTAATGGTATATAAATTATCTCTGTTCTGGACAGTACTGTGCCTTATTTTGCAGTTCCTCAGACAGAGATTAAGCCTAGGTTTGGACTAAACAACATTTTGAATGGAGATTTTTATATTTAAAGCAACATTTAGTCTATGATTAGGCATAATCCGTTATATACAGCACTCTTACAGTTTTTTATTCTATTCTTTGCCATGTTTAGTGTCATGTTGCCACATTAGATCGCATATATGTTTTACATATTTTAAACATATTCTACTGTAATTTTCTTCTTACTACTTATCAGTGCTAAACTAGAATATAAACTCTTAAGTAGTGAAAGTTTAAACACTGTTTTTTTAATGTCTAAACACATTGACGTTCTCATTCCCATTCTTTCTCTCTGTAAGACGTTGATAATGACACTTGTTCCAACAGAGCGCCGGCACATTGATCGACCCCAAATAACCAGATTACAGCTCATTCAACTTGAAGCTCCCTATAAGCTAGGCACCCAGCGCTCTTTCAAAACAGAGGCTTCCATTCAGCTGAACGGAAAGACGGATTGGTTTTGAAATGTGAAGAAAGCTTCAGTTTTGTTCCCCTTTAGAATGTGTTCATACTGGTAAACAGGAAGGAGTGGAACTAGGACAAATAAAAATCAACAACTGATTACCTGTTGCATTTATGCATCAAAAGCTTACACCAAAATGTATACACCAACATAAGACAGAGTGCATCACTGATTGTACTGATATTGATTATTTTTCTACACAAGCTACTCACCACAACTACTGATAAAACTCTCTGATCACCTCTGCACCATTAAAAATAGTTATTCTGGTGAAAGAACCAATCAGAAACTTAAATGTTTTTGTGGATAGTGCTATTCATGTGGGTGGAAAACCATTTTGTAGATAGTTGGATTTAAAACCATTGGTACAACTATATTAAAAATGGTTATATGCACAACCAGAAGAAGATCCACTACCATCAAGTAAAAAATAAAAATAAGGGAATCTGATTGTTTTGCCCTAATGTGACACAGATCTGATTGTTTTATGGTTGTGTGAACATGTCAAATCCAATCTTTTTCAAATCACATTTAAGTTACTTTCTTATGAGGTTTTATTTTAAAAAGCAAAAGGAAGCTAAGATGGGTTGCCAAGTACAGTGCCGAGGACATAGTGTCACACAATGACAAGTCTCACTTTTTAAGCTGATCATCACAGGTGTTTGTTTGCAATAGGTTTATTTTTTGCACAATATTAGCAAACTCATTTTGATTTTATATAACTTTGCTAGCTTTATGCATCCTGGACAGTGTTGGGCACGTTACTTTGAAAAAGTAATTAGTTATAGTTACTCGTTACTTCTCCAAAAAAGTAACTGAGTTACTAACGGAGTTACTCCACTATAAAAGTAATTAGTTACCAGTAAAAGTAACTATCGCGTTACGTTTTATTATTCGCCCGTCAAAAAAAGGAAATCAATTATGCATTTACTATTATTATTAGAAAAATAACAAAAAATAACAAACGAAAATAAACCCAAAATGTTGACAAAAATATAATCTAACGAATTTCAAAAAAATAAAACGAAATTCTCCACACAACCAAAGAAAATTACTAAAACTTGTAATACTGAAAAAAGCGGAAAAACGCGTCTGGGGATGAAATTTAACAAACCAAGCCACACTCAAAAGAAATATGTATATATAAAACAAAATAATGGACAAAAACAACAATTTAATGCCCGTTAAAATGGTATTAATATAACAGCTTCACCAAAAGAGAATAGAGCTTAGATCGTGCCCAAAAAATCCGACCCAGCCGGAGCCCGTGCACATTCTGCCCAAGCCCGAACCATAAACTGTCATTATGAGCCTGACCCGATCCGCCCCATAAACTGTCTGTTTTCGGGCTGATTGAATGAGCGAAATATAATCAGAATTATGTTAATTAACACTGTAACATAGAAGCATAGAACTATTATTTAATTTAAATGATTTTTAAGAACAGCTACACACAATGCTGCAAGTCAAACGCGGAGGCGTTCACGTGCGCCCAGAGCTACGTGATTACAGTTTTCATTTTTATTATAGTTTAATTTTATTTTGTTTTTATTTTGCGCTCGGCACAACAACTCCCGCTGTACAACAGCGCTTATAAATAAATTAAACACAAAAATGAGGGTATTCTATCAGTAATTTCAGTTCGTTTTAGTTAGTTTTATAAACACAAAATACAGTTCGAGATAGTTATGTTTTTCCTTTTAATTACCGTTTTTATTAGATTCAGTTAACACAAATGTTTTTCACTTTCAATTTTCGCTATTTCGTTCGCTTTAGTGAACAATAATAATTGGTTACTTAGCAACATTGTGATTATCACACCAGAGCTTTATATAAAATAAAAATAGGAGCCTGATTTCGGGTCAGTCCTCAGGTCAGGTGGGATTCGGGCAGAGAATCTAAGCTCTAAAATAGAAAGCAGCAGCACCACAAAAACCGGAGCAGCTAAAAAGAGCTTAACGTCCTTAATTCGGAACTTGGGTTGTCCACGGCAATCACTGAATTGATTAGAGCACGCAAATCGTCACAATTGTGCCTCACTTCACCACGCCAAACCACAGGCACAGCGGCCAGAAGCTCAAGTTCACCGGACAGAGGAGGGGTTAACCAGGGCAAAGCGAAATAAAAGTTCATAGAGCTGCTAAAGTAACGTGCAGTAACGGGGTGTCGGAAATGGTAACGGCGTTATAGTTACAGTCATAGTAATTAGTTAGATTACTCGTTACTGAAAAAAAGTAACGGCGTTAGTAACGCCGTTAGTTTTAACGCCGTTACTCCCAACACTGATCCTGGATGCATCCTCCATTATCCTGCGGGAAAAAAAAATATATATATCATTTTGCTCAGTCTCTGGTCATAGAACATTTTATTTGGACATCTGTCTGCTTGGTCTGTCTGGTAGCTTCCATAGCTGCAACAAATGGTTTGCCTGCCATTGTGTTCTACTCTTGGCAACCCATGATATGGAAATGGGACTGGCGGTGGGTCTTTCTGAGTTTTTTACAACAGATCATTGTTTCATGTAGGTCAGATTCTGGTGGGCAGTGTGAATCTGACACAACACTAGCAGTGCAATGTGCATAAAAGTGTTAATGTGTGCAAGCTTTCCATTTCAGAACAGATGCAGCTCACTTGCATTTACGAATATGAAGCAAATCAAATCAAATCAAATCAAATTTATTTGTATAGCGCTTTTTACAACAGGTGTTGGCACAAAGCAGCTTTACAGAAACATGATTACAGGACAAAGAATCAGGCAAAACATTACACATAGAAAATACAGAATACAGAACCCCCAGTGAGCGCGGAGGCAAGGAAAAACTCCCTCAGAGCTGCAGGAGGAGGAAGAAACCTTGGGAGGACCAAGACTCACATTAAAGGGGGGACCATCCTACCACTGGTCAAACGGCTTTTAAATAGAAATTTAAAAAGTCTTTTATACATCTATATAGGTTTTATGTACTCAGGAGTGTAATAGCGCCACTAATGGCTTGGATGTAATCTGTAGTGGAGAGTAAGATGGATGATGAGCAGCTGATCTGAGCATCAAAATAGTCAATCAGATCTGAGCAAATAATCTGAATTGATACTTGTAATGTAAACACAGCCTAAGATATTTTTTTTTATAAACCACTTCTGATATATAGGATGTGTATCTTTGGGGTTTCTAATTAACTTTTTAAAATGAAGATGCCTGAAAGACTATGTGAACCTTTGGTTCATGTAATAATCTTTAAATTTGGAGTTGAATCCACTAAATAAAAAGGTTATTTAAGAGAAGAGAAGTGAAATATCAGGCAGTAGGCAGACAAAGCCATGACTAAATGAGTTTTTAATGTTTTAGCGTGACTGTTTTAGTACTTGATGGTCAGACTGGCCTTAGCATTACAGTGTTTTGAGAATATTAAAAGACACTTTTGTCCAAATTAACAAATCCAATCAGTTTATGGCAGCAGTATAATGAGCGAACAAATTTACCTTCACAGACCTATAAAAATGAAAGTCTCTTTGCAAATATATCTTTATTCAAAACGCCTTTAATTAACGTTTGACACTGACAGTGATGTCAGGACCCGTAAAAGAGGAGGCAATAATAGCTGTAAAAGAGGATGGTTTCAAAGCACTGACCTTGAGCCAAAGCGCCCAGTAGATTCTGTGAGATCTGTGAGAAGCCATATTCCATCTTACCATTAAATCATAGAGGTAACATTACTTTATTCTTCCATATATCAAAATAAAGGAGAAGTATGTCTTTTGTCTGTAAGTGTATATTTACAAATGAATGCTTTTAATTTAAACAAATGACCCAATTCGGAGGGGTGTCAAAGACATGATGACTAATGCTTTGCCTGGCATGGTGCCGCCAGTGATTGGCTTTCTATTGCATCAAAATCAGAGATTCATAGATCATGATAAAGTACAGTGGCCTGGACTCCTCTTCATTAATGACTGTGGGCTGAGACCTGAGACTGCTTCTGAAGAGCCAGTCTTCCAACGTTAGATTTAATATATTGAAATCTTTATTTATCATAAGGATATAGTTTCTATTGCTATGTTTTTTGAAGCTTCGACCACAGGTCAATGCAAACTGATTGTTCTGCTTCAATAGTCAGCTTTTTGTTTTAGTGGTAGTATATGTTCATCCTCAAAAAATATTATTTAGACACATACTTATGTAACTTATAAGATTTAACCAATTGAATCATGTTTAATAACAACTGACCCTCAGAGAAATATGATTCATTTGAATTCTTTAATATATTTGATTAGTTGTTTTTTTTTCATTTAGTTTTATTGCTTTATTTTCTTTTTGTGATCTTTCTTAAATTAGGTCTTTAAATGCTTCAGGGCTTACATGTATTGGAGACTATATCATTGGTCCCAACAGATCTAGGCTCACCCATTCATTTCTTTATTCTTTTTCCACCCAAAAGATCAAACTAAAGATTTATTTCTATTTTTAATTAAAAGTCTTATGAAGGATGAGGAAATAAACCAACACACAGATGTACTTCCCATCAGTCTGGTTCAAGAAATATCAGTTTATAAAGTAGTATTAGTTTTGTTTATGGGGTGTGGTTTGTGCATGGTGGTTCTCCGTTGTCAAGGGAGGGGGGCAATACCTATATACCTATATACTATACTATATATTTGAATCTGAATGTGGTCATAAATGCTTTTGATGAGTTTCAAATGTTTATTCTAATGTGTTTTGTAACACGCCAGTGTCTCTTAAACCCTATACGGACGGGATTAAAAATATTTTACACTTCTACTCAGTGATAAAACTCTTGTATCCAGGTTGCAATTGAAAAAAACAGGAGGACCAGTGAGTTTTTTGGCTTTCTCGGTCATGTAACATCGCATTCAGTAGCTCCTCCATTTCCACTCGCTGTTATGTTTACATGGACCTCCATGGTAGCGCACGACCAAAGTGTAATTACAGTCCGTGGCAGTGGACAAATAGCTATTTTATTAAACGCAAGTAGACAAAACTCAGAGATGTGGATCCGCATGGGACTAAAATTACCTTATGACCATAAAGTTTAGCGAAAAACAGTAGATAATTCAGCCTGTAATTTTCTCACAGAGGACGTCTGAGAAAAACACGTACATGATTATTCGGGACTGGAATAAAATTACAGAAGTGACCCCCTATAAAAAAGAAAATTACCCCAAGACCCCCTGAGAAACTAATCCCATCCCGATAGGGCTTTAATGTACTTTTTTGTACTTTAATCTCCTCAGTGTTTGATTTGTATTTATGTTATACCCTACACCTAAGCCTACACCTTCAAAACTTTTGCAAATTTGTGATGTCAGGTCTTTGCTTCTGATTATATGCATGGCGCTAGAAAAAAACAACTTTTCTATAGATTCATATAGAATCCTTAAAATTGTATTTTTTTCATTTTCTCCCCAATTTACACGGCCAATTACCCAACCCACTCATTAGGACTCTCCCTATCACTATTTATGCCCCAACACCAGGAGGGTGAAGACTAGCACATGCCACGTCCTCTGATACATGTGAAGTCAGACTCTGCCTCTTGTTGAACTGCTGCTGATCTAACATTACAAAGTAGCATTACAGTGCTCTTGGAGGAAAGCGCAGTGACTCGGTTTAAATACATTAGCTCACAGATGCCTTGTGCTGATCGACATCACCCTTTGGAGTGATGTGGGGAGAAAGAGCACCATCTACCCACCCAGAGAGAGCAAAGCCAATTGTGCACTCTCGGGGCTCCGGTTGCCGATGGCAAGCTACATGAACAGGATTCGAAATGCTGGACCACTCGGAGCCCGCATTAAAACTTTTTAAACTTTGCTTTTTATGTTCACGGTCTCAGTTACAAAAATCATTTTAGTAGGAGGGCACAGAGAAAAGGTGCCTGTTTTTATCCTCTAGAATTAAACAGGTTTTGTAATTGGCATGACCTGCACGGGAGGGGCCAAAGATCAGTAGATCAAAAAGGAAAATGCATGCAAATAGACTGATTTATACATTGATTGTATGCTTAAAATGAAAAGATTGGTGAGTGAATAGTAGCGTTTTAAATCTTTTAAACAATTATTATGTATTGCTTCAAACTTCCAGGAAGTAAAAAAGGGTCCTTTAAAAGCTCTCATTGTGTCTACCCTGCTTAAGCAAAGATTAAATAAGGGACTTTCAGGATCTCCTAGTTCCAAACCTGGTAGGACTTTTCTGTCTTTGCAGTTTAGCAGAAATAATGACAATATCTGTGTAATGATAAACACAGTAATTATATTTACAATTCTAATGGATCTGGTTTTGATGATGAGTCTTTAATTACCCCTATCATTTCTTTGCATCTGGAGGTTCTAACAGAAACAAGCCGAACACAGTGTTTAAATCAGCAGTGGAATATTTCCTCTACAGGAAAGCTTTTCCTCCCTCTGAAAAGTTGCCATTGTTACAGACAAGGCTAGTTGTAAATGTGAGTCCTTGAGTTGTTCCAGAGACCATCCCTCCAGCCCAGGCCCTATTTACAGTTCCTCGAGGTCCGTGTCGAATATGAGGACTCAGATTGATCTTTGAGGAGCTGGGAGAGAGAGAGGAACTTGTTTTATCACTGGATATGCTGAAAAAAAAATCAATGCCACCTCTGAAATGAGTGAAGTGGGTTTTTTATGAAGAGACAGGGAAATATAGAAAACACAAAGATCTTCTGTTTTATCCTTCCCAAGAGGAGAACACTTGTACGTCACTGAGCCTACTGACTCCTTTTTGGTGAACATACAGTGTTCTAAACTGAAGTTTTGAAGGATTTATCTAAAATGACTGTAAAAGTCAGATAAACTGCACAAATGCATCATTTTCTAACTGATGTTAAGTTGGAGAAACTTTAAGAGAAAATTGGAAAAAAACGTTACTGAAAATATGTATACACCATTATTTAGAATAGTTCTATCTCAATGAAGTTCCAGAGTTTTAAAAAGCTACACTAATTTTGTGAACTATAGTAGTATAGCAGAATATCTACATTACCTAGATTACATTACCCAGGCTGCACCACACACCAATGTTACGCCCAATTCTGACCACATGACACAGCACACGATACTTCCATGAAGCAGATCACCTGAGTACTAGCCACATGGTGTAACCCTATAAAAGGGGCTCATTTGCTCTTAGTCATTCCTGAGTATTGACGTTTTATCCTCATACAGTTAGTCTGCTCACTAACTGACTGATATGTGGTTTCAGCAGGTTCTGCTTGACGTCTATGTGTTGCACTTTTGAACAAACTTGACTATACGGTGCTTTTTTGTTTTGTTTTACCTGCAACTTTATTTCCCCTTTTTTGTATTAAAGCTGATTTTACCCAAACCATTAGCACACTATTTTTTCTAGCTCATTCTACTCAAGCTTTCTCTTTCTCTCTAGCTTCACCACCCTCCAACACAGAGCCCCTCCTCTTATAAGCACCTCCTCAGTAACCTGTCACCCCACCCACAGAAATATTAACAATAATAAGAAAACAATATTCAAAGCAGATAAGGCAACATAAACACGTGTAAAGTAAAAAACTAAATATGCTAAAATATGTCTAAACTAGAATATGCCTCAGTGGGGTATAACAAAATTCTACTTATGAACTAGTATTTGAGATGTCGCAACGTCTGTAAAACACCCTCAGTAAATTACAAAAAAAACATATAGACCTTTTTTTCTGATATTCTGCTGCTACAATGTGAAATTCATTTTTTTTTAGCTGATTTCAATAAGAAGTATTATATTATGAACTGTATTATCATGGTAATTGTTACTGTACTGTAAAAATCATCCAACCTTTTAATACATCACGTTGAAATACTTAATTAATAGTTGATTACTGTAAATTAATGTTAAAAAAAAACTATATTTAGTCTTGAATCCACAAAAACAAGACTGAAAACAACATTAAATCTCCTCCATTCACAAAACCTGTGAATGAGATGCTGATGGCATCCGCACCAAATCACATGTGCTACTCGCGTCACATGACAAATGGAAGCATGAGCTGGCCCAGTTCCAAGTGGCCATTAATCTTTGGTGAAATGTTTAATTTGTGATTAACACTCTGAAGCCCACTTGTCCTTTCCTCCACAAATGACAAAGCTGGCACTCCGTATAATGGAACGGGTCAGAGTCAACAGCCCGGCAGTTACAGATAAACCTCTGTGACGTCTCCGAGCGGAGAGATCAACATGCCAGAGATCACATGATCTCCGGAATCTACGTGATCTGATACGGGGATGACGTGGAACAGCTGGTGTCTAGGTATGGTGCTAATCTGTAAGGTTAGAGAACTTCGCGGTGCAAACAGTCAGGAGCTGAAGATCAGAAGGAAAACCGGAGAGAACGGCCTCCTCTGTGGGCTGAACTGGCAGATGGTGGGGGTCTCCATGGACCAGAGCTGATTTCAGAAAGCTCACCACTTTTATTAAACAGTATGAACACAAACAGTGTCTGTGCATATGGTCTATGTAGTCATCTATGTAGTCCAAGTGTGATAGATCGTATGGCTGTGTGGACATTTAAAAAAAAATTAAATTAAATTAGTCTCACAGGTTTTGATCCATGAAACAAACAGAATTACTGACAAAATTCCAGTTTAAAACAGTGATTAGACAGATAAGACTGTGCTTAGACAGGGCATAGACTTTCAACCACAAGTAAAGCAACTACAGGTCTAGCTATTCTGCTGCCGGAATGGTTGCAGGGTGATGTGTAGCTCCGCCCATCCCCATACTTTTTGATTATGGCATCATATCAATGTCAAAAGTAGGTGGCACAAAAATAACAGGTGAAAAAAATTAACCAGAGTGTTTTAACTTTTTGGGTTGGTAAATTAACTTCTTGTGGGCACAAATGTGAAACCCGCGAAAAAAAGGTAATCATGTGCGCTCTAGAGCTTCATTTTTCTCCTCTCTGGTGTTTTTTTCCACTCGAATTTACTTGCGCGCCATGCAAATGACCTCAAGTGAGGTTCAAGTGAGATTTTTGCGCTGGAGTTTTGATAGGGGTGGTTTTGTCAGATTAAGGGTGTGGTCGGGGTCGCCTCCCTCGGCGAATACTATTGGCTGATATCTCCAGGGTTTGTGATGGACCGCCTACCTCCAAGAGCCGGAGGAGGGCGGAGAAAGAAGGACAGCAGGAGAGTTAGCTTGCTGGCTATGCTAACATCCAATATCCATATGCTAACAGCTCTTGGGTGTAGGCGGTCAGTCACAAACCCTGGAGATATCAGCCAATAGCATTCGCTGTGGCAGGCGACCCTGACCCCGCCCCTAAACTGTCAAAACCACCCCTTTCAAAACTCACTCGAGCACAAACGGCTGCTGCAGGTAATTTGCACTGTGAATTTGAGAGGAAAAAAACACCTGAGAGGAGAAAAATGAAGCTCGAGAGCGATATTGTGTTCAGTGCGCACACAATTCCTTTTTTTTTTGCTCGCGATCTTCACATTTGTGCTCACGAGAAGGTTAATTTACATACACAATTTTTTTTTCACCTTTTATTTTTGTGTATAAATCAAACAATAGCTTCAGTGCAAAACTAAAGAAACTTGATAATAAATTGATGACTAAATGTGTATTGACTGATCAAGCAATGATCAGTTATGATCATTTATATATAGAATGCGATTAAAACACATATTTAGAAACATGTTTTGCTATTAGTCTAATGACGATACAGAAAGGAAAATGTCTTTGTGTTTGAATTTATCGTTTATGAACCCATTGTGGTGAATTTACTCCATTAGAGCTAAATCACTGACTCCTTGTTCTTGATCATGAAGCTGAAAATAAAAGCATATGCAGTTATTCAGACCAGTGTTTATGATCCTGCTACAGGAGGACTGGAACAGCAAAGCTTCACATGCTTGCTGAAACATTACCTGAGCCGATGCAGCGCAGTTTTATGCACTTTTATGCATTTTATTCACACTGCATTCAAATGGACACATTAGATAGTATGCATATATATGATCTGGAAGCTGCTTCAGTGTGGAATGATTCAGTGCCGTGTGATGTGGGATTGTGGGATTATAAAGCGCTGGCTAACATCAACAACATGTGGCGAGCCAGATTTATGATTTGCTTTAAGTTACTTTGGGGTAAATAGCTGCATCTTATGCAAAGAAAGAGGAAAACAACATGCTTGCCGTTTGCACTGACATTTCAGAATAGATAGGCTTTTTATATAAACACAGTTTCTTATTCTTCAAAATAAAAGTTCTTAAACCTTTGTGTATTAAATCTTTACCTTATTTTAATGATTCTTTTTTTAATGTAGCTCATTCAATTTCAATGCTTATTATATATTATTAAAAATAAAAGATTAATTAATAAGTAATTACACTGAAAACAATGCAAGCGTTCGCCAACCTTACAGCCATTTTTTTAAAAGTGATTTTTAAGTGATTTTACCATTGCAGACAAAACTCCAGTGTCTTACTACTGCTCCGATTATCTTGGTTTTGGCATTCCAACAAAAAGTAACCATATTTAATATTGTCATAAAATTTTAATCTTACAGATGGTAGTGTGGACATTATGAATAACCAATAGATGATGTTGAGGATGCAGAAAACAGCTGGAGGAACTTCTGTAGGTAGGTGAAACATGGGCTGCATCCCAATTTGTACTATGTATTAATAATATAAGGTAAATACTATATAATTCTAGGGTGGGTTTGACCACACTGTAAACCTGAGTATATATTTTGAGTATATCTATTTGCATATACCCAAGTTTATACATTAGTGTTAATAATGTAATAGACCCATATATTTTATTTTGGGTTGAACAAACTATTGCAGCTGTGGTCCATAATTAAGTCTCTCACAGACCTCCCAAGTCTCCCGTAAGTGGCGGGAGTCTACCACATATCAATAACGGCTCCCTGATGCTTGCAAGTCAGATAAAAACAATTGGCTTAAGTAATAGGTAATTAAACTTAAGATACCTTAACTTAAAACATCAGGGTTTTAGAACTAAAAGGAAAGTTCATTTAACTTTTTTTTTATTTATGTTGAATACTAATTAATTTGCCCAGCAAATCTACTAAGTATCTTGAGTTTCAAAAATAAATAAAATGTTGTTTTTTTCTTACTTTTCCATTTAATTACGTTTTACTTAAATTTGTTTTTTTTTGTATATTTTTGGATAAGTTGAATTTACTTACATTTTTGAGGAAACCGGTTTCCCTAAGATTTTTAAGTAGAGTTTACTCAGTTTTTTGACTAAAAACGTTTATGCCTAAATTGTAAGTACATTTCATTGATTTCTTAAGGTTTTTATTGCTTTTTTGTTGTGTTGCATAATAATTGTTCTTTAAATGTTATGGTCAGGTGAATCAAATAGATTTATTTCAGTTTTCTCTTTGATTTCATTTAAATAAATACAGATACACTGCAGTTACTGCAGCTCAGAAGATGATGCTTGTTCTTACAGCCTACAACACAGAGACCAGGCAGTTCATCATAATGTAAAATCTTTAAGTTTACCTGAAGTAGTCTAGGTGGAATCACTACACAGTGATGGTGAGTGTCAGAAACTAAAAACTAGATTGTGCCAGAAACCAATGGTAATGAAGCTGCCAATGGCTAGAATACATTATTATTATAAGTTGGTTCAACTCAAAGATCTCTGTTTGAATGCATATGTTACCCCAAATGTTCACCAAATTTAAAATAGTTGAGTAATGCTTAAATATCCAATTTTGCATTAAACCCAGACGTTTAAACTAATTGCGGTTTTTCAGTGTAGTTATAGCCAGTGTTGGGCACGTTACTTTGAAAAAGTAATTAGTTATAGTTACTCGTTACTTCTCTAAAAAAGTAACTGAGTTACTAACGGAGTTACTCCACTATAAAAGTAATTAGTTACCAGTAAAAGTAACTATGCGTTACTTTTTATTATTTGCCCGTCAAAAAAAAGGAAATCAATTATGCATTTACTATTATTATTAGAAAAATAACAAACGAAAATAAACCCAAAATGTTGACAAAAATATAATCTAACGAATTTCAAAAAAACTAAACGAAATTCTCCACAGAACCAAAGAAAATTACTAAAACTTGTAATACTGAAAAAAACGGAAAAAACGGAAAAACAGAAAAACGCGTCTGGGGATGAAATTAAACAAACCAAGCCACACTCAAAGGAAATATGTATATATAAACAAAACAAAATAATGGACAAAAACAACAATCTAATGACCGTTAAAATGGTATTAATATAACATCTTCACCAAAAGAGAAAGCAGCAGCACCACAAAAACGGAGCAGCTAAAAAGAGCTTAACGTCCTTAATTCGGAACCTGGTCTGTCCACGGCAATCACTGAATTAATTAGAGCACGCAAATCATCACAATTGTGCCTCACTTCACCACGCCAAACCACAGGCACAGCGGCCAGAAGCTCAAGTTCACCGGAAAGAGGAGGGGTTAACCAGGGCAAAGCGAAGTTAAAAAAAAAAAAAAGTTAATAGAGCGGCTAAAGTAACGTGCAGTAACGGGGTGTCGGAAATGGTAACGGCGTTATAGTTACAGTCACAGTAATTAGTTAGATTACTCGTTACTGAAAAAAAGTAACGGCGTTAGTAACGCCGTTAGTTTTAACGCCGTTACTCCCAACACTGGTTATAGCATAACTTGATTTTTTTTTTTTTCAAAGTTATAGGACTGAAGGAGGGAGGTCTGCAACTTAACATAACAGGTTCATGTCCAAAACAGCTACAGATGGTAATTCTAACTGATGAAGAATTTCCCAACTTGCAGTGGATTCTCTGTTATGGCTTCTCTTCAAACAACACTTAATTCAAATTATTATGAATGTGAGAAAAAACCTGGGCGAGCAAAGAAGAGACTGAGAGTGAAAGAGAGATACTGAGAGATACAGAGAGAGAGAGAAAGAGAGAGAGAGAGAGAAAGAAGCTCTTAAATGACTCTGTGTATCAGTCATGGCTTCTTTTCTCAGGGAAAAAAAGCCTCAAAGAGTAACACAGCTGTCAATCTCCAGCTAAATTGCTCCCATTCCCAGAGATGTGTCAGGCTTGATTTCCAGGGTCAGCCTGGAGTTTATCTCCCTCTTTCATCCAATTAGGATATGAGTTCGCTTTAAAAAGTCGGCGCGTGGCACTGAGGAATACCAACACACATGGACAGGCCAATCACTACTACTGAGTCCCCATTTAGATCACAGCACGGATAACCAGCTAGCACACAAACACACTCACTTATCTGCTCCCATTCCACATAAACACACATACAGACACTCCTGGGTCCCGGAACACGAAGGCATAGGCACACACACACACACACACCTACTCGCATGCCACTTGAAGTGGTGGGGGCCCAGTGTGTGAGATAAGCAGCAAACCTGGCCTGACAGGCTCGGCTGGGCCATTATTGAATTGCAGTGAAGACTATATTACTTTAGAGTGAGATAAAAGACTACATACAAGACAGATGGGAGGGGGACATCAAACAAGAGCGTGTCCGTATTGTGCCAAGAGCAATCCCGATGAAGGCGGCCTTGATTTCCCCTAGGCCAGGTGCCATTTCTCCTTGAATAATTCTTATGAGCAAATCCAGCCTGCTTCACTTTTTGGCCTTTATTCCTCTTTCCCACAAACCTCCTATACAAACCCCCCTCCCCCCCACCAACACCCTCCAAACCCCCGCCCACCCTCCATCTCTACTTCTACCCATCACCGGCGAACAAACGCCCTGCTCTGATGTTATGATTGGAATTCTTCAGAATCATTTAATTTCACCATGTGCTGCTCAGGGTCCACGGGGAATGCCCTGGCACGGGAAGCAGGAGGGAGTGGAGGGGGGGGAGGGGCCTATGGGGAAATCCACAGTGCGCTCGCAAGGACAGCCTCCGATAGCAACAAGCGCTATTGTCAAAAGCAGCCCCGCCGCCGACATGCTATTCATTAGCCCCGGTGTTTATTGAGCCTGTTACGCTCCGGCGAGCTTCATTGTCCCCTTCAACGAGAAATTAGCTGCGCCTCGCAAGCGGTGAGGAGATAAAGAGGCTCAGGTAGCTCTCTGGACTCTTTTTTTTTATTATTTTAAATAAGCCAACATTAGCACACAAACTACATGAGAGAAAGAGAGAGAAAGAGAGAGAGAATGCTTGGCCTTTAATATAAAAGAAGGTTCACCCAGAGATACACTCCGCTTTAGCTGCGTATTAGTGATTGTCGCAAAGCCGGAACACGTGTTAACACGCTGACACTACACTTGCACACGACTCTAGAGTAAGCAATTGCTTTCCGAACCATCAGGAACCATCATGACTAGTGTGAAATCAGTGGCATTGCTTGATAGACAGAACCAAATCCTCACAAATAAAAAAAAACCCATAGTTTTTCCAAACCATCATGAACCATAAGGACTACTCTGAAATCAGTTGCAATGTTTGATAGACAAAACCAGATGCTTACAAATATAAAAATGGCAAACCATAGATTCGTCAACCAAAAATTGAGCAGAGAGTCCAAGAACCAGACAATCATGCTCGGTATGCAACAGAGATGGCAATACTTCGCAAAGTGAGGGTACAAAACAGCCAAGTCTTTTTTCAACAGGAGGTTAATGACTAAAGGGCAATTTATACCTCTGCACTGAGTCATGAGCTTGCGCACATGTGTTGCTCTGCAGTTTAAACCAATAAAGGTAGGGATGTGTGGGCGGCTCAATGGACCAATCACAGCTGCTGCTGTCCGCATTCTGATGTGTGGTTACATTTCTGGGGAGGTGCGTGTCGGGCTGTGGCATGGGGTATGCGACAATGTGTAGACTATTACATAGGTTCGACGCAGAAGTATAGATTGCAGGGAATCTAGATCTAGGTCAAGTGACTGCACTGTAAAAAATGTCCGTGAAAATTACAGTGAAAAACTGTGAAATGGCAACAGAAATAAACCGTAAAGCAAGAAGAAGCTTATTGTTGTAGAATAAACATTGAATTACCATAGATTAAAAAACTGTGAAAAATGTTAATTTTAATTGTTTTAACATGTGAAATATATGGTGAAAAGCTGAAATGGTGACAGCATTGGACAGTCATATTAAAAATAGCACATTACTGTATTATTCACGGTGTACAAACCTTAAATAAAAAACATGCCGTCAATTATATTTTTTTACCATTTTAAGATGTGAAATATACACTGTAAAAAATAAATCTTGTCAAATTTACGGTGAAAAACTGGCAGCTGTGGTTGCCATTTTTCACCGTAAAAAATACAGTGATCTTGTAAATGGCTTCACGGTAAGGTATATTATCACTTGTAAAAACAACAGTTTGAAAATGCTGCCAGTATTTCACAGTAAAATAAACTGTTGCAAATGTATAAGATATTACAGTTTAATTCTTGTCAACAGTAAATTTCATATTGATAAACCGTTTTGTTTACAGTATATTCTTGTGAAAAAAAGTATATTACATTGTGAAAAGCAGGGCCTGAATGGGATGTAACGCAGCTGTCTATGGGGCGTGGCTATGTTAATTAGATGTTTATTTCAGAGACATCACCATGATGTAGTTTCATAGCGGTTTTATCCACCTGCCTGGGTTTTACATTATGTGTATATAAGTGATTTCACTCTCCGAGCACATCTCTGTGCTGTAAGTGAGCAGTCCAGTTAATGAAGAGCTTTTGAAAAAGATAATGCTGTTTAAAACTGTATGTTGTTTACAGCGTGACTCAAAGTTATTGGACAACCACAAAAATTTGCCATAAAATTGGACAATAAATGCTGTGGAATGGATCATTTTTCACTTAAACAGCAACAGGGTTACATTGTGAATTATACAGCTATACCATGAGCCTATATACACTTTCACCGTTATTTTAACAGTAACTCCTCTTTATTAGTACATTTTCAAACTGTTGTTTTACAAGTGATAATATACCTTACCGTGAAGCCATATACAAGATCACTGTATTTTTTACGGTGAAAAAATGGCAACCACAGCTGCCAGTTTTTCACAGTAAATTTGACAAGATTTTTTTTTACAGTGTGGGAATGTAGAAACTTTGACTCTTATTGGCTGTACAAGATGTATGACAGTATAAGGTTCAGTGGAAGAAGGATTGTGGGAAATGTAGTGAAATAGAATGGAGGACAGAGAGCACTGAAGCATAATACCTAATTCACACATGATGTGATGGGATGTCACATGATCTTTAATTAAATACATACATTTGAAATATTGCTGTCTGGTTTGCCTTTTAAAAAAAGGCAAAATTAAAAATACACTATATGGGCAAAAATATTAGACACCTGCTCTTTGTTTGTTTTATTATCTTTGATTTTGGAAAATAGCTGATAGGATTCGAATGTCTTTAGTGACAAGAGCTTTAGTGAGGTCAAGATGTTGGATGATCACCAACCCATCTCATCCTCAACTCCCCAAATCATCCAGAAACTATTAGATGGAAAACCATCATTTGAGAGAACACAGTTCCACTGCTCCACAGCTCAACACTGGGGGCCTTTATATGCCTCTTTATAGCCCGCATCTGGCATTATTCATGGTGCCAACTGGATCATGTTTATCTACTCCAAAGAGTCCTATTCTTCTTTTTAATACATTTATTTCTGATTTTTCCCATTTTGGCTATCCAATGGCGTAGCAATTACCAGTGGCGCCTGCGTCCCTATAAGGGTGCGGACGAGCAGATGCCTCCTCCGACACATGTGAAATCAATCACCCCTTTTTTTGAGCTGCTGCCGATGCATCATAGCTCGCTCGGAGGAAAACGCAGCAACAAAGTTATGATACATTCGCTCACAGATACCCCGCGCCACCTTTGAATGTGAATGGGGAGAGAGTGCCATCTACCCAAAAGTAGATGAATGTGTTCTCATTGTTGGCATAGATGTACAAATGCCCACACATATCTTGTCTAGTCCATGTAGAGAAAAGTATTGTCAATAGAACAGGACTCATTGGCCGAGTGGTCCAGTGGTCTAATGCGCTGCTACTATGAACAGGAGGTCGCAAGTCTGAATCCCGTTCATGTAGCTTGTCATCAGCTGCCGGCGCCCAGAGGGAACAAAATTGGCCTTGTTCCCTCTGGGCGCCGGCAGCTGATGACAAGGACAAGATGGTGGACTAGACAAGATATGTGTGGGCATTTGTACATCTATGCCAACAATGAGAACACATTCATTAGAAGAGGTGTCCATAAACTTTTGGGCATATAGTGTATGTGCTGGGCTTCAAGATCTTCTCAGTAGTGAATCATACACTTGCTTGCATGTTCAGGGAGAGAATACTAAGAACTGGTATTTCATGACTGTAGCTAAAAGGCAGGCCTGAAGCAAGTTTAAAATCCAAAATCCGATGTTTTTTTGGCTTCAGGATTAGGGCAAATCAAAAATCTTTCATTTGATTGGTTGTTTTAGGGATTTAATTCTAATGCAAAAGCCAAAATCTTATCAGATATCATTTTTGCATGTATAGGTATGTGAAGGTATTTAGGTTTAATAAGATTTATGGGACGTTTGAATGAGGTTTAAGGATATAATCATCCCTAAGCTTATGAACCCTGTTCCTCAGTCAGTCTAATATATTAAAATAAAATAAAAAAACATTATTTTTAAACCCTGATCTCCAGTTATGAGTGAGCCTTTTTCCCCCTCATCATCAGATTTATCTCAGTGATTTAGAGCGCAGGGCACGGAGAGCGGTATCAAGGGATTCATCAAGAAAGCAAACACTGGTCTCTCTTTAATTAGACCACTGGATGAATTGCATAACCGTGTGCTAAACAAGTTACGACCACTTTCCATGATAGGGTGTCAGCAACTTTGCATGTTTTTTCGCTGTTGTGATTTGTGCGCGATTATAATAATAATAATTAAGTAACACGATTAATTTTTAATGAGGGGCCCAAATGATGTGCCCCTTGGGCCTTTCGCCTCGTGGTTTTAATTAATAAGCATATTAAGTCTTTCAATTAAAGTGGTGGAGGAATGGCAGCGCAATCAGCAGGTAGCTTTAATCCATACCCTCGTAAAAAAAAAGGTCCGAGTGGTGCTTTCTAAATCAATCCAGATCACCTATTTATCAATGCCAAGACCAAAAAACATCATTTTGAGAGATTAACCACTTTTACCTTTGGGAAACATGGGCCATACTCACTGTTACTCACTGTTTAATATCTGTTTTTTTATCTGTTTATTGTACCTCTATCACATTGGTGTAGATAGAACACAAAAAGTACAATATCATCTTTAGCAGAAATTCATATCTGCTTTACTTTAGTGGTTTGTTTTATTGTTCATATCAGTAAATCTGACATTTAAAAAATTTAAAAATTGTGTGTACCTCAAAGGGTTAAACAGCTGTGCCACCTGAGAGCCCTCACAGTACGCATTTCATGAACACAGTCAGTACTTCAATACTAAAAGACTAAAGACATCCTGCTTTATATCTAGAATAATCAATAACCAGGCCTGATTGAATAATTAAAAGTAAAGATTTATTGATTTTAAACAGATTTTTAGTGTCAATTGTACCTGCAGTTGTTTCCCAGAAATCAATGCCCAGAGTAAGTATTGAATATGCAATTAATGTATTCCTCAGTTTTGTTATAATCTGCAAAATAACGTGTAGAATATTACTAAATAAAATGGGTAGATATATATCACACACACACACAAACCAAGTATATTTATTTAAAAAAAATGTTTATTTCATAGCCATAATAGTAAGATATTTTCTTTTTTTCAGGTACCACATGAGTTGTTTTAAGGGTCAGGCAGGGAGGAGACAAGCGTATATAAAATAAAGAGGCTTTATTATATAGAAACAATGCAAAAATGTGGTCAACAACAGGCAGGGTCAAAACCAAACAACAAAAACGTAAAAAGGGTGAGACAGTCGAGGTCAAAACATGGCAGATAAAGGATTTAAGAAAGAACATAAATCCTTATATTTAAGCCTATGACCTGTGTTATAGCATGCTACATATCTCTGCACTTTATCCTCATCACACACTTTTAGACTCTACTAGGCGGCACAGTGGCTTAGTGGTTAGTACATTCGCCTCCCAGCACTGGGGTGTTGGGTTCAAGTCCCTATCTGGGTGGAGTTTCCATGTCCTCCCTGTGTCTGCGTGGGTTTCCTCCAGGAACTCTCTAGAATACCTTAAATGGATCTGGTGTGTATGTGTAAAGTGTGTGGTATGTATGTAAGTTTTTGTGTATGTAAATGTATGTATGACTGTGTCCAGATATGTATTAGCATTCTTTTCTGGGTAAATGCTATAGTGCCCAATGCAGTCCTTCAGGTGGACGGTCGTTTCCGGTTGAGAGTACGCTGTGTGCTATTGGCTGCCGCTTCTCACCGGTGTGTGTATGAGTGCTGAGTATGAATAGTTGTGTGTAAAACATGTCAATTGATTTGAACAGTCATACACATAATAAACAAAACAGACAGAACCAGATCGAATACTCAGTGAGGAGCGTGTGTTGAAGGGGTTTATATAGTGAGTGAAACAGGTGTGATCAATATTCCGTTGATTGTGGTCTGGGAGTAGTAATGTAATGTGTCATGTGAGGGAGTGAGTGGCGTCAGTGTTGGTGCACTTTGGGTCAATGGTATCTATAGTTAGGAGATCACTGGTAGACACAGGTAGACACTATTTCAATCAAAGTAATTGAGCCAAAAGCCCTAAAATTCTCACATTTTGTATATATACATAAATGTAATACACTTTTTAAAATAAAACAGAAAGCAAATGGGGCGGAAGCAAGCTCTGAACAATTTTTTTTTTTTTAGCCAACCAGACTTTCCGTTCTCTCTTTGGCATAGGGAAAGAAGAACTCTGGACTTTGTTTCATGTATATATTATTGTTCTAAATGTGTGGTGGTTGGGTGGGAAAGAAATAGTAATGGATAAGGTGAACTGGATGTAGTGGGTTAGATGTGGGTTGGGTGGGATGGATGTGGGTGGTGTGGGATGGATGTGGGTGGGGTGTGATGGATGTGGGTGGGGTGGGATGGATGTGGGTGGGGTGTGATGGATGTGGGTGGGGTGGGATGGATGTGGGTGGGGTGTGATGGATGTGGGTGGGGTGTGGTGGATGTGGGTGGGGTGGGATGGGATTAAAAAAAGATAAGAAAACATTGTCAGTTTTGTGTCTGTTACATCTGTTATCTACAAATATTTCAATAAAAAAACTTGATTACAAAATAAAACAACTGTAATTGCAGTAATTATTATCCAGTTGCTTTTTTTTATATTTTAAAGTACTATCTAGTGGTGACATTAAAAATTCACAAGATCACTCATCGTATGAGTGCAAGGTGTGAGACTTTCAGGCTTCTGTTACCATATTAAACTCATCTGAGTAATTCTAGAGTCAGTAAGTTGGTCAGCACTTCTGAAAAACCATAAGACACTACAGTGGGCTTGGTGTGAGAACAGACTGTACCAGGCTAAATTAGCCTGCACTGGTCTGATATTTTGGACTTATCATATGATTCATAGCGTGAAGGTTTGTTATATTATCTGGGAAGTGCAGAAGCTGCGTGATTTAAGGGGGCCAGGCAGAGCTGGGTTGTGCTGCAGTGGTAATGAAACAGGATTAAGAGAGTAGCATGGCTTGAGAGAATTCTGGAGGAGACGTGTGCTATGAGGGAGATTTCCACGAGAGGGGGAGGAGGATTAATGAGATGCAAATCAGTCCACATTTGTTGTGGGCGATGATTGCTGAAGTGTCACGTTGATGGACACAGACCATCAGCTCAGCAATGAAATGATTTATTTTTTTTCTCATATTGCTCGTTGTTTGTTTGCTTCCAACAGAGGGAAGATGCATACAGTATAATCATTTTGGGGGGAAATGGTAGAAAGATAAAAGACTTTTATTTATGGAAACCTCTTCCTCAAGGTTTCTCTCTCTCTCTCTCTCTTTTTCTCTTTCTCTCTCTCTTTCTCTGTATGCAATAGTTGCATGTCGCCCAGCCTGACACATTTTCCTGCCTCCCCTGAGGTCAAGCAGGGGGTGAGAAGGCCACAACAATCCTTGTTCAAAGCTTTTTCCAGGAAAGAGTGAAGAAAGCACTTCTGATCTGCCTCATGGACACACAAGGCACTCTAGAACACACTTTTCTATGTCTGTAAAAGCACGTTTTGGGAGTGTTTCAGGCCTAAAGGTGTGAAATATAAGCATACGTTACAGAAATAGTGATACATTATCACAATAAGCTCATCTGAGAATATTAGGGGTATTGTCACCATTGGGTTTAGATCATTAGAGCCCGTCCAACAAAGAACTATATACCCATAACATTCTCCCTTTTGAGAAAATGTGCTTTATTTATCGTATTTATATTTCTTCATTCATGAAGAACCTTGATATAATATACAGTAATTTGTTGGGATATTATATTATATTTTATTATATAATAGAGAGTCTGTGAACAATCAATAACAAGTAAACTACATAGTAACAAGCAGATGACTGTGTATCTACTCATTTTTATATATATAATTTTTTTTTGGGGGGTTGGATACAGAGAAGATCTTATACTTGAACGCTTTCCTGTACAGAAAAATAGAAAGTATTGAATAATTCTTCCAGAATTCTGATGTTTCGAAACACAAAGCTGCTGTTTTGGTGTGTGTTTTGGATGTTAGCTATACTATATAGAGTGTGTGTCTGTTTGTGGTTTGAGGAGGAAGTGTTTTGATGGTGCTTCTTGGAAGAAATGGTTCCCAGAGAAAAAGATGTTTGTGGAACATACCAAGAACATCAATTCACAGAAACAGACCCGGTCCTGTATTTGTCCAGCAGTTCATGTTAACTCTGTGTGTAATTACATATCATTAGGATGTTAAAGGCAAAAATAAATAATAATAATAATAATAATAATAATAATAATAATAATAATAATAATAATAATATGATTCTTTCATCATTTTGACATTTGATTTCACTTGCTGTATCACATACAGTATTGCAAAGTACTGTGTGTTATCAAGGTATGATTTTTTTGAATCAAATCAAATAAATGTGCTTCCTTTTTTGTTTCTGAAGCAAGTAAAAGTAGAGAAAGCAACATTTAAATAACATCTACTTACAATTCTATAGTAGTAAAACACAGAAAGATCTATTTTAAGCGTTTATTTCTTTTATTATTGATGAAAACCCAAAAATCAGTGTCTCAGAACATTTGAATATTATTTAAGACCAATTGGTACTTTTGTTGGCAGAGTGGGCAGTGTGCCAAGTCCTGCTGGAAAATGAAATCCACATCTCCATAAAAATGGTCAGCAGTGGGAAGCATGAAGTGCTGTAAATGTTTTTGGGAAAACACTGCACTGACTTTAGACCTGATAATAAAACACAGTGGATCCACACCAGCAGATGACATGTCTCTCCAAACCATCACTGATTGTGATGTGAAACTTCACTCTAGACCTCAAGCAGCTTGGACTGTGTGTCTCTCCACTCTTCCTCCAGACTCTACTCCCTTCATTTCCAAACCAAATGCAAAATTTACTGATGATCAGTGATGGTTTGGAGAGACATGTCATCTGCTGGTGTTGCTCTACTGTATTTTATCTAAAGTCTAAAGTCAGTGCAGTTTTGTTTTCTCGGAAAATCTTACAGCACTTCATGCTTCCCTCGGTTGACAACTTTCATGGAGATGCGGATTTCATTTTCCAGCAGGACTTGGCACACTGCCCACACTGCCAAAAAAAAAATTGTTCTTATATAATATTCTAATTTTCTAGATTAGAAATAAGATGTAATCTGTATAATATATGAGTTTCATATTTTGAACTGAATTACTGAAATAAAGTAACTTTTCAATGATTAATAATGACTAGTATAAACCCTCCTCTCTCACCTCATTTTCTTGTTGAACTACATCTCTCTCAGCTCCACCCCCATTTCCTTCCTCCTTCAACTTTATTTACCTAATCACAGGGGTTCTCAGGTTAGTGCGCCACCTTGAAGCTGCTCTGAACTTCTTTCCAAACTACTTCTGAGTTTGTTTTCTCATGCTCCTTCCTCGCAAAATGTATTAACAATATTTCACACAGATTATCACTACACTGTTTATACTGATTCCTAATTTACAAATAACATCTTAAAGACAGACTTAAAGAAACGTTTGCTGCACTTCATCCGGAGGAGAACAATTGCAGAACACGCGAGCAGGTACAATGCAACTGGATGAAGTAGTCTCTCATTGCCCAACACGGTGAGCGTCTCAAGAGTGGCTGCAATTAGTAACACTCAGCATTAGGGGAGTTATGCCGGCTGCTAATGCACACCGGCGATTACGCCTCTTTCTAATCACGGCATCCATTGACAACATAATCATAGCACAATCAGGTTGTGAATCGCGAGCAATTTGCAAAGTACCCCCGACATCTTTAAGAGGTTGGCTTAGTCGTCACTGCGAGTACGAGGCCCTGAAAGGGCCTAATTAAGCTAATGAGGGGGTGCAAAGCAGGTATCCAACACTGCGGTTTGATATATCTCCACTCCAAACACACAAAGCCACCATTAGCACCGTGCTTGCACTGAAACACCTGTAAAAAAAGGCAGTCAGCAGTAGTGTTTAGCACCATCCCCTTCATAGCCAGATTGAAACACACAGGTGTCAAATTAACCTCAGTAGAGAACTCAAGACGAAGCAGATGGAGCGCCGGAGTTGTGTTTTCCGCGGTCCTTCGGGTGTGTTTGTGGGGGAAAAATAGAAAGAACGCATCAAGGTAAAGAGCTACATAAATATCTCGCTTATTTTCTCGCCCCATAAGATTAATTATTCAAAGCAATGCCGTCGGGCCGCTTGCCAAGATGCGCGGTGATAAGGCTCTGTTTAGAATTCCAAAGACTAATGGGTATATTTGAGCATCAACATAAAAAGCGTGCCCTCTAACCCTGAGGAGAAGTAGCTTTTTTTTCTCTTCTTTTTTTTTGGAGCCGCGAACGCGCGCACCAGATACCTTGAGGTAGCCGCACCCTTATTAAACTTCAGAAATGAATAGCGAGGAAACAGAGAATTAATCTGCGGCAGAAGGAAGCTGATATAGGGTGGCAAACAAACAGAGCTGGAATGTAAATGGTGAAAGCTGCACGTAGTGTTTTCTAAATCCAGTCATTGCTTTCTCCCCTCATTGCTCAAATATGTGGATAACAACAAAAATTAATTATACATACTAATGTTCCCCTGCCAATTTGTTTTCCGAAAACGTATCTCCAAGAAAACAGCTTTTCCTTGGAAAGTGCCTGTCTTGAATTTGAACTAATTTGGAGCTCCGACAATGGGCACTCTGAGAAGTCCAGGCTTCATTTATTTTTATTTTTTATGAACATGGTAAATAGCCTCAAAGAGGTGCAGCCATCTAAATGAACAACTGGCCTAAAAGAAGCAAATTACCCGAGTGCTGTAATCCAATAATAAATGAACAACCTACTGGTAATATAATAGGGCTTTGTGCCAAAACTGTACTCCCACCTAAAGTCTGTCAGGGTTAAGAGTTAAAAGTTGGAGATGAGATTGATTAAAACAGGTGTTGAGTCAAATCCAGCCAGGCTACCAGGGCTTAAGAAAGATGCGAGTGTGCTGTTGTGGCCTACATCCCTTCAGCCCTGTTCCCCGTGCTCTTCAAAAATCCTTTGTTATGTCAGGTAGTTGCTGGACGTCTCCCAAAGCCCCTCAGGCTTATTGGTACTGCATGTCTGCAGAACTAATAGAGGACGACCAAAGGTAACAAGGCGTTTTGGAACAACGCTATGCACTGAAATCGCAGCTGCAGTGCTGGGGGGGACTGAGCCAGATTAAAGTCCGCCGCGGTGAAGTGCTACAACTACACAGAGCTCGGAGATCTCTCAGATACGTCCAAATGGAAATTTTCACCGCACCTCGCCCCACGACAGCTGACTGACTGAGAGTGATAAACATTGTTTACACGCAGCTGTGCTTGATCGCTGTATAAATCACCAGTCAAAAAAAAAGTGTTTTCACTTTCTCTATTTATTACTAATCTAGCCCAAAGGAGGTATTAACACATCTTAAGTAGGCCTCTGAAAACGCACGCTGATTAACAGTTACTTTCTTAATGAATCTGTAGTGAATAGTTGGCAATTTGTATGATAATAATGCATAAATTAAATCCTCCTACTGGTCTCTATTACTGTCAGAAACTGTGCCAGATGGACATCCATTTATATGCAGTTATATGCATTTATTTATTTATTTTTACATGTTTTACTATATTTATAAATGTTAATGCTTTTTTAAAGAAGCCTTGGTTGTGTGTACACAAATGTACTGTGTACATTTACACTTCAAAAAAATAATAAAAATAGAGGTACTATGAATGGGCATTTGAAACAAATCATTTTGGTTCCATAATAAACACCACGTTCATACACAAGTGTTTTCCCAGAAAATCTTACAGAACTTCATGCTTCCCTCTGCTGACAACTTTTATTCAGATGCAGATTTCATTTTCCAGCAGGACTTTTTTTTAGGCATGCTACCCACACTGCCAAAAGTACCAGTCGGTCTTATATAATATTCAAATTTTGCTAAGTACTGATACTGATTTTTGGGCTTTCATTGGCTGTAAAAAAATGTGTCTAAACAAGCTTTCAGTTAGTAAAGAATCATGAACTTGAACTTATTTTAAATCTATTAAACATTCATGACACATATTTTTTCTACAATCCATTCTGCATAGAACCAAACATAGCTTTTTCCGTGGGCAAACTCAAAGAACAGATCGAAGCTCCTTTATTTTATAAGTCTATTTATGTTTTATTTAGTGCTGTAGGGCATTATTTGACTTATATTCACCACTTCCCAGAAAAGAAGAGCTGCATCCGTGGTTTAAGGCACTAAATCTAAAACATCTATCTTAAAATCTATAGGCTACATGTGCTCTTACCATTTTACCGATGAGAAAACAACACCAGAACTTCTTTTCACAGAGAAATGGCTCCATTATGAAGAGCCTGTGAAGCAGATGCATCAGGTGCTTGTTTTCACCATTTCTATTCCACAAAATGCTAAGAGGAGACGTGCAGATGTTTAGATGTTTTTTTTTTATTTCTAATTTTTATCTCACTTTCTCCCCAATTTACACGGCCCATTACCCAACCCACTCATTAGGACTCCTCTATAAGCAGGGATGCCCCAACACCAGGAGGGCGAAGACTAGCACACATCTCCTCCGATACATGTAAAGTCAGCCACCGCCTATTTTCAAACTGCTGCTGATTCAGCATTACCGGATAGCATCAAAGCGTGCTTGGAGCAGCTTGTGCTGATCGACATCACCCTTTGGAGTGATGAAGGGAAAGAGCATCATCTACCCACCCAGAGAGAGCGAGGCCAATTGTGCTCTCTCAGGGCTCTGGAAGCTTATGGCAAGCTACATGACTGGGATTCAAACCAGCCATTTCCTGATCATAGTGGCAGCGCTTTATACCGCTGCACCACTCGGTGCCCACTTGGGTGGACTTTTACACCCATTCTTAAATGGGCCAGCAGCTCATTTAAGGTAATATCAATGTTATTTTATTCTTTATTCTGTTTATTTCTGAGGTAAAAGTCAGGTTTGCGCTCTGCAATACGTCCATTTGTGTGTGTGGAACAAGCAGGGGTTGTTGAGGGCACACAGTGTGCACCGTGCTCCTGCATGGCCAAGATAGATAAGATTGGGCGGCTGACTGTTGACTGTTGTCAGGTTTTTAATCAGTCAGTGGCGAACCTGTGTTTCCCACCACAAAGATTTGAAAACATGTCAGAAATGATCTGAACACACCTCACTTCCATAGATATACTCATAAACTCTGATGCTATTTTAATGGCGGTGGAGCTCAAGCTGTGAAAATGGGCTGTTGACGGGGTGTGAGATAGCAATGAGTATCGCAACTCGCCATAGAGCCATAATATTCCTAAAAGTGACAAGACTGGGAGTCCTATGTAAATTTTTGGAGAGTTGCTCCACTACTAGGGTGCCTTTCGAGTTTCACTATTGAAGTAATGAGTTAATATAACAGTACACTACAAATTACAGTGTGCTGTTTACAAAACAAACATCTGTCAGTGCTTATGAGCGACTATGAACCTTTAAAAAACACTGTGAGCACCCTTTCAATTCTGAAGGCTTCATTTCAAATACATCACCCGAGACTCCTCATAAATGTTTGCAGAGGTTGCCCTGAACAGATGAAAACCTTTAATGTTACCACCCCACTCTCTCTCTCTGTCTCTCTCCCTCTCTCTCTCTCTCTCTCTCTCTCTCTTTCTCTCTCTCTCACACTTTCTCTATCTCTCCGTCCCTCTCTCTCTTTCTCTCTCTCTCTCACACACATAAAAGTCAATCTGAGAGAATATCTATTATGCACTTCATCAATCTTTCTGGATTCTGGCATTTTTTTCAGCAGCTGCACAAATTGTCAGTTATCAAAACTCAATTTCAGAAATGACACGTCAAACTCGCCACTGTACGAGTTGGCTCGGCCCCTCGTCTCCCATCCTGCACTGGACAGAACTGCTGTCAAAGGACAGATGAAGTTCAGTTCTGTCTATGGCTGCGGCTAAATCAGCTTAGCGAGCGCAGTTTAAAAAGCTAATTCGTGGGGGTTAATCGTCCCTGAGCGGTGCACGTCACACTGACAGTATTTCTAAGTAGTTGTAAACTGATTTGGCCGGGATTCGGTCGGGACAGCAGACAGCCTGAGCCGTGGACACCCTGACCAGCGAGAGGGGAACGGGGGAATTGTAAAAGCATGTTTAAACAAAGTAAAGCAAAGTACGGGAGCTAACGGTTTAAAAAAAAAGTCTAAGCGTGTTATCCACCATAAATAAGGGTTTACTTTGCAGGGAATGAATGTGTGTAAATAAGCATGCCCAAGTAGCAGGCCCATCTGAATAGGAAGGAATTACCTTACATAACCTTAAAAGTACTCATTCAAGTATGACACCACGTCTACCCTGAGAAACAGACAACATTCTCTAAATGAATAGCACATTAGCAGGGTTGGCTAATGTGATTTAGCATTTTGCATGGCTGCCTGGCAGCTGTATCAGTGCAGGCGAGCAGTTAATTCCGACCAGAATAGAAAGAAAGGCTATTCTGACATTCTGTCCTTTCCCAGGATGCGCTACACATTGACTAATGCCCAGAATTAGCATGCATGTGATTTAGCCAACAGCGCGCCTATAAGGGCGTGTTCCACAGGGGTGAACTTTACACTCAGTGGCTTCCAAACGCCCATGACGCAGCTCCGGTATCAAATTCAATTTACAGTGCCATATAACCTTGACTGACGTTTTGAATCATTTGATTAGTTTTCCACTAAACCTGCACGATCAGTTTAACAGGATTGTGGGGCCTCTAAAATATGCCTCCTTCACATAGCAGGACAGTGCACAGCTGCAGAGGATGCTGTCTCACTGAATGCAGAACCGTATTTAATTTTTCCTTCTTCTTCTGTCCGAGATCAGAGCTGATGTGTAGCTCACGATGCAGAGCTGACCAATCCGATACATTTTAAGTACATCTTAGTACTTAAAATACGGATTCCTCAGTGGTTCATCGAATAGATGTAGAGTTTCTCAGAATACAGACAAAAATATTGCATCTAGCACTTGTATTACTGTGTTATGTGAAGGTTGTTTAAACATTAATATGTTATATCTTACTTATACATAACAGTTCTTTAATAGACCAGAACTGTTAATGACACCTTGTTTTATACCATTCTATTGTAGTGTAAGTGGATTAATACTAGGGACATATCGTATCGAGTTGTCCATGCCCTTTTGGAATAATTAAATTTCGGTTGGCCGGCCACTCCTGGGAAGGTTCACCAGTGTTCCATGTTTTCTTAGTTTGTGAATAATAGCTTTCACTGTGGTTCGCTGGAGTCCCAAAGCCTTAGAAATGACTTTGTAACCTTTTCCAGACGGATAGATGATCAACAACAAATTTCTTTAGATTGGGGCATAATGTGTTGCTTTTTGAGATATTATATCTGCCTTATGTTATCAGACAGGTTCTATTTAAGTGATTTTTTTATTCTACAAGTCTGGCAGTAATCAGGCCTGGTTGTGGTTTGTAGTGAAATTTGACTCAGCTTTCCAAAAAACGTGATTAATCACAGTTTGTGGGGGGGGACACTGTGCTTTTTATATTTACTCATGTTTTATGTTGCAGTATATAGACAAAAGCATATTTTTGTGCCTACATTAATTAATTTTCTGAGGTCATCTGTTGTACCACTCTGAAATGCTTGCCTACCACCAGTGGTACACGTACCCCAGATAAGCTAGACAAGCTGTGTGTTGTGCATTTGCACATCTAGAGGCGTTGGACAATGAAACTGAAACACCTGTCATTTTAGTGTGGGAGGTTTCATGGCTAAATTGGCCAATCTTCATTAATTGCACATTGCACCAGTAAGAGCAGAGTGTGAAGGTTCAATTAGCAGAGTAAGAGCACAGTTTTGCTCAAAATACTGCAATGCATTACTGGTGACCTACCAGAGTTCAAAAGAGGACAAATTGTTGGTACACGTCTTGCTGGAGTATCTGTGACCAAGGCAGCAGGTCTTTGTGATGTATCAAGAGCCACGGTATCCAGGGTAATGTCAGCATACCACCAAGAAGAACGAACCACATCCAACAGGATTAACTGTGGACGCAAGAGGAAGCTGTCTGAAAGAGATGTTCGGGTGCTAACCCGGATTGTATCCAAAAAACATAAAACCATGGCTGCTCAAATCACGGCAGAATTCAATGTGGACCTCAGCTCTCCTGTTTCCACCAGAACTGTCCATCAGGACAATAATTTATTGTGGTCTAAAAGCAGGTGTTTCAGTTTCTTTGTCCAACCCCTGTACATGCCAGAAATTAGGTGCTGAATGCATTAACCAAAGCAATGTCCACAATAAATAATAATTATGAAATTAAAAATAACCTACTCCAGCTTTACATTATGACTCATGCTGCTAAAATTAGTTTTCTAATCTTCTTTTCCAATGAGCAACATACTGATTACCATCAACGAAACCAAATGCACCGCTCAAGCTTTGAGGCACAAATGAAGCCCTGAGATGCACAAGCTCGTCTCTATGGTTATGGGACTCCATGCCAAAGCCCGGTGATGCTAAAGGAAACAGAGGAAGGCTGGAAAAACAGCGAAACCTTCGACTAAGCAGAAAGAAAAGCCTCAATTATCATAAACATCCGGCCCCGCACTCGCCACCCCAGTAAATCCCCGCGGCCGGCTCATCAACATTCCGGGGACCTGCCAGATTACTCAGGGCACTCTGTAATTTGCAGTAAAGAATAAAGATGACGCCAAAACAAAAACAAATCTGAGATGATACAAATTAAGAGTGCGTTCCGTTAGTCTGTCAACGCCGTAAATTTCCACCGTGTAAAAATGTCGTTCCGGGTGCGGGAGTGCGGAGGAATTAATGAGCTGTCCATTTGCCTTACTTTATTCCCTCGCATTTCTGGCGCCTCCGAAACGACGGTGAATCAATCTGCCTTTATGGTAATGATGCTTCAATGCTGGAAATTATTACATTAAATGGATTGCGCTGGTTTGGAGTGCAGGAAGGCCCGTGGCAGGCTTCGTCTCTCTCGTGCCTCTGCGCCTCATTCACACGTGCGCTTTTGGGTGCGACGGCGGCGATGGTTTCAGATGGTCTTGTCTTTCCTACACTTCACACCACATCTGTCTCTGACTAAAGCGCTTTGAAATACTCTGCTGTTCTCTTAAATGTGCTTTAAAGCCTCCATTCATAATGCGTAGCCCATTAAACTGTATTTTCGTGTCGAGTGTGCTAAAGGCATTGTTGTTTGTTGGCATGCAGAGCGAGCAATGTTATCTGTTCTGTTGAAGTAACTGAAGTAGCTAGTAATTTCATATTGTACTGTAAAATAGTTCCAGATTTAAAAGTTTTAAACACTTTATTTTCCTGAATATATGACCCACTGTTGCAGGTTAATGTCAGTGTAAATAGAAAGTTCATGGTGGCTCTACTAGAGTGTTATAAACAGAGCATAAAAAAGAAAGCACCGGAACTGAACTGGGCTCAGTACAGCCAATACCTGATCCAGTAAACTATGCCTGAACTGGCCTTGAGCTTGATCCACCGGTTCTTATAAAGATGCCACTGCTCACTACAATATTGCACACATTAATAGTGAAAAGCACTTGACCTGAGAAATAAAGATATATTCAGTTTAAGAAAAACAAATCAATTCCAGGCTGCAGGATGCTTTTTTTTGTTTGTTTTTTTACCACAATCTGCTTTTTTTTTCAGGAACATTTCCCTCACACTCTCTGCCTTCTTCACTCTCTATAATTTAACAATGAATTTAGCCTTGCCCTCTGGTTAAACACTGGTTTAATGGCTGTTACGAGTGAATAGGTAGGTTTTTCCCTCTGAATTCAATTTAGAGACACAAACTAAGTGTTCTAGAGTAGCAGTTGTTCAGAATGTTAAAATGTAGGCTGATAATCATTGATTTGAAGACAAAATACTATATGAATGACTAGGGCTGAATGAAATATTGAATATTTAAGAAATATTGAGTGATATATGATAAGGCGATATTGTTTATATCGATACAGACTATGCTACGTTGTAATTAGTGCCGACAGTTCGCCGTTCGCTTTTCTGCACAACTTCATTTTTCTACTTTTCTAAAATAGTCTTTTTGTTATTACCTTATGGGATTAAAAGATATCTGTCTGAAAGGGATGTTCATGTGCTAACCCGGATTGTATCCAAAAAACATACTACGAACAAACTGCGGCTGCTCAAATCACACAGAATTCAGTGTGCACCTCAACTCTCCTGTTTCCATCAGAACTGTCTGTCAGGACAATAAATTATTGTGATCATTGTCCAACCCTGTACTTGAATGTCTAAAAAAATAAACAGGCAGTGGGAAAGAAGATCACATACAGTGAGGTCAAAGACAGTTCACAGGAAGGGAATAGATATTTGGAACAATGCACAACATATTTTTGTTTTCTGGACAATTTGCTCTGTGCTTCCCAATACAATTCAGTTCAAAGCAATCAACTGATAAGATACATTGCTTTTGCAAAGAAATGCAGAAAACAGTCGCAATAGCAAAGCACACTGTGTCACCTTGACAAAAGAACATGCAAGAACTCTCTTCAGATAAAAAAAAAATACTGCTTAGAGAGAAAAAGCAAGAAGTGCTGAGATAAACCCAGCCTGTATTTATATCTCAGGTGCTAAATATAAATATATACATTTGTGTTTTCCAATTGGGTGAGGGTGAGATGCATGGCTGGAGACAGAAGACCCAAATAATCCATCATGTCGCCGAGAGCAGCAGCAGCGGCGGCAGCAGAAACGCTCTGGGACCTCTCGGTGGACCCCTGCGCTCTGATGTCAGAGGCGATCCGGACAGCATTTCCTGTCGTCCCGGGGGCCGTCGGTTGTTGAAAAGGGGGGCTTACGAGAAGCGGAACACAAAAATACCCTCATCCCCTACCCAATACCCAGGGGTTCCCGCTGCCGCCATGTATCCATTACGGGTGCTTTTTGCAGCTCGTACATCGATACGGCCCAGTGCAAACAGGCTGGAGGGAGCAACCGACAGACCCCGCTGCAACAAAAGCCTGTCTCCATGGATCAATAGCTTATTAATACAGGACAATGGGGCATGAGGGCTGGAAAGACCAGGGTGGATGAGGGCGAGTTCCCCACGGAGGGGTGGACGGGGCTGGGGTGGGGGGCCTCTGGCTGTAGAGCTCTTGGGACGGTGGTCACTGAGCCACAACGCTAACCTTCAGGTCAGACACAACGAGGCTGTTAGTCTGCAGAGCTGACACGGCAACCGAGGCCCGGTGCTTGAAACAGTGGTTCCAATGATGATTTCTCAGCACAATACGAGTTAAAGTGACCATATCCTAAATTCATGGAGATTCTCGAATATATACAGTATAATCACCAAAATCAACCATAATTAATTCTCATATGACCTTTACAACTGTCATTATTCCTTAAAATTTTTGAAGATCTATGTTCTGAGAGGGTGCCTTGAAAAGTGCTGAAACACTCCTTATAACCTTACAATGAATGTGCGAAAATGTGGACATGTTTTTAAAAATGTTTCAATAATTCATAGTAGATGATCCCAAGTGGTCATTGGAACCACCATCTTGAGGCGTTGAGCTCAATCCTGGATTACGTATCATATGTCACTATCCCCAGATGTGTGAGATGGCCTCCCTCTACCTTGCCATCATTCAGGGTGTAATGGCAGCCAGAGTGGTCCTGATTTTGCGGTTAGTGTTCTCCTCCAAGTGTGTTGAAGTGTTCAATTAGGGTTGCCTTATACTGATTTTTTGTCAGCAGCCCAAATCTGCATTTGGAAGACCTACTTTGTATCGCTAAATTGTTTTGCTCTGTGAATTTAGAGAGAGAAATCTACCCATTGACTCGTAACAGTCATTAAACCAAGTGTTCAACCATGGCAGTTAGGGTTTTTCTCCAAAAGTGTTGAACTGTTCAATTAGGGTTGCCTTAACAATAGTTTGAAAAGTAGTGGACGCAACTTTTCTGCTCAGTATCTGTGTATTATATGAGGAAACCAGAGACCTAGCTCTTGTGTGGAACTTGAAATAGCAAAATTTTATATAGGTTTCACTACCTTTGGGTGGGATGCATTGCTGCCCAACAACCACTCGCAATCACTAGCTAGGAGTGGTTTGTGTACTACATTAAATTACTAAATTGTACATAAACCAGTATATCTGGGTGGATGTCATGGCTTCCCTCCTGATTGCCACTATTCAGTATAATGCTATGTAGGGTGGACATGGTTTAGCACAGGGAGTCCAAACTACGGCCCGCGGGCCATTTGCGGCCCGTTTCCTTTTTTGGAGCGGCCCGCGAGGTATTTTATAAATAGAATGAAAGTTGGCCCGCTGTTAAGCAGGTTTTTGTAATATGAGATTCAAAGTTTGAACGCTAGGTGTCAGAAACTGGCCAAAGAGTCTAAAAGCGGAGAGAGTGCGCATTTCTAGCGCAGAAAAATGGGGCAAAAGAGTCTAAAAGCGGAGAGAGTGCGCAGTTCTAGCGCAGAAAAATCAGACCAAAGAGTCTAAAAGCGGAGAGAGTGAGCAGTTCTAGCGCAGAAAAACAGATCAAAGAGTCTAAAAGCGTAGACAGTGCTCAGTTGTAGTGCAGAAAAATGCAAAAGAGTCTAAAAGCGGAGAGGGTGTTCAGTTGTAGCGCAGAAAAATGCAAAAGAGTCTAAAAGCGGAGAGGGTGTGCAGTTCTAGTGAAGAAAAACAGACCAAAGAGTCTAAAAGTGGAGAGAGTGCTCAGATGTAGCGCAGAAAAATGCAAAAGAGTCTAAAAGCGGAGAGGGTGTTCAGTTGTAGCGCAGAAAAATGCAAAAGAGTCTAAAAGCGGAGAGGGTGTGCAGTTCTAGTGAAGAAAAACAGACCAAAGAGTCTAAAAGCGGAGAGAGTGCTCAGTTGTAGCGCAGAAAATACAAAAGAGTCTAAAAGTTGCCGTAATTAAGGAGTTTAATATTAAGAGACATCATGAAATGAAACATCACTTTGAAAAATCTTAGTTTACACAACACTGTCAAAGATAGATAAAGATAGTAAGTCAAGTAAAATGGTGTTTACATAAAAATAATCAGGAAAAAAGTATTATTTAAAGTGGTATATTTCATTATTTGTTTTATTACAGAGTCTGTGGCCCGTGACTTCAAATATATTTCTCCTTCTGGCCCCAAACAAAAATGTTTGGACACTCCTGGTTTAGCAGTTAAGGTTTGTGTTCCAGTTAGAAACACAGGCCTTATTATCAGGTGCAACGGGACATGACTCGAATGGAGATTCCCTCCCCATTGCTAGCACCCACAGTACAAGCCAGTGCTAGCCAGCATTGAACATTGGTTAGTGATTAGTGTTCTCCTCCGAGTGTGCTGAGCTTTTTTTAATTAGAGTTGGGTTGTCTTAGCTGGAGTTTGAGTTGAGTTAAGATGTGCAGGACACATTTTCTGTGACTCATTTAAATATATTTTTTAGCCTAGTTACTTTGACCCCTCTATTGGGTAGATCTGTAAATGAGTAAATTTAGCTTATACTAAACTATCTCTGGTTTCGTGGGGGGGGGGGGGGTGTGGGGGGGTTGCATGGCTTCTCTAAACCTTGCAGTCACTTAGCGCAATGCTAGCCGGTTTTAGCAGTTAATCAGTTCAATTAGGGATGCAATTAATTAGGTTTTTGCGTTTTCATAGCGCTATATTATCAGTAAAACCACTACAGATGATCCAGAATGCAGCAGCACGTTTGGTCTTCAACCAACCAAGACGGGCACATGTCACTCCGCTGCTCATTGAGCTCCACTGGCTAGCGGTTGCTGCTCGCATCAAATTACAAGCGCTTACAATCGCCTACAAGGTGATGACAGAACAGGCTCCTTCCTACCTGCACTCGCTCCTGAAGGCTTACGCTACCTCCCGGCCGCTGCGCTCCTCCAATGAACTTCGCCTCGCTTTGCCAAACAAACATTCACACAAAGCAATCCAGACTGTTCTCATACAGAGTTCCCCAATGGTGGAACAAACTACCTTCCACTACCAGATCAGGAGAATCTCTCACTATCTTTAAGAAACTCCTGAAGACAGAGCTCTTCAAAGAGCACTTACTCTCCTAACACCTCTAACAAACTAACTAATTCTAACCTCATCTCCTTCTTCCTCTTCTCTACTCCTCTATCCCATTATTTCCCTCTGACCTCCTTAAGGCCCTATCTATAGATGCTTTATTTTTAACTTCTATTATTTTTGTACTTAACCTCTTCTATTATTTGCACTTCAATATTGTAAGTCGCTTTGGACAAAAGCGTCTGCCAAATGTAATGTAATGTAATGTAATATTATATGGGTCAACAAAGACTTACTATAGCTATTGGGTGGAAATGTATAATGCCCACAAAAGATTATGTTCTGAAAATTCCACATTCTACCTACTTACTACTCAATGGATTTAATGACTCTTACTGCTGCATGATTTAGCAAGTATTGAAGGCTCCTTTATGTGTATAATCCTAATTATGTAAGTGAACTGCTTAAAACCTTGTTGGCCATTTATCTACTGCAGGTTTTAAACTGTCAGACATACAAATTGACGAACTAAAAAAATAATAAAGCCGACTTTTTGCCTTTCGCCATCAACAGACTGGCACTTATTTATGACCCGTCATATCCACAATGCCTGTGGAATCTCCGCACACGATCATATAACAGCAGTAATTAATCAGCTGGAGCTTGGGCTACAGAATGGGTTGTGTCGTAGCCATCCGTTTTTCTGTATGCTACGTGGCAATGAGGCTGGTGTGGGGAGGTGTGATGGTGGCAGTGGTGGGTGCGCATGTTAATTTTGTTAAAAGGCGAAGGATAAATCAATTCTTCATCTCTCATCCCACTCTACATGTTGGAAGGATCTTCTGCAGGGGTGCGCTGCATAAGGCAGGTCATATCTCATCATCACGGAGTAAAGGAGGGGCGGGCCCTCCTTGTTATGTGCACGTGGGTGTGGAGCCACACACACACACACACACACACCACACACATGGGTGGAGGGATATGTGCCATTCCTTGGAGGAGGTGTTTTCCATTCAGTGGCCCTGCAGGGAACCTGTTTACAGCTTTTATTGGTGCCGTATGGAGGTCCGCACCGTGTGTGTGCACGCGCACACACACACACACACAGCACTCCTCAATGAATAAATCACCCCCCTGCTGTGCTCAGGGTAGAGGGATCATGCCGCTGGTTGTGGAAAGAGACTCAAGGCTCCAGTCTCTCCTCAACCACTTATTACATGTGGGGGGAAACGGCTGCTCTAAGGCCCGGTGGCCAGGGGCTTGTTTACTCCCCTATTCCCCCTTGGCAAGTGGCAAGTTCCTGTACTGAGAAGATTGCCTGCACCCTCCTCCCTGACTTTTCTAAAATCTTGACCATTTCGGAAGAAAAAAAACTACACCCACCCCGTGCCAAATAAAAGCAAGTATAACGCTGCAAAAAAAGAAATGGTACCTTGGATGAGAAAGAGCACCACAATGTGGGCAGTGAATGAATGTAGCCTTGAATTCCAGACAGTGTAATACTGCCGGACTCCATATTGCCACTCCTGTGGAATCGGCCTGCCTAGTTGAGGGATGTCTGCCATTTTTGCAATTGAATCACAGCCAGGGTTGTTTAAAAAAAAAGGGAAAATTTTGAACATAAGCATGCAGGTCCATCCCAGCAACTATAAGAAAAGGCAGTGTCCTAAATCAAGCCAGTCAAAGCAACTAAAAAGGCAACTTCAAACTAAAGCTAATCCCGTTCTAGGGGGACTCTGAATTTGAAGAGGTGGAACCAATGGAATCCAAACAGATCACCCAAATCTATAACAGTGGTGCTTGAACGTGTGTGAACCCTTTAGATTGTTCCTTATTTCTGCTTAAATTTGACTTAAAACTTCAACTTTATAAGATTTCATCATCAGAAGTTCTATAAGTACACATCAAACAATTGAGACAGTTTAATATTAGGCTTGGCCATATTATTAAGGAAAATTATCCAATTCTACATATCTGGGAGTGGTAAAAGTATGTGAAGGGTTACCCCCTTCCAGGACCTATTTTCTGTACCACCTTATTGGTTCTGCACATCAGCTTGGAAGAAGAGTTTTTGTCCATTTTGCCCCTTTTCTATTGGACTAGGTCAGAACTCACCATTCGTTAGAAGAACAACTTATCTGCTTAGGGTCATTGTCTTGCTGTATGACCTACATTCTCTTGAGATTCAGCTCATGAAATTGTCTGCCATTATTCAAAATTCATGTTCCATCAGTTATAAAGAGCCATCCTGGTCAGGATGCTACACAACTAACCTAAACCATCACACTACCACCACTGTGTTCCAAAGATGGGAGACAGTTTTCATGCTAAAATGCAGTGTGTATCTTTCTCCAACTTCTCATTTACAGTATACCAAAAAGCTCTATTTGATCTAATCCATACACAAAAGAAATAGAACATTGTTCTAATAGTTTTTTGGCTTGTCATTGTAAGCTTTAGCCTGCTAGAGATGAGAAACATAAAAAAAAAAACAGAGGGATTCTTTTTAATTTTAGCCAATATGAGAGGGGCCTTTAGGGCTTTAGGTGCTTCCACAACATTTCTATTGAATTAAGTCAAAAATAACCTTTTTTTTGGGGGAGAACAACTTAGAACTTAGAGCTTAGGGTCTTGCTGCATGACACTCTCCCACATTCTCTTGAGATTCAGCTGTATGTAGAACATTCACACACTTCCAAGCAACACTACATTACTACGTGTCTACTCAATGTCAAAGCTAAAGTGTCCTTTCATTAGGTATTTTTAAAGGTTTTAAATGTTTTTTGACCCTAACAGGAACATCCAGCCTAACATCCAGTATTTCTAAGCATACCATATTCAGATAATGTTGTACATTTTTACTCAGTTTTCTTTCCAGTTTAGCTTAGCCAATTAACGCACCCACTTATGAGGACTCCCCCATCATTTACAATGCTCCCGACACTAAGGCTCAATTCTACTTCTTTTTTGTATCCCTACGCCTTGGTTTCAAGTGTTAACCTCTTCTTAGTCTAAGGATTTAACCCCTTCCCTTGTAACTCCAATCATTCCAAAGAAAATATATAGTTATAGCAGTGAAGCGCTATAAGTTCAGCAACCTAGCTGCTGCTTAACTAGTTAACTTTAGGGCATCATATGTCTTCAGAAAGAGAGCAGGTGATTTAACAGTTAATTATTATTGTCTATTCCTTAATTCCTCTCTCTATTATTCTGTCTGTTCCTTAATTCAACTTATTCTTGTGAGGAAATGAGACACTCTTTAAAAATCTACCAATGACAAAGCCTTACCCTTGCTTTGTATTGTATTCAACGTGCTAAACATGCACATGTTGTTCTGTTCAGCCAGTGTTTTATACCCATCTAAATCTGTTTCATTTAGGCTTGATGAGGGCACATTTACAGGTGCACTTCATTCCTATCACGGCAGTTTCTCATGTTTCAGGCGAATCAAATTCCTGTCGGCAGATGAAGCTGTAGCTGCATTCCCATGCAGCCGGAGTGAGCTGATGAGAGTTTTTTTTCCCCCCCTCTATGCCGGGTGAACGATCACCTCGTTCTACAAAACCATTACTGCTGAATTATCATCATAATCGTTGTAATTATTTTCCCTATTTCGCCATTCGCCAAATATGCAACCTTGCGCTATCTTCCGCTTGCAGCGAGGCGAGCGCGCGAGAGGCAGCAGTCTGAGTGATTCGCAGAACTCACAAATTGATTTAGGAGGCTGGGGACCTAGCTGCCAGTTAGTTATCAAAGTTCATGCATCGTATTTACCCCAGTACGATTACCTTAACAAGGGACATATATCACATAATTAATCCAGTCGATTACCATCAAAAATCCATAAAGCTGTAGAATGTTTCTGTGCCTTGCCTCCATTAATTACGGTTCCCTGATAAAAAAAAAGAAAAAAAAAGGTGCGAGAGCGAGAGAGAAAGAGTTATGTACACAATTATGTTACCATTTACTCTATATATAGTTTAGGTCAGGGTTTTGCGTCGGGGAGGGGTTCAGGGTTTCTCTGCTAGCGTGCCGCTCGCATATTGAAGACTTTATTACTGAAAGAGTGCAAACAGGCGTGCTATTAAGATACAGACTAGAGATTATCCATAACTGTAAATCACATTCTATGTGTCAGTAAAACGTTCTAAGCCCTTTGGGATAATTTGATGAAGTAAGGTGATCATTTTCAATAGTCCAGTAATGAGCCTTGAGTAATGAGTCTTCCTAATGTCATTCTGTAGCTGTATAACCTTCACATTGGGGTGTGTGGTAAAGTAATAAGACAAGTTCCACAGCTTTACTAAGTTTTTGCTCGAGGGACCGCTTCACCAAAGTTACATTGCGCAATTAACAGCATTCCAGGCCCAGTGATGACAACATGCAGTATACATGAACAATGTATGATGAATCTATATCATTCCATTAACCAAGAAATAGCTTGGTAAATTTGCAATTATTATACAGTTTAGTTGATGTACTGTAAATTAGAAAATAACAATTGTGGGAACTTCTCAAATGAATGTACCTCTTTTTCAGATTTTGATAATGTAGTGGTCATCTTGATTATTTGTGCCTGCCTTTTTGGGCATTGGGCTGTATACTGTGAATTTCCTTTCCCATAGTGAACACAATAAAGGCATTTAAAGCAAAAAAAAAATCCATAAAAAATGATGTGATGAACGATGAAAAAATATATACAGAAAACCCAAGAAGCATCTGTGGTTTATCAACAGGACTGATAGATGAGAGATGATAAATGAGAGATACTGTATATCAGTGCTATGTCATTAATCCACTAACTTTGGGGGTTTAAATCAGAGCAGAACACCTGACCTAATGACCTCATGATTGGCAGCTAGCCTATGCCTCTCTTACTCCCTCTAATGGCTGCGCTTTGAATCAGTTAGCTTTAGCATGGATCCACCTGTTCTGGATTCAGGTGGCACACTCCTTTGCCCCTCTCTCTCTCTCTCTCTCTCTGTTCCTCGGTCTCTCCTTTTAATTTATCTTTTGTTCTCCATCATCCAAGTGGCCTCCTTTCAGACAGAGGGCTCAACCCTGCCACCCCCGGTAAGAGGAGGGCACAGGAAAAGAAAAAAACCAGAAGAGGGGCTTAAATGATTGTCAGCCTTTACCGTTCGCCATCCTCCGGCCGATGCCCCTTGACAAACATCTATCGGTGGAGACAGGCTGTTTGCACCGGGGCCTCGCCCCGCGGGACGCGGGGGTGACCCGGCCGTCTTATCGGCCCATCTGGCCGTCCCAGGCTGCTGTCTGGCCAGCGCTGTCCCTGCAGCAGACCCGCCTCCACTTCACTCCACTCCTGTCTCCAGACAATCTCATCTCCTCACATCAATCACAGCTGTTTTTTGGAGGGGCCTGTGCTTTTCCAGGACACATACACCCTCAGTCTCTGCCTTTCCTCTGCTCTACCTCTACCTCTCGGTTCTTCTGAGGATTCCGACTTCTCCCTCTCTTCTCACAGATGCACGGCTGTCTCTGGCACCATGTCTCCAGGTGATGCCCATCTCCTTCAGCTGCTCCTTTCCCTCACTTCCAGTAGGCAGCTGAAAACACTCTCCAGTAACAGATACAGCAAGCGATATAGTAACTTTAACAAGTATACATCAATAAAATCGTTAAGAAGGAGATATAAGATAATTCAGACAATCAAAATCACATAAAAACATATTTTTAAAGGTATAACATTAGGAAAATGACAAAAAATACATAATACAAAATGCTTTTACACACCATAGACAAGCAGTAGAGACAAGGGATTGAATCAGTGGAGAATACCTGCATGATGTGACAGCATGACCCTACTCTCCATTAACAGATACAATAGTTGATATACACAAATATACACTAGTCAAAAAAAAAGTCGCCACCTGGATTTAACTAAGTAAATAAACTGAGGTTACTGCATTTGTTCAGGTCTAGGTTCAGCAACAGTATTTGCTGAAAGAATGAGGTCAGCTGACTAACTGAATATACTGAATGTAGAGCAGGTTACTCCATCAATGCATTTTTTCTTTCCTAAAGACACAGAGCATATTCCAAGATAACAATGTCAGGATTCATGGTGCTGGATTTGTGAAAGAGTGATTCAGGGAGCATTAGATCATCATTTTTACACATGGATTGTTCACCACAGAGTCCAGACCTTAACCCCATTGAGAATCTTTGGGATGTGCTGGAGAAGACTTTGTGCAGTGGTCAGACTCTACCATAACCAGTGCAAGATCTTGGTGGAAAATTAATGCAACACTGGATTGAAATAAATCTTGTGACATTGCAGAAGCTTATCGAAACAACGCCACAGCGAATGTGGGACACAATCAAAGCTAATCAAAGCTAAAGATGATCCAATGGAGTATTAGAGCGTGTGACCTTTTTTTTGGTGGAAACTTTTTTTTTGGTTTAGGCAGTGTATTAATTGATAAAGTTAACTGCATGATCAACTACAGGAAGTATTGCATGACCAATTTGAAATAAATAAATAAGATACTTCATAATGAAATAGTTGTTAAAAAAAAGCTTTAATATGTGAACGTTTCCAGTGGGTATGATAAAGTGATAGAGTAATAATTGATAAAGTATCTTATCATTACAAACAAACAATAAATAAATAAATAAATAAACCAACCCTGACAGAAAAGCAAAACCTTTTGAAGAGAGGATGTTTGAAGATTATTATTTTTTTTTTTTTACATTTCTAAGTTTTAAAATTAGCCTGTTTTGCTGTTTTGTAATAGATACATTATCACAACCTCCTCCACCACTGTCATATTTGTTGTTTTCTGTAATGTTACAAATACACACTTTTCCTTGGATATCAAAGGTAATAGGGGTATTACTATTAATAATTAGAAGCCTGCTGGTGGAAACAGAGCTTAAATAAGCATTAGTAAGGGCACTAATGTTAATACAAACAAAACAGACAGAAAATAATAAATAAAACAATCAAACCTGAAGGTACAAAACCACAGAGGAAATCTGTAACTAAATCAAGGATCAAGGTTTAGATTCTGAACTGCCCTATGGTGCACATATTGCTTAACATCCATGCCAATGCAAAGAAGAAGAATGCATAGAAGTATGTTGGCACTGGTTGGTAAAGTGATGGTCACGTAATTTAGATTTTTGGACATTTCAAATAATAAATAAATATATACATATATATTCAGTTGTGTGTTGTCTGTGTGTTTCTATCGGCCATGATTAACATGCTGCGGAGCATAATCAGGCCTAACTACACAATTGCGGACAGAGGAAGAGGCTCCAGTACTGGCAGGAGCACTCAGTGCTTGTTTGCTCAGCATGTTCCCCCACATTTAATGATTGTTTACATGCAACACAAATAAATAAACTGGCCTGTTTAAATATGCAAAATAACACTGGTAGGTCGTGGCGGCGCAAACAGAAAAGACAAAGACATGCGAATGAGAAAGTGCTGCCATCGCTCAAAAAGAGACAAGCCAAGCGACGAACCACAGGGTTCCCGATCCGCGTGTCATAACTGTGACAATGGGGTATGGATGACATTTTGACAACAGCCATTCTGCTCCACGTCTGCCAATCACGCTGGAGCGCTTTGCTTGGAAAAGACATTTGACTCCATTTTCAGTGTGTAAATACATGAGATTGATTTTGAATACATGTATAAATATTGATTCGGGGGAAATCGAACTAGCCTGTCACTTCACCTTGCATATACAAGCAACTATGTGTGTAAAGGCTGATCCACCCCCCCCTTACACCCCCACCTCCCTCCTCCTCACAGGCCTCCCTCCCTCCCACAACACTATACTATATCGATGTGACATTTTGATACGACACATAAAGGCTAACTATATGTTTGTTTGGACGACACCGCCGGTTCCCAAATGAAGCTTGATTGAGTGAGTGCTCGCTTCCATTAGCATTAATAATCAGTTAAACTCTGTCAGAGTGATGAACCACGTCTCTAACGTGCCAAAACTCCTCGCGTAGAGCAACGAGCCATTTTGGCAACTCCTACAACTGGCCCTGCTAGCTGTTTTCTAACTGAGATAAAAGGAGGTTTCCATGCATCCCAATTCATCCCGTGCCAAAATGCAAATGCTGCACTGCTGAACGTTTAGAAGTGTGTGTGTGTGTGTGCGGCAGGCGGGGGGAGGGGGGTGGTGGGTTTGGTACCATCCTCTGCAAATCCGACCACATTAAGGTCAACCCTGTTACTGTGTGATATAGCACAGGTGAGGCTATTAGCATGGAAAAGGTCACTTTGAAAAGTGGAAATCAAATATGTGATTCTGGAGGCCATTAAAGCCACCCAGCGATTAGTATTCATGTGGCGAGGATTAACAGAAAATATGAGTGCTACTGAGAGGCTGCGGCAACATTAAACTCAATCAGTTCTGATTTACCAACCGGAGGACACTGTTTCTCCACCTCTCAGTTCAGGACTGGCATGAATATCAATGGCTTGAAAAGCAAACGCCGTAAAAAAAAAAAAAAAAAAAAAAAAAAAAAAAGTTGGTTGACTCACCGGCTGAGATGACACGTTAAGGTTTGCATGACAGTGATATCTGGTGCCATCTCACCTGGGATTTTGACCTTACCAAAGATGTCAAGTATATCTAAAAAAAAATTATATAATATTCAGAATATTATTGAAAAGTTATTTTATTTCAGAAATTCACTTCAAAAAATGAAACTCTACATGTATATAGATTGTAAGCGTTTTTATTTTTTTATTGTTGATGATTATGGATTATGGCCAATGAAAAACCCAAAAATTAGTGTTTCAGACCAATTGGTGCTTTTGGCAGTGTGGGCAGTGTGCCAAGTCCTGCTGGAAAATGAAATCCTCATCTCCGTAAAAGTTGTCAGCAGAGGGAAGCATGAAGTGCTGTAAGATTTTACGGGAAAACACTGCACTGACTTTAGACTGATGGACTTGATATAACACAGTGGATCAGCATGCGCAGATGACATGTTTCTCCAAACCATCACTGATACTGATACCATCAAATTCATACTAGACCTCAAGCAGTTTGGACTGTGTGTTTCTCCACTCTTCCTCCAGACTCTGCTCCCTTGATTTACAAATGAAATGCATAATTTATATTTATGTGGTATATCAAGTCCAAAGTCAGTGCAGCTTCTACCATGAGATTTTACAGCGCTTCATGCTTCCCTTTGCTGACAACTCTTATGGAGATGTGGATTTCATTTTCCAGCAGGATTTGGCACACTGCCAGGTATATTTTATGAGTTAAAGTAAGGAAAAGAGTTCTGTAAAAAAAAAAAATAACATAGCTTTTAAAGGGTCGGTGACCATGGGTTATTTTGGAGTGACTAAACTATGTATGAAAATTCAAAAATATGATTGTTATAATCAAATATGATTAATTTTCAAAACATTCTATGCCTCTGATATACAGCAATTATAGTATAATAATGTACTTATGCCTTTTTTATGAGCTGTGAACTCTTAAGTAAGAATTCACTTAATAAAGTCAATTGTTAAGAATATTCACAGATGTCCATAATTAAATGTAAAAAATACATAAAAACTGACATACCAACTTATTCCCATTAATGGATTCTCATTGATAAGTAAACACAGTGAGTAATGAGAAGGTCAGTGTATGATTACTCATTTTTATATCGACTAGAACTGTTTTCTAAACTTAGTAAATGCAGCTGAGTGCTGAGGAAAGTTCTGGAGCAGAAACTGAAATTCAGCTCCACTCTGGAGCAGATCTAGCATCCCCTACTCAACAACTTCAGCCCTGCAACCCCCCCTCCTCCCAACAGTTTCAGCACAGCACACCCCTCCACCTTCCGGACCATCTGCCCACCTAACAAATCAGCAGGAGAACTGGGCACAGCACACACACCTGTGCCCGCCACATCGCATAGAGCTGTCACACACATACACTACAGCAAATATATCTCTGTGTGTTGTGCTTATGGTAATGCCTTTCTGTGTGGCCTAATATGTGGGTTAGAATGTGTTAGATTAATAGGAACGTCTTAATTCACTTGATTTAATATATTTGAAATGTTATGGCCCAATTATAAACAATTATAATGTGTTGAATAATTATGAATGCAGTTATTATTTAGGAGTAAATGGATGCCTCTAGTCGATAATTTAGATTTTTCCATCAATTAAACTGAATTGTGAGGTCAGAATTTAACAGTACTCAGGTAGCTGGGACTACTTAGATTTTACACTCATTTTCATAAGAAAAATAAAAAACTGTGGGCTATTGCAGAAGGACAATGCTTATCCACATACTGCAGTCATCTCACAAGCTTGCTTTAAATATTCCATGGCCAGCCAGACTGATATCAACACTCCACCCCTACCAGAAAAAAAAATGCTGGAACTCTCTGATGATATTCAATCTGCATGGGATCACAGTACACCATTAGGAACCTCTACGACTCCAGGGTTTTTCTCAAGATATCTGGCATGTTGCATTACACATGCGTTACACCCAACTTCAGCATGTGTAGCTCAATAATTATTGCCCGTCAGTCTAAATTATTAATCTTTTTTGCTTCTAGTAACCTTAATCTTACTCCAAAGTAGCACTGCAATCCGATATTCCTTTCTGGCTGCTATTTTTGCAACTGTTTGGCCCAATCCCATTTCTCTTTGGTAGCCCTAGCCTTTGTTTTCAAGTCTAACCCTTCCCCTTGAAAGAGAGATATAAGGGGAAGAGGTGAAATCCTCCCTCTTATGAATTGGGAGAACACTTCAAGAACCTGATACAGATAGCTGATACAGATATACAGTATAGCAGTGGTGCGCTAATGTTCAGCAACCTACTTGCTGTTTAACTAGTTTATTTTAGGGAGTTGTATGTTTTCAGAAAGGGAGAAGGTGATGCAGCAATTACTATAATTTTTATTGTCCATTCCTGAATTCTGAAACTATGGTAAAATAGTGATTATTGTAATTTTTAAGAAGGAAATAATGAAATATTTGGATTTCTTTGGTTGCTTGTGGTGCCATCTTACCAGTAATACTCATAGCCCTTCATTTTGAGTGTGTCTCTAACACTTTCCCCTAGTGCTGGGCGATATGGGAAAAATCATATATCACAATTTTAATATATAATAATAATATATATCATGATATACCACATTTAAGTATGTTTTCAGTTATTCTTCGAAAAATATGACAAAATAATATCATTGCTTCCTTTTTTACAACTTTATTTCAAAGTGACATTCAACCCAACTTTTACAAATGAGAATTACTACCTTTTAGTGCAGCAATATATATGTATCAAATGAAAACAGATGAGGTAGATGCAGTAGCTATTTTTTTTTCAAAAGAACAATGCATCTCCATTGTTCAGCTCTCATGAGTTTAATAACGTAAAGCAGCGTCACGTCGCAAAACCACATTATGAAGCTTTTTTGCAAAGATTACTTTATTATCATTTATATAAACCGAGTTTATGCAAAGTGACCATGCCAATACATTTCATCGTAGCCTACTTTATATATTGGCATGAATAATTGATGAAATTACTGTAGAAATGAAGGTAAGTAGCACAATAGACACTTTTCTATCGTCCTTACGATATTTATCGTCATATCGCACAGCAATACTTTCCCGTAAACCTCCAGCCTAACAATAATCAGGACACTCTACCTCTAGACCTGCATATCGTCAATGTCCAATGAAAAACAAGTATCTCAAAAACAGCAACTTTACAGGAGAGAGAAAAAACCTTCAAGGCCAAAGGGTGAAATGCTTTGATCCAAAAAACATACAAATTATTTAAATATTCTTCACACTTACTGTATATCAATATAAAAACATGTTATTTTGAACAGGTTTTGTTGGTTCACTCCCTGCATGTTCTCAAATGAATAAAAAAAATAAAATAAAAATGATGCTATGACAGCAGTGTGATGTCACAGCCAGGCTGGTGGACCCACAGACTCTGTACCAGTTGGGATTCAGTCATGCAAGCAAAAACACACTGCTTGCCTTCTCTCAACAGATAGAAAAACAAACTCACACACACACACACATACATAGTCGCACACACACACACACACACACACACAGACACTTGCTGGTACAGTTATGATGTAAAGAGGACAGGAGCAGGGCCCTCGGGTACTATCTGGCTGTTACATTTCCTCAAGCAGAGGGAAGGGAGGATGAATTTCGGTCCGCCGAGAGAGAACTGCAATTAAGGGAGGGGCAGGAGAGCAGATCGTCCAGACTTCACTCGTTTTTCAAGCCTGTGGTACCCGGTTCGTCTCGCTCTCTTGCTCTTTTTTGGGGCTGAAGGTTGACCAGTCGATGACAACGCATCACTCTCAACACCTAGGACCATCTGCTTGCCCTGAAATACACTCAAAATGTGGCCCACTTTCCACATTCTCCTGAAGGCTATAGTCATATACACTCTGCAGCCGTAGCTCCAAGTTTCCAGACTGTACATCTCTTTGGCTTTGGGTCAATATCAGTGTAACGTGCCTTTTGTTTCCACAGCATAACTGTGTTAATATATATATATAGGAAGCATTAAGAAGCTGTTATTTCTGCAAAAGGAAGGTCATATCTGCTATATGATACATTTAGCTGAATATGTTGATCTCAACAACCAATAATTTATAAAGGATCATGAAAGCATGAAAATGATCAGGGGTGCCGAAACTTTTTTCATACCACTGTAGACAATAGTCTACACAACACAATGACTTACCAACCTAAAACTAGCAGATGCATCATCCCATGTAAGAGAAATATTCTAAAAGAAATGTAAGAGAAATATTTTCTAGAAAGCAAGTAATACTTTGGTGTATTCATCAATTCAACATATTGAGCCTGTAACATATGTACAATTCATCCTCTAACATTTTCAGTAAGATTTGAGAACACAAACCTTGAGAAATGAAACGATCCACTTCCAGTAAATAGCTTAATAACAGTCAACAGGCTCCGACAAATATGAGTCTTGTGCTCAGCACTGGATTATATTTGAATGCAAGGGCTCAAGGCCAGAAAATATCCTGCAGCTGAATACATTAAAAAGCAATAACAATAGTGCCCTTCAACACACTCACGAGCTGCCCCAATCAGCTTCAGCGTGTCAGCTGTGATTTTCTACATTCTGTCTTCCCTCCAACCTTGGCTCGAAAAAAACAGACCCACAATTAGTCAGCATTAGTCATAAATGAATTATTGATATCCATTTGAAATTTAAATGAAGCTGCAATAGGTTCTCAAACTGTGCCTCCTGTGTACGAGCGTAAGAGGAAATCTGTCAGGAGAAAATGTATGTTTCAGTATTAACAGCAGGCTCCTTGCTACTCGGCGTGGCCTCGACACTTCACTGCACTACTGTTTTACCTATCACAAAAAAACCTTCTGCCACACATATCTTCACTGAGCTTCCTGAACAATCAGTTCTCAGAGAAATCTCTGAGAGAGGTTTGGTAGATGTCAGTATTATATTTAAATCAGATTATCAGCTTTTGTAGGAGGTAATCTCTAAATAAAATTTCCATTTTGGTCCTGTAGATTTTCTGCATACTCAACTGCTGAATAAGAGATGAAGGTCAGTCTAGCCAAAACAAGCAAAGACCATCAAAAATGTTATGATAAAACTGGCGCTCATCAGGACCACCCCAGAAAATTATGACCAACTTCTTTACAGAGTATTTTGGTTTGTTTAGCACTTTACTTTAAATTTACTACATGATTCCTTTTTATATTCCTTCATAGTGTAAAACATCACTTCAGTATAAATTTACAATATAGGAAAAAATAAAAATTGCATAAAAACGTTGAATACCAGCCCATACAAACTGCATGGCTTGTCCAGTGTCACTGCTGCTTAGTTACACTAGCTACTGGCAGAGCGTCCTCGCAGTCCTCTCTCTCTGTGCCAACAGGGCGTGGAAACGGATTTGTAGCATCATATAGCTCCGTATTTTGTCCAGACACGTCCGTGGCAGTAAGTTCAGAAAGCCAGACCCTCTTGTATATTTCTTTAATAACTCGTTGGACTTTTGAGCCCCGGAAAAGGGAAGACAAGTTTGACAGCTCTAGCGCTGTAAGCTCCGTCCTCTCCTTAAAGAAACAGAGAGTGCGAGCGCCCTGGTGGAGATAAGACTGCTGCTCAAATACACTGGCTCTGGGAGGAGCATTCTTTGAGAAGCCAAGCAATTACGGTGACTTCAGCTTGTCAAATCTGCTATGGAGCTATGCAACTGAGCAAAAGCATTTCCAGCAAGTTTTGACAGGATACTTTAAGAAAGAATAACTGAGGAAGTAACCTTTTGGGGTTGCACTATTGAACTGTTCTGATACTTTTCCAGCATAAGAAAAAAGCGGCTGGTGAAAGAAGCAGACAGAGTCTAACATCTGTGTCCTTTTAGCAGCTCGGTTGTATGTGTGTGTGTGAGTGTGTGCCATATTTCCAGTCTACGACTTTTCACAATTTGATAATGGCTCCCATTTTAAATCCAGAAAGAAGTTTTGGACTGCTTGTCAGATAAAGGGCGCAGTTGTCATCCAGCTTCTTGCCCTGATGCAGACAAACTCTCTGTACCCCTCCCTTTCAGACTCTATCACTGTCTCCCTAAATCTGTCACGCAGCCTAGAATACGCTCCTCCAGATGACTTCACGCCGCAGCCCACAAACGTGCACTTCTTTAACACTGACTAATATCCTTTTGGTCAATTTGAGTCCGGCTTGACCTTTTTCTAGTGACAACAAGTCACAGGGTTGTCTACTCGCCCTCCTTGCCGGGGAGCAAGCTGCTAGATATTATTACACAATAGCCCAGCTTCTCCTGTGTCAGGTCAAGATCTGGATTTCCATTTGAAGTGATTTCAGATTAAGCTTAAAGCCTTGGCTCTTCACCTTGTCAAATTAAAACTTCCGTGTTACTGTGCATACTGTGGTTTTTAAGGAGAAACAGTCTTTTGTGGACTCTTTTACAGGTAATAACAGCTTTGTTACATTTGTATTTACTGAAACAAGATAAACCGCATATGAGATTAGAGCAGTTATGTGTTCTGTGCCAGAGTAAAATAGTTTAGAATTTTTATTTTAGTTTTTTTTTTTTTTTTTTTACTTTTCCCCTCCAATTCAGTTAGTTTTTAATCAGTTTTTAGAGTTGCTTTGCAAGTTTTTACTCATTTTGCATTTTTTTTTATTAATTTGTTTTAGTCTTTTCATACTTTGGGTTATTTGTGAGGTCCAGGATTCAAAAAGCATAAAGAGCTTGTGTAATAAAAACGTGTTTTTATCTTTCTCGCGGTTGTATTCAAATCTGGTTGAATACCAGCTAGCTGGTGACTGCAAACAAGAAGTGACGTCATGGACCATGAGGTGCCAAGTGATGTCTGTGTAAGTGATGTCAGCTGTAAAACTGCTTGAGTGGAAACAACGGAAATAAAATGACAAACAAGAAAATTAAGGGTATTCTATCTGTAATTTCAGTTTTAGGTAGTTTTAGAAACGTTCATTACAGTTCCATTTCCAAATTCAGTTAATTAGAATTGTTTTTTTTCTTTTACTTTTTTTATTAAAAACAATAACCTTGATTCTGTGCACCAGGCAGAATTAAACATCAATCAAAACAATACTATAAAAATGTATAATTTAGGTAAGTTTTAGTAAGGTTAATAAGTGAAAAAAAAAAAAAACATGCAATTTCAAAATTAATCAAGGAACAATCAGTCATTTCAGTAATTGTGAGCAAGTGTGTGTGAAATAGCTACAGAAGTCCAATTTTCAAATGTGAGCCCTACTACTACACTCCTAAACCTACTACACTAGTGTGGTGATAAATTACTCAGCTATGGTTAGAAAACCTTACCGAAGCTCAGTGATTACCTGTTCAGCAGTAAAACAGCCATTTCACCTGTTTCCATGGCTGCAGCACACCGTATGCATGCTATTCTGTTCTATACCTGGTAATCCGGAGTGTGGAAATGGGATTGTGGGAATGGGCAGATGGGAAGGTTCAGAGGCCACAAACCACACAGATTACCTTGACACACCAAACAGTTCAAATGAGAAAATAAGCTCTGCTGAGAAGTGCTGCCAGTGCTTAAACTCTGAATGCATGTTTACTTAATATCTGAAGATACATCCTGACCATGTTTTGAGTTACTAGAGAAAATATAATCCTTAATGTTTCTTTAAAAGTAATTTATGTATTTTTGTATTTTGTCAAGTGTTTTTTTTTTGTAATCCAGGTCAGGGAAGTAAAAGTCAAGTCTTTTTAGATTTTTTTGGGTTTGACTCCAAGTCCAAGTCATGTGACTCTATTAGTATGTGGAAGCACAATATACCCACAGACCCTGATGCCACTACCCCACAGGCTGACAGATATTCTTTGATATGTGTTCTTTGAAGACCTGGAAAAGCATAGAAATCACTGAAAGCATGGAAATCAAATAATCCAGCTGTATTTTTAATATACATATTACAAATCACATCACCACTGTAATAGAATCACAGCTTGGTATTTGGAGCACATCACGCAGTTCTGTTAGAAACCCTGAAAGAGAAAGAAGTGAGCATCCTCCTCTTCCACTTCTGGCTATACAATGTGATTGGAGACCAAGACTCACCCCAATCCTACAGCAACCAACGTCAATCAATAGTTTCATTCACCCCTAGAGTTGATATCATTAATAACCCATGACATGTCTGTACTGATAATAAGCCGGAGAAACCTTGGCTCCTATAGTGCAGTAATGACACTCAGGCCATGTTACACAGTCCCTCCTTGATCAATAAGCTGAACTAAATAGACTCCGACTTTTACAGTTCACTGCCCTGATGTTCGCCTTTTTCTTTCATCAGTGTGAAAAAAAGGCGTTGCTATGCGCTAACTCCATGTAGCGGTGCTCATCTTGTTTGAAGGGCTTTAAAAAGAGATGTGATTGTGCCATTAGACATGTAGCAGTACAAGATATGAGTAGCAGTGCTTGCTTGTTGCTTGGCAAGTAGGTACAACATACTTTGGGCAATCTATCAGAATATTTAGCAATGTCTAAACAACTGAAGAGAAATTCCTACATAGCATGCTAATACATGATGCTAAAAACATGAGTTGTCTTTAAGTTCTGTTGCTCTTTTGCTCTTTCAGATTTTGCCTCAACTTCCACAATTCCCCTTAACTGCAACCTATAGCAAGAATTCACCTTGTTTAAATGGCTTTACAAAGAGTTGTGATGGTGCCATTAGCCATGTAACAGTACATAATTATAGTAGCAGTCCTTGTTTGTTGTTTGGCAAGTTGGTACAACATAGTTTGGTTAATCTAGCAGAATATTGATCAATGCTTCAAAAGAGTGCCTACTTTAAAAAGTTTTGCCGTTACCCAACTCATCATATTTCATGTTTCATATTCAAAACAGCAAAAAGAAACTCCTGTATTCCTGTAAAGCACTGTGCTAAAACATGAGTTGCCTAAAAGTCTCGTGGCCTATTGCTGGTTGAAAATGTACAAGAGTGTAGTAGTAGTGCTAGCTTGTTGTTGGGCTGGTTGGTGCAACTGAGCTTGGGCAATTAATTCGAGATTTTAGCTGTGCTCTGTTAGACAGCATACCTAGAAATGTTTTGCATTCACTCAACTCAACATGTTCCATGTTTCATGTTCTAAAAAGCTAAAGGGAAATTTCTATATAGCATGGTTTGCTGATCACGGTAAAACTTAGTGGTTAGCATGTTCGCATTCCATCACTAGGGTCTTGGGTTAAGTCCCTATTTGGGTGAAGTTTCTTTGTACTCCCTCTCTGGGTGGTCTTTTTCTTAATAAATACACTCTTAACCCAACCGACTTTTTCCTCTCTGATCCAGCTGGTAGGGATATCGATGTCATTCTTTGTGCATACTCAACATTTGTGGTCTAAAATTAAGAATGTCACATAGTTTTTGTGATAAAATGTAAAAATACAATGTACAACTACAAAAAGATAATATGTTCATAAGTGGGAATGAGTTGTGCCACTGGCACAACTTACCCCCCCCCCCCCAAAAAAAAAAAATGGAAAAAAAATGCATCATCCAGTAGTTTTTGGCTAACATCATGCTAGCTGTATAGACTCATAGTGTAGCTTACCAAAGCACTAAAACACGTGTGAAATGTTTTCAAACTTGTTTATTACTGTTCAGACACAACAATCAAAACCCCTTGATCGTAGAAATTTTACTTTGAAAGGCAAAAAAAAATGTTTGAACCTAAATGTGCTTGGAAGTGTGTGGATGTGTGGTTGTGGGTAAAAACGCGATTGTTAAGCATCCTTGGGTTTCTAGAAAGACTTTATATAAGTGTAACTTCATTCATTCATTCAAATTGTAGATTTTTTTGTTTCATTGCTCTTCTACATTTTGCATGAACTTCCACAATTCCCCTTAATTCCCCTTCATGTTTTAAACAGCTGTGGGACGGTCCTGTTGTCTGTAAGATCGGTGGATCTTGCTGATCAAACAGCTGACTTTATATGTATATGATTGTGGCAGTTTTCTTACATCAACTTCCACAATTTCCCTTAACTGCAAGCTACAGCAAGCGTTCACTTTGTTTGAAAGGCTGTGCAAAGAGCTGAGATGCACCATTAGCGATGTAGCAGTGATACATCATAATAGATATAGTGATGTTAACTTGTTGTTTGGCAAGTTGCTGCAACTTATTTTGGGCAATCTAGCAGAAGACTGCATACTTCAAAAAGTTTAGCATTCACTCATTTCAACATATTCCATGTTTCATGTTCTAAACAGCTACGGGAAAGTCCTGCGTTATAGTAGCACAGTGCTAAAAACATGAGTTGTCTGCAAGGCCTGTGGCCTTTTGGCTGGTCGAACAGCTGAATTTATATGATTGATTTGGGCAGGTGATGAGTTGCCTCACACCCATGGGGATGAAGCTCAGGCTGGGATGAGAGATTTCTCCACTAGCCTCTGTGACAAGCCTGAAATATGGTCTGTACTGGTTAACCAAAAGGAACACATACATTTTCTACATTAGAAGAGTTCCCATTATTTCTCCTTCAGCCATGAAAATCAATTCCGAAATGATTGCGTTCAGGGGAGAGGAAAAAATAGTTGATGCGTCTTTGGCTGGTCAAATAGATGGAAAGAGAGCTCGTGTTTTTTTTGTTTTCTTTGTTTTCTTTTCATTTTTTCCCCTCATTCCATTTTTCCAATACCACTGAGAGCGACCTTTGAGAATAAGGCTTGTTTTTGTGCCCTCCGCTCTTTTTTCTCGAGTTGGGCTTTTGTTTGTCACAGGTGTCTTATGTTCTGTTCTTCTTAAGAGATCCGTGCTCTTTGTTGCTCGGTGAAGTGGCTTATATTGGAGGTGTAAGGTTTGCCACTTCATTATTTGCATTCGAAGGCTGTGAGGATGATGCTGGTTTGTGGAATATTAATTGCGGCCAGGATTAAGTTAAGCTCTGTAGTCATCTCTTGTGAGTGGCACCGGCCAATAATATGTGTAGCATACTCCAAAGCCCCTCTGCTGAATGAGGAGAGGGAGATAAAAAAAATGACCAATCCTTAAGTCCACATCCACACAGCAGCCAGCCTCCACTCCAGGCCTCTGAATGTATTTAAAACACTTTTTTTTTTCTAAGGGATGAGAGGGATACTTATTATGGATATATTTTTTTTCCTATTTATGTTTGTCTTCATCCAGCTTCTTATGTTGAGCCTTATTTTCACTGCATATCTCATCCTGCACTTTTTAAAACATTATTACTGTTCCATCTCCAGATTGTTCGGCACAAATAGAACAGTAATGCAAATACATTAGTAACACTCAACCATCCACATGGTGTAACACAGCAACTACAGCTCTGAAAAAATAAGAGATCATTTAAAAATGATAAGTTTATTTGATTTTACCAAATTAAAATGTTCTGAAATATAATCAAGAGGACGATTGATGATCACAAGCCTTTAAGCCAAGCTGAACTGCTTGAATTTTTGCACCAGGAGTAAAGGCATAAAGTTATCCAAAAGCAGTGTGTAAGACGGGTGGAGGAGAACATGCAGAGATGCATGAAAACTGTGATTAAAAACTAAGGGTTATTCCACCAAATATTGATTTCTGAACTTGATTTCTTTGCAGTATCTGAGGTCTTAAAGCTCTGCATCTCTTTTGTGATATCAGCCATTTCTCATTTTCTGCAAATAAATGCTCTAAATGACCATATTTTTAAACATATACCTATAAATATCAAAATCAGGGAAACTGATTCAGAAACTAAAGTGGTCCCTTAAGTTTTTTTCCAGAGCTGTATGAACCACAGCAATCACTAAGCAACAGCATGGCAACCGACTGAAATACCATAGCAACAGCCACACTGTACCACACTGTTATCATGTGCTATCATGTGAGGTATAATAGCAATCAATTATCAACACCACATCAACCAATATGGATACAATACCAGTCACCTTGCAGTCTCATAGCTTCTAACAGCTTCACGCAAATCTATGTTGCATGTGGGATTCCATAGAAACACCACAGCAATCACCTAAGAAGCCACTTAGCTACCAAACTACCTAGCAACATCATATCAACCACCAAACTACACCAAATCAACCACCTAGCCACCACTGTGCAACACCACAGCAATAATCTAGCAACTACTAAGCAAGGCCATACCAATCACCTGGGACACCAAAGCAACCACCAACCAACCAATTCTAGCTTCTGGTTATATCATATTATATCATACTCAAAAGCCACTTTGCAGTATCAGAGCAACCACCTAGCAACACTTAAAGCAACCACTGAGCAATCATCTACACAATACTATATATATGGATCTGATGGATAAGCATAATCAGACTCAAGGCTTAAGGCTTGTCCTCATATGACACAAGCTCTGGAGTTATATACAGGTACAGTGTGCATGTGTTTGTCAGCTTCTTGTGTATCTGCTGATATATATGCTCATGCGATCTGTGTGAAGAGTGTATAAAAAAGTGTGTGTGTGTATATGTGTGTGTGTGTGTGTGTGTGTGTGTAAGTGTGTGTGTGTGTGTGAGGAAATTAAAATGCCAACTCCACATCTGTTTGAGTGCTTCAGCACCATAGCTCATTCTAGATATGTTCATCTGTTAAAGTGGCATGGAGTGACATCCTCAAGGAGCCATTGCGTCCTGTGGAGAAGCATGAATATAAACGAGGAGCTGCCTGAGGAAGAGGAGAGGAGGGGGGGGCTGGTGAGAGAGAGAGATAGAGAGAGAGAGAGAGAGAGAGAGATAGATAGATAGATAGATAGAAGTCAGTGAGAAAGAAAGAGAGAGAGACCCTGTTCCTCAGTGGTTCAGTGGGACTCCAGCCTCCTAAAAATATCTCCTTTTAGATCGATTGGCACATTTCCTTAAATTACCCACAATCACAAGAGAGGGGCAATTTGCAAATTTGAGGAGCCAGAATTTGCATGTCTCACAAGAGGAGGGATAGACTTCTCTCTTTTCTTTTTTCCTTTTCGATCCGCACTTCCTGGAGAAGTAAAGAAATACCCATCACTGTGCTTCCATCACGGTGTCTGAGTGTGTGTTAGGGATGTCCCAAACCGGGCGTTTTTTTTTTTTTTTTGCCCTGGTTTTATCCAAGAACCTCAATGCTGAGAATCCCTCATCAGAGAAAGAGAGAGAGAGAGAAAGTAGAGAAAGGAAAAGGGATAAGTTAGACAGAGAAAGAGAACTGGGAGAAGGAGAATCTGTGGTAGGGAGAAATAGAGAGAAGAAGAGGGGATAAGAGATAGAGAGTGTGTGAGAGAACAGAAAGAGTATAGTAGAGAGAGGGAACTAGATAAGTGAGACAGAGATAAAGATTAGGAGAACTGAGAAAACAATAACGAGAGAAAAAGGAATATAGAGGGAGAGAAAGAGCAAGAAAGAGCGTAATAGAGAGAGAAAGAGAAAGAAAAAGGATAGAGTAATAGAGAGGAAAAGAGCAATAGAGAGAGAAAGAGAGAGAAAAAGGAATAGAGAGAGAGAGTAATAAAGACAGAGAAAAAGGAATAGAGAGGGAAAGAGCAAGAGAGAGAGTAATAGAGAGAGAAAGAGAGAGAAAAAGGAATAGAGAGAGAGTTATAAAGACTGAGACAAAGGAATAGAGAGTAATAGAGAGGGAAAGAGCAAGAGAGAGTAATAGAGAGAGAAAGCGAGAGAAAAGGAATAGAGAGAGTGTAATAGAGAGAGAAAGAAAGAGAAAAAGGAATGGAGAGTAATAGAGAGGGAAAGAGCAAGAGAAAGAGTAATAGAGAAAGAGAGAATAAAGAAGAGAAAAATGAATAAAGGGAGAGTAATAGACAGAGAAAGAGAGAGAAAGAGGAATAAAGAGAGTGAAAGAGAGTAATAGAGAGGAAAAGAAATAGAGAGAGTAATAGAGAGAGAAAGAGAGACAAAGGGGTATAGAGAGAGAAAAAGAGGGAAAAGAAATAAAGATAGATAGTAATAGAGAGAGAAAGAGAGAGAAAAGGAATAAAGATAGATAGTAATAGAGAAAGAGAGAGAGAGAGTTTATATAGTAGTGAAATTTGAAAGAATATGCAATATGATAAGTGAGAGAGAGATACAGATAAGAAGAACTGACAAAGCAAGAGAGAGAGTAATAGAGAGAGAGAGAAAGAGAGGAAGAGCAGGAGAGAGAGCAATAGGGAAAGACAGAGGTAGTTTGTACAGTAGTGATAAGTAGAGAGAGGAAGAGCGAATGAGAGATAAGTAAATAAGTGAGAGAGAGATATTGGTGCATCTCAAATAATTAGAATATCATTAAAAAAAGTTACTTTATTTCAGTCATTATTTCATTATAACTGTGATATATATTATATTATATTACATCGATGTATTACAAAGTGAGATTTCCCGGAAAATATTACAGCACTTCATGATTCCCTCTGCTGACAACTTTTATGGAGATGCAGATTTCATTTTCCAGCAGGACTTGGCACACTGCCCCTCCGCCAACAAAAGTACCAATTGGTCTTATATAATATTCTTTAATTTTTTTCGAGTTTTCATTGGCTGCTGTAAGCCATAATCACCAACAATAAACAAAATAAACGCTTAAAATAGATCACTCTGTGTGTAATACTTCTATATATTATATGAGATTCACGTTTTGAACTGAATAACTTTCAGTAGTAACTTTTCAATGATCTAGTTATTTTTTTACAGAACACAGATAGAGAGAGAGAGTTTGTATAGTACTGAAAAATAGGATGAAATAGAAAGGATGAGGGAGTAAAAGAGAGAGAGAGTATAGTAGTGAGAGAAAGAGAGAGGTATGAAAGATATCTTGCTTTACCTTCCATCTTGACCGAGTCTATTTTGAGACGATTAAAGATGGATGAGAAGGACTCAATATCGCTCCTCACTCTATGAACGTGAAGTGTGTTTGGCGTATAGGCGCCATATAGGCCACATCTGCCCAGCTGGCCGTATGTTTCACTTCCCCCGAGGTCTTTCCAGGGGTTTTAGTATTTTTTTTTCTATCTCTTGCCAGAATAATAAAGATGTGAATGGATACAGCAGGAAGGTCCTGTGAGCTCTCCATCCATTTCTGACCTTTTTAGCATTCCAGTCCCTCTTACAAAGTGGAGCTGATCATAATACTTCATAAAATATGAAAGTACTGAAAATACAGTGAAGCAAAAAGGTCTTTTAAAGGGTTTTTTCCCTCTATTTGGCAACATACATCTCATCCTAGAGCTCTGACAGTTTAAGTCCCAAAGTTTTGCATGGTAGGAAAGAGCGGTGGGGCGAGCGAGTGAGTGCAGGCTTCAGCTGTTTATCGATTGAGCTGGAGTCATACATCAGGGCTCTCTCTCTCTCTCTATATCTCTCTCGCGCTCTTTCACTCTCTCTCCCAGCGCTCTGCTAACATTCACTCTCAGCTCCTCTGTGTCAGAAACGCTGTTCAGCGTGTTGGCAGCCCACCGAGAAGAAAGCTCCAGCACAACAGCTGATGAAAAGCGGACAGTGACAGTGATCAGTGCCGCGCCCTGAAGGCTCCGCCACACGCCTGACACCAAAGAGTTACTGATGACACCTCTGGCCAGTATACGCATTAAGTCTGGCTATTTTAACAGAGCTGATGGTACAGTGCTCAATACAGTGGCCATCGTGACATGTACGATTCAATACAGTATATCACAATGATTAATGTACATATCTCCACTGGCTGGATCTCCACCATGACCAACCCTAGTAAAAAAACAGTAGATTAAATTATGCTATAGTGCACTAAAGTGAACTTGTAGCCACATAAATGATCAGTATATTTAAAGAGTGCTAAAATGGAGCAACTTTTTTGTACTTATATTATACATTAATTGTATATAAATAGTACAAAAGTCTTATTTAAATTGTGCTAAATGTACTTAACTGTACTAAAATTGAACTATTATTTAAATATACTTAAGTAACAATAAAACATACTACTTCATGTAAGTAACCGCATATTTTACAATTACAATTAATAAGTATTACAACTGTATCCCTATTATACACCGGGTATATTAGAAATGTACTAAGAATTGATGTTAAATATATTTATATTATAAGTACAAATATGCTGTATGTAAGAAGCACATTTCTAGTATACTTTATTGGTGTAAATATATATTTTAATATACTGTACTAATTTTTTTAGCGTGTTACAAATTTACAATTTTTTAAATGTAGTAATTTAATTTACTTTCTAAAGTAAAAAACAGTAGATTAAAGTATAATAAGAATTATTATGCTATAGTGCACTAAAGTGAATTTCTAGCCACATTACTAATCAGTATATTTAAAGAGAACTAAAATGAAACAACTTTTTTTTTGTACTTATATTATACGTTAATTGTATAAAAACAGTACAAAAGTCTTATTTAAAGTTAAAAAACATAAAAATGTACAAAAGCACAAATCATATAAAAAAAAACTCAGAACATACATTAGATAAATGCCATCATAAAGATTCAGTGCTTTGATACAAAGTAGTGATAAATAGAATTGATATTATACACTACTGTTACTATTCTTACTATATTGTTACTATATTAAATCAGACACACATTTTTTGAAGAGGTTACAGTTAAACATCTGAAAAATGGACATAAGCACACACCATACAAACACCACAGAACTCCACAGTATTGTGTAAAGTAAAGGATAGAATAAAGGATATTAATAAATACATAAGTAAGATAAATGCAATCACAAAGATGCAGTGGTTTGATACAAAGTAGTGAAGAATAGAATTAGTCCCTTACTGTACTGTTACTATCCTTACTCTATTGTTACTAGATAGATAGATAGATAGATAGATAGATAGATAGATAGATAGATAGATAGATAGATAGATAGATAGATAGACAGATATATAGTAGTGAAGAATAGAATTGATATTATACACTATTGTTACTATTCTTACTATATTGGTACACTTTTTTGAAGAGGTTAGAGTTAAAAATCATCAAAATGTACATAAGCACACATCATACAAACACCTCTCATTGAACTCCACGCTATTGTGTTTTTATAATTTACTGAGGTAAATCTGCACATCTGCACATACGGTATGCTGGCATGCAGCTTGGTCACCTTTAAAATGATGCATGTTGACAAACACATGTGGTCCAACACACATGATGCCATTAGCCTGCAGTCCCCCCCTGCCAAGCGCAGAGAGACAAGTTAATCATGTCTGAGTAGTCTTTCCCATCACTGGCGGGCACTTTAATCAAATTATGACCTTGTAAAGCATGCACTTGTCATTTGGGACCTGAGAGTCCTCACTAATGACTAATTAGCCCCATCACCTGTTCCTCTAAACTTCCATTACATCCATAACTGCGCTTAATGTAATGAAATAAACAACAAAACACAGCGCCACCCAAACTTCGGAGAAGACATCAATCAAAGAGTCAGCAGTTTGTAATGGGGAGAAGGCTGTGCCTTTCTCTTCCCCCAAAGCCACCCTTCACTGGGCTAGAGGACGATAAGGATACACATTAATTACTAATTAGCTTGTGATTACTTCATCATGGAGGGCAAAGAGCAGAAGCTCAACTCTCTGTCATAACCCTCACACTCCGCTTTACTGTTATATAATTAGCAGTGAAGGAACGGCACATTCACATGTTATAATTAAAACATTGTTTTATCATTATAAGTAGTCTCTAATTCATATCCCTGCTGTTATTACAAGAAACGCACAGATTATGGGAAATTGGCCTCATAATGATATATCTGATGTACAGGGGTTGGACAACGAAACTGAAGCACCACAATAATTTATTCTGGTGGAAACAGGAGAGTTGAGGTGCACATTGAATTCTGCCGTGATTTGGGCAGCCGTGGTTTTATGTTTTTTGGATACAATCCGGGTTAGCACCCGAACATCCCTTTCAGACAGCTTCCTCTCCTCTTGCGTCCACAGTTAATCCTTTTGGATGTGGTCTGTCCTTCTTGGTGGTATGCTGACATTACCCTGGACACCGTGGCTCTTGATACATGATCACAAAGGCTTGCTGTCTTGGTCACAGATGTGCCAGCAAGACGTGCACCAACAATTTGTCCTCTTTTAAACTCACGCATAATGTTGTGTGCAATGCAATATTTAAAGCAAAACTGTGCTCTTAACCTGCTAATTGAACCTTCACACTCTGCTCTTACTGGTGCAATAATGTGCAATTAATGAAGATTGGCCACCAGGCTGCTCCAATTTAGCCATGAAACCTCCCACACTAAAATGGCATGTGTTTCAGTTTCATTGTTCAACTTCTGTATGTATTGTATGTATAACTACTACAGATGAAACACAAGACAATTCACCTATTCGGATAACTGTGGCTAAGTTACAGTCACTTCTCTGTTCTGCATCACTCCTAGGCCCAATCCCATTTAACTCCTTGGCACTACCTCTCTAATTTACGTGATTCTTGTTGGGCTGGAAATGTTTTAGGGCTATATGGCCCTTCAAACTTACACTCAAAACAGAGGGCTATGAGAATCCTGGCAAGATGGTGGCTAAAGTGACCAAAAAAAATCAAGTATCAAGTATTTTTTCTTAATAAAAATAATAATAACCACTATATTGCCATAGTTTAAAGTGTAGTTTCAATGTTTCATAAAAAAAACTATAGGCCCCATCGAACACCCTGCACAAGGCGCATCACAATGCTCTTTTCTACCTTACACACCCCATCAAAATAGCGCCATAATTCAGGAATAAATCTACACTGATGGGTGTGGTGGTCTGGACGTGAGGTGTGTTCAGGTACATTTTTGGTGTGTTGCCACTGACTGAAAAGAACCTAGACAACAGTCAATCATCAGAGTCCATTCCTATAGACTTTTAACTTAATATATGAAATAAAATAACATTGCTCTTCCCCTAAATGTTTTCTTTGCTTAGATGCACAAAGCGCAGCACTGTTAAAATACTAACACGGCAAAGTCAAAAGACTCTTAAAGATAATGACGACTGGCACACTGATTGTTTTTTTACACATAGTTAAGAGAATAAATATGGTAAAGAATATTTTTGGAGCCCTCACGATAGTAAAGAAACCCCGACACACCCTAATTCCAGCTTCTTGAGCTGCAATTGACTGTATTTTATATTTTAGTGATATATATCACTAAAATAGGGACCTAGTAGTTCGTCTTAGTAGCTAGAGAGCTAGATAGCTCGCTAGCTAACTTTCCTGTTCCACCTTAAATGGTCTTTCAGAGGATAGAGCGGCAGCAATTAAGGATAAAAAAGAGAAATTAAATAAAGTAACAGTTAGGATTAGCTAATTTCATTTCCCTATAAAAGAGGAATTAAGAATGCTGTTTGTAATGAAGTAAAAGTAAATGTAAGGTGTAGTACATTATGTTTTTTTACTTTTTTGTTTGCTGTCCCAACTTTGTCTGATTTGGGTTTGTCTTTGGGTTGTGTGGGGTTACACTTTTACAAACATATTTTTATATACAATTGTTACAAAATATAGATATTTTTATGCAGTAGTTCAAAGTTGTAGATATCGCTCACCTAATCTACACATCTCTTCAGCACTGATGAGATTCTGATATGCATTCCTAGTCATAACACAGACCTCTGGCTCTGAAATGATAACAAGAGGATGAAAACATGTTCATAGCTGTGCAAACCCAATTCCAAAATATTGGAGCATGAATAAATGTAAATATTAACAGAATGCAATGCTTTGCAAATCTCTTAGACCCATAATTAATACAGAGCCGAACACAGAACACACATTAGATGTTGGAAGTGAGATCTTTTACCATGAAAAACATTTAGAACTTGATGGAGTTGTAATGGTGCAACAAAAGGCTGGACATTTAAGTTGCACTTATAAGCAGCTGGAGAAGCAATTTGCCAATAAGACAAAATACTGAGTATAAAAAGAGCATAAAAAGATTCTGCAAAGATTAGCAGAGGTTCATCAATCTATGAAAAAAAAGTCTAAAATTTGGAATGATTTCAGAAAAACTTGTCTCAACATAAATATAAAAGACATAACATGTTTTTTAATGAAATAAAACAGACTTACATTTCAAATAATTTAGGAAGAATTGTTTCTCTTATTTTGGTGAAAAATAAAATATTAAATGCAGTTTACACTTTCGAACTGTGTGTGTTAGTATGGAGAGACTGCAGTGTGTTGGTGTTATGCAGGGTTGGGATTGAGGAGCTGTAAAAGTTTGAGTTCTCTGGAGGTTTAGAGAGAGGTGAGGGCTGAGTTATTCTCATTGGATGAAGGCAGGGTTTGGGCCACTGAGAGGCATACAGATGTGGCGGTTGGCGCCGAGCGCCTAAACAGTTGGGGTGATTCATTAAGGCTTTTATTTTACAGACACTCTCTCTCTCTGGGGCCCCCAAGCATCTGCCTGCTCCATCAGATAGAGAGGATGACAGCGGAATGGAGACAACTAATAGGAGAGGATGAAAGAGAGAAAACAAATCAACTGGAATCAAGTGGAGAAGACTGTAGGAGTGATATTATTATTATTATTATTATTATTATTATTATTATTATTAATAATAAAGGCAGCACTTTATTTTAAGGAAACAAGTTAAGGTCTTTATTCTTTAAAAAATTGATAAATTATTTATTCACTGTGTTTGTAAAAAGCATTCATGTAATAAAATAATTGCTACAGTAGTTGTAATGATGCGATAAATGCAATAAACAATTTGTTACACCTCTGTTTATTTATGTTTTTATTTATGTTTATTTTATGTATTTATGTTTATAAATTACTGAGCATTAATAATTATTTAAATGCACATGTTATTAGAGTGTAAATGGCAACACTTACTATTTTAATTTATTTTTATATTTTTAGGAAGAATGACAGTGTTCTAGTTTTTATTTTGCATATTACATCAGTCAGTCAGTCAAGTTATTAAATCTACTTTTTCCCTCTAATAAATGTATGTACCTCTAATAAATTCAGTATAAAATGTCTGATAAGAAGTATTTTTCTATTATACCACTAGTATATAAAGTTATTTTCTCATAATTTAATAGACAGAATAGCTCAAATCCTGTACATGAAAAGCCAAGTATAGGAAGTTTATTATATTTGTTACTTTATCTCAAATAATGTTGAATGCAATTACTCTCTATATATACAGCTCTAGAAAAAAATATTAGAAGAAGAAGAAGAAGAAGAAGAAGAAGAAGAAAAACAGGGAAAAGGAAAAGAAGAAGAAGAAGAAAAAAGAAGAAGAAGAAGAAGAAAAAGAAGTCAAAGAAGAAGAAGAAGAAGAAGAAGAAGAAGAAGAAGTCGAAGAAGAAGAAGAAGAGGAAGAAGAAAAGAAGAAGAAGAGGAAGAAGAAGAAGAAAAAGAAAAAGAAGAAGATAAAAAAGGAAAAGAAGAAGAAGATGAAGAAGAAAAAGAAGAAGAAGAAGAGGAAAAAGAAAATAAAGAAGAAGAAGAAGAAGAGGAAGAAGAAGAAGAAGAAGAAGAAGAAGAAGAAAAGAAGAAAGAAGAAGAAGAGGAAGAAGAAGAAGGAGAAGAAGAAGAAGAAGAAGAGGAAGAAGAAGAAGAAGAATGAAAAGAAAAAGAAGAAGAATAGAAAGAAGAAGAAAAAGAAGAAGATAAAAAAGGAAAAGAAGAAGAAGAAGAAAAAAAATAATAATAATAAGAAGAAGAATAAAAGAGGAAGAAGAAGAAGAGGAAGAAGAAAAGAAGAAGAAGAAGAAAAAGAGGAAAAAGAAAATAAAGAAGAAGAAAAAGAGGAAGAAGAAGAAGAAAAGAAGAAGAAGAATAATAAGAAGAAGAGTAAAGAAAAGAAGAAGAAGAAGAAGAAGAACAGAGGAAGAAGAAGAAGAAGAAGAAGAGGAAGAAGAAAAGAAGAAGAAGAAGAAGAGTAAAGAAAAGAAGAAGAAGAGTAAGGAAAAGAAGAAGAAGAAGAAGAAGAAGAAGGAAAAGAAAAAGAAGAAAGAAGAAGAGTAAAGAAAAGAAGAAGAAGAAGAAGAAGAAGAAGAGTAAGGAAAAGAAGAAGAAGAAGAAGAAGAAGAAGAGGAAGAAGAAAAGAAGAAGAAGAAGAAGAAGAAGAGTAAAGAAAAGAAGAAGAAGAGTAAGGAAAAGAAGAAGAAGAAGAAGAAGAAGGAAAAGAAAAAGAAGAAAGAAGAAGAGTAAAGAAAAGAAAAAGAAGAAGAAGAAGGAAAAGAAAAAGAAGAAGAAGAAGAAGGAAAAGAAAAAGAAGAAGCAGAAGCCCTAAATGTACGTTTCTTAAGTGTTACCATAATAACCATAATCTTTTTATTGATACAGTATACTACCTTTAATTCCTGTGTTTAAATCTCTGTATCATCACCTGTGTGGTCTGTAAAGAAAAGCCCGAATAAAGGGAGAAATGAGCAAAGCGAAAGCATCAGGAGAGAAAGAGGAGTGAGCGAGCGAGTCTTCTGAAGGCTGCAGATAAAGAGGTAGTTGAGAGATTGAGTACGAGTCCCTGAGCTGACATCACAGACACATCTGGCTCATGAACAAAATGGAGTCTATTTGAGGGACACATGTGGTCAGACCAAATGCTTCATCCACCTCTTCTGGGTTTTGGGTCTCAACGCAACAGAGCTCGACTGAGCTTAGTTTAATTGAGGCGCTGTGCAAATTAAACAAATCTGTGAAATGTTGCCCCTCGCATTTCACACACTCATACTTTACATACATAACTTTCAGCGAATCAGACGCTGATCGCATGCTAATCAGCTAGAACCCCCTCACCCCACCGGCTTCCCCACCCCCAAAACCATCACAGCATCTGTTTGAGGCCTCCTTCACACTGTACAGTCTTCATCAGGACCTCATTGTTTGCTTATTGGTACGAGGACCATATGTTCACACATATTCAGGAGCTAGAACACACCGTCATATGAGTGCCGTTTCATAGGTCATACAGCATATCAGGTAATATATTGTATATTGTGAAAAGTGAGATTGATAGGTAATGATGAGATAAGAACAAAATAAGAACTTAGTATCAGAACTTGAAACATACTGGGCCATATTTTCGCTGCACTGCACAGCTTGATTAAGGGCTTGTCAGGGTGTCTTCGCTATCGTAACGTCAGGTAAAGTACATCTTGCGCAGCTTGAAACACGCAAAAGGCATGTACTAATTTTTGTACTTAATCATGAGTGTGTTTTGGGCGTAACATGCAATAAACTTATCAGTGTTTCCCTTGCTATTGATTTTAAGAGCCAGGTGTGCACTGACTTTGGAGGATTGCTAATTCAATGGTGCAGCTACTTGAAAATGTCCAATGCTTCTATACTTAGCAGGGGTGTACACATGGTGGGTATGCATCCGTGTTGACAATTCACTGCCAAGATAGCAATGAACGTCTAATGGTTGACGTCTGCCTAGGTTGTTTTCAGTCAGTGGCGTACCTGTGTTTCCCAATGCCAAAATAGCAATACAGTCTTTTTGTTAGCAGACAATGGGTAGTTATTAAGGTAACATGTAAAGTATGCCCATTTACTTCCATTGTAAGTGTTCCCTTTTTTTATAATTAATTTTTCTTTTTTATAATACATTGCATGCAAACATGTCAAAGATATGCTGTGTTACATTTAAACTAGGATTTTTAAAGTAGGAAATTTGAACTAAAATAGTCCCACCAGTAAGATTTCCTACTCAGTTGAAAATCCAAGATTACTTAACCGCACATTAACAGTAGAAAAATAGTAGTATTTTATAGTTTATTAGCATTTCTATGTATTTGAGTCTTATTAAATCAGTCATGCACACACTACTGTTCAACATCTACCTGTGGATATGCGTTAATGGTGTTCAGATTTGAAAAATACTGTGTAATGTATTGATATCAGCTAGAGATCTCACTTCTCTTGCGAGTTTCGGGATTTGTACATATTGATAGCGACTCCCTGATGCCCGCAAATTATCTGTGGTATCCCGGGAATCAGCATATTGTAATATCAGGCTCGATCGCACATTTCAAGAGACACAGAAAGCATCTCAGTGGGCTCTGTGGGTGGGATTCACTTCCTGATTGGTCTGTCTTTTGGTTCACTAGACCTATTGTGTGGCTTGGTACTACTTTCCTGAAATAGGTTTCTGCAATGCTAATCTAGTATATAATTAGAGTGACATATTTTGGTAATATTAACTCTAAAATACCAGTGACAAATTGTTAAATATCTTTCTTTTAGATAACGTAACTCTAAATTTTTAGCAAACTGATTTTTTCTGGAAATGTTTTGAATAGTGTAGAATTATGAGTGTTTGGCTGGAATGCTGTTAATTTAGATGTACTGTCATTCTCAGCTCTGATATTTGAATTCTGAACTAAATAAAACACAACATTAGTGTTGAGTTCATTAACTGTGGTCCACTAATACTGACACTTAAAAGCTGTAAAATTCTAAAGTACTCTTTTAATCTTTTTGTTTGAATTCTAGGTCTGTTTTTATTTACCATACCAGTCAAAAGTTTGGACATACCTTCTCATTTAATGTTTTTCTTATTTCTACAGTGTAAATGAATACTAAAGTCATCCAGACTATGTATGTAGGAACACATAAAGAATCATGTAGTAACTTAAAAGTGTAAAACAATCTGAAATACTGTATGTAAAGCATTTGGGTGGGCTTATAAGTTTGGGGTGCTGTTAACATTTGGTTACTGAGGCTGGTAACTCTTGGTTTTCCTCTCCTAGGGTGTCCCCGATGAGTGCCAGTTTTATCATAATGTTTTTGATGGTCTTTAAGACTGCACTTAAAAGTTCTTAAAATATTTCCTATTGACTGGCCTTCATTTTTAAAGTAATTTTTCCTTCACTAAGTTGATTAGTTCTTGCCATAATATGGATTAAAATTATACTTAAATAGGGATATTCACTATAACAAATTAAGAGACAAGAAATGTAGGTAATTAAGTCTTGAAAAGTTCAGCACAGCTGTTAACTGAAAGCCATTCCAGGTGTCTCTACCTCATAAAACTGACTGAGAAAATCCAACCGATATGTGCAAAGCTGTCTAATAAGTAAGTGATGCTACTTTGAATAATCTAAAATATAAAACATATTCTGGTTTCTTTAACATTTTTTTTCTAAATAATTCTGTTGTTTTTTAATAGTTTGGATGACTACAATTAATCTACAATACAGAACATTTTAAATAATAATAAAAACTCAATTTAAAGTGTGTCTAAACTTATAAAAGTTACTTAAGAATTATATAAGCTATTATTGTAGTTTTAAGCCCATATAACTTTAGTTTTAAGAGTTATGTACTACTGTATAACTGCAGTAAATTATTCCATAACTACTAGTAATTGTTCAGCAATTGTTTTAAAACTATGTATGTTATGGTATTTGAGTGGATTGAGGAATTGCATTATGGGTCCAAACACAATCCTTCAGGGTTTAAGAGTTAAGCTTTGTTTCTTTACTACTGTAAGTACTCTCAATTCAATACTTATTATGTACTAAATATCGAATACATGTATAGTTACAATGATGGGAAGTTTGGGCAGGTTCTTTCAGTTAAGATTACGTAAGATCCAACAGCACTTACCTAAAGACACTTTTCATTATAATTGGCCTGGGCCGGGATTGTAGAAACATGGCACCGGAGTTAGCCTCGTGGTTAGCCGCTCCAACCAATCAAGACATAAAGACGTAAGACGTCGCATTCACGCTTGCGGCTCCGGCTCCGTGCTGCGGCGCGGCTTCTCCAGTTCTTTATCTGGCGTGATGAATGAGGGCTGCAGCATCCCAAATTAAGATATCCAGCCCCCCCTCCCATTGTAATGAAGCACTTCAAAATAATGTGGCCAGCCCCAATGGAGGTTGCACTAAATTTGATCTCATTCAATTTTGTTAAACTATCTGCCAAGCATGCAAGGACAATGGCTGTCTTATATAAATCACGGCCTTAAAGGGCACCTGGGGGTTGTCCCGAGGGGAAAATAAATAAATAATCTAGATAAATAAAAAGGGAGGGGGGAGGACAACATTTGAAGATATTCAAGGAGTGCTCGAGAAAGTCTTAGAAGTTGTTTGAATTATATTAAATAATATAATAACTCATTTTTGATGGCCTGTATGCATGCCCATACTTATTCCTCCATTTTTTACAGCACAGTCATACAGTAAATAACAATGTTTAACAATGTTCTGCCTTGAAACTGTAGACTGTAATGTATCTTGGGATGCAGTAATATTTAAGGTAGATTTCTCAGGAATTGACTGCTGTGAGACTAAACAAATGTACCCCATGCAGAAGCTTTACAAATTTCACCCAATAATATACTAACAAAGAGAGTCTACTCAATAAATCTGAAGCATCAATTTGCTTTTACTTTGTTTGGAATGAAAATACTCCATATATAATTTCTTAGTATTTTACAAAAAGTTACATCTTGCCTATTGGCCCTTAGCCTCATTTATTTGCATAGTGGGGTGTCCCCCACACCCTAACCCTAACCTCACCATCAGTGTGGAATCTTGACTTCCAAGGCAATATATATATATATATAATATATAATTTAGTTATAACTTATATAATGGTTGATCAAAGATGTCAAAATATTAACATTCATTACTAGTCTAGACGCTATAATTTGAGGTATAAACACAAGGTTCACCCAGGCAAAACTGTAAAACTACTTATAGTATAAAAGTAAAAGAAAAATGGTATTAAGTAAAGGAGGAAAATGGTATTAAGAACCAATGCTTATAAAGAAACCTATAGTGCACTACCCCACCCCCCAAACACATTTTTCTAAAAGCCATAACGATATGCATAAAGGGCTCACTAACACAGTTCACACTCAACTCTATCAGTGTCTCCAAAAGTGCCCAAACAAAACAAATTACATATTTAATCACTAACTATCAGTACTTTCCACGTTCAAACAACATCCAGACATTTAAATGCCTTTTAAATCTCATGTTCAGCTGTTTCTATAGCTTTTAGAGATGGTGGCCATGGCAGAAATAATCGTTGACTAATCGACTAATCAAAAAAAAATAATCATCAGATTAGTCGACTACCAAAATAATCATCAGTTGCAGCCCTAATTTGTGCTTCATTATTTGACACCTCTGTGGTTGACTGCCTGGTCAGAGTGTTGTATGCTATTTTTTTTACAGTTCTTCATTATCAATGAAAGTTTCAGACATTTAAAGCACATATGGTTTTGGTAAATATTCATTCCAGTAGAATAATGTATTTATTTATGCTAAAAGCTGTAACACTCTGTAATTTGTTTACACTAATTAAGGAATTATTATTCTGGTTATACTGAGCTCTCACTCGTCTGATGGAGGTACGGCAGCAGCAGAGGGACACAGCCTGCAGAGACGTCAAAGCAAGAAATGAAAAGCTCCCAAAAATATATTGACCTTTTTACAAAAATATAAACTTTTACAAAAAAATAAACATTTTACACATTTTAACCCATTTTTATAATAATATAGCAATTTTGGTGAAACTCATTAATTATATTATCTGTTCATTCTAACTCTGTTACACCCGCTCTCACTCCAAGCTTTCCAGAAAAAAGTCAGCGCATTGGGTGGGGTGGGGCAGATTGGGGCAGAAGTCGGGGTCAAACTTGGTGGCGTAATTAATTGCATTAAAAAAATAATAAAACAACACTTTAATGTTGACTCACATACCAATGGCAAAATTTCTAAAATTTCACATAGGTACTGAATCTTTCATAACAGTTACTGAATTACTGAATTAGCAGCTACTCAATTATAGGTCTTTAATCTCAAATAATAGGCCTATTTGAGGCCTAGGCTCAAAAGGTTGATTAGAAAAGCTCATCACTACCAATTGTCGTTATCTGATCTATCATCTACAGAAGAAGAAGATGTAGGGTAACAGTGCAGACCTGCAGTGGTGGTTCCTCTACTAAAGAACGTTAGGAATCAAGACGTCTGTCACTCAGTATTCTCCTCCTGCCCCACACTCTGTTCTCCATTGTGATAATCCACCTTATGCTAATAGCGTGAGCTCTGTGTGTAGAATGCTAAATGCAGATTAACAGTAGCGAGTGCCGACTGCAGGCTATGTATGTGGAAGGAGTGTGCGTGTCATAATGGAGCCCGGATGGCTCGTGGGCTTCATTACTTTGGAAAGCTGAGGAGATTAACTTACGCAATTAACCTTTATTTATCATAGACACGGCACCTCCAGCCAGGTCAAACGCTCCATTTAAGATCATTACCTGCAACCACATTTTAGCGGACATGAGAGCGAGGCATGATATGTTAGCATGATGAGAATAAATGAACTTACCCGCTATAATCAAGGGAAGAAGTGAAGATGTGGCACCTGGCATTACTCTGGAATTTTCCCAGACGCTCTTTTTTTTTTCTTTCTTTCTTTTTTTATTTCAAGACACAGAGACACGTGGCGGCTAAAGGAAAAGCATGTGGTAAATATGAAAACAAAATGATTTCACATTTCGGAGCAATCTGCAGGTCCTGCAGCCCTAATCATTCTGTCGATAGCCCCTCCAGTGTGCAGGTGTGCTGTTACAGATGGTTTTATGAAGATCCATTAAAAATAATTTAGCTCATCGCTAGGCCCAGGAGGGGCTCCTAGGCTTAGACTAGCACTTCCAACACCTCGCCGCTTTCCCCCCCTACAGTGCCAAGCGCCATCGCCATGGGAACGCAGGAGGCAGGCTGGTGCTGTGAAGCAGCCAGACGAGGTAAAGGAGGAGGAGGTCCTCGTGTGTGTCGGCGCAGTCGCTCCACGCATCCCCTGATTAGAACTATATAGAGAAGTTGTAAGTTCTTTAGGCAGGGCTGTGCATCTTCTTAAGGCCTCAGACAGCGTTCACGTCATTTTAGCGACCGATTAGACGTACAGTAGTAGCAGAGAAAATAAGCAACCACAAACAGCCGTTGCACTGGGCTTTGCTTGCCATTTCAGACAGGAGGGTTGTTTGTTTGTTAAAACTATGCAAGCTCATAAGCTCATAAAATGCTCGTTTGGCACCTGCAATCGTTGGTTTGCAGAGACCCTTAGCCTCAGACATTAGGTAACACAGTGGCACACAGACCACCTAAGCAAAGACCACCATTGTACTATATTTTTTGGAGTATAGGGTGCACTTAAAGGTCTCATTCCATATTTTTTTTATTCATTTTATAATGTTTAGTTATGGTCTCTATTATCAATGAATGCCATATAAATTTTTGTTAAAAAAAAAAAAAAGTGCTCAGGTGTTTCTATTTAGCCCAGGTGTTTCTATTTAGATTTGCCTCCCCTCCCCACGGTCGCACAGACCCCCCCCCCCCCCCCCCCCCCCACTCCCAGGTGTCACACAAACCACACCCTCCACGTGGACCCCCCTCCTGCTTCAGCTTCAGTGCTGTCTGTGGGCGGTCCTGAGCCGAGGTGGGTAAGGACATGAACTCCTTTCCTGATCAACTCGTTTTTCTGAGTATTTTCTTTTACTACCTACTGCAGACAAGGGAGGCTCTGGAAGAGTTTCATGTGCAGCATCCATATACAACTCAGAGAGACCTATAGTATTTCACAAAGAACAATAAAAAGTGGATTTTAGCGGAAGGAAACCGTTAAAATCCTTTAATTTTCACAAAAATGGACAGTGCACCTTTTAATCCAGTGCTCCTTATGTATGAATTTTACCAGTCAAGAATTAAGGAGCAGTAAAACCACTCCGCTGAAGTACAGCATTTTTAAGCATTAGCATTAGCCTCTCACCACAGCGCTAAGTCTTTCGCCGCTCAAAGGCAAGTAAATCAGATTGTAGTCTGCGTGTTTCCCTTGTTAAAACAAGCTACGTGGCACGAGCCGCTAGCTGATAGCGCCCTGGGTCACCGAAACTCTCAAGGATCCTCAGTCAAGCGCTATCAGGTGGCATTTACATCCATACGCTAGCACTGTGGCTAGTGGCCAACGCTAATGCTGCTGCACCAAGCCTTTTGTGCTGGAGAAACTTCACTGAAAACTCGCCTATAGACAAATAAAACTGGAAATGTAAGTTTATAAACGTAAGCGATTTAATCACACAAATAAATGGTTTTCAGGAGAGAAATCTGTGTAGATTAACAACCAGCACTCGTTAGACTTTGAAAGAAAATGTTTTTTTTAGTAATTACAGTTTTGTTTACTTAAGTGCTTCCCCCAGCTTCCTCATTGGAAGGGAAACATGGCGACACCCTTGCTCACTTCTATGTAGGCATCCTTATTAGTGTCACGTAATGTTCCTTATAATCCAAGTGAATAGTCGATAGTGCGTCTTAAAGTTCGAAAAATAATAACGGTAATTAGGGCTAAATATATATATATATATATATATATATATATATATATATATATATATATATATATATATATATATATATATATTAATAATATTGAAATATAGTTATAGTATGTTTTGCAGGATTGTTTCAGTTATCAAAAGCATAGAGATAGATAAAAAACATCTCCTGCAAGTCAGGATTCAGATTCAAAGGTTTATATTAATAAAGTTTAACAGAACTAAATTGCAAACTGTATTTTTTCTCAGAAACATTATTCTCTAAATGTTTGGTCTAAATACTGTTACCCTTTGAAGCCACTATTGTCACTACTGGGTCAAGCTGACCAGAACAGAATTTATATAATATAAACACATTAAATGAGTCATTTCCATTTACATGTTCATTATAATAATTAAATCCAGCAGAAAAGGGTCCTTGCTTCAGAAATGAATAAGAATACATTTCTGTATTTTTAAACTGTAAAATGGGTCAGTTTGACCTGCAACATAACAAAAGGGTAGAAGATGGAGTACCCCATGTGCCTAATCATGGATCTGCACATACAAAAGAGGAAAAAAGCATTATATTAAATACACAGTTTTATAAATGTTAACCAGAAAGGTAATGTTAACCACTTCCAGTAAGGTAATGAATGCACTATTCATTTTATCTGTACCTTATATGGAAGCATCAAGTAAGTGTCAAACATTGCATTGAAGTTAAATGTCAGCTATTAACCTCCTGAGTCGTGGACTTTTACTTGATGTGCATTTTTAATATATCCTAGCTATTTGGGATTAGTAAAAACTGACTGTCACAGATGTAAAGGATGAGAGATCTTAAATAAAAACAAACCAGAAACTAAAAATAAACATTAAACAACAGAAACAAAGTGTCTAAACTTGAGCATCATGACATGCAGCATTAAACAAACAAAAATACATTCAGAACCACTTCAACCTAATCAACCATGAACTGAGGTGAAATGCACAAAGAAAGACAGAAACAAAGGGCCTAAATATACAGACATGGAACCCCTGGGGAAGATAACGAGGGGGCTGGGTTACAAATGAGACACCCAAAAACTGAAGTTTAACTTTCTACAGTAAGTAAATAAACTAGTCTCGAACATAAAATTCAAATAAAAATTTGACCTGGCCCATGTTTTTGTCTGGACTGGCTGTAGAAACTCCTGACTGGGATTCCTTCCATATTGTATTTTCTAATCAATTGACTATAATGTATCATTGTGCAGAAAATCAGAAATTTAGTGTCTGCGTTAAAGAATTGAGGGTCTCATTAAGTTAAGTGCAGGAGAATTTTGGCAATTTTTTTATGTATATAGATCAGGAGCTATACTTTAAGAATATTTTACAGTTTTACCACTGATTTGCTTTCTTTCTTTTGTTTTATTGTACAGCACTTTGGTTGAAATGTGCTTTATAAATAAATTGACTTGACTGGACTTAAGACTAATCCATTTTCTCCCCAATTTAGACAGACAATTACCCAACCCACTCCCCCTATCACTAGTGATGCCCCAACACACCAGGAGGGTGAAGACTAACACATGCTTCCTCTGATACATGTGAAGTCACCACCACTTTTTTCGAGCTGCTGCTGATGCAACATTACTGAGTAGCTAACACGCTTGGAGTTAAGCGCAGTTCCGGTACATCAGCTCACAGATGCCCTGTGCTGTGGACATCACCCTATGAGCGCCGGCAGCTTGATGGCAAAGCTGCATGAGCTGGGGTTCGAACCGGCGACCTCCCGCTCATAGTGGCAGTGCTTTAGACCACTGAACTTACTTTTCTATAAAAGACACTTCTACTTTCAGTTTACCATTGTAACCTATATATACAGTATATTGTATACTGTATCACTCTGCCGTGAACTAAACCATCGCTCCAGTGTTCCATTGCCTCTGGCTTGTCTCTTGTTAAATATTCAAAAATGCAGTGAAAATGGATTATGCCAGACAGGAAACTACTATTTAATCAAGGGAAACTGTTATTTAAATGGCTCCAAATTTACATTACATTCAATTATAGAATCTGCATAGAAGGCAATTGATTACAAGCTGATGACACAGTGCTCTGGGAACGGGGTGAATGTGACCACCAGCATTTCATTTAAAGCATTTTACATTAATTGTTCACCTAATGTGCTTGAGCTTGTAAAAAATGCAAATTAAACAGCAGTTCTCCATTAGGAATATTCCTAAGAGCATTGCTGCAGATTCCACAGCTTGCACAATGCTGCGGTGTTTGGGCAGTTTGGGAAGTGCTGATCTGGCCCGGCAGCCTAGCGCAAGGACGGTTCAGTAGAATAGTAAGTAACGTTGTCAGATGTCCCGTTGTAGCGATGACTGGCTGTCAATATGCACTGAGGAACTAACTGCTTATTGGCTGAACTCGTTGCTTACAGCGAGAGACAGTCTGCGGATGATACAAACAGAGAAAATGACTTATGAAAAGCTGCCACCGAACAAAGGGAGGTGAGGCAAATTAGAATGAGGCTGGAAACTGCAGATGTGTGCCAACGTTTATGTGATAAGAAGGTTTATCAAGATTAGTGCAGGCAGTGTTTAACAATGAGGCTGCAGCTGCCTATAAGATCAGAGGAACCATAGGAGGTTCTGCCGTCTGCGCGCTCTCCCCGAGGCATCAGATCTCGGGAAAAGGCAAATATTTTCAGGGTAAACACAAGTGACTAGCTCTCGCATTGCTCTTTTTCAGCTCCGGCAAACTCCGCTCCTTTATATGCTGAGACTGCAGAACCATTTACCCTGAAAAGCTCCCCGACAGGAAAGCTAGGTAAAAGATGTTTCGAAAGCGTTCAGCCTCTGAAATTGCAGGAGTATTGCTTTATCCAGCGCCGGTCTGCATTTTAATCTGCGTTTGATCAACGTGTATGATGATGTGGGGAGAGGAGAACATTTGTATCAATTACTGAGGGATAGTCTGCTGGATGGCAGCGGCTGATCAGCGACGAATTAGCCGTAATTATCTCTCTAAAGTGACGTGACTCATCTTTCCCGCTTTGCTTTTACATTTACTTTTTTTTTTCTTACGTTTGCTGTAATGTAGTCCTTCAAATTGGTGGACGATTTCATAGTTAGCAGGAAATCTAGGAGCTATGAGACACTTTACATAGCTGTCAAACTGGTAAAGCAGCTTATATCAAGTATGATTATGCAGATATGTAACGATCTGGATTTTATGAGCTCATAATGATAAGCATCATGCTCTTCATTAGCATCGACAGATGATTTAAAATGAAAAATATATATATTTTAGGTTTTTTTGGTTAGGCACAATTTTGGAGGTATTCTGTGGTCTATAAGTCTGTTTCTGTAATTATGTTGAGATAAGTAGCTTCCATTCATTTTCTTTGTAGGGTAAATTGATATGTATTTGTTTTATATTGTATCTACTACTAAAACTCTAAAACTGGTCAAGCTGGTTTAACTGCTGGACCAGCGTAGCTCTAAACCAGCACAGGGTACACTATGTCTGATTGGCTGACTGTTCTATAAACATGATTAAGCTAATCAAGCTAGACAACAAGCATGACCAAGTTGGATGGCAAATATTGACCAGCATGACCAAGTTTTATGACCAGTATCATCATGTATGAACCTACACTCAGAGGTGGAAAAAGTAGTGAAAATTGTAATTAAGTAAAAGTACCTTTACTTCTAATTCTACTCAAGTAAAAGTAAAAGTACAGTGCGGCAATTTTTTTTATTTAATCAGACAATTGTTTTTTTTTACCAGCTTTTTAAGTTTTTACTTTTTTAGTTTTCCAATGTAGCGAAGTAAATTACTTGTGTCAAAATGAACTTGAGTAGAAGTAAAATGACCTATTTTAAAAACTACTTTAAAAAATACAAATTACTCATTAAATCTACTCAATTACAGGAACGTGAGTAAAAGTAATTCATTACTTTTCACCTCTGCCTATACTATGCTGGTTAAGGATGACCAGTTTTTTAACCACCTTGACCACCAAATTCCAGCTTCAGCTTAGAACATCTGAAACCAGCTACCAATTAAAATCTAGACAGTGCAACAGAAACAGGTTAATCCAGTCTTCCTATGCCTATAAAATCTCATGCAGTCCATTTTCTGCTTTACTTTAGTACTGTCTGCAGGGCAGTTTTAAGGCATTTAGGGGTGTCAACGACAGATGTACCTGATGCATATCGTCGCTGTCCAATGCAAAACACTTATCTCCAAAACAGCAACTTTACAGGAGAGACACTTTCAATGGAAGTCAATGTAAAAAGAGTTTATTTCAACTCATTTTGAAGAGTTTCTATTGGTCCGTTCATCAAGAAATTTTGGCACAGTGTAAGGGACAGTTTGTCTCTTCAAATTATGTAGTAAACTAAAAATCGACAAAAATGGAGATAAGTGTTTTTCATTGGACAGTGGCGATATTCTCATTCTCTCTCTCACATCATGCAAGTGCAGTTTAGAAAATAAAAAATAGAAAGAAAAAAAAAAGCACTTTGTGTCACGTCCTTGCCCTGTTCCCTGTCGTCTTCTGTCCCCATGTTTTTACTGCTCTGTGTTTGTTTACCTTCCTCCTCCATGCCTGTGTCATGCTCCACATGATCCTGTGTGTTCCTCCTGTGGCTCCGCCTTAAGAGTTTTCACCTGTGTTCACCTCATTTTGTGGCTCCGCCCCCTTGTTACCTTTGTTCAGGAGTTTCCTTTGTTGCTTGTGTTTTCCTATGCGTTCTCAGTGTTCTTGATTTTGGTTTATAGTTTATGTTTCTTTATTGTTTAATAAATTACTCACATTTGCGTCTGCTCGCCGCGTCCTCTCCTTGCTCCTGCTTCACAAACCTGACACTTAACATAAGACTGAACATACATTTATTTCACTTCATTATTATTTAACTGAAATATGCTTTTATTACTCTATTTTTCTTTTTTGTAATATTTGGAAAAACCTTATGGCACCAGGCTCTCGCACCTATTCTCTGGCTGCGTTGTCCGTCAGTTCTTCAATACAACTCCCAGTAAAACCAGTATAAACAGTAATTGGCCCAATTGAATGTGCATAAAGGGGTAAAATTAGAAATAGATTGGTAAGTTCATTGCTTTCATCATATCAGTACTCCCAAAATGGCGATTTAGTGACGTCAAAGAAAAACACAATGTAAAGACCAGTACTGAGACCTATTTCTTTGTCCTGTACCAATATTAAACCTAACCTTATGCTTTAAAAAAATGAGCTTTCGTTAACGAGGTATTTCAGCTAACATAAACAGCTTTGTTATTTCCTCTAGATGCAGCGGATTAGGCTAAATATAGAGTGCTTCTTTAATATGATATGCTAGGCTAAGTAATATCCAAAAAACACATTATTACATCTTACATTTGCCTTATTTCTACAGTATCTCATCTCAGATTGATAAAATGCCTTGTAAATCTTAATTAATGGAAAAAGCAGTCCAGTCTCTATAATAGAACATTTTTGATCCCGCTTTTCTCAGCTGCACTGGAAATGCCCCAACACCAGGAGGGTGAAGACTAGTGTTGTGTCTTCTCGTTTCTTGTAGACTCCTCTTTGGGTGTCCTTGGAAGGCTGTTTTCTTGAAATAAAACTCAGTACACACTGTCTTCTTAACCGGAACAAATATTTATTTCAGTCAGAAGCAAAGTGTGGGAGAGAGCTTTGTCAATTCTCGGTGTCCCAGGTGTTCTCTCTCTCTCCCAGTCTTGCAGGCTAACCCGTTTAAATAGTCCCTTTCAACCGCCCTATTTACAGCTTTACCATATATGTAAATATGGCCTTTTGAGAAGCGGCATGTTGTTTACCTGCAACCACTTGTGACATGCCAATCATGTATAGAAATGGACTTCTCAAAATAGTTTAGCTGGACACATGAACTTCTCTAGGCTACAGGCCTCTCAAACCAAAAGTGGTGGCCCTCCATAGCACAGACATACACCTCATTGCCCCCCTTTCGAGGCTCCCTAGAGGCTCGAAGAACTAAAAGAAGTACATTATCATTTTTACATGTACAGTTTTACAACCATTCCTTCAATGAGTGTTATTTCACTACCAATTTAGTGGAGTGTGAGAGCGAAAACCTGCCAGGCCACTATCTTACCAATAATATCCAGCAATCCTTCAAGACAGGAAAAACTCTCTCACGATCTCTTGGCCTTAGACGATCACTGAAAACAGTACTCCAATACCAATAAAGAAGAAATGTCTTACCATTGAGAATAACACTTCTGGATATGTACAAGTGAGTATCATACAGATGAAACCTCATAAACCAAACAAAATGTGTACTTTCAGGCTGGTCGACCCATCGGACCCTCCAGTCCACCTTGCCCTGCCTAACATTACTTCCCTAGCCTCGAGAAAAGAACAAAACCCCTGAGGTCACACTGTACTTACTCCCAAGTAACATACATCATTTTGTAATTAAACAGCAAAACTTAAAGGTTACAATGTGAAAATCAACAAACAAAAGGTTGTTACAATATATATGAATATATGTTGAGCATAGAAAGTGTGAAGATGTAACTCCTTAGCACATTGTCCTCTGATGTATTGATGACAAATGGCGAGTTCCCAGATGTTGCTTCCTATATTCCTGTTCAGTGTCCCCCAGGCCTCCAGACTTTCATATCTTTCAGTGTCCAAACTTCTCAACAGACTGGGACCTCTGGACATCAATCACCCCCTTGTGGTATCCCCACTATTGTCCTGGAGGAAAAAGATAAGACACACCCAGTATCTTTTCTTCAAACAAACAGTACACTCAAATTAAGCAAATGGTATATTTTATATTAATATTATCAAGCAAACATTTTATCTTATTATTGTCATTATTATTATTATTATTTTTTTTTTTCTTTTCATGCTATCACTCTTGATTCTACAATAGTATTCTTAAATCACCTCTAAATATCAGGTTAATACTAACACATAACCTTTATGAATATACTGATACATGATTGGATATTCTACATAGCTTTGGTAAATAGGGTTATTTATTGAAAAGTCCTAAAGTGGGTATGTATCTACCAACGCGCTTTCTACCATTAAACCCTCATCAATGTCTGAATCTCGTCTTGATAGTAATGGCATTTGAACCTCACTTCCAGGCATCACAACTCCTATCCATTTCAAAATCATAGCCTTTGCACAAGTTAGCAATAGTGTGCAAAAGCAAAGCATCACACACAACGATAGAATCGCTGCTCCAAAAAGCTGAGCCAACATTGCTCCCATCGGACCCAATTTGTCCAATAACCATGCATTCACAGACCACCCAGCTCCTTTTGATGGACCAAAAGCCTCCCTAATATGTTTCAAAGCTTCTATGACATTTGTCATATTATCTGTATTATCAGGAATCAGCGTATAACAGGCATCTCCAGTTAAGTTCAAAGCCACACATAGGCCACCTTGTTTTGCTAAAATATAATCAAGAGCCATATCATGTTTTAACAACGTAAGTCTATGACTTTTTTGTGTGTTTGTTAAATAGTCAAAGCCTTTAATTGTCTCGTTAGCAAATCCTTGTAATGTGTAGGTAATGTTATCAATATGGTCTGCTAGGAAAGTGACCCCATACCACGGAAGTAAACCTATACCCCATTTTTCTCCTATACTAATCCTCCAATGGTAAGCCTCCAAATTATGGAACTGTGCCATTTCTCTCTTCTGCCTATGTCTTGATATATCTTCTGAACTGGTTTCAGTCGGTGACCCAACTTTTTGTACTGCATAAATCTCATATGGTAGCTTCAATTTTGCCATGTAACAACATCCTGTCCAGCCATTTGGTAAAAATATATAAGCTTTTTCTCCACAAATCCACCAAATATCTTTAAAATTTCCTATTGTTACATTTCCAGGCAATGTTTGATGTTTTGCCATTACAGTACTATGCTTATGGTTCATCCCCCTAAAAGTTACCTTGAACAAGTCATCCGACGTCTTCGAGGCTCCCTCCTTCAGATTTAGCATATACTTATCACATTTTGATATACCCATAAACATTCCCGGCCCATTATGAGTCTGATTTGAACAAAAACACTCATCTGCCTGTACAGGTGTTACATCCAAAGCATCGGGGATCACAGGTTCCTGACTTTCAAATTTATCGAGTATATTTACATAGGGTAAGTCTTTCAACCATGTGCAATTGAACTTTGGTCTAAACAAATATACCGAGAGTGCCATCCACACATCCTTTGATGCTTGCTGATTATATAGCAACCATGATAATGCATAAGACTGACATTTAACCATTAATGGTTCCGGTACTGCTTCCAAAATAGATGGCCAAGTGCCAGGCGTTGGCACTTTCACCACACAAGGTCCCTTCAATTTCATACTAGCTCTTACTGAATGAGTTATCTGTTGAAACCATAAGTTTCTGGCTGCCCACTGGTCAGTGATTTGTAATACAGATGAATCAAACCCAAATGCCTTCCATTTCGTTTCTCTTTTCTGTAGTGCACGATAATGGTCATCCATGTCATCTGGTGTCCAGTCACTATTTACATCTTCCCTATTCATTATTATGTCTGTCACATTAGCTGCGTTTTCTTCTGTTACTGCTATTGGTATCGTTGTAGCATTTACTACTGTTACGTTTTTTTCCTGTTTACCAGCCCCATTTTCCTTAGTGACAAGCGCAGGGGTTGTCCGTTTCATGGTGCTCATCTCACTTTCCTGCAAATTAGAGACTACAGTAGTAGCCTGAGTTACCACTGTCAAACTTTTAGTTACTGTCGTAGCTACAGTATTAAACTGCTTAACTGTATTATTTACCCCTATTGTGGTTGCTATAAACATTTTCCCTTGGTTCCTTGTAGTAGCCTCTAAGATTCTCTTTGGATTTGAAGTTTTTATTTTAACCATCATTTTACGTGTTATGTACCCCTCTCTCCATACATTTGTTCTAGGCACAAATTTGAACTCTGGCTCAAAATAGACACACTGGTACACCCCTTGATCTTCCCATGTAACATTACGCATAATTAGTGAACAATCTTGTTGGAGTTTAAACCACCTTACATCATTATATAAAATATACTTTCTCTGATCATATGGTATCCCATCAACAGCAGGTCCTGTCCATATTAATTCTTCACCACGACTGTTTTTCCACTGAGGTGGATGATTACTCCCTGTGTTATACCTTCCACATTTACAAGGAAGATGAACTGTTTTACCTAGACTAACAGTAAGTACCATGTCAGGGGTCGCAGTTGTCAGACTCATCTGTGGCAATGGTGTTGATATTTGTGATACATTTACAAAATCTGTAACATTTGCTCCTTCTGAAGTAAAAATACCCTTAAGACCTTCTTCTTTAATCCTCATAGCGCTTTGGTTTAACCTTTTTTCGAACTGGTCTAGGACGTCTCTGTCTATCTGGGTGTCTGACTTCCCTACTAGTGGAATCAGTTCCCTTTGTACCCTTTGTCCCTTCACACTCCCCTGAACTTGGCTTTGTTGTCTCTGGAATATGTTCATACTCAATGACTTCAAACCTTCTACCTTGTTCACTATTTCTGGTAGTACCTGCAATATCCACAGAATGCACAACATCATCCCCCACATGACCATTCTCCTCGTCCAGCGTTTGACCCTGGGAACCTCTCTCCCTTTCTCCTTCTGCCTGTTCTTTTCCATCTTCTTCTGCCCCCTGTGTATTTCCCAAATCTCTCTGCACTTGTGGTGTCTCTTCTCTAGGTGCTTTAACACAATGTGACAAATGATACCACGTTGGGGATCCTTTAACCTGAACTGCAGTTCCTGTACAGCGCACAACCTCAAAAGGTCCTTCACGGCGTTCGTTATACCACTTTCTTCTAAACACCTTCACGAACACCTTGTCTCCTGGTTGAACTGTACTCCTCTTTTGCTCCTCCAGCCTCTCCTGCACCTCTTCTTTCTTTTGCCTGTCAGAAACGTATGTAGATATTTTCTTATGTAGATTAGCCATGTAGGTCACATATGCTCTCATATCATCCTCTAGAATGGCCAAACTTGGACCTTTCCCACTTGTGCGCAAACATGGTGTAGGCATTTGTCTGCCTGTTACCATCTCATGTGGTGTCATGTGCAAATCACGCTGTTCACTTGAGCGACACACCATCAGTGCTAATGGAAGCGCTGCAACCCAATTCAACCCCGTGTGCTGACAGATTTTCACAATGCGGTTCTTTAATACCCCATTCATTTTCTCACAGATGCCTTGACTTTGAGGATGGTACACACTACCAAGTCGCTGTTTAATTCCTAATTTTTGCAAAATCAATTTTACTGTCCTATCCACAAATTCTTTACCGTTGTCCGAGGATATTCGATCTGGAAGTCCCCACCTGCTAACGACTTCTCTACACAAAAACTTTGCAACCGACTGAGCATCCTTTTTCTTAGTTGGACAGGCCTCAGGCCATCTTGAAAACCTATCTACCACCACTAGCAGATATCTTTTACCATCAATTGGTTTTATCATATCAACAAAGTCCACAACCAACTCACGCATAGGACCCCTTGGAGTTGGAATATATCCAGGTGGAACCATAACCCCCCTTCGAACATTGTTTTTCAGGCAAATGGTACATCTACCAATGACATGATCGATCTGCTCAAGTAAATATGGTGCCCAAAACCCATATTCCTTAGTAATTTTCCTTCTTACCTCCCCCCTTGCAACATGGGCTAGTCCATGTGCCTCATGTATCATCAGACCCAACAGGTCAGGAGGTGCTACCATCAACCCCTCATGATTTCTCCAGAGGCCAGCCGAATCTTGAGATGCCCCACGGTCTCGCCATAACTGTTTTTCCACATCATGAACAGCTGCCTGCATTAAAATGACATCCCTAAGTGTAATGTTATCTTCTATGTCTACTTCATGAGTAACTAAGAAAACCTCCCCTACTTTGTTTGCACCTATGACTGCTTTTGCTGCTTCATCAGCTGCTTTATTCCCCTGCGTGACCCTAGACATATCTACTTTATGTGCTGCACATTTTGTTATGGCTATCGCCTTAGGTTTCATCATAGCCAACAATAACTTCATAATCTGGGCATGATGCTGTATCGGAGAACCATCTGTTTTCTTAAACCCTCGATTCTTCCACACTGCTCCGAACAAATGACAAACGCTATGGGCGTAAGAGGAATCAGTATAAATGTTTACTCGCTTGCCTTCTGCCAATAAACATGCTTCTGTCAGGCCTACAAGCTCTGCTAATTGGGCTGATGCTGGCTGTGGTACTAGTTCAGCTTTTTCAACAACAAAGTCATCCCCTTGGGCTTTTACCACTGCGTAGCCTGCTTTCAATTTGTCACCTATCCGATAACAGGACCCATCAGTCCAAAACTCAATGTCCACTTCCTTTAAGGGAATGGCTAGCAAATCCGCTCTAAGTCTAGAATATTTTTCTGCTTCATGAACACAGTCATGTGGTTCACCATCTTCTGGAGTTGGCAAGGTTTCCGCTGGATTTACTGTGGCACACCTTACTAGAGTTACATCTTCCTGTTCCAGAAGCCTATAATAGTCTCTAAGCCTAGACATAGTCAAAGTATATTTGCCATGATTAAGTAGATTTCTAAGGCTATGGTGAGTTAGAATTGTTACTGGATACCCCATTGTAATTGCTGAAGCCTTTTCATACATTAAGTAGACCCCTACCATTGCTCTGTAACATAATGGCAATCCCAACTCTACTTCTGAATATGCAATAGAATAATAAGCAATAGGTTGCGGGCCTGGTCCTGTACCTGTAGGTTGACAGAGGACTGCACATGCATATTTACCTCCCGTAGAAGTAGACACATACAATAGGAAATCTTTAGAGTAATCAGGTAACGCTAATGCTGGAGCCTCCTGCAATCTCTGTTTAATGGTTTCAAAAGCTAACAGACCATCTTGTGTCCAGGAAAGGTTACAGTGGAGTTGAGTACACCCCGTGTCTTTAACCATAGCCCTCAAAGGCCCCATCAGACTAGTATAGTCCTCTATCCATGCAGAAGAGTACCCCACTATGCCCAAAAATGTCATCATTTCTCTAACTGTTCTAGGTTTTGGAGCTTTCCGAATAGCTTCTAATTGCTTTTCTGAAATACTTCTGTGTCCCTCTGTTATTGTCTGTCCCAAATAAACTACCTTTTTCTGACAATACTGCAGCTTTTTCTGAGAAACTTTATGCCCCTTATGTGCCAATATTTGTAGTAATTTAATGGAGTCCTTATGGCATGTTTCCTCATCTGGTGCACAAAGAATTATATCATCGACATAATGTATCACTTTACTCTGCACTAATTGCCCCAATCCATCCAAATCCTCTTTTAATATTTTATTAAAAATGTGCGGACTATGTTTGTACCCTTGCGGAAGTCTCTTGTACTCATAGGACTGTCCCTTGTATGTAAACCCAAATAAGCCCTGGCTTTGTACATTAAGTGGAACACTAAAATAAGCCCCACACAAATCTAACACTGTGAAGTGTGATGCTTCAGGAGGAATTTGAGCCAATAACGTATGAGGATCTGGTACTTCTGCTGGGAAATCTGCTACTACCTCATTAACTGCTCTTAAATCATGCACCAGACGATAAGAATTATCCGGCTTTTTTACTGGCAACAAAGGTGTATTGCTTTGAGGAGTGTTTGTCAACTTTAATACATCTGCTTTTAATAGTCCTTCAATTTCTGGTTCTATCCCTTGAATGGCTTCTTCTGTCAATGGATACTGTTTCTTCCATGGAAGTTTAATTCCTGGTTGAAGTTCAACTATCACTGGTTGAGCTGATTTTACAAGTCCAATGTCCGTGCTATGCCTTGACCATAGACATTCTGGCACTTGTTGTAGCATTTCTTCTTTCAAAAAATTCCTCATTGGATTTATGAGTGACTCATGTGTCATCCGAATAGCTTGTGGCTGTCCATGTCCTTGAGAAGAGACCAAGATCTTGATGAATCGCTGATCCTTGCTTCTCCAGATTCCTTTATTTTCTTTCAGTGGTACAAAGACAGCTTCCTCTGCTTCTGCCATCATTTCTCCTACATGTTTTTGTTCATAATCCTCAGACACTAGCAGTGTCACATGTGGCACACTCTTTTGGATGGCAAACTCCTTAAGCAAATAGTCATTGCTATCCACCCTCATAGCTGCTCCTTGTTGTCCCACAATTATACAACTTGAACAAAGTTGAACTTGCTTTGGTTGGTGACTTAACCACTCTTCAGCATTTGCTTTGGAAGCATCTTTAAAGTACTTGAGTGTACAATGCAGCAGATACTCTGGAGGTTTTGCATCAGGCAGGTTAGCCTCAATAAACTTCTCCCATAGCTTGGCTGACTTCAAAAAGTCTGTAGTGAGATTTCCAATCCAGAAAACTAATGAAGCTTCTGCTTCTGTCGTCATTGATAATTGATGGGCCGCATCAGTTGGCACTTCCACTAAGCATCCATCTGGTGTACATTTTATTGTGCAGTTCAACCTACACAAAGCATCTCTTCCCATTAAGGCTACTGGTGTATGTTCCGATACCAGAATTGGTATTTTTGTCTTCATATTCTTGTAGCAGAGCTCTACTGGTTTTGTAAGAGGAATCAGCTGTTTCACTCCCTCAAACCCGACTGTCCGAATCCACTGATCAGACATGGGGAGGTGTATAGCATCTTTAGGCTGGATACAGGTAAAGGCTGCTCCGCTATCAGCTAACATATTTAATGGTTGCTTATTTACCTGCACCTGTATAGTTGGTTCTTGTTCTGGCCCTGATGCTACCAGCTGACACCCCCCTTTCGAGTTCTCTGGGCACCTCTAAAATCCTCTTTCCGGGCCCCTGAACGGGTTTACCGGTCCCCTAAAGGGCTTGAAGTGGCCTCTGAATCCTCCTCTGAAGTTTCCTCTGAAGTTTCCTGCTGGTCTGGTACACTCTCGAGCAAAGTGACCTATTAATCCACAGTTGTAGCATACTTCAGTGGACTGTTGAAAGGTTGGATCAAACCTTCCTCCACGTCCTCTTCCTATAGCCCCTTGATCTCTTCCTCTCCAAAACTGCGTCTGACCTAGAAGCGGCTGTGACCATGAAACAACTGGATTCACAGATGATGGTTGGGTCAATTGAGCTTGAGCCTGAATTGGTTGTATTTGTTGTGAGGGTTGGTTTTGCTCAGTTTGTGGCATCTGACCTTGCATTACCACTGCTTGCTTCTTTTCTTTCTTTGTATTGTCCAGCAATTTTATGTGAGTGAGCTTTCTGATGGTCTCTTGATCATTCTCTTTCTGGTCTCTTGCTTTTTTCCTGTACAGCTCCACTTGATGGGCAATGTGATCTGTGTAAAGCCCTGTTGCCATACTTCCTAGACCAACCACTTCTGCCAGCTTGTTTCTTACAGACAGAGGAAGTCCCTTCTGTATCTTGGCTCTCAGGATGGATTGTTCCATTTGATTTACCTCCGGATCATTTCCTGTAACATTCCTCCACACGTGATGAGCCCTAGACACATACGACCTTGGATTCTCTTCTTCTCCCAACGGATCAATAAGAATGTTATCTGGATGTACATTTGTTGGAAATGTATCTCTCACTGCTCTCCACATTCGACCTCTTACTGCAGAAAATAATTCTGGATCATTCACAGCTGTTCCCACATAGCGGTCTAATCCTGCTTTTTGTAGTATTTCTTCCATGGCTGGAACTCCCAGAAGATTAGCCAACAGTCGTTTAATATCTCCTATGGCAGGTTGTGTTCCCACCATGATTTCCTCCAACTTTGAGATCCAAGGATATGCTCCATCTTGAATAGTTGGCAGCTTTTCCAGCACATCTGACATGTCCGTGTTCTGCCAAGGCTTGTATTCCAAATTTTGTCCTCTGACGATTACTGGACACATTTTATCATGTGGCATCCTAGTTCTTGAACGCAGCGAATATCTGTTTTCCACTTCTTTCTTTAAGTCTTTCTTTTGTGTCTTCAACTCCTTAAGTTGTTTCTCCAAAGCTCTTTGGCTTCCTTGACTTGTGGTCTTTTCCAAGAATGAAATGCATCGGTCTATGCTTCTTTCTACTTCTTTCATATCCCTCTGCAAGTCCTCTTCAGTTCTTGTGCTTGATGTTGCAGGGACAAATCCTCTTGAAGACACTGACTTTCTGCTGTCCCATTCATCATCACTGTCTTCGTTTTCACTGGTAGAGCTTCTGTCATCAAAGTCTTCAAGTTTCCTTGTTTTATCTCCTTTCCTTTCTGCCTTTGCCAGCAACCGCCTGACAGCCGGATCATATCCTCCTGCAGCCTCTTCCCAATCACTGTGATCTTCATCTTCTCCTCTTTTTGTCTTTCTAATCTTTAGGATCCCCTTGGTTTGCAGCCATCTTGATGTCCTTTTACTTTTAGTATGTGGGATCATTTTTATGATTGTCTCTGCTTTCCCTGCTTCCATTATTTGATTATCATCATCCGTAATTTGATATTCTCCCTCTTGACTTATCACTGGGACTTGGGGGTAAATGTCTTCAAACTTCACTTCTTTCTCATATGGTGGAGGTTCCTTTACTGGAGTTACATGTGAAAATGGTGCATTAATTTCTGCCATCTGCTTTTCTATTTTTCTTGCATTCCTCTCCATTTCTTCTTGGCCCTTCTCTCTTCTTTCCTTGGTGGCTTTGAGCAACTTCTGTCCTTCTTGTTCAAACAGTTGAAGAACACCAAGCTCCATCTCTCTCTTTTCCTTCCTTTTTTCCCCTTTCTTCCCTTTCTTCTCATTTGCTTTGTATGTGGTCACCAGCACCTGTATCACTTTAATCACATCTGGGTTAAGAGTCCCTTCAACTGGCCATGGCTTTTCAATATCAGGCCATCTTTTATTCCATTTCCCTGATATTTTTTTAATGCCTTTAATTAAAGGATTATTTTTCTTGACCACATCAACTGGGGTTATTCCTTTTGATCCACTTAATCCCATATTTGACATATTCCTACCCTTTCTATGTTCCTCTAATGTGAAGAAATACCAATTGCCAAGATTACTTTAATATTACAGAGAAATTAATAAAATTTGATGTATTTATTTATTTTTATTTATTTATTTATTTATTTTTTCAATTGCTATCCACATGACTCAGCTTGAATGGTTGCCAACTCCAGAAAACTTAAACACTGAAAAACAATTCCCAAGTCTAAAGTCTAAAGTTTCCAACCAAAGTTTCAAAAGATTCTCTGTTAATATGTCTTCCCAATTACAGTCCTAAACTTTTACTTAATTTACCACTATTTGTGATTCTCACACCTTTAACTAATGAGCTAATCAACATCTGTAATCGATCATTCAAACCGATCAATCACTTAATCAACCAACCACTCAATCAATCAACCAACCAGTCAATCAATCAACCAACCAGTCAATCAATCAATCTGTTTAGATATGTGTTTTTATTTTAACTTCTAACCCCCCTTGGTATATTTCCTTATGGCCAAAATACTTCCTGCTTAATCTATTTTCCAATTCTCATACACCCCTGTGTAAATCACCAATGAGAGTAAAGTAATATTCCTAATTTACGATAGTTATAAATGTAAATGCCACTATGTGTATATGCAGGTATTTATAAGGAAGAAATGTATGGATGATCACTAGCCTGATATGGTTGACGTCAACACAGCAGCCAGTACATGTGACACTCCGTCCCTGTTGCTTGTCAGCAACCCCTCTCTTTTCCTTCCTCTCTGTCTCCTGTCTCCAATCTCAGCCCAGGAAGAGAAAAGAAGAAGGAAAAGCAAAGGTTAATAAACTTTACCCCATATGAGATTAATTAATTTTTTATTTTTTTTATTTTTTTTTTTTTTTTTTTTTATTATTTACCTTTATTTAACCAGGGTAGTCACATTTAGATTAACAATCTCTTTTACAAGTGCCCTGACCAAGACAGCAGCACAAAAACCACAAATCAATTAATCTACACCCTCATAGCATAGAGAAGTAAATACACGCATACAAACAGAATACTTTAACAAGAACGAGCATATGTATAAAGATTTGAGACAGATGATTTAAATTCCTTCAGTGAAATACACTGATCTAATCTAACATATGTCTGAAGATCATTCCAGGTTGAAGGCGCATCATAACTGAAAGACTTCTTTCCACATTCAGACCGAACAGCAGGAATATCCAGTGTTATATAATTACTAGAGCGTAAATTATACAAGGAACCATTTCTTATCAAAAATTCAGACAAGTATGAGGGAAGCTGACCAATAATTCCTTTATACACAAAAACTGCCCAGTGTATTTGGCGTCTTACTGATAGTGGAGCCCAACCTGTCATTACATACAGTTTACAATAATGCGTTAAAAAATTGGCACTGGTTATAAATCTCAATGCAGAATATTAAACAGAGTCCAGTAATTGCAATGTCGTCTTTGGGGCGAATCTGTATTTTATATCCCCATAATCTAAAACAGGTAAAAAGGTTGCTTCAACTAATTTTTCCTTAGCCTTGTTGAGTGAAGCAAGAACGGTCCCTAAAATAACATTCAAGTTTCAACTTTAGCTTTTTAGTGATATACTCAATATGTGATTTAAAAGAGAGCTTATCATCTAGCATAATGAAACTAACTATATTGACTTTCCAGACAGTGTACATATTTGAGGGACATGTAGGTCATATATCAGATTTTTGGAAAACAACATATATTTTGTTTTCTGATCATTAAGGATTAATCGTAAATCGTTAAGATTATGCTGAAATGTCAATAATACTTCCTGTAACTTTGAAAATGCTTGTACTGGTGATGAAGTACAACTATAAATGATAGTATCATCTGCATAAAAATGCATATTGGCATTAAACATATTACTACTTAGATTATTTATTCATATAGTAACAACAAGGGGCCTAAAATAGAACCCTGTGGCACTCCAACACTGATATTCATTTTATCAGAAAGAAACCCCTCAAAGAGTACCTGCTGACATCTATTACTTAAGTAATTATTAAACCAACCAACCGCACTATCGGCCAATCCAGTACTAGCTAGACGGAACAAGAGTACATCATGATTCACTGTATCAAATGCTTTTGATAGATCTACGAATAGGGCAGCACAAGATTCCCTACAATCAAGAGCACAAATTACACCATGAAGTACTTTGGTGGTAGCTGTAATAGTACTATGTTTTTCCGAAAACCAGATTGAGAAACAGACAAAATATTATAAGTAGATAGATAATAGATTAATATTAAATACTCTTCATATACCTCTGTTTTTTTTTTTTTTTTCTTTCTCTTCCCATAACAGGTTACAACCCTATAGCCACTTTCCTATGCCTAAACATAGCCTTCGTCACTCCCTCCATTTCTCAAGTGTCTTTTTTTCCCTATATAGAGTTATACATAATCGTATACGTCCCCATATTAGAAATTCTCTGGCATTATGTCGGAAATTACACCCTAAACAAAACCCACATTCCACTATCCATGGGGTCTTCAGGACTTATTTAACAGCATTCTAGTGCTGCATACATGACCTGGTCCGCTCATGGACAGATTTTGTGGTTTATAAATTTTAACCTTAAACTATCTCCCTTTCTGATGTCTTATGAGCTAAAACAACTCCACTCAGACATCCGAAAGGGCTCATATATTGTCTATACCTCATTTCCGACTCATACCCGAGAAACCCCTATTAGTTTAATACTACTTTTTATGACCATTAATATTTACTTATATTTAGTGTAAGCTTACAGTTACTTATAGTTAGTGTAAGAATACAGTTATACATTATTATTATTATTATTATTATTAATATTATTATTATTATTATTACTATTATTCCCAATGTACAAACTAGACACACAACAATCAAAAACCATGTACTCCTTATTTCTATATCATTACTAACCTCCCCACAAAGGTACAAATTACTTTCCTTTTCTCTTCCCCACAAAGTTTTTTCCTCAGACAGAACTAACATAGAAAGGGCAGACCCCCCTTACACACACTCTCTCATACAGGCCTGTCACACTCACACACACACATTGGCCATCACTATTTAAAGGGCATATCCCCCTCACACACACTCTCTCATACAGGCCTGTCACACTCACACGCACACACTGGCCATTACTATTTTTACCCCCTCCTTTTCCTGCAGGTTTCCTATTTTTTCTTAACATATTTTCTTCTGCGCATTATTCTCTTTTCCTTACTCTTTGTTTCTACTTTTTAATCCTATTTTTCTCTATTCTCTTTTAAGGCCTTTTCACACTTTTTCCTCTTTTGCATGCTTTATAACCTCTTTTTATTAAACCACATAAATACCTATTTTTCAGCCAACTTTCACATAGATAATGCATGCTAAAGCCTCAGTTAAGGACACGTCTTACAGAAAACCTTTGTAATCTTACCACATTTTGTAAATTACATTTCATGCGCGCCATACAATATCTAGTTATTCATTGCTGTCCTTATCTCTTTGTTATCTCTTTTCTCTTGTTTCTTTTCTTGATACCCCTATTTCTCTTTAATTCCTTTTCTTCTTTTCTTTTATTTATCTATTCTTCTTTGTCTAACATCTACCTGGATTACCCCAAAAGGCTCATGTCTTATGATCTAACGGGAGAACGGGCCCTGCCCCCGAAAATCTGCATGCTGCACACTTTGGCCATTTATCCAGCTATTCTCATCCATTTATTCTATTTCTCCCCCATAGTGGTGACACAACCCACATATGCCCCTAATTTAGAACTGAATCTCATCTCAAGAACACAGCACAACCTCACACCCAAGTTTTCTCTTAGTGCAGCCCCATAGCATACTCCCCAGCTTTACATGTAAACCCCCGCTCAAATATATTGTGAGAAAAATGCTCACCCTTTATTTGCCGGCGTGAGAGCGAAAGCTTGCCACGTCAACCCACTCGGAGCCACAACTGGATCCCTTCGGGGTCCCCGGATCTTTTTCTTGCCTGGAGCCGCAACTGAAGTCCCTGTTTTCAAGGTCCTGCTGAAGTCCCAACCGAAGTCTCAACTGATGTCTCAATCAAGGCTCAATCAAGTCTTAATCAAGTCCCTGTTCGGGCGCCATTTTTGTTGTGTCTTCTCGTTTCTTGTAGACTCCTCTTTGGGTGTCCTTGGAAGGCTGTTTTCTTGAAATAAAACTCAGTACACACTGTCTTCTTAACCGGAACAAATATTTATTTCAGTCAGAAGCAAAGTGTGGGAGAGAGCTTTGTCAATTCTCGGTGTCCCAGGTGTTCTCTCTCTCTCCCAGTCTTGCAGGCTAACCCGTTTAAATAGTCCCTTTCAACCGCCCTATTTACAGCTTTACCATATATGTAAATATGGCCTTTTGAGAAGCGGCATGTTGTTTACCTGCAACCACTTGTGACATGCCAATCATGTATAGAAATGGACTTCTCAAAATAGTTTAGCTGGACACATGAACTTCTCTAGGCTACAGGCCTCTCAAACCAAAAGTGGTGGCCCTCCATAGCACAGACATACACCTCACTAGCACATGTGAAGTCAGCCACCGCCTCTTTTTTCGAACATGCCAGCACTCTCGGAGGAAAGCGCAGCAACTCGACACATCAGCAAACAGATCCCTGAGCTGACTGTGCGACATCACCTTGGGAGTGATGTGGGGAGAGAGAGTGCCATCAAACGGCCAAAAGAGAGCCTTTCCAATTATGCTCTCTCAGACTCCGGCTGATGATGGCAAGCTGCGTGATCAGGATTTTAACCAGCAACACATGTGGATTTGCATTTTGCATGCTGAACTCATGTTAACTAAAAACAATTAATCTTGAAAAGTAAACGACAGGTAATCATATTGCTTTCCACTGTATGCTTCTTTGTCCATGTGTTTATCATTGAAATACAAGCATTAAGCTGAGACAAGCGAAATGCAATACATACATACAGTACATGAGACTGCGTCGAGAACATGAGAGCTCCATATGCAGAAAATGGGCTAAAATGAAAAGTAATAGATCCATTCCATTGATTGAAGGCCACATAATCTCCTAAACGAGATCAATAGGTGTGGATTTGCATCTGAAGGATGAAATGAAGATTTTTTTTTTTTTTTTTTGTCAGAACTGAACACAGACCAGTTTGGCAAGTTTACAGTGCTATGTCAACAGTACTATGCCAGCAGTGGGTGGTCTTCAGAATGTGCTAATACTAAACGTAAGACACGTTATTGTTTTTCCAGTCCAAACACTGTTGCTTACCAAATTTGAGGCGTGTCTAGGAAACCATTCAGAAGTTATTACTATAACTGTTCTCCCTACAAAATAGAGGCTGTGTCTTAAAGGAGAACTCTGTTGTAAAATGGATTTTTGATGTAGTAAAAAATGATAAAAAGTACTTACCTTTGATGACTAGCACACCTCCGTTCTCCCATAGCGTTCCAGAACTTTTAACAGTTTAAACATAATAAATCCATAATATTTAAGTTAAAATACACATTTTAGTTGTGTCCCTGGGTTTCACTCATACCTGTTACCATAACACTTTACCCTATCAGAAAAATATGGAACATTCTACAACAAGTCACATCTACAACAGGAAATCACATCAGCTGGTTCTTCTGAAGATCATGGGAAGACTAAAATTAAGTTCACTCATTTGTTTTTCTGTATAATTTATCTTTTTGTAACTATGACTGAGGAGGTCAATCTCAACACTCATTACTGTTACCTAAATTAATTATTAGATCTTATTTTTTTATTAACTAGAAAATAACTAGGAAAATAACTAGAATGTGTTTAGTCTCCTCATGCTATTAGCATAGCCACCATTGAGCTATTTTTCATGTTTTTGCTAATTCTTTGCTAAAAACTCACTGTTACTTGAATTCCTGTTACTCGTAACATAAAAAGTAACAGGGATGAGTGCCAGTAACAGGAGTGAGTTCCAGAAACAGGAACGAGTGCCAGTAACAGGAGTGAGTTTCAGTAACAGGAAAGAGTGCCAGTAACAGGAATGAGTGCCAGTAACAGGGGTGAGTTTCAGTAACAGGAAAGAGTGCCAGTAACAGGAGTGACTTCCAGTAACATTAATGAGTGCTAGTAATGTAGTGCGTTCCAGTAACAGGAATGAGAGCCAGTAACAGTAGTGTTTTTTTATCATAAATTTTTATTATTTGAACATGTAGTCATTCATTTATTTAAAATAAAGACTTCTTGAGAGAAAATCAAAAGAATTAGTGGACTTGCTTTGTAAATGTCACATGAGTTTTTTAACCATCTTTGAATTGGAAACCTTGTAAAACATTAAGTAAAGCTGACTGAGTTTGACCAGTACATGTCTTGAATAGTTAAATACATGTGCTGTTAGATTCAGAGTTGAAAAAAGATTAAAAAAAAAAAAAAACGTTTAATTTTAAGGTATTACAACAAGCAAATGGCACCCATTCGGTGGAATGGCCCAGCTACTATTTAAGGTGTTGCACTAAAATATGTCCAGTTTTACTACACCTAGTGAGCTTTAATCTCATGCTGAACTTTAACCACTGATTTTAACCAGCTACAAAACTCACGCATTTCGCTGTAGAACCAGCACTCCTGCTCGCATTTCCTATAAGCCTTTGAAACGGTGAACTGACACCTGCGAGCGCACCCTTCCACCAAATCCACATTCATCCAGATTAGCTCTCCGCAGCAACAGATGCTGCAGCGCACGCTAAACCAGCCATGCTGAATTCCCATAATTAATCTCCTATTACTCTCCACAGCTCTCCATCATGCCAGTTATCACACTGAAATATCATCCTCAAAGGAGATGATGTAGGCAGGGATGTACGTAAGCTCCTCGGCTGCGGGAATACAAGAATCGGGTAATGCTAATAGCATGGGATTGCTTTAAGACTATTCTGGTGTGTTGCTTTATGTGGAAATAGATGACACTGTATTTGTGTAACAGCTTGTGTAAACAGTGAACCAGGTCAGAGTGAGGGGCACGATAATGATGCACAAACAACCATACATAGACATAGATATATACCACTTAATGCTGTGGGTATATTAATACATATTTTGCCCACGTATCACAAACAGTAATAGCACTAAAAGTGCTAGTTACACATTGTGCTCTACATAGTAGAAGTATGGGGCTTCTTGCATTGGAGATCTCAGTACATCTCTAACATAAATATCCTGAAAGCCAGGAAAGGAAAGGAATAGTGAGCGTCGGGGAAAAGCATTGCATGAATCAGCTCCACTGGCACCCACTCACAATCCTGAAAAGTGAGTGCAATGTCTGGACTTCCTCCTGGTTATCAGCTAGAAATGGAATAAATGGTTTGCGTGACATATTACAGTCTCCGTGAGAAGAAGCACACTTTTACAGCTTGTCCTGCATTAATATGCTTGAAAGGTAACTGCTCTTCCCAGCAGAGGTTTGGCCCTTCCTCTTTCAGCATGTCGACTACCGACTGCTTAATTCAAACGGTGGTAGAAAGAGTCACACACTCGACATGCAGGTGCTTTTTGAACGCATTCAATTTCCCACTTACCCCATAATGTAGTGGCAGTGATCAGTGTGCTGCTCTGTTGGAGTTGGAGTCATGCAATTAGAAACGTAAATATTAATGCAGAAATCTGAATCTAAATGTTGGATTATAAATACTGAAACTAAAAACTGAAACATAGTTTAAAGGTTTGTGGGAGAGCAACATAAAATCTACAACTACGATTTGTCGATACTGTTGCTACTATCCAGCATCGCTGGTTCACATCCAGGGGTGCAACCACATACTTTTTGACGCAGCAGAATATCAGTTATGTAATATAAAAAAAACAGCGTTGGCAACCTCTGTTCTATAATTTATTAGTTATTATCAGGGGCTTTGCTTGGGTATGTAAAAATCTGGGGCTCAGCCCAGTTTATTATATTAGTTTATTAGCTGATCAGTTGGATCCGGTGGAAAACATACAATTTTAGGGCCAAGACCAGAGTTAAGAAACTCACTTAAACTAAGTATAGTACTAAATTCTGGCTATCCACAACATCCAGCATCTAGCTAACTGTTTAGCTAAATTAATTTTCGTTAATTATAGCTCACAGTAATCCTGCGATCCTAAAGTAATAAAAACACAGTATTCATTTGAAAATAAAAATAGTTATTGGCTGATCAGCTACATTCTCAAACCTTGATCTGTGTGTTTTGATTCACAGACGAGTCTTTTTAACCAGAAACATATCATCACAGTTTACATGGTTAGTTCAGTTACCTTTCTTTTAGAAAAATCGCTGTGTATCCAGATATTTTTTAACATCAGCGCTGAAACCCGGTGCAAAAACTCAAAAACCTTCAAAAATCCTCCCCAGCAAGGCGGCGGGGGGCTCACTACCCTTACAGAAGCAAATGACCAAATACAGTACATACAGGGGTTGGACAATGAAACTGAAACACCTGTCATTTTTGTGTGGGAGGTTTCATGGCTAAATTGGAGCAGCCTGGTGGCCAGACTTCATTAATTGCACATTATTGCACCAGTAAGAGCAGAGTGTGAAGGTTTAGTTAGCAGGGTAAGAGCACAGTTTTACTCAAAATATTGCAATGCACACAACATTATGGGTGACATACCAGAGTTCAAAAGAGGACAAATTGTTGGTGCACGTCTTGCTGGTGCACCTGTGACCAAGACAGCAAGTCTTTGATGTATCAAGAGCCACGGTATCCAGGGTAATGTCAGCATACCACCAAGAAGGACCAACCACATCCAACAGGATTAACTGTGGATGCAAGAGGAAGCAAAAAAAAAAACATGAAACCACGGCTGCCCAAATCACGACAGAATTCAATGCGCACCTCAACTCTCCTGTTTCCACCAGAACTGTCTGTTTCAGTTTCATTATCCAACACCTGTATGTCTCTGTCCTAATACGAATGTATGAACCTTATGGATCTGACTGTATTTCTTATAGACTAAAGGTAAAGGTGTCGATTTATAGGAAAATATGTTGCACAACATTCCTGGTACTGAACCTGCGTCTGACTTCTCTCTAAAACAGTGCTTTTGTGTATCCCTCACACACTCACACACTCTATTATGGAGAATTCTAACTGAAAAGCCATACCAGAAACATCCACACACAAATACACACACACTCACATGACTACCCGCATACACACAGGCACATGAACACAAATACACACACACACTGTTCCAAACACACACCCTTTTAGTGAAAGTTTGCATTTCTAAATACAACATCATGCGCAACCCATCAGCAAACAACTGCCACTCAGTCGCTGCGTCTCCCCCAGAAAAGCCCAGAGCCCTTGAATTAAGTCAATCATTTAGTCGTAACAAATTAATTAAAAGAATAATTAAATCATTAACACATTAAATATAGCAATTAGAAATCATGTCTTACATGAGTGAATCTGAGTGGATTTGATGAGGGAGAGAGGAGAACGCAATGGAGTGCACCAGCCCAACGCTGAGTTTACTTTTTAGGCTTTTTTTTTTTTTTTCAGAGACGCCAAGCGAGAACTGGCGACTCCGTAATCACTCACTCGCTCTCTCTTTCTTTCTTTCTTTCTTTCTTTCTTTCTTTCTTTCTTTCTTTCTTTCTTTCTTTCTTTCTTTCTTTCTTTCTTTCTTTCTTTCTTTCTCTCACTCTCGCTCTGCCTCTCTCGTGCACTCCTGCTCACTAAGGGCAACGTTTGGTGGAAGGAATTATCTACAATTATCTCAAACAGTGTGTGTTCTGAATAGCAAGCGACGGAAGATCATCTCCAGTCCTTCTGAAGGCTCCCGAGCTATGAGGCCTCTTCCTTTAATTAATCAGTCAATAGTCTCCATTCCAGTCAGTTCTGCCGTGATGTGTGGATTAGGTGCAATTTCACTGTGGATTTGCACCGAGTAAGTATGACTGGTTGCAGGTGCCATGACCAATGGAGAAGAAGCGGCGATGACTCACGGCGGTTAAATCCCACCTTGTTGTGTCTTTGCGGCTATTCGATTCACTGCATCAGAAAGACTGACTGGTATATTAAACACATTCCCTTTGCTCAGAATCGGGACGCTAATTCTTTGGTGCAGCCGTATGGCCACACAATGCTGTCCTATGGAAACTGAACTGAAGCTAATCCATAAATGGCTCAGTGATTGAGCTCCTCTCTGACTCTAAACACTTCTAATCTGATCTAATTTTGTTGTGTATTCGCTTGGGGCCGGGTACACATTCACCATTGAAGCATTCATTGAAAGATACAAGCACATAGTGTTGACTATATTAATATTCTAAAACTTTATGATGCTGAATTAATGAACGGTACTCTAATATATCATCGCTGTCCAATGAAAAACACCTATCTCCAAAACAGCAACTTTACAGGAGATAGAAAAGACCTTGTAAACTTTGAATGGAAGTCAAGGTAAAAAGAGTTTATTTCAGGTCATTTTGAAGAGTTTCTATTGGTGCGTTCATCAAGAAATTTTGGCACAGTATAATGGCCAATTTGTCTGTTCAAATTATGTAGTAAACTTAAATTCGACAAAAATGGAGATAAGTGTGTTTCATCGGACAGGGATGATATGGACTTTCTATTACCTTAAACCTTTCAGACCCTGCGTCCATTACAATGGACATTGTGTATTTTCTTATTATTTTTTTATTATTTTATTACACATAACACTATTTGAGACTAAGATTGAAACTATATTAAAGAGCCAAAGAAAAAAAATTATAAGCCAATAAAACAATAGCTTATCCCCGCCCACTGCACTAAAAAAAACAGAACTAGAGCCAATTTTACTAATTTTATGTAATTTAGAACACTTTTTTTCCTATTTTTTTTGGTGTTTAGGTGGAGCTTGTGAACAAAAAGGTCAATATCAAATCTAAAATAAAAATTGAAAGCACAGGCTTTCAATTTAAAAGAATAGAATAAAAAAACAGTTACTTATTTTGGTTAGTTGAATGTTAATATTGTTAATATAGATTTTTTTATATAATACTAGACTCTTTGTTTGTGTCCATTCCAGACAGAAAACAGCATTATTATTATTATTATTATTATTATTATTATTATTATTATTATTATTATTATTATTATTATTATTTATTTATTATTATTTTTTAATTAATTATTTATTTATTTATTTTCAGTACTGGCAGATAATTCATGTATGAAAAGGTTAAGGTAATAGAAAGGTAATTAAAGGTAAGCACACCATCAAGAAGTGATAGCCAACTGAGCATAGCATCCCTTGTAATAGAAAAGTGAATAAAGTAAATATTTTAAAAGTATGCTTAACATGGAAAAGTACATACTTTTTAAAAATTAAAACATGTACTAAGTTTCTATTTTGGAATAACTTATGGCAACTCAAGCATATTTCAGTTATACAGTAATACAGTACTTAAAAATATATATCTTCTGCATGTAGGGATTTAGGTCAGCTATAGAGAATCTATAAACACTCACAACCTCAGTGTTATAGGCTCACAATCATAAACTAGCAATTTAGTTTGTAAATCAATGCATTTTAAGCAATGTGCAGCTTTAGAAAAAAAAAAAAAAAAAAAAAAACTAAAGCTAAGAACAAAATGCTATACTTGGTGTGAGAGGTATGAACTGTGGTTTAGGTCAGATTTAGAGTGCCTGAGGGGGGCTGAGTCCAGAGAACTTGTATGTGATTAGATTAGCCACTAGATTAGCCATTAGATGAAGTGCTTTGAGAAGCTGGTCATGAGGCACATCAAAAACCAGCTCCCGTCCTCACTGGACCCTCTGCAGTTTGCGTATCGTCCAAACAGATCAACAGACAATGCCATCTCTACTGCGCTCCACCTGGCTCTCACCCACCTGGACAACAAAGACTGCTATGTTCGAATGCTGTTCATCGACTTCAGTTCAGCATTCAACACCATCATCCCTCAGCATCTGATAGGAAAACTGAGCTTGCTGGGCCTGAACTCCTCCCTCTGCAACTGGGTTTTAGACTTCCTGACTGAGAGACCACAATCAGTCAGGATTGGAAACAACACCTCCAGCACCACCATACTGAGCACCGGCGCCCCCCAGGGCTGTGTGCTCAGCCCACTGCTGTTCACTCTGCTGACTCATGACTGTACTGCAAAGTACAGCTCAAACCACATCATCAAGTTCGCTGATGACACAACTGTAGTTGGCCTCATCAGCAAGAATGACGAGTCAGCATACAGAGAGGAGGTGCAGTGGCTGACGGACTGGTGCAGAACCAACAACCTCTTAACGTGGATAAAACCAAGGAAATGGTTGTTGACTTCAGGAGAGCTCCAGGTGACTCCACCCAGCGCTAGCATTGGTGCTAATGCTAAAGAGGCTCTGTGTGAACTCTATCGGACTATCAGCGATCTGCAAAACAAACACCCAGACGGACTGTTTATTATTGCCGGAGATTTCAACCACGCAAATCTCAAGTCAGTGCTCCCTAAATTCCACCAACATGTGAACTTTGCAACGAGAGGAGCGAGCGCGTTGGATCTTGTTTACACAAACATCCCCAGCGCGTACCGGGCGGAGACCCGCCCCCACCTCGCTTTCTCGGATCACATGTGTGTGTGGCTGACTCCAACATACACACCACTCATCAGACGCTCCAGACCAGTTCAGAAGCAGGTGAAAACCTGGCCGGCAGGCTCCATCTCTGCCCTTCAGGACTGTTTTGAGTGCACTGCATGGGACATGTTTAGGGAGGCTGCTACTGAAGGCGATTCTGTTGATTTGGAGGAGTATGCAGCATCAGTCACTGGCTACATCAGCAAGTGTATTGATGATGTCACTGTCTCCAAGACCATCACCACACGCCCAAACCAGAAGCCTTGGATGACTGCTGAGGTACGTGCGCTGCTGAGGACCCGCGACTCCGCCTTCAGAGTGGGTGACAAGGTGGCCCTGAGGAAAGCGAGAGCCGACCTGTCAAGAGCTATCAGAGTGGCAAAGCGCGCACACGCCCAGAGAATCCACAGCCACGTCAAGGACACGGGTGATGCGCGGCGCATGTGGCAGGGCATCCAGGCAATCACCAACTACAGGACAATGCCACCGCCCTGTGAACGTGATGCCTCCCTCCCTGATGCCCTAAACAACTTTTATGCACGGTTTGAGGCACAAAACAACACGATGGCGAGAAAGACCATGCCCAAGCTGGACGAGCAGGTGTTGTGCCTAACTGCAGTGGATGTGAGGAACACTCTGCGCAGAGTCAACCCACAAAAAGCTGCAGGACCAGACAACATCCCCGGCAGAGTGCTCAGGGAGTGCGCAGACCAGCTGACAGATGTTCTCACGGACATCTTCAACATCTCCCTGTGCAGCGCCACTGTCCCAACGTGCCTCAAGTCCACCACCATCGTCCCCGTGCCGAAGAAGTCCACAGTGTCCTGCCTCAATGACTACCGTCCCGTTGCACTTACACCCATCATCATGAAGTGCTTTGAGAGGCTAGTCATGAGGAACATCAAGACACAACTGCCCTCTTCACTGGACCCCCTGCAGTTTGCGTATCGTCCCAATCGCTCCACGGACGATGCCACCACCACCCTTCATCTCTCCCTCACCCACCTGGAGAAGAAGGACACTTACGTCAGAATGCTGTTTATAGACTTCAGTTCAGCATTCAACACCATCATCCCACAGAACCTCACCAGGAAGCTAAGCTCGCTCGGCCTCAACACCCCCCTCTGCAACTGGATCCTGGACTTTCTGACGGGGAGACCCCAGTCAGTCCGGTTCGGGGGCAGCACCTCCAGCACCATCACACTGAACACGGGGGCCCCCCAGGGCAGTGTCCTGAGTCCTCTGCTGTTCACCCTGCTGACTCATGACTGTGCTGCAAAACACAGTTCTAACAGCTTTATCAAGTTCGCCGATGATACAACCGTGCTGGGTCTCATCACCAAAGGCGACGAGTCAGCATACAGAGAGGAGGTGCAGCGGCTGACAGACTGGTGTACAGTCAACAACCTTCACCTGAATGTGGACAAGACAAAGGAAATGGTTGTTGACTTCAGGAGAGCACAACACACCCACTCTCCACTCAACATCGACGGGTCCTCTGTGGAGATTGTTAAGAGCACCAAGTTCCTTGGTGTCCACTTAGCAGATAACCTCACCTGGACCCTGAACACCAGCTCTACAGCCAAGAAAGCCCAGCAGCGTCTCTACTTCCTCCGGAAGCTGAGAAAGGCCCGTCTCCCTCCACCCATCCTCACACTCTTCTATAGAGGGACCATTGAGAGCATCTTGAGCAGCTGCATCACTGCCTGGTTTGGGACCTGCACCGTCTCTGACCGCAAGACCCTCCAGCGTATTGTGAGTACAGCTGAGAGGATCATCGGCGTCTCTCTCCCCTCCATCACGGACATTTACACCACCCGCAGCATCCGCAAAGCAACCAGCATTGTGAATGACCCCACTCATCCCTCACACGAACTATTCACCCTCCTGCCTTCGGGAAGAAGGTACCGCAGCATCCGGTCCAGCATGACCAGATTCTGCAACAGCTTCTACCCCCAAGCCATCAGACTCCTTAACTGCAGAGACTGAACTGATGTTTTTTCTGTACATGCACACACACTCTTACCCCACTTACCCCAGAAAATGGAAAGCACTAAAAACCCTACTACCTCACTGGACTCTATTGCACACTGTGTAATAGAGTAATTACTACCTCACCTGGTCTTTTTTGCACACTGCAAAATTTGCACACTGTCTTGTTATTTATTATTCTTTGTCTGTATTGTGTTGTATTGTCTGTCTGCACTTTTGTACTGTTGCACTATTGTTCTGTCTACACTGTGCACCATGGTCCTTGGAGGAACGTTGTTTCGTTTCACTGTGTACTCTGTATATAGCTGAAATGACAATAAAAACCACTTTGACTTTGACTTTGACTTTGAGGTGTCCACCACCCGCTGAACATCAACGGCTCTGCTGTGGAAATTGTGGATAACACCAAGTTCCTCGGTGTTCACATTGCAGAGAACCTCACCTGGTCCCTCAACACCAGCTCCATAACCAAGAAAGCCCAGCAGCGCCTCTACTTCCTGCGGAGACTGAGGAAAGCACATCTCCCACCCCCCATCCTCACCATGTTCTACAGAGGCACTGTAGAAAGCATCCTGAGCACCTGCATTACCGTCTGGTTTGGGAATTGCAACACCTCAGACCGCAAGACCCTACAGCGGATATTGCGGACAGCTGAGAAAATCATCAGAGTCTCTCTTCCCTCCATCACTGAGATCTACACCACACGCTGCATCCGCAAAGCCACCAGCATTGTGGACGACCCCACCCATCCCTCACACGGACTCTTCGCTCTGATGCCGTCCGGCAGAAGATACAGGAGCATCCGAGCCTCCACTACTAGACTCTGCAACAGCTTCATCCACCAGGCAGTCAGACTTCTCAACGCACAGAGACAGAACTGAACCCCCACCCACCACTCACCCAACACACTTGCACAAAACTAAACTGTACACCCCCCCCCCTTTACACAAAACTAAACTGTACACCCGCCCCCCTTTACACAAAACTAAACTGTACACCCCCCCCCCCCCCCTTTACAGTACACCCCCCCCCGGGACAATAAACTGGATTACATCCGCTTACTTCAGTCAACTCAGAAGACCGTGAGAGACTGTTGTGTTTATGTTTTCACCGAAACCTGGCTCAACAACAGCGTCCCGGACCACGCCGTTCAGCTGGAGCGGCTAACATGCTATCGGGCGGACCGCGCCCTAGCTGACGGAGGTAAGAGCCGCGGCGGCGGGCTCTGTGTTTACATCAGCGATGCTTGGTGTCGGAACGTAGTTGTGGTCTGTAAACACTGCTCACCGGTAGTGGAACTGATGATTATCAAATGCCGTCCGTTCTATCTACCGAGAGATTTCTCCGCCGTGCTGATCGCTGCTGTTTACATCCCTCCGACCTCCAACAACAGCGTGAGGAGTGAAGCACTGAATTAACTGTACCAGTACATCAGTGAACAGCAGACAGCGCACCCAGATGCTTTTCTCATTCTGGCTGGAGATTTCAACCATGCAGACCCAAAGAGTGTGTTTTCTGGACTTTTTAAACACATAGACTTTCCAACCAGGGGAAACAACATATTGGACCAGGTCTTTACTACACACAGAGGAGCCTACCGAGCCTCCCCCCTCCCCCACCTGGGAGCCTCTGATCACCTCACCATTATGCTAATGCCAGCTTACAGACCACTGGTTAAAGTCACCAAACCAGTTCTTAAGCAGGTACGAGTATGGCCAGAGGGTTCCTCAGAGGCACTTCAGGACTGTTTCAGCACAACAGACTGGAATATGTTCAGAGAGGCTGCCACCCACAACAACTCCACAGACATTCAGGAGTACACAGAAACTGTCTCTGCCTACATCACCAAGTGCACTGATGATGTAACCAACCTCAAGACAGTCACTGTTCGAGCGAATCAGAAACCATGGCTGACAGGAGAGGTCCACAAGCTCCTGAAGGCTAGAAATGCAGCCTTCAGAACAGGTGACCAGGCAGGCCTGAGGTCAGCCAGGGCCAACCTGTCCCGCGGGATCAGGAAAGCTAAGAGGCTGTACTCAAAGAAGATTTCCCAACACTTCAGTGACAGCAGAGACACACAGAACCTGTGGCAGGGTATCCAGTCTATCACAGGCTATAAACCACATCCACAGACCTGTGACAGTGACACATCTCTGCTGAACAACCTGAATGGGTTCTTCGCAAGGTTCGAGCCACTCAACAACACACCCGCCCAGAAATCCATCCTTCCTCCTGGTGACCAGGTGCTGACGCTGTCCCCAGACAGTGTGAGGAGAGCATTCAGCAGGATCAATGCTCGGAAAGCTCCTGGGCCTGACAACATTCCTGGCCGTGTGCTGAGAGACTGTGCCTGGGAACTCGCAGAGGTTTATACTGACATTTATAACACCTCTCTGAGTCAGGCGGTGGTTCCCACATGCTTCAAAGCCACCACCATCATCCCTGTCCCAAAGAAGGCATCGCCATCCTGTTTCAATGACTATCGTCCAGTTGCACTCACCCCCATCCTCATGAAGTGCTTCGAACGACTAGTCATGCATCACATCAAGTCTCCCCCCTCCCTACCTCCCTGGACCCCTACCAGTTTGCTTAATCACTGCTGTGATTATATATGTTCTATATGTTACAGTATGTCACACATCTCTGCACCTTATCCCAACTATACACTTTATTATACCGTATCGGTACTGCACTGTCCTGTCTTTAAATTGTCTCGTCTTTTGTATTTATTGTATTTATTGTTATTTAGTGTTATAATTTTATAATTTTATGTTGCACTGTCGTCACTCCTGCACTTTATGTTGTCTATTGCTTGTGGTTCTATGTTGCACCATGGTGAAATTTCATTACACTGTGTACCTGTACTCAGATGTAATGACAATAAAAGCCTCTTGACTTGACTTGACTTGAAGTACCCCCCCCCCCACCCCCCCCCAAAGGCAGCATTTAGGTGGCTCTTATATAGGGGGCTGTTGACTTGCTGTTTCTAAGGTTGTTAATTTTAATGAACTTATCCTGTGTAACAGAGGTAACTATTCTTCTTCCTTTCCTGGAGCAGTCCTGATGGGAGCCAGTTTCATCATAACATCTTTGATGGTCTATGCGACTGCACTTGAGGATACTTTCAAAATTCTGGATTTTTTTTTTTCTTGACTTAGTTGAGTAGTTTTTGCCATAATATAAATAAGAACATTACTCAAATACACCTATTTACTGTATACCAACTCTACCTCTTTACACCTTTACAATTAATGCTCTCAAACACATTAAGAGGACAAGAAATTCAAGTAATTAACTTTTCAGAAGTTCAGCACAGCTGTTAACTGAAAGCTCACATTCCAGGTGACTCTACCTCATAAAGCTGACTGAAAAGAAAATCCAGCCAAGATGTGCAAAGCTGTTATATAAGCAAGAGGTGCTACTTTGAAGAATCTAAAATATAATATTCTACTTTATTTAACACTTATTTGTTTACTAAATAATTCCATATGTTTTTCTTCATAGTTTGGATGACTTTAGTATTAATCTAAAATGCAGAAACAAAATTAATTATCCAAAAACACTACATTTAAGAGCTCTAGAGTGGCCCAACTGTCTAACTGCTTGCTTTTTGAAAGACAGTCAACACCCTCCATTGTCTGACTCAAAACATCTTTACAGACATTTAAACTGTAGCATTTATACATTTGTACTTATCAATATTTTTTGCATCAGCTCAGCTAAAAAAATAAACATTTGATTAAACTGTGCATAAAAACACTGCACCATTAGTTAATATATATTTTTTTATATATGGACAGTCTATACAGTCAGTGGATTATGTATTACAATATGTATAATTTTTTTAGAAGTATAAAGCAGAAAAAATGGTCCAAACTAATTGGGATGATATATATTGTCGTATAACATATATCAGAACTTTCTCTCTTCTTAATCTATAAAGGTCACCATTTCAGAGATAAATGGATTTGTTACAGCAGACACAATCTATTACATAACTATATATATATATATAAAAAAACTCCATAACTATAAATGACCCATAAATATGTCCAGCATGAGGCATTACAAATATGCTGTGCGTGATACAGTGGAGAGATGAGCCGCTACACATCTTCATTTCTGTTTGGCTGTGTCTGCCTGGGCTCACTGTGTTCTAAAGCCTGACAGTTTTATGCATAACTCATAGAGAAGCAAGCGGCAGAGGACAGTCTGTGTACAAGATGCAGCAGATGATAGTGGAGGAAGACATTAAAGGGGCACGAAACAATCACTTTGGATGCCAAAGTCCATCCCCCCCACACACACACACACACATGCACAGGCGTACACACACACACATACACACACGGACACACAGCCCTCGTGTGTTCAGTAGGTGAGTCAGGCAGGTCTGGTGGCTTGTCACTTCTCCATGTAAGTGGACTGCCAATGAGCTGCCTCGTTTGAGGGGCTTCTAAATAATGGAGGGTGCCAAGAGGCAGTCGCGCGTTGACTATGGAATGGGCCCCAGGAGAGAGAGAAGGGAGGGCGTGCGTGTGTGTGTGTGTGTGTGTGTGTGTGCGCGTGTACGTGTGTATGTGTGTGTGATCTGAACGACCGTCCTCAGGCAGGGGCACATGGCTCACTGGTTTTGGCCGCACACACACAGGAAGAATTGACCATCTAATTGTCTGTTTATCATTTCTGGAGGATCAGCAGAGGCCAAGGCCTCCTGTTGCCCTCTGCTTGCTTGTCTCTATCTTGTCTCTCTATCCCTGTCCTGCTTCTTCCCTCTGTCTTTTTATTTCTGATTTCCAAAAAAAAAAAAGCTGTAGTGTCCTCAACTTTGCTCCCGACCCCTTGAACCGTAGGTTAATCGTTTAGTTATTAATAAACTCTGTATGCAGAAGGAATTGTGTGTGTGTTTTTTTTTGGTAACAGTTTTATTTAAGGTATTTTTACACCTGTGGTTGGTTTCCCCTGGTCTGAATTAGTTGATGAGTTTGTTTAATTGGAGAATTTTTTTCTCATCTTATTCATGGCTCTGTACAGCTTTCGAAAAAATTTGTTTCTGTGATTTGGCTATTTATATGTATATGTTTGAGTAAAATGAACATTGTTGTTTTATTCTATAAACTACAGACAATATTTCTCCCAAAAATTCACATAAAAATATTGTAATTTAGAGCATTTATTTGCAGAAAATTTGAAATGTCTGAAATAACAACAAAAAAGATGCAGAGCTTTTAGATCTTAAATAATGCAAAGACATTTTTTTTTTCATGCATCTTGGCATCATGTTCTCCTCCACCAGTCTTACACACTGCTTTTGGATAACACTATGCCTTTACTCCTGGTGCACAAATTCAAGCAGTTCAGCTTGGTTTGATGGCTTGTGATCATCCATCTTCCTTTTGATTATATTCCAGAGGATTTCAATTTGGTAAAATCAAAGAAACTCATCATTTTTAAGTGGTCTCTTGTTTTTTTTACAGAGCTGTATATACCAGAACTTCGACTTCGCTTCCCTGCGAGATATTGTCATGTTGTATCATTACTAAGCATTTTTCCTGTGTTTTGTTTTTCTGGAGTTTTGACTCTTTGCCTGGTTTTCGACTCTGATTTTTACCTCGTGATTTTGATATCAAGCATTCTCTGCTTTTACGTCCCACTACCTGTGTGTACCGAGAGTTACACAAGCCAACACTAACATGTGGTAAACACCCAGCATAAACATGGGGCATGTCCATAAAAACTTTCAAAAGATTTGCATAAAAGTGACAGAGCCCTTAAACGGCTCATTCTGAAAGGGAGCTGATGAGATCTCCTCCTCTAATTATGAACATGTTTTGTGTAGCCCATAGACCTATTCTAACTTGTGTTTAACGAGGAATATTATGAACCCCCTTTAATTCTTTTCTTTTTAATGTGTTTTCAATGTGTAGGCATGCTCACTCTATCACAGAAACTATCACAATGCAAAATCCAAAAATAAATGCTGCATTATGAATTTTTTACATAGTGATAGTAAACACAGTAGCACACGGAGAGTGCATGGTCACATGACTGTCCATTTTACTATGGTGCAATCATGCAATACTCTGACCCATCTACTCAGTCAGCGTTCAGTAAGATAGGTAAAGATACACTGCTTGACCTTATATAACATGCTCCTCTGTGTGTATACCAGTATGTGTTTAATTATATAGTAGCTGGAGTGGATGCGTCCACGGGATGTGTGCAGTATAGATCTATGTGTATCGGTGTGTGTGTATATGTGTGTGTGTGTGTGCGTTAGGGTTTGTGCTGTAGCTACACGTGACCTATGGCTGCAGAACAGTCCAGCCTATCCAAACAGCAGGCCCTGAGCAAATCCTCGCTCTCAGTAATGGTCAACTCTCCATCTGCTAATCCCTAAAGCATTCCGTCTGCACACTCTATCCCCTGCTCCAGATTGGTGCCCTTTGAAGCTGAATTGCTGTGTTAAGCAGTTGAGGAAACCTGAGGTGCTTGAAGGAGGTCCAAACACCAAGCAACCTCGTGGTGACCACCTCAAAAATGGCTATGCGTCTATTTTTTTTTTTCAAAGGCTTCTAAAATCACAGCTCTGTCGTGTGCCGGAAGCAGGTACAAAAGGTGGAATTCATGTTGCTTCAAGTGTTGACCTTAAATTACGACACGATGCTTAGTAATCTGGCAGCAGCTGACGGTCTGCTGCATTCTTATTTTCCTTATATCGCAGAGCAGCATTAACCAGATACGGATCAAGCGCCATAAACAAAATCCCACCCCAGCGATCTTGACAACTGCTGCTCTTTGAAAGTTTCTTATCGTGCCGTTTGCTGACAGATCAGGATTTCTGAATTTAAATTGGCTTAAATGTGTAAGATTTGCTTATGTGCACATTTCTACCGCAACAAAATACAGTCAGTGATTTAAAACTAATATAACATGACTAAAGAGTTTGGACTCTATGTGCTCTATGTGCTATTATAAGCTGCTATTTATAGTAGAAATTGCCTTTCTGTACCAATATAACATATGCATTTTTTTAGTTTTATGAAAAAACTATACTTGCCACACTTTGCCACAATTGGTTTGTGGTTTTTACATTTTATAGATGCTTTAACTAATTTTTTTCTTAACATCTATTAAATTCACTAACTAAGCCTTACCCTGGTCCTAATCTTAAAACTGTTGAAAATTCACTAAGATTTACATTTAGAGAGACACAATCTGTGCAAGGTGCACCGCAATACTCATTACTATCTTACGCCTTGAGCCTGCGTCATTTAAATAGCAACAATGCTTGTGAATGTTTCTATGCTGATGGGTGTGGTGGTCTGGAAGTACTATGTGTTCAGGTACATTTCTATCATATTGCTACAGTATCTTGAAAACGGAAAACACAGGTAAACCACTGACTGATTAAAACGCAGACAACAGTTAACAGCCTGACGTTCATTGCAATCTTGGCAATGCAACAATAATCAACAATAAACAGAATACTAAATAATATAACATTGTTGTTACCATCAATTATCTGCTTTTGTACCTCCAAGAATAAGCAGGTCGATTTCCACTTCCTGAAAAGTGCAGAAGTGCCGTGCCATTGAAATAGCAAGTCAGAGCACACCTGCCTCTTAAGGTATGGCAAGTGACACATCGATTGGTTTCAATCATTTCATGTTACGCCCAAAACACACCCATGATTAATTAAGAGATGCCTTTTGCGTGTTTCGAGCCATGCAAGTTGTACTTTTCCCATCATTATGATAGCAAAGACACACTGACACACCCTTACTCAAGCTGTACAGTGTGTGGTTGATGGCTCACCTATAGATCATTAAAATAAGTCTACTCTACTAATAAAAGGAAAGCATAAAATAAATCGGAAGTCCTGTGGCTTTCTTTAAAAAAAATATGCAGATGTTAAAGTCACATTTACACTGGCCTGTTCTTTTTTACAGTAGTAAAGCAGTCATTAAACTGGGCAAAGAAATAAATACATTTTTTGTCAAAAGAAACTGTAATCGGCTCAACTGCCACTGCCTAGTAGAGACACAGCATCATTGAGTATTTCTGCAGCCGAAGAATACAAAATAACATTTTATTGTTCCATTCCATATTTAATGTTACTGCACTTATGTTAGCTGACCGGCTAGTAATTAAGTAATTAGATCCCATCAGACTTACCAGAAAAAAACTGTAAAAACTGTATAGTGTGTGTGTGTGTGTGTGTGTGTGTGTGTGTGTTAAGGCACCCAACAGCACAACACCACATGATCAATAATAGTATGATTAACTAGCCAGCTGCCTGAGAGCATTACCATAACTCAGATAAATACAGACAGACTGCTCCAGCCATGGCTGTCCATCACTGTATTCCTAAGTATAACCTCGCCTTCTTACATTATAGCAGAATAATGTTTAAAAAAATGATTTCTGGGGAAAAGTAATAAAATTTGCCAATATTAGTACATGTAAAACTAATTGTTGGAATTAGACACTTGAGATGGAAAGCCAGTTTAGTGGAGAAAAATAAGATTGAATATTTGCAGAAACTTTTATTGAAACATAAAGGACACATTGTGCCACCCATGCGCGTGTGCACTGTCTTCTTGATTAAAGCAGAGATAATCAGCATTAATTTACTATGAAATATGTGCCAATTGTCAAGGTTAACTCAGTCATGGTAACATACATAGTGACATAGCTCATGGTCCCAAGAATGGGTGCTTTTCCTGGAGGGGTGCTGAATTCGGCACAACACTGCCATGCTTGTTTACAGGAATGTCGCGTCACTGACATAAAATGAGAGTAATGTATCAGATGTTAAGTGTGGAAAGGGATTAGTATGTTTGCCCATTTTGTACATTATTTGTTTTAATGCAATATAAAAATGAAATGAATCTCAGATTAGTGCAGGTTAGTGCAGATCTGGTCACAGACGTAAAAATAAACTAAGCTGTTAGCAATTGTGTAACATTTCATCAGGTATAAAAACAAAAAGTAGATCTTGTTTGGATCTAATTCTTGCCAGTCCAGATGTGTTTTTTGTTTTTATTAAGAATATTCTTTATCTTTCATGTTCTCAGCCTGTTCTGTGTTCTGTTCTTTCCTGCTCTATCTTCTAAATTCTGTGAATTTGTTTAATAAAATAACCACATGAAATTACAGTTACATATACATATTGAATATACAATACATATAAAAAAAATATACTCAACAATTAAAAGTAGTGTATGTTCTCATATTGAATGACATTTCTCTGTTTAATGAGAAACTTGCTTGAGACTGAGCACATTTAAAAAGGGCTAGCTACGGTCATGAGCTTTTATGCTAGAGCATACAAATAAATAATAAATGTTTTTATATCATCACAGGAAAGACTAAATATCATTATATTGCACATCCCTGTTAGAGTGCTTACCTATACCTATATACCTATACCTCAGCTTGCATTTAGCTCTATACATGACTATGAATATAAATAAATTGACATGCACATCATCATATTAATCAATTATCTGTTGTACTCTAACAGGAAATGACTGAAAATACAAATTCCTTCCTTTTTTTTTTTTTTGCCAAGACCTGGTGGCAATGTACCCTAGTAAGCTTGAACACGTCAATCAATCCTCTACACACCAGCTGTATAGAGCAGACACAATCAAAAGGCTATTTTTTGAGTGCACTGCACAAAGGCATGTGAGTGATCTCTCCTATTGATCCAAAGAGTCTACATATTTTTAGAGAATTGATTTTATGCTGGAGTGTATTCCAGGAAGCACTAAAACAGGAGCGTGTGTGTGCATGTGCGTGTTTGCTCAAGCGAAAGAAAGCTCCGCTCAGATGTTCTAGACGTTCTAGGATCCACAAACACAGCAGGAGCCGATGAGCCTTCTTCACCTGCAGTCATATGCTAAACACTCACATGACAAAAGCATATGTTTCCATTACTGATGTGTTTCTGTGTTTTTAAACTCAATATACTCAATAATTTTGTACTAATTTCACGATACTGATTTCTCAGTGTGGCAATAAATTGAGCATACAGTGCACGGTGGAAATGTTCAATAGATGTTAACAGAATCTTAAACTATTCTCTTTAACTATTGCAAGCACACTATGTAAGATCTACTGATATAGACAAATTACAAACCATTATACTGGATCAGAAGTAACCGTTGACTGTATTTTTATTATGTTGACTATATTTTTATTTTTTTTTTGTACTTCTATTGTTGTTCTATTGTCTAGTGCTTGTGTCACGTTCACCTCCTGTTCCGTGTCTTTCCTGTTCTATCTCTAAGACAGGTGAGAGCACTGAAGACAGGGGTGGAAAAAAAGAAGAGCACAGAGCCACGGGCAAAAAAAAAGGACATGGCTAGGAAAACAAACAGGCATGGGAAAAGATAGAAACACACGGATGGACCAGAAAAAGACACGGAACAGGACAAGAACGTGATGTGCTCATGTATCAATATATATCAATATATATATCAATATATATATACAGTATACCTTAAATGCTTTGTTTGCATTGTAGATTCATTTAAAGTCATCCAAACTATGAAGAAAAACACATGCAGAATTATTTAGTGTTAAACAAACCAGAATATGATTTTTCTCTTTAGATTCTTTAAAGTAGGCACCTCTTGCTTTGACAGACAGATTTGCACGTCTTGGCTGGATTGTTTCAGTCAGCTTTATGAGGCAGAGTCACCTGGAATGTGAGCTTTCAGTTAACAGCTGTGTTGAACTTGTCAAGAACTAATTAACTGAATTTCTTGTCTCTTAATGTGTTTGAGAGCATCGGTTGTGAAGTTGTAAAGAGACTGAGTTGGTATCAGTGTTGGGAAGGTTACTTTTAAAATGTAATCCCTTACAGATTACTGATTACATCACTCAAAATGTAATTTGTAACATAATCAGTTACATTACTTCAAGTGAGTAACGTAATCTGATTACTTTGGATTACTTACAATATTGTCGTTTTTTTTAAGCCTGAATGAATGTAGCAACCACATCTTGCATATTATTGTTTTATTTTTCCTTCCAGTTAATAGATGGACAAATAAAACAGCCTTTTCAATCACCCTATAAAAATACTTATGAAACCATTTAATCGAACAATTTTATAAAACACTTCTATAAATTGATGATAAAATCATTAAAAAACAAACAATGTAACAACAACTGTAAGCTAACTATTTGCAGGTTTGCCACTTTCTGCAGGTGGATTTTTTGCCAGGATTATCTAGGGGTGTAAATCACAAGATTCATTACGATACGATACAATACGATTATTTTAGTCAGCGATACGATAATGTACGATACCTCAAATTATGTCTTTATACGATACAAATCGGTCCAATAGGATTTAATGCGATTACAATCTGTTCCTTTTCTAAGAACTCACAAATGCAAACAAAATATAATTTGAATGTTTTATTATTAAATGTCAAATGCAGTGTAATCATAAACAGTAAAAATAATTCACTTCAACACTTTAATTTCCATTATTTAAGTTCCATTTGAGAACATCAAATGCAGAAGAAAATGTAAAAAAAAAAAAGAAAAAAAAAGCGCCTGTTATATTTAGAGTTTACAATGTGTGTATGGATGTTGGTGATGAATAGTCAATCATTCTCTACATTTCCTGATTCAGTAGGGTCTTGACAAACAAATTACAAAATTTGTAATTTATATCACAATGCATTGACGAGTTACACTGCATTATATTAGGTGTCCACCAGGCGTCTCCAAAGTGTTCAAAACCTCTCCAGTATATCTGTCTCTATACAGCCAGAGTTTGTAATATTTTTGTTTGTTTGTGATAAAATAAATGAATGTAAGTCTATTTCAGAGTAATATTAATACTTTTTGATGAAATGACAAACAAAATCACACGTATGCGCGCTGTGGGCGCACTTATGTTTAGCAGAGGGAATTTGGTGACAGCGGTTAGGCATGCCCCTCCCCCAGCCATTAGGAGACCAATCACGGCAAATTACGTACCAATGTTTTCGTCTAAGGGTGGACTATTGGTTGAAATAGGTGTCAATCACTTTTGTGACGCTGGAGAAAGGCTATGACCTGATTTGATTGGATTGATCCAGCGCTCACGTTATTGGTTCAAAAGACGATCACTCAAGAAAAATAGTGGTTTGTGGACCAATAAAAAACACAGAATCTAGAAGAGGACATCCTTAGCTTTGTATTCACATTTATTACATATTACATTGTGTGGTCGCTAGGAGCTTGAGAATATTACGTTTCAGCTGCGCTGAAAATAAACGCATGTTTGTGAGGAGAAGTGAGCAGGCGAATAAAGGACTTTATGGATATTTTATCTGCGATTCAGTGCTGTATTGTGGATGCTGTGATAGTAAGTGAATTTTCTATAATGTAATATGATGTTATTTTATATACTTATGATATTTTATAAGGCTATTTTGTTGGGGAGGCGTGTTCCCCATGTAAACAATGTGAAAAAAACAGGCTGTTTTCAGTTGGTGATTTCTGGCGACTGGTTTCATGTAGATGGTTGTAAATTTGCATGCAGGTAGTTAAATTAGTACTAAAGAATATGAGTCGGTTATTTGGTCGGTGTGTTTAGAATATTTGACGCTTATAAGCACTCTACTTTACATAGTCAGAACGGGCCCACCGACGGGCTAGGGGGCGCTTCTGCAGTGAAAACATTCTGAGCACGAGGTTGTGAATCATAGAATATTTTGATGTCGTGATTTATGTGAATGTGATTGCGTTTTGTCAGTGTTGGATTGGAAGACCAAAAATAGAAAAGTACCGTAATGTAATCCATTTATTTTAGCAGAGTAACTGTAATCTGATTACCATTTACTGAAGCAGTAACTGTAACGGATTACAGTTACTCATAATTTGTAATCTGATTACGTAACGCCGTTACATGTAATCCGTTACTTCCCAACACTGGTTGGTATACAGCGAATAGTCCTATTTGAGTAATGTTCTAATCTGTATTATGGCAAGAACTACTCAATAAATAAAGAAAAAAAAAAACATTTCAAGAACTCTGAAAGCAGTGTTGTGCCAGTTCACAGCTTTTCTGAACATGTTCAAGTTCAGTTCATACATGCTCAAAGTGAACAGTTCACGTTCCAATTTCACAATTTTAATTCTGAACTAGTTCAAAAGTTCAGTTCATTTTACTTTTTTCGTGAGATATTCAAATAAATACTTTTTTTTCACACTACAAGCTAGAAATCACTAGACGTTCTTTGAAACTGCTCATTGTAGACATTTGCTCATGACACTGCAATTGTGGGTTTCTTACCAGGTGATGAAAATGTTCATAAGGAGAATTGATGTCTGTCTCCGTGCATCACTTCCACTAGCAATTTTTTTAATTGCAGCGCTTTCTCTCACTCCCGTCATTGGTCTCTCTCTCTCTCTGTATCTCTCTCTCTGTATCTCTCTCTTGCGCGCTCTACGCTCTCCGCGTCGTTGCTCCTCGCTCTCTCTCTCTCTCTCTCTCGCCCTCGCCCTCACCCTTGCGCTCTGTGCTCTCCGCGTCGTTGCCAGTATGTTATTAAATAGCCACCGTTCATTTACAGGAATGTCTGCCGTTCATGACACATACTGTGAACTAATTCACGTTCAAGTTTTTTTCTTAAAAAATGTGTTGCTTTCAGTTCAACGTTCACGAAAAAATTAGCATGTTCAGTGAACGCGTTCTTTTGAACTCGTTCACGCACAACACTGTCTGAAAGTATCCTTAAGTGCAGTAACAAAGACCATCAAAAACATTATGATGAAACTGGCTCTCATCAGGTCCTCCCCAAGAAAGGAAGACCTCTCTACAGTAACAAATTGATCTTATGTCAGTTCTAAGTGCAACTGATCTGAGGCTAGTTCTAAGTCTTTCTTCAAATGGTTAATACCAGATTTTGGGTTAAAGAGAGAAGCAGATCTCAGAATCGCAATTGTATCTGATTGAACAAATTCTGAGCTGAATTCCCAGTTTTATTAAACGGTGCAAAAGGATACTTTAGGAAATTGATTTCTGTAGCTTAGTTAATCTGTGGGTGCCTTTTAAGGAAACTATGATGAATTAGTTTTAACATTTAAGTTTTCATTTATTGTGTAGATATTCTTTAAAGCACCATTCTGCAAGAATGCCTTTTCTCCTAGTTAAAAAAGTAAAAAAAAAAAAGAAAAGTGTAATTCATGGTTTAGGAGTCAACACTAAAGGACACACATTTCTGGACAAGCTGAGGGATACATAAACATCATGCGAAATTAAATAAACCTGTGGACTAAGGATTTTACATGAATATAATTTGGGTTACCCAACATTGCGCAATTCCCACTATGTTGTTCTGTCCGCTTTAACAAAGTTAAATAGTGCAGTTATCAGTGTTCTGGACAGTCTTTACAAGACAATAGAGCATTACGCTGCAATTATTTCTAGATAAATATATCACCTTTACGTGAAAAAGTGGTCCTTTTTAGACTTTTGAGCCCTCAGGGACCCCCAAAATAGTTAAAGAAGCAGATCTCAGAATCGCAACTTTATCTGATTGAACAAATTCTCAGCTGAATTACAACAGAAACCACAAATACAGCCTCTATCCAGCTGGCTCAAAGAACGGCTTCCGGCTCCTCATCCTCAGTTTTATTAAACGGTGCAAAAGGATGCTTTAGGAAATTGATTTCTGTAGCTTAGTTAATCTGTGGGTGCCTTTTAATGAAACTATGGGGAATTAGCATTAGCCGACATTAAAATGCATAAATAATGGATTAACATCCTGAATTCATCATGAGCTAATGGTAAAGCCGATGCACAGGCCGCGCAGAAAAGAGCACACCTAAAGTGTTCAGCCCCTGTGCTAATCTTTCTCCAAATCACTGGTGCTGATACAGCTGATAACACTTTGTTGATATGCATCTGCTCAGATATTAACGCCGTCAGCTGGCAGTGGGCTGAAAATTAATTTTTCTGAAGCCTGTCTGTGTGCGGTGGCCAGAATGACAGAATGACTTTGAAGAACAATTTGTTTTGCACATTAGCAGTGATACAACAAGATGATAAGCTTTTAATCAAAATTAAATCCTCTCTTCACAGGCTGATAGGCTCTTATTTTCCATATAGCACCAATGACAATTTGGGCGAAACCGTACGAGGGTGTTTAAATCACTCTCGAAAAATCATTTTCAGTGTTCAATTGCTTCACTGACAAGCTAATCATCTTAAAAGAATGCTCTCACATGAAAAATGAAACGTTCCAAATAAAGCAGAAGAGCCGAGCATTAGGCTGGATCAGAATAAAGGTTAATTGAAGAGGCACGATGAGACGCATGGAATATTATGCATTGCATTACGTGTGAACTGAGATGTATGCTCATCCATACTTCAGGACAAATGTGCCAAAAAAAGGATTCCTGGGTTCTTTGAGTTTAACCATAGACTGTGTATAGCTGGACAGAGCATCGTCTCTCAAAAGTGAAGCCACCACAGGTCGGGCGCCCCCTGCTGTTCGGCTGCAGAAAGCTGTGTAACTCCACTCATCCCCATAGGTTTCAATGTCAAAACAGACAACTTTCAATCACGTTTTTTTCTAATATACTCTAATTCTACCTCCATTATTTAAATGCAGCAGCTAGTGTAACCTCAGCTTATATTGTCAAATTTTTATATCCCCACAGAAATCGTTTTTTTAAAACGTTATTCAGCTCTATTCAAAAAAGGTGTGGTTATTGTAAAAGGGCTGGTTATGGGCGGGACCAATAACAGACCGTCAGCTCCGCTCCGCCCCGCTCTGCAGCCTGTCACTGCGAGACAGACCTCAGGGGTGGGTTTATTTAAATGAGTAGGCTGCTCTCCACAGTCTTTCTCCCTCCTCTGGTCTCTACTGTGCAGAATCGGGTGTCAGGATCGCCAACATGGCGGAAGATTTTGGCTTCATTTTCATTGAATGAATGGGAACAGCGACACGGTGTCCATCTTTTTTACAGTCTCTGAGTTTAACCCTTAGAACCCTACGGACGGATTTTCCGTCCAAAATCGCACCTTATGTTCTCAGCTTAATTACTCAGGAATCCCTTCACACATCTTTCTAAAAATAGCGATGACATCCCAGTGCGGTAAAGCATCTACAAGAAACCCATTGAGAAAATCATCTAAAAAGGTGAGATCTCCTTTCCCAACCAATATTATTTACCTTTAGTGCTTCAGACATATTTATATGATGTTTCAAACCAAATAATATCAGTAAATGACTCAAAAGTGTCCACAGAAAAAGAGTGAAACTACCTGCTTTACTCAAAGCTAGGTATGATGTGCGCACTACTTTATATAGTTTTTATTTATTTTACTTGCACATTTTTCTAAGTAGTTATTTTGCACTAAACATTTTTTTTATTTAGACAAAAAAGTTTACATTTTTGTACGTAGTTTTCTTTATGTGTCCTGATCAAAATACTGAAAGGCATAGGCTGCTCTGAGTATCAGGTTTTTAGTATCTACATGTATCCTAGAGGTGTGATTATCAAGAAAAATAACTCTGCCTGATGCTCTCCATGTATTTTGTTAAAGTAATAATTAATAAGCCATGTAATGAACTCAAATCATCAATATTCTTATGCTTTTAACTTATATACACTCTAGTTTAACCGATTTTTAAAAAATATATCTTAGGTGTGAATATATTTAAAGTCTATACATTCAAAAATAAGTAAAAAAAAAAAACGCTTGGTAAAATTTTGACCAAAACATGGCCAATTCTGGGAAAATATAACAATTCTGCTTCAAAAGAGCTCATAGCATGTGTCTGTCTGATACAATTACTGTGTTATAAGACCTGAAAGAGAAACAAAGAAAAAAAAAAAAAAAAACAGCCTAGGGTTCAACAGGTTAAGATGTTGTAGAGCATATATGTCAAACTCAAGGCCATGTCCTTTTATGTGGCCCGCAAAAGCTTAAAAGGTCTTAGTGTCTAAAAATTAATAGGTCAGAAGCATGCTTTGACCAAAAACTACATTTCCCACAATGCATGTCGATTGTGTTACCCGCAAAGTTACGGCTAACTGGCACTACACGCCGCAATTTTGCAAACAAATGTCATTATGGTAAAAATTTGTTTAAAACCCCTGGTGTAGAAGAACCACATTAAGATGTGTTGCGATGCTCGTTGCTATCTTACAGCCCTTTAACAGTCTATTTCCATGCCTTGCGCACGCATCCATAAAATAGCGTTGGAGTTTATGGATATATTTATGTATACGATGGTCGTGGTGGTCTGAAAATGACGTGTGTTCAAGTAAATATGTAGCGTGTTTCTATCTTGGTGCCCTACTGACTGATAAAAACCAGGACAACAGCAAAATACCACATATCATCACTTCTTTACCACAGCAAAAAAAAGAACACAGTGGGGCTGAGTTCAGAGTGAGGCTACAAATATTATATATAAAACTCAGTTCAGATAAATAAACTTTAGATGAGTAAGACCAGTAAAGTCAATCAAATATTGTCCAATATAAAGAATAGGGTGAGGTTTTGGTGAGCTGTTTCCATTATTTAAAAGTAAAACTAATCTAAGCAAGTTAGAGTTGCAAACCCAGCTTTTACATAAACAATAAACAGAATAAAATAAAGAATAAAATAACATCGATGTTCCCTTAAATGAGCTGCTGGCATACCTTCACAACGTGAATGTGTAGGTCAATATCCTCTGCTGAGACGCGCAAAAGCGCAGCGCCCTTAAGATTAGAATGTGCCAAAGTCAGAACACGTCTGGCTCTTAAAGGGCATGAAAAGTGACGCGCTGATTGGTTTATTTTTTAAGTTACACCCAAACCACACCCATGAATAATTAAAAGAATTAGTACATGCCTTTGGCACATTTAGAGCTGCACAAGGTGTATTTTTTTGGCACCCTCATGATACCAAAGACAGACAACATGCCCCTAAATCACTCTGCCCAAAGCACAACTGACTGGTGCACTATTGGTCGCTTAAATAGGGCCCTAAATGGATGTTCTATTTAAGACCCAATCTTTAATATTTAAGACCCATTTTTTCACTGACAGGCCATGACTGTCATTAGATAGCTGTAAAAAGTTATTTGATCATGATCTGTATTTTATCTCAGGGGGATAAGCAGTGAGGTGGTCTCTTGTTATAGTGAGGTTGAACACTGGCCATTTTTTAAAGAGAATGTGCAAAAATATCAGGAAATCCACATTCGATTCCTAAGTGCACAGCCCAAAACAAAAACAACCAACCAACCGTCCAGTTCTATCCCTGAAAACCAATGAAAATATGATAAAAAAAAACACACTCTGTGAACTCTGTCCTTTTGTGAAGCATAAGCGCAGCCAGTTGTAGCACTCTCCAAAAACACGTCTCAGATCAGCTTAAAAGGGCAACTTTACCAGCACGGAAGAGCATCGAATCAATGGTCACGCCCGGCTGACTATATTCCGGGCCGCGGTCTGCCTGCTTCTTTCTGAAGCCTGCTTGAAAGCTTCACGCTGAGAAACTTACGGGCAGCGACCTACGAGATGAGAAGTTCTCATAGGTTCACCTCCTGTAAAGGATCCATTACCCTGAACCTGCAGCTGAAGTTATACAGCAAAGACCTGGAAAGAAGCAGAGTTACTGTCTGCTGTTAAAGAGGTCAAGTATCAAACAACAGGACATCAAACAGCACTGAAAACTTATTCTCCTTATTTAAGCAGAAAAAAGAAACAAAGAAAATAACCCTTACACTTAGGAAAGGAAAAGAGTTATTTTGGAAGATAGTGCTGCTTCAAAATGAGATAAGATTTTGCAACAGTTAAAGAAACATAGCGAATTTCACACTATAAAGCGCACCGGATTATGAGGCTCAGTATCAATAAACATCTATTTTCTGGTCTATTTTCATACATAGTGAGACCTGTAAAGCTAAGCTAAGTAACCAAAGCTGTAATTCTTTAAAAAAACAAGCGCTGGATGTTAATCTACACAGATTTCCCTCCTGAAAACTGTATATTTGGGTCACTTCAGTTTATTTACAGTAAGCTTAGCTTTTCAGATTTCCAGTAGCATTAGCATTAGCAGCTAACAGCTAGTGCTAGCCACGTTTAGCGGCTAATACTGCTCTACAGTGGTACACTGATGAACCATGAGTGTTCCAGTTAGTCAGGCCAATATTTGCTAGCAGTTCGTCCCACTTAACTTATTTTAACACGGTAAACACACAGGATACAGGCCAATAATACTCACCTCTCAACGGCAAAAGATCTAGTGTTGCGGTTAGCAGGTAATGCTAATACAGCTGGAGAACTAAACTGAAACTCCTGTATGCTGTACTTCAGTGGAGTGACTTTACTGCTTCTTACAACCTGACTGGTAAAATTTATTCATAAGATGCACTGGATTATAAGGCGCACTGACAATTTTTTGGAAAAACAAAGGACTTTTAGTGCACCTTATAGTGTGAAAAATATAAAATTTAATGATAGTCATGCCTCAATCTTCACTCTAAATTCACCTTTTTATACAATTTTAGGACAGACTTTAACTTTTAACTTTTAAGTCATAGTGCACATGTTCTTTACAAGCGCCATTCTTTTTAACCGTTCAACAATTGTTCATTCTTGCTCATGGACTTTTTTTCTCCTCCTAAAGTAAAAAAAAATAAAGTTATATTCACAGTTTGAGAGCCACCACTAAAGGACACCCCTTTCTGGACAAGCTGAGGGATACAGAAACATCATGCAAAGTGAAACATATCTGTGGACTTGTACAATTCTTACAAGAGTTGTCCTGTGCGCTTCAACAAAGTTAAATAGTGCAGTTAGCAGTGTTCTGGACAGTGTTCACAAGACAATGAAGCATTATGTGGCAACTATTTCTAGGTAAGAATATCTCCTTTATATGGAAAAGTGGTTCTTTTTAGGATTTTAGGCCCTCAGGGACCCCCAAGATAGATGGGATTTTTTTTCTCCATCCCAATTCACAAAGTATATTGATAGAGTAGATTAAAAATAATGTGGATCATCTGGTGGTCCCTGAGGACCGGATTGAGAAGCACGAGTAGTCCTGTAAGCACTGCTCCGAAGAGTCCTTTCCCTTTTCGGCACCTTTATTTTTAAAAAGTGTTGCAAGGCAGACTTTACCTAGAGCTCTTTTCCAAGAGCACCTATCAGCCACGGCTTGAGCTCCTTGCTCTCCAAGTCCTCTAATGGGCCGCTCTAAAGGGCTCTTCACTTGCACAGATGTTATGTGTTTAGAGCGGATCTTTCACCCTGGCCTACCGTGACATGATTAAGACATCAGCCCGGTGGAGATAGACCTGGGGATAAGAGCGTCAACGTCCAGAGTCGCTCATTAGGATGCCAGTCATACTCCGGGCTCTGTGCTGAGGAACGCTCCACTATTTATCAGGCAAATGATCACGGAGAGGAATCAGGAAGAACAACTTAGCATCAAATATACAGGCCAGTGTTAATACCACATAAAGATATTCCCCGGCATTAAATCCCCACCGGAACCCCTCGCGCTCTGCCAATCGCCGGTTGTAAAACTGCGGGCTGTAATGTTCTAGTGCCTTAGGGGCTTATTAGGGGACATAAAAGCCACATAACACCTTCATTCCTGTTCTTCATGAACGGGTGCAGGTTTCTCTCTGTGCAGGGAAACAAGGCTGCTCTGCTATTCAGACAGCATGCTTTGTTTGCTAAACAGGCATTATCTGGAGACAAATTCCAGTCAGATACCTCCATATTTGGTCCTCAGACGTATCTATGTGAAAACGATCCCCCATTCATTTACAATAAGGCACTGTTTTGTTTGTATGAACCATCAGGTAAATATAATAACCTATAATCAAGAATCATATCCACACACATGAGCAAACACCCCTTTGAATCCTCCCAATGTAATTTTAGCGACTGTGCTAAGGCAGCATAAAAAAAAACTCACATTCCTGACTCACATTTCCCAGCCTCGGAATAGGGAAGTATCTCCGCGTTCATTCGAGTTGGAGAATTATTCATTTTCCACCGTGTGCAAAGTTCAATACCTGAATTTCAGTGCAGCCCAGGCTGCGGCAGAGACAATTACAGGCTCCGCGCTCCTTTTCTGAATCTGCTTGCCGAGTCTATTATCTGAGGCCCAAAACAAATCTGGCAACAAGATCATACCTCTCCTTATCTGCCCTGTAAGAGCAGAGTGCTGCAGTTAAATCACATCTGCACACACACACACCTTCCCCCGGTATAAATGAAAAAGCTCAGCGTCGCATCTGCAGAAGAAATCGAACTCAGCTTTGCAGCCGCCCAAAAGAACCGTGTGTGCACGAGTGTATGTGTGTGCACTGTGTGCTCTGTGTGCTTTATGTGTGCACCGTGGCAATGGTGCTGCATTTTTGTAGCTTAACAATCAAACAGTGTATCAAATTATTCTGATGATTAAACTTGTAATTCAGCCTTCGAAAATGTAACATAAAAAAAGTGAAACAAAACAGTATATAGGGTATAAATCAATTAATCAATCAATCAACCTTTATTTTTAATCTGTAATAAGTTGAGGGTAACCCTCATTTTCATTGGTGCTGAGCATGTACAACTTTTACAAAGGGACTGAAATTAGATTTTATTAAAATTTTAAATAAAGTGTTTAATCAGGTAAGCTAAAATTGTCAGGGTTTGCAGCAAGGAAGACGCGAGGCGGACGCAAATGCAGGTGATTAATTTACTCAAAACAAGATACATGAACAGACAGGGCCACTGGAATTAACACTGAATAAACAAAAAAAACTGAAAACAAAGAAACTGCAACCTGACTGATGTCAAACATGCCTAAAACCAGACAAACTAACACAGAAAACACAGGGGCTTAAATACACATTGAGGGAACAGGAAACAAGAAACACCTGGGGTCAGATAATGAGGGGGCGGAGCTACAAATAAACACAGGTGGGAGCACTGAAGACATAGGCAGAGACAAGGAGAGACACGGAGACAACAAACAAAGGAGGGGGAAAAAACATGGAGGCTGACAAGGGACAGTATGTGACAAAAATGAGGAACTTCATAAACAAAGCAATAAAAGTTAAAAGGTAAAATCATAAGAAAAACAAACAAACAATATATTGTTTTATATATATATAAAACAAACATAAGATTTAATTAAGAAATTAAATAAATGAAATAATTAACAATAAAAGGATAAGTGGACAGGCTAAAGTTTAAAGCAATAAAATAAAGAGATAAATATTGGAATGATAAAAGATAACAAATACAAATAAAAAAAAAATAGAGAAGTAAAAAAAAGACACAGCTAAAATAAAAAAAGAAATATAACAAAAGGTAAAACAGAAGATAGAATTAATAAAAGGATGAAATAAATTCAATAAAAAGGTAAAATACCCAAAAAGATAAACAGGTAATAAAACAAATACAAGGATAAAATAAATTAAAAGGTAAAAGAAAAACTTAATTAAAACAGTTACAGGTTGTCTGACGGTGGTTAGAAACAAAAAGTTTAAAATGATTAAAAAGGAGTATATAGAAGTAGGAGTGTCCATCAGGCTCCGTAAGCCAATAGATCAGCAGCATGAAGATGAAAAAAATACATTTCATATAAATGTCACAGCAAAGAGAGAAGGTACATTTTAATTTAATCATATTTTAAATCAAGCAATTGATTGTAATATATGTTAACCTGAGGTAGCCCAAGAGAGAATCACTACACACTGACAGTAAGTGTCAGAAAATTGGGGACACACCCAGTATGCAAATAGGTTGTGCCAGAAGCCAATGGAAAAGAAAATGCCAATGGCAACCGTCTAAACTTAGTATTTATAAGTTGATTCAACTGAAAGATCTCTGTTTAAATGTATATGTGGCCATAAATGTTCACTTAACTCAAAACATTTGAGTTTTTTTTTTTTTTAGTTTAGACAAATAGTGGGTTTACAGTGCATGAACACAAAACACAACCAATGAAACTACTACACCACATCTTCAAAAGCTCGGGTCTCATCATCATTTCATTTTAGATGAATTCAGAATGTGCTCCTTAATCGTCTTCACAGTGCATGTGAGAGACGATGAGCCTGAGCTGAAAAAGACGCCCTCAAGGCGAAGCGGTGACAGGTGAGCCATCCATCACAAAGCAGACGCTTATTATACACGTGCCATCAGCCTGACAGGCACCTGCCACCACCATAAAACTCCACTAATACAGCTGACGATGAGAAGAAAGTGCAACAGACACGCACTCAGTTATAGGCCACAGCATTATAGTCACTTCTAATGAATGCTAATAATGATGCCGGGAGGCATACTAACTGGAAGAAGCCTGATCTTCAGTGTAGAGGCGTATACATGGTGCAATGTTTGAGCCTTTATAATGAAAAACATATCAGATATCAGATATAATCAGATATTTAAATGTTTTTATTTCATTCGGACAACCTTTTTTTCTTAATAGCTTTGTGTTCCACCATTCTGCTTTTTTTTCTTTCTGGCATCACATGACTGGAATACTCTTCCAGCTAAAGTAAAAGGCTTTACAGCTATTGGTTTATTCTCCACAACCTAAAAAAGCTGTGCATTTATTTGTGTGTGCCTGCAAATGGAAATGATCTATTAGGCTAAATCTGCACATTTGTATTATGACATAATGATGTTTATTAATGTGCATTGTGTGTCACGTCTTTTCCCTGTTTTCCTGTCTGTTCTCATGTCTCTGTGTGTGAACCCCATGTGACCCATGCTCCTCTGTGTTGTTCCCCTGTAATTTTCCACTTACCTGTGTTCATTTGTAGCTCCGCCCCAGGTGTTTCCTGTTTCCCGTTTGTGTCCACCTCTATTTATAGTCCGTGTTTCCTTTCTCGTGTGTCGATCCTTGTATCAGGAGGCGGACGCAAACGCAAACCACACACAAATTTATTAACAAAAACAAACACAAAATAAACATAAACTTAACCAAGAAAACAGGACTGAGCATAAACAGGAAAACACGAGGACCACTAACAGACGTAAAAACGTACAAGGATCGACACACGAGAAAGGAAACACGGACTATAAATAGAGGTGGACACAAACGGGAAACAGGAAACACCTGGGACTAAGGGGCAGAGTTACAAATGAACACAGGTAAGTGGAAAATTACAGGGGAACAACACAGAGGAGCATGGGTCACGTGGGGTTCACACACAGAGACATTAGAACAGACAGGAAACAGGGAAAAGACGTGACATTGTGTCACGCCCTTGCCTTGTTTTCCTGTGTTTCTGGTCTCCCCGTGTGTTCCCCCGTAAATTTTCCAGTCATGTGTGTCTATTTGTAGCTCCGCCCCCTCGTTACCTGTTTCCCCAGGTGTTTTAGTTTTGTGTGTTCCCTGTGTGTGTATATATATATATAGTCCTACTGTTTCAGTCTGTGTTCGTGGGTCTTTGCACCTTCCCCTGTTGTTTTGTCGTTTATAGCCCTAGTTCTTTGCTCCTTGTTTATCTCTGTTTATTTCTTGTTTATTTCCCTTGCCTTGTTTAGTTTATTCTGACTGGTTTCAGTTCCTCGTTCGTTTCTTTTGTTAGCCTCCCTGTTTGTTCATGTTAGCGTTACCTCTCGTTGTTTTGGTTTGCTTCTTTGTTTATTTGTTTATCTATTAAAGAAATATCCTCTTTTACCTGCACTTACGTCCGCCTCCACATCTCCTTGCCTGCAAAACTCTGACAGAAAGACCGACCAAGGAAACGCAGAAACACAGGGGTATAAATACACAAGGAGGAAACCGAAAATGGGCAACACCTGGGGAAACAGGTAACGAGGGGGGGCGGAGTTACAAATGAGACACGTGAATGGAAATGTACTGGGGAAGAACACAGAGTAGCACGGGTCATGTGGGGAACACACAGGCACGAGGAACAGGTAAACAAACCGAGAAACACAAATAAATCAAATCAAATGTTGGCGTACATTTCTTCTTTTATGAAGTTTATTTAAACTGAAATTACTTACAATATAGAATATAAAGTATACAGTATAAAAAAAAACTTCAAAAACTCAAATTTCAAATTGTTGTGATTATTCATTAGAAGGATTCAGTTCTTAAGGCCAACTGGAGTCTGGGTATATGGATGAGGTTAAATGTACAGTATGTGTGTAAGAAATGTAAGAATATTTTTTACTTTTTTTTTTTTTTTACCGTTTCCTTGCACCTCGTTATTACCATATATAATCATAAAAAACAATATCACCTGACCAGTAATAAACACAATTATTGTATTATGTGACATGGTTTTAGTTCATGCCAGACATATTTTTGTGCCCTCACGATACAAGACACACGACACTCCCTAAATCCAGCTGCTCGATGTGCAATTGACCTGTGCACTGTAGATCACTAAAATAGGGCCCTGTGTGTCCAGACGTATAAATGTCTTCAGCTTATGTTAGCTCTGCTCATTGCTAACATTGCTAGCTGTACAAATCAAACTATACAATTAAAAATCCAATCAAATCAGATTTACTGTCATATCTTATAAGTACATGTATGTAGTTGAGTGAAAAACTTGGGAACATTCATACCCACAACTTTTGTAGTCCATATAAAGAAGTATTGCCAATAGAATAGGACTCACGGGAGCACATAAAAATTATTAATCTATTGGCAACATGTCTAATGCCAGGCTTGGGCTAGCGGGCTATATAATGCCTGCATTATTGAGCAACATTGAGCTGTGGAGCAGTGAAACTGTGCTTAATGAAATGATGGTGCTGCTTCCAATCATTTTGAGGGATGATGAGGAATTGGGGGGTTGGGGATATCAGGACTATTGTCACTGAATGCCATCAAATCCTCACAGTGATGTTCTCGGACATCCCAAGTTGTACACATCACATTAACTCACCTCAACATGGATATACTTTAGAGTGGTCTGAGGCTAAATGAGTTTTGACTCACTGAATGCATTCTGTCTGGGAGGGGGAAAAAAAAAACACTGCCCACCCACACTATAAACTGATTGGCTGACTCACAGACTCTTTGCAGAGAACAGGCCAATCAGAACCCTCTCTGTTTTGCATGCGCTTCATAAATATGCACACAAGGGGAGTGCCTTTCTCTCCCTTTCTTATACACACGTGATTGGGGAAAAAAGTTTGTGTCGCCTGCATGCGCGTTTGTGTTCACTCTTGGGCCACTATTCTAGATTGCAGGAGATTTTATCTGACTTGGGAAGTCTGTGCTCTTAAATCTAGTCTAAAGGCCAGTAGCACCAGTTACAGTACTCCAACAAAAAGGTTAGCCTTGATTGTAGAGGAAACCAAATGGAATGAAAAGAGTAGATATTAGTATATATTTACAGCGTATGCTAAAACAAGGTTAATGGCTCAGAATCATTTTAGCATGGTGGTGGAATCCGTCAGCTCTTAGCTCTCAGCAACAGCGACTGAGGGAGGATTTGTAATTTTTTTTAAAAAATGACAGTACTCAGTGCATCCATGCATATGAACTCTGCCTTCCAGCCTTTTTTTCCAAGTAGGTCATGGGAAATCAGCAATGCTGAAAATACTCAAAAAAAAGGTGTGACCCAGCTGTATACAGGTATGAATGAAGTCCTCAAACAATAAAGCAATTATAAATATATATATATAAGTATCTATATATATATATGTATATACTTTTATAATCATACCACTCTGCCGTAGCTGTCTACCGCACTTACACAGAACACAAGCCTATAGAGAACAGCACATACAGGCGCATTCAGTCACATTTTTAGAAGTGTGAGTTCAGAATGTATCTCCAGCAGAGAGCTGGAGAGTTGTCTGTGCGTTCTCTCACTGCAGCGTTCAGCTCCGGTGTTTTTTTCCCACAGAGCCACAGCTAAAGTGGCCGAGTGGCTTTGCTGCGAGCTACAATAGCACTCAGTCTAGCAGCAGCAGCAGCGTGTGAATCCCAGTGTTGCTGCCCTGGTCTCGCCTCTATATGAGGAGTGTACATTGCGTTGTGATGTCCAGAGACTTGGCTTCATGCACAGTTAATGTCTCTCCTGTCCGGATGATTAACGCAGGCCGTTTCACGCTCCCGAACGGCCCCCAAAAATGTCCTCCCCTTTCGCCTCGCCTGCCACACTCTTGGGCCGCAGTAAAAATAGCTCTCCGCTAACCTATGTACTTGCTTTTGTTCTGCTGCGGCGCGAGCGGAGCGGCGCACTCCGTCTTCTGCTGGATTCTGACTGATTTTTACACAGCAAAGTCATTTTAGAAACAAGCGTGGAGAAGAGACTCAAGATATACGACAGTATGTATTTTTTTAGGGTGGTTTTAAAATGTGTATTTAGCAGATTTAGCAAGATCATATATTATCGTATTGAGTTAGTTTTGAGTAATAATAGTAATTACATTAGTAGTTCACTATTAATAATACCTGATGTACTGCACAATGTCTTAGGTACAATTTATACACAAAATATGAACTCTTATGTTATTAAATCTTATATTATAAACCCTTATGCCCTATCCGGGCAAGATTAGTTTCTCAGGGGGTCCTGTGGTAATTTTCTCTTTTATTGGGGATTCTCTGTGATTTTATTCCCATTCAGAACTATCATGTATGTGTTTTTCCTCAGACATCCTCTGAGAACATTACAGGCTGAATTATCTACTGTTTTTTGCGGAATTCTGTGGTCCCCCTGTAATTTTTAATTTCTGTCCGGACTCACTTCTCTAAGGTTCGTCACCTTGCATTTAATAAGATAACTATTTGTCCACTGCCATGCACCGTAATTACACTTTGAGTGCGCGTTTCCATGGAGATCCACGTGAACACAACAGCGAGTGGACATGGAGGAGCTACTGAACGTGATGTCATGTGACCAAGAAAGCTAAAAAAACTCACTGGTACTCCCGAATATTTTTTACTAATATATATATATATTTTTTTAATAAAAAACAATATCAGCTGACCAGTAATAAACACAATTATTGTATTATGTGACATGGTATTAGTTCATGCCAGGCATATGTTTTGTGCCCTCACGATACAAGGCACGCCGACACACCCTAAATCCAGCTGCTCGATGTGCAATTGACCTGTGCACTGTAGATCACTAAAATAGGGCCCTGTGTGTCCAGACGTATAAATGTCTTCAGCTTATGTTAGCTCTGCTCATTGCTAACATTGCTAGCTGTACAAATCAAACTATATAATTAAAAATCCAATCAAATCAGATTTACTGTCATATCTTATAAGTACATGTATGTAGTTGAGTGAAAAACTTGGGAACATTCATACCCACAACTTTTGTAGTCCATATAAAGAAGTATTGCCAATAGAATAGGACTCACGGGAGCACATAAAAATTATTAATCTATTGGCAACATGTCTAATGCCAGGCTTGGGCTAGCGGGGAACACAACAGCAAGTGGACATGGAGGAGCTACTGAACGTGATGTCATGTGACCAAGAAAGCCAAAAAACTCACTGGTACTCCCGTTTTTTCATTACAAGTGTGAAATATTTTTCACAGACATCCCCCTGAGAAACTAATCTCGTCCGAATAGGGCTTTATACTGTTTTTGCTTTATAATAGTACAATTTGTGTGCTTTCTTTATTAACATTTATAAAATAATTTATAACTTCTATCAGATTAATGCACAAAATACTTTATGTTTGTCCCTGTGTTCCTGTCAACTCCTGTTACCTAAAATTGCATAACATTTCCAAACAGTGCTAATAAATAAGACATGTGCCTTGACCCAAGTGGTGCCTCTTCCTTTGATAGAAAACCTGTGGAAGGCGGTGAGGTACAGTTTTTATTTTTACTTTTTATGTTTTCCTACATTGTAAATGGATACTGAAGTAATTCACTCTATGAAGGAACACATTAGGAATCAATCATGTTGTAACTTAAAAGTGTTAAACAAACTAAAATACTCTGTAAAACATTTAGATGGGCACTTAACTTGGGTTAGGCTGTTAACTTGTGGTTTCTGAGGCTGGTAACTCTAATGATCTTATCCTGTGCAACAGAGGTGACTCTTGGTCTTCCTTTCCTGGGGCAGTCCTGATCAAAGCCGGTTCCATCATAAAATTTTTGACTGTCTTTGTGACTGCACATGAGGATACTTTCTTCCTTAAGTTCTTGAAACATTTCATACTGACTGACCTTTATTTCTTAAACTATTATTTTTTCTTTACTTAGTTGAGTAGTTCTTGTCATGATATGGATTAGAGCAGGGGTGTCCAAACTTTTTGTGTTGGGGGCCAGAAGGAGAAATATATTTGAAATCACGGGGCACAGACTCTATAATGAATCAAATAATGAAATATACCACTTTAAATAATACATTTTACTGATTACTTTCATTTACACACCATTTTACTTGACTTACTATCTTTATCTATCTTTGACAGTGTTGTGTAAACTAAGCTTTTTCAAATTGATGTTTCATTTCATGATGTCTCTTAATATTAAACTCCTTAATTACGGCAACTTTTAGACTCTTTGGCCCGTTTTTCTGCGCTACAACTGAACACTCTTGCCACTTTTAGACTCTTTGGCCCGTTTTTCTGCGCTACAACTGCGCACCCTCTCCGCTTTTAGACTCTTTGGCCTGTTTTTTTGCGCTAAAACTGTGCACCCTCTCTGCTTTTAGACTCTTTGGCCTGTTTTTTTGCGCTAAAACTGCGCAGCCTCTCCGCTTTTAGACTCTTTGGCCTGTTTTTCTGCGCTAAAACTGTGCACCCTCTCCGCTTTTAGACTCTTTGTCCCGTTTCTGACACCTAGCGTTGAAACTTTGAATCTCACATTATAAAAACCTGCTTAACAGCGGGCCAACTTTCATTCTATTTCTAAAATACCTCGCGGGCCGCTCCAAAAAAGGAAACGGGTTGCAAATGGCCCGCGGGCCGTAGTTTGAACACCCCTGGATTAGAGCATTGCTCAAATCGGGCTATTCGCTGTAATACCAACTCTACCTCTTCACAACTTTATAATTGATGCTCTCAAACACATTAATTACCTCTTGACAATTTCAGCACAGCTGTTAACTGAAAACCATTCCAGGTGACTCTACCTCATAAAGCTAGAAGAAAATCTAGCCAAGATGAGCTGTCATCTATCCAAGAGGTGCTACTTTAAATATAAAACATTTTATTTGCTTAGTAAATAATTTTGAATGTTTTTTCCTCATAGTTTAATCCAGTAGTATTAATCTACACTGCAGAACACTGAAATTTAAATATGTTCAAACCTTTGACTGGTACTCTATGTATGTATATACAGTATTATCCACAATAGCTTCTAAATAAAGCTCTCTAAATAGACTGTACTAACTGTTTTTTTTTCTCTTGTGCACTCCAGTATGTGGCTCTTGCATGGCAACAGCGAATTCCGTAGGAGAGACAGGAGTTTTAGTAAAGAGCCAGGCCAGGCACTGCTTCTGTGATAAAACGAGTTTGAGGGCTATTAATTTCAGTGATAAAGTGTGGAAACTGCAAGGCCTAGCAGCGTGCCCGTGACAGTGGGGGAGTGTTGTGCTTGAATGCGAGACAGCTCTGTCCTTCACACTGTCTGATCTGCTTGGGAACGGCATTCACGTCCAATGCTAATTTGAAAGACACCAGCGAAACTCTTGGCTTGATTTCAGGAGGCGCGATTTGGGCCGGCCCAGCGACCTTCCCCCGCAAGAACATGAAAAACGTCTTGGCTCAATATGTCAGAAGCACTGTAAAGGAAGATGACAAGATGCTGAAATTATTCAAACGCGTCCACAAGTACACAACAATCCAAGCTGGATTTAGAGCTGCAAAAAATACAAAACATATTAAATAAATAAAACAATGATTTTAAAAGAACTTACATTATGGCCATAGTTATAAATCTTTTGCAATACCCACTAAAGTGTATTTTATTCAATGTAAAGAAACAACAAACATTGTCAGCTTGCAGTTTCTAGAGTGGTTAATGCTATGAAAGAGAACATACGACATGAAAATCACTTTTTTATAAGCTTTTGTACTTACGCTTGGATCTCAACTACCCCATAAACACTCCAAGCATTTCCTGTAAATCAGCTAAAAGAATCATATGCTTCTATGAGCTATTTGGATGACTCCCTTATTGTGACATCACAGTAAGGAAAATTGAACAAAACCACTTGGCATCACCCATCACCCGTCAACTCCCACCAGACCAGAGCCCCACCCACTAGATTAGTTGCCCCACCCACTAGATCCGCCATTTTGTCCATTTTGGATGAGAACTTCAGACACTATACAGCAGGATTAGCCAGCAGACTTTGTCTGACAGAGGGATCTGTACCTACTGTCCATGGCAATAAGTGGATATAAATAATGATCTTTGTGTTCGTATCGCAGTTATATTATACATAAATTACCTTTTCAGTGTTTCGCCATTTAGCACAAGCTAACACTAACGTGAGGTAAATGTTCATGGGGCATTAGATAAGGAGTGTGTTGCTGTTAAACATAGCTGTTCACTTATTTATTCACGTTTTTTAACCATGCTGCCAAAACCATGTGAAAAAATAAAAAACTTTTACCACCACATATTTTCTTCTTGTATAATGTCTTGGGCAACCAGCTTATTTGCATAAAAGTGACAGAGCCTTTAAACATCTTATTCTAAAAGAGACTTAAACTGGCAAGAATAGAGCAAGAATAGAGAATATTTTTACGTGAAAGTGATTTTTGTGTAAAAAGTAAAATATGTCGTCTTTAACCCCTTATGCTCCCTGACCCTACAACATTTTAACTAGTACTAATCCATAAACACATGCAAAGCAATGCAAACAGCTGCAGTTGTTTCAAAATTATACCCGTAGTGAAAAATGTTAAAATTTTGTGAACTACATGTTTACATTTTGCTACAAAACATCAATAAAAGCAGTCCAGAAGAGTTCTGATCACAGAGTACTGTGGACTGATGACTTAAAAAAAGAACTCTTTGTCTGCAATCAGCACAGTTATCTAACTGTGAAGCATGGGGGTGGACGGATCATGCTTTGGAGTTGTATGTGTATTGTATGTATATTGGAACAAAGAAATGATGGATTTCACATAATACCATCAAATTCTGAACGCAGTTTCCAAAACAGACTAAATACATCTGAATAGAAAACAGATTATACAGCAGAATAATGATCCAAAATATACTGTATCACACCATCCACCAGGGGCTACTGAAGATACACATACTGAAGCTTTTGAGGTGATAAAGACCTCAAAACAAAGCTCTGTATTTATTATGACCCAGATATCTCAGAACTAGATGTCTTCTGCAATAAATAAATAAATAATAAAAAAAAATGGATGGGAATGGGAAAAATACTACAAGGACAGAGATACTTTTAGTTTGAACAGATTTAGGACCTTGATAATGAAAATTCTTTTTCTTATTATAATATGAAAGACTGAACATTTTGTTAACAGCAGAAACTGTATGTACTTTTTCTTTATTTAAAAAATACAGAAGACAAAGTGTGATATTTGGCTGTGATAGATGCACATAATTCCCAGTGTGGTGTTTCTCTCGTTCTATCCAAGCCCTCATCTTCACAGCCTGCCATTCTGTTATCCTATATGATAAACTCCTGAGCAAATATGTGTGCCGAGGAGATAAACAAGCCCTGCTTATATTTAGAGACTAAATGATAATTACATTTAGGGAAGTTAAGTTTGGAGCAAATTAGCCCTCTAGAAAAAAGTTGAAACAAAAGTGTTAAAATGGGGTTAATTGAATTTTAAGCCTCGTCGTAGAAGATTACCAAGCACATGAAACACCACTTTAATTATGTTATTAGCACGTGGATTAAGGCATAAAGTATTTTTAACAAGTAATTACGGCCCGGCTGTCTGTATATTATTACAGGCGCTTGGACGCATCGGTTTTGGCTCCGCAGTTTGTCATTTCAGGCGTACAGCCGGCTCGGACTAAAGTGCATTAGGAGGCATCACTGACCACTATAGATCATCAATATTTAATAGAGGCGTGCTCGCTGCTTTACTCCTGCATGTTCTTGAGTAAATTATTTGTGAGGACAACAGATAGGACATATCGTGTCCACAGCATGCTGGAGAAACTGCTCACTGGCTTCTTCTAAGTATAGCAAACCACATCAACCATTTCTTTAAGGAGCCAATGATTCACTAGATTCCACCCTCTTACCAGATTAGGGTCCAAAAAAGTCAAACAAGAACATTCTGAAACTGAGATGATTAAGATTATTGAGTTAAATGTTTGCTCTTTGGAAACATTTAGTTTGAAAAGGGTTTACTAACTTTAGATTTAAATGACAGTTGTAAGATTTTTAATCTTTGGTGTCTTGGTTATGGATTCCCAGATGTTGTTTCGTATTTTTCGCACTATAAGGCACACTTAAAATACTTATTTTTTTCTAAAAATCGTCAGTCAGTCACATGTGCCTAATAATTCAGTGCTCATTATGTATTAATTTTAAGCACTTTAAAATGTAAAGCCACTCCACTGAACTGTAGCTATATTCAGGAGTGTCAGTCTAGTTCTCCAGCAGTATTAGCATTAGTTGCTAACCACACTAAGCGCTAGCTCTTTGGCCGTTCACAGGTGAGTATAATCAGCCTGCAGCCTGCTGATAACCCATGCTAGCACTGCTGAGGCAGCATTAGCATTACCCACTAACCACACTAACGCTAGCTCTTTGACTGTCCAGAGATGAGTATTATCGGCCGATAGCCTGCTGCTAACCCCGGCTAGCACTGCTGAAGCAGCATTAGCATTACTGTTAGCAGTTATGCGCTAATGCTAATGCTCCAGCTTTAGTGGAAATCTTGAAATCTAAGCTTACTGTAAATAAACGGAAGCACTTAACTCATCCAAATAAACAGTGTCCTCAAATGCAATCATCAAAAATGATGATGAAACTAGCTCTCATCAGGACTGTCAAACCTAATCACGGCTTGCTATTTGCTATTTTAAGACTGATACACTCTTGATCCTTTGTTTTCACCACTGTGATGCTGTGCTAGAAAATGTGTCAAAAATAGAGATTATTCACAATCCATTGCAGTGATATGCGTGTGTGTGTGTGTGTGTGTGTTTAATATATCAATATATAGCAATTTTTTATATTTTTACTAAACTTGAGAAAGCCTTTCCTCCAGAGAAGGTGTGTCAGATGAGTTGTGTGTTGCTCTTACACAGCAGTTTTCTCTCATGTATTTTCTAATGTTTTTTAACCATGCTGCCAAAACCATGTGGGAAATACACTTCTGCCACCATATATTTCATTCTCGTATAATGTCTGCTTTTAAATGGAACTATCACGAAAACGCTTCATTTTACAAGCAGCAGAACTGAACCTGAGAGAGAGCAGGAGCTACTGTGTGTGTATGTGTATGAGAGAAATATGAAATTATGTTGCACTCATAACAGTATAAAGTTTTTCAAAAGTTATTTCACAAAACTTTTACTTTTACAAAAATACCTTATATTGTGCTTGAATCAAATCAGGGGGAAATAAACTGTATACACAGTTGTGTGAAAAAGTTTTTGCCCCTTCATGATATATAATTTCTTTTTGCATGTTTGTTACTCTTATTCTTAACTCTCTAGTTTCTCTGGTCCGAATCAGTTAATGAGTTTGTTTACTTGGAGCGTTTTCTCGCTCTGTTTGGTCTGGTTTCACATAGGCATTAATGTAAACGCACCAAAATGCGCATCAATAAACCACGCGAGCAGCCTGTGTCCTCTAAATGGTCAGAGCTGTCTGACACAGGAGTTTGTTAAATATAAATATACGAAAAAAGTAAATACAGCGAGAAGACTTTGTGTTCCAGCGCAAATATCTGTGCTTTAACACTGAACGCTGAAACGCTGCACTTTCAAACACAGTGAGTCACGCGGCTGTGAGCAGTGAATGCAGCGCGTGCATGGACACAGCATTTGTTCACAGCTGTGGTAATCAGCGTTATCTGGCTAGTATATCAGTTTAAACTGTGCTTGCTTTATCAGCAGTTTAGCTCAAATAAATGGCTTATATTTAATAGCTGGATGCGATCGAGACCGGATCACGTTCTCACCACAAGCGAACAGCTCCAGAGTTCGTTTGGTACAGAACCGAGAACACCTCCTCTAGCTGGTCTCGGTCCGGTTCTTTTGATCCCGAGTGCGATTACTGTTTTCACACCTGCTCAATCGAACCGCACTAAAGTTACAAGCGGACCAGAGTTCGTTTTAACCGGACCAAACAGTGCTGCTGTGAAAACGCCCTTAAATGATTCAGATCATCAAAGAAATTTAAATATTAGTCAAAGACAACATACACAAGTAAATAAAATGAAATTAAATGAAGCTTACAAAGGGAGAAAGAAAAATTTAAACCTACATGACCCAAACGTGTTTACCCCCCCTGTGGTTTATCACACCTGAGTTCAGTTTATCTAGAGACACCAGGGCCTGATTACTGCCACACTTGTTCTTAATCAAGAAATCAATTAAATAGGATTAGACCAAAAGCTACTCAAGAGCTAGGCAACATGCTAATATCCAACAAAATTCAGGTACAAATGTGTTTTTTTTTTTAAATCTATCAGTCTGAAAAAGGTTTGTAAAGCCATTTCTAAAATGAAACCACAGTAAGAGCTATTATACATTAATGCAACAGTGATGAACCTTCCCAGGAGTGTCTAGCCGACCACAATTACCCCAAGAGTGCAGCAACGACTCCAACGAATCCAAGATGTCACCAAAAACCCCACAACAACAGCCAAAGAATTGCAAGCCTAACTTGCCTCATTTTAAAATGATGAGTTGATTTGATTTTACCAAATTGAAAACCTCTGGAATATAATCAAGAGGAAAATGGGAATTTTGCACCAGGAGTGGCATAAAGTTATCCAAAAGCAGTGTGTAAGACTGGTGGAGGAGAACATGCCAAGATGCACGAAAACTGTAATTAAAAAACAGGGTTATTCCACCAAATATTGATTTCTAACTTCTTTTTTAAACTTTATAAATAAGAACTTGTTTTCTTTGCCTTATTTGAGGTCTGAAAGCTCTGCATCTTTTTTTTGTTATTTCAGATATTTCTCATTTTCTGCAAATGAATGCTCTAAATAACTTTAATATTTTTGTTTGGAAGAAATGGGAGAATTTTGTCTGTAGTTTATAGAATAAAACAACAATGTTCATTTTACTCAAACATATAAACCTATAAATATCAAAATCAGACAAACTGATTCAGTAACTGAAGTGGTCTCTTAATTTTTCTCTTTTACAGAGCTGCATATACTGTAAATAAACACTAAACGTATCTGTAGCCTTTAAGGAAACTAACTGCATGTTGGAAAAAAAACTTATATTCATAAAAAGTCTAAAAGTCTACTACTAACCAAATTGTTTTATCAGAGATTGACACTTTAGTTATTGTAGGGGTGTTTTGTTGGTGATGTAGTTTATTTTAAGAATATATCTTAAGAAAATATCTAAAAAAAAAAAATTCAAGGCAGGAGTCCCCTCAGGCCACAGACTGTTCAGGCAATAAGGGATGTCTGGCTGTGCTGATGGGGTAAATATTAGGATGTTTTTAGGACGCTTTAACGTTGAAAATTCCATGCAAATAAGTGACTAATCCTGCTTCTGTAAGGATGGTAAGAATCAGAGAAATCACACATGTATTTTTTGATCGCATGTAACATTTCAGGCCCTTTCTTTCTGTTTGTGTAAATAATCCGGGTATTTTTAGTGCTGACATTTGCTGTACTAGCTTGAAGAGAACGTGCGCTCCTCACATTAGGGTGGAAACGTTCAGTGAACTGCTGTCTGAAAGTGCAAATGAAGTCATTTGGCTCGTCAGCGCCTGTCGTTACAGGCCACGCGAGTGTCCGATATTACTTCCTAATGAGTATTGATGACAGCTGATAATTACCGAATTACTGATGATATAGCGGAGCTTTCGCATCATTACATTTGCATGTTTTATTGGAGGCGAGTGTGACAAGCTTCCACATAATTATTCCATTAAAAAGCCACGCTGCTCACCAAGCCCATAAACCAGTGAGCAGTGGTGTCAGATCAAGTTAATATTTACCCCCCAGCCTAGCTAGGCTAGCCTAGCCCACCCCCACTCTTCCATTCTTCCTCCCTTTTCTCTTTGCCTTCCTGTCAATCCTTCAACCACCCCCCCCTTTACAGCTTTTCCTCCTCTTCCTCTTCCTCCTTCTCTTTCTATCTCTCTTTCTTCGTCTTAATATATTATTTCACTCTCCGTCTCCGTCACTCTCCTCTTTCTCTCTCTCTCTCTCTCTCAGGTAATGCACTGACAAAAAGAACACCCCATCCACTTCTCTCCGCCCTAACCGATTGTGTCAGCTGGCCGTCCCCACGGTCACCTCAGTCACCACGGCCACCTGACTTTCTGCTGACGTTCCCCGGGGCGCTGCGAGACTTGCCAGCCGCAGCATTCTGAAAGGCCTGCGCTGGCCTGGGGGCACGGAGCGGGCGGGCGCCGCCGCTCCTCGCAAAGCTCACCAAATCCTCCCTGCGATAACGCCTGCCACCTCCCACTCCTCCATCTCTCAATCTCTCCATCCACCATCCTTCCTTCCTCCTTGTCCCTCACAGCTCACTGTTTCATTCTGTTTATATCTCACTCACACCTTTTTTTTTGTTTTTTTATGATGATGATGCTGATAATGCTTTCCCAAAAGTGCACGAGAGAGAGAGAGAGAAAGCGTGTTTTCTATTTCTTTTTTTCTTTCTTTTTTTTTCTTTGGTTCACTCGTGGCCGTCCTAATTAATAAACGTATCTTTGGTGCGCTTGAGGTAATTAGCGTTGTGTTTTCCGCCGGAGGAGCAGATGGTGAATTAGAATGGAAGTGAGTTGCTCAATCAGCTGCTGTTTGTCTGGTGTCATTAATTATCAAGCGTACTATGCGCTCCGCTCCCAAAAGTTGATACTTTGGGAAAAAGAAGAGTATTGTGCCTTCTGTTGCTCATTACTCCTTAAAGCTTAAAATGGTAAAGCGCAGGTAGAGGAAGAGACGGACGGACGGACGGACGGACGGACGGATGGAAGGAAGGAGAGAGCACTGTCGCCGTGGCTCCATCACTAACAGCTGCCAGAAGCTCCGCTCCGCAAATGACAAATGCGCTCGGATTGCCGGTTACGAGCCACATGGCTCGCTTTCACACCTAGTTAATTGAGTTTACCAAGGTTAAGATGATCAGCAGATTTATATATACAGTGTGTTTTAGAGTTTAGAGTCATGACTGCGACATATATTTTGCAAGGAATGCCACAACCAAAAGGGTTATTCTAGTTTTGCTGTATTTATTTGCATTTTCTTTGCACTTTCTTTCCATAACCATCACCTCCTCATTATACACTCTAAGAAATATAAGTACAGATTTGTACTTAAAAGAGTACAAAGCTTGTCGCTGGGGCTGTACCTTATATTGAGGCACAAAAAAGTACCTTTCAGTGAAAGTCCTTTTTTGTACCCATGGTTTTTGTGCCAGTAAAGATCATAAAGATTATAAACATTATCATCAACTGAATATGGCTCAAAAACTTGATGATACAAAATTGTCTGGCTTTCAAATAAAAAATGTGCAATTAAAATATATATAATTCATTAGTATAGTGATGCAGAATACTGAATGTACCCTTTGGCTGGTTAAATGGTACAAATTTGTACTTATTGCTGTTAGAAATGACTTTGTACTTCAGAGGGAACAAATCTGACCCTGTAAAGACCAATATTGTACCTTTGAGGGTACAATTATAAAGAGTGTACCTTCGAGTACAAAAAAGTACTCATATCGTACCTCTGTTTTTTAGAGTGTAGGATTATTAGGACTGTCAGGACTATCATTTATTTTATATTTACGACATTATCAAATGTTTCAACCATTTTTACATGTAGACACAGTCCTTTAGTAAGTGAGTAGGGGGGTTAAAGTTGGAGAAAGAGGATGGAGGGTTTTGTTGAGGTTTGTAAAAAATGAATTCAGTTTTTAACCTCATCCAAAAACACACATCAAATAAATAGAATTGTACCTATTTTTTAAATCGTGCTGATAATGAGATAACCAGCTTATACTGATAGCTTTCTTTTGGTCTGTAAAATAAAAAATATTTTAATATTTTACTATTTTTTTATTATAGTTGAAAAGAAGTTACAGGTAAAAATGGTAATTTATGTTCTTGAAGTGGACACCTTAATTGCTGTGTAGAGTGTAGAAGTTATATTAAGGTATTGTTTTTATTTTTCTGTGGATTTTAGTAACATTTCTAATTATTTAATATTAATGATTAATGATCTGAGGATCGCTGGTTGGAATCCTAGATCATGCTTCTTATTGGCATCAGCAGCCGGAGTCAGAGAGAGCACAATTGGCCTTGGGTCCCACTTTATAATAAGTGTCCCTAAGTACTATGTAGTTACACGGTAGCAATCCATGTAACTACAGTGTAACTACTAATGAAGTACACATTGTTACAGATTAACTACAGAGGTACAGGTTATGTAAGTACACACGTGTATGAGGGTTAATTTTGACTTGTGTAAGTAAACATGTGTACCAGGGTGAGTATACTTACGCATGTAGTAGAGCAAGTGTACTTACACATGCGTAACAACGTGTGTGTACTCAATCAGCCCTAATTACATACTAGACAATTGCTGTTGGATATGTTTATACTCAACTTATCACACACACATATATTACACATATATGTAAGTACACTTGCTCTATCACTTGTGAAAGTACACTCACTCTGGTACACATGTGTACTTACACAAGTCAAAATTAACCTTAATTACACATGTGTAATTACATAACCTGTACCTCTGTAGTTAATCTGTAACAATGTGTACTTCATCAGTAGTTACACTGTAGTTACATGGGTTGTTACCATGTAACTACATAGTACTTAGGGACACTTATTAAGAGTGTATCAGCCTGGTTGATGGATTTATCAAATTAATGAAGCGATAAAGTGATCTATAGGAAGAGGGAAGAGTGGCACACCTAAAGCCGACTTCACAGAGCGTTCACATGCTAAAGAAGAGGCAGGTTTTGGTTTGGTTTGAGGGATTCATGAAGCAGAACCCAACACTAAAGATCAAAAAGCAGAGTCACTCTCCACTGCAAGGCTGCTGGAAAATTCCATTGCGGTTTGTTCTCTGCCTTCTTCTGCCGAGAGAGAAAACAGATAGAGCTTTGATCATTTTTGGAAGTTTTGTTCATGAGAAATCGAAAAAAGAGAATCTCCAATATCCGCTGAATGTCCAATAGCAAGACAACTGTTTTATTCTTTTAAAAAAATATCAACAACTCGGTACAAATAGCCGCCACTTTGGCAGTTCAAATTGATAGCAGTGGACCAAGAGAATTGAACAGTTTACACAACGACTGTCTCAATAGAATCGTCTCATTCTGCTGAGAACTGGTGATGTTTCTATATAATTAATCCGTTTTTGAACATGCAGGGTTAGAATGGATATACAGGAAGCAGTGGCAGGAGTTGGATTAACTCTCCTGTTATGTTCCGGGACAATTTGACCCCTTTAAAGTTTGAAGATCTAGGAAAAATATTTAAAAGTATTTTCTTCAATATGAAACTTCTTCTGCTTGCCTTATTTAGTGTAATAAACGTATAATATGAAAATGGTTAATCTCACATATTTGCAAACATCCCCTGCAAAAACTAAACTAAAACTAAATTGCAATGTTATATTTCAATGTTATGTAAAACTATTGTGTTTTATTGTTTATTATGTTGGTCTTTTAAAAGTAATAAAGTAGTGAAACATTCAAAAAAGTTTGAACATGTATTTTTTTATGAAAAACGAGTGGATTATCCTAATAGAAGCATTACCTGAAAGAGGTAAGGCACACCATTGCACTAAATATTGATTTTCATTTGAATAAATAGCAATGGAGTTAGTAAAAAACATATTTACACTACACTGTAAAACCCAATAAGTTGACTAAACTCAAAACTTTTGTTGTAATCGATTACCTAATAAATTTTAATTTCATGTAATATAATTTGGTAACACTTTACTTGGATGGTCCATTTTATGGCCTTGTTGATGCTCAACTGACATTCAACTAACACTGAATTGAATGTCCATTAAATTTAACTTAACCATATGTTGAATGTAAATGATTCAAAATAGAACCTAACCCTACAACCAACCCTAACCTTAACCCTTAATCAACCATAAAATCAAACCCTACACCTAACCCTTACCCTAACCTTAACCTAAACTTAAAATCTAACCCTACACCCAATCCTAAAATATTAAGCGTTTGTATTAGAGTTGAATGTAGAGTTATATTCAATAGAGAATCATTTACTTTCACCTTTTAGTTCATTTACATTTAATAGACATGTAGTTGAATGTTAGTTGAGTGTCAGTTGAGCATCAAAAAGGCCATCAAATGGACCATCCAAGTAAAGTGTTACCCTTTTCTTTATATCAATTGCTTAGCATAATAATTCTACTTTGAATGTGATTGGCAGGTGAATAAAAATTGTAGATTTGTATTTAGTCTTATTTTTGATTATATTTCATTCAACTATTTTTTTAATACTCATAAAAAAGTAGATGAAGAAAAAAAATAGTAAAGAATGAACCGAATTAAGAGTACAGCCAACAACACAGAGGCCAAGCAATTAATCATAATATATGATTTACAAGATGACCTAAAGTAGCCTGGGGTGAATCACTACACACTGATGGTAAGTGTTAGTCAAATAGATTGTGACAGAAAAAAAATTGAAAAAAGAAGCTGTTAATGGCAAGAGACTAAACTCAGTTATTATAAGTTGGTTCAACTCAAAGATCTCTGTTTGAGTGTATATGTGCCCACAAATCTTCAACTAACTCAAAATAGTTAAGTATTGTTTAGAAATATCTTTTTTTTGGTTTGTAAAACAGACTTAATTGATTTGAGTTCACACAACTTCTGGGTTTACAGTGTACTTGTAAGGATTTTTTTGAGTTTCAGATAATTTCAGTTTTTGGATAATGAAACACACACCGGTTCAAAATGACCCTGGAACACCATTGTTGTTTCTCACAAATGAACATAATAGGAGGGTTAAGCTAAGAAGGACTAGCCTAGCTTTCTTTTGATGTCGGGGTCTTTTTTTTAGGTCTTTTTTTTAGGGCTCTGGGTGGTCCAGCGAACTGAAGAGCAGTCATTATGCCATCCCTCACACCGACTCTTCCCTCTGATGCCGTCCGGCAGAAGATACAGGAGCATAGGAGCCTCCACTACTAGACTCTGCAACAGCTTCATCCACCAGGCAGTCAGACTTCTCAACGCACAGAGACAGAACTGAACCCCCACCCCACCCACCACTCACCCAACACACTCACACAAAAACTAAACTGTTAACCCCCCCCCCCCCCCCTTTACACACACAAAGAACTGAACTTCACCCACACACACACACACCCAGTCAGCACACAGAGGCTGACATGACTTTATTTGCTGCACTCTTAAAAACTATAAACTCTACCTCAGTAACTGCTGTGATTATATATGTTCTATATGTTACAGTATGTTACACATCTCTGCACCTTATCCATACTAAACACTCTATTATACCGTATCGGTACTGCACTGTCCTGTCTTTAAATTGTCTCGTCTTTTGTATTTATTGTATTTATTGTTATTTAGTGTTATAATTTTATAATTTTATGTTGCACTGTCGTCACTCCTGCACTTTATGTTGTCTATTGCTTGTTGTTCTATGTTGCACCATGGTTCCGGAGGAACGAAATTTCATTACACTGTGTACCTGTACTCAGATGTAATGACAATAAAAGCCTCTTGACTCTACTATAAGCATTTCAGGCTCTGAATAAGACAATAAGACAAATAAAAAAAGAAGAAGAAACACCACATGTACTACTGTAAGTATAAGAACATGACTTGTGTTCAATGCACGAAAGTTACCAAGCTTATCATATGACATTCCATAAATACTATAACAACAGCGGCTGTCTGATTTTGAGTATGGCTCATTAAACCTGAAGGAATAAATAGCAGAATAAAAAGGAGAAATCACAAGCATATAAAAGCTACAGTCTGGACATTATTGCTTCTCTGTGCAAAGTAAGAGATATTCTAATGAGCCCATTATGAGCTTTTTTCTGTCTAGTGGACCGAGATTAACAATCCTTGCATAGAACGTTGCATAATATTACATGTAAATAGTCAAAAACACAATTAATAATAGTTCAAAATATTGTACATGACGACATTTGAAAACATGTTCATATGGGAGATTTTATCTTTGCTTATCTTTGTTTATTTTCAAAAGATTGCATTTTTTTTTTACTTAAGGAACGGTTAAAAAACATGGGTCATATTTTAGTGATCTATAGATGATCCATCATCATCTGTGCACTCTGTAGCTTGATTCAGTGCATGTCAGTGTGTCGTTGCTATCATAACGACGGGAAAAGTATGCCTTATGCGCCTCAAAACGTAAAATAAAAGGCATGTGCTAATTCTCTGAATGAATTATGCTTGTGTGTTTTGCTATTCCTTTTAAGAGCCCGTTGCGCTCTGACTTTGGCGCATTGCTGTTTCAGGGGCGCAGCGGGGTGAGTGACTCTTCTCAGCAGAAGAAAACCGACCTGCTCATTCATTCTGTTTATTGTTTGACGAAAGTCTGCAGTCAGTTACCAACATGTGTTTTCCATTGCCAAGATAGCAATACACATTTCACAAGCACAGTTGTTATTTATATACGAAAAAGGTGAAAGGCATAAAAAAGGCGGGGTGTAAGATAGCAATGAACATTGTGACTTGGGTGGGGTGTAAGATAGGGCCTCATGTGTCTTATTCATGTGTGTTTTTCTCTATAAGGAAAGAGACTCATGGTTATGGTTACTACTCCACTAACCCCCTGTGGGACTATGGGCGTGTGCGAGGTTCAGCCCAACTATGAATGTGTTTTATGCTTATCTAAATGTTTAGCCCGCAGTTCTTGCAGGACTAATGAATGTAAGTTTATCAACAAAAAAAAAAAAACGTAAATTTGGTTTAACTCCACTTTTATTTTGTCATAGTTTATTCAACAGACAGACTCAGAAAATCCTTTATTCCAAGAGCCACCAGACTCTTTAACTCCTCCCATCAGGGACGGGATGCTGCAGTCACACCACATGGACAATAATCAACCACTTAATTATAACACTTCCCCAACCTCACTTACATTTAAGTACACTTTACTCATGATTGGGTATTCACATGTTCAAATTCTCTTTTTAGAACTATATTTGTTACAGATGCATATTTATATTATATTTCTCGGTCACATCAGTCACTTTCATAATAAATGTCATTGCACTTTGCTCTGTTAATTATTTAATTATTTAATGACCATTAGCAACATCTACTGCTACTGCAAGTTTTTTTATCTATCTATCTATCTATCTATCTATCTATCTATCTATCTATCTATCTATCTATCTATCTATCTATCATATACCGATTACAGGAATTTAAGGACATCTTTGATAATTTGACCAGCAATATAACAAGAGATTAAAAGCTCAAATCGCACCTGGACTCAGCAGTGATCCATCGAATTTACCAAAGAACCAATGATCCATTAACATCAATAAGTGGCCAGATATCAGGTTACCTGATATTTTTATGTTGCAGACGTCTAAGCTAGTGTTTTCTGTTGTAGCAAACCCAGTTTACCTATATATATTAGTTATTTGGATTTATTTGCCACATATATTTTATAGTAGAATATTTTCCATAATATCAGTCTTATACAGAAAGCAGAGTCTTCTTTTTTGTGCATTACAAATAAAAAACAGCATTCTTACTTTTTTTTTCATCACAGGAGGCAATTTAGGTCTGAAAGGGTTAAAATAAAAACGGTTCAAGGAAGGTTAACCTGTAATATTACAAAGAGAATGATCCAGGAATGTTCAGAAAACGTGTAACATATTATTAATGGTTTGCATCACAATGTTATTAGAGCGTTTCTCACATACTGTTCCCAGCTAGACAAATGCTAACAGACATATGCTAACATTATTCCCAACAAAAATAAACTTTTGAAAGAAGTGATATTGCTGTGATGTTGTCTGAGCGTTCAAACATATTAAACATCCAGAAACCTTGTCAGATTGAATGTTCTAGGAATGGTAACGGTTACTTTAAAAAAAAATGTTACTAACCAAAAACTGTTAGCTGGGAACCCTCTATTCATATTAAGATACCTGTCTTATTGTTTAATTGATTGTTTATTGTTATTATTAGGTTCAGTTTGAGATCAATGTGAGATTAAGTAGTCTTCTTCTGATTTTTGAGAAGTAACCCTCTGGTTTTGTCTCACATGCACCTTAATCTTTTCCAGTCAGACTAAACTCACCTTAGATTAAAACAGAACAGGTGTAATATTTCATTTCTTCTTATAAAGTGCTATTTTTTATATTTCAGAAGTCTATTAGTAGACAACACACAATTAAGTTCTAATATTTATCTCCTGTCTTCCTTCTAAGGGGGGAGTTTGTAAATATATATATATATATATATATATATATATATATATATATATATCCCTGGAGAAAAGTTTACATTCACATTTACATTTATGGAATTTATCTGACACTCTTATCTAGAGCGATTTACATACATTACATACATTCCTGTAACAGATATGGACCAATGTAGTGTTTTAGGAATTTTTGCCTAAGGACTCTTATTGGTGTATCACAGTATAGTCACCCAGAGTGGAAATTGAACCCCAGTCTCCCACATGATGTGGTAGCTCACATCAGTAAGCGGTGGTGTTATACACTGCTCCACACCAACCACACCAAGCTCTGCTTTATTTCAATGGTAATAATAATAATGATCAATCAATCAATCATTATCAATTTAAACATTAAAACTGGACTGATGGGATTTGTTTTTTTGTTTTATTTTGGTATATAAGTCATTTTACTTCAGTCACTATATAAACAGATAGGAATATTTCAGGAAAGTGGAGTTCTCCAGTGTCCAGTTCCATTGTGTGGAAAAGGGCACGCTGAGGGAGACCTCCTGCCTGCGCGTGGTTGCCGAGCCAAAATGAAAGAAACAGCTCTTTTCTCTGGGGCTAAACTGCAGCATTAATGAAAAAAAAAAGAAAAGAAAATACAATTGGATCCCTCTTCTTTAAAATTTAATGCCTACTCCTGCCGTATTTCTCAAAGCAGAGAAAAGGTTACTCACCCCTCGCTCCGAGATCCGCGTACAGGTTGAATAATAATAGCGCAGTATTACCTTTCAGCGGGACAGATACGCTATCAGATGGAGCAGAGCTATTTCCAAAGGCCCATTCCGCGTCGCGCTTTTGTTTTTAATTCATATGCAGAACCCGTCAGAACAATTTATGCATGTTGGGAAACAAGACTCTGCAGGATTATCATCGCTCATTTCCCAGGTTCGTGCAGAGTTGGCGAAAAAACATAAACATCAGCCCAAAATAACTGACTCTGCAAGTGAGTCATCCATAACGCTGCACCTTTCTCCAGCGCTTACCGAGCTAATATGGAAAATTCAACAAATGTAGCTGAAGCTCGATACAAAGCGAACTCGCGGCCGGATGCTGGAGTTTCATTAGGAGGAATTCCTCAAGGAACAAATTGCTGTTGTCAAGCTGTAACTAGACAATTTGCAAAGAATCCAAACAGATTACTCCAACACGGCTCTTACTTCAGTTCCACGCTCTTTTTCTGGCAGATAAAAACCCACTAAAACAAAAGGAGAAAAGGACAAAAAAAGAGAGACGGAGAGAGAAGCAGGTTAGGGGTTATCCAGTTGTGTTTCTTTGAAACACATTTCCCTTTATTGGCATGGTGAGGCTGATGAGAATTGCACATTAAAAAAAAAAAAAGTTCACAAGAAAGATAGAAGTACAATAGGTAGAACCACAAAGGCATTGGTAAGGACTCAGCAGAAGGCAACATGGATAGGAGACGAAAAAAAAAAAAAAACAAGAAAGAAAGAAAGAAAGAAAGAAAGGTAACAACAACCCCTCCCCCCTTCAACCCTCCATATAACCACTAGAACCACTCACCACATACGCTCTCATTCAACACACGCACAAACAAACACGCACCTCTCGTCCCTCCAAAAGAAACATGATCATCCACGTACAAATGTATACAGTAGTGGCAAATCCCTCAGTAGTTCACATTAGTAAAAACTCCGCCACACAGTTGAAAAAAAACCCCGCCGGGGATTGTAATATATTGCTACTCTAGCAATTTACAAAGCATTTTTTTTTCTCCGTTATATCACAATGATTAAAGCCACATATCAAATTGGACGTGACACCGTTACCCAAGCTCTGTGCTGAAAGAAAAAAATAAAACACTAGAGAAAGAACAAAGAAAGGAGGGCTTTTTCTCGCCCGTCTGATATTGCCTCTTCTCACAGATGCAGATGCAGTTTCATCTATACTTTCATCTTCATACATCATGAAAGGTGTTGTGTGGTCTGCTGATAGAAATTCAACACAAAAAAAGGAAGAGAAAGAGAGAGAGACTGGCATTCTTATTACTCTCACTATAAACTGGATATTAATTGAAGTAGAAGCAGAAAAGTTACGTTGATTACGGGAACAGCTCTGGAAAAAATTAAGAAACAACTTCAGTTTCTGAATCAGTTTCTTTGATTTTGCGCTATATATGTATACGTTTGAGTAAAATGAACATTGATGTTTTATTCTATAAACTACAGACAACATTCCTCCCGAATTCCAATTAAAATTATTGTCATTGTCAAAAAAAACAAGTTCACATTCATAAAGTTTTAAGAGTTTAGAAATCAATATTTGGTGGAATAACCCTTGTTTTTAATTACAGTTTTCATGCATCTTGGCATGTTCTCCTCCACCAGTCTGACACACTGCTTTTGGATAATTTTATGCCACTCCTTGTACAAAAATTCAAGCAGTTCAGTTTGGTTTGAGGGCTTGTGATCATCCATCTTCCTCTTGATTATATTCTATCTGTTTTCAATTTGGTAAAATCAAAGAAACTCATCATTTTTAAGTGTTCTCTTTTTTTCCAGAGCTGTACATTTGGACATCTTTACAGTTCCTCTTACATTAGTACTGGAATAGTACAAGTCATTCAAATTCAAATTTAGTGTAACTTTAACTGTAGAAAACTGTAATCTGCCACTAATCTGTAATCTGCTGGACTGGCTTCATGTGACAACCAGAACAAGTAGTATGTTCAATAGAAATATGTAAATACATACGTAAATAGTATATTTCACTTTAGGTCAGTGAGAGTGTGGTATATGTTTCTCTTCTTCTAAAGGACGCACACATCCAAATGAATGTATGTAAATATAAATGTATGAAGCAGTACCCACACAGGAGCATGTTTTCTCAGTGTGACAGCGTGACGTATGGTAGTACTAAGACACTGGAATGAATCCTTTTCTCCACGTTTCCACAGAGTCTGGGTATCAGGTCAGGTCATCAACCGTACAACAACATGAGCTAAAATACACCTTCGAAAAATAATTTATTGCTTTTTATTTTTACCTTTTTTTATACACATTTTTGTCTTTCATTATTATTGTTCATTTTTTTGTATAATTATTATTGTGAATAATGTGAAGATTAGTATTTTATATATAGATCTTTTGTTTTTTTCTTTTACATCAAATACAAGATTTTAAAAAAAGTCAGGAAAGGAAATTGTAAACTTTAGTTTGGCATTCACATAACCAAGCATGTGAGGAGCAACGAGACAGACCGTGTATGATATAAAATACCTGCTAAATGAGTTTATTGCTTTATGTGTTGCAAAAAGAAAAAAGAAACAGAGGATGTGGATCTGATGTGGCTGCAAACCACCTGTTTGACAAAGAAATATATATATATTTTTTCCTTTTAAATAATTATCACTGTAGAACAGTATTATGTGCATTATGAGTTCAGTATGTGCCTAGTGTTTCTTAATGTCTGTTTGTTTGTTTGTTTGTTTTTAAAAGGCATAGAAAATAATGATAGAAAGAAATGATATCTCGACAGAACATTTACTTGTACATCTTTGTCAGCGAATGTTAAATAACAAATCAAATAACAATATAAATAGCAAATAAATTTAAATTGCGCATCATATTCGACGGCAACCATAAATATTTTGATCAGAATACTGAAATAAATACATCTTTTCCTCATGAAAAAAAAAATAAAAATGAGAACATGAGAGAACATTTCTCTCTCTGTGTTAGAGGAAGAGCAATCACCTCTTAGTGAAAGTAAATTTTATAACAAAATTTTTAAAAAGTAATAAAAATGATTGTTGTGCACAGAGAAATGGATTAAAGTCTTACTGATTCCTTAAAAAAAAAAAAAAAAATCTTGGGATATTGTTTTGTACAGTGTTTGAGATAAAAACATTTAAAATATACAATATGTCATATAAGAAAATAAAACACTGAGATAGCTTTAAATCAAATCAATGCATTTATGACATGACATTTTAAACGAAAAAAAAAAAAAAACATAAAAAAAACCTTGAAAAAATAAAAAATCTGTTCGCATGCTCCCCCCAGCTCCCCCAGAGCAACCAATCTCAAACCATTCATGTTTTTACAATCATATCACGTCACCTAACCTAACCGACGCCATGTTGGTTATACATCATCATCATCATTGTAATGACTACAGATTGACATTCTCAATTAAGAAAATTTCATCTTAAAAAGGCTGCATTTTACAGTGCATAGCTGTAACAAATAAAGAACTTTTGCCTTGATATGTACAGAAAATAAAAATATTCCATTTAATAATATCTGTAAATATCTCACTACATTATTTTTCCCCCCAAAAATGTAGACAATATCATCTTGAATACCCAAGATTTTTAATCCCATACTCTTAACAATAGTGTAACACCACATCCAAATACCAGGTTAAATAAAAAAGGCCAGAAAAATAACAATAATAATAATAATAATAGTAAAATAAAAACTGACTGAACAGGCTGCACCTTGTTTTTTTTTTTCTTCCCCCCGCTCCTCGAAGCGCTGAGATCGGAGCAGTGCATGGAGAAACTTGGTGCGGAGATCGCCTCAGTCTCATTCAGCAGTACAGCAGTACACGCACGTCTGTGCACTCCTCTAAAGGTTCATTGGCTAATCCCCACAGGTAAAAAGTCTCACCTCAGCTTTGCAGCAGCTATGTTCATGTAAACTTTGCTTTTAGATATACACATATATATCTTTCTCTTCATATATGTATATATAGATATTTTTAGATTTATATTTTTCCCTCTTTGTTTTTTTTTTTTTTAATATAGACTCTTTTTTTTCCTCTCGCGCTGAGTGTAAAACTTCTAGTAGTCTCAGAGTAGAGAATTCAGAGGACTGAAACAACAGTGAGGTATCACACGAGGAGTCCCTCTCTCTTCGTAAGCCAGCAGGTCTGTGTTGGAGCTCGTTACCTTCTCAGGCTGCACTGGGCCTCACGCAACAAGCTGTCGAAATCCATGGAGTCGTACTTGCTTTTAGTAGAAGCCGGATCAAAGTCGTCAGAGTGGGAGTCTGAAAGAAGCGGGAGATATCGACAGAATTTGACATTAGAGCTGAGCGGGGACACTGGCCTCACAGCCTATTGCAGAATTTTAAACACTGTTCTTTCACCTCTGCGAAAAAAAAAAAAACCTCGCTAAAACTACGTTTCCAGCTCTGTGTATGTTTGGACTGAAGTGCTGGAGTGCTGGAGTGCAACAGTTTGGAATACTATAAGGAGTTTAAAAGGAAGACAGTCACGGGATGGATTGAAACATCACACAACTTTTTATTTCAAATTTTTTCCCCCATTTTCTCCCCAATTCTGCTCAGAAAATTACCCAACCCACTCATTAGGACTCCCCCTATCACTAGTAACACCTCAACACACCAGAAGGGTGAAGACTAACCATAGACTGTATATATGTATGGACAGGATGTCCCTATTCATTTTCATTACGGCTTTTTGAAGCCAAAATTTGGCCAAAAATGGAAGCTGCCATCTTGCCTGCGCTTGGGCAATAGAGGAGGAAATAAAGTGGAGCCAGAACAGGAGCAGCAGCAGAGGTGGAAAGCAAGGTCGTGTAACTGCCCAAACCCCGCCCACATGACTGAGACCCCATCCACCCCCGTATCGGAGAAGCACACAGCCAGCGCGTCAATCATCGCTTCGTCACACCCCTTTAAATATCATGAAATAACTCCTATAAAACACATTAACTGTACAGAAAAACACTGGGGGTTATTAACATAGGAGGGGGGCTTGCAGAATGTACAGAACCCAACTTCCAAAAAACCTCCCATTCAAATGAGTAGAAATAGGCGGGGTTAAAAGTTGTACTGGAGCCACCAGAGGGCGTAAGAGACGTAGTAGCTTCCCTATTCAACTTGCAACTATCGTCCTGTCCTATCCTGTAGCATCACAGTGACTTGGTTCCGATACATTAGCTCACAGACGCCCTGTGCTGATCTACATCACCCTTTAGTGATGTGAGAATGGGGAAAGAGCGCCATCTACCCATCCAGAGGGAGCAGGGCCAATTGTGCTCCCTCTGAGCGCCAGCCGCTTGATGGCAAAGCTGCATGAGTGAGGGTTCGAACCTGCGACCTCCAGTTCATAGTGGCAGCGCTTTTAGACCGCTGGACCACTCGGTGCCCTGATGCTTGTGAACTTCAGCGCAAACCTCTGTCAAGCACCTACTTAACTGTCCTTAATTAAATAAATTCTTAAAATGTCTGAATGCAAAAAAAAAAAAAATAGATAAATAAATAATAAAATAGAAGCATCGGAACCATCAAAGCGAAATTGAGCAGCCAGTCAGCGCAGGGCGTGTATTATGATTTGTAGTTACGATAATAAGTATGGCTGTCTTATCTCTGGTGGCAGGCAGCTTCACAAATGGGGCCCGCACACGGACAGCGGCGTAGTTGGGCTGCGTGAGAAATGAGAATGACCATGGCAGGCAGGAGATGCCAGTTGTGATCTAATACTATGGCTAAGGGGAGGATTGTGTCACATCGCACACCTTGAAGGATGAAAAATGCTCCCGTGCTCTACTTAGAACTAATGGACAGTGTCTCAGAAAACAAGGAAGAGAGAGAGAAAAGGAAAGGCGGCCCGAGAGGAACTCGAGAGGAGGGCACTGACTGCCTGGGTGGAGCATTTTTCAAGTCACTTTTTTTCTTTGCCCTCCTCTCCTCTTTCCCTCTGTCAGAACTCCGTCAGGCTCGATTTAAAGTTTCCTTTAAGGAAGCCTCTCCATCCGTTTGCTCCGAGGTACAGTAGGTCTAAGAGCCAGTCTTCAAACACAATGCCTCCCCCATATACAACCTCTTAAGTTAACGGACGCCACCTCGCATCGCATAGATCCGGGGCATGTATTACGTCCACCATCTGAATACCTTTGGTCTTACCCTCAGCCGTCGAAAAACACACAGTAATGTCCTCATTATTTGAAGGAAAGTGCTCTTGTTCCCTTCCATTGACCTGCACGGCCATCAATGGCACGGAGACAAATCTATCCAGTGTCCCCTACCATTACACATCCCTGACCTCACATTTTGCAGAAAATAGATGTGAAGTGGAAAATCGACTAACTATTAAAGTCGCCACCAGTCTTCTCCCCCCATTCCCGCCACCAGAACGGGAGAAAATGATCTTGCTGTTGCCTGGAATGAGCTTTCAGATCTTCCAGAGCTGGCCTGTTTAGGATTCCCCCCTATTTTATCTTCCTATCTCAATCCATCCCCCTAAAAAAAGAGGCTTCGTCCTTTCAACCATAGGAATCATGGTTGTGTGTGTTGCTTTTTTTACACTCCTCTTTATAGATACTGCATTATTGACCACATAATACAATATCTGGAATCTTTGAAGATTGCCACTCCATGAACTCTTAAAAATAAAGGTAAATACAAAAGGTCTATTGGGTGATGCCATAGAAGAACCAATTTTAGAGGTAAATAACCTCTACAGTTTCATCATTCTATTCTATTTGGAACCAGCAATGAAGAAAATGAAAAGTGTGGAGCACACATGTACAGCAGTGCTTTATTTAAGAATTTAAGAAACTGAGAAATATAAACTTTTAAAATAAAACATGCGCCTAATCCCTGACAAAACATGGCACAGGTCTCTAACTGCATTACTCGGAGGAGTGGAGGTGTGGAGCAAGAAAAAGAGAGAGATATATAGAGAGAGAGAGAAGAAGAAGGAGAAACGAAGAGAGAATGTACTAAAGGGAGAGGAGGGGAAAACATGAGAGAGGAAAACACAAGACAGCAAAGCAAAAAAGAAAAATGGAAAGAGTTAGTAGAAGATGAAGAACTGGCGAGATACAGAGAGATGGGGATAGAACTGAATAAATCAGACCCCCAAGTCACAGCTCTGCCTTAGCCTCAGCCTCTCACTCTATCACTCTATCATTCTCTCTATCATTCCCTCTCTCTCTCTGTCCCTCACTCCCTCACTCTCTCAATCCCTCCACCCACATGAAACTCAGTGTCATGACAATCTTGCCTCTGTTGAACATCCCAGCAGCTGGCAGCAGCAGACACAGGCCCGCTTGGGAACATGGGAACTGATGGGACTTGACCTTGCCTTTCTCTCCTTTCTCAACATTTTTTTTACATCCCTCCTTTTCTCCAACCTTCCAGGGAAGCAAATTATGAAATATGCATTACAGGACAGTATCAAGCCATCAGTGGGGCATTGCTTTCCACAAAGGCTATGCTGATTAACCAAAGGAGGTATGGTATGCTACTGGTAATGGTGCACCTTTAATTCCACCAGATATATGTACAGTACCCACTGTAACGGAGCGACATATAGAGCAACGTTTCTATTCCTGGACGGAAAACAGAGTGCCTGTTGAACTCCACATGCCCTCCTCAATGCCTAAGAGAAAGATACCAGCCTCCAGGGGATATGGCAAAAGCATCCTCTTTGATTTTAAGGCATCACTCAAGCCTTTTGCTTCCCAGCTATTTTCTCCTGCTTTCAAAGGCAGCCCTTTGTCTGCCGTGACTTCAGGCACTTATGTATGGCCACAGCCAGGCCGGCGCACTTACCCAAGTCTGTGTAATTCGATTTGAAGAACTGCTTTTGTCCACCGAAGCAGAGCTCAAACTGAGGCTCGTTCGACCTGCGCAAGGTGTGTCCATTCTCAAGGGCAGCGAAGGCGTCACAAGTGTAGCGGTAGGTGATAAAGCCAAAATTGTCCCTGGATCAGATACAGAAAATGAAGGCACGTCAGACCGCGGGGGGGGGGGGGGGGGACACATCGGCTGGAAGCCTCAAGCTGATGTTTAGACCATATAAATGCAAAACTGGAATCAATAAGTGGGTCTCGCTGTTATTTTTTGGGGGTCAAAAACGTAAAAAAAAAGAGCATAATCTTATTTGTATTCAAGACAACCTGTCTTGGTTAATCTGGCTCATTTTTGGATTTGGGTTTTTTTGGATTTGGCTGGACATGAGGTCGTGAGAAGACTGCAAGAACACATATCGTCGCTGTCCAATAAAAAAAGAGTATTTGGAGTATCTCCAAATCAGCAACTTTACAGGAGAGAGAAAAAAACCTTCTAAACTCTCGATGGAAGTCAATGTAAATAGAGTTTATTAACCCTCCTGTTATGTTACGGGTCAAATTGATCAGTCTTTAAGTTTGAAGATTTAGGCAAAAAAGGTAAAATAATTTTTTTACAGTATGAAACTTCTTCTGCTTACTTTAATTAGTGTCATCAACATATCATATGAAAATGTGATCAATATGTTCATCCCACATATTTGCAACCACCCCCTTCAAAAACTAAATCAACAACAACAACAGAAAAAATTCAATGTTATGTTTCAATGTGATGTAAAACTATTGTTTTATATGTTGGTCTTTTAAAGGCAATAAAGTAAAATGTTTGAACATGAATTCTTTCAATTCTTTCAAAACGAGTGAATTATCCTAATTGAACCACTACCTGTTATAGGTGAGGAACACCACTGCACTAAATATTGATTATATTGATAATAATTAGCAATAGAGATAATAATAAAATATTCACACTGCTTCTTAGGATTTTTTCAGACATCTTTTGGATAATTAAACGTGAACCAGGTCAAATTGACCTGGGAACACTATTGCTGTTCTTAAAAAAAAAAACATATTAGGAGGGTTAAAGGTCATTTTGAAGCATTTCTATTGGTCCGGTCATCAAAGACTTTTTAAAGAGATTGTTTAAATGATGTAGTAAACTAAAAATCGAGACAAAATGGAGATGCTTGTTTTTCATTGGACAGCGACGATATACATATTAAACTGATTTTTTTTTAAGACTATGATAAAAAGTCTTAAAGAAAGTCTTCTTCTTGTCACATGACAACTTATCATAACATAACTTGCTGAAGACCGAAGGACTACTTACCCATCGTGTCTCAAGTTGATGGCGCACTCCTCGATCTCGCCGAAGACTTCAAAGCGGCGCTTGAGCTCGGAGCGTGTGCTGTCGGCGCGAAGACGCCCCACGTACAACACCCTCCTCTCCTCCTGGTCATTAAAGGAAAGCAAGAGAGGGGGATTAGAGAAGCACAGCACCTCTGTCTTTCCTCTCTTTCTGCCCTTAACCCTCCCTCCACCACTGTAATTAACATTCACCACTGCGGGTGAAAGCCAAAAGTGGCCCAGAGAGAGAGAGAGAGGGACTGGAGGACTCTCCTTTTCTCCTTTGTCTTTTACTCTCTCTCTCTCTCTCTCTCTCTTTCATCCAGCGAATGCAGTCGGGCTAAACTCTTCCTCTTATCTGATGGGAGAGTCAATTGGAGCAGCTTTGAACAGCCCACTCATCTAGACTGTTCCAGTTCACGACAACTAAGCGTTGACCAGGGAAGTATGATCGCTAGATAAAAGCAAACGGGAAGTAGAGCGGCTCTTCATCTTCCTCCCACTTTTTAGCCTGAACGTACAGCGGCTGCTGTGTGGATCTTTTATGTTTTTTTTTTTTTTGTGAAAAAGGGAAAAGAAATACAACTTTTTACATTTCAAAAGAAGTCAATGTTATAAGTGGCTAGCGGTGTCAATCAATTTAAAAAAAATCTGTAACACTTTTTATGAATGTCATCTCTATTAGACTCTATAAGCACATTCATAACATATGAATTATTATAATGCATTCATAAGGCATTATAAACATGGCTGAAAATATTTATAAAAATTAATATCCAATTACAGCCATGTATATAATGCATTATGACTTGCTGTCAAAATACATTATAAGCTGTGCTTAAAAGAGTATATATATATATTCATATATTGTTAGTAATCTAGTCCCACAGTGAAAGTCTGGCACTTTACATAGAGCGCACAAAGACCTTTTATAATACATTATAAATGATTATAACTAATATTATGTTCAGGACAAGTATAATGAGTGGTTGAAATATTATATTTACAGGATTATTGAGAGTGTGTTTATAAGTTGGAAGCTTTTTTTAGTTATAATGCATTTTTTAGTTATATTCTGCAAGATGGGACTGGATTTTTTGGTATTGACTTGTTATAACATGTTATAAACACAGCTATTAACGCATTATAATCACAATCATAATAGTTCATGATGCATAATTAACATGGTTATGATGAAATCTACAATTTTATAAATATGTATAGCCATGTATACAATGGCCTTGATGAATGCATTATAATGTGTTATGAGTATGTTTATAGAGTCTTATAGAGATGACATTCATAGAAAGTGTTACCAAAATATCAATAAAAAAAAATAAAAAAAACTGAGAAAATGGGTGCAAGCCTCTTATTAAATGAAAAATTCCATTTAATCATAATGGATTCACGACTAAGCTAAGACTAAGCTTTTAATAGTATGTGGAAAAAAGACATACACTCTTCAGTGTTAGAATCACTTAGATTTGTATTATTGGTGCCAATCCCTTATATTCTGTGCCTAAACCCTGGGTAAAATTATATATATATTTTTTAAATACATTTTTTGGACGTGGACAGTTATAATATTAGTATAGTCCGATCGATTTACACCTGGTAGACTAGATCCTTTTTATTACTATATTATATTATCTCAGGCTAGTTTTGGATCTTTTTAAACTAGAATATTGCAATGTGCCGAGTTGCTAAGTTTAAATTAGAGTTTAATTAGAGAAAAAGGTAAAAAGAAAAAAAAAGGAAATCTACCTTCTGAACTCGACAGTAAGTGTTGCTGTGTCATATCACTAAATAAAACTTAATTAATCAACTGTATATGTTAATGCATTAATGCTGACATTATAGCCCTAGTTATAATATTTAGTTATAATTCATGTGTAAAAATGTACAAAAAAATTAAAAATCCTTCTTGTTTTAATAGTTGATACGGTCCTAGGCAAGGACAAAATTAGCCATCGGCCACAACCAATCAGTGTTCTCTAGAGTAGAAATTACAATAAGGTCACAGAATAAAACAATACAGCTTTAAGAAGCCATGATTTGAAACCCTTTAAATCTGTTTACTAGTCAAAAGACATTGCGAAGGCCTTGGGCCATTTTGTTATTACTGTATTTATTTATGCACTCAGCTCACTAACACTGCATTATCCTGGCCAACATACTATATATTTATATATATATATATATAATACACAGAAATCGTAGTCCAATATCCAGACATTCAGCTCTGCGGAAATCTAAAGGTACACCTTGCACCTTGTCACATGACTCTCTGACATTCACGAGTCCAAGTCACGTCATCGCTCTCACCGCTGTTCTCTCTGATTACGTTACAAATTAACCCGAATATTCAGCTTTTCTTTTTGTTTCACAGCCCCTCCCCTCTGCCATCACGCTCATGTAGAAGACAAAAGTGTTTGCTGAATTGGTGGTTTAGTTGCTGACAGCTGATAAATTCAGTGAGGTTTTAAAGATGACACCCCGAGGGTGGCGCTTCATATGAAGCTCTCGCATCTCTGGGCCCCCCAAACCTCTCCTGACAGCTCGGCCCGCACTTCCCGTAATTGTCTCCCTGCCGCAAAAGTGGTGGTGCTGCTGGCTGCTTTTGTTGGCGAGGGAGGGGGGCAGTGACCTAGTCACACGTGCATTATTTGACGTGTGCATTTATCAGCAAAGGGCCGAGGTGAAAACCTCTCGTCTCGTTTCACACTCTGCTCGGGCAGGAATGAGTGGAACAAGAAGAATTGATATATATATATATATATATATATATATATATATATATATACAGTATATATATATTTTGTTTGAGGAGAATCGAGTTTAAAATAGATATCCGCTCTAAATCCGCAGTTTGGGACTCATATTTCCGTAGCTTTGATTTGTGCTGTCTTATTTTAACATGATTTCTTTCCCCCCTCTCTCTCTTTCTGTCTCGTCGATAGCATTTAGCCCGTGGTGTGATTAATAGGATCCGACACCGTTCCGAGACGCCGCGGAGACGTTAAAAATACACAACCGGGAGATAAAGAGGAAACGCGTGTAGCCCTGAATGATTCAGAATTTGAGCTTTGCCTGAAAGAGAATGTGGGGAAGACTGTGTGCTCGGAGCTGTCTGCAGGCGTAGTCGGAAAGTCAGAGCAGGGAGTGGGAGAGAGCTACAGAGTTGCATCCAGTCTGCAGAAATGTGAGAAGCCAGCCTGAGATGGACTAAGCGTAGCGCCAGAAACAGAGTGCACCATCCATATTTAGAAATACTGCTGCTTTTTTTCATTTAAAAGGAAAACAAAAATGACTTTAGATGTCTTTACTGAACTTACTATTGCTTTTTTTCGTTGTCGCTCTCTCTGTTCAGCCCTCTCACCCTCCCGTTTCTCGTAGTCCCGCTGATACTCCTCCCTCCTCAGCTGCTCATGCTGGTATTCCTCATAGCTGTTGTACCTATGTGAGGAAGAAAAAAAAAACAAAAAACGAACAATGAATAAAACAGAACTCTAGCCGCAAAAGCAAGTCTAGCTTATGTTCTAGCACTAGGTCCCACAAGTGTAGGAAAAGGTCAAGACCTCCCCAGATTACAGTGGATTACTGCAATTTCCTTTTTTTTCTCCTCTGAAGCAAAAAAGACAAACAAACAAATGAACAAACGCATTAATAAGACGTCTCCCCGCATCGCAAAAGGTTGCGGCTCCCATAGGAGGGGCTCTTGAGGGAGCACGTCAGGAATTGGGCAGCTGCTTCTGTCAGCACAACTTCACATGCCATTACTTTCTGCTTAGTTTGAGCTTTGCGCCTAAAAGTGGAACTTTTTTTCTCATTTGCAAAGGGCTGACTCCCTCCGTGAAAAGCAAAAAAAAAAAAAAAAAAAAAAACGGATTTCAAATGTTGAAAGCATAACAGGCTGCTAACGCCGGAGAGATGCAAAGAAATTGCGCTATTCAATATTTACCTGGGCCTCCGACCAAGAGTAGAATGAGATTGGGACTGAGGGCTTCTGCGTGTCCTTGATTTAAAAGTGCTGTTGTCAACAGTGTGACGAGACCTGCATATGAAATGACAAGGAACATCGTTTATAAAAATCGTTTAGTAGTCGTTTCTATTTGTATTAAATCATTTCTTCAAGTAATTCTTCAAAAAGTATATTTGTCTAGTATATTTTGAATTATTTTACACACAACTAGGTGTAAACTGACGCACACTTTGAGGCAGTTTTCCAAACAGGGATTAAGCCTAATCTTGGACTAAACAGCAATTTAAATGGGATTTAAATTTAAAATTCATTTAACTAGGCTTAATATCTGCCTGGGTTACTTACCCATAATGCTCTATTCTATTTAACCACTAATACTTTTAGTATCCAAATGTGCAGAAATGTCATAAACCACACTCTCTTCACTTAAAACTCCAACAATTACAGAACCAAAAAAGTACATGTACACGAACAAGTTATGTATTTTACCACTTATAACCACCTAATGTTTTATTGGATACTAATAAATGATGCTATTGGTGTTATTAAATCATTAATCATTTTCCTATGTTATAGGAAATGTTTGAAACACTAGTTTCTTACACATGCCTGTGAACCTGCAATGCTGCCTCATTCAGTAGGTACCCTGACGAGACGGCATGCCACCTTGGGAATGTCTGGGAACTTCCTTTTTTTTGGAGAATCCTCTTTCACTACCATTCCTTTTTTGCCTTTGGTGCGAAATCAAAGGCAGCACTATAAATATTGTCTCCCTGATGTTCTGTGATGATGTAACCCCCCCTTTAAAGGGGTCCGGTACTTTCATCTTCCAGGGACTGAGTGGCTAACACTGATGAGCCAAAACAACAGCTGCCACTAAAAACAACAAAGCCCTGTCAAGCAGTGAGGGACATAATCTAAAATCCAGCATAAAAAGGACGAAGGATGCGATGCTTAGAGCGATGAGGTCCTCACATACTCTCAGAAGCAAGAACACTTGTTTGCTGAAGGAATGACAAAACACAGCCGTATTTCAAAAGGTCTGTGTGCTGTTCTTAAATAATTAAATTTATTTGGGATTGTTTGTTTCCAGTTTTTGAAGGCAAATGCAAGTGATGTAATCCTAGTGAAGATAGTCCCATATGGATTGAATTAACTGTTTTGAACTTTAAGTTTTGCATAAATTCAGTACGGCAATGCAAACCCATGCAAAATCAATTAAGTCTGCACTCAGTTGGTCCAAGAGATATGGGGGAATTTGGTAAGTTAGTACTTACCAAGAAGGAGAGCGGCTGGCCGGAGACTGGGAACGGGAGTAAGGAGACCTGGAGAGGGATCTACGCCTGTGGTGGGAGGAAGACCTGGAGCGGGACCTGGAGCGAGACCCATACTGGGGCCAGCGGAAGTGCAGTGGAGAGAGCATGGTCGAAGGTGGCGAGACGGAGCTCCGAGAGGGTGAGCTGTTGGATGGGGAGCAGGAGGGCGAGCGTTCGAAGAGAAGTTCCAGTGGCGTCCCTTCCCACGAGCAGAGAAGACGTTCACGGCACACCTCTAGGTCCTCAAAGTCGGGCAAAGCCGTGTGCGCGTAGTCCCCGAAAGGGTTATAGTTTTCGTCCCCGGAGTCGCTTTCTTCTAGTGGCTGAGATCCTTTCTGATCAGCCTCGTTATAGAAGGCTTCCTGGGGTTTACCAAAGTGCTTGTTGAGCTCGTCCCGTATCTCCTGGTCTCGCAGCAACTTCCTGCCAGCAGAGTTGCTCTCTGCTGAAGTTTTGGCATCCAGTGTGGGGCTGTGAACCTCCTTGTCCGGGCAAGCCTCCTGGACGGTAGGGGGAAGGCCCTGCAGCTGCCTAGCCAGAGAGGAAGACGAAGGAGAAGCGGAAGACGAAGTGGATGTAGGAACAGAAGAGGACGGCATGGCTGAGTCTTTACATTCTACATGCCGGCCCTCCAGCGGCCCAGTTAGTGCAGTAGCTGTGGAGCTGCCGTCTCGTTTTGTGCTGGCAGACTGGCAATAGTCATGATCGCCAAAGACACGGGGCGTGGGCCGTTTGCCCCGACACTCCTCTGAGCCTCCCAGAGGCAAGGCAGAGGAAGCCTTGCTCAGCTGGGCATAAAGCTCAGTCTGCTCTGGGCCCTTCCTGCTGGAGCCACTGGATGGCTGAGGGAAAGGGCCTCCATTGCTCAGCTTGGCCCTCTTGCTCGTCAGGGCTGAAGAGGAGCATGAAGACAGCTTGGTTTTGAGTGATACTTTGAAAGGGTTCTCTTGACTGGCTTTGTGAGGAGGCGTGGTAGGTGGTGTCAGACCTGCGCAAGAGGGAAGATAGAGGGATATAAATTCACAATGCAGGTTCTATTTTTTTTTACAGCCTAGCACACTTCTGCCTCGGCTCCATCTGCTCCGTCAGTGAGCACCCTTGATTAAAATATTCTTTTTCATTCAGCCCTAACACTGATCTGCATTTTATTGGAATATTGACAGATTAATGAAACCTCAGACGGCGCACTGAAAGAGCACAAGTCACTTCTCCTGATTTCCTCCTGACCTTGGACAACCCCATTCATTAAAATGAAAAGAGTGCTGTCTCTTGGATAGCTAGACTGTAGTAGCAAGGAAATGTTTTCTTTGATATAGGGACTCATTATGGTAACCAAAGCTGGTAAAAACTAATGGACATTGATGTCTTCCTCGACTGTACGATCTATATATATATATATATATATATGTATGATCTGTGTGCATTTTCGTTTGGAATAGGAACTTAAGAGAGGCTTCTGGGGAATGTGTTATCATTCTCCTTGGCTCTGCCACCTCTTCCCCCTCATGAACCACAGCAGTCCTGACAGATTTACGTGGCACCAGATGGCAGTTATATGAGAAATCCTGAGATGTGCCGTTTTTACGACATTGTTAATGCACTTGCACAAACAACTGAATGTGGTCCTTCCCCCTCTCTCTCTCTCTCTCTGAACCCCTCTTTTCTCTTCGACTATGGTTTTCCGTTCTGGGAATGATGATCTGGGCAAGATAGAGGCTGCTTCCGAAATGAAGCATCTTGCTGCACCTCTTGTTTCTGTTATGGGACTACTTGTGGATTTTAGAACCTATATAGATCTGGACAGGAAGAAGCCAAAGTAAAGGCTTGAGGCCAAAACGTGATGTAGATCTAGACAGTCTAGACAATACTTATCCATAGCTCTTAGAGCATATCCTAGACAACTGGCTAAAAAACTTCAACAGTCTGTTAAAAGACGAATATGTTATCTATACTAGTGTGGCTGATACAGTATTTCAGAATTAATTTGGGACTGAAAATAGGTGTGTTATTATGCCAGTGCAATGAGCTGTGAAAAGTAGGGAGGAGGAGTGCTGCCAAAGGATCTTCCGCGGCACCAATGAAACGCCATCTGGGTAGACAATGCACACAGGACTGTAAACTAAGAGCCATTAGCACCTCTGGAATAAATCAGAATTAGATAAATATATGCCGCTCAGTCAGTGATGGATGTGACATAGACACAAACACTAATCATCCAGCTGTGGGGTTTTTCTCATCTGTTTCCAGCCGGGTGTGAATTACACAGGGACCTCCAAACGAGTCGCTACCTAAAGCTCACGGAGCTGATCCCTGTGGTAATCTCAAAAAGCCATGCGAGGAGTGACACATGGACTGACCTGGGTGTCATAGATACCATAATTAAAGACACCAGCAGCCCACAGTAAATCTATTAGAGAGGAGGGGATTAGGGAGCAGTATTAAAGCTCCTGCTCTATGCCTATTCTGCAGGTATCCTCAGTTGCCAAAGTCATTTCCTCCACATCAGCCTTAACTAACATTCTCCACGAAACCATTGCACCACTATTTCTAGTAGTTCTACTACTTCTACTACCTTCATTCAGCATTTCATCATTTCAAGTATTGATGCAACTATCATAACCACAGTTTCCTGCAGAAGGAAATGTGCAAAATGCTGCCAAAATGGAAATTTATTCAGACCAAAAAAATAAATAAAAAATTCTACTGACCCTGCTCTGACCAATTAATCAGGTGTAGCAGGAATTATCCTCTGCAGTTCTGGAGTGTTATTATCTGAGTGTGTGTGTGTGTGGAAAGCTCAAGGTAGGCCTTTTGCAAGTAACAACAGTACAGGACCCAGGCACACTAATCCTTAAGTGGAAAGGCTCCACATCAAAGTGCTCACCTTAATGGCTGTTTTACGCTAATATCTAATCCCAAATCTGTGTTGTGTAAGGGAGAGGGGGGGGGGGGGGGGGTGCAGGATGAAAATCTGGGTAGTATAGCTGCATTCGGCAATAAACAGAGCTGTAATTTGACTAAGATCGAAGCCATGTGCATTAAACTTAAATAAAATAAGGCAATATGGCAATATTTTATTATACTATTACAAAAAAAATCAAATTGACAATATATATATTTTAAGCATGTTGAGGATATCATCCCTGCTTAAAGAATACTGATCAAGCTGCACATTTCATTACTAAGAGTTTGATTAGTCATGTTTGATTGGATGAAGGATGTAATATTTTAAATAAGAATGACTGTGAAAAATATTTAAATTGTAGTTTTTAAGGATCTGTCTCTACTGATGCATTTTGATTAAGATCATATGTATCAATATAAATATGGTTTATTATGAAAAATGTTTTTTCTGTGGTTTTATATATATATATATATTTTTTTTTTAATATATCGTCCAGTCCTCAATCCTAAGTCTAGCTTTAATGGCTATATGGGAGGCTTTCTAAAGTGTTACCTGGGTTTAACTCTGGTTTTGTTTACTTACGTTTCAAACAAAGTTAATCTGATTTGTCCAGAGAAACCACAGATTCCCCAAAACCATGGGACAATCTCTGTCTCTCTGTGAATTACCAAAGCAGAGTGTTCCCCTTAATCTCAGGGGTGAGCCAGATCTGTGCACCGAGGGCTATTACTTGGTGGTAAATGAATATCAAATGACCCATTCATTCTGACACCTTGGAAGAAGAAAAGGGCAGCCATTTTGTTTTTTATTGACCTGGAATGATTAATCTCTGCATGGGGGCTACTGAAATAATTACCTGCATGATTTACACTAGGAGAGAAAAAGAAAGAGAGAGAGATCTGCAGCAGCCTTGTGTTTTAGCTTTACCTGCCATTAATTTAGCCTGGCTTTAATTACTTTTTTTCCTGTATCTTTCCCCAACATTCTTTATTAATACATATATAATGGACAGTAATGATGCCAATAATAATAATAATAAAATCCCTTCACGTTGACCCATTTGGCAAATTACATTCTTCCCATAAATATTGGACTCAACGTCGGAAATTACAGCAATGTCCTCTAATCAAATTACCAGACAGCAAAGACACAGATAATATCAGCAAACCAAATTACCTGACAAAACTAATTAAAACAATACTAATGCTGCATCATTTCGCTTCTGAGATATTGGGTAGAATGACTCCCAGTCAAACAACGTTCGGGTCTACACGAGAAAAGGAGATTAACTCTTTAAAGGGAAGGAAAGAAACCTTCTAATACAATTGGAAAAAGGCAAGTTTTTCCACACAAAACTGATAAATCATTGCATCGATTTGCTCACCTGGGGTTCCAGAGATCTCCACACTCAGTGTGCGTTCAATGGTCTTGTTCTCAAATGGAGATCCTTTGTGGTCACTGCAACACATAAAGACAAGTGGTATAATCACACTGCAGCGGCACACGTGAATGGTTGTGTGGTTTTACAAATGGAAATGAAATCTAAAAAAAATGCCTCATCGCTGGATTAGATCACTTTTTTTTTCTTTGGTGCTCTAGATCAGATTTTGTCTGCTCTACAAGAATGGTGGAAAAACTCTCTCACTTACTTTGGAGACTCTGGGGTCAAAGGAAGTGGCAAGGTGGTTGGTTTGGCTGCAGAACACAAAGGAGCATGGGTAATTAATTAACTAGATCACACTGTGCCCGAAAGATATCAGGTCCACATCTACAAATCATTGTCAGATTTTGATCATTAACAGTGTTGATGTGGCACTCCCAACCCAGTACAAAGTGGCTGGAGTATTATCCAGCCAAAACTTTCAAAGGAAGAGAATGGCTTCTAACTTGACCCCATTTGTGTGTTTCCTTTTATTTATCTCTTCTTCTTTTTTTTTTGTTCTCATCGCTCACTTTCTGAGGCAAGATGAAATGATGGTATGTGTCCAGATATCCAACCCATTTGAAAAAGTCCCCCACAACACAGAACAAACAAAATGGAAAGAGAGTGAGTTGAAAATAATAAGAAAATAAACAGCACACACACAGATCACAAATGGCGATGGAAACCGAACTAAAAAAGTTAACCACTTGGCATGCAGTTTAAACCAAAGCAGGAGAAGAAAGAAGAGTCGAGAAAGCATGTGCAGTTGCCTGAGGCTGCGACCGTCTCCAACTGTAGCTAGGGAGCCTCTCTGAGATAGACAGCTGTGTCAAGGCAGCCATGTTTGCCTGAGACCGCATGGAATTTTAGCACGCCTTTTTGTCCGTTGCATGCTAGAAAATGATGATCAACTCCAATTGCCTTTAAGTTGCTGTCTCAACCGCGTGAAGATTTTTTACGCATTTAGAAGGATGCCCTTCCGTTTAAAATAGGCACCTGGCTGCGTTTTTTAAAAGCATCTAGTTTTAGTTTATTTTTAGCATCAGGGTTAGTCTGTAGTTAAACTGGGAAGCGGTTAGCGTAGGAGAGGCAGAAGAGAGAGAGGGTAGGGATGCAGCAATGATTACCTAACGGTGGTGGAACCTGGTCATCAGGGGGCTTGCAGAGTGCCTGTTTGTGTGGGTTCTGCCCTTGTGTGGCGGAGGGGGTGTGCTCTGGAACTAAAGCGTCTGGAAAGAGTGGTCTTGGTGAGACCCATGGGAATGACACAGGGCCACCTAAAATGTCATCATCATGAACATCCACCCCGTTTTGCCCCTCTTTGTCTTTTGACCCCTCTGTCTCCTGCTCTAATTTCTGTAACCAACTTTCTAAGTCCAGGTCAACCAGTCGCGAAAGCTCAAGCCCGGGCTCTGGTGGGTCGGCCTTATAAGGATCTAGGAGGTCTGGAACAGGTTTGTTATTCTGCAGTTCCTCTCTGTCTTTCCCTATGTGCCAATCCCACCCTTTGTCTTTAGGAGTCATTGCGGGTGGGCTTTGCCTGCCTGATGTCTGGGGTACACTGGGCATCTGCAGGTGGGCCCGGTAACGGGCTGGCCTGGGCCTGGAGGTCAGCAGCTTGCTGAGCATGGGATGCTCCTGCTCTTGCCTCCTCTTCCTAATGGTTAACCTGATGTGCCTCTCGGCACGACTGGCCCCAGCCCAGCCGCCCGCCTCAAGACAACGGCCACAGCTGCCTGCGCGACCCGTCTCTCTAGGCGGGAGAGAGTAAGAGTGCATGTACCTAATGAAGCGGGCGGCGGCCAGGCTGCCTGTGTCTGCACTCGGCTGCAGGCCCGGCGGCCTCCCCTCTTCACCGGACCAGGCATGGCCACAGCCACTTCCGCGGGAAGGCACAATAGGGGCGGAGTGCTCCCCGTGTGTACGCGGCCGCCATTGCCCTGCCCCCTCACCAGCCACACTACACGCTCCAGCTGTCTGGCTCTCACCTCTCTGGGCCTGCGCTGCCAGCTGCTGCTGTTGCTGCTGCTGTTGCGACGACAGGGAGGCCGAGGAGGTCTTCTTCTTTGAGGCAGTAGAAGAGGAGCAAGAGGACAGAGAGGAGAAGGAGGATGTGGATGAGGAGGACGGAGAGGAAGAGGACGAGCAGGACGAGGTACCAGGCCCACCCCGGTCCTTGCCGCAGCCTGACCAGGTGCTCTTGGCTTCGTTGGCTCTCGTCTGGAAGGCATCGTCGCTGGCGGTGAGGTACTTGAGCAGCTCTGTGCAAGGGCGTCTCACCAGCCGGTTTGGCTGGGGACAGACCCCTCTTTGTTTGCTGTTCCAGGGGTTTTCCGTCTACAGAACAGGTGCAGGGGACAGAGAGAGAGTGAGACACAAAGAAAAAGAGAGAGAGAAAGAGAGAGGGAGAGAGGGACGTGTAAGAGTGGGGAAGAGGGGAAGAAATAAAACAGGGTGTCAGTTAGCAGAGATGTAGTGCTGTACTCCGCGCAGGGCGATGCAAGCGTGCATCACCCATCATCTTAATTACGAGGTCTTGGGATAGCTCTAGTGAGATCCGGATGCCAGCGGCGGAGGAAAGGCAACGTACTGTCCTCTGGGAGTCTGCCATGTGCAGCACTTCACTTCAGAAACGACTTCAGAAACAGAAGAGTCAAAGTCATTTAAAAAAAAAAAATGAACTCCTCATAGGGAGGCGTATGTGAATGTGTGCTAAAGATCTTAATGGGTATAAAAGACTCTGGTAAAATGATCTAGTCTAAATATTAAACTTGATAGAAAATGTAACACATTCAATTCAATATTTAATATACATTTAAAGTGTTTTCTCTGGCATATAACATTATATAGCTTGAGGCTAGCTTGCCTTTTAAGTCCTGGTTCAGTCAAAATGTTACTGTCTTTTGCTCTGACAGACTTGTTCCATAGATATCCATAGATAAGGAGACTAAACACACATTTCCAAAGAAAAAAAGGAGGACAGATCTAGGATACAGAAGTACAGGCCTTTGATTAAGCGCGCAGCACGTAAGTACCTTGGTAACAGCAGGTGTTGGTCTGATCCTGTGGTTGCTGGCTGCATGGTTCTGTGCCTTGCCACCTGGGTATTGATTATAGCTGAGCTGGGAGTTAGGGGGAGCCAGGAGGAGCTTCTTCAGCTGCAAATGAAACACATAAACAATTAGATAATGGATGACGAGGCATTAATGGGTAAAAAGCAGATTTTAATGAAATTATACTTTTTTTTTCGAGAATAGAACTGAACTGGTTAATACAATGCAAAATGTTTATTATATATCCTTTTAGATGTATTGGCCTTTGGTAGATAATTTTATATTGTTGTGTCATTGTTATGATTCTCAGGTATCTTGGTTATTTGATTAAATTGCATATTAAGCTTTGTATGACAATATGTAGACAAATGCTGGAGTTGAAACCATATGAACCATATGAAATCTGATTCATATATCCATTCCCCCTTTCCTTAACTTTCAACGTTTTACTATTGATTGCTAATAAATCAAGATCAATTTTTAATGCATAAGATGTCACTTTTAGAATGTATGTATATGCCATTTATTTAGTATGGAAATATGTCTACCACTACTACTACTGCTACTACTTATAATAATAATACTAGTAATTACTAGACAATATTAAACAGAAAGCTCTCACAAACATATGCAGAGATGTTTGCATTATTCATACAATAATAACAACCAGAAACAAGCGGAACAAAAAACACAGCAAATACCATAAAATGTTTGTGTTAAAAGGTCAACACAAATGGAGCAAATGTTGTCATAACACACACCCCTATATGTACTTTCAGTTTTTCTGTGATGAGCAAAATAATGGGATGAGGGAGGGGCGTAAAACCCCACTGGAAACAGGTCTCACGTGGTGGTAAACAGAAGTGAATAGTGAGTAACCCATAATGAGTGACATATAAACTGAGTGACTGACAGATTACTACTGATTATTTTTATAGTGGAGTTGTGTACTTTATCATCATTAACTTGGCAATATCTCACTGATATCTCTCATTGATACATTACCGACCTTTACCCCGTAGTTGCTACATACCAATACTATTACTACTACAAACTGTAATAATAATAGTAAAACATTTTTTAGATGAATAATTACACATAAGTCTGTGGAGATGTTTTTTTTTTTTTCATTTTATTTTTTTATAATAACCAGAAACAGGTGGACTGAATACTACACCAAATACCATTAGGTGTTTGGGCTAAAAGACCAACTAAAATCAAGCAAATGTTGTCATAACACACACACCCACACACGTAAATTCAATATTTCTGTGTTGAGGAAAATAATGAGACTAGAGGGTGATGTGAAGACCCACTGGGAACAGGTCTCACATGGCAGTAAACGGAAGTGAGTACTGAATTAGTACTGATTGTGTGTAAACTAGAATACGACTAATCAAACTCGAGCTTCTCTGATTTTGCTATTTATAAGTATATGTTTGAGTAAAATGATAATTGTTGTTTTATTCTACAAACTACTGATAACATTTCTCCCAAATTCCACATAAAATATAATGATATAATGTAAAGAAAACAAGTTTTTGGAGGAATAATACTGCTTTCTAATCACAGTTTTCGTGCATCTTGCCGTGTTCTCCTCCATCAGTCTTACACACTGCTTTTGGATAACCTTATGCCACTCCTTGTGCAAAACTTCAAGCAGTTCAGCTTGGTTTGATGGCTTGTGATCATCCATCTTCCTCTTGATTATATTCCAGAGGTTTTGTAAGTGGTCTCCAATTTTTTCCAGAGCTGTATATATGTATGTAATATGCCAAGACCACCACTGTGCATGTGTGTCTTTTTTTTTTTTTTTTGGAGCAATGTACAATGCAATTAACACCTCAAGAACACTGATCCACTTCGATTTGCTCTTTCATCTGTGCTGTGCGGCTTAGTTGTGCCCACAGACGCCGTGCTGGGCCTTGCCAGAGCTGCCGCCTGCAGAGCCTGTGCCCGTTTTTGGTCACAGGCCCGCAGCATCTCCTTATCTGGTGCATGCGAGGTCCAGGCAGGCAGGCAAGCGAGCGAGGGAAACAAGAGAGAATGTGGCACGGAGAGAAGAGGCCCGAGTGAGAGCAAAAGAGAGAGAGAGAGACAGAAAGAGAAGGGCTGGATATGGTTCATGGCAGCAGGGGATTGGGGGCATGCAAAAGCAGAGGGAGAGAGGGAGCGAGAGCCTTACCAGGGAGGGCTCCTCTGGCTCTGGGGTGCGTGGCGAGCCGTCAGGGGTGGAGGGACAGCTCTGATCGCTGGCGTTGGTCACGTCCCCATCTGCCAGGGCCTCGAACGAAGGCAATCCGTCCTCGTCCACCGGGATACTGTCCAGGGTTTCTGTGAGCACTGCCAGCAAGTTGGCCTCATTTTCCTCATCTATCTTCTTAGGAGGTGGAAAAGGGAAAGGGGCGAGAAAGAGAAAGAACAGTGGGAGAAAATAGGACAGTTTAGTTTGGAGAAGTCGATTCTGTCTGTCTCTATGTTGGCGCAAGCACCGCAGGGTGGGGTGTTGCTCTATTGTTAATAGAATATAGAGAGGTGTGTGTGTGTATATGTGTGTATGTGTAAAGGGAGGGGGGGGACGTTTGGTGTGCAGTGCTGTATGGGGAAAAAAAAAATTTTGCACAGGAAAAAAACTTTCTTTCAACTACAAATTGCCTTAGCCACATGAGTCAGTGCTGTCAGTCATACATTAAGCATGCGGCTTACTGGACCAAAATAATATCTCCCCTAAGAAACCCATTAACTGGGCTGACACACAGCAACTACCCAGGGAAAGAGAAGGGAAAGGGAGGGAGGGGGAACAATGGATGGGAAGCTGAGTAGTTGCTCCAGTCTCCAGTCAACTTTCCTCTCTGCAGAGGGAGAGAGAGAGGGAAGGAGGGAGGGAGGCAACCGGCTTGTCTCCACGTCCAAGATGTTGCAAACGCTTCATAGATAAGGGATAATTATCAGCCGCTAATGCTACTAAATGGATGTCATATTTTTAAAGCAGCGCTAGAATGCTGACAATACAGTCCATGAGGAAAAAAATAATTAAAAAAACAAATCCAGACGTTCAGCTAGTACGTAGATCAAAAAAACAAACAAATCTGGATTGCAGACATCTTCCTCCTTGTCTTGTCAAGTGGTCATGGTAACATGGGAGGGGCAGCGTCTGAGGAATAGCAACAGGAACAGGAGGAGGAGGGGTTGTGACAGGCACTGGAAGTTCCACTGCCAAAAACCCACGGGACTTAGCAACCACGGAAGATAAACACCCAAACTGCTGTGGGTCATGGCACGCGCGGCCCAACAAGAACAAATCCTTTTATGCACACCACAGGATTAGCATCACTTGCCGATAGCGTTCGAGCGCAATCATTGTGGCTGCAGGCAAAGAGTCCTCTTTAGATAGGGGTGTTGCGCTGCTTAGCCTCCGGTCCCATGTGCAACGATCACCCTGTTTGATCCTCTTTCTATTCATAGTTTCCCGTGATTACATGCCAGCATGGCCCTATCCTCATAGGAGCAGCTTTTGAGAAATCAAAACAGAGGCCATTCTTCTTATCTCTCCCTACTTAAAGAACCGCAGTAACTGATAGAGCTGATCTGAGGAACCGTTGACTCGAAGACAGGAATAATAAAAATAAAAGAGAAACAAACAAGGCTTTCGCTGATTCTCAGGGACACTCCCCTCGCTCATTTCGGGAGACCTTTCAGGAGGCTCTGTTTTTGAAAACGATAACGTGAAAAAAAAGTCGAGAGATAATCACTGAGACACCCACTGAGGCCTGTGCCTGTGCCTACTGCCTGCGTCTGGTCTGGTCAGGTCTGGTGGTAGGCCTAAAAAAAAAGTGATGCATGATGCTGGGAGTAAATTATAGCAAATGAATTAGCACTTAATTGTTGGTAAATGGCGCTCATTAAATCTTTTCACTGTACCCCAGCAGCTTTTCAATACCTAACTGCAGCAGTTTAATATATAATACCTCGCCAATGCCTGCAGCTCATGTACACTTAAGCTTTCTTCTTTTCATTATAAAAAAGCACCCCTCAGCAAGCTAATTATAACCCAGATCATTCTGTACTATTCCAAACGCTGCAATAATGCTCAATCATTTAAAATCGTCTGTTCTACTTCAGACTGGTAGTATGGATTGATCTTATCCAGCGGATAATAGCACCAAAATGGCCTGCTTCTACAAATTTCTCCTTGAGGTTTGGTTTCAACCCTTTCCAGACTGATATAGATTAGGGCTGCCACGATTAGTCGACTAGTCACGATTATGTCGACTATTAAAATAGTCGACGACTAATTTAATAGTCGATTAGTCGTTTTTTTTTTTTCTTTGTTTTTCTCTCCAAACTGCTGCGACTGCCTTTCTGTCCTGGACGCACATGCGCAGTAGTGGAAACCGGGGTAGGTAGTGGACGACATCTCAGGACATTATACAGACAGGCTCTGGTTTCATGGCTACCCCGCTACAGAACTCAAAAGTGTGGGATCACCAAGAAAATAAAAGTGAAACGCGTGCAATGCAATATCTGCAATGAAGAACTTGCCTTCCTCGGCAGCACAACCGCGATGCACGAGCACCTGAAAAGGAGGCATGTTGTGGCTGATTAAATGACGAAGAAGCTAAATTGCTATTTAGCTGCTAAAATTAGCGTAAACAGAGCGTTAACTTAGTACTTAACTTACTCATCTTGATAGCTTTAAAACAGAGGTCACTAATAGGCGGACCGCGATCCGGATCCGGACCCAGACGTTGTCACAAATGCCGTCCCAAACCGATAAACTACAGAGAAGGATTTCATTCTGACAGTGGCTTCTGTTTTCAGTGCTTTTTGGTGCAGTAAACTCACAGATCAGTCATGTGTGGTGTAAAATCACCAAACGCTCTCCTCTGCCAATCAGATCTGTGCAGACCGCTGCCCTGTGTACGGTAATGTACACAATATCTGGACAGAGAGGCATTTTTTATTAATATACTTTTTTTTCATAATAGTTCAAACAACCTCACGGTTGAGATGTTTCATAAATGCCAGTGCCTTATCCTTATTTTACACAGTTGTTTACACTTTATGCTAAACAGTAAAATAATTGTCTGTTACAACAAGCTGCATATTTCATTAAAGGTTTAATGAACTATGATTTTAATTGTTTTTATTTTTAGTTAGCATATAGCTGAAATCTAATGTTGGTTGTATAATAGCAGCTGCATTCTATTGTGATAAACTGTGTTTTATATTCAATTAACGTATGATCCGATTAGTCGACTAATCATAAAAAATAATCGGTGATTAGTCGACTATAAAAATAATCGTTTGTGGCAGCCCTAATATAGATTAATCTTATTGAGCCAAGCTCTGAGCAACAGATGATGTCCATTCTGAATAGCACCAAAAATGGGTGTAAATGTGCAGCTTCCAACAGTAAGCTAATAACAATCTAGATTTTTTAGTTCTACTTTTACTATAACGGTTGACTATTTCATTGGTTTATACTTCAGGTTTGGTTCCAACCCTTTGCTTCCGAACCAGTATGGATTGATCTTATTGAGCCAATCTCCAAAGGAGATGATGCCCTCATTGATTGCAAGGCTGTAAATTCATGCTTCATTCTCCATAAAATCAGCTTTTAGAACAAAAAATGGCTACCAACGCTTTGCACAGAAAACTGTACTCTGTGCTCTAAAGTCACTTTCCTGGTAAAACTATCCTTCACGATTGCGTGACACCAGAGCTAGATTGGCTTAAGGCATAGTGTGCATTCCTAGCAAAGGGGGCTCTTAGAGGACACATGGCTTTCGATTGCAGAACAGCCATAGCAGAAATTGCCTTCCCGGCATTCACCATGTCTTTCACCACTCCATTTGCCACTACCAATAGGGTACAATCCAAAAGCTCCATTCAAACTGGTGTAACTGATATTCCAAATGAAAGAGAGGAGAGAAGAGAGAAGCATCAGCCAATGCCAAAACAGATCCCACCAAAATTCACGTGCAATCTCTGACAGGGATGTATTCCTCCACTGATTGCCCACAGCAATTGTGCAGGGCTGGGCTGGAAGAAAGAAAAAGTAAAATAAAATAAAAAATAAATGTTTAAAAAAAAAGAGTAGCTAAGGCCTCCTATCGTGTTTAATGGGCCTGACAGTATTAAAGAGATCTTAACAATCGTAGGCTAATTGTGGGATCACAATATATTAACCTGCCTCAATTCTAAAGGGTGCCATTCACGGCTGTTTTACTCCAAATGCTTCAATTAGCCATAAAAGACACTGGCAAGCACCGAGCGCCTTCCCTCCATCTCCACCTACACCTCCATTCCCCTCCCCTTTTAGCCTCCCTCACCTTCCTCTCCCTCCCTCAGAGGCGAGGCAGCGCTCACGAGTCGTTCATTATCAGGTGAGCCCTTTTGTTATCAGACAGGCTGTCTTTGAAATCGTCCTTGCTTCAACTCTTTTATTGAGTTCCACCGAGCCATTGTGTTCCCAAGATACAATTCATGCCCACTGATAACAGGCAGTGCTTTCTTTTTCTTTCTTTTTTTTTTTTTTTGTTGCACTCCTAAATACGCTTTTGCACTCCAAGGCAAATAGAGTGTTTTTTTTTTTTTTTGCTTTTTAAAGCAAGCACTAATTGTTATAGAAAGCCACCCTGAAAACGCCCCTGAAGAAACAGGAGGAGAGATCGGGGTTCGTGCGGGGTGTGTATTCTTGCGGCCTTAAGGAAAAAAAAAAAAAAAAAAACATTGGAGAGGTGATAAAAAGTGCTCAGGGAGGTTTACAACCTGCAGCTTAGCGTCATGGAAGACACTAAATGACTCGGCTTCATTGGAAGTTCTCAGAGTGGAGAGAATCATCTTATCTCCAATAGGCTTTATCTCTATCTCTCTCTCTCTCTCTCTCTCTCTATTTTTTTTTCTATCGCTCGATTTCCCAACACCACCATCCACTCAGAATAAAAGCATGTTTAATAAATTGGTCTGCAGCTTGCTCGCGGTTGGCCACAGCTTTGACCATTTAATTGCAGTGCATTTCTTTTCTTTTTTTTTTTCTTTTCTTTTTTTTCTCTTTTGCTCTCACACAAATATCAAAGGCCACAGATGAGGTTAACTAAGTTGCCAGACCTCCTAATCACAACACGAGCAGAAACATGTGTGTGCAGTGTGTATATATATATATATGTATGTGTGTATATATGTGCGTAGGCGAATAAGTAATCCCAGTGTCCCAGTGATTGGAGCACTTGGAGAAAGCACATTATGTGATGTAATAAACAAATAATGTCAGTCTGTGTTATTAGTCTGCGCCCTGATTTCACAGCAAATAAATCAAAGTCACTCAAAGCAATATGTGAAGTGTGTTCACATCATTTAGATGCTGGGGGGTTGGGGGGGTTTGGCGAGGGACATGGAGACGTGGAGACAGAGCTCTTAGATTAAGAGAGAAAAAGGCAACAGAATTTGATATGCAACTTTTCTTTTGGCCATTGAACAAAACACTGCAAAACAGCACTTTGGAACATGTCCAGAACCTACGATAAAGAGCCGATCCCTGTAATTTGACGCGATCCATCATATTCTAATGTGTCTACCAGATAATGTCACAGCACATCTTAAAAAAGGAAAAAAACTGCCTGGCGTTCATCTGTCAAGCGCAAAAATAGGATTCGGCCAGTGGAAGGACCAGCACTATTTCAAACCTCATTTCCCCTGCAAATGATCCTGCAAGCCAGCCACTGATGCATGCTAGCTCCAGAGGCAATGATCACAGCACGTCAGGCTACCACATGGATTAACTTTTCATAACGCTCACCAATGTTACAAGAAAGACCCCCCCCCCCCCTCCCCCCCCGCCCACCCTTCCTGGCCCTTCTCTTTCCTCGCTCTAACTGGACACCACCATATCTGAGTCTCTCTTCTTCTTCCTGATTGAAAAACACCCGACCAAAAAAAGAGCACAGCATGGAGGATATCTCTTATCCTAATGGAGTGGAAAGCAAGAAAGGACACACAGCGGTGAGCACTGGAGTAATTCCCGCCATTCAAATGTATTGACGGGCAACAGGATTGCTTATTGGACCACTCCATTAGTGTCAATAGCACTTTTAAAAAAAGGCACGGTTAAGTGGAGCCAGCGGTGTCAAATCGCAGGCTCTCCACCTGGTCCTTCTCAATGGGAATGACACATTTGGGTGCTATCGTAAAACACTTGTGTGTGTGAAATCTGGCCTACTTTGCATATGATAGTTTTGTTAACACAGTGAAAAAAAAGGCTGCTGAATGACAATTCACAGTGGTTTTAATTTATTTAACCTTTTAAACTCTACAGAATAATCACAAATAGAATCTCTAGCAACTCTTGTTTCAACAAAGCTGGTTTTTGCATTGTTTTATATGTGTAGTTACAAAACAGTCCAAAATCCTCAGTTCCTTGGTGTCATAAAAATATTTTAAACTTGTTAAATAGAAAAAAATAGACCATTTGAATTACCAATTAAAGCAAATTTACAAACTGGTTCAGACTGGTGTGTATTTAGAAAAAAAAAAAGAAAAAAAGACCAATTTAATTTTAACCCATAAACAAATTTATTTTTTTACAATTTAATTTATTTAACCTCTTAATCCCTACAGAATAACCAATAATAGAATCTCTGCAACTCTTGTTTCAACAAAGCCGGTTTGCATTGTTTTATATGTACAGATACTAAACAGTCCAAAATCCTTAAAATGTCCTAAAAGTATTTATCACAGAGTGACACAGACTGTACAGTCCCATATTGTTTTGATGAAATTAGTAAAATAGAAAAAAAAATAGACCATTTGAATTAACAAATAAAGCAAATTACAAACTGGTACAGACTGGTGTGTATTTAGTATAAAAAAAAAATGACCAATTTAATTTGATCCATAAACAATTCACAGTAGTTTTAATTTATTTAACCTCTTAATCTCTACAGAACAACCAATAATAGAATCTCTTTAATAGAAACTCTTATTTCAACAAAGCTGGTTTGATTTTTTTTTTTATATGCATAGTTACCAAACAGTCCAAAATCCTTATTATAAAGTGTCATAAAGTCAGAGAGCATTGGAATAAAGTATTTGACATAGAGAAATACAAAAAAATAGACCATTTGAATTAACACCTGAAGCAAATTACAAACTGGTACAGACTGGTGTGTGTGTGTATCTGGGAGAGACAGAGAAAGCCTTCAGGCCTCAGAGGGGGCCACAGTCCTCAGCCCACCTTCTCTGACGCCAACTAGAACTCTCCAGTGAGCAGAAAACGCTCCACAGAGAGCTTCAGTCACACGCACACACGGTAACCTCCCATCTCCAGAGACAAACAGAGATACAGCACCAAAAAAGAGCGGAGTAACAAAGCAACCCTGATTTAAAAGCCCACAATAAGAGACACAAAGAGTAGAAAAAGAGAAGACAAACAGCGAGACGAGAAAAGAAAAGCAGAGCAAAGCAATGCAGCATCGCAAAGCCTCTGTGTAGCAGTAACGTTTCTCGGCCGCCGCACAACAGCAGATGGTCAAGGAGCCGCTTCTAATGCTGCTCTAATAGTGTGTAATGTTTGGGTACTCAGACATATTGTTGCTCTGATTTTTTTTTTTTTTGTTGTTTTTCAGCAGAGCGTGCCACTGCAGCGCTGCCAGATCACTGCCATGTTCCTCAAGAAAAAGCATTTTATCCTTTTGCTGGGATCAAATGCTTTAGAATGAGTGCAGGAGAGAGAGAAGAAGAGCATCAGAAAAAATGGAAATATTATTATTATTTTTTTAAACTTGGCAAACAGTGATGATATAAAACATTTGAGCAATAAGGTTAGGTCATAAAAAATGACGAGAATTAATTTATTTAATCTCTTAATCTCTACAGAACAACCAATAATAGAATCAACTCTTGATTTAACAAAGCTGTTTTTTATTTTTATATATACAGCTCTGGAAAAAAATGAAGAGACCACTTTAGTTTATGAATCAGTTTATCTGATTTTGCTATTTATAGCTATATGTTTGAGTAAAATGAATTGTGTTTTATTCTATAAACTATGGACAACATTTCTTCCAAATTCCAAATAAAAATATTGTCATTTAGCGCATTTATTTGCAGAAAATGAGAAAAAAAGACGCAGAGCTTTCAGAACTCAAATAATCCAAAGAATACAAGTTCATGCTCATAACGTTTTTATAAAGTTCAATCAAAATCAATATTTGGTGGAATAACCCTGGTTTTCATGCATCTTGGCATGTTCCCCTCCACCAGTCTTACACACTGCTTTTGGATAACTTGATTTCACTCCTGCTGCAACAATTCAAGCAGTTCAGTTTGGTTTGATAGCTTGTGATCATCCATCTTCCTCCATCTTCCTCTTATTATATTCCAGAGGATTTCAATTTGGTAAAATCAAGGAAAAACATCATCGTAAAGTGGTCTCTATTTTTTTTCCAGAGCTTTATATATCTAAATCATTAGATTGTCATAACAATCAGAGAGCATTGGTTTAAAGTATTTGACCCAGAGTGACACAGAGTGTACAGCCCCATGGTTTCGGGTTCTGACGCAACAGTAACAGTGGTAAAAATGCTTATCTCATTACACTTAAGTACAAATATACATCACTATGGATACATACAGGTGATGTTTACAGACATATCCATGTATACTTACTTACATATACATAACATAACTGATACACATCAAATGTTCAATGGCTTTAAAGAGAAAATGTGTGCTGCAAGGTTCGGGGTGGGGACTCTTTATCACAATTAGAGTACACTATTGTTACAATGGAATTGTTCTATTTAAGCATCACAGTGTAGGATCATCAGTGCTACAACACATCTGGAACAGTGGCAGCTTAGTGGACCAGGTCTCGAACCCACAGCTCTTTAATCAATTCCCTTAAACTACTATAACTGAACCACCACTGCCACACGCTACAAGATAACAAATTTACATGTATGTTTACTAGCATAGATAGAAAGAATGTCTTATTCCCACTAAAAAAAACAGCAGCTCCTTTTGGCATTTTTGCTTTAATGTGAGCTGTGTGGTTTGTAAGACATTCCTTTAAAAGAAAAGAATAGGGGTCTAAGAAAATATCAGTATATCAAAATATTTGATTGATTGATTGATTGATTGATGATATTAAGTTTGTCAATACTGTATAGATACTCAAAAACACAGTATCAGCTTTTAATTCATCACAGACAGACAATGGTTCATGTTTTGTGTTTGTCTTTTAAAACCTGACTCTGAGATATGAGCATTGTTATAAGATGATATTTAAACCCAACGTGGACATAATATAAATATAATATTCAATTGAGAAAGTGCCTAGTAAGCCCTGTGTGGGTTTTTTTTTGTACTTTCTCTGGACTGTACATAAATTTAAAAAAAGTAAAAAACAAAAAAATATTGAAAATATTGAATACTGGCAATCCCTGTTTGATAGCAATGTATTGTAATGAAATTGCCATGTTCTTGCCAATATGCAACCCTTGCAGAGAAGCAGAACTGTGTCAAAATGTTGTTTTTTTTTTCTCAAACCTTATGTATATCTACCCTAATCTCTTATAATATTGCCACAAACTTGGAAAGACAAACTTGGAAAGACAAAGCGTGCTGGCGGTAGTCACAGGATGGATGCAGTTACAGGGGAAGGGAAGGCAATGTTCACTTTACCCTGCTAAACGGGTGATGTCACATTTCATTCCGAAGCACGGGGTGAGAAACTCTTGCAACAAGAGAAGGAGTGAACGAGTGCACGGGGGGGGGGGTCGGGGTTTGTGAGAGGGTGTGTATCTTTGGGTTGGAGTTTTTTGACTGAAATCTCAGGTAGAACTGACCCTTACGGATTACTGTGATTAGGGTTTTTTTCGTGAGTTATCTCTCGTTGTTCTACATATGTATGCATACAGGTTGTTGTTTATGTTTGTGTGCGCGGTGTGTCCTCTCTCGTTAAGAACGCTTCGTTACCCTCCAGATCCCCCTCTGACCTTTCGGCTGCTGGCAGGCTCATCGGCGGTACTGAAGCGGGGCGGCCTGTCATTTATCACTGGAACCAGCAGGAAGGGCATGCCATCAGAACCAGCAAAGCCAAGCGGGCCAGAGGAGCCAGCTCCACTTAAGTGTGTAGGGGTGTGAGAGAGAGAGTGTGTGTGTGTGTGTGTGTGTGTGTGTGAGAGAGAGAGAGAGAGAGAAAATGAGAGCTGGTGAGCACACGTGTCTGAGTGTGTGCTGAGGGGGAGAGGTTACATCCCCAATATCAAAAATTTATGGTAATTGAAACCGCCAAATCTTTGTGGAAATGCAGTCAATTTGATTCCGCGGCAAAAAGGTCATGCTATTCAATTTACACTCAATGCTGAGTACAGTAGCCGGCAAAACACCTGAAAGCAAATGATCTTATCAGAGTCCGCTATTGCACCCTCACCCCACTGCATAAAAGCTATTTGCTGATTACTAAATAAATGCATTATCTTTTACCTTGACTTCCATTGTGCTCGCTCTTGCTCTCACTCTCGCTCTTGCTCTCGCTCACTCTCGCTCTTGCTTGCTCGCTCTCTCTTGCTCTTACACTCGCCCAGGGGTGTTGTTGAAGGAAGCTTTGTCAGACCTTGACTTTGTAAGGGGATTATTCCTGTGTGTTTTTATACACACTTTTTTACCTTCTAAGGGCACGACTTTAGACTACAGTGTATGTAGGTTCAAAATGTGTAAAATGCAGAGACTAATCTCAGGAAACACAGCAGCACAGCTTACATCACAGGTGTATACATCCTGTGTAAGTGTAAGATCGAAAAAAATGGGCCTTAGTTGGATCTGAATGTCAAAATATGGAAAAATAAACCATTTTTGTAGTGTACATACTACATAGTGCCAATCATCTGTCAACTATGTAATGCATACCAACGAAATGTGATAAGTGTCCTCAAACATTTTTTTATTGAACGGACCAATAAAAAAAAATTTGCTAAAAAAATGACTTTTTACTTTGTGTTTCTTTTTTCTTTTTATACCCAACTCACTTATGCAGAACTCCCTCATAATTTGCACTAAGTCCCCTCTGACACATGATACATCCAATACGCTTGAAAGAAAGTCCCAGACCCCCAGCTGCATGATACATCAGCCAACAGACTCCTGTGCTGGCCAGAACTGCAGTGCTCTATTGCCAGAACTACAGTGCTCTCTCAGGCTCCGGCTGCTGATGCAAAGCAGCATAACCCTGAATTCAAACTCTCTATTCTCAGCACACTTTTTTTTCTCCATGCTCCAAATGTAGATTAGACTAAAGTAAAATAATCTCACCTGTCTTGCTCCCAATAATTGTGTGTAGGTAGCTTTGGACCACTGCAATCCTGAACTAGAGTAAGCGAAGATGAAGGTGATGGAAAGATTGTTTCTAACAATGCTTAGCTTTACTTAGAGTCACAATAAGGATTCAAGGATTCAAGGAGATTTTATTGTCATTCGCATCACATGTGGTACATGAGGTGGAACGAAATTGTGATCTCACGATCCAGTTTTACACCCAAAGAGCTGTTATTAATAGATATATAGATAAAAAAGAATACAATAAAAGAAATAGAATATACAAAATAGATAGATAAATATCCCAAAGAATAAAAATAAATAAATAGAGAGTAGAAGGTTAAATAAATAGAGAGTAGAAGGTTGTGTAAAATGTGAATACCTTTTAATATTCTCCCAAATTACTGCTTCAAAGACCAGCCATCACTCTTTCCCAGAATAATCGTCATAAAGCTCTCAATCCAGACTTTTAACCAAAAAAAAAGCCCTAAGCCCAAAGTGACGCTATTCTGACATCCCAAACGTTGCAACCTTCCCATCCTGACTAAAAGGACTAGGATTTTAAAGCGCTGTTGCATAAGTCTAGGGAGAAGCTGCGTTCCTGGAATCTGGAGATCCAACCTCGCCGACACCAGAGGGCTGAACTATTAAATAATCCAGGAAGTGTCCGCGCTGAGGCGCTCTCCTTCTCCCTCTGCCTCACTCTCTCTCTCTGAAGTGAGGTGAGCCAGACACCCAAGGCTTATTGGCTCAGTGTTTCCGGCCAGGTTAGAGAGAGACAGGCCCCGAAAGGCTCTTAGAAGAGATTACCCACCCGGCCTAAAAATAGCCCACTCTGGCTTGCCTCTACTACTCACAATGTAGCTAATGCTAATGCTCCACTACAGAAGTGCCCAAGAACTACAAAGCCTTTTAAACAACTCTGTGTGTGTGTGTGTGTGTGTGTCTTTAAGTGTGTGTGTCTGTGTATAGGCCTACCCACGGCTGTGGATTGGACTGTTGTATGGTATGTAATTGCACAGACTGTATATAATAGCCTGTATATAATTCAGAAACGCAGAGTGTGATTAAGTCTTTGCCGGCATGCGGACGCTAAATCCTCGCATGTCCCTCGGGTTGTATTTACATGTTTGTTTATCCACACTGATCCGTTCAAGCTGTTTACTGTCAGTTTAAGCTTCGACTGTTTTATTTATTTATTTATTTTTACGTTTTTAGAATGCTTAACCCTTTAAATGACACGTCTTCTTGACAGATTTTAACCATACAGCAATATTATGTAGCATTTTTAGCTTAGAATGACAAAATTAATGTATATGTAAATCATGCTGGTGCATCTTTGACTTAAAATAAGGAAAGTAGCATCTCAATTGTTTGCGATGCCCATTTTGGGGTCAGAAAGCTCCTACTGCACTATGAGACTCTGTTAAAGTGGAGCTAAAGGGGCAGTGGAGAAAAAACTTTGCAATAGTGTGTAACATAATTGTGAAATCTTATGTAATAACACATGGATATGTATGTAATAGTCTATAATTCTGTAATAATGCATGCTTCTGATTCTGTGTCTCTCAGCTTGTCCAGAAATGCATGTCCTATAGCACTGGCTTAAAGTTGAATTGTACCACAGATGGCATTTTCTTGTCCTGTCTAACTCAAAATCTTTTATTAAACAGTGATAATGGAACTGTGGTATAATCTCAATAATATACACTCGAGGTTCGTGCTATAACGTGTAAGATCTTCGACCTACGATTGCATCACAGCAGTGCCAATATTACACGTTATAGCATGAACCTCGACTGTATTATTGCTTTATTTAGACACTTTGTGACTGTAGGGGGAGCCCAGAAGCAAGAAATACCTTGAACTCTTGAATAAATGTAAAAAATAAAAGACCTAATATCTTTAAAATGGTACGTTTATAGGAAAGCAGGAGCAGGAAAGAAGAAGAAAACATATTTTTGTTTTAATTTCTATTAGTCTATTATCATTAAATGCTTAAACCATTAAATGAACAGTTTGACGCCTACTAATAAGTAAAAAAGAAAAGGAAAGCAAAAAGACAAAACAGAGCTTAAGCAAGTTATGCAATTGCGAGCGTGAGGCTTTCACACTTCAATAGGTTAAGGACAGTGGTTGAGGATGCATCAGCACAAGTGCAAAATGTGTGTTAAAGGGTGACCTATAAAAGGAACAGCGGCTTCCCTTGCCCCAGTAAAAATGTGATTTAAAAAGGGCCGATCCTTCCATGTCGTGGAAGGGGTGGCCTTGCTGGTAACACGGTGTCACTCACATACGTGACCCTCTGCAGTACTTCGCTCCTGACCTCAAATACTGGTCCGGTCAGCTGATATTTACGCCACTCAGCTCGGCTGGCATAGTACAGTGTGTCCCTGCGCCATGACCGCCCAAAGCTTTTTATAAGCAGACGAAACTTTAGACGTGCCGGGGTGGCTGAGGTAACACCGCTGCACTCGCACATTCACATAGACACACACACTCACACACACACACACACACACACACGGCAAAGCAAGCCGCATTAAATAGTGGTAATGCTTGCGGTAATCCACACTGGTGACTTGAAAGCAATAGATGGAGATTAGTACGCACATGTAAGTGTTGATAAACACAGCTGGAACACAAGCACCGTGTTCCATGTGTTAAGACACTAATTTATGAATGCATATACTGGTACATATCATTAGAGTCATGCAAAGGTTGGAAATTTTGAATTTGAAGCCAATGGCAAGTTTATAGGAAAAAATGAAAAAACACAGTTTGTGCAAAGAGCATTTTGGAGCATTTCTATTGGTGTATTCATCATCATTTTTTTTGCGTATTCCATTTTTTCCCCTATCACTAGTAATGCCCCAACACCAGGAGGGTGAAGAGTAGCACATGCCTCCTCTGATACATGTGAAGTCAGCCCCTGCCTGTTGATGCAGCATTGCAGAGTAGCATTACAGCGCACTTGGTTCCGATACATCAGCTCACAGACGCCTTGTGCCGATCGACATCAACCCTTGGAGTGATGTGGGGATGTGGGGAAGAGAGCGCCATCTACCCACCCAGAGAAAGCAAGGCCAATGGTGCTCTCTCAGGGCTCCAGCAGCTGATGGCAAGCTACATGAACGGGATTCAAACCAGCAATCTCCCAATCATAGTGGCAGCGCTTAGCCCGCTGCACAGCTTGGAGCCCCACCATCATACAATTTTTTAAAGCAGTGTAAAATTCCAACTGCCACAATCAATTTATTTAAAAAAAGTGAAAAAAGGCAAACATTTTCTTGACAGCAATATTGTTTTTACATTTTACTGAAATAATAATAATAATAATAATCATAAACTTAAAAAAAAAAAAACATAACTTTTATTCTCTCATGATTGCACTCCAATGCCGGTCTCTGTCACCTTCCTCTCACACCAGGGGTGTGTATTAGGTAAGAAAAAAAAAAACTGCCCCCAAGATGAGAGTCAAGTGACTTCTCTCTCCCAGTCGCCAGTTCTGCATTCTGTACCACGGTTCAGATTACATACAGCACAATCCGATCTGAAAGAGCAGGGCCAGGGGCCAATGCAGGCATATTTAAGGAATCGGAATCGGATATATTTAGCCCGATTCATAGCCGGTCTTCTTTCGAGGACTATTTTTATCTCATCAGGCTGTATTTGCAGAGCTTCCATAAACAGTGCGGTGCAATTTCAGAAATGAACAAGCTGTTTAAATCTTCACAGGGTGGAAATGTTCTAAAGTGCATGGTGAAAGCTAATACCTGCAGTGCTGGTGTTCCGACCGCAGGACCGCAGTTAAGCTAGCAACCTTTCCTCAAAACGGGGTTAAACTAGCCGCACGTAAAATGTGAATGCGCTGCTGTTACACACTTGGCAGTAAAAGTAACGGTGCATTCAAGGCTGAGGAGGAGTAGCTCCATCACTTCCCTCAGAATAGATCAACCTGAAAGAGTAAAACTGGAGGTTCTATAGTTTTACAGAAAATTGGATTCTATTTTTATGGTGGATCTACCAAAAGGTTGCATTCATTAGAAGACTAGTATATTGTCACTTGTATCAACATTTTTGCTTGTTTTAGACTTTTTAAGTCTAAAGCAATTGTTTTTTTATAATGTGTCAAAATGTCATTATGAACCAACCAATAAAAAATAATTCAAATGACTTGGAATAAAACCTTTTTACATTGATTTCCATTGATTGTTTAAGCAAGAGTTCCTAAGATTTTTTGCCCAACGTTCAACTGCATGTCTATTAAACACAACTGAACTGAACGGTGTAAAACTCGCTATTGAATGTAACCCTACATCCAATCCTAACCCAAACTCTAATCTTAACATATTAAGATTGGGTTTAGAGTTAGATTTAAAGTTTAGGTTTAGGTTAAGTTTAGGGTTGGGTGTAGGGTTAGATTTTAGGGTTGATTAATGGTTAATGTCAGTTGAACATCAACGAGTCCATAAAATTGACCATCCAAGTAAAGTGTTACCTAATAATGAATTAATAATTAATGGCCTGACCATTCCTGCAGTCTCTAACACACGTTTATTCTAAAAACAAAGTGGTCTGGTAGGTTGTTGGATGTAACTGCTCTCTACATTTTGACAGCATTTTATAAATAAACAAAGTAAACAAAACAATACACTCAAAAATATAGAATTTCAGCGATTCAGCAATTGAATAACATTAACCTGCATTAAAAGTACTCTTCCATATTCTCTATGCAATTACACCTTCTCACCAGAGAGGTCTCTAAATCTCCAAATCTTTAAGAACTGTTTTTTTTTTCCTCATGCTGTAATTCTACGTTTTAGCATATAAAACTGGTGTTAATGTACTTTAATGTAATTGTAATGTGCACTGCACACATATTTTATCAGTACTTTTAGTACAGTGCAGGGAGTGCAAATAAGAGATGTGCCAGTGACTGTAGAATATGGGCAGACAGTAAATTACTGAAAAAAGAGAGAGATATGTGAACAGAAAAATGTATACAGCAAAGAATGGAGGGAGGGAGCGAGAGAGGGGGTGGAAGTGTGGAGAGCTGGGCAACAACCATAAGATGTTAACTTGCTCTTTTCCAAACATGCCCTACAGGGACAATTTTCCAACTGCAAGTGATGCTTCGTCCTCTCCCTCTCTCCCTCCCTCCCTTCCTCCTCCCCTCCCTCATCTCCTCCCTCCTCTCCTCCTCTTCTACTCATGCTGTCTTGCTTTTCATTCCTCCTCTCCTCCTTCCCTCTACAGTAAAGCTGCTGTGGGTGAATATATTGGCCTGCTGGAAGTCCAGCTTCCCCTCTAAGGTATCCAGTCTGACTGTGACACATTTAAAGGATGTACCGGATATAAATTGCTGTAGAGGCCTATATGTGAGTTTACACTTTAACTTCTATAAAGCATCAATAATGCACTAATAATGAAATGTAAATCTCCATTTTGCTACACAAATGTTTTACTTAGAATTTGAATCTGACAGTAGTTGTTTAAATTTTGCCTAAAATTTATGATAAATAAACCAACAAAAATCTTTTTTTTTTTACTTTAAATTCCATTAAACCTTCTGCTGTAAATGTGCCATGTTGGAGATTCGAGGTTTCTCAAATGACAGAGATTATATATTACTTAAATATTATTTTAACAGTCATTACTAAATACATTTGGCAGTCCCTAAACAATAGGATGAAAAATAATATCCTTAAGATTAATTACTGAATAATTAGCCTACAGTTCAAAAAGTTAAAAAATGGATTTTATTGATTTTTTTTGGATTTTACTAAACTTTTTCTCATGTTTTTTTTTTTTTTGTGGAAAATTTTATATTGGGCCTTCTGCACTAAATTTAAGTATGATTTTAGTTTGTCGTAACAAATCTAGCCAGAACTCGTCAGTCACAATCATTATTATCCACTACGCTGTCCAATCTGGATGCTAAAGCTTTATATGACATACAGCTCTGGAAAAAAATCAATTTCTGAATCAGGTTCTCTGATTTTGCTATTTATAGGTTTATGCTTGAAAAAAAGTATTCTTTTATTCTATAAACTACAGACAACATTTCTCTTGTATTCCACATAAAAATATTGTCACTTAGAGAATTTTTAATTGCAAAAAAATGAGAAATGGCTAAAATAACAACAAAGATGCAGAGCTTTCAGACCACAAACATTCATATTCATAAAGTTTTAGAAGTTCAGAAGTTCAGAAATCAGTATTTGGTGGAATAACCCTGTTTTTTATTCATAGTTTAATGCATCTTCGCATGTTCTCCTCCACCAGTCTTACACACTGCTTTTGGATAACTTTATGCCTTTACTCCTGGTGCAAGATTTCAAGCAGTTCAGCTTGGTTTGATGGCTTGTGGTCATCCATCTTCATCTTGATTATATTCCAGAGGTTTTCAATTCAGTAAAATCAAAGAAACTCATCATTTTTTAAGATCAAGGAATGTTTAAATGCCTGCACAACTTCAGAAATGCAATTTCTCTCAGGTCTCACTCGATCACCGATACCTCACTTTGCCATGCCATTAGCACTCTGGCCACCTGAGGTACCTCCTTATGATCAATTTACATGCTGTTATCCCATGACGTTTGCCATGCTGTGTATTTGTCTCCTTATGTAAATGTAACATTTTAAAGATTCAACGTTTTGCTACAACAGCGGAAATGTGGTGACTTTAGCTCAACGCCAGCTGACACCAGCGAGGCCCAGCAGCAAGAAATCTAAATATGTAAATATGAACTCCATCAAAAGCCCCCCTTCTCAGATTAAAAGTAGCAATGAGAAAAAGATCTCCCACATTATCTCCCGAACCGTGCGCTTAAATTACACAAACGCCTTTAAAGCAAACGGCGAGATCAAAGCTGCCCTGCCGGCAACAGATCCTCGCTGGTGAGATGACACAGCACGGTAAACAACAGACGAAAAAAAACAAAAAAAACAACCAACAGTCGCCGCAGAAGACGGAGGCTGTTCGGCGGCAGCAAAGTCTACAGTCATTTCAGCATTGTTAGCATTGTTAGCAGTGTTTCAGAGTCGGCTGACACTGAGCCACTTACAAATGCATGTGCTTGGAGAAGGAGAGCGGGGACGCAATCCTCTCCTCTCTGTGTGTGTGTGTGTGAGAGAGAGTGAGTGAGTGAATGTGTGTGTGTTTCATAAGTGTTCACTTGAGGAAATCATATTATACAGCACAATATGATAATGTGCTCGGCCCAGCTGAACTGCTGCAGCTCAAGTAGTGGTGTGCCTTCAAATGTCAGCATAAATTTGCAAATTAAACATGCGAAGCCATCAGCAGTCACTGTTAACGTGTGCATGTGTGTGTGTGTGTGTGTGTGTGAGAGAGAGAGTCTTAGAGACAGTGTGTGTGTGAAATCGGAGGTATGCTTGTTGACTTTGGAATGCAGCAAAGGCAAGGTGTAATCAATCACCCTCTCCTTCTATTGTTTGATGTATGACTGGGCAGATGTGTCTGTGTGATAGATAAATGAATTAGCAGACAAGCAGAAAGCAAAGCAGCTACAGTGGGAGCTGAGGGAAGTCTGGGTGTTTGTGTGTGTGTGTGAGATCTGATGGGGCTCTTCTACTTTAGATATTAATGCTTACACGGGCACACACACGTATACCTCATGAAAAAAGATAAGTAATGTTTACTGTAAACTTTTAGTTATTATGCCTAAATTGTATGTTTATTTCATTGATTTGTAGTTTCCTGTTATATAATACTTTGCATTATAATTCTACTTTGAATGTTATGGTCAGGTGAATTAAATAGATTGGTATTTAGTCTTCTATTTGATTTCATTTAAGTAAAATACAGATTTAATCTACTCAAAGAAATGAAAATGTGATAAAGTGAACAACACAGAGTTACTGCAGCTCAAAAAATTATGCTTGTTCTTACAGCCTACAACATATAGGCCAGGCAGGTCATCACCTAAGGTAGCCCAGGAGGGAATCACTACACACTGATTAGTGAGTGTCAAAAACTTTGGGGAGAGGGGGCACACCCATTATGCAAATAGTTTGTGTTAGAAGCCAATGAAAAAAAAAGATGCGATTGGCAACAGACCAAACTAAACCAAACTAAAGTGATTGAACTCAAAGATCTTTGTTTGAATGTATATGTGCCTAAAAATGTTCACCTGATTTAAAATATTTAAGCAATATTTGGAAATATCCAATTTGACATAAAACCGTAACTTATATTATATTATGTGAAATCTTATATTAAACTTGCACAATTACACAATTTATCAATATTCTTCACACATATGAGCGAAATAGCACCATTTAAAGTGATGTGCAAGTGTTCTTTTATATTTAATTTCAAAGTTTTTTGTTTGTTTGTTTGTTTTTGTGCTACCAATAGTAAGCAGCCCTATTCAACTTTACAAGCAGCTTTTATATTAAATACATATTATTATACATTCTATATTAAACACAGTGCAAACATAACATGCTTGTATTTCAGCTAAATATAAGTAAACTGTAAAATACAAAAAATCAAGTTTCTGACAGAAACTATAAATGTCTATCTGCTAACATTCCCTTTCGGCAGCTTCTATATTGTAAAGATCATGTACAATCTTGATTATCTCATTTTGAAAATTGCTTTAAAACAATAATTCGATTAATCATATTAATTAGATGAACCCTCCAGCCTTAATGCAACATGAGCAATATCCTCTAATATTCTACAGTATATTAAATCTAATAATGATATAGCACAATGTGCCATACTTATCAAACCTCAATATGAAGTCTACTTCATTCTTAATTATGAATGTAATTCTGCATTATTCCTAGAAGCCCATTATAGAAAGGAGAATGATTATAGATTTTATATGATTTTTAAAAAATAAGTCTTTTAACTGAATGACCCCACTTATGTTTTGTACAGGATGTGCACTCATACAAACACACACTCAGACACACACACACACACACACACTGGCGCACAAACACACACACAGTCCCCTTGGCAGGAACACCCCATGAACAGCTGAGTGCTAAGTCAATGTGTGGTCATGATCGGTCTTGATCAGGCCACCCCAGCCACACTCAGACACCTCGCAAAAAAGTAGGGGTGTCGCTTTAGCCTTTTTACATTGTGATGGAGTCAGGATCGCTGGCAGCACACTCCAGCTTTGAAATGGCAATAACTCCTCATTGGATGATCTAATACAGTAGGGCAGTCACTGGGCAGTTATTTTGACTAGGTGTCAAGTGCCCTCAAAATAACAGGCTGCTGTGATCTCTCCCGGGGCCAGGGGCTGTTTCATTCCGTGCACGGTACATAGAGAACACACTTCAGCTCTGGATACAGCGGCGGGGACCATCCAAGAGTCAGCATGCCAGACTTCCATCACAGAGAGCGCCAAGTATAGCGTACGAGTGTACGAGTATATATCGGGAAGAACATCGCTCCTCCATAACTCCACCAGGAGACTGCTCTGCACTGACTACACTCTGCCTTAATCTGAATTTCATGACCGCTTTTTAAGACAGACAGCGTGTTCTGCAACAGAACCTCAGTTTGAAACCCAGCTGGGCAATAATTGGTGGCATATTTTATTTAGTGATATTTAAATGAATGAATAAATCTGTGAAGACTATTCTCAGGGTTGCTGGAAGCATGCTCACAACCCTGTCTTTTCTGCCAAGTACAGATTTTGTACTTTTTTTTTTGCAGTTTTGTCCTTCGTGATTGGAGGACTGATAGAAGCGCTGATGTCGCACGCTCACGTCAAACAGCTCCTCTTCAAACAGGCCTGATGTCAACAGTTTCATCACCTCTCAGTTAATCATCATCCAGCAGCCTGTTGAGCCATAAATTCTTCCATTTCTGTGAAATTTGGCTACTTAGTTACCACTCTTTTACATATTACCTACTTTCCTTAACCGCTGATTAGATTGAAATTACAGGCATGTCAAACGTTTGAAAAAAAAAAAACGATGCTCAATACTTCAAGAGTAGAGACTTATATACATGTGGTGTGTAACAGTGAATGTCTTGATGATAATGATGCTGATGTAAAACAGGAAGTTGCACACTGCTAAAAGGCACAGAAATATAAAAAAAAAATTGCACTCTGCCCTGCACTAAACAGCGTATCTTAAATGGAAAGAAAGAAAATGAATGAAAATGATACTGGGCAACCATAATCTGCCTCTACCACTGCATTAAATATGCTCAGACAGTATTTTGTGCATACACATTGTGATACATGTCAACATTGACAGACAAAAATCATGTATCTCCAAAATGGTAACTTTACAGTAGAGAGACATACAGCTCTGATAAAAAAAAATAAGAGACCACTTACAAATGATGAGTTTCTTTGATTTTACCAAATTAAAAGTCTCTAAAATGTAACCAAGAGGAAGATTGATGATCAAAGGTCATCAAACCAAGCTGAACTGCTTGAATTTTTGCACCAGGAGTGGCATAAAGTTCTCCACAGGCAGTGTGTAAGACTGGTGGAGGAGAACATGCCAAGATGCATGAAAACTGTGATTAAAAACCAGGGTTATTCCACCAAATATTGCTATCGTAATAGCTCGTGGCACATAAATAACAACAGTACATTTAAATGCAATAAAAAAAGAAACTGTTATTAATATTCTTTTGTAATAAATTGTTTTGAATAAAGTAGTTGATTTCATGTTTAGATATTTAAAAGAACAAAGCTTGGTTCCAGATTAATCCTGGATTATATTGACATCATAAAACCATTACTTTTGTATGATGTAATTTGTGTTTATTTATATAATCTAATATCTAAGATTAATGATTCATAAAGTATATTCTAAACACTTCTATTCTTGCAACAAAACAAAAATACCTAAAAGTACCTAAATGTTTGCACAGAACTCTATATATGTATATAAGCTTAGCCTCTATTTGACATGTGACATTACAGTATGTTAATGAGTACTGGAATTATGCAAAAATGTTTTTTTTTTTCTTCTTTTAAAAGAGAGCGAGATGGGAAAGGACCTTGTCTTCGAGTGCCATGACTTTTACAAATGTGCTGGTGAGTTGTTGTAACCCTGCTCCTGTCCAGTCCAAGGAGAGCGCTGGTGGGTGACAGTGCGGCCGTGCTGCTGGGCTGGCCGGCACCGTGGGGCATAAGGGAGGCCCCCCGCGAGCCCCAGCCTCCGCTGCGGTTTGGCCCCAGAGATGGGCCTGATAACTGGGAACTGAACTGGCACTGAAGGGCATTAGCTGTCATGTCACAAACAGTCAGCAGGCAGCGCTGCCCTACTGGCTCCTATCTCTCTCACTCATCTGCCTGCTAGCCAGCCCTGCACGGCCCTGCAATAATGGGACATGATGTAAAAATGTCAGAAAAGAGCAAGACACGAAATAAATGACTTCACTGAATCCGATTCATTAAAAAGGCCTGAAGCGGGATGCGGAGGGGGGTGGGGGGGCTTGCTGACTGTGTGTGTGGTGTAAGTGTGTATGTGTCACAGTAGGAGAGAGTACAGGAGAGAGAGAGAGTGTGCCCGAGTGTGTGTGTGTGTGTGTAAGAGAGTAAAACAGGCAGGAGATTGTGTGTGTGTATGTGTGTGTGTGTGAGTGTGAGAGTGTGTGAGATCAGAAATCTAGGCAGGCCACCTATTAACTACACTGCAGTCATGCGGGTTAAGAAAACATTGCCAGGGGTTTGAATGGGAGCAGGGGGAGGAGATGAAAAAAGTTCTGCCAACTCGCTTTTACACAAGAGCTGGCCATTTATTAACCTGTCTTCACGTCGCCCGCCGAGCGCTATAGTGACCCACGCAGGACAGCAGCGGCAGTGCACTCCAAACACACAGGCCTAAACTGGGGGTATTTATTAATGCCTCACACCGCTGCGGGGTCTATTCAACGCCCCCGGCCAATATCAGGGCCACAGGCGTACATCACTTGCTGAAAGCTACTCCACGTATAAAAGTGTAGTGTTACAGTGAGGGTGCACCGGCCTTTCAAACGTCTAGTCAACAACAAACTGCTATAAATATATGCTATAAATATTTATAAATACAGCTCTGGAAAAAAAAAAAAAAAGAAACCACTTTAGTTTCTGAATCAGTTTCTCTGATTTTGATATGAACATTGTTGTTTTATTCTATAAACTACAGACAACATTTTTCCAAAATTCCGAATAAAATATTGTCATCTAGAGCATTTGTTTGCAGAAAATGAGAAATGGCTGAAATAACAACCATAATAGCAAAAGATGCAGAGCTTTCAAACCCTGAATAATGCAAAGAAAACAAGTTCAGAAATCCATATTTTGTAGAATAACCCTGGTTTTTAATCACAGTTTTCATGCATCTTGGCATGTTCTCCTCCACCAGCCTTACACACTGCTTTTGGATAATTCATGCCATTCCTGGTGCTGCAAAAGAATTCAAGCAGTTCAGCTTGGTTTTATGTCTTGTGATCATCCATCTTCCTCTTGATTATACTCCAGAAACTCATCAATCTTCCTCTTAATTACATTCCAGAGCTTTTCAATTTGGTAAAATCACCTTTTATTTTATTTTTTTAAGTTGTCTCTTCTCTTATTATTTTCCAGAACTGTATATATTTATATATTTGCCGAAATAATTAGTCAACATACATGAAAAGTAAAGTTTTAATCAGGATCTATCAGGGAAGATCTCTGCAACAGAGACATATTTTAGGCTTTTACTGTATTTTATGTACTTTTTTTCCTTTACCTCTTAGTTTACAGTATGTATGATTATGATTGACAGCCCTGTACCTCCTGCACCTCCTTCAGAATAAAAGTCTGAACATTTAAACGGCTTTACTATAGAGTCATTACAAAAGCTTTCATAAAGGGAAGATAGATTATAGATTAGTCAGTAAATGGCAACATTATATATTGTATTTACAATTTGTGAACTGAGAGGTGATAGTAAGGATCCCCTAAGAACACACACACAAACACACACACACACACAGCAGTGCTATCACATCATGGCTTAGCCCCTCCATGACCCCCTGACACTGATACTTTACTTACTGTGTTCAAGACACAACACACACACACAGGTATTTTTATCCTGCCCTCTTTCCCCTTCCTCTTTGCCACAGGAACCATGGGCCCCCACAGAGTGACTGTAATACACCACAGAGTCACTGTACAGTCCCCAGGGCCACCGCCAGCACAGAGCCTTGTACACACACACACACACACTCGCAAACAAGCACCAGCCAACCGAGCCATACTGTGCGAAAACAGCCACTGCTCTTTTACCAAGCGCTTGCCTTCTACTGACGAACAGCAAAGCCATGTTATCGTCCCCCTAACCCCCCCTCCCCCCCCTCTCTATCTCCACAGATAAGAGCGTAATGAACTAGCCGGTTAGGCCCGGCCTCGGCCGCGGCGTTTCATCTGCCACATTTCTTCTCCTCTGGACTTTGCTTTCTGTGTGAGTGATGGAAAATGCTACACAGTAACAAGTGTAAAGCTTTAACCCCCTCCTCCTCCTCCTCCTCCTCCCCCTCTTTTCGGCAACATGACAGCACTGAAACGGGCCAGGCTCGTTTAGAGGCTGACATGCTTGATTTACTGCTAGACCAAGATGAGATTTCAAACAGCGGGCGAGTAGAACAGAGAGTTACTCCACGGACCCAAAATAAACTATAGTATGTGCGGCATTAACGAGGGAGGTAATGTGCGGGTCACTTGAGGTAGCAAGTCACGGTTGCCTCCGATCCACAATCGGCAGCAGCAGTGTGGCTGAACCAATGCTGTGTTCAGCTGCTTTGAGTCTACATTCGGCATCTTTTCTATTGTATGTGAGCAATTTAAAGGAGAACTTCAGTGTAAAATTGATTTTTGTTGTAATAAAACATGATCAAAAGTATTTATCAAAAGTACCTTTGATAAATTGCACACCTCCGTTCTCCCAGAGCATTCTGAGATCCAGGATTTTAACAGTTTGTCCAAACACCCTTCAGACTGGGTGAAATGGTGCATAATTTGCCAGATAATTATCTTTTTCCACAGTTATCCAGACTCAAAGTAGCTCCTGGCACCGGCTACTACGCTATGAGGAGTCTACATAGACTACGGGAGCAATGGCGGCATTTGGAGCTGAAGTTTGCGTTATAGGATATAAACAGAGGTTTTTAATAAGCTTCTTGTGCACTTTTTAAGTTATTAATGCCTCGTTTTAATTGTCAGGGCTCTCCTGGAGCTACTTTGAGCCTGGATAACGGTGGAAAAAGCGTTTTATTGGAGGCAAATTGTGCCCCGTGTCACCCAGTCTGAAGGGTGTTTGGACAAACTGTTAAAATGGGAGAATGGAGGTGTGCTATTCATCAAAGGGAAATACTTTTTATCATATTTTACTACACCAAAGGTCCATTTTACACCAGAGTTCTCCTTTAAGCATTGATAAGGCACCTGTAGATTTAATGCAGAGCTAATGCAGTAGACAAAGGTTGGCGGCTTATCATAATATCAATATCTTATGAATTAGTCAGTCCGGAGTATTACCCTCCTTTGTACTTTCCGGTGTATACTAAAAACCTGTACGAAGCAGTTTATCCAATATTAACTGAACTTTCAAAGAATTCAGCATTCACTGTACTGTAGGTTATCTCTAATCACTGACAATCAGGGTGTAAAAAAATGCAATATACTGAGACATTATGCTCTGGAGACACCAGTCACTACTTCCTCTGAGATCAGGTCCCACCGGTTCAATCCCAATCCTCACACAAAGCCTCAATCAAAAGCACACAGAAAAAAAAGAGGGTCCTCCTTACCTCGAACAGGTTGGATGATTCGTTGCCATACTGGCTGGAAATGATTTCTGATTGGTCGCTGTACCACTTGAGTCCACCCAGAAAGCTATCCGCATCCAGGTCGCTGACATCCAGCTCGGAGAGGTCCAGTTCAGGCAAGTCAGGGCACAGGGGTTGATCTTCCCCAACCAAGGCAGCGCACTGTAAAAATAATTGAAAAAAGTGATAATTTAGTCATTTGTCTTCATTTAATAGCTAAAGTGATGCTAATAATAGTGGCTGCGTGCCAACTGTGTGATAAACACAAGAGTTATTCTAACAAAGTAACATGTTTTTATCAAAGTAACAGGTACAAGTGCTTCAGTTTCTGAATCAGTTTCTCTGATTTTGCTATTTATACGTTTGGGTAAAATGACCATCTTTGTTTTGTTCTATAAACTACGGACAACATTTCTCCCAAATTCCACATAAAAATATTATCATTTACAGCATTTCTTTGCAGAAAATGAGAAATGGCTGAAATAAAAAAAGATGCAGAGCTTTCAGACCTGAAATAATGTAAAGAAAACAAGTTCATATTCATTAAATTCAGAAATCAATATTTGGTGGAATAACCCTGGTTTTTAATCACAGTTTTCATGCATCTTGGCATGTTCTCCTCCACCAGTCTTACACACTGCTTTTGGATAACTTTAAGCCATTCCTGGTGCACAAATACAAGCAGTTCAGCTTGGTTTGATGGCTTGTAATCATCCGTCTTTCTCTTGATTATATTCCAGAAGTTTTCAATTTGGCAAAAGAAAAGAAACTCGTCTTTTTTTTTTTACCAGAGCTGTACATCACTGCAGGTTCTTCAATTGCTTTTGCTGCTCTGTGCTTGCATTATTAATATCCACCTTTATTTTAATATTCTTCCAGACATATGAAGATCTTTCTTTTTTGTTGTTTTGAAATACACAACAGAATCCATCTTAACCAAAACCTAGTCAAAACCTTGCCAGTTCTGAGTATGTACATATCATGCATTACTGTTTGAGTATACCGTACTCAACTTTTATCTATACTGCCTAGTATGCATTAGGCTTTAACATCTAGTATGCAGTTGAGATGCACTCATGCATTCAGGTGCATTTAAAAGGAACCAATAAACTTCACTGAGGTCTATGTCCATATATAAGCTCTTGTATTGTTATAATAAAGGTTCTTAAAGAGTTTTTTTTTTTTAGCTTGGAGAGTTTGAGGACTATCCAAGAAACTGTTTTAAAACTGAATCAAATCTTTACACTCTCATATATCTCATTTACAAGCATACTAATATGTAGGTTATATTTATAGTTATAGCAATCATTACATCATATTGAGCTCGAGGATGTGAGGTTCAGACCCAAATTGAATAAATTCAACTGTTAACAACTGTTAAGGTTCCTGGAGGGTTCTTGGCTTGGATAGTTCTGAAAGAACTGTTGAACTGGCACAGAACTCACACATCTCTTTAACAAGCACAGTTCTAGTTCTTTAAAGGCCATTTCTTAAGGGAAGAATGGCCATTGTGGATTCTCTGTGGAATCAGTCCAAATACCCTTTCCTGGCAGCTTTGCTTTTAAGAGTGTGGGGTTTAAAAGATTAACTAAGGAAGAGGAGCATTTTTGTTGCAGTCTATATATACTGCATTTTTAGAAGCATTAACTGTTTGTTAATGATTGCATTTGATGAAATAACATTATATGGAATCTATTTGCATTGACTGTATTACTATTTTTAAAATACAGTTGTTGTTGTTACCCTGTAAGTGACAATAAAGAAGCTAAAAAAAAAAAAAATCTTTGCTGTTTTTCTTCTAAAGTGACTTAATCTTAAAAGCTCAAGGTGCTGTATTTCCTTTCCAACACTTTTTTTTACAAGTCTAAGGATAACACATAATACGCTGCACTGCATCTGTTTTTTTTTTTCTGTTTCTGTCAGAGGAAGACATTTCTGCTGTGCAGCGCTGCCTATTAATATTTTGACTGTTCACCGGCTGCCTCACTATGCAACAGCGCGACAGCTGCAGCGTGGCTCCTCGAACACAAATTATAGGCTTCATCGAACTGCTAACACTGGGATCAACACACTTAAAACTTGCCAACCTTCAATTCTATCCGAGGCTTTTATAACACTACTCCAACACATCACACTGCCTGATGCTGTCTTTGTAAACAAGTTCCTGGGATGATCCTGCCAAGCTGTACTGTACTGTACTGTGTTTTTTTCAGCCCCTAGAATAGTTATATTAAGACCAGACACTGGAGACTATGAAGGAAATGTCATTATGTCACACAGACAGCATCCTGTCACCAATGTACGTTAGTGAAGTCATCAAAGGCAGGGAAAATCGTGCTCTAGAACATTGGTTCCCAGCCGTAATCCTGGTCGAGGAGACCCCCTGCCCTTCATGGATTAGTGTTTACCCCGCTCCCAGAACACCTGATCCAGTGAACCAGCTAATTAACAAGCCTTTCCCGAGCTGAAGGTGGTGTTAGGTATTACGTACAACAGGAAACCACTAAAATGCAAGCCACGGGGCCAATTCTCCAGAACCATCACTGAGAAACGAATACACTGCTTTAGAAGACACTGCTTCAGAAGAAGGAAGAAAGGCAGTGTGTGAACCTTCTCTGAACCTTCAAAGAGAAGAAGAAACAAGACAGAGTGCTTCTACGGGGGGTAAATCACACTGACCGCAGGAGGTAAATCATAGAGTATAGCTACATTAACCCAGTGGAGAAGGCAGTGTGGGCAGGTTCAGTCGAAACGCTTGCGCTGCATCCATAATGTGGCACACACCTTTGCACCTACTGCACTCTTGCGTACTCTTTCGGGTTTTAATTATGAGTGTGTGTGTGTGTGTGTGACTATGCTTACGCATCGCTTTCCTGCACGAACGTTTCCTCTGTCCCTCTGCTTTCTTCCAGTGATCTGAGCTGTATTTGTGCAAGCTTAGCTCAAAATGCTTTGGATGTGTTCTATTTTTTTATGTGTTGCCAGGTTTTCAGCTCTATTTGAGGACTAAATGCCCACAAGATCAAAACACTGACAAAAATACTGACAGTTTCAATGTGGACAAAAAAATGTTGAAACAATGTTTAATTGTTAAATGGTTATATCCAATAAACTCGAAATAAATGTTATGTCTTTGTCTAATATGTGTGATAATCCTTATGATTTTATTATATTTTGATCACAAAAATCTTTAAATGTCTAAATGTAAGTGTTGAAAATACAACAAAACTGCAAAATAAAAGTAAAGTTTGTAAGCAGTTTTTGAGGGTTCGTTGTTCTATATAAAATAACATTGTACCATAAGGGTACATTACGTAACAGTACTTCAAAACACAATGTCTCAGCTAATTATTAATTGGCACCAATTGAAACACTATTAATTATCGTTATTTTTTATTTTTAAACCAAGGTTTTGGTTCTTTATTATTTAAAACATTCTTAAGCATAAAAAAATAATGTCTAATTTTGTCTTAACTAGTGGCAATTAATAATTAGTTGAGTCATTACTTTAGTTAACCATTTAACAATATGTATTACTGTCATAGACACTGTTATTTTTTGACACTTATTATTTTAAACAACTTCTGCATAATAAAGTCTTCACTAAACCCTTTGAAAAGCATACTTAACATAATCTATAGTGGGTTACATGTTGTATAAATGTCAAAACATAATTCAATTCATGTTCGATTTAACCAAAAATAAATCTGGAAATGCCAGCTGGGAATAAATGGACCAAATGCGTGAAGTATACTTAGCAAATACACATTAGGAAAATGGCTTTTCATACAAAAATATATATTTTTTATTCTTATCAAGCTAAAAATACCAAAAAAACAAAGAAGCCCCAAGAATGCCTTATAATTAGTTAAGCCTTGGAAAACTAGGTATTCCAGTAGCTCCAGTAACACAGAAGTCAATGAAAGAAATTTTGAAATAACACGAAGACTGTAATAAGTAACACAAGCGGAGTGTGTATTCTGTATGTTCCGAGACACACAGAAAGAGAGAGAGAGAGAGAGAGAGAGAGAGAGAGAGAGAGAGAGAGAGAGAAATGAAAATGGTTGAGCTATGGGGGGCGGGGCTACTTCTCACCCACGAGGCGCACGAGCATGACGCCAGAGTTCGACTAAGGGCGCGTGGCCAGAAGACCCAAACACACGCACGCACGCGCGCGCGCACCATCAGCGAGCCCCACTTATGAGCGAGAGAGAGAGAGAGAGAGAGATGCTTTGATTTAACACAACACACAGACTTTCAGCTTCCACGCGCGCCCCGCCAGCTCACTTTACAGCGCGGAGGATCTAAAGATACACACGCGCGCGCGCTGCATTTCAGCTTTTCAGACTATAGCCACTTCCCCAGGTGATAGGAAAAGAGAGAGAGCGAGAGAGAGAGAGAGAGAGAGAGAGAGAGAGAGAGAGAGAGAGAGAGAGAGAGAGCACTGCTGCTGCATTTGTGCACTTTACTGGAAAGCAGTCTTGAGGAAGACTGGAGGTAGAAATGTGTGCGACAAACACGCTAAACATCCAGAGAAAAAAAACAACAACTCGATATCCAACGTCAGACTCGAGTCCATCTACACCATAAATAATTGACATGTTCCACACTGCTCCACCAGTGGGCTTCATTTGCTGCTCCAGAGAATCCAACCAGAATATAAATAAATAAACAAACCAGCCTCAGAGGCTATACTCCACTGATATATCAAAGTATATTGCAATACTGTGTATGTATTTGAAGGCGGCATGACAAGTTAACTTTTCTCTTTGTTTTACTCAGAATTTCAGATTTCACGAATATGTTAACGTGCTTTTATACGATAACAGTTTTCTCAAATTGAAAATTGATGATTTTAAACAATTGCAGTATAGGCTATATATGTATATATACTGAATCACACAGTATCGTATCGCGTTCTTACTCAAATTGGCAAATTGTCAGTCACTCAAACAGAGAGATAGACAGACAGACAGGCATATAGCCTGGATATATCTGTATGGAGAGACAGTGAGTCTCTCAGCATCAGCGCGTGCACGGTATACACACACACAGTGTGAGTAATCTCCTCGTTTCACTCCACTTCCCGTATTAAACACGTTCTAAACAAGCCGCTGCAGCACGAGCCGCGTCTACAGCGCTGCTCCTCATCAGCTCGCGCCAGCGTTCAGCTGCGTTACTTTCCTCCATCCACAGCGCTGGTGCTGCTGCTGCTGCTGGAGCTGGAGCTGCTGGTACAATCCCGTCCACTCTCTCCCTCTTTTTCTCTCCCTCATCCCCCTGATTCTCACACGCGCTCTCTCTCGTTCCTCCAGACTATAGCAGGATCTCATCCCTCTCTCTCTCTTTCTCTCCTCCGGGCTCGGTTTAAAACGGCTCGGCTCAGATCCGTGAGAAGAAGTTTCCGTGGACAGCACTTGATAGGCTTCATACAGATCAGAGGTGCCGGGGTTGCCAGCCTACTACCTGTGTGTAGGTGTGTGCATGAGTGTGTGTTTGAGTGTCAGTGTGTGTGTATTTGTGTGTATGTGTGTATAGGCTACGGAGATCCTACACACAAACACATACAAACACACATACAAACACACACACAAACACACATAGTCACACCGACCCCCAGTTCACCTGCTGCTGCACCCCCGGTTCTCCCCAAGCTCGAGCCCGAGCCCAAGCACAGCCCAAGCTACCATCACATCAAAAAAGCAAGAAAAAAAACATGCCAGACAAAACAACCAGAAAAAAGCTCAGCTCCCTCAAAAGCTCATTTCTCTTTCTTAAAAAAAAAAAAAAGATTAAAAAACAGAAAATAAAAAAAAAAACGGACCCGTGCGTTTGTGCGTATTCCCGTGCATTCATTTCGAAGCTCCCGTTACCGGATAAAGCAGCCGGTGCGCTCAAATCGCATTCAGCAGAAGTGCATTCAGCAGCAGCCAAGCCACCAGCCCAGCTCTCCGATGCTCTCTCTCTTTCTCTCAGCGTCTCAGCCCGGAGCTCAGACCGGTCGTTAAGTTTGCCGTTATTTCTCACCTCTAGTTCTCTCCACACCGCGTCCTGGTTGCACCTGTCCCACGCCATCCAGCCCCTGAATGACGGTTGCGAGAGAAAAACGTGTGTCTTAAAAAAAAAAAAATCAGAAACAAAAAAAAAGGGGGCGTAAAAAAAACCCAAAATCAAAAGGATGACGGGAAAGATCCGAGCGGCTCCAGCTTTCAGCTCTCATGCAGGGAAGTGCCCCTCACTGCGAGCGAGAGAGCCTGGGCGACCTGTCTTACAACTGCTCTCCATCACATGACAGAGCTATTAAAAGTAGGCAGGCGAGTGACTCCCCTCTCGCCGCTACTCGCCGGTAACGTCACGGAGAAGAGGCGGGGCCTCCGCGTAGTAAAAACCTGCCCGTGCTCTTTTTCCTCGCTCTTCTCTCCACTTCCCACCCGTTTAGCGGAAGGCCACGCCCACACGCTGTGTAGATTGGCTGAAAAGACCCCGCCTCTTTTGCGCTGCGATTGGCCGGCGAGCCGCTTCTGCCGGAGCCTGCTAGGAGCCTGCAGCTCTCGAGCGCTGCGAGTCAAGCTGGAACGATTGTAGCCAATCAGAGCGTTGGAGGGAGGGGCTTGTCTGGAAACGAGCGGAAATAAAATAAAACGCTCTCTGACAGGTTCTGTTTCCACACTGCTCTTCCTTCTGCTTCTGCTACTGCTTTATATTTCTACTCTCAGATTATACATATATATATATATATATATATATATATATATATATATATATATATATAGAGAGAGAGAGAGAGAGAGAGAGAGAGAGAGAAAGACTGAAGCGCACGTGAGGGAAACAGCAGCTCACTGTGTGCTTTAAGGCTATGTTTAGACGGCACTGGCTTCGTTTTTAAAACAATGAGTAAAACAATGAGTAAAGTTAAATAAATAAAAAAAAAACGTGCGTGATTACTGGCTCACAAAAACAAGAATAGGGTGTGTGTTTTTTATTTTGACAGCTAGCAAAAGCCTTATAATCCCCAAAACATCTAACGTTAACGTTAGCTACAGTGTTAAGCTGTTTAGATGTTTAGGTAAAGGCTGAACGCTGCTGCGCTGACAGCGTAAATCTTTACGTATCAAGGAGTTGCAAGGATTTTATTTTTTTATTTTTTTACTTTGCTTTTTTTGTCGTTGTTTTTGCCCTGAGAACTGCTTCCTCTCGCGGTGTAATTAATTGCTATATTGGTGCTGCTCAAGAAAAGCGTTTAATCCTTAATTACTTTAGCTGTGCGAAGTAAACACTTGCAGCCTGCCGAAGGGGCTGCGTTATTAAGCGAATCTAAAAAAAACACTCAGAAAAAAAAAATAAAATGTATATTTATTCGTGCCAGTCATTTAATTTTAGCAAATGGTACGAGTTAAATGTTTGTTATTATTATTATTATTATTATTATTATTATTATTATTATTATTATTATTATTATTAACCCAGTCTATATACTTTACGTTCACTCATTTTAAACGCTGTGTATTTTCAGGAGGGAGGTGGGGGGTGGGGGTCTCCTTCCTAATAGCACCCCCCCACCCACACCCCTACCGTGGGTGATGTTCGCATCTGCTCAATGAGCGACTTATCTGCCCATCTGTCTGTCTGTCCGTCTGTCTGACTTTACTGAGTGAAATGTATCTGTCAATTATGCGCCCACCACCACCACCTCACCCCCTCTCGCTGTGCTGTGTACTGTGTAGTGTGAGACCCCTGTAGTAGCCCACCACAGAGGGAGCATGTGAGCACGTGGGAAGCGCGCGCGCTGGTCTCCTGGTTCCAGTCTGGATTCAACCAGCGAAAACGGACCGGCAGTGGAAAAATCTCCCAACCGCCGCCAGATTAGAGATACACTCTCTCTCTCTTTCTCTCTCTCTCTCTCTCTCTCTCTCTGAAAGAAGAAGAAGAAGAAGGAGCAGGCATGCAGCAGGTGACAAGGTGTACAGTGTCAACACATTTCATGTGTACGAAACAGCCCCTAAGAGAGCAATAACAACGGCTCTGTAGACAGTCACAACAAAGCGCAGGGCAGAGAGCAGCGGCTAACGGCAGCCGTGCAGTGTAGCATGCTATAGCTTAACGCTAAACCTTAAAGGGGAAGTCCCCTCACTACTACTCTACTACTCAACATGTACACATATTCAACAGATTCACATGTTCCTCACGTCCCCCAGAGTAAAGTGTTGAGAAAGATCTGTTTACACTGGTGGTGATACGAACCAAAGGCCCAAAGCATAGTTTTACCATAGTTCTCAGATAAGATTTTTGTTTTTGGGCATGAAACTACATTTATGATGTAGATACATGCCAAAACAGTCCCCAAGTAAAATATTTTTGGTAGATTTACTATGATTTTATATTTCATCATCATCAGCCACACATACTTCAACTCATCATACTTCAACCTATACAGGAAGTAAAATAAGTAAAAAAAATAATAAAAAGAAAGGTAAAAAGCAGCAGTCTAGAGAAATTTACTTCCACGCTAGAATTATTCACAGTGGTGGTGTAAGTTTAAAAAAGTAAAAAAAAATAATAATTAAACCAGAGCAATTTAGAGTAACCGATTTTGGGGCATTTTTTACAGTAACCAATTAATCTGCTCACCATGTTTTTGGACGATGGAAGTAAACCCATGCAAAGACAGGGAGAACATGGAAACTTCACCCAGATAGGGACTTGAACCCAAGATCCCACAAATTCAGCAGATTTGTTTTAAAAAAAGAAGAAGCAAAAAGCAGCAGTCTACAGAAACGTACTTCCATGCTAGAATTGTTTACAGTGGTGGTGAGTAAGTTTTAAAAAGTTTCAAAAAGAACTCACACCAGAGCAATTTGAAGTAACCAATTAACTTTCTCACCATGTTTCTGGACAATAGAAGGAAACCCATGCAAAGACAGGAAAAACATGGAATTTTCTCCCAGATAGGGATTTGAACCCAAGACCCCACCACTAAATTCAGCAGACTTGTTTAAAAAAAAGGTAAAAAGCAGCATTGTAGAGAAACTTACTTCCAAACTAGAATTGTTCACAGCAGTGGTGAGTAGAACTAGAAGCCTGAAGAAACTTTAGTCTCTCACAGAAAGTTTAAAAAAGAAATTACACCAAAGCAATTTAGAGTAACTGATTTTGGGGCACTTTACAGTAACCAATTAACCATGCTCACCATTTTTTTGGACTATAGGAGGACAGGGAACACGTGGAACTTCACCCAGATAGGGACTTGAACCCAACACCCCAGCATTGACAGGCATGCAAACCACCAAGCTACTGTGCTGCAAGATACACCATATATATATATATATATATATATATATATATATATGCAATTTCACACCAATACTACTATAAATTCTAAATTCGAACAACTTAATTCAGCAGATTTGTTTTATAAAATCGAGTCAATTTAAGTTAATCTTAATCAATTAAAGGGATATGAATAGAAGATCTTAAAGCTTGTCTCACTACTGTAGAAAATGGGATTGGCCCAGTGAAAGTGGTGGGTAGATGGTGGGAAAGCGTAATTGGAGGAAGACTTATAACTCTACAGCACCTGGTTACCACTGTAAAGAGTCCATTTCACTTGAGACCACTCTGAATGATCGCATCCATTTACTGCCCCAAATTAGAGAAAGTTAGGAAAGTAGGGAAAATGCATGTTTCTAACATATTCAGAACTGGTATCAGGGGGATGCTGCATGGAACATGCACATAACACCAACATTATTATCAGGGCTAATATTATAAATGTGGGCTTAGTTTTTTTATTTGGAAATATTGAAAAAGTAAGATGTTTTTCTTTTCTCACAGGCACCTTTCTGTGCTTATAGATGAATGGCACACAAGTATTTGCCTGTACTGACTATTCTTCTGCTGTGCATAATCTCATTAAACAATTTAAACTATATAGGAAGGAATTTCAGTGAGTAAAGGGCACGGGTATAAGCCTAAGCTGAATACCTATATGATATCTGATCCCTCAGACGGCACAGCTTCAAGAACCATCATTCAAAAATAGCTGACAGAACCTCATGGGCAAGGGATTACTTGGGTAAACCTATGTCAAGCACTACAATATAGAGTTACAGTATATTTATCAATGCAACTTAAATATTTACTGTACAAAACAGAAGAATTGTGTTAAGCATGTTCAGAATTGGTGTCGACTTATGATGACTATGAGACGTCTGGGATGGACTATCGCAAAAAAGTGGAAAAGTGTACTGTGGTCAGAAATTTTAGTTTAATCATTATTCCAATAGATATTCTGGAATAGAATATATTTTTTGCATGTGAAAGGACCATACAGACTGTTTTAAGGAACATTGAAAGCAACGGATGCAGGTCATCATTTAGATTGGATATATTTGGAACGTTTTAGCTGCACAGATTCATGCCTGTTCATGGAATGCTACAGTTCACACAATCCTATCTTTGGAGCAGTGGCTCTGGGCTGTGCACTATCATTTTGCATTTCATGACATTCTAGAAGAATATAATATATTTGGGGATGTAGCATACCCAGAGGCTTTTAACTCTGTATATCTAATGCTCCGCTGCTGAGCCAAACTCATACACAGAACTGTAAACAGGATGGATTTTATAATATGCAAAAAAAAATCAGTTTGAGTCGTGTGTGCTTTGACGTGCTCTGTGGACAAATAGCACATATGACTGTCCGTATCTCTTGCATGATTGAGTAGATACAATATGAGTGTAAAAGGAATAAATCTGCAAGCCACCGATGGTGGGATTGCAGTCTTGAGCAGAAGGGATGGAAATGGATGGCCGCATATTGCATGGTAGAGGCTTGTGACACACAAACACTTATACACAACCCAAAAACACACACACACACACACACACACACACACACACACACACACACATATACAGACACAGACACATACACATACACACACAGATACAGACAAGCAAACCTTATCTGATTGTACTCGCCATGCCAATTAAGAAAACGCAGGATAAAAATAGACTTGTCTCTGTTGTGATTTTCTTTCAAATGGCGTTTGATTAGGTTTGCCTTTTTCCTGCTGGCAGATGAAGTCCCAAGATGAGTAAGTAGGCTGATCTAGTCTACAGAGTCAATCCACAGACAAATCAGAATGTCGGCACATTGGTAGCGCTTTGTAAAAACATAAGTAAATAGTTGTACATCAACTTAACAATAGGCTGTTGATACAGATGTCAAAAAAGGACAGACTCAAGAAACATAACAAAATCAGCAAGATTCTCCAGGCTGGGAGAAATTCAGTGCCTTATAAATCACGATGCTTTAAATCTCAAAGGTGCTCAGCAATCATGAAATATTGCAAATTAAGAACAAAACAATGATAAGATCTCAATGGGAGACAGGCCTTAAGTCAGATACGGCCGTATAGCGTATATATATATTTGCATGCTGGAAGCACGCCATGTGTTTCACTGGCCAGTAAAGATAGTGTATATATAATTCTTTTCAGATAAGGCCACTTGCCCATAGAAATGCACTGATAAGCTGTGCCTACCGAAGGCTTGGAGACACCAGCCTAGTAAAACATTTATTAACGTGGGCTTGGAGGCAGATTTGGGGCAAAGCCCGGGGAGCTTACCTTGCAGTTTGAAGGCATCTGTGCTCATGTTTGCTAAGCTGACTCTTTTCTTTTGTGGGATGTATTCCACCATTTGTGGTGGTGGTGGGGGGGGGGGGGGGGGCATGTCTCTGAGAAACGAGGAAAGACTGTGGCTGCGATTCTTTCAGTGGGGTTTCTTCTAAAACCAAGCGGAAGGAGTGCAATTTTTGACCTTCTGAAAGTATGTGGAAATTACATGTAAGAATATTTAAGACTTTTTAAGACAATTGTTAAAAAAAGAAACAGTTAGAACCATTTTTGCAATAATTTTGCAATAACAAAAATGGGAAAAATCACACAAAAACACCCTGTGAATATGTCTATGCTAATGGGCGTGGTGGTCTCGAAATCAACTGTGTTCAGATATTCATATCTTGGCCACCGAAAACACAGGTGCACCACTGACCACTGAACAACTCCTAGACAATGGTCAACAGCCAGGCGTTCATTGCTGTCTAGGCATCTAGGCATTGTTACACACACAAGGACAGGCAGCAGTGCCCAAAACCAACTTTTACAACAACAATAAACAAAATATTGAATAAAATAACATTGCTGTTCTCATAAATGACCTGGATCTTAAAGGAAATGGCAAATAACACGCTGATTGTTTTATTGAATGTTATGCCCAAAACACACATATAATTAATTAAGAGAATTAGTACATGCCTTTTGCCATTTTATACCGTGCAATGTGTACTTTTCCCGCAGTTATGATAGCAAAGACACACTAACATGCCCTAAATCAAGCTTCGCAGTGTGTGATTGATAGATTGCCTATAGATAGATAAAACAGGGCCCTAAAGATTTACAGTACGCTTGTGATTCCTATATTTTAGACAGACCAATTCAAACAAACATAAATGACCAATTTTGAATGAACAAACAATGAAAATTGGCTCCAATTCAAAATGTACATTTTCCAACTCCCATAGATACAGTTTCCCCATACCCACAGTACTGTCTCCTCTATATACAAGTAATTTATGAACATACCTGAAACTAGTGCCCAACTGTGGCATGACCAATGCTGTTGGTTTCATTTGGTTCAGCTAACGTGCAAAGAAAATTGGGAAATTCTGAAATGCAATGCATTCATTAAAAAAAAAAAGAGACATTTTAAGGCAAATTAAGGCCATTTTAAGTCGGCCACTTAAACCGATCTGCGGATACCTTGTGTTAGACAATTCCGGTAGTCTGGCACAGCAGTGTGAACCATAGAGAGTAAGCAAATGGTTTGGACCCTCTGGAACAGATGCCAATTATTCATGGGTTATGATTATCCATGCATTGAGGCGAAGCTTTAATAATCAGCCTGGTGTCCGTGTTGTTATTCTTTGGCATTGTATGGTGGTGCATGTTACTGCTGGCAGCACGGGAGGATCATGCTGGAGCTGCGGCATGCCAAACCAAGTAAATTATATAGCCGACATATTGCACGTCCTTCAGTGTGGGTCTGCTGCCGCAGCACGCCTCCGATGAAACTCAACACAGGCAGATACTGTATATCGGAAATGGGAGAGCAATACAAGACGGGGATGCTCGCTATGAAGAAATCATGCCATGCCTTAATCCATATGGTGAACAGCCTAATTAAAATCTCCACAAATACTTAACCAGCATGCGGGGCTGCATGTAATGCGTTCATCTCCTGCATCTCTGAGGGTTTTCAGAGGGTTTTCCACCTCTCATCATTAGATATCCCTCTCAAACTTCCTTAAAAAAAACAAAACAAAACAAAAAAAAAACATAAAAACACAAAACAACAGCTCAAAAACAAAAGGGAATCATAGATGAAAGCTACTTTAAAAAAGTAATGAGAGGCACCCAAATGTACTTCACATGAAATGCATTTCCACCTCGGCATGCGGGATACCATCTTAAGCCCACAAATAAAGCTAAAGGATAATTACAGCAAATGAAAGCCTCACACTTCTGAAAGGAAGTCATCTTCGGAGAAGAATTAAAGAAAGCCATTCAGCCCCACTCTAGCAGAACAATAGGCTTTCTATTGACGAAAGTCAGCCATTTCACAGAGGGTTTGGAGTGTGGATGATTGCCACCTTGGAGAGTCCAGTGTGTATTACGGCGTTGAATGCCGTAGCTGGGCTGGGCATACTAGCCAGGGCTCAACTATGAAATTGGAAATAACAATGGTGTGAAACAGCGGTGTGTCAACAACAGGAGATGACTCCGGAGAGGAGCGCCGGCTTGGCGGGGAAGCCCTGTGTTATTTCGTAGCGAGGCCTTGCGACGCAGGAGCCTCCCTTCCCCCCCGGGGGGAAAATATCATGGTCATGTAAAAGAGTAGGGCCCAAGATTCACACTGCAGCAACGCACGCATGAAAACAAGCTGGCCCATCTGCGGCTGTTATTAAGGCGAGTTAGAACCACCACGCGGTCATGAAAGATGCATGGAGAACAACACAAATCTGGCAGGAAAACAAGCGCTGGCAGACTTTATGAGGCCGTATGTGTGCATGAAAGCTGGGGGATGCTGGTCCACGACTTGGGGACAAAAAATAGAGTGTGCTCATAAAAATAGGAAAGGTGAGCAAAAGGATTTGATGGATCGATATTACCTAAGGTCCATGTTTGACGTTTGATTCCCTAAAGAACATTTTTTTAAACCTCTGTGTAAAATAAAAGGCTATAATAAGAACTAGCTTAGTAAAATGTTCAACATTTTAAACAACATTTTTAAATATTAAAGAACCTCCAGTTCTTGTTCCTGTTCCTACACTTATTGTGCGTATTCCCAGCTCTACTGGCCAATTAAGAGCACTTTGTTGTTCTATATAACTACAGACTCCTACAGCCCTTCTGTTTCTCTTCAATTGTTCTTCAATGCTCAAGACCCAATAGGACCACTACAGAGTAGTATGCACATTATTTTTGTATCATTATTTGGGTGGTTGGTCATTCTCCACACTACAGTGACACTGTAACATTGTGGTGGTGTGTTTTTGTAGTTTTCCGCACTAGTATGCATGCATCAGAGACATCAGCAGTGCTGCTGGAGTTTTTAAACACCTGTCGCAATAGCTCTGATAGACTGAGAATAGTCCACCCAGAACAGACATATCCAGCAAACAGGGACCTGTGGGCAGCGTCCTGTGACCAATGACAAAGTGCAGCAAGGATTCAAAGCTTCATTCTCTAATTCAACATTCATCTACAAGGTGGATTAGCTACTGTAGGTAGAAGTGTCTAATAGTGAACAGTAAACACCGAGTGGACACAGCGTTTAAAACTTCCAGCAGCACGGCTGTGCTGTGCACACTACTAACACACTAATCACCACTAGCATGTTACAATGTTACTGCAGTGCTCAGTGTTAATGATCCACCACTCAAAAATAATAAGTAGCTGCTCTGTGGTGGTCCTGTGGGGTCCTGACCATTCAAGAACAAGGTAAAACCAGTTAACAAAGTATGCAGAGTACTAACAAAACTACAATGGGCTTCTATATGGGAAACAAAGCTGAACAAATGGACAGTGAGTGTTGAAACAACAAGGTGGTATCAATGCTATGACTGATCAGTGTAACAATGCAATGTTGTGAACTTTTAAGGAACTTTTAAGGAAAGGTTTAAAAGCCTAAAATTATAAGTTCCCCAATCGTTCTGAAGGGGAAAAGACAACAGTCTGAGGCTGCACCACCAAAACGTTCAAATGCATTAACTGCGCCGAACTGAGGGACGTGGAAAGCGCATTAGCAGCTGCTTTTATGAGGCACTGGTATGATTAGAACTAGAACTCCCTTTGTGTGAGAAGATGAGTTTGCCTCTCTTGCTCCCTCAGCAGTGTGTTCATGCCAGAGAAGAATTAGGTCAGTATTTGAACGGTGCACTCGCTGCAATGCTACGTTCAAATCATATCATGAGGTGGTGTGGGGGGAAGGGCAAGGTGGGACACTGAGGAAACCTTATCGAAAAGCTGTGCACTGCCCATGACCGGCCTAATTATTTTTAAGAAAGCGTGAGGGGCTGAGGGGGGGGGAAATTACATGTGAGATGCATTTCTGTGGCTGGCCTGCATACAGGGGTGGAAGAGTGAGGCTGAAAATCCTTACGGCATCATAAAAACCAGCGGATCATCATCTTTTTTTTCCCCTTACAGAGGGACTTTCTCCCCCGCCCCATGCCGAGTCTTTCGGCCCGCGCCGCCGAGCAGCGAAGAGGCAACCGGAGAGAGACAACACAGTTCATTTCCATTTCCACTGAGGATCCTCCCTACTGTCACACACAGACTGAGAGAGAGAGAGAGACAGGTGAGAAAACTGAGATAAAGAGACATACACAACAGAGAGACAGGAGAGAAAACTGAGAGAGACAGAAAGAAGAGAGAGACAGGTGAGAAAACTGAGATATAGAGACAGACAGAAGAGAAAGACAGGTGAGAAAACTGAGATAAAGAGACGCACAGAATAGAGACTGATCAGAGAAAATAAATGTATTTTAGTACAATCTAAGTTAAGATATTTACGCTCTATTTAAGTTTTCTTGAGTCCTTGCACAGATCATCTTCACACTAGACTACATACATCTGCTATGTTCGTGTAAAGTGTGGGTGTGGCGTGTTGTTCAGGTGTAATAGATTGTGTATAAACTAATAGGGAGTCAGAATGGTATATGTTTATACTTCTCATCCAATCACAATCAGATTCACTCTATGCGGATGGAGAGATTTATCTGGATAGGGTTTTTTTTTTGAATGATGAAAAGCTGAAATGAAATAGGAGTAACAAGGCAAATTTTAAAATGTAAGGAGAATGTGGTTGAAAATGCAAGATGTAGAAGCCAGAGGTGGAAAGTAACGAACTAGATTTACTCAAGTTACTGTAATTGAGTAGATTTTATGAGTAATTTGTAATTTTTAAAGTAGTTTTTAAAATAGGTAATTTTACTTTTACTCAAGTTCATTTTGACACAAGTAATTTCCTTCGCTTCATTGGAAAACACCCTGTTACTGAGTAAAAAATAAAATGCTGGGGAAAAAAACAATTGTCTGAATTAAAAATATTAATAATTGGCACGGATGCTCCGGCGCACGGATGCTCACGCGTGGAATAAAGAGGCAATGGCGTTCTCAGACAATGCAAAATGTGCCTGCCCTGCCGGACAGAGCTGTCAGCTTTCAAAACTTCCACATCAAACCTGAGAAAGCATGTGGTGTAAGTATTTTTATCATTAAACAATCTGCTTGAATGTTAAAAAAAACAATGGCAAGTTAAAAAATAATAATGACCTGTAAAACTATAAAAATACAGTTTATAGTCACCTATATGACCATCATTTTTAACAGTAAAGAAAAAAAATGGATCATAGAAACCTGTGCCACTTGTTTTTAAAAAATGTTTTATGGTGTGGTCTAAACAAAAACTGCCTGAAAGGTCCAAATTATTATGTGGAATAATAGTTCATTTAAAACTATTTAATTTACGATTTGTTGACCTTTTTTTTTTACATCAAATAATTAAAAGTAACTATGTTTCTTTTACTCAAAGTCAATTTTAAATTGAGTACATTTTTACTTTTACTCGAGTAGATTTTTAGATGGGTACTTTTACTTTTACTTGAGTGGAATTTTAGCAAAGTAAAGGTACTTTTACTTAATTACAAATTTTCAGTAATTTTTCCACCTCTGGTAGAAGTAAAATAGGGTAAATGTAACAAAGTATTTCATTACTTCATTACTTTACACCTCTGCAATCCACTAATCTAAATATACATAAACAGGCCTGATACTGGCCTCTGGCATCTCTATCGTTTTTAGCATTTCCTGCTGATAATGTATTAATGTATATCTTCCCCATCATCGACTGTGCTACTCTGCTGCTGTGTATTTAGTTACAGTAACATCCATTCTCTCCACCCTACCCCCCCCCCCCCTTTTCTGACTACATGCTATACACAAACCTCAAACCTCTGACTAAGACCCCAATGAATACTGCAGCACATGCAAACAGCTGTGGAGCATCTTTCACAGTTATTTGCATGAGTTATTCTTCTGTGAGAAAAAGTCATGAATAATTGGGAATCGGATTCACTCAGTATTAACCGCACACTTTCAGCCTGTGCCCAACACTCACTCCCGTGAGGATAGAAAAAAAAAACCAACATCCCACCTCTCTCTCAGAGGGTCCTGTAAGCGTTCCGCACGCGGTTCGTTCGTGTTCGTCACCCGTCCTCTCGAGCCGCTGACCACAGGAATCGTTTGCACGGTGGCTTTTTTGCGGTGTTCTCAGCTTAGGTCTGAAATCTTCAAAGCGGTCCCCATAACTATGCTAATGAATATTTTCGCGCGCTAGCTCCTAAAGTCCTGACTCATTAAGTCGATAGTTGATGTCTCTCTCCATTTTTACTCCGTACGGTGAAGTGCAGAGGCCTAGCCGGCCCCGCAGTTAGCCATGCAGCAAACTGTCAGCACCACAACACCAGCATAATTAAGGTGGAGATGGTTGGACGGTTCTGAGATGCTAGAAGTTAATGCTCAAAGCGGAGGGGAAAGCCTCAATGCATGAAGGAAAGAAACGGGGGGTGCCTGGCTTTTGAAAGAACTTTAAATGGAATAGAGTTCATGACCTCAAAAGTTGAAAACTACAGAGAAGGTGTTTTGGGTTTGGGTTGGTTCTGAGAAGTTTTTAGAAAATGCCTTCAATCTATTTTTTAATTGGAAACTGTAGAGAAACCTAATCAAACTGAAACTATATAGATAAATGTACCAGCACACCTGCTCAAGATTTCAGGGGATTAAAAAGAGTTTATCCTGCTTTTGTTGGAGTAACTTTCTCTACTACCCAGCCCTATTATATATATATATACAGCACCAATCAAAAGTTTGCACACACCCAATGGTTTTCTTTAGTCCTTTTCTTTAATTTGTATTTAAAAACATAAAAAATAACAAAGGAATACATATGGAATTACATAGTAAACAAATAGGAGACAATGGGTTTTTGGGTTTGGGTTGGTTTTAAGAACTTTTTGGAAATGCCTTTAAAACGAAGGGAGTTTAATCTATTTTTTTATTTGATTGGTAGGATTTGGCAAACTGTAGAGAAACCTAATCAAACTGATACTATATAGATAAATGTACCAGCACACCTGCTCAAGATTTAAAGGGATTAAAAAGAGTTTATCCTGCTTTTGTTGGAGTAACTGTCTCTACTACCCAGAGAAGGCGTTTCACCTAGATGTAAAGCATTCACATTTTACTTTTTAAGAACACTGAACAAACTCGATAAATAATAACGTTTAGACATTGGAATTGATTCGAAAAAATATATGAATATCCAAAAGAAATATAACATAATTAATAAAATAAAATAAAAAAGCCCACGTTAAGAGGATTTTCTTGCTAGATAAACATAATGGGCAATACTGAGGTCAGCAAAAATGATTGAGGTCTGTCTATTGTCTGATAATTTCATATCATAATTGTTGTGACAGCCCTATAATATATATATATATACAGGACCAGTCAAAAGTTTGGACACATCCAATGGTTTTCTTTAGTTCTTTATTAAATTTTTATTTAAAGACATGGAAATAACTAAGGGACACATATGGAATTACATATTAAACAAGAATAGAGAGAAGGTGTTTTTGGGTGTGGGTTGGCTCTGAGAGCTTTTTAGGGAATGCCTTTAAAGTGAAGGGAGTATAATCTCTTTTTTATTTGATTGATAGGAAATGGCAAACTGTAGAGAAACCTGATCAAACTGATAATATATAGATACATGTACTAGCACACCTGCTCAAGATTTAAGGGGATTTAATAGATAGTTTATGCTGCTCCCAAAACAGCCAAAAGTATTAGATTAAGTATTGGTTTGTTTTTTGTACTGAACTGAAAATATAGTCTTCAGATAGACTTAATCTGTATTAAAGGGGCATTAAACCACCCTCCACCCTCAGCTCAAATTTGAAAAAGGCAAAAAAAAATGGGAGAAATAGTTTGAGAGGGGCATTGAGTGATGTATGGGTTTAGAGGAAGGGCATTAGGGAGAGCTGATTGGCTGAGCTAAAGCAGCAGCAGCAGTGTGTCTCTGATAGTGGTGAGATGCAGATGGTTGGAAGTCAGCAGGGGGGGGGGGGGCGGTATTATTGATTGACTGATTTGCGTATTGTGATGTGTCTGCGTACCAAAGTACATGAACACATCATCAGTTATTAATGGGAAAAATATGGTTAGGGTTTAGTGTCTCTTTAAGTTTGTCTTTCTTTAAATAACCATCCATTGAAAGTTTGTCTTGAAGTCTTCAATCAATGTGAACTAAGTTGTTCCATGAAGGTGCATCAACAGACGTTCTCCAACTCATCTTCTTGCACTGCTGCAGTTAAATTAGCCTGTTAATAAACAGATATGAGCCACTACTGTCTGGGTTCAAACACATTCTTACCCAGAAATCCTGCCAACAATTCCTATTCCACATCGGCCCGAGGGCTATCACTCTAAACTGGCCCTGGCTTCTATCCCTCCCTCTCTCCTAGTACCTCCAGGTCCATCCCTCCATCAGTGCCTCTGGAGGCTAGCCGTGAGCACCGCGAGGCTTGTCAGCGCGGTAAACAGGATTTATCAGGCCGCAGTCGGCCCCTCTCGTCCAGATGACGCATGTAATTAGGGAGTAATTGGCACATCATCTGGACATGAGGGAAGATGATCCACGTAAGGCACAGATACGCAGACGCAGAGCGGAGCAGCATAGAGAGAAACAGAGATAGAAAGAGAGAAATCACACTGTAAATATGAAACAAAAACAAAAAAAACTGGCTGCAGCTAAAACAATTTCAAAGTTTTAAAATTATTAATGGCTTCTAGGCCTTTTTTCTGTTTGTTTATTGGTTTGTTTGTGTGGGCACAAACACGGTGACCCACCAGTCTCACTCGTATTACACAAAGTAACTCCTTTTCAAGACTGGAAAGCTGAACCTCACCAAGACTTGTAAAGCTAAGCTAAGTAAACAAAACTGTAACGCTTAAAAATAAAACACTTTCTTTTAAAGTCAAATAAGCACTGGATGTGTTAATCTATACAGATTTCTCTACTGAAAACTGTTTATGTGGTTGAGTAAAGCGCTTTTGTTTACAGTAAGCTTAGATTACAGATTTCCACTAAGGCTGGATGCAGTAGCATTAGCATTAGCAGCTATCTGCTAGCACTAACCGCAGTTAGCGCCTAATGGTGTCTGACGGCGCTACAATGAGAAACTTTGAGTGTTCCGGTAAGCCGCCAGGGCGGTATAAGCTAGCGGTTCTTCCCACATAGCTTCTTTTAGCACGGATAGCGGCTAATGCTAAAGCTTTTACATTAAAAAAAAAAAAAGATTACTTACAGGTTACTTTAAAAAAAAAAACATTGAACAAACTTGATACATAACCAGCTGTTTCTTGCTAAATAAACATAATAACTAGTACTGAGGTCAGCAAAAATGATGGAGGTCTATCTATTGTCTGATAATTTGATAATGTAATTGTTGTGAGAAGCCTATTATATTTATATATATATACATATAGTATCAGTCAAAAGTTTCGACACATTCAATGTTTTTCTTTATTTCTTTTTTTGTTTTATTTTCTACACTGTAGATCAACATTTAAAAACATTTAAAGACACACAATTAAGGGACACAGACGGAATTACATAATAAACAATAAAAGTTGTCCTCCACAATCCCCTAATCCAAACCCCAGCTTCACAGCATGAAGGAAAAGCAGCTACTATTGTTCAGCACCTCCAGGAACTCCTTCAGGACGCTGAGAAAACTATTCCAGTTGCCTCTCCCTCATAAAGACACTGAGATATAAATACCAAGAGTGTGCAGATCTGTCCTCAAACATAAATATGGCTACTTCTATAGAATAATCTAAAGTATAAAACAAATTCTAATTTGTTTAACACTTTTTAATTACGAAATAATTCCTTGTGTTTCTATTTATGCGTGTCCAAACTTTTGACTGGTACTGTATATAGAATTTTTTTTTTTTTTTTTGATTTGCAAAGGGATATAGAGAGCCTTTCTGTTTGTCCACCCATTTGTTCACTCGTATATTCCCTTGCCTTGCTCTTTCTCTCTCTCTCTCACTCTTTTTTCTTTCTCTCAAACATTACTCTCAGTTCTTTAAAGTCATGTATTTATTCATTTATTTACATACTAAGTTATTTATTGACTTTGCTTTCACTCTCTTATGCATGCATTTACATACAAACTCACTTACGTAACATTTTTATTCATTTACCTCTTCATCTATTTCCATTCTAATTCACTTACGCTCGTGGTCACTTACTTATGCACTAATTTACATACTAAATGACACTCTTCCTCGCAGTAACTCGTTGGGCGCTCTTAATTGCCGGTTTAGTTATTTACCCATATTTTTACTCAAGTCTCAGGGCTTGCATATATATACGCCTCACACAGCAGCGGTGCATTAGCTCAGGCCTCATAGGGCCTAGACCTCAGGGCCAAATCTGCATACAACAGAGGAGCTGCAGTAGATGTACAGAATCTGTGAACACGGTGCTGTGTGGTCATGATGATGATGACAATGATGATGTTGATGATGATGATGATGATACGATTGTGTCTTATTGTTATACTTTTCTAAAAGTCTCCAAAACATGTAAAGACAGTCCAAAGGAGCTATAAATACCAGTAAACACATAAACTTCTAATTTTTTTTTTCCATTGGTAATTATTATACAGTTTGGTTTAAAATACAATTTTCCACACATTCTTCACTCATGTCCACATACCATCCACTGTAGATAGAATGTTCTTTTTTAAATAGATTTTTTGTTTTTATTCTTAATTTGTTTATTTTATATTTTCTATTAACAAACTATAAGGACTTATAATTCAAATTTCAAACTCATAATCAACAACAACACATAAAATAATGAAAAAAGAACAAACATGAAAAACACCCCAAAACCATACAAAACAAAAAACACCCAAAACAAAAAAAACACCCAAAACAAAAAAGATAACAAACAAGAAAAACACCTGAACACCCAAAACCAAAACAAAACACCCCAAAAAACACTCAAAACCAAACCAAGAAAAAAAACACAAAGTCAAAGCAAAAGAACACCCCAAAACAAATAAAAAACCCACTCAAAACAAACAAAAAACACTCAAAACCAAACCAAACAAAAAGAAAGAAAAAACATAAACAACAAAAAAAGAAAAACGAAACAAAAAACACTCAACACCAAACAAAAAACACAGGCTCACATTACTGTCCGTTAAAGTAGTCATATAAAGGTTTCCCAGTTTTGTTGAGATTTTGCATGAATTCTCTATTGAAGCATATTTTCAGTCAAGAAGGATTCACTTTTTGGCCACAACCATATGATGAACTATTTTGACAAATCAATAAAACACAGACTGACTGAAGCATTATTTAATCCTGATTAGCTGGTTTAACTGTAATGTAAGTGACTTATGAGATCTGTTAATATTAATTCAGAACGAATCTTCAGTATGAGTCTGAGTTCTTAGTTTAAAGGTCTGGCAGTTGTGAATTAACTGTCTCAGTAGCAACAGTTCATGCTATTGTAATTGTAAATGTAATTAATCAATAAATCAACCTTTATTTTCATTCGGTAATACATTGAGGGTAACCCTCATTTTCCATACAGCCGAGCATTTACAGCTTAAAGGGACTAAAATAAATTAAATTAAATTAAATGTAAAATCCAGTATTTAATCAGACATATAAAATCAGGACCTTTATGATCAATACAACGCAACAATACAAATTAAATAACACAAAAAGAATTGAAGAAAGTAAATGATAGAAATAAAATAAAAGGTAAAAAAGAAGATAAATAAAATAAATAAAAGGATGCAATAAATAATAATAATAGCATTATATGCCATATATAAATTAGTCAATCCCTTACAATTGAAATTACTAGACACGGCTAAAACTAATCCAGCTCCAATAGTGGAGCTAATTAGCCTGTTCCTGTACTGGAATGTACTGGAAACAGCAGATGTAGGAATTAAGTATATGAATTTAAAGTGAATGGCTATTCAGGCAGATAAAACAAGTGAGAGAGAATATAGAACAAATACGTTCCCACTAAATCAAGTTGAACAAGAGGAAATAGGTAAAAAGGAAGAAGAAAAAGAAGAAAGCAGAAAGTGTGTGCGGTCATTCAGCAGAAGCTTGGATGACTGAGCTTTGGGAGGGATGAGAGTGGGGGAATTTCAGAGAGGGGGGGTCGCGGTTGTGGACGGCTGATAACCCGCGATAGCGGCAGGGTAATTTGCAGCATGTCCCCCTATTGCAGCGGAGGGACGGGGACACACTGGGGCGCAGGGCGGGGAATCTTAATGGCACAGCCAATGGCTCAGAGAGATAGCCCAGTTGTTTTTCATCACGTCAATTTCATGCCTCCATTGCCCATCCCGTCCGCACAGTTGCCAGGAGAGACAGATAGACGCATGGGAGGAGAGAGAGAGAGAGAGAGAATAAAGGGAAGGAGAGAGCACTGGTTTTGGTACTAGTGTAAAGTAGGTAGCCATATAGGCCTCTAAATTTAATATACCATAATTGTTGATGCTAAATAATCAGTTTTTTATATATGTACTGTATCATTCAAATCACACCTTTAACCAGTGTTTTTCCATTATTTTAAAATGTTTTACAATGCAGATCAATACTAAAGTAATGAGAGCATCAGTTGTAAACTTGTGAAGAGGTCGAGTTGATATACAGTGAATAGCTCTATACAGAGTAATGCTCTAATCCATATTATGGCAAGAACTACTTAACTAAGTACAGAAAAAATATATATATATTTTAAGAAATAAAGGTCAGTCAGTATGGAAAATTTAAAAAAACTTATCCATATAAAAAAATATTCTCAAGTGAAGTTGAAAAAAACATCAAAAACATTATGATGGAACTGGCTCTCATCAGGAATTTACCAGGAAAGGAACACCAAGAGTTACCAGCCTCAAAAAACCTGCAAAATAACAGCACCACAGATAAGAGACACCTAAATGCTTCACAGAGTATTTTAGCTTGTTTAACACTTTAAATTTAATACATGATTCATTATGCATTCCCTTATAGTCTGGATGACTTTAGTATTGATACAAAATATAAACTTTGAATAAGAAGGTTTGTCCAAAGTACTGTTTAATTAGTAATTTAAACTAATCAAATTGTCCAATGGTCCAAAATCTATTTAGATTGGCTACCATTGAAAGAATTTGCCATTTTTGGAGATATATAAAGGTATAAATATTATTTTTTGAAATGTTAATGCAGCCCCACCCCCATCATAGTAAAAAAAATATATATAGTATCAGTATTACTGGTTTGTATACAGACCAGTAAAAACTACGCAATTAAACAACATAACAAGTGAGGATGTGATCATTTGTGGTAATAATCACTTATGATGGTTCCACTTGATAATAATGAGTAAGATATTGCCTGGTTAACATAAACAGCATGATAACCACATCTCGTCCAAGTGATATCTGTAACTATCGCCACACCCAGGCAGTTGAGGCCAAAATGAGAGTCTGAAAATGAACCCGAGGTCAATGGTTTCACAGGGACAATTCTCTTAATTGTGCATGAAATCAGGAAGTTACTGGATGTGAAGTAACTGATAAGAGTCAATGAAGCCGGTGCTTGGGATCAAATCCAATTTAATGATGCCAGCTACACTGAGCCTCCATAGATGTAAAGTAACTAAGTTATTTAAAGCTAGCATAAGTAAAACACATTTCACAAAAAAACATTTTCTCACATAGTCAAACGAGCAATGAATGTTAAACTACACGGACTTCTCTCCTGAAAAACGTTCATTTGGGTGAGTAAAGCACTTTCGTTTAATTACAGTATGCTTAGATTTCAAGATTTCCACTAAGGCTGGGTGCAGCAGCATTAGCATGAGCGGATAACCATTAGCTCTAGCCGTAGTTATCGCTGGGAAATGCCACCCGACAGTGCAACACTGGGGAACCCTGAGTGTTCCGGTTAGTCAGGGCGATATTAGCTAGCAATTCAGCCCAGGTAGATTGTTTTAATACGGAAAACTTGCAGGCTACAGTCCTGTAAACTCACCTCTTAATGCATAAGAGCTAGCACTTAGCGTGGTTAGTGGTTAATTCTAATACTGCTCCAGTCTTGGTGCCAGAGAACTAAACTAAAACTCCTGTATAAGGCTGTACTTCAGTGGAGTGGCTTTACTGCTCCTTACAACTTGACTGGTAGAATTCATACATAAAGTGCACTAGGTTGTAAGGAACATTGTCGATGTTTGAGAAAATTTGGAGGATTTTATGTGTGTTTTATAGTATGATAAATATGATTCTATGTACAGAATTCATGTTTCCAAGGTTGTCGGCTTGGAACTCTCCCATAGATATAATTTTCGCCCATTCTCTTTCTTATTATTAAATTATTAACACTAACCTACCTGAGACAAGTGAGACATTTAAATGTTGTTCTGGGTTCTTTTGTGACCTCTTGGATGAGTTGTCTTTTGTGACCTCCTGGATGAGTTGTCCATGCCCTTTTGAAATAATTTCAATAGTTGGTCACTCTTAGGAAGGTTCACCACTGTTCAATGTTTTCTCCCTTTGTAAATAATAGATCTCACTGTGGTCTGATGGAGTCTCAATGCTTAAGAAATGACTTTGTAACCATTTTCCGACTGATAGATGTCAATGACTTTCACAGAGACAATTCTCTTAATTGTGCATGAAATCAGGAAGTTAGTGGATATGAAGTAACTGATGAGTAACTAATCCAATGTAATGATGCCAGCTACACTGGGCCTCCAGTAATGTAAAGAATTCAGCAGTATGATCTGTCAGCTTCTATGGCAGTGCTCAGACCATTTCTACTACTTTTAATACTTTTCAAACAATAAGTTTAGAGTGGTGTGTAAGTGTGTAGTGTGTAAATACACATGTTTACAGGTTCTTACAAGACTTTCTAATATGAGGTCATGGTTCAATCCAATTTTCAATCAGGATTTCGTGATAGAGAAACACTATTATTAGAGGTGTAATTATGTACTAATCAACTTGGGCATAAGTTTTAGCACTGTGAAGTGTTTCTATTAAGAGTGGACAGTAAGATACCAGGGCTGCACATTAAATATTTCTATCATAGAATGGTCAATTTTATTAGTGTGATACATAATATACTGTTGCGGAAATATCTATATACTTAGAATAAAAAATTAAGGTATTTACAGAAACTGTGACTTCTGATGTATATTTTTTATTTTTCAAAATATTGCAATTAATATTGTGGGTTTTTTTTGGTATATTGCGTAAACACACAGGTCAATTTCCTCCACTGAGTGGAAAAAAAGAACTGCACCGTTAAAATAGCAATCCGCCAAAGTCAGAGCGCACCTGGATGGCAAGTGACACATTTATTGGTTTATTTTAAACAAATGTTTATTACAAAACACAACCATGATTAATAAGGGGAATTAGTTCATGCCTTTTGAGCATTTAAAGCTGTGCAAAGCGTATTTTCTGACATCCTCACGATACCAAAGACACACTGACACACCCTAAATTAAGCTGCACGGTGCGTGGAAGCTCGTCTATAGATCACTAAAAAAGGGCCAAATAACTGCGAACATTTCTTCTGATTTTATCATTTTATTTCAAATTTTTCCCATTTTCTCCTTAGTTTTGCACAGCCAATTACCCAACCCAGTCATTAGGACTCCTCCTAGTTTAAAACCCTTGGACCGAAACTCTGTAGTAAAAAATCCACTCCAATCCTATCCCCAATTTAAAATACAGCTCTGGAAAAAATTAGGACTCACTAGGACTCCCCCTATCACTAGTAATGCCCCAACACACAGGGAGGGTGAAGACTAGCAAATGCCTTCTCCGATACATGTGAAGTCAGCCACCACTTCTTTTCGAGCTGCTGCTGATGCAGCATTGCCGAGCACCATCACAGCACACTCGGAGGAAAGCGCAGCGACTCAGTTCCGATACATCAGCTCACAGATGCCCTGTGCTGCAGACATCACCCTTTAGTGATATGGGGAGAGAGTGCCTCTACCCACCCAGAGGGAGCAGGTCCAATTGTGCTCCCTCTGAGCGCCGGCAACTTGATGGCAAAGCAACATGAGTAGGGGTTTGAACCTGCGACCTCCAGCTCATAGTGGCAGCGCTTTAGACCGCTGGACCACTCGGCACCCCAATTTCTTCTGATTTTAAAACACATTATGAATCTGGCATATATTGTTTGTTAGGACTTTTTCTCAAGCACTCGTGAAAAAAATCATAAAAAAACTTTTTTGTTTTTTGAAGGCACTGAGAATAAGAAAGAGAGAGAGCACAGGATAAAGAGATAAATAAACAGAAAAAAAACTGAAGAATGTATGCACATATACTGAGGAGGATCTAGGTCACACCTTTTTCTATTTCCTGGAAGTATCACAACAACCAACTTAAAAAAAAAAACTGAAACATCTATTATTTATTATGTATAAGTGTCTTAAACCACCAAGCCTAACAGCCTCTACCTGAACTGATTTTAGGAGAGGCATCTGCATTAAAAACAAAAAAAAAGATGTTAAAGTTAAAGAGAGCTCAACACATTCTCCAGGGAAGAAGATACCGCTCTGTCTGTGCGTATGGAAACAGTGCTGTCGCTCCTTGACAACGTGAAAAAACAAGTCCCTAACATGAGGGCAGTTTTCCTCGAATTCCTGCCTATTTTTAAATGGACAGTTATTTCATATCTCTTGCAGTATCTCTCACACCGCGTTCCTCTTCAGCGGAATCAGACTCTCGCGTGACGCGTCACGTTTTACTACAGGCTCTTCAGCCCTTCACGAGTCCGAGCTTTTTCCCCTGTGCTAACTTCTCTTCATGCGAGCCCCATCAAATCAGCACTTAAACTACAATCTGTGTTTACTCATGCCTGATGGCACTTTGAAGATCTAACAATCCAATTTCAGCAAGTCTGCATGACTGTTAATGTGTAACTTTGTGTGTGTGTGTGTGTGTGTTTTTTTTTTTAATGGGTTTCTTGACCTATCCACTCTAGGTCGACGTGCCTTGCCGTTTCTATTGACACCACAGCTCATGAAGGGTGTTTTGAAGGGCTTTCTGGCTGGGAAAGACTTAAAATGTATAAATGTTTCCTTACAATCTATAGTCGTGGACCTATATCTTATAATAGAGAATCATTATAAAGATTTTAAGTGATAGAACAACACAAAGTTGCACAAAATTGTGAAATGGAACAAAAACGATACACGGTTTCTAAAATTTGAATCAAATAAAAATCTGAAAAGTGAGACATTCCCCCTTTACTCTGAAACCCCTAAATAAAATTCATTGCAATCTAAACTGAGTCACTTAATAAGTTGATAGGGTGCAGCTGTGTGTAATATAGTCTCAGTATAAATACATCTGTTCTGTGAAGACCTCAAGTGAAGGTTTATTTGAGAACACTACTGAACAAAAAGCATCATGAAGACCAAGAAACTCACCAGACAGATCAGAGAAAGAGTTGTGGAGAAGAAGTTAGGGTTATAAAAACATATCCCAAGCTTTGAGCATCCCGAAAAGCACTGTTCAATCCATTAACCAAACAGAAAAGAGTATTCTACAACTGCAAACCTACCAAGACATGGTAGGTCTTCAGCCAAACTGACAACCTAAGCAAGGAAAGCACTGTTTAGTAAAGCAGCCAAGAGGCCCATGGTCACACTGGAGGAGCTGCAGAAATCCACAAAGGTCTACAACAAAGACTTGCAGCTGTATCAAATTAGGTTTATTGTCACATCACATAAGTATAGGTGTACAAGGGAGTAAAAAACTTAAGGCTGGTGCAAGTATATACACCGTAAAATAATGATAGAGATAAAATATACACTACATTCAGTCACCCATCTAAATCTTTGAATTTGGGTGCTCCAATGACTTCCATGATCAAAGTTGCATAAAAGCAAGCACCTAGGCATGCTGCAGAATGCTTCTACAAACATTAGTGAAAGAATGGGTCACTCTCAGGAACTCCAGAGAGATATGGAGATAGGATGCTGGACCTGTGCAACAAGTCCAGTAATGAAATTTCCAAAAGATGATGCAGTGCAAAGTGTGCAGAGGTTGCCAACTTCTGCAGATTCAGTCACTACAGGCCTCCAAACTTCACGTGGCCTTCAGATTAGCTTAAGAACAGTGTAGCGAGAATGTAGTGTATGTAGTTTCATGTAATGGGTTTCCATGGCCAAGCAGCTCCATCCAAGCCTTAAATCTTTACATTACATTACATGAGGTTAGAAGTAGTTAGTGTATTAGAGGTGTTAGGAGAGTAAGTGCTCTTTGAAGAGCTCTGTCTTCAGGAGTTTATTAAAGATAACGAGAGATTCTCCTGATCTGGTAGTGGAAGGTAGTTTGTTCCACCATTGGGGAACTCTGTATGAGAACAGTCTGGATTGCTTTGTGTGAGTGTTTGGCAAAGCGAGGCGGCGTTCATTGGAGGAGCGCAGCGGCCAGGAGGTAGCGTAAGCCTTCAGGAGTGATCAGTGCAGGTAGGAAGGAGCTGTTCTGTTATCACCTTGTAGGGGATTGTAAGAGCTTTGAATTTGATACGAGCAGCAACTGGAAGCCAATGGAGCTCAATCAGCAGTGGGGTGACATGTGCCCGTTTTGGCTGGTTGAAGACCAGACGTGCTGCTGCATTCTGGATCATTTGGGGTGGTTTTACTACACAGGCCGGGAGGCCAGTTAGCAGGGCATTGCAGTAGTCGAGGCATGAGATGACGACTGCTTGTACCAGGAGTTGGGTGGCTTGTTGCGTCAGAGACAGTAAAGTTTTTCTGATGTTATAAAGCGCAAAGCGGCAGGATCGAGCAACTGAGGCCACATGATGCGTAAAGGAGAGGTGGTCACTAAACACAATGCAGGCGAGTGGATACTTTTGGCAAGATGTGCTTCCATGTCTATGTTACCTTCTGGCTCTAGCCATTTATTACATATCATAGTCAGATCTGCTGGAGTCGTTAGTCACACTCTGTTCACTTTCTCTGTTCACCATTCATCCTATCAAGCTGAAAATTCAAGCTGCATGGCATAGATTATAGCAAGACATCATTAAGAACCTCTACAACATTTGGTTCTTTGTTTCTGCTTTGATCTTAATCAAGGCGGCACCCTCACACGTAACTTCTCTCCAATAAAGCAGTTGATTTGTTTAAGGCATGGCTGTTAGACTCCGGGCCACAGCTCTACACAGTGGAATCTTAACCCATTTAAACACCCGATTGAACTCATCAGCTGATTAGCAGGACCTTCATGAGCTGAACGCGGCGTTGTGGTCGAAGAGAATAAATCTCTACAGGCTTCTGCAGCTCCGAGTATTGAGTTCAACACCCTTGGTTTAAGGTGTGAAGATGTGTTGCTGATTTATGTGGGCAACTGGCCCTGTTTGACCAGCCTGGGTGAAGTTATTTCCTGAGCTGAGAGACAAACGAATGTGACAAGAGTGCAAGAGCAGTAGCTGCATTTTTTTTACTGACCTGAGAGATAAAAGCAGTGGTTATACAGTCAATGCTGGCTTGGTTTTTGGCTTTCTTAAATGATAGATTTATTTAAATTCAGCTTTATTCTTATTATATCCTCGCTGTCCTATGAAAAACACTTATCTCCATTTTTGTCGATTTTTTGTTTACTACATAATTTTACCAGACAAACTGTCCCTTACACTGTACCAAAATTTCTTGATGAACGGACCAATAGAAACTATTCAAAATGACCTAAAAAAAACTCTTCCATTGAAAGTTTACAAGGTTTTTTCTCTCTCCTGTAAAGTTGCTGTTTTGGAGATAAGTGTTTTTCATTGGACAGCGACAATATGGACAATGATATATGGTACCATAGTGCAGAGACAATTTACAGACACAATACAATGATGCATAGACAATATATACAAAAGGCAATAACTAAAATAAATACAAAAAATGCAAATAGATTAGGTATTGCAAATGTGTGCATGAAAGTTGAGCGAAATTACTCTACTATTAGTAAAATCAGTATATATTAGACTATACAGAAATCTTACTTGTTTGATTTAGCTTTAGATAAGGGCTGTAGGTAACTGTGGTAAACTGAGATGCTTGTTTGCCAGTATCTCTGGGCACCTCCGTGTCTATGCTACCTTCTGGTAACAAAACAAAAAGGTAACAAGCACCACGCAAAAGTTTGGGCACCCCAAGAGATTTGAGCTCTCAGCTAATTTCCTTAATTAGCTTAAGTCCTTAAGATCTTAATTAGCTTGTTGGGGATTTGACGTTGCTGATAATCCTCAACTTCTCAAACCTTGTCAAAACAATCCCCAGCTGTGAGCACCTCCAAGCAGCTACCTAACACTCTGATACTTTAAGCACTGGTACCTAAAAAGCAGAGAGCTATAAAAAGGACAGCAATGTTTGTGATTTCATTGAATGATGAAATGTTGATTAACAGGAGTGGTGAAATTAAAGAATTGCATGTAGATTTGCTAGAAAAGCTCATTCAAAATCTTTGTTTAGCTGCAAAAGATCTTTACAAATATTTAGCAGTCTTTGGAGTGGGGGGTGCACTGTTCTGCTGTGCAGCAACACCTGCACTAGCATGTTTTTATGGAACAGTTATTAAAAGCAAAGCTGCATCATAAAATAGAGCAACTAAGAAAAAAAAAGATGTTTTTTTTAAAGAAACTTCTAATCAAGTATTTTACAATAGCTATTTTACAAAAGCTCTGGTCAGGCTTTAGACGAGGAGTGCACTCAAGAAACTCAACAAATTTTAGGACTTTTAGAAGGGTAAGAATGTGTTAAAATAAACCAAACACTAAAGTTCAGTACTAAAAAACATAGGTGCAAACCTTTGTGTCTGTTTTTTTTCTTTTCCTGTTATTTTAAAACAACTATAAACATAAATTAAAAAAAATATTGAAGAAGTGTGTTTTCTGTCTCTGCATGCTTTTTAAAAAATAAATCGTAAAAAATAATTTATTTGACTTGATACCGACCCTAACAGATACAGGGGTTTGACAATGAAACTGAAACACCTGTCATTTTAGTGTGGGAGGTTTCATGGCTAAATTGGAGCAGCCTGGTGGCCAATCTTCATTAATTGCACATTGCACCAGTAAGAGCAGAGTGTGAAGGTTCAATTAGCAGGGTAAGAGCACAGTTTTGCTCTAAATATTGCAATGCACACAACATTATGGGTGACACCCCAGAGTTCAAAAGAGGACAAATTGTTGGTGCACGTCTTGCTGACGCATCTGTGACCAAGACAGCAAGTCTTTGTGATGAATCAAGAGCCACGGTATCCAGGGTAATGTCAGCATACCACCAAGAAGGAGTAACCACATCCAACAGGATTAACTGTGGATGCACGAGGAAGCTGTCTGAAAGAGATGTTTTCTGGTGCTAACCCGGATTGTATACAAAAAACATAAAACCATGGCTGAACAAATCACGGCAGAATTCAATGTGCACCTCAACTCTCCTGTTTCCACCAGAACTGTCTGTCGGGACATTCAATTATTGTGCTCTAAAACCAGGTGTTTCAGTTTCATTGTCCAACACCTGTAGTTTGGCTCCGACTGCCCTGCATGTACTATTGCATTAATACTGTATAAGTTTAGTAATATGAGGACAGTTTAATAAGACTTAACTCGGATAGGTTATTTAGAAAATAGCTGTTTTAAAGTAAAATATGAGGAAAAAGATGTGTTTAATTTATTTTCCATAAACTCTTAATTCAGCACCTCAACTCAACTCTAACTCTAATGCTCCAAGAAGAACACACCGGGAGAAGCTCAGGCAACGGAAAGGACAAAAGTTTTCATGCCTAGGAGTGCCAATAACTCGTTTTGACGAAGGCAGGCTACGTAATTAATGGCGGCACATTTTTAATTGGCCCTGCGTGGAGCAGGCACCACTGCTTTTGTTTATTAAGCCCTGCTGCTTCCCATATTAACCCAGTTAGGTTAATGACACAGGTATTTTACTTAATAGCATTTTTATTACTCCCCTTAAGTATGCGGCAATTAGTTAGCGATGGCGCAAATTAAGCTTCTCCTACATAATGGCCTCCCATCGCAGGACATCAATGATCAAAATACTTCATAATGCAAAGGGCCAGAGAAGAATTAACATGAGGAAAACAGATTACATCTTTTTAATTGCATGGGATTATAGCGCTGCTATGAGGTCCACATTTACATTAACACATACAGTGTTTGGAAAGTTTAGGATGGCAGTATGTCATCAGTGGAATGTTTGATGAGCCATAAAACCATTAAATAAACTTAGCATAACATCATTTAATGCATCTACGTTGTAAAAACTGGTGACTATTCAACTTAAGTAGCCTGCAGTATTTATTCACTTTTAATAAATACTTGGAATTAACTATTATTTGTTTCAGATTCAGTATAGAATAGTGTGTATTTACTAGTGTTTAAAAAAAAAATAATATCAATGAAAAGTTACTTTATTTTAGTAATTCAAATGTTGAAAATGTGAAACCCATATACTATATCAATGTATTCCACACAGATTGATCTATTTTAAGCTTTTATTTCTTTTATTTTTAATGATTATGGCCGAATGTGTGCCGAATACTGCTGGAAAATGAAATCCGCATCAACACCAGCAGATGACATGTCTCTCCAAACCATCACTGATTGTGATATGAAACTTCACACTAGACCTCAAGCAGCTTGAACTGTGTGTTTCTCCACTCTTCCTCCAGACTCTGCTCCCTTGATTTACAAATAAAATGCAGAATTTACTGATGATCAGTGATGGTTTGGAGAGACATGTCATCTGCTGGTGTTGATCCACTGTGTTTTATTATCAAGTCTGAAGTTTTGTTTTTCCGGAAAATCTTACAGCACTTTATGCTTCCCTCTGCTGACAACTTTTATGGAGATGCAGATTTCATTTTCCAGCAGGACTTGGCACACTGCCCACACTGCAAAAAGTACCAAAAGTACTATGGAGTGAATTTTGTGCCAAAAGTTTTACGTAAAAAAATAAAATCCACAATCAAAATTTTAAGAATCAAAAGTAAAACATGTATGTTGCAAATTCAAAAGAGAAAAAATATATATCAAATATATATATTTAAATATACTTGGTTATTTTATTATTCTTTGCACTTATTTGAAAATTATTTTAGTTTGGATTTTGCCAGTCTTTGCTTTCATTTTTGGATTTTTTTGGATTTTCTGTGGATTTTTGTGGATTTTGCTGCTAAAGACTTTTGCTTCTGGAATCTCTCCTTTGCTTCTGCTTCATTTTTTTGGTTCTGATTTTTGGCACACTTTTCACGGGTGGGCGGGGCTTAGAAGAAGGCGTTCCCCTTTAATCTCTATTGGTCACCTACCCTGAACCCTCGTCTGAGACAGACCACGCCCACCCCGCCAGCTTCAAGCGCTCTTCCAAACATGGCGGAGCGAACGGGGTTCAGCTCACAGCAGCACCAGCAGGTACTTTTCCAATTAAATTTCATACAGACGTTATGTTTAATGTTATATTTATTTTTTAAGTAAGTGTTTAACTCTATTAAGATGCTCATGTTAGCGGGGTGTGCTAAATATCCATGCTTAAATTATACTAGTTAGTTAGTGAACACTAACCTACCTAGTCAGTGAGTTAGCTAGTGTTGTAGAAAAGAAAATGAAAGGTGGGCCACCCCCACCTCTCGTCCGGGGTACAACTCCCCTACGTGTTCGTTTGATAGAGAGTCGCAGACAGGTAGCGCGTGATTAGTCCGCCATATAATAGGTCCTATGTGTTAGTATACGCCTTATATATCATGTGGGTTAATTTGTCATAATAAGGTCTGTGTTAGTCACATGCTTGATCAAACAGTGTTTTACTATATATGTAAAGAATATATTGTGATTATTGGTTAATCTTTTATATAAATGCGTGTAAAATACACTGTGAGTAATAAAGATGATCAAATATAATGTGAGTATTGGTTATGCATATAAAATACAAGGTTTCACACAATGATTAAGTAATTATAGATACTAAGATAAGTAATCATAACTGAAAGATATTTGTCAATCAACCCAAAGTATAATAAACAGTTACTCTTCACTAGTTTACCTAGGTCATCTGGTCAGTGAGTTAGTGGGTTAGCTAAGCTAGTTAGGTTACCTAGTCAGTGAGTTAGCTAGTTAACCTTAACCAGCACTTACTTGGCTTTACCCTGGGGCATAATAACTAGCTTAGCTAACCCACTAGCTCACTGACTAGGTAACCTAACTAGCTTAGCTAACCCACTGACCAGATGACCTAGGTTAAGTAGCTAGCAAACTCGCTGACCAGATAACCTAGGTTAACTAGCTAACTCACTGACTAGGTAACCTAACTAGCTTAGCTAACCCACTAACTCACTGACCAGATGACCTAGGTAAACTAGCTAACTCACTGACCAGATGACCTAGGTAAACTAGCTAACTCACTGACTAGGTAGGTTAGTGTTCACTAACTAACTAGTATAATTTAAGCATGGATATTTAGCACACCCCGCTAACATGAGCATCTTAATAGAGTTAAACACTTACTTAAAAAATAAATATAACATTAAACATAACGTCTGTATGAAATTTAATTGGAAAAGTACCTGCTGGTGCTGCTGTGAGCTGAACCCCGTTCGCTCCGCCATGTTTGGAAGAGCGCTTGAAGCTGGCGGGGTGGGCGTGGTCTGTCTCAGACGAGGGTTCAGGGTAGGTGACCAATAGAGATTAAAGGGGAACGCCTTCTTCTAAGCCCCGCCCACCCGTGAAAAGTGTGCCAAAAATCAGAACCAAAAAAATGAAGCAGAAGCAAAGGAGAGATTCCAGAAGCAAAAGCCTTTAGCAGCAAAATCCACAAAAATCCACAGAAAATCCAAAAAAATCCAAAAATGAAAGCAAAGACTGGCAAAATCCAAACTAAAATAATTTTCAAATAAGTGCAAAGAATAATAAAATAACCAAGTATATTTAAATATATATATTTGATATATATTTTTTCTCTTTTGAATTTGCAACATACATGTTTTACTTTTGATTCTTAAAATTTTGATTGTGGATTTTATTTTTTTACGTAAAACTTTTGGCACAAAATTCACTCCATAAAGTACCAATTGGTCTTATATAATATTGTTATTTTCTGAGACACTGATTTTTGGGTTTTCATTGGCTGTAAGTCATAATCATCAACAATAAAGGAAATAAATGGTTAAAATAGATCACTCTGTGTATTATACATCTGCATAATATATAAGTTTCACATTTTGAACTGAATTACTGAAATAAAGTAACTTTTCAATGACATTCTAATGTTGTAAAATTCACTATTTGAGTCAATAAACCCAGTTCAATTACTTGTTACCACTTAAAGTAATGTTCAACTTCTTTTTACTGTGTATTGCGGAAAAGAAGACTTGCGGACACAACTTGGGACCTCAACTTTATTAAAAAACAGCGTAAAATAGACCAGACATACACTGAAGTCTGAAATCTCTTAAGCTGAAATCTAAAGTTAATCTTCCATTTAAGATATCAGTCCTTTTGATATGAAAACGAGTTGCTAAACCAGCAAAATCACTATAGAGGACACTTCTAAAGCAGTGGACGGTGATGAGACAGAAAAGGTGAAAAAAGGGCAATCTGCAGATTTCAGCCCAAAAAAAAAGTGCTCCTTTATTCTTTCTGAGATGCGGGACTCTTTTTATATCTTCATAAAAGAATAAGCAGCACTTTGTCACTGTCACACAAAAATCGTGCATCTTCACGTTCGCTGTTTTTTTTTAGTTCTTTGCATTTTTAAATCTGTTTTAACAGTAGTTTTGACGGTCTGAATCTGGCAGCTACTCTTTATGTTGTGTCAAAACTTAATGAATGGACAGGAAATGCTTTACAGTGACTTTTATATTAGAAGTTAATGAGCGTTTTATTTTGGAGATGCCAGTTTTTTTTGGAGTGACAGTGGTGAAATGCTTAGCTAGTGCATCTGTTTTTAGGTTTGAGGTGTGAATTTGCATGACCAGGGCTGTCCAAATAAGGAATTGTAGCAATTTGAATAGTTGTTCAAACAAGATTTACTATTGGTCATTTTTCCTTCTATATTTACAGAATGTTTTAAAATGTAATGTTTTTGCATTTGCTTTAAATACGAGTTAAGAAGCATTTTATTTATACTGTAAAACTGCCATTTTGTTTCAGTAATGGTTTCTAGTGACAGCGACAATATGTTGGAAGCGGGCACATCCATTTTTAGCTTAAATTCCTTATTTTGCAACACAGGAGTATTATTATACTCATAACAGTCATAGCAATTGTCATAACAGCTGTAACAGAACATTTAATAGACAAATCAAATAAACGTGCAAAATGTTAGTGTAACAAAAATGCTTCCCAGTCAGTTAAATATATTTATAAGTGTTTATGTTATCAACATATATTTTCACAATAGAAAAACAGCTGTTGTTTTCAAATAATGTGTTCAAATAAATAAATAAAACAGAAATAATAAAAAGGTTGGATAAGAATATAATTTTTTTGTCTGTTTTAAGTTTGTGCTATCATTTTAAACCCTGTAGCTGTTCTGTGCATTGTTTATGTACAGTAAATCTAACAGCGCTAAGCCCTAGCACTTTCACTGTTCAGAGGTGAGTATATGAGTATATGTTTACTGTGTTAAAACAAGCTACCTGTAATGAACCGCTAGCTAATATCACCCTGGCTTACCAGAGCACTCAGGGTTCCTCAGTGTAGCGCTGTCGAGTTAGCTACCGCTTAGCTAGCGCTAGCAGTTAGCTGCTAATGTTACAGCACTCATCCTTAGTGGAAATCTTGAAATCTAAGCTTACTGTAAATAAACAGAAGGGCTTTACTCACCCAAATAAACAGTTTTAAGGAGAGAAATCTGTGTAGATTAGTATCCAGTGCTCATTTTACTTTCCTTTTTTTTATTAAGAATTATAGTTCTTTATTGTTTACTTAACTTAGCTTAGCTTTACTGGCCTTGCAACCCAGTGGTGAGACCTGCTAAATTAGAAGGAAAACATGGCGACACCCCTGTTCCTTACTAGTGTTGCATAATGTGCCCTATAAGAAAATAAATGTTTGTTATAGATGCCTAATAATACTATTTACAGTATTTTTTGCACTATAAGATATATAAACCATTTCACATTAGCTTTCATTCAAAGTTTAGAGCAGTTTTGACTTCTCCTGTAAACTAACCATTTTGGAGATACTTGTTTTTCATTGGACAGAGAGACGTCACGCTGCCGTTCATGTCTAGGGTTGCTGCAGCTTTCATATCATGATGTGATATCTTGATTAGTCCGCGTCTGACACAGTTACGCAAGGTGAACCCGAAGGCACCATCTGCACAGAATGTGTCGGTGAGAGTGACAAGTGTGTGATCGGGACACCGTGAGATTGCTGAATAAATAAATGAAGAAATAGCATAAATAAATAAATAAAGGACTGAGGAATCTGCACGTCAATATGTTGCCATGCATAGTGCTTTCGCGTGGCCAGCAGAGCTTCGCTGGCTGTTCCAGATTTCTGGCATCACGTGGCAGCCAGCTGGCACCCCGTTCTGTGCCAGTGTCTCAGACCGGTGGGGAACAGATCCTCGTACTGTATAAACGCAGCCTGTTGGCTTCGGACCCAACTGAAAAAAATACTTTAGAGCACGGAGTACCTGTATTTATGACCCTGGCCCTGAGTGCAGTCTATAAACTGGAGCAATTAAACCAGACGCTGTGAGCTCTCGGCCTGGATAAAGTGTTCTACATATCTATCTGTATAAGAGTCAACCTGTGATCGGGCACGCCTGTCCGATTACACAACAGTGAACGGTGGGTGGAGTGGACCCACCTAGTCTAAATATGGAATTACGAGAACACAAAGGGAAATGTTATACTAATACGAGCCGTCTGCTGACCCCCTCAGACTGATTCATCTACTGTACGCTGTAGCGCAGATTACAGGCCGACTCAGCTCTCCTCGGGGGAAAGAGAGCAGTAGTTGTGTGTGTCTCACAAACCAATTAACACACTCTTTCTTCCCAAGTCACTGAACTGTGAAACATGAACCATGCTCATATCTGAGGAGCAATACATCGCCGGAATGATATGATGCCGTTTCTGCAGCACGGCCACGCTGACCCAACTAACAAACACCAATTAAACCCAAACATCAGCCCGGTGCTGCCGTACCTCTGAGGAATTCTTTGGGGAATACACTCCATTTACACTGTTCTAAAACGGTTTGATCCATTTACACTGTTCTAGAACAGTTAACTTCATTTAGAATGTTTTTTCTCCATTTACACTGCTTTAGAATGTTTTTTTCTCCATTTACACTGCTTTAGAATATTTTTTCTCCATTTACACACCTCTTCAATTCACACTGCTCTAGAATGGTTGACTGCATTTACACTGCTCTAGAATTTACATTATTCTACAATTGTTTCCTCAATTTGCTCTACTCTAGAATGGCTTCCTCCATTTACAGTGTTCTAGAATCTTTCCTCTATTTACACTGTTTTAGAATAGTTTCCTCCATTTACACACCTCTAGAATGGTTTCCTCCATTTACACACCTCTAGAAGGTTTCTTTCATTTACACAGTTCTAGAATTGTGCCTTCAATTCACACAGCTCTAAAATGGTTAACTCCATTTACACTACTCTAGAATTTACATTGTTCTAAATTCTTCTAGGATTATTTCCTTAATTTAAAATTTACACTGCTCTAGAATGGTTTCCTCCATTTACACAGTTTTAGAATGGATTTCTCCATTTATACTGCTCTAGAATTTACATTCTTCTAGAACTGTTTCTTCAATTTATACTGCTCTAGAATGGTTTCTTCCATTTACACAATTTTTGAATGGTTAGCTCCATTTATACTGCTCTAGAATTTACATTCTTCTAGAACTGTTTCTTCAATTTATACTGCTCTAGAATGGTTTTCTCCATTTACACTGTTTTAAAATGGTTTCCTCCATTTATACAATTTTAAAATGGTTAGCTCCATCTATACTGCTCTAGAATTTACATTCTTCTAGAACTGTTTCTTCAATTTATACTGCTCTAGAATGGTTTCTTCCATTTACACAATTTTTGAATGGTTAGCTCCATTTATACTGCTCTAGAATTTACATTCTTCTAGAATTGTTTCCTCCACTTACACTTTTCTAGAATGGTTTCCTCCATTAACACAGTTTTAGAATGGTGTTCTCTATTTACACTTTTTTAGAAGGATTTCCTCCATTTACACTCTAGGTCCAAGACTCTCCTACTATTCTGTTTGCTTAAAATAAGACTGCTATTGAATGTTTGTTTTTCACATTAAGACTGTTCTAGAATGTTAATTTCCTTTCAAGACTGTTGTGGAAATTTGCTTCCATGTAGATTGTTATAGAATATTTGCTACTCTTCAGACTGCTTTAGAGTGTTTACTACCATTTAGAATTATAGGCTTTTTGTTGGAATTTTATGGAAAAGTAAATATCTTCTTTTACAACACTTACAGTTGTGGTCAAAAGTTTACATACACTTGTAAAAAAACATAATGTTATGGCTGTCTTGAGTTTTCAATAAGTTCTACAACTCTTATTTTTCTGTGATAGAGTGATCGGAACACATACATGTTTGTCACAAAAAACAGTCATAAAATTTGGTTCTTTCATAAATTTATTATGGGTCTGCTGAAAATGTCACCAAATCTGCTGGGTCAAAAATATACATACAGCAACAAAATTTGTCAATTTTGGTGATGTAGCGAGTTGTGTCAATCAAATTAGCTTCATGTCATGGCCTCTTCACTTCTTGAAAGTGATTCTGATTGACTACAGCTGTTGACTTCTCATGAGCCCATTTAAATAGGGCTCATTTGACCCAGTGATTAGACTCAGCTACAAAAGCTACAATGGGAAAGTCAAAGGAACTCAGTGTGGATCTGAAAAAGCGAATTATTGACTTGAACAAGTCAGGGAAGTCACTTGGAGCCATTTCAAAGCAGCTACAGGTCCCAAGAGCAACTGTGCAGACAATTATACGCAAGTATAAAGTGCATGGAACAGTTGTGTCACTGCCACGATCAGGAAGAAAACGCAAGCTATCACATGCTGCCGAGAGGAGATTGGTCAGGATGGTCAAGAGTCAACCAAGAATCACCAAGAAGCAGGTCTGCAAGGATTTGGAAGCTGATGGAACACAGGTGTCAGTCTCCACAGTCAAGCGTGTTTTACATCGCCATGGACTGAGAGGCTGCCGTGCAAGAAAGAAGCCCTTGCTCCAGAAAAGGCACCTTAAGACTCGGCTGAAGTTTGCTGCTGATCACATGGACAAAGATAAAACCTTCTAGAGGAAAGTTCTCTGGTCAGACGAAACAAAAATTGAGCTGTTTGGCCACAACACCCATCAATATGTTTGGAGGAGAAAAGGTGAGGCCTTTAATCCCAGGAACACTATGCCTACTGTCAAGCATGGTGGTGGTAGTATTATGCTCTGGGGATGTTTTGCTGCCAGTGGAACTGGTTCTTTGCAGAAAGTAAATGGGATAATGAAGAAGGAGGATTACCTCCAAATTCTGCAGGAAAACTTAAAACCATCAGCCCGAAGGTTGGGTCTTGGGCGCAGTTGGGTGTTCCAACAAGACAATGACCCAAAACACACATCAAAAGTGGTAAAGGAATGGCTAAACCAGGCTAGAATTAAGGTTTTAGAATGGCCTTCCCAAAGTCCTGACTTAAACCCCATTGAGAACATGTGGACAGTGCTAAAGAAACGGGTTCATGCAAGAAAACCATCACATTTAGCTGAACTGCACCAATTCTGTCAAGAAGAGTGGTCAAACATTCGACCTGAAGCTTGCCAGGAGCTTGTGGATGGCTACCAAAAGCGCCTAGTTGCCGTGAAAATGGCCAAGGGACATGTAACCAAATACTAATGTTGCTGTATGTATATTTTTGACCCAGCAGATTTGGTGACATTTTCAGCAGACCCATAATAAATTTATGAAAGAACCAAATTTTATGACTGTTTTTTGTGACAAACATGTATGTGTTCCGATCACTCTATCACAGAAAAATAAGAGTTGTAGAACTTATTGAAAACTCAAGACAGCCATAACATTATGTTTTTTTACAAGTGTATGTAAACTTTTGACCACAACTGTATATCATCCATTTAACTATTTGTGTGATAAACTACATCAGCAGATAAACTCAGTCAATCTGTCTTTGTGTGAGGCTGCACATACAGTATAAGTGATGTATTTAATCCTTCCTGATGAACTACACACTTTAACCATATTTAACAACCATTAACAAAATCTGCCGGTTTGATTATACGACTGCAGAAAGTGTGTTTAAAATTTTCGACCGTGTTAATTAAGTAACTATTGTGATGTAACACTGACTTGTTCTGTTGATTCCAAATCTAGCATGTTCACCTCCATTTACACTGTTCTCAATTGATTTCTCTATTAACAACATCCAGAGTGTCCACAGCTTCATTCATTCATTTTTTAGAATGTTCTACATTTACATTGTAATAGGATGTTCCACTAATAGCTCCATTAACACAGTTTTAGACTACACTAGATTATTTTATTCACACTGTTCTGGATTTTTTGCCCTTATTTACTCTGGTTGATTTGATTCATCAGTTCTTCTTTTATAAACATTCTGAAGTCCACTGCTGACATTACATTCTTGATGTTTGTTGATGTGTGTTGGGTTGCTGTGCTCAGTGATAAAAGGCAAGGATGTATAATAACAACCCACTGACCCCTGAGTGTTCTTCATGTCTGTCATATTTATCATATTATATAATATTTGAATGTATAAGTTTTAGTTTTTTAGCACATTTATGTTTGCATTTTGGACTTTAGGTGACCCAGAGAAGATGGTGGCGTTTCTGGATGGTGTTAACATATGGCTGTGTCGCTGCATAAAATGGATTTACAGACATCCCAAGTTGCAAAAAATCAGCGTACACACCGAAGGATGCCAAAGGCTATATATATATAGATTCTGGGAGATTTTAGGGAGGGGAGTCGTTATTGAAATGCGGTAGACTCCTGCAACTTCCGGGAGACTTGGGACGTCTGGATTTACCTTGATTTGCATTTGTGGATTTTGCACAGCTTATATATTCACAGACAATCATTTGTAGAAGTGTTTCTGAGCCTGAGCCCAGTTCTAAATGATTTTAATGCCTTTAATGTCTTTTTTAAATGCAGTTCCACCTGAGGGCCCAAAGATCACCAGCATCCAGTATTGACCATCTGCTTTGTTCCTTGTACAAAAGAATATTTCTCCAGATTTTCTGCATCTTACATCCTATAGTATGTTTTTTTAGATGTGTTGCTGCCATACATTTTTCTTAATTAAAATTATGAGGTAAAATGTCACAATATTACCATCGATTACACAGTGTTGCAACTTTTTTGACATTGGGTTTGTACATGTATACAAATAGAATTAAAACCTCTTAGCTTCTTAACTTTTTTTAAAATGTGTTAGATCCTCTTCCTCTGTGACCAATGACTGCTTCTTCTTTTTTCTTTTTTTTTTAAAGCAGACTCTTCTAAAAGAGGGAAGCTGACTGCCTAAGAACTTCCATGTACATTAATTCTATTTGCGGAACTCTTAGGGAGGGGTGCAAGATTTATGTACCTTGTCTGATGATCTTCAGAGCAATGTTCATTGCTCCTTCAAAGCGATGTTTGGCCTTCATCACTGCATGTGACTATTCCATTATGTGCCCTTTGGCTACACCCACCTGTTGGAACCATAGCCTAAATGCCTGGCAGGGCCTTGACCTTTGTTCCTTGACCATCCTAAACATCTATCTCGAATCAAAATGTCCCTAGTGTCATGGAGGCATGGCATGGTGAAGTATGTGGTATATATACACCATCCACGCTGGTATGAAAGGCAACGCTCCGTAGGAAGATTTTTTCGCGGCCAACCATCCATTTAACAGTGATGCAATGATGTCACAGTGGACCCGCCAGCAGTTGTTGTTTCATGCCCATATCAAGTCACATTGGATAACGATGTTGACAAGATGAATATGTAGTAATGACAGCCATGAGGCTTTAATGGGCTGAGGGGGTGCGAAAGGCAATTAAGGAATCAGCCGGGGAAAACAAGAAAGAGACATAAGAGATTGTGCCGCGGAAAAGAAGACAGGGAGAGGCAGTCAAGTAGTCAGCTAAACAGGTGTTTGTGTGTGTGTGACAGAAAAAAAAAGGGAGAGAGAGAGGGGTGAAAGAAAAAGAGAGAAGGGGAATACAGAGAAAGAATTGATTGAGAGAGGTGAGGTAGAGAAGTGGAATAGAGTGAATGAGAGTGAAAAAGAGACTGAGAGAGAGAGAGAGAAATAAAGAGAAATCTCATGTAAACCATGTCCATAATTGGCGCCAACGTCTCTGGGCTTGGAATCATTTACATATTTTTTTCAGGACTGTCCATCATGCATTTGAGGATAATCTTTTATTATCCCTGATTCACAAGACAAGACAATTAACATTTCAACAAGAAAATGTAAAACCATACACCGCATACATACAGTCCAGAGCTCATGTTGAGCATGTCCATAATTGGCGCCAACATCTCTATGCTTGGAGGCATTTGGGATGGACTGTCACACAATAAAAAATGTGTATTGTGGTCAGATTCATCTGTATTCCATTTTCCATTCCATTTTTTTGTGGAGGAAATGGACGCTGTAAACACTGGAGCGAAGACATGGTATGGTATGGTCATGGTACAAAGTTGTGTCAGTACACTGTTTTGATGACAACATTAATGCAAAAAAGTGCACTTAAATCTTGATGCAACACACATTGTCCTCAAAACAGCTCTTTTCCAGGACTACGTTACAGTCCATCCCAAATGCCTCCAAGCATTTTGCATTGTCTTGTTGAAAGACAATGCAAAATGCTTGGACGCATTTGGGATGGACTGTCACGTAGTAGAAACATATTTTGGCCAGATTCATCTTTATTCCACACCTTTTTTCTCCCCAAAAATGGACACTGTAAACACTGGAGCAAAGACATTGTATGGTATGGTATGGTATGGTCATGGTACAAAGTTGTGTCAGTACACTGTCTTAATGGCAGCATTAATGCAGAAAAAATACACTGAGATCTTGACAAAACACATGTTGTTCTAAAACAACTTTCAACAAGACAATGCAAAACCACACACTGCATACATACAGTCTAGATCTGTCTACAATTTTTTTTTTATAAAGATGCAACACCAAAAAATGCAAGACTTTCACAATGTTTAGAATTGACTGAAAAAGGTGAGGTAGAGAAAAATAGAGTGAATGAGAGTTCAAAAGAGAGAGAGATAAAGAGAATGTTCATAATTGGTGCCAATGTCTCTATGCTTTTTTTAGGCATTTGAGATCGACTGTCACACAACAGAAACATGCATTGTGGTCAGATTCATCTGTATTCCACACATTTTTGGGGGGGAATAAATGGACGCTTTAAACACTAGACCAAAGACATGGTATGGTATGGTCATGGTACAAAGTTGTGCCGGTACACTGTTTTAATGGTACACTGAGTACACTTTAAAGTACACTGAGATTTTAATGCAAAACGTACTGTCCTCAAAACATCATATTTTCCAGGACTGTCCATGCATTTGAGGATAATCCTTAATTATGCTAATTCATAAGACAATCTTTCAACAAGACAATGCAAAACTGCACACTGCATACATACAGTCCAGATCTGTCTCCAGAAATTTGTAATAAAGGTGCAACACCAATAATCCAAGATTATGATAACTTTTAGTATTGATTTAGAAAGGTGAGGTAGAGAAAAGGAATAGAGTGAATGAGAGTGAAAAAGAGAAAGCTTATAATTGGTTCCAATGGCATTTAGGATGTACTTTCACACAGTAGAAACATGTATTGTGGTCAGATTCATCTGTATTTCACACCTCCCCCCCCCCCCCCCAAAAAAAAATAAAAAAATGGACACTGTGAACACTGGACCAAAGACATGGTACGGTATTGTCAACAAGACAATGCAAAAACACATACCGCATACAAACAGTCCATATCTGTCCCCAGAATTTTAAAATGCAAATGCAACTCTATTAATGCAAGACTTTGAAGTGAGAATAGTGAAAAAGAGAGAGAATGAGAGTAAAAAAGAGAGCGAGAGACAAAGAGAAAGCTCACGTTGAGCATGTCCATTATTGGCACTGTTTTAATGGCAGCATTAATGCAAAAAAAAAAAAAGTGCACAGAGATCTTGATGCAGCACTGTCCATGCATTTTATTAGCCTTAATTCATAATCTTTCAACAAGACAATGCAAAACCACACACTGCATTCATTACAGAACCTACCTAGAGTGCAAATCGATCTACAGAATTTTGAAAAAAAAAATTAAAAATGCAACACTGATAATCAATCACTGATAATAACTTTTAGAATTGATAATTGATTAAGAAAAAGGGAGTAGAGAAAAACAGAGAGAGAAAAAAAAGTGAGAAAAAGAAAAGGAGAGAGTGTGAGGGACTGCAGAGGGAGAGAAAAAGAGCGAACAAGAGAATAAATCTATGACTATGGAGAAGAGTTGAGTGAGAGAGAGAGAGAGAGAGAGAATGTGTTGGTGCATCAAAGCTTTGTGTGTAGGTGCTAAACAGGTGAGTGTGTGTATGTGTATGTGTAGAGAGAGAGAAAGAGAGAGAGAGAGAGCAAAAGAGAAAGGACGTGCCTACACACCAGAGCTTAATGTAAACGTATACACTTGATCATGGTTGTGTGTGTGTGTGTATATGTGTGTGTGTGTGTCAGGTCAGATGTGTGCGGTTAGCAGCATGCGGGAACCAGCAGTGACTCTGTACTTTAACACTTGCCCTCGCTTTGCCCTCAATTTAGACTGGCAAGTAAACAAGTCCGAGACGTAAGGAGCAGTGGGCCAAAACAGAGAGTGTGATAGCACATCAGGAGGTAGTGACACACGCTGGCGTTTATTAATAACCCCCCGTATATAATAAGCTCTATACGAGCGTGCCAGCTAGGCCGAAGGCTAGGCGCTCTCAGTTCTTCCATCCTGACATTTTGCCTGCATGACTTAACATCAAGCCCAGCCCCAGCCTCCATACACACACACACCTCTGGTCACTTTAACACACCCATCATCTGATTTTCCTCATGATGGAAAACGAGAAGGAATCAATTCCCGGAAAGTTGGATCTCATGGTCCTCGCATTCCATATTCCATCATACTGTATATCCTAGCGGCATAACAAACACCTTGTGGGTCCCAGAGAATTAAAAAAAAGAATATTTTAAATGGTTACAGTATTTTAAAAACAAGGAAAATTGCTATATTAAAAAAAGTTATGTTTTTTATTTTTTATTCACTTTAGAATTAAGTCTCTCTTTAGCAATCTATTCTCATAATAATAAAACAATTAATTAGTCTCAATTTGGTGTGTTTCCAGGCTACTGTCATGCCTGCTACAGTAGTTCAAAACTACAATTCCCAGCCTGCATCAGCCAGTGTCACATGTCCGGATCTCATCTTCTCCTCTCCTGTCTCACTTTCATATTCGTAATCTCCAGAATTCCAAATCGTGTTCAGGTGTTAGTCATTTCCTCATGTATACAATCCCATCTGTATTTAATGTATTTTGCTAAATATTTTTCCTGTTTACCAACAATATACTGAGCGTTTTCTTTCTGTCGTTTTTGCCTTCCCTTTCTGCTCTGTTTGTATCTTTTTTCTGTTTTTTTTTACAGCTTTATACAGTACAGGATTATCTATACAATATCCATACAGTTGCCTTTTTTGTTGGATGCACTGTATTTTCTCATAGTGCTTATTATTGCTTATAAACATTTACAAAAATGTAATTGATGTGTTCTTTATTGTGATTATTTCTGTTCATGTATTTGCTCAATCTAATTTAGACCGTTTTCACACCTGAAACTTCGAAATGTGTGTTCATTACATTGTATACATTTGGTACAGTTAGTTTTGGTTTCAAAACCAACACCACTGCAGTTTAGGAAGCCAACTAGACTTAAGAACTTTACTATATCCTGTTGTAATGGGCGGAATCTCTCTGCGTCATATTCATTGGTTTGAATTGGTTTGATGTTAGTTATGAGTTCGGCTTTGAGTTGCTTTGCCACAAATTGTAGCTCTCTGTCTGTTTTTTTCCTTTCTTAACTTGAAGTAATTGTGTAAAAAGTGTTTTTTATGCTGCGGGCAAACTGGACAATCGTTCTGTAGATGCGGTCTGAGACTACTTCTTTTGGTTCGTTTCACACCTTCTACTTTGGTTTGGACCCAAACTGAAAAGTCTAAAAGTCTGGACCAAACAAGGTGGATGTTGTAGCCCCCTTAAAATCTATGACTATTGCCTTTGTTAGATCTAGAGCTGGGGCGAAGATGCAATTGGTAAGACAACAACAGTACTGGGAAAGCATGTTACTAATGGATTAAGCTTTAAGCCTTAAGCTTTCTCTTATGTACTGCCCCTACCCACATACTCCTCTGTGTTCTTTCATTGGCATGGAAAGAATTTCAGCAGTGTTGACGAACTTACTACAAAAAGGCAAAAGAGGGAAATTTTTATAAATAGTGTTGGTCTGGGAGATCATTAAATAAAAATAAATAAATCTGACATAGTTTCCTTTCTGCCAGAGGTTTGTCTTCATAGTGTCTATATACAGTAATTTACTCTACCCCAATGGTTTCCAGCAGTACTGCTCTGTTCCATCTATGGACAGAAATCTTAATACTGTATAAAAACAATACAATAATTATACAAGATGCCCTCAGCTCACTCTTTAGGTTTCAAAGTGATCAAAGTGGCCCTACTGCACTTTCAGACATCTTTTCACCCCTGTTCTGGGTTTGAAAAGATCGTAAACAAACAACAGTGTTGTCCATATAAAAGCCAGGGGTGTATAATGCAGTCAAATACAGTATTGTTTAGCTTCCTGTTTGTCGTATCGTAATGAGAAATGCTTATACAAAAAGTACCGCTCTCAAAGAAGGAGAGCTGTTCCGACGTCTCATTCGAGAAAACCTTTTTTTTTTTTTTTTTTTTACTCTTGGCAGGGTCTTTTATTAGCTTGACAATAATGTTTTTTTAAAGAGCTATCAACCTGACAGACAGTTCATTTAGCCACAATTCATCTTCTGCGCAGCGCCGTCCTCGGTACGAGTTGTTCCTTTCGCTCCTTTACTCTCGCCACGTCCCTTTCGATTGTGATTACTGCTATGATGGGCTTTTTTTTTTTTAAGGCTCATTGATTAACTTGGTCATATTTTAGTAAGTGTGCGTTGAAAGTTGAAAGACTGCTCTTCTTTTGAGATCTTTTCCAAAGCGAGGAGCTTTAATGCTGCTGTAACGATTGAACATGAAGGCAAGGCAAGGATAGTAGCAAATAAATAAATAAATAAATAAATAAATAAATAAATAGATAGATACGTTTCTGCAGGCTGGCACTACTTTAGACAAAGCGAGTTGGCTCAGGTGGACATACTCTCTCAACCCCCCACCCCCCCCTTCCCCCTCTCTTACCGCCACCACCGCCACCACCACCCACGTCCTCCCCCCCAGCCCACCTATGCAATGGGTTCCAAGATTCAGATCTTTCCTTTTTTTTCCTCCTCCTCAGTGTTCTTTGTCTCCATTGTTACCACTTTGGAAAACAAGTCGGAGCGCTCGCAGTCAATTATCTGCCAAGGTGTTTGACCGCCATCATTGTAAGCGATCCCGATGGCTCGAAGAAGGCCTCCGATGAGCCGCCGCTGAATTAACTGCGAACAAAACCCCAATTCAGCGCAAGCAAAAGGAAGCAGACGTTTTAAATAGGAACGGGAGAAAGAAAGGGCGAGAGAATGCGAAAAGAAAAGACTTCCCATAAAGTTGGATTTGTCATTCTCTCTCTCTCTCTCTCTTTCTCTCTCTCTTTTTCTCTCTCTCCGGCTCCTTCCCTCCCTCAGCCTATCACGCGCTGTCGCCAGTCTTTTAGTGTGGTATAGCTGGAATTGCGAGTGTGGCGCTTCCAATACCTTTTTTGTAGCGAGGTTAATTACTGGCAAGGCTTGAGAAAATTACATTCTCAAAATAAAGTATTATGATTGGCTCTCCACTGGCTATTTTAAGTCCTGCATGCTTTTTCATGTGAGATTGCTAGGAAACCAGATTTGCGGACTCGTCCAATATCGAGTAACCTCATTTACGCTCCCCTATTAAACGCGCTGTTCTGACATGCAAATTACCTCGACATCTCCCTGCCCAAAAAAAAAAAAGAAAAAAAAAAGGCCCACCACTACTCGCAATAAAGTTATCCCTTACTCCAGCAAATTCACTACATTCCTCTAACAAGCTTCTTTTTCATCAAAAGAACAGACTGTTTTCCTCTCTCTTTTTTTTGTCTCCGTCCGTTCTTTGCTCCGCTCTTCACACTCTTCAGACAGAAGGTAAAGCGAGTTTGCTGACATTTCAGCGACTCCAGAAGGGCGCTACTCCTCAACGATCAGAGAAAAGTGAATAAGTGAATTCTCTTAAACTGAGACACATTATGAAGTAGTTTCTATGCATGATTTCTTTGTATTCTTTAGGCCCTTGAAGGAGTTGTGCCCTGGGGGCAGGTTGTTGGGTAATAGTCAACCCATGGCCAACCAACCAAACCCCAAAACCATCCCCCCCTACCACTCCTCACACCTTAGTAGCAGGTATAAACTGGGTATACAGTGTACTACTACTTCTACTACTGGGTCTTCCACGTGTACAGTATATGTAATAATTCAAAAAACACAAATTACAATGCTGTGTTTTTATAGAAATCCAGTCAGTAGGAATCTACAGTGTTACCATGCTGTTTATCATAGAATTGCATATAGCATTCATGTACCTAAATGTCATGAGTGTTTTTCTATGACTGTAAAGAATACAGAGTCTAGTACTCTCACCAGGGGTGGGCGATATGACCCTAAAGTAATATCACAATATTTTTCCAATAACAATTTTCTTGACGATATAAAAAACAATGATTTTTAAACATTTATTTAAAGACTACCCCACTGCAGATTTACTTATTAGTATGAATATAACAGTATGAATGTAAATATATATTTTATATAGATTAATAATAACAATGTAACAAAACAACAGTAATAAATAAAAAGTAACAAGTAAGAAACCTACCAAGAAGCTAAAGTGCAGCATATTTAGATAAGAGATCAAATGCTGAGTTGCTTTGATTTTATCAAATTAAAATCCTCTGGAATATAATCAAGAGGAAGATGGATGATCACAAGCCATTAAACCAAGCTGAACTGCTTGAATTTTTGCACCAGGAGTAAAGGCATAAAGTTATCCAAAAGCAGTGTGTAAGACTGGTGGAGGAGAACATGCCAAGATGCATGAAAACTGTAATTAAAAACCAGGGTTATTCCACCAAATATTGATTTCTAAACTCTTAAATCTTTATGAATATGAACTAGTTTTTTTTTTTTTTGTTTTTTTGCATTATTTGAGGTCTAAATCTCTGCATCTTTTTTGTTATTTCAGCCATTGCTCATTTTACTCAAACATTTACCTAAACTGATTCAGAAACTGAAGTGGTCACTTACATTTTTCCAGAGCTGTATATTAACTGAAAAAACTGTTTAAAAATAAAAACAGTAAATAACAAAACTAATAAAAAAGAATATTGCAAAATCGCAATATGAAGTTTTCTTTATCATGTAGATTTTTTTGCTGATATTATTGCATATGATACAAAATGTTGCTTGTTGTGACAAAAATCTAAAAAATAATTTTGTACCAAGAAACCTTCAAATATATAAAACATGTAGCAACAAAAGTATATTGTCACTGTCAAGCAAAAACCTGTAAAAACTCCACTCTTCTAACTCTATGGAGGGCTGACCATTAAAAACGATACACAGATAATCCATATTAGTGGGATATCCAATCTAAAGGGTTCTTCTAAAAGGTTAAATTTGTATGCCCGGGACTAGTTCATAGTTTTTTTGTCTTGTAAATGTTGGTTGAGTTTTTTTTACAATAATTATGCCTTACTACATCGTGAGGTGTGGCCACATCCATGCCTGAACCTTGTGTCATTTTTGCGTAATAACCATAAAGGTTTATTTGCGAACAGAAGCCGATACATTTCCGGCACGTCCCCTGAAGGAGTCTAGAAAAGTGAAGTGCTTCTGCAACTTTTTAAACAGTGGAGTTTTGTTGTTTAGTTTAGTTATAAAAACTGTATGGGAGTGGATTTTATACATGGCTCTAGATAGAAGAGTCATGCATGGCTGGCAAAGCAAAATGGGTGCCATGTTTATTTAACAGTGGAGTTTTCAGTGTAAGTGAGAGAGCGAGAGAAAGAGACAGTTGCTGGGGTGTATGTCCTGTTTAGCTCCTGAATTCCCAAACAGAAATCTGAACTACAGCAATTCACAAAATTCAAATATATGGCATTTATTACAATTAATGGGTTTATTTACATTATCAACATATTTGTCACTTGATGTACAGTACCAGTACCAGTTTGGACATACCTTCTAAATCAATGTTTGTTTTCTCTATTGTAAATTAATACTGGAATCATCTAGCCTATGAAGGAACACATAATGAATCATGAAGTAACTTTAAAGTATTAAACAAACCATAATACTCTGTGAAGCATTTCAGTGGCTCTCATTTGGATACTGTTAACTTGTAGTTAGAGAGGAGGCTGGTAACTCTGATTAACTTATTCTGTGCAACAGAGTTAACTCTTGATCCTCCTTTCCTAACGGGGGTCCTGATGAGTGCCAGTTCCATCATAACGTTTTTCATGGTCTTTGTGGCTACAATTAAGGATACTTTTAAAGTTGTTAAAAACATCCTTTTTCAGATCTGTGGTTGTAGGTATTTACCCATCTAGCAAAATATATTTGTCCAATCTTTCAATTGTACCATATTTTTCGCACTATAAGGGGCACAGGATTATAAGCTGCACTATCAATAAAGATCTATTTCTGGTCTATTTTCATACATATAGTAAGGCATACCTGATTAAAAGGCTAGCGTTAGCGGTTAGCAGCTAATGCCGCCTAATAGTGTTAAACTAAGGAACCCTGAGTGTTCTGGTAAGCCATGGTGATATTAGTTAGCGTCTATCAAATGTAATGTAATGTAATGTTTTAGTTCGGTTAGCGGCTAATGCTAATACTGCTCCAGTCTCGAGTCTTGGTGCTGAAAAACTTAACTGAAACTCATGTATAACTCTTTATTTCAGCAGAGTGGCTTTACTGCTTCTTAAAAAACTAAAAAACTAAAAACGTTTTATTTTGCTCTGATTACTGCTTTGCACACTCTTGGCATCATTCTCTCAATGAGCTTTAAGAGGTGGTCACCTGAAATGCTTTTCCAACAGTCTTGAACGAAGGAGTTTCCAGAGGTGTTTATTAGCACTTGCTGCCCCCTTTGCCTTCGTTCTGCGATCCAGCTCACCCCAAACTATCTGGATTGGGTTCAGGTCCGGTGACTGTGGAGGCCAGGTCATTTTTTATTAAGTACAAAACTCCACATGTGTTCATTCATAGTTTTGATTCCTTCAGTGAGAATCTACAATGTAAATAGTCATGAAAATAAAGAAACCCATTGAATGAGAAGGTGTGTCCAAACATTTGGCCTGTACTGTAGATATATATACTGTATTTTTCATATTTGAGCTTCCCTAGGTTGAGCTGCTGCTACATCACGTAATTGTGGCCTCACTTGTCTGAATGCTGAATGGTGGCGTTTCCCAGAGCAGTGGCTAAATGTGATGAAAGGCAGATCTAAGGCTAGGCCAGCATGCATCCTCTCACTCTCAACTTCTACATGAGCAACCAGCGTCAAGCATGGTTTACGTCTACGCTTCCAGTCCACTAACTAGACGCCGCACACACACATACACACATACACACACACGCACTCATCCTCACACACTGCTGCACCCATCGGTGCAAATAAACAAGACGCAGGGGATGAGCTTGCTAGGCATGAGGCTGGAAGCAGAAACAGGGGTTGGGGTGGGGTAGGGTGGGCTTGCACACACATACACACACACACATACACACATATAAACACACACACACAACAGCACGGGATTCACTTAGCGAGTCCTCCGCAAATAGGCCCTACATGGTTCATATGCACATTAATGCACCTCGGAGCGAGGCGGAGCGTTGCAGGCCCTTTTACACAGGCTACATGCACAATAGATGACCAGTAAGGAGCAACCTATATATGTGCACACATTCACCCTACAGCAAGGAGGAAAATGTCACATCCATGTTAGCTGAAAGAGTAATGATGCAGTCTGGCTCGGGCCACTGTTTGCACAGTTATAGCTTATAACTGTACGCAGACGCTGCTTGATATGTACGCAGGTCGACTGCAGTCAGTTATTCAGAGGAAGTGTGTTATACAAATTTACATGTTTATGTTTTCTATCATGTTCATATTTTACAGGATCTGGATCATCATTTGGGCTGACTACCAATGAACTCTCTGTCAGAGTTGATTTAAAAATGCATTCATACTCTCAATACCTGTAAAAAATATATACAGTCAAGCCAAGTCAATGTAAAATGATACATTTACGGTACATTTAAAGAAATTAAGCAGACGCCCTTACAACAGTGCTTCACTGTTTACTTCAAAATATCCATAGCTAGTTTGTAGAGACTAGAATCATAGAGATACACAAAGGATGATCATGTTTAGAACCCTGGGAGAATTATTATTTTTTTTTTTTTAAGATTAGTTTAAGAACTCTTTGAAAAGTCTTGAAGACTCTTCAGTCTGCGTTTGAAGACCACGAGTGACTCCGCTGTTCTGCTGATGACGTTAGCAACTGGTTACAGTTGATAACTCAACTTTAGTTTAGTTAGTGATGTGCAAAGATGTCATCTATGCTTTGCAGACATTATTAACTCAAGATATATCACACTTTTTTTGTCAGGTCAACCTACACACTAAGAAAAGTAAGTACAGATTTGTACTTATAAGAGTACAAAGCTTGTCGCTGGGGATGTACCTTATATTGAGGTACAAAAAAAGTACCTTTCAGTGAAAGTCCTTTTTTGTACCCATGGTTTTTGTGCCAGTAAAGATTATAAAGATTATAAACCTTATCATCAACTAAATATGGCTCAAAAACTTAATGATTCAAAATTGTCTGACTTTCAAACAAACAATGTGCAATTAAAATATTTATTGTTTATTAGTACAGTGATAAAGAATACTGAATGTACCCTTTGGCTGGTTAAATGGTAAAAATCTGTACTTATTGCTGTTAGGAATGACTTTGCACTTCAAAGGGAACAAATCTGACCCTGTAAAGACCAATATTGTACCTTTGAGGGTACAATTATGAAGAGTGTACCTTTAAGTACTAAAAAGTACTCATATCGTACCTCTGTTATTTAGAGTGTAATTTCATTTGCTAATATACACCCATTCCCACATTTCAGACCTGCAACACTTGTCACTTTTCAACAAGAGAATGCAAAACCACATGCTGCAACCACATGTTGTAAATGCCTTAAAAATCATTAATAATCAGTTATAACACATACGTAGAAAGGGCAACAATATAGATGGCTGTGGGTTCACTATTTGGCAAACAGCAGGTCATTGTTGCCCTTTCTACATATGTGTTATAGCTGATTATTAGTGAGTTTTAAGGCATTTACCACCTAATTAGTAACCATTAATAAACTAATTGTAAACCATTTATAAACCCTTAATAAAGGTAGTCTTATTTTAAAGTGGTACCAGAAGATGTAACCAATTATAAAAGGTATGTATTGCTATTTTTGCTTTAGTCAAAAATCACACAAAAAAAAATCACTCAAATATCTTATTTGGTTGAAAAACGACATACAGATATAGTATCTATAACAAGAGTCCTTCTGAGATCTCTCTGTCTCTCTCATAAATTTTTTTCTGTTTAACGTTTAATTCTATTTTCTTCTACTTCTACTTCTATTCATTTCAATTGGCAACACTGAGCCAGCCACCACATAAAGCCCAGACAATAAGAAGCAATCTGAAACTGCTCTTTGCTACTGTTCTGACAAATGTGACAAATTTCCCAATCAGCCTCCCCGAGAGGATTTCACACGTGAGATTGAGATGCAGAGGGGGGAGGACAGGAAAGATGGAGTGAAAAGAACAGAGCGAGGCTTAGAGCCATATGTGCCGAAGACCACCACAAAGACAGCTACAGCTTCAGCTGCTGTACGTCGTTTTGAGCCGACACCTTCCGTGTGACATCGCTCTAGTGTGGGCTACACTCCGCGCTACCCCCCCCCCCTCCCCACACACACACAGAGAGTCCCACACTTCTTTAATACCCCGTGATGTGTTAACTGCCACACTTTCCAACAGATCAGAGACTCCAGTCCACTCTTCATAATTAACAGTGAGACTGAGGAGCATTCACTCGGCCTGAAGTGCTTTTCCTTTGCTAAGAATTAGCATGTAGGTTTTGAGGAACACTCCTGGAGGTGCTTGTGCTTAAGCTGGAATCATCTGTGAGGGTCTCCGGGTGTAAATGGCTTTGCACTTAACCCTTAATGACACATCAAAGGCATTTACGGCTTCATTTCGACTTTACGTGGGGTAGATTATTACCAATTAGCTCTATCTCGCGCTGGAATCGCTACTGAAAATTCGGCAGGCGTCGTAAAATTTGGTAAAAAAAAAAAAAAAAAAAAAAAAAAAAGAAGCTTCAAATGATAGAACCTAGTCTAGTCACATTTTTTAACTTTATGCAGTGAACTAGCCCTTAGTAAAAAAAAAATAATTAATTAATTAAAAAAATAGAATATTTAGGTCAATATTACTAGGTAAAATTGCACATATGTTCATGAATCTGTTTACTGTTCAGCTATATTTAGGTACATACGTACATACATACATATATAGATATTGGTGAAGTCAATCGAATAAAAAATGCAATCCGAATAATCACAATAATATTCTGTTATTAACTGCGATTAGTCACATTAGTTTTAATAGTGGGTATTTGTAAATGTAAATAAATAAATGAATGTAAGAAATGTAAAATGCAATCATATTTATATTAGTGGTGTAAATATAAATACTAGTATATACTTGTCTGTTTGAGGGATGATAAAAAGATAAACGCGGGGCTTCTGGAATAAAGAATGCATTATAAATTGAGGAATTTTTTACATTATTATAAACACCTCAGCTTGGTTGTAAGGATTTCTTAATTAGAACTTAATTTGCTGAGTATAAATAAAAAAAGGAAATTTTCACACCTGTGGTTCATTTCTATGGTCCAGATCAGTTGATTAATTGTTTTACTTTACACGCTGCAAATTGTGCACCAATAAACCAGACGAGCACATTGTCTCCTCTGATTGGTCAGAGCTGTCTGGCGCGGGAGCAAGAAAGTAAATATAGCGATATAAAGATTCTGTGTTCCAGCGCATATATCTGTACAGTGTGAAGCTGCTTTAGCACAGAATGCTAAAAATAGCATTCACAGTGTTTTCAATGAGACGTGCAGCACAGATGAGCAGTGAGCAGCAGTTAGCAGCAACGGCTGTAAGCAGCGAACGCTGCACATACACAGGCTCTTAGTATGTAAACAGCATGGAGCAGCAGAAACAGCGTTTGTTCATAGCAGAATATTAACTAGCTAATAAATCAGATTAAACGGCACCTTTTCAGAAGTTTAGTTCAATTAAATAGAAGTATATTTGATGTCTCAAGATTTTTTTGTTTGTTTTCACGCTGTTTTTTTATATTTGTTCCCTTTTTTCCTCCACTTGCACCCACTCCTGCACCTAATATATATATATATATATATATATATATATATATATATATATATATATATATATATATATATATATATATATATATATATATATACATACAGCTCTGGAAAAAATGAAGAGACCACTTCAGTTTCTGAATCGTTTCTCTGATTTTGCTATTTTTAAGTATATGTTTGAAATAAAACATAAAATTAACATTGTGGTTTTATTCTATAAACTACAGTCAACATTTCTCAAAAATTCCAAGTTAAAATATTGTCATTTAGAGCATTTATTTGCAGAAAATGAGAAACGGCTGAAATAGCAAAAAAGATGCAGAGCTTTCAGACCTTGAATAATGCTAAGAAAACAAGATCATAATTTTAAAGTTTTAAGAGTTCAGACATCAATATTTGGAAATTTCATGCATCTTGGCATGTTCTCCTCCACCAGTCTTACACACTGCTTTTGGACAACTTTATGCCTTTACTCCTGGTGCAAAAATTCAAGCAGTTCAGCCTGGTTTAATGGCTTGTGGTCATCCATGATTATATTCCAGAGGTTTTCAATTTGGTAAAATCAAATTAAAAAAATTCATTATTTTTAAATGGTCTCTTATTTTTCCAGAGCTGTATATATATATATATATATATATATATACTAAACTACAGTGATTGTTGTAAAGAAATAAATAATAAGGTATTAATGATCCAACGAAAAGATGGTGGTGGTGGCGGGCCCAAAAAAAAAGCCAAAAAAAAAAAGCTGTAAGTCAAAGTCAAATATTACCTTCTCAATAATAGATTTATTAGTCCAGCTCATTGCCCAGCCCAACTACCAAGAATTTAAAGCAGCTCATTATAGAGGCAAGTGCACCCCATTCTGGGAAATGCAGCCTGGGTATAAAATGTAACTGGACGCTGGAGCGGAGCGTTTCCGCAGAATAATGTGGATGAGTGCCTTTTCTTTGTAGCGGTGCCTGTGGCATGTGGATGACCTCTGAGAGCCCGCTTGCTCCCCAATGCGAAGAGAAGAAGCCTGCGAGCATCACGACGGCCTGAGACCACCGCTCACTGGCTATCGCCACTCAACACAAGGGCAGTTAATTAGCCAAATCTGCCACGAGGCAACCCTCAAAGACCATTTGTAATAGAGAGTGTAGAGGAGCAGAATGTGTGTGTGTGTGTGTGTGTGTGTGTGTGTGTGTGAGAGTGTGTGTAAGAGGGGGGGGGGGTGTATGGTGTGTATTTGCATGGGGCTGGGTGGAAGGTCAGCATTCTGCTTAGTAATCCAATGTGGCTGCTTGTGATTGGCATGTGAATGGGCCATCTCCTCATTGATAAAGTAGCAATAAGGAAACACAATGCGCAGCCACACAATGGGGGGAGGACGACATCAATACACACCAACAAATGTCACCAAGAGAAGGGCCGGTCAGTGAGAGTTATCGTGTGGAGCTTTGTTTATTTATTTGCTCGTGTGAGTGTGGGTTAAGGTATTAACCTCTGGACGCCGGAGCAGTTTCCACCAGCAGTAACAAAAGCTTGGTGCAATTTGATACAGTTTACTCACTCGTAGTGAGTACTATGGAAACAAGTGGAGAAAGCTTTGAGGAGCATGCAACCGACACCATGTTTGGGTTACTGAAGCTGGAGTTACACTACGTGATTTTTTTTTTACAGTGATTCCTGCCTCGATTCTGAGTATCTGCTAGTTGCATGTAGACTGCAGATTTTATTTTCGTCTTTTAAAAGAGTTTTTTGGTCTTTTAACAGTTCAAAGTAAAAAAAAAAGTCTTAAAAATATTCCTAAGAATTCAGACTACATAGAAATGATATTTTTCCAATTCAATCACTTGTATTTACTTGCTACTTCCATGTCATGTCTGCGTCCACCCTGTCATGGTCAGCTGCACAACAGAGTGGACATTTTTTGAGAACATGGCAATTTAAGGAAAATAAAAGAAAAAAGAAAATAATAATAATAATAATAATAATAATATATATATATATAATTTACATCAAATAATTTTATTTCTAATATTCTCCCATTTTTTTCCCAATTTATTTGCTACTCAGCTGAATATCCCCCATCACTGGTGATGCCACAACACGAGGAGGGTGAAGTACATGCCTCCTCCGATACATGTGAAAGTCAGCCACCGCCTCTTTTTGAACTGCTGCTGATGCAGCATTGCCGAGTAGCATTCCGATACATCAGCTCACAGATACCTTGTGCTGATTGACATCACCCTTTGGAGTGATGAGGGGAAACAGTGCCATCTACCCACCCATAGAGAACAAGGCCAGTTGTGCTCTCTCAGGGTTCCGGCAGCTGATGGCAAGGTGCATGACTGGGATTTGAACCAGCGATCTTCTAGTGGGGGTGGCAATGACCTTTTGTTCTGTTTTAAAGCTATACCTCAGTTAAGCATGAAGACAATATGATATGCGCTACCAGTCAAAAGTTATTTAACAGCCCCCATTTTTCCTTTATTTTTGCTGTTTTGGCTCTTCAATAATCAAAAATGGTACAAAATGAACTACAAACATTAAAAAAAAATTAAGTCTTACTAGCTTACAGCTAGTAAGTAGCTATTAATATAAACTGAGCTTTGGAAATTGATTAAATTTGTTGTTTTTTTATTAATAAAGCCTAGTGGTAAATCAGTATTTGAACAGATCGTGTAACTGCAGTTTCTACTGCAGCATTTACATACTTATACACAATTCACATTCACACTTTCATTATAATAACTAGAAAAAGACACAGAAACAAAAAAAACACAGATAACTCTGTAACTATTAAAAATTGTAGTCTTTTCTTTAGCGAGATTACAGATTAAGCCAGAGAACTCTGAGTACTGTTTATTACACCTTCAAAACTGGAGAAAACTGGTAAAGGAAGAGTCAGGTCTGACTGACCAACATGGCAATGCCTCTAGCTTAGTTTAACACTGGACATTGCACATTTCATTTGCATATGTTAATACAGCAGCAACTCAGAAGTGAATGTAGTCCAAATAACTGTAAATTATGTGTAGTTATGCAATAATAAAACTATTTAAAAAGCACAGCAAAATAAGAGCATCAAGTCTTGACTTATTGAGGTCAAACCAACTGTGGACATGTATAGATTTAAATCTGCTAATACAGAATGCAAATCAGATGCAAATGCTATTCAAATAACTGTACATTATGTGTAGTTATGCAATTATATTTGAATAGCACCGCAAATAAGAATATACATTTTTTTTCCGATGATAACGTTCAAGAAAAGATCTTGGTATCTTTTCAGGATCAACATTAAGGGCAGAAATCCAAAAACATACACATTCAACACAATCGGATAATCTGAGTGAATCAATGCAGAAGTGTCAGTGCTAGTATAAAGCTGCTCAAATATTTGTTTGCTGCATTAAGTGAGCTTATATTCAAGGAGCTCCCAAACCCCCAGCAAATATTGGCGAAAATGTTGGGGATTTGCTAATTGATGCCGTAGTCCTTCCCTCTTAATCACAGCAGTTTATCTGGATCTTAGTTTAATTCAGGCTTTTCACGACTGATTTATTTCAAACTGATACTTTAAGCTCAGCAGTCGTCTGCTATAGATGGAATTGGAGTAAAACAATAAGGAACAAAGGTTCTAACAAAGGTTCTGCACCAGGTTCTTTGACCCATGCAAAAGAATAACCACTTATTTTTTCATAAAGAACCATTTTATTACAAGATATGAGCATGAATACTCTTTTCTTTAAGGATTTAAGGTTTAAAAAGTGTATTAAAAGCTAACGAAACTGTATTTTTCTTTCTATAGCACCTCTCCAGGAACTCTGGAGAACTTTGTTCTCCTGAAGGTTTATTTTAAAGTGTAAAGAGGGAAGCTGTGCATTTTGAACACCTCAACAAATTAGGGAACAATGGTCTATTCAGACCAAGTGCTCCAACAGACCCCTTTCAGCCGCGCTGTTGTAGTTTTGGAATTAGTAAGCTTCATTATTCATGATTCTACCAGTGTAAGGCTTTGGGCTAATTATCGTGGCATTCTAATGAACGCTGTTGTTTCGACTTCACGCTAATTTGCAGGGCGTTTTTTTTGGGAACAGCGCATTGTGCAGTGTATTAATGTAAACCGCGCTCTCGCAGCTTGAATTATATGTGCGCAGAACAAGCACACATAAAAGATTTGTACTCAGTCTTCCCCTAGAACTATATAACTGCCGTAAATTAGATGCTCCTCCCCCCCCGAGCTGAGCTGCAACAAGCTTTTGACAAAGTACCGAAATCACCTCCAGGCTCCTCTCTCTCTCTGAGCCTCACTGCCACAGTGACAGTTGGAAGTCCTGAGTTCTATCATCTCCATAAGCTTTCTCAAAACAACGGGGCCAAGCACACGATAAACATCGGCCAAGCGGTTCCACAATTAGCCGGAGTAGAGGGGATGAGAGGCTCCGTCCTCGGGGATTCCTCCCAAATAACATTTTGAATACCCTGACCTTGTTGACAGCAGTGTGAAAGCTCTCAGAGCTGGAGATCAACCCAGACATCTGCCTGAAGACACACTGACACACACACACACACACACACATAAAGACGCACACACACATACTCTCACAGCAAAGGGTTTCGCTGTTTAAGGTTTTTCTGTTTCAGCAGAGAACATGCACATATATATATATATATATATATATATATATATATATATATATATATATATATATAGAGAGAGAGAGAGAGAGAGACAGACAGATAAACAGAGATACAGCTGAAAAAAAAAATAAGAGACCACTTAAAAATGATGAGTTTCTTTGATTTTACCAAATTGAAAACCTCTGCAATAAAATCAAGAGGAAGATGGATGATCACAAGTCATCAAACCGAGCTGAACTGCTTGAATAAATCTATTCAAAAGCAGTGTGTAAGACTGGTGGAGGAGTTCATGCCAAGATGCATGAAAGCTGTGAATAAAACCAGGGTTATTCCACCAAATATTGATTTCTGAACTCTTTTTTTTTATTTCAGTCATTTCACATTTTCTGCAAAGAAATGCACTGGATGACAAAATTTTATTTAGAATATGGAAGAACTGTTGTCGGTAGTTTACAGAAGAAAACAACAATGTTAATTTTACTTAAACATATACCTATAAATAGCACAATAAGAGAAACTGAGGTGGTATCTTATTTTTTCCAGAGCTGTATAGATAGATAGACAGATAGATAGATATCGATAGAATAATTTTAGAAAGAAAAATAAATACAAAAAAAGCACCACAATTTTTCTATTTTTAAACGATTTTGTCAAAATCAACAAGTGCAAATGAACCCAATTGAGCCCTTTAGTAAAGGTATTGATTCTACAAATGACCATCTGAAGGATTAACTGGTTATTTGCTTGTATGAAAGGGTTTTTCACACTGGTGTTAATCCCTTTGTAAATGGTTTAAGTAAGTTTACTAGGTTACTAGGTTAAGAACTGTTCATTTATCTAATTGGTCCTTTGACTAATCAGGCTTTAAAATAATTCTATGTAGATTATAAAGGATATCATTAATAATAAAGTCCAAAGAACCCTACATTTACCTAATGATAAGCAGATGTGAACAAATCATTAGCTCATCAGATTTTCAAAATTAAACAATCACTAGTAATACGAATTTTAAATGTGACAAATGTTCATCAATTGCAGTTCATGTTTCCAATGCATTTATTAGTATTTATAAATATGTTGACAACATTTTTGGTCCTCAAAATGTAATTAATAATAAAAATAATAGCTATTAATAATTAGATAATGGTTTATTAATGAAAATTATTATAGAGTGTTACCGTTGCACTGAAATTACATTTTTTAGAAGATTGTTTGTCCGAAGCATTTATTGTATAATTTTTTCTGCAAATGTCTGCAGATTGCTATTTTTGGGCCATTCTATGCCACTATAAAATAGCTCTTTATGTAATTGATTTTTTCTGATTTAACCCCTTATATTCCATGATTTATTAATCAGCAATTATAACTGAAAAAAAGATGCTTCTAATTTGTACCAGTGGGGGCAAAGAAAGGAATTACTGACTGCTAAAGGGGTTTAAGAGTAATCAAATTAATTAATCTAAATAAATGATGCCAGACATCCTTTTTCGCAAGTGGCAATATATTGTATATGTAAATACAAGAAAGGGATAAAGTATAAGTGTTTATTTTCATATGTCATTTTTACTTCAAATCTTTAATATCACTCTACAGAATCAGAAGCACTAAAGCAGTTTCTGATCCAGCACTGTGAAACACCACATACCTTTCTATTGGCTAACGATATCTTTCAGGGCAGTGGTGACGCCGATGTCCGTGTGGGGGGGTGGGGTGTGTTGTGGGTAAATTTCTAATCAGACACAGTACAAAGCCCTTTCAATGGACACACACACACACACACACACACACACATTCGTGCACACACATGCACACACACACACACAGTTTAAAATAAAAGACCAGTCAGGATCGTCTGACCTCTGACACATTCCAAGACCACCACATTTGGCCTTCGTCTGTTCAGCTGTCTCATCATAAAAAGACAGCCGACATGGTTTGTTTTTACACAGCAGCTCAAAAAATAATACAATGAGGATACTGTTTCAACCATACATTACAGTTAAGCCACCAAGGAAAAGTATATACATATAAATATTCATAATTACAGTACATATGAATACATGAGTTAATATCACTCAGGCTGCAGAACTGGGAACTCACTGTGATTTCACACAGTAAATACAACCATTGTTAAATGAAAGCTAAGGCTAACTGCTAATTTCTTATCTTCTTATTTTCTTGTTTTTTTTTACTGTAAATATTGTTAAAATAAACATTTTTCTTTTACATGATAATTTCCAAAATTTTCAAAAATTGGGATTATTGGTTCATAATCTGATTTAACTCCAGTTAGTCAGCTAATAATATGTTGATTACTACTATTTTATTCATCTTTTGGTAATCATTTCAAATCTTAAACTTCATGTTTAAAAAGCATATGAAAACTCACTTCACTTAAAGTCAGTAATGACTGTATATAAAGCTTTATAATGTGTTACGTACTTTTATAAAAGCTTATTTTGAGAAAAATCATAGCTGCATATTATAATGCATTATCCCACAATATACCAAATATGTGTTATAGTGCATTACAACACGACATTGTACAATGTTCTTATGAACAGATATTATAAGGCATTATAAGCCCTTTCTTCATAAACCCTTATACTTGTACTTTATAATGTGTTATGAATGTTGCTGTAAGTACTTATGAACTAATATACAAGCTTATTACAGTCATTATAAGGTATTAAGCACTAATAATGCATTATGAATACAGGGTTCATAGGAAGTGTTACCGATAAAACTACTTGACTTTTAAATAAATCCAGGTCTGGAAAACATATCAGATGTTAAAAGTGAGATATTGTATCAATTCATGACAAACAATAACCCATAAAATCTTGACGGCAGCAGCACTCATGAATCTCAATCTCAATAGCTGCAGTAGGATCAGATTGCAGCTATTTCAAACAACTAAGTACAAAAAGAGAATTTAAGAAGTTTCTCAGAAGCAATGATGGGCAATCTGTGAAAAACTACATCTAAACATTTTGGAACAGTTTTTTGAAAATGTTCCTCATCATAAAATTTCAAATACTTTAGTTATCACATCATCTAAAGTGTTTAATAAATTCCTGTGTTCAAAGTACAAGGCTGATTGTTAGTTTTAGATGCTGGGGATCTTCAGGCCCTCAGGTGGCTCTGCATTAAAACCAGACTTCATTGATTCTGTACTGGAAATCATGGCTCAAGCTCAGGAACACTTCCAGAAACAAACATCTGTGAGGAACATTCTTTGTAATACACAAATTCAAGTTATTCAACCTGTATCATGCAAAGAAGAAGCCATATGCAAACATTATCATAAACACCACTAATTTCTTTGGGCCAAGACTCATTTACAATGTTTAACCCTCCTGTTATGTTCATTTGTCAGGAACTGCAGTGATGTTCCTGGGTCAATTTGATCCGGTGTATGTTTAATTATCCAATTAATATCCAAAATAATAATTATACAAAATAATAATTATTTTAAAAAAATCCAAACGAGTAGGGTGAATATTTTATTACTAACTACATTGATAAATATTCTATCGATATTTAGTGCAATGGTGCTTAATGTTTTACTACATTTGAAAGACCAACATATTTGACATAATATATTTACATAACATTAAAACATAACATTGAATTTTGTTTTAGTTTTGTTTATTGCAGGCGGTTATATGTTGGTTCCACTGCTTAAGGCAAGCAGAAAAAGTTTTGGTAACACTTTCTATGAATGTCATCTCTATAAGACTCTATAAACATACTAATAACACATTATAATGTATTTATAAACATGGCTATACATATTTATAAAAATGTATAATTCATTATAGCCATGTTTATTATGCATCATGAACTGTGATCATAAATCAATAATAGCTGTGTTTTAAACATGTTCGTCAATACCAAGAAACTCAGTCCCAGCTTGCAGACGTGTATCATGACTAAAAAAGCTTCCAACTTATAAACACACCCTCAATAATCCTGTAAATATATTTTTTATATACTCATTAATTATTCTTGTCTTGAATATAATATTAGTTATAGTCAATTATAATGTATTATAACATGTCTTTGTGTGCACTTTCATTGTGGGACTATATTATTAACGATAGCTATATACTATTTTAACATATATATATATATATATATATATATATATATATATATATTATAAACACAGCTTATAATGTATTATGATCACAAGTTATTATGCTTAATAAACATGGCTATAATGGGTTATGTATATTTATATATATATATTTATAGCATGTGTATAATGCCTTATGAATGCATTATAATATGTTATGAAAGTGGTTATAGAGTCTAATAGAGACGACATTCATAGAAAGTGTTACCAAAGTTTTATACTGAAAAAAATACTTTTAACTATTTTTTTCTAGATCTTTAAACTTTTAAATGTGTCAATTTGACCCATGACCTAACTGGAGGTTAAAATGTTTGAATAATCTTTTTTTTTTTTTTTTTTTTTTTTGCCTGATGTTCATTTTAAATGAATTTGGCCCAGAGAAGACTGCAGTGTTTCTACCTGATGGTATAATCTCAAATTGTCGGCATCTGAAATGTTTTCTAAGTTCTATTGTGAATATAGTATTTATTTACAATGATCTACATTTTCCACAGCATCCAAAATTCTTTGTAATTGTTTTTTTTTATTATTATTTATCTCAATCATACTATAAGTTGTTGCCGTGCCAGCTGGAGAGAGCTTGGGGTCATAGGAGAGACTCCATCCCTACTGGATATTATTAGCATGTGGGTTGCTGAAGCTCCACTGGTAGGCAAAGGATAAATTTGAATGGGGCAGGATGAGGCTTTTATGAGGAGATGTGGTGTGCGTGAGAAAGGAAGAGGAGGGGGCTGGGAGGAGAAATCCGAGCCAAGACAGGTGCCTTCAGAGAGGATGTAGGAAACAACACACACGACACGTGTAAAAGATACAGTGATAGACACAGTGATGCTGAGAGGGTCACGTGTGTGCTTAAGTGTGAATGTCTATGACCACAATGGACATTGTAGAGGCATGATGTTAGCTGGTGAGGTGGGCTCCATGTACAATGGTGTGAAAACTCTGTGCCCCGTTACAGATTTCTTTAGTTCTTACATTTTTGTCATGAAAACATTTCTCAGATTATCAAAAAAAAAAAAACCTTAATATCAGACAAATAATCCCAGGACTTTGAGTAAATATTCTTTTAACTGAGATGAGAAAAGTGGATTTTTTTTGGAAGGTGTGTGTCCCGTTACATCTGGCGTGAAACTAATGTAAACATGGTGGTGGTAGTGTGATGCTCTGGAGCTGCTTTGCTGCTTCAGGGCCTGGACTACTTGCTGTAACACTGTAGATGGAACCAGGAATTCTGCTGTTTACCAGACAATCCTGAAGGAGAATGTCCTGCCATCTGTTCATGACTGTTCATAAGCTCAGATGTACTTGGGTTCTGCAGCAGGACAATGACCCAAAGCACACAAACAAGTCCACCTCTGAATGAAGGTTTTGGAGTGGCCTAGTCAAAGTCTGATTGAGATGTTGATCTTAAACAGGCATGATCTTAAACAGGCGGTTCATGTTCGAAAACCCTTTAATGTTGCTGAATAAAAAACAGTTTTGTAAAGAAGAGTGGGACAAAATTTAGGGGACAAACACTTTTTCCACACAGGGCTAAATTAGTTTGGATAGTTTTTTTCCTTCAGTAATAAAATAATAATTTAAAAACTGCTCAGATTATCTTTATTTGTTATTACTATATGTTTGATATCAGACAAATATCATAATGAAAAAAACAAAAAAAAAACAAAGGGGCAAATACTTTTTCATGCCACTGTATACATGAATAGAAAATGGTGGAGATATTGTTGTCATTTGATATTTATATATGGGTGTGCTGATCTGACTCTCAGTTGGGTTATTGGTCTGATATTGGCCAAAATCAGTGGATCTAATAGCAGAAAAAATAATAATCTCATATTATCCAGGTAAAATCAGGAAAATGCTTAAAAATAAATCCCTGTTTTTGCTCATTCTGTTAGTCTGTTAATCTGGCAGTCTTCCCCCTGTTTAAAGAGGAATAGTTTAGTCCATTAGGATAGGGGGTGGGGCTAGACTGATGAAAGGGATATGGAAAGGTTTACCCAACACTGAGAGGAAGCAGCTGGTTGGAGCTGAGCTACAGATATAGTGGTGGATTCCACAACATGGTGTTCAGGAATTCAAATATCAAATATCAAATATTTACATTTATTGCCTTTAGACAGGCAATGTTTTTGAAATCCATTTAATTTCCCTTTTCACACTTTTGAACTCACCTGCCTGTAATCATCATTACTCTCTCACTGGTACAGCCCCTGGCCTTACCTACCTAATTTTATGTGTGAAAAAATAGGTGGTCTGAATTCAGTTGTATCGGAGGAGGCATGTGCTAGTCTTCACCCTCCTAGTGTTCCAGCCATTGCTAGAGATTGGCTGGTGTCCTAGAGAGTGTGTTACTTAATTGGTCTTTTAAATTGTGGAGAAAATGGGATAAAATTTAAAATAAATTGATACAGAAAATAATATAAGCAATGTTTTATTATATGTATGAATTTATTGGATGTGAAACGTGGTATCATTCCACCTCTAGTTACAGGTAAACCATGCATGTATGTTTAGAGCCACAATAAGAACAATTATGTTTTTTTATTTTTAATTTTACACCTATGAAAAAATTACAGATGACACTTTGTTATAAAACCAGAATATCATTCCCAAATGCAAAATATTAATAATTTATTAGAACATATACATTATGTGGAGATTCATTATGTGGGTTCTTCATACGCACTCATACATCATATTTACAAATGTTCAGCTCTGAAAAAAAATGAAGATAGATATATCTTAGATATATTTTATAGTAGTATATTCTTCTGTAGTTTATTCTATAAACTACAGACAACATTTCTTCCAAATTCCAAATAAAAAAAATGTCATTTAGAGCATTTATTTGAAGAAAATGAAAATTGGCTAAAATAACAAAAAAGATGCAGATCTTTCAGACCTCATAAAGGCAAAAAAAAAAAATCATATTCATGGGTAATCAAGTTCAGAAATCTATATTTGGAAAAATAACCCTGGTTTAATTACAGTTTTTTTTAGTGCATCTTGGCATGTTCTCCTCCACCAGTCTTACACACTGCTTTTGGATAACTTTATGCCACTCCTGGTTTGATGGCTTGTGACCATCCATGTTCCTCTTGATTATATTCCAGAGAACTCATCATTATTAAGTGTTCTTTTTTTTATTCAGAGCTGTAAATGTAAATTTGTGAAGTTCAAAAAAACAGTTATTTGGAGAGGAAGGTAATAGAAAATATTTTTTTTTGGCACTTCTATTTATGAGTCAAAACTTTTAACTTTTAACCCAGCAAAGACTTCTTGAGAAAGGGATAAACGTGACATTTGTATGGCAGGATTGGCATTGTGATGTTGGGAACCACTGCAATACAGATAACAGAACAGAACATTTTTACTAAAAGAATCGATTGAGTAAAAAACATGAATCGCACTCAAGCATATAAATCTCTTGGAAAGTAATATGACATCATTTAGTATGTCATGTTTTAAAAGCCATTTTGAAACCCGCTGTGGACTGGTTCTGCGGATGGAGGTTTTACTTCTTAGTCTCAGACTACATTATGTCTTCTACAGGGAATCTCCTCCAAAAAGCCCTTTCAGTCCAGAAAGCCTGTCCTAAATCTTTTAATTGCTTTTATATACGCCGGGGACTTTTGTATTCCTCGCTGTTCACTGGCAAAGTCTTCTAAATCCCAAACACACCTCAAACATGCAGACAAACAAGAGCGCTACAGCGGAGGAAAAGCGCAGACGCAAACAACCCGACGCCGGCGAGGAGGGAGCGAGGAGAGAGAGGGAGCGCTGGACAGAGGCTAAATCTGTGAAGAGAGAGAGAGAGAGGAAAAAAACTTCCTAATCCCTGGATTGCTGAAACTTCGGAAATCCTGGAAATAGATTAGAAGGCGGGCGGCCGCCTTCTTTAATAAGGCTGCCCGTATTTCTCCGAAAGTCATGAAGCAGCACTTGCGTAATGTGCAAAGCCTCCAGTGCTCGCAATTATCATTTTCCATTTGGAGAGTGATTCAATAAACAGTGATCGGGTGCGTCGTGAGCAAACTGACAGCGGCGCTGCTGAAAAGATGAGGGCTGTGTTTAAAAGAGCACACGAACACATCAGCACTCAGCGGCACCCCCGGCTTTAGGGGGGCTAATCAAATGAGGGCTGACAATATTGACAGTTTCTTACGCCAAACGGCGGTTAAATGCCGCGTGGGGCGCGAGGCAGCCCGGCGTCCTTTAATCCCGGGTGATGAGGATTGGAAATACCAGAATAGAAATTTTCATCAGCTCAGAAAGCTCAGGCGGCTCCTGGTCCGTCTTGTTAGAATGCCTTAGCGCGGTTTGCGTAACTTTTGACAGCGCATTCCTAATCCTGTTATTGTCACAGCAATCCCAGTTCAGTGTTCAAGACTTTGATTCGTGAGGTAATCCAATTGAGCAGGCAGAATTCTACGTTTATGCTTTGCTGGACGTGTACAATGAACGAGGAACACACAAAAAAAAAAAAAACGCAAAAAAAAAAAAAAGGCCAGAAGCGAGCCGGGCACTTTCGTACAGCGTTCCGCACGTCACAAAGTGATGCTTCTTGTTGACGAGCACTTCATCACTTCATCACTTCATCCCGGGGGATTTAAATCATCATCTAAATTGAAAAGGATAATGGTTCCCCCTGCTTCCTGATAACACACGTTTTTTTTTTTTTTTCCCCAAGATCCCCCCGCTAATGCTTATCGCCCCTGATCCACGGATTTGTGTCACCTCATAAGCATCCTTTGCGATTTAATTATGCTAATCTATCGACCGGGACTCGTCTGGAGTGGACGGGCCCGCACCGACCGCAATAATTGACGCGCTACAATGACAAATATTTACCGCGCTCGTCCTCGGATCAATTACCAACACACGGGTCAAGGATGATGAGACATCTGTGTGGGTTAGAGGTTGAAAGTGGGGTTAAATGAGCTCATTTGGGGGTGTCATTAAATATATACTAAATCATGAGATGTGTATAAATGAAGACTGTGAGACTACGTACAGCGATACATCTATATTTTAACTAGAAAAAAAATCTTGTGTTGGTGCTATAGAACAATTTTCAGGGCTTGTTTTACTTTAAAGTAACACGAATAATCCTTTACCTTTATTATTGCCTTGCAAGGCAAGGCAAATTTATTTATATAGCACCTTTCATACCTTGGCAATTCAAAGTGCTTTATATAAAAAATCAAAACATAAAGACAATTATAATTAAAAGTACAATTGTTAAAATAAAATGAAAAATGAGTTGCACTAAAAAGAAAAACAACAAGAATACAATTACAAGTAAAGTAAGATAATAAGATACAATAAAAATAAAAGTTCCGTGAAGTCAAGTGCTTTAGTTAAAAGCACAAAAAAAAAGTTACGTTTTTAACCTGGATTTGAACACTTCTACATTTGGGGCATTTCTAATATTTTCTGGTAGTCTGTTCCAATTATAATATATATGCAAACATAGTATACTGACATAGTACATTTTTTTGAATATTCCATGTGTTGCTCAGTTTATATGATTGATGAAAACTGGCCTAAATCTTGACATGACATTTTTATAATTTTTTTATTAGAACATAGTGAACTTTTACTCTCATATAATATACCAATATGTTCTGATTTACAACTAACTTAAACTTAGCAATAGTACCGTGATGTTACAGACAATAATATTAATGTTTAAAACTAAATTAAAAACAAAACATAAAATACTTTTTTCTGTATAATTGTTATTTTACTTTTCAGAAATCTTTTCAGAAGTCCAAGAGGTTGGAATTCACTGATCAGGTGTTACGTATTCCAAATCACTGTGGCGTGAGTATCTCTAAAGCTAAGCAACTTTGTTTGGGTAGGCCGGACATTGTGTATTTAACCTTTGCTGTAGCACAGTTGGGTCATGTAACAAGACAACAACCCAATCTACCTCACTCTAGTTACAAAATAAACCCTTTAAAATAGAAGGAACTACAAATATCACTGAGCTAAAGCAGTTCTGCAAAGCTGGAGTGTGTTAATTCTTCCCTTGCATTGCGAGACACTAATTAACAACTTTAGAACGGGGTTTGGTTGCAGTTATTGCTGTTAAAGCGGCAGGGGAGGGGCTTGTAACCAGCTGTTGACAGGAAGGGGCCGAGCACTTTTCTTACACTTGGGGATTGGGTGTAGAATATCGTCCTGAATACATTAAGGCTACGTTTTCATTAGCAGGCTGAAATCGGAAGTTCTGATTCATTGATTAACCTCAGTCTTGCTTTTGAAGATCATTAGGTTGTAGAATTTAAGATGTCTTGAGACTTGAGGGTTGAGTGTTTGAAATGTGCACAAGGGAATAAGGGAGTTGAAATAAAAATATTTGTTTAAATTAAGTTTTTTGCTAATTAAAATCTTCATGATTAGTAGACTAATGTCTACTGACTTTCATTTAAAATGGACCTTTTTAAAGAAGATTTATTACTCTTTACAATACACAATGTTGCTTAGCTTTAGAGATACTCACACTGCTGTGACTTAGAATGCATGGCACCTGATCATTTAATTTCTGCCTGGTCATGGCTTGGCTCCTTCTTATCAACAGCTGGTTTCAATCTCCACCACTGCCACCCTCATCAGCAATAAGTGTAACCAAACCCTTTCCATAGTTGCTAATTTGTGTCTTTTAACGCAAGGAAGGAATCGACACACTCCAGCTTAAAAGACTGCTGGAACGGCTTTAGCTCAGTGATATTTAGTTTATAATTTTTTTTGCATTTCAGGTCCTGATAAGCATTTTAGACAGTTTATTTTGTAATTATAGTGACGTAGGTTCGGGTCATTGTCTTGTTACATGACCCAACTGTGTTAAAGCAAAGGTTAAATACGCAATGTCTGGCAAACCCAAACAAAGTTGCTTAGCTTTAGAGATACTCACACTGATGTGACTTAGAATGCATGGCACCTGATCATTTAATTTCTGCACGGTTTTAAAGTAATGGCTGGTTACAATCACCAGCCACCACTGCCACCCTTAACAGCAATGAGTGCAACCGAACCCTTTCCATAGTTGTTAATTTGTGTCTTTCAACGCAAGGAAGGCATCGACACATTTCAGCATGAAAAACTGCTAGAACTGCTTTAGCTCAGTGATATTTAGTTTATAAGTTTTTTACATTTCAGGTCCTGATACAGCATTTTAAATGGTTTATTTTGTAATTATAGTGACGCAGGTTTGGGTCATTGTCTTGTTACATGACCCAACTGTGTTAAAGCTAAGTTTAAAGAAGAATTGACACATTTCAGCTTTCAGAACAGCTAGAACTGCTTTAGCTCAGTAATATTTGGGGGGTTTCAGGTCCTGATACCACATTTTAAATGGTTTATTTTGTAATTATATTGAGGTAGACCTGTAGACAAATGCGGTTTTGGGTCGTTGTCTTGTTACATGACTCAACTGTGTTAAAGCAAAGGTTAAATACGCAATGTCTGGCAAACCCAAACAAAGTTGCTTAGCTTTAGAGAGACTCGCACAGCTTGGATTTGGAATACACAGCACCTGATCAGTGAACTCCTGTCTGGTTTTAATGTAATGGCTGATTCATGTTTAATTTTGGACAGAGAAGAGCAAGAGCGAGTTTATGTGTAACCGTGTGTGTGTGTGTGTGTGTGCAAATGCCGGTCAATTTGTGCAATGATTCAACACCTCTGCTCTGGCCTATTTGCGTGTGTGTTAACATAAGATGCCAGACCTCCCAACCAGTCCTGTAATAGCCCTGGTCTCTTCCTCAGGCCGCAAGCCTCGGCGGCTGGACCGTTGCTATGTAGCACCTTTAAGTCCCTACTCGCTGTATGGGCCCCAAGTGTTTTCAGCAGGCCTCCAGCTGGCCACACACGTCTGCCTGCGCGGCTGCACGTGGTCAGGCCTGGCTGGGGCTGTGTGCGAGTGGGATGTGATAAGGACAGCTGGCCCTAAAGTCTCGGTGGGTTTGCGGGGGTGTGAAAGAGCGGATACCTTTCAAAGCATGTTACACTCACTTCTGCGCGGCCCGCAGAAGAAGAGAGGAACAGATGAGGACATTTTTAGTGAAGGGTGAGAAATCCTTTGTCAGGCACTGGAGGCAACACACTTCAATAGCATTTTTAAAATGTAAAGGATACACTGCAGCGTCTGTTCCGTTCACTTCAGTTCAATAAGTAATATAGCGGAATGCAAATGCTTATGCAAATGCCCCGAAGAACACAAACCAGGCAGAAATTAAATGATCAGGTGCCATGCATTCTAAGTCACAGCGGTGTGAGTATCTCTCTATATTTAACCTTTGCTGTAGCACAGTTGGGCCATGTAACAAGACAATGATCCAAACCGCATTTGTCTACAGGTCTACCTCACTATAATTACAAAATAAACCATTTAAAATGTGGTATATAAATATCACTAAACTAAAGCTGTTCTAGCAGTTCTGCAAGCTGGAGTGTGTCTATTCTTCTCTTGCGTTTAAACATACACAAATTAACAACTACAGAAAGGGTTTGTTGCAGTTACATTGCTGTTAAGAGTGGCAGGAGTGGAGCTTGTAGCCAGCTGTTGATAGGAAAGGACCAAGCCATGACATTAACCCTTTGAACCCTTAGGTTTTGGTGTTGGTTAACAGTTCCTTTTTCAGGTCTTATAACACAGTAATTATATCAGACAGCCCCATGCCATGAGCTCTTTTACTCCAGAAGCCATACAGCTGCTAAAAAATTTAATCAGTTAAAATGTAAAAGGAAGCAGAATTGTTTTATTTTCCTGGAACTGGTCATGTTTTGGTTACAATTTTCGTCAAAATCTTTACTTATTTTTGAATGTATAGACTTTTAAATATATTTACACCTAAGATATCTTTTCAAAAATGGTTAGACTAGAGTGTTTATGAGTTGAAAAGCCTAAGAATATTGATGATTTGAGTTCATTACATGCCTTATTAATTATTACTTTGACAAAATACATGGCGAGCATCAGGCGGATTTATTTTTCTTGATAATCACACCTCTAGGAGACATGTAGATACTAAAAACCTCTCAGACACTCAGAGCAGCCTATGCCTTTCAGTATTTTGATCAGGACACACAAAGAAAAACTATATACAAAAATGTAAACTTTTTAGTCTAAATAAATAAAAAAGTTTAGTGCAAAATAACTACTTAGTAAAAATGTGCAAGTAAAATAAAATAAAAACTATATAAAGTAGTGCGCCCATCATACCTAGCTTTAGTTTGAGTAAAGCAGGTAGTTTCACACTTTTTCTGTGGACACTTTTGAGTCATTTACTGATATTATTGAGTTTAAAACATCATATAAATATGTCTGAAGCACTAAAGGTAAATAATATTGGTTGGGGAAAGAGATCTCACTTTTTTTAGGTGTTTTTCTCAATGGGATGCTTTACCGCATTGGGATGTCATCGCTATTTTTAGAAAGAGTAAGTTCCGCCCTTTCTAACCATATATGGATTATGTTGATGTATGAAGGGATTCCTGAGTAATTAAGCTGAGAACACAAGGTGCGATTTTGGACGGAAAATGCGTCCGTAGGGTTCTAAGGGTTAAAACCACTGCACTGAAACAGCTCTGAAGGTGCTTGAACTAATACATTTCTGCTAATCCTACAAATTCTATAAAATGTAAGGTGGATTTGCTTTGAACTGAACTCACAAATTAATGTTTTTCCTGACCATCTTCATAATCTATTAGCAAACAGAGCTCATCTGACCAGCCATTCTTGCTTTATGGCTCCATGGTCCAGTTCCAACATTCTCATGTCTATTGTAGGATGTTTTAATGGTAGGCAGGGGTTAACATGGGCGCTCAGACTGGTGTGCAGCTACAGTATGCAGCTCCATATGTGGGAGGGTGTGACGCACTGTGTGTGTATGATATGTATGCTGTACCTTGAATGGCTTCTGTGCTACAGTTGTCCTCCAGTAGGCCTTAGTTGCCCTCTCATATCAATAAGTCCTGGAGTTATAACATCCTGGACCTTAGTACCACTGAGTACATACTCAATAGCCTCTTTGGAGACCCGGTCATAAAGATCTGGGCATTTCTACTGCAACCAAGATGCCAACTATGAAAAGCTATGGTTCAGTATGGATCTAACATAATCAGAAACATTCACAAGGCATATAGTAAAGCTCATTGCTATCTTACACCCCACCAACAGTCTAGTTTCACACCTTGTGCCTGTGTCGTTTGAATAGCAACAGTGCTTCGAAATATATCTACACTGATAGGCGTGGTGGTCTTGACATGAGGTGTATTCAGGTCAATTTCTGGTGTATTACTATCTCGGCAACAGAAAACACAGGTGCGCCACAGACTGAAACATACCTAAATAAAACCAGGCATACATCAACAGTGAGTTTTTTTAGTTTATCAAAGACAAACCTCTGTTTAAAAACAACCCCTTGTTTTAGGGGTGTTTGAGCACCCCTAAAAATGGCTAGCGATGCTAATGGCACAAACCCATAGTGCGTCCAGGTTGCTGCGTTATTAAAATAGCAATCCACCAAAGTCAGAGCACTCTGACTCTGGCTCTTAAAGAAAATGGCAAGTGAAACGCTGATTGGTTTATTGTATGTTTACTACACTCAAAACACACCCATTCTTAACAAAGACAGTTCGAGAATTAGCTTTTCGAGTTGTGCGAAGTGTACTTTTCCCGTTGTTATGATAGCAAAGAAACACTGACATCTTAAATCAAGCTGTACAGTGTGTGGTTAAGAACCTCTTCTGTTAAGAGGTTTAAAAGAGGTCTTAACCTCGTAAAAACTTTTTAAAAGTGATTCCAGGCTTTTCCAGATCTAACAAGTTAACTACATGATTAACTACATAACTACTTTGAAGGTAATCACCAGATTATTACTTTAAGTAATACCCTGTTCATTTTTATTACATTGTATGTCTCAGTCCACTATGTGTCTCAGGTTACTGTACATGCTAATTTGTGCTTCCCACAGCTACATATGTATCATGTGATACAGTGCCACTATGATGTAGTTTTCCATTGACTAGCCTGATTTTCCACTCAGAGGAGTCATTTTCCATTCACTAGTTATATATACTGTTTCCACCTGGTTAGGTAAAGGAGCTCAGAGGGGTGGCCTTCTAAGGGAAGAAGAAGGAGTAAGAAGGAGAGAACGGAAGCAGAACAGACCAGAAGCACAGATCTGAGCAGCTTCAGCAGCTGATAGGAAACTTAGATTAAAGTGTGAAGTCAGGGGACAGAGAGTTCAGCACCATGTTACCATGCAGTTTATACTGAACCTACAGTATCTTTGGTTCATAATAATAATAATAATAATAATAATAATAATAATAATAATAATAATAATAATCTTCTCTAAGAAGCACCTGGCTTGAGAATCTGAATTCTGAAACACAAAACCACTGAAAAGAAAAAAAGACAACAACAAGGCAGTATTATTAGTATTATTTTATTATTATAATACAAAATCTGGGTACTTAATTGACGTGTTCAACAAATATTAAATAGAAAACAAAGCATAAATATGATAAAACACTCATTAAATATCACCAAGGTACATTTTTCAAACCTTTAAGCCCTCCATATTTAGCTTTAACTTTAACTCTCCAGGTTTATCTTTAGCATTAGACCTCCACATTTAGCTTAATGCTAACTCTCCAGGTTTAGCCCTCAAGGTTTAGCTTTAACTCTCCAGGTTTAGCATTAGCTTTAACTCGTCTGGTTTAGTTTTAGCTTTAACTAGGTTTAGATTTAGCTTTAGCCCTCAAGGTTTAGATTGAGTGTTAGCCTTCCAAGTTTAGCTTTAGCTTTAACCCTTCAGGTTTAGCATTCACTTTAACTCTTCAGGTTTAGCTGTAACTCTCCAGGTTTAGCATTAGCTTTAACTCTCAACGTTTGGGTTTAGCTTTAACTCTCCAGGTTTAGCTTTAGCTTTAGCCCTCCAGGTTTAGCTTTAGCTTTAACTCTCTAACTTCAGCTTTAGCCCTCAAGGTTTATATTTAGTTTTAGCCTTCCATGTTAAGCTTTAGCTTTAACTCTCCAGGTTTAGCTTTAGCTTTAGCCCTCAAGGTTTAGATTTACCTTTAGCCCTCCAGGTTTAGCATTAGCTTTAACTCTCCAGGTTTAGCTTTAGCTTTAACCCTCCAAGTTTAGCATTAGCTCTATTTCATTTTCACTTTATTTGTGTCTATTTGTTTATTCCAGACACAGTGCTCATTAATCAACATATAAATTACAATAAATAAGCCAGAGCTATCCCCAATGTCCTATTTTCATCTTTAATCCCTGCCCAGACCCAAAAAGAATCACATACAGACGATACAAATGAGCACACAAACAAACAAATACAATACAAACAATAAAACACATTCACAACTATAAAAAACAACAACAACATTACCACATTAACAACATTAGCTTTAGCTGTCTGAAATTTGTTTCAGCTTTAGCTATCCAGGTTTACAGCTTCAGCTTTATCCATACTGGTTAGCTACAAGGCCTAGCTTTAGCTTTAGCCCTTTAAGATTAGCTTTAGCCATTTAAGTTTTGTTTTAGCTTTAGCTCTCCAGGTTAAGCTTTAGTTTTAGCTTGCTAGGTTTCAGCTTTAGCTCTCCAGGTTTAGCTTAAGCTTTATCCATTCAAGATTAGCTTTAGCTTAACAGTACTATCTTTAGCTTTAGCTCCTCAAATGTAGCTTTAGTCATCCAAGTTTTGTTTTAGCTTTAGATTTTCAGGTTTAGCTTAAGCTGTATCCATTCAGGCCTGTCCATTGTAAATCGAGAGGATTGAGAGAGTGATAGTGGTAAAATAATGTAGATATTGTATCTTTTAGATGATATTTATAAGGTATACTTCATTATTGAAAGCACTGGGGAGCCAAAATAACACAATTAGGTTCCCTGGGGTTAAAGTCTACTATATTTTAAAATATGCATCTTCAGCTTTAAGAATCTTAAAAGCCTGACTACGTCCAGAGGTTGAGTGAGGCGACGCTATGACTCATAACCGTATGCTGATCATGGCCTGGTCTCCGCAGTCATTGCAGTGTAAGCGTAATAACAGTCTTTAATTGTGCTAGCTGCTGCAGAGTCGCTGAATACACTTTACATATAGATTGACAATGCACAGTTTCAGAGCGTGATGCATGAGTGTACTTCTAAATAAGCTCTTCACACTTATCTTCATCAACCTCACTTAACAGCAGCTGTTCACTGACAGGTCACTGGTTAGACTAGCTTTAACTTTAGCGCTCCATGTTTAGCTTTAGCTTTATCCATGTAAGTTTAACTTTAGCTTACTAGGTTTTCCTTTAGCTTACAAGGCTTAGCTTTAGCAATTCAAGATTAGCTTTAGTTTTAGCTCTCCAGGTTTAGCTTCAGCATTATCAAATCAAGTTTAGTTTTAGCTTATTAGGTTTGGCTTTAGCTTACAAGGCTTAGCTTTAGCCCTCCAAGATTAGCTTTAGCTCTTCAGATTTAGTTTTAGCCATCCAAGAGTTGTTTTAGATTAATCAGTCCAGGGTTAGCTTTAGCTTTATCCATGTAAGTTTAACTTTAGCTCCCTAGGATTTCCTTTAGCTTACAAGATTATCTTTATTTTACCATGTTTTGCTTTAGCTCTTCAGACTTAGCCTTAGCAATCCAAGTATTGTTTTAGCTTAGCTCTCCAGGATTAGCCTTAGCTCTTTAGACTCAGCTTTAACCATAAAGCTTTGATTTAGCTTACAAAGCTTAGCGTTAGCCCTCCAAGATTAGCTTTATCTTAGCAGGATTAGCTTTAGCCATCCAAGATGTGTTTTAATTTTAGCTCTTCAGGTTTAGCTGTAGCTTTATCCATTCAAGCTTAGCTTTAGTTCAGTAGGTTTTGATGTAGTTTCCAAGGCTTAGCTTTAGCCCTACAATATTATAAGCTTTAGCTTTTTTTTGACTCAGCTTTAGCCAACAAAGTTTGGTTTTAGCTTTAGCTCTCCAGGTTTAGCTTTACCTTTATCGAGTTAAGTTTAACTTTAGCTCACCAGGTTTAGCTTTAGCTTTAGCCCTCCAAGATTACCTTTATCTTACAAGGCTTAGCTTAAGCCATCCACGTTTAGCTTTATCTTAGCAGGGTTAGCTTTAGCTCTTCAGACATCTAAGTTTTGTTTTAGCTTTAGCTCTTTGCTTGTTTTTGCTTTAGCTCACTAGATTTTGCTTAGCTTTAGCTTTAGCCCGGCAAGTTTATAATTGTGATATTTTGGCTCCCCAGTGCTTTTAATACCAAACTATGCTTTATTAATCTCATTGTGCTTTAATTGTGCTAGCTGCTGCAGAGTCAGTATGTGCCATCGCTAAATAATTTACATATAGATTGACAATGCACAGTTTCGGCACGTGATGCATGAGTGTACTTCTAAATAAGCTCTTTAAACTTCACACTTATCTTCATCAGCCACGCTCAATGACAGCTGTTTACTGACAGGTCAGTGGTGTTGCCATGCAGACCTATGGGTTCACGCTCATGACCCACTTGTCAAGCTGCTGTAAGCTCCCAGTGCTTCCAGTTAGCCTACTGTGCTATCCATCTCTGTGGGGGCCCTCATTCCATTAGCCTTCGCCCTTTTCTGTCTCTCTATCTCCCTCTATCTATCTCTCTCTCACTCTTTACCATGTCATACGGACCTCCATCAGTAGGGGATAGCGTGTCATAAAGAAAATGCCAGCAGTAAGCCAGTCACATGTCTGGGTGGCACATAGCTGGGCTTTATACTGCCTGCTGAGAGCCATGACATCTGGAGCGCTGGTTTCCATTGCGCTAGCATTAGAAATATAAGGCTTGGAGGGGGGGGGGGGGGGGGGGGGTTGATTTGTCCTCACTCAGCATTCGAGTTCCTCAAAAAGGAAAACACGGGCAAGGTGAAGTTCATTTGGATTGCGCTGATTACAGTGGGCTTGATTTGGGGCCGCCTGCTGTGCAGCCCAATCATGGCTTTATATTACAGAACATTCTAGAAGAATACTGGACTTCTACAGTATAATAGAACCATCCACTCAATGGCCAATGCAATAATGGTGCAGTTTTATTACTGAGTCTTTGGTTTGCTCTTCTTCTGTGATGTTATTTCAAGGAAGTGTTTTAATACCAAGCATCAGAGGGCAAATATAAGTGGGCAGTATGGAGCAAATCTTTTTATATTTGATCAATTCTTTCTTTCTATCTCTCTCTCTTTCGCTTTCTCTCTCTCTCTCTCTCGCATTCTCTCTCTCTCGCGCTGTACCACAACGAGTTGGGTCTAGAATCCTAACCAGATCTGCTCAGGCCCTTAAGTGGCTTTTTACGATATCAGAATTGATAGCAGCAAAGCCTTAATAGCTATTTCTCTGTAATCTTTCCTATGAAAGGCTAAACTATGGACTATTGATTGCTGGAAGAAAAAGTGGGGGAAAAGAAGGGAAGAGAGTTCTCGATCAGAATTAGACATCTAGAAGTGACAAAGCTCTTTATAGGCTGAGGAGATAAGCCAAGATTGAGCACCAAGATGTGATTAATCTGAGAGCGTTTTGGGGGACCCAAAGTGAAAACCAACTACCAAGCAAACAGCACCAGAAAAGCAGAAGTTTTGACCTACAAATACTGACTACAGCTACAAACTGTACTTCAAAAATATCTAAAATGTGCTTCAGACGACCACCTTTTTTTGCATAGAAGTATATAATTATATAATTACCAGGGCAGCAGGAAGAGCAATCACACATTGGCCCGAAGCATTTAAATAATACAGGCATTACTGATTAACAACAATATGTTATAACCCTTGATGTCTTATTCATAATGCAGTCCATTAAGACAAAAGGCTAAAAAAAGGATGCTTATAGACATTATTTATAATTCATCCATTTAATTCATCCAAAAATCTAAATGATTCCAGTAAAGGTGGGAAAAAATATCAATATCACAATATATAGTTTTTGTCTGCAATTCATTATTGATACATGGCATTAAATATCAATATTTCTATTGAAACAAAATATCGATATCATGATATATCATATTGTTTTCATTTGCAGTTCATTATGGATACATGGCATCAAATACCGATATTTTTATTAAAACAAAATATCGATATTGTGATATATCATTATTTTCATTTTCTATTCATTATGGATACATGGCATCAAATATCGATATTTAAAATTTAAACAAAATATCGACAACCAATATATCTTATCGTTTTGATTTTCAATTCATTATCGATACGTGGCATCAAATATCAATATTTTTACCGTAACAAAATACTGCTATTACGATATATCATATCGTTTTCATTTGTTATTCATTGTCGATATGTGGCATCAAATCTCAAAATTTTGATTTAAACAAAATATCGATATTGCAATATGTCGTATATTTTTCATTTGCAATTCATTATCGATACATGGCTTCAAAGAAAGACTCCATTTCCCAGCATGCACTTGCACTCAACCCTCCGGATATGCTGGATCATGTGATGCAAGGGCGTTCCGGCTCGCCATGCTTCTAATCATTGCTCACATCTGGACTTTCTAGTATATAAAGCCCCTATTTTCCTTCACTCTTCACCTCATATTGAATCTGTTAACTTAGCTCTTCTACCTCTTCGCGTTTCTTTTCTTTTTGACATTTTGTTACCGACCCTTTTTGCCTCTCCGTCTGTTCCTTTTCACCTAGCCCTTTATTGTTTGTTTGTTTTTTCGTTGTCAACCTATTTTTGTATTTTGTATTGCCTTTGCCTTTTGTCCCTGTTTTGGATTTCCCATGTATGATCTTTTTGTCTGCTCTCTCTTGTACATTGTGTGTTTATGGTGCCATTTGGTTATTGACCCTGCCTGTCCTTGACTATTCTTCTAAGCCTGTCTTTTATTTAATAAATTTAGTGTTTGGTATCCACACTTTTCTGTCCTATGTTTGGCACCTGTGACACAGTGGGGCTTTTGATGTATGAAGCAGTGAAGAGTGTACTGTAAATAAATTCAAGCTTAAACATGAAGCTCAGAAGTGAAAAGAAAAATAGAAAAATTAAACAAAGTTCCTAAACTGAATAAATGCTGTACTTCTGAGGTAAAAACCAAGAGCCTACTACTGCATTATGATGAATATGTTTATTGTGGATGATATTGCTGAGAGCAAGGCTCTTCACATGATGCTCTCTACCTTTGCCTTTTAGCCGTAGCTGTGTATTCTGTAGACCTTCACGGTTTGTGGGGTGAATTGAGAGCATATGGGGGCCCATAAGATTGTAGTGACATCACTGGCGTAGAAAATGCTGAGGAGCAGCAACCCAGGCCAGGCCCAGAGATAAACAGACTTCAGTCAAGTATATATTTAAAGTTCTTATTCTTCCCCATCAGAAAAGAACTTACTTAAGCACTCTGATGTAATTTCTCCACATACCGCTGGGCATTTCATTGGATAACAAGACAAAGAGACATTGCTCCGGCCCGCAACGTCTACAGCGCTAGCAAGTCAATATTGTGTCTGGGTCTGGAGAGTTCTTGCTAACATTAGCAAGTTTAGAAAAATGGTGCCTTGTCTGCTGCCTCTTAATACGTCTAATAAGGACCGGCCAGACGCTGCGTGAGGCAGATGAGGCCATTAATATCAGTCCGCTTCTTTAGTTTTTCCTTTTGGAAGTTGTACAGCTTTGGTGAATGTGTAACTGTACAGAAGTCTGAACTTGAGACACTTTTTGTGCAAGGTAAACTCTTTTTAAGACAATAAACAACCCGTGAAAACACCCTGACGTTGCTTGAGGCCACCACTTGAGGCTAATTTTACAGCACTGCACTTTTACTGTAACAGACACTCCACTGTATACGAAGAAAATAAACAGACAGGGATCATTTAAAACTGCCACAAGCAGCCTCAAGAGATTACATTTAAAAATATCATAGTGGGTGAGAAACATTTTAGAGAGAAACATTGATGTACATTTTCTTTTAATATATACATTTATGTCAACAATAAACAGAATTTTCTGAGAGAAACATTTATGTAATCCTGACTATGAAGGAACACATAAGACACCATGTAGTAAACTAGTATTAAACGTGTTACAAACAAACCAAAATACTCTTGGCCTTCCTTTTCTGGGGTGGTTCTGATGAGAGCCAGTTTCATCATAACGCTTTAGTTCACAATTATTTCCACTCTGTTATAACATCACTGACAGTTGACTGTGGAATATTTAAGAGTGAGGACACATGGCATTAGTACTGGGCGATTATGGCCTAAAAAAAAATGTTTCACATAAAAGATTTTTACTAAAAAATGTACTAGAAAATCTACCCTACTAAAAATCAAACAACAAATGACAAAGAAATGGTTCAAAACTAAATTCACTGTAAAAAAACTATATATATATATATATATATATATATATATATATATATATATATATATATATATATATATATATACTCTGGCGTTCAGACGCTTTGGGTTGAGTCTAATTAATAATTTAAAACACTGGATTATACTTCAGAACGCAGGTTTCTGACTAGTAAAAATTGAGAAATATCGCACTAATCGAGTCACAGATTAAACTTTGAAGGAACATGTGCTTTATCCCACCAGGTGTTTGTGTAAAAAAATGGAACCTTTTTCCACTATGAGCTCAGTCCTCGGCGGAGGAAAATATGCATAGAAAATATGCATGTGACATTCTGTGGGAGACGCTACCAAGGTAAGACGGATAAACACTTCAGAAATGAGTAGCGTTTTCAGATATTTTAGATGAAAAGATAAAATATCTGTATGTAAAATCGTGATTACTCCATTTTGAAATCGCATTAAAACTGTAATGAATTCGAATGAACGGAATTTATCGTGTAAATCGCCCAGCACTACGTGCCATCCTATCACTGTTTCATGCTAGAATTTACAGAGCTAGTGAGAGCAACACATTCTTTCACTCATTAAGTTTGCATTCTGCAGCATGCCTGACTGCTTGGTTTTATTCACCTGTGACCGTGGAAGTAATTGGAACCTGAGTTTAATGATTTAGATAGGTGAGCAAATACTTTTGGCAATATAGTGTACTGTATACTGAATATATTCAAGAGTATAAACATAAGCATGTCAGTGTTGTGCATGAACGAGTTCAAAAGAACGCAATAATTGAACACACTAATTCTTTTGTGAACCTTGAACTGAACACAACACGACGCGGAGAGCGCAGAGCAACGTCGCGGAGAGCACAAGGGCAAGAGAGAGAGAGAGAGAGAGAGAGAGAGGAGCAACGATGCGGAGAGCGCGGAGCGCGAGAGAGAGAGAGAGAGAGAGAGAGAGAGAGAGAGAGAGAGAGAGAGGAGCAACGATGCGCAGAGCACGGAGCAACGCCGCGGAGAGCGCGAGGGCGAGAGAGAGAGAGAGAGAGAGAGAGAGAGGAGCAACGATGCGCAGAGCGCGAGGGCGAGAGAGAGAGAGAGAGGAGCAACGATGCGCAGAGCGCAGAGCACGAGGGCGAGAGAGAGAGAGAGAGAGAGAGGAGCAACGATGCGGAGAGCGCGGAGCGCGAGGGCGAGAGAGAGAGAGATACAGAGAGAGAGAGAGATACAGAGAGAGAGAGAGATACAGAGAGGGAAAGAGATACACAGAGAGAGCGAGAGATACAGAGAGAGAGAGAGAGAGAAGCAACGACGCGGAGAATGCGAGGACGAGAGAGAGAGAGGAGCAACGATGTGGAGAGCGCAGAGCGCGAGGGCGAGAGAGAGAGATACAGAGAGAGAGAGAGAGATACAGAGAGGGAAAGAGATACAGAGAGAGAGCGAGAAATACAGAGAGAGAGAGAGAAGCAACGACGCGGAGAGCGGGAGGACGAGAGAGAGAGGAGCAACGATGCGGAGAGCGCAGAGCGCGAGGGCGAGAGAGAGAGAGATACAGAGAGAGAGAGAAAGAGAGAGAGAGAGATACAGAGAGAGAGGGAGAGAGAGAGAGAAATACAGAGAGAGAGGGAGGGAGAAAGAGAGAGAGAGCAATGACGAGAGTGAGAGAAAGCACGGAGACAGACATCAATTCTCCTTATGAACATTTTCATCACCTGGTACGAAACCCACAATTGCAGTGTCATGAGCAAATGTCTACAATGAGCAGTTTCAAAGAACGTATAGTGATTTCTAGCTTGTTGTGTGAAAAAAAGTATTTATTTGAATATCTCACGAAAAAAGTAAAATGAACTGAACTTTTGAACTAGTTCAGAATTAAAATGGTGAACTTTGAATGTGAACTGTTCACTTTGAGCATGTATGAACTGAACTTGAACATGTTCAGAAAAGCTGTGAACTGGCACAACACTGCTGCACGCCCACCTAAACAACATTTATGATATAGCAGCTATGAGTACATTCAGCATACTCCGCCTATAGATCATCTCATGTAGAGTCTGTGTGGGAAAAATCGGTGTACATCAAAAGTAAGATGAGAGGAGGAGGAGGAGGAAAAAGGGGGAGGTGGAAAAGATCATTTTTATTGGAGCAGCTGTTTGCCTGTTTGGATCCCATCAAAGCACTGCGAGTATGTGAATGTAAGGTGATTCATGAGGAACACCCACCCCCGTCTTCACACCCAGCGAAGAAGCTCTCTCTCTTTCTCTCTCGCCCAGTGACAGTAGTCCAGAATGGATGGGGTCTTTATTCAAATCAGCACAGGAGCTATTTGCATGGCCATGCAGCTGTGCGTGCTGACGTGACCAACATGCCTCCATCAGTAGAGGAGGTCCCAGTGCATGCCCGTGGCTAGAGGGACCTCATGCAAATACCCAAGTTATGCTAAGCAAAGTAAGTAGTAGTAACCTGTTGGGCTGCAGGGCTGTTTAGATTTACAAAATGCAGTTGCTGATTTAATGTGACGGAGGGAATCAAATTTGATCAGAGGATTCTTGAGATAAATATACAGCTCTGGAAAAAAAAAAAAAGAGACCACTTAAAAAGGTGAATTTTTTTAGCACCAGGAGTGAAATACAGTTATCCAAAAGCAGTGTGTAAGACTGGTGGAGGAGAACATGCCAAGATGCATGAAAACTGTGATTTATTCTACCAAAGATCGATTTCTGAACTCATTTTCTATCTATAAATGCTCTAAATGACAATGTTTTTATTTGGAATTTGGGAGAAATGTTGTCTGTAGTTTATAGAATAAAACAACAATGTTCATTTTACTCAAACATAAACCTATAAATGGCATCATCAGAAAAACTGATTCCGAAACTGATTTATTGTATTCTTTTGGTAAGCTTAAATTAATGAGTGGAAATTTCACTATACACACAAACATATCAACTAAAATAATTAAATAAACAAAGAAACAACCAAACAAAACAAGAATAGGGGGTATCATTTAGTTTAAATTATGTCAGTAATTGGCTCTAAGTAAACTAAGATAACGAAACCATCGAGAATATCAAGATTTTATTTTCTATTTTAGTGAGAGTGGTTGAAAAATGGAAAAAAATAGAATTTGAAATATAAACAAACAGAAATGATCATAGCATACAAGCCCTTTATTATTATTAAGCCTAGACTAAAATACCTTTTACTATTTCAAAATTTGAAATATTTCGTATAATCTATTCATCTAAATTAAACTAGATTTATTATATGTTTTCAATATTTTTAATTATTTAAGCTTTTCTTAATTGCCTACCAACCATTTGTAATAATACTGTAAGTAATGCTAATGATTAGAAGTGCACAGTAACTATAATGAATTTGGTGTTTTTATGTTTTATGATAAGTTGTTTGTTACAGCATAAAATACAGCATTTAAGTTTTTTTTTTATTATTAGGTTCAAATACTAAATGTCTCAAAAAATTATGATTATAGATTGATTTTTCAGTTTTCCTCAGGATGCCACAGTGCAATATAAGGCAAATAGTCCAGTGATACTTCCAGAATTTCTGAAAGAGTTTAAACAGTCAAATACTAAATTATAATATCAGTAACTAAATAATAAATATAGAACAAAAAGTAACCAAGTAATAAATCTAAAAAAATATTTTGTATATGCTGCAGTAAAGTGAAGTAAAATTTTTGCAGACATGCTGCAACTATCAGACACAGATCAGTTGTAAACCTTCTTTTCACAGCAGAATGAAATGACTTGTTGACTGTGCACAGCGGCCCCTGTATCATGCGGTGCAGTTTCATCTCTATTTTCACCTTAAAGGGTTATCAGATTCACACATACACAGGAAAGGAGGCACCATGCCCAGTATAAGGTGGAACTATCTAGAAGTACTGAGGGAAAATAAGTAGAGACATTGGTACATAACCAGGGTATTTGGACAAATTAGCATTAGTGGATAGTTTTTTGCTCGGGGCAATAGGAATGACGTGGGATGAAGCTAATGTTTAGCTAAAATACTCCCACAGGTAGTGATGTATTACTCATCACACTTTATCTGTAATATGCTAGTAAGTTTAAAGCGTATTAATCTCTAGCCCTCTCTGAACATAGAACAGAATTTTATTTGTATCTTTTTTTACATTAAACAATTAATTCATAAAAAGATGTCTAATTACTTTAGTCTACCAGTCAAAGGTTTTAAACCTCTATATTTATATAACCTGACATGGTACAAATTTCAGTAAACATATGACTTAAAAGTTAGAATTGAAAAAAAGAACTAAAAACAACAAATAAACTGAATTCTGTGCAAGTCATTGGTTGATAACTTACAGTTGAACTTTCTATAACATGTCAATTTACAAAGCCTTTTCTTAATAGCAAGAAAAAGACACAGAAACACAGATACCTTGTAACTATTAATTAAAAGTATTAATAAAACTATTAATAAAAACTATTCACTAAAAATATTTTCTTTTTTAGAGTAATTGCAGATGAAGTCCGAGAGCAGTAAATACTGTTTCCTACACCTTCACTCTTGGAAACTGGAGAAAACTGTTATAGAATGAGGTCTGGCTGACCCACATGGCAACTCCTTCAGCTCACCTTCCACCCTTCTTTTGTGTTTATGTGGATATCTATGGAAACGCACGCTCAAAATGTAATCACGGTGCGTAGCAGTGGATTAATAGCTATGTGCGTCCGGACAGGACTAAAGTTACTGGAGGACCACGGATTTCAGCGAAAAACAGTAGATCATTCAGAATGTAATTTTCTCAGAGGACATCTGAGAAAGACACAGACATGTTCGTTCTGGATGAGAATAAAATCACATAGGACCCCCCATAATAGAGAAAATTACCCCAGGACCCCCTGAAAAACTAATCCCATCCGGATAGGGTTTTAGTCTCAGTTTTAACAAACTAATAATATTTCATGTAATCTATTAATCTAAATGAAACTAGATTTATTAAATGTTTTTAATATTTAACTATTTAAGCTTTTCTTAGTTGCCTACCTACCATGTGTAATAATACTGTAACTAATGCTAATGATTAGAAGTGCAAAGTAACTATAAAGAATTAGGTGTTTTTATGTTTTATTATAAGTTGTTTGTTACAGCATAAAAGACAGCATATACGTTTTTTTTTTTAAGTTCAAATGACTAAATGTCATGGCTAAAAATTATGGCTATAGATAGATTTTTCCGTTTTCTTAAGAATGCCACACAGTGCAATATAAGGCGAATAGTCCAGTGATACTTCCAGAATTTCTGAAAGAGTGTCAAAATTAGATTTCCACTTAATATAACTTTGGACATGTGCAATATGTTTGCTGGGCCTAGTTTGCATCTGTATCATGGAGGGTCCACATTTGGTCTAATTCTAGACAATCTAACTTTACACCAATGACAGACAGACAGACAGACAACAGTGAAGAGAAATGTGTCTTGGAGATGCAGCAGTCCCACTGGACTACAAAAAATAGGGATGTTCTGAAACTATTGACCAGTAGCGTCCGTATAGAAATCTTCCCATCTTGCGCACTACTAATTATTGGACAACTAGGACCACACCACATTTTACGACTAATGAATTATTTTTTTTATTATGAAAATTATATGATATTCACTAACATATAATACATATGAAATAAAATGTAGGTGGGCAGGAAATCTAAAGCTAAATTTGCACATGCAGTTCTAAAGCACAGGGATTCTGCAGCACATTAGGAAGAAGCGCTTTGTGAATGCGAGGCAGTCAAAGTCTCAGGCAGACTGGTATTGCTGTCGACTGGCATGACACCTATACAATCCCCAGGAAATTACAGGGAGAGCTTCATGTGTGAACAGAAGCCAGAACATTACCTGAAAAGAGGATGATCAGTCGATTAGGCTATTATCCCTCGTGAGCCTGGTGATTTAAAACATTAGCACAATGTAGCAACAGCAGGAGGAAGGCCAAAACTCGATAAAGAAGAGGAACAAAAGAAACATCTGGAAATTGAAGTGATTTAGAAGCGAAGAAGAAAGCTGACGACCGTTTGTACCAAAAACAATGAAACTTTTAGAGTAAATGTGAATGCGTACATCCTGGTAAAATACAGTTAGTGGGCTGCAGGTGTGAATAATGATAATGCCAATCATTACTGCATAGAGGTACACTGATATGTTGAATTTCATGGGACAGGGGACTAAAAGTTGCGATGATTATGACCTTCACTAAGTCCCATGTAAACTCAAGAATGCTGCACTAAGGTGGGGAATATGAATGTGGGGTCTTCTGTATTCAATGTGGATATGATTTCTGCCAGAGCTGTTTATTTGTACAAACAGACAATAATGAACTAGCCAGATAGCTAGCCACCGGTCATGATCATTAGCACCCAGTGCACTGCACTGTCCACTCTGGGCTGTAATGCCTTCTATGAGGTATTCCTGGTACACACAATACACTGTGCACTGGGGAAAGTTAAATACCTGCACAACATCAAAAACCTCACCTTATCACAAGATAACACCTCATAACGTATATAGGTGTAGGCAATCCCATGCCATGCCCTGCGGTGACACTTCACAATCAATTTACGTATTGCTAAGTTTGAATTTTGAACCAGACAGTTTTCACACCGGCACTATTTGGTCCGGTTAAAAACGGTTCATTTGCACCCTTTAGTGTGGTTCGATTAAGCAGGTGTGAAAACAGTAATCACACTACTTGGGTACAGATCAAAACAAACGGACCAAGACCAGCCAGAGGAGGTGATCTCAGTCCTGTCCTTAAGAAATTCAAGAGCGGTTTGCTTGTGGTGAGAACGTGCTCCTTATATACTCCTTTTTATTTGAGCTAAACTGCTGATAAGGCTCAGTTTAAACTGATATATTAGCCAGATAACACTAATTACCACAGCTCTGCTGCTCCATGCTGTTTACACGATCTGTCTGTGCTGCATTCACTACTCACAGCCGCACGACTCCATGCGTTTACTATGAGTACATCTGCACTGCACATCTTATTGAAAACACATAGTTTGAAAGCGCAACGTTTCGGTGTTCTGTGTCAAAGCAGCGTTAAACTGCACTGCAAACTTCTCGCTATATTTAATTTCTTGCTCCAGTGCCAGAAAGCTCTGACCAATCAGAGGAGATAATGTGCTCACGTGGTTTATTGGTGTGTATTTTGGTGCGTTTAGGTTTGTGCCTGTGTGAAACCAAACCAAACCAAACAGAGGGAGAAAACGCTTCAAGTAAACAAACTCAACAACTGATTCAGACCATACAAATTAACTGTAGGTGTGAAAACGCCCTCAGAATCCAGAGCAGTTTTCTGCTTTTCTCTGCAATTAACAAGTGAGACGAATCCGAACCTCCAAAGCTGCAGGTCTTCGGTCCTCCAGCACCCCCCTGCTCAATATGCTAACTAATTATCTAATGAAACTCTAGTAAAAACTAATTTCTTGAGTTGGCAGACAAATCCTAAAGCCATAACCATTTAATAGCATTAAACAGAATGTAAACATGCAAAACTGAAGCTGTACCTGTACCTGCTCTCTATGAAGGAGTCTATTTATTCCCTGTAATCATCACAGATCTCATGATTCACCTTCCCTGTGCCTACACCGGCGTTGTTACATAAATTCCTGTCCCATATAAATTTTTCCAAAAGGGCTCCAGAGGCACACAGAGGGAGCGTGTCACACCATAACGCGTTCTAGGTGCAACGAAGGCTGCGGGCAGAGTTATTGGGCCTGGCACTGGCGTTGGTGAGTCAGAGAACACAGCCGGAGACGACAGACTCCCTGTCGAGAGAACATAAGCTCCATTGCAGAGCTCAGGCAAAATCTTCCCCCCTCCGCTCACGCGTCCGGGTTGCCAGATTAACAATGCAAAAAACCTTCGTGAGCATAATCTACCTGCGATGGCAGCTGCGGCAAGCCCCGTGTGTTTGTCCTAAACAGCAGAAACAGGGCGACGGGCAGGTAGTTTTGTCTAGTCTCAAGCCTGCAGTGGGCTGTCAGAGACAGAGTGAGGGACTGCTTCGCGTGATTAGATAGATTAGAGGGCGGGACAGTGTCTAATGATGTGTTGCCGGTTTGATATGGTGAAGAGTTAAAGGATTTTCACACTGTGCTTCTTTGAAGGCAAAAAAAAAACTCGAGACGCACGGCAGATTTTTTTTTTCTTGGGGGTTTACACACCGCTGCATTTTTCAAAGGCTGCTTAGGCTGCACGCCTCCCTGTTGCTAAGCAACAATGGCGTCATGGCTGGGCTAGAAAGAGATATTATTTCGATACTTACAGTAAAGAGAGATTGCTAAACTATTACTATTAACTAGCAAATACAGGGTCGCTAGCGAAAGCTGTCATGATTTTAATCCATCTTGGACTTCACAAAGTCACAAAGCCAATACATTACAGTTATCACAGAAGAACCAGCTTTCGGACAATCTGATTGGTCAGGACAGACAAAAAAAATATCATTAGAGCAACCGTTTGACTTGAGTTTAGTTCAGTTTAGTTCTCCAGCACTGGGGCTGGAGTCACGTTAGCATTAGCCACTAACCGCTATTTCCCTGTTCAGAGATAAGTATTATCAGCTTGTAGCCTGCTTCTAACCCTGGCTAGCACACTGCTGGAGAAGCATTAGCATTACCCGCTAACCACGCCAAGCGCCAGCTCTTTTGTCATACAGAGGGGAGTATATCGGTTTGTAGCCTGCGTGTTTACTGTGTTAAAACAAGTTATGTGGGACGAACTGCTAGCTAATATCACCCTGGCTTACTGGAACACTCAGGGTTCCTCAGTGTAGTGCTGTCAGGCTAGCACTAGCAGTTAGTCGCTAATGCTAATGCTATGGCTTTAGTGCTGAAGAAATTTGGGAAACTACACTTTACTCACCCAAATCAACTTTTTTTTAGGAGAGAAATCTCTATAGATTAACATCCAGCACCGCTTGACTTTAAAATATATATATTTTTTTATTATTACAGTTTTGTTTACTTAGCTTAGCTTTACTTAACTTAGTTAGCTACCCCTTCCCCACACACCACCACCCAGTGGCGAGACCTGCTGAAATAGAAGGTTCTTATAATGCCTCTTAAAATGCACCTTATAACCCGGTGTGAACAATTTTTTTATTGGTAGTGCGCTTTTTTTAATGCCACCTTTCAGTCTATGTTATGTTATTAAATTACATTTAACAGCTGTAGCATCTTTCTCAAAGTCTTCTGTATATTGGTCAGTATATAAGCATAACAGTATACACTCAAATCTAGTTTTAGCATCAAGTTTGTGTGATGCTAATTCCTATACATTCAGTAGGTTACTACAGTAGAACTTGTATTTGCTATGTTAGTTTTACTGCTTTAGTGCATAAAGTAAAAAAGCAGAGGACTGTCTGGGTTTTGTATCTCAGTGATTGTGTGACAGACAACCCGTGTATTTTAAATCCACACACTGTTTCTTCTGTCTCCTGTTGGCGATGAGTTGTGATGGGCAGCTCTCCGGCTGGCTCTGCCCTGCAGCTAGCCCTGTGAATAGAGTGTGCTGCAGTTTTACACTCAGGTAGGGAAGAGCGGCGAGGGACGCGTCGTCCTGGGCATGCTGTGATTGCTTTCCGTCCTCTTTTTTCTTTTTTTCCGCAAAGCTTTCCATTTGCTAATAAATGTCATATATTAAGCCGCTAACTCTGCCTCTCTTCCTCACTCCGTGATTAAGGGGTGTCTCGGAGAATGGACATGCTGTTCCTCAACTGTGTGCTGTCAACAGCGGCTTTGGCAGAGCGGGATCAGATAAGGGGGGCCCAGCGTGGAGCGGCCCGCGAGGAGGCGGCTCAGCCACATGACTCCGGCTGGAAGGCACAGTCTTTGCCCTTCAGCTGAACTTTGGCTCACTTGAAGTGGTAATGTGAGGGAGGCCGGGCAGCCCGCGCCCAACCAGGAGAGAGCATGTGCAAGAAGAGTCAAAAGGAAAGAGGGGGGGGGACTGGACTTTATAAAGAACATAACACTCTTATAAATATAGGAGCAGCAGAGGAAATAGTCCTGGTTCTCAAGGAAACTATTTTTGGGTTCAGGTTTTGGTCAAAGTCAATTTTATCAAATTTATTGTGTGAAACATGATTTAGAAATGTAGAAAGATGTCATAAAATCCATTTACTGGGAATTTTATGTTGTTCTTTGTTTTATGAATAGTACATTGGTGACTTGGGTTGTAGAGAAAAATAAGGTTAAGTCAAAGTTGATTTGTAACTCAAGTTTGACTTAAGTCTGTCCAAGTCATGTGACCTGAATCCACATGTCTTTTAATTTGCATGGTAATGTTTTAGTAATTAGTGTTGTCCTCTCTACATCCACAGCTACCTAGATTCTAGATACATTTCAGCATTTCAGAATTTAATTTAATTCACTGAATTTTTATATGGGATGTTGAATTGAATTTGAATTGGAATAACAGCAAATGTAATTAAATGATTCCTATTAAATATCAGTCAAAATGTGATCATTTTAACAATAACAGCCTTCTTTCCAATGGAAGTACAGGAACTAACATTAAGTGTACAATTTCTGAATGTTGGATAATTAGCAATATCTTCATTTCAAAGTAATCAAAGTAGGGCTGGGCGATATGGAAAAAAATCTTATTACGATATAGTTTTTCATATCAGCCGATATCGATATGTATCACGATATAAATCAAATCACTTTCTGTTACACTTAAAGGTTTCTATTTTTACTCAGAAGTGACAGAATAAGGGAGTTATGGACAAAATCACTAGCAGGCTCAGAGCCTTGTGGACAGACACTAGGATGTTAACATCTTGCCAGGTGGGTACAGCTTTTAAATTAATTTTAAAAAGGGGACAAATATATAAACTAAAAAATATGTAAGACCCTTTACATTATATGTCTGTTTAATTTAAATTGCAATAACACTTTATTTATTTTTATAAAATTATATTTAATCAAAAGATCATTCCCCTCCCTGAATGCAGGCAACTACATAAAGCAAAATACAAGAGTATATCACAGTGTTCATTTTGACAGGTGATTTTGATACAGTCTTAGTCTTTTCACTAAAATGTATAATAGTTTTAGTTACATTTTAGTCTATCGGATATTATTAGTTTTAGTCAGATTTCAGTCTAGTTTAATTTTGGTCATATAAAAAGTATGTATTACATATGTTTTACTGTTTTTCTATTTTCTATTTGTTGTAATTTTAGATAATTTACTGCTTATGTTTTTTTTTAAATAAGAGCCTTTAGTTTTTTTTTCATTTAAATTAAGCTAACATTTAAATATTAAAAAAAAAAAGTGGCCTATAATGGAGGTGGGAGGAATAAAGTCAAGTTTCTGAAATGATCCACTTCTACTGCAGTACAGATTTATACTAACATTACTGGCTTTCAGTAGACTAGACTTACATTACTTAAGTGTATTTAAAACTCCAGTTCAGTAACAGCAATGTTTAGCTCAGTTCAAATACAGCTAGACAGATTATATAATCTTCTGTATTTAGTAAAATATCCAGCATAACAGACTCTCTATCTGTTAAAAACTATAAAACACAAAGACAGAGGAGAATGCTGCCCTCAGGGTTTTCTAACAGAAACAGTGAGAGTTAGGAAAAAAGATGGAAAGTGCTTCCTTTCTGTGTGTTTATATATACTAACCCCTCACTCGTGCTGAAGTTAACCTTAATTTACACGAAACGTGGATTAACACGGCTAACGTGCGTTACCCATTAGTTTATTAGAATGTAAAAAGCAGTGAAAGCATCTTAGCTAATGATGACAGATTGCACAGATCCCTTTTACACCTAAACATCGCTAACTTTAAACTGGAGACAAGCTAATCTAACTAGCAGCAAACAGAGCAGCGTTTACCTGCCTTCAGAAATCTGAACAAGCTCACCTCTCTAAATATCTTGGAGACGCATGCCTCATATTTAAAAGGTGAGTTTTCCAGTGTAGCGCCGCTGAATAGTATAAATGAAGTTTATCCAGTAAATGGGAGAGAAGGAGCCGCTATGTGAGGAGTTCAGAGTGGAGGGGCTCGGGGGGTGGGGCGGAGGGGGATGGTGGAGAGGGGAGGGGAGGGGTTGTACTGGGCTGAGCAGCAGTTCAGCGTGCTGCCTGATCTCGTGCTGCGCCTTTTCACAACGCTACTTAAACGGGAAATAGAAAATTTAGTTTATCGAATTTCTCGCCCCGACTTATCGCGATATATAGTTTCCTCGATAACTATCGATATCGTTTTATCGCCCAGCACTAAATCAAAGGAAACAATGTTTCAGTAAATTCACTTATCGTTTATTAAAGTACATTACAGGGTAACATTGATGCATCTAATGGTCAAAAGTTTCTCAAATGGCCTAAATGTTTGAACAATAATTTTGATAACTCACTTAAATAAAGCAAAATGAAGTGCTGTATTATTTTTCCACAATTTGAAACATATGTAATATATTTCATGTAAATGAGTGGTCCATACAATAATATCTATTTGAAATTCATGTTGTATTCATTATATATATATATATATATATATATATATATATATATATATATATATATATATATATATACCTTAATTGTGTATTATGAATTCCTTTGGATTTCAGAAAATTCCAATTCTACAAACTTTGAATTGAAATTCTGCTTCCAGTTTGCAGTCTTAATTAAAATGTAGCAATTTAACTTAAATTTAGATGTCATTCTCAATTGAATTCTTAATTAAAAAGTAGTTTAATTTTCTGCTAGTTAGCTGTAGTCTGAGGTAGAAAAAGCCAATCAGCTAGGGTAAGCTTTTAGCCTAGCGCAAGTTCTTTAAGTTCAAACTCACAAAGTTTGAGTTACTCTTCTACAGACACCAACAGAAAAGTTTCAAACAGTGTTTGAGCTTCACAGTATGTCACTTCCATACTCTGAAATGGTTAATCAACCATGCCAGGTTAAATACAGTTTTCCTTTAGATTAGATTTAAGTTTTGAAGTTAAGACCAAATGAGAAACCATATAAGGTTTCCATGTACTTTCAAGCTATGTTATACTTAAATATCATTGTAAATAGAAAAAAATTACACTTAACACACTATTAAGGGACTTTCACTGCAATTTCAGACAATTTTATGGACAAAAAATTCCATGTCCAGTTTTAAAAACAAACAGCTATAAATTAATGGTGCCTTTCAGACTGATTCTGAGAAATCTGACAAAGTGTGAAGCTGCGCAATTATTTAATCGCAGCCTGTTTGTTGCTTTTCTGAGGTGTCAAATGCATTTGACAGGCTAACCAATCAGACTATTTAGCCACACACCATTTTCCAGGGCTACAGCGGAGGTTGTAAATAACTTTGTCAAGCTAAACTGTGGTTCGGATTCTAAACTCGGCGCTGTAGGTCAAGTTGGGCCGGGCTGAATGCCCCAGGCTAAATTTAGGCTTGGACTAAAAATTCAGGCCTGATTGCTCTACTTAGGATTAATGATAAGGCTGAGATAGCCAGCGTATTTAACCACTGCTTGTGGGAAGCCAGTTCTCAAAGTGTTTCCTTCAGACAGTTCTGGGTGTCTGATTAGCAGTTTGCTTTGGGTTTGAGTGAGCGAGCATGTGGTAGCCAATGGGACACAACCACAGAGAGAGAGGGCTGGAGGTTGAAAAATAAAAGTATGCTTAAACGGTAACACTTTATTTTAAGGAACACAAATTAGGCGCTTATTAATGTCTTATTATTTGCTTAATAAAGCCTTAATTAGACATTTGTAAATGATTTATTGACTACATATTAGGCTTTATTCTGTTTTTGGTGCTTATTGGTGCTAAATTAGGGGTCTGTGATTGATTAAATATTTATTCATATATATTCAAATATTTATTCAAAATATTTTAGTGTCTAATTAGTGATGAACAGAACCTCACTTTATAATATGGTACACCTCTTGGTCTATTAGTGACTTATTAACCCCTTATTAACTCAATAAACTCCAGCACAGCCATAACCTTGCCAAACTCACATAGATCAAACTGCTGCCAATTATATACACTGTTATACACTAATAACATGTAGAAATAGTTAATAGTTAAAGCTTAATAATCTGCTTAATAACAGGGTGCTAACATAACTGTTTATTGTGCACTTTAAGAACTAATACAGCCAATATTAATCATTCACATAACAGACCCCTAATTAAGCACCATTAACACGTGTGCAGAATAAAGCCTAATAAGTAGTGAATAAATCATTTACAAATGTGTAATTAAGGCTTTAAAACGCAAATAATAAGACATTAATAGGCGCCTTATTTGTGTTCCTTAAAATAAAGTGTTACCGCTTAAACGTATGCTCAAAAACTCCTTTGGTCCTAGAAGTACTGGAAGTAAGGAGACTCATCATGCTTATTATGATTAATAGCAGTGGATTTCAGCTCCAGCATTATGGACCTATTTTTCTGCACTTTTGCAGATATTTTACCCAATCGAGCTCATCAGCCTAATATCAAATCCTTCATAAGATTTATCTTTCAACTGCTGGATCAGCTACACTGTAAAGCCTAGACTGGGGAAGAGAATCAGTGTTCATAGGATTCACTAATCTGGTATATATTTATATATTTGCACAAATTAATTATTAGAGGTAAACAGATTTAATCAATTTAGTATTTTAGCCTTTTCCCAACTTTAACAAGTCACATATACTAGGCAATCTCAAAAAAATACATTATCTTTGAAATGTTACTTTATTTCAGTAATTCAGTTCAAACTGTGAAACTCATATAGTATATAGATATATTACATACATAGTGATCGATTGTATATTATGGCTTACAGCCAATGAAAACTAGAATATTATATAAGACACCAATTGGTACTTTAGGCAGTGTGGCAAGTCCTGCTGGAAAATGAAATCCGCATCTCCATAAAAGTTGTCAGCAGAGGGAATCATAAAGTGCTGTAAGATTTTCCAGGAAAACACTATATTTGAAGATAAAGATGAGCAAGAGAGATAGAAAGAAAGAGAGAATCAAAAAGAGAGAGAAAGGGTGAAGAGAAGGATGACTAGGGAGAAAGACAGAACATGATGGAAGGAGGGGTAGAAAAACGCAAAGAAAGAGAGATTACTTCACAGAAATATAGAAGGAGAGAGGCATGTACAGATAAAGAGAGCAAGAGAGAGAAAAAGACAGAAAAAAAGAGATAAGACTGTAACAGAAGGAGAATGAGAGAGACAGACAATAAGGAAAAAATATATATAGAGAGAGAGACAGACAGATAGAAAGAGAGAGAGAGAGAGAGAGAGAGAGAGAGAGAGAGAGAGAGAGAGAGAGAGAGAGAAAGAGCAAAGGGGAATACAGGGAGTTATATATGAGAAATGAGAACAGAGGGTCAAAAAGACAGAACAGCAGAACAGTATATATATGAAGATATAGAAAAGCAAGAGAGAGAGAGAGATAGAGAGAGAGTATCAAAATAAGAGAGAGAGAGAGAGAGAGAGAGAGAAAGGGCGAGGGAGGGATGACTAGGGAACAGGACAAAGAAAGATGGAGAGAGGAGTAGAAAGAAAAGAAAAAAATACATATGGAAAAAGACAGGAGACAGAGAAGCAGAAGAGAGAGATAAATTCACAGAAATATAAAAGAGAAGAAGAATGGGAAAGAGAGAGAGAGCAAACAGGAGAGCATATGAAAAAATGAAGAATAGAGAGAAAGACTGCAAGAGACATAAAGAGAGACAAAGATATGTAGGCATAATGAAGAAGACTAAAAGGGAGAAAGAGATTAATAGACAGAAAGAGAAAAAGAAAGAAAAGGGAGGTTTAAAAAGAGGGGGCAGAGAGACATAAGAGGGCGTGAAGACAGAGAAAGACAGAGAGCTAGTGAGGGACAGAAATAGTGAGGCACAGCAAGAGAGAGAGACAAAGAGAGAGAGAGAGAGAGAGAGAGAGAGAGAGAGAGAGAGAGAAAGAGAGAGACATAATAGGGAGGAAAGAAGGAGCTGATCACTCACACAGCACAATATTTTACAGACTGTCACAACCTGAGGGAAAACCAGTGTGGACAAAACCACACAATATAATTGATTATAACTCATTTCTAATTTTACTGATTTATTCCTTATTATTAAACATTTATAAAGTCTCCACACTCTTATTTTATTTTATTGCAAATTATCATTAATAATAATTATAATTCTTTAAAATCCTGTAAATAACTCAAGTTCCGTTGTTGTAATTGTATGTATGTAATCTTTCTTTCTTTTTTTTATGTTTTCTGTTAAATCCTTGCAAATAGTGTGTATTACATTCATGCCAATAAAGCACTGTATTGAACTGAGAGAAAGAGAGAGAGAGAAAGAAAGAGAGAGAGAGAGAGAAGGGGAGAGTGACAAAAAGACAGAGAGAGAAATAAAAAAGTGAGACCAAGATATAGGTAGAGAAATAGTTTTGAAGAATAGATAGAGAAAGAAAGGGACAGGGTGAGAAACAGAGAAAGGTATAGAGAGTGTGAGAGAGAAAGATGCATAGGGATAAAGAGGAAGAGAGAGCGCAAAAGGGGAGAGAGAGAGAGAGAACAAAAAAAAGAGGTATATGACAGAGAGACGGAAAGAGACAGATAGAAAGAGAGAAAAGAAATAAGGAAAAGATAAACAGAAGAAAAAGAGTGTGAAATATGAAAAGAGCATAAAGAAAACAGGCAGAAAGAGAGAAAACAAGAAAAAAAGGGAAGATACAGTGACAGAAGATACAGGTGCAGAAAAAGAAAGAGGAAGAAATGCATACAAAAAAAAGACAGAAAGAGATAAAGTGAAAAATGCATAGAGAAAAAAAGATAGAAGATAGAAAGAAAAAAAGAACGAGAGATGGGTCAGAGAGAGAAACAGGCAGAAATGGCTAACGCTATAAATAAGTAGGCCGGTGTTTAAGAACGTACACTTCAAGCATTGCAACAAACACGCAATAAAAACAGCACACCTACACACACACTGATACACACACACACACACACAGATACACACACACCGGTACAGTACAGCCAGGTATATACTGTAACATATACAAACCCACACAGGTCCTCACACCCACATACAAATATAGAACTTCTCATGTAATATGGTTCCACTAGACTGTGGAAACTATACGCCTGTCCTATCAGTTCATTAGGGTCTTCTGTTGTGCTTCGGAGGAATGCTGGGATAGCAGCTCACTTTTTTAAGCTGGAACGTCCTTCTATGGAGGTCAGCAGGCAGAGCTCCTGGTGGCTTGAGAAAGATGAGCTGTGGAGGGCTCATTCCATGCTCAATAGCCTGCTTTTGGTTCCACCAATGGCACGGCGTGGTGAGGGCTTTGTGGCCTGGCTGGCCTTGCTCTCGGGATGCCTGGGCTTGACACAATCAGAGCAGGTGAAGAAGAGAGCTGGTCTGAACTTCAGGCCACTCGTTTTGTGTTGAGCAAAGTACTGGAGATGTTCCATTCAGATGTTTTGCTTCTGAGAGCTTATTTACTATGTTACTATGAATGTTCAGCCATATATTAGCAGGTTTCTTGTAGCAGGTTAGTAGAAACGTTGGACATTATCACTACAGATGGTGGCCATACAGATACAGTGTATCACAAACGTGAGTACACCCCTCACATTTCTGCAGATATTTAAGTATATATTTTCACGGGAAAACACTGACAAAATGACACTTTGCCACAATGAAAAGTAGTCTGTGTGCAGCTTATATGACAGTATAAATGTATTCTTCCCTCAAAATAAATTGATATACAGCCAAAAGTGTGCACCCTAAATGTCCAAATTGAGCCCTGCTTGTCATTTCCCTCCAAATTGTCATGTGACTCATTAGTGTTACTAGGTCTCAGGTGTGCATATGGAGCAGGTGTGTTCAGTTTTGTAGTACAGCTCTCCCACTCTCTCATACTGGTCACTGAAAGTTCCAATAGGGCACCTCATGGCAAAGAACTCTCTGAGGATCTTAACAGACGAATTGTTGTGCTACATAAAGATGGTCAAGGCTACAAGAAGATTGCCAACACCCTGAAACTGAGCTGCAGCCCAGTGGCCAAGATCATCCAGCGTTTTAAAAGAGCAGGGTCTACTCAGAACAGACCTCGCGTTGGTCAAGTTGTTCTGCATGGCTGTCGCCCCAAAAGGCAGCCTCTTCTAAAGTCTGTGCACAAGAAAGCCCGCAAACAGTTTGCTGAAGACATGTCAACAAAGAACATGGATTACTGGAACCATGTCCTATGGTCTGATGAAACCAAGATTTATTTGTTTGGTTCAGATTTGTCTCAAGCATATGCAGCGGCGATCGGACAACCTATATAGACCTATAGATATATATATCTAAGGCGAATTTGTAAACTTGAAATACACTGTCCTAACTACGCAAGTTTTGCCTTACAGTTGTCATTTATCAGCAGGATTATGTTCACCAACATACAGTAAGTATTTTCCAAAAATGTCTAGGTCAGATTGCAACACCTCTTTGGCCAGCCTGGTGCCCAGATTTTTCACCAATGAAGCTTTAATGGAAACAGCAAAGATGCCAGTATTGGCATCCTAGTGGTATGCAGGATCTACAGACACAGCTGCAACATATATGGGAACTGTGAGGCAGGATGCCTTAAAGAATCTGTATACTTCTATGCCCAACCGTATCTTGGTACAACCATATTTTTTTTAAACCGCACTAGAGGCGACCATGCAGCATATTAGAGCTTCCTCTCTATTGTTATATTTTCACGTCTTCACCCACATCATTTAAATAGCAATGGAGCTTGTAAATACACACAGCAGTGCACAAACCCAACTTTTACAATAAAGAAAATACAAAATAAAATAATAAACAATCTATAAATGACCTGCTCATGCACCTTTACAGCACATAGCTGAATTGTTAAAATAGCAATCTGCCAAAGTCAGAGCACACCTGGCTCTTAAAGGAAATGGCATGTGACACACTGATTGGTTTATTTCATGCTACGCCCAAAATACATGATTAATTAAGAAAACTAGTACATGGATTTTACTTTTCCTGCTGCTATGATAGCAAAGACCCACTGACAAGCCCTATATCAAGCTGCCCGATTGAAGGCTCACCTCTACATCACTAAAATAGGGCACAAAATCCAGAGGAGGAGAAACCATCTGGATATTCAGAAAATCCAGTTGATGCACATTCTTCTTCAGACTTGATCAAATACAGGTCACTGAATAACACATCACAATTATTTTCCACTGATTGACTGTGTACTTTGCTCTTTGGTCACGGGTTACGAGATCTTCAATAAAAAAAGGTGGGATGGACCATGTCACTCTTCATATAAAAAGTTCATACCTCTTTATTCCATTGACTAGTTCCATGAATAGATACATCATATGCATGTTTGTCCTTAGATAAAGACAAAACGCCCATATTTTTTATCTGTTCATAGAACCATCCAGTTTAAAGGCCTTTCAACCTGTTCTGAGAATAGTTTCTTGATCTTCCCTTTTTTTTTACGAGAGACATTTTATCTAGTCCAGTCCTACCACACTAAATAAGTCACATGATTTCCTATAAAGAAATCTGCAGGTCTCAAGCCTATAAACTGTTTAGAGTGTGTGCTAATTGCCAGTTAGCATAGAAAGTCATAATGTAGCATAACTATTTCTTAACAAAGGGTGTGTATCTTGACATATATGGGATTTCAAGACTAGAACTGCTCTATAACTACTATTAAACTGATGTACAATTTACATAATTGCTAGCATTAGGTATTTCAGCAGAAAGTGTACCTCAAGAGATTGTAAGGGATTCATCATTTGAGGTCTGGAGCTATTGCTGTTTTTTTCTGAGATTATTTAAATAAAATACAATAAGGGTAGAATGGTACACAAACATCATGATTTAATACAATACAGTTTAATACAAGAACAGTGAACAAGTAATGTAAACTAATCATGCTCTGCTGCCCCAGTAAAAGTAATAAAAGTTTTTTTCAGTCTAGGGCTATATAGGGATCAACTGATCAACTGCTAGAGGCGTAAAAAGTGAGAGATGACATAAAAGAATAAAGAAAGAATAAAATAAAGAAGTATGAGTCAATCACTATACACGCAATAGCAAATAGGAACAGAGAAAAAGCTGGTAAAGTTAGAAGGTAAAGGAGGGATGGGGGGACAAACAAGACTACAGTTATCATAGCAGTACTCCTAAATAAAAGGACTTTGCTTCAGTTTTTTTTTCTTTTTAAAGATTTACCACAGACTTAAACAAGTCGTGCTATCTGTTCCTTGCAAACCAAAAAATAAACACCGCCTCATGCACCTCCATATTGCAGAAAACTCCTTTTCACAGTGTTTGACAGGATATTTACTCAAATGTCAATCTGGACAGGATTAATACAACCTGAGGCAATGGTCTTTACAGACGTGGGAACTTTTTTTTTTCGCAGTCTGGAAAATGTGACTGGCATCACGCATATAAACGGGTCTAAAAAGGCTGAGACCATAGACTGTGTATAGCTGGACAGAGCATTGTCTCTCTAAAGTGAAGCCACCACAGGTCGGGGGCCCCCTGCTGTTCAGTTGCAGAAAGCTGTGTAACTCCACCCATCCCCATAGGTTTTTTTCCCAATATACTGTAATACTACCTCCATTTTTTAAATGCAACAGCTAGAGAAACCTCTGCTTATATTGTTGAATTTTTATATCCCCACAGAATTAGTTTTTTAAAACGTTATTCAGCTCTATTCAAAACAGGTGTGGTTATTGTAAAAGGGCCGGGGTGGGACCAATGAGTGTATGGCCGGGACCATAGACTGTGTGAGCTCTGTGGAGGCAGCCCTCAGGGGCGGGGTTATTCAAATGTGTAGGCGGTCTCTCCACAGTCTTTCCCCCTCCTCTGGTCTCTACTGCGCAGACTCGGGTTTCAGGAGATTTTGGCTTCATTTTTTCATTGAATAAATGGGAATGGCGACACGGCGTCCATCTTTTTTACAGTCTATGTTGCTGCACCATCGGGAAGATGCTACTTATCTGAAAACAAACACTAACCAACCAGTCAGCGAAGGCTCCAGTTTTCTGCAGGAAACCCTGACATTCTTTCAGATTCTTTCACTGTGCTGAAATGCAGTTAGTCACCTTCCAACAGTAGAAAGAAAAGTTGGACACACACAGGAGGATCTATATCCAAATATTTAAATCAGCTGTAGCAATTGATCTCGAGGTACAGCTTACACTGAAAAAAATATGCGTAAAGTTTCCTTAAAAATTTTATTTTGCAACTTTCTGCATTTGCTTTTTTTTAAAGTAAATTCAATTTCATGTAAATTTAGGTAACTTCAACTCGGTTTCAAGACGGCCTGGGTTTGATTCCCGGCTGGGGCGACCTGGGTCTTTCTGTGTGGAGTTTGCACGTTCTCCCCGTGTCTGCGGGGGTTTCCTCCGGGTTCTCCGGTTTCCTCCCACAGTCCAAAGACGGCACGTTTAGACTAATTGGACCTTGATTGAAATTGCCCCTTAGGTGTGAGTGTGTGAGTGAATGTGTCTGTGTGTCTGTCTGTGTCTGTCTGCCCTGCGATGGATTGGCGGCCTGTCCAGGGTGTATCCTACCTTCCGCCCGAAGCCAGCTGGAATAGGCTCCAGCCGCCCCCCCCCGCGACCCTTCACGGATAAAGCGGTTGACAATGAGATGAGATGATATGAGAACTCGATTTCAAGACTTAAACGTTATATAGAGTAAATAAGTGAACTAAACTTCAGTCAGTTCTTTCTTTTAATAAGTTCAATTCACTTATTTACTCTATTTAACATTTAGGTCTTGAAATCGAGTTGAAGTTACTTAAATTTATCTGAAATTAAATTCACTTAAAAAAAAAAACAAATGCAGAAAGAAAATTTTATGCATCTTTTTTTTCACTTTTATCTCATGTGGACAGTTTACATACATTTGTTTGTTTGTACTCTCATTTTCTCTGTTTCTTACAGTATTTCACACTTTTCTTGAGTTGAATTTCCTTATCTTTATGCAAATACTGTATTTTTAAGTTTTATATAATCTCCTAAAAAATATCTTTATTTAATTGCCTTTTTCTGTCCTAGAAATGAATTTCTTTAAAAATATTTTGCCTAGAACTGTTCATATCCGTGTTCTCTTTCTCTCTAAAAAAATAAAAAATAAAAAAGCATTCGGCTGTGTGGACTGCAGAAGGTGTATTTCCCGGTCTATTCGAGCACCGGTGCTGAATGCAGATACTTTTAACTTCTCTGGAGATAACCCCTCAGCTCGGTTCTCCATCTAAATACATTTTATCTGTTACACACTGACTTCAATCATTCCACCCAGCACACGAGGAAGCATCTGCTGTGCTTAGACAGGTTCTGCTGCATTGGAATGAGCAGTGTGCAGTTCTTAGACAGTGCGGGCAAATGATTGCATGCGTGCAGCTTGAGATGCATGACGTATGTTTTATTCTCTCTTATGTTTTTTTTTTGTTTTTTTTTTTTATCAAAAAAACGAACCACACATACACACTTTTTACCTTCCTATCACATCCACAGGCTTAGATGGGCTTCAAACACACACATACATTCTGTACCTACATTACATATACAATAAGCAGCGAGGACTGAGCAGATAAATACACTAAGGCCCATCCACCATGTGTAGGTCAAGGTCTAAATCCATCACACATGAGTGGAGTGAGTTGAGTAAAGTGTGGTCTCTTGACCTATGCGGCTGTTTAGCCTCTAATTTTCTCACATTTATAAGTGCAAACTGTGGCCAGTGCATGAAGTACTGTGGCATGTCTCTAGGCCAAAGTTGTGTGGCCTCCATCTGTATGTATGTATGTATGTATGTATGTAATCCATAACACATGAGATTCCAGCCTCTACATGCAATTAGCCATGTTCACACGGCAACACGCCACGCTCAGCCTTTCCCTCAGGCCTGGAGAAAGAGAGAGAGAGAGAGAGAGAGTGTGCAGGGGGCAGCTTTTCTTCTTCTTCTCCTCCTCCTCTTCCCTTCCTTTCCCTCCCTTCACCCACTCCTCTCTGCTCCACTTTACCTCATGCTCTGGAGAGGGCAGGTCTTATGGATGCAGGAGGAGGGAAAGATGGGATGATATTGTATAGAAAGTTATAGAAAGTGCTTTTCAGGTGGAAAAGAGGAAGAAAATTAAGGTGTAGTAACTGTGAAAAAAATTGAATTTAAATTCAAGCTAAAAAACTTAAAACCTAAAAATAAAAAATGACACGCAAAATAGAACTTATATTACAATACACATGGGTATACTAATGACCCATCATTCATTCACCCTGTTGCACGGCTGACCCATAATACACACTATACTGTTATGCCATAAAGCAGGCAATAGGTGGCCCACGTGTAGTGTTGGGCACGTTACTTTGAAAAAGTAATTAGTTATAGTTACTAGTTACTAACGGAGTTACTCCACTATAAAAGCAACTAGCTACCAGTAAAAGTAACCATTGCGTTACTTTTGTGTTACTCGATACATTTGAGGTGTATGCAAACATACTACCCCCCCCCTCTAAAGTTATTTCTAGATGCAGAATATCAGTTATGTAATATATAAAAAATAACAGCGTTGGCAACCCCTGTTCTATAAAGTATTAGTTTTTTGATTCACCATCTACTTACTTACTTGTTATGATCTGTTATATTGTAAATACAGCACCTGTCCTTCAGGTGCGTCAGATGAAAAAAAAAACATGCCTGTTTAGTGCTTGTTTTAGTTTTTCGAAGTTTATTATCAGGAGCGTTGCCTGGGTATGTAAAAATCCGGGGATCAGCCCAGTTTATTATATTAGTTTATTAGCTGATCAGTTGAATCCGGTGGAAAACATACAATTTTAGGGCCGAGACCAGGGTTAAGAAACTAATTTAAACTAAGTATAATACTAAATTCTGGCCCGCAAGCATGAAACATCTGGCTCGTGAAATTGTTTGAACTGTAAGGAACAATAATGAAAAAATAAATAAAATAAAATGCTTCTCTGGTGAGCTTTTGTTTACGTATCTCCTCTGTCTCTCTGTCGTACTCGACATGACTTTAGCCCTTGGACTCCCCAGTTCCTTATAAGGGCCGGGGCAGCGGTAGTGTATTGGACCGCGACCCTGACAACGCAGGTTTGATCCCGCGTGAGGAGAGGTGTGTTTATTTATTTATTTTTCCTTTTTTCTTGGCTTTACCTGCTTTGAGATGAAAAGTTCAGCAATTGGGTTCTGCACTCCATCCCATTACACTTCATTTTCCAAAACAGATTTTTTTTTTGTGGCCCACCACGTAATGGCTTGGAAAATATCTGGCCCACAGCCAAATTTAATTGCTGACCCCTGCCCTAAAAATCACAAACTCCAAACACAACACCCCTCACTGTAACACACACGCAAACAAACACCCTCACTGTAACACGCACACACAAACAAACACCCCTCACTGCAACACACACACACACAAACAACACCCTCACTGTAACACACAGGCAAACAAACACCCCTCACTGTAACACACACACGCAAACAAACACCCCTCACTGCAACACACACACACACAAACAACACCCTCACTGTAACACACAGGCAAACAAACACCCCTCACTGTAACACACACACACAAACAACACCCTCACTGTAACACACAGGCAAACAAACACCCCTCACTGTAACACACACAGAAACAAACACCCCTCACTGTAACACACAGTCAAACAAACACCCCTCACAATAACACACACACACACGCAAACAAACACCCCACACTGTAACACACAGGCAAACAAACACCCCTCACTGTAACACACACACGCAAACAAACACCCCACACTGTAACACACACACACGCAAACAAACACCCCTCACTGTAACACACACACGCAAACAAACACCCCTCACTGTAACACACACACACAAACAAACACCCCTCACTGTAACACACACACGCAAACAAAAACCCCTCACTGTAACACACAGGCAAACAAACACCCCTCACTGTAACACACACAGAAACAAACACCCCTCACTGTAACACACACAGAAACAAACACCCCTCACTGTAACACACACAGAAACAAACACCCCTCACTGTAACACACACACGCAAACAAAAACCCCTCACTGTAACACACAGGCAAACAAACACCCCTCACTGTAACACACACAGAAACAAACACCCCTCACTGTAACACACACCCACGCAAACAAACACCCAACATTGTAACACACACATGCAAATAAACACCCCTCACTGTAACACACACACGCAAACAAACACCCCTCACTGTAACACACACAGAAACAAACACCCCTCACTGTAACACACACACACGCAAACAAACACCCCACACTGTAACACACACAGAAACAAACACCCCTCACTGTAACACACACACGCAAACAAACACCCCTCACTGTAACACACACAGAAACAAACACCCCTCACTGTAACACACACACACGCAAACAAACACCCCTCACTGTAACACACAGGCAAACACCCCTCACTGTAACACACAGGCAAACACCCCTCACTGTAACACACACATAAACAAACACCCCCACTGTAACACACACACACGCAAACAAACACCCCTTACTGTAACACACACACAAACAAATACCCCTTACTTTAACACACACACACGCAAACAAACACCCCTTACTGTAACACACACACAAACAAATACCCCTTACTTTAACACACACACACGCAAACAAACACCCCTCACTGTAACACACACGCAAAGCAAATGTGCTCTGGACCTCTTAGAAAATCTGTCTCCCCCTAGACAACATGAGGTGAGCATTTCTCAAACGCTGGGCCTTGCTCGCTCAATTTCTCCAGCACACCGTGGCAGCAGCAATAATCTGCCCTGGAGACAGAGTGGCCAGCCTGCAACACACACACACACACACACACACTCCGTGCACATTGTGCCTGGTGTCTGATCCACCTGATGGATGTGTGTGAGGCTAACGTTTAATCCAGCACTAGCAGAAGCTCTCTGCTCTTTGATTACTGCAACACATCAGACTCTGTGTGTGTGAGTGTGTGGGTGTGTGTGTGTGTAAGAAGAGAGAGAAAAGAGAGAGAAAAGAGAGAGAGAGAGAGAGAGAGAGAGAGAGAAAAGAGAGAGAGAGAGAGAGAGAGAGAGAGAGAGAGAGAGAGAACAGAGAAAGTGTGTGTTAAAGATATGAGAGACAAATAAGAGAGAGATAGGGAGGGAATAGATAGGCATGAAAGAGAAGAAAAGAGACGAGAAGAGAAGAGAAAAGAAGAGAAGAGAAGAAAAGAGAAGAAACGAGAAGAGAGATGAAATAGTGGGGTGAGAGTGAAAGAGAAAGTAAGAGATAGGGAGGGAATAGAGAGGCATGCAAGAGAAGAGAAGAGAGGTGAAATAGTGGAGTGAGAGTGAAAGAGAAAGGGGAGGATGGACTGAGAGATATAGAGGAGGAGAAGGGATAGAGTGACTAGAGAGGGAGGGGAGATAAAGAGAAGTTATGAGAGAAAGAGAAAGAACAGGGGGGACTGAATAACAGATCAGAAGACACAGAGAGAGAAAAGAACAAAGAGAAAATAAAGAGAAGACAGAGAATAGGTGAGAGAGACAATAGAGAGATAGATGTAGGAGAGGGAATAATTGATTCAGAGAAATAGAAGAGAAGAAGGGATATAGTGAAATTGAGAAGAGAATGAGAGAAAGAGCGAGAAAGGAAGAGAAGACGAAAAGAAGTTGTGAGATTATGGGGAAAAATAGGAGGGGTTGAGTGAAAAAGAAGATCGGGAGATGTAGAGAGAGAAAGAGAGAGAGAGAGAGAGAGAGAGAGAGAGAGAGAGAGAGAGAGAATAAAAAAGAACAGAGAAAATGTAAGTGTGTGTGCAAGAGAGGAGAGAGAAAAGAAGAGAAGAGAAGAGAGGAAAGAGGTGAGAAAGGAGACAGAGAAGAGGTGAGATAATGATAGAAAGTCTGGGAAAAAAGAAGAGAAGTTGTGAGAGAAAGGAGAGAAAGAAGAGTGACTGAATGAAACCAAAGATCAGGATGTGTATAGTAAAAAAACTGAGAAAAAAATGAGATACAGAGAGAAAGGAAAAAAAAAAACAGAAAAGAGAGAGAGAGAAGAAAAGAGCGAGAGAATGTTTTTTGGAGTTAACTCTACTTTATCAGTTCAGTGCTTTTAGTTGCAGTTTAGCTGTTGTGTTTATTTAGCTTCAGCTGCTGCTGCAGTTAATAAACATCATCTTGAGTAATGAGCCATGGAGCTGAGAGAAGGTGTCGACTGAGAAGCTCTGTCTGATTCAGACACACACACACACACACACACACGTACACAAACTCTCCTACTTCCAAATACAGGGTATTACACACACGAGCAAAACAAAAATATACTTTCTTTCTTGCGCAGAGAAAGGAAAAAACAAATGACATTTCCCTCTCGTTGCATATTTATATGGAATCATGGGTAGAGCTGTGCTGAATTGATCGCCCTCGTTTGAGAAATACACCTGCCTCAATTTGCACAAGTACATATCCATTACAGACTACACATTTTTCATTATTACATCACTCCCCATCTCCCATTCTTCTGCATTCAAATGAATTATTTACTCAAAGAATCCCAAACACGGGACATAGAGTATCTTATATTATCTAATACACACCAAAAAATAAAAGATTCTAATAAAGAGTCTTTAATGCCCAGATTACACCTGCCATTAACAAACAGATGGTTGATCTGGGTGATCTGATTAGAAGTGGATAAAACAGGTGTAGGTCCAGGTGTGAATAAGGTTCAGAGGTGGTCAAAGGCACTTATGACCACAAAATGATCTGTAAATTTAAAACCAAAGCATCTTGATGCATCCCGGACAGCATAGCACCATCCCCAATAACTGCATTACTTACCTTGCATCATGGAACATACTGAGGGTACCAGATTGCAGAGGTGGAAAGTAACGAATTACATTTACTCACACTACTGTAACTAAGTAGATTTTATGAGTAATTTGTCATTTTTAAAATAGGTAATTTTACTTTTACTAAAGTACATTTTGACACAAGTAATTTACTTTACTACATTGGAAAACTCCCCATTACAGAGTAAAAAATAAACTGCTGGGAAAAAAACAATTGTGTGAATAAAAAAAAAATGCTGCACTGGTGCCCGTATGCTGGAGCATGGAATAATGAGGCAATAACGTCCTAATTTTTTTTTTTTTTTATATTTCTTTGTTTGGTTTCGTAGCTGAGGCACAGTTAATTTACTTTGGGATATTTGCATTTTTTTTCTTCTTTTTTTTTTGTACCTGTGTGTTCACATTTTCTTTTTTGATCTTCTAGAATTCATTAGATTATATTTCTTTTAGCAATTTTTAGCTTAGTTTAGTTGGTTATTTTCCTATTTTATATCTATTTTTCTGTTTTAAAGTAGTAAATGTTATCACTCTAGCTTATTAGCTAGATTGTTGCTAGCTTCTTTGTTATTTAGTATACAGAATTATTCACTGATCTTTTAAATGAATGTTGATTTATTCATTTAATCAAATGGATCAAAGAAATCTATGCCACTTGTTCTTGAAAATGTTTTATGGTGTGGTCTGAACAAATACTGCCTGAAAAGTCCAAATTATTATGTGGAATAATAGTTCACTAAAACAATTTTTTGCATCAAATAATTAAAAGTAACTATGTAACTTTTACTCAAAGTACATTTTAAATTGAGTACTTTTTTACTTTTACTCGAGTAGATTTTTAGATGGGTACTTTTACTTTTACTTGAGTAGAATGGTAGCAAAGAAAAGGTACTTTTACTTAATTACAATTTTTCAGTACTTTTTCCAGCTCTGCCAGATTGTGACTGCATCTCACTTCTTCAGATGCATGTATGGACATACAGCTCTGGTAATTATTAAGAGACCACTTTAGTTTCTGAATCAGTTTCTCTGATTTTGCTATTTATATATATATATATATATGTTTGAGTATATTGTTGTATTATTCTATAAACTACAGAAAATATATATCTCAAATTCCAAATAAAATTATTGTCATTTAGAGCATTTATTAGCAGAAAATGAGAAAATGGCTTGAAATAACCAAAAAAGTTCATATTCATAAAGTTTCTAAAGTTGAGTTTTTAAATTATAATTTAATTTATTAACAGAACAAAATCTATTCAAACCAATCCAGCCCAGTGTGAAAAAGTGTTTGACCTCTATATCTAATAACTTGGTTGTGCCACTCTTCACTGCAAAAATATTAATCTTAGCAAGTGAAATAATCTATATTCAAGGCAATAAATCTTATTTTTTTTCCTCTGATAAGATTTTTTGTCTTACTAAACATCATAAGTGTAAGATTGCTTTACTTATTTTAGGAATATGATCTTATTTAGACTCACTTAAAATTTAACCTATTTCAAGTAATTTCAACTCAAAATAAGCACAACAAGTTACTAGTCAAGTTATACTGCTTCTAGTGTACAAGTTTAAGACACAAAAACAAGGATTTTTTGGCTTAATTTGCTTAATTTAAGTTTATTTCACTCATTTTAAAAGTTTGTAATTGCTTATTTAAAGAAAATATATATTTAAAAAAATTGCTCACCCCATTGGCAGACTTTTTTGCTTAATTTAAGCATTTACGTCTCAATTTACGTATATTTTGTCTAGTTTTTGCAATGGATTTTTTGCAGTGTTGGAGGCAAAAACTGCACTGAAGAGTTTGAGATAACTGGCAATGAGTTTTTTGTACATCCCTGTGGAGGAATTTTGGCCCACTCTTCTTTACAGAATCCTTTAAAATCAAGCCACAGCATCTCAATCTGACGTTGACTCAATTTTTTTTTTTTTTGCCTTTCAAAGATCTCTTTCTAATTATTGAATCATTAACACTGACCTTAACTGAGAAATATGAGACCTGCAGTTTTTCTTAGATATTGTTCTAGGTTGTTTTGGGACCTCCCGGATGAGTTGTCCATGCCCTTTTGGAGTCATTTCAGTAGGCTGGTCACTCCTGGGATGGTTCATTAGCGTTCTATGTCACACAGATTTAGAAATAACTTTGTAATCTTTTCCAGACTGACAGATGTCAGTGAGTTTTCTTTGTTCTTAAATTTATTCAGCTTGCGGCATAATGTATTGCTTTTAAACTATGAGCTTTTATCCTGCATCCTTTATGTTGTCAGACAGGTTCTATCTAAAGTGAATTCTTGGTTCTTCGTATCTGGCAGTTATCAGGTTTGGTTGTGGCTAGTGAAAATCAACTCAGCCTTCCAAAAAATGTGGCTAATCACAGTTAATTTCTAGTTAATGTTTTGTGATTGAATCCCTTAGGAGGCATGTTGTTGATGCCACAGAACAACTTCTATTGGCTTCCATATATAGAAAGGTTTCAATGAATTGTTTCTTGAGTAGATGGGTGTGCTGAATAGCTCCAGGGGTCTGGATTTGTGGGTTTGATCCTGACTTTAATCACTGTCTGTGAGGAATTAGGGATTTCAGTGGGTTTCCCAAAGGGTGCTTGATATTCCCATCTCCCAAAAAACACAGGATAAGTAAATTGACTATAGTAGACACACTAAAATCCTGACCATGAAGAACAAATCACATAATAATCAAATGGATGGATGGATGGATGGTTCTTTAAAGATGCTTCCTTCGAAATCCCTCTACGTATGGTGTCTGCGTTTGGGTGTACCCATTTAACCATTCTGTATACCTGACAGTATGTGTGTGTTTGTGTGTGTGTGTGAGAGACAAAATAATAAATATATTGCAAATACTAAATAAAGGTTAACTGTCTTCAGATATTTCTAGTTAGCTTTGTTAAAACAATTGAGTTAGCTGTGTGACGGAAGCTGTGCTGAGCTGTGAAATGGTAAATGTGGGTGGTGTCTGACCCATGTGTGTAAAACTAATGTAAAAATACAAAAAAAGCTTCTTCATAATGTAATAAAGGAAAATTACAATTAAAATTTGTGCTAAAGAAACCCTCAACCATACATGAATTAACATAGAAAATGATACAAAAAAGGGCATTTATTCAAAAAGTAAGGAAGGTAAAAAATAAATAAGGATATATAATGGTCAAAAACAATAATATAATATAATATAAAACAACAATAATTAATTGAGGAATTCCTTACATTCTGAACGACTGAATTAATTTATTGGTAAGATATATCATAGAAACACTCAGCCATACATGAATTAACATAGAAAATGAATGCGGGTAATTTTCGACCCAAGTGTGCATTAGAGGGGTAGTGATTCAAAAAGGGCTTTTATTAAAAAAGTAAGAAAGGTAAAAAATAAATAAGGATATATATCAGTCAAAAACAAGTCAATTGAGGAATTCCTTAAATTCGGAAATTACTTAATGAATTTATTGATATATTGTAAGACATATCATAGAAACACTCTCAAGCAATGCATGAATTACATAGAAAATGAATGCGGGTCATTTTTTGACCCATGTTGCGCATCAAAGGGTTAAGGAATTGAGATGTGAATGAGATGAGTTTAAAAAATTCTATACATTGGTTCTATAGCAACAATAGATTTCATCCAACAGTGTGAACTACTGTATGTTCAAGCAAATAACAGTTTAGGAATTTTAAACCTTTTTTTTTTTTTGGAATTTATTTGCCCCATTCATTTCTAGTAGTAATAGATCAAACCTAAAGTGGATGGGTCAGAAGTGTCAAGTACTAGCCAAATGTTAAAGAACCCCTGGACCCCAGTATAGCCCACTAACGGCCTTGAGCTTCCTCAGTGGCTTTGGGTCAGACGTGGTCAGTAGGTGGCCGGGCTCTCTGCAGTTGCCATGAAGAATGACCAGCATCTTCCCATTTGTTCAAGGAAAAGGCAACAATTAAACCCAATGAAGTAAGACCAACCAGTGAATGGATGCCAGTATCTGCAGTATGTGTATTCTATCAGCAATTGATCAAAGCAGTTCCATTCAGTTCCATTCAAAATCCATCACTTCCTATGAATGATACAAATACTCAAGGAACATCCAAAAAATACATGTTGTGTCACACCAACCAATTGGCAACATGACACTATTTTCTTTCATATGAAGCCAGTTTGTAGTGATCTACCCAAGGTTTTCTACGAGGGCTCGAGCATGAGTGTTCTTGTGATTCAAACTGAGAGATTAATTCTCATCTACTGTGTTCAAGGTTCCGTGTTAAATTATGGATTATCAGTGGAATGCTCCCATAATAGCTGGAGAATAATTCAAGAAACGCTCGTGTCGGTGTGAAAGCAAGGCGATTCACTTTGAAGCCACACTTTTATCAGTGTTTCATGTGAACACCAAACCTGAACGGTCATGACTTAACACTACCAACCCAGTATCTTAACAGATACCCAACCAGTCTTGTGCATGTGAATGACAGAAGGCACTGGTGAATCTGGAGAGATAAAAGAATCACATCAAGCTTCTTTGTTGCAGATATGGGGTGGGTGTGCTGTTTGCGGTTAGCGCAATCAAACTCATTTCTCGTTCCTCAACATGAACCTCAGAAGGTTTAAAACATTAAAGAATGAGGATTACTCTGCTCCATTTCCTTCCTTTGAAATCAGAGCTGCTAAAAGATGTAACTCACACTCCAACTCCCAGCTAAATTTTCCCAAGGACTCCAAACCACAGCAAGGCTGACACTACCATGATCGTCTGGCGGCAGGTTTTACAGCCTTGCAGCTGCTGTAACTCCGTCCACCTGGACGCAGAGAATGAGCAGCATCCAAATGCTTTTAGAAAGAGAAATTCTCACACATTTCAAGTAACAACTTGGGGGAAAATCTTAAAGAAAGACATTTATAGCTTGTAAAGTCTATAGAAGCTTGTTTTCTTGGATGCTAAAAGGCACTCAAATCTGCTTAAAAGAGATTTTTTACACTTTTCATGGCCAAAAAATTCTTAAAAAAGCCATTCATTAATGTTGCACATTGGTCTGGACCCATTTCAACGGTCATGGTTTCTTTTTCCATATTTTGTGTTGCTGAATTAGGACCTGATAATATACAGGAGTTGGACAATGAAACTGAAACATCTGGTTTTAGACCACAATAATTTATTGTCCCGATGGACAGTTCTGGTGGAAACAGGAGAGTTGAGGTGCACATTGAATTCTGCCGTGATTTGGGCAGCCGTGGTTTTAAGTTTTTTAGATACAATCCGGGTTAGTACCCGAACATCCCTTTCAGACAGCTTCCTCTCCTCTCCAGATGTTCTAAGTGCTAAAGCTAAAAATAAATATAAATTGTATTCAAAACTACGTGGCGGAAGAGACCAGCAAGCCAAAAATACAAGTATACTAGAACTAAGACAATAGAGAAATTCAAGGTGTATCCTTTATGCAAGAAGCTATCAGAGATACAGTTATGTTTGCACGTAGAAAAAAAGAGAAAAAATAGATAGATAGATCAAAACTCAGTCCTCCAAAGCGCTGGAGAGCACAAAGCTCGTCGGGCTGCAGGGACAATGCGCTACAAAGCCAAAGTCAAACAGGCCTCAGAACTTCAAATCCGCATGAACACGACAATCCAAATGCTCCAAAGCTGCTCCGGATTATATTCAATCCAACCCAAGGCTGCACATTTCCGATGCGCATTTTGTGCCTAATGCTGCTGGAATCACCCAATGATCAGCCTGGGCAGACTCTAGACAGGAGGCTCCTCCTTATTTCCATTTCATTTCTACCAACCACAGAGGACCAGTGGTGCAGCGCTTATCAAAGCTGTTGTACACAGTTAAATATGATCATAACGAGTTAAAAGCCTGTGTTTTTTACTGACCGCTTCATTATTCATCACTTTTCTTTATTGGATTACATTCATCATGAGAATTTTGGAAATGACATTCCTTATTATACAAAGTTGGGTCAGTCTGTTTCAACATTGTCAATAGTAATAATAATAATAATATGGGCACACCTTATCATTCAGTGTTATCATTTTTGTATTTCTACACTTTAAATTAATCCTAAAGTCATCCAAACTATAAAGGAACACATAAAGAATCATTTACTTAACTTAAAAGTGTTAAACAAACCAAAATATGATGTATGAAGCACTTCTTACCTGATTCTTATCTGGAGTTCTGTTAACTTGCACTTTCTGAGGCTGATGAATTTATCCTGTGCAACAGAGGAACTCTTGCTCTTCCTTCCCTTGGGCAATCCTGATGAGGGCCAGTTTCATCATAACATTTTTAATTGTCTTTTTGCGACTGCATCTAAGCATACTTTCAAAGTTCTTGATTTTTTTGGGATTGATTGACTGCCATTTATAGTATTTTTTTCTTTATTTAGTTGGGTGAAAACTAAAACCAAAAAAAGTCTTGGTAGTTATGGCAGATTTGGCCATTTTCAAAACCCTAACTCTAGCTAAGTTTAAGCAGAGGTAAGAGTTTTCCATGTTCATGATGATTTTTTTTTTCTGTGGCTTATTAACATGCTTATTGAGTGTTGCTAGATGATTGATGATTGGCAATTGCTATGGTTTCCCAGGCGGTTGGTATGGCGTCTTAGGTGGTTGCTGTCATGTTGCCAATTGGTTGGTGTGACACAACATGTATTTTTTTGGATGTTCCTTGAGTATTTGTATCATTGTGACATTAGATGTGAACACAAACCATTGAATTCCATTTATTACATTAAAAAAAACATAAATCTGAACAGTGTTAAAACTCTCAATATGACAAAAAATGCAGGAAGAGTTGTAAAGATGTTTACTGATATTTTTCAAATCATCTCATGGATTGGGTGAATTGTTATATACTGTATTCTTAGTAGAAACACAATGGCTTGATATGGGATGTGTAATTTGCCACCAATACGGTAACAATTGATAAGCAAATAAAGGATGATTAATCAATTAGAGGAATAGTTATGTCCCAAATTAAAATCCATGTTACAAATGCTGCTTTAAAAAATATATACCTTAAAAATTAAATATAATATTTATAACATTATAATTTCCAGTTTTTATATACAGCTCTGGAACAAATAAGAGACCACATAAAATTAGTTTCTTTCATTTTACCAAATTGAAAACCTCTGGAATATAATCAAGAGGAAGATGGATGATCACAAGCCATCAAACCAAACTGAACTGCTTGAATTTTTGCACCAGGAGTGAAATAAAGTTGTCCAAAAGCAGTGTGTAAGACTGGTGGAGGAGAACATGCCAAGATGCATGAAAACTATGGTTAAAACCAGGGTTATTTCACCAAATATTGATTTCTGAACTCTTAAAACTTTAGGAATATGAACTTGAATATGAACTATGTTTTCTTCGCATTATTTGAGGTCTGAAAGCTCTGCATCTTTTTTGTTATTTCAGCCATTTCTCATTTTCTGCAAATACATGCTCTAAATGACAATATGTTTATAATATTGTGTATTATTTGCATACTTTAAAGAATACTTTAACATACTTTAACTAGTGCTTAACAAACTTTAGACAAAACGATGCAAACACTTTTTAATACAATAAAATTAAGAAATGTGAGTAATTTGGGATTTGTTAAATAAAAATATTTATTGTATCACCAAAAAACTAAACAGATTGTTTTTATTGTACCAGAATGATGGATTATGATTTCCACTTTTTATATTGTTTATGTATAATGGGATGTACTTTATGCACATAATGTATTATTTTCATGTTTTAAAGCATGTACACTGTTTTGAGATAACAGAAACTAAATTGCTGCTGATTTGAAGTTTTAGTGCTTCATGCTCAGGGGACTCCAGGGGGTTAAGATGGTGAAAAGTGCTCCAAGTTGAAGAATTACTGTATAATCTTTGGGTAGTTCTACAGTACAGTTCCACCGTAAGCAGATTCTGAGAAACTGAAGGAGCCCTCAGGGCAGCATCAGATGAAATGTTGAAGAAACTGTTGGGGTTGGAAAGCTATCTCCCGCTGTTTGGACACGGCAGCGTCTAAGCCTGTCCTCCAGTCACGTCGCGTTCACACTCAGACCGCCGGCTTCGTCACATGTGAAAGGAGCTCTGACTCAACAAGAAATGGCACCAGCGCACATGTCAACATAGATGGCAGTGCCACACGGGCTGGAATGCGGGCAGGAGGGCCACGTGGCACAGACGGGCACACGAGGGTAGCAGCCCATGCCAGCTAGCCCGAGGCACTCACCACAAAATGCTTGATCTGCCAAATAGCATCACACACATACTGTAGCACCCAAAGCAGCTCTGTCATCATCTCCAGAGCCTCCAGCTCAACCTGCCCCCCTGCGTTACGGTCAGTATCAGATCTGTTCAATAATACATTCCTCACAAGGACGTTGATTTGGTCTTAAACAGCGTAATGGTGACATATGCTTATGCATAGTCCAATGATCGTGATTATGGAAAGCAAACGTGAGGCTAGCCTGCAATTCATGCTGGATCAGTCAGAGCAAAGAGAGCGCAATATGTGTTGCATGTGTTTCATCTGCATTGTGCACAGGACTTCAAAAGTCTAGTTTTCCCTGAAAAAGAAAGAAAAAAAAACTCTTTGGAAATAAAACTTATTAACAGTTTTTGGTAATACTTAGTTTTCATATCAAGCGAATGTGAAGAACCACTGGGTGTTAATGTAATATAAAAAGCTAGTCCAGTTTATAATTATGTGATAATTATAACAGCATCAGGGAAAAAAAGCTATAGAACAGGTGGGGAACTTGATTGCCGATGGCCAGATTCCTGCATATATATGTAGGTAGGTATAAAGAAAGAAAGGAAGGAAGGAAGGAAGGAAAGAAGGAAGGATGGGTGGATGGATGGATACATTAATTATTTAATTTAAATCCATCCACCATAAAAATGTAACATAATTTGTGAAAATGGGTAATGCTGAGCATGAAAGGATGAATGGATGGGTGGATGGATGAAGGTAGGTAGGTAAGTAAGTAGGAAGGTACGAAGAAAGGATGGATGGATGGATGGATAGAGGAAGGTAGGTAGGTACGTATGTAAGAAGGTAGGAAGGAAGGAACGAACGAAGGAAGGATGGATAAAGGAAGGAAGGGCAGAAGGATGAATGGATGAATGAAAGTAGGTACTGTAGGTAGGTAAGTAAGTAAGAAGCAAGAAAAGAAGGATGGATGGATGGATGGATGGATGGATAGAGGAAGGTAGGCAGGTAGGTACAGTACGTAGGTAGGTAGATAAGTAAGAAGGAAGGATGGATGGATGGATGGATGGATGGCTAACTTACTTATTTGAAAACCTATTATATAACTGTTATTTTGGTCCACCCATTATAAAAATATAGTAATGGGTAATGTTAAAGATGAATGGATAAAAAGATAGATGAATGGGGAAAGGTAAGTAGGTAGGTAGGTAGATAGGTAGGGAAGATGGATAGATGGATGAAGGAAGGTGGGTAGGTAGGAAAGATGGATGGATGGATGGATAAATTAATTATTTAACTTAACTTCATCCACCATAAAAATGTAACATAATTTGTACTGTGTGAAAATGGGTAATGCTGAGGATGAAAGGATGAATGGATGGGTGGATGGATGAAGGTAGGTAAGTAAGTAGGAAGGTACGAAGAAAGGATGGATGGATGGATAGAGGAAGGTAGGTAAGTATGTAAGAAGAAAGGTAGGTAGGAAGGAAGGATGGATGGATGGATGGATGGATAAAGGTAGATAGGTAAATAAGAAGGAAGGAAGGAAGGAAGGAAGGAAGGGCGGAAGGATGAATGGATGAATGAAGGTAGGTACGTAAGTAAGAAGCAAGAAAAGAAGGATGGATGGATGGATGGATGAATAGAGGAAGGTAGGTAGGTAGGTACAGTACGTAGGTAGGTAGATAAGTAAAAAGGAAGGATGGATGGATGGCTAACTTACTTATGTGAAAACCTATTATATAACTGTTATTTTGGTCCACCCATTATAAAAATGTAGTAATGGGTAATGTTAAAGATGAATGGATAAAAGGATTGATGAATGGGGAAAGGTAAGTAGGTAGGTAGGTAGATAGGTAGGCAAGATATATGGATGGATGGATGGCTGGATGAAGGAAGGTGGGTAGGTGGGAAGGTTGGTAGGAAAGATGGATAAATGGATGGATAGATGGATAAATGGATGGATGAATGGCGAAAGGTAGGTAGGAAATATGGCGGGATGGATGGATGGATTCTTTATTGATCTCGAAGGGAAATTCGAATTTCCCAAAGTGATAAAAGATTTGATTGCTCGTAACCCCGCCCCAAATCCCCAACTCATCCTAAAGCACTAGATGGATTATCATTATTCCAGCATTCCTTAACCTCAGTACCATCCACTGCTCCACAGCCCAATACTGCAGGGCTTTATACTCCTCTAGCTTACATCTGCTGTATAGAGTCCTATTCTACTGGCAGTAAAGTAAAGTAGTTTCTCCTTCTCTAAAGGACTAGACATGCTGTATGTGTGCAGATTTAACAGATTTTTGGCAATATTTTTGTTTCCTGCCAAGCGAATGTGAAGAACCACTGGGTGTTAATGTAATATCAGAAGCTAGCCCAGTTTGTAATTATGTGATAATTATAACAGCATTAGGGAAAAGCTATAGAACAGGGGTGGGGAACTGGGTTCCTGAGGGCCGGATTCCTGCACAGATTTGTGATTTTCCTGCTCAGAGCACACCTGATTCCTCTCACCGGTTAATTACCATGTGCTGGAGTTAAGGAAATCTGCTCCAGCACTTACCAGAGAGTAAAGCTACAGTATCAGATTCTGAATTCTGCAGATTTTAATCTCTTTTTAAATATAATCAGCAAAGTTTAAGTAAGTATATAATCTTTAAACACTTTAAATGTCTCATTATTTTATTTCATATAAACAATGACATTTCTTCCTTGTCCAGATTACTATCATTCAGCACACAATGGTGTTTGCTCAGGCAAGCAGCTCAACGCCTCAAGGACTGAACGACAGAGTAAAAATTAAACCAACTCAGTGTTTAACTCAGTTACTAAACAGACTGCACATGTTTTTTTAACAGAACGTGAGGCTGCTATGAAGCTGGGCAAGCTTTACAGAACAGTTAGGATAATGAGAAACTGCAGAGTAAAAAAACTGAAAATTAAGAACTTAAGAACATGTTAATAAGTAAAATTACACTTAATTAAGAAAAAATAAAAGGGCTTTACTTGTTCAAAAAGAGGTAGGTTTAATGTTAAATGTATATTGACAGAGTTTCATATTTTTTCCTCATTTCTTAGTACTTTTTACCTATAGGCTCCTGGAATGAGTTAGAGGCATAATGTGCATGTCCCTCCATCCCAGACTCATCATTAGTGTGTAGTCTTTTTTTCTTTTTCTTTTTTATAATTTTATGTTTCCTCAGCTGTTTATTCCCCATCATTGGTGATGCCACAACAGCACACACCTTTCTTTTTGAACTGCTGCTGATGCAGCATTGCTGTGTTGCACCACAGCACACTCGGTGGAAAGTGCAGCGACTTGGTTCTAATACATCAGCTCACAGATGCCTTGTGCTAATCAACATCACCCTTTGGAGTGACGAGGGGAAAGAGCTTCATCTACCCACCCAGAGAGAGCAGACCAATCATTTATTATTATTAGATTCTATAGATGATTGTTTTTGATAAGATTTTAGTAAACCAGTTTTCTAGCGATTCTAGAAATTTAGCATATAGTAAAATACTGTTAAATGCTAGTAAAATTAATTACAGTAAATGCAGTGTAAAATAATAGTGAAATGCTGGAAAAACTGCTGCCAGTACATTTTTGTAATTTTACAGGACACTTTTTTTTTACAGCATAGGTCATAGAGTTGGTTATCTTGATGTTTTTGAAGGTAATGGCATTGAATAAATCATCCATTTATCCATCCATCCATCCATCCATCCATCCATCCATCCATCCATCCATCCATCCATCAAATAGTTACTTGATACTGAGATTTCTTATCCTCTGTAGCAAATCCAAACTCCACTTTAACCCTTTAAACCCTAGGTTGTTTTGTTGTGTTTTTTTCTCAGTTTTTGTCAGTTCCTTTTTCAGGTCTTATAACACAGTAATTATATCCGACAGACACATGCCCTGAGCTCTTTTATTACAGAAACCATACGGCTGCTCAAAAATATAATCATTTAAAATGTAAAAGGAAGCAGAATTGTTATATTTTCCTTTAACTGATCATATTTTGCTCAAAATTTTACCAACCGCCCGTTTTTTTTTTGTATAGACTTTAAATATATTCACACCTAAGATATCTTTTGGTTAGATTAGAGTGTATATAAGTTAAAAGCCTAAGAATATTGATGATTTGAGTTCATTACATGGCTTATTAATTATTACTTTGACAAAATACACTGAGAAACAGCATCAGGCAGAGTTATTTCTCTTGATAATCACACCTCTAGGATACATGTAGATTACTAAAAACCTGACACTCAGAGCAGCCTATGCCTTTCAGTATTTTGATCAGGACACACAAAAAAAAACTATATACGAAAATGTAATTTTTTTAGTTTAAATAAATAAAAATGTTTAGTGCAAAATAACTACTTAGTAAAAATGTACAAATAAAATAAAATAAAAAAAAACTATATAAAGTAGTGCGCACACCATACCTAGCTTTAGTTTGAGTGCAGGTAGTTTCACACTTTTTCTGTGGACACTTTTCTGTGGAGTCATTTACTGCTATTATTTGGTTTGAAACATCATATAAATATGTTTGAAGCATATGATATACAATATACAATATTGGTTGGGGAAAGGAAATTGCACATATGTTTTTGTTGTAGGGAAAGTCCTTTTTTCCAGCACTTTGAGGAATCAGTTTGACATTTATGACATCATGTGATTTACTCAGAGACCCGAGAGTGAATGTGAATACAACTGATTATGTTATTTGAGCAAACAATAGAGATATAATGGAAGAATAAAACAAGGAACTTTTCACTTTTTTAGGTAATTTTTTCAATGTGTTTCTTGTAGAAGCTATTTTTAGAAAGAGTAAGTTCCACCCTTTCTAACCATATATGGATTATGTTGATGTGTCAAGAGGTTCCTGAGTAATTAATCTGAGAACACAAGGTGCGATTTTGCATGTAAAATCCGTCCGTAGGGTTTTAAGGGATAAATGTACAAGGTCAAATAATAATAATAATAAAAAAACACACAACAAAAAAACAACAACAAAAGCTTCTCTGCTTAACAACCCTGCAAACAGGGCCCAAAGCAAAAAAAAAAAAACGCAGCTGAAATAGAGGGCTTGCAGGACAAGGCAAATGGCCCTCAATCCAGCTATCAGATTGGCCTCCTGCGCGGTGGGTCATCACTGGGCGTTATTATTGCTGTGGCAGGACTTTGAAATCTACTGAAGTCCACTCTGGCCGAGAGAGAGAGCCGATAGCATCGGAGCGCAGAGGGCTGCAGGAGGTCAGTCTTGTATTAACCTGCACAGGGATTAGCTAAAGAACCACAGGGGGGGATTCACTCACTGCTCCGAGCCACCGTGAGGCAGGGTCCCCAAAAGGTGGCCTCAGCAGGTCTGTGTGGCTGATACAAAGGCAATGTGTGTGTCACAGCAAGTGACTGGGCAGGTGTGTGTGTGTGTGTGTGTGTGCGTGCCTATGTCTGTGTCTTGTGTGTGTGTGAAGGTTGGAAAGAGCTTGTGTGTGAGTATATGAGGCCTAGATAAGAATTTGAGTGTGTTTGTGTACATGCCTGTGTGTGTGTGTGTGTGTGTGGCCCCTGGCATTTCAGCCAGGCACCTCTAAAACATGACTGCCTGGGGTGCAGCACATCTCTCCAGCTTGCTTATCTGCTGGTGCTGGCTGGCTGCAGAGGGGGCTCTGGGGCACAACAGTATTTCTGTTTAACACACACACACACACACACACACACACGCGCACACACACACAGTCGATCTAGGGGACTGGCAGCTTGGTGGGGGGTCTTCAGACAGTCTCCCTCTGATCTCTACATAAGGCCTCCAGGGCTGCAGCACAGGGTCAACCATCACACTCACACACACTTCCCACATCAACAGCAGCATCTGCAACAAGATCTTGAGAACATTAATACTCTTTAAAAAAAAAGGTTTTATTTTTGTTTATCTGTTAAAGCAGTCTGTTCTCAGCCTGCGTTCATTCTACATGTTTAGTCTCTTAACCTCACTGGGAAAAAATAAGAAAATAAGAGACCACTTAAAAAATATTTTGGGTTTCTTTGATTTTACCAAATTGGAAGATGGATGATCACAAACCATCAAAACTGGTGGAGGAGGACATGCCAAAACGCATGAAAACTGTGATTAAAAACCAGGGTTATTCCATCGAATATTGATTTCTGAACTCTTAAAACTTTATGAATATGAACTTGAGGTCGGAAAGCTCTGCATCTTTTTTGTTATTTCTCATTTTCTGCAAATAAATGCTCTAAATGACAATATATTTATTTGGAATTTGGGAGAAATGTTGTCTGTAGTTTATAGAAGAAAACAACAATGTTCATTTAACTCAAACATTCAGTACACCTATAAATGGACTTGGTACTTCTAGCAAAATGATAGATGAAAAACTCAACATGATTGTTGAAGTTTCATATTTTGCCGGCAGCAGGAACCACAAAAACCTGGCTTGTTGGCTACTGTCAGCAACTAGTGGAAGGAGACTCCTTAAAGTGGATTCCAATGACAGTGTCATTGTACTTTCCTGAATTGACCATCACAGAATTGAAAGGGGTGCTCACACTGGCCCCAGGCCAGCTCGGGACCCTAGGCAATTGATTGGTTTGCTTGCCCTGTTGTAATGGCCCTGTCCATATATCAGCTTATCATGGTTCCAAACAAAAACCTTATCCAGATAAATCTCTCCATCCGGATAGAGTGAATTTGATTGCGGTTGAAGGAGAAGTATAAACATGTACCATTCCGACACCCTATTGGCCATACTTGGCTGGTGGCTTTAGACAATGTAATTGACTTTGATCTCTCTTTAGATGGCCCTTCTGCTCCCCCATCACCAACCAGTGCATGCCTCGTTTATGGAATGTAACAGAATTGGCAGTTAGTGCTCTCCTCTAAATATTTTCAGCTGTTCAATGGTGTTGTTTTAGTGATGGTTCAAAATGTGGTGCTACAGTACTTTCCAATGCTGGAAGAATTTTAACTGTTTTCACTAAAAGAGGCACTAAACCCCCTGATTTCTGCTGACTCCACCCTCAGCTCAAATTTGAAATAGGCTAAAAATTGGGAGGAGTAGTTTGGAAGGGGCACTGGTTAATGTATGGATTTAGAGACAGGGCAGGAGGGAGATCTGATTGGCTGAGTTCCCAAGGCAACAAACTAAAAAAAAGTTTTTTGTAAGTTTACATAAAGAATGTAAGAATATAGTAAAAATGCAAACAGCCAAATATTGAATTTTCACTCCAGGAGTGGCATAAAGTTATCCAAAAAAGAGGGTTTTTGCACCAAATATTGATTTCTGAATATCAACTTGTTTTCTTTGCATTATTTGAGGTCTGAAAGCTCATCATCTTTTTTGTTATTTCAGCCATTTGTCATTTTCTGCAATGAAATGCTCTAAATGACAATATATTTATTTGGAATTTGGGAGAAATTCTGTCTGTAGTTTATATAATAAAACAGCAATGTTCATTTCATTCAAATATATACCTTTAAATAGGAAAATCAGAGAAACTGATTTAATAGTTGTAATAGTAAAAGTAATAGAAAAAATAATAAAAATGTAGTTACTGAATAAATGATAACAGTACCTACAAACATGGTAGTAACTGAATGACCCATATACCTTTTTCTGAGTAATTTACAATGATCAGTCATAACATTAAAACCACTGACAGGTGAAGTCCCTCGTGCCTGAGGAATAGATCTACATATCTGGCAGCAAATGAACAGTCAGTTCTTGAAGCTGGAAGTTTTGGAAGCAGACATATTGGCAAGCGTAGGAATCTGAGCCGCTCTGAGGAGCCAAATTGTGACGGCTAGATGAATGAGCATGGTCTGAGCATCTCCAAAACACCAGGCAGGTTTTGTGGAGTGTTCCCAGTATGGCATGAACGAGATTCCAGTGTTCATTGATGTGTCCTATGGGGTCTCTTACAAACCTCACAAACAGCTGTTAACTTTCTGGTGTCAGATTTCAGCTCAGGACACTTTCAGAGATCTTACTGTATGTAGTCCATGCACTGGCAGATCAGCACTCTTCTTGTGACAATAAGAGACCTATACAAGATTAGGTAGATGGTTTTAATGTTATGGCTAATGTTTTATTGTAAGTAATGAACACAGAGTAAATAACTATATAATAACTGAATAATAGACCTTTGCTTTCTAATGTTATTTTTTCTTTGTGTTTTAAAAAGTTCTCAAATACTTCCAGCTCGAACCACAGTGTTTAGTCAGGGATAATCTGTAAATATGAAAATATACTGAGCAGAACTGCTGCTGGATCTCCTTATAACCCCCACCAGCCTGAGATAAGATCTGTTGTGACACCATGACACATACTGGCTTCCCCTCTTAAGCTTTATAAGGGAGTGGAACCTCCACACAATGTTTAAATTCGTTTCCATAATCCCCTTCAAAATTCCAGTTGAACGTTCGTTATTCTATCTTTCCCATGGTTAATGTAAAGGAGATTAGGAGTCAGTTGTGCTATATGATGGTACTTTTGTATCAGGTAAAAGCTTTTGTCACATGATTAGAAATCCTGCAGAGGATTAAGGGGTGAATATGGGTGCTATGATCATAAAGGTGTAAAGGTGAGGGAGAACTCGGAAAGTTGAGAAACCCTTAACTTGTTAATGCTAATGCATTAATGCATTGATGCTGTTTTGCACATTATTTTAAGTTACTACTGTATAAATGTATGGATTAATTATAATTTAAGATTATTTCTCAATTATAGTTCATTAAAATGAACAGTGCAATTGTGTTGAAGGTGTGGATTCCAAGCTGTAAATCAACACCACATGTTTATTACTTGGATTTGTAAACATCATGCTATAAATTGAATTTGCCATATTTCCTTGACATTAAAACAAACATACAGAATTTAAAAAATGAAAAACTATACAGTACCAGGCAAAAAAAAAAAAAAAAAAAAAACTTAAGTAAAATTAATTTTAATCCAGACTACTAAAGAACTCATAAGGAATTATGTAGTAAAATTAAAAGTGTTAAACAAACCAAACTTACTCTTTGAGCCATAGGTTTTTTTTTTAATGGGGTGCTGTTAACTTAGTTTCTGAAACTGGTTACTCTGATGATCTTATTCTGTGCAACAGAGGTAACTTGGTCTTCCTTTTCTGGGGAAGTCCTGATGAGAGACAGTTTTATCATAACACTTTTGATAGTTTTTGCGACTGCACTTTAGGATACATTCAAATTATTGACATTTTTCAGATTGACTGAATTTTTTTTAAATAATAAAAAAACACTGAATAACAGGTTTCTCCAAACTTTTGACTAGTAATGTATATTTAAATGTTATTATTTTTCCTGACATTACAATCTGACAGTGGAATCACTAGTTTATAACCCACCAAGTTTTGTGGTAATCATTTTCCTATTCACCATCTCTAGAGTACTAATCATTGTCACCTGTTTGTATAAACGGTACCTCTTAATCTGCCAAAGTTAGAAGAATAACAGTACTGTAGTGTTGCCTTAGGTGATAGCTTAGGAATATAAGTTATAAGATGTTATCTTGTGAGTGAGGGAAAAACACTGTCCAGAGTGTTCATGGCAAGGTAATTTGAATTACTTTAGAGTTAGAGGCCTGATAGTGGGTGCATAGATGGAAGATGGAAGGAAGATTACTTTCTGAAGTTGTGTAGGCATGTAACAGACACTCCTCTCAATCCACAGTGTCACGTGTTTACTAAAAAAATACGTCATGGAAGACATTACCACACACAGTGGACAGTGCAGTGCCTGGCGGCATCTGGCTAAAATTGTCTGTTCAAACGAACAATATGTGTTTATTAACAGTTATCAGATATCAGTTTTATTTTTATATTTTTAATACTTATCCTTTAACTACATACAGCTGATTATTAAAATAAGGCACGTAAAAATGCCTTAAAAACAATCAAAAAATGCACAAACCCTAATAAAGTAATATGTTATACCAACAAATATGACTTTAAAATGAATCCACTAAGATGAATCAAAGTTTTTTGAGGCTGAAAACCCCTAGAGAAGTTGAGAGAAGTGCATTGGATCATTTGTATGCGCTTTAGAGTCATCTCTGCAAGGCTTAAATGAATTGCATTTCAGGATGCTCAAAAATTACAGCCCAACTCCATTGACATTCTCAAAGTTCCTCAGCCATAATTGAGAATATTACAGTGCATAAAGCGTGGTCTATTCAAGATTATCCACGGCTGACCTTATGAATATCATTTAACATGTATATTTGAGGAGGCAAAAAGCATTTAAAAAAAAAGTGCCTTTAAGAAAGCGGAGAGCACAGTTCCAGCAAATTTGTGGAGAATAAATAGATCCAGGCAAAACATCCCGTTAAATCTGTCAGTGTCTGCTCGCGAATAAGGACAAAGAGGGAGGATCAGAAGATGACAAGGTTTAGTTTACAGCCATTATCATGTATCAAACAGAGCTCAGTCTTCTCAAAACAGTCGGGTAAGTAATCCACGGTACTAATATAGCCTGAGCAGGGAATACTGATAAACTGCAGTATCACAGGAACAGATTGTATCATAGTATCTGACTGATGTTGTCACGTCTGGTGCTGTTAGCTCCTCTGTCCCTTCCACACCAAGCTCTAACGGAGGTTCTCAGGTTAACAACTACACTACCCAGAATGCACCACCCGCTGACATCACGCACTCACCTGATCACGTGACACCTCACCTGCTTCCACCAGGAAGTCCCGAATACTGATTACTGGCACTATAAAGGTGCACGCCAAACAGACTACCACGCCGCGTATTGTAGGTTATCCTCATACAAAGCGTTACTTATCTCTTGTCTCAGTTTACTTTGTGTATGACCTTGCTTTTGTTTTCTCGACGCCGATTTTTGCCTCTGCCTTTGATATTGGATTGTTTGTGTATGACCTGGACTGTGCTTTCACCACCGCCTCTTGGATTATCTCTGATACTGGATTGCTTGTGTATGAACTCTGGACTGTCTCTCGTTTATGGTATGGTTTTGTCTGCATTGCTCTGTCTACTGGTAATTACCCCTGTTTCTGTATCGACCCTGATTACATCTGTTTATTCTTATAATAAACGTTTATTGTTCTTATCAGTATCTGCGCTTGTCTGCTATTCTGTTCTAACCATGACAGATGTGCTGTGTTTTTATTTTTGCCTCACTTTTAGCTGCACCAAATGGAATATGCCGCAGATATCCAACTGTCCCTCTGTTTAGGTCAATTCTCCGGACACCATTTCCCAATCACATCCTGCTCCAAAGTTCTACATCAGCTGTTTTACCTGTCGCTATAAATACTTGTCAGTAAACTGACATGTCCTTATTAATATTTTGTTCAGTGTATCACTTGTGAGTAAATTTCATAGTTTATATATTTCCTTATATTTTTGCCAATTCCCCCTCATTTCTTCTTTTCTCTTTATTTGTTGAACTTCCCTTAAGTATACAGTTCAAACGTTTATGCACCTAAGCAAATTACACTTATCTATTTATCTCAGCTATGTGAGTGTTTTTACCTGAAAAAAAACTCATATGATTTGAACAGATGCAAATAAACATAAATACAGTAAAATTTAACAAGGAATTCACATTTTTTAACTAAGTATGTTAAATCCTGACAAGCTGAAGTGTAGGTCCACATTTCTCCTGGATGCTCCTCATTATTTACAATTCTGCAATATTAGTTTTTTAATTTATCACACTTTTGTCCCCAATTTAGCTATGCCTATTTTCCCATTCACTCAGATGCACTCCCACATTACTAGTGATGCCCCATCACCAGAAAGGTGAAGACTAGAACATGGCTCCTCCGATACATGTGAAGTCAGCCACTGCCTTTTTAAAACCTCTGCTGATGCAGCATTACCAAGTAGCATCACAGCGCACTCGGAGGAAACAGGAGCTTACAGGAGCTTGTGCTGACTGACATCACCTAGAAAGAGCAAGTACAATTGTGCTTCTGACTTCTGACTCTGGCTGCTAATGACAAGCAGCATTCTTAAGCATTAAAATAAAACAATGTTTAATAAGGTCTTAACTAGTGTTAATACTTAGTAACAATGTTTAATAATGTGAGGAAGTACTGCTAATTGTGACCCTAATTGTAAAGTGTTTTTAATAATGTTATTTTGTGGTATAATAATGGGAAAACATGTAAACTAATAATGTAAAGCATGTAAACTGGTGGCACCGTGTATTTATAGTTCATTGGGAAAGTCCTGTTTATAATGTCTGACACTAAGAAATATTGTAAGAAACTCATACAATTGTTGTTCTTAAAGTTAGATAATTTATAAAATTGTTTGTAAATTGTTTATAAACTTATAAATCTTTATCAGGAACTGTACCACAGTTTTTTTGTGTAATATGCTGCCCAAAAAAACAAAACAAAAATAAATTATATATTGGCAACAGCCATTATTTTAACATTTTCAAATGCATAAATTTCTTATACTCAGTATTAACACTAATAATCAGCTTTATATCATAATTCCAATTGACGTATGCAATTATTCTAATTTGTTCGGCATCAGTTCTGACAGCATGTGCAGCACGGATCTTAATGCTTCAATAGCAGTAAATATTATATCATATCAGTGCCATTTGCAGTGTGCACAAGTGTTAATATGATTCTTCATGATCATGAGTATGTATGTTAAAATGAATTGCATCATTTAGCTAAATATATTTCACAATGGAAAAAAACTGTAGATTACAGAAGGCTACAGAAGACTTTTTTCATGAAGTGAACATGTGATGGTGATTCATTCACAGTGTCTACAAAGCGGCCTAGGCTTCAATATTTCATTTGATTTCAAGGGCGTGTTTTTTTATTATTTATGATCAAAAGAGCTGCATGCACTCTTGTGTAAGAACTACCATAAAATAAATATTGCTACGCCTCCATAATGAGCATAAAGCTTTAACGACACTATAATGACACTAGACAATGAGATAGTAAGATGTTATAGATATTTCAGGATTCCTCACCCAGGGTGATGACACCTTGCTCTAGAGAATGAAAGTAAGAGGTTAGTCATTGCTGTTTACACAGTGATGTGAACATTTTTGAATTTCTGTTCATTTACTTTTTAATTTACTATTTTATTTTAGATCTTCAAAAAATTATATTTAATGCTCATTTCATTTTTTGAAGTAAAAAATGATCCAACAGCAACTTACCCAGTGTGAAAAAGCCACTCCCTATAACTCAATTAATCAATAAAGTGAACTGATAATTAGCATGAATTAAATTAGACACAACCAGGCTTCATTGCTGCCAGTGCATGTTAATGCCTGGTGTAAACAAGCTGCTAATGTTCTCTTGATCACCTATGTCCCAGTTTGATCTCCACAGTTCCCCTGAACTGGCATGTCTTATTTACTGTATATTACACAATGCAAGTTGAAAATGTTTGAATTTTATTTTTTCTAAGTTCTTGGAAGCTTTTATTTGATTTATATGACAGCTCATAACTACAAATATTTAATTTATGTTTAAGCTCCAACTTTTTAAAAAAATGAATAACTTGCTTCTAAAGTATTTGTAGAGTTTAAAGAAATTTAAAGATTCTAAGGCTGGTAAGTCTATTGAACTTATCACATGCAACAGAGGTCATTTTTGTTCTCCCACTCCTGGGACAGAACTGATGAGAGCCAGTTTCATCATACTGCTTGATGGTCTTTGCGACTGCACCTGAGGATGCTTTCAAAATTTCAACTTTTCGAATTGACTGGACTTCTTCAAGTATTTTTTTTCTTTACCTTATTAAATTGTTCTTATCATAGTATGGATTAACAGCACAGCTGTTAACTGAAAGCTTACATTCCAGATGACTATGTCGTCTAAGCAAGGGGTGCAACTTTAAAGAATCTAAAATATAATATAAACCATATTTAACACTGTTGTGTTTACTAAATAATTCCTTGTTTTATTCATAGTTTTGATGACTTTAGTATTATTCTACAATGCATTTTTTTTGTTATAATGAAAAAACACTGAATTGAAGGTGTGTCCAAACTTTTGACTGGTACTGTATATCACATTATAGTCATGTTTAACATTACATTATTGGATTATCATTACATTATGGATTGTGATTATAATGCATCCTCAGCTGTGCTCATAAGATGTTCCTAAATATGTAAATATTTTAGCTGCCTACTTATAAACACACACTGAGCCATTTTGTAATTACTTTTAACCACTCATGAATTATACTTATGCTAAATATTATAATAGCTTGTATTAATTTATAATGTATTGTAATGTGCCATTGTACACTCTAAGTAATAGAGTTTTAGATGTCCATCATGGGAGTATATTCATATTGTTTTTTTGAAGTTTTAAGCCTGATGTGTAACAAATTACAAGCACAGCTTATGATGCATAGTAAACATTGCTATAATGGGTATAATGGGTTATGCATGTTTATAAATATTTATAGCCATGTTCAATAATGCCAATATGTATGCATTATAATGTGTTATGGGCACAGTCTTATAATATCTGTCCTTATAATATCTGTTCATAACTTCATCATTGTAGCTGCTGACGTTGTAATACACTAAAACGCATCTTTGTTATTATTATTTATTTATTTTATTTGTTTTTTTTAAATAACAAGTTATGCCCTAGAGAGTATTATCATTTATTCTTTAAATATTAAATAAAAGGCAAGAACCTGGAGTGAATGTCTGGCCCTAAATAAACTGCTTTAATAAGCACAAATGCTGGCTTATATCAACGCTAATATTATCTCACTACTAATTTTAGCTGCCTTTTAAGAGACCTTTCATGTCTGAGAAATGCAGCCAGATCTTTTGATGCCAAGTGAGATCACGCCCGGGTCTAACCTCTCATCATTAGCCTGGAACTCACTTGCATCAGCAGTCGTTTGCTGCTGCCACTTCTCGTCTCGCCGTAATGACCTGGATGAGCTGATAGGTGGGTGCTGTGTATAATGGAGAGTGTGTGAGTGTGTGTTTGTGTGGGTTAGGAGGGGAGGGGAGAGGCGGGATCTCTGTGCCACATCTGTTACCTGCATTGCCTTCACGTGTCATTTGCCAAATATCGCAAGAGAGGACAACAGACAGACTCAATAGGTTAATATTAGCGAGAATATGCTATTAATGCTAAATGTTAATGAGTAAACCTGATGTTATTTCAGGAGACAAAAAGCACTAAGCTTGGTGACCATCACCCAGCATAAATATGGGTTTGGGTTCATGGCATCAAGAGCTAGGATCTATTCAGAAGTGAATGGACAGATTTAGAAAAGTTCTCTAGAAAAGACTATGCTAAAGTTATTGCTCTTCCAGATCACATCTTGACTTCCACAGTTCCCCTGAACTGACATTTCTTAATAACTGGCAGCAGTGCCTCAGTGATTAGAAAACCAGGCAATCGATGACAAGGTTGTGAGTCCTTGTGAGTACTCTCACTACTTGCCAGGAACAGCAGCCATGACTGCCCACCACTCCGGCCACGTGTGCTCACTATGCTGTACGTACATGCTCAATTGCACAGATGGGTTAAAAGCGGAGGACATATTCCATCTGTGCCCAGAACAAGCATGGTGAATACAGCAATCTGACCAATCGCTTGCTTTCAACTGTCTCTTTTTTAAAAGTACGCTACTTAGATTTCATGCTTTTAGATGCCAGTGTTTTGCCTTTATCCTCCTTTTTTCTCCAAACCGTCACTAGTTTTGGCCCCGCCCATTTCCCCAGGATCATGCATGGCATACCCTCCAATGACCCAGATGATACTAGACCTAGGCTGGTGATGGGGTCAGCATCAAAGCAGTTAATGAAGTTAATGAATTCATTATATGCTTGTCTTTAGAGGTAGTTTCAGGTAGAAATTTGCTATTTTAATTCCGTTCCTGAAATGAGATTCAATTTGAACAGAGAATGTTCACATGAGAAAAAAAATGATTTAACTGGTTTTAGTTTGGTTCTGCAAAAATGACCCAATCTGCCAAACCACTTAATCATAATAGACAAAAACAATCCGTCACAATAGTACCAGTCTAAAGTTTGGACACACCTTGAATTCAATGTTTTTTTTATTATTTTAAATTAATATTACAGTCATCCACACTATGAAGAATAACATATGGACTTGTTTTGAATGGAAAAAAGGGGTAAACAAACCAGAATATGTCTTATATTTTAGATTCTTCGAAGTAGCGCCTCTTGCTTACATAGAGACAGATTTGCATGTCTTGGCTGGATTTTCTCAGTCAGCTTTTTATAAGGTAGAGTCACCTGGAATTCAGGCTTTCAGTTAACAGCTGTGCTGCACATGTCAAGAGTTAATGACTCGAATTTCATGCTTCTTTATGTGCTTGAGAGCATCAGTTGTAAAGTTGTGAAGAGGTAGAGTTACAGCTATACGGTGAATAGCTTTATTTGAGTAATGTTCTAATCCATAGTATAGCAATAACTACTCAACTAAGTATAGAAAATCATTACTTAAATACTTAAAACTCCATCAGAAAGACAATCAAAAACATTTTGATGAAACTGGCTCTCATCAGGACCGCCCCAGGAAAGGAGGAACAAGAGTTACCTCTGTTGCAAAAAACAATTTGATCAGAGTAACCAGCCACAGAAACCACAAGTTAACAGCCATCTAAATGATTCACAGAGCATTTTGGTTTGTTTAACACTTTTAAATTTACTACGTGATCACTTTTGTGTTTCTTCATAGTCTGGATGACTTCAGTATTCATTTACAATGTAGAAAAAATACTACAAAAATATAACCATTAAATGAGAAGGTGTGTCCGAATCTATGTACAGTACCTTGACTGGTACTGTACATGACAAAAAACACCAAAAACTAAACAGAATATCAAAATAAACATGAATTCAGGAGTAGACACACTTAATATTGAATGGAGATGCAAAACAAAACTCTTTCCCTTATAAATACAATGGAAGACTGTGTAACAAACATCTGAGATAGAAGTATATACACAGAAATATAATTACAACATAAACAAATTATAAACAATCAGGAACTTTGAGAATGTAAACAACAGGAAACAAATACAGGGCCAGGTCAGGGCTAGGTGTTTCACAAACAAACAAACGAATGAAAAAACGTAAATATAGCGCTAAATATTGTGAGAATACTGAAACGTGAGTGCGGTACCATGACTCAAATTGACTCAAATCAAAACGAGCAGTGTGGTAAATATATCGTCTAATGATATCTAATGAGCTTCCATCAGAACAGACAGAGATTTCCCTTAAAAAAAACAACAACAGACAAACAAAACAGATAAACAAACAAACAAACACTCATTACTGAAGCATAAATATACATTTCTTTGCCAGCTGGCTTCAGTAAAACGGGCTGGGGGTTGGGGGGGTGGTGCTGGCAGGGTGGTGGGGGCTCGCTGTGTGTTGGTTTCATGTCTATCGGTGTGGATAATTGAATGTTGGAGCGTTCTTCCCCGCCTGTCTTTGTTGTTCAATCAATACAGGAGCTAATCTGTATTAGCAGAATTAACCGCTCTCAAACTCAGATGTCTGGATGCCTTTTTCAGACGGCTTGTACACACGTCAACCTTCTCCCAAAGCATGGAGAGATACGAGGAGGGGTAATGACTCTTGAGTCGTTTTTGAGGGCATGCGGTGAAATGTTGGAAATATTTTAGATTCCTCAAAGTATCATTCCTTGTTTAGATGACAGCTTTGAGGAAGAATAACCTGGCTTGACTTTCAGTTAACAGCTGTGCCTCGTAAAGAGTTAATTACTTGAATTTCTTGCCTCTTAATGTGTTTCTAAATATCAGTTTAAGAGAACAACTTAGAGAACTTTGAAAGAATGCAGTTGTAAATACTATCAAAAATGTTAAGATGAAACTGGCACTCATCAGGACTGGCCCAGAAAAGGAAGACCAGGAGTCATCTCTGTTATACAGGCAAAGTTCATCAGAGTTACTAGCCTAGTTACTAGTAACTGCTAAAGAAGTGTTTTATTTTGTTGCCTCAGGTCAACATTATGGAGTCAGGATACTTTTTTGAGTAATGCTAAAGCAGTGCTTATTTTTTCTTCTCTACAAAAAATTAAATTTATACCATAATAATAATAATAATAATAATAATAATAATAATAATAATAATAATAATAATAATGCAAAAGTAAATAAAATACCACACATGATATCTTCAGATATTGTGAATAACACACAGGAACCTCTGAATTATTCACTTATATTAACCCCTGTAATACCTATAAAGCTGAGTCTGGCGATGAGTCTGGTTGCATCAGAGGAGCAGCGCAGTGAGTGTGTGTTAGTGTAAGAGTGCTGCAGACAGAGGAGGTGCCGGGGTTTATTTATAATGTGAACAGGACGCTGTGGTGAATTAGCATTAGGGCCGAGAGGCCTGGCCCCTCTAATTAGAGGTGAAAGGGAGATGGTAATTAAATCTCAGAGGACGGAAATGGAGGCGCCAGAACGGAAAAACAACACACACTCCAAACGCGTTTTCTCCACCAGGGAGCCGACATGTTCTCCCATGAGCTGCGGTCTCAGGACGAGCGATAACACACCTGTCCTCGGCATGTGTATCTCCGTGCGTGAGCAAATATAGGGCAACAGGCAGGCGCCATGTGATCTGCCTTTAATACAGCATTTAAAAACGATGAGAATCTGATTATGAGCAGCTTAGTCCTCTTTTTTGACCTGTTATAAATCACATCACAGAGGAAAAGCTGACCTGTTTCTTGTGTCTGCTTAGAATACTCACAAATGAACGTGTATAATCAGTACAGTCTGCTGCTGGAGTAGCTGTGCAAATGTTAAGAACAGTAAATGTAGTGGTAAAACATAACTATTAGAACTAGAGTTTCATTTCACATCACAATAAGAAAGGATACTAGTGCTGGCCGGTATACCAGTTCAGTTTGGTTTTAATTTCCCGTAGGTCTATGCATTTTTCATATACTGCCATACCACTAGGAGTGCTGCAGAGCACTGAGGAGCGCTGTGTGGAACACCGCCAAAGAAGCACACTGGTACATCTCACTACCTAATACTAGCCAGTTAGCATCAAGCTAACACAGTCTGGACTGGAGTGAGGGTAATGTAGCAAGGAGGCCTCTATTATCGGCCATTTCAATCAAAAGATTGGAAATCTAAGCCTACTGTATGTAAACTGAAGCACTTTACTCACCCAAATAAACAGTTTTACTTTACAAGAAATGTTTTTTTTTAAGAATTACAGGTTTGTTTACTTAGCCGCTTCCCCAGTGGCAAGACCTGCAGAATTACAAGGGTCCCCTATTACCGGCCACCTCACATTTTGCTTTACCCAATACCCAATATTAACTAAAAAAAATATACATACTTAAGCTTTTATTTTAATTATCATAACTCCAATAGCCGCCTATTGGAGACATGGCGTTTCTCCACTAGGCCTATGGGATCCAGTGGCTCTCAGTGGTGTATAATGATGTCGCATCTGTCCTGTGTGGTTATCCATACTCTGATAACATCAAGAAAACTTGGCAAAACCCTTGTTCACTTAAAATTAGGCAATTTAAAAAGTGTATTACATTAAAATCCCCCCAAAAATAGTCGCACTACAGAAATGAGGTGTGCGCTCCACACAGTTTTTTATACAAAGATTTAAAACATTGTTAGCAATGCTAAAATAATGTTTCATGTCTGGATTTTTTGTGAGAATGAAGTTCAAGTGTTCGTCTAAGGCGGTACATGACGTGTTAGGCAGAGAGAGAAAGGAAACTGGCCGATAATAGGGGGCGGCAGAAAATTTTAACTCTGTCGAGTTGAAATATTGTCTGATATGAGAACCACACTTTGTTTGGAGTAGGTGCTGCTGATTCTCTTGTGTTTTTATCTGAGTTATAAATAAAAAGAAACAGCAAACAGATGAAGCTTTCGCAAATATTTGCTCAAAAAAGTGATGAATGGAATAATCAATGGAATCAATCCACAGCTTGGAAAAAAGTCCCCCTCATGCCCCAAATGATCCCAAATGCATTTACTAGGGACAAGTGATTAAAAAAGTGATAAAATGTCCTAAATGCTAAAAGACTTCCAGTATAGCCCTTTTAAATACTTTAATACTGTATACTGTATTAGTGCACATTGACATGATGTGTTATGTGTTAGAGTAGAAACCAAGGGAATTGTGAAGGATAAACATTTTTTTAATACTTATACTAATAACATAATATATACAATAACATATTATACATTTATATTAAAAAATTGTGTCTTAGTTGTGCAATAAAACATTTGAGAAACTTTAAAAATTGAAAATGAAGTATTTTGTCAAAATTGTTGGCATATCTCTTTTAAAAGTTCTATTATTTACACTCTGCAATTGCAATTTTTCTTCATATATATATATATATATATATATATATATATATATATATATATATATATATATATATATATATATATATATATACTGTGTAATTCTTTGGGACAAAGTAAATATAGTAATCAAAGCCTTATTTTTTATTTTCTACTGACTCCTGAGAGTAGAATAAGCCGAAAACCTATTTGAAAGTTGAGACGTGCAAAAATATATAAATGAATAAATAATAAAAAATACTGGGATATACTGTGAAATAGTCAGAATCTTGAAAAAAAAATCTGATACATTTTTTGGTCATTTCTTCCCAGCACTAATGGATACTGGTAATAATATAATAGAATAATATATACTTTTTTTTACTATTTTCATTTACCAAAAGCTATTGAAAGCCATTGAAATTGTACACAGCTCCAGCATACACAGTGTGCTGCAGTTTGACACTGACTTCAATAGGCACCGCTGGCACAGAATGGCTGTTTCTATTTTTGATTTCTTCCAGCTGACAAACTCCTAATGGATAGGCCACCACTCATGTTCACAGCCAGTGACGTACAGGACTCACAAAAGGACCAGAGTGATGAAATCAGTCCTTTCCAATGGTATTTAAAACATTACTGGTCTATTAGGTGCATTGCCACTTTCTAAATAGTGTAAAAACACATTCAGTGCAGATCCTGTACTTCTAACCAATAGGAGTGCTTGTTAAGAAGTATCTGCCAAATAAATAAATACTGAAGTCACCCATAAGATGGGTAAGATAACTATGAGGAACTTGTCCTGTACAATAGAGGTAACTCTTGGTCTTACTTTTCTGGGGCGGTCCTGATGAGAGCCAGTTCCATCATAACATTTTGATGGTCTTCTTAAAGTATGTTTTTCTTGACTTAGTTGAGTAGTTTTTGCCATAACATGGATTAGAACATTACTCTACCCTTTTCCCAACCTTACAACTGATGCTCTCAAACATGTTATAACAACAAGAAATTCAAGTAATTAAATAGTTCAGCACAGCTGTTAACTGAAAGCCTGAATTCCAGGTGACTTTACCTTATAAAACTGAATAAGAGAATCCAGCCAAGAGGCGAAGAGGCAAAGCTATCATCTAAGCTAGAGGTGCTACTTTGAAGAATCTAAAATATAAAACATATTCTAGTTCTAACTTTTTAAAATTAAATAATAATGTAATGTTTTTTCTTCATAGTTTGAATGACTTTAGTTTTAATCTCCAATCCGGAACATTTTAAAATAATGAAAAAATGCTGAATTGAAGGTGTTTCCCAACTTTCGACTTTTGACTGTGTATCCTGCCAAATTGGAGTGGAGTTTAAAAGCATAAGGTTCTATTAAATACAAATCAACTCAAATTAAAAGCCTGGATTTTTAGTGTGCAAAGATTTCTGAAATTCTCTGAAGGTCTAAACCCTGAGAAGCTTCACACTGATCAAAAATTCAGTAAGTGGAATCAGAGCTTTCTGTGTTCTGATGTGTTTTCTATTGCTGTAAAAGTAAAACATTAAAACCTTTATCAGCTTAGGGTTCTCTTAGGATTCTCTTTCTATAAAAGTATCACTATTGAAGTGGTTTAAAATGCCCTTGTTTAAAATATTATGAAGATAAAACAGCAGAGCATATTGTTATTGACTGGTGTAGATCAGTCGGAATATGGAAAAACGTAGATGTGAAAACAGTTTTAGTCAATTGCTGATTGTGCAGATGGATTTAGGGCGTGCACTGAAAAAATGATGCGTAAAATTTACTTAAAAAAAGTTTTAAATTCAATTTCATGTAAATTTCAGTAACTTCAACTCGGTTTCAAGACTTAAAGCTCCACCAGGTAGGTTAGTTTGTAAAGAATGAACCAGTAGTCCTTGTAGAACTGTTAGAACTAAAGGTCGGAAAGCAGGTCGCAGTTCTCGCGAGCGTTGGTCGCGGCCGCCTCGGAAAACTTACAGAGTCTGGTTTGAGCTCAGAGGAGCTCCGGCACAGACACGAGAGCACCGCTATTACCGCTATTACACCTCAATGCAGCGCTGCAGTGAGTTTCAAGCTGTAATTTTACTTCTTTAAAAAGATCAAAAATCAAGAAAATCCTACCTAGTGCTGCTTTAAATGTTACATAGAGTAAATAAGTGAACTGAACTTCAGTCAATCCTTTCTTTTATTAAGATTTACTTAATTTATTTTTGCTGAATCAATCCTTTCTTTTAGTAAACTTTACTTCATTTCTGCACACAATATTATCTAATTACAATTACTTCATTTATACAATATCATTATATATCATTTTAGTTAAAACACACATTCAAATATTTACATAATCTCAAAGATTTCAACCGAGTTAAAGTTACTTAAATTTATCTGAAATTAAATTTACTTTAAAAAAGCAAATGCAGAAAGTAAATTTTATGCATCTTTTTTTTTTGTGTGTCGGTGTGTCTTTGGTATCATGAGGGCACAAAAAATACCCATTTTGTAGCTTGAAACACCCGCAAAAGGCAGGTACCATTTATCTTGTAATAGGCAAGTGCGCTCTGTCTTTGGCGCGTTAGTATTTTAACAGCGAGGCATTTTTACGCTTTTTTTTATTATATGTGCAATATGGGCTATAACATTTTAAATGGTTATAAATTAAATTAAAAAAATGATCAAAACTGTTTTTAAATGAGTTATTAATGAGAAAAATTCTAAGAAATATTGACAAAAGGACAGAAAATAATAACTTTCATGCTTGATTAAATCTGAATATTATATATTGTAGTTTTGTCATTTCTTGTTCTGATATTATTATTATTATTATTATTATTATTATTATTATTATTATTAATTACACACAATTAGTCTCTGATTCATTTAATGCTTGTTGTTATGCACACTAAGAAAAATAAGTACAGATTTGTACTTAAAAGAGTATAAAGCTTGTCGCTGGGGCTGTACCTTATATTGAGGCACAAAAACATACCTTTTCAGTGAAAGTCCTTTTTGTACCCCTGTTTTTTGTGCCAGTAAAGATTATAAACAATATCATCATTATCATCAACTGAATATGTGTCAAGAACTTGATGATCTAAAATTGTCTGGCCTTCCAGTGAAAAATTGGTTATTAGTACAGTGATACAGAATACTGAATGTACCCTTTGGCTGGTTAAATGGTACAAATCTGTACTTATTGATGTTAGAAAAGACTTTGTACTTCAGAGGGAACACATATGACCCTGTAAAGACCAATATTGTACCATTGAGGGTACAATTATGAAGAGTGTAGCTATAAGTATATCGTATCTCTGTTTTTTATCTCTGTGTGTATTCTACAGTAGGTATTATGTGCTGATTAACTATTCATCTAATAAAGTCTATTCTAGGGGAAAAAGGGAAGGAAAGCACCTAAGATTTGAGAGTTTTTAGAGGTTCCAGATGTTCCAGATGTGGGAAAAAATTAATTGCACATATTCGTATTGTTTCCTATGTAATCTCTGAATAATTACTGAAGCCAGGGTATTAAAAAAACATTTTTAAAAGCAATTTTAAATGCTGACACATTTTTTTTATTATTCACTCTGCTGCCATTTCTACAGAAATATAACTGCATTTATTGACATTCACCAGCTGAATTAGTAATACTGTACATCAATTATTAATCACCCTGTACTGTAAAACCTCTCGCTATCGCAAATCATAGATTAGCGAGGGTCTCCTCTGGGCTCCTGGCAGCTTCTCTCTTTATAATGATCTACTGCTTCTGTTTTGGTACATGATCTGCGAGTTTGGAAACACGACTGTAGTTGCGCTCGCTTTCTTTGGGCCGTGTCAGAAATGATTTATTCACGACAACTGGCTGGTGAAGCAGGGCCCGGGCGAGAGGGACGGCCGTGTGTCCCATTACACTGCAATTTTGACTCTGTACAGTCTGTAATTGCCGCGGCTAACAGCGGCTGCGTGCTTGCCGGGGACTGACAGTGACGGTGAGAAAGGAATTGATTTAGGGCTTCGCCGTCCTCAGCCAACCTTTGAGGCGGGACATCAAATTCTAAATGTCTTCCCAGGAACCCCAGGGCACAACATGTCGACTTTGACCCTCATACCCCCCCTCACCCTCACTCCCCCTTAACACCCAAGCACAGAACACTACTCCAAAGAAAGCTCTGGAGACTAACTCCTAACAAAAACACAATCTTACCGACAGACTACAAAGCAAAACTTTGCTCTTAGCCCTCCGTCAGATTAGTCTATGTGTAAAAACGACACACAGCCCAGAATAACACAGCGCAGTGATATGTAACAGATAGACTGACTGAAAGGTTTTTTAAAGGAAAAAATCTGGATCTGGACTGGACTGAAAGGTAAATGACCAAAGACAAATTGCTACAGTAGCTGTTAGCTTCTGTAGCTTCAATAGAAAAACAGCCTTAAAAGTAAAAGTGAAAACAAGCTCACATTCATAAAGTTTATTCATAGAGTTCAGAAAGCAATATTTGGTGGAATAAACCTGGTTTTTAATCACAGTTTTCATGCATCTTGGCATGTTCTCCTCCACCAGTCTTACACACTGCTTTTGGATAACTTTATGTCACTCCTGGTGCAAAAATGCAAGCAGTTCAAATCATAGAAACTCATCATTTCTAAGTGGTCTCTTATTTTTTTACAGAGCTGTACATTTCTTAGTGCACCACACATAATTTTGACACGTGTGACATAAGATTTAAACAGAGACAGCCAGTCTGTTTTATGGTAAATGAAAACAAATGCTAAGCTAATGGCTAATATATCTTAGCTGTACAGCTCAGATTTTTCAGCTGGGAAATAGCCAGTTTATAAAAGTGTAATAAACCGAGCAATCTGGTCTATGGAAATTAACATTAACCTTTGGTGTTTCAGTAAATCATAATAGTGGTTAGGTTATTTAAATGACCGTCATTACAATAATTGCCAATGTTGTTTGTATTGGGACGGTTCCTTTTGGAGAATTAAAATTTAGTGCTGTAAGCCAGGCTAAGCTATGTTACAGTTAATACCAGTGAGGCAAGTATAGTGCAGCGTACTGTAAGCAGTGGGAGAAAGATGCTGTACGTATAAATGGATCTAAATAAATAGCAAACATCGTTTGTTTAGCATCTCTTATGTGATTTTTTCATCTGCTGAGGGGTCCTCTATATAGGAATTATTTTTTTATTTTTTTAAACATTGCATTCGTATTACTTATTTTATTTATACACGTGCTTTATTTGATCGCTTCAAACTAACATAATAAAATAATCGGTTTAGGAGCACAAAGATGGCTATAAAGTGTAATGCAGCTGGAAAAGTATCAAATGTGCTGGAACCATTATCATCAGGTGGAATTTAGTCACGGGCCACAAACTATCGCACATCAAAGCATGTGGCAAAAGGTCAAGCCTCAGAAGGGCAACCCAAGGCCCGAGCGTTTCATCACGGTTACAGCTCGGCGCTGTGGAGTCTAGTGAGCAGGCGTGAGATGTGGTAGGAAACCGAGGGTTGTCACGTCCGGCTGTAAGCGTAGAGGGCACACACTCTTCCCCCGCTCTCATTTGCACCTGACCGCTATGTCCCGAAACACGTAGGCCCCTCATTCCTCGCGATAAAGAAATAAATAAAAGTGCTGGTGCTCAGAATTAGCAGGCAGGGTTAATACCCCGCTAAGCTCGGTGGCACGCCTGATTGTCCGGGCGGTGCATTTGACGGAGAAGGGGTTGCATGGCGCTGTCCTCAACCTCCTCTCCAGGGAGGTTCTGAGTGGCCAGGCTCGTTGATAAGGGGGGGCAAGCAGGCGAGAGGTTGGCCAGCGGCTGGCAGCCGCTTCAACAGCTGCGGCTGAGGCTAGCATTCCGCCTGGGCCACAGCGAGTAAATAAGCACATGCCCCGACTAATTTTGGGGCGGTGGAGGAGAGAAGCGGCTGCGGCCGTGCCATGTGCTCAAACAGTCGAGTGGCAGCGACAATGGAATGGAGTTCGGACTCTTCAAGGGCTGGCTCTGCCCGTGCTGGCCAATTACAACCAGAACACCATGACCCAATACACTCCCCTATATATATATATATATATATAAATACAGTGGCATGAAGAAGTAAGTAACACTTTATTTTAAGGAACACAAATTAGGCGCTTGTTAATGTCTTATTATTATTATTATTATTATTATTATTATTATTATTTAAGCCTTAATTAGACATTTGTAAAATATTTAATCACTGCTTATTATTAGGCTTTATTCTGTGCAAGGGTTATTGGTACCACTTTAAAATAAGACTACCTTTATAAAGGGTTTATAAATGGTTTACAATGAGTTTATAAATGGTTACTAATTAGGTTGTAAATTCCTTATAAATCATTAATAATCAGTTATAACACATATATGTAGAAAGGGCAACAATGACCTGTTGTTTGACAAATAGTGAACCCACAGCCATCTATATTGTTGCCCTTTCTAAGTATGTGTTATAACTGATTATTAATGATTTTTAAGGCATTTGCACCCTGATTAGTAACCATTAATAAACTAATTGTAAACCATTTTTAAACCCATTATAAAGGTAGTCTTATTTTAAAGTGGTACCGGGTTATTGGTTTCTTAATTCGGGGTCTGTTATGTGGACATTAATTATGATTAATAATGGCCATATTAGTTCTAATAGTGCACAATAAACAGCTATGTTAAGCAGATTATTAAGCATTAACTATTAGCTAATTATACATATTAGTTATTAGTGCATAATTGGCTGCAGTTTGGTCTATGTGACTTTGGCAAGGTTATGGCTGTGCTGGAGTTTATTGAGTTAATAAGGGCTAAATAAGTCACTAATAGACCAAGATGTGACTAAAGTACCATACTCTAAAGGGAGGTTCTGTTCATCACTAATTAGACACCAAAAAGAACTGAATAAATAGTTAATTAATCACAGACCCCTAATTAAGCACCAATAACACTTACAAAGAAAAAGGCTAATAAGTATGAATAAATCATTTACAAATGTCTAATTAAGGCTTTATTAAGCAAATCATAAGGCACTAATAAGCGCCTAATTTGTGTTCCTTAAAATAAAGTGTTACCAAAAAGTATTTTGACCACCTACAGATTTCTTTGGATTTTGCTTTTTTGTCATACTGATATTTTTCTGATTATCAAACAAACTTTAATATCAGACAAAGACAACCTAAATAAATATGATACATACTTTTTAAATGACAATTTTATTCATTAAAGGGAAAAAAAAACTATCCAAATCAATCTAGCCCTCTGTGAAAAAATGTTTACCCACCCTTATTACCACCCTTGGCGGCAACAACTGCAATAAAGCTTTAATGATAACTGACAATGAGTCTTTCACATCTCTGTGGAGGGATTTAGTTTCACTCTTCTTGACAGAATTGTTTCAATTCAGACACACTGGAAGGTGTTTGAGCATGAACAGCCTGTTTAAAACATCCACAGCATTTCAATCAGACGTAGACTTGGCCTCTCCAAAACCTAGTCCTGGGGATGATCAAAATGTTTCTTGGTAAATGTGAGATGGGCCGTTGTGTTCTTTTTTTCATCAGTGTTTTTGCCTTGCAACTCTTCCATTGATACCATTTTCAACCAGTCTCTTTCTTATTACTGACCTTAAATGAGACACTGAGACCTGCAGGTCTTTAAATGTTGTTCTGGGTTCTTTTGTGACCTCCTGGATGAGTTGTCCATGCTCTTTTGTAATAATTTCTCCAGTGTTTCACGTTTTCTCCATTTGTGAATAATAGCTCTCACTGTGGTCTAATGGAAGTTCCAAAGCCTAAAAATGACTTGGTAAACTTTTCCAGACTGATAGATGATCAATAACTTTATTTGCTCATCTGTTTTTTTTTTAATTGCTTTAGATCGGGGCATAATGTGTTGCACGTTCTATTTAAGTGATTTCTTGATTCTACAGGTCTGGCAGTAATCAGGCCTGGTTGTGGTTAGTAGTGAAATTGAAACTCAGCTTTCCAAAAAGTGTAATAAACCACAGTTACTTTGTGGGGGCAAACACCTTTTCACAGAGGGGTAGATTAGTTTGGTTAGTTTTTTTTTCCCTTAATAAATGAAATGAAGGGGGCAAATACTTTTCCACGCCGCTGTGCATATATATGGCCTCCCCAAGAGGGTAGATTTATGTGCATTTGCACAGTGCGTGGGAGCGTGAGGGAGTGTGAACAAGAATCTGAGAGGCCCACCTCGTAAATTAGGCCAGTAGATACAGGTTAATGTGACCGCCGTTTGTCAACAGTTAAATCACAAATAGATCTTCAGATATTCCGATATCAACTTTCCAAGTTGCTTCAAGAGCAAAGCTGCCAATTTTAGACTAGCAGTGCTCCTCACTTTTAGTATCTGATTGCAGCAGCACTCTACATTTTATTGTGGTTAAAAAAGCAGAATATTATGACAAAAGAATAATTTTTTTGAGGCCTACAAAATTGTCCAATGTGCAAAAAGACATAATAGGCTGATATCAATAACCTACTTCATAAGGATCAGTCTGTAAAGTTACTAAGGTCCAAGATCTTCTGATGATTCTGGTCTTCTGGCTGTTTCTAGGTTTAAATGTCCATCTTAACCTCCTTTACCTGATCAATGTTTTAGTCTGGACTGGCTGTAGAAACTTTTGACTGGGAATCCTGCCATCTTCTTTTTAATCAACTGAATATAATATTGTCATGTGACCCCTAGATGGTACGAACAGTGTTTCTTATGAGGCCATAGAATAAACATTTATAAAATAAGTATGATGGTGCAGAGAATGCAATGTCCCCATATGAGGACGCAGGGTCTCCAGAGAATTTGAATGCATTCATTCTCTTTGTTTGTTTTTTTTTTGTTTGTAAGAATTGTGTGACATCATTATTATAACACGACTGGTTTTATAAACAAAATAAATCAAGCACATAATGTAGGATTAACTATGGTATATTTGAACAGCACAACCACAGCTCATTAACAACACCAAGGGTATGTTTAGGTTGTGTTGGTCACTAGACCTACTGGCCTAAAGAATCCTGAGCTCAGAATTGTAAGCCAGCGTTTTCCACCACCCTTCCTCATAAGAGGGCAATTTGAATTTGGCCCACCTGCAAATTGGTTTAGGTCCATCCAAAACACCAATTCTGGTGATGCTGCTGCACCTGATTCAGCCCAATCAGTTTAGGATGAAGCTCATTCTGTCTTGAATCAGGGAACCTGGAGCAAAGCTGCGTAGCACAACTGTGTTCGAATTTGGTTGAGTAGAATTATGTGAGAATAGGCATATTTGCGCCATTTGAATGACGTTCTTTCCACATGCATTTGTGGACAAGCTGAGAAATCATTGGCATCTGAAGTGAAAGAATATGTGGACTATAATGGTAGAGCAATATTACCAGATTTGACACAAATTTGACTAGGCTTATGAAGCGTTGCACAGTATTTATTGGACCACTGCATTTAAAATGATGTATGTCTGTAGAGTAAACCAAGTATTAGGCAGTATTATACTGTATTAAGTATATAAGAAGAATTACTTGATATGTAAACACACTGTAAAAAATTTAACATAAAATCATTTTAAAATAACAGTGAATAAAAAAAATAAAATAATAATAATAATAATAATAATAATAATAATAATAATAATAATAATAATAAATCATGGTTTAATTAAGAAAGTAAGATCAAAAGTTGATAGGATTAATGCAACAAAAAATTTAAATTAAGCTAAAACTAACTTTTATTCATAAATGAATAAAAAAAAATAGTAGAAATAATAATGAAAACAAACTAATCAAAATAAGTTAAAAAGCAATCATACAAAAATATAAAAAATAATAAATAATAAAGAAGTAAAAAGGAAATAAAGAACTAAGAGAAGAACTAAAACAAGAAATAAAAGCTAAGAATAAATAACATTAACCCTCTCATGCATGAATTATAATAAACTCAGTCAGGATTTTTTTTCTAAGTGTTTTTATACATCCTTAGGGATGTAAAGCAAGGTTTGAAAAAAATATATATTCTATCTTTATTCGATAAAGAAATATTTATCTGTCCACTCAAGTGTACTTCATGCATTTTTTGTTGTAAAAAAAACACAAATGTAATTCAGTTATACAGTTGTAATATGGTATTCTGTTGGAATAGTGGAACTGAGGAGGATATTGTGACACAAGAAAATGTCTCTGAACCGTAGAACCTTATAGAATCTTGATTGTGACTGGTATTATCATACTGTATTCTTGTCAAGTCTCTGAACTGTTAAGTGAGCATATTCTCTTATAGTATTTTATAGCATGTATCATATTTCCTGTCAAATCATGCTTGTTGCTAATTTCTGAGACTATTTTCTATGATGGTTGCCAAAGCATACAGGGCACAAAGCTACAAGACACTGCATGCAGATGTACTTGGTTCTTCGTGTGCTGGCATTTTATACTTTCTTGAGCTGGGGCCAGTGGTTTCCAGGGGCATACTGGATATTGGGGTGCCCTTAGTTTCAACAGCCTCATCTCCTTCATCTCCGTTCCTCAGCCTCAACTCCCTCAGTAACATTTCCAGACTCACCTTCACTATCACTGCTTGACTCTACTTCTCTGCTTGCAACTGTCTGTACTGGCAGACATTCCTCAATTAAAGAAGTTGATTTACAGCCAAAACATTAAACAATATGAATTATTTTAAAAACAACACTGGAAGTAATTGACATTGCATTAAAGTTGAAAAATAGCTAATGATTCATGATGTACAATTAAGTGGACAGATGATTAATCTACAATTCCCTCAAATATAAAATCAAAATTTCGAAAATCTTTACATAATATGTCACCTTAGATGTTACTTGATGTAATTATATATTTTTTTACCTGCAGTGATATAATTTTATAAAAGGTAGAAACAAAAATAGCCAAGGTGTTTGGTGGTTTTCCCTGTCTGCCGGCCATCTTGATTTCATTGACTTCTTTTTCCCATTACAATGACCAACCAATGGGATTTTTTTGTATAGGATGATGCAATAGCTTCCACTACAGTGGACTATATGCAGCAGTGCCCAAAATTGCAAGCATATTTAAAGAAAAAACAATTTTAAACAGCTGTACACTGTAGTGACCTCTATGCATGAAAGGGTTAAGTAAAACAGTGTGCTTTTTATTATTGAGACCTAACACTTTAAAGGAAATATGAAATGGTTGCAGAGCTTCTGATTGGTTCTCACTTCCAAGCAGTTCCAAGCTTGGATTCAAGGTGGTTGCTATGGGGTTTCTAGGAATTGATTAGGTGGTTGCTATTGTGTTGCTAAGTGGCATGGCATGGCATGTGTGTATCTGTAACATTGTAAAGGATGTAGAATCTTTCCTGAGACCAAACCTGGTCTAAACTGAATTTATTTTAAAATAAAATATTGAGGTGTAGTGATATTAATCTGCCTTTGCACAGCTTCTGATGTTTGGCTCTGTCATGGTGCATCAGGGTCAGGGGTATTTATAATAACTAGTAATATTATATCATGTTTTCTCCCCCCCTCCCCTCCTCTATTGAGAACACCAGTCATTTCACTCACTACTGGCTGCACATTCGAACTCCAGAAAAAAAATTGGCCTGGCTCCTGGTACAAAACCTTCCTCCTCCTTCATCTGTCCTGCCAGGATTCCCCGAACCCCTCCGCCCTCATCCAGAGGGGGTGCTGGAGGTGTTAAAGGAGGTAAGTTTGTTTTGACTCGCTTCTATCTCCTGTTTCAATCGCTGTGCCGATTTCTGATACATGTTGACCTTATAAGCTGGAAAACTGACCCTAACATGTGCATTAATATGCATATAATTAAATGAATTAACAATATATTGAAAAGAAGATGTACAGGACCAAAAGAACATGTGTTTAAAACATGCTTGACTAATACATTATTGGTGTTATGCACAGAAATGTGTTTCTCAAAATAAGCAACTTTATATAAGAGGCCAAAAGCTGAATACTTAAATTAAGTTATTTGAAATAAGAATAAAATATATTTCTTGTTTTAGTTCTTCTCTTAGTTCTTTATTTCCTTTTTATTTCTTCATTATTTTTTTTTTATTTTTAATACTTTTGTATAATTGTTTTTTTAACTTATTTTGATTAGTTCATTTTATTATTATTATTATTATTATTATTATTATTATTATTATTATTATTATTATTATTATTATTATTATCAATTCATTTATTTGTATTCTTATTGTACTATGCAAAAGTTAGTTTTAGCTTAATTTGAACTTTTTTTATCTTATCTTTTGATCTTTATTTCTTAATTAAACCATGATTTATTATTATTATTATTATTATTATTATTATTATTATTATTAATCATTTTTTATCTATTTTTATATATTTTATTCACTGTTATTTTAAAATGATTAAATGTTGTTATTATTTTCTTTATTCACCTTTGTATAACATGTATCTTGTTTTGCTTTAAAGAAAAAAACTTTTACAAATCTACAATTTAAGAAATATTTACCGATCAGTTTTATTTATTGAACAACTAAAATATTCCAGCAGAAAACACAATACACAGTACAGTGATTCCAGCAGTGCTATTCTCATCATGAATTTACTTCAGCAGTGCAAATCCAGTCGCAAATTTACCTCAGCAGTGCCGTTTAGGTCCTTAATCATAACCAGTGCAGAGCTACTCAAACAGCAATCTCTCTTTTGGTAAACAAACAAATGGCTATGGCTAAGTTACTAACCTAGCCCTGTACAGCTTGCAACTTTTAGCTGGAAAACAGACACATTTTAAAGAGATAGCAACTGATGCTAAAAAAATAAATAAATAAAGCAAATATTTTCCTTTTTTAATTGCTTTTAATTATGTTGTTATGTGCAACTGCTCAATTTGAACATCTTTTAAATCACTGTTAAAAACATTCCTTTTTTTCCACCTAACTCCTAGTAGCTACTTCCTTCTATGCTGTTTTCTTCCCTATGTAAAGCGATTTTGGGTTTGGGAAAGGTGCTATATAAGTTTAACTTATTACTATAATATTATTATTATTAAAAACAGTAATTTAGGAGCATTCCATTGATCTGTTCACCATGAAATGTTCATCATTACAATGCAAAGAACAACTGACAGATTCACATTATGTCAGAAAGAGAAAAATGAAGATACATGTTTTTGCATTAGAGTGGTGATACTGTATACTATATGCAATGCGTTTTTGGTAACACGCTATAATAAATGCCCTGAATGTCAGTTGCAATATATCTGGCTGCTGTCTCGCTAAGCTTGCTATGGATTTTGTTCTTCAGAGATGTTATCTATCTGAGCAGGGCTGAGGGAACCCCTGCAGGGTCAAAACAAACCACACTGTCACTGTATATCACAAGATTCACTGGGGCGTGTATTATTTGATTAGCCACATGTACTGCAATAGTATGTTTTTTACTTACTCAGTTGATCTGTAAGTCACTGTTTGGTCCACTAACAGGCACTAGCCAATCATATTTACACTGACAAAATGCCAAAATTAATTGGACAGATGTATGTAAATTGATCATAAAGGGTAACCTCAGAGAATGGCTTGGGATTACCCATATTTTTTATAAATTTTAAGGTGTTATCTTCTGATTGAGGCTAAACATTGGCCAGCATGCTCATGGCAAGGCAATGTGAATAATCAGAGTTCAAACAAGGCCCCATAGTGCTTTCCACATACTATAGATGGGACATGGCATGGCCAAGTCTAGACTAAAAACCTACTTTTTATGTTATCTTTTGGTAATCAATATTTCCTCTTAGATAAAAGCTGCAGATTTAGGTGTTCATGGACATAGGGAATTGTGGTAAACGGAGATGCTGGTACTGTTGTCCTGAACACTGCACACAAAATTCCATCAAGTTTGTGGATGGTGGGATGGGCGTGGCGAGAGTAAGCTATTGAGCAGACATGTGTTACTAGGCTCCATTAAAATACTGTATTTAGGCACTTTTGGATAGAACAAACACTCATTTTATTTACTTTAAACTGCGGTCCAGTGTTTCCAACACAACCTAAAAAAAAACCTAAATAAAAAACCTAAATACATCTGTTTCAAGGCCTAATGCCTCTGTCTCATCCTCGGACCAACGTGACGACCCAGCCCCTGCCAACACGATGACAGCACTAGAAACTAGAGTCAACCCTCTTATGTCACTCCACAAAGATATTGTGGTATAATCATATCAGAAATTAAAAGTGTTCTGGAGAAAGAGACATGATAAGAACTGAACTGCAGTCCTATCAGGCCATCGTCAACATAAATCTAACCATGCTTAAGAACACAACCAGAGAGATGGAGAAGTCTGTCAGCATGCATAGATGATATTGTTACTCTACAGTGGTAGGTGTCTCACCTTAAGACTTTTGTTTGTTTGGTTTATGGATGGTGGAGTTGGTGGATACCAGGGTTTTAGGGTGCCTCCCTGTCTATGTTACCTTCTGGCTCTCTCCCTTTAGGAAGGCTGTTATATTCAGATCTGCTGGAGTCATAATCCCACTCTGAAAATGGTACATATTTTCTGTTCTCCATACATCCAGTGAAAACTAGTTCCATCTTTCTGCCTTTCTCTGAGTTACTGACTGCCCACCTGTCTGACCCGATACCAATGAATGTTCGACCATCAGGGTCTCATGTCACTTGTGTGACTAGACTGATGGAAGTCTCTGGAAATCAGGCTTCATCGTCACCCACCACAGATCAGCTGTCCACTGTCCAGTTTTTGCCATCTGCCTTGGTTTCACTAGCTTCACTCAAACTAGCATGAACTCTAACTAGGAATTTTCTAACTGCTTCTACTGATGGTGTGGATGTATAATGAGGAGGATGGGTCCCTCCTTATTTACAGTATTAGCCTTGACAGGAGACAGGAGGTCCCACATGCATATCCTGCTGTTCAGTCCAGTGCTCTTTTGCTTCCATGGGCCAAAGCAAAAGTCATGGGATGTGACACTATAGTTGTTCAGTACAAGTAAAAGGTTTCCCCAACACTTGTGTAAGTGTAGTGCCAGCCGTGCTCCTAAAGGATTAATGCCAAATGCCAGAATTCCTTGCCAGATCGTGAGAGTGTGCAACCGTCCTCCTGCCCCGCACTCATCTCAACCAAAACTGAGCATCGGATCAGTTGGATTAGAGGTTTGTAGGCCAGCTCACCCTTCACCTGTACTTAAGCGGCAAAGCCAAGCTGAGCCCTCACCTTGCCCACTTGTGGGCCCAGGCATTCACATTCATTTGTTTGGATCACTTCCGCCTCAGGGACGCTAATCCGCTAACTGCTTCATTCATACGGATGACATCATCAAATCCTTTCTCCGATGTTGGCTGCCTTAATCCTGCTCATTCTCTCCCTGACTGAGTCTATTATGAAACACAAATCCTGCGGGTTTCAAGGAAGGGCCAAAACGGTGTTAAAGAAGCACCGGGGCTCTGTTAGCTCCTTCGGCATCTGTCCAAGAAAACGAGCACGGCTGCACTCTAACACCGTCATTGAGAAGCGTGTCTGAACGTTCACACGGGGCTCTACAACACTGCGGGGCTGAGGCTTTCATCTCTATTAGCTTGCGTGCTAACACACTTCCTGTGTCTGTGGACGGAGGATTTGTATTGATTGCCGCTGCTGATGAAAGAGCATGTGCCAGGTTACAGGACAGGTCGCCTGTGTCAGTATGCTTGGCTGCTCATGTGAATGACGCTGGGTGTGATGTGACCAGGTGTGACAGAATACCCCCCTGCCCCCTGGATTGACTACAGACTGTGTTGTACAATCACCCAAAGCAACACAGATAACAAACAACAAACAGTACACATATCATTAACTTGCTGTAAAATCCAGTGTAAGACCAGTATTTGCTGGTAGCTTCTTTTATATGATCCAAGCTGGCCTTAGATGTTCACGGGGTGGAACAGGTTGCTTATCAGATAAAAACGTGCACTATTCTGGTAAACTAGCTGGTGAAGCAGGTCTTGACCAGCATAGTGTATGCTGAATTGGATTTTGGTCATGATGGTTACCGAGCTTGGTGATGGTAAAGCTTGTTGACCAACTGGCTTGGTGTCATGATGGTTATGCTGGATGTCCAGGTTGGTCATCCTGGTTGTCCAAGTTGATCATGCTTATCAACTAGCCTTATGTCATGCTGGTTATTCAGCTTGGTGATACTGGTGAAGCTGGTAGACCAACTTGGTAATGTAATGAATGGTAGTGAATTTGATTTTGGTCATGATGGTTAACCATCTTGGTGATGGTGTTGATACTAGTCATGCTGGTCAACCATCTTATTCATGCTGGTCAATTAGCTTGATGTCATGCTGATTATCCATTTTCACGAAGATGGTAAAGCTTGTTGACCAACTTGGTGATGTTGATGGACTAGCTTGGTGTCATGTTGGTCATGCTGGTTGACCAGGTTGATCATGCCGGTCAACTATCTTTATGCCATGCTGGTTATCCAGCTCGGTGATACTGGTGAAGCTAGTAGAGCAACTTGGTAATGTAAAGAATGGTAGTGAATTTGATTTTGGTCACAGTGGTTACCCAGCATGGTGATGGTGTTGATAAATGCTGGTGAAGTTGGTTGCTGATGGACTAACTTGGTCTCTTGCTGGTCGTCTAGGTTGGTCATGCTGGTCAACTAGCTTGATGTCATGCTGATTATCTAGCTTGGCCATACTGGTGAAGCTGGTTCGACCAACTAGGTCATTTTGATGGACATTTTGGTGTCATATTGGTAATGCTGGTCGTCCAGGTTGGTCATATTTGTCAACTAGCTTAATGTCAAGCTGGTTGTCCAACTTGGTGATACTGGTGAAGCAGGTTGACTAACTTGGTAGTAAAAATGTAATAGCTTAATGGTATACTGGTCATCCAGGTTGGTCATGCTTTTCAACTAGTTTGACGCCATGCTGGTTATCCAGCTTGGTGATGCTGGTGAAGTTGGTTGCTGATGGACTAACTTGGTCTCATGCTGGTCATCCAGGTTGGTGATGCTGGTCTACTAGTTTGACGCCATGCTGGTTATCCAGCTTGGTGATGCTGGTGAAGTTGGTTACTGATGGACTAACTTGGTCTCATGCTCGTCATCCAGGTTGGTGATGCTGGTCAAATAGCTTGATGCCATGCTGGTTATCCAGCTTAGTCATGTTGGTCAAGTTGGTCATCCAGGTTACTATACCAGCCAACTAGCTTGATGTCATGCTGGTTGTCCAGTTGGTGATGCTGGTAAAGCTGTTTGAACAGCTTGCTAATGCTAATAAACTAGCTTGGTGACATGGTGGTCATGCTGGTCCACCAGGTTGGTCATGCTGCTTATGCTGGGTGGCACAATTATTGTCATTCTAATCATGCTGTTCAACCAGCAATCGGGTATTTTTAATTTGACCTGTGGTCACACAATTACCCACAACAGCAACAACAAGCACATCCCTTTCTTCATAAACACTGTCTCTTCAATGATATACACACACTCTCTTCCAGGTAATCACACACACACACACACACACACAGGAGCAAGAGAGGGAATTAGCACTGTTAAGCACAAGTCTGTGGCAGCAGTGTATGTCTCTAGTTTATAACACTGGGGACATGAGCAGAGAAAAGAGAGAGAGAGGGAGGAAGAGAGAGAAAGAAAGAGAGGAAGAGAGCAAGAGACAGTGATGTGTGTGAGAAGAGAGAGGGAATGATGAAAAGGAGAGAGATGGAGAGAGGTGGAGGAAGAAAAGGAAAGAGAGAAACAGAGGAACAGAACAGGAAGAGGTAAGAAGGAGAAGGACAAAATGGAATAAAAAGAGACAGAAGGAATAGAAGAGAGAGTGGGGTGCATATGAAAGAGAGACAGATGAGAAGTGAGAAAGGAAGGAGGGCAGAGAGAGAGAGCAAAAGAGAAAAAGAGAAAGTGGTTGAACAGTGCTTGAAAGCGAAGAAAACAGAGTGAGGGGAATAAGACAGGGATGAAAAAAATTAGAAAGAGGAAAGGAGAGGGATAAAGAGATTGAGGGAAATAGAGCAAATGAGAGATGAAAAGAGAAAGGGATGAAGGGAGGGAGAGACATGAGAGGCAGCAAAATAAGAGAATTAAGCGATAAGAAAGAGAAAGTAGATGGAAAAGTGAGAGAAAGAGAAATAGGGAGAAAGGGTGGGAGAAAATAGAAGAGAGCAAGAATGGATATGAATGAGAGAGATGGAGAGGACGAGTGGAACATTGAAAGAGAGAGGGAGGAAAAGAGACAGAGAGAGGGGCAGAGGGAAGGAGAAAAAAGAGAGGATGAGAAGAAGAAAGAGATGGAAAGAATGAGAAAAAGCAATTGAGAGATAGGGAAAGGGTGAGAGGGGTAAGAGAGTGAGGGAGATAAAGAGAAATAGAAGAAGAGCAAGAATGAATAGGAGTAAGAGATGGAGGGAAAGAGTGGAAGAGTGAAAGAGAGGCAGAGAGAGGGAGGGAGAAAGAAAGAAAAAGCAAAAAGGAGGGAGAGAGGTGATAAAGAGAGAGATATTAAGGGAGACAGAAAGCAAGAGAAAAGAGACATGGAGTGAGAAGAAGCAAGAGATTGAAAGAAGAGAGAAAGAGAAGAAGAGAGGATGAAATGAAAAGGAATTAGAGAGGGATTGAAAGAGATTGGGAAATTAAAAGAGGGAGGAAAAAAGAGGCAGCGAGAGAGGAAAGAGGGAGGGAGAAAGAAAACAAAGAGAGTGAGGAATATAAGTAAGAGAGAAATGGATGAGTAAAACAAACCAAGGGGTGGGAAGAAAAGAGAGTGGGTGAAAAGAGAGAAAGAGAGGATGAGAGACAAAGAGCATGAAAGAAAGAGACATGGAATGAGAAAGAGCAAGCAAGAAAGAGAGAGAAGGAGAGAGAGATTAAGAAAAAGGGAGAGATAGAGAAGAAGAGAGAAAGAGAAGAAGAGGGAGCAAAATGGATGGGAAAGATAGAGATAGAGGGAAAGAAAGTGGGAGATTGAAAGGGGGAGGGAACAAGAGATGGGGAAACATTAGAGTGAGAGAATGAGAGAGATGGAGGGAAAGTGAGAGAGAGAATGAAATAGAGAGAGATAGAGAGAGTGGATAGTAATGAGAGAGCAGGGAATTAAGGTTTTTAGAGACAGAAAGAGAGAGAGAGAGAGAGAGAGAGAGAGAGAGAATGGATAGCAATGTGAGAGATGGAGGGAAAGATAGAGTGAGGAAAAGAATGACAGCAAGCAAGAGATCGAAGAATGTAGGCTAACGAGAGAGAGAAAGAGAGAGAATGGATAGTAATGATATAGATGGCAGGAAAGAGAGAGGGAGCAAAAGAAAGACAGAGAGAGCAAGAGATAAATGGATAGCAATGCGACAGATGGAGTGAAAGTGAGAGGGAGGAAAAGAGAGACAGAGAGAGCAAGAGATGGGGGAATGAAGGTTTTGAGAGACAGAGAGAGAAAATAGATGGTAATGCAAAAGATGGAGGGAAAGAGAGAAGGAGGACAAGAGAAAGAGGGCAAGAGATGGGAGAATGGAGGGTAACGAGTGAGGGAGAAAGAGAGAGAGAATGAAAAGTAATGAGATAGATGGAAGGAAAGAGAGAGGGAGAAAAAATAAAGACAGAGCAAGAGATAAGGGAATGGAGGGTGAGAGAGAGAGAGGCAGAGAAAGAGAGAGAGAGAGAGAGAGAGAGAGAGAGGAAAGCTGTAAGCTATGTTCTCTTGCGTGACAGTGCTGATGGGATTGCACACTGGCGGGAGTTTAAGAGCTTGAAGAGACCGGGGGCAAACCAGGACAACCTGACTGACCACATACACACACCCACACACACACACAGACACATACACACACACACACACACACACACTGGCCACATTTAAACCTGTACAACCTACACACACAGTTAAACCTCTGAGCTCCTCATCAGCCGTCGGCTTCACGGCTCTGATGTCAAGATGAGCTTTGTGAGAACTGGACACAGGCTGAACGGCTCTACCCCGCCACTCCAGACTCAGAATGACATGAGATGATGATATGAAGTCAGGGTCATGCAGTCGCTTGTAATTAAGCACCTTAACCGAGTGACACGGCGTCCATAGCTAATACAGCATTAGCATAAATGTTAGCACAACTACATGTACATGTATTGCTGGTTTATTGGGACCTGTTAGACCCTGTGTACACCCGTCACAGCCACATACGTTTACACTTGGTAGACAAATGCGTTTTCAGGGAACTGGAATGAAATTGGATTACTGTGTAGAGAGGAATATGCAAATTAGCTGGTTGTGCCGCAATTGTTACTTGTGTTTTGGTGAATTGGGAGCAATTCTGGTTATTAAAGGAGAACTCTGGTGTAACTTCTGCAACTTTTGATGCAGTAAAACATGATAAAAAGTACTTACCTTTGATGAATAGCACACCTTCGTTCTCCCACAGCGTTCCGAGATCCAGAAATTTTAACAGTTTGTCCAAACACCTTTCAGACTGGGTGACAAAATCACTTTTTACACTGTTATCCAGCTTAAAGTAGCTCCACACCTCATTGGTAGAACCCGAAGCCATCACTGAACTGAAAATAACATAGACATAAAGGGGTTGGACAATGAAACTGAAATACCTGTCATTTTAGTGTGTGAGGTTTCATGGCTAAATTGGAGAGTGTGAAGGTTCAATTAGCAGGGTAAGAGCACAGTTTTGCTCATTTTGCCCATATTGCAAAATGGGTGACATACCAGAGTTCAAAAGAGGACAAATTGTTGGTGCACGTCTTGCTGGCGCATCTGTGACCAAGAAAGCGAGTCTTTGTGATGTATCAAGAGCCACGATATCCAGGGTAATGTCAGCATACCACCAAGAAGGACGAACCACATCCAACAGGATTAACTGTGGATGCAAGAGGATCTGTCTGAAAGGGATGTTCGGGTGCTTACCCAGATTGCATCCTAAAAACATAAAACCACGGCTGCCCAAATCACGGCAGAATTCAATGTGCACCTCAACTCTCCTGTTTCCACCAGAACTGTCCGTCGGGACAATAAATTATTGTAGTTAAAAAACCCCATACATAGACTTTGTGTATATATGTCTATGTTATTTTCAGATCAGTAATGGCGGCTGAAAATAGCATCATGGGATGTAAACAGTGTTTTTAAGAAGCTTCTTGTGCACTTTTTATGTCAGGGCTCTCCGAATTCTAGCAAGGAGGTGTGGAGCTACTTTGAGCTGGATAACAGTGGGAAAGCGGTTTATCAGGGTAAATTATGCCCCGTGTCACCCTGTCTGAAGGGTGTTTGTCCAAACTGTTAAAATTTCTGGATCTCGGAACGCTGTGGGAGAACGGAGGTGGGCTATTCATCAAAGCTAAGTACTTTTTATCATGTTTTACTACAACAATAGTCCATTTTACACTTAAAGTTCTCCTTTATGTGAGTTTGGTTCATAAAGCCTGTTTACTCCTGGTCACTGGATGCATCTTAAGAACCAGGATTATCCAAGATGAACCCCACCCAGTACAACTATTATTATTACCACATTATCACACTATTAATAACTGCTTCATCCACATATAACTCTGATACTCAAGATGCATGAAGTGACCAGGTGTTAGATTAGAGCAACACGCATCGGCTACCTCATTCAATATGTACCATACATGCCCCATTACTGACTCTACAGCCCCTTTGTTGCTATACTGCCTGTCAGCTGCCCTGTACCCCATCCATCAATGGTGGTCTTATGGGAGTTCCTTTCCATGGATGATACCGACTGTAGGTACGAGGTAGGCAAACCTAATAACCTGGCAACTTCTACTAAGTTATACATTATGGAGAGACCCTCAGGGCTTCCTATAGAACGGCAATAGAAACTGTCCGGTCAGGAATCTTCTGTGGTAATTTGTCAGACTCTGCCAAACTAGCTCTCCCATCTTCCCAGCTCAAGAGCTGGAAAGATGGCCTTACATGTTATACTCCCTAAGATCATGGAAAACTGACGATACAATCAACCAATCATGAGAATGAGTTGCATTTTTTTTGACAAACTGTGTCATTTCAATAAGACATGGCTGATCTTACTGTTGATAGAATCAGCGTTTTAAGAACACTTATACAGCAGTTAGTTCCGACCTCTAAATCTGATCGGTTGAGAAGTGTCCTAACTGTGCTGATATTTGTGATAACAGCACACCTTTCTCACACTAAATCTGTATCACTCCGCACACAAGACCTTTTTGAATCATCGCCTCCACCTGCGGCAGCAGCAGCATTAGCTTAGCACAGGCTAGCGCCCAGCCAAGGTATGCCCAAAGCCCACAGTGCTGGCTCGTCTTTTGTGGAAAAAAGACAAAGAAAAACCCATCAGTCACCTCGGCCGCAGTCTGATATCCGAACGGTAACCAATCAGGCTAGACTAAGCTAAGCTAATGCTAAACTAAAGCAAGCTACGCTAACCTAACCACAGTCCAGCTGGCTAGCTAACCAACACCACCCAGCAAACAGGCAGAAATGTTCGCAAACACACAGCTTTTAGGAGAGGAGAGTTTCAGCATTATTTCACAGTCCTAACTTTTAGTAATCGTCAATTTTAATTTAAAGCTAACGTTTCGTACAGTTATTTTGTGTTGTTCTGTTACAGTTCATTTGTTGTGGAACAAAACGCTTCAAATGTATGTTGCATCAGAGTGAGCATAGCACTAACATTACACAAACAATCTAAGAGCACAGTAGCAGAAATCTTATGTTTTGTAACAGTGTTTATTATGTTTCTAAACACCTTTAGTACAGTGTTTATTAAGTGTTTATTATTGTCAGTTGCCTGAAGGATTAGCTGTAATTTTTTATTACAGTGCACCACTCAAACATATCCTGTAGAAGCTGACATTGGTATTAACAGCATTTTTTCCCAGGCATTATAACAATAATATTTAATGTAAACAAAAATGGTTTCTGTTCAACTAGTTTAACTCTTGTTTTCTCAGCTTAATTACTGAGGAATCCCTTCACACATAAACATAATCCATATATGGTAAGAAAGGGCGGAACTTACTCTTTCTAAAAATAGCAATGACATCCCAGTGCATTAAAGCATCTACAAGAAACTTATTGAGAAAAACACCTAAACAAGTGAGATCTCTTTCCCCAACCAATATTATTTACCTTTAGTGCTTCAAACATATTTATATGATGTTTCAAACCAAATAATATCAGTAAATGACTAAAAAGTATCCACAGAAAAAGTGTGAAGCTACCTGCTTTACTCAAACTAAAGTTAAGTATGGTGTGCGCACTACTTTATATAGTTTTTATTGATTTTACTCGGACATTTTTACTTAAGTAGTTATTTTGCACTAAACATTTTTATTTATTTAAACTAAAAAGTTTACATTTTCGTATATAGTTTTCTTTGTGTGTCCTGATCAAAATACTGAAAGGCATAGGCTGATCTGAGTGTCAGGTTTTTAGTATCTACATGTCTCCTAGAGGTGTGATTATCAAGAGAAATAACTCTGCCTGATGCTCTCCATGTATTTTGTCAAAGTAATAATTAATAAGCCATGTAATGAACTCAAATCATCAATTCTCTTAGGCTTTTAACTTATATACACTCTAGTTTAACCATTTTTGAAAAGATATCTTAGGTGTGAATATATTTAAAGTCTATACATTCAAAAATACGTAAAAAAAAAAAAAAAAAAAAAAACAGGCGCTTGGTAAAATTTTGTCCAAAATATGATCAGTTAAAGGAAAATATAACAATTCTGCTTCCTTTTACATTTTAAACTATTATAATTTTGAGCAGCCGTATGGCTTCTGGAGTAAAAGAGCTCATAGCATGAGGCTGTCTGACATAATTACTGTTATAAGACCTGAAAGAGAAACTGACAAAAAACGAAGAAAAAACACATTAAAACAAAGGGTTAATGACACCAAACAACAGTAAAAATATGCATTAAAAAGTTATATATTTTTTTTCGTAGATAACTGATTAAATAGCGCTTAAAAATATGGTGCACCGTCATTAAAAGTGCATGAATTAGTGTAGTGCGTGAAGTACAGTTGTAAGCGTATGGTTTGGGATGCAGGAAACAAAGACAATCAGCACAGCATGGGGTGTAGCTGAATTGAGGAGAAGACCAGAGTGTTCTAAAAAGAAATGCTGCCACTGTTCAGCTTGTACAGAGAAACACTGAAGAAAAAAAAACAAAAAAAAACGTCTGCAGCTTCTCTTAAAGGAAAGTTCTCAAACAGCTCAGGGACAGAGGATCTTTTGCTGAACGGCTGTGATGGAAAGAAAACAAATAAAAATGAACAGGATGTCCTGATCTATAGATTACTGCCATGTCAGGGACATCGATATGGGATTTACGGCTTACGCCAAACAAAGAACCCGTCAAACGCAGCTCCATATACTAAAAACTAAAGCTCCATCCACATGTATCAGGATATTGTTCACCGCCTCACCTGCTCTCTGTGTTTCGGACTTTCTTTTGCACTGAAAACAGAGGGTTTTGAGAACGCTCTACAGGGTGGAGACTTTCAGAACTCTGTTTACTCTTTATTCTGCTTTTGTGTGGATGAGCAAAATGCTGTACACTGAAAACGCTGACATTATGATGTTAATTTGCTGACTAACAACAGAGTTCAGCCTTTCATTACAGTGTGACAGAATGTACTGAGCTCAATTTGGATAAAAAGCTACAAAAACTCCACTTTTCTGTCTGATCAGGACTGTGTGTGTGTGTGTGTGTGTATGTGATTTAGAGAGCAATGTACTCTGTTTCTTAGCTGTTTTACTGACACAAATCAGGTTCTGAGTATGTGTGTAAGATTGAGTTATGGAGAGCTGCTGTTTTAATGCAGTACCTCTGTAAAATCATTGTACTGTTTTTAGGTCTATTTTGGCCATTATGCTTTCTAATTTTATACATTTGACATTAACCTCATGAGGTAATGAGCTTGTATGCTCACCCCAGCATTTTAGGGCAGCTGCATGAATGCAGAAATTTAGAGAAAGGCTACTGGATTCGAGAAGAAAAAAAAATGTTTTGTACTTGACTTCTATATGCAATAAAATTTTTAGTATTTTCTATTTATTGCTTTAAAAGTACATTACTTTTAAAACTGTGTGTGTGTGTGTGTTTTAGAGAGAAATGTATTTGTTTTAAAGCTTTTTGTTTGTCTATTTTGGCCATTATGCTTTCTAGCAGGCTCACACCAGCATTAGAGATTTACTGAAAGTCTGGATGGGGCCAAAAATGTATGTGATTTCTTTTTTGCAAGAAATAACGTCATACTATAAAGCGTTTTTTGCATAAAGTCATTTTTACAAAAGTCAGTTTGATGAAAAGGAGCAGTTGGACTTTAAAGTAGGAAGCACTTTCAGAATCTTCTTTTCACAGCGTATAATTTAAGCAAAAAGTAAATTGTATTTTCAAAGTCTATAGTAAAGAAATGTCTGATTTTATAAACGACTGTTTGAAAAGAGTTATGTTAATTCTTTTAAAATTTGTCACTTTAATGTCTTGTTTTTTTTTTGTTTTTTTGTTTTTTTAGCTACCTATGACAAAAATATTTGAACAACCCTTGATTTAATAAATTTAAAAAAAGCTAATTTGATCAACATAAAGGTGAAATAGGATTTCAGGCACTCTGGTGTTTCTGTGAAAACCACACGTCTGTTTCCCCAGAAAAAAAAAAAAAAGAAAAAAAAAGGTTTATAAGCAGCACAGATGCAAAATACAAATGCGAGCAGGCACACAGGCTTCCGAACCATATACACACACACGCACTAAAATGCACCTCCTGAATCAGTGTGTGTATCTACGGTCCTCGCCCCCTCAGTCTTTCTCTCTCCCTCTGTCTAGTTTTACTAGTGTACTCTCCATCAGCCTGGGGACTTGTTTAAAAACAGCAGCCGTACAGAGCTCGCTGCCTGACAGCATTCTGATTGGCTGGGAAAGAGAGGCTTCGCACCAAAGGCAGCATTAGTTGTGCTTTTTTTTTTCTTCCATCTCTCTCTCGTTCTTCTCTCTCTCTCTCGTTCCTCTCTCTCTCTCTCTTTTCTGTCAGTGAGAGGATGACAAGCGTGTGGGGCGATCTGTCACCATGCTGGCATCATCAGAGAGAGACACTGGAAGATATGTCACAGATAGAGTGTCACGCTGTAGCCCCTCCAGTGGGAGGGTGGGGGGTTGGAGGGAGGCTGCATGCCAATGGCATATACTATAGACTCAGATGGGATATAACAATGACTGTACAAACACACACACACACACACACATTAGCTCTTTCTAATGCGAAAGACAGGCTTAAAAACAATATTTAAAACTAGGACCAGACTTACTGATTAAGTATCATATTTCTTTTTTGGTGCATCCCAATTACTTACTAAATACTAATATGAACTTAATTTTTGAGTATGAACTATGTAGTATAGATACAAGTTTCAAAGTTGAGTATACTCAAGCACTGATACACCACATATACTCAGAACTGGTTGGTTTTTTAATGTGGTTGCGATGGACTTTATTATCCCACACAGCTACTCACGTCTGGATTAATGTTAGTTTAATAAATATTAGATAAATTGGTCAATAATTGAAGTGCAGCAGCAAGGTGTCTGGAAAACTTTCAGGGATGTACTGTGTACTGTACTGTGCTGTGTTTTGGCATACACTGTAAAAATAAAAAAGTTGAGAAAACTCAAAATATTAAGGCAACTTACTGCACTAGATTTTTGAGTTTTGAGACCAACTCAGTTTTTTAAGTTTTGAAGAAAACCACATGCAGTTGTGCCAACCAGAAATCTTTAGCTCAGATCATTCATTTTTAACATGCATTGAAACTTCAAATATAAAATCTCACCAAATTCAAAATGTAATTTGTGTCTTTTGTGGGCCTGATTTAAGTTCTACAAAATGTGTTTTGCAAGTTTTGCTGACTATCCTTTAGGACCAACAACAAAAAAATAAGTTGCACCAATGAAATGTTTTACATAAATCAAAAGCGGGTGCAACACATATGCAAATTCCAAGTGAAGGCAGCTTGTGGAAAATGCTTACACACTGATGGTGAGTGAGAAGTGGAAGGACACGCCCAATATGCAAATAGCGTGATTAACATCAAGTGAAATCCCCTGCAGAATTGCTCCGTAGACCCCAATAAAAAAAAAGTGTCAAACTGAGCATGTGCAGTAGTGCAGAGTGGTTGGTTTGGCCTTGACTAGGGTTCAACTACAATTAGTACATTTTGACAACACAGATTATTTAGTTAGACCAACTTTTAACAAGAAACTTAATAAAGTACGTTGGAGTGATTAGTTTGCAATATTGCACGGTGCAATTCAGTAATTCTCATTCAGCTGACTTAAAAATCACAATAAGCAGAACATTTTTAAGTTTTATTTTTTACAGTGTAGCAATGCTTAATCACTTTGTTTGTACTGTTTGTACAAAATGAATTAGTATACTAATTAGGGCTGGGCAATTTTGTAAAAAAAAAAAATAATCTTGATATTCTTCAAATATATGACCTATTTTGAATTAAGATTCAGATTTTAGTAGTTAGTAGTTAGTTCTTACTTCACAACATTTTTTGTAACAGACAGCACGACTTAAAAAGTAGTAAAATAGTAGTTTACATTTCATTTTTATTTTTAAAATGAATAGTAAGCGGCCCCCTTCAACTTTACATGCAGATTTTATATTAAACACAGTGCAAATGTAACAGCCTTGAAATTTCATTAAAATATGAAAATTACTGCCAGAAAAAATTATTCGTTACAGGTTTCTAATAGAAGAAAGGGTCCATCTGAAATTTCCTCTTGCAGCTTCTACATGAATGGCTATATGTTTTATTATTATTATTATTATTATTATTATTAAAACAGTAATTTGGTTAATCAAATTAAGTTGATTAACCTTCCAGTCCTAATATTAATATTAATTTTGGGTACTAACCTGCCAAACCTACACTACTGAGATTATTATAAAGTGCATATGATTATTAATATCCCAATCCTGTCAACCAGCCCTCCAATTGAATCTACAGTAATTAACCAGATTGGCCAGTATCAATCTGATTTTTATGCTCAAATGCAAAATAATGCCACAAAAATATAAACTAACTGGTCAACTCTCTACCTCAGTAACTGCTATGATAAAGTATGACCTGTATGATACAGTATGCTACATATCTCTGCACCTAAGTGAAGCTGTCCTGACTCTCTGAGTAAGAAATCCAACAGGTTAGCCAATAGCTTTATCTTAGCTTTAGCTTAGATTAGCCCTAGCCATGTCCCTTTTATTATTGTTGTTAGCTTTTAGCGCCAGCAGCTAGCACTAGTGTATTTTAATCTTAGCTTTAGCTGACCTACTTTACACTCAATGTAGTGCTTGTTTATTTATTTTTTTTGTTTACTACAGTGTTACAGTTACAAATTTAAAGTGTTAAAGGAGAGAATAGCTGACTGTTTGGGTAAAAGTACATTGCAAATAATGTGTTTTTGTCTTTTTTTTCTGCTTGCAGCACATTCAGTCAAAGATATTCTGTATTATATTAATTATTATTAATGTATTGCATGCAATATACAAATTACAATATACAATAGCTTTATCAAACAATGCATTTTATATCCATAACACATACACAAACACATGCAGTAAGGGTTCATTTACCGTTACATCACATTTCAATTAGGTTTCAAGCACCAAGCAAGTCACCAAGTCATCAGACGGCAAAACGCGGAAAAACTAAGTGACGTTTTCTCATGAGAGGACTGCTACTGAGCATCAGCTCATTTTCAGCATGTGCTATTTCCATAACCATGTTAGGTGTCATCATGTAATTATATATACATACATATATATAGCAAGAGAGAGAGAGAGAGAGATCATCATTATATCACTCTGCACTATTACCTACGACTAGACTAAAATAAAGTTAAAGGAGAACGCTGGTGTAAAATTGACTTTTGATGCAGTAAAACATGATAAAAAGTACTTACCTTTGATGAATAGCACACCTCTGTTCTCCCACAGCGTTCCGAGATCCAGAAATTTTAACAATTTCAGACTGGGTGACACGAGGTTTAATTTGCCCCGATAAATCGCTTTTTTCACCGTTATCCAGCTCAAAGTAGCTCCACACCTCCTTGATAGAATCCGGAGAGCCCTGACATTTAAAACAAGGCATTAATAACCTAAAAAAAATTGGTTTAAAAGAAGTTTATTAAAAAACAACGTTTACATCCTATGACGCGAGCTTCAGCTCTGTGAGCGCCGCCATATTTGTACTTATAATGTCATAGACATACATATATAAGACATATATATATATATATATATATATATATATATATATATATATATATATATATATATATAAAACACTGTTTACAGCTTATTAAAAACACTGTTTACGTCCTATAATGCTAGCTTCAGCTCCGAGCACCGCCATTACTCCTGGTACCATCTGCTAGTCTATGTAGACTCCGTATAGTGTAGCAGCCGGCGCCAGGAGTAATGGCGGTGCTCGGAGCTGAAGCTAGCGTTATGGGATGTAAACAGAGTTTTTTCATAAGCTTCTTGTGCACTTTTTAAGTTATTAATCCCTCGTTTTAAATGTCAGGGCTCTCCGGATTCTAGCAAGGAGGTGTGGAGCTACTTTGAGCTGGATAACGATGGAAAAAGCTATTTATATTTATCGGGGAGAAATTATGCCCCATTTCACCCAGTCTGAAGGGTGTTTGGACAAACCGTTAAAATTTATGAATATCGGAAAGCTGTGGGAGAACAGAGGTGTGCTATTCATCAAAGGTAAGTACTTTTTATCATGTTTTACTACAACAAAAATCCATTTTCCACCAGAGTTCTCCTTTAAAGCAAGACTCGTACATCAGTATCACTCCGAATCAACATGATGGCATGATGCATACGGTCAGTTACACATAAAAGGACGCCCCGGAGCAGGGTCCGTACCCCAGGCCTAAGGCCCTTTGGCTGCAAACATATTTACCGAGTTGCTCATACATGAGTTGCTGGAGGCCACTGATACATTATTAAGTGGACAGGGGTTGGTGTTACTTTCCACTGTTATTTATTGATCTGATGGGGGGCTTAAGAAGACTTACGCAAGGCGAGCTGCCGTTCAGCCCGTGGAGCCCGGCCGGCCAGCAGCAAGGTCTACAGGCTTCCAGAGGTGAGAGAGGGGGCCTGACTGGATCTGCAGTGCTAAAGCCATCCTTCCCTAAATCCCCCTCACCCAACCACCCAGCCCACCTCGGTGAAGCTGGCTGAGTTTTAATGGAATTTCCAGCTCAGCAGAATGCACCTGCTCTTCAGCCACGGAGACCACCAACCCCCCCGTATCGATTGGCCTGCCGTGCAGCACCACCGCCATTCATCAGGCGGCCCGTGACGCTCCAGCAGCACCTACACCCCCCACCCCGGACCCCTCCGTCCACCCCTTAGCAGACACGTACGCGGCGCGGACTACACCCAGGTGTGTTTTACTGACACCAATCACGCACAGCCCAGGATCACAACTGCTGGAGAGGATTGTTAGCTGAGGGGCAGGGGCGTTTTCCAGCAGGGAGGCAATCGAGGAGCGATGATGTGTGTGTGTGTGTGTGTGTGAGAGAGAGAGAGTCTGTGTGTGAATCATGGAAGGCAGTGGTAAAAGACATGCTTGCCTATAAAGAATTTCCTAAGGATTTCAGTTGGTTTGACTGCAGGCGTGCTATAAATAAAAAAAAATATATATATATATTTGTTTTATGGTTTATCAATTATAAATTATAATCATGGAATGTTTAATGGGATGGTCAAATAACCACAAAAGCAAATATTGTAGCCCATCAGCCCCAGGCATGATACAGCCTTCTTTTTTGATTGTGTACGGGAGTTTAGGGGTGGGCAATATGGCCATAACATATCACAACATATCAGGGTATTTTTGTGATAACACTGTTATAATAACAGATATCAGTTATTTTTCCTTTCATGTATTCCCCCTTTTATAGTCCAGTGATTCATTCATTTCAGTCACCATTAAATACATACAAATAATAAAGCAGATACAAATAATAATCAATTAAATACAAAATTAAATGTCACACAAATGTCTGAAAAAAAGGGGACTTAAAATGATCAGTTTCTTTGATTTCACCAAATTGAAAACCTCTGGAATATAATCAAGAGGAAGATGAATGTTCACAAGCCATCAAACCAAGCTGAACTGCTTGTATTTTTGCACCAGGAGTAAAGGCATAAAGTTATCCAAAAGCAGTGTGTAAGACTGGTGGAGGAGAACATGCCAAGATGCAAAAAAACTGTGATTCACCCAAATATTGATTAACTTCTTTGCATTATTTGAGGTCTGAAAGCTCTGCATCTTTTTTTTGTTATTTCAGCCATTTCTCATTGTCTGCAAATAAATGCTCTAAATGACGATATTTTTATTTGGAATTTGGGAGAAATGCTGTCCGTAGTTTATAGAATAAAACAACAATGTTCATTTTACTCAAATATATACCTATAAATAGCAAAATCAGAGAAACTGATTCAGAAACTGAAGAGGTCTCTTTTTTTTTTTTTCCAGAGCTGTATTTATAACAAGTTTATATATAAACCTTTGGTACAGATTTAAACAAAACATAATATTGCTAAAGGCACTGAAATATAATACTGATAAATAATGAGTAGGACAGAAACATAAGGACTAAGCTATGTACACACAGACAAAACAAAACACAGTACGAGCAGTAAGGAACGCTCGGGGCTCAAATGTTACCGGACAGACGTGTCTCACTGAAGCGAACGCTAGTCGTAACAAAGGATCCGTACAGAGCTAAGTTTGTATTCTGGCACTGCGACAGTTGGCAGTCCGTTTGGTCTTCGTTTTTGAAGGCGGGTCGGCAAATGACACGTGCCCTTCTGCTGCCATCACTCACCTCAACACCACGGCTATGGCTCCTTGGCGATGTCATCATTACATCGCTATTCAATTATCCTGACCTCCACGCATGCCTTGGACTCCCACCCCTGTCCCGCTCCGTTGCTACAGAAGGTTAATTGAAACAGAATGCGCGGCTAATTTCTTTTCTAACGAGAGCGGCTGAGGCGTAATAAGTCAAAGAGACATTATAGGGCTTTTCTTGAAAGAGCTTTTCTGGAGGGTGAGGGTGGAGGGGGGGGGGGTGTGCAATCCTTTTGTCTGCTGGGTATTTTTTAAGGAGAGAGATATACAGGTTGGGCAATAAAAGTGAAAACAGGAGAGTTGAGGTGCACATTGAATTCAATCCGGGTTAGCACCCGAACATCCCTTTCAGACAGCTTCCTCTTACAGCATCCACAGTTAATCCTGTTGGATGTGGTTCATCCTTCTTGGTGTTATGCTGACATTACCCTGAATAGCGTGGCTCTTGATACATCACAAAGACTCGCTGTCTCGGTCACAGATATGACAGCAAGACGTGCGCCAACAATTTGTCCTCTTTTGAACTCTGGTATGTCACTCATCATGTTGTTAGCATTGCAATATTTTGAGCAAAACTGTGCTCTTACTCTGCTAATTGAACCTTCACATGCTCTTACTGGTGCAATGTGCAGTTAATGAAGATTGGCTCCAATTTAGTCATGAAACCTCCTACACTAAAATGACAGGTGTTTCAGTTTAATTGTCCAACCCCTGTAGCATAGCTAACAGCATAAGTGAAAGAGATAGAGAAAACGAGAAATATTCATTTCTAAATTCTGTTTTTTTTTTTTTTTTTACCAGTCAGCAGTTGAACAGAATGGTGGGTGAGGCGCTGTGCTGTGGAGTGTGGGGCAGTGGTGGACCCAGCAGGTCAGGCAGCTCGTGTTCATTACCGAGTGTGAATACATTTTCATATACATGCAGCCGAAGCAGGTCAAAGGTCATAATTGTTCTCATACCTGTAAACACAATCCAGGCTTTCGACAGCACCCCTCACAGATTTGAAAACACAACCTCTTGTGCCATTCTTTCCTCAACAATAGTTATGTTAATAGCGCCGAGGCAAGACGAGAATTTGAATTTGAGGTTACAGTTCACACTCTCTACCCATAAGAACACTCTACAATACTTTGCCAGTATTGTAATTCTCTCCACCCTCCGCCTGCTGTAACAGGATAAGATTTAAAAATTGTGCAGCAAAATAATGGTGGCACCTACAGTCTGTTCGGCCTGTTCAGTTGCAAGCAACTGTCAACATCAACAGAGTGAATTCTTACAAGCTATTCGCTTATATCTGCTGCACAGGACTCTTGCAACAATTGTGGTTCGCCGGTTCAAATCCTGTTCATGTAGCTTGCCATCGGCTACCAATTGGCAATTGGCCTTGCTCTCTCTGGGTGGGTACAGTAGATAGCGCTCTTTACCCTTATCACTCCAAAGGGTGATGTCGATCAGCATGACACATCTGTGAGCTGATGTATCAGAACCGAGTCGCTGCGCTTTCTTCCGAGTGCGCTGTGATGCTAGTCGGGAATGCTGCATCAGCAGAAGTTCAAAAAGAGGTGGTGGCTGACTTCACATGTATCGGCGGAGGAATGTGTTAGTCTTCACCCTCCTGGTGTTGAGGCATCACTAGTGATAGGGGGAGTCCTAATAAGTGGGTTGGGTAATTGGCTGTGTAAACTGGGGAGAAAATGGGGGAAATTTTGAAAAAAAAAAAAAAAAAAAAAAAATATATATATATATATATATATATATATATATATATATATATAAAGAATACGCCAGCTTGGGTTCCAGGTAGACATGGATGGAACAAATTATCGATATTGCAATATATTGTCTTGTTTTTTTGTTTGTTGGCGATACATTAACGAGTCATGATGTTTTATTTTATTTTCTTCAGGAACACAGATGCCCTAAAGTATCGTAAAGAACTGTGTTGTGAAATATAGAATATCGCACAATCAATGTATTGTGATAATATCATATAGTGAGTTGCCCTGTCATTCCAACCCCTAGTCCTGAGCTAGGGCTCATGTTTTTAACCTCTCATTGCCCTATGACCATAATGAAACACACAAACAAGACCCTGTTTACACCTGGTATTTTTAGTATCTGGATTGTATCGTGATACAGTTTTAGCCACATCTGTTCACACTTGGCAGGCAAATGCGTCTTCCGTTTTCTATCGAAAATGTGATGTATGGGATGTATAGGATGGAATATGCAAATGCTAAGCCTAATTGCACAACAATTAGTACTGATGTTTTGTTTGTGCTGGGAGGAGTTTCAGTTGTTAAATAAGTTTTAAAGAGACAGATGCACTTTACACTGCTGTAACCTATGTCTTAATTGCATGCCAGACTAAAGCCTGAAGAGGATTGTGGGATTGGATTTGTGTCTGTATTAAAAACATATTAAGAGCGTTTGTAAGATGTACTTGAAAAGACAGACTCTTTATTGACTATCCAAAACCATCAGTGACCTTACAGAACCTTAAGATGGTTAATCTGAAAAAAAAAGGTTTTCTTTTGGGGTCTTTCACTTAGAACTACAAATTTCTTATTAAACCATGCTTACATACTATAACTATAATTACAACTACAGTATATATTATTTACAGTTTTATGTAGTTTTTTGTAGAACCAAATTTTTAAGTCAGAAATCTTTGTTGACGTTTTTCATTAAAGTCCCACTAGGTAGGATTTCTTGATTTTTGATCTTTTTAAAGAAGTAAAATTACAGCTTGAAACTCACTGCAGCGCTGCATTGAGGTGTAATAGCGGTAATAGCGGTGCTCTCGTGTCTGTGCAGGAGCTCCTCTGAGCTCAAACCAGACTCTGTAAGTTTTCCGAGGTGGCCGCGACCAACGCTCTCGAGAACTGCGACCTGCTTTCCGACCTTTAGTTCTAACAGTTCTACAAAGACTGGTTCATTCTTTACAAACTAACATACAGACACTCTGGCAGAAGCTGGAAAGAGACCCAATATGTTTGTGAAAGCCAGAAAACGAGAAAGAGAAACTAATCCGACTGAAACATTTATTACACTCTACAACTGTAGGGGGAGCCCACGAGCACAAAATCGACTCTTCCACTTATTTTATGGTCAAAATAAATTTGTCACTCATTTATTTCACCTATATTAATACCGATTTTTTGTTGTGTGTGTATTTTGGTTAGAAAAACATTTCAGACATTACAGCAACAGTCTGGATCAGTCTGTTACGGTCAATCCTGGATATGGATGGGGTTTATAAATTATTTAGCAAAATCAAAATGTGGTGGGTTGTGCCCTGCCCTCTCTCTATGTGTAGACGCTGGAAAGTTCTTCACAGAGCAGATCAACAGTAACCTCATTACAAAGCAATACCAAATTTAGTTACCCAAGATTTGAAGCCAGGGGTCGTCCCCGAACATCGATACTGCGGACTCCAGAAAACAAAGCATCCAGCTTTTAGTATCAGAAAACAAAACTCAACCGAGCCCAACTAAAGCCCAACCAAGTGAGAACCCAAACAAACAGGTGATGGGTGTGCAGCAGAATGAGCTATTTGAATACAGCCAGCTCAAACACACAATGCTTATCTGGCATGCCATTTGATTCCAATTCCTGTTTTTCTTTTTTTTTCTGTTTTGAAAGATTAAAAGCGCAGGGGAAGGATGGAGAGGGAGGACGGAGGAAGAAGGAGAGGAGAAGGAGAGGAGGATAAAAGAGAGAGGGGGGGGTTTATTGATGTGCAACGCCAGGGCTGATAAAGCGTTACGGGAGAATAGCTTTTCTATCAGTCTCCTTCAGCACAGCCGTTTCTGCTTTTCAGGCCTGACACGTCGGGGAAGACATGTGGACGCTTCTTCTTAGTTGGGTTCTAAGTGTGTAAGTGTGACTGTTGTTCCTTCGCACGAGGAAAGCCTATTTCCTAATGAGAAAAGGAGATGATACCTCTAGAGATCTGATTTGTCTTTTTTGTGGTCTACACCAGTATCCTGATTCCAGAACCATCATTGCTGAATTCACCTGCTTTATCAGCTGTTTATCTGCTTATCTGTTATCATGGCATTTATCTAATTACTGTGTGTGTGTGTGTGTGTATATGAAAAGCATAAAAATGTAAAGAAGAAATTAAAACACACCAATTTAAAAAAATATGCATACTTGTTAAAGAACATTCATTTATTGGTGATATTGATGACTTTATGTATGAACAGATTGAAGAATCCTCAGAACTGGAAATATCGATGCTACAGTATGGATCTATTCAGCTCTATTCAGTTACTGGGTGCTTAATTATACGAAACATGTATGTGTAGTTCTAAAACATGTTTAGCTAGTTGAGTAGTTCTCTAAATAACCCTTTTCTTGGTAAATGCTCAAAGAATCATCCAACAGGATTAACTGTGGATGCAAGAGGAAGCTGTCTGAAAGGTATGTTCAGGTGCTAACCCGAATTGTATACAACAAACATAAAACCACGGCTGCTCAAATCACGGCAGAATTCAATGTGCACCTCAACTCTCCTGTTTTCACCAGAACTGTCCGTCAAATTTACACTCGCACATTTCTTAAATAAGGTAAATTAGTAATAAAATGAAAGAGATTGGGGAAAAAAAATCTGAAATATCTTTAAATATCTACAAGATGGCAGCTTATGTGTGTTTGTGTCCGCCTGTGCTTCCATTTGCAGGATGGCTGTCCACCGCTCGGTCCCACATGCATACAAAGGAGCAAAAGTACATAGTAGATGAGATCTCTAAACAAGGTAATGGAGCAGGCGCATCCCAGACTGAATATGATTATCATGCTTCCAGTTGCGGTCATGTTTTCAAAGCCCCCCACATTCAGCGTGGTGGACAATAATGCATGTCTCAGGTCAGATCAATATCCCTCCTCCTCCTCCTCCTCCTCCTCTTCCTCACGTTTAGAAAGAGGTGGGCCAGAAAATAGAGAGGCTAAAGAGCGAGGAGACGCCGCTGCTTTATCAAAAATATATATTTCACGGGTCCGGCTGATTTATCGAGACGGCCGCCAATAACGACACAAACGAGTTACGGGTGGTGGAGGAGTAGGAAGAGGAGAAGAAGAAGAAGAAGAAGGGGTAAAAGAGGTATGGAAGAACACGCTCTCATCTTTTAATCAACGTGCTGTCATCACAGCTGTGGCCATGTGCAGCCATTTCGCCATCTCGGGGCCGGCCGACGGAACCGGCTAATGGAGTTCTGCCATTATGTGCCTAAATGAAGGTGACAGATATTAACCTGCAGCTCCAGGAATAGGAGCGCTTCCTCGAATTGTGTCACTGGATTTCATAGGTGGGGGGGGGGGGGGGGGGGGGGTTGAATCATGGCCAGCAGGGCAAAAGCCACAGAAATGGAAAACAACTGTAACTTCTAGGGTCGCTTGGCATCAGACGACTTGAGGCACGTCCATTATGATAATGCCAAGCTCGAGCTAGTCTGGAGCGAGCGTAAAGCTCTGCCATTCCAACCTGTACTAATTAACCACACCGCCGTAGCTTTCTTGGAACGTTCCAGACAGCAGGCCCTCATTTGACTATTTATGTTCTCAAGTCTTGTGATGGATTCTTGTGGCTCCACGTGCAAAAATGCAAATATGCTCTTGGAAGAGCAAAAGTTCAGTCAGAGTACAACTGAAAACAGGTGTATTCAAAAACATGACAAAAGATACATAGTTTTCTGTATAGAGTAGAGAATCCACTAAATTTAACATATTGGGAAATATTAAACTTGATACATATGCCATTACTTTGGACATGCCATATTTTTTATTTTACTATCTTTTTTTATATTCATTTTTTTCCACCCCCAATTTTCACAATACTCCCTGGGAGGAAGAATACAAAAATGTATACATAAAGATAATATATAAGTTTCTTAAATTTGACCAAACATCTGGATCATAATTAAGAGGAAGGTGAGTGTATTTATCCAAAAGCAGTATGTAAGACTGGTGGAGACTGGTTGTTTTCTTTGCATTATTTGAGGTTTGAAAGCTCTGAAAGATTTTTTTTTTTTTTTGTTATTTCAGCCATTTCTCAATTTCTGCAAAAAAAAAAAAAAAACGCTCTAAATGTTTTTTTTTTTTTCTAAAACAAATTCCAAAATTTTCATTTGGAATTTGGAAGAAATGTTGTATATAGTTTATAGAATAAAACAACAATGTTTGTTTTATTCTATAATATATATATATATATATATATATATATATATATATATATATATATATATATATATATATATATATAGCTGATCCAAGAGGTGCCAGATACGGGAACAGTGAGTTACATGGTTTTGCCCAGTGCTAATTATTTCAAGGTGCTAGTTTTACCAATAGGGAAGGTTAACAATGGCTATTTTTTTTAAATACTTAAAGGATCACAAGGGTTCTATTTTCTGTGCTAAATTATAGCATGATCAGGATATATCATCAGATATTAGGGAAATATGCTGAGTTTAAGCACAGGCAGCTCTTGCCAGCAGAGCTTCAGGCAGTATTTTCTTATTTGAACTGTGTGGGACCTCATGGTAATCTGTGTGGGATGTAGCCTCCAAATCTGCCCATTGCCATTCCCCCAGTCCCATTTCCACACTCCAGTTTGCCAGGCATAGAAAACAGCATGCAAACAGTGTGCTGCAGTATTGGAAACAGGAGGGCTGGCTATTGTTCTGCTGAAGAGGTAATCACTGAGCTTCAGTAAGGCTTCTAACCATTAGTGTAGTGAAGACAGACATTTTGGACATTGCAAACAGCCACCTTTGCCCAAACCTGGCTGGCTTGCTGGCTAAGCAACTAGTGGAAGGGCCCTCTTGAGGAGGATTCTGATAACAGTGACGTTGTATTTTTCTGCATTGACAGTCACAGAATTTAATGGGGTGTTCACACTAACTCTTTCTCTCTACTTTTTTCTCTCTTTATTACTCTCTACTTTCTCTTTCTCTTTTCTTGCACCCCATCTCCGCCTTTATCTCTCTTTCTTTGCACAGTTCTATTATTCAACCATATCTGCATTGCACTATTTACTCAAATGTTTCTGGACTTCAGCACTTTCAAATTTAGGAAATATTAAGGTAGCAGTGGATTTTGGGTCGCCATTGATTTTTTAGATTTGCTTTGGCAACTTTTTAGCTTTTTATTAAAATTGTTCAAACTTTCTTCCAATTTAAGTTTGAATGTTCCATTTCTAGATCATTGCGGTTGTAATCTATATCAGTGGGTCAGTTGTCAAACTGGATATTCTTATACACAGTAAAAAATAAAGATGTCTCCTCCTTTGTAGTCATAGGAAATAAGATGAATAATGAAGAGCTTAATTGTTATTAATGTTGAATTGTGTTTACACAACTCAAATATCACATATATAATCAGATATTAGAAACTGGGTGTATCATTTCAACTTAATGAAGTCTGTTTTATAAACAGTCTCATGACCTGCAGCAGCCCATTATAATGAAACTCGATTCCTGATACTCTTAAGCCACTGGGTCATCGGGTGGAAAAATCACACAAATCTCTGAAACGTGTCTTCATTTCAGTTCTGAGAACTTCCGGCAGGTTCCTTACACCCCTGATTTCACGCACTGAATTGGTCCTGGCTGTCTCTCTGTCTCTCTGTCTCCGTCACTCGCTCTGTTGCTATGAGGCTTTTGTGCTCGAGTGATCAGGCCCGTGTTTTTTCCAGCCCATTCATGGTCTCAACTAGCAGCCGAGGCTCATTAGAAAGCCTGGAAAGCTGGAGAGCAGCCTTGCCTTCCATGCCGCCAGAGAAACTGATACGGGGTTCAAGGCACAAGTGTGACCGAGGCTGGGGCGGGGCAGTTTGGGGGAGTTGGGGGGGGGGTTGGGTGTCTGATGAACTCTGGGCTCTGTTGGCATTGGTTAAGGGATCAAGGCGGTCCTGTGGTCATGAGACTGAAATCCAATCTGAGAGAGAGAGAGAGAGAGAGAGAGAGAGAGAGAGAGAGAGAAAGAGAGAGAGTTGAGTGGGAGAAGCAAAACGGAGCAGCTTGCAGGTTTGGAGGGACACCGAGTTTTAAATTCCTTTCTAGTATACCATACCAGAATACACACACAGCCCCACACACACATTCCATTGACAAGGCTGCTCTCATCGGGCTTATCAAGCACAGTAGCCACTCTGCTTGCACTGTCACATGCTCGGTCTTATCGACGGCGGAATGAATTTAAAGGAGTCGTGTCTTTTAAATACTGGTTTCAAACTTTTATCCTTCGTTTGTTTGTTTTAAAAGTTAGTTTAAAAGAGGTTTAGCTTAGTTAGTCATGCTAAACCACCAAGTGAATAGATCGTCATATGTCTTATATATTATTTTAATGTGACATCGCAACTATGCTAACCTTTTCGCAGTTTAATTGATCATGTATGAACTAGAGGATTAGCCAAAAATATATTTTAAAGTAACTTTTAAACAAACAAACGAACAATAAAAGTTTAAAACAGTGTTTAAAAGAGATTCTATGCTAATTCTCCCATTAGGAGTCCTAAAGAATGGGTTAAATAGATGGTCATATGTATTATATATTCATTCTTGTGTCATCACAACTATGCTAAACATTTCAGAACTTAATTTATCATGTATTTAAACAAACGAATAAATGAATAATAAGTGTTTAAAACAGTGTTTAAATGAGATGTTATGCTAATCCTCCTGTTTATACATATTAAATTAAGCTGCAAGCTAAGTTTAAGCTAAGTTTAGTATAGTTGTTGCGATGTCACAAAAGTGAATATATAATATATATGACCATCTATTAAGACCATTTATGGCAAAGCAGGGCACAGCCGATATATTGTGGCTGATATATTGCCAGGATAAAAATTCCAACAACGAATATCAGCCAAAATTTATATTCATAATCTACATTTCATATATTCATAATAATACATTTCTATGTATTACTTTATGTTTTAATCAGTTCACTACTAAAATTGCTCAAAAATAAATCTAAATCTAAATCTAAAATGCTGACAGGGAACTCACATCGCCTGCCTTGCCATGAGCACACTGGCCAGTGTTCAGCCTCACTCACATGATAAAACCTCACAACTTCCAGGTTCCTTGGTTATGTGGGCATAACTAAGGCTTTCCCTGAGATAACACTTCATGATAAGCTCTTGTACTTACTTTTGAGCAAAGTTTGTACTGCAATCTCATGACTGTTGCATGTCAATAAATCTCTTTTACTGTGTAACTTAATATGAAGTTTTCGTATTTGAACTCGGAAATCTGAAATCCGTATATATTTATATATGTCATGTTTTTGGAGCGTTATTATGAGAATATACTGTAAATGTATTCACTCACCAAAGTGTTGCATTATCCTCATCCTTCCCACTTCACTTCATTTCATCTCCAACTTCCCAACTCATCCCGCCCCCCCCCCAAGTATACAGTATGGAGCATCATCATCATCATTCCAGAGAACACACGGAGTTTCACTGCTCCACAGCACAACGCTGGGGGGCTTCGTAACCTTTTAGCTTTATGCTATGCTGCTTATGTTTATCTGCTCCAGAGCGTCCTTTCTATTCTATTCTACTGGGAATACTTCCTTACAGGGACTAGACGAGCTGTGAGTGCATTTTCATATCAGTGTCAGAAATGGGGGTGACACAAAAGCAGTAAAATGCATTCATTAGGACATTTGGACATATGGTGTAGTGTATTGTATCGTATGGTTCTGAAGTATCTGAAAGAAGTGCCTGAAGTTTGTTTCTTCAGACGTCCCTCAGGATTTGAATCCGAGCAGGTTGTTCCACATTTCCACCTGGACTGAATGAGGTTGGAATAAAAAAAATAGAAAAAACAAAAAAAAAAAAAACAGAAAAATGTGGAGTATGGTGCATTTAACCCTTAGAACCCTAAGGACGGATTTTACGTCGAAAATTTCACCTTGTGTTCTCAGCTTAATTGCTTATCTCTAAAAATAGTGATCACATCCCAGTGCAGTAAAGCACCTGCAAGAAATCTATTGAGAAAAACACTTAAAAAAATAAGATCTCCTTCCAGAATTGAAAAGTTCCTTGTTTCATTCTTCCATTATAACTCTATTTATTGGCTCAAAACACATAATCAGCGGTATTTACATAATTTACATTTACTCTCGGGTCTCTGAGTAAATCACATGACGTCATCATTGCCACTGAATTCTCGAAATGTTGAAAAAAAAGAACTTTTCACCACAACAAAAAAACAATTTGCAATTTGCTTTTCCCCAACCAATATTATTTACCTTTAGCGCTTCATACATATTTATATGATGTTTGAAACCAAATAATATCAGTAAATGACTCAAAAGAAAAGTGTCCACAGAAAAAGTGTGAAACCTGTGCTCAAACTAAAGTTGGGTACGGCACTACTTTATATATTTTTTATTTTACTTGCACATTTTTACTAATGCCGAGAGTCTGGCTAGAGTTCAGCTGCAGTCGAGCTGTGGTCGTGTAATCTTTATCGGGTTTGTGTCCTGCGCTCCGATAAAATCTACCATGTTTAATATTATCGCAGTCTTGAGATTTGGCTCACGCAAATAGTGACGTGAACAATGTCAACAACCAATAGGAGAGCTACGGGAAGAGGTAAGACTATATTTCACGTGACTGTTCACGTACAAACGATTTAAAAAAGAACACTTTTTGCAGTCTTATATGGTTCTTACTTTAATATGTGCAGTATTTTAAACACAGGTAGCACTTTAAAGTCACTTTTGAAAGAAAGTTATGAAAGTTATTTTCTTAGTAAATTTTATGCTAGTGACTAAAGAAAGAGTATTAATTAGGGTGTGATTAGTATTTTTAGTTTGTACTGAATCAGAAATGAACTTGAGACAAGTTAATAAAATTGCCTGTATCAAAATGAAAGCATTTTTATTAGTTTAGTCTAAAGTAAAAACTTGAATTTAATAATAAATATGTGTTTTCTCCAAAATAAAAAAGTAAGTTGTAACAAAGTAAAATAGCAATATGTGGTCTTTGGAATAAAGGATCTTTTTAATTTGTTGGGAAGTATTTTTTCTCTTTGGGTAAAGATATTTTTTTTTATTGAATTTGAATTAAAATATGATATTTCAACCAAATTATAAATATAATTAGAGAAAAAAATAATAAATTTAGGTGTAACAAATTAGAGTATTTTTTTTAAGTTGGTCCAAAGTATCAAAGATATCTTAGGTGTGAATATATTTAAAGTCTTTATATTCAAAAATAAGTAAAATTTTGACCAAAACATGGCCAGTTCCTGGAAAATATAACAATTCTGCTTCCTTTTACATTTGAAATGATTGCATTTTTGAGCAGCCGTATGTCTTCTGGAGTAAAAGAGCTCATAGCATGTGTCTGTCTGATATAATTACTGTGTTATAAGACCTGAAAGAGGAACTGAAAAAAACTGAGAAAAAACACATCAAAACAGCCTAGGGTTAAGTATTTAACAGTAGATACGTATCGCTTGGCTGGTGATGGGGAGCGCTATTGGTTTCGCAAACCTGAGACGGTCAGGATAACCTCTTTAACACTTTACTCAGAAGAGGTAGAGCATTAACCCGGCTAATGTGATCCAGCCGCGAGTCTCAGCAGTGGAAAAGTCTAGGCTAGAGTCTTCTTCCGTCAGTCTCTACTGGAAGTGGTCAGCTCCTCGTCATCGCCGCTCCGGTTTAGCCAGTCCGGCCTTGGCCGTGCGTCAGCCGGAGCTCAGGGCCTGGCGGTGGAGCGCCGGCTGTAAGGAGAGACGACAGTGCTCTCTCTTTCTCTCTTTCTAATCTCCGCAGACTTGATCCGTGGTTGTCATACAACGCCATGGGTCATGGCTGGGGCAGGCCAGCCAGTCACGAGGAGCGTTGCCATGGAGGCGCATAACACATGCTCTTTTTAAAGGAAGGAGAGGAGTGACAAGCGTATGGGTGTGCACTATGTCCACTGATGTGGAAAGGCCAAAGCCACGTGCATGCATTTGTGTGTGAGCGCATGTGTGTGTGTGTGTGTGTGTTGCGTCCAGAGTGACGGGCCATCAGTGGCGAGGTCACTGGGTGAGATGGGAGCTGCCACAGGGGGCCTTGGCTGCCAGCAGGCCAAGAAAACACTCAGATTGAGACAGAGCCATTCCTTGTCTCAAACACTTCTGCAGCCACTCAGTACTACTTTTACTGTATTCCCAAGGAACAGAAAGCCCTTGGGTGGAGTGTGGAGGTGCTCACAGGTACTCAAGCTCTCAATTTACCAGTTTCCAGGTCGAGGTGCAAATATCTACCTGTATATATGTATATACACTGACATCATATTTTAGGTTTTTGATATCCTGTTAAAGTATTAAGCCATACATAAGCTCAAAACTGTGTATTTGCGAGAGCTCGATTACTTAGATCAGAGGGGGCTTGGTTTCTAGAGGTTCCCAGAATTATAAGAAGCTCTGCAGGTGGAAGAGCTTTCTCTTATAAAGCCCCCCCAACTCTGGATTAACCTTCCTGGTACAATTTTTATGTTGAGACTACAAAATTACTTGTTTAGTTTAGCTTTTGGTAATCAATGTTTCCCCTTTAGATAAAGGCAGTAGATCCAGGGGTTTTATGGACATAGGGAATTGTGGTAAACTGAGGTTCTGGTGCTGTTTTCCTGCCCACTGGTGGAACTGGTGGATGCCAATGTTTTTTAATGGTGCCTCCGTGTCTATGTTACCTTCTGGCTCTCCCCCTTTAGTTAGACTGTCATACTCAGATCTGCCCAAGTCATTAGCCACACTCTGATATGTTCTGATGTTGAATTTTCTCTGTTCTTCATAAATCCAGTCAAAACAAATTCCATCTGTCTGCCTTCCTCTAAGACACTGACTGTCCTACCTCTAGTCAGAGAGGCTGGTATCTCTCACTGGCATCTTGGACAGTGTGCTTGTATTCTGAGGGGCTAACCACACATCTAACAAACTAAAAACAGATACAGTAGCCTAGAAATCTATTTAAAAAAGACTAGCCTTGCAGGCAGCTAATTGATTGACCCTGCTGACCAGGATCATACTCCCAATAAGAAATCACTAGTTAGTATCTTGTGCAGGGAAAGGCATCCAGTGGACTCTGATGACAAAGCTGGGAGACTTGGAGTTTGCAGACGATTTTGCCTTGTTGTCTCACTGCCTGCAATACTTCAAGAGAAGATGGACGCACTGAGAGACACATCACAGTGAGTAGAGTTGAAAATCAGCCGAGAGAAGACAAAGCTCCTTGATGACATCACCATTGGGGAGCATGCTGTGGAAGATGTGGACAAGTTTGTCCACCTAGGTAGTGTGGTTAGCAAGATTGGAGGCACAGACGAGGACATTCTGGCTAGAATCACAAAAGTCCAACAGGCTTTTGCAATCCTCCGCCCAGTCTGGAAGTCAACCGTTGTCTCTAACAACACCAAGCTTCGACTCTTCAACTCCAACGTGAAGTCCATGCTGATGTACGGCTTAGAGACATTGAGAGTGATACAGACCATCTCCAAACGAATCCAAACCTTCGTCAACAAGTGCCTACGGCGAATCCTCCATCTGAAGTGGTTTGACAGAGTGCCAAACGAAACCCTGTGGGCCAGAGCAAAACCAGAAATCCATGGAAGTGCAGATCAGGAGAAGAAAGTGGCGTTGGGTCGGACACACTCTACGAAAAGACCCTTTCAATATAACCAGCGTTGGACTGGATACTGGTACTATTATGATCACAAGTTGTAGTGCGTAATACGCATGGCTATAATGGGTTATGCATTCGTATAAATATTTAGAGCCATGTTTATTATGCCTTATGAATGCATTTTAATATGTTATGAATGTTTTTATAGATAGCATAGAGAGTGTTACCCAAAAGTGTTATTGGATTTGATGTTTGAATAGCCAATCAGCACACTCTCTGTTCTAGATACCAGCGGTGAGAGTCTATGAGTGTTCAGTGCAGATTAAAATCTGAAATTCAGTAGAGTTTCAGACATTGTTTTTTCCCTTCAGTAACTGTATTGTATTCATTGTGATATTTATATTAGATTATTTGTAGCTAAATAAATGGGTTCTATGGGTTCAATAACATAAAGAACTCAGCAGTAATTACATTACATTACATTACATTACATGACGCTTTTGTCCAAAGCGACTTACAATAGTCAAGTACAAAAGTAATAGAAGTTAAATGTAAAACATTTTAGACAGGGCCTAAAGGAGGTCAAAGGGAAATAATGGGATAGAGGAATGAAGAAGGGGAAGAAGGAAATGAGGTTAGAAATAGTTAGTTTGTTAGAGGTGTTATGAGAGTAAGTGCTCTTTGAAGAGCTCTGTCTTAAAGATAGTGAGAGATTCTCCTGGTCTGGTAGTGGAAGGTAGTTTGTTCCACCATTGGGGAAGTCTGTATGAGAACAGTCTGGATTGCTTTGTGTGAATGTTTGTTTGGTAAAGTGAGGCGACGTTAATTGGAGGAGCGCAGCGGCCGGGAGGTAGCGTAAGCCTTCAGGAGTGAGTGCAGGTAGGAAGGAGCTGTTCTGTTATCACCTTGTAGGCGATTGTAAGCGCTTTGAAATTGATGCGAGCATCAACTGGTAGCCAATGGAGCTCAATGAGCAGCGGGGTGACATGTGCCCGTTTTGGCTGGTTTAAGACCAGACGTGCTGCTGCATTCTGAATCATTTAAAGTGGTTTTACTACACAGGTAATTGGTTGTTGGACTGCTTGGACTGAATACTACTCTGCTTACTTACTAAAATCCTTTGTCTGAATAGTTAATATTGAGTGTTTATTGAGTATTTAGTTCATAGATTGAGTTACAAGGATAGTCTCTCTTTTTCTTTTCAGTCTAACACCACACACACACACACACAAAGCAAAGCAAAGAAAAACAAACTCAGACAACAAACATTATGCCACTAAAGTAATTCATGCTGTAAATATTTAATGTGGAGGTCAGTCGATAAAAACTATTCAAAATCTGGAGCGTCGAATACGCCGGTGCAGTTAAGGAGGTTCTGATTAAAATAAAACTGACAGGCAAGAGATGCCTTATAGAGCCAGAGGCCAGGGTTCACAACACACTCGTATGAAATGTTGTGAGAGAGATGTGTTGTGAGTCACTCTAGCCCCGGATCCACAGGCGAAAACGCAGTACAGGCTCAGAGGGAACACAAGGCTGCGGCTGGCTCGGAGTCGAGGCGCTCTCGACACTGACGTACAGTCAATTAAAACCAGGCGTCACGTCGTGTGTGACAGCTCTCTCATTCTCTCCACAAGGGACGCGGGAGTTCCTGTCTGAGCTCTGACCTCGCCGCTACTCGACCAATCGGCAGGCAGCTAACAGTGCTATTGCTCGCGCGGTGATGTAATATGAATTTTTCTGGCAGCAGCGCTGAGCGGAGAGGGAGTCCGGACCCCCGCGACGTGTCGGGAGCCGTGCGAAGCAATTTCTGCTGATTGTGGAAACAGGTGTCCAGGGAATAGGTCCAAAGTTGACTCGCATTTTCAATAATGGAGACATCATTTTTTATTTCAAAGTAATTATTTGGGTTAATTAAAAGCAGTAGAATTGCTTGTTACCACATCGTGCAGCAGGCCTAACTGTTTGGGTTGAACAGGCTGTACATTTTTCCCAGTGTTCAAGCATTGTTCATTTCCACTCAAAATGGCCATTAAGTGAACAATAGTCATTATTTCTGAGGAGATTAGACAGAAGATAATCAAACTGCAGGAGAAACACGGAAAAAAGACAATAATAATAAGATACACAGATGACTAGAGGATGAGAAAAACAATGATCTGGAGATCTAAGTGATCTCCAGTGATGTGAAAAAAAGTGTGAGAATGCTGTTTTCTGTCTGTAATGCACAATAAAAAAAGACTCTAATATCTACTCTTAATATTCTAAATCTATATAGCAAATAAATCCAATTAACATTCTATATTTCATATGGACCTTTTTTATTTTATGAACCATCCCTAAACAGTAAAAACACATTATTAAATGTACAGTAGTACTACTGTTTTACAGTGCATTTACTGTTTTACAGACTCTTTAACTCCTCCCATCGGGGACGGGATGCTGCTGCTGCTGACTGAGTTTAACCCAGTCACACCACATGGACATTATTCAACCACTTAATTGTTTACACTAACACTTCCCCAACCTCACTTACATTCAAGTACACTTTACTCATGATTGGGTATTCACGTATTCACATTCTCTTTTTAGAACTATATCTGTTACAGATGCATATTTATATTATATTTCTATGTCACATCAGTCACTTTCATAATCAATGTCATTGCACACTGCACTTTGCTCTGTTAATTATTTAATTATTTAATGACCAGTGATCTACTGCACTGCTCCGTTTACAGATATATCTTACCTCGTACAGTACGTTTTTTATAGCCTTATATATTTTTTTCTATTCTTCTGTGTTTTAATTTTTGTTTGAATATGTTTCTTATTGTATTGTGTTGTTGCTGCTGGATGCCTAAATTTCTATCTATCTATCTATCTATCTATCTATCTATCTATCTGACAACAGCTCTCAAATAGTGTTAATAATCTTATGTGCAACAAAACATTTAAAAGTAAAGAAAAATACATGATGTCCATTGTAATGGATGCAGGGTCTGAAAGGGTTAATATCTTGTCTATAACATTAAATATGGTTAATGATAAAGTCAGAGTCTTCTGTCAGTACTTTATGTTTATTACTTTCTCTGAAAGCTCATAATTATAGGAAAAAAAGCATGGGGAAAATGACCATTGCCCTGAAAATCAGCCCATCCACCCATATTTATACACTGGCTAAGTGACCTCTTATTATATCTTAAGTTCTAAAGATATAATAAATGTTAAAAAAAATGTTAAAAAAAAATATATATATATTTGATACAAATGTTAAATACCTGCTCACCTCAATAAAAAAATATATACATATATAATAAAACAAGGAAAAAATAGAAAATGACCACCACCTTATTGACATGATATTTAATTTAATGATATTTTATAATGTTTAAAACCTTGATTAACATTCTGTGTAAATGTAGGGACTATAAAGGAAAGCCTTCACACTGTGTTTATGAAGAATAGAATAGATTAGAATGAATAAACTTGGTCCTTATAAGAGTATAGCTGTAAAAAATGTATGTGGTTTATTCTTTTGTTATAGATATAAACAAGCAGTTAATAAGCAAGTATATCTCTAGCCTTTCTACAGCAAATTAAAATGGTAAAAAGTAGGGATACGTCGATAGACATTTTTTCAAACCCAGATCAAGTACATATATTTTTATACTCGCCAACACAGATATTGATACCTACATAAAATAAAGCAATCATTGTTTAATAGTGTAGTTCTTAATGTAAAATAGTGCAATTTTATGCACTATTTAGTGCAAAATTTGTTGTAAGAGTCACATTATATCAACTTATTTTCCAAAGAATATTTAAAAGAAATGTAAAAATAATGCTTAGATAAAAAAAAACTAAAATAGCTTTACTCATGGCCATTTCCATAGTGTCATTTTGTGATATCTGGACCACATTATCCAATCAAATGAGACTTTGACCCATCTCATTTTTTTGCAACCCTGTTTTACTTTATAAACTCCGGATAACATTTCTCCTAAATTGAAAAACAAATGGTAATTTAGAGCATTTATTTGCAGAAAATGAAAAATGGCTAAAATAACAAAAACTTTGCAAAAAAAAAAAAAAAAAAAGCTTTCAGACCTCAATTAATGCAAAGAAAACAAGTTCATGTTCATAAAGATTTAAGAGTTCAGAAATCAATATTTGGTGTAATAATCACAGTTATCATGCGTCTTAGCATGTTCTCCTCCACCAGCCTTACACACTGCTTTTGGATAACTTTATGCCACTCCTGGTGCAAAGATTCAAGCAGTTCAGCTTGGTTTAATGGCTTGTGATCATCCATTTTAATCTTGATTATATTCCAGAGATTTTCAATAGTTGGTGAGTATGAATACTTTAGCATAGTATCATAGGACTCGATACCTGATACTAGTATCGGTAATCATTCATCCCTAATAAAAAGAGCCATTTAGCCAAAGCCACAAAAAATGACACAGCATGGTTTATTTGTCTTGTGCTACAACGTGGTGTTGTATAAGAGCTGCTGAGTCTCTCTGTGGTGAGTGTGTGACTGTCTCACGCTGCTGTGCCAGGCTGCGGGCTGCAGTCAGCCATGTTCCTGGCTCGTTACTCGGCTTCACAGACAGTATAATTTCAGGCTGACATCGCCTCAAACGAACGTCTGTCAAGTCCAGTGCTGCTTTGGGGGAACTCGCGGGACGCCTGCTCAAAAATGTCCTACTCGCCAGTGGGGAAAAAGAGGAATGAAAGAAACAACAAACTGCGCAGGAGTCCAGGGAACAACTGTTTAAGTTGTGACAGGAAAAATGGCCAGCACTTGAGGAGCGACTGAGAAAGAGTGAGTGCAGCAGCAGCAGCAGCAAGAGAGAGAGAGAGAGAGTGGGAATCTGTGTGATGGTGGGAGGAAATGTGTCCCTGTGAATTATCACTCTACTGTAATAATGATAAAAAATACATATAAAAAATATCAGAAAAAATATATTTGTTTTGCTTTTGTTTTTGTAAAAAAAAATCCTTTATTTTTTAAACAATTAAGTTAATTATTTATGGTTACATTCATTGGCAAACATCATGGTTTAAACATAAAATCTACATCCAAATTACATTACATTGCATTTGGTAGACACTTTTATCAAAAGCGACTTATAATGCAACAAATAGTGAGATACATTTAGCAATAGAGGACATAGAAGTTCAAGGCAAAAAAACAAAGGAGGCCAAAGGGCAATAGTGGAATAGAGGAGAAAATAAGTGGATAAAAAAATGAGGTTCATAGATACAACTGTACTAAAAGTAAAGCTCAGAGATTAATAAAATTAATTTGAGTAATCAAATTCCTTTTTTTTTTACGATTTTAAAAATGGGATAATTGAGAGTGTACATCTTTACATATAGAAGCTGATACAGAGGAATCTCAGTATTTAGAAATTTACTCCTGTCAGAAATCAGCAAAGAGTTATTTTATATGGCATTGATTTTCATATTTTACACAATTTTTCCTAAACTGAAATACAAGGAGGTTATGTTTGCACCGTGTTTAATATACAATCTGCATGTGAAGTTAAAGAACTAAATACATTTATACATAAATCTACAATAAGAGAAAGAACAGTTTTTGTTGCTGTTTTGCTGTTTTACAAATTAAAAAATAAGTTGTTATGTAAGAACAAAAAAAAGTAATTCTAATCAAGAATCACTCATATTTAAAAAAATATATATCAAGATTAATTTTTTAAATAACATCGCCCAGCCCTGACAAATATATATATGTATATATATATATATATATATATATATATATATATATATATATATCCTGACTACAATCTCTAAAGTAAAAATCTGAAATATTTCCTATAGTTTTAAACTGCTTCACTTGCCAAGAAAACCCTGTATTTCATCATGCTTTCCTAAGAAAAGACCATTAAGAGTCCATGCATATGCTACTGACATACCATCAAAATCAAACATTACATTCAAATACAGTCTTTGGTGACAAAAAGATTGTTAATTGTGCCAATCTCCATCTTGACAAAAGTATAGTGGAAGGAGGGGGTTGCTTAAAAATACCCATGTCAGAACTGTGAGAAGTTGTGAGGTGTTATCTTGTGAGTCAGTCTGAAAACTTGTCAAAGTGTTCAGGGCAAAATGATGTGAAGTATCACTTTTGGCTAGTTTGAGTGAAGCCTAAAAGTGGATGCTATACGAATGATCGGGTATTCTGTTTCTAAATCATGGGAACATTTACCTGTTTCTTGCGATTCACACGTTTTATAGTATTTCACACGTTGCCATACCGGAGCTTGTTTAGACAGAGCGCGATGGTTTTCCGGTAGTCATGAAACTAAGCGTTACTAACGTAACAGCACCACCTGCAGTTGTGGAGCATGCGAGACAGGCAAAGCGAAGCCGCAGAAAGTATGCCAGCTCGAAAGCTCGCGAAAGCGCGCTTGACTTCGTGCAATGCTCATGAAATTCGTTTCGCTGGAAGTATGCCGAGGCCTTTAGTGGTTGTGTATTAGTGCTCTCTTAACTACTGTATACCGTATTTTTCGCACTATAAGGTGCATTTAAAATCCTTTAATCCTCCCAAAATCGTCAGTGTGCTTAATGATCTGGAGCACCTTATGTATGAATTTTAGCAGAGCAGTAAAGCCACTCTGCTGAAGTACAGCTTTATAGTGTTCCTCAGTGTAGCGCTGTTTGGCTTTATTAGCGCTAAGCACTGCTAAACGTGGCTAGTGCTGCTGCTAGCGTTGCTGTTAACCGCTGCTGCTAACTAAGCCTAGCGCTGCTGCTAACCATGCTAAAATACTGAATAGTGTAAGTAAACAGAAACACTTTACTCACCCAAATAAACAGTTTTCTGTAGGGACATCTGTGTAGGTTGACATCCCGTGCTTGTTTGATATATGCATAGTTATAGTGCGTAAAATACGGTATTTTAATAAAACATTAATAAATAAATTTTATTAGGATTCAATATTAAAAAGGAAAATAAAAAAACATAATTTACATTTTGGCAAATTTACATGCGTGAATGATGAGATGGCTTGTAAATGAACTTTTATGTGTGTGTGTGTCTGTGTGACTGTGTGTGTGCTTTCAGCATCTTCTAGCCCTCAGTGCTACCTGGCCGCACTACAAAGCCTTCTCCTTCTCTCTTAGTGAGCTACAACCGTGGGCCGGTGCCTGCAGCACTCTCTCTGGCGAGTGTGTGCTCGTGCCAGTGAGCCAGGTCCGCTGGAGCGGCACACAGGCTGGCACCCTGCACGCGGACGCTGGGTGCATACTGCGCCCTCATCATTTACATCCATTAAGCCAGGGACGGACAGAGAGAGCGGGCCGCCAGCGGCCCCACGCCAGGCCCGCGGTGGCCCGGCGCCAGGCCTGCCGCTACCGATAAACACACATACACACACCCTCCTCCCTCTGCCCAGCACCCTGCCTTTCTTATGCCTCACTCCTGCTCGCCTCTGAAGACGGGCGAAGGACAGCCAGCTGCCAGTGCTGCTATTTTCTGCATTTCATTCCGAGTTTAAAAAGGCAGATTGTGCGGGGTTGCAGGGAAAATAAGGAAACAGTTTGGGTTGTGTGTGCGTGTTTCTGTGTGAGTCTCTGTGTGTGTGTATGTGTGGTGAAAAGTTCAGATCAACACCAGACACATGGACTGCATACTCACATCATATCCATACAGAAAATATCCAATAATAACCAGTCAGTTACTTTATTTCAGTTCAAAATGTGAAACTTATATATTATATAGATGTATTAAACACAGAGTGATCTATTTAAAGCGTTTATTTCTTTTATTGTTATTGATTATGGATTGCAGTGAAATGAAATGAAATGCAATGAAAACCCAAAGATCTGTGTCTCAGAAAATTTGAATGTTATTTAAGATCAATTGGTTCTTTTAGAAGTGTGAGCAGAGTGCCAAATCCTGCTGGAAAATGAAATCTGCACCGCTATAAAAGTTGTCAGCAGAGGGAAGCATGATATGTTGTAAGATTTTTCGGAAAAACACTGTACTGACTTTAGAGAGTGATGCAACAGAAGCCATTTCTGCAAGCACGCCACAAACAGAGTCGCCTGAGGTGTGCTTTTGCATAATGAGAATATATATTTTACATAATAATAAATGGCTTCTTTCGCATCACTCTCCCATACAGCTTCTCCTTGTGCAAAGTGCGCTGTATTGTTGACCGATGCACAGTGACACCATCTGCAGCAAGATGATGCTGCAGCTCTTTGGAGGTGGTCTGTGGATTGTCCTCACCATTCTTCTTCTCTGCCTTTCTGATATTTTTCTTGGCCTGCCACTTCTGGGCTTAACAAGAACTGTCCCTGTGGTCTTCCATTTCCTTACTATGTTCCTCACAGTGGAAACTGACAGGTTAAATCTCTGAGACAACTTTTTGTATCCTTCCCCTGAACAACTATGTTGTTTTGATGAGCCCATGATGCCACTCTTCAGAGGAGATTCAAATAGGAGAACAACTTCAAATTGGCCAGCTTAAATACCTTTTTTCTCAGGATTGGATACACCTGGCTATGAAGTTCAAAGCTCAATGAGGTTACCAAACCAATTTTGTGCTTCAGTAAGTCAGTAAAAAGTAGTTAGGAGTATTCAAATCAATAAAATGATAAGGGTGCCCATACTTTTGCACCAGTCAAATTTTGGTTTAATGCATATTGCACATTTTCTGTTAGTACAATAAACCTCATTTTATTACTGTGTCCATCAGTTATTAGATATATCAAACTGAAATGGCTGTTGCAAACACCCAAATATTTAGAACTAAAAATGATTAAGATTAATAGGGGTGCACGAACTTTTTCATATGACTGTATTTAAAGAAGCTTTTACAGATTTTGTGCTATATATATATATATATGTCAGCTTACTCTCAGTCACCAGCCCGCATGTATTTTTACTATAAGTTACTGTAACCTGCCTGTAAGCCGGGTACAGTAACACCTTGTGCAGATTACCACCGGCACACACCCCTCTCCCTGGTGGTACGAAAACGAGGAAGGTTAAACACCCTACGTTAACCTCATTCTAATTCTGTCCTCTCTGTGACATCATCGGCCCGCGTCCCAGGGGCAGATTTTGATGTGACTATTCCCAGACGCTTCTTTCACTGTGTGCGTGTGTGTGTGTGTGTGTGTGTGTGTGTGGTAAGGAAGTAGCTCTCATTTCACACCTCGCTGCTTAAGATCCTTCATAGTCAACATGGTAACCTCAACCTGTCGCAGGGACACGCGTGCACTCATGTGCATGCATGCATGCATGTGTGTGTGCAGCCACACACACACACACCTGACACACTTACAGGGGATAGACCTTGAGCTCTTCCAGCGAGGTCCACCCGCAGCTACGGCTAACCCAAATACTGCTGCAATGTTGTAATGAGAGAAAAGGTCTTTGGTCTTAAGCCAGTTGGTGGGGATGCTCTACGTGATCAGCGATTACATCATACGCTCACATCATGTCACATGTTGGGACAGATTATCGTTTATACTGATTTCCACATTTATTTTACGTCATACAAGTTACTTAAGCAACTCATACGAGGAAATTCAGGTTCATTACAAAAGGAAATACTGGACTATTACATCAAATCTTTTTTTTTTTTTAATGATAACAGAATTTGAACATCTGACAGTAATACCAAGTGTGGTATCACAAAGCTCAATACCAATTTAAGATAAAATAAGATAATCCTTTATTAATCCCACAATGGGGGCCTTTGCAATGTTACAGCAGCACAGGGGAAATGACAGAGAGTAAGAATAATAATAATACATGTTTATATACAAAAGATTACAGAAAAAAAACAATAATAATAATAATAGAAATATATATATATATATATATATATATATATATATATATATATATATATATATTTGTGGGGCTGTGCTGTGCTGCTAACTGAGGCTGGCTATGCTGCCAACTGGGGCTGGCTAGCACTGCTAACTGGGGCTGGCTAATGCTGCTAACTGGGGCTGCCTAGCTCTGCTGACCCCAACAGGCTTTGCTACTAACTGAGGCTGGCTATGCTGCTACCCGAGGCAAGCTAGCACTGCTAACAATGGCTAGCTAGCGCTGCTAACTGAGGCTGGCTATGCTACTAACCAAGGCTAGTTAGCACAGCTAACTATGGCTAGCTAGCGCTGCTAAATGAGGCTGGCTAGCTCTGCTAACTGCGACTGGCTATCACTGCTAACCAAGGTTGGCTAACACTGCTAACTGCAGCTGGCTAACACTGCTAACTGCGGCTGGCTAGTACTAATAACCAAGGCTGGCCAAGCACTTGCTAACCACCGCTAGCACTTAAACTTGTACAGATTATTGGAATTCTAAGCTTACTATAACATGGCAACAGCCTTGTTTGCAAGTATGCATTCTTCCTAGTGTATGAAATGTATGATGTATTAAGTGTAATGTATGAAATGTATGAAAATAGACCAGAAAATAGATATTTATTGATAGTGTGCCTTATAATCTGGAGCTCCTTAAAGTTAGAAAATATGGTATTGGTTTATTTAAGATCCTAAAGTAGTATTTAATACTTAGTAGAAATCTTAACTCAGGTAGACTCACAGTCTCTAGCTGCATATACTGTACATTTTGGTGTATACTTATTTTAAAATGTTATTTTACACACCTTGATCATACATCTGTACAGTCCAAACCCTATCTGTTGCACCCGGTTTCAGTTTTACATACTGAGAATCTTGTAATACAAATCTGAGCCAGTTTTAAACAAATCCCTCCTAATCTTTATTAATATTATAATATATTTGATGTATGTGGTAAAGAAGCAAGAGTGCAACTATATCTGTTAAATATTTAAAGGAGAAGTCTATTTGCATATACTGATAGTCTTAATTTGTGTTATTTTGGAATTGGACCCCAGGCTAAGAGACTCTAGCCGTATGGAGCTGTATGAAAAGGCTGCAGGAAAGACGGGAAGTCCTTGCATTACAGCAGTGGATGAGTGAATTAGCCGTGGGTGTTGCTCCCTGCTGCCCAGGATCTGCGTGTTTTGTTTTCAAACAGTGTTTAGAATAATAAGAAGTTTAAAAAGCAAGACAGAAGGACTACTTTCTTAAAAATGGAAATACACCCTCTATCTAGAGTTTGCGTAACGTAGTCGGTGCATATTTTGTGATCTTGTTTGTGATCTTTCTCATTGTGCTCTCACTTGTTTTTGCTTACTCTTTATCGCTCATTCTCTACACTTCATTTGGGTGTGCACTAATTCCTAATTTTACCAAGACAAATTACTAGTACATGCAAGTGTATCTGACTAATCAAGTGATTCTGATTGGCTTAAATGAGTTAATGAGGAGAGACATTCTGCAAATGAACTTTTAACGAGGTACACATAGTGATTAGGATGATAGAAATGATTGCGATTGAGCAGTTGCTTAATTTCACTAAAGTTCTAAATGAAAATGTTTGTATTCATTATCAAAGCATACAGTAACTACAAAGAGTCCCTGAACAGCTTCTGAACAGTTTCTGAACAGTTCAATAAAGCAGCTCTACTTTGCTTGGCCTGATCTGTAGCTCATGGCTTTGTTAAGTACAGTAGATGGATATGGATCAAGCGCAATCATGGAAAGCAGAGAGAAAAGGAAGTTTCAGTATTTATTCAGATAAATGGCTGCAGCCAGTTATGTTAGCTGGCAATGAGGTTGCAGTTGGTGAATTCAGACTAAATCTGATCTGATGCAATCAGACAGGATTTAGTATGAAATCGCTATTTATTTATTATTAAAATGGATATTAAAATTGATCTTGTCTACTGGTTTGGTATAGAGCTTAGATCGGGCCCAAAAAATCCGACCTGACCCGGTCCGAGCCAGTGCACGTTCTGGCTGAGTCCGACCCGCCCCATAAACTGTCATTATGAGCCCGAGCCTGATTTAAACGCATTTTTTTTAAATTGGCCTGTTTGAATGAGCGAAATCAGTACAGAATGATGTTGATGAACATTGCAACACTAAAGAAGCATAGACCTGTTATTATTTAAGAAAAAATGTTTATTAAGAACAGCTACACACAGATCTGCGGGAATATAACATTCTAACTTGTGCAAATTTCATTTCAATGTATTGTTACTTAGCTATATTGGGATTATCATACCATAGCATTATCATTTAAAATAAATATAGCATTAAAAAACATACGTCTACATCATAGTCCAGTCCTCAGTTTATGGATTAGGCCAGAAAATTGTGGAATCCAAACGCTTTTTCTTTTTTCTTGTTTACTATAATTTGTTTTTAAGTCTTAAATTTGAATCTACAGTGTAGAAAAATAAATTAAATTAAATAAAAAACTGAAAAAAACATTAAATGAGTGGTTCTATATTTGACGTCAAAGCTTATGAATAAGCTTTTAAAACATCTACAGTATTAACAATCAAGAAACACAAGCTTTCAGCTATATACGTGGCAAACTTTTGAGTTGTATAGTCAGTTTTCATTCAAGTCTTTACACGGCTTCTCCACGAAAGAGCATTAAGGACTAATAGCTTCTGAATTGTCTTAATGACATCTCGGCTCAAAATCACATCCTCACAGTCCAGAGGCGGCTGATCCCTTTCCAAATCCCACATCAGCACCGGGGGGCTTCAACGGGAGGACAACCGTGCCCCCGAGAGCGGAGCATGGAGGAGCGCTGCGCAAAAAATCTGTCCGGAAAAGTAAACGTCCTGCAAGAGCTACAACTTTGGCAGGAGTTTTGTCACCAGACGCGGTGTCAGCGGAGCAGCATGGATGGTGAAAAAGGCCAAGGGGGCTCCCACCCGCTCACCCTGCTGAGGGCCTGGTGGGCAGATCAACTTCGACACTCAGCATGGAGAAGAAGGGAAGTGAGGGAAGTGGAGAAAAAAAGGCGAGTGAAGTGAGTGAAACTGACAGAGTGGCTGAAAGGAGGAAAAAAGGCTGTGAGTGTTAATTACAAACACCACGCAGAGAAGGAGAGGGGGAGAGAGGGAGATGGGCGGGAGGGATTAAGTCAATTGTGGAGGATGGCCCTATATAAAACAGGAGAGAAAGAGAGAGAGAGAAAAAAATAGCTTTAATTAGCATTAGCTATCATTAGCATTCAGAGGGCGGAAGAGAAAGAGGCGACGCGGGGACAATTTTGGGTGACGGGCGATTGGGGCGGGCAGCTCGGAAGCCTACAAACTGCAGACAAATGAAGTCACTGCGCATAGTCAGCTGATTCCCCTCATCATCCTCACAACACGCTCCACGAGTCTGCGCTTTTCTCTCGTTACAGTGATACAGAGGCTGAATAAAGCTCGTAGGTTGATGACGGTTTTAACATTTAGAGGACATTTAAGACGTTCGTCCCTCTTGAGTCAACAGAGAGACTTTTCCATAAGCCACAAACTGGATCAGCTCAGCTCATGTAACAGCTCATACAGTAATTAGCTGTATGTAACTGTGTCAGCATTTTAAACAGCACAGGTAGCTGTGCTGTCCAAATGTCAGAGCATCTCTGTAGACACAACACTTTGCAAAGTTTCCACCTTGCAAAGGTGTCAAAAGTGTTGACATTCATTACTCAGGTAGAAGTATAGATTCTATAGGGTTTAAAAGTATTAACTCCAGCTTTTTACTCACGTAAAAGTGAGTAAAATTGTAAAAGTACTGGTTTTAAAACGGTTTAAAGTATAAAAGTAACAGTAATGTAAGGGAAAAATGGCATTAAGGGCAAAAGCTTAAGCCTTGACACAGAAAGCCCACTAACCCATAAATTGCTATGTAAGTGTATGTTTAATTCATCCTTTATCTATCCCCAGATATGACCCCTATGCTTGTGATCTGCCAGTGATACACAATGCAAATGAATTGTAATTAAATAGCAATTAAATAGCACTTAAACAGTATGCAGTACCGTTGTATGTGTTGTTTGAACTCAATAAAAATGTATTTCACTCAATTTCATTGTAACATTTTTACTAATCATGTCAGCTGGTGGTCAAGCAACGGTGGTGCTTGAAAGTTTGTGAACCAGTCATAATTTTCTATATTTCTTCATAAATATGACCTAAGACATCGTCAGATTTTCACACATGTTCTGAAAGTAGATAAATATTAAAATATTATACTTGCTCATGTATTTATTGAGGAAAATAATCCAATATTTCATATTTAAAACAATGCTTATAAATGGAGGAGGTTAAAAAAAAAAGGATGTTCATGAGTCCTCCATCAGAAAAACACTGAACAACATTGGTGTGCAAGGAGGAAGACACTGCTCTCCAAAAAGAACATTTCTGCTCATGCGCAGTTTGCTAAAGATCACATGGACAAGCCAGAACGCTATTGGAAGTATGTTTTTTTTTTTGGACAAATGAGACCAAAATATATCTTTTTGATTTAAATGAAGTGTTAATGTTTGGAGAAAAAGAAACACATACAGCTCTGCTAAAACTTAAGAGACCACTTCTGTTTGTGAATCAGTTTTTCTGATTTTGCTATTTATAGGTATATGTTTAAGTAACATTGTGGTTTTATTCTATAAACGAATTCCAAATAAAGATATTGTCATTTAGAGCATTTATTTGCAGAAATGAGAAATGGCTGAAATAATAAAAAAGATGCAGAGCTTTCAGACCTCAAATAATAACGCAAAGAAAACAAGTTCATATTCATAAAGTTTTCAGAAAAGAGTTCAGAAATTAATATTTGGTGGAATAACTCTTGGTTTTTAATCACAGTTTTCATGCCTCTTGGCATGTTCTCCTCCACCAGTCTTACACGCTGCTTTTGTATAACTTTATGTCTTTACTCCTGGTGCAAAAATGCAAGCAGTTCAGCTTTATTTGATGGCTTGTGATCATCCATCTTCCTCTTGATTATATTCCAGAGTTTTTCAATTTGGTAAAATCAAAGAACCTCATCATTTTTAAGTTGTCTCTTATTTTTTCCAGAGCTGTACTTTTGCCACTTACAGAGTTGCAATATTTAACCATTTTCCTCAATAAATAGATGACCAAGTATACTATGTTTGTCCCAATTGTTTAACTTGGCTCTCTTATCTAATTTTAGGAAAATCTGATGATGTTTTAGGTCATATCTATGCAGAAACAAACTTGTTACCTCAGGGTAAAATGCTATTGCAATTAAGGTTGACTATACTATAGTAACTTTCCAGAAACTCTAGAAACTGATTAGCACAGAAAAATTGCAATATTATTTCTAGTCTTTGTTTTTCTTTCTACAATCTTTCTACAATCCAAACAGCCCAAACATTGCATTGCATGGGAAACGTGCCAATTCTCCAACTCCACATCAGACAGTGCAGAAATGACAGACACTAAATGATCTGCCCCCACTCCTTAAAGACTCGAGCAGGCCCCAACACTGCAATGCTGCCTTATCACCAGCCTTTACTGGCTTCTCTGCAAAGAAGCATCTCTGCTCGACTGTTTCATCTCTCGCCTGACACCACGCTTCAGCAAACTTGTAGCTCATGAGCAACATCAAAACCCCTTCAATGTCAACCATCCATCAAACCTGAATCTGCTTAGCCCCTCAAAGAGGATTTGAGGCCCGCGCCCGCTGCCTGTACGACAGCAGCGATGCTATAGCAAAGGGCTGTTCATTACATAAGAGAAGAAACAGGAAATCACAATAGCATGACATTTAATGACACACTACTGGCTTAGCCTACATCAGAAATCTCTGCTATTTACTGTATGGGCGTATGGGTATGTTGCCAACTGATATGGTGATATGGCGGCTGACACGAAACACAGTTCCAGTTCCTTCAAATAAGAAGAAACCACGGGCGGCTTACACAACCACCTGACTGGAGAAGCTAGCATCTGACTAGCACTGCTAATAACATTCATCCTCGTCAATCACTGCAAACTCTGAGCAGATTATTTCAACTGCAGTTTCCTCAATGAACTTTTTTTTCATTACCATAAAAAAAAATCTGCAGTAATCTGGCATGGTAGGGTCATTTGTACTGGTATCCTTCTCTAAAACCCTAAAACTGACAATATCTTTGCGACAGTTGAAGCAGGAAGCAAGGAGAGGACGCAGAGGGCATTTGTAAGGCATTTAGTAATAAACAAGAAAAACAAGAAAACAAACTAAAAAACAGAAATAAATAAAAACATAGAAACAAAGAATACAAGGAAAACCAACAACCTGACAGACATAACAATGTCCAAGAACCGACAAGAAGAATGGAAACATAAGAAAGTATGGACTATAAATACACCCGGACTAAAACAGGAAACAAGAAACACCTGACGCAGGTTAACAAGGGGGTGGAGCTACAAATGAACACGGACAGTGACAATCCAGAGTTTCCAGGGGACTTTTCTTGGAGCTTTGCAGGCATTTACCATTCCTCATTGCACATTTTCACATGTGTACTGGGAATATGTCCATAGAATTAACATCACAATGGCTGGTAATGATCGTGACCGGCAGCTTCTGGTTAGAATTGTCCATGCAAACAAACAATAAATCTCTTCCATGTTTAATGCAGAAAGCCCTATACACATATCACGCAGGTCAGCGCACTGTTCTTTAGTTTCTATTGGACATGGCAAAAGTCATGGGACAGCCTAGTAGTTAGGGTATTTTGGTGTTTATTATCATTGTTAGTTCTAGTATTATAGTTGACCACAATTTGCAAAAGGTTGCCAAAACATCTTGCAGTGAAATGGGTTGGTTCAGATGTAACAGTGCCGTGAAAAGTATTTTTCTTTAGTTTTTTGATGTTTTGTCAAGGTTACATTTTTCAGATTGTCAAAAAAACTTTAATATCAGACAAATATAACCTGAGTAAATACAAAGCCGTTTTAAAATGGTGATTTCATTTATTAAAGGAAAAAAACTATCCAAGCCAACCTGGTTATATGTGGAAAAAGTAATACATTCTGCACCATTTGAGAATGTCCAGCCATCAGTTTGTGATCTCAGGCGTACTCGGGATTTGCAGCAGGACAATGATCCGAAGCACACCAGAAAGTCCACTTGTGATTGGCTCAAAAAAAAAAGAAGTAAAAATAAAGGTTTTGGAGTGGCCTAGTCGAAGTCTAAGTGGATGAGCTGCTGTGGCACGATCTTAAACAGTTCGTTCATGCTCAAAAAACCCTCCAATGTGGCTGAATTAAAACAATTCTGTGAAAAAATTCCTTCACAAAGATGTGAAAGACTCGTTGCCAGTTATCAGTAAAGCTTGATTGCAGTTTTTGGCGCCGAGTATAGCTCAACCAAGTTATTAACTTTAGGGTTCAAACACTTTTTTTACATAGGACCAGGTTGGTTGGGATTGATTTTTTTTCCCTTTAATAAATAAAATTATCAATTAAAATCTATTTATTATATTTACTCAGGCTATATTTATTTTAATTACCTTGTTTTAAATCTAAAAAAATGTAAGTATGATAAAAGAGCTGTGATGTGCATTCGCTTCACTCCTACAGTTTCTCGGGAAGTGAACTTCATGAGATATTTAGTGCTTTTATTCTATAGGGAGTGAAAATGTTGAGCTAGAAGAGAACTTCAGACTGTGTAGAGACGGTAGTGAACAATGGTTCATCACTTCACCGGCCTCTGCAGGAATGTTTACCCATCAGTCATTGCGTGTCCTCTGAAGAGCTTTTTTTTTTTTTGCTGATGACATTGATGATGACATTGCAGGACGCTCCCAAATGAAGGTATTTAATCAACTGCTGTTCCCTTCCTTTCAGCCCCTTCAGTGTACAGGGAGTATAAGGGTAGTGCTTAGGGACCATGCCCAGAGTGTATTACTGACTGTACCTAATGATTCCGGGTGGGCTCTGAGTCCACTGGGACCCTGTGACTGGGGGGAGGAGGTGTATAAGAATATGAATAAATGATTGGTTGGTGTGGCGCAGTGGATAACACCACTACTCTGTGGTGACTATATGCTGTCCTATACCAATAAGAGTCCTCGGGCAAGACTCCTAACACTATGTTGGCCTATCTTTAACCTTCAAATTGGAACATTAAATGCCTGATCAATTTATTTAGATTTTTAGCTCAAACTGGATTTGCCTATTTACATTAGACGGTTCACATTTGTAAATGTAAGTGACTTGTATCTGTCAATAATGTGAACAAATCCATTGATATGTTTATGCATGTCGCTTCTGTTGTTTTGCCGCACTGCCGGTGTTGTACCAATTTTTTTTACTTTTTGCCAGAATCTGATTTTACTTAATTAATTCAGATTTGGATTGGATTTGGCTATTTAAACGGTTCACATTTGTAAATGTAAGTGACCTGTATCTGTCTATAATGTGTATGTATCTATAGATACATTTAGGCATGTTGCTGCTATTGCTTTACTGACCCCTCGTCAGAATCTCATTTGACTTAATTAATTCAGATTTGGATTGGATTTGGCTATTTAGACGGTTCACATTTGTAAATGTAAGTGACCTGTATCTGTTCATAATGTGAACGAATCCATTAATATGTTTATGCATGTTACCTCTGTTGTTTTGCCACACTGCCGGTGTTGTGCCAAATTCCTGACTACTTTCCAGGAACTAATTTTACTAAATTAATTATTTCGGGTTTGGATTGGATATGGCTATTTAGACTGTTCACATTTGTAAATGTAAGTGACCTGTATCTGTCTATAATGTGATTGTATTCATTGCTTCATTTATGCATTTCGCCTCCGTTGTTTTGCCACACTGCCGGTGCCAAATTCCTGATTTCTTGCCATAATTTGATTTCACTTGATTAATTCAGATTTGGATTGGATTTGTTTTTTTTTACACAGTTCCATTTGTAAATTTAACTGACCTGTATCTGTTTATCATGTGCATGTATCTATAGATACATTTATGCATGTTGCTTCTGTTGTTTTGCCGCACTGCCGGTGTTGTGCCAAATTCCTAACTAAATGCCAGAATCTGATTTCACTTGATTATTTTAAATTGGATTGGATTTGGCTATTTAGACGGTTCACATTTGTAAATGTAAGCGATCTGTATCTGTATTGAATGAATCTGATTTGACTTAATTAATTCTGATTTGGATTAGATTTGGTTATTTAGATGGTTCTCATTTGTAAATGTAAGTGACCTGTATCTGCCAATAATGTGAACAAATCCATTGATATGTTTATGCATGTCACTTCAGATTTCACTTAATTAATTCAGATTTGGCTTAGATTTGGCTACTTAGAAGGTTAACATTTGTTGATGACAACAGCACTTAGCGCATGCATACTGGATACATCTTGTGAAAGTGACTTAAATCAAGATTGAGTCACTTTAGCCTGGTAATGTAAACATAGCCAAACAGCTGTTGGGATGTTATTAGGATTTTGTCAGTTCAGTTGCATTCGGATTAGCTAGTAGCAAGGCTGTTCAGATACACAGTACAACAGTACAGACAGGAAGTGGCTAAAGTCTGTCAGCAGTGTTGGGCAGCTGTCTCCACACTGGAAACCGTGGCAAAATAACAAGCTTTTCAGAGCAAGACGTGCCACAGTTGCCACACACCAACACAGTGGGCTGTGACTGGTATTTCTGTGTGTTAGTCAACCTGCCTCTTACTGTCAAAGCAGGAGAAGGGTAGTAAACAGCTTCAGTTACTTTAAGGAAAAGAGAAGACTGGCTAGATCTAGTGAGGCTAGATCAAATAGACTATATCCTCCTGAGACCCTTAAACACGAAGAACTTTGGCTAAATTTTGCTAAAGTATATTTTTAACGTGCCGTTTCTTGCTTGATCTCAGATTTTCAGGTTGGTTTTATATTTATATAAAATTTATATTTATATATAAATTTATATTTAGACCTACACAACCCTCTGCCTCCTGAAATATTAGAACTATCAGTTTTGGGTAAAAATAAATGAATCCAGTAAATCCTGCTGTTCTCTACAGAGGACACTAAATAAAAGCTGTGTTTTTAAATGGTGTGTTGTGATGCTCATTGCTATCTTAGACCCCACCAACACTATTTTTCATGCCTTAAAAATAGTGATGGAGCTATGCCTAAAAATATCTATCTATCTATCTATCTATCTATCTATCTATCTATCTATCTATCTATCTATCTATCTATCTATCTATCTATCTATCTATCTATCTATGTTGATAGAGGCATAGTGTTCTGGAAGTGAGGTGTGTCCTATTGTTACAGTATCTTGACAGTGGAAAACACAGGTGCGCTGACTGACTGACTGAATGAAACCCTGACAATAGTCTACAGTCAGATGTTCATTACTATCTTTATATAAAGCAGGTGCTCTGTGCGAGTTTAGTGCACACACAAACACACAAGGACATGCCACACGCCACAAACTCAACTTTTACATTAATAAAAAACAGAATACACAATAAAATATTATTGCTGTTGCGCAACTTAACAGTGTCTATGCGCAGATAAGTTTTCTCAGCTGGGACGTGAAGAAGCGATACGCCGTTAAAATACCAATCCACTAAAGCCAGAGAGCACACTATGCGTGAGTGAAATTTTGATTGGTTTATTTCACATTACACCGAAACACACACCCATTATTAATCAATTAGGAGAATTAATACATGCCTTTTGCGCATTTCAAGGTATATATATTTTTTGCATTTTCAGACAAATCAAGCTGCACTGTGCACTGTTGATGGCTCGCTCACTTATGTCCACTACAGTAGACAAAAATGAATGGCCAGCTCTTAAGGAGACGTTTCCAAACCATTCCAAACCATTTGCTGAACGTCTGCTTTAAGCACGCCAGATGTTTGCCGCTAAAAGCTTGACATTTGTTTCCATTAGGCTCAGGCTAAACGCTTCATTAGGAAGGAGCACAAAGACGAACGCATCGCCCTTCTTCCTCTGCTCGTGCCGGTGGCTCAAAAGTGGCGTGCGGCGTGTTTGGGGTAATGGTAATTGTCACGGTGTCAGACGTGGCTTTTGTGGCGGCGGGGTGGGTTAGCGGGGGCCCATCAGTGGGAAAATTACACGATGAAGGGAACACAATTAGCAGGCGCACTTGTTAAAATCGGCTCTTCCTAAATGAGCTCCTCTTTAGGAAACAAGAAAGAGGGGGGGGGGGAGAAGCGCTCAAACAAATCCCGATGTTTATTAAACATCTGCTTTTCTTTTCATCCCTCGCTTTGGGGACCAGGGAGCGAGGAAAGAAGGGAGGGAGGGAGGAGGGAAAGAAGTAAAGGTGCGAGGGACGTGATGTTGAGAAAAAAGGGAAGCGGACGCCAATACTCATTTCTCAAATATGTGGCAACAAATCATTATGGCACGGCGACCATTGATCAACAGTCATCTGATAATTGATATCAACAAAGTGAGGAGTTGTTTTTTTTTGTTGCCTCTCTTTTTTCCTCTTCCTCTCACACGGTAGGGCCACCGCGGCCTCGGAAGTGTTCGCTCCCGTCGCGTGAAGTCTTCAATCTATCAAAGCAAGCTGGTAGGGAAATTAAATCACGGCAATGAGATCTTATTTTCCGTGTTCGGCTCCTTGTTTCTGTGCATAACTGCGCGAGAGCACCTATATCCAAGATATTTCAAATCAACGGCTTGATTTTTTTCTCTCTCTCTGGAAGTATGAGGATTGTGGTGGTGGTGGTGGTGGTGATGGCAGGGGAGGGGGCAGGGAGGGTTGTATTTACAGCACGGAGAAGCTTCTGCCGCATCATTGACTTTAATTAGTAATATCACACACCGTTTTCCGCACCAGCTAAGGCTCTGATGCAACTCCGGTAGCCGTTAATGACCTTCATTTGTGTGGATTAGTCCTTTTGGGTGGGTGGGCTGGGGTGGGGGGGGGGCGCAAACACACATGCAGCAGACGACGGCACCAAAATTACAGCACGCCGCCAGGCATTAAATTGATGTACGGCAAGATGGTAAATAGCATGCATTTAAAATTATGTGAAGTTCAGACCCAGGTACGCTGAGGTACGCCAAGACCAGGAGAGAACTTCTTACGTTCTCCTTGTGCTGAAGGCAATATTGAGCTTTTCAATCTCATAATTATCTCACAGAAAAGTTCAGGTTTCAGTATTATTCATTGGTTAAAATGTAAAACAGAGTCATTAAGAGTTCTGTATCTCAACTTGGTCAACTATACTAATTGAGTTGAGATAACAAAAAAAAAAAAAAGAAAACTAGCTCAATTAGCAACTATGCTACAGATGTGCCTCTCCCCCTGCAACTTCTTAACTATTTATTCTCATCTTCTAATTCAAGTTAAAATTAGAACTAACCTAATCCATTAGATGTCCCCAGACTGGGAGGCTTTTGACAGTGACAATTGAGCACTGCTCCACTGCTGGGATTTGGTCTTTTCAGGGTTAATAAACAAGTAGATAGATTGTTGTAGCACTTTAAATCTGTGTAATATCATTACATAGAAGCATATATTAAGGCCCAATCCCATTTCACCCCTTAGCCCTGCCACTTAAGGCAAATTTATAGTTACGTATAAAACCTACACCAAAATAAATTTGTCGCTGCATACGGGTTTTGGGTTTTCCCAATTGGGGAGGATTTCACCCCTTTCCCTTGTGACTCTGTTCTATAGGGAAATGTAACGCTCGAAAACAAGGGTTAGGAGTAGAAAAGAAAAATGGGATTGGGCCCAAATCTCTCAGTATTTGTGACTGGACATCCCTTTGAATGAATGCATCCAGCGGCCTTGCTGATGATGCACACCCCTAGCTTTAATTTCATACCAAAAAAAAGAATGCACAGGTGTCCTAATACATTGTTTGTCCATATAGTGTATGGACAGAGATATGTAGATGGTTTTAAAGCTCTGTCAAGCAAAACCAGTGCCAATGGTTTGGCCAATAATATTCTTTCAAATAGTTGAACTCAGGTTCCAAGCAGAAGCTATGGTTACGGCTGTTGTTACAGTAAAGGAATACTCCAGCATGTAATTCAACTGGATTTCTATCTGCTGTATCTGTAACATATGTGAGAAAACATTGAGTCATTGGTTTCTATTCTATATGTTTATATTCAACTGTTGTTTTTTTAGTATTGGGACATGTGTGGAATATATTGCCTGGGGTAATTGAACTGCATGCTAAAGCAGATTGAGATTAAGTCTAAATGTTAATAAACGTGAACAATGCTGAACTATACCTTTAATATATGGAGCACAGTTAAAAGAAACAAGTGGCAGCAATGCAAAAGTAATAGCTGACCCATATGTCACTGCTTGGGATGCCAGATATGATAAAAATGTAACTGCTTGGCACTGTAAACACACACACACACACACACACACATGCTGTACTTGAAGATCCTACTTGGCTGGCATCTGGTCAGGCAGTTTGAGTGCTTGCCATGGAGCGTTAATGCATACAAAACTCTTTCCAGTAGATGAACCTTCACACCCTTAATACACACACTCAAACACACACACTCTCTCTCTCTCTCTCTCTCTCTCTCTCGCTCTCTCACACACACACACACACACACACACACTCTCTGTCTCTCTCTCTCTCTCTCTCTCTCACACACACACACACACTCTCTCTCTCGCAGGACCCCTGTGATAGCTCATCTGGCAATGATTACATCATCTTTGCATTACTTGTAGCTTGTAGCCCCTCCACCCCGTGGTTCAAATATGGATCACAGTAGGTGGGGGATAGCTTCGATTGAAGCAACAGCAGGAGCCCCAGCATTAAACAGTGACACAAATCAAATATTTAGTTTGATGTTGATACTGGAGTTTGATGACTTAATTACCTTATTGAAAGTGATACAACACATGCGTGTAGCTTTGTGTGTGTGTGTGTGTGTGTGTGTGTGTGAGTGTGAGTGTGATTTTTATATATATGCAGCAAAGAGACCACTTTGACCAGTTTCTCTGATTTTGCTATTTATAGGTATATGTTTGAGTAAAATGAACATTGTGGTTTTATTCTATAAACTACAGACAACATTTCTCCCAAATTCAAAATAAAACTATTGTCATTTAGAGCATTTATTTGCAGAAAATGAGAAATGGCTGAAAAAAAAAGATGCAGAACTTTCAGACCTCAAATAATGCAAAGAAAACAAGTTCATATTTATAAATTGTTAAGAGTTTAGAGATTAATATTTGGTGGAACAACCCTGGTGTTTAATCACAGTTTTAATGCATCTTGGCATGTTCTCCTCCACCAGTCTTACACACTGCTTATGGATAACTTTAACAGGGAACAGGGAAATAGGATAAAAATATTTAAGAGGGAATAGGGGAAGGGGAAAGTGGTCTTTTAGGTGGTCTCCTAAAAAGAGTAAAGAGATGTAAGGATTACTGGTTTACAGTTGCTCATTATTATGCTTTGCAGAATATTCAAATGACAATAATCACAACAATTTCCCATTTCTGCAGAGAGAAATTGTGGCTTTATCTGCTGCATACATTTCAGAAAAGATAATTCACCTGATTATGAAGCAGAATAACCAATATGCTGTATCTTAGACTCACCAGATACTGAGAAGAGTAGGCAGGGAAATGCAGGGAAATCAAAGAATATATGTTTAGCAACTTTAAATGTAACACCCTTTACACATTTTATTAGAAACACCTCCACACTTCTTACACTGGCTGGCCACTTAACTAAGTTTGCTGTTAACTGTAATGCCTGTAGGAGGCAGGATACAAATGCAAGTCAGTCTTTTGTTAGCCATTACAAAATAAAAACTAAGAGACAAAGAAACAATACTGAGACAGAAAAAAAAACAGAGACTACAAAACAAACAAAGAATCAACAAGGTCTATGAAACAAAGATGCAAAAATAAACTAAAGAAACCAAACCAGAAACTTACACAACAAGGCAGGACTGAGGCTCAAACTAACAGAAATCATACAATAACACTGGCTAGAACACGACAGGGTCAAACAAAAAGTTCCTCTTAGTCTGCTGCCTCTCACCCTCTGTCTGTGCACGGCCACTTTACGAAAATTTCCAGAAAATGTCCTAAAAAAAAAAAAAAAAAACGTCAGTATAGTTCCTACGATCCTGCAACATTCCTCGTTTCCATGTCGAAAGCTGTGGGAGGATTGCCGTTCAGAAAAAAAGGCGAATACAATAATGTTAAGTAGAAGAAGAAGATTTAAAAAAATAGTAAGTTGGCTTTTCAAGACAGGTTTATTTCAGTAATACATATGAATAGGGTCAATTTTACAACTTGTCTTAAAAAACATATTGGTTACCTCATGATTTTTTACCTCCAGTTTTTAGTTTAGTTTTAGGCTGTTAAATAAATCAGATCTCTTCATTTCCAAGGCCTATTTATACCTTGTTACAATGATTGTTTAAAAAATGACTTCAGTATTCCATTTAACTTCTACTCTGCGTCAATGTAAAACCATTTTCTCCTTATCTTGTTATAAATTCTCCACAATCTAGAAGATTCTAATGGGCCTCCTTCACACTGCAGTCAGCGCTCATTGTGCCATCAATTTATCTGAACGCACCAAAACAAACATGGGAAACGTGGCCATCCTAAGTGTTCCTAATTACCTCTTTAAAATTCACCAGGCCTATTAAGAACCCCATTCTGATTTCTGCACCGCTCTCACGTACACACTCGCGCAGAGAGACGCGCATGCAGACGCGCGCATATCTTGAAATGTGGCAAGCAATTAGGTGGAGTGACTTAATTCATTAGGCGCAGGCTCCTGAAGATTATTAAACTGCAGACAAGCCGGAATCAGTGGAAACGAAGGGGAGAAAGGCATGGTGTGAGTGCATGAGAGAGATAAAAGAGGGAATAATCTTAGTTTTGCACTCCAGTACATTAGCGTGTGCTCGTACATGAATTTATGCACTCGCCGACCAGCGTAAGAGCTGTGTTTGAACTGTACCCACACAAAAATAAGCTCTGCTGAATATCAAATTTACTGTAAGACGAGCAAATACAGTGCAATATTTATGTTTGTTTTTACAAGACTGATTTGATTATTTGATGTCTGAGGTCTGCTTCTTTATTTTTGCACTAAAATAAGAATAATATTTTAAATTGAGAGTTTTTACCCCTATTAGCATACCTAAATCAACACAGATTAGCCTCCAACTGTTTATGGTACCTTAGAATAAAATTTGTTTCAAATATTTACCATGCCATCCCTGAATAGTAAGGGTTTCATACATGAAAATGACGAACTGTAAACCTCAAACCATGCTGTATCCAAGCAAAAAAAAGTGCTGTGTTAAAACTGAGCTGTGCTAAAAGCAGTACAGTAAATATAGAAATGCAGCCGCAATGCTAAAAGCTAAGGCTAGACACAAACTACTGGGGAAAATATAGGCTGATTTAAAGCTATTCGCTAAGGATAAGCCTAGGCAAACCCTAAGTCTAAAAGCTATTGGTAGCCAAAAAGGAAAAAAGAGAATAGCTAGCTATAGCCTAAAAGCTAATGCTAAGCAAGCAGGAGAAGAGAGAATAGCTAGCTGGAGCCTAAAATCTAATGCTAAGCAAGCAGGAAAAGAGAGAATAGGTTACTACAGCCTAAAAGCTAATGATAGCCAAACAAGAAAAGAGACAATTGGTAACTAGAGCCTAAAGACTAATGCTAGCCTAACAGGAGAAGAGAGAATAGCTAGCTGGAGCCTAATAGCTAATGCTAAGCAAGCAGGAGAAGAGAGAATAGCTGGCTGGAGCCTAAAAGCTAATGCTAAGCAAGCAGAAGAAGAGAGAATAGCTAGCTGGAGCCTAAAAGCTAATGCTAAGCAAGCAGGAGAAGATAAAATAGCTAGCTTGAGCCTAAAAGCTAATGCTTACCAAAAAGGAGAAGAGAGAACAACCTTCCAGTCCCTGCTGAACAATGGCATTGATTTTTTGGGGGGTTGCTTTTGCTTTAAAACTCATGAGAAGTAATTATTAGCTCTGCTTTCTAGGCTGTTTTTTGTCGCACATAGCATAGCACATCCTAGCCTGGCCTAGCCTAGCCTAGCCATTTTAGAACAACCTTATATTAAGTAAAAATGCATTCTAGGTTTTAGAACACAGCTCATACCCGACTCAAACTTACATACTGTATGTGCTGGATGTGTACAACTAAAGTGTCTTGTGCGAAAATCAGAGTAAAGGTTCTTAACTCTACTAACTGGGTACCCCTCTCAAGAGTACATTACTTAGCCCAGTACAGTAAGTATCAGAGACAAACTTACCATTTATGCAAAAAACGGATGTCTACAAATGTACATTGGCAGGTTAAGAAGCTACAAACAGTGCCACAAAACAAAGATCAGCAAGTCTACTTGAGATTAAAGAAAAAGAGGGACTTGTGATGGTTTAGGCATGTCGTTTACACAATGCTAACAGATGGCCAAAAGCTTCAATTACTCGCTGGCAGCATTAGCCTCGTAGCTACAGTACAAAACAAAAGAAGCAGGTCTTCCAGTCCTGGCTGACCAATGGCATCTGGGGTTGTGGGAATATGGTGTAAATTTGATTTCATGCTGAATAGCCTCTTTCAGTATCTTTAATCAGTCCGGTTCTCAGCTCGGCTGTAATGGAGAGAGAGCTCTTCAGATCCTGCAGGGGAAGAATGAAGCTGATGGAGCTGCATCTGTTTGCTTCAAATACACAAACTGACACACACACACACACACACACACACTGCAGAGCGCAATTACAATCCCACCCAAGAGCTAGCAGCATCACAGCAGTGCTCAATAGACACGCACAGTATGGGGGAGAGAACAGATACCGGCCTTTAGACAGTCCTAGACAACATATGCGCAAACACACACACACACACACAGTGAAATAGGTACACACACCCACACACACACATAAATACACACTCAGGTCTTAAACAAACACAGAAAACTCAATTAAGACACACAAACACAGATTACTGACATAATCAATTCACATGTACAATTTTTTTATGGATTTCCAGTAGCTTCATTTAAGCTGACTCACATTAAAATGTTGCTATTCCATTCATTAAAACCTGATGCAGGGCTTCTGTGGTGTATATTTATTGGAACTCAAGATAAAACATACTTCAACACATTCAATACGCGTTAGCTATTCTATGTCTGATACTCACAGTATTAGGCTAAGCGATGTACTCTTGAGAGGGGTATCTGGTTAGTTGTGTTTAAAGCCTTTACTCTGCCTTCAGCACAACACACTTGTTGTACACATTTAACCCACACTGTTGAAGTTTGAGTTTTAGTTTTGAGTCAAGTATGAGCTGTGTTCCAAAACCTAGGATGCAGTCAAGGTTTTTGGATGGATCATCACAAACTGTTGTTCTACAGTGATGGACCTTTTTTCAATAATACAGATAAGAAATTTATTCTGCGATTGAAGAGATTTCAATGACGCAACTAATGCATGGTGATTATTAGGGCTGTTCAAACAGATCCATTAGATCTGGACCAAAGCTGATCCATACATACTGGAATAGACAGAGTATTAACTGTGTTGATACTCAAGATGAAATGTACCTTAATACATTTAATGCACTGTCAAACTGCAACCACGGTAATTCTTGTGCAGAACTGCAATGCATAGTGGTGCTCGAGTGTCATTAGCTATCTCTCCTGTGTCTGATACTCTACTGTACTGGGCTGAGGGATGTACTCATGAGAGGGTTATCCGGTTAGTGATTCTAAAAGTCTATACTCAGATATTATTCATAGCCTGTGAAGCATGGTTACATTAGTTAACGTAGTGGAACTATATTATAGGCATACCATCTAGTCACAAAACAGTAATATAGTAAGTTAACCTCCACCTTACTTAAATTACTACTTGCATAAGTAGGCAAATGTCATTGGACATGATACTAGCTTCTACCCAGCTAACATGAGACTGTTCTAAGAATGTTTAGCAACATTTGGCTAAAAGTTTACTGGAAAGTTATCTGTAACATTACAGAAATGTTCCAGGAAAACCTTATGAAAATGTTTGACGTTTGACATAATAGTTCACGTTATTGAATAATTTCTTACATAACATTCCCAGCTAGACAAATACGATCATTACAGAAATGTTAAAAAATATTCCCAAAGATTTTTAAAACTCAAAATTTAAACACTGACACATTGTAGTGATGTTAACAGAGTGTTTAAAAATGCTTAAAAAACGAATGTTCTAAGAACATCTAGAAAACCAGACAGATTAAACTATCTAAGAATATTAAGTATAACGTTTAGAAAATGTTCTACCTGCCATGGGTATTCTGTGTCATGTGGCACATCAATATAGTATATAGTACTAGTTTATACAGGGGTTGGACAATAACACTAAAACACCTGGATTTAGAGCACAATAATTTATTGTCCTGACTGACAGTTCTGGTGGAAACAGGAGAGTTGAGGTGCACATTGAATTCTGCCGTGATTTGGGCAGCCGTGGTTTTATGTTTCTTCGGATAGAATCCGGGTTAGCACCCGAAAACATCCCTTTCAGACAGTTTCCTCTTGCGTCCACAGTTAATCCTGTTGGATGTGGTTCGTACTTCTTGGTGGTATGCTGACATTACCCTGGATATCGTGGCTCTTAATTCATCATAAAGACTTGCTGTCTTGGTCACCAGATGCGCCAGCAAGACGTGCACTAACAATTTGTCCTCTTTTGAACTTTATGGTATGTCCCCCATAATGTTGTGTGCATTGCAATATTTTGAGCAGAACTGTGCTCTTACCCTGCTAACTAAACCTTCACACTCTGCTCTTACTGGTGCAATGTGCAATTAATGAAGATTGGCCACCAGGCTGCTCCAATTTAACCATTAAACCTCCCACACTAAAATGACAGGTGTTTCAATTTCATTGTCCAAACCCTGTATATATATATATATATTTTTTTTTCAATAGAATTAATACAAATAAAGTTGAAAAGTTTGATTTGATGCACACATGGTGTATATTAGCCTGTTTAAGCCAAAGCTCCACATACGCAGAGAACAGACAGTGCAAACTGACTGAGCAAATGCGTAAATGCAGGTATAGAGACTTATAGAGTATTTTGCAAACAGATTTATGAGTACGCATGCACACACGCAGACACACAAAAAAAGCCAGATAAATGCACACAGATCACCCAGCCTCGCTCACTCTCTTTCTCTCTCTCTCTCTCTCTCTCTCTCTCTCTCTCCAGACGTTATCAGTAAGGGAGATTTATGCACTCCCGCTAGAGAATTTATGAGCGGCAGCTCCTCTCTGACGGGGAGGCCAGCTAAGAAATTACTTTTAGGAATAAAAAAAAAGAAGGTAAAGGAGGGAAAAAAAATCAGATTTGAAAGATTTATTTCAATCTTTTGCCAAGGATGCATGATACATTCAATCTGTTTATTTGAGTGAAACAATCATTTTGAGGCTGGGATAAGTCTGCTGGCAGATAAGGCTGAATTGCATTTAATGCAGTGCCACCCCAGACTCTGTCTCAGCTTGTTCCAATCCATTTTGTCAACGCCGAAGCGTTTCACTCTTGTGGGAGGGATGGGGATGGAGGGAGGCGGTTGGAGAGAGAGAAAGAGAGAGAGAGAGAGAGAAAGAAAGGGAGGTGCTGTGATGAGGATGGGTGCATCAGTTATTCCTTTGTTTGTTTTCCTCATTGATAGATTGATTGTTACCTTGGACTTCCGACGCGGTGATGAAAGATGTGGGAAGCAAGGACAGCTAGTACATCGCCAGAGTGGCGTGAAGGAGCGAAAGAAGAAGAAGAAGAAGAAGCAGCAGCATCTCTCTCTCTCTCTCTCTCTTTCTTTTCTTTTGTCTTTTGACTCATGAAATCTGATCAATATTCATTTCTGCCCACACTCTGCTGTTCATTACTTGCGAAACGGTGACTCGAAGCAAGCGGCTCCAAATCATGTCTTCAGCGGTGCGTCTACGGAGGCCTGAATAACTGCTCTGTAATTGAATGTTGGTCACGAAAGCATAACAAACGACTCGGAGTGATGGCGCTCGCTTAATATGACACTGCGAGACTTTATTGGACCGAGGGACCACAATGAATCGCACAGTCTGAACTGGGGATTGCAGTGAAAGCTGAAGTCTTAAAAAATAAAGGCTGCTAAATCATTTCTGGCTTGGGTGTGCGGTTGTAGGGAAAACATTTACTGGTAGAGAAGCCTTATACATATAACAGTGGTGCATGAAAGTTGTTCTTGAATCCTTTAGAATTTTCTACATTTCTGCATAAATATGACCTAAAACATCATCTGATTTTTTTATACAAGTCCTTAAAGTAGATTAAGAGAACCCAGTTAAACAAATGAGACAAAAATATTTTTATTGGTCATTTACTTATTGTGGAAAATGATTTAATATAGAACCCATTGTTGTTCAGTGTTCTCCTGATGGTGGGCTCATGAACATTAACATTATCCAATATGAGAAAGGCCTTCAGTTGCTTAGAAGTTACCCTGGTGTGCTTTGTGAGCTTGCCGACTCTTAAACGCCTTGCTCTTGGAGTAATCTTTGTATCAAGTATAACATTTCTAATTTGTTTAACTAGGTTCTCTTTATCTTTATCTTTTTTTAGGACTTGGCAATGATACAATATTTATGATCCTCATGATAAACTGCATCACAATATTTCACAAAATGTGTAGGATTCTGAACCACTACTAGTTTCATTACACTGACAGCATAGCATGCAGACATTACTCTTTGTGTGCGGGAACTACTGCGAAATGATGCTGCATTAGGGTGACTATATATATATACATATATATATTTATTTATATTTTTTAATAAGATGACACTGGACACAAAGGCACCTAATATGGTTGGGATTTTTTGCCATTTTGATGGTCAGGGGTCTTTAAACAAGTCTAGATGCCTCTGCTCACAATCATTACCACCCACTAAGATGTCCACAGTGTGTGGTAATGCCTTCTACACTTTTAACACCCAATGCATGCACTTATATATGCACACAATACTTTAGGTTATACAACTCAAAACTCTACATATACATATATAATAATAATATTCTGACTTTTGGGATATGTATGTGGGGCCTCCTGCTTTAAATATAGTTAAATATAGATGTGATTTCTGCCAAAGACGCTTTTCTTTCTAGCCAAATGATGTTCCATGCATCTGGTACAAGTCATCTTATTCAAACTCAAACTCGATTATTCATGCCATCTTGCCATGAGCACACTGGCTAGTGTCAAGTCTCACTTACCAGATAACACCTCATAACTCTCAGCCAAACACCCAAAAGTACAAAAGCTAATACTTTACTGTCTGGACAAGTCATAACATATCTATAATTGGCTTATACTGTCTAAAATTCAATGCATTAAACACTTTAGACATCTGATTTCTGTCACCAGCAATGTTAGCAATTCTTACACAATACGTTTCTCTACATTACTGTACTTTACATCAAACTATGCTAAAGTACACTGATTATATATTACCAAATGAAATGAGTAGAAATCCCTTTTTAAGAACATTCCACTGAAAAGTTCTTTCGGGGGCCAAAAGTGATTTATATATGTCACTGTGCCGAATAACTTTGTTCTGGAAACTTTTTTTTTTAAAGAGTGTAGCTGCAATAGTAGCTTTGTCACAGTACGAGACAATTGGAGAAGGAAAAGGTCATGTCCGAATAGAGTCTGAGTGTTCTCTGCGCTGAGAGATATGGCAAAGGGACAGGAACATATTTAGCCTAAAGGTACTGTGGGTACTGTACTGCTATATCTTAAAGTTCAAAGAAAACGGCGGAAGCAAATGATTGAAAAAGCAGACATAAGGACCACAAGGCTGGAACTGAGAATGCAGTTAGAAGAGGTGTTTTAGATTTATTTTGATATTCATCTAATAAACCAGTAATACACACTGACATGTCATGGGACAGGCACTAAACGTAATGTCCCGTGACTTTTGTCATGTTATAATGACCTGCTGCATTGAATATACATAGTTACTGGTCTGCAATACTCAGAATCCACCACAGACTGACATCACTCCCATACATGATCACATGACACTGCATGTGGCCATACCTGAAAGACAATCACCTGAATATTGATTTCACTTGTTACACACATTATACTGTATATACTCACTCACTTCACTTACTCCCCGCTAAGTATTGACAGATTATTACTTGTACAACAATTTTCTATTGCCTGTGTAAGCTCGATCATTTTTTACCTTGTTTTTTTGTATTTACTAACCCAGATTTCTGTCTGCCGACTGCTACTGCCTTGTCTGTGTATGACCCTTGGGCGGTTTATCGTGTATGGTATGTTTTCTCCCTCTTGCTGTTGTTTGCTGGTGTTGCCCCTGCTCGTTCTGACTTCTCCTTTGCCCACTACTTTATTTAATAAAAGGACTTTGTTTGCATCTGTGCATGTTTGAGTACTGCCCTGCCATGACACTGAGCTGTCCACTGTGGGTGGTAACTCCACTTGTGACTCTATCCTAGCCCTATCCAGACGGCATTAGTTTCTCAGGGGGATGTCTACGAAAAATATTCTACTCTACTTTTACTCAAAAGGACAGTGAAAACCAGTGAGGACCAGTGAGTTTTTGGCTTTTTCAGTCACATGACATCGAGTTCAGTAGCTCCTCCATTTCCACTCGCTGTTTTTACAAGGATATTTTTGGAAATGCATGACAAAAGTGTAATTACGGTGTGTAGCAGTGGCCAAATAGCTATTTTATAAGACGCGAGGGGTGACGCAAGTCAGAGATGTCCATCTGCACGGGAATAAAATTACTGGAGTACCACAGAGTTCAGCAAAAAAAAAACAGAAGTAGGATAATTCAGCATGTCATTTTCTTAGAGGATGTCTGAGAAAAACACACTCATGGTTGTTCTGGACAGGAATAAAATCATAGAGGACACCCGTAAAAGAGAAAATGACCCCAGGACCCCCTGAGAAACGAATCCCGTCTGGATAGGGCTTATAATTTGTGGAATGTTAACTTTTTGCAAATGGGATGCTCCATTTATCTGGCACCCACTTTTAGGTCTCATTAAAACTTCGACAATTCATATATTCACTGTATTTAGTCTCACTCACAAGATAACACCTCACAGCTTATACAGATATGGGTGTTCCTGAGCCACAGTGTTACTCTGAGGTAACACTTCATAAACAATCTAAATGATTGAAAAAGCAGACATAAGACATAGTAGTTATGAGTGATTTATTAGCTGCTTACTGGCTAAAACATGTGATCACAAAATATTTACTATACAATAAAAGACAATGAAAAAAAGAAAAAACTTAAAGTGGTAGTGATTTGAAATTGATACATCAGCTCAGGCAGCACAGGGGTCGGTGAGATGGGCGAATGCTGAACAAGCTGCAAAGCTGGCTAAATCCTGCTGGATTAATGAATCTGGATTCACTGGGTTCTTTGGGTGCTTCTCGGAGGCAAGGGTTGAAAAAAAGGTTACGACTGCGGTTTCTTTTAGACAACAGCAAAACCCTGGACCAGGCCCAATTATGGTCCTAACATGCACTGATAGATGTCAGGGCACGCAACAGTCAATTGGTCCAAAGTTACTTCGTTAAAGTGTTGTGATGAGTGGTACTGACTGGTTAGTTGGAAAATGGTTTGGTTGAGAAGAGCACTGTACATCCCCAACTCATAAAAAGGATGGAAAATGTATAGCACATTTCTTTCTTTTATTTTAGTATTGCAGATAGTAGGAGTCCAATCATACATTGCCTGACCAAAAAAAAAAAGTCGTCACCTGGATTTAAGTAAGTAAATGATGTGGGGTTGATGCTGCAGTTGGTCTGCAGGTCTAGGTTCAGCAACAGTATGTGCTGAAAGAATGAGGTCAGCTGACTACCTGAATATACTGAATGTAGACCAGGTTATTCCATCAATGGATTTTTTGTTCCCTGATGACAATGTGAGGATTCATGGGGCTGGATTTGTGAAAGACTGATACAGGGAGCATGACATCATCATTTTCACACATGGATTGAGAGTTCATCACAGAGTCCAGACCTTAACCTCATTGAGAATCTTTGGGATGTGCTGAAGAAGAGCTTTGTGCAGTGGTCAGACTCTAGCACCGGTTCGAATCCTGTTCATGCAGCTTGCCATCGGCTACTGGAGCCCAGAGTAAGCACAATTGGGCTTGCTCTCTCTGGGTGGGTAGATGGCTGACTTCACATGTGCTAGTCTTCACCCTCCTGGTGTGTTGGGGCATCACTAGTGATAGGGGGAGTCCTAATAAGTGGGTTGGGTAATTGGCCATGTAGATATGTAGAAAATGGGATAAAAATTAGGAAGAAATGGATGTTGTGAGCTCGGGACCAAAGATAAAAAAACCATCCAGATTGTTATCAGGGACAAAACAAGGCCAAAAGTTAATACTTTACTGTCCAGGCAAGACATTAATGATCTTTGGTTCATACTGTCTAAAACTCAATGAAACGAATAAAGGAAATACATTTCTGTATTTTTCTGTACTTTTTTATGGCCATTTCCACATTGTCCCAACCTTTTCTGTTTTTTTGAATTTGTAGAGTCCACATTTTGGACTTTTTAGGTAAGAATCTCTAACTTTAAAAGCTATACCAGGCTTTATTAAAACAGTTCAGTCTAAGTAAATCTGAGTTTACATTTTGGTCTATGGCCAAAATGCACTTCTTATCTTCTCTTTGACTCCAATGAGAACGATATGTTGGTGGACAACACAAACGCATGGTGGTGCATGAAACTCACAGTCTGTTGCCCAAAAAAAAGGAGTTGTCCAGAATTGAACAGAATGGAATAGACAGGAAATACTCTGATGTAGCCATCAATCAGCCCATAACAGAAGCTGTTGGGTGGGGTTTTAGTCAGTTATGTCGATGCTGAGCAAGATGGAGGAGAAACGAATTGCTGCTATCAGCTCGCATTCAGAGCTATACTCTTCAAGTCTGGAGATCTATGAGGACGGCTCACAGCGAGCCTTGGCTTTTTCACTTCCTTCTGTGGAGAAAAGCAACCGCCAGCAGTTTTTCGTGGATATCCTGTCTAAAACATGCAGCACACTCGCGTCAATATGGATGGATGACGGATACTGGAGTTTTTTAGAACGTGGCCTAACAACGGTGAATGTCAATCTACGGTTTGTGTTTGTAAGCTTGTCAAAGTCTAGAACAAAGAGCAAGGAGAAGAGCTGAGATTGAGCTACTATCTGTGATATTTTGCTACAACACGAACATCGCTTTGTGTGGGAGTGTTTGCACTAGACAGCCACTGCAAATATCAACTCCAACCCGTGCAGCAGCAGAGCCAGCCCCACGCATCTCCCATCAGTAAACTCACCACTGACTCACACACAGAGAGAGCGAGAGAGCGAGAGAGAGAGAGAGAGAAAGAGAGAGAGAGCAATTAAATGAGGAGATCCACTGGGTCACGGGGGAGCGTGGCCAGTCAATGTGGGCGTAGATGAAAAAATTGTAAAAGTGCGGCTCCATATGCATGATTAATGTCATCATGAAGTCTAGCAGACTTACAACTCCCACTATTACACTCTAAGCACAGAGACCACGCCCCATTGCTTCCCCGCTCATGAATAATGCACGAGTACCCCTCCATTCCAGGTGCGATTCATAAAATAATATGAATATTCAGTCATGGCTCTAATGAAATGAAAACGTTAAGGATGGTTGTGCGTTGGTCGGGTGTGGAACCGTTGGGGTGAGCAGATGGGGAGAAATGAGAGATTTGATATGCACTGACAGAAGGGAGAATGCAGGAGCACTTTTTTAATGGCTTGTCAAAGTTCAGACAGAGATATCATGCGGGGAGGGAGGAGACCGGCCGGCAGCCATTTTGTGAAGCCTTAGGAATGGAAAAATGAAATTCTTGGATAAAAGCAAGTGGTGGATGGAGTTTTATAGTCATGTAATGCCTTTTATCAAAATAATAATCTAACACCTCAAAGAAATTATTTAGTATATCAGAATAATGATGTATTATAGCAATATAATGAGCTAGTATGTAAAAAGAATGATGTAGTATCTCAAAACAATGCCTTAGTATCTCAAAAATAATAACGTAGCATCTCAAAATAATGAAGTAATATATCAAAATATAGACATAATATATTAAAATAATGAAGTAATATCTCCCAATAATGGTGTAGTATCTCAAAATCAGAGTGTATCTAATGGTCTGTTTTCTCAAAATAATGACTTAGTATCTCAAAATAATGAAATTTTCTTAAAATAATGAAATGTAATTTCAAAATAAGGATTTAGCATCTCAAAATAATGACGTAGTATCTCAAAATAATGATTAGCATCTCAGAATGATGACTAAGCATCTTAAAATAATGGCTTTGCATCTCAACATAGTGATTAAGCATCTCAAAATAATGACTTAGTATCTTGAAATAATGAAATTATCTTAAAATTATGAAATGTAATTTCAAAATAAGGATTTAGCATCTCAGAATAATGACGTAGTATCTCAAAATAATGGCTTAGTATCTCAAAATAAGGATTTAGCATCTCAGAATAATGACGTAGTATCTCAAAATAATGGCTTAGTATCTCAAAATAAGGATTTAGCATCTCAAAATAATGACTTAGTATCTCAAAAAGCGAGTTAGCATTTAAATGATCCTAAAATAATGACATTACAAAATAATGACAATTTCAAAATAATTACTTAATATAAATTGTATCTCAAAATTTGTCTGTTGACATATTTTCTCAAAATGCATTAGCTTTGAGCTAACTGTTGTGCACATGGCAACACTGGCATTAATATTACTCATATTTATGATAAATCTAGATTAAACACTACTGTTTTTTGTGCTTAAGTAATTTAATTAACATTCTTCAGTTTGTGCAGATGAATACTTATATTATATTTTTCACATCATGTTTACATAATTTGCTCTTTAAATAGATTTTTGGAGCATTTATGTTCAGAAATAAATGTCTCAGAGCACAAATAAGGCTTCTTTGTTATGTTTTTTATTCATTAAATTAAAATGAATTGGTTGATGAATTTGAAAGGGACTTTATTTCTCAAAGGAATGGCCAATTCTTGGATTATTGCTCTGTTATGTTGCTTAGATTTAACAGGTAGCTGTGCATTAATGTGATGATGAGGTGCTATAGCACTGTTATTATAGTGCAACACTGTAAAACTGCTGTTTTTGGTCCGCACATGTTATTGCTGGGCTATTTCTACAGTGCAGGGTAGTTTCTGGGTAGATGTGGTGCAGCTGACCTGCAGTGGACGTGTTACCGACCATTTCACAGTAGCAACCCAGTCAATTATCAGCATTAATGAACTGCTGTTAGAGAAGTCAGTTAGAATAATTAACAGCACCTGCAGACGCTGTTCAGAACAGAGTCAGTCACCACAGATTCTCTTCAGGCAGCAGCGACGAGACACGACTGGCAGGAACTGACAAGTTAATTGTCATTAAAAATATACACTTTGCCATGCAATATTAAATGAAATGTATCATGTTATTGAAATGTATTTACAAGTAAAAGCAATTTATAAATTATTTTACATAGACTAAAATTGGTTTACTTGTTCTATAATGTTTCTTAATGAACACATTATCTGCAACTTTCCTGGGGTGGTTCTGATGAGAGCCAGTTTCACCATTTTTTTTTTTTTTTTTTATGTTTTTGACAGTCTTTATGTTTACACTTGACGACACGTTCCTGAATGTCCTGGATTTTTTTTTTCCAGATTGACTAGTATTAATCTAAAATGCAGAAATAAATAAATAATGAATAACTGTATTTTGGTAACTCCTGTTAATATAAGTTTACCTCAAGATGTTTAACCCTGTGTGTGTTCTTTTATATATATATATATATATATATATATATATATATATATATATATATATATATATATATACATATATATTTATATATATGTATATATATATCCTCTTGAGATCCTTTGTCCTCTTATGAGGACATTACATTTTACATTTTTTAAAAACGTTAAAACTTTGTCCTCTTATGGAGACACTGCCTGTACCATCTGGTGGTTGCATGACAACATTGCTCTCAATTAATTAAAAATAAGATGGCGGGAATCCCAGTCACAGGTTTCTACAGCCACTCCAGATATAAACATGGGCCAGGTAAAAAATCTCATCCAATTTTACATTTGAAACTAGTTTATTTACTTACTGTAGACTTTCTGTACAAAGACAAAATTTAGTTTTTAAGATTTACTGATCTCACATAGATATTATATATATATATATATATATATATATATATATATATATATATATATATATATATATTCAGTAGAACCCCCATACTGGACTGTAAAACAGCATATTTGCACCAATCCTATTATTCTGTGCATCTCAGGACACTCCTCAAACGTAAGCCAATATATAAATACTTGTTCTGTGAACAGGGATGACAGGGCACAAGCTGATCCAGTTTATGAAAGACCCGTGATTAGTAGCCCCGCGTCTTCTGACACACTTCGGCTCCACAGCAGCTCCAAGTTTGGACTTCTTCTCAGTGTGTTTGTCCTTTTGTCCTGACTCCTGTAGTTGCTAGCAGCGATTAGCATGTCTTGAGAGAGCCATGGCTGTGTGGACGGCGGCTGGCGCAGTGGCAGCCGGTGAAGACAAACGACCCGGGCCAAGCGGAGGTTAATGCACACGACGTGGAGAACACGGGCCGCCAGACGAAGCGGCCTAGCAGGGAGAGGGGGGTCGGGGACCTGCATAGCTGCACCTCGGGCCACCACCGCTAACGTCGTGATTAATACACGCCGTGGCTAATTAGCCCCGCACTGGACGAGCGCTTTAATGGCGGAACTCATCAAAAACAAGCCCAGCCGCTGTGAAAGTCAGGGAGATGGAGAAGGAGCGAGAGCGGGCGAGCGTGCGCGAGAGGGAGCGAGGCAGAGGAATATTAACCTGGCTTACGCAGGGGTTGTCTGGCACCCTTTCCCACACCATTACCCAAGTCCAGTACGCCAGCGCCTGTTTGTACCCTTTCAGATTTATCTCCACGCAGCACCTACAGGGACCATTTACTGCCCGCTGAGGCCTTCAGCTTAACTCTCATTGAGCAAGAGATAAACAGGTTCCCACTGGCAATAGAAGAAACCCACACACCCCACCAACACACGCTACGCTAGCACACTCTGAGCCTGCACTGCTCGCTCTGTTTCATTTAAATACATTGATCATCTTTTTTTTCCGCTGATTGCAAGTCGCTAAGCTTACAGCAGGGCAAAGTAGTGAGACAGACGTTCTGTATCTTTAAATATATCTTTAGCTTTTAAAAATATCTATATACTTAGTGTTTCCTGCATATAGATAAAATGTTCAGAGTTGAATATCCTCAATTTTCCAAAATACATGCTCCAAACTAGTTGCAAGAAAACTAGTTGCCAATATACTGTATCTTTATATATGTGTTCTTGAATTCTATAATTTATTCTTTAAAAATACTGTATTTATTTAATATCCTTTAATTTTTACAAAAATCACCAGTGCACCTTGTGTATAAATTGTACCAGTCAGGTTGTAAGCAGCAGTAAAGCCACTCCACTCAGTTTAGTTTCTCCAGCACCAAGGCTGAAGCAGTATTAGCATTAGCAGTTAACCGAAGCGCTAACTCTTTCACCGCTCATTGTTGAGTAAATCGGACTGTAGCCTGTGTGTTTACCGTGTTAAAACTACAAGCTACATGTCACAAACCGCTAGCTAATAGTGCCGTGGGTTTCTGGAACATTTAGGGTTCCTCAGTGTAGCACTGTTGGGTGGCATTTATTAGCCCTTAGTGCTGCTAACTGTGGTTAGCGCTGCTGCTAAATGCGCTAAAATAAAAATAAACGTAAGAGCTTTACTCATCCAAATAAACAGTTTTCAGGAGAGAAATCTGTGTAGATTAACATCTGGCGCTCGTCTTAAATTTGTAGTTGGATAACACTTTTTTAACATACTTTGGACTTTCAGACCAATTACAGGAAGACGGGGCAAGCAAAAATACAGGTGTGGTGCCGAAATCAAGGCAAAAACAATAGTGACCATACTGATCACACATTAGGAATGTGGCCTGTGTTTTTTTATTTATACAGTGAAAACATACATATACAGTCAGTGAGCACATGTGCCTCTATCACCCAATCACTGAGGCACCTCAGTTTTCTGAGCCCTGGTATCAAATCCACAACCTTGTCATGGATGGCTCTGTGCTCTAACCACTGAGCCAACACAACCTCAAACAAAACAAATGATATTGTGACCATAGTGACCATTCTTGAGCTGGAAGCACAGATGGAATTTGGCCATTAGGCTCTTCTTTACATGCACAAGCGTTTCACAGCAGTATCGGCACATTATATTATGCTGTGTTGATTTTCGTATCTACTGTAACTGTAGATCAACCGACACAACACAAATCACCTGGGCGGAGATTAGCTTACGATACAGGTTGTAAAAAGAGGTTTTTAATAAGCTTCTTGAGCACAGTTAAAGTTCTTAATGTCTCATTTTAAATCTCAGGGCTCTCTCAATGAGGTGTAGAGCTATTTTGAGTCTGGATAAAGGTGTAAAAAGCGATTTATCTGCAGGGGCAAGTGGATGCCCTAAAGCGCCCATTGTAAAGAGTGCTGGGCAAAAAGCACAAAATTGCTGGATCTTGGAAAGCTGCGAGAGAGTGGAGGTGGGCTATTCAACAGTACTCTTTATCATGATTTAATACATCAAAAGTCACTTTTACACCAGATTTTTCCTTAAAGGAAGAAGGGTTTTGTCAGTTATCTAGAAAAGTAACTTGCTGAATTGTTAAAACACTTAAGTCCAATGCAAGCACTTCTACAAATGAATCAATTAATGCCAATTATAGTGCACTAAATAATTTCAAAAGATGAAATTCTTCAAATTAAGTAAAACAATTTTCATACTTTTTCATATTTTTTCTGCATTCTTATATATGAAACAGATAAGTCGGCCCAAAGCACATCTGCTCAGTTGCTTTCCCAACTTTCCCACTGCAAAATTCAAGGTTTTTCCAAGAAACTTGCTGAGCCTGAACTTAACAAAATTGGACTCTCTTGTCATCTTGTATGCATCTGCTCACACATATCAGAGGAGTCTAATTTTAAATCCGTGTCAGTCATTTTTTTGGACAGGACTAAGATGTCCTCTCTCTGATTGACAGCAAAGGGCGAGTATAAGTATAGTGAGAAGTATAGTAGGAAGGGTACAGCAGAAGCTCTTGAAAGGGATGCCCAATACGATCACTTACGTGAGATTCTGATTGTTTATAGATTAGCCTTAAGGCTAGGGGTGGAGAGGAGGTGAAGAGGGAGGGGGGGTATACTGTAGGGTTTTAGCGGATACAGTGGAGAACTGATGCAGTGGGTAGATACAGTGCTTCACATACAAATCAAGTGCCAGAAGCTGCTTGCGCCTTGTGCTTGGGCTGTGTGTGGAAGAAAACATTTCTCATGATTTAATACATAAAAAAGTCAATTTTACACCAGAGTTCTCCTTTAAGGAATAAGGGTTTTTATTAAAACACTAAAGTCCAGTGTAAGCCCTTCTACAGGCTAGTCAGTTATTGCCAATTACAGTGCACTAAATAAACTAGTACACTTATAGTCCACTTGAATGACAATGAAACCAAAACACCTGACATTTCAGTGTGGGAGGTTTCATGGCTAAATTGGAGCAGCCTGGAGGCCAATCTTCATTAATTGCACATTGCACCAGTAAGAGCAGAGTGTGAAGGTTCAATTAGCAGAGTAAGAGCACAGTTTTACTCAAAATATCGCAATGCACACAAAATTATGTGTGACACACCAGAGTTCAAAAGAGGACAAATTGTTGCTGCACGTCTTGCTGGAGCATCTGTGACCAAGACAGTCTTTGTAATGTTTTAAGAGCCACAGTATCCAGGGTAATGTCAGCATACCACCAAGAAGGACCAACCACATCCAACAGGATTAACTGTGGACACAGGAGGAAGCTGTTTGAAAGGGATGTTCGAGTGCTAACCTGGATTGTACCCAAAAAAACATAAAACCACGGCTGAACAAATCATGCAGAGTTCAATGTGCACCTCAACTCTCCTGTTTCTACCAGAACTGTTCGTCGGGACAATAAATTATTGTGGTCTAAAACCAGGTGTTTCAGTTTCATCATCCAACCCCTGTAGATGTTTTTTTACAGCCATCAAAAAGTAATAAGAAGAAAAAGAAAAAAATAAACCATACTTTCATTGTTCTGCAGCTGTGGTGAGGAGGTGGAGGGGTGTATACTATAGGTTTTAGAGGATACAGTGGACAACTGATGCAGTGGATAGATACAGTACTTCACATACAAATCCAGTGCCAGAAGCTCCTTGCTCTTAGTGCTTGGGCTGTGTGTGGAGGAGAACATTTCTCACAATCATTGCCGAGCTCCAGCAGTGAACACAGGGCTAAATTATACCAAACAAACATCTAAGTGAAGCCTAATTGATTGCTGCAGGAAGGCACAACATGATATGATCGGGAATTTCGCTGACTCTCCAGTTCTTAAGCTTAAGCTAATAGAAAGAAATATGTGCCCGACACGACATCCCATTCCATTAGCACACGCAGACGTGCACGAGGATGCTCTGCGGAGTGTCATTCATTGGCGGAAAGACGCACAAACACAGCCTCTCGCTCACACAACATTCATCCGCACACAGGCCGCCTGGTGCTAATAAGTGGCAATCATGATAATCTATATCCACACTCCAGCAAAATCCCCGGTCGGACATTAGCCGCATGTTGCCGGCCAATAAATAACAGGGCAAATAAAACGGCTGTCCCGCGCAGCACAAAATGTTCCACGGCGTATGTAAAATAGGTCAATTACAGCCCACTGTAGGTCATTCCCAGCCTATTCCTTTTTATCGACTCTCGCCGCAAGGCCCCGGAAAATAAGGTACGTCACAATTCATCGTCGACGCCGGCTCATTTCTTTGTTCCCACAGAGAAGAGCCGCCAGAGGAAATGACACAACTCATTTGTTTTACAAGGTTGCACTTGAGCTTTTTTTTTCTCTCTTCCTCCTTTTTTGTCTTCTACTCTTCAGAAAACCTTGAAATGCGCAGCTCTAGTCAGCTGCGTGTGTTTTGTGATGTGATTGAGGATCGCTTTCTCTTGTTTCTCTCTCGCGCTTGTTACCGAGGGATAGTTTTGATCACATCTCAAACGCGTCCTTGATCATTTATTAAAACTGATTAGACTCGACCATGCAGTTCCCGGACTGAATTGATTCTCTGGTCACCCCAATGCAAATGTTTAAAGGCTCCGATCCCTTTTTTATTTTGTGTGTGTGTGTTTTTGTGTGTGTGTGTGTGTTTTGCCACAGAAGAGCCAATGTTGCCTGAGGCGAATAACACTGCTAGTTCAAGGGGAATATCTGAGGGACAAATATGCCAGTGATCAACAGGAGTCCACATTCCTAATACAAGCATTTATGGATACTAATTGGATGATGTAGCAGCCTAAACCAATCAAAATCCACCACACACACACACACACACACTAGTGGATCCAAATCTTATCCAACTTCTTGGAAAGATGTTCTTGGGGTATATTCTTGCTGCACAGATTGTTAAACAGCTATATGATATTTATATGAAATATCTGTATGAAATATAGGAGACTATGAAGCCATTCCAAAAGCTTCATTTTTTTTTTGTATTTTCCAGAAGTCCATGGTGATCATTTTCATAAACTGTCCTCCCATTTTTAATCCAAACGTACCTTTGCTGATTGGGCTGAAACTATTTTTCCATCAACCATCAACTCAAAAGCACTACTTTCCAAAAGTCTGGATTGTCAAGATGTTCTGTATCATACTTTAAATGTTTGGTTTTGGGAAAGCAATGTCCCTCCTGACTCTACTAAACACACATGCATGTACTTGAAAGTAATATAGGGGCTGGGATTTGCCAGCATATGTACGGTTCTCTCTGACAAACTTCCAGATCTCATTCTGACTTCCACAGTTCCCCTGAACTGGGATTTCTAATTAACATTTCAGAGGGTAGAAACCACAAACTAAACATTTTAAAACATCATATCCTTTCCTCTGTCTTGTAGGCATTGATTTATATATATATATATATATATATATATATATATATATATATATATATATATATATATATATATATATATATATATATCTTTATATAACGTATTTTTCACACTATAAGGCACACTCTCAATGAATTTCTATTTTCTGGTCTATTTTCATAAAAAAGGCACTCTGGATTAAAAGGCACATATTAAGAGACGCTATAAGGAACTTCTAATTCAGCAGATCTCGCCACTGGGTGGTGGTGGTGGGGTGGCTAACTAAGTTAAGTAAAGTTAAGCTAAGTAAAAATAACAGAAATAAAAAAGACTTTCTTTTAAAGTTAAACGAGCTCTGGATGTTCATCTACACAGAAAACTGTTAATTTGGGGGATTAAAGTGTTTCCGTTTAATTTGCAGTAAGCTTAGATTCTCGAATTTCTCCAGCACTAAGGCTGGAGCTTTAGCATTAGCCGCTAACAGCTAGAGCTACACTCAGCTGAAAAACCCTAAATGCTCTGATAAACCAGGGCGATATTAGCTAGCGGTTCCTCCCACGTAGCTTGATTTAACACGGTAAACGCGGTTAGACTACAGTCCGATATACTCCCCTCTGAATGGCTAAGAGCTAGTGCTTAGCGGTTGGTTAGCGGGTAATGTTAATGCTGCCCCAGCAGTGCTAGCCGGGGTTAGCAGCAGGCTACAGGCTACAGATAATACTCACCTCTGAACAGGGAAATAGTGGTTAGCGGCTATTGATAATGCTACTTCAGCCCCAGTGCTGGAGAACTAAACTGAAACTCCTGTAGAACACTGTACTTTAGCGGAGTGGTTTTACTGCTCCTTACAACCTGACTGGTAAAATGTATCATTTATACATAAGGTGCACCAGATTTTAAGGCGCACAAACGATTTTTGGGAAAATTAAAAGTTTTTAAGTGCTCAATTTATAAAGCTTGAAATTTGGTTTGGTAGACAAGTCCTAATTATAAGTTGTGACATACGTTTGGTTTGATTTCATAAAAAATATGAGTCTTTCTTTGCTTAGTGTTACAAAAATTAACTGTATATAAGGATTTCCTGAAAATATTGTTAAAAAAAAAAATAATAATCAAGCATGCTTAAACATAAGATTGCATAAGACAGGAAGTAACCTGTGATTCAAACAGAATGAAAAAAAAGAAACAGCTTAATTAGCTAATTAAAGCATGAAAAACACCTAAATATGGTATTAATGACCAAAAAAATTAAAATCTCTGCACTGCATTCATATCCAGAGTGAAACTGCACTAGATGGGCAGCTGGAGTAGAGCTTAGCCAGTAAGGGCATGAAGTTTTGAAAGTGCCTGAGACCTCTGGCAGGGGCGTTGATGGGTGTCCTATCTTAAATGTCAGAGCCTCATCAATAAAGGTTTAAGGCCATTCATTAAGTTTTGTAGCGTGGCAAGATGAGGGCAGTAAGGACAAGCGCCAAAGATGGACTTGCAGGACCACAAAGGGAAGTGGTCATCAGCATGCCCGGGGTGACTTACTCTCACAGATCAAGGCTGTCGCAGGCTCTATCCATCACTCGCAGCCCTTGTTTCTGCCTCTGTTTTTCCCTTTGCTCCTCTGTGAGCCTGTGGTGGACACACCAGTGTCAGAGTCCTGCTTCTCTCTTCCTCCCCTCTTTTCCTGTCTGTTCTTGGAAAGCTCCTTGCTCCTATAAACACAGCTGTCATGTCTATTGGCTGACTGAAAAGAGGCCAGCACTGACGAGCATCTCCAGCCTGGGTCTGTCAGTGTGCCACAGAATGTCAGAAACACACACATATACACACATACACACATAGATACACATAGACACATAAACATATGGATGGAAATGGTACAACTGTTGGACGTATGAACACTCAATAATGGCTCCTAAATCAATTTGTGGCTTGGATTAGTGGATCTATGTGACATACAGGAGTAGGACAATGGAACTGAAACACCTGGTTTTAGACAATAAACCACAATTTGCGGTAGAAACAGGAGAGTTGAGGTGCATGTTGAATTCTGCCGTGATTCCTCTTGCATCCACAGTTAATCCTGTTGGATGTGGTTCGTCCTTCTTGGTGGTATGCTGACATTACCCTGGACACCGTGGCTCTTGATACATCACAAAGACTTGCTGTCTTGCTTACAGATGCGCCAGCAAGATGTGCACCAACAATTTGTCCTCTTTTGAACTCTGGTATTATTATGTTCAACCATAATGTTGTGTGCATTCCAATATTTTGAGCAGATCTGTGCTCTTACCCTGCTAATTGAACCCCCACACTCTGCTCTTACTGGTGCAATAATGTGCAATTAATGAAGATTGGTCACCAGTCTGCTCCAATTTATCCAGGAAACCTCCCACACTAAAATTACGACAGGTGTTTCAGTTTCATTGTCCAACCCCTGTATGTCATGGTAGATATTACCACCCACCGCAGACAATGAGTGCGATAACTGGTAATGATTGTGACCGGTGGCATCTGGCTCATACTCGTCCACAAGTTACAAGTAGACAAGCAGCTCTTGCAGAAATCACATTCACATTCAACGCAGGAGCCTCTAGAAACAAGCTCAACACAGACTTTATCCTGTACAAATTGCACAGACAGATCCCTCACCAGACCTCCTATGGTAAAAACTAATGCAGATTTAATAGCGCTTTTAAAAAACTATCCACTTATCCAGCCTAAATATTCTTTAGATGGTCATATTTTATTCTTTCATGTCATGACCCAACCCAAGAACCCTTTTCTGGCACCCTTATCTCTGTGTCTACATCATCCTTCCTTTTCCAGTTTATGCTCTTTGGGACAACGTATCCTCATAACAGGCATTAAAATACAGAGGGCCAGATGGCCAGAGGCAGAGCGGAGAACTGTTCTGCACTTAATGCAGAGCCAGAACTTCTTCTTTACTTCACTTTTTAACGAAAAACGAACATCTTCATCACATAACTCCATCTACTGAATGCGCTGAGAAACAGGGTTTAAAGAACAGCGCAGTGAAACAGCCGAGTGGTCAAAAGCTCAGGACAAAAGTCAAACTAGCAAGCTGTGTGACAAAGAGATAGATGGTGTTAATAAATAATGTGCTCTCTCTTCTCAAACTTCCTACAGGGGAATATTCGACTGTGGTATTCTAGGCCACACAGAGAGAGAGAGTCTAGTGCTATGGACGTGAAACTGCCACATCTGTCACGTTTGAGTCAGCTCCATTCTGACTATATGTCTATATGACTATATAAAAGCTTGGACTACATGTCCGAGTGTGCCTATTATGTGACTGAATAAACAGGTCTTTCACACTGTGAACCAAGTAAATCGATTGCTTAAAAAATGATTTAATGCCTCCAAGGTCTTAACCCTCTATTTTTATTTTTATTTTAATTTTTTATATTTATATATTGGGGTGGAAAAAATATCCGACACTGCTTTATTAGCATTATTTACCTAACAAACATGGTCTAACTGTATATTGTTGTCTTATTAGAAAATAGAAATAGAAAACTTTTATAATTGAAAAAGTTTAGCATTTTGTGAGTTTCAGTCAAATATATTTCAACTGTGAAATTTGAAAAAAGTATATATAGTTAGATTATTGTCTTGTCTCTTTCATATGAACACAATATTGCATCTTGTCTCACCTCATGAGTGTCTCATCATGACTAGACAGACAGACAGACAGATGGATAGATAGATAGAAAAGTATTCATTTTTTAGCTGTTTATTATAATTCAAATTCAACATTATCTGCTCAGTTGTCATTGTTTTTAGTATGTCAAGCAAGTAACAGTGGCATAGAAAAATATTGATGTGTCCGATAAAAGATCTGTAGCAACACAACACACTTTTGATACACTACTACTAGGTAAAATGTGTCTCTAGAGACATATGTACAGGTGACCAAAACTAATTATTTAAACTTTGGGGTTGAAACTGCAGAGCGACACAGAATCGAGGAAACATGTGGAAGCAAAACACGTTGAGATTCAGTCATAGGTTGCCAGGTCTGTATAGAAACCTCAAAAGGGATTGTCTGTTGAATATAGAGAACCCTTATTGGGGTTCTAATGTCTGAAGAGATTCAAACAGTGAGATCATGCAGGAGAGAGGCTGCAGGGTTTATGGTAAAACCAACTGCATTACTTGCATACTGTTCTGTCTTTTACTGCACATGATAAATCATACATAATTCATAATCAGAGTAAAAAATGATTGACATCTATTATAAGATGATTACTTACAAAAATAAAATAAATCAACTGCAGTTTTGCATATGGTGAGTTTCAGTCAAATAAAATATTACAACAACATATTTTAACTTTGAAATTTAAAAAATATGTATACTGTTAGAATATAGTCTTGTCTTATTCTCGTAAACACAATAGCCTATTGTATCTTTTGTCTCATCTCATGAGATAATTGTCTCATCATGACTCTAACTTCTACTGATATAAAGTTGCTTTAAAGAGGTCGAAAAAAAAAAAAAACTAGCTAGTTAGCTGTTAGTTCCCCAACTAAAAATGTCAACCTTTTCGATGTTTGTCTGTTTTTGCACACCCCAAATCAAATGCATCGTATGTTTCAGACCTAGAACTGCCTTCCGAGTGTTTCCACGTGCACAGAACGTAAACCGTGCGTTGAGACTCATACTCCAGTTTTGTACCCTGGTGCTTTTCAGGGAGAATGCGCCCTATTTCTGGCTGAAACAGGCGCCGCGAAAGGCTTAGTACATTGGCCCAGAGATTTTCCACAGGCCTCTTAGCATATGTAGCCTCCCTCCCGGGGAACTTCACCGCTATTTCCTATTCAGCTCAGGGAGAGCGAGAGAGAAAGGGAAGGAGAGAGGGCGTTCAAATTATTATGAGGCGAGCGTCAAATGAGAGCGAAAGAGGCCTTGACATGAATCAGGCTGCATGCAGGGGCTCGGGCGGAGGTGGTGGTGGTGGTGGTGGTGGTGGGGAAGGGCGGGGGCTTTGAGAGGGAAGCTGCTGTTGAAGTGGAAAGCGTGAGCCCTCTTTACAACAATCTGCTCGATTAGGTCCAGTAGAAACCCTCCTTCTTCTTCTTCTTCTTCTTCTGCCTGGGCTAAAGTGACAGACAGCGCAAATTCAGTGATAGCATTTGACTGTCAGCTGAAGTGGCAGTTATAAATTTACTGCAGGATAGCTATTTGCCGCGATGCTCGCAGAAGAGTGGGGGAGGCCGGAGGAAGCGAGTAAGTCAAAGCGTCTCTAATCTCCTACTTCTATCATTCCCTCGATAAAAGCACTTTTACAGAAATCACATTTCTTGGCGGATATCCTCTGAACCCTTGGCAAAAAAAAAACGACTCCTCTCCTCTGCCGCCGGCTTGTGGGGCTCGGAGAGGCTCTCGGGCAGCCTTACAGTAAAACGCGCTTTCTGTTTGTTGCCGCTTAAAAGCACATTCATCTTTGTTTACAGTATAATACTGGCACGGTTCAATATGGTGGCACATGCACGGAATAGCAATGGCTTTCCTGCCTAGCGCAACCTTCAGCGGGGATGACTTTTTGCAATATCTTAAAAGCTCAGGCCTACAAACCGCTTTATCCAATCAAGAGGAATCAGGTACGCGAGCGGGATGCCGGGGGGAAAAAAAAAGCAAAAAAAAAAAAACATGGCGGCTGCATTTTAAAACAAACAGAGAAAACACGCGGAACAAGAAAACACACTCTAGTGCACGCTCAAGAGAGCACACACAGTGACATCCAACGCCACATAATGTCAAAACAGCACAGCTACGGGCTGTAGCAGGTGTGAGAGTGTGCTAGTGTGAGTAAGTCGGACAAAAAAAAGAGAGAGAGAGAGAAAGAGAGTAAGAGAGAGAGAGAGAGAAAGAGGCAGAGAAAGAGAGAGATTTAATGTTTCAGGTTAGTTTTGTAAGCAACAATGCATTGCACTCTATTTTAAGACGTTGGACAATACTGTGTATGAAACAACCCCTTTAGCAACAGCTGCCTCTGAGACACCATAGCAACAACCTGGGATACCATAGCAGCTGCCTTGCAACCTCCTAGGGAACACCATAGCAAAAAATAAAAGACATCATGGCACCACTGTACCATCAGTAAAATCACAGTAACCAACTAGGATACCACAGCAAAATAAGCCATAAGCAAGCCCTGGCAGCCACCTGGAATACCATAACAGCCACCTTGTAGGATTAAAGCAGATTTCACACTCTAGAGAGGCAGATACAGATAGGTCATGTTCCAGGTTAGTAATGTTAGCACTATCAGTTGACAATAATGCATTACACTGTAGCACCATAGCAACCGTTTGGTATACAACAGCAACCAGCTAGCAACAAAGTAGCAGAACACAGTAGTACTCCTTAGAAACACAGCAGTAACCGACAAGGATACCATAGCAACCACCTAGCAAACCCTTTGCATCTGTTAATCAACCGCTAATCAAACCACCTAGCAAAACCGATGCAATCCCATCAGGAACATCGCACTAACCAACAAGGATACCACAGAAACTATGTAGCAACTCCTTTGAAAACCCTAAGCAAGCCCTGGCAGCCACCTGTAGTACCATAACAGCCACCTTGGAGCATTACAGCAGATTACACACTCTAGTGCACACTCAACAGAGCACACAAAGTGACATCCAACGCCACATAATGTCAAAACAGCACAGCTACAGGGCTGTAGCAGGTGTGAGAGTGTGTTAGTGTGAGTAAGTCGGACAGAGAGAGAGAGAGAGAGAGAGAGAGAGAGAGAAAGAGAGAGGCAGATACAGATAGATTATGTTCCAGGTTAGTTTTGTCAGCACTACCAGTTGACGACAATGTATTACACTGTAGCACCATAGCAACCGTCTGGTATACCACAGCAACCAGCTAGCAACAACGTAGCAGAACACAGTAGTACTTCTTAAGAACACAGCAGTAACCAACAAGGATACCACAGCAACCACTTAGCAACCCCTTTGCATCTGTTAATCAACCGCTAATCAAGACACTTAGAAAAACTATAACGACTAACCACCTAGCAAAACTGATGCAATCCCATCAGGAACATTGCAGAAACCAATTAGGATACCACATAAACTACATAGCAACTGCTTTGCAAACCCTAAGCAAGCCCTGGCAGCCACCTGTAGTACCATAACAGCCACCTCGCAGCATTACAGCAGATTATACCCTCTAGTGCACACTCAACAGAGCACACAAAGTGACATCCAACGCCACATAATGTCAAAACAGCACAGCTACGGGGCTGTAGCAGGTGTGAGAGTGTGTTAGTGTAAGTCGGACAGAGAGAGAGAGAGAGAGAGAGAGAGAGAGAGAGAAAGAACGAGAGAGGCAAAGAGAAAGAGAAAGAGAGAGAGAGTTACCAGGCTTGACAGCCTTTTAATTACAATCAAGTTCCAGCACGGCTCGCCTTTTTGGGCGATGGAGGACAGAAGAAAAAACACATACACTCTCTCTCTCTCTCTCTCTCTCTCTCTCTCTCTCTCTCTCTCTCTATCTCTCTCTCTCTCTCTCTCACACACCCAGCAAAGCCTGAGGTACCAGTTTTTGCCCACATTGATTGCTCTAACTAGATGGCAAACAAAAGGTGCTTCTCCATTCTCAGAGAAACAGCTGCTGATAGTTCCATTATAAAGAGGCCTTGGTGGAGGCGGGACCAGGGCGCATGACGGCTAGGTGATTTATAAGGCTGTCCGAGGGGCTGCCCCTGGCACTCTCCCTCTGGCGCGGGTGGAGGAGGAGGAGGAGACAGGTTAACAGTGTCTGGGAGGCAGGTGGCAGGGAGGAGGCACCACAGAGGCAGCAGCAATCTTATTGCCGCGGTTATTGCTGAAGATCAGAACTGATCTGGGCCTGCAACCCAAAAGGACCTTCCAGGCAAGTCTGGAGATTTAGAAATAACCAGGATTTAATCAGAAACAGATTGAATATCTGTACCATCACAAGTACTGTATATGTGGTGATGATTAATATGGCAATGGGTATTGAGTTTCCTGTCATTACTTGAAATTTGAGGACTCCCAGAATTGCCAATAAGAATTTTCTCTTAAAAAATAAACCTTTTTTTTTTTAATTGTGCACCACTTTTTCCATTGTACAATAAGATTTAATCTCCCCAGTCAGGAAAGCCAGCCTTGCAACATGTATAGAAGACCTTGGGAAAGACCTGTAACTGCACTACAGCTGTATAACAATTGTTAGAAGCTCGGAATATGAGTGACAGTCGAACTAATAAAATTGTGAATTTTGCAGAATAACATCACCTTAGACATTGTTTGAATGATATGGCATTGACAGCAAATAACTAGTCTATCGGTTTACTTGGACATCTCATGTTACATTCAATTTACCACAGAAGTTGGATGATGCAACTGTTTTAAAAACTCTTCTTATGGCCCTGAGTTTTGTTTATATTTTTGTTTATGTTCCAGGTAATCATGTTAATATTGTTCCTGGTTAACATTGTTATCACTGTTAGAAAGACATTGGACAATACTGTGTGTAAAACAACAACAACAATCTGCTTGTGGCACCATAGCAACCACCTGAGATACCTCAGCAGCTGCCTTGCTTAAATACCTTAGCAGCTACCACAGCACAAAATAAGAAACATTATGTCAACTAACTGAAATACTAATGCAATCATTTTAATGAAGTTACACTGTTGTATTCATGTAGTATACCATAGCAACCACCTAGAATACCACTGCAACCAATCTAGCAACAAATTACCAGCCAACATTATAGCATCCATATGGCAAACGCTTAGGAAAACCACTTCCATCCCATCGTATTATAAAGTGACCCCTTAATAACACCACATTAACATGGGATATAATAGCAATAACCGTAATAACCAACTAGCATACCACAGAAATCAATTATCAACCATTTAGGATCTGCTTCAAACCCCATAAGCAAGACCCTGAAAAATCATAACAACCACCTCTTAGCATAATACAATCCATATAGCATTGAACACCTTGACAATCACTTAGGAATACCACAGCAACCTAGGATACAATAGCAATTAGGAACCCTGTAGTAATCAATTAGGATACCACAGCAACCATGTAGCAACAACTTAGCAACTGCTTAGTAAACCCTAAGCATAGAAATACTATAACAGCCACCTTGCAACATTATAGCATCCATATAGCAACCATTTATGAACACCATAACAATCATCTAGGATACTACAGTAACCATCTATCAAAACCGCTGCAACCCCATCATATCATATAGCAATCATTTTGAAGCACCACAGAAACCCAAAGCAAGACCCTTGAAGCCACCAGAGATACCAAAACAAGCACCTTGCGGCACTATAGCATCTATATAGCAACCCCTTATGGACACCATAGCAACCACCATCTAGGATACTACAACTACTACACATCTAGCAGAATTGCTGCAACCCCATCATATTATATAACAACCACTTAAGAGCACCACAGAAACCACTTAGCAACTGCTTAGTAAAGCTTAAGCAAAACCCTAGAAGCCACCAGAAATACCATAACAAGCACCTTGCAGCCCTATAGCATCTATATAGTAACCCCTTATGAACACCATAACAACTAACCAATGATGTTACAGCAGCCTTCTATCAAAACCACTTTAACCCCATCATATTATATAACAATCACTTAGAACAACACAGAGACCTGGGAAACAAATGCAACCTTCTGACAACATCATAGCAACCACATGGGATACCATAGCAACCTTGTAGTAAAAATCTAGCTTGTCGCTGGCATTGGGAATCATGTAAGCTGCACTATTCTGCATTAACTACCTATAAGTAATGCCTTTCTCCAGTTTTATACATTATTGCAGCACCGCTCTTACACCATCCTCTCAGCGTACGTCCGTCTCTCACGAGCATAAAGAGATTTCTTCTGGGGCTTTCCCACATTCCTGTTTTAGAACATGGCAGCACAGAAAGAGGTCACTATGTGAGACAAGGAAGATTTGATGCACTTTGATATATTGGGCGCTTTGATCCCTCCACTGCTCCACTATAAATAGAAGACAATTGCTGGAGGGTCCAGGCATGAAAAAGTGGAGATTCCTCCAGCCGGAGGTGCAGGGGACGGACAGGATGAAGTGGTGCCGGAGCGAATGTCAGGGTCACAGTGGACCTGGACGATGGAGCTCTCTCGGCCGGAGCTGAGGTGTGAAAAAAAAAAGAAAAAGAAATGTGATGTAGTGAAATATGACGGCTGAGGTACGCCCTGCTCTAACCGCCGGAAGATGTGCACAGAATCCGGGAAAGCCTTTTTCACACGTCCGCTGTGATAGGCGTTCCTATATGTGTCAGATGTAACGTGTGAAACAGGTTGGGATTCACGTGTAAAAAGCAATTCAATTCATGTCACATGAAGATAGTTTTAGCCTTAAGCTAAATGACAACTGCTTCAATTGCAAAAAAAATATATATATATATATTTTCTTTGCTATTTGGCTACTTGGCACCTGATTAGTGTAAAAAAAAAAAGAATCATTTTTTTACATGATTTAGTTTCTCAGAAAAATGGTGTCCACTTTAGTTTTATATTTCGATAGAACACAATGAAGTCCATATAAAAGTTATTAAATTCTTAAAAGATCAGATTTGTTTTGAAAAAGTCAGAAAAAGTGAGATGCATGTCACATTTAGACCAAAATATGTTCACACAACATTGTTACGACATCAGAATTCTATTTTAAAAACGATGTACTGTATATATACAGGGGTTGGACAATGAAACTGAAACACCTGGTTTTAGACCACAATAATTTAATGTCCCAATGGACAGTTCTGGTGGAAACAGGAGAGTTGAGGTGCACATCGAATTCTGCCGTGATTTGTTCAGTCGTGGTTTTATGTTTTTTGGATACAATCCGAGTTAGCACCCGGAAACATCTCTTTCAGACAGCTTCCTCTTGCATCCACAGTTAATCCTGTTGGATGTGGTTTGTCCTTCTTGGTGGTTTGCTGACATTATCCTGGATACCGCGACTCTTCATACATCACAAAGACTTGCTGTCTTGGTCACAGATACACCAGCAAGACGTGCACAAACAATTTGTCCTCTTTTGAACTCTGGTATGTCACCCATAGTGTTGTGTGCATTGCAATATTTTGAGCAAAACTGTGATCTTACCCTGCTAATTGAACCACACTCTAATCTTGCTGGTGCAATAATGTGCAATTAATGAAGATTGGCCACCAACCTGCTCCAATTTAGCCATGAAACCTCCTACACTAAAATGACAGGTGTTTCAGTTTCATTGTCCAACGGGTTGACGTCAGTCCGGGGTCTTTTTCTGTCTGTTTTATTTTGTTAACTAATGCAGTTAATGGTGGTAGAAGAATAGTTTCATGTGCAGCAACACAGAGTGACGTACTGTTTTTTTTTTTTTTTAAAGACCAAGTACTAAATGGTTTCAAGCAAAAATGACACGTTTAATATTAAATTTACAGTGTAAAAAAATAATAAAAAAGAAAGAAAACACATTGATTGCGAAGACTGTTACTGTATTTGTTGCTACATTTACATTATTTTACGTGTCTTTACAGATTTTACAGTCAGATTACATCTCATTTCCATTCCATTTAAAAGGCAGAGGGCAAAATTGTTGAAACATAGTTAAGAAATCATATTTTTTCCTTTTCTTTTGTACGTTTCTTGTCTGTTTCAGGCTAGCGAAGCAGGAAAAATACCCAGCATGCACAGAGGCTTGTAGGCTGGCCTCCATTAGCCTGAATCTGCTGTACTGTCAGTCGCAAACAGGCCCTTAACAGCTGAGTCAAGAAAAAAAAAGTAACGATAACAACAACAGAATGAGGAAGTGATTTAATTTAAGTCTCATCTGGTCTCCCTAAGCAAGTCCTCGGGCTTGTATTACCTTCCTCCCGAGCCGCAAATATGATAAAGTGTTTTCTCACTTTTCCTTGGGGAAGATGTCAGTGATGACAGCTCTAAATGTAGGTAGCACTCACTTTAACCTCCTGGAAACACATCTCGCTAATCTGAGCTAGCCATTACGCCGGGGCGTAAATAGGCGGCCGGAGCTAATGCGTCGGCCCTCGGCTTGACACCCGGCGCTGGAGATTGATAAATACGTTACTTTGCAAACCCGATAAATGACAAACGACTTTCACCGCCGCTGTTAAAGCATTCATAATATTGATGGAGCAGAAGTCGATATCAGACTCTATACATCCTAATATAATATCGCTCGATCTGTGTCTGAAAAGAAGAGCGAAAGCCAAGAGGAAAGGAGCAAGAAATCAATGGCCGCCCCCGATATTAAAAGAAACATGCAAGTTCTTAACTAATGGAGATAAAGAGGTTATAAACGGCTCCACCGGACAACAGGACCGGGCTTGGCTTTCATCTTGACACGATTAAACCCTCATTAGGTTGCTAATTATTTGTCATGTCTATATTTACCGTTGACAGTGCCAGTGTGGCTCTCCACTCCAGCAGCGAGCGGAGTGAATATTTCACAGTGACAGTGGACTCGCAATGTATAACACTCTGGGTTGCCAAGGGCATCAATCGATTAGGGAAAAAAGGATGCGGGGCAACTTCTAATTGAAATAAATTCGCCACAGACAGACAAACAACAGGCTGGGCTGAGAGGAGGGGATGGCATTTTCTCATCTTTCACCCCGTGAGCCGTACCGCCAGGATTTTCTCCCACTGAGAAATTGTATTTCTGATAATGACTTAATCATCAGGGCAAGGTGTGCTCTACTTTCTCAGAGTGGAGCGCGGTCTGACTGAGGTGCTGTAGGAGGTTTTGGAATTAGGCAGGTGATGAAAGGCAGTGTTGAAGGGAATGCTAATTGCATTAACTGTGAATTCTCTCTCAGCACCAATAGCTGTTGAATGCTATGCTGTATTGTGAAATTGATAGAAAATAAGCTAGAATTCTCAAGAGCTAGAACAGCTTTAGATTTTATATTTTGAATATTGAATGCTGTTTAAAGGTGTTAAATAATATATTTCTGAGAAGTTAATGTTGTTTTAGTAAAAAATAGTACCTTTGTGACTTTGCCTGGGGTCTTTTAACAAGCCGATTTATTTAACAACCCTGTTATATTGCGTTACTGTAATAAAACGTGCCGCTTTTTTTTCTTTTATAAAGCTAAAAAGATCTAAAGCTCTAAAGAGGTCATACACAGTGTACTCGCTTCATCAGGTTTATATTTCTCCAAATTGTGACAGTGAAAAGTCAGAACCTTCTCTTTTAATGGCTGGTTTAGTTCTAGTTTAGTGCTAGGTAAAAAAAAAAAAGCTTTGATTTTATTGTATTGAAAGCTATAGAAAAATCTTACAAAACCTACACATTATAGCACATAGTTTTATTGTGTCTTAAAAGGATATTCATAGTCATTAGGCCCCATCTCACACCCTGCACAAGGCGTGTCACGATGTTTATTGCTATCTTACACCCAGACAACAGTCTATTTTCTTGCTTTGCGCCTGCGCCATTTAAATAGCAATAGTGCTTGTGAATATTTCCAGGCTGATAGGCGAAGTGGTCTGGAAATGAGGTGTGTTCAGGTTAATTTCTAGCGTATTGCTACAGTATCTTGGCAATGGAAAACACAGGTGCGCCACTGACTGAAATGAACCTAGACATTAGTCAATGGCAAGACAACAGTTCACAGCTATCTTGGTAGAGATTTGTTAACAGGCGCATCCCCAATGTGCATACACCTCCACTTTTTTATGGACAGTGCACAAACCCATAGCACGTGCCTGTTGCCAGCTATGCAAACTTTTACATCAACAATAAACAGAATAAACAAATGTGAACTGCAGATCAGTTTCCTCTGTAATTACATTACGTTGCATTACATCTAGTGAATGCTTTTATCCAAAACAAATTTCAAGGCAAAAACATTTTAGACCGGGCTTAAAGGAGGCCTAAGAAAAAGTGGGATAGAGGAGGAAAGGAGAGGAAGAAGGAAATGAGGTTAGAAGTAGTTAGTGTGTTAGAGGTGTTAGGAGAGTAAGTGCTCTTTGAAGAGCTCTGTCTTCAGGAGTTTTTTTGAAGTGTTGGCTCTAGAATAGGATCCATTGCTGATGCAGGTTGTACACAGTTAACTTGCTTCCTCAAATTTATGGCAATAAAAAGTCAGAAATGTCTCTTTTAATGTGGTTTAGCTTTAGTTTAGTGCCTGACTGAAGTAGTCCAGTTTGTTGTTGGAGGGAACACATGGTCCAATCCAATTCAGCAACAACCATAAAACATTTATTTTGTTTTTTCTCAACTTTTCTTCCTCCTGATCTGAGGAAGTTCTTCATTTCCACTGTTTCCACAGGCTTGGACCAGCGGTGGAGGCTTGAATCTACAGTAGATCTCTGTAAACCTGCTTAGTGACAACATTCGTTGTAAAGAAGCGCTAGACTATGTAAATACGTTTGAGTTCTTCTTGTCTGAAGACATTGGCTCAGCTTTCCAAGACACCAAAGGACACTTTACAATCATGTTTTAACACCATTTACACTCAGAACTCCTTAACACACCAGTGAGAAGTGGCAGCCAATCGCACACAACATACTCTCAACCGGAAACAACCATCCACCTGGAAGACTGCATCAAACACTTAGGAATTGACCAAGCACCATCCATGTTTGCCAATCCATATTTGGGCAAACAGTCATACACACATACATACCCCACCCAGATAGGGACTTGAACCCAAGACCCAGCATTGGGAGGCGAATGTGCCCGCCAACTAAGCCTCACAAAATGCAGATTTTTATTCTAGAATCCCTAAGTACTACTGTACAAATACATCAAAATATAGTAATTATAGTAACACCGCATTCCTCCAGACTCTTGTCAATAATCTCAATACCAGATTCTGGAACTTAATATGTTTTTTTCTGTGTTTAAATTTAATTTTTAACTTGTTTTTGGTATAGTAAGTGAATTGTATGTCATTCATAAACACACAAACAAAAGCAGAACTGTGTAAATGTGCACAAAATCAGATTAAATGAACTGTAATTATACTAGAATCCACCAACAGTGAATGAACTACTCTTTCATACATTAGCAGCATAGATTATATATAAAGACTATTATCACTTGATCTGCTTTAATTTGTTATATCATGCTACAAGCAGCTCAGAGATAGTGCAGGCTACAGATAGATTGGTTACAGAATCAGATCAGATTCATTTTCTATCCCCCTCTCTGATATCTGATGCTGCATTTTCTGCTGATATCGACCCAATACTGATAATATCTGTATCGGGTTGGTGCCATCTGCCAGCAATCACAGATAGTCATATCTACACTGCAAAAACACAATAGCCTGGCAGCCATCTTGCTTTTGAGCTTCTTAGTGGAGATTGCATCCATTTTAACTGATGAGCACCACTTCTCCCACTCTGGCAACCACGACATAAACCTGACAGAGCAAGAACACACACATTCACACACACAGCCAACAAAATATAGACACCCACAGAATGAGTAATAGATAAAGAAAAAAGGCTGGAGGTGAGTAAAAGATTGAGGTAGAAGGAAGTAGTAGAAGACAGTAAAGTGACACAGGGGAAACCAAAGATACTCAGAAGGAACCAACCGACAAATTACAGTAATCACCAAGAAACTGCTGTTTATATGTCTTCAAACATCACATGAAATCAAAAGGAAAGTGCTCTGAAAGGCACAGTTTGAGCTGCATCCATTTATTTTCATAATTAGTGAAAACAGAAAAAAGCCAAGTTCAAGAGCAAAAAAATACAAATTCTTACCAATATAAGTGCTTTAATTGTTCATGAAACAGTGAACAGTGAGATTCTATACCCATGTGCATACACTTATATTAAGCAACAATGAACTGAAGCATTTTTTTTCTCAAACAAAGAATATAGAAGTGTTTTACAGGAGAAAAAGTCAAATTGTTGCTTATAGAAAGAGGTGTTGTTGCATGCTACGGTTGCATTATAAACTGCATGGAAAAAAATACATTGCAATATTATTTTGTTCTGCGATATATGATGCAATAATAAAATACCCAAAATTTGTCCAGCAAAAGTAAGTGATTCAGCATCAAACATAGACAATACAAACAATGCTAATTTTGTGTCCACTTGTGTGTCAGTCCTGACAGTGTCAGCCTGCATGCTCCGGACTCTGCACTTGTCTCTAAAGACTCCATTTCCCAGCATGCATGCAACATGCACCAGACTTCCCTCACTCTTTTGATCACGTGATGCTATGGTGTTTCCTGCTCTCCGAGCTACTGATTGTTTCCACCTGTTCTCCCCTGTATAAATACCACTCAGTTTGCCTTGCTCCTTGCTGAGTATTGAATCTACTGTAGGTTCACTAGCACTAGCACTTTTCCCTCATTTAGCTGGATTTATGGTACATGAACCTTGCTTGCCTTACTACTCTCTTTGGTATGTTGTTTATATTTGCTGCCATTTTGTTACTGCCCCTGCCTGCCCCTCACTACTCTTGTAAGCCAAGTCCCTTTATCAGTAAACTTTGTGATTTGTATCTGCAAGTGCCTATTCTGAGTCTGGCCTGTGTGACATTATGTGTTGTTTGACTTATTATGATGCTGATATGATACATCGTGCAGCTTTATGGCTCACCATTGAGTATTTTGCTATAACCATGTTATAAACGTGAAGGAATCATGCACTTTATCCGGATGAAGCATTTTACAACATAGTAACTGTTGTGCGGAGCCACATAAATCATAAAACACTAAACATTTTCATATTTTTCATTCACTTTTTCTTCACAGGTGATTACAGAACTAGGTCTGACAACAGTAGTGAAGCATTAATCACCTACCTAGAGTGAAGGAGGTTTCCCAGCGGAAGAAACAGGAGCAACATGAAAGAGAGAAGAGAGAGAGAAAAAAAACAAAAACCCAACAGTGAGTACAGACGAATATGCCAACTTCTATCAGTTGTTTACACATTCTGCTGGCTGTAGTTTCCAGCTATGAAAGCAGACCTACTTATTAACAAACACCAAGCTAAATCATACATTTAATTTAACAGCTTCCACAAGCAGGAGGTTAGAAACGGGTTCACGGAACAAACAAAAACACACATTTGGCCTTGGAGGCGATTAGCGGCAGTAGTAATAGTAGAAACAATTTGCATAACAATATTAATCATCTTTTTTGTTTGCCGTCGTCGTAAACAGCGAATGCAGTTTGAGGCATTTTAAGTGAAATAAAAATCGCTTGGATAATCCAGATGACACAAAATAATAAAAAAAAAATGTTAATACTAATATTCAGCATAGTAGGTCAGCCAATGACCAGAGGACTGTGGGTTCAAATCCCAGCACTGAGTGTACTTTTCCTTGTGCCCATAAGCAAAGCACTTAATCCCTCACTGCCCTAAGTAGCACTGCTTCAGTGGTGAAACTGTGCAGCTCCCAGACGGGCTAGAACTGGGCAGCAGAATGAATGAGGCTGTGTCTCAATTGAGCACTACACACTTATACTGCACAGGTACTGTACACTAACATCATGCCAAAAGTCATGGGAGGGCCGTACTCTATGAAAATTGATCATGAAGTGGTGTTACCTTTGGAACTTGGTATAAGTTGTGAGATGTTATTTTATGAGTGAGGTTAGTGTGAGGTCAGTGTGCTCATGGCAAGAACAATGTAAAATATACATTGAGTTTGAGTCAGGCCAGGATAAGTTCATTTGAGTACATTAACATTTCGTGTATTTAGCAGATGCACGTCCCCAGAGTGACTTACAAAAGTGCTTTGTTTTTTCATTAAAAAAAAAAAAATAATTATAGCTATAAGCAAAGTTTGAATTGAAAAGAGATTAAGGGCTATCGTTGCTATCTTACTCCCCGTCAACTGCCTTTTTATTTTCACGCCTCGGAGTGTAGGAATAAATCTGCACTGATGGGTGTGGTGGTCTGGTAGTGAGGTGTGTTCTTGGTGGTGGGAAATACAGGTGCGCCACTGACTGATTAAAACCCTGACAGCAGTCAACAGTCAGCCGCCCAATCATATCCGTTATCCATGCAGGAGCTGCAACATGCAAAGCCGACATTTACCTCAACAATAAACAGAATAAAGAATAAGATAACATTGCTGTTCCTTTAAAGGAGCTGCTGGAATACCTTCACAGCGTAAACCCGCAGAGCTCAGAGCTCAAGGGATAGACAAGGGACGCACTGATTGGTTTATCTCACGTTACGCCCAAAACACACTCATGATTCAATTAAATTCAATTCAGTTTTATTTTATTTCTATAGTGTTTTTTACAGCAAAAGTTGTCACAAAGCAGCTTTACAGAGAAAAACGCCTTTTATGAGCAGCACCACAGAGATGCCATTTATTGTGGCGACACAGTGGCAAGGAAAAAAGGAACCAAGACTCAGTCAGAGGAAATAATTATGATTAATTAAAAGAATTAGTACATGATTTTTTGTGTGTTTCGAGCTGCATAAGGTGTGTTTTTTGTGTCCTCACGATATCGACACACCGACACGCCCTAAATCAAGCTGCATGATGTGCAATTGACCGATGCGCTATAGATCGCTAAAATAGGGCCCTAAGAATAAAAGATGAAAGTCTTCAGTTGGTTTTTGAAGAAATTGAAGTTCATTCCACCATCTTGACGCAAAATGGAGAAGAATCGGGACATCTGTCTTGATGGTGGGTTGAGCCAAGCCAGACTGGAAACTGGAAGTGCTCTTATCATAGATCGTCAATAGCCTTTGACCATTGCCATCAAGTCCGAAGGAGCTGGTCCATTTTTGGACGTCAGGGTTTTGAAGCAAAAAAGCAAATTCAACCCTACCACTCCACCACCACCCAGCAGTGAGACCTGCTGAATTAGAAGGAAAACATGGCGACACCCCTGTTCCTTACTAGTGTCGCATAATGCGCCTTATAATCCAGTGCACTGTACGTATAATAATAGACCAGAACATATACATATATTGATGGTACGCCTTATAATCTTTATAGCGCAAAAAACACTCAATATTGACCATATACCGCACACTACATACTCAAAACTACAGGGTTTTTTTCCCCAATTAATATGAAATTGGAACTACTTTCATTTTTCTTTGCAAGCAGACTTTGCAAGCAACACTGTAAAATATAACTTATATATTCGTATAATAAATGATCAAAAACTGAAATGATATGTCAGCAGTGGTATGAAGCAAATTAAGCAACTGCACAATAGAGAGTGTTTTGTTTTGTCTGTCAAAGTGTCTACCATTTAATTCCCAATTGACTGTCAATAAACAAAGCCATCATTTCCACATGATTATGCTTGATGGTGCCATATGGCTTCATCCCACTTCCTGCTAAATCATGTCACACTGTGGAAGGACACAGGAGGAACATTTATCCACTTGGCGCCCCCCCCCAAAAAAACAGGATTTAATGAATATAAGTTTGGTTGATTGGTGAAACGATGAAAAGAAAAAAAAAACGGGAACTGCAAAATGAAAAATAATAAAAAAAAAACAAATGAGATGGATGACAAACAGTTGTTCTCTCTCGCTCTCTCTCTCTTTCTCCGTCTCTCTCTCTCTCTTTCGCTCTCTCTTTTTACATTTGACTTTCTAATTAATGTGGGGATTTTATGTGTTTGTTAATTCTGTCAATAGTAATTACGTCTCCTTTGGCTGGCATGCCTGCGTTTTATGCTAATGCAGATTTTTCTGTGCACTTTGTATTTGGGAACTCTGTCAAACAACCACAGCCAGCAAACAGGCTTGATCCCAACAGTCAGTTAAAGCTAAATATACTTCAGAAAAACACTAGTGTGCACATTCCTTCACACTACGCACTTTGGATTCTTGCTATGATCTTATTATTTTATGATTATAGCATAAAAAATTGTGTTTTATGTTTTTGAGGGAAACTTTTGTCTTAGTAACCATCAAAAGCAACCTCTGCATCTACTGTAAATTAATTAGCAATGTAGTATTAGGATTACAGAGTATGTCAATCAGACTGTGAGGTTACACTGCATGATTTGGACAAAAAAATCAAACCGGTTAGGACCTAAAAGATGTAAGTATGGCTTAATCTAGCTTAAAAATGGGTCAAATTGGGTGCTTTGGAGTGATGGCACTCCAGACACCCCAGGTGCCGAGTGAACTTTCTTTTTATGTAACAGTCTGATTAGAATGGAGTTTAGTGAAGGATGTTATGCACAGTTGGAGGGGACACCAGCAGAGCGAAGCGAAAGAACATTCTGAAAAAACTGCAACTAGGTTGTAACTTTTTCTCCATGACCTTCCTGTATTGGCCGTTTACCAGCACACCCTCTATCTAATGAATATCTGTCACGTCTTAAGTTATCACGATTTCTGTTGCAGATGATTTATGATTACTAACCCTGTAAAAAAAACATTGGTAAAACTTATATATGGATGGTCCATAAAAAAATGACTCAACTAACATATAACTGAATGTCTATTAAACGCAACTTAACACTTAAGCCTATCCGGACGGGATTAGTTTCTCAGGGGGACGTCTGTGAAAAAATATTTCACACGTCTACTCAGTGATAAAATTCTTGCATCCGGACTGCAGTGAGTTTTTTTTTTTTTTTTTTTAGGCTTTCTCGGTCACATGACATCGCGTTCAGTAGCTCCTCCATTTCCACTCGCTGTTGTGTTTTATGTGGATCTCCATGAAAACGCGCACCCAAAGTGTTACAGTGTAGTTACAGAGTTCAGCGAAAAACAGTACATAATTTAGCCTGTAAGAGGCTTTTCTTAAAGAATGTCTAAGAAAAACACGTATATGGTCATTCTTGGATGGGAATAAAATCACAGAGGACCCCCATTAAAAGAGAAAATTACCCCCAGGACCCCTGAGAAACTGTAGAGCGTTAGTTAAATCGTGCTCTGTTGAATGTAACCTCACACCTAACCCTAACCCAAAGTCTAATATCAACGTTTTAAGGCTAGGTTTAGGGTTAGAATTAAAATTTATGCTAAGGGTTGGTTTTAATGTTGATTGTTGGTTAATGGTCTTTACAGAACCTAACCCTACACCTAAACCTAAGCCTAACTCTAGGTCTAAGCATAATCTAAACCATGAAATGACCACTAAACCAACCCTTAACTTAATTGTTAGTTAAACATCTATGATGCATCTATAATGGATCATCCTAATAAAGTGATACCAAAATTGTTTAGCAATTAATTGGCGATTAAAACCCAAAACAATCATTAGCTGCAAAATGTGAGCAAACAGAAGGGCTGTCTAACAAGTCTAGCAGTTAGTTTTATCAATTCATTCAACTCATTTAAGATTACTAATCGCTATTATTTTGCATTATTTGTTTTACTGAAACAAATAGAAATATCGTTGATTAAATAGCAACAGCGCTTGTGAATATATCTACACTGATGGGAGTGGTGGTCTGGAGATGAGGTGTTTATTTAAATTTCTGGCAATGGAAAACACAAGTGCAGCAATGAATGAAATCTATCTAGGCCAATGTCAACCATCAGACATTAATTGCTATCTTGGCAGTGAACTTTCAACACAGGCGCGTCCTCAGCGAACGTAAATACCCTATTTGTAACAAACATGGACAAGCAGCAGTGCACAAACCCATAGCACATATTTGTTACCAGCTATGCAAACTTTTGGCTCAACAATAAACAAAATCCAAAATAAAAGATTCTACATCGTGTGAATGAGCAAGTAGGTCAGTTTCGTCTGTTAAAAAGCGTTGGACATGTCCTAGGACTTGCGCCTCTGAAATAGCAATGTGCCAAAGTCAGAGCGCACCTGGCTCTTAAAAGTATTGATAAGTGAAACGCTGATCGTTTTTTTTTTTTTTTTCACATTACACCCAAAACTGTAACGGAGAGGAGGCAGGATGCAAGCGCAAGTCTTTATTTTTCATTATTTAAACTAATAATAACAAAACACTAAAAACAGAGGATAAACTAAACGATGAAACAAACAAGCAAAAATAACAAATTAAGAAACAAACTACAAAAAGCAAAGCTGAAACACTGAAGACAAAAAACACAGCTGGTGTGAGGTTAAACAAAACAGATAAGCAAGATCTGGACACAGTAACATTACAAGATCAGACAAAAAGCACCACAGAGAACAAAGGAGCACATGAGGTATTTATACACAGGCACACTGTCACGCCCACAATGCCACGCCCTAAATCAAGCTACACAGTGTGTGGTTAATTTCTCATCTATAAACTGCTAAAATAGGGCCTTTGCTCTTATAAAAAAAACTTTGGATTTTAAAGAATCACTTTTTGTTCAAAAATATGTTATTTGAATGGTGAGGAAACATTTAAATCTAAATGATAGAGAACCTCCACATAAAGTAAAGGTTTGTCTAATAATAGATCATATATAGAATATGTGGTACCACTTTAAAATAAGAGTACCTTTATAAAGGGTTTACAAATGGTTTATAAAGTTTATTATTGGTTATGAATTAGTATTAATTGAAAATACTTTAAAACCTATTAATAAGCAGTTAATAAATATATGACAACGCATAAATAGAAATGGCAACAGTGATATATATATATAAGTATGTTTAACTATTTACTATAACTTAAATGACTTAAATATTTTTCTAACTGAAACTAATTAGCATTGGCTCATTTTTTGTGAAAAACATATATCAAAACACATTTTCGATAAACACACACTGTACACCCACCTACCCCCCCCCCCCCCCCACACACACACACACACACACATTTATATTACATACAGTATGTTTGGCCAAGGGCTAATAAACATTGCTTCATTTGTAAATTTGAAACTAAACAAATTTTCTACTCATATCTTGAGTTTAATTCATTTTTTTTTTTTTATTAAAAAACTAATAAAAAAAAGAGTAGCACTTTTTAAAAGAAATGTAACATAAGAAAGGTAAAGGGCAAATATTAACCATGTAAGCTGTTTATATTGCTTTAGGTGAAGCAAGTATGTGTAAAGCATTTTAATGTAAAATTGCTTAATTTTGCTGAATTAAATACAAGTAACAAAGTAAACGAGTAACAAAAATATGAACACCACACAAGGGTTAAATGACTAAGCAAACCACAGATTCGACACTGTTGCCTTTTCAACTTTTGTGTTGTAACTACTTACCAAACTCAGTTTAAGGCATTTACAACCGTATCAATAATAATGAATTAAGTCATTTATAAACCATTTATAAACCCTTTATTTAAAATAAGGGTAGTCTTATTTTAAAGTGGTACCAAACATGTTAACACTGGAATCCATTCAGAAATTCTGGAAATCGTGGTTATCTGTACATGCAAACAGCTTGACTCTCGCAGATTTACGGCCAGCTGTGTTTTGGATTCTTTCAGCAGAAAGTCTTTCATCCCCGTCCTGAAATAAGGCTGTGCTGTCTGAGTTTTTTGGAGAACAGAAAGTCGCAAAGTCAGCAGTAAAGCAAGGACAGCAGTTCCCATTTAAAACCAGGAGAAGACTGAACGCCAAACTCCAAAGTTTCTCAATGCTGTCCTTTTTCTTCTCCCGCGGGGAGAAAGGCTAAGGTGGAATCAGAACCTGATTCTGAGACCATCAATCACCTCCTTATAGCGGGGGAGAGGGGTAAAGTTGAGTTTGCGTTCTTTTCCTTTTTTTTTTTGCTTTTGTTTGTTTTTTTGTTTGTTTGTTTCTGAGTCATGTGTTTAGCAAGGTTGGAGATCTTTCCTATCTTTTGCTCATCCTTCCTCTTTCTCTCTCTCTCTCTCTCTCTCTCTTGGAGAGGGTTATTTCCTCTAGGAAGAATGGAGAGAAACTTCCAGACACACTACATTACTTTTTCATCAGCACACCGGCAGCAGGGGACTCCCAGATCTGTGTGTGTGTGTCTGTGGATGTGCGTGTGCATATGTGTATGTGTGTAAGGCAGAGGTGTGCACTTTGCATTACTGCTGGCCTTTGCCAACTCCCATCTCACTAAATTGCATATTCTCAAAGACATGATGTCTGCATTTCTGATAGGGCCCACATACACAAACACACAGACATACACACACACATACACACACGCATACACACACTGCACACATCGTTAAAATATTTTCTCCACACACACTCACACACCCCAGTGTAACATTACCCCAGTATAGCCATATATAGATGAGCATTAGGGTATATAATGACTAAAATAATGCTTTACTCTGAATATGACCTTCTATAAAACTGAACTGTACACCGCCCTAAGAGATACATAGCTTTTTTATGTAATATATACTATGAAACAGTTTTACAAACTGGGGTTAAGCCTAGTTTTAGGCCCCAGGCTTAATCCCATTCCTCTTTTTCTCTTCTGTACCCTCACCCCTTATTTTCAAGTGTAGATCTTCCCCTTAGGAAAGAGTTTAAAGGGTATGGGATGAAATTGTCTCCCTATAAATTGAGACAACCTTCAACACCCGATAAAGATAAACAATAGCTATAGCAATGAGATGGTAAAGTTCAGCAACCTAACTGCAGTTTATCTAGTTAACTTTAGGGTATCATGTGTCTTCAGAAAGGGTGCAGGTGGCGCAGAAATGAATTATTATTATTATTATTATTATTTATTATTTATTATTAAATATTGTCAATTCCTTAGTCCCTCTATGATAAGGGGTTGTGAATTAGATTTGATCGCTTTTATTTTATGAAATTCTGCAGTCTCTGCCATTTGTTGTACCACTTAAGGTGGAACAGGAATGTTAGCTAGCTAGCTACTGAGACAAACTACTAGGATTTTTTCTGGTGTGCTTGTTATGAAACTACACATGGAACTATGGTAATAATGTTGTTATTGTCAATTCAATACACAAATTTCTAGGTTTCTTTGGTCATCTTAAGTGTTGGGCACGTTACTATGAAAAAGCAATTAGTTATAGTAACTAGTTACTTCTCCAAAAAAGTAACTGAGTTACTAACGGAGTTACTCCACTATAAAAGTAACTAGTTACCAGTAAGAGTAACTGTTGCGTTACTTTTGTTACTCGCCCCCGTAAACAAAAAAAAAAATAATAATAAAATAAATTATGTAATTACTATTATTATTATTAGAAAAATAACAAACGAAAATAAACTCAAAATGTTGACAAAAACATCATCTAACAAATTTCAAGAAATAGAAACGAAAAACTTCACACAAGCAAAGAAAATTACTAAGACTAAGACTAAAAAAAGAGAAAAAAAAAACAAATAAGCGTCTGGGGATGAAATTAAACAAACCAAATCACACTGAAAAAGGAAAAATGTATATATAAACAAAACAAAAGAATGGACAAAAATAACAATCTAATGACCGTTAAAATGTTATTAATATAACAGTAATATAACAGCTGGATCAAACAGCTTTACCAAGGAGGAAAAGAGAAAACAGCAGAAACCGGAGCAGCTAAAGAGAGCTTAACGTCTCTAAAACAGAACAAAGGCCTGTCCACGTCTGAAAAGAATACAACAATTCTCTCATTAACCTCTACAAATTCTACAAATATCTAATAATAAAAAAACATGTAACGGCCATTCCTATATTCCTATATCCTATAATATCCCTACCTGGAGTAAAGCCGTGGAACAGTGAAATCTAATAGAAAACTATCCCTGGACAGTAACTCCAAGAAAATTAGGTAAATACTTCTGATCTCAGGAAAAAACAAACAAAACAAAAAAAAACAATGTATATGAAAGTGTCCCATTACTTTTATCCATACAGTATCATTGAAACATCATCTACCTAGAGAAGAATAACATTTGTGTTCATTTGTTTAACACACACACACACTCTCACACACACACACACAAGAATCCAGCAGGGTCTGACTGGTCAAATAAAGATGATTATTCTGAGTCTCTCATCCCAGAAAAGGCCCAGTGCATGAAATGAAAGTGTGCTGATGGGAGGAAGAAGAGGAAGAGGGACACATTTGCTCACACATGCTGCTAGACTGCAGCAGCTGTCCACAAAGCTGGACAAAACAGCCTGTCTGCACTTTACCATGCGGAGAAGTTCCCCTGCAAGATGATCATACATCAAATGCAGTCGATCTTCTAAAAAGGCATAAACAGACTGTAATAAAACAAATAATCAACATAACAACATCTCTTAACCTTATCAGGCTGACTGTCTCACAGCAGAGATGGAATTCTGCTTCTTCTCGATAGCAAAGCTGGTCTAATTTTTTTTTAAATCATGGAGACATTTAAAATACAGTACCAGTCAAAAGTTATCTTATCAATATTTGTCCTTTATTTGTATTATTTCCTACACAGGTAATATCTCAAGCAACAGAGCAGCCTAACCAGTTTCCTTTAAATTACAGCAATAGTCATTCTCATTGAATGTTTTTTTTTTCTTTATTTTTATTATTTTCTACATTGTAGATTGATTTTGAAAACATCACAACTATGAAGATTAATATTAAAGACTTTAAAGGATATTAAAAACTATAAAGGAACACAGTTGCAATGAGGTAAGAGACAGCAAATATTTAGACTTCACAAACATCTTACATAAAAAAGCAGTTAAGAAGGACTCAACACTTAGACTTAAGTTGGAGTTTCAGTAAAGTTTCTCCAGCACAGGGACTGGAGCAGCATTAGCATTAGCTGCTAACCTTTATCTCTTTTGCCGTTCAGAGCTGAGTATTATTGGCCTGTAGCCTGCTGCTAACCCTGGCTAGCACTGCTGGTGTTTACTGCGTGTTTTCTATAACCTACTGCGTATTTATAGTGTTAAAACAAGCTACATGGGACGAGCCTCTAGCTAATATCGCCCTGGCTTACCAGAACACTCAGGGTTCCTCAGAATAGCATTGTTAGCAATTAGCTGCTAATGCTAATGCTGCTGCACCCAGCCTTAGTGGAAATCTGGAAAGCTAAGCTTACTGTAAATGAACGGAAGTGAATTATTCACTCAAATAAACAGTTTTCAGGAGAGAAATCTGTGTAGATTAACATCCAGCACTCGTTTGACTTTGAAAGAAAATGATTTGTTTTTAAGAAGTACAGTTTTGTTTACTTAGCTTAGCTTTATTCAAAATAGTTACCTCCCCACCACAACCATCACCCAGCGGTGAGACCTGCTAGAAGAAAAACATGGTGATACCACTGTTCCTTACTAGTGTCACATAATGAGCCTTATAATCCAGCGCACCTTATGCATGAGATAGACCAGAATATAGGCTTTCGTTGATAGTGTGCCATAAAGTAAGAAAAATATGGTAATTCACGGTGAGGAGGCTTTGCTTGGTTATATAATGTATATTTAATGCAAAATTATTGTAAGCCACTGTTACTCTCACCGTTCAGAAATCAATATTTGGTGGAATATCCCTGGTTTTCAATCCCAGCTTTCATGCATCTTGGCATCGTGTTCTCCTCCACCAGTCTTACACACTGCTTTTGGATAACGTTATGCCACTCCTGGTGCACAAATTCAAGCAGTTCAACTTGGTTTGATGGCTTGTGATCATCCATCTTTCTCTTGATTATATTCCAGAGGTTTTCTTCAATTTGTTAAATGAAAGAAACCCATCATTTTTAAGTGGTTTCTTATTTTTTTCCAGAGCTGTTATATATATATATATATATATATATATATATATATATATATATATATATATATATATATATATTTACAAAGGACCACAGACCTGACATGGTTAACACCTCTATAACGGCAGGCTCTTTGAAGCTGGTCTTTTACTGCATGTTAATTACGCTGTATCAAAGCCTGCCAATGGAGCAAACCTCATATAACCTCATCTCTGACTGTGACTTCAAGCAGCTCTCTCTCTCCGTGCATTGTGATGCAATAATGGCCTCTCGGTTACACAATGGCTAACCCCTATGAGTAGGTGTGCTATCTGAGGCGAAAGATAAGAGACACAAAAAAGGGCGAGTGAAGCGGTCAGTTCATTCTCTGCTCCCGTATAATAGGTAATAAAACGCAACAGGGCCTCAGACACCACTCCGTTTGGAATCGCTGGACGCTCTTTTTTCACAAATTGACAGCATGGCTGGAGGTGAGGATCATAAATAAGGAAATGACCACCTCCTCCTCCTCCTCCGCTCAGTCCCTCGGCTGCCCACAGCACCCCCGTCTCCCTCCTCCCCATATCGGCTCCTCCTTACTCGTCACACCGTCTTCTCTGTTTGGCTCCCATGCGACGTGCGAGGCAGCCGGAGAAGGAAGAAAGCGAAAGGAAAAAGAGAGCGAGAGAGATAATGTGTGCATGTGTATGGCAAAACGAAAAAGACAAAGTGAGACGGAGGGAGGAGGTGAAGAAAAAGGAAAAAAAAAAGAGGTCCTAAAAATATACTAGGCCCATGGAGAGCTGTGTGACGGTGGAGGTTAAGCAATCCTATGGCTGCAGGCAATCACTCAATTTCAAACTCTCTACAAGCCCTTGAGCAGCGGCGAAGCAGAAGCAGCAGCAGAGCGCACCAAGAAATTTAACAACTTAATGTTTTACAGCCAGTGGAAATTACAGACGAGCAAGATTTAGAAATAAAATAAAAGCATTTAGAACATGTATAAAAGCCTTCAGAATTAGATGTAAGGCTTTTTTTTTTTGGAAATACACACAACACATTTAGTCTAACATTAGCCTACACCTTAACCAGCATCTTAAGATGCTTAACACCTATACCTATTCCTGACCTAACTTTAGCCAAACCAGGGGTCAACAATTACAGTAAGTTTGGCCATGGGGGCTAGATATTTTCCAAACCATTACGTGGTGGGCCACAAAAAAAATCTGTTTTGGAAAATGAAGTGTAATGGGATGGAGTGTTACAGACTAGTAGCTCTCCAGCCCAGAGGGTTGTTGAACCCAATTGCAGAACAGTTGATCTCTCAAAGCAGGTAAACCCAAGAAGAAATAAAAATAAATAAATAAATAAATAAATGAATAAACACACCGCTCCTCACTCAGGATTAAACCCGTGTCGTCAGGTACACTGCCGCTTCCCCTGGCTAGTGAATTGAGACACGGCTGGAAAATAAAACGCCCTTATAAGGAGATAGGGAGCCTCAGGACGCGCAGAAAAACGAGAACAGGCAGAAACTAAAATCACATCGAGAGCAACAGAGAGACAGGGGAGGATTGTAAACAAAAGCTCGCCATAGAAGCATTTTATTTTTTTATTATTTTCATTATCGTTTATTATAGTTCAAACAATCAACACCTAAACCTTGCCTTAATCTACTTCTTAACCAACACCTTAGCCTCTTACCTAAACCTCGCCTTAATCTAACCTCATCATGCATCTTGATCAACAAATAAACCTAATCCTAATCTAACCTTAATCCAAACCTAACCTTAGCCTTAACCTAAAAATAACCTTAGCCTACACTATAATCTACACCTAAACCTAATGTTAACCCAGTCCTAAACCACATCTTAAGGTACACCTTAACCTATCCTTAACCTAACCTTAGCCTACATCTTAATCTATACCTACCTAAACATTAACTTAACCCAGCCTTACACCCTTATCTAATCTAATTTCATCTTTTCTAATCTAAACTTAATCATAACCTACACCTTACCCTCACACCTTAATATTAGCTCACACTTTAATCCGCAACTAAACTCAAATTTAGTCTTTACCTAAACCTAACCTAACAGCAAAAGGCAGGATCTTTCTGGTGATGTTCGCATGCCACGCTGCCACTATGTTTTTTCGGGAGATCACTGGTTTGAATCCCGGTCATGCAGCTTGCCGTCAGCTGCCGGAGCCCTGAGAGAGCAAAATTGGCTCATCACATAAACATAACCAATATATTCTAATATTTAATTTTATTTCTCAAAAAGCTTGCCAACTGTGAAGCATGGGGGTGGTTTTGCTGCCGAAGGCATTGGCAATATTGTACCGGTGGATCAAAGAACTGATTCCTTAAAACACCAGCAAAAATCCTGAATCCTGGATCAAACCATCAGTTAAAAGTCTGATGCTGAGGACGGATTCTACGATAGGATAATGCTCCAAAACATAACATGAACTACCTAAAGCTTAAATCAAACATATCGCAATGATACTACTGTAGATACTTTTCATGTTGATAGTGTAATGTTTGCTCAATTTAGTTTTTAAAATAAAATAAAAAGTGATGTTACATTAACCAGCTTAATAATAATTTGAATAATAATATGACTGGAAATCTATATATTTTTTTTGATTAACTGACAATTTCTTTTACAGTGTTTGCACAAAGACACACCTCCTCCTGAACGAAGCGCAATAACAAGCCTAGTCACAGAAACATGGCACCAAAGCGGCAGCATGTAATACATTTCTCCGCTCCGTCAACAGACTTCATCAGTTCCGTTTTTCTCTAACCTCCCTTTCGTTCCCTCATTTTATCCATCCTCCTTTCGCTCATCCTCTGTCACTCTCTCTCTCTCTCTTTCTCTCTTTCTCTCATTCATTGTAAACACTGCAATGTGCTCTATTGTCTGTCTGGCTCTGAACTGAATACGGAAGTGGGGCTGAATGGGGCCTTGTTAACGAATCAATAGCGCAGACATGTCTAAAACCCATCCTTGAAACACACTCCTCCTTTGTTTTCATGAAGAACAAATGCAAGAGCTTCAAGAGAAAGCTCTCTATTTTCTTTCTCCCTGCCTCTCTCTCTCTCTTTTCTCTCTTTCTCTCTCATTTTCTCCTTCTCTCGTCTCTGCTCAGCATTCTTCTCAGAGTCCTCCCCGGCTCTTATATCAGCAATTTCCTCCCAACTGATTAAAAACACTGGGAAGTATCACATGCCATGTGTTGGTTACACGCTGACATATTGCGCGAATCAAGGAAGTAATGCACGAGAAAATGAAGCGACATAAAACGACTGAAGCTGAACAGATGTTTGATTGGTGTGGGATGTGAGTAAGTCACCAAGAAAGTTACCTCGGCGTGCCTGTCAAAACAAACGCACTAATGATGAAGAAACGAGTTTATCGTTCGCGCTCTCGCCGTTCACACGTTTCTTTTACAGGTCAAAGGCAAATTGCAGAAATGGGGTCTGTAATGGGGTCTGTAACTGTGAACTGGCTGTTCCAATCCAATTGACCTCTCTATGTGTTCCTACGCAATATCAGAATAGCTCCTGTTTTGAATAAAGAAAAATAACATATGTAATGCGAAAATGATGCGCAATACACTACTGAAGTCTTGTGGTCATTTTGTAGTCGGCGCCATGTTGTTTATGCCCATATTTGGAGTTCTGTATCTAAGCGGTTCAAGTGAATGGGGAATTTGAATGGGCTTTTCAAAAACTGGCCTCTGTCACATTCTGTGGTAAATAAATATGTTCAGAACCCTGTACGTTTTATTCTGTGTACATTTACCTCCTTAATATCACTAGATCTTCTGAATTTCGAGATCATTTAAGGGTAGTAATCAGAAAAATGCTAGCTTTAAGCTAACGCTTAACTGACGTCACAGCTCAGCGGCTGGAAATGACCCCGGACTGGATTCTGCATAACAACAGTGAACTCCGGTCATATCACGTTTTGGATTAATAATTGAATAATCAACTAATTACTAACTAATCAACTAATCAACTAACTTCCTGCCCTTACTGAGGCAACAATGAACCAAAAACACCTATTTATTTCACTGCATAATAAAGAGGGTAAATGTTAAACGTGTTACAGCTGGTTCTGGAGTATCACTGACCTGTTTTAGTGATTTTATGCTGAGACACATGCATTAAAAAATGTCAAACTAACCTAAAATACTCTGTTAAGCATTTAGGTGCTCTTATCTGCGGTGCTGGTAACTTGTGTTTTTTAAAGCTGGTAACTCTGATGATATTATCCCGTGCAACAGAGGTAACTCTTGTTCTTCCTTTCCTGGGGTAGCCCTGATGAGAGCCAGTTCCATCATAATGTTTTTGATGGTCTTTGCGACTGCACTTGAGGAAACTTTCAAACTTCTTGACATTTTTCCATTGACTGACCATCATTCCTTAAATTCGTTTTTTTTTTCTTGACTTAGTTGAGTAGTTAATTGAATTAAATTAAATTACTACATTGCTAAATTTTTAAATATGTATATATTTAGGTAATAAATTAATATTACAGTTAACATGTATTTCAATGCTGGAAATTATACAAATAAGTAAAATTATTATTATAAGTAAATTATTGTGTTTAATAACATATTTAAATGTCAAATAAAAAAATTAAAGTAAATTTGTAACACGCAAAAAATTGTAGTACAGTATATTAGGGGTGGGCAATATTATATCATATACAATATATCGTGACACAGAAATATCATTATATTAAAAATCCATATTGTGATAATAGAGATGTTCTGTCTTAAAAGTAGTCTATTATTTACTGTGATGCTTTAGATGTATTTATTGTATAAGTTTTAGTTTGCAGTTTATATGCATGCACTAAATATTCTGCAATATTATTTGCTGCATTATATTATTTTATGCTATATCTCACAGAGTGACCCAGGCAGGGAGACAAGGAGGCGGACACAAGTGCAGGTAAGTGAAATATAAATAATTTATTAAATAAATAACAAATAAACAATGAAACAAGTAAACACGTAACAAAGATAAACGAATAACCAAAAACCAGTGAAACTAGAGAACATAAACCTAAACAAACAAGAAGCACTAATGATAAACAAACGGAATATATACAAGTAGCTAAACTAGAAAATAAATACAAAGCAGGGTATATACAGGGAGCTAGGGAACACGGAGCTAAACAAGAAACTAGAAAAAAACAAACAAGAAATAAACAGAGAAAAACACAGAGCAAGGAACTAGGGAACGCGGAGAATAAACGAGAGTAACAAGGAGCGACAAAACAACAGAGGAAGGTGCAAAGACCGACGAAGGACAAGAGACAAAGGAAGGCTTTATAGCACACAAGGGAAGTGGAAACACCTGGGGCTAGGGGGCGGAGCTACAAATTGACACAGGTGGAAAAGTACTGAAACAGAACACAGGGGCACAGGTCACGTGGGACACACAGAGAGACATGAGACAGGGCTAACACGTGACACTATATTATTTAATTTGCCACATTATGATTATACTGTTATACTATTATACTATATTCCTGAAATTAATTAATAAATGTTCTGTTTTCCTATATCGCCAAGTATATCGTTATCTTAAAATATGGGGTTACATACTGTACATGAATTAGTATATTTAAATGGTACTCAAGTTAATTTAAAAGAGCTCCATTTTAGGACAGTTAAGTACACTAAGCACAATTTAAGTAAGACTTTTGTACTATTTTTTATACAATACTTTAAATATACTTTAAATTATACTTTAAATATACTGATTAGTATATTTCATTTTAAGTTCACTTTAGTGCACTATAGCATAATAATGCTAAGTATACTTTAATCTACTTTTTTTCAATAAGAAAGTTTGCAGAAAGGCAGCAGAAGAGACTCAGTCTCTGTGATTTTTAGAGAACAATATGGAATTGTATAAAAGGAACACAGCTCACATCATTTGAAATTTTAGGATAATCAATCATCCGCAAACATATGCTAATCCAGAGCACAGTGTTACTTCAATATTTAAAAAAACAGGACCACCAACAAGTGTGACAGATGTTCAGAAGACAAAACTCAAGGATTCTGAAGATTAAGGGCAACCCAGCTTGTCAACATTTTAATGATTTCTTTTTTGTGCGTTTATTCGAGGGGTTGTTCGAGGTAATGAAGAATTAGACTGAAGGTAATGATACTACGCTGACATGCAGACAAAAGTCATAGGACAATAGTTTGTGAGTTGATCATGAAGTGTTACTTCAGGGAAGGGCTCGGGAATGCCCACACGTGTATAAGTTGTGAGGTATTATCTTGTGAGTGAGGCTGAACACTGGTCACAGTGCTCATGGCAAGGCGGCATAAATTATCATAGTTCAGGCTATGATAATGATCGTGATTGGCAGTTTTTCGACTAAATTGCCCATGCCATCAAGCGACAAGCGACTGTGGCAGAAATCAATTTCACACACAATAGGACGTAGGACATGGCAAAAGTCATGGGGCAGGGCTATATAGATAGAACCATAGGAGATCTAAACTGCAACATATCATTCGTTAGTTTAACTGGGAGTTTTGGCTCCAGTTTAGCAACTGAGATGCTTACTTGGTTCTTCAGATTGGTGGACTTTGTGTAGATGGTTGTACATAGCAAATTTAAAAATACAGCTTTTTTTAATAGCAAATAAAAAGCCATAAAATGGATTTCACTATTGTTAGAAGTCTAAGTATATTATTTCCGATACAATAAATAACTATTTTTTAAAAGCATAGCAAAAAAAGCTGTTTTCTTGACAATTTATTTTTGTAAAAGCGAGGCAAATTACCAATCCCCTGCTGAGACCTGTTTTAGGACAAAATATATAAAATATATATTTAAATGTATGCATTCAGAAACAGTTTGGCCATTTATTATCACAGCAAAACCTGTTTTTTTACACTAAAGAAGATTAAGTTAGTTTCATCAAAACATGTAGTAAAATAAAGATGATTCCCACCAATTTTTTTTTTAAACCAAACAAATAATCTGAACATATTTATGTTCAATTTCTGAACAAAACACTGAAGATGTTCATTTTGTTTATGCGGTTAAACAGCTAGAGCTCAGCAAAAATTATTTCGTTATTTTTACTTCAGTAAACCTTGTTCAGCTAAATTGCCCCATTTAATATTATGTCCCAGTCACTCCTAATTAACCCTAAATAAAAATATGTCTAAAATTAGAAGAAACTTTTATTTTGTTTAACTTCCTAGTGTGGACAGCACATTTTGTTCTAAATTTGCACTAAATTTTGCTCTACAAGTGCCTGATGTCCTCATATGAGGCCATTATACTGTTACCTAGTGGTGGCCGAAGAGTTTAACACGTGACAGTTTTGATTTTGTTTAAAAATGTAAATGAAAAATAAATACAGTTCATGTTTGTTTTTTACTTTGTTATGTCATTGTGTTGAAGCAGCATTTCAAATTAAGGCATATTTATTGCTTAAAGGGGCACAATTGTTTTTTTCTATTTTTCTTTTGTTTTGCTCTAGGGCAAAAAAATTCTGCTGTGTTTAGGCACAAAATAAATGTTTTGCACATCATTACTAATTGCGACTTCATTGTGTTCTATCGACAGAGGTGGAAAAATTACTGAAAATTTGTAATTAAGTAAAAGTACCTTTACTTTGCTAAAATTCTACTCAAGTAAAAGTAAAAGTATCCATCTATGTAAAAAATTCAAATCATAAATTAAATAATTATTAAATTAAACAATTTGGATCTTTCAGGCAGTATTTGTTCAGACCACCCCATTAAACATTTTTAAGAACAAGTGGCATAGGTTTCTATGATCCATTTTTTTCTTTACTGCTAAAAAGTGATGGTCATATAGGTGACTATCACCGTATTTTTATAGTTTCACAGTTTTTTTTTTTACTTGCCATTGCTATGCTTTAACTGCTATTTACATGTTTTTTTAATGATCAGATTGTTTAATGTTCCCAGTTAAAACTTAAGGAATTATCATTAAAAACATGAAAACATAAAAAAAATGTTGGTCAGTGCATGCGCAGTGCCGTAAAGAAGCACATATCGATGGGTAGCCTAACTCGACAGAACACCGGTTCCCCCGAGCACAGCTGATTTACACAGCGTCTCTCCCGCTAACCGTAATAAACACTGCTGGGAAAGGTTTAGCTGCGCTGCCATGGAGAACAAAACTCAATTTTTTTTTTATTCAAACTATTTGTTTTTTTTTTTCCCAGCATTTATTTTGTTACTCAGTAATGGGGAGTTTTAAAGGAGTAGTTAAGTAAATGACTTGTGTCAAAATGTACTTGAGTAAAAGTAAAATTACCTAATTTAAAAACTACTTAAAAAATTACAAATTGCTCATAAAATGTACTCAGTTACAGTAATGTGAGTAAATGTAGTTAGTTATTTTCCACCTCTGTCTATCGAAATATAAAACTAAAGTCCTCATATGTGGACATCATTTTTCTCAGGAACTACATCCTGTAAAAAGATAATTCTTTGTTTTTACACTAAGGTAATAAGGTGCCAATTAGCCTAAATAGCGAAGAGAAATAAAAAATGCATGCCGTGCAAGAGTTCAGGTCTTAGGAGGTTGAAGCTCTTTGCTGTTTTTTTTATTTATTAATATTTACTTCACTAAAAAGTAACGCTGAAAGTCAGTAATCGTTTAGAAAGGGTGGACTCGTAACCTTTCATGGTCAGTGTAGAACCCTTGATCACATCAAGTGGATGACGGCGTATGAGCGGCTTTTCGCGATGTGTAATTCAACCTGAGCTCAGACGGTAAATAATCTTCATGCTAACCGTTCTGTTGCCGTGACGGTGTTTGTAACAATACAGGAAGTGATTGGGTAGCAGCGCAGACAGAGGAAGAACAATCAGCCGCGGTGCTATGGGGACTCCATGCTTTGTAGTCTTGGATAAATAATGTGTGTGTGTCTGATTTTAAACAGAGATTGAACAGGCACACTCGTGAATGCTCTGCATGATAAGTAGCATCAGAGGTCTTTTTGATTGTAATTTAACAAATAAAGAAATAAATATAGTTTTATAATGATTTACACTTTAGATGAACTAAGTTACTGCTAACAGAATGAGTCTGTAAATCTGCATATTACATATTTTAAGTATTATCTTGATGTTTCTACACTTATTGACCATCTAACTAGCTCCACTTATTTTATAAGTGCAGACTACAGTCCTGTATTTGTTTCTCTGCATACTTTATTATCTATCCTGCTTTCTCCGTGTTTTTTAATTGTCAGGTCTCTACAGGACCACCACAGAGCAATATATTACTTGGTTGGTTGGTCATTTTCAGCATTTACGCGGTGGTGGAGTGTTAGACCTAATTCCATTTCTCTTTTGTACCCCTACCCCTTGTTTTCAAATGTAACCCTTCAACTTTAGAACAGAGTTACAGAAGGTAGGGGTGAAATCTTCCTCCTAAGAATTGGGACAACAACTACTTCATACTCGTAGTTGACTGTGCTGGGCACATGTGATAGCAGTGGACAGCAACCTATAGCTGCTGCTTATCTTTAGGGAATCATATGGTCAGAAAATAATATTATTGTCAAATCATTAATTACTCTGTGATGGGCAGTTGAAATGAACTTTTATTAGCTTTAATTGTATTTTATTTTTCTGTTCCACCCTAAAAATGCTGCAGCCTCACCAGTTTCACTGAAGGGGAAAGTTAGTTAACTACTGAGACAAACAACAACTAGTGATTTTTTTATGTTTGTTATGAGGAAAATGGGCATAGAAAATGTAAACTAAACAACATATATAAATTGTAGATCACAAGTCATCGAAGAAAACTGAACTGCTTGAATTTTTGCACCAGGAGTAAAGGCATAAAGTTATCCAAAAGCAGTGTGTAAGACTGGTGGAGGAGAACATGCCAAGATGCATAAAAACTGTGATTAAAAAACAGGATTATTCCACCAAATATTGATTTCTGAACTCTTAAAACTTTATTAATATGAACTGAAAGGTCTGAAAGCTCTGCATCTTTTTTGTTATTTCAGCCATTTCTCATTTTCTGCAAATAAATGCTCTAAATGACAATATTTTTATTTGGAATTTGGGAAAAATTTTATATATTATCATATATTGTTACATATATCACTGGAAATCAAGAAATTTTAATATCAGATATTTACACATATATACACAATCAAGTGAGAGAGTGCAAGTGTGTGACAGAAAACATCCTGATTGGTCTCACCTTGTGCTCTTTGGGCAGGATGTACTCCCTAATTGGTCTAAGCTCTGTGGCTGGGATTTAGACCCAACTGAACACCTTTTTTAAACACCTGTCATGGAGGTGTTTAAAAACTCCAGCAGCACTGCCGTTTCTGATCCACTTGTAGTCGGCATGCAATTTCTGATGTAAATGGTGGGCAGCTTAAGGACTCTATGGAGGACCTACAAAGGTTAAACTGTTTTTATAAACCAAAGTGTGGACATTCTGTATGCTTCTGTTTGATGCTTCTGTTTTTAGTTTTTAGAGGCATATTTTCCCACATTTGTTCATATTTGTTTTTTTTTCCAGCCCCAGACAACCTGAAGTGAGCAGTGCACAAGTCACGGAGCGCAGCATGCTGTAACATGCTCTATGTACACTAGCACACGCTGACTAGCGGCGAAACCAAGTGGCCGGTCAGCCGCTCTTTCATGGTCGGGAAAGAGTGTCAAGGCAGCGCTTGTCTCGCTCCTCGAGTGGGAATATTCTCTTACAAAACGGTGAGAAAGAAACGCTCTCGGCAGCCGCTTTTTGTCAAAGTTCCTGCGTGGGCTCCGAGCCTGACTCAGAAGGGGGCCTGCCTCGGCACAGACGGGCTTTTTATTTTGCAGTTGTTGTTGTTTTTTGATGTCGATGCTGCCGTTGTTATTGTGCCTTCTCCCCACATCTCACCTGAGGCCAGTGAAATTAGCAGTAGAATAAATGGAATTAACTGCGGGCGGAGGAGCAACAGCTGCAGCAGTAGAGGGAGCGGCAATGAAATGGGCCCAGACGAACGAACGGGGGGTCCATAAACAGCTCCCCGGCTCTTTTATTCATCGGGCGAGGCGCAGACAGTCAGAATGGATGGAATGTCTCAGATAAAACAGTGGGGTTTCGCCACTTTCTGTTCTCTCAATAAAAAAACACAGGGGGATTTATTTCCTACATGTGACCCTGAGTTTGACCTTACACTCGACTGTTAAATATGAGTTTTGCATTGTGATTGTAAAGATTATATAGTGTCTAGAGTTCCTGAGAAAACTAAGAATGAATAAAAGCAACATCTGGGTCTATCATTCTGTCAGTTTCTATAATTATTTTTCACTTTTTTCTGTACTTAAAAAAGAAAACTCTTTCCGTAGACTCTGTTTATATGTGCCCACTTGGTATGATTAGTATCTGGATTATATTCTAATAATATTTAAACCATTTAACCCACATATTTGTATTTATTACATCCTGTAGTCAAATGTGATTGCGGTTAGTCACACTGAAATCCAGTTCCTGTGTGTTTCGGCTGCATTGAAATGAGTTTTATTTGTATTTTATTGTTATAAGTGCATTTTAGAGGGAGATGGATGTCTTTACACTGTTATAACATAGTGTGGCTTTGTCTCAGATCAGGTCCTGAAGTGGTTTGACTGACTGATTAATTTGTATCTGTTATAAATCAATCAATCAAACAGTCAATCAAACAATAAATCAATCAATCAACCTTTATTTTCACTCAGTACACATTAAGGGTAAACCTTATTTTCAATGCAGCCGAGCTTACATAAAATTAAAGGGACTATAACTTTTAAGGTTTAAATGATAAAAACAAGCGAACAATGTAAGATTTAATTAAGACAAAATAAAATAAATCAAAATAAAAGGATATGTAGAGCAGTAAAACAAAGAAATAAATATGTAGAATAATAAAATATAAACACAGTTAAAAAAATAACCACAATTATATAAAAAAGTAAATGATATAACACAAAATAAATAATATTAAAAATAAAAATAAGTAAAAATATATAAAAAATAAAAGGAAGAAAATAAATGAAATAAAAATGACTCAATGCCTTTCCCTTATTCAGATTTAATAGTTATATTTGATTGAGAGATAGAACACATGACAGATATCACAGTACAAATGAGGATTTTTACATTTTAGACATCAATATAAAAGAATTGATACTGTAATTGTGTAACTACACAGGTATATGTGTCAGACTTTTTTGATTTTCAGTTGTATGTTTTTTTTTTTTTCCGTTCACACAAAGACAAATTCAGACAGATGAAGTAAATGGAGCAAATGGTTCAAAATTTAAAATAATTAAAAATACATTTCTATTAAAGGACCATCAAGGATTATATTTTCTGTAGTAACTCATAACATGATCAGGATGTATCATCAGATATTAAGGAAACATCCTGACTTTAATCCTGAGCACTGGCTGCTTTTGTTAGCAGAGCTTGAGCCAGTATTTTCTTATTTGAACTGTACAGTACAACAAGGAAATCTGTGTTTGATGTAGCCTCTAAATCTGCCCACCACCATCCTCCAGTCCCATTTCCACACTCAGGGTTGCCAGGTATAGACAATAGCAAGCAAGCAATGTGTTGCATCCATGGAAACAGGAGAGCTGGCTGTTTTTCTGCTGAACAGGTAATCACTAAGCTTCAGTAAGGTTGCTAACCATAGCTGTGTCATTCACCAACATCACTAGCCTAGTAAAGATTTTGGACACTGAAACATATATTCACTGATTAGCTACAGAGTAAGACCTTTCGTCGCTTGTCACTGTGTGTCAATCTGCCAACCACGTCTGGGGAGGAGCAGGTGGTGCAGAAAACTTTCTCCAGTGTTTGCAAACTGTTGGAAATAGTTTGGGAAAAAATGTTTTATCATCATGAGGAAAGAAAACTGTCACAAAATTACAAATTCTATATCTAAACAGAGCATTGTATACTCGTAATGAAACAGTATTTAATTATATTTATATGGTCAAAATCTAAAGTCTAGTACTATTAGTTAGTTGAGATTCAGATCCAGAAATGTGCATATCATGTCCTCACAAAAATAAGAGGGTTTAATTATGTCTACTTTAGTGAGCATTTTGGAAAATCTCAGTTATTAGTCAGGGATTAAAGGTCTTATAAGTAAAGAAAAAAATATACCTAATTCTATGTTATATTCTGATATCTGTCTGTACCCAGCCTTAAAGAATATGTGAATTAAATATGTAGTAAATAGTTACTGCATTAAGCAGAGGCAAAAAATCCTCCCCCGGATTTAAAATCTGAACACTGCTACTCGACTGGCAACCCTGAACTACACTGCTCCTCAAAAGCATGGCGCAGAACCCGCTAATCCGGCCCTGCAGTGGAGTATCAGTGTGCAGCCCTTCACTAGAACAGCTGAGTCACTCTTTCAACAGAGGAAGTGGATTAAAACTGACTAGCATAGCTGTGACTTGCCTGGGCCACCACCACGGCCTTCCCTGCGCTACACCAGGTGCACAGCTCACTGCTGCTGAGCTGGTTTGCTACGTTAGCACAGCATGGGGCAGGGGGGGTTCAGTGGACAAAGCACCAACAGACTGGGATGTTAGATTAAGCTATAATCTCACTCATACTTGGCCATTAATGTATTCAGAAAAATATAAAACAGCATCATAACAAGGTTAGAAGCACATTTATGACCAGATTATAACAGCAGTAGTGCAGAAATGACTTTTACCATGGAGCAATGAAGACACAGCACTTACTGCACTGTTATGCTTGCACTTTAAGTGCTCCCATAGCAGCTGTAGTCTGTAACTTGTTCTCCAGAAAAAAGAAAAAAACATGACTGTGTTCCAAATCACACTCTTCTATACTTTTACACTGTTCTATATCTCTATATTTTACTTAATGCATTAATAAAAATACCTCTAATTGTGTAGGGCATGATTTGGGACACAGCCACTGTCGTCAGTGTGAACTGCCATCTTTGCAAACTGTCAATGCATCCAAATGTAATCCAAATGAACTTTTTCTATAATATTTGAAGGAGCAATCACTAATAAATGCGAAGCAATTGTGTGAACTGGCAACGGAAGTTCAAATTTCAAACAATGGATAGAGATTTTTTCCCCACTCAGTCCTCCTCAGATGCGGTGGCCAGATTGTCACACAGTGGCAAGCGACGCTCTGTAGCTAATCAGTGAATATATATATGTTTCACTGTCCAAAATTTCTGTCTCTACTATGTTAGTAGTGGCTGTAGTAAACTACTCAGCTAGGGTTAGCAACCTTACTGAAGCTCAGTGATTTCCTGTTCAACAGTAAAAACAGCCAGCTCGCCTGTTTCCATGGCTGCAATGCACTGTTTGTGTGCTGTTGTCTATACATGACAACCCTGAGTGTGGAAATGGGACTAGGGACATGTTATATATTTTATATACTTTTCTCCACAATATGGAATCTATCACTAGTAATGCCCAATAGTTAAAACACGCCTGTGCTCACCAACATCACATTAGAATTGATTTAGATAGAGAGTGTCATCTATTCACCCAAAAAAAGCAAGGCCAATTCTGCTCTCTCGCACTCCGGCTGCTGATGGCAAGCGGCATGATTAAAAGCTGGGATTTAAATCAATAAAGCTTGAATGACAGTGGCAGCTTCTTAGTTTCCTGGACAACACAGAGTCCCAAAATCAATGTATTTCTATACTTATTTGGCATTGATTATGTCAACGATTCTTTACTGCTGAACAATCCCTAGTTTTCACCACCATTTCTTATTCACAACACTTCCTTGTTCATAATAATTTCCGTTACTCTTTGGTTTTACACGTCTTTGTCTTTTATAGCAAGAATGTATACGGTAAGCTGCAATTTTCATGCATATGCCGTGATCTAATATCAAGTATCACACCAACAGCAGTAAAAATGCTGGATCAGATATCAGGGGAAATAGCATGCACATATACATACACTCTCACACACACACACACACTGCACAGTTTATTTATGATTATAGGTATGTGTTTGAGTAAACTGAACATTGTTGTTTTATTCTATAAACTATGGACAACATGTCTCCCAAATAAAAGTACAAATAAAATTATTGTCATTTAGAGCATTTATTTGCATAAAATGAGAAATGTTTAAATTAACAAAAAAGATGCAGAACTTTCAGACCTCAAATAATGAAAAGAAAACAAGTTCATATTCATAAAGTTTTAAGAGTACATAAATCAATATTTGGTTGAATAACCCTGGTTTTTAATGACAGATTTCGTGCATCTTGGCATGTTCTCCTCCACCAGTCTTACACACTGCTTTTGGATAACTTTATGCCACTTCTGGTGCAGAAATTCAAGCCGTGACTTGTGATCATCCATCTTCCTCTTGATTATATTCCAGGGGTTTTCAATTTGGTAAAATCAAAGAAACTCATCATTTTTAAGTGGTCTCTTTATTTTAATAGAAAAAAAGTACCTTTAAAAATAACTTTCAATATTGATATTGGACAAGAAGAACAAGAATGTTATCACTCTATCTTTAACATGGTCAGATGTGCGCCTTTTAAAAGTTCCTCAGTCCCTACAGATTGACACCATTGCTGTGTAACACCAGTCCACCAGCCATTAGCGTTTATTGCTATAACAGCTGCCCTTTTTCCCAACAGCCTAAAGAAATGGTTCCTGGAAGTCAGATCCCAGATCTGTTACTCACATTTCAGCAGCTGTAACTTGTTCTTCAGAGAAATCCATGACTGTGTTCCAAATCACACTCTTCTATGTTTTTACACTGTTCTCTATCTCTATATTTTACTTATCACATTCATTTTTTTGAACACACTTCAAATGGTGGTGCACTATTTTAACAAACTATTTAGAGTTGTAGGGCATGATTTGGGACACAGCCACTGCCATCAATGCAAGTTGCCATCTTTACAACCTGTCAATGTGTCACGACTGGCTCTGAAAGCGCTCCTATATCTCCTACACTCAGCTCTGCCTGCGATCTCCAGTCTCCAGACTACATTGCCCAGGATGCACCGCACACCAACATCCAGGAAGCAAATCACCTGAATTCTAATCAGCTGTGTTACGCCCTATTTAAGGGTTTAGTTCTACCTTTCCTTTGCTGAGTATTGACGGGTTATCCTTGTACAACATATTTTTTCTTGACTGTATTTTTAATCTCTCGTTTTTTGTATTTTTTCCGGCCTTGATTTTTGCCTGCCCTCTGATACTGCCCTGCCGTTGTATGACCTGTGGACTGTTTCCTGTTTCTGGTATGTTACATCATTGGTACTGCTCTTTACTGGTATCGATCTTGCTTTGTCTGACCATCCCACTGTCTTATACTTTTGTAAATAAAGTATATTTACATATAAAGTTCTGCCCCACCATGACACAATGCATGTTATCCAAATAGACTCCTATTTATTATTTAATACAAATGTATTTTTATTTTATTTTTAGAATTTTCTCAATTTTATTCCCAGTTTGGATCTACATCTCACATGAGGATCCCAGATCTGTAACTTACATTTCAGCCTTTAGAAACGGCAAAAATGCTCCTAAAGTAAATCCTTCAGTGAGTTTAACCAATATCCTCAAAGTGAACAAACTCCAAACAAGTAGGAAAGTGTAGGAAGAGCTAAGCTTCTACATTTATGCTTTTTTTAAAGTCTTAGATTAACAACCCACAGGGCCCACACAGTGGAACCAATGATCTAAAGTTTGCATTTATTTGTGTGTGTGTGTGTGTGTGTGTGTGTGTGTGTGTGTCTGGTAAACCCACTGCTTCCTTTATTTTTTCAATATAATATCTATATGAAGTAATGAGCTGTATAGGATGTTGTACATATTCAGACAATTGGTTCCCTGCTCAAACTTACTGGGGAATAAATAACATATATTAATATACAGCAGAGTCGAAAACTCTTTTGGATGATAAGAGAAATACTTTAATCTGTTTTAATTTCTAAAGTAATAAGAAGTTCTTGTTTTTTTTTTTCATTACAACTTGTACATCGCATTTGCAGGGAGGACATGTAGGATGGTTGTGCAACTAAAGCGTTTCCCGCTGGTTGATGTGGTATTCCAGTTTGTTTTGCTATGGTGTTCTTAAGTTGTTGCTAGCTGGTTGCTATGTTATCCCAGGCAGTTGCTGTGGTGTTGCTAAAGGGTTGTTAGCTGGTTGTTATGGTATCACAGATGTTTGCAAGGGAGCTGCTAAGTGGTTGCTGGTTGGTTGTTATGGTATTGTAAGTACCCTGTGTGATTGTATAATGAGTGTGATGAATGTAACTTAAGGGTTCTTAGACAGTTGCTTGGTGTTTTCTGTAATACCCAAAGTGGTAGCTGAAGTATAGTTAAAGGTGGTTGCTAAGGTGTTGCCAAGTGGTTGCTGGAATACTAGGCCTGCCACATTAATTACATTATTGATTTATTGTACAATGTTTGGACACAACCACAATGATTTTGGCTAAACTCAAAATTCACAATAATCTGTTGCTATGTAAAAAAAAGCACGTGTCCAAAAGTACAAAGCTTCATACATGCCTGAATCATACTGTCATGTCCTGACCCTGTTAATACCTCCCTGTCCTTGTGCCTGTGTTTGTCCCACGTGACCTGTGCCTCTGTGTTCTGTCTCAGTAGTTTTCCACCTGTGTCAATTTGTAGCTCCGCCCCCTAGCCCCAGGTGTTTTCACTTCCTTTGTTGTGTATATATAGTTCCCCTGTGCCACTTTGTTCTTCTCGGTCTTTGCACCAACTCCTGTCGTTTGTCTCTCCTTGTTTCATTGTTTTCCTAGCCTTAGCCCTAGTCCTTTGTTCTTTGTTTATATTCTTGTTTATTTCTCGTTTATCCTTGTTTATTTTCCTAGCCCTGTTTAGTTTATCGTCTTGTTTTATTTATTCGTTTGGTAGCTTCCCTCTCTTTGTTTATTATTATTTCTTGTTTGTTTTGTTTTAGTTCCTTGTTCCTGTTTCTTTGTTTATTTGTTATTTATTTAATAAATTATTTCTTTACCTGCGATTACGTCCACCTCCTTGTCTCCCTGCCTGCACCCATCCTGACACATACAATTAGACTGTAGAATCTGGAGTTGAAAGTCAATATCTCAAAAATGGCAAGACACAAAAGTTTCGAAACACATATCCAGCATAAAAAATATATATATATATATAAAAAATTGCGCAATTTTAAAAAGAAGGATTAGAGATGGATACTAAAATATTTGTAATTTAGTGATTTTTTTAAGTATACTAGTGCATCTCAAAAAATAAGAATATAATTAAAAACTTATTAAAAAGTTTATTCCAGTAATTTAGCTGAAAATGTGAAATTCATATATTATATAGATGTATTACACACAGAGAGAGATATATTTTAAGCGTTTATTTTTTTGCCAGTGAAAACCCCCCAAAAAAACAGTGCAGTGTTTTCCTGGAAAATCTTCCCGCACTTCCCTCTGCTGACAACTTGTATGGAGATGTGGATTTCATTTTCCAACAGGACTTGGCACAATGCACATCAGTTGGTCTTATATAATATTCAAATTTTCTGAGACATAATCACTCAGTGTGTAATACATCTGTATAATATATGAGTTTTACATTTTAAACTGAAATACTGTAACTTTTCAATAATATTCTATGTTTTTTTAGATGCACTAGTACACTGCACACACACAGAGTACTGTAATGTTGTGTTGATTCTTCAGTAGGTGACTCAGTAGGTTATGTGGTATGATATTAATATGGAGCCAGATCTCATCTCCATCCACTGTAATGCGTGTGCAGTCACTCCTGCTGCACGCTGTTTCGCTGTAATTGTTGTGTCTCCTTCTGCATATAATTACTGATGGTAGGAAATTGTACGCATAGAAGAACAGAGAAGCACATCTGAATTCATACAGCATCTTCTGTCCATCAGAGACGAGCTGGTGTCTCTGTAAAAGAGGGCATGTGTAAAACGCAGGTCACACTTTAGATCTGTCCCCACCATTACCCACAGCATCCACCTCCACTCATACTAACTCCACCCACTGCTCATTCAACTACACTAACTACAGAGGGACTAGAGGGAGTTCAAGATTAAAGAGGGGGAGAGAGAAACAGAATAAAGTTTAAGGAAAAAAAAGAAAAGAAATAAATTGCAGGAAACAGAGAGAAGAGAGGGAGAAGAAAGAGAGAAAAATAAAGATAAGTATTAAGTAGAGAAAAGAAGAATAGGAATAGAAGACAAATAGAAGGCAGAAAAGCAAGACTAGATTTTAATATAAAACTATAAAGAAGGTAAGGGAAGAGAAAGAGAAAAGGAAAAAGTTAGGAAGAGAGAGAGAAAGATTACAAACAGAGGGGGAGAAAGAAAAAGAGGAAATTGAAAGGACAAAAGAGAGATAAAATAAAAAAAGAATTAAAGATGGGAGAGAGAAAGCAAAGGATAAAGAGAAGGAGATTTAGAGAGTGGATATGAAGAAAAAGAATGATTGAGGGGGAGAAAAATATGTAGGAATAAAGACACTGTGAAAGAGAGTGGAGAAGATGAGGAGAAGACAGTGAATAGAAAGAAAGGGGAATACAAAAGAAAAAGGAAAACAAGGGATGATTTAAATGGAAAGCAAAAGAAAGGTGAAGAGGAGGCAGGAACACAAAAAGAGAGACAGGAAGAAAGAAGAGCAAAGAAAGGAAAGAAGAAAATAACAGAAATGAGGAGAGAGGGTGAAAGAGGGGAAATCAAAGAAATGAGAAAGAATCAAATATGAGGGAGACAAAGAGAAATGAAGAAAATAAAAAAAAGGATGAGACAGAGAGAGAGAGACAATGGGTGGGATGAGAAAGAAGAAGTGAGAGAAAGAGAGAGGGACAAAACGATAAGGATTAAAGACAATCTAAGAGGAAAAGAGAAAAAAAGAATATGATTGAAATGGTAAGAAAAGGGTGACAGAAAAGGAGAGACAGTGGATAGAGAAAGGGAAGAAAAAAGAGAGAAGGTGTAAAATGAAAGAGGTATACCTGTGAGAAAGGAAGAGACAGACAGACATAAAGAGAGAGGAGAAAGCTACAGAGAGAGGGGGATGGGATTGAGACAGGAGAAGAGAGAGAGGGAGAAAGCAGGAGAGAAAGCTAAAAAAATGAGAGTGTGATAGGGAGAAAGGAAAAAGAGAAAATATGAAATATGTTGAGAGAGAAAGAGAACGGAAGAAGAAACAGAGAATGTGGGGAGTAAAATTGAGAAAGGATTAAAGACAGAGAGAGAGAGAGGTAAAGAGAGAAAAGGGAAGAAGAGAGAGAGGGAGAGTGAGGGAGGAGAGAGAGAGAAGGACAGTGTGTGCATGGAAAATGTGGCGTGCTTAATTCTCAGGGGAGTCGATGGGGCATGTTGCTTATCATTGCATAATGATGATTGCTTCGAGTGTCTGTATACACACACGCACACACACACGCATACATAGACACACACTCACACACACCCATTCTCATTCACTGACGGAGAGGCTCACGCTCAGAGAGCGCGTGTTCTGTGGTAAAATACACTCCTTGACAAATCTGAAATATATTTATATATATATTACAGGACATTCAATTGGCTGAGATTATGGCTGGGCTGCTTAATAAGAGTGCTAAAAGGAAACCTCATGCATTTAAATATGCTTTTTAGCCTTCACTGTTTTTTGGCCCATTGTGATATGGGCGAGATTCACCACAGCATTATTTCTGCCTAAACTACTGTTTATTTGCTTTACATATAAATGCTTAAGTCTTTTTTTCCTTCCTCTTCATTTTCCTGAAGTGCGCAAATCACTTTTGCTACATTAGATTCTAATTAGTTCAAGCCCCAAAGGCAGAGAGAGAGAGAGAGAGAGAGAGAAAGGTACAGAGGCTATGTATGTAAGTGGAGGAAGGGAATAGCTTGCAGATGCTTACTAAAAAAAGAGAAAGAAGAGAGATACCAGATTGAAGCAGGTGATACTGTGCAAACTAGTTCGTGTTTGTGTGTGTTTGTGAGAGAGAGAAAGAAAGAGGGAGAGAGAGAGAGAGAGAGAGAGAGAGATGCTCTCAGCTGTTTTGCTAAAAGACATCCAATCCCTGAGTGACACAGAAACATCCGCTGGATACTGGGAGTCCCTACTTCTGTGCACCCACCCCCACCTAACACACTCAAACACACCTTTAGCACCCCCACCTGGAGGACAGACCGGCCTAAACCCAAACAGGTGGAGTTACACAGCTTCTTAGGCTGCGTTCACATTACAAGCCACATTGCTCAAATCGATTTTGATGGTTCACATTCACAAATGTAAGTGAGCTGTATCAGTGTATATTGTAAACGAATCTTGAATCCCTAAAACACCTCATATGAGCACTTGATACCTGTATAAACGTCGCCCTCTTCACCACATTTAGGACCACATATACAAGTGACTCAAATCTGATTTGAGAAAACGTTCACACGGGCATGATAAAATCAGATCTGAGCCACATTGAGTCACTTCAGCCTGGTAATGTGAACGTAGCCTTAGACCCTGTTTACACCGGCTCACTTCATGTGTCTAGTATCTGGATTGTATCCTGATAAGGAGCTTAATCACATGTATTTACACTTAGTAGTCAAATGCATCTTGGGTTAGTCAGACTTTTCAAAGTCTAATAGTAAATTTGCACATTCTACAGCAAACTCCATATGTCCAAATTTCATAATGTTCTCCTCCACCAGTCTTACATACTGCTTTTGGAAACTTTATGTCACTCCTGGTGCAACCATTCAAGCAGTTTAGTTTGGTTTGATGGCTTGTAATCATCCATCTTCATCTTGATTATATTCCAGAGGTTTTTAATTTGGTAAAATCAAAGAAACTCATCAATTTTAAGTGGTCTCTTATTTTTTTTTTACAGAGCTGTATTGAAAAGAGTGAGATATATCTGCAGATCATATTATAGTAACACATAACATTAAAGCATTTGAGTTTGTTTCTGCACTACAGATGGCTCAAATGTCAGACTAAAAAAAACACTTACGTTTGAACATGCTTGTGTTCACACCAGTGATTTTTTTTTTTTATTATTTAACGTTAACTCATTACATAACACAGCAAGCCAGGATGTAACACCAACTTCAGTCATGTTAAAAACCTCACTACAGTTTCTGCTAAAGAACATGAGCAGAAGAAAGGATTATTCATCATACTGGCAAAGTACTACAATAGTATCACCTGTTCATGCAGATTCCCGGGGTCATACACTCCGTGTAGTCACCCAGGCGCATGCCAAAAAGATGCTCTACAAGAGATAAAAGCCATTCAGTTCAAGCCATCCAGTGCATAAAACAGCATCACAGATGCATCCCAGCGTAAAGAGAAAGAGGACAGCCCTGATGGAGGGCTTCCCTTTCGTCTAACTCTGATTAACACTCAGATAGCTTCATCCATAAATAGGAATGTCTCTCTCTCTCACTTGCTCCCTCCCTCTTTCTGTTTTTCGTTTTTAATATATCTCTTTTTTACGACTACCATAACGACGAGGACTGTACTTACGACTGCTGCTGCTGAACAGCTCCAGCCCTGACCGGGATACGGACACTCCAAGCATGATGCACAAAAACTCAGAGCAATAAAAGCCGAGGAGGAGGAGGAAGAGGAGGACGAGGGAAGGAAACGAGCAAGTGAAGATGTGTCTAGTGGTGTGGAGTGAGGCTGAACACGCAGGAATCGGCACGGGTGAAGCACAGCAGGGGTGACCTGCCAGATTAAAGCAGCCAGCAAACTCTGAGTAAGCAACCAAGTGAAGCTGCTGTGGAGCCAAGAGCCAGTGTCTGTATCTATATAATTCTATACTGGATATAAAGTCACAAAACTATACAAAAAAAAATTTACTGTTACTGATACATAACATGCATTCTATACAAGATACAGTAACAACAATACTGAAAAAAAAATGTAAGGAAGTATTTTTTTATTTTAAGTTAATCTATATAATATAGATTAAATAAAATCTCTATTATAAATTATTATGAATAAATCTTATTTTCTTCTCTGATAAGATGTTTTGTGTTATTTAGAATTGTAAGTTTTTTTTTATTAATTAGTTTTTTATTACATATTTTTCGCACTATGAGGAGCACTTAAAATCCTTTAATTAAAAAAAAAAAAAAAAAAAACGACAGTGCACCTTAGGTATGAATTTTACCAGTCAGGTTGTAAGAAGCAGTAGAGACACTGGGCTGAAGTACAGCTTAAGAGTAAAGGAATTTTAGTTTAGTTCTCAAGCACTGTTGCTGATTGCAGCAGCCTTAGCATTAGCCGCTAACCACTGCGCTAGCTCTTTTACCATTTAGAGGTAAGTATATTGTAGTATATAGACTGTAGTCTGCATGTTTACTGTGTTAAAAACAAGCTACGTGGGATGAACTGCTAGTTAATAGCGACCTGGCTAACCGTAACACTCAGGGTTTCTCAGTGTAGCACAGCTACATCAGGCAGCATTTACTAGCTAAACGTTGCTAACCGCTGCTGCTAACGCTGCTGCAAACCACATTAAAATACTGGAAATCTAAACTTACTGTAAGTAAACGGAAGCAATTTACTCACCCACTATAAACAGAGAAATCTGTGTAGATTATCATCCAGTGTAAGATGTGTTTTAAATTAGTTAAAAAAAATAACACTAAGACCAATCACATGACTTTGTACTCTCTGGTGTGAGGCTTTCTCTTCCAAAAGTCTCAGTTAGCTGGAACATCGTCTGTGTTTAACATTTTAACTAGCTAACACATCACATTTACAATAGCTAGCCTCTATATCAATGAAAAAAAACAAAACAATGGCTTGACTTTCTCAGACATTTTCTTTTTTTTTATTGTCAGTAGTCCGGTCAGTAAGTCAACACCAGCTGCACTGGGCTATCTGATGCTCTGTGGCTGTGGTAGTTTAGCTAGCTAAGCAAAGGCTAGCTTAGCAAGTTAGCTAGAGAACCAAAACATCACGGGGGAAAAAAACTCTATATTTACCATCATGTCTGTTCAATATTAGTCACTCAATCTAAATGATTCTAATCTAAACACTTACTATATAATTGGGCTTTATGTATGTTTTGTGGTGAATAGAGTTGTTGTAATTGTTATGCTAACTAAGCTAATGCTTAGTTTCTCTCTCCTGATGTACAATTAGACATATAAAACCAAGGCTATTAAATAAAATGGTTAATTATAAATATTACACTATTATAAATGGTGTACCATGTTTTTTGCACTATAAGGCGTACCAGATTATAAGGCACACTATCAATGAACGTCTGTTTTCTAGTCTAATTTACCTACCTAAAGTGCACTGGATTATAAGGCGCATTATGCCACACTAGTATAGAATGGGGGTGTTGCCATGTTTCCCTTGTTATTCAGCAGGTCTCGCCACTGGCTGAGCTAAGCTAAGTAAACTAAATAAAAAAAAAAAACATTTTCTAACGAGTGCTGGATACTAATCTATACATCTAGACTTCTCTCCTGAAAACTGTTTATTTGGGTGAGAAAAGCGCTTCTGTTTACTTACAGTAAGCTTAGATTTCCAGATTTCTACTAAGGCTGGAAGCAGCAGCATTAGCAGCTAACCACTAGCCCTATGCTCACCTCTAAATGGCAAAAGAGCTAGTGCTTAGCGTGGTTAGCGGCTAATGCTGCTCCAGCAGTGCTAGCTGGGGTTAGCAGTAAGCTACAGGCCAATAATACTCAAGTCTGAACAGCAAAAGAGCTAGTGCTTAGCCTGGTTAGCGGCTACTGCTGCTCCAGCAGTGCTGGCTGGGATTAGCAGTAAACTACAGACCAATAATACTCAACTCTGAACAGCAAAAGAGCTAGTGCTTAGCCTGGTTAGCGGCTAATGCTGCTCCAGCAGTGCTAGCTGGGGTTAGCAGTAAGCTACAGGCAAATAATACTCAACTCTGAACAACAAAAGAGCTAGTGCTTGGCCTAGTTAGCTAAATTGAAACTTGTGTATAATGCTGTATCTAAGCAGAGTGGTTTTACTACTCCTTGCAACCTGACTTGGAAAATTCATACATAAGGCACACTGGATTATAAGGCGTACTGACGATTTTTGGGAAAATTAAAGGATTTTAGTGCACCTTATAGTGTAAAAAATAGGCTAATATTGTTTTCAATTAATTTTATTAATACTCAGCACTGCAAACAGTTCAAACTTGATGTTAAGGCAAAGGCACAGGAAGATAATCAGATAATCCAATAAAAAAGACTAATGCACTAAAGCACTATTGGCACTTCAAGCCCTTTAAAGCTCTGGAAGATGCAAACTTAGACCTGAGTTCTCAAAATTTAACACACAAGTGATAAATGCAGATTTGTTCAATTATATTAATATAGCTACATATAATCATATCCAGTTTCAATTGATCCCACTAAATGAGCATGAAGGTCTGTGTCTCTTGTCTTGTAATCTTGCCAAATGTAAGGGTTGGGTACCTTAAATATTTATTAAAAGAGATGCAGTTTTGCATTCAGAAAAGTCCACTGGGACCTTATTAAGAAGAATAATAGAATAAAAGCCCTCCTGGGCCAGTCACTGCTTTAAAGTTTTAGCTAATGCAGCTCATTATTAAGCAGCCATTTACTAATCTCTAATACAATCTCACTTACTATAAAATATCCAGCCATCGATGAAACCGTCAACCATGACAATTACATTGAAATCAAAATGGAAACATTAAGAGAACGGCTCTAATTATGGAAAACTTACACCACATACAGTCACGAGGAAAAGCTATATATATGTAGGTGGGTTTTCATCTGCGCAGAAAACGAAAACGTTTAAAAAAAGGTTATAAAAGGTTATTTACTGTTCTTGAAACACGGCCCTTAATTTATTGACACTGGTTTGTTTTCAATTTAAGCGCTGGCCTCCGAGAGCATCGCTAAAAAATTTCAATTATGTTCTGCGAGAGGCAGGCGACAGGGCCCTTTGAGAGCAGCAGGCAGCCAGGTGACGTGATGAATGGCCAGCCTTTAATGTTATGGGGGATTAAAGATAAGTTTTGAACGATCCCTTGCTCAATGTATAGGCAGCTCCTCTTTCACCCAAGCATAATAAGTTTTCAGCTGCCACAGTTTTAATTACTTTCTTTTTAGGCCTTAACCACACCGGCCCTGTTATAAAAATAAAAAAAATTGTGTACAAATTTATGCTGTGTGTATATGCCTGTGTCTGTGTCTGTGTGTGTGTTGCGGGGGGTGCAGGTATCCCATCGATTACAAAGGGGTGCCACTTAAGTTCCTGGAGAGGGCAGGTGCTAGGAAACATCCATCTCACAGTAAGATTGAAGCTCTCTTAATGATCCGCTCGTATGCAATAAATTATGCTAATGGTTTCCAGCTCTCGAAGGCTAACGTTTCTTTCAGTCCTTATGGGGGACCCATTTATGTCCTCGTGGCGAAAGAACTATAGCAGAAGTGTCAAGAAGCGCACGGGAGCCGCTTTCAGGGAAAGAAAATTGTGCAATTGTGCTACACCACTGTTAACCAGTGATGATCAGATAATGGAAGCGTGCAAAGTGTTCAAATTACATAGCATAGCATTATCCCCCCTCCACCAAACTTTCTACTTGGCACACAGCAGTCAGTTTGGTAACATTTTCCAAACCCATACTCATTCATCAGACTGCCAGACTGAGAAGTGTGAGTTATCACTCCACTGAACAGGTTTCCTCTGCTCCAGAGTCCAGTGGCAGTGTGCTGTCCTCCTATCAGATGCCTGGAATTGTGCTTGGTGATGTAAGGGTTGCATGAAGCTGCTCAGTCATGGAAATTCCCTGCTCTGAAACTTCTGTCCCACAGTTAGTTTAGTGCTGATGTTAATGCCAGAGGAGGTTTGGAAATCTGCAGTTATTGAGTCAGCAAAGCTTTGGCAACTTTAGTGCAGTATATGCCTCAGCATTTGGCGAGTCCACTGTGAAACTTTAAGTAGCCTTACATGGAATTTCTGTAGTTCCTAAATGCTTCCACTTTTCAAAAATAACACTCAGATTTGATTTAGGAGGGAAGAAACTTCAGTGACGGACCTGATGCAATTGTGGCATACTTTTACAGTAATATTCCTGAACTTAAACAGCACACAAAAAAAATATGAGAAAGAAATTGTTGATGCTTGATTCACATCAGAATTCAATATACATATATACAGCTCTGAAAAAAAGAGACCACTTAAAAATGATGAGTTTCTTTGATTTTAGCAAAAATTGAAAACCTCTGGAATATAATCAAGAAGAAGATGGATGATCATAAGGTTATCCAAAAGCAGTGTGTAAGACTGGTGGAGGAGAATATGCCAAGATGCATGAAAACTGTGGTAAACCAGGGTTATTCCACCAAATACTGATTTCTAATCTCTTAAATCTTTATGAATATGAACTTGTTTTCTTTGCATTATTTGAGGTCTGACAGCTCTGCATATTTTTAGTTATTTTAGCCATTTCTAAAAATCATTTTCTGCAAATAAATGCTCTAAATGACAATATTTCTATTTGGAATTTGGGAGAAATGTTGTTCGTAGTTTAAAACATTCATTTTACTCTCTCTGGATGGGTAGATGGGATGGCGCACTTTCCCCCCGTCACTCCAAAGGGTGATGTTGATCAGCACAAGGCATCTGTGAGCTGATGTATCGGAACTGAGTCGCTGTGCTTTCCTCCGAAAGCAGTTTGAGAAGTGGCTTGTTTCACATATATCGGAGGAAGCATGTACTAGTCTTCACCCTCCTGGTGTTGGGGCAGTCCTAATGAATCGGCTTGGTAATTGGCCTTGTAAATTGGTGAGAATGTGGCTTTGACTTCTCTGGAGGCATCTGGGATAAACTTCTACACAGTGGAAATGTATGCTGTGATCAGACAAATGAGTATTCCAGATTTATATAAAAAAAAGACCAAAAACAATAAGAACCATCTAGACTTCTTGCCATTACCAACAAATCCACAACAATTTGGATTTGTCAACAAATAGGGTTGCCAGTTCACTTCTCTGATGGCAGCATTAATGCAGAAAATGTACTTCATTCTGCACACTACACATTACTACGTGTTTACTACTTCATTTGCATTCATTCCAAAATGATAAAGACCTTATATTACCTTAATATGAAATCTTTACTACAATTCAACAGCTTTTTTCCAGCCTGTATAAAAGGAATGAAAGCAGCTGCTGTAAATCTCTATCGTCCCTCGAGTAACAGTCCACCCACGCCTAATCAAGCATGTAGTGTACTGTATATCATCAGTCCTCGAGGGGAAAAAGATGGGGTTTTTTTTTTCTCTTCTCTCTTTCCTTCTTCATGTTTGAGACCCAGCTTGGCTCCAACAAGCAGAGTGACTGGTCACGCGGGAGCGACAGCACCTCATTGGCTAGCGATGACAGATCCTCTCTCGGCGTACGGTCATCTGTCTGCATCTCCGGAGTACGGCCCTCTCTCCACTCACATGATTTCAGCAGAGAGACTTTCACTGTACTACGCATTCCAGAGGATTAGAACGCTGATACGATCCCTCTCGCTCTTTAGCGCAACGTTCTGAACAGCTTCCCCCCCAAAAAACATCGCGCAACGTTTCACGGTATTATGTTTCATGTCATCCGCTGTGTTTTATAGCCTTAAAATAAACCGCGGCAGATTCCTCGTTCAATATCCTCCAATTCCCCACGCGGCAGCCTCGCAAAGTTTGTTCTGCTCCGGCTCCCAAGTTCTTCATTGTACTACAAAGCTGCGCATCGCCCAAGGTGATGCTATTGTTTTTGTACACCACGACGGCTAAGGAGAAACAAATGAAGGTGAAACGCAGGACAGAGCTCGGTTTTTCGGGAGCAAGCTGTTGATCTGAGACGCAAAATGCAGGTTTTGCTTGTTTGTAAGGAAAAGAAATCTGTAAGTAAGTGAGGCTGCATCAGGTTTGAGAAGAATTGTATATGCAAAAACAACTGAACTGAACTGAGTGTGTGTACAAGTGTGTGAGAGCATCAGAGTAACATTTTGAATATCTCAAGTTAAGATAACCCTCTTTATTGATCAGAGGACTGAATGTTTAAGAGCCGCTAAACCCTAAAGCAGGGGTCGGCAATTAAGTTTGGTCACGGGCCAGATATTTTCCAACCCATTACGTGGCGGGCTACAAAAAAAAAATCCGGCTTGGAAAATGGAGTGTAATGGGGTGGAGTGCTACAGACTAGTAGCTCTCCAGACCAGAGGGTTGTTGAACTCAATAGCAGAAAAGTTCATCTTAAAGCAGGTAAACCCAAGAAGAAATAAAAAAATAAATAAACACACCACTCCTCAGGGTCACTGTCCAATACACTACTGCTGGCCTGGCTAGTGATTTGGGACATGGTCGGGAACAAACGCCCTTATAAGGAGATAGGGAGCCCAAGCACGGCTGTAAAAACAAGAATAGGCGGAAACGCAGAGTGCAACAGAAAGGCAGGGGAGGAATGTAAACATAAGCTCACCAGAGAAAAATTTTATGTATATATATTTTTATTTATTATTGTTCATTATAGTTCAAACAACCTCACAGGCCAGATGTTTCACCCTTGAGGGTCAAATCTGGCCCACGGGCCCAAATGTGTTCATTTGACGTAATAAAATAAAATTTCCTTACCTTTAAAAACACTTTTATTGTGTTAATTTCCACCTCTGCAGCGCCCTCTCAGGTTCAACTGTGTTATAGGCATGGATGAGGTGTCTGAGTACTTTGGTACCATGACCTGCTGACATCCAACCATCTGCATCTCAATGCTATCAGAGGCACACTGCTGCTGCAGCAGCTCAGCCAATCAGCTCTCCCTCCTGCCGCGCACCTAAACCCATACATCACCCAGTGCCCCTCCCAAACTATTCCTGCCATATCTGTAGCTTTTTCTTTCAAAGTCAGCAAAAATCAGGGGGTTTAGTGCCCATTTAAAAGACATCTCTGGGATTACTTGCAGGCATGGACATAGTGGTTTTGCTTAAATGACTAATGTTGAAAAAGCCTTTCTCATCAGATTATATCATATTAATTACAAGTGTAACTACACAGCCACACCAAAAAAACATAGGATAGCAATTGATCATGAAGTGTTAACTTCACGGGGATGGTGTGGGCATTCCTTGCTCTACAGAATCATGTGTGTCCCAGGAATGCATCAAAAGAAGGCATTACCGCACCCACTGGACAGGGCAGTGGGTAGTAATGATTGTGACCAGTGACATCTGGCTACAGACTATACTTAATAGGAAGTATAGTATAATGTACTGCGAGGGTTCAATTCCAGTTGGCATCTTTATTTTTTGAGAGTGTAAACAGTAATAGACCCCTGAAAAACACAGTCATACACCACTTCGATCAAGCTGGTCATATTAATGGACCTCATATTGATGAAAATAATCTTTTAAAGAGCTTTTTTTTTTTTTCAAAAAAAAAAAAGAAAAACAAGGAATGGCCCATCCACACACGTCTCAGCCATTTCACTCCGCACAGCAAAAAGGAGACTCTGACTCCCACAGAGTTGATTTTAACTCTTTTTTTAGGGTTTATATAGCTCCACACTCTTTGGAGTTAACACTTTCAAAATAGTTAAACATTTAACACCTTGCCAGAATTCACAAACTCACAATTGTTTTTCTTTAACTTCCTAAATTGTTACACTAAGACTGAAAAGAGTTAAAAATATATATAAATGAGAAGAAGATTAGTCAATTAATATGCCTTTTTATGATTTAATTATTATTCAGGCCAGGTTAGTGTGTAATTTTCCATTGTATTTCTCAGTGCATTACCAACACTTTATCACAATTTACTGTACAAAGGATGGTAACTTGCTCCTATAGCCTACAATATATTGGCTAGACAAGCAACCATTAAACAAAATATAACACAATACCCAATGGAAGGTAGCCCTGGTGGGCAAGATTTCACACTGATGATAAGTTAGGATCTGGGGGACACACCCATTATGCAAATAACGTGTTTAACTGGGCGGAGTTTAATTAAATCTCTGTGGAGTTGGCCAGTATTTATTGGGTTTAGTGGGATTAACACTGAAATATTCAACTCTGTCAATGAATGAGTTGAAATTACACTTTAAGAGTGAAAATCAACTCTCACCTGTTTTTGCTGTGTATCATTAAGATTTTAAGACCATTTAAGCCACTAATGTAATGATGACATAAAAGCATAACAATGCATAATAATAATAATATTCATAGCATATTTGCTATTAAGGGTATTTAGACACTAGAATTGTAATATAAATATGCTTAAATATCATTAATGATGATGAAAATCACTGCTTTTAAATACATACCAGCTCATTCACATGAACTATTCTTAATAAACGGGCTAGTAAAAAAAACAATGGACAATATGGATGTTAGCAAAAATCCTTAACGTCATTTCCAAAGTCTGTAATGTAACTAACACAACATCATAACAGGCTCCATTGCAATCAACAGTACTTCACATTCGATTGCGAGAATGCTTTGCCATCTGCATAAATGTGCGACGCAACCTACTGACCAAACATAATTGCCACCTATTTGCTAAACCCTGATTTCCATTTGAATATTGGGATGTTAAGTGGGGACGGTAATGCTAATTGAAGTTAATGTGCAGGTGAAGACCCCTGCTTTAACAGAGCTGGTGTGAAGCTGGGGGGAGCTGAAGCTGCCTCTGCGCTGTCTGAGCGTAACCTAGAAAGCCAGCAGGCCCTCCCTTTCCTCTGCTGGGCTGCAAGAAAGCAGGTCAGCCACACATCAGAGACTACATCCCATCTCCATATCCCCACCAAAAAAGAGAGAGAGGGAGAGGGAGAGAAAAGGTACAGCACAGAGAGAAGAGCAATACCAGAAAAAAATTAAAAGAATTGGGTAAGATTATGTACATACACTGAATAAGTCTAAATGTCTGTGGAAACCCATTCTAATAAATACATCTAGCTACTTTAAAAGGAGTATATTACAAGCTTTTGTATTTCCACCTAGGTTTTGAAGCACTTCTGTAAACACTTTAAGCTAAAAAAAAAACAAAAAAACATCCATCCTTTTCTCTGTAAATAATTTAAACTAGTTTGGTATCACAAATTATATGCTTCTATGAGCCGTTTGGATGGCTCCCATAGTGTGATGTCTCAATAAGGAAGCCCTCATAAACCCACCCTGGCACCACCCCTCGCCTGTCAACTCCCACTAGAGCTCCACCCACCAGATTCAGTTTCTAGATCCTCTCATTTGGTAATTTTGTTTGAGAACCTCTAAGAGTACACAGCAGGATTAGCCAGCAGACTTCACCTGAGTGAGGGATCTGTACCTACCTGTCCGTGGCAAGTGAGCACATAAGGGGGAGAAATACTGTGAAATAGGTGGATTTGCACACCCACCATGAAAAGTACCGTCGCTCTCGGGGGTGCATTTCTGCTTTTATCAAGAAGACGGTGTGTACGCACTGCAGAGTGGTGTTGCTTTTCATGGCGGGGGTGCAGATTTCGGCAATACTACAGTGCCAAATTCAGCACCCCCACCAGAAAAAGCACCCCCTCACAGAAGAGGGAGTGTCTTGGGCATTTCCATTTTCTAAGTAAAGTTAAAGCTGAGAAGGACTCCTGATCACAAATAGCTGTAGCGTTACTTAGGATTCACCAAGAATTGAACACAAGACCTACTTAAAACTGTAGACCTCTCCCGGAAGTTTCGAAAATCTCCCACAAATTAATAGACAATCCCTGACATATATAAATATAAATAATAAATAATAAATATAAATAAATATAAATAATAATCACAGGTAAGAGAGAGAGAGAGAGAGAGAGAGAGAGAGAGAGAGAGAGAGCACAAAAGATGTTGCAAGATAGTGAAAAAGGGAGATCTCTGATTGGTCTCTCCCAGTGCTATGCAGATCTATCACTTTTCTCTGTGGTGTACAGATATACAGTCGACCGCTTTCTTTCAGTGTCCATCAGTTCAGTTTAGTGTCCTACAGCTCCATGGCAGAGTGTTCCAAATAAAGAGAATGTCAACACACTTCACACCAGACTACACTAACACGCACCCACTGCCTAATAGGGGTCAGAATAATGACAGTATTGCTCTCAGCAATGTTTTGCTACAGTGAGTTTTCTATTGCCCATGTTGGGTTAAATGACTGTGAAAGACATGATAGGATGAGATAACAGGTGTTATCTCGCTGAAATGAGTTTTCGCAAGGTTAAAACGCATGTCTTACAAGAAAAATGTTTTCCACTATTTCTAAAACAGGAGCACTGCTGCGCATTTTGTGAACTGTAAGCCAATGGCTGGCTAGCTGGTTGCCAAGTAGTCTCTTTTTAATGCCCTTTTTAATGCACAACACGACACGCCAGGACAGGACAAGACATGAAACGACAAGGCAGGACAGTAACAGTTCATAACACCGGCTAACCAAAACAATACTCAGCCCTGAACTAGGCAAAACACATGCTATATATAGAGCAGCTAACAGGTGTAAACAATGACAGTAATTAGAAGCAGGCCAGGGCAGTGTTTTGTTGCCAGTGGAGTCAGTGATGCAACAGTCCAGGCATTCTGGGAAATGGAGTTTTAGGGTGTGAGTTCTTTGTCAGAGACTGGTTCTGGGAGCACTGGAGCACCAGAACCGACAGGCGTGACAGTAAACTAATCATGTTTAATAATCTCCCGGTACGACGAAAAACACCTCAGTTCACAATGACCATGCATTTCAAATTTTACATTGAGAAAAGGAAAAGGCTGAATGGATAAATATTGTTTATTCAAATTTGCACATTCCATCCCACACAGCAATGGAATCAGAATTTTATTTACACTAACCGGAGACTACTAAATTTATACTACGTGAGTGTAAACACATCTGATTATAATCAGTAACCATATTTTTTTACACTATAAGGTGCACCTAAAATCCTTTTATTTTCCCCAAAATCCTCAGTGCACCTTTTAATCTGATGCCCCTTATGTGTGAATTTCACCAGTCAGGTTGTAAAGAGCAATAAAGACACTCTGCTGAAGTACAGTGTTTTACAGGAGTTTCAGTTTAGTTCTCCAGCACTAAGACTGGAATAGCATAATTAGCATTAGCTGCTAACCACTATTTCCCTGTTCAGAAGTGAGTATTATAGCCAGTAGCCTGCTGCTAACACGGGCTAGCACTGCTGGAGCAGCGTTAGCGCTAGGCACTAACCATGTTAGCTCTTTTGTCGTTCAGAGGCGAGTATATCTGGCTGTAGACTGCATGCTTACAGTGTTGAAACAAACTACGTGGGACGAACCGCTAGCTAATATCACATTCTGGGTTCCTCAGTGTAGGGTTCCTTCGGGTGGCATTAGCTGCTAACCGCTAGTGTTAAGCGGTTAATGTTAAGCGTGCCAAACCACGAAATTTACCAATTTTGGAATGTAAGCTTAATACAAATAAATGGAAGAGCTTTACTCACCCAAATAAACAGTTTTTAGGAGAGAAATCTGTGTAGATTTACATCCAGCGCTTGTTTGACTTTAAAAGAATGTATTTTTTTTTATCACAGGTTTGTTTACATAGCTTAGCTTAGCTTAGTTAGCTAACCCCCACCTTAATTAGAAGTTCAGTTCCTTATAGTGTCTCTTAAAATGAGCCTTATAATCCAGGGCACCTTATGTATGAAAATAGACCAGAAAATAGACATTCATTGATACAGTACCTTATAATCCGGTGCGCCTTATCGTGCAAAACATCCAATACTATTCACACAAAGTGACCAGGTATAAATAGAGAATATATATATATATATATATATATATATATATATATATATATATATATATATGTAACAGGCAACAAAGTCTGGACTTAATGAAAAAGTGGAAAATTAAAAGAAGCAAAACTGCTGATAATCTGTAGCTAAAGCAGTGATGAGAAATAAGTAAAGGAAGACTGATAAAGGGGGAAAAACAAGCCCAGTCCTCCAAGGACGAGAAGCGCACAATACCGCTATCCACAGATATAATAGCATTTCGTGCCCACCAAGCCAGTTTGGTTAATCTCTGCCACCCTCATCAAATCAGCGCTTCATTACCTCAGGTATTCTCTTAATTACTCCTGAAATCTCCAACCCAGGTAGCAACAAAGACGTGCTTTCTATGCTAATAATTCTACCCGGACCTCCAGCACCCCCTCCCCGTCTCCCGTTCCCCAGCTCCCATTTCCTATTTCCCTGCAGTTGTCATAGCAGTAGCAAGTCATTTTGTTGTTCGGCAAATGTCTGGGAGTTAGCGGTTGTCCGCCGTTGATCACATGACTTCAAGGGACGTGCATCTGCAGCATCGCAAACATGTTTAGCACAATGGTGTCCACAAAACAGCAGATAAGCTTTGTGCCTCAGACAAAACTGCACGCCACAAATCAGATAGTCGCAAGGCAAAACGTGATTAGAGAGTAGCTTGCTGGAACATCGCGGATAGTGTGCAGCGTCTGGGGACAAGCGACAAAGACCTGTCCAGCTTTTGTCATCTGCTTCCTGTGTGTACTGGAACAAGTACAGCTCATCTGAAACGAGAATAAACACCTCGCCAAAATCCAGTATCCTGTACCAGTATTGGAATGTGAATATTAGATGATCAAGGCAAATTCAAAAACTGAAAGAGGAACAGGAAGAGGAAAACATGCCGGAGCCCTCTGAAAACCTGGACCCAGCCAGACACAGGAAACAGTCAAACCGAGGGCACAGAAAAAAAAAAGATGTACAAGATCATGAAGATAGCTAAATCAGCTGTGTCCTCAGTAAAGAGTGGAAATTAAATTCCCAGAGTTTTTTTTTTAATGAAATCCTGCCTCCATCTATGCCACTGCTCAGATGGAAAGATGGATGGTGAGATTAGATAAAAAGGTATGATTTTCCGAGGCAGATGTCCTTCACTTCCTCTGTCTGTGTTCCGCCACATGTGGGCTCCCAGATACACATGATTTTGAAGCGCTGCACCTTGGAATTGGACGTGGAAAGTCAAACACCAAAATAGATACATGCCTTTAAAGAAGGACTCCATGCAAAGAAGAAAAGTATACAGTGACATGTCAAATGTCATTGGAAATGGGACTTTTGGCATGTTTAATGGATGTTAAAGGATGCTGCACTGACCTGTGGGATATGTGTGTGGGGCATCCTGCACTAAATGTCTGTTTGCAGGGAAAAATCTGGCCAGAAGCCACTGGTCACAATCATAACCACCCACTGCCCTGTACTAATCCATCCAACAGCATATTTCCCTATGCACATGGATGTCCAATTCCAATTGGAATTCACTGTCAGGCTCTCTGATAGTTCAAATGGCTTTGCAATAAGCAAACTGGTCGGTGTTAAAAGTTGCTCAAAAGATAAAACCTTACAACTTATACAGGAATGGGTGTTCATAACCCGTCCCATGTGATAGTACTTTAGGAGCAATTCACATCCTATTCTATGTTTTTTGTCATGATATTGTACACTGCTAGCAACATAGGTCTACAATACACAACGCCTAAACTGGGATCCAACAAACAAAATTTCCAACAACCCAAATTGTAGTTGAACCCTAGTTGAGGCCAAGCCAACTACATTGCACATGCTCAACTTGACTCTTCAGTCAAACAAGGTCTACTGGACCTCCTTTGAAATCTGGGAACTGCTAAGAAACCAGCACAGCATCCTGAGCGCAGAGTGGTCCAGCAGTCTAAAGCGCTGCCACTATGAGCGGGAGGTCGCAGGTTTGAACCCTCGCTCATGCAGCTTTACCATCAAGCTGCCGGCGCTCAGAGGGAGCAAAATTGTCCCTGCTCCCTCCGGGTGGGTAGATGGCGCTCTCTTCCCACATCCCTCCTAGGGTGATGTCGGCAGCACAGGGCGTGAGCTAATGTACCGGAACCGAGCCACTGCGCTTTCCTCCGAGCGTGCTCAAAAAGAAGTGGTGGCTGACTTCACATGTATCGGAGGAGGCTAGCTTATATAACTGAAAATAATAAGACATTGATACGATATTTAATAGTCATGAAGTTCCAGTTGCTGACTTAAATAAACAAAAATAAACATAAAACAAAAAAACTGTTTTTAAGAGTTTTTAACACGTGATTTACACAACTTACAATACACATTTCATGGAACTAAAAACATAAAGTGATTTTTTTTTTTGGTGAGACTTGATATTTGAAGTTTTTATACATATGAAAAATGAATGTAATTAGATTATGTCTAAGACTAAATGCATTAATGTTTCAAGTATCATATCTGTGATTTTAAATAAAATCAATTTTGGTAAAATTACGGAAGACACAGTCCTTCAGACGTAATTTACCAAAGCCTTTCACAGCACACATAAAACGCCAAGCTCTCCGACAGTCCTGTCAGCTCCGTTTCACTTCTATTCAGACCAATTTGTATGTTTATTTCAAACTTCAGACGCTTGAAATGCTCATGCTAATAATGCTGGATTTCGGTTTTTTTTTTTTTTCTCTCGTCTCGGTTATCACTGCAGCGGAGGTCGACTCCAGCGGGGCCGGACATGCGGGCTTAACGCGTGCCTTTATTTCATCAAGGCTTGATTATTTCTGTGAAGATTCCCCCCCCCCCCCAACCACCCCCCCCCCACCCCTTTCCAATAACCTGATGCTCCTAAATGAAAGTCTTTTCAGAGTACAGCAGGTACTGGCATGTTCAGAGGGGCAGAAACACAAGAGTTCTGCTCTTTCTCATTTGTCTTCATTGTGCTCAGAAGCCCTCACAGAAGCAGCGGCTCGTCAGACTGAATGCTAATATGGTATTAAAGTTATAGTCCATTAAATCTGAATTATTCTGCCATTTCTGATTGTATGCAAATCACTTGAGTAACGCTTGAATATTTGAATTGATGCACCGTTTTGGATGTACCGTCTTTTTAGATAGCGCAGTGAGTTCTTCATTGTGCAGAAGAGGAGTGAGTACGTTTGTTGAAGGGCACAAACGTCAGCATGGTTTATAGTCTGCGTTACTGACTACAAAAACATATGATGTCAGCAAAGTCAGCAGGGTTTCATTCAGTACAGAAGAAAAAAGTTCATGTACACACAAGTGGTAGTAGCGGAACCTTTTGGTGCCATATAAAAACATTTTTTTTTTTGCTCTTAAGTTCAGATTTTACTATATTTCTTAGTAATAAACATCCTTAATACACTAAAATTAAACTACAAGGCATGTCCCAAACTGTACATAATTATGTCTAGTGACCAACAAGGAAACTCTTCAACTAAACATATTGATAAATGATATTAGACAATGTAATTTTCTAATATTATTTGATAACAGTTTTAGATTAGTATCAATGTACTTACTGATAAAACTGCAATATTTAAATTGTGAAACTGTAATGTATCAGTTCTCCACTTTTAAACTTCTTTTTTTTTTAAACTTAAATGTTTATTTAGTGTTTTTCCACAATATTTGACAATATACATCTGGAATTTAACCAGACCAAGAAGTATTTAAGGTTTTAAACAGTCCATTGAGTTGTCAAATATCTGAATAAAATATATCAAATATCAAAAAGAGAAAAAAAAAGCCTAAAAATAAAACCAGCTGGATAAAGTCGCCTTTTAACAGCAAGCTCCAACGTATTCTCTGCTCCTGTTCTGCTTACGAAGATGAAACTGAAACTTCACGTGAAGCACTATTGCTCTTAGGAGCATGAACTGTTCAGACAAATGTTGGCTGAAAAAGAAAATATAGGTGAAAAGGTAAAATATGGGCCACTTTTCCTGCTGTATGTTTCCATGTAAATTAACTTTTCCCCCTTTTTTAAATTATACATACAAACTAAGGGCAATTTAAAAGTATTACAATTCTACAGTCCTCTATAACCCTTCATACTCTTCATTTCTGCAATTACAAAGATTCTACATTTGGTTTCCTACAAATATTTGAACTGAAGTGCACAATTTCTAAAGCATATTCATCGTATAGCACCTTTTATACTTATAATCATTTATATTCCATTCAGTAATTTGTTATCAAAGTTATCAAAAGTAAAAGTAAACTATAATTTAAATAAGAGGCAATTGGAATACATGTCATTGTTACTTAAGATGCATTGTTCACTTTATGCATTGCAAATGTTATAAAACAATCAAATCACTGTAGATATATAAATGGATTGTGTCCATATTAAAAGCTAGTGATGGATGCTTTTAGTTTGCCATTCTTTTAATTAGTTTCTGGTAAAATCCGTGTTTTCAATCATGTTTCCTAGATTTTTTTAAACTATTTTTATTCAGAGAGAAAAAAATCAACAATGCTAAATTCCTGAATGTTTTTTTTTTTGGGTCATAAAATATAATTAATTAAATATAAAAAGTAAACACTACGCATTATAAAGGATACTTTAAAAAATCTAAAATTATATAAAAAAATATAGAACTAACTAACTAACCTGAGCCCCAGATCTTTACATAGCCAGGTAATGCCCCTGCTCAAAACCTATCAGATTTTTTTATGAAATTCAAAATAGCATGCAGAGTGAGATTCTAATACATAACAAATAATAATAAAAAAATAATTCTTTACTTGCTCTTTTTGGTATTTAAATGATCTTTGGCCTTTTAAAAAAAAAATCTGAACTGATGCCGCTTTCTTGCTACCCACTCATAAACAATGCAGCCCACGGTTTGAAAACCTCTGCTTTAAATTCAAGCATTGTTGTACATGAAATGTGCCGGAGCTCAAAACGTTAATGTTTTTAGAACGTAGCCAAACATGACTTTAAACTGAAAATGGATCTTCTCAAAGAGGGGTCATCAATCCTTTCCACAAAGGGTCAATTTTGTAGATTTTCATTTTCTTTCCAGTCAAGTTGGAGCTCATCTGATTCCACTGCTCTGTTCAGCTGCTTCAGTCTGCTTTAAACAGTGCTTAAATTGCTTAAATGACATGAAAAAAAACTTCAGGTTGGGTAGAATGAAGACCTGCAGGTATACTGCCACTTTTGCAGGCATGACTGGTGAACCCTGTTTTATAGCATGGATCAAAGAACCCATTTTTGTATATATACTAAAGAAAAAAACGCCTTCTTTCAAACATTTCTCATTAATACCTGATACCTGTAACTACAGGCCTCTATGTATGAATGCACACTAACTAGACACAAACAAGGGTCGTGCCCTTGTTCTACCGTTTCACCGCACATCAAGCATATAGAATATTCAATGGCCTATCTTTCTCGTTTGGTCTGACATTGTACTTACAAGGCTCACAGCTCACTTCAGCACACGGCGCGGTGAAGAGGAGAGCAGCGTGTAAAAGTGTTCATTTGCGTAGGATGACTACGGTATCTGCGCCGCGGCTGCTATCGGGCAGTCGTAAACCTGGGCAGAGCAATGCGTTTCTATTATTGCACAAAGCTACGGGTGTCACATTGGTGTTTTTATCAGGAAGTTGTTGTAGGGCGAGGGGGATGTTATTCCGTGGACCGAGCCGGCATTAATCTCTGTCACTTGTCCCCTCTGATTTATACCCCTTCCCAACGAGTGGAGGGTGAACTCAGCCCGAGTCTCTGGCGTGTGATAGCGGCCGTGTTCCGGGCCCCCGACGACATCCGCACTGACATTGAAGCCCTGCTCCCCAAATAACGCGGAGAGTAAACAAGCCGAGGAATTAAACGTCCCGCGCTAGAAACACCAACGACAAGATAACGTCTCGTGCTCTGCGTTTTGGGTTTATTCTTCCCCCCCACTCCACTTTCTCTTTCCTGAGTATTTGCGAGACCTCATCTCCTATTATGAACCACCACGATTACTTAGACTTACTTACTTAGACCTAAGGGTGCTGGTTTCCATTTTTATATATAAATAAAATTTTATTTCAATTTTTTTCCCCATTTTCTTCCCAATTTTTCTCAGCCAATTAGCCAACCCACTCATTAGACCATTTTTTTGTAAGATTCTAAAACAAATATAAGAAGATTACAAAAAACAGTAAGTTGGCTTTTCCAAGCCAACCTAAAAATCAATTCTCTACTTGATCTTTTTTGGTATTTAAATGTTGATCTTTGGCCTTTTAAAAAGGAAATCTGAACTGATGCCGCTTTCTTGCAACCCACTCATAAACAATGCGGCCTACGGTTTGGAAAAACTCTGCTTCAAGTTCAAGCATTCTTGTAGAGGAAATGTGCAAGAGCTCAAAATTTTGATGTTTTTAGAACCTTTGCCTGCATGACTTTAAACCAAAAATAGATCTTCTCTAGCAGGGGTCATCAATCCTTTCCACATAGGGTCAGTTTGGCTGTAGATTTTCATTTTCATCCCATTCAAGTTGGGATGCTCATCCGATTCCCCCCAACACACCAGGAGAGTGAAGACTAGAACATGCTTCCTCCGATACTTGTGAAGTCAGCCACTGCCTTATCACAGCGCACTCAAAGGAAAGTGCAGCGACTCGGTTCCTATATATACAACAGCTCACAGATGCCCTGTGCTGCAGACATCACCCTTTTTTAGTGATGTGGGGAGACAATGCCATCTACCCACCTAGAGAAAGCGAGGCCAGTTTTACATAAATCCAGTCTAAACTAATTCCATCTTTCTGCTTTTTTCAGAGTTACTGACTGCCCACCTGTCTGACCCGATACCGATGGATGTTGGACCCTCAGGCTCTCCTATCCCACTGTCCGCTAAGACTGATGAAAGTTTCTGGAAGTCAGCCTTCTCCATCGCCTCCATCACCACATGCCTCAGACTAGTTCCACAACAAAATACATCCAACTGTATATGAACTCTAACTGCTTCCATTGCTGGTGTTGCTATAAAACTGTATATACAGCTCTGGAAAAAATAAAAGACCACATAAAATTATGTTTTTCCTTGATTTTATCAAATTGAAAACCTCTGGAATATAATCAAGAGGAAGATGGACGATCACAAGCTGTCAAACCAAGCTGAACTGCTTGAAGTTTTGCACCAGATGTAGCATAAAGTTATCCAAAAGGAGTGTGTAAGACTGGTGGAGGAGAACATGCCAACTGTGATTAAAAACCAGGGTTATTCCACCAAATATTGATTTTTGAACTCTTAAAACTTTATGAATATGAACTTGTTTTCTTTGCATCATTATTTGAGGTCTGAAAGCTCTGCATCTTTTTTGTTTTTTCAGCTATTTCTCATTTTCTGCAAATAAATGCTTTAAATTACAATATTTTTATTGGGAATTTGGGAGAAATGTTTTCTGTAGTTTATAGTAAAACATATACCTATATACCGCTTGAAGTCCATTAAAGAATGCAAAAGGAGCACAACATCTCTGATCAAGAACAATTCATGTCCTACTAGGAGCACAGAGCTCTCAGCTGTGAGTGCAGCGCGACGTAAGCGAGTGGAGGTCTCCGGTATAAAGTATGCATGAAGACATTTAGCTAAAAAGCAAACAGACGGATGTTTCGTAACTATGCTGCTGATTAATGAGCTGAGAGCTCAGCCTGCAGCTAGCCGGCGCACAAGAAACGGGAGGCACCACCGGCTCCTCTCCCCGACAGTTCACAAGCGACGGCGGCGCTCAACTGGTCGGCTCTTTCGACTTCATTAAAAGACCACCAGGTTGGGCACCAGGCTTCGCCCTTCACTTGCCAAACTGTTTAATTAGAGATGATTCATTGCCAAAATGTCGTTAAGAGACCAAGCCTCTCCCCACTGCGAGGCGGGATCGCAGTGTTGCTATAAAGAGCTCATTTACATTAAAATGAGCATTACCTGTAATTCCTCCAATACATTTCTAACACAGCACGCGCCCCGGACCCATCCGAGCTCCTTCACCTGATTCATACGGCCCCTGTCTACATCCACCACTTTATTACGGCTGAGTTAATGCGTGTTTGATCTAGCGGAGATTTCCCATAAAGATTAAAGGACGACACGGCCCTGATCTCGTATATTAAACCCCCGTCTCATTCGCCTTTACTGCGAAGCCATAAATGCATCGTAATTACTCATCCGACGCGTCTACGATAACATAAGGAAAACAATATGGATCCCCATTTTCCAAAAAAATCACATTACCAATTCCTGGCCTTTGCTGTTTTAATCTGTATGAAGGTCATCCTGGTTGTGGTGAAATAGAACCTGGTCCTGTGGAAGCAGGAGTGTTTAACCTTAGCACGAAAAAAAAACACTCCCCTTTTTTACAGTGAGCTGGGCTGCAGTTTGAAAAAAAAAATACAGGTTTTTAGATTAGATGTGGTTCTAGTAAAACTATTAAACCAGTAACTTGTGTATATATATATATATATATATATATATATATATATATATATATATACAACTATACAAATAAAGATGGCTATTTTATAAAATGACACTACACTTTATTATCAAAATACTTCAGGAAAACTATATTTTTTTAACATTTACAGCTTTTTTTTATCCTTTTTTATCGAGAGCGACTTACAATGTTATTGGTATTACGGAGGTGGACCAATGTAGTGTTGGGAGTCTTGCCCAAGGACTCTTATTGGTGTAGCACAGCATAGTCACCCAGACCTGGAATTGAACCCCAGTCTCCCACATGGTACCTCACTGGCTCAGGGTGGTGTTATCCACTGCACCACACCAACCACAGTATTGAGCAAAGACTACAGCAATCTCATTAGGGGTGTCAACGTTAAAGCGTTAACTCACACTGTTAACTTGTAATTACTATTTTTTTTTAACGCAAGTTAATTAAGGCACCACGTTTGACTTCTACTTCCGCCATAATCTGCCCAGCCCCCGCCCAACACACTGATCTATTTTCTGGCTGAACGACAGTGTCCAGACTTCCAGCTCAGAACAGGTTAGAGTTCTCACTCTCTCTCTCTTACCTATACACGCGCACACACACACACACACACACACACACACACACACACACACACACACACACGCATTCCTGCGCTGCTCCTCATCTCTGATATTTTTTTAATATTCAAATTAAGTTTGAATTCAGAAATCCTCACAACCAATTTTACAGTCCAATTCATCATGCGTTCTTTATTCCAGCCCCCTAGGTTGATTTTATCTCCCCAGTTTCTTAAGTTTCCAAGAGTCTTTTTTAAGGTGTATAAAACATTACTCAAAGCTCTATTGCTTCATATTGTAATAGTTACAGAGTTTCCCGAGTTTCTGTGTCTTTTTCTAGTTATTATAATGGAAGTGTGAAGGTGATGTGTGTAAGTGTGTAAATACTGCAGTAGAGAGAACAGTAATACAATCTGTTCTAGCAATGCTTTACTGCAGACAAAGGCTCTGGAAATTGACATTTTTTAAAATTTCCATAGCAATGTTCCAAAATCTGGTAAAATGTATCGAACATTAGAGACTGATTCGCCAATGAATGAGCAGGTCTCAATACGTTTGTCCATGTAGTCTTTCTAGCATCAATTTTAAACACTGTTGTGCCTTTTTTCTTTTTTTTAAAATCAGGTAACACTTTCTATGAATGTCATCTCTATTAGACTTTATAACCACATTCATAACATATTATAATGCAATCATAAGGCATTATAAACATGGCTATAAATATTTCTAAAAATGCATAACCCATTATAGCCATGTTTATAAAGCATTATGGCTTGTTATCATAATACATTATAAGCTGTGCTTATAGTATATATGTTAAAATAGTGTATATATATATTGTTAAAAATGTAGTCCCAGAATGAAAGTCTGGCACTTTACTTAGAGCGCACAAAGACCTGTTATAATACATTATAATTGACTATAATTAATATTATATTCAAGGCAAGAGTAATTTATCGGTGGTTGAAAATATATTTATAGGATTATTGAGGGTGTGTTTATAAGTTGGAAGCTTTTTTAGTCATAATGCATAATTCTGTTTCTTGGTATTGATATATATCATAATATAGCATATATATATATAGCATAATAAACATGGCAATGATGAATTATACATTTTTATAAATATGTATAGCCATGTTTATTATGCCTTATGAATGCATTATAATGTGTTATGAGTATGTTTATAGAGTCTTATAGAGATGACATTCGTAGAAAGTGTTACCGAAAATCCTGCTTTACCTAAACAGAACTGTTAAATCGCCCAATTCCAATAATCGCAAAGTGTTCTGTTACAGTATTGAATTTCCGCACAGCAAACTGATGCATTAGTCAAAGCTGGTCAAACCCTTAAACACAACAGAACTTTGGGAAATATGATGTCATTGATACTATATCAGATATTATGTCAGACTCTACTTATAAAGAGATCCAGGACTTCTCTTGTGCCAGTGTCCCAGAGGGGAGCTTAAACTTAAACTCAGGTAAGAGCGCAAATAGGAAACCATGCTAGACTAAAAGCTACTGCTAGACTTTTACCATCTGTGCTCTTCATTATCTGGTGTCTTGAAATCACCAAACAGAATTACCTTAGCTGACTTTTACTAGTGTCAGCACTGGGTTCTTTCTTTGACTTATAAAACTTGCAAAACTGAGAAATCCAGACATTACAAAAATATTAAATTAAACACTCACCTATTCTCAGTTGTTTTTTTTTTTATAATATATAAGTAGGCATGTAGCATGATTATAAAATAATTCTCCCAAAAAAACAGGGCTTTTAGAGGCATGCTTTTTTGTGTGCGTTCATGGGCGGCATTTAAAGCTTAAAGCATCTCTAAAAGGAAAAAATAAAATAAAATACCAATCCATTATTGCTGTTATTGCTGTAGCACCTCTTAAACACAACAGGTTGTTTTTATCTTGAATCTTGACTAATATTTTTTTTTTTATGTAAAAAAGTGGTTCTTCAAATTCGAACCCCGCTCATGCAGCTTTGCCATCAAGCTGCCGGCGCTCAGAGGGAGCAAAATTGGCCCGGCTCCCTCCGGGTGGGTAGATGGCGCTCTCCCCACATCACTCCTAGGGTGATTTCTGCAGCACAGTGCGTCTGTGAGCTGATGTATCGGAACCGAGTCGCTGCGCTTTCCGCTGAGCGCGCTAGCTGCTCGGCAATGCTGCATCATGTATCGGAGGAAGCATGTGTTAGTCTTCACCCTTCTGGTGTGTTGGGGCATCAATAGTGAGAGGATGAGTACTAGTGAGTGGGTTGGGTAATTGGGCGTGTAAATTGGGGAGAACGTGGGAAATTTTTAAAAATAAAATTATAAAAAAAAGTGTTTTTTCTTGTGAAGTAATTCTTATACTAGTCATCAATGACCCCAAAACAGTTTTTTGATTCAGATTTTTTTTTGTCTCAACCCAGTTTTTAAAAATGTAGATGATCTAGGTTTCACTGAAAACAAACAATGTTTTACAGCACGACTCTCAGCATGACTAGCAGCTCTATTTTATATTTATAAATGCATTTTAATTACATGTAAATCGAGCGCACGTAAAGAGAGCCAGAATAATCAAAGAAGCCCGTACATGCATGATGCCACCTCCCAAACGTCTGATGACACAACGCGCCAGCTGCGATTCGACGCAACATCCTTCAGGACCTCCCTCTACAAATATATTCATCCTTAATCACGAGCAAACAGCTTATGAGAGCGCGCAGCCGTACAGATTCGCGCAGCGTGTGCAAATGAGAGATGTGCAATGAGAGTTGCAACAAAAGAAAGCGTCTGGCAAGAGGAAGAGCGGGCCGAGCACCGGGGGGCCTGGAAGAGGGGCCTTGATCAAAGCAGGAAAATAATAATGAGAGCATTAAATACAGCCAGCAGATGAAAAATAATAACATATTGATCGCACAAGTAGCACTTTAAAAGGGCGTAATAGCCTGATTCATAGTATTGATCAGCCTGCTCTCTGCGGATGGGTTTACAGGGACCCCCAGTAAGACGGAAAAAGATTGCCCAAGATTTCTGCCGTGTTATTGCCACGCCTTTATTTTGGCTCAGGGAGCCGGAGAGTGGGAAACCTCGGAGAGAGTCGGCTACTTACTGCGAGAATGTGTTAAATTCACTCGCAACTTTAAAAGGGCAAACCATTTCTTCTGGAGTCGGTTTCACTTTCAGGAATGACTTACACAGATCAAATATTACATAAAACTATATATTTTTTTACAGCGGGTGTCCAAATGTTAGGCTCTGGGAGAATTATGATTATGGTTTTTATTGATCAGACATGCTTACAAAAGGTTTGTTTTTATAGCCTGTCAGAATGTGAGGTCAAACATGTATGGAACTACCTGTATGGACATTTTTATAGCATATAGTGTATTTTTATCTCTATGTTTTCATTTACAATGTTTTATTTTGAACTAGGGCTGCACAATATTGGAAAAATTTTAATTGCAAATGGTCTTTTTTCCATATATTTATATCGTTGAACTCAAGGATTCATGGCTAAATAAAAACCAACCTGGTGACCAATCTTCATTAATTGCACATTGCACCAGTAAGAGTAGAGTGTGAAGCTTCAATTAGCAGGGTAAGAGCACAGTTTTGCTCAAAATATTAAACATTATGGGGGACATACCAGAGTTCACAAGAGGATAAAATTGTTGGTGCACGTCTTGCTGGCGCATCTGTGAGCAAGACTTTGTGATGTATCAAGAGCCACAGTATCCAGGGTAATGTCAGCATACCACCAAGAAGAACGAAGCACATCCAACAGGATTAACTGTGGACGCAAGAGGAAGCTGTCTGACAGGGATGTTCGGGTGCTAACATGGATTGTATCCAAAAAAACATAAAACCACGGCTGCTCAAATCACGGCAGAATTCAATGTGCACCTCAACTCTCCTGTTTCCACCAGAACTGTCCGTCGGGACAATAACTTATTGTGGTCTAAAACCACGTGTTTCAGTTTCATTGTCCAACACCTGTATATTGTGATATTAAACAATGCAGGGCCCATCATGACTTCAAGAGCTTCATGAAATCAAGAGCTGAGTCAGCACCAAGCACTCAAAACCCGAGGAAAACAGCAAAACAACAGTAATCGCACCAGTAATCAGGCATTTAAATGGCTTTATATAAGGTAAATAAGAGCGTTTTTCTGGGATTAAAAGCGTGAATTCAGCTTTGATTCAGGTCATTCAATAAGCTTTGAATTCAGCTTTGAATTCAGGTCATTCAATAATGACCCACCAACCAAAGAATACCTGCTCGGTGGTGGGGTTGTGGGGTCCTAACCATTAAAGAACAGAGTGAAAAGAGGATAATAAAGTATAAAAAGAAACACAAGCACCACAGTCTGTAATTACAGTACCAGCGAGTGCTCTTATTGGGTCAGTGAAGCTGATAAAGTGGCTCTCACTTTATTAGGAACTCATTGAGACGTGATGTATTGGTGTTTTGGCCCCATTTGCACCAATCAATCACCGTTTGAAAGCCTCAGCTTTTAAGTATTGTTGCTGACCATGTGCATCCCTTCATGACCACTATTTACCCATCTTATAATGCCTACTTTTCGTATTATAGTGTCACAAAGCACCTCTTAAACTGGTTTTACCAACAAAACAAAGAGTTTAGTGTTTTTTTAGTGACCTCCCAGTTTCTGAATCAATAGAACACCTTTGGGATGTGGCAGAATGGGAAATTCACAGCATGGTAGTCCTTCTACAAAATCTGCACAACTGCCAACATAATATCAAACGGATTAATAAACTTAGACTCACATAAGTGGTGTAACTAACTGAATATTTTTTTATTTCTTTGGTACAAGCTGCTTGAGCTACTCATTTGACTTTTTGATTTCAATGTGAAATAAAAAGATGGTGTCTACCAGTATTGGCAGATACTCAAGGTTGATTTATTAGTATTAGTATCAATCCCCTAGTAAATACTTAATATAAAAATCTCCAAAAGTGTCACTGCAAAAAAAATATCAATATTCAGTAAATAAGTCAATACTAAAAGATTTTATTATGTCAATTCTGATGCTCAAGTCCTGCCTACACCTCTTTGTTTCCCAGAATTATGACACAATGATCACATGACACCCACCACCAATCAAATTCCACCACCCCAATCACAGTCACTTGATTTTTAATTGTTTTCACCTGCTTTCTGTGACAGTTAGCATATTAATATTACTATGTTATTACAATATGGCACATCACTCATTTCTATTGTTCCATATTGTTCCAATGAATAGTATTTTAGCCAGTCATGCTTCAATAACTGTGACCCCATACATACAGTGTGGACATACATAAAGTAGGTCAAGAAATAAGTATATAAGTCCATAATAAATTCAGTTGTTTTTAAAAATGTATAATTGTTTTCTATGCTATTCTGTTATCATTGTCAGTGGCATTTAATATTAATAGTTATACACCATTATCTTTATAAACTATTTTCTACTCATAATCCACATGTGCACACAAACACACCCTATTCATACAGACTGCACATTCACCTCACGTCATCTGGCCTGTGTTCCCTGTGTATTTGGAACGAGCCCCATAAGGTAATTAAAGAAAGTCCAACAGGAGGTATCAGCTGGATTATATCTGAGCATGAAATTGTCCCGGTGCATGTCAGGCCTGCGCGTTAACAATGCCCCCACTCCTCCTGGCGCGGGTCTGGTGGAGGCGAGACGGAATGTGACACCTGGGGAGCGCTGGCGAGGCTGTGTGAAGCCTGGATTAGATTAGCATTTGGGGAGAAGCAGGTGGGCTTTTATTGGGTGGGTGATACTGTCAGGAGCCCTGTGACACACGGCCCGGATCGCGTGTTGCGTGTCACAAACACGCGTTAGCCGTTTTGTGATTCATGCAGGCGACTAGCTGAGCTGCTCAACTGCTCAACCTGCTATGTTATGTGCAGAGAGTGACCGGAGGCTGAGGCAGTAGCATTAGTAAGTTCAGGTGGAGTGAAGGGTCCATGCCTTTACTTTTTCCCTAGACTAAAAAGTATTTTGGGGTGAAACCAAGAAAACATACCATGGGGGTGATAACAATGCATCAATACAGACATCCATCCAGGGTGTAATTCTTTAAATCGTCTTTGTAAAGTCTGTCACAACTTTTAGGTAAACCTGTAAAAATGACAATTTAAAAGCTTATTTTTTGGGTACATTCATCACTGTGTTTATTATGACATCTCCAAAGCTCTCCTCATGGGAGTCGGTACTATTAATAGTTCAGCGTATACCGTAAACACCTGGTTTACTAAATTAATTCGTTAATGATGTTAAATCAGGTGATCTGCTGATGGAATTGAGAACATCCACTGGGGCGCTGGCTGGAGGCATCCAGGAGAAATTTGCCAAAAAAATAGTTCTACTAAACTTTGTACTGCATTCTTAAAAATGTGAAATTATTGTTACTTTGTACTTTATGCTTTTATTGCTGTGATAAATGGTTTTCATCATATTCAGCAAAGAGGCTGAATGCATGGGAAGACACTCTCTGTATTGATACAAGTAATAATCTCAACTATGAAAAAAAAAAAAATCAATTCACAAAAAAATCCAACAGATTTTTTTTACAAGTTCATAGTAAATCCAACACAGAGGTTTAGAAACTAAAAGATAACCATAAAAATAAATAAACAGTTGCTTTAAACCATGTACCATTTTTTTTTTGCGCACTTAAAGTCCTTTATGTATGATTTTTACCAGTCAGGTTGTAAGGAGCAGTAAAGCCACTCCATTGAGTTTCAGTTTCTCCAGCACCGAGACTGAAGCAGTATTAGCAATAGCCGCTAACCACGCTAAACGCTGTCACCGTTCAGATGTGCGTATTATTGAACTGTAGTCTGATGCTAACCCCGGCTAGCACTGCTGGAGCAGCGATAGCCGCTAACCGTGCAAAGTGCTAGCTCTTTCACCATTCAGAGGTGAGTATATTGGACTGTAGTCTGTGTGTTTAGCGTGTTAAAACAATCTATCTGGAAATCTAAGCTTACTGTTAATAAACGGAAGCGCTTTATTCACTCAGTAAATAAACAGTTTTCAGGAGAGAAATCTGTGTAGATTAACATCCAGCGCTTGTTTGACTTTAAAATAATTATTATATATTTTTTAAGGGTTACAGTTTTGTTTACGTAACTTAGCTTATCAACCCAGCGGCGAGACCTGATAAATTAGAAGGAAAACATGGCAACACCCCCTGTTTCTTACCTAGTTTTGTGTAATGCCCCTTACTATCCGGTGTGCCTTGTGTTGAAAAATAGACCAGAAACTAGAAACTGTGCGCCTTATAGTGCAAAAAATATGGTACCAAGATATATACATATATATTTTGTTAAATGCATGATTGACCAAATCCATGATCTCATGTTCTAATTATATGTGAATAATTCTAAAGCATCCTGTCACAAAAGGAAAAGAAGCAGCTACAGATCAGTGTGTGTTCTAACTGCTAGTGATGCTTGAAGTCTGTGGGAAATAAAGAATCCTGCTTATCTGTGGATCTGTGGAAGCTGGACTGAGTGTCAGCTGCTGATGGGCTTAAGTAGAATTACAAGCAGACATGAGAGAAACTGAGAAATATGGAGGAGATTTCCAGTTCTGTTATGATCCTCACAAAAGGCCTGACATATGGGGCTATTTGTAAATAACCTCAGTATAGCCCCAGAAACAGATTGGCTTCTATGATTATGAGATATGTGGGATTCCACCCAAACTAATGGTTTTGCAGAGGCAGCCAAATTTAGCCCATGGAAACAGATGCTGAAATGCTCCTGAAGGGGAAGGATGTTGACATGGAGAACTTTTTCGCTCTGATAGATGAGCGGCAATTATATTCGAAAGCATCATTTTTAATTGTTTGGGCACTCGTCTGACAGTTTTCAGCTTCTCTTGGCAAATTTTGAGCAGCGACAGAAGAGTTCCCAGGCTGTTTTTATTGGTATTGGACCATAAAGACTCTGTTCAGAGAATTTCATTCTTATTATACTGTACATCCATTCCAGCATTTTAGGCCTGCAACATGTCCCACATAAAAAAGTTGTCCTAGCAGTTTGGAGGGGGTTAGTAATGAAGTAAAAACACTAAATAACTTATGACTTATGATTTCAAACAGGTGCTACAAAAAGTAGTATGCACAAAATACTCTTTAAGTCTTTAAGGACAATTTCCAGTCAACAATTTGGTGAGAATATTATTGAAATGTTTAAAAACAATGATTTAAAGAATGTTTAGAAGGAATATGCATTTTTCTTTTACTTCTCCCTTAAAAAGAACATCAACTATATTATTTTTTTCTTCATTCAACTCAACACGATCAGGATGTTTCCTAGGATATTAGGGAAACATGCTTTAAGCAAGAATTTAAACAGTGGCAGCTCTTGTCAGCAGAGCTTCAGCCAGTGTTTTCTTATTTGAACTCTACAGTATGTCACAGTAATTTGTGTGGGATGTCATTCCTCCAGTCCCATTTCCACACTCAGGGTTGCCTGGTATAGACAGCAGCATGCAAACAGTGTGCTGCAACCATGAAAACGGGAGAGCTGGCTTTTTTTTTTTTGCTGAACAGGTAATCACTAAGCTTCAGTAAGGTTGCTATTCATAGCTTTGTAATTTTCTGTATTACCACCAATCGCATAGAGAGTGTAGAGGCGAAATTTTGGACACTGAAACACAAGAAATAGATCTCCAATTCCTCAGGTGGCACTTCCATCAAGAAATATAAGCTCAGCGCTAGTTCTAGCAGGAAACTCCAGTGCTTGTCACTCGTATCTCAACCAATCGGCAGCTTGCACCTGTCTTTATAAGACCTCCCCTAACATGCCCTTCTCTGCTTGCAGGCGCTGTTTCTCCAGTTTGGTCCCGCATGCTGCCTGGGGGGTAGGCTCCGCCCTTGCCTCCTACATACGGCAGGATCTGCGAGAGTCCGGATGCTGCATACCTGGGCCGACGACGGGACCTACGCCAAAGACACACTTTACATAAACTATTATATAATACTTTGTTTTGTTGACACTTTACTGTCCAAAATGAGGAGAAATGCTATCTTTATAGCGTAGCCTACTTCCAGTTCCTTTAAAGCCCAGATAAAAATGTCAATAAGTCAACGTGCGCCAAAACAACATCAATCCATTCTTCAAGCGGCGATGTCGACTCGACTGCGGCTCGTGTGCATTTACATCAAGAGCAAGGAAGCACTGTATTTTTGGAGTTGAGCCCGAGAGCAAAAACTGAGTCAAGGAGAGGAAGGAATAGAGCAGAATGAGTGTGCTATAAGCTGGACTGACAGCCTCCATTGTAAGAACAGCCCGTACCAGGGAGCGAAGGAGAGGATAGGCTGTACCTTTCAGCCATCCAAAGTACAGAGAGGGATAGGGTTTCTATCGAGGGAACATTGGGGATGCAAATTCCTGCCAGCGCATTAAGGGAGAAGCCGAAGCAACTCTGCTCCCCGAGCTGTGACTCTCTTGTGGGAGCTGGCATTGAGAGAAAAGTTGATACATGAGCCCGACAGCGCTCATTCAGCTCGCATTAAATTGGATTCGGCCATCTTTTAGGCAAAGCGAACAGCCCAGGCTTTTGAATCGGGGCCCTGCCTCGTAGCATTCAATTCATAACCAGTTGTTGTCTGGGGGCCCCAGGCCAGCTCAAGGCCTTATTGGCCATTGATTGGTTTGCTTGCCCCGTTGCAACGGGCCTGGCTGTTGTGGCTGGAAAACCTTTTAGAAAAACCTTCCAGATCATTGTATTTTTATAATTAACACATTTTAATTCCATTTATTCAAACATTTTGTCACATCCCCACTCAGGAAAACCGCCAGCTTTCCTGAGCTTTCAATTTAGGTGCAAAAATCTTATGGACTGCGGCTTTAAGGAAAGACGTTTGACGCAATTTATCACCATTTATGTGTTTAGCCGTGAAGGTGCTACTTTAGGAGCGATACAGCAGATCCATTCATCTTCCTGCTGTGATAAATGTCTTTTTAGGGTTCTCTTCGTGATCCCTCTGACACCGAGGGGTCTATTCTACATGCCTCACGCTGATCTCAACACTACCTTAACATAATAAGCACGAGAATTCCTGGAGAGTGGGGATGAGGGGGGATGAGGGGGATGGTGCTTAACCCATACGTCCTCCTTCTTTGTCAGAAAGCAGAAAATGCTTAATAAATACACTTTCAGGATTAGCTCACATTTATGCCACACACTAGGCCTATGGTAATCACTTTAGTTCTGTTCTGCTTCCTGTATCTGGACGTGAGCTGTTCGCTGCCTCGCGCTGCTTTGTGCTGCCTCGTCCTTTTGGTTTCTAACCCCCCAGCGAGGAAGCAGACGTCTTTCCAGGGTCGTCCTCATCCTCGAAACCTCTTTCTTTCGTCTTCTTGTCCAGAGCGGAGCTTGGTAATGAATTACACGTGTTCCAGCAGGCTTTGTACGAGGCGAAGCGCAATTCTAAATTAAATTCTATTTGATTCCTGCAGCTGGCAAAATATGACATGTCAGCAATCATCAAGCAGTTATCCATAGGGGTTGGGTAAGTGGGGGAGGGTCCTTTTTGCTTAGGGCCCCCAAATGCATTGAAATGGCCCTAACATCACCTGAGCAATGGTGGTGCCTCTAATGGTGCTGATACAAGAGCTATTGCAAACATGGAGATAGCAGAACAGCAAATTTAATCTTTATCTGCTCATTTACAACAACAGACAAACAGCGATTCGTTCTAAAAGGAGACCTAACCACAATGTACGATTTAAAAGTGTTCTTCCACATTTTCAGTGCAGTTACCGCACCGGATTATAAGGCGCATTAAGCGACACCAGTAAGGATGTTGCCATGTTTCCCTTTTAATGGGAAAGCTGGGGGAAGCACCTAAGTAAACAAAACTGTAATAAAAAAAAGGAAATCACAGATTTATCTTCTGAAAACCATTTATTCATTTTGTGTGAGTAAAGTGCTTCCGTTCATTTAGATTTTCTAAATTTCTTCTAAAGATGAGTTTTCAGTAAAGTTTCTCCAGCACTAAGGCTGGGTGCAGCAGCATTTGCATTAGCCAGCGCCAGCGGGACATAAATGCCATCTGATTTTAGGGAAATTGAAGGATCTTAGGTGTCTTATAGTTATTTAAAGCAGATATTTTCTCCTGAAGCTTTACTGAAACATCCAGAAAGAATCAGCACCTACAAAACATATAGTCTGTCTGTTCCTGATGTACTCATGCTAGGTGCTGTGCTGTGTTGAGCTGTGCTTGGTCAAAATCCTCATTACTGTGTAATATATACTTTCCACACGAATTCTCAGCCTGCAGACAACATGGATGTGAAGGGCCCCAATGCAAAGGGCCCCCGCTGTAGCTCAAGCAAAAGGTTAAAGCAGCAGGAGGAATTAATATGTCTTAATGACATTATAATGAATGGGGAAATATGGGCCATCATTTATTAAATGGAGTCAAGTGTGTCATAGAGGTGTGAGGACTCAAAAGCGCATTAATTATCCACACGTGGCACGGTGGACGGCCGCAACGACAGCGAGGTAATGACAGTCATGAGTGTGTCGTAAATTACCTCGGGAGAGGGGGGCATCTTCACGTGCGGAGGTCCTCTCACTACAAAGCGCGGTGGCAAGCTCTCGACTAGGTGATAAGTGTTTGCTTCTTGGATGAAGTGGCTTCCGTGTCGCGTCTTTCTTTTCAGAGACTCACAATAACATCACATCCGTCCGTCTGTCGTACTGCTGACATTCAGAGGATCTCAGTAGAATGGCTTTCAGAGAGTTGTAGAGATTTGCATTGGATATCATGAGTGAACTAGGGCTGCAACTAATGATTATTTTGGTAGTCGACTAATCTGATGATTTTTTTTTTCGATTAGTCGATTAGTCAACGATTATTTCTGCCATGTCTTCCATTTCTAAAATCAATAGAAAAAGCTAAATACGAGATTTAAAAGTAATTTGAACGTCTAGTTGTTGTTTAAACGTGTAAATTGCTGATATTTAGTGAGTAAATATGTAATCTGTTGTGTTTGGGCACTTTTGGAGACACAGATTAAGTTGAGTGTAAACTGTATGAGTGAGACATTTACCCCCATTTATCTCCCATTGCGCTTCTGTCCTGCTGCACTTTGTGTAATGCAGTACTGTTACAAATTAACGATAAGTTGACGATAAAATTTGTGGTCGACACATTTAATTAATCAACGTTGTCGATTATATCGACTAACCATTGCAGCCCTAGAGTGAACATATAATAAGTTTATGAAAACTATGACTGCATCATATGCGATGTTTTGTTGCTCTGTGATAAACAGCAGGGGTTCTTGACCCACTTTTATAGAATACAAACCAAACTATTTTATTAAAAAAAATTGTCTTCAAAAATCTACTTAAACATACATATGTATGCAAAGTAAATTTAAGAGCATAAAAAAACTGAGGAGGAACATGACGACAACTACCTGTATAAAAGTTACTACAATAAAATTACATTTCAAAATTGCACAAAATAAATAAGCCCACAAAATTAGATTTTTCACTTTTCTGCATGTCTCTACATTTAAACTACATTAGTAAGAAACTCTTTCTCTATCCATTTTTAACAATGTAAAAGAGGAGTACTAAATCAGATGAGCATTAATATATTTTTTTAATATATTTATTTTTTACAAGCTGTCCGCAACCTGCCCAGAACGTGTCTGTGACCCACTTTTGGGTCCCAATCCACCAGTTGAGAATCGCTGATCTACAGTATCTTGTGGTTAGAGTTATATATATATATATATATATATATATATATATATATATATATATATACAATATATATCAATATTTAACAATATTGTATCAATTTTCTTATCGTATTAACAGCATGCGTATTAAGAAAATCATCAGTACTTAAAGAAAACTGACCCAACTGTACATTACATTACATAGAGTGAATAAAATCCTGTTTAATTGGAAGAGGTGCTGCAACAATTTCATATAAATCAGTGCACTAAGCAGAAAAGAATATATGAATAGAAGAATAGCTGAATCTGCTACTGCTGATGCATCTTGTCAGTGTCTAAATATGATAGATCAAAAAAATGTCTTTAAATATTGTGATATAATATTTTTTACCATATCACAGCGATATACAGGAGTTTCAGTTAAGTTTCTCCAGTACTGAGGCTGGAGCAGTATTAGCATTAGCTGCTAACTATAGCGCTAGCTTTTTTGCCATTCACAAGTGAGTATATCAGACTGTAGTCTGCATGTTAACCATGTTAAAACAGGCTACGTGTGTTGAAGCCCTAGCTGAGAGCACCCTGGCTTACTGGAATACTCAGGGTTTCTCAGTGTAACGCTGATATTTACTAACCGCGGCTAGCACTGCTGCTAACTGCCGCTAGCGTTATCTAAGCTTACTGTATAGATTAACATCTAGGGCTCGTTGTCTTTAAAATAAATGTTTTTTTTTTTGTTTTTTTTTGTATTACACTTTTGTTTACATTGGCGCTTCCCCCAGCTTCCCCATTGGAAGGGAAACATGCACCTTATGGTCTGTAAAATACGGTAATTACAAAAGAATTTGCCATTTTGATGTGATGCATTCTGTAATGATCATCAATTACTTGAAGTTAAGAATAATGTATATTAAAATAAAGAAAATGTGTTTAAAACTCACACCACCATTACTGATTTGTTATATATGCTGAAGTCATTTTGTACACTGATTTTAAATCATTGTCTAGTATCTCTAGAATATGCATAATGAAAAAATACTAAAATATTATGAAAAATACTTTTTTTGTCATTTTTATTTTGGTCAAACAAAACACAAACAAAAAGAAACCATTAGAATAATTTATTTGAATTTATTTAATATTTTTTTCAGCTTAACTGACTAATAAATAGATGCTGCTAAAGTTCATGGTGACCTACATTTTGGTGTTTTTTTTCCAACCTATAAGGAAAGTTCAGTCAGTAAAACACAAAGGAAGCTGAAAAGAATGGGGCTTGTATATGATTCTCTTGGAAATGCTGCATTACGCCTTAGATCCTAAATCTGGCACCAATAACATCAAAAGAAGCCCAATGTATCTCTCACACACATCTCAAAGCCTAAGCTTAGCTTCTCCAGTAAACCTTCGCTTCAAGACTTCAGCCGTCACCAACACACCCACCCCTCACATCTAGATTAGCGGGTGAAGAACATGGAATTTAAAGAAGGCCTTCATGTCTAATCGAGCTGGATCTGGTGTCTGGAAGGCATCTCTCTTTAGGAGGAGGCGGACGCGTGCTTTCTCAGGCACTTGAGCATGAACATTAGCATTTAAAGGTGCTTCACAGAAAACAGGACAAAGACCATCAAAAGGAAATGGGTTTTAAATGAGCGAGCTTGTCCAACTGGACTCATTGATTTGGGAATTGATCAGTGGGTTTCCTGTAGTTCACTGGATGGGTCTGGCTGAAATCAGGCCAGGTTTGTCTGTGAGAGAGAGAGAGAAGTATGGTATAGCTTTGGTCTTTTTTTGGTCTTTAATACTGTATTTATTCCTTTATGCTTATATGCTTATATTTTACAAACTATGAGGCATACAGCATTATAAGGCACATTTTAAGCAACAATAGTAAGGAACAAGGGTGTCGCCATGTTTCCTTTCTAATTCAGCAGGTCTCACCGCTGAGGGGGGCACCAAAGTAATCAAAATAGTCATTCTTAAAAAAAAATCAATCAATAAACATTTATTTTCTGGTCTATTTTCATACATAAGACACATTTTAAGGGACAATAGTAAGGAACAAGGGTGCAGCCATGTTTCCCTTCTAATTTAGCAGATCTCGCCACTGTCGGTGCCTAAGTAAACAAAACTATAATTCTTAAAAAAAAAAAAAAAAAAAACATTTTCAAAGTCAAACCAGTGCTGGATATTAATCTACACAGATTTCTCTCCTGAAAACTGTTTATTTGGGTGAGTAAAGCACTTTTGTTTATTTACAGTAAGCTTAGATTTCCAATATTTTAGGAAGCTGCAGTTAGCAGTGCTAGCCGTGGTTAGCAGTAGTGCTAGCTGGGGTTAGCAGCACTTAGCGCTAGTAAATGTCGGCTGATAACGCTAGATTGATTAACCATGAGTTGTCTGGTAACCCAAGGTGCTATCAGCTAGTAGCTTGTTTAAACACGGTAAATGCAGGCTACAGTCCAATATACTCACCTCTAAATGGCGAAAGAGCTAGCACTGTGGTTAGCAGCTAATGCTAATACTGTTTCAGCCTCGGTGCTGTAAAGAAACTTCACTGAAACTCCTTTATAATGCTGTACTTCAGCAGAGTGGCTTTACTGCTCCTTACAACCTGACTGGTAAAATTCATACATAAGGCGCACTAGATTATAAGACGTACTGTTGATTTGTGGGAAAAATAAAAAGGATTTTAAGTACGCCTTATAGTGTGAAAAATATGGTAATAGAACTGCAAATAATGAAGTCTTGCCTCTGTATTGTGTGCAGCATGTGGTTTGGAATTGTCTTCATAAAAAATTATATCAACATTTCTATACAATGCATCATATTTAAGGCAAACAGGGCTTCCTTTTTCTCCAAAAACATCTGGAATATTGATGTTTCTAACAACAATACCCAATTCCTCCCTCCATCTGTGTTATGGTCAAACCTAGATGCCTCCAAACCCAGAGAGGTAGTTACAGTTTTTGGACATGACTAATGTTTTAGTATTTTCAAGAGATTTTAAATTAAAACAGACTAATAGAAGTGCAAATAATGCATTATTTTCCTCCAGTGCATTTCTAAACTACAGAATAAATGCAATAGTGTATAATACTCCAATATCGTCAACAAAAAGTGCTGTGCTGCTGGTGAAAGCATCCACTGATCTACTTCTTGGACGCTTTCTTTCGTTAACCCTCAGCGAGCGGCACTAAAACAACATGGTGACCCTGGAGGAGCCGGGATAGCGCGAGCCACCTGTCCGTTTCTGCCTCCAAGGATTTACAGCTTTGAGGCCATATGCTGCTATAAAAATGAACAAGCTACATTCTACCAGAACTGTCTCACACAATCTCTGCACAGCATCACTCAGAGTTTCAGGATCTGAGCACCAGGCAAAGGGTTTAAAATGCATATGCAAAGGTCACATGTTACAAGAAACTACACGTATAAGCTAAAGAAAACAGAAAAAGAGGTGTTACAACTGCAAATTTACAGAAGGTGTTGATGGAAGAAATTGTGAGAGAAGATTAAAAGGAATACAACCATATACTGGAAGTGAGGAAGAAAAGGAAGACAAACAGTATGAAAAATGCAAATAAAGAATTTGCATTTGCGAATTTCATATAAGTACTTTTTATATGATTGCACACAATATCAACACAATAATATACAGTGGTGTGAAAAAAAATATTTGCCCCTTACAGATTTAGATACTTACATTTTTTTAGATTATAAAACAAACTTTAATATCAGACAAAGATAACCTGAGTAAATACAAAAAAAAAAAAACACTTTTTAGATGATAATTCCAAATATTAAGGGAAAAAACGATCTAAACCAATCTACCAATCTAGCCCTGTGTGAAAAAGGCTTTGGGACTCCAGCAAACCACAGCGAGAGCTATTATTCACAATTGAAGATACATGGAACACCGGTGAACCCTCCCAGGAGTGACTGGCCTACTGAAATTATTCCAAAAGGGCATGGACAACTCATCCAGGGGGTCACACAAGAACATCTGGCATAAATATAACCCATAATTTCAGAATACACATATCCCTTGTGCGATGGTCCATCTTAGATGCCTCCAAGCCCAGAGAGGTAGAAACTGCTTTTGGACAAGTCTAACATAAGGTTTTAAGGGGTATTTATTAGTGTACTTGCCTATTTTATTTTAATCCCTCCTCCTGCTTATGCAGTTATATTATCTACTGCCCCTTTAGATCAGAGATCACAGTTGTTCAGACCAGGCTTAGACTTTGCAGTGTACATACTGAAAATCCTCCAGTTTTCCTTGAATTGTTCAATGATGGTATGCTGATTCCAGAAAGAAATACATGAATCACTTTGAATCTTTCTTTGAACATTTCAATACTTTTCACATGCATTTGTTGACAACCTGTGCCCAGATCCTCTGCCCATATTTGCTCCTCAAAGACCCAAGACTACATACTATATATACTGTAGTACAGGATCCCACACATAGTCAATATACTGATATACTTTGTCGCACATCTGGACACTTTCACACTTTCTTCTTCGCTTGCCAGTTTAACAGAAAGCTGATACAGAAACACTCTCTCAGTCAGAGCACAGTGTTCCCCCTGAGCTCTGGTAGCTCTACCGCGCGTGTTAAGATTCCCCTCACTTTCGCTTCATATAGACCTCAAAGCGGAGCCATATATGAGCAGGTGCAACATTGTGAAATCGTATTAGGCCGCACTTCTCCTCCTGGATGAGACGAGGAGGAAGTTGGAAGCTGGAGAACCTCGGGGCAAGTCATTACACACAAGCAAACGATTCAGTGGGCATACAATTGCGCAATCGGCAACTTAAGTCACGCCAACAGCTTCTTGGAAGCTTCCGGCGCGTGAATACACACACAGGCTCTTCAAAGGTAATTAGTCTTCATACTGCAGCATGTCCATCCAGTTTGCCCCCACGCTGCTCTTGGGACTGAACACACGGACATGGCTAATAGGCTCTGTTAATGAGCCAGTCCTTCATTATCAATCTTGCTAGCGGACCTTTAGTTTATGAGAGTGGCATGCTGTGGACGCTTTAGCGAGAAAAAAAAAAGAACACGGTAATTGGAGCACAAATGCACAGAAATGAAAGCACAGAGTAAGTTCTACTATAGACTCTGATGCTACATCACCTAATTACCTATCCAATCAGCTGTTCCCTTCTGCCTTTAAATAACGATCACTCATTCAGTACCTTTGCTGCCTTTTAGACGCTGATGCTCCTCCTTCCCCACCGCTTCCAGGTTGATCCCGTTTGGTTGTCCGGAGAGGGTAAGCTCCGCCCTGTCTCCAATGTACGACAGGATCTTCAGAGCCCAGATGTGTCAAGTCCTGGACTGATGACGGGGCCTACGCCAAAGAAAAGACTCTACTAGAAGATACTGTTTCTATATAACCTCTTTATATTATTTACCTTTGGAGTCGTAATAGTAGAAATACGCAACCATGGCGGAGTAACCAAGAAACGTTCCAATCCCAAACTAGAGCCCAAGGGTCCCTGAAAGTAGGTGTTGGTAGAAAGGTGGCAAGATTAACCACCACATCATATACACACATACCACTCAATTCCGGGTGAGGCTTTTCTAGAGGTGGAATGCCGCTTTTGCCCCCCGCCACCTGGTCAAAATACTAACAGCTGACTTGTTGCTGACCTCCACAGTGGCTATAAATCATTGGCTCACCTCTGGCAGCCCCCACTACGCACACCCTTACTCCCCATTCAGCGAGAGCTAGTAGCCGCCTCTAGATGCTTTATGGCAGCATTCCGGGCAGTTTTATTCTCTAGAACGCCGCGTCCCCCTTGCCAATCTTCCGCACTGTCATTCCGGCCTAGAGGTACCGACCCCGCGAATTTGGGACGAACAGCGCTGGTATATAGGTCAGGAGACCTGCGGTGATTTACTAACATCAACTGACCATATAAAATGTTCTGAGGTCTTGCGTTTCTGAATGGTATGGAGGTAGGATTGCAGTTTTACACCAACTGTAGCAAAAAGATCACATAAAATCACAGCATTTCAATACAAATTAAAAATTTTAGGTCAATAGCTACAGCTATAACACTGTCAAAAGGCTTTTTAAGGGACCCTATTTTAGTGATCTAAAATAGGCGCGGCATCAACAACGCACTATCCAGCTTGATTTAGGGTGTTTCAGTGTTTCAGTCTTTGCTTTCGCAATGTCGAGAAAAGTATGCCTTGCCTGACTCGAAACACATAAAAAAAAAGAGTCATAAGTGTGTTTTGGGTGCTCTGACTTTGGTGCATTGCTATTTCAGGGACGCAGCTACCTAGACATGTCCAGAGGAAACATATATGCCGTTCACGCTCGATCATGTTGTTTATTGTTGATGTAAAGGTTTGCATAGCTGCCAACAGGCAGGCGCTATGGGTTTGTGCACCGCTGCTTGTGCGCATGACAAGTGAGGATGACAACTCACTGTCAAGATAGCAATGAACATCTGACTGTTGACTTCTGCCCAGGTTGTTTTCAATCAGTGGCACACATGTGTTTTCATTGCTTATATCGAGACCACCACGTCCATTAGCATAGATATATTCACAAGTTCCGTTGGTGTTTAAACAATGCAGACACAAGGCAGGTAAGCAATATTAAGCATTGGGTCATGCCTTACGCAGGGTTTAAGATAGGGCCCGAGATGTGCCCCACATTTTTGACAAAGAAAGCTAAAGAACAACGAGAATAAACATTTACTCCATCTTATATTAAAATTCCATTAGCCTTTCGTAATATGAGCTTGAAATAAATATTACAATTAATTTCACCTTGACATCGATTAAGGAACTATTATTTTTACCAACTTTGGAAATAAGCTGTTTAAGTTGCTAAGTTGGCTTAATGTTAACTTTGCTTCCAATTTCATAGACTGATATGGGTGGAGTCATGTGACTACACATATGGTAGTATATTTAAAAAATGTAAATAGAATAAGATTTTGTGGTTTATTTAGGTGATACAAGATTACGTCAGTAATCTTCAGGTTCTGAATGTTGTTTTTTATTTATTTTCAATTATTTGCTCAGTCCTAAAAGTCATGATTAGATACCGTGTAAGTAAAATTACAGCATAAATACCTTTTTAAAAAATCTAAATCTTTGCAGTATCTAATATACCCAAACCGACACACACACACACACAAATATATATATATATATATAGTCCTGTCACAATAGCATTTTTTTGTGAACGATATATATTGTCTCAGAAATGATTGCGATAAACGATATTATTGTAATTTTAAGACCATTAAATGCCACTGATATAAATAATAGAATAGCACATCAAAGCAATTCTACCCTTTTAATTAATCATAGTTTATATATGTATATATATATATATATATATATATATATATATATATATATATATATATATTTATACATACACACAGTTTTATACTGTTTATAAGTAACAAAAAAGATAAAAAAGTGAAATTTATATTATTATTGTTATTCTAATCTACCGTGTTCTCCAGTGCATCTTAAAATAAGAAAACATCCAATATTTTCTACATTATATATTTATTTAATCCATTAGTGTGCAGATGTCAGATAAACCTTTAATTCATGCTACACAGATGCTCCTCCTGATCTTTATTTACTTTACTTGTTTTTACAGTGATTTTCCAAACTGCTTTTAGCAGCTGATACTCAACGACTCCATCACAAATCCCAGCTGTTCTAGAGAGAGATTTTTTTCCCTTTTTCTTTCTGTCTTCCTCCATCCACGGCTGGTGGAACTGTGCTCTGAGTAGATCTGTGCTTTAGCGCATCCGCTGTTGAAATTAGCCAGTTTGCAGGTGATGTCATTTAAACGGCAGGTCACAGTAAATCAGGCGCAAACTAGAGTCAGCTGTGCTCACTGGATTTTAACACAAGCTGTACAGCCTCGAGTGCTCCTTAGTGAATCTCACAGTGACCCACAGTGAGTTACGCAATCAGATTGAGTTATCTTTCATTTACAGTCGCTATCAAAAGGCATTGAGACGATACATTCTAGAAGAATATGTTTCTGGTTGTTTTAGAGAATTTTCATACTGGAAAAAGGTTCATACTTTTGGTCCAGCTAGTTTTGGTTCACACTGCACTGTTTAATGAATGGATTAAGAAATTTCCTATGTTCTGTTGTCATCATATATGTGGGCTGCCTCTCTCTGTGATACCTCACACTGATTGGTTTGTAAAATGTTGTCACTTCGGCAAGTTGCCTTTCCAAGTGTTGTGCCTCCTTGACAGCAATCGAATCCCCTCCATGCACAGCATGCACAAAACGCAACCAGTGAGTGTAACAGATGACCCCCAGCTTCCTTAGGTTAATCTACAGTTACAGTAGATACAGTCACAAGAGTCACAAGAGGGGAGATGAATTTGTGTTTTTTTCTTCTTTGGTATTATGTATAAAGGTTGATGATAACCTGCCTCAGCTTCCTCTAAATAGTCCAAAATTCTGAACCATCTAGAAAGGTGCTTTTTTTTTACACGACTTAGACACTATGATTCAGTAGATCTGGACCAAAAAAAAAAATAAATTTCAGTTCTTTGGTTTGGATGTGGAATTACTTGATTTTAAAAGTAAGTCAGATTACAAGTTACTTTATTAGTTACATTCAGCAAATACTGTGTATGTGTGTGTGTGCATGTGTGTGTGTGTGTGAGGCGGAGAGAGAGAGGGGGTTAGCTGTGTGTGTGGTAAAGAGAGAGAGGGAGGCTCGCTGTGTGTGTGTGTGTGTGTGTGAGGTGGAGAGAGAGGGGGGTTAGCTGTGTGTGTGTGTGTGTGTGTGTGTGTGTGTGAGGTGGAGAGAGAGGGGGGTTAGCTGTGTGTGTGTGTGTGTGTGTGTGTGTGTGAGGTGGAGAGAGAGGGGGGTTAGCTGTGTGTGTGTGTGTGTGTGAGGTGGAGAGAGAGGGGGGTTAGCTGTGTGTGTGTGTGTGTGTGAGGTGGAGAGAGAGGGGGGTTAGCTATGTGTGTGGTAAAGAGAGAGAGGGGGTCTCGCTGTCTGAGTGTGTGCGTTTAGTCCGAGTGCTAGTTTTAGCTTGTTAGCTCGCTAGCCTGTTGCTATTTTGACGTGGTTGCAGCCGACAGCAACTTCTTCTTCTGAGTTCCAGCAATAAAGCGACGATATATATGTTTATTTTTACTAAGGAGAAAGATACTTGGATAAGTAACTTTAATCTGATTATTGGATTTTAAAAAAGAGTAACGTAATATATTACTTGTTACTTAAAATAAAAATCAGATTAGACATTAATGACATCACTGGTAATGACTTGTGTTTAGTATGGTACTAACTAACGTCCAAGAAACTGTTAACAATATAACTCCCATACTTACACACTTACACAAGCAAGCACTCCTGAGAAAAACCCAGGGCATGCCTCGTCTCCCCTGTAAATAAATCTTATTGTGGTGTTCATAACCTGTTATAAATGCACAGGCATGTGACTGTCTGCCTGTGTGAGTGCTCTTCTGTAGGGGAACAGCAGTGGAAAAAGCTAACAGAAGGAAGGAGGCCTCGTTCTCTTTGAGGCTTTTCCCCTAGGTCTTGTTTGCTTCCTTTTGTTGTCTTCTTCTTCTTTTTTTTTTTTCTCGTGCGCTTTTGATAAAAATAACCAATCCCGCTGCAGAGCTCGGCGTAACGCGAGCCGACAGAACCTAAACCACTGAATGATCTCTGAGACATTGTGCCTGGCTGGGTTTTAGGGAGAGTGAGGGTGACCTTACAGGGATTTGTTAAGGGCATCGGGCCCCGTTCAATTTCCTCCATGTTTAATTAAAAAGCGCAGAAAGGCACCTCACTGGTGACATGGGCTCCTGTGGACTGACACAGACCTCCACTACCTGCCTCCCCTTTCTGCGGACCTCTCCGCTCACGTGCTCTCCGCCTGGGCCACAGGAAACTCTCCGTGCCGGTGGGAGAGCCGCGGGGGTGTTTTCTCATTACTTCTTATCTCGTCCCATCAGCTCCGACAACCAGGAGCCTGCTGCGAATTCCTTGTTATGTAAAACGTGTAACCTGTCAAAAAGCAGAGCCAAAATGGCGTCGGCGTTGCCTAGCGCGAGCAGGCAGGAGCTTTTGTCTCAGCCTTTATGAAAGGTGGCAGCGGAAAGAGGCGCGGAAAGCGAGGGGACGGCTAGGATGTGTTTGTGTCCTAGCTGCAGGGGGATTTTCTGTGTCCAGAGCAATTACAGCTGACGTGACATGTTCAGCAGTCCTCAGGGATTGACACAGGTAACAAATTGACTTATAATTTGAGCCGGAGACAGAAGGAGTGCACTGGCAGCTTCAGGATAGAAGGTGATTTCTGGCATCCTCCATATAAACCACATCCCTGCTACACATAGCACATCTATAGTTTCCTAGAAAGCAGGAAGACATTAAAGAAATTTACCATTATCATACTTAGTAAATGTAAAAATTTAACCCTACCGTATTTTTTGCACTATAAACTACACCAGATTATATGGCGCACTATCAATAAATGTCTATTTTCTGGTCTATTTATGCGACACTAGTAAGGGACAGGGGTGTTGCCATGTTTTCCTTCTAATTCAGCAGGTCTCGCCTCTGGTTGCTAGGTCTCTCCTGTTTATTTAAACTGTTTATTTCGGTGATTAAAGTGCTTCCGCTTATTTACAGTAAGCTTAGATTACACTAAGCAGATTTCCACTAAGGCTGGGTGCAGCAGCAAAAACATAAGCAGGTAACCGCTAGCTCTAGCTCTAGCTAATGCCGACCGACAGCGCTACACTGAGGAACCGCTACACTGAGTGTTCCGGTAAGCCAGGGTGATATTAGCTAGCGTAGCTTGTTTTAAAACAGTAAACAAGGAGGTTACAGTCTAAAAAACTCCTCTGCTTATTAGTTTTTTTTCACATTTCTTTTATTGTTTAGTTAGTGTTTATTTATATTTTACTCTTTTATGTGATTCATTTTATTTATTCATCTGTAGTTGCATTTTATTGGTTTTATTACCTTTGATTTTTCTTATGTAATTGCTCGGCTACATTGTAAATGAGAGACACCCTCTATGTACTTAGAGTTTAAATAAAGGTTAATTGATTGATTGATTGATTGATTGAAAGAGCTAGCGCTTAGTGCGGTTAGTGGCTCATAATAATGCTGCTCCAGCAGTGCTAAACACTTAGCTCTGAACAGCAAAGAGCTAGCACTTAGTGCTTCAGCAGAGTGGCTTTACTGCTCTTTACAACTTGACTTGTAGAATTCATACATAAGGTGCACCAGATTAAAAGGCGCACTGACCTTGAATTTTTGGATTTTAAGTGCGTCTTTTATTGCAAAAATATGGTATAAAATATGTTTGTGGATTAATGAGTTGATGCATGTCATTGCTTTAGGGTACATTACCTTCTGGCTATCTGCTTTTAGTTAGGCTGGTATAGCCAGACCATGTAAAGTCATTAGCCACACTCTGATAATCTGTTTACATTCTATGCCCTATATACACCAACACAGGAAAGAGTAAAGAGATGGAATTTGTTCTAAATGAATGGCCGCCCACATGTCTGGCATGACACTGATGGAAGACTGACCGTCGGGTTCTCCTTCTACCCACTTCAGACCAGCTGCCCACCCTCCAGCTACTGCCAGCTATTATTATTATTACCACCATAAAACCACTGTTAATATTACTTTTCTTCACTATTACTATAACTACTGTGATTATATCAGCACCTCTGACATATTTCTGACAACTTGTTTCTTTTTTTTTTTATCAATGATGAATGAAGTGGTCAGTGACCAGAGGAGGATGTAAGTCTGGGTTCCTCACAAGGTTTCTTCGTTCAGTTCTAAGGAAGTTTCTCCTTACCTCCTTACCTCTTTAGCTTGTTCATTCTGGGGTTTTAATGTTATTTTGTAATGTTTGTTGATCCTATGTCTTATTACTGACTCCTGTAAAGCTGGTTTGGGCATCAGCTGTAAAAAAAAATATACTTATTTTTGGATTATTATTTGACTTAATTTAATGTAAATTGTTCCAGTTCATTACATACTTACTTGATACAAAAATGTATTTATTATTTTATTTTCTTGAAAGTGTCATCAGACCATTTCCAAATTTCTCCTTAAATATGAGAAATTAAGCTATTATTTTAAATTGGCTAATCAATGCTTCAGCTTTACCATTAGCTTTTGTATGTCTTGTGTGTGTCCCTTTTTGTTCCTTCTGTTCCTGTCCTGCTTTCAGCCTGTTTTGTTTGCCTTCCCCCTGTGTTCTTCAAGCACATGGCCCTGTGTTATTGTTCTGTCTCCGCACTAGTCCTGCTCTAGCCATTAGTGTTATCACCTGGTGTCTTGTTCCCCTTGTTTCCTTCCCCAGGTGTTCCTCACCCTCCTTGTGTATATAAGCCCCTTTGTTTTAGTTTTCTTGTGCTCAGTGGTCCTGTTTTGTATTCTTAGTCATATTTATTCAGTCTAGTTTTCTATAGTCTTGTTTTCTTTGGTCCTGTATTTCTAATTTAGTTTTCATAGTTTATAGTTTTAACTTTGCGTTTACCCTTGTTTGATTTTTGTTTTGCTTTAGTTTATCCTTTTCATTTTGATAAATAATTACCTGCAACTACGTACATTCCCTCACTTTAACCCTTACGAGACACAACACAAACTGTGCAAACAGTGCAGTTCTCACTAAATTACGGAACCACAAATGATGATTCTGCAGAGTTTATGAGGATTGTGTGATTTTGAATAAATTCATGCAATTGTAGGTGAAACTGAAAAAGAATTCTGGTGATTTAAACTAGGTTAAAAAGGTTTAACCTACTACTTGGCAACATTACGTTTCTGTAACTCTAATATCAGTAAGTGTTATTGTGTTGCCAAAACAGACAAACAGGAGTGAGATGCTTGCAGTACAAATTAGGAGTAGTTTTAATAAACAGAGCTAAACCAACAAACTTGATCTGAGTAGATAGATAGATAGATTATATTGTGATTTTACAATCTTAACTCTCCAATAGAAATCTTCTATTGGCTCATTCATCATGAAAGGTGTTTCAGGATAGTGACTTTTTGCTTATAAAAATCGTAATATTGCAATAAATTAGGGACAAAACACATCATAGCTGCCCAAAACCTTTGCACAGATGTTTTAATTGTATTGCATTTAACTGCTTTTTTTTTTTTCATCAGTAACTCGAAAGCTAAAAATCTAAACCAGAACATCAGTTTTAATGCTATATATCACCCAGCATTAGCTCTATAACACAGCATGTGCTGTAAACCTTCTGGAACAGGGAAATGTAGCACATGCTGTAAGTAATGGCTATATCATGTGTTTGTGTAACTTACATGACAAACATAACCACTGGTTGGTCATGTGCGATAAATGTCTCCCACAGCCCTTAAGGAACACACAGTAAGACAGATGTTTCATTTCATGCCAGGCTTTCTTACCCCTCCCCTCCCCTCTCTCGCTCTCCTTTTTTTTCTCACACACACACACACATACTAAACCCCACTCAGTGAATGATAGAGACGTCTCATTCAGAGCGATATTATTAGTATAGCCCGCAGCTTACTGCACAAAAGCTCAGAATCTACAAGGGTCCCACAGGTCAGTCAGTCCATAACAAGTACACAGCTATCACTGGCACTAGCAGCATCCATCCTTCTGCTACTTGAAGATCTTGAAGTCTGTGGCACTAATGACGAGACTAGGTCAAGATTGAAAGTCATCACAGTTTTTATGCATCTTGGAATTTTTTTCCTCCACCAGTTTTACACACTGCTTTTGGATAACTTTATGCCACTTAATCCTGGTGCAAAAATTTAAGCAGTTCAGCTTGGTTTGATGGCTTGTGATCATCTATCTTGCTCTTGATTATATTTCGGAGGTTTTTAGTTTTAGTAAAATCAAAGAAACTCATCATTTTGAAGTGGTCTCTTATTTTTATTTCCAGAGATGTGGGTTTTCTTTGTCTGTAAGCCAAAATCATCACCAGTAAAATAAATAAACGCTTAAAATAGATCACTCTGTGTGTATATACATCTATATAATATATGAGTTGCACATTTTGAACTGGATTACTGAATAAAGTAATTAAAAAAAAAATGTCACAATGTCCCAAGCTATTCCACAGAGTGTGCAGGATCTACATGCCCAGCTGAAACATCTGTGGGAAAATGTGCTGAACTTCAACTTAAGAAACTTGTGTCTTTCATTTATTTATTTTTTTTTTATTAAGAAGTATAAATCGATTAGATTGACAAATTCATATTTTACATTATTCCAGAACTATTTCAGACCTATTTCAGATACTTTAGCTCTGGTTCACTTTGTGCAGTGTACTATAGCGCTATAAAATGCTAAGTAATGGACAGAAAGCCCTCAGACACAGGAGACACATAAGGTAAATATAATTAGTCACTGCTGTCTTTAGGTAAAGGATCGCTAACCTATGAAAAGCACCCTCATAGTACTAAATTGTGGAATCACTCAGGCGAGGCCTGATGCTCACTGAGGCTAAAGCTCTGCTGACCTCTTGACCTGTAAGATATCAGCAGCAGCAGTGGTCCTCCCCCCGCTGGGACCGAGGATGATGATCTAGTATAAGCCTTGACCCTCTACCCAGGGGAGAGGAGGGCAGGCACTTGCTGGGAATTGTGACCTCTGTAGGTTGGAGAAGTGCGGTAGGATAAATGTCATTTTTTTCTTGCAACAAAGCAGAAATGCAGAAAGACTGCACGCTCATTTACACTAGTGATGTACAGTCAATACATATTTGATTTCTATTCAAAAACAGTATGTTTAATTGTATTATTATATACAATTAAACATATTTTGAGTAAATTTTGAAATTTGATCACAGATTGCTCTTTGTAATTCACGGAGAAGTAAAATGTAAAAGAATGAGTGTTAGTTATGAGATTTAATCCGTATTTCAAAACGATAAAAAGTAGTCTTCCTTCTAAACATAATAGAACCAACTTCATCAGTAAATAAAACTGCTAATTTATCATAAAAGAATAAGGGAAGAAAGTTGGGACAAAACTTGATTTATGTCCAATTATTTAGTTGCAAACAAAGTAGTAAACAAACTGAACACATTTCTGGATTAACCGTGTGCACTATTTACAACATATTCAACAATCAAAAACACTGAATACAAAATATCAATGTATTCAAGGGACATGAGCTGCAACGATTAGTTAATATAATCAATATCGTCCACTACAAAACTTTTTTTACACAGAGCTTCATTGTCGAATTGTCATTAATGTGTGATGGAGCGCACAAACACACACACACACACACACAATACACACAATACACACAATACACACTATACTACACTATGCTACACTACACTACACTACAGCACATGAATGTAACGTGATTTGGGGGATTTTATAGTCTTAATGTCTTGTTTGTTAATAAAATTTATGTTTATAAAATAAATGTTTTGAAATTTGTGTTTTTAGGCCCAATGGTCAAACTATTATATTCAGATGTACAATTTACTGTTATTTATTATTGTATTTGGCAAATTTTCTGTAAAAAAATGTTCTATTGATGCCAATGGATATATAAGACATTTTGAAAAAAAAAAAAAACATGACATCGATTTATTGCGTTTTGCGAAAAACGATTAATTTTTAAAAATAAATCTTTAAATATTAAAATCTTGATTTGATTTTTTTGTGTTATTTTAACCTTAGTATTGTATTTGATAGTCTGAAACAGAAAACGGTCGTTTTCAGCCCACCACTTTCTTGCTAAAGAAAAACCTTTTTTACTCAAATTGCTCAAAATGGATTTATAGCGTTTTGGAACCAAACTCTTCATTTGCATCTCAATTAAATACATTTAAAATAGAATATACTGATAATAACAACATCCTGCATGTGGGAATGTCTCCTATAATATGCTTTGGAAGTTTGTGTAGGCACATCAACTCTCAAAATGTCCTGCAAAATCTGTCTAAGGCCGTAATAGTGTAGCTGTCAGGATGCAATAAAACCTGCACTGGATTGGAAGCCTTACTAATAGGAAGCGTAATAGAGGGGCATGATTTAAGCAGTAGAACACTCGAGGTCGTGTGTTATCACGAACACTTCTCAACCAATCAGATTGTGAGGTCGGAACTAACTGTTGTATAAAAGATAAATATAATAGTGACTTAATTGACTAATTGAAAAAATAATCATCAAATTAGTCGACTAGTAAAATTATAGTCATAGTTGCAGCCCTACAAGGGACTAATAATTATATGCAATGCATAAAACTGTATATATAAGTATCAACTGAAAAGCTAAATAACACATTTATTAAAATATTAAGCTTAAATTGTATCTGTATTACTACATAATATATCACAAAACAAACTTATAAAATAAGACCTTGCACACAATGCAAAGTAAGTGCTGTTATTACTTGCAGTTACTTGAAGTCAATTTTTTTGCTAATTTACTATTGACTGCCACTGTCCCTCAGGACTAACCCCAGACCACGATAGTGAGGTCAAGTCAGAGGTCAAGGACCAGGGGTAAGGTATTCAAAGAACTCAGCTTATCCAACTACACTAAACCTGTAGAAAGGTTAAATCAGCTCACTGACCCCTAAACTGGTGGGTGGAGTTTGAGAGAAGTGACACTACCATGCGCTCGGCTGAACCCTGTCATCTTGTGACAATCTAAGTGTTATGATGCTTTATAATAAAATAATAAAATCATTTTTATAACATCAGTGCCTACACTGGGTCAGTTCAAAAATAGACCCACAGTGTCTGTAGTTTCCTGTTCTCATTTGGCCACTGGTCTACTGCTACAGCTCATTTGCATTATGGTTATAATCTTTCAGTTCTACACGTAATGAGCACATATTGCAGCTGTTTTGGTAAGCACTTAATATCCTCAAAATGCCAGTTTGATAGAAGATGGTATAAAAGCTGTTAATTTGAATGTAGATTAATTTCAATACTGGTTTAAACATGCAATTACCGTATTTTCCCCACTATGATGCGAATACTTTTCCCAAAAATCAACAGTGCACCTTTTATATGAATTTTACCAGTCAGGCTGCTAAAGTGCAGCATTATACAGGAGTTTCAGTGAAGTTTCTCCAGGCTGGGGCAGCATTAGCATTAGCCGCTAACCCCAGGTGAGTACATCGGACTGTAGTCTGCATGTTTACCATGTTAAAAAAAGCTATGTAGGACAAACCGCTAGCTAATAGTGCCCTGGCAGCTATATCCACTCATACAAACCAGCCTTACATTTATCTAAACAAGGAAAGGCCAAAATAATCTAAACCGAAGGTTATATAGCATATTTTTAGCACTATTTTGCATGCTTGAAATCCTCTAATTTTCCCCAAAAACACAAAAAACAACAGTGCGCCTTATGATCCATTGAGCCTTATGTTTAAATTTTACCAGTCAGGTTGTGAGGAGCAGTAAAGCTTCAGTAAATTTTCTCCAGCACAGAGGCTGGAGCAGTATTAGCATTAGCTAGCTCCTTCGCCATTTAGAGGTGAGTATATCAAACTGTAGCCTGCGTTTACCATGTTAAAACAAACTACGTGGGATGAACCGCTAGCTAATAGCACCCTGGGTAAACGAAATACACAGGGTTTCTCAGTGTTTCACAGTCGGAAGGCATTTACTAGCGCTAAGCACTGCTAACTGTGGCTAGCGCTGCTGCTAACACCGGCTAGCGCTGCTGCCAATCATGGGTCGTTTCTCAATCTGCGTTCTTGTCTGTACTTGTGTTCTTGTGGACTCGGGAAACGTCATCAGTCGTAGCCCAAGTACTGTTCCAATTCAGAAGATCGCAGTTTGCCAAGTACACAACTAATACCCGGATGTGTTCTTGCTCCTCCCACCTTATTGAGGATACATGGAAGGTGACTTGTGTGGACTTCTTACAGCCCGATAACCCAGAATGCACCTCGCAGCAGTCTCAGAGTAATGCAAGAGGTGAAGGTACATAACTGTAAGCACCTGTACGTTTTTTCAAGACAACACTGCTGTGGGCTTAAACAATGTTTTACGTATTTTTAGGCGAGAATATAGAGGTTTAGACTTCAGGTATGTGGTTTATTTGTTAAGAAAGTGGCTAGGTAAAAATGTGCTCCTATGTTTTCGGAACAACGCTTTCCGCCCCTCTACGAGGGTGACGTCATCAAGTACACAGCTGTTCCAATTACACAACAACCACCCCGCTTCCTCCCGTCCTCGGGAGTCCGCACTCGCGATCCGAACTTCCCAAGTCCGTACTTTCCAAGTACGGGAGTACAGACTTGTGTACTTGTGTATTGAGAAACGGCCATGATTAGCGCTGCTGCTAATCATGGCTAGCACTGCTGCTAACCACAGCTAGCAGTGCAACTAACTGCGGATAGTGCTTGTGCTAAATGCAGCTAGCGCTGCTGCTAACCGCTCTAAAATACTGGAAATCAAAGCCTACTGTAAAGAAAACGGATGTGCGTTTTAAGGAGATAAATCTGTGTATATTACCATCCAACACTCATTTACCTCGCTTTTTTTTTTAATTACAACACATTTAAAAAACCTATAAAATCTGGCAAAAACCTCATGAAGAGTTTTTAGCGTTTGGGTCAATATTGCATAAAAACGTGATTTTTCAGCTTTCTATAGCTACCGCACTTACGCAGATCTCCTCATCAATGGGGAAGTTAGCCTTCCCCACTTGTACAATGTAGAGATAGATAGATAGATAGATAGATAGATAGATAGATAGATAGATAGATAGATAGATAGATAGATAGATAGATAGATAGATAGATAGATAGATAGATAGATAGATAGATAGATAGATAGATACTTTATTGATCCCCGAGGGGAAATTCTAGACATCCAGCAGCAGACACAAAGTTACAAATTGAATGCACAAAGTTACAAAATAAAATATATAAAATGTAAAGATAAAGATATATATAAATACAATCAAATAGAAAATAGAATGTACAATGTAAAAATGTAAAAATACTTTAGTCTTTAGTGTGTGTGTAATGTAGAATAGAGGTAGTGCAGTTGAACAATATACAGTGAACACCAGTTGATGTGCATAAAGTGAGCATAACTGATGTCAGCGATACAGAAAGTGCAAATAAACAGTTATATAATAATTTAAATTCAGCAGCGCAAAAGATACGTAAACAGTAGATGGATGAACTAGTGAATGAACTACTATATGAACTACTATACTATACTATACTATAGATGTGAGCAGTAAGCTGATTTGCTCTTTTTATTAAAGGGCGGGACTTTATCTTTGAACAGACAGTGGAATGAGAGTACTATTAAAATTTCTATTTCTGTAATAGGATGCAGCTTTAGTCTGAGCATTGTTGTATACTTTGCTCTATAGTATAGTTTTTAAAAAAACATGTAGCTTATGAACCATTTTTCTTCCTTTTTTGAGAGATTCAAAGAGAAATATGTCAAGTCACGATGACCTTTGGGCAACTGGGGACTTCTGCTCACTCAATCCCTCATCCCTCCAGGGCCTCGTGTAATAAACTTCCCTTAAGCTAATAAAGTAATGGAACGGCCCTTAAGATGGTGTCAATGATTCCCCTAAGGTAAAGCGGTTAGGGCAGAATGTTGAGAGCTTGTTAAAAAAGGTATTGAGCTGGACGGAAAATTTTATTCCACGTAATTGTGAAGCGTTTGTGTTCTGCCCGTTCACCGTAAAGTGTTCGCCTAATATACAGGACAGCTGGTGTTTTCAGTGGGTATAAACATTTTAAGCAGGGGGAAATGACAGATACTAGGTTTTAATATGACAGGGATGTGCACAGTTGCATCTATTTTCCCTGCTATATTAAAGGAACAGAATATGTATGTGGGAGGATTAATGCTCTTTGTACAACAAAGGATATTGTACTGCATTATAACAGATTCTTTGAGTAATGGACTGTGGTAATATTTCAAATTGAGCCATCAAAATGAGCCAGTTATCACAGTGCCCAGATTTTAACAGCCTGAGGCAGGAGTTTGTAAGTATAAAGATGTACAAATATTCTATATATTTTGTCTTGTTATGTTTTTTAAACAGTACCAATCAGGGGTGTAGCGATGCACTCTGCTCACGATTCGATTTAATTTAATTCAATTCAATTCCTGATTCGATTTTCTCACAATATCTGGAACAAAAAAACTTTTTTTTTTTTTTTTTTATATTAAGTATATAAAAATATATTAAACAATAACAACACACCTTGTATAAATGCTCCCTGTACTATTATTGTAAGCATAAACTAATGACTGTGCTGTTTAATTTCTCAGTTAATCACTTTTTTATTTAGGCAATCTACAGTGAAAGTGTTATTGTCTAAGCAGACATTAACAAAGGAAATATAAATCATTACTTTGCTTAAATAGTTTTTTGTGTATTTCTGTTTTTTAAGTGACTTTAACTTTAATTTGGCTGCATTATTAAATTCAAACATCTTCTTTTTTTTTCACTACGTGGAGCTATGTATTATAGTTTTGGGAGTTGATCCGCGCCCTCACTCCTCCCACTTTCTTCCCTATTTAAACCGTCACTTCCTCTCTACCTGCTCGTTGAACAACCTCGCACCCACCTCCTCCCCATCTTCCTCCTTTAATTTTATTCTCTTTCCTCACGTTTCTCTTCGTGTGAGGGGGGGCTTTGGCTTCACGCTTAACAGCGAAGCTGCCCCGAACTCCACCCCAAACACTCTGAGTTCGCTCCATCTCTTTTCTTCTTCTCTGCCCAGTCAAGGGCGTGGGTCAATACTAGCAAAATTATTGGAAATCTGTCATTTGGTTTGGCTTGTGAGGGCTGGGACTCTTTGTCTTCTCTCTCGGCCCACGAGAGCCAAAGTCTAGAGAGACAAAAACTTGTGTAGCGACCATAGTGAGTCCCCGCCCCCCACATAGTGGATAAAAAAAGGGCTTGTGTGATTGGCTTCAGTCAAAAATGACTGACATTTCCTCTGCACTTTGCTTATGCCCACTGGTTCTTTGGCCTGTACTAGCAGGACTGGTGTTCAAACAAAGCAACATTTAACGAAAAGAAAATGTAATTGTTAGTTCCTACATATCGATGCATATCGTCACATTTTTTAATTGTGATGCATCCTGTTATGATGCTTTGTTACACCCCTCTTACCAAATCTTTTACTCACTTTGTAACAGAAATGTATATTATTGCATATGCATTGATTAAACTTGAGAACGCCATTGTTCTTTATTTTGAAAAGATTATATTTTTTGTGATGAAAGCTAATATACTATATGGCAAAATGTATGTGCATTTTTTTTGACACCCTTTCTAATAGATGCATTTAGTTACTTAGCTACAGCTTGTTCAGTGCCTATAGAGAAGTATTTTCAATAAAAGAGGACTTCCTGGAGCAGATAAATATAAACACATGGGCATCACAAATAATGTCAGACATGGGCTTTAAAGAGGTATAAAGGATATATAAAGCCCTTCAGCATTGAGCTGTGGAACAGTGGAACTGTGTTTACTGAAATGATGGTGCTACATCCAGTATTTTTGGGATAATGAGCAAAAGACCATATGATGATGATGTTTTTCCTTGATTTTACCCAATTGAAAACCTCTGGAATATATTTAAGAGGAAGACGGATGATCACAAGCCATCAAACCAAGATGAACTGCTTGAATTTTTGCACCAGGTGTGTCATAAAGTTATCCAAAAGCAGTGTGTAAGACTGGTGGAGGAAAACCTGCCAAGACGAATGAAAACTGTGATTAAAAACCAGAGTTATTCCACCAAATAACGATTTCTGAACTCTTAAAACTTTATGAATATGAACTCGTTTTCTTTGCATTATTTGAGGTCTGAAAGCTCTGCATCTTTTTTTTTATTTCAGCCATTTCTCATTTTCTGCAAATAAATGCTATAAAAGACAATATTTTTATTTAGAATTCGGGAGAAATGTTGTCTGTAGTTTATAGAATAAAACAACGATGGTCATTTTACCCAAACATAAACCTATAAATAGCAAAATCAGAGAAACTGAAGTGATCTCTTAATTTTTTTCCAGAGCTGTATGTTCTTTATAGAGACTCCTAAAGAACTATATGTCTAATCTTATAAGACCTTCTGGACTTTTTGAAAGATGAGCAACAAACTCATCTTGTCTTGTCTTGTCTTGGTAAATAAACTACTCATCCTTCTCAGACATTGTCGCAGGCATATTGTCTGTCTTGTATGATGTCTGTGTGATGAATATGTTATGCTCCATCTTCCTTTCTTCTTTCTCTTCACAAGTATAATCAACATTGATAGCTCTACAAAAATTCTGTCCATTTTCTCCCGCCGAAAGTGTTTCATCCCTCTTGTTTCTTCAGGCTGCCAAACGAATTGGAGACCACTTAGGCTGGATTGGGGGAAGGAGGGAAGAGTGGGAATAAATGACGCAACACAGCTGTATCAAAATCAACAACTAAAGTCCCATCTCTCTGTTTTTCTCTGACAGGAAAGCCCGGGCCTGGTGGGCCCCGGAGACTTCAGCGCTGTAGCAGCGGCGTCTTCATTTTGACTGTGCTCTAATGTAGCATGAAAATCCAATCCTCCATTTTCGATACGAGACATGTGAAGGCTATCAGACAGAGAAATAAAACACATGCTGAGCTAACTCAAAGCCACAAAGAGCAGCTCACAGTTAAAACCTTGCACACAACCTTGGATCAGTCATAATTATAATACCTCCTGCCTAATATTAAGCAGATCCCTCTATTGTGCCTAATGTGCATGGACTCCACAAATCCTCTGAGGAGATCTTGTCATATCTGGCACAAAGACGTAGAGCTGGACTATATATATATATATATGTTTTATCATATCATGATACATTTTTTGTCCTGGAAAAAGACAGTAAATAACTGCCAGCATTTATTTTACAGTGCATCTACTGCAATTTACTCACACAGTATTTTACTATATATTGAAATCTAGCATGTTAATGTAGCATGTGTACTGTCATTAATTGTTTTCTCGAATGGCTTGAAAGCTGGTGTTCTAAAATGTGCCCTAAAAAAAGCATGCAATACAATCTTCTCAATAAATGTGACGCAACAATTTTCACACACAAACAGCAAAACAACAGTAATCGCCCCTTTAATCAGGCATTTAAATGGCTTTTTAAAAGGTAAATAAGGGATTTATGGGACTAAAAGCATTATTTTGGCTGTAACTGGAAATATCTGTGTAAAACTGTGCTGGACTGTGGTGCACTGCTTTCGACACGTCCGTTTACAAGCACGTGCCAAACCATGTGGATGGAGGCCATGCGGTTGCCTCATGCTTACTCCTTTCCTCCCCCCAACACCCCCCCCCCTCCTTGCGCTCCACCTCCCCCTCGCACTTCTCAGGCAGCAGCAGCCTGTCACTCACACAGACACAGAGACAGCGCTGTGTATCTACTTCTTGTGTCAAGAATCAAAACTTTGCAACATGATGTGCTTGATTTAATTGCCTTAAGTGACATTGCACGTCCTGTGATGTAAGTATTGCACATGCTCACAGCGTGATGACGATGCTTAAATGATATATCGTGGAGCTCTCAAATGTTTTTCCATCACATGGGCTGAACTCTACACTAGCAGTTATTTAATCACACTTAACAGTGTCAAAAATGTTAGTGGTTGGTGTGATGAAGTGGATAACACCACTCCACCACCTATCAAGAGCTACTACATCCTGTGGGAGACTGGGATTCAATTCCCAGTCTGGGTGACTATGCTGGGCAACTACATTATGCTGAGGCCAACTACATTATGTGTTCTAGGACCCATAAATTCATTTAGTATTTGTAGCAGTTATAGGTAATTGTAATATAGTAATATAGTAATATAGTAATAGTAGTAACATTTACATATATACACACACATTATAACAATATACCACTGAAGAACAAACTTTAAATATGTTTTAGTCAAACATTTGGTTTTCAGTACGATGCTTATCATCATCGTACTGAAAACCAAATGTTTGGCCAAAAGATTTAAAACATGTTAAAAGTTTGTGGACCAGGTGTCACTGAATCAATCTAACACTGTTTACACTAGGGTCTCTACTTCACGCCCTGCGATGCTCATTGCTACCTTACACCCCGTCAAAAGTCTATTTTCACGCCTAGTACCTGTGTCGTTTGAATAGTGTCAGAGTTTAGGAATTAATATATCTACACTGATGGGTGCGATTGTCTGGAAGTGAAGTGTGTTCAGGTACATTTCTGCCGTGTTGCTATCTTGGACAACACAGATGCGCCACTGACCGAATTTAATCTTGACAACAGTCAACAGTCAGACATCCAAACCTAACTTAGCTATGCAGGTGCGCACCATGCATACACCCTCGCTCATATACCCTTATGCATTTATAATTCTAATACTCAGGGTCTTTGACACCTTCTAAGCCAAAGAAAGTACATTATAAGACCTAGAACATGTACATGTACACATGTTTTGCTGCCATGACTTTAGGTACAGCTGCCAGCTTTAGATGCACTTTCTGATCCAAACAATAGTGAACAGATAACTGGTATCAGTTAACTAAAACACGAAAAACGTCCATTCCTAATTCAGAGCTACTACTGAATTTCTTATCAAAATAAATGGAATAGACTTTTGGTGAACTCTGTGTGGCCAATTAAAAAAGCAATTTCAGACTGTGGGGCAAATTGTTCTGCTCTTTTTGCGAATATGCAGCTTTTTTCTGGGCCACAGGGCTTAAGCTCCGCCACACGTTTGAGTACTGGCTGTGACCTTTCACCTCCCGTCCCCAGAGAGCTGAAGTTCCAGATGGAGAGCAAGTGCTGGAAGGTTCTTCAGCTCCATGCTTCGAGCCTTCACCTTATTACAGCAACAGCTTGTGTTTCAGTGCTCCTCCAACAGAGCCTGACCTCATTTGGCAGATTGGCTTTGCCTCTATAGATGATGGGGCTGCTGAAATTCCACCCCTATAGAGATTTGAACAAAAATAAAAAGATGATGGATATGCTATGCGGTAACCAATGACTGGCCCTCATTTTGGGGGCAAACCACAATGGCTGAGACTGAAATAAGAGGATTTTTTTCTCCTCGCTTTTTTTTTTCAGTTTCTTTAAGAACGAGAACAATGCAAAATACAGATCAAGGTTATGTTTTATTTATACATAAAGATTTCCTTTGAAATCAGTTCTGGATTGCATTCCTTGTGGTAGAGCTTGTTGTATAGTTTTATAGATGTTTCTGTTTTTACTTCCAGATTTAAATTGAGCTATAGAGTGTCCGGGTTTAAGAACAGTACGATATGAGAAGATCTGTCTAGAGGCATGACTATTTAACCATGATTTACACAATTCCTTTATTTAATCAGAGGAAAAAAGGGGTCCAAGTACTTTTGTGTCTTAACAAGAACACAAACATCTACAAGGGTTGGACAATGAAACTGAAACACCTGTCATTTTAGTGTGGGAGGTTTCATGGCTAAATTGGAGCAGCCTGGTGGCCAATCTTCATTAATTGCACATTATTGCACCAGTAAGAGCAGAGTGTGAAGGTTTAGTTAGCAGGGTAAGAACACAGTTTTGCTCAAAATATTGCAATGCACACAACATTATGTGTGACATACCATAGTTCAAAAGAGGACAAATTGTTGGTGCACGTCTTGCTGGTGCATCTGTGACCAAGACGGCAAGTCTTTGTGATGTATGAAGAGCCACGGTATCCAGGGTAATGTCAGCATACCACCAAGAAGGACCAACCACATCCAACAGGATTAACTGTGGACGTAAGAGGAAGCTGTCTGAAAGGGATGTTTTCGGGTGATAACCCGGATTGCATCAAAAAAACATAAAACAACTCAACCAGGCCAACTCAAACATATGTTTTGTCTCTACTTAAAGATAAAGTATACTTAAAGTATATTTCTTGACCGAGGCATTTGATTAAAGTTTTTTTTATTTTTGTGATGCTGCTAAAAAATTGTTTTTTTGTCAGAGTGTTTAGTGGTCCAGCGGTCTAAAGCACTGCCACTATGATCAGGAGATTGTTGGTTCGAATCCCAGTCATGCAGCTTGCCATTAGCTGCCTGAGTCCTCCATAGTGTTACTCTCTATTATATTAATATTACATTTTGTATTTATGTTACATCTCCTAATGCTTTTAAGCATCTATACATCTATACAAAAATAATGTACAGTCATACTGTATTTCCAGATTTGAAAATCAATATACTTATATATAGACATATTTCTAAACTCAACCTTCCCTTCTTTTAACACTGAGCCAATAGGCTTCCTCTATATCCAAAATGTGCTTCAGAAAATCTTAAATCTTAAGATCCTGAAAGTCCTGGCACCACTGTTGGCACTACTTCTTTCATCGGGAAACAGCAGGTGTAAAGAACTGAGCCCTTGTTTACATTTCCCAGATGTCTTCTGCTTATTTCCTCTGTGCTCTTAAGGGATGTGTACTTAAGAAGTAACCCACATGAACATAAACCCTTAACTCTAACTCCTGCTCTCAGTCTCCGAATATGAATATTCACGTGCACAGCCGCCTCGGAAAATGATAGCAGGGAATACCAATTCCCAAGCCGAGGCTGGAGCGAGGCCTCGTGCTTTATAATGATGCTTGCTGTCAGACGACATGAAGCAAACTGCAGATACTGACACTTTTTTCCCTCATCGTCTGGCCAGTCATTCTCTCCAAAAAGCTCAATTTCTCCAGACTCACTGATTATAGATGGGAAAAGGAGTGTAAATTTGGGGCATGCGCGTAGTAGAGGTGGAGAATCAGAATTGGACATGATTGGAATCAGAGTGTATTGGCTCTCAGCACATGATCATCAGTCTGTGTAATGAATTTATAATCTAAATAATGCAGGGATACATTTAAAATACTCAGAGAGTGCTCGTGCCTGCGCAGGATTTTAAATCTGCACTTTACTCATCTGCTTATACTGAATGTACTGGAAGATCACAGTATCACAGGGCAGTTTGTAAAGGTGGGATTATGCGCCCTCATTTAAAAAAAAAAGGTTCCTAAATGTTTTATACTTCACTCTCTAATAAGAGGTTACAGTATGTTGCCTCTATTACATATATAACTAGTTTATGTCCCATTTATAGAACACAATCATTTAAATATGATATTATTATGTTGTGGTGACGTATTACATGTGGCTGTATTATCACAATAAAACAAAAAAAAACACTAATGAGCTGCTCAATTAATTTAACCAATTCCGTTCATTTAGGTAAATTATATATTCAAAATATATTCGGTCCATGCTTTTATGGGTAAATTTATCCAGGAAACTGATCATTTTTGAATCGTTAGAAGAATAAACCATCTTTATGAACAGCATAAAAGCCACCAGTAATTTATTGTATCAAAATTCATATTCTCAAATCCTTTCTCATACAGCACAGGGCCCTATTTTAGCTTTAGATTTATCCTTAGGCAAGCGATCAACCGTGCATCTTATTTTAGGGCGTGTCCGAGTGTTTTTGCTTTGTAAAAAGTGCTAAATAAATAAATAAAATTGAATTAAATTGAATGACTAATTATCTAAATTAGCAATAAACCAATCAGAGTGTCACTTGACATATTCCCTTTAAGAGGCAGGTGTGCTCTGGATTTGGCGGTTTGTTATTTCAGGGGCGCAGGTACCTGGACGTGTTCATGTTCTGTTCAGTCAGTGGCGCACCTGTGTTTTTTTTCATTGCGAAGATACTGTAGTAATAAACCATAAATTTACCTGAACACACCTCACTTTAAGACCACCACTTGCATAATCGTAGATATATTCACAAGCGCAGTTGCTAATTCAACAACGCAGGTGGAAGGCGTGAAAATAGGCTGTTGGTGGGGTGTAAGATAGCAATGAGCACATGATGCACGTAAGATCTTTCAACTAATTAGGGCTTTTTTTAACCTCTTTGTAATGGAATGTACAGGCGGGTCAGTTTTTTTCTTTAAGCACTGACGATATACTAATATATTGTTGATGCAACAAGAACATTTATCACAATACAATAAAATATCCTTTCATTATATTGCACACATCTCTACACCTCTACTGTATAGCTCTGGAAAAAAATAAGAGATGAATTAAAAAATGATGAGCTTCTTTGATTTTACCAAATTGACAACCTTTGGAATATAATCAAAAGGAAGATGGATGATCACAAGCCACTAAACCAAGGTGAACTGCTTGAATTTTTGCACCAGGAGTAAAGGCATAAAGTTATCCAAAAGTGTGTAAGACTGGTGGAAGAGAACATGCCTAAAAACTGAAGAAGATGCATAAAAAACTGTGATTAAAAAACAGGTTTATTCCATCAAATTTTGATTTCTGGACTCTTTATGAATGACTTTATGAACATGAACTTTTTTTTTTTTGCATTATTTAAGATCTGAAAGCTCTGCATCTTTTTTGTTGTTGTTATTTCAGCCATTTCTCATTTTCTGCAAATAAATAAGTGCTCTAAATGACAATATTTTTGAAAATTATTTGGAATTTGGGAGAAATGTTGTTTGTAGTTTATAGAATAAAACAAGTTCTAAGTTTATTTTACTCATAAACATATACCTATAAATAGCAAAATCAGAGAAACTGATTCAGAAACTGAAGTGGTCTCTTCATTTTTTTTTCCAGAGCTGAATATTAATTAAAATTGGCCATAAAAAATTCAGGACTGGTGCACCCTGAACGCAAATCCTTCTCTTGGGACATGTATGGCTAAATACGTCAATCAGAATGAAGCCTTTAAAAGTCTGCATTTGGCTTTAGGACGATGCCTGCATTAAGTAAAACAGGCCGGACAGAAAGCAGGAATGACAAAGGCAGAAGAGAGGAGATTAATAGGGCTGGAAATTGATTTCTTAAGCTTCTCTCCTTTCAGCAAAGAGCCAGTCAAACAGGATTTAGCGTCCTGAGATGCCCATCTGTTAAGAGTCTGTCCTACTGAAGTCCAGCATGTCCTTTCTGAGTGGTACAAACCAGCGCTCGCTCTCTCTCTCTCCACCAACTGGACAAGATCCGGCTGCAGGAGCTGTAGCAGCTGTGTGTGTGTGTGTGTGTGTGTGTGTGTGTTTGTCTGTCATGCTAAGGTTGCCAAGTGTGCGTATGTAAATGGTGAAATGCACACTGTTTGCATACACGGGCCCCTGTCTGAAGTGGCGTGTGCGTGTCTCGATGATTGGGCTGGAAGGATCGGGGTACACGTGTGTGCAATGATTAGAGTACTTGTAAATGTCTCGTGTGTACGTGTAAATGTCTGCATCTGTGAACGGAGGTGTGCGGGAGGAGGGGGAGGGGCTTATTCCAATCTGTCAGGAACAGTTGTAAGGAACTTGTCTTCAGTGGAGATAAATGAGGTGTTAGCCCCCCAGCCCCCCAGCCCCCCCCAGCTAAACACAGAGAGTAATGTGTGTGATCCAGTAACTACGAGGAATTATTCACTAAATACTATAAAGTACTCAAAGTAAGCAATTACTATGAATTTAGTCTGAATCATAGGAATAACCCCATTGTTAATCTGAATTAGTAATTCGTAGAAACTACTACCAAGTATTCAGTGATTATTAGGAATTATACCACAGTTAGTTCTGACCCTGCAATGTGATTGGCTGAGAGGCGTTCTATGAGTGCCGTTATCAGCCGGTAATGCTCTTCATTTATTTTTCCGCCACATTCAGGTAACTTAGAAACGATGCAGCGATGCTTACAAGCCAAACAGCGCAGCTACAAACAGCAGCTACAAACAGGAATGCAACTATTTTATATCCAAACAGATCATATTTTCTCGTTCTCTTTAACTCAAAATCTTTTCATAAACAGTGATAATGGAACTGTGGTATAGTCACAACAATACACTAGAGGTTCGTGTTATAACGTGTAATATTGGCACTGCTGTGCTGTCTACAACACTCTACCTGCGGTGCCAGTATTACACGTTATAGCACAAACGTTTTGTAGCAAAGTATTTTGTTGCTTAATTATCCTATTGCCATTTGGGCTGACTCAGTAACTACCATTAAGTATCCAGTATTTTTTATGAATAATCCATTTGCTAACTTGAATTATTCAATAAATAGAATTAAATATTCAGTAATAACTATTAATTACCCCACTAATAATCTATTTTTAGTGGAATACTATGAAGTATTTAGTAATTAATCCGCATACTAATATAAATAATTTAGTACTGTCAATAAAGTACGCAGTAATTACTCAGTAATGACAAATTGCATTGCTAATTACATTTTTCCAGTGACTACTATAATATTCAGTAATTACGATAAATTACCACACTAATAATGTATTTTTAATGAAATACTATGAAGTATTTAGTAATTAATCCGCATAATAATATAAATAATTTCGTACTGACAATAAAATACTTAGTTCTTACTCAGTAATGACAAATCTCATTGCTAATTTTAATTATTCAGCAACTACTAAAACATTCAGTAATTAATATGAATTATTCCACTAATAATGTTTTTTTATGGAATACTATGAAGTATTTAGTAATTACTATGCATACTAATATGAATCATTTAGTACTGACTATAAAGTACTTAGTAATTACTATGAATTACCCCATTAATATTTTTTATTGTAATTCTTTTAAGTATTTGATAATTACTGGTATAATGGTAATTACTATGAATTCTCATTACTAATCTGAATAATTCAGTAACAACTATAAAGTATTCAGTTATTACTATAAACTATTAACCTATTCAGTAATTTCTACTAATTATTATATTAGTAGTAATTATATTGTATTATTAAATTATAACATTAGGACACACTTTCTCATTCCATGTTTTTCTTTTTTTTATTTGATCTACGCTATGAATATATCAATGTACACACACATTTATACACACACACACACACACGCACACACACGCACACACATTAGGAGATTCAGGAGGTGGCAATGTCTTCAACATTAGCCTCAGTGTTCAGGCCCCAACAATAAGCATCATTACTGTACCATCCTCAGTGACAATATGTCAACCCCCTTATAGAGCCAAAACGACCAATTCCACCATCCCATCATCTTGTCAGATGAAGCAAAACTGAATGCCATTTCATAAAAAGGCTCATCTTCTAAATTACGCACAGAGCACACGTGTAATTGAGACACTTAGCCAAACGCGAGGAAAAAAGCATAAATAATTGGGCCTGCTACATAAAACATGAGCTCGTCTCATGCATTATTCATGACCCTGCTAGGTCCAATTAACGAAAACACGACAACTGCCTCACGAGGAGTTAAAATCGAGTGCACTTCCACATTAGGTGAGTCAACAAGACTGTCTGATCCTCAGCTGATAAGAGAGAGGTCCCTGGTAAAGATGAAACCAGGAAATGGACAAAGAAGAAGAAGATCCCTAAAAAATCAATATCAACCAGTATCAATAAAGCCACCATCAATGTTACTGAAATTCTCCTGCATTTTTCTGTTTTCATCTTCTTCCAATCTGCTTAAAATAACTTTATAAAAAGGTGAACTTTAAAATTAAAATTTATTAGATGTAGATTTTAGTGTAGAGGTCAGATTCTGCTCAATGGTTTCTAATATACATTGGTTCTTAAGAAGTCTGTGACCGTTTAGAATTTCTATGTTTCTGCATGAATTTAACCATTAACTTCTAAACCTAAAATTAATATTGATCTTGAATGTTCTCAAACTGTGCCTGTGCTGTTAAAATAGCGTCAGACTTTAGGAATAAATCTACACTGATGGGCGTGGTGGTCTGGAAGTGAGGTGTGTTCTTGGTGGCAGAAAATACAGGTGCGCCACTGACTGAAAAAAACCTAGACAACAGTCAACGGTCAACAGTCAGCCACCCAGTCCTATCTTAGCTATGCAGGTGTGCCATGCTTATTACACACACACACACACACACATACACATAAACATCCATCTTTTACATCAACAATATACAGAATAAAGTATAAAATGACATTGTTGTTTCCTTAAAATAAGCTGCTACCCTCTCAGTGTGAACGCACAGGTCAGTTTCTTCTGCTGTGACCCACAAAAGCGCCGTGCTGTTTAGATATTGACAAGCTCTCTCGCGACACTCACCTACTGTCGTGCAGAGCTTTTTAACTGTACCGCGGAGTTTAGCTACTGTCTCGCGGAGTTCATCTACTGTCCTGCGGAGCTCTTTAACAGCAGGACAGTAGGTGAGCTCCGCGCGGCAGTAGCTGAGCTCCGCAGTAAAGTTAAAAAGCTCCGCACGACATTAGCTGAGCTCCACAGTACAGTAAAAAAGCTTTGCGTGACAGTTTATGAGCGTCGCGGTACAGTTAAATAGCTCTACGCGACAGTAGGTGAGCTCTGCGGTACAGTTTAAAAGCTCCGTGTGACATTATCTGAGCTTCCCTGTACAGTTCTACAGCTCCGCGCAACAGTAGCTGCACCTGCAAAAAAAAAAAACTTTTTTTTTGAAAATGAGAATCGATTCTGAATCGTTCTATGTTAGAAACGGGATTCAAGTTAGAATTGATTTTTTCCTGCACCCCTAATATTAACGTGCCAAAGTCAGAGCTCACCTGGCTCATAAAAAGAGAATTAGTACATGCCTTTTGTGCATTTCGAGCCATGCATGGCACATTTTTTGAACCAAAGATACAAAAGACACACTGATATGCCCTAAATGAAGCACAAAGCGCCATTGACTGGTGCGCTATAGATCACCAAAATAGGGTCCCAATTTCTTTCTTTTTTTTGCATAAAGCTTCAATAATCATACCACACTATTAAAACCACACCATACTATAACCAGCTATAATATAGCATTACCACACCTGACCTTGCAAACGGCACACACCCATCCCTCCCCTTTTCCCTCGCTTTCCCTTTTACCCCAGAAGCTCCCAGAAGCCCTCCACTGTAATGAGGTTCTTTGAATGTGTCTGCGAGGCAGGGGTGGGCTCCGATTCTCCAGCACACGCAGGGCTGTTTACTTGCATTGTTAATTCCATTAGCCCTCTGGCAACTACTTCAATATTTAACATTCTCGATTTAGAAGCAGCACCCCCATCCCATTCTCCTGTTTCTTTTTCCCCCCATTTACCTCGCCCAAATCAAGTCACACAATTAAACAAAGTGGCCTGAAAACCAATAGACAGCTAATCGATCCTAAAGCCCTAAATACAGTGTCATTCACTGTGAGCCGGACTGGAGGTAAGAGGAACAAACTTACAATGTTCAGTAAGGGACAGAGAGTACAGTCTGTTATGAGTTCCTGTGCTCACCACATTAATATTAAGATTAATAATTAAAGGAAACAAACAGGCTTGCAAAATTAAACAGGATGTAGAGTTTAAGAGGCAGTTAACACAGAGTACAGCAGAAGGTATGGAATTCTTAACGTGTTGTACGTGTTTTTTTTTCACCTAGAAAGTCATCCATAGTATACAGGAGCTCACTGTAATGGCAAAAAAAAAAAATTGTCATAGGTGACAGACGAAAACACATCAAATCTGATTTTTAATTCCAGTTTGGGACACTTTAATATGCGGAAATTCTCACTGGTTTGTTAATTGTTATCTATAAATCACTCTCTGGCCATTTGCCAGCTTATATCTCTTCTCTGATATCAATTAATAAAAAAATACATATCAGACTTGCTCCAGTGGCTGGATTACCAGTCAGGTACCAAGATTTCTTAGTGAACTGGGAAAACTTTTAGTTTCTAATCGCCATCAGAAATGTAGTTTAGCTTTTTCTTATTTAAAATTTTCAATTATTTTATTTATAATATAATATAATATAATTTATTATTACTTATTTTATTTTATAGTATAAATTCTTTATCTTCATTCTTATGTTCTTAATTCTATTATTCATTTTATAATTTCTTAGCATTCTTAATATTTTACTTTACTTTTACTATTATCTTTTTATTTATTTTAGATTTTATAAATTCTTTACTTTTCATGTCAATTTGTTTTTTATGGTATTTTAGAATTTTCTGTTTTACATATATGTTTTATTCATATATATTAAATGTTGATGTAAAATTAATAAATTTACTTTTTTATTTCTTATTATTTATAATTAATTATAAAATGTTCGCAATCCTTTTGATGCCTGTAATTGCTTGGCAACATTGTAAATGAGGGTCACCCTCAGTGTTTTTCCCGAGTGAAAATAAAGTTTGATTGATTGATTGTTGTATTTGTGGCTCAGTGTGAACAGCCAGATCATAATCCGTGAGACTTTTACGTAAAAGTGCAGAATAAAAACAGCTGTAAGAGTAAACAGCAAAAACAGCAAAAATTTACAAATGAGTGAATGAGAGTTTCAGAGGTGAGATATCAAGGTAACAGGCTTAAATAGACATGAATATTTGGTCTAATGTCTCTGTTCCAACAATATTAGTAAGCTTATGTTTTAATCATTTGGAACCCTGTCGTACTGTCATGTCCTTGTCCTGTCCTGTGTCAGCCTCCATGTTTTTCCCCTCTTTTGTTTGTTGTCCTATAAGCACATGGCTCTCCGTGTCTATCCTTGTCTCCGGCCATGTCTTCAGTTCTCCCACCTCCGCCCCCTCATTACCTGTCCCCAGGTGTTTCCTGTTTTCAGTTTCCTCCATGTGTATTTAAGCTCCTGTTAGTTTGTTTGGTCTTGTGTATGATCTTTATTAATCAGGTTGCTGCTTCTTTGTTTTCTGTCTGTAGTTTATTTTATTTTTATTTAAAGCCAGTTCTCTCAGGGCTCTGGCAGCTGATGGCAAGCTGCATGACCAGGATTTGAACCAACAATCTCCCGATCATAGTGGCAGCACTTAGCCCGCTAGACCACTCAGCTCCCCAAGTTTATCTTTTTTGTTTTGTTGGAGTAACTGTCTCTACTGTTCAGGAAAGGCGTTTTAATAGATTTCGGGGCATTGCTGTAAGAATTTGATTGCATTCAGCATTTCACAAGAATGTTGGTCTGGTCAGGCAGGATGTTGGTTTATCTCAGCATCACCTCATCCCCACAAAGTACCATAATTCCAGAAACACAGGTACACTGCTCCACAACTCAGTGCTAGGGGGCTTTAGTCAATGTCTGCATTACTGTGTAAATTTGATTTCACTCGCTTTTTTATTCTAGTAGTCCTGTCTGTTCTTGTATCTTGTTTTAAATTTGTATTTTTGTTCATAAATTACCTGCATTTACTCCCGCCTCGCGTCCTCCCTGCTGTAATCTCTGACAGTGGTACTCAAGTGAGTACATACAGGGTTTCGACAATGAAACTGAAAAACCTGTCCTTTTAGTGTGGGAGGTTTCATGGCTAAATTGGAGCAGCCTGGTGGCCAATCTTCATTAATTGCACATTGCACCAGTAAGAGCAGAGTGTGAAAGTCCAATTAGCAGAGTAAGAGCACAGTTTTGCTCAAAATATTGCAATGCACGCAACATTATGGGTGACATATCAGAGTTCAAAAGAGGACAAATTGTTGGTGCACGTCTTGCTGGAGCATCTGTGACCAAGACAGCAAGTCTTTGTGATGTATCAAGAGTCACGGTATCCAGGGTAATGTCAGCATGACAGCAAGAAGAACCAACCACATCCAACAGGATTAACTGTGGACGCAAGAGGAAGCTGTCTGAAAGGGATGTTCGGGTGCTAACCCGGATTGCATCAAAAAAACATAAAACCACGGCTGCCCAAATCACGGCAGAATTCAATGTGCACCTCAACTCTCCTGTTTCCATCAGAACTGTCTGTCAGGACAATAAATTATTATTATTATTATTATTATTATTATTATTATTTTTATTATTATTAAAACCAGGTGTTTCAGTTTCCTTGTCCAACCCCTGTATATATGAGAAGTGTAGCTACCATGCTTCATTAGAAATGTTTCATTATTTTGCTATACTATTCTATGAATTGTTTTGTATTGTATAATTTATTACATTTTGATTTGTTCTACATTATTAATTAATTAGCCTGTTTCTCTTGCTTTTGAGTTTTTAGATGTCAATAAATAACAGAAAAATTTTCTCACCTCTAACAGTAAAGATTTCTCCACATGTTTTAATAAGCTATAAATAAAACGCAGCACTGGATCATAGCAGCAGATTTTGTTATCGCCAGTGATATCTGCGATTTCCAGGTTTACAAGCTCTTATTAATATCTTAACCTCACTGATACTGGATGCAACTGTGATGCAGTTATGCTATGACAGAATGATTTGTCTCATCCAATGAAGCGCTGAAGTCACAGTTGAGCAGGCGCTGTTTTATAGAGTTTTATGCTGGTATATTTCAGCAAATGAACTGCTATTAAGGCCGGGAGTGTGTGGACGCGTGAGTCCGGAACTGCAATTTACGGTGGCATTTGCATGTAAAAAGAGGTAAGTGACACAAGCGGTGGCACAGTGTAATGCGGGCCCGCACAAGAGCGCAGGAGACCTTTGCGTTTACCCACGTAAACAATCTGGACCACACCAGGCAGAAAATAAATTCTGACTTGTAAGTAAATACGTGTAATTGAAGCAGTGGACTGTTGAAAATGCATCAAGAGCAGGGCTTTTTCTATTATGAGGAGATTTATCTTCTCCCACAAACAAAGAAGCCAAGGGAGAAAAAAAAAGAGGGTGAAGAATGGACTGTTTGGGAAGTGTGCGAGTACATGTCTGTATGTGTGTGTGTGTGTTACAGAGAATAGGGGGAGGAGAGCGAGACAGAGAGAGAGAGAGAGAGAGAGAGAGAGAGAGAGAGAGCTAGTAATCTTGTATGCCTCTGAAATCATTTATGCATTTGTGTGTGTGTGTGTTTCCTTTTTTTTCACTGTCTAGGTGTACCTACATCATCACAATGATTCCCTAGAATCACTAGATCTGATGTGTCAATACTCCGCCCACTAATACACTATATGGACAAAAGTATTGGGCAACTTGCTTATTCTAGAGGATATTAAAAAAGAGTTTATCTTTTTTTTTTTTTTAAGATTTATTATTTTTCATAATTTTTCTCCCCAATTCAGGTAGGCTGATTGTCCCACCCATTCACCCATATGCTACTTAGCTGTATATCCCCCCCATCACTAGTGATTCCACAGCACAAGGAGGGAGAAGACTAGCACATGCCTCCTCCGATACATGTGAAGTCAGCCACCGCCTTTATTCGAGCTACTTGCAGCGACTCGGTTCCGATACATCAGCTCACAGACGGCTTGTGCTGATCGACATCACCCTTGGACTGATGAGAGGAAAGAGCACCATCTACCCACCCAGAGAGATCAAAGCCAGTTGTGCTCTCACAGGGCTTCTACCAGCTGATGGCAAGCTGCATGACCAGGATTTGAATCAGAGGTCTCCCAATCATAGTGGCAGCGCTTAGCCGTTGTTGTAGTAACTGTCTCTAATGTTCAGGGAGTACCATCATTCCAAAGAACACAGTTCCACTACTCCACAACTCAATGCTAGGGAGCTTAATACCCCTCTATAGTCCATGCCTGCATTGCTGTGTGAATTTGATTGCACTTCAGAACCAGTCTTGGTGTAAGCGAGGTCAGGATGTTGAATGATCACATGATGATCATCCCTGTATCTCATCTATCTGTGTCTCCATGGTCAGGGTCATGGAGGGTCTGAATCCCACCTGAAATCACTGAACATTAGCCAGGAATACCCCCTGGACAGGTCACCAATCCAATGGCAGGTTTCAAACATACACAAAAACATTCACTCACACCTAGAGACAATTTGATAAATTGCTTGATTTACCTACCATGTGTGGTTTAGAGAGTACCTAGACACAAGCTAACACGCTAAATTCCTTACAGACAGAGACCAGAGTGAGAATTGAACCCAATAACCCCATTCCCCTGAAGCTATGCAACATACACTATCTTCTTTACCACTGAGCCACCCCTGCATAAGACTGTTCTTAAGTTTAATTCAAATGCTCATGTTATGGTAGATAATGGAAACAATCCATCCATGTTCTTATCCACTTCTTTCCGGTCAAGGATGCGCTGGGTCCAGAGCCTACCGGGAATGGTTTGGTGCAAAGCAGGAATTTCCCAACACCAGTGTCCAATCTTATCTGTACAGGGCCGCTGTAGATGCTTGTTTTCATTTCATCCAAGCTTCCAAGTAAATGTCATCAGTTTGAATGCTGAACAACTGATTAAACCAGTGTAATCAGGTGTGTTGCTGGATGTTTAGAATGAAAAACTGAAGGTACACCAGCCCTTCAGCAGATAACACCAGAGTGGACACCACTGCTTTAGACAGAGTGAATCAGTACATTGTAAGAAGACCCAAAACAGAGGCATTCACTGACAGTAAGACTGACTGCTGGTCATGGGCACACTCTAAGAAACAGAGGTACGATATGAGTCCTTTTTTTACTCTAAGGTACATTCTTAATAAATCTACCCTCAATGGTACAATATTGGTCTTTACAGAGTCAGATTTGTTCCCTCTGAAGTACAAAGTCATTTCTAACAGCAATAAGTACAGATTTGTACCATTTAACCAGCCAAAGGGTACATTCAGTATTCTGTATTACTGTACTAATAAACAATATATATTTTAATTGCAGATTTTTTATATGAAAGCCAGACAATTTTAGATCATCAATATCTTGACGCATATTTAGTTGAGGATAATGTTTATAATCTTTATAATCTTTACTGGCACAAAAATATGGGTACAAAAAAGGTACTTTTTTTTGTACCACAATATAAGGTACAGCCCCAGAAACAAGCTTTGTATTCTTTTAAGTACAAATCTGTAATTACTTTTCTTAGTGAGCAGCTGGAGTCCGAGAGAGCAGCATATAAGGCTCACCGTATTATAAGGCGCACTATAAATTGATGTCTATTTTCTGGTCCATTTTCATACATATGTATTATAAGGGGCATTTTAGGCAACAATAGTAAGAAACAAGGGTGTCACCATATTTCCCTTCTGATGGGAAAGCTGGGGTCACCCAAGTAAACAAAAGATTTCTCTTCTGAAAAGTGTTTATTTGAGGGAGTAAAGCACTTATGTTCACCTACAATAAGCTTAGATTTTCAATATTGTCAAAAGCGCGGTTAGTAGCAGCGCTAGCTGTGGTTAGCAGGGCTTAGCGTGAGTAAATGCTGCCTGACAGCGCTACACTGAAGAACTCTTGCTGTGTCTCAATTCAGGGGCTGCATCCTTCGAAGGACACGGTCTAAGAAGGTGGGTCCTTTGAAGTATGGGTAGGCTGCAGCGGCTCTACTGAAATGGGACAGTCTACCCTACGGAGTATTTCCTGTTTCCTGTTTGAGATTCTACCCGCCACAACTAAAGTCAGAGCTGAGAAATGAGCCAGGGATTTTGATTTTCGTTTTGCTTCAGACCACAAAATACCGAATTAATTAAGTCCAGGTTAATTAACTGTGCAATTACTTAAATATTTTAAATGTGAACGGGTGGAACTGAACATAAACAAATAAAAGGGCGTTTGAAATGAAGTTGGAAAAAAGAGAATAAATTAGAATGAAGTATTATTTTGTTACATATATTTATATTTATTACATAAATATATGTATTTATATATCTATAAACTAAAAACATATAACAACATAAACATGATACTACATATATAAACTAAATAATATAAATTATATAATATATAAATAATATTTATAATATCTATAAGTATTTATATATATATATATATATATATATATTAGGGGTGGGAATCTTTTACTATCTCACGATTCGATTCGATTCCGATTTTGGGGGCCACGATTCGATTCAAAATCGATTTTTGATTCAAAACGATTTGATTTATAAAAATTTATTGAAAACTTATTGAAAAAAAAGCCTCCAAAATATACACTGGTCCTGGAGAAGGTAATGTGTTACAAAAACAATAAAATGTGCAGGAATGTGGGTCTTCAGTGACAGAGGAATCACTGGGATATCACAATGACGTTAATGAACAATAAATAAATAATAAATAACACTGCTTTATTATAAGGCTACTAGCGGTGGTGTGTAGGTGACGCTGCTGGGCTGATGTGATGATAGCAGTGGAGCGCTAAAGTTCAGGAGCAGCTGCTGATTAACTAGTTAATTTAAGGTCGTTGTATTTCTTCAGAAAGGGAGCAGGAGGTGGAGAAATTAATTCATATTGTCCATTCCTTAATTCCTCTGTGATGGGGAGCTGAAATTAGCTCTGATTAGCTTATTGTTATTTTTCCGTTCCGCCTTAAATGCTGCAGCCCGCTGCCACCTGTAGCGTTATTTAAGGTGGAACTGGAAAGTTAGCTAGTTAGCTAGCTAACAGAAACTGAAACTAACTACTAGCGATCTTTTTTATGCTTGTTATGAAGCATTCTGCCATAAAACATTAAAACTACACGTTAATCTAAGGTAATATAGTGCTTGTTCTGCCATCTTACCGGTGATTCTCATACACCTACGCTCTGTGTGGGTCTGACGGTAAGTTCAAACTGCAGCGGCCACGGTCGCTTTGGGCAGTGGGAGGCGGAGCGAAAAACGCTTCGTGCCGCTGCAGTGTGTACCCGTGAGGGGTAGGGCCAAGGGAAGAAATGGGATTGGACCTTAGAATCGATTTTGGGACATTTTAAATCGATTCTGAATCGTAGTAAATGAGAATCAAGATTCTTATGTGAATCGATTTTTTGGCACACCTCTAATATATATATATATATATATATATATATATATATATATATATATATATATAAACTACATAATACAGCCGACTCCTCTGCTGACACCGCCCTTTTCGTGCTGAAATAAGGCTGTGAAGGATACACCCGGTGGATCCTTCGTTTCCGAGGAAAAGAAGGTTGCATTTGTCGGCCGCATTCGAAGGAGTCTTTGAAATGGGACAGCCTAGTCGCTCCGCGGTGACGTAATCGGCCTTCAAATGAGTCCTTCGAAGGATGCAGCCCCTGAATTGAGACACAGCCTCTGAGTGGTCCAGTAAGCTAGGACGCTATCGGCTAGCAGTAGGTTGTTTTAACACAGTAAACATGAAGAAGTCTGTATTTCAACATACGCCAATATTTTGAAGTTCTATGTCACATTTGTATGGGAAAAAAGACAATAGGTGTATACAGAATGGCTCACTTATAAGTCACTATTCACTATATAGCATTTAAAATATATTGAACTGACTAGGGGACGACCAAACTCTCTGAGGGCTTTGAGGGCAGGTGACTATTTTATATATAGTTCACAATTTTCATAATAGAAAGTGAGTCCAAATTCAGCTTTTGTTTTTCTACCATATGTAAGAATGGGCATTTGCAGACAGATAAGCTTCTTTAAAGAGGTACTGAAACCCTAAACTATATTTGTGTTTCATTAATAGCTAATATATGTTCCTTTGAAGCTGTGAAGCATACCAGACCTGCTTTTTTTTTTTTTAGAAACCTTTGCTAACCTTTAAAAAATACTTTTATTGAGATTATTTCCGTCTCTGTAGCACCCTCGCAGGTTCAACTGTGCTATAGGCGAGGATGATGCAAATCAGTCAATCAATTATAAACAGTTCTTTGAGCACATACAATACAAAAGGAAAAAAAGACAATTCACAAATCACAAATTTCTAATGTTATTTTTAATCTTAAAAACATTTTTTTAATCTTTTCATTTTTCTGTTGGCTGAGAGTGGTCCAGCAGACTAAAGAGGTGTGACTATGTATGGCTGGTTTAAATCCCGCATCATGCTGCTTGTCATCAGCAGCCGGAGTCTGAGAGAGTGGCATAACTAGCCTTGATCTCCCTCTCTTCCACTCATCCTCCTAGTGTGATGTTGGATGTTGGAATGAGCTAAAATAAAAATAATTTCCACATTTATGAGAAATGAACATTTACAAAGGGGCGGGGCCTTTCTGTATACATTGACCAAGCCTCATTCTCATTTGACTAAGTGTGGCCAATAGGTTAATAAAAAGGAGCCCTGCCTTGACTGTGGCTACAGTTGGTGTGCTGATAATAAAGATATAGATACACGTCTATTTTTTTTTTTTAAATCTGTCCTCCCTCTTTCTCTCCCCCTGCCGTTCCTAAGCCATGGTGGGCTATATCAGAATCTCTCCTTCACTGGGGTCACCCAGACCTCCCTCCAGGCATTTCATTGCCAATGCTCTCTACGATGATATGGAACCACCGTGCTGAACCTACTATTTTCAGCTTTTATGAAACAGTTATCCTTTGAATGCTGAGGGAAGCAGGTGAAGGGATTTTCTTCTAGTTTTTTTTTATTTATATATTTATTTATATGTTTTTTTTTATTATCATCCTCCACAGAGTGTAGGTCACACGTTCAGCAATGTGCGTTGGATCGGGTTCAAATGGGGGCCGCGCTACCTCCAGTAAGGCACATAATAGCTTATAATTGGGGGATTAGTCCCAACGAATTGGATCCGGCCACAACAGATAATGACCAATTTGTCCGCTGACACCGTGCGACAATCTCTGCTGAGCCGTGGCACCGAACGGGCTGTCCGTGGGCACGCTGGGGAGGATTTGAGGGTCGGACAGGGGGGGAAAAATGCGTAAAACTCCTAATCCGGCAGTGGTAGTCAAACAATCTACTGGACCCTAAGTGAATAGAGAAGGGCATCGGGGTTGGTGTGTGGACATGTGGATTGTGCATGCGCCTGTGTTTTTGTGAGTGCGTTTGCGAGAGTGTGAGTGCAGTTGTGTTGAGTTGGGTTTTTCGGGGGCACCAACTGAGGGCTGTTTTCAAGCGATGTTATTTTGTAAACATGGCGGCACAGCAAGGATCCAGTGCACCCATAAACGTCAGTCAGAGCGCTCTGGCATAATTTCATTTTGTTTGGAATAAATAAAAGGCTCATCCCTCAAAGTGATTGCGTGCCCTCCGAATCTTTCGGCTTGACTCCCGCTTTGATGAAACGGCGGGTGCTTAATGATGCCGCTGATTTATACCGTTTGGAGATCAGAGGGGAGAAGAAGTGCAGCTCGATTGCTGAAAAGAATCGGCCCCCGTCTCTGCCTCTCTCTCTCTCTCTTTCTCTCTCTTTCTCAGACATGGACGCAGAAAACAGCTACTGATTCCCCGTTATGAATAAGTCATATCAGCACTGCCATACATGTATATGAAAAGCTAATTACCATATTTTCCATTAATGGGGGGGGGGGAGAGAAAGTTTTGTGCAGAGTTCATTTTCCAAAGCGAGCTGTAAACTCTAATTACGGCTTTTCTCGTTATTTTCCGTGTCTGAGGACAGCACCGCCGAGGCCTACAATAGGAGTCTCGGCTGTTTTGTAAGCGCGAAGACAATGCTGGCTGTAGGAATGATAAAGAGCCGAGTGTTTAGAATGCTCGCCGTACAAGAGGCCCCAAATTGGAAGTGTTTGCTGTAAATGAGAAAGTTTACGGCAAAGAGAAACTTCTGAAAGGATGACAACTCTACGATTAAAGTGAGGCGCAAGACTTCTACGCACTGGCCCTACCGTCAGGAGATTGCAGGTTTGATACTGGTGATGGCACTGGACAATGAATGGGTCAGACATCTCTCTTTCTTTCTCTCTATCTTTCTATATATATCTCTTTTTCTCTCTCTGTCTCTCTCTCTCTGCACTGTAAGCCCAGATAAGTTGAATTTACTTAAAAAAAGGTTGAGGAATCCGGTTGCCTTTAAAGAGAATATTTTTTAGTTTTTTATGCAAGTTTAAAAAATGAAAATTGACATCTTCTGAAATATAAAAAAAATATATATAATAATAATGAAATGATAATAGCCAATTTTGGTTATTTTAATCCTTTAAGACTGGACTAAATTACCATAGCGTTTGATATTTTATAGGTAAGGTACTATGCACTTACTGTGCACTATATTTATATACATTGTCTGTATATATACAGCTCTGTAAAAAAATAAAAGACCACTTAAAAATTATGAGTTTCTTTGACTTTACCAAATTAAAAACCTCTGGAATATAATCAGGAGGAAGATGGATGATCTCAAGCCATCAAATCAAGCTGAACTGCTTGAAATTTTGGCATAAAGTTATCCAAAAGCAGTGTATAAGACTAGTGGAGGAGTAATGGGTTAAGTAATGGGAAATTAAAACTTAAGTTAAAATTTTATTTTTGTTATACTGTAAGGCTAAATTGAGTTTACTTAACTTTTTAAGGCAGCCCGTTTCCTTTTTAAGGAATGGGAAATTAAAACTTGAGTTAGCATAAATTAAAACATCAAGTTATTACAACTAAAGGGGAACTTTTTAAAACTTTTTGTTATTTTTATTTCTAAGGTAGCCCAGGGTGTCAGAAACTGTTGGACACACCCAGTATGCAAATAGATTGTGACAGAAGCCAATGGAAAAGAAGCTGCCAATGCCAACAGACTAAACTCAGTTATCGACGTGTATCCAGATATGTTTCAACATCAGCGCTGAAATCCGGTGCAAAAACTCAAAAACCCTCGAAAATCCTCCCCAGCAAGGCGGTGGGGGGGCTGGGGCGGGGGTTTTCCTACTAGCTCCGCAAAACCAGCAAGCTGATTGGCTGTTTCTCCTGAAAGGCGGAACTTTACCCTTGAACTGGCTCCGTGATTCGTGTCAAGAGATTTTTCATTCACAGCGCACAGCGACCTGTCTCCTAATTAATAATACAGCTGAGCTGAGCGAAACGATTCGGGGCTACTGGAAGCCCAGGCCAGACGATGCCCCTGTGTATTATCATACATCAACAAACAGTTATATATATATATGTTATTTATAATATAAGCCAATGACAGAGGCTGAAACACTGCCCCACTGGCTACTGTAAATGTGATTCAAGTCAATGTTTTTTTTAAGTCAATTATTACCAGTATTATAGATGCTGCAGTTTGAACGCTCTTCTGACCCTATAAGTCCAGAGCTTTAGTATAGTATGATCTTGTTACTATACCGTACCTATTAGGTAATAAAATTGACCAGTGAGAATTGACTACTGTTTAAATGTTTAATCTGAACACAAAACAACATAAAAGCATGTAGATTTATCATCTAAACATAACCTATTACATAATAACAACATGTTATTCAATGTAATAAAAACATTATAACCCTTTATTGATGGGTAAAGTGTATAGTTATTTCTGTATCATCTGTTCGCTTATACAGACATGTATAAAGGCTAACTGCAGCCATTAGACTTTTAATGGAATTTAAAAAATGATTAGAACTGAAAGAATGCTGTTTCATTTTTTATGTGAGTTTAAGAAATGACAATTGAGATCTTCTGAAATATAAAAAATAATAAGAATAATGATATGATAATAGCCAATTTTGGATATTTTTATCCCTTAAGACTGGCCTAAATTACCTCAGTGTTTGGTATTTTATAGGTATGGTATTATGCCCTTACTGTGTACTATACTTTTATACACTGTCTGTATACATACAGATATTTTGGCATCTCAAATAGGTATTTAATTACCCATAATAGTGTACAAATGAACATAATAAGTGAGATTAGAACAACTAATGCAATTACTACAAAAAAAACGAGACAACTTAAATATGATGAGTTTATTTGATTTTACCACATTTAAACCTCTGGAATATAATCAAGAGGAAGATGGATTTTCCTAAGCCATCAAACCAAGCTGAACTGCTTGAATTTTGCACCAGGAGTGACATAATGTTATTTAAAAGCAGTGTGTAAGACTGGTGGAGGAGAACATGCCAAGAGACATGCATGAAAATGGTGATACAAACCAGGATTATTCCACCAAATATTGATCTCTAAACTCTTCTGAACTCTTTATGAATATGGACTTGTTTTCTTTGCATTATTTCAAGTCTGAAAGCTCTGCATTCTTTTTTGTTATTTCAGCCATTTTTAAATTTCCGCAAATAAATTTTCTAAATGACAATATTTTTACTGAAATTAGGAAGAAATGTTGTCCGTAGCTTATAGAATAAAACAATACTATTCATTTTACTCAAACATATACCTATAAATAGTCTCTTATTTTATTCCAGAGCTGCATATATATTGTACGTTTTCATACATTCCTTTACTCCATCCAGCACCTCCACGGGAAGCTCTGTATCTCTGCCAGGCGAATGTTAAGTCTGCGAGCACTGGAACCCTTCCAAGGCCAGATTGAAAAACAAAACCAACATTTCCGAGCAAACACGCTAATCCACACACTTTGCCGGCTTGTTATTTGCGCAATTAATTAAAACCCTCATGCTTTTCTCCTTTATGCAGTTACTGATACTTGATGCGCTGGATTACCAGTGGCGCAGTAGGACATAATTTGTTTTTAATAAAAACACTGCGAGGATTAAATGAATGGAGTTTTATTGCCATTTGAAAAGCCAGGATCCCTCGGTTTCGTACGCAGCCCGCACACAAATGAGGCCAAAGATATTTTGGCATCTCAAATAGGTATTTAATTACCCTTAATAGTGTACAAATGAACATAATAAGTGAGATTAGAACAACTAATGCAATTACTATTCCTTTACCAGATGAACTTGAGCGCACTTCACTGTGCGGATGTTTATTTTTTTTTTCTTTTCTTCTTTTTCTTCTTCTTTCTTTTAAGCTTAAGGTAGTTTTAGTTCAAATAAACAGGGCTTAATATTAGAAAAAAAGGTGCTATTAATTAGTGGCCTAATGAGGATTTTTATGGGTTGCCACAGCAGAGAGCACGTAAAAAAGACACCGTCATCACTAATTCAACATGGCAGGCCTGCAGAAAGACCATCTGCTGCTCAAGAAACTGTTAATAAAGTCACAATTAGCTTTTTGTAAGCACTTTATTGCGGATAAAATGTGCAAATTAATTAGCTGCGAGAGAGAGTACACGCCCGGCGAAAGGAAGGTGAAAAAAAAAAAAAGGGGGAAGAAGAGACGACTTAAACGATCACAGACAACAGCCGTTTGATTCCAAGCCCTGTTTGCGAGCAAAACAAAGCAGACAGACTAATGATAATTCGAGGTTTTGTCACAGCTGATTTTTTATTTTTTTTTGACGGAGCGCTTTGCTGCTTTGCTTTCTTGGAAATGCGTACAGATGCATTAAAGACACCGGGAAGCTCATTTTTCGACACTCGATGCAACAAGTGAGATCGCGAGCATCGAAAAAAAACATTATCGCACAAGTTAAAGAGAGAGTGTACAAACAGCGCATGGCTATCTATATTCAATAAAGCAAGCTGAGGCCTGTTTTCCTCTAATTCGGTTTCGGCTTTATTCTCTACCTGTCTGTGGCCTTGAGTTTTTGTCTCTAGCGGTCTTTGTCTTTGGAAAAGAAGGGAAAAAAAGCACGTACAGAAAAAAAGGACATTGCTGGGCAGCCAAAGTGTGGCCAGATAATTGAGCTAATCCCCGTTTGCCTAAGACCTTGAGAAGTTTAATTCATGCTGATTGTTCTGCCGCCCCTTCACTGACAATCAATACATCCCATCTCAGCACTTTCAGCTATAGCACCCAAAACCTCGGCTAAAAAGCAGCGCTCTCTCTTTCTTTCTTCTGTTTTTTTTTCTCCTCTCCCCCTCCTCATTGCATCTCTCTCCCTTTATCTTCCTCCCCCTCTATCTCTCCCCCTCTGCAACTTCAAATGCTCCTTACTGGCATGAGGTTCAAAAGTAGAAACACACTGCCAAAAGGTCTAAAACGTAATCCATTAAAAAACACAAAAATATTCAAATTGGCCCTTATCTCTCCTCCAGTGAAAAACGCCTGTTTAGAAGAGACTGCGGTAAAAGAGAAAAAAAGCACAAAAAAAAAAAGCCATCTCAGGCCAAAAAAAAAAAAAAAAAAACAGACAGGAGGCAGTGCTCGTATTTAGTCCAGTCGTTTTTCAGTATCCCCTTTCTGACTATAATGGAACAGCGGCTTCCAGTGAATTCTGATGAGGGCGGAAGTGGACACGCAGCCGTAGTGTCGTAGACTATAAGTGCGAGCGGATGTTTGCCGACGGATCTCAGCAGCACATTCATCACTGGAGCTTAGCGCTCGCAGTTATCAGCGAAGCATTATTCCATACATCGCCTCCCTCTCTTATCTATAACAGCAGCCTGCAGGCAACCTACGACCTTAACCGCAACGTACATCTGACCTCTAACACGGACACGCTGCGTTCTTACATACACCTGTGTGTGTGTGTGTATGTGTGTGTAAGTGTGTTCATCGACATCGGCAATAAATCCATGATCCATAACACAAAATCCATTCTGTGGATCTGGGGATTTAGAGCCCCCTCTGGTGAGAATGCGTAATTGCAGTGTGCAGGGCATGTGTATTGTGGGGTGGGGTTTTCCTTCAGAGCAGATGAATCTGATACTTGTTGATTATTGTGAAGTATTATTAAAAAAAGAGCTCAGTGAAATGTCTTTAAAGAAAGCAAAAGAATGATACATGCCGTTCTGAAATCTCCATGTCATGTTTGCAGTAGTACTTGTTTCAGCACCATTAGCAGTGCCACCATTCATCAGGCCACCAGAAAATTGCATCGGGTCCTGTTTTAGAGGCTGCGCATGAAAAGTAAGTAGGTAAAGACATGCTAGAAAGTGGCCAGAAAAACATATTTGAAAGCAGAACATTAAGAACTACTGCTTATAACAAGTGTTAAACAATTACAAAAACATTAAATAAATATATATTTTTTAAGAAAGCTTCATCAATAAATTTGTGCTCAAGAGCTAATAAGGCTAATAAGAATAAAACAAAGACCCTCGCATTGGACTGAAGCAGTGGGACTGCATTTTCTGAAATGATGGAGCTCTATTCAATACCTCTAAGATGAATCCCTATGTAACTAATGTTGTCATTTGTGAATACAACCAGATCCCCACACAATGTTCCAACAACTGGGGCCCTATTTTAGCGATCTATAAAAGAGATGTCAATTGCGCATCACACAGCTGCATTTAAGGCACGTCAATAAGTCTTTTGTTTCGTGAGGGCGCAAAAAGCAAGCCTTGTGCAGCTCGAATCGCGCAAAAGGCAATTAATTTTTTAATTAATTATGGGTGTTGATATCTTAACAGTGAAGCGCTTCAATGTTATTTTATATTGTATTCTGTTTATTGTTGATGTATGTAGCTGGATTGCAGCATGTCTGTGTGTATGTAAGAGTAGCGGGGATGCTACCTGCGTAGCTACGATAGGTATGGACAGCTGACTATTGACTGTTGTCAGGGTTTAAATCAGTTAGTGGCACACCTGTGTTTTCCGTCGCCAAAACAGCCACACGGCAGAAATTTACCTGAATATACTTTGCTTTCTTACCTTACATCATTGTAGATTTATTCCTGAATTCTTTCTTAACGCTAATTCAACGGCGCAAGCACAAAGTGTAAAAATAGATTGTAGAGAGGGTAAAGGGTAGCAAAGAGCATCATAAGGTATAAGATAGGGCCCCTAGTGTAAAAACCTACTTGCAGAGGTGAGTACAGTGTTGTACTACTAATACAAACAACTACACAATTTTGTCAAAAGTTTGGACTCACCTTCTCATTCAATGCTTTTTTTTCTTTTTTATTTAATATGATTTTAATATTGTAGAATAATATTAAAGACATTAAACTGTTTTCAGCCTTCTCAATCCCCTGACCTAAACCCTAAACTGAGAGATTTCAGATGAAAAGTTAGAGCACTGTGTAAAGGAAAAGCAGCAACTATTGTTCAGCACCTCCAGGAACTCCTTCAAGACTCTGAGAAAACTATTCCAGATGATTCTCCCTCATGAAGACTCATATCAGTATTAAAAAAAAACAGAGTGTGCAGATCTGACATCAAAGCTAAATGTGGTACTTAGAAGAATTTAAATTATAAAACATTTCTGCTTTTTTTTCCTGTATAGCTTTAATATCTTCAGTATTACTTTTATTATTTTTATTATTTTATAAAAAAAAATCATAAAAAAGAAAGAAAATAAACTTTTGATTGTCGCTACATGTCCAACTGTGTGTAGACATCCCTTGTAATGAACACATTTACCTTCTGACAATGATACAGGCACACATACACAGCTTGTCTAGTCCTTGTAGAGAAGTAAATAAAATACAAATAAAATACAATAAATACAATAAAATACAATGACAATAAAATAGGACTTACTGAAGATAGAGTACACATTAACCTGTCAGCACCATACTGTATCTAATATCAGAATAGACTAGAGAGGTATAAAGACCCCAGCATGAAGATTTGGAGAAATGAGACCGTGTTCTTTGGAATGATGATGGTGTTCCATTCAGCACTTTTGGGATGAGCTAAAATCCTGACCTGACTTTAATCTGGTAAAAATGATGAAGCATATGTTCCAATACTTGTTCAGTGTCCATATGGTATATATTCTACATACATAAACACACATGTATATATATATTCAAAACAGATCCTGCTCCTCACAGAGGTTTAAGAAAATAAAGCTGGGCAGATTAATAACAAGCGGCCATCGCATCGCCCCCAGTGCTGGAAATGCAGACACAAGCACACTGACATTGAGCCAGATTCAGATTAGCCACTCAGCTTCCATTTATTTCCTATTAAAGCTGTGGGGGATGCAAGACCATGTGCAAAAAAAAAAAAGAAAAAAAAAAAGCTCTAACTACTAAAAGGAAGTGCAAGCTAATTGTCCTCATTAGCATGATTTATGAACCATAAATTCTTGTCCGCTGAAGAATCCCTCTTTGAAAAACGGGGAGTGTCCTTTTTAAATTTTTAATTACGCGGCCCACACGGTGATTCATGTATCGATAGTGAGGGCGCTATCATTCTATGCTCTGTGCTTTAAGCCACAAATGAAATTAGTATGACCGTATATGCATAATCAGATCAGCCGTAAACAAACAAACGCAAAGCGATGCTTCCCTAAATTCAATTTAAGAAAATGGCCTCGTATATTTTAGGTGTGGACAGCCTCAGCTTGCATTCATTAAAGCGCGCGTGCCAAAGAGTAACAGAGCAACTGACAACGTAGTAATGAAACCCCGAAATCCCATAGTGCCATTGACTGTTTATTGGGCCGAAGGACTAAATGCAATGTTTCCCACTGAGTGAGGGCCTTCTCCAACACAATTATGATCCATTTGTGCTCCGGCAGCGGCGTTTTCCTTTTAGCCTCACACGGAGAAACAGGTTGTTTAGCCGAACGTGTTAAACACCTCCATCGTTTCGACTTGTCTATTCGCTCACAGCAGTGGTAAGTGCTAACAAAACAAGCACATGTGGAGTAATCAGCTTATCTCGGCTTTCAGAAAGCTTGCGCACTGCACCCCTTTAAAGTGTTTCCTCCAGTTTCGGTGTAATCAAATTCACTGCGCCAAAACACGCATAACCACAAACTCATATTTACAGTATATTTGTTAGACTAGAGTTTAGATCTTTTTCTCTCTTTTACACACCAGTGGCAGCTCAGATATAAATGTGCAAAGCAGCCCTAAACCCACTCATTTTTATTCCTCTAGACCCCAAGATAGCTGCTCAAGTTTATCTTTAATATTACCGTATTTTTCGCACACTGGATTATAAGGCGTACTATCAATAAACATTACAATTTTTTTGGTCTATTTTTATACATACGGCACCCTGGATTATAAGACACTAGTAACTTGAAGAAGGAACAAGAGTGTTGCCATGTTTTGCATCTAAATTCAGCAGATAAGCTAAGCTAAGTTAGGTAAACAAAACTGTAATTCTTAAAAAACAATGGAGTGCTGGGTGTTAATCTACACAGATTTCTCTCCTGAAAACTGTTTATTTGGGTGAGTAAAACGCTTCTGTTTATGTACAGTAAGCCCAGATTTGCAGGTTTCCACTAAAGCTAGAGAATTAGCATGTGATTTATGTTACTTTAGCCTCACTTGTAATAGATCTCCTCACAACTTGCACGGGTGAGGAAGTCTTTTTAAGCTGCCCCCCTTAGATAACAACACCTCATGATAACGTTGCATGCAGCTATCCCTTGACTTCTGGCATGCCAGTGTATACTTATGTGGAAACTATGTAAAAAAAAAACATATAATAAATCATTTATAATAGAAAATTAAAAGGTACTGTGCAGTGCCTCTTCCATTGCTTTCTCTCTCTCTCTCTCTCTCTCTCTCTCATACACACACACAGTTCTGGAAAAAATGTATATACCACTTCAATTTCTGAATCCGTTTCTCTGATTTTGCTATTTATAGGTTTATGTTTGATTAAAATGAACATTGTTGTTTTATTCTATAAACTACAGACAACATTTCTCCCAAATTCCAAATAAAAATATCGTCATTTAGAGCATTTACTTGAGAAATGAGAAATGTCTGAAATACCAAAAAAGATGCAGAGCTTTCAGACCTCAAATAATGCAAAGAAATCAAGATTATATTCATAAAGTTTTAAGAGTTCAGAAATCAATGTTTGGTGGAATAACCCTGTCTTTAATCACAGTTTTCATGCATCTTGGCATGTTCTCCTCCACCAGTCTTACACACTGCTTTTGGATAACTTTATGCCTTTACTCCTGGTGCAAAAAAATCAAGCAGTTCAGCTTGGTTTGATGGCTTGTGATCATCCATCTTCCTCTTGATTATATTCCAGAGGATTTTAATTTGGTAAAATAAAAAAAACTCATAATTTAAGTTTTTTTTTTATCTTATTTTTTTTCCAGAACTGTATATATACACACATATAAAACCTGACTCTCCCTGTTCTCTCAATCCCCACTCTCCCACCTTCTACCTTCCTCTCTCTCTCCTCTCTTCCCCTCTGCTCTCTCTCTCTCTCTCTCTCTCTATCGCTTCCTGTGGATTCAGCCTGCTGTCTGCTCTTCTGGACGATCAGTGATTTATGTCGTCCCCAGGTGAGTGTGTTCACATCAGCATTACCTTCCCTTTTCCTGAGCACTGATCTGTTTCCCTGAGCTCACCGCTCTCTCCAGCTCGTACCACTTCACTGATCAGGGCCTTGATCTAGCCTCTCTCTCTCTCTGCCTCACCCTCTTTCTCTCTCTCTGCCTCTCTCTCTCTGTCCCTCTCTCTGAAAAGGCTAATACCAAATGACACCATTCTGCAGGGAAAGAGACATCTAAAACCCATCGACTCTGAAGATTCATTGACTTCTTGTCATTTGGGCCTGTTCCACGACTGTACAGAGGTCATCACTGGGTTCACAGCAGCAGACGCTTTTGAATCGGGAGAAGCACAGACCAAAACAAACACTATCTTGAGAGCTGGTGCACTCTTACAAAAAGGAGGGAGTGTTTTATGTCTATTCTGTTATCATTCATGGCTCCTATGGAGCTATTGAAACCTTTTTAAAAGCCACCATAGCTCTGTAATTAAATACAGCACTCCTAAAAGGATTAAATTAATTTTTAATACATGTCTCAGGTGCAGCTCTTCAGACAGGATTTCATTATGGAATAAGAAAATATTAAATACTTCTATGTAGGGCTGCAACAACTAGTCGATATACTAATTGACAATGTAGATTATTTAAATATGTCGACTACAAATGTTTGGGGCTGCAGCTATCGATTACTTTTGTAATAGAGTACTCAACTAAAAATTTGATTTGATTAATTAATTACTTAATTAATTAATTAGATAAAACGTATTTGTTTGCTTAAAGAGTAATTAAAAATAAAAAAAACAATTATTAAAAATAAGTAAAAATATTTTTAACACAGATTTCTTGTAAGTATCAAAACTACAAGGAATAAATCAATAAAAAAGGCACAAACGTTTGCATTATGTCGTGCACCTTAGCTTCTGAACAGCAGAGATGTTGCAGTTCGTCTCACCAAACCGGTGACATGTATTTGTTTATAAACTCCACAGCACTGTGTTCACTTACATAAAGCCTGTATTAAGTCCAGAATTGTCTGTTTTTATAAACCAACCAAACATTAGACAGTATTCCTAATAATCAGTACTCCACAGCGCTGTCGTTATGTTATTAGGGTACATTGATGTTAAGCACATTGATTTGTTATAAGTTATATTAACCTTCTCTCTGTTCGACTGCTAACGTGTCCTCGGCTGAGACAGCATAATTAAAAAACACTTCAGTTTTTGAATCAGTTTATCTGATTTTGCTATGTATAGGTATATGTTTGAGTAAAATGAACATTGTTGTTTTAGTAATTTTTTTTTTTTAATAAACCACGGAAAACATTTCTCCCAAATTTCAAATAAACAAATATTGTCATTTAGAGCATTTATTTGCTGAAAATGAAAAAAATATCTGAAATGACAAAAAGATGCAGAGCTTTCATACCTTAAATAATGCAAAGTTTTCATGCATCTTGGCATGATCTCCTCCACCAGTCTTACACACTGCTTTTGGATAACTTTATGCCACTCCTGGTCCAAAAATTCAAGCAGTTCAGCTTGGTTTGAGTGTTTGTGATCATCCATCTTCCTCTTGATTGTATTACAGAGGTTTTCAATTTGGTAAAATCAAAGAAACTCATCATGTTTTAAGTGGTCTCTTATTTTTGATTTTTTTTTTTTCAAAGCTGTAAAAGTAACTATAAAAGTAGCCCAAAAAACGCATATATGAACGCGGTAAAGTCAGAGCACAGCTGCCTCTTAAAGTGACACACCGATTGGTTTATTTCATGTTACGCCCAAAACACCCATAATTAATTAAGTGAATTATTTCATACCTTTGCTCGTTTTGAGCTGTGAAAGGCGTATTTTTTTTTGTGACCTCACGATACCAAAGACATGTAGACACGCCCTAAATCTAGGTGCGTCATATGCAATTGACCTGTGCGCTATATATCGCTAAAATAGGGCCACATATGTTATGCTATATGGTTACTTTCCTGTCCACCAATCAGCTAAATTGGAATAGATTTCTAGCAGTTATTACAGAATATCAGTAACATGCTGTGTCAAAGTTCTTATAACCTGCGAAGAGCTAATTAAGTTCAAACCTCTACGCTTTAATTAACTATCCATAATCAATTTCAGATCTCATTCACCTTAAATGAGGTGTAGTAAATACAGAAGCTGTTACATCACTGCTATCATTAACACAGGTACCGGAAATACGACTATATTAAATTAATCTCATGTACGCTGCGACTTGTAATATGAAATATTTTTATCAGTAGATTAATATTGCCCACGTCAGCCATAGTGATTTTAGATAAGCACGGAGGAAGAAATCTATATGCTGGGCGTGTATTAAAATATCCACTGGTTACAACAAAGACATTTGCTGCTGTTATCAGTATTTAGTATCAGCAAACGATTAAGACTTAAAAAACTGTATCTTTGCATCCTTAAATCTTACAGTTAAGCTAATCAGTATGCAGTTCAGCCTTCACAGCACTGTTTAAAACACGCGTTTAATTCCACTGACCATGAAATTACTGAGATTTGAAGGATTTTAAAGGAAATTCCCCCCCTCTCTACCCGTTTCCCCATACCTTCCTTTCATGATACTTTTGATACTTTGATGGAATACCAGTAAGATCTGTGCAGGATGGATTTGAGATCTTCTAACACCAAGTGATTCGACATTAAAGCAAAACCAATTTAGGTGTGTGCACACTGCATATGAAAATCCCCACACTCTTAATGTCTTAAACAGCACCAATTAACCTCTGATACTGTATGAATCACTGATACACTATGAATATATGTCCAAATGTTTGTGGACACACATTAATAAATTAATAAAATCTTTCCTTTTGATTCTTAAAATTTTGGCTGTGGATTTATTGTGTGTAAAAATATTGGCACAAAATTCACTCTATAGAACTGTATTCTATAAAATGAAGATCTGTCACTTTTTTTTTTATTAGCTTAGCAGTCGGAGAGATGAGGATGAGGTGGATTTGTCATCCTTCATCACAGCAGTGCAAAACCAACAGTAGAGACAGTTACTCCAACAAAATCAGAATTAATATTTATTTTTTATTACTCTTTTTAAATACCAAAAAGACGCAGAGCTTTCAGACCTCAAATAATGCAAAGAAAACAAGTTCATATTCATATGAGTTCAGAAAATAATATTTGGTGGAATAACCATGGTTTTTAATCACAGTTTTCATGCGTCTTGGCATGTTCTCCTCCACCAGTCTTACACACTGCTTTTGGATAACTTTACACCACTCCTGGTGCAAAAAAATCAAGCAATTCAGTTTGGTCTGATGGCTTGTCCATCCATCTTCCTCTTAATTATATTCCAGAGGTTTACAACTTGGTAAAATTAAAGAAACTCATCATTTTTAAGTGTTTTTAAATTTTTTTCCAGAGCTGTATATTTGACTGAAATTGCTGAACCGAACAACCAGAGATTTATTTATTAAAGGTATATTATTAAAAAAAAAATTGTCTGGGGTGCACAAGCTTTTTCGTATCACTGTGTCATATAGCAGACGATCACAGTGATATATGAGAAGTGAAATGAAGTTTATAGGATTTATAGAAAGTATGCATTAATTGTTCAAACAAAATTAAGCAGGTTCATAAATTTGGGCACCCCAACAGAAAAATGAAATTTATATTTAGTATATCCTCCTTTTTGCAGAAATATGAGCCTCTGAACGCTTCCTATAGCTTTAATGATAGTCTGGCTTCTGGTTGAAGGTATTTTTGGACATTCTTCTTTAAGCAGCTATGGAAAAATACGTTTTTGTTTTTTTTTTGGTTTAAAAGGCAGATATTTCTCTTACAACAGACTGTGGTTTCTTTTCCTATTTACCTAAAAAAAAGTCTACCTCTCCTTTTTTTATTCACTGAGAATGTGTTTATCACACTCTCCCATGCTGAATCTTCAGAAAATCAAACGGATAGTTGTGGGATTTTAGATGTTAGCTGCCTTATCTGCTGGGATATCACAGCTGTCATCAAGGCAGCAGGAGACTCCACGCCATACTAACAGTGTCTAAAAGTAACTATCTGCTTACTTAGCTTAACGTCATGCTGGTAAACAGTCAGGGCTGTGAATAAACCCGGTGCCCTCAGGGTAACCCGGGCTCGTCTGTCTCGGTTTCTCTTCTGTATATCACTCTCCTCTTACTTGCTGCTCTGTGTTTAATCACAACATTCAGAAATGCTGAGGTGGTGAAACAGGAGAAGGAGGGTTTAAAGAGCATGACATTGACCTACAGTATCAGGTTACATCTGCAGCTCTGAGAACAGGTTTCAGCAATGAGATTAAATACATTATTTAACACAAAAGGAATCAATGTAGTAACTTAAAAGTGTTAAATAAACCTAATACTCTTATCTGGGTGCTGTTAAATTGCTGTTTCTGAGGCTGTTCACTCTTATTCTTCCTTTCCTGGGGCAGTCCTAATGAGAGCCAGTTTCATCATAAAGTGTTTTTGCGACTGCACTTGAGGATACTTTCAAAGTTCTTCAAATTTTTCCAGATTTATTGACTTTTTTTGATTTCTTAACGTTTTTTTCTTGAATAAGTTGAGTAGTTCTTGCCATAGTATGGATTATAACATTACTCAAATAGGGATATTCACTGTATTAGGGCAGCGACGATTAGTCGATATAATCGATAATGTCAATTATTTAAATTTGTCGACTACAAATTTCATTGCCGACTAATTGTTAATTTGTAACAGTACAGAAGCACAATGGGAGATGGGTAATTGGCTCACTCACACAGTTTACACTCAACTCTGTCTGTGTTTCCAAAAAGTGCCCAAACACAACAAATTACATATTTAATCACTAAGTATCAAGTAACACTTTGCATTAAGTGTTGAGTAACTACATTACATTACATTACATTTGGCAGACGCTTTTGTCCAAAGCGACTTACAATATTGAAGTGCAAATAATAGAAGAGGTTAAGTACAAAAATAATAGAAGTTAAAAATAAAGCATCTATAGATAGGGCCTTAAGGAGGTCAGGGGGAAATAATGGGATAGAGGAGTAGAGAAGAGGAAGAAGGAGATGAGGTTAGAATTAGTTAGTGTGTTAGAGGTGTTAAGAGAGTAAGTGCTCTTTGAAGAGCTCTGTCTTCAGGAGTTTCTTAAAGATAGTGAGAGATTCTCCTGATCTGGTAGTGGAAGGTAGTTTGTTCCACCATTGGGGAACTCTGTATGAGAACAGTCTGGATTGCTTTGTGTGAGTGTTTGGCAAAGCGAGGCGACGTTCATTGGAGGCGTTCATCTAAACTAATTGAATAGAACTCGTCATGCCGGCGGTGGAGGTAGAAGAGGTTCCTCCAGCTCTGCGTAGCTCCGTACAGCACGGTAAACACCCCAACAAATGTGGCGAACTGACAGGCCGCCGGGGGTCCCCACTCCTGCAGCACCAGGTGCGTGACCTCCTCCGCCTGCCCGCCCACACTCAGGTTCTCAGTCCGCCAGAAGCCGCGGCTGAACAGCGTACACCGCCCTTTAAACGCCGAGCCGTTCAGCGCCAGCGGCACGACCACCAGCAGGCCCGCTATCACAGACAGGGTGTGGGCGGCGCAGTGCGCCAGCAGCAGCCAACGAACCAGCTCCATGTCTTCGGCCAGGTTAAAATTCGACTCCGTGGATGATCCGAGACACGCTGCGCACTCGGGCTTCACCTGCTCATGCGGCCGCCGGGCTTTATTTACCAACTTACAGCGCTAATAACCTGGACCCACGCCCGACAACTAACATGAAGGAATGCATTAGATACCATGAATAAGACATGAGGTAATACGTTAACAAAGCTTGGGTAATGTTAATTAAACATGGAACTACAGCATTAAATTAATGTTATTTTCACATTACAAGTGAATCATTTGTTAATACATCATATAAGTTATTATCATATACTTAGTAACAACTGCATTAGTTCATTTTCTTGCCATTTGCCATTTTTATTAAGTAAATATTAGTCTCGATGGTACATATTTTCATTTCATCATATATATGTGTGAGTGTTGGAAATAAACTTAAATGTAGAAATTGTAAATATAAACCAATTAACCAATAATGCCTTTGTTAAGCATTATTAACATCTGTTAAACATTACTAAGCACTTATACAGACAGCTCTGTTCAGGTAAAATAAATATATAATTGAAGTAAAGTGAAATTGAAATAATTCTAATCCATATAGAGATGTATTGCCAATAGAAGTAAAAATGTAAAATATATAATAATATTATATTAGTTAATGGACATTAGTAAATAAAACAAGTAACTGGCTACCGCTGGAGTGTTATCACAGCTAAATATATTTTCATAACTAATATTTAATTCATACATATTTAACAATGACTGTATGCATAGCTGCTGCATATAAGCAAATGACAAAAGGAGCAGTTGTTACTTGTTTACCGAAAATAAGTTAATATTATTAATGAAGTATATGATTTATTGATCATCTTAACAAATGCTTCACTTTTAATGTTAGTTAAAGTAAGGGTAACATACATTTTTGCTGTTGTTATGTGTTTAATTAACATTACCTAAGCTTTGTTAATGTGTTACCTCATGTCTTATTCATGGGAACTAATGCATTAATTCATGTTAGTTAGTCAACACTTAATGTAAAGTGTAACTAAATATCAGTACTTTTCACGTTTAAACAACATCTAGACCAGGGATCACTAATAGGCGGGCCGCGGTCCGGGTCCGGACCCAGACGTTGTCCAATGCGGACCCAAACCGATAAACTACTGAGAAGGATTTAATTCTGACCGTGTTCATTTAAAGCGGCAGCCTTTTTTTGGTATACACGTTCTGCGGTTCAGTAAACTCACAGACCAATCACGTGAGGTGTAAGGTCACAAAACGCTCTCCTCTGCCAATCAGATCTTTGCAGACCGCTTCCCCGGCTAGTGAATTGGGACGCGGCCGGGAAAAACGCCTTTATAAAGAGATAGGGAGCCCGAGAACTGGTGGAAAAACGAGAATGGGCGGAAACTAAAGACACACCGAGCGCGACGGAGAGAGTCAGGGGAGGAATGTACACCAAATCTGTCCAGAGAGGCAATTTTTTATTATTATATATTTTTTTCATCATAGTTCAAACAACCTCAAAATGGTTAAAAATGGTGACAGTCCGGACCTTGGACTGACGGAAAAATTCTCCAACTGGACCATACTGAGTTCTAATTAAATACCCCTGATCTAGACATTTAAAACATCTCATGTTCACCTGTTTCCATCATTTTGGAGATGGACAAAATGGCAGAAATAATCGCTGACTAATCGAATAATTGTAAAAAATAATCACCAGATTAGTCGACTAACAAAATAATCATTAGTTGCAGCCCTACACTGTATACCAACTCTACCTCTTCACAACTTTACAACCGATGCTCTCAAACACATTTAAAAGGGCAAGAAATTCAAGTCATTAACTCTTGACGAGTTCAGCACAGCTGTTAACTGAAAGCTCACATTCCAGGTGACTCTACCTCATAAAGCTAAGTAATAAAATGTGAATGAGAATGTGCAAAGCTGTGATCTAAGCAAATGCCTAGTTTAAAAAATCTACAACATAAAACATATTCTGGTTTGTTTAACACTTTTTTTTTGTTTATTAAAGAATAGTTTGGATGAGTTTGGTTTGGTTAGTATTAATCTACAATGCAGAAAATCTTAAAATAATCAAAAATCACTGCATTTAAGGTGCATCTAAACATTTGACTGGTACTGTATGGTTTGTGAGACATGGTTTAAACCTAATACAAGACTATGTTGCATTCTAAAAGGTAGGTTCACTCTAGGACTACGTGTTATCCCACCTACGAAGTCCTATTAAGCCCCAACAATGTTAAGACCATAACTGTTCCAGCTTTCACCCTCTTTACCCTCTTTATCCAACAGCTAATTCCAGGTTCTTACCAGTTTTCGGCTACTAAATCACCCTGAGCCACAGTAAACATGACTCACAGCAGCAATATTTCACAATAATGCTTTCAATAACACGGCTCACACTTTTTAATTAAGCAGCGCTGCCCCAGAACCAACACAGGGGCCAACACACGGGAGCCCGAGCCAAAGGCCAGAAGGTGGGCCGGCACGTAACCTTTGTCCATTGATTCTAGATGATCCCTTTGTATCCCTGTGGATTTCACGCTGAATTGAGGCCCTGCTATAAATCCGGAATGGAAATCTATGAGCACACACAATGGCCCTCTCTCTGACAGTGGAATTTCACCACCGGAGCCGGGAATGTTGTTATTACCGCGCGTGTGCCGGACTGGCTGGTATTGAGTGGTCATGTATTTTGTGGTATGTATTTCACAAAGGAAAGTATGTATTTCGCAGGCTGGAAGCAGACGTCAAGCCAAAGGCTTAGTGCAGATTTATAGCTATTTCAGAGACTTACAGCTTTCACTGTGGCGGCTGGTTACAATGCAGGACAAGGCAGGACTGGTAAATCAGTTTACAGACAATCAGTTTAAATCTGTAGGCATTAAAGCACTGGTTCTCTAACTGCAATACATGCTAAAGGAGGATGCCAGGTGAAAATTTAAAGCAACAGTTTTAAGACTTTTACTATAAAATTAAAAGCATTAATATTCCTATATAGTTGGGAGTTGGGAGGGGATGCAATATAGTTGTTGGCACAACCATCCCAACAAGAGACCATTCAAAAATGATGAGTTTCTTTGATTTTACCAAATTGAAACCTCTGAAATATAATCAAGAGCACCAGGAGTGGCATAAATTTATCCAAAAGCAGTGTGTAAGACTGGTGGAGAAAAACATGCCAAGAACATGCCTTGAAAACTGTAATTAAAAAACAGGGTTATTTCACCAAATATTGATTTCTGGACTCTTAAAACTTTATGAATATGAACTTGTTTTCTTTGCATTATCTGAGGTCTGAAAGCTCTGCATCTTTTTTGTTATTTCAGCCATTTCTCATTTTCTGCAAATAAATGCTCTAAATTACAATAATTTTATTTGGAATTTGGAGGAAACATTGGCCGTAGTTTATAGAATAAAAAAAAAAAACAATGTTAATTTTATTCAAACATTTACCTATAAATAGCAAAATCATAGAAAATGATCAGAAAGGTCTTATATAAGGTCTTATGAGGTCTTATTTTTTCCCAGAGCTGTATATGCTTACTGCATAAACCACAAACAATAATCAACATCCCTCCATGCTAGTTTGCTAGCAGACTGCAAAAGTGGGCAAGCTCAACACAGTACCAATCAAAACTTTGGACACACAATAAATTCAGTGGTGTTTTACTATTTTAAACTTAGATCAATGACAGCTTTGCTTATCTTTGCTGGATTTTCTTAGTCAGCTTTATGAGGTAGAGTCACTTGGAATGTGAGATTTCAGTTAACAGCTGTGCTGAACATTATTAACTGTCAAGAGTTAATAATGAATTAATTAGTTAATTACTTGGATTTCTTGCCCTTTTTAATGTGTTTGAAACTAAGAAATGAAGATCAGTCAATAAAAAAAAAACACAAAGACCTTCAGAAATATTAGGATGAATTTGGCACTTATCAGGACCTCTCCAAAAAAGGAAGACCAAGAGTTCTCTCTGTTGCACAGGATACGTTGATCAGAGTTACCAGCCTCAGCCTCAATTTTTATCCCATTTTCTCCCCAATTTACACAGCCAATTACCCAACCAACTTATTAGGACTCCCTCTATCACTAGTGATGCCCCAACACACCAGGAATGTGAAGACTAGGCACATGCCTCCTCCGATACATGTAAAGCCAACCACTGCCTCTTTTCCAACTGTTGCTGATGCAGCATTGCCGACTAACATCACAGTGCGCTCGGAGGAAAGCGCAGCCACTTGGTTCTAATACATCAGCTCACAGACGCCTTGTGCTGATCGACATCACCCTTTTTAAGTGATGAGGGGAAAGAGCGCCATCTACCCACCCAGAGAGAGCAAGACCAATTGTGCTCTCTCAGGGCTCCGGTAGCTGATGGCAAGCCGCAGGATTCCAAGCGGCAATCTCCTGATCATAGTGGCAGCACTTAGTCCGCTGGAACACTCGGAGCCTCAGAAACTGCAAGGTAAAAAAAACACAGATAAGAGAAACCTAAATGCTTCGACTTGTTTAACACTTTTAAATTTAGTACATGATTCCTTATGTGTTCCTTCACAGTCTGGATGACTCTAGTATTATTTTACAATGTAGAAAAATATTTTTAAAAAATAAGAACATTAAATGAGGAGATGTGTCCAAACTTTTAACTGGTATATGTATATGTATGGTGTACATGTGTTCCTGTAAGAAGGACTTGCAGATGGTATTTGCCAGATGATCCAAAAACGTTGCGAAACACCCCATCAATGCACACAATGCATACATTCCACACAGGAAATGACAGACGCCTGAAAAAGAGAAATCCAGGAAGGCAGACGAAATGAAACAGACAGTAAAAGTGTTGCTAATTACTGCGCCGAATGGTGTTTAATTTTTTCACATCGCTTTTAATCATTTCCGAAGTAGATCCAATCAAACTGTTTGCAGCCCTTGTCAGATTTACCCGCATCTCTTGGTCCTTGTGTCAGCAGTTAATTTGCAGTTAATATAGAGTCTGCCCAACGACAGATTAATGGACATCAAACGAACAGCCAAAGGAGATGTCTAATTTAGTACCCATGAGCTCAGCTTCCCACCCTGGATCCCCCCCACCACCTCCATCACCACCACCATCCCACCCAACCCCACTGCACCCACCCAGCACACTCACACTCATAACTCTCCGGGCTGCCCCTTCCCCTGTTGACCTTTTAGAGCTTCCCCCCTCCACCACTTCCACAGCATTCCTAAAGACCTGCTGCCACATGAGGGCTGAAGAATCTCCAACCAGGTCCACTTTTAGACCTAATAACTAGTGGACAGTAATGTTTTAAGTCTGAGTGATATTATCAAAATGCTATATTGTGACCATATTGCTGCATTTGAAATATCTAGTGGTGTCAGTCGATAAAAAAATTGTATCAGATTAATCACAACAATATTCTCTAATTAACTACGATTATTTGCACTTGTACATCTTAAGGTGCAAGTTGTTATAGTGGATATTTAAATGCAAATAAAAGAATGCATGTAAAAAATATATTATTAATGGTGTTCACTATATGTTTGAGGGGAGATAAAACCAATGTGGTACACTGAAATAAAGAATGAATGACAAATTAGATAGAGAAAACTTATTTTTTTTACTTTATTGTAAACATCTCATCTTGGATGTATGGATTCCAATTAGAACTTAATTTGCTGAGTATAAAAAAAGCCATTTTCACACCTGTAGTTCACTTCTTTGGTCCGGATCAGTTGATGGGTTCATTTATTTGAAGCATTTTCTACCTCTGTTTGGTTTGGTTTCACACAGGCATAAACCTAAACGCACCAAAATGCGCACCAATAAACCATGCAAGCATACGGTCTCCTCCGATTGGTCAGAGCTGTCTGGTGCTTGAGCAAGAAAGTAAAAATAGCAAGAAGATTCTGTGTTCCAGAGTATGTGTATATATATATATATATATATATATATATATATATATATATATATATATATATATGTATATCTGTGCAGTGTGAAGCTAAACGGTGTGGCGTGGCTGTGAGCAATGAACACTGCACATACCGCACGCTCTTAGTGTGTAAACAGCATGGAGCAGCAGAGACAGCATTAGTTCATAGCAGTTTAGTTCTATCAAAAAGAAGTATATTTGATAGCGAGTCGGATCAAGATCAGATCACGTTCTCACCACAAGCGAACCGCTCCAAAAAAAATAAAAAATTAAATCTGCACAGTGGGCGGAGAAAAAATAATAATTTAAGAACTTAAACTTACGGTGAAATGTTTGCGGTTTAAAGATGCCCACATCATGAAGTATCTTCAATATTGGAGTATTCTTACGATGTCTGTAATGCAAAGACTATTAGCAAATTATGAATATAATAGTCATTATATGGGTTATTCCTATTGCAAGAAAGGAGGCAAGAAGTGTTGTTTTAAGGAAATTATTTTCAATCAGAAATGACAAAAAAAATGGGACAGTATGAAAATGCAAAGAGAAGCGTTTCAGACAATTCAGTTTTACTTAGGCCTCAGTCCAGAACCAGTACCAATCTTTTCAACAGCTATTCCTGATGCCAACATGTAACGTGTGCAGCATGTGGTTTTGCACTGTCATTAAAAAAAAGTCACATTTCTATGATCTTAATGTACTTCTGTGCTTTTTATGCACTTAAAAGTTCCTTGAATTGTTTAATGATTTTATGTACTGTACACAAAGAAACATTACATTTTTATGTCTTTTTTAATCAATAGTTTTTAGTAGTAGTAGAACCTCTTATGCCTATGTCGCATATTGGGCGGCAAACAATCGCCATTGGGCTCCAGCTTCTTCTAACGTGATGTTTGATGCCTTGAGATCCAGATGGAATGACCTTCGCCAGTTGTTGCGGGGGCATCCTCGAGGTCTTTTGGCGCCTGGTGGTTGCCATCTCAACGCCGTCTTCAGGATCCTTGAGTTATCCATGCGAAGAACGTGGACGGCCAGTTGAAGTCTTCGGCACGCGACGATATTGTGGAGTTTGACCGAGCTACTACTTCTCCGTAGGACTTTCTTGTTGGTGATGTGGTCGGTGTAATGGATCCTCAAAATCCGGCGGAGGCATCGCTACTGGAAAACGTCCAACTTGGTGTTGATGCTGGCTTACGCCTTCCAGGTCTCGCTGGTGAGGACCAGATTTTGTTCATCTTCCGGAATACCGCGGTCGCCTTACTGATTCGGCACTTGACGTCCACCTCCGCGTCGCCGTCATGGGTGATCACGCTACCGAGGTAGGTGAATTTCTCCACATCTTCCAGACGCTGGGTCCCAACAGTGGCGTGCACAGACAATTTGGGGGGCAAGTGCTCAGGGGGGAAAAAGGGCACTTTTTAGCGCACGTGGAACACTTCATTATAAAAAAAAACTATCTATCTATCATTGATTTGGGCTAGAGCGGCTAATTAATCTGGTGACCAGTCGGCTAAAGATGCTTAGTAGTTTGGTGCTGTATGAGACATTTTACTGCACAACAAAATGATTTCACATTGGGCTTAGAGGGCAAACGGTACGAGTTTACTTGATGTGTATGTTACCTGGCTAGTGGGACACGGGGGATAAGAAGCCTATCTGTTGCCGTGCGTGCTGTGCTGAAGACTCGCTGAACTGAAATGCTGCTGCACCGCGCGGGGTCACGTGACAGAGGAAGAGAGAGGTCGGGTGTGTGCGAGCTGATTTCAGGGCATTCTGTTTTCACTCGTTTTTAATTGCTCAGGTTTTCAAAAGATCATTTCGGCCTCAGTAAAATCTTAATAATAATAATAATATTTATTTAAAAAAACTAAGTTTCAAAAAGGGCACTTTGGTTGATAAAGGGCAGAGTTGGTGGTGTTTTAGCACCACCTGATGTCTATGTCTGCACGCCTCTGCTGACGAACATGACCTTCGACTTCTCGGCACTGATCCTTCTCTGCAACTTTTCCTGCTTCTTCTTCCAGATCAATAATTTTTAACCATTTTAATCATTTTTTTCTCATGCATTTGATGGCAAACTGGTGGATCCTCTGCCCATCTTTGCAAAGACTCAGCCTTTCATGGACAATGCTTTTTTTTAAATCTAAATCATGATTACAATCGTCTGTTGAGGCCTGATATGCAGGAATGGATGTGTATTAACAAATGAACTCAAGTTGCTCGCACAAAACATTAAATAAACTCAGTTCATACTGTCTGCAGTGAAAGAAAGTGAAAGTACATACTTTTTCTTTAGTTTTTTTTGTTGTTGTTGTTGTTGCATTTTCCATATCCTAAACTTTTTTTTTCTGATTCAGGGTTGTTTTAGGTAAAGATACCAAACAATATAATGTCTTTGCAAAAATACCATAGAAGAGAGGGGAAAAAAAGCACAAAGTAGGTCAAGTTATTTAAAAGCACGGCGTCTCCTATATCATATAGAAAAGTTTGGGGCTGCTATTCTCCCTGGTACAACGGAGCACAATGGAACAGTTATGCTGTAGCAGAAAAGTACATTCAAATCCTGCTCTCTGAAACGCTTTATTCTGCAGTATATGGAGCAGAGAAAATAATGACTTTATATTTACTGGCTTTTTAACTCTTCTAACTTATTCCTTTATTCTCAGTTTCCTTGGTTTCCTTGAACCAACAAGAGAGAGACAAATAAGAAAGACAGGGAGTGAAAAGAACATGTGAAAACGTACATAAATGTTAAAGAAAAGTCTTACATCAAATTAAAGCCATATTGAGACCACAGGAAGCCACAGTAGATTACATCTGAGTTTAAACTTAAACAAAGAAACCCAGCAAGACTTTTAGTAAACAAACAAATGCTAAGCTAAAGCTACCTCAGCTAACATTACTATCCTAGCCCTGTACTGCTTATATCTTTCAGCTGGAAAACAGACAGTTTGTGAAGAGGTAGTAAACTGATTCAACAAAGTTGAAAAGTGTAATAAGTGATGCTGAATGCTTTATTTCAAATATGCTATGTGAGTGGAGGTTAAAAATGGACTTAAACTTGTCGTCTTTTAACTTTTTCTGCTGGCGTTCTATATAGCAGTGTGCTTATCCACTACGATATGCTATTGGTTCATTATTTTAAAATAAGTATAATTCATTCATGCATTATTCTAGTATTATATCAGTGTCATAAATGGTCTAAAAATGACAATTACATTGTTTATCACAATTATTTTTGACAGAATATACAGTACCAGTCAAAAGTTTGAATACACATTCTTATTCAGTGTTTTAATTTTTTTTTAGGTGATCCAGACTATGAAGGAACACATAAGGAATCATGTCGTAACTTTTAAGGTGTTAAAAAATATATATTCTGTGAAGCATTTAGGTTCTCTTATATGAGAGGCTGATAGTTTCTGGTTTCCGAGGCTGGTAACTCTGATGAACTCATCCTGTGCAACAGAGGTAACTCTTGGTCTTCCATTTTTGGGGTCATCCTGATGAGAGCCAGTTTCATCGCAGCGTTTTTGATGGTATTTGATCAACGAATACTATCGCAAGCTGAGTGGGATGAACCGCTAGCTAATATCACCCTGGCTTACTGGAACACTCAGGGTTCCTCGGTGTAAGTGCTGTTGGGGGGCATTTACTGGTGCTAACCGCGGCTAGCACTAGCAGTTAGCCGCAAATGCTAATACTGTGTCTTCCTAAAAAATCTAAAATCTAAAATATATTGTGGTTTGTTTACCACCGTTTTCTTTACTGAACAATTGCATACGTTTTTCTTCATATTCTGGATGTCTTTATAGTCTAAAAACATTGAATGAGAAGGTGTGTGTTCAACATTTGATTAGTACTGTATATAGTCCAAAGCCACGTAAGAGATGATAGATATGTTAGAATTAAATGATATAGACCAACATTATCAGTTTTCAGCATTTTCAGCTCTATAAAACTGATATCAGTGTTTCACGATTTAATATCAGCCGAGTCTTTGTCTTTATAGCCTGGGGATTTATGTGTCTGTTATTGATGAGATGTCACTGATGATGAAACACAGTGTGATAGTTAAAGGAGGAGCTTCTTCTATTCCCACTTCCAAGAAGACGTTTTGTGGTAGAGCCTAAAAAAGGCAAGTGTTGACGGAGCAGTCAGGGCCTCTACTGCACAGGTCAGGAGTGCTATAGATGATAAGTGAAATCTGCATATGCCAGAAAAAAAGATAATGATGAAAAAAATGACAGAGGAACCCCTTAAAAAAAGATGGAGAAAAAAGAAGAGAGGCGGAGTGACACGGAGGGCAGGCCCACTGAGGGAGATTAATAGTGCAGCCAGATGGAATGGCGAGGGGGTGACCCCCACGTGCACACGCACCACGTAGGAAAGCTAATGGACGCAGCCCAGTCACATGCGTGGTGAAGTGAGGAGGACTGTGCTAAACCAACACACGGTCATGTACAAATGAGCTAGCAACAAGCTACGCTAATCTATTATTTTTTTCCAGGGCTTGATTGAGTGCTGGGGTGATTGTGTTGATGAAGGATGAATGAATGATGATCTGCACGGCTTCGAAATAAAGAGCTTAAGTCTATCATAACATACAGTTTACAGAGGGCGTGGCCTTCATCAGTCATAATCAAACCACACCATTACGTTGATTAAAGCTTACACGAGAGACACATTACTGCTGGATGTGGTTTAGGGCTGTCATGTGTGATGGGAAAAGAGAAAAGGCTGCTGGTGAAATGTGAATGTAGTTCAATAAAAAAAAAAAAAAAACGAAGGTTCTTGAATAGGTTTCTTGGTTTCTTTTTTGCCAGCTGTATTTAAGCATGTATATACAGTCACACAAAAAAGCTACATCACAAAATACCATGTAGTGATGCCCGATAGGTTTGAACTTGTGTCAGTATTGGCAATTAATACTTTTCAAAGGAACATATTATCCTTCATTTTACAAAAGTTAGAATAGGTCTATGGGCTATATAAAACAAAGTTCTTTGCAAAAAATCCCTCTTATATATGCTCCCACTGGACAAAGTAATTCGAAAACATGACGTTAAATGTCATTGTTATGCGGATAATGCGTATAAAGCTCATCATATCAGCCAAACCTGATGACAGAGTGAGATTAAAGAAAATTGAGGATAGTGTAAAAGATGTAAAATCATGGATGTCTTACAATTTCCTCCTATTAATTAGTGATAAAACTGAAGTTCTCCAATTAGGCTAAAAAGCTGCTAAAAATAAATTATAAGACTTAATGTTAAATCAGGCCGATTTCTCCGTCACCCCTGGTTCAGCAGCTAAAAACCTTGGCGTTTGGTCCCGAGTGGTCCAGCGGTCCCGTTCATGCAGCTTTGCCATCAAGCTGCCGACGCTCAGAGGGAGCACAATTGGCCCTGCGCCCTCCGGTGGGTAGATGGCGCTCTCTCCCCAACATCACTCCTACGGTGATGTCTGCAGCACAGGGCATCTGTGAGCTTTTTTATCAGAACCGAGCCTCTGCACTTTCCTCCATGTGCTCTGTAATGCTGCTCGGTAATGCTGCATCAGCACGAAAAGAAGTGGTGGCTGACTTCACATGTATCGGAGGAAGCATGTGTTAGTCTTCACCCTCCTGGTGTGTTGGGGCATTACTAGTGATAGGGGGAGTCCTAATGAGTGGGTTGGGTAATTGACCATATAAATTGGGGAGAAAATGGGAAAAATTTGAAATAAAAAAAATAATAAAATCTTGGCGTTATCATAGATTCAGATCTAGCATTCGATAAACACATATCTAATGTTACTAGAACAGCTTTTCTACACCTTCCTAATATTGCCAAGCTAAGAAATGCCCTATCCCTGCATGACGCAGAAAAATGAGTCCATGCCTTCATTACCTCAAGGCTAGATTATTGTAATGCACTACTGTCTGGATGTTCCTGCAGTAACTTAAATAAACTTAAATTCAGCTGGTTCAAAATGCTGCAGCCAGGGTCCTTCCTACTAGTCCTAAAACTAGAAAAGTTCACATAGACTATAAAATTATCCTGTTAACGTATAAAGCCCTACATGGGCTTACTCCTGAGTATTTGCTAGATCTAATCTCCTATTATGAACCACTGCGACTACTTAGATCACAAGGTGCTGGTTTCTTAGTAGTTCCCAGAAGTTAGAGATGCTCTGCATGAGGAAGAGCTTTCTCTTATAAAGCTCCTAAAACTCTTGAATAGAGTCAGCCGATCACTCAAAACCTGAGGAAAACAGCAAAAAAAAAAAAAAAAATCAAGCATTTAAATGGCCTTTTAAAAGGTAAATGTAAGCACTTTTCTGGGATTGAAAGCGTGATTCTGGCTGTAACTGGAAATATCTGTGCAAAACTGTGCGCAAGTGAGGAGCACAGCTAGGGACAGGCTGCCGCTGCTAAAAAGCACATGTCCAACATGCCCTTCTCAAGCAGAGGCGGCTCTGCTTACTCAGAACGCTGTGTATCTATTTTTTGTGTCAAAAATCAAAGCATTGCGACATGACGTGTTTGTTTTTATTGCCTGAGGTGACATTGCAGGTCCGCGATGTGACTATTGCGCATGTACACATCGATGCCGATGACGATGCTTAAATGATATATTGTGCAGCCTTAGTCTGAGAGTCTTTTATTCAACTAATTTAATGTTTGGGGCCCTGGTGAGGGGTGGTGCCAGGGTGGTTCTATGCAGGTTTCCTTATTGTGACGTCACAATAATTAAGCCGTGCTAAATGTGGCAAGATGATTGCTATGGTATATACTTGGTTCTATGATGTTAAGCAGTGGTTGCTAGTGGGTCTTGCTAGGTACTCCAGCTTTATATTCCTCTTTTATTCTAATCCAGACAAATGTTGTCCCAATCTATTGTTCTCCAATATTGTCTTGTTGATGGTTTCCCCCATTTCCCCCCATAATTTTATAATTGCCAATCGCACTAGCTTCCACTTATACATCCCCATCACACGATTCCACCAGCACCAATGACAGCTAACACTACTTTTAAACTTTTGACAGTTTAATTTTTATTTAAGATTTTTTATGTTTATGTCGCTGTTATCAGACTCAGCATCAGCAGATCTTCATATGAAAAAAATAAATAAATCCCGGCCCACAATTTCCTACAACAGTGCATTCGGTAACGCAGAGTTCCACAGCAGCAGCAGCACTTCCACTACAATAGACTCACTAGAATAGCAAGTGGCTTTCTTTCCTCAGAAGAGATAATGTAGTATCTGTGGCTGCAGTGTGTACTCTGGAAGATTGGCATAAGCAGAGGCGCTGATTTTGTGAAGCGCAACTCTCTTCCTCTCTTCCTCTCGGAGCACAGCGACCTCCGCCTCACCTCTCCAGTCACCGGAGCCGAGCGGCCCATCACGCCTGTGTCAATATGGCAATTTGTTTTTCTATTGCCTCCCTTATCAAGGTTAAACGGAATAAATCAATCATCCTCCATGGGGCAAAAGGGAGAGTGAGAGAGAGAGGGAGGGGGGGGGGGGTGTGGAACTTCCTGTCAAAAACTAAGGGTTATAAATAATACGCCAGCAGAAACCAAACCCTGCCTTTTGTGAATTTGTGACAAAAAAGGCAATTAACCGGCAGAGGAAACCTGAAACAAATGTCTTTTGAAAGACCTTCTGCCAAAAGTAAAAGGAGGGGACACTCAGCCTCATTTCGGCTGTCTCCTCGTTTAAATTACATGCTTCTGGCCCCTGACGGGTATATATTAATATTTTATGTTGATACATTGCCAGTGAGCTGCACTTTTCATTCATTTTGTTCTAAGGACGGGAGATTTGCAAATAACAGAGGCCATTTTTGTATTTTCCCCCCCGCTGTTTTTTCTATTCATCTCTTTATTCACGCATAAGTATCACACGCTTGGCCAAACACAGGCAAAAATATGACAATGCCGGTACTTCGTTTTTTTTTTGTTTGTTTTTTTTTATGTGAGGCGCATCAGTTATAGGCCTAAAAATGGAAGCACGTCTTGTTTACAGTTCAGTTTATAACTAATCAAGGAACTGGAGCTCTTACAGCTTTTACAGCTTTGTGGTTCCTCTCCATACGATCTCCAGTTAGGAATTATTTATAGCATTTTTTTTTTTTTTAGGGGGTTTTGGGGGAGGGGGGCTGGGGTGCGTTGCATCAAGGTCAAGGTCCTCGACACAGGATGACAAAGGCCAAAAATAAACAGAAAAGCTTGATTGTTTCCAATAGCACGTGTACAGCATGAGCATGTGTCAGTGCGGATGGTGTCACATGATCAACAGTAGTAGCTAGCGAGGCACTGGGTAGATAACGCACTCCTCAAAAAAAGCCCTAGTGCCAACATTACCATATACGGCCGCACGCAGATGATCCGCCACCACAGCAACAGCACAGGCATCTGGCATTGTGATTTGTTGCCCCACTGCTCCAATTCACTGATTCACTGATTTACTGACTTACTGACTTAAGAATGGATGTCATGTGCTACTCTCCGTTTTAGCAAAATGAGCCGTCTTTACAATGACGATTTGCATACAGCTGGCAGCACCAGAGATTTAATGTTTAGTAGAATAAAGAAACCCAAATCAATAGATGCTGGGACAATATGGAAAACGCACATAAAAAACAATCATTCTTGTATGTAATTGTAATATTAGTATATTGCAGTATGAATCCAGGATATTTCATATTTTGTTTGGTTAACTTCGATTCACATGATAACATACATATATATCTACATCTATTCCTGCATTTCATGACTGTAACACATTGTGACAGTAAAGCACTTACTGTCCATTACCCCAACTGTTGTACTGTGTGCAGGATACGGTTGTGCATTGTCTTGTTGAAAAAAAAAATGCACCTAAAATTATTTAATTTTCCCAAAAATCGACAGTGTTTGAATTTTACTTCGCTAAAGTACAGCGTTATAAAGGAGTTTTAGTCGAGTTTCTTCAGCACAGAGGCTGTAGCGGTATTAGCATTAGCTGCTAACCGCATCTTTCGTTGTTGTTTAGAGGTGAGTGTATCAGCCTGTACCCTGCGTTTACCGTGTTAAAAAAAGCTATGTTGGGACAAACCGCTAGCTGGCTTACCGGAACGATTAGCGTTTTTCAGAGTAGCACTGTCAGGTGGTATTTACTAGCGCTAAGCGTTGCTATCTAGTTATTGCAGTTTTTTTTAAAAACCTGCTGAATTAGAAGGGAAACATGGCGACACCCTTGTTTCCTTACTATTGTTGCTTATAATGCGTCTTATAATCCGGTGCATTTTATGTATGAAAATAGACCAGAAAATAGACGTTCATTGATAGTGTGCCTTATAGTCTGTAAGAACTTAATTTATTTTATATACTATTATATAAGTTCTTTTGTAGCAAATCACGATTACATACACTTGTTCTCAGCACCTGTTTAAAATCACAGTGCTACCCGTAAACTGCCCCATCCAATTTCTATCAATGTTTTAGTCCTGAAATGGAGGAATTAATGTATATTAAATATACATTAAATATAAATATAATATGTTGGTCAGTATCGATACTGGTATTGGGACCAATAGCATGCTAACGTACTCTCCACATTACTACACTTATGAGCAGACAACTTCATCACTCAAGTATGAATTATATATATATATATATATATATATATATATATATATGTTCAATCCCAGATCCACAGCATGGTAGATGGCACTCCTGTCTTATTTACTTCCTGTTACCTGAAAGTATTATCCGATTGGCTGATGAGGTCCTCACATCACATAATAACACTAGTGAAATTAACCTCTGATTGTTGTCTAAGCATAATTTCTTAATTTTGTTCAAATATGCTTATTTGGATAACAAAAAAAATCATATAATGTGACAAATTAACAACTACACCGTTATATAATGATCCTAATTGCTTAATTTTAAGAAGCTATCTGCTGTATCAGTGTTGGAGTGTAATTTATTTACCCATTTATAGCACCAGCTGCCATATTCCACCATTCCCTGATACTTAAAGAACATATCCAAAATTTACATTTTACATTCTACTCATTTGTGGTTGAACTTCTTCTCACAGCACACAATAGCATGTGGCTTTCATGCTGAGGCCAGAGAAACTCAGGCCTGTCAGGAAAGCCAGCACGCGCTCTGTCCAAGTGCCCTCTAATAATGAAGACTTCCAAAGCTCTGTGTGCACCTCAGAGGCCCACGAGCTCACATCTCTTTCCTACAGTAAGCAGGCCTGTGGGGGGCTCAGGATTTCCAGCCCAGCCCGGTCCAGATGCTGTGAAAGGCAAGCACCTCTCTTTTGTTTTTATATGGCCTTTATTGCACAGCTGTTTCACAGGCTGAAACTGCGGCCGCATAATCATCCAGCAAGTCAGTGCAGCGACCATAATCATCATGGCCTCCAGAATGCTGGAGCACAAAGCCAGAGAGGGACATAAACCCCTCCCTATGTAGCACGGAGGAATTGTAGCAGTTGGTACTGACTGCAAAATAAAAGTTCTTTAACAATTCCAGGCTTTTGGACACGGTTCCAGTTCCAGTGAGTGAGTGATGTTGCATTCAGTTTACACTGGAAGTACACTCAGTTAAAGGTTTTAAAAACTAGGGCGAAATTTGATACCAAAAAGCTCAAACCCAATTCAGTACTTTGCATAAAATGCACACGAATGTTCAAAATGCAGAGAGTGTACACAGTGATGCAAAAAACTATTTTATAATACAATAAAAATAAAATAATATAAAAAAAATAAAATATATCCATAAAATAGTCAAAAATAACAAATAGAAAAAAAGTCTGTCAGTTTTCATTTTCTGAATCAATTTCTCTGAATTTACCAGGTATATGTTTGAGTTAACATTGTGGTTTTATTCCATAAACTACAGACCATATTTCTCCCAAATTCCAAATAAAAATGTCATTTAGAGCATTTATTTGCAAAAAATGAGAAATGGCTGAGCGTTCAGACCTCAAATAATGCAAAGAAAAAAAAGTTCATATTCATAAAGTTTTAAGAGTTTAGAAATCAATATTAGTCTTACACATTGCTTTTGGATAACTTTATGCCACTCCTGGTGCAAAAATCCAAGCAGTTCAGCTTGATTTAATGGCTTGTGATCATCCATCTTTCTTTTGATTATATTCTAGAAGTTTTTTAATTTGGTAAAATCAAAGAAACTCATCATTTGTAAGTGGTCTCTCGGGGTGACAGTAGAAGAATAAGATTATTTATGTCGGCTGTTAAATAAATATATTGTGTGAGAATAATTATTGCTTTTTTTTTGTAACAATTAAGAAAAATCTATCAGTATCAAATTTTAAGTATCGTATCGGTTTTGAAAAGTTTTAAACGATACCCAGTCTTACCGATAACTGTAAACTATTTTAAAATTCGACCCAAAAATGTTTCACTTTTTCGTACCAGGTTATCCTTGCTAGCTTTGTTCAAGATTGATAACTGGATAAGTCCAATCAGACAGATTATATAGTATTTTAATCATCCAAACACTATAAAAACTATATGTCCACAGATGAAAGTACTGTGTGTACGACTGATTTAATTGAATTAATTTGGCCACAAATAGATAGAAGTGCTAATAAACTGTAGAATTCTACTGTTGTTGATCTTAAACTCTGAACTTGGGCTTTGTGAGGCTCCCCCGAATGTAGGGGGCTTTCCAGTTGAAATTTCCATCCATTCCAGTTGGACTGGAAGCATAAGCCATGCCTTGTCTGGGAGCAGTAGAGCATTGCCAGCAAAGCAGGCCAACCTGGGGCAGTGGGGGTTTAAGTCTTTCCTGAGGCCTCAACAAGAGTACCAAGGAAGTGCAGGGATTTAAACCCACAGAAAAGATTCTTTACATCTATTGACTCCATGTACAAAGAGGGTTCTTTATAGAACCTCACAATGAAAGGTTCTTTTTTGATACCATTACTAGTACTTATATGGCATTGTTCTTAAGAACCATTTCTCCTAAAGCAATATAATTCAGATATATGATTAGTGATTAGTACTCAAAGTTTAGAAATTATTCAAGATATATTAACATATTGAATGATACTGTGTTATAAAAAAAAGGTTATAGTATTGCAAAACAGAATCTTGCAATACTGTATAATTGTTTTTAAACACAGTACCATTTTTATTATATTAGTAGTACATATAAGGGGTGGGCGATATGGCTCTAAAATAATATCACAATATTTCAGGGTATTTTTGCGATAACTATCTACTTGGCGATTTTTGGAAAACTAAAATAATTTATTCATTTCAGGAATATAGTATAATAGTATAACAGTATAATCATAATGTGGCAAAATAAATAATATAGCATAAAATAATATAATGCAGCAAAAAATATTGCAGAATATTTAGTGCATGCATATAAACTGCAAACTAAAACAATTATACAATAAATACACTTAAAGCTTCACAGTAAATAATAGACTACTTTTAAGACAGAACAGCCCTATTATCACGATATAGATTTTTAATATCATGATATTTCTGTGTCACGATACATTGTATACGATATAATATTGCCCACCCCTAGTACATATGTAAACATTGTGTCAGACAGTGGCCGTTTTGTGTTATTTTTAAACCCCGCCCACTAAATAATAACAATTTAACACTCCAGTATACCTAGGTCCCACTGTTTTGAGTGGACAACAAGTACTTTTTTTAACTTTTTCAATAAGAAAAGTGTCACTACGACAGTTTTACTAAAATGTGACTCCTATATCATGATAATATAGCCCTACTCTCAGTGCAATGAAGCTATTTTTATTTACTTAAAACCATTCAGAACTAGGGCTGTGCGATATTGGAAAAATTCTACATTGCAAATGTTCTTTTTTCGACAATATATATCCCGATATTTACCTTGTGTCCGGACAGATCAAGAGTTGAGTCACTGCCAAACACTCAAAACCAGAGGAAAACAGCAAAACAACAGTAATCGTTCCTTTAATCAGGCAATTAAATGGCTTGTTTAAAGGTAAATAAGAGCATTTTGTGGGATTAAAAGCATGAATTCAGCTGTAACTGAAAATATCTGCATTGCAAAACTGTGCTGTACTGAGGTGCACAGCTTTTGACAAGGGAAGTAACCGCATGGTAACCATCCACATCCATATTGCCTCCATCCACATGGCTGGACATGTGCAATTACAAGCACAAGCGCTTCTCGCTCAGGCAGCAGGAGCCTGTCACTCACACAGACACAGAGACGATGCTGTGTATCTACTTCTTGTGCACTGGGAAAAAATGATTAGTAAAATGTATTTAACATTTTTTTGCAACTTTAAAATTTAATTTCAGTAACTTCAACTCGGTTTTTAAGACTAAAATGTTACATAGAGTAAATAAGTGAACTGAACTTCAGTCAATCCTTTCTTTTATTAAACTTTACTTCATTTATTTTTGCTGAATCAATCCTTTCGTTTAGTGACTTAATTTCTGCATACAATATTACCTAATTACAATTACTTAATTTGTGCAATATTGCTCAGATAATTATGATACACAATATATTATAATTCCTGGAATTTAAATATTTTTAGTTAAAACACACACATTATACACTGTCTCAACACATGGATGGCGTGTAATACATTTTTTTCAGTATACTAAAAAATTGGTCTGTTTACAAAATAAAGAAATAAAATAAAAAAAAATAAAATATAAACTAAATTATTTGAGTGATATTGTATAAATTGAGTAATTGTAATTAGGTAATATTGTATGCAGAAATTAAGTAAAGGTTACTAAAAGTTCAGTTCACTTATTTACTCATGTATTTACTTATGTAACATTTAAATCTTGAAACGGAGTTGAAGTTACTTAAATTTACATTAAATTAAATTTACTTAAAAAAAGCAAATGCAGAAAATTGTGAAACTTTAAAAAAAGGAAACTTTTAAAAACTTTAAAAAAGTAAATTTTACTCATCAGTTTTGTCAGTGTGTCAAGAATCAAAAACATTGCAACATGGCGTGTTTGATTGATGTGCCTTAAGTGACACATCATGCAGCCCTATTCAGAACTCCTTACCATCTTTTCTTTTGGTCCAATCCTTCTCCCATCTCCCACCCACTTATTACATTGGAGAAGACCATTAGCGTAGCTACAAGTGCTTCGCTAGCGTCGCTGTCCAGTAGCAGTGCTGTGCTGTGGTGCCACCGCAATCATTGTAATGCATCTCTCTTCTTTTAATTAAGGGATAATGTCTAATTTCATGACGTTTATGAGGTTATAACATTCATTAGTCCTCAACAGATGCTGCGGCTGAATAGCTAACTAGCCTGGAGCGAAGTGGGTCTGGGCACCTCCTCCTGGCCTTAGCTGCTCAGCGTCCAGCCGGCTAATGGTCAGGAAGACCCATCAGCTTGGCTCCTTCCCGCTTTCTCCCTGCTCGTCTCCAGAAATGGGACAGATTTAAAGAGTATAGCGATTGAACTTTAAACAGCTTATTGCCATGGCGCATAAAACTGGCATTACAATTTGTGATCGCAATTAAGGGGAAGTTACTCGCAATGAGAATGTCAAAAGCATTTCTAATCATTTTTATTGTGGCGCTTAATTATTGTTGCCCGCGCCTTTGCCAGGGCCAAATGTTTTACAGCCGCATAATTTCAACCTTTAGTTCCCTGTTTTGCCCGTAGCAAGAGGCGCAGAGTCTCAGAGGTCCACAAATTCTGCCAAATACATTCTTACCCTAAAAGCTAAATTCCCTACATATATTTTGAGCCATTGCCTGCCTGCCTCTCAAGGCTGACCTCAATTTTCTCACACAGCGTACTCCCCTCTTGCTCACCCAAGTGTTGGATGAAGGACAAACGTGTTAAATGTACTAGTTTTGGACACGCTACCGTTTCAAAATGATACATGCATTTGTACTTTTGGAGCGGGCATCGTTCATTACCCACCACATTCTCACTTATCAAATCAGATAGAGGGGTTTAGAATCCCCTCTGGTGGTGTGTATTAACCTCAAAGGACCTGCCAGCAGGTCAGACACCATTTCTTCAGTCTAATAACTCTACTTACTATTACTATGTCCCAATATGCCCCTATTACATATATATATATAATATCACAACATGATCCTTAACTGAATGTGTTTCAGACTTTCAGCTTCTTTTTCACGATAATCTTCAGTGGCATCTCTGGTCAAGAGGAGGGATATACATGATAGAAAGCAAGTGAACAGGCAGTACGTTCTTTACGCTGATGCTAAGCTACTTTAGCAACCAAGCCAAACTGTCTTAGATCTTATGTTGGTTTTCTAGTATTCAGTGGTCAGTACCGGCCTAACATAGAAAAAAATAAAAAATAAAGGACATCCAGTGAAGGAGCAAGAGGGTCATGGGCATCTAATGCCAGGTTCACACTATTAGATTTTTTTTAAAGTGGCCAGATCTTTGTGTCATTTACGCAAAACAACTCGTTGTCTTGTATTTGGTAATTATTCAGTCTTCACAGTTTGCACACAACACGACTAGTCAGCAACACGAGATGACGAATTACACCATCATGGAGAACCCATGGTGACATTGACTCGTTCCCAAAATTGCCAAAGAAAACACATGGGAGAGCAGAGCTGGTATAGTGACGTAGACAAGACCTGTTTTTCTTTTCTTACAAGTGAAAAAAACAAGCAGAAACAAAAACAACTATATTAGATAAAACTGCATTCTCACTGGCTATAGAATTCAGCAACTGGTGCAGATATCAAGCCTGCCAGATAGGTTAAACTAGCAGGGGCATGAAAGACATCATAGATTGCATCTGTTAAAAGTTCATGTACATAGTGACTGAGCAAATGCTGTGCGAATGTACAGTGAACAGCAGTTTGTCTTCGGTCTCCAAAAAAACAGTCTGTGGGCTGGACAATCTTAACCCTTTCAGACCCTATGTCCATTACAATGGACATCACATATTTTCTTTTTTTAGCAATTAATTAAGACCAGTTGTCCATCAGAATAGACCATGAACTGAAACAGTAGCTTAGCCCCACCCACTGCACTGGAAAACACAGCAACTCGGACATTAAGGCATGGCAGCATTAGAGCCAAAAAAGCTCTGATTCAGAATACTTGTTATAATGTTTATTTTACTGTTTAGGCATGGCTTGTGAAATTAAAAAGGTCAATATCAAACAAAAAAAATGCTAAACAATGCAATGGACTCTGAAAAAAGCAATTAAATATTTAAGTTATTGGACTTTTGTATGTATTTTTATATAGAGTTTTTATTAAAATAACAGAACATTAAAAAATCAGTATTCTTATATTACAATGTTTTCCAATCAATGGATATAATTCAGGTCTGAAGGAGTTAAAATTAAAATTGTGTAAACAATGATGTAATACACGAAGGCCTTCCCTCACAATATGCAGGACTTTAAAGGTCAGCTGACTGATCACGTCTTCTAGATACCACAGGACTTCTTGAGAGGTCCATTTTGTTAATGTTATGGCTGATTAGTGAAATATGCAGAAGTTTACTGGATTGCTATATTAATTTTGGGTTGTTGGTCTTCTTCTTCTTTCTTCTTGTTTCTTATTGTGCCCAGTGGCAAACAGGACAAGGACCAAGAATCTCCACTCATATCTATTGTTGGCCTTCTCCTCACTGGTCTTCCAGTTAAAATATCTCCAAGACCTCCATTTCACCTTCTGTAGTTCGTCTCCTGGTAGTTTTTGTGGTCTTCCTCTTTTGCGTTTTCCTTCTGGGATCCATTAAAAAGCTACTCTTTTAATGTTATCAAGTGGTTTCTTGAGTATGTGGCCTAGCCATTTCTTTGGCCTGCAGATCAGTAAGATCAGCCTGTGTATCTCCTTGTTCACTATTTTCTGAGGCCAGAATATATTCTATAGATTTATTTTTCTCTTAGGTAGCTGTTATGAAAGCTGGAGCGCTTGTCAATGTCCTTCTCTGTTATTCTTCAGAATTCTTCTCTTTTAACAAGGACAGACATTACGCAACTGTTGTAGATCTTACTTTTTGGTGTTCATTGTTATGTTAACTGATCTCCAGGTGTTATGAAGCTTTAGAAATGCTAGCATTGCCTTTTGTACTTTGTCCTTCATATCACGGTCAGCTCTACCTTCTGCAGGAACAATACTGCCAAGGTATGCGCAAATCAATTCTTGCTTACATTGATTCTAAAGGTCAGATATTTTATTTTGGTTTTGGTAAGGTAGTTTAAAAGTACAGAAAGTAGTTATTTCTGAGTAGTTACTACATAATAAGTCAGTTGTCCAGACAGGGATGTGCCTAGTCATAGACTTAAGTCCACTTCTTGGTAAATTTCAGTCTGGTCTTCCTATTCACCTCGTCATTAGTGGTTTTCTTCTTCTGATGAAGCCTCTGTACTTTTGTTCAAGAAGCCTTCTGTGAACAGTAGATTGTAAGACCTTCACTCCTGCCCTTTGGAGGTGGTTGCTGATGTCAAACAATTGTTTTAGGGTCTTTCTTTACAGAACTCACAATGTTTCTGGCATAAAATGCTGTGGTTTTCCCTGGTTTACCCGTTTATATAGTACACCAGTGACGACTTTCTTCTTCAGGACATTCCAAACAGTAGTTCTGGCTATGGAGAATATTTGTGCTCTAATGGTTCTGATTGATTTTTCATCTTCTCTCAGCTTCACAGTTGCTTGTTTTTCAACCATAGACTGCTCTTTATTCTTGATGTTGGTTACTCCGCTAACTTTAAATGCACATTCTGTGCAGATAAAACCCAAATCTGAAACTGAGTGTAGACATTTAGAGCTGTTTAATGTTTGGATGATCAATGTGTCAGGACACAACTGGGCAACAAAACACACCTTACTATCATCTGAACTGTGCATCAGATCCAGATGTAAATGCCTGGAAATAAAAGCTGAAATGTGAATCTTTTAATGTTAAACTCAAATGTTTTTTTTTTCATCAGCAGCAGAAATAAAGGGATTGATCTCATTGTTCCAATACTTTTGGAGGGCACTGTTTTTTTTCTTTCAATACAAAATCTTCATTTAAAATCTCCATTAATCCCTGTCTATAGAACTGCCCCAACATGCTTTAGTATCTCCTGAATACACTGAATAGACTACAGTCCCCATATAAATCCACACACTTCCAGAGCTAAATGTAGACTCTACCTCAGCTCTAACCCACCCAACTCAACACACCCAGTGGTGCCAACTAAATCTCACGTGTTGATTGGATGGGGCTGAGGGCCATCCATGGAGGTGTAGTATTTTTTGAAGGAGGGCTGGAGGTGGGCTGGTCTTCCCAGGGGTGAAGGGAGAGCTGCTGGGCAGCTGTCTGCTAATTAATCCCCTCCCAGGTGCCCGGCCCCTGGCATCTGTGAGTGCAGCAGAGCCGCTGCACCAGGGTGGCCTGCGTCCAATGCTCAGGGACACACATCAATAAGATTCATTACGCTTTATTTAACCGCACGCGCACACACTGGCGTCAGGAATGCACAAACACACCCACGCCGACACTTAAACTAACATATTGGTCCATTTAGAGCACATTAATGCCAGGTTAATCAACTCGACTTCCACTGGCCGTACTTCGGCTCGGCGCTGATTCATTCAGAAGCGATGAACTAATCTGAACTACTTAACGGGAAGTAATATAACAACCGGGCTATGTATAGACTACTTTATTCTCATTTGGGGATCTCGTTTTTAATCCATTTGAACAGCAAATTAAAATGAAAACACTAATCAGCCATAACATTAGTACCACTGACAAATTGTGATGGATAGATGACTAGGTCTGATTTTGCTGTTTTTCTGAGTTTGCTATATATAGGTATATGTTTGAGCAAAATTAACATTATTGTTTTATTCTATAAAAAAACAAGCAAACTTTTCTCCCAAATTACAAATAAAAATATGTGTAATTTTTAGAGCATGTATTTGCAGAAAATCAGAAATGGCTGAAATAACAAAAGATGCAGAGCTTTCAGACCTCAAATAATAAAAATGCAAAGAAAACAAGTTCATATTCACAAAGTTTTAAGAGTTCAGAAATCAATATTTGGTGGAATTTAATCCCAGTTTTCATGCATCTTGGCATGTTCTCCTCCACCAGTCTTACACACTGCTTTTGGATAACTTTATGCCACACCTGGTGCCAAAATTCAACCAGTTCAGCTTGGTTTGATGGCTTGTGATCATACATCTACCTCTTGATTATATTGCAGAGGTCTTTAATTTGGTAAAATCAATCATTTTTAAGGGGTCTCTTTTTTTTTTTTTTTTTTACCAGAGCTGTATATAATATTCTATTTGTATATATATACATAATATATATATATATATATATATATATATATATATATATATATATATATATATATATATATATATATATACTGTATATATATATATATACTGTATATATATATATATATATATATATATATATATATATATATATATATATATATATACACAGGGGTTGGACAATGAAACTGAAACACCTGTCATTTTAGTGTGGGAGGTTTCATGGCTAAATTGGATCAGCCTGGTGGTCAATCTTCATTAACTGCACATTGCACCAGTAAGAGCAGAGTGTGAAGGTTCAATTAGCAGGGTAAGAGCACAGTTTTGCTGAAAATATTGCAATGCACACAACATTGTAGGTGACATACCAGAGTTAAAAAAGGGGACAAATTGTTGGTGCATGTCTTGCTGGCGCATCTGTGACCAAGACAGCAAGTCTTTGTGATGTATCAAGAGACACGGTATCCAGGGTAATGTCAGCATACCCCCAAGAAGGATGACCCACATCCAACAGGATTAACTGTGGACGCTGTAAGAAGCTGTCTGAAAGGGATGTTCGGGTACTAACCCGGATTGTATCCAAAAAACATAAAACCACGACTGCCCAAATCACGGCAGAATTCAATGTGCACCACAACTCTCCTGTTTTCACCAGAACTGTCCGTCGAGACAATAAATTATTGTGGTCTAAAACCAGGTGTTTCAGTTTCATTGTCCAACTCCTGTAGATACAGTATATATTATTATATATTAGAGTATATATTATATATTAGAGTACATATTAGAATGACACAAAATATTATATTGAGACGGTTCACAGATACTAAAGAGCTGCTTTCTTTGCTTTGGCCACGGCCTGTTAAATACTAAGGAATAATCCATGTTTGTAAAATGATCGCATAAAAATTAATGATGTTTTTAATTCATTTCTAATACATAAACTCACACAAACACCGTAAGTGGACATCAGAGGAAATGCATAAAGCTGTTTTGATAATGTATAAAATCATTCTGTTTCATAAAGTGCACAATGTTAGACGATAAAGACGGTTAAAGCATTTAATCACACGCTTGATTTTTCCTTCTGCGTGTTTTATCTTCTTCTATTTATCTTCTTCTCTGTTGTTGTGTCTTCATTGCTCCTCTTCTGACTGAGCGACACAGGTGACACACAGAGCGTCTGACTCTGAAAGTAAGTCTCGGTGTCCTTGGCTGAAGGGGGTTCCTGAGGAGTTCATGGCAAGCTACTATGACTAATGGGGGGAAACCATGACAAAATAAGACAAATGGTGTGGACCAACTTCATTATGTTACTGACAGCTTGACAGCATCATCGCTTAATGTGCTGCTCTTCATCTGCGGCTCATTTGGAGACGAAAGCAAACGTGCCAGTTTTCCTTTCCACAATATGAAAATGGACAGGTATCAAATCTTCCTCAGCCAAGACATATTAAGAATCTGAGTGTGATTTCGTCATATTGCTTCGCACACATCGTCTAAGAAATAGATGCAAAATAGTTACACCCAGAAGGACTGCAGTGTCAGATTGCAATGCTATTTGGAGGAAAGGTGGAGGTATAGATGACCAGAAACTAATACTGTATTTTTTAAATTATAAGATGCAATTAAAATCCTTTCATTTTACCAAAAATCAGCAGTGTGCCTTATAATCTGGTGCACCTTATGTATGAATTTTTCCAGTCAGGTTGTAAGGAGCAGTAAAGCCACTCCACAGAAGTACAGAGTTATAAAGGAGTTTCAGAGCCGTTCAGAGGTGAGTATATCAGACTGTAGCCACATGAGACCAACTTCTAGCTAATAGCGGCCTGGGTTACCGGAACACTCAGGGTTCCTTAGTCTATTGCTATCGGACGGCATTTACTACCACTAAGCACTGCTAACTGCGCCAACAAATAGGAAATCTAAGCTTGTTGTAGATAAAAGGAAGTTTTTCAGGAGAGAAATCTGTGTAGATTTTTTTAAGAATCATAGTTTTTTTTAACTTTGTTGTTTTCTTTTTCATGCCTCATTTACTCAGATTTACTCCAATTCATTTCCGCACATGCCCAAGACATAGAGTGCTGTGCCCCACCAAAGACACCATGTACTCTTCATGTACTCCACCATGAACTCCACCAGAGCAGGGAACTAAGCTTGACTTCACAGCCATGCTCACCCGCACTCTTCAATCTGTTGTTTATTCTTCCGTCATTCCTCTCATTCATTACCATTCATTTTTCTTCACGTCCAAGGTCTAGAGTTTCATTTGCCTGACAGGCACCAAACTGTATGTGCTCATTCAGGGCGGGTCCTCCAGCTCTAATCCACCATCATATTGACCCGCACTTGTCAAGCTCTCATTCTTGAACTAAGTATTAATGGCAAGCTAAGCAGTTGCTAAGGTGTTGCTATGATATCCATGGTGTTTACTATGGTGTTGCAATAAAATGATAAACTATGCAATGGACATTAAAAGGCAATTAAATATTTAAGTTATTTGGATTTAATTTTGATATACAGGGGTTGGATAATGAAACTGAAACACCTGGTTTTAGACCACAATAATTTATTGCCCTGACGGACAGTTCTGGTGGAAACAGGAGAGTTGAGGTGCACATTGAATTCTGCCGTGATTTGGGCAGCCGTGGTTTTATGTTTTTTGGATACAATCCGGGTTAGCACCCGAACATCCCTTTCAGACAGCTTCCTCTTGCGTCCACAGTTAATCCTGTTGGATGTGGTTTGCCCTTCTTGGTGATATGCTGACATTACCCTGGATACCGTGGCTCTTGATGCATCACAAAGACTTGCTGTTTTGGTCACAGGTGCACCAGCAAGACGTGCACCAACAATTTGTCTTCTTTTGAACTCTGGTATGTCACCCATAATGTTGTGTGCATTGCAATATTTTGAGCAAAACATTTTGTGCTCTTACCCTGCTAATTGAACCTTCTCACTCTGCTCTTACTGGTGCAATAATGTGCAATTAATGAAGATAGGCCACCAGGCTGCTCCAATTTAGCCATGAAACCTCCCACAATAAAATGACAGGTGTTTCAGTTTCATTGTTCAACCCTTGTAGAGTTTGTATAAATATAATATAACAGTCCTGTTTTGTGTCCAAGCATAGAAAAAAAATGCATTCTTATATTCTTATATTTTCCAATTACTGGAATATAATTCAGGTCTGAAAGGGGTAGACAAACCAACACAGCATCTAACAAAAAAAGTCCACACTAAACAACTACTATAAGGATTTATGTAGCTTTACGAAACATGAGACTACTTTGATATAATGGTGAACAACTGTACATAATGTATAAAATAAATGTGTTTCATCCAAAATAAAGATTAAGAGAAACTGTGCCTCCTGAAAATGTATGAGAATAAACAGATAAAAGGTAAAGGCAGCATCAGATACTGTAATCCCTGTCTCCCTGTAGATTCTAAACCCCATATCCCTTTTTAAACAGGTAGATTTCAAATGCATGTAGCCTTTGGCATTCATTTTGAACCTAAAGGCAAAAGTCACATGGATATATATATATATATATTGAGGTGGAGACTTTCTACAGAACATGGGCTGCACGTTTGGTATGAAACGATTTGAATAAAGTCTAAATAAAGCATAAAGTCTGCTCAATATCAGCAGTGTAAATTTTTCATGACTGGGGGTCAGTGGGTCCACTGTAATCTCAGGAACAGAGACAGCCCTAAGTGTCAGCTGTCTGTCTATCTTTGACTGTCACATGCATTATTGAGCGTCTGCTACACGCTGCTTCTTCATCCGGGAAACCTTTCCTTTGTTTTTATGTATACTTCGTGGAATTTACACACATTTGATCCAAAAACATTAAAACGTGTTTAAATAATGCACAGGCTCTCAGGAAGCTTGAGAATTGTCCCCAACAGGAAAATCAGATATAACTGAACCGTAACAAACCATAAATAGCATTTCTTAGATGAAAAAAAAACAGATGTAAGGGTTTCTAAAAAAAAAACGTATTATTGAGATTCTTGCTTTAGACATGAGCCTCGAATATGTGCTGAAAGAATTCAAAGTACTAACAAACAAAACAAACACTGTTTAAACTCTCAGGACAGAACAGATACCACATAAAATGTGCTGTTAAAAAAAGAGTACTGGTCACAGAACATGCTGGCAATTGGTGTCATTGGTTTTCCAAGATCTCTGAACCACTTAACTTTCAATTTCTCTTTTGTACTGAACTAAATGTTCTGCATGTTCAAACCATCAGTCCATTTTATCAGCTCCACTTACCAATTACTAGCACTTTGTATTTCTATAATTACAGGCTGTAGACCTTCTGTTTTTCTGCATACTTCATTATCCTCCTTTCACCCTCTTTCACCCTGGTATTACTGGGGTGGTGGGTTATTCTCAGAAATGCCTTTTCTCTGATATTAATGTGTGTTGTGCTGGTACGAGCGGACCAGGCACAGCAGTGCTGCTGGTGTTCTTAAACACAGTAAACACAATTTTCATTTTTTTTTATCCTATTCAATGTAGTTGGCCAATTGTTCCACCTATTCAGCTGCTAGCCAGCAGTATATCCCCCATCACTAGTAATGCCTCCTCCGACATATTTGAAGCCAATTATCACCTCTTTTTGAGTAGCATCACAGCGCGCTCGGAGGAAAGCGCAGCGACTCGGTTCTGATACATCAGCTCACAGACGCCTTCTGTTGATCGACATCACCTTTTGGAGTGATGTGGGGAGAAAGCGCCATCTACCCACCCAGAACGAGCAAGCCCAATTGTGCTCTCTCAGGGCTCCGGCAGCTGATGGCAAGCTGCATGACTGGGATTCGAACCAATGATCTCCCGATCATAGTGGTATTGCCTTAGTCCGCTGGACCACTCTGAGCCCAATACAGTTCATTCTTGTTACATGCCAAAGCGGCACGTGTGGTTTTTGTTTTGTTTTATTTTCCCTCTTTCTTTCTTCTCTTGCACTTTTTTATTGTAAGTAGAATACTGCCAGCCAATAGGAAAGTAGCTGAAGATCAGCTGACTGGATACACCAATAGGTTAAGTTCCTCTATGTGTGGAGTAATGGAGGAGGTGGCTTTTGTTAAGGAGGCTGTGCGTTGTTGAAGCTTGTGTTTTTTTAAAAGCTGTCTAGTCTTTCTTTCTTTGATTTGATTATCTTTAGGTTAGTTAGGTAAGCTGTTTACTTTCCTTTTCTTTCCTTTAGTACCCTCCATGGTCCACCCAAAAGGTTGGTTTACTTAGAGCATTAAGGTTTTAACATTCATCCATAAGTTAATACTGTAAATCTGTTACATCTATATTTTAAACAAACTTGCATGTTCTTAATTCATTATTGTTTTAACTAGTTCTGCTGTGTTTATGAAACCAAATAAATAAATAATAACTGTCTCATTAACTTCCATTTATCACAACACTCTTGATGTTTTCTTCTTTTCATACTCCAGAGCTCAATTTACAAGGGGCATGTAACAAAAGTGATGTCAAACTCGAAACTCAGATTCGAACTGAATCAATTCATTTGAATCACAGTGTTTCAAAACACTAATTTGAAGTCTGTATTAAAAAAAAATAATCAATGCCAATGTCCTAACACATTTTGGTCCATGTCTATGAAAGTGCAAGCAGCTGATCTGAGATCAGAATGTTTTTTTTTTCCCAAATATTTCTAAATAATAGTTAAAAATCTGAAAACTGATCTTAGAACTGTGTCCGATGCCAACATGGCACACGGCTACATTGTCACAGTTTAAAAGATTGTATTAATAAGCATTGTAACTTATTGCTCAAAATGTGTTAAACAAATAGCATTTGTGAAGTCTGGATCTGCAGTGTGGGGTCATGAACTTGAAGATAAACAGGTAGATGCCTGATTGTCCACCAGACTTCACAGTGGTGGATATTAATTCCAAAGTCTCACAAGATCTATTTTTTTTCTGAATCCATTGGTTCATTTGATTCAATATACCAAAAACCAAATAGTGCTGTTAACTGCAGCTGGCTAGCACTGATAATTGGGGATGGCTAGTGCTGCTAACCACGACTGCTTAGTGCTGCTAACCGCAGCTGGCTAGCTCTGCTAACCGCAGCTGGCTAGCTCTGCTAACTGTTGCTGGCTAGTGCTGCTAACCGCAGCTGGCTAGCTCTGCTAACTGTTGCTGGCTAGTGCTGCTAATTGGGGCTGGCTAGTGCTGTTAACTGCAGCTGGCTAGTGCTGCTAATTGGGGATGGCTAGTGCTGCTAACCACTACTGCTTAGTGCTGCTAACCGCAGCTGGCTAGCACTGCTAATTAGGGCTGTCTAGTGCTGCTAACCGAAGCTGGCAAATGCTGCTAATTGGGGCTGGCTAGCGTGTGTTGTGAGAGCACCTTTACAGCTTTACACATCTATTTTATTTGTAACACTATGATATTTTTTAGAATTGGGAATACAGTATTCAAATGCTATCTATATTTGAACAGAAAACATACTTAAACTGCTGATTAGGACTGATGCTACTTAGACATCGGTAAATGAGGCTACTGTCTTTGTTGTCTGGTTTTGTTTGTGTTTGTGCTCAAGAATAAACAAATTTATGACCAAAAACCATGTAATATAAACTGTCCAGATATCCTGAACTGTCACACATGCTAAAGAAAGGAACTCTTGAATGTGGGCGTGGCAGAATAAGGTGAATGGCATATACAGCCGACAGTGTGACGACCTGTCAACGATACCCACCAACAGCCTGACACTCAGCTTGGTATACCCGGGGATTTACACATATGAAAGCAGTTGCTGGTTGTGTGTTAACTGACAAATGATGCAGCACTAAAAAGTACTTCAGCCTTCTTACGGCATGAAGTGCTTTTCAGATTGTTTCGTTTTTGATAACCATTCCGTTATCTTGCCTCTTGCCATTTTTTTTTTTTTTGAGCATTTCAATTCACAGTGACCAGCGCAGTGTGACAGTAAGCCTAAATGGGGTGTTGGAGGTAAATGAAGTGACGGACCTTAGCAGTCCCATAGCGTGCCCACTTAGGCGCTTAAAGCAGTAGAGGTATTAAAACAGCAGGAACACCTTATTCACTAGGATAACAAACGGGCAATCGCTAGAAAACTGATTTATAGTGACTCACAGAGGTCAAGCCTTACAACAAATTCCACAATCTGCAGAAATGGGGAGACGGGGAGAAGAAACGATGCGTCACCTGACTTACTGTACATGGGTATCAGAAAACACTGTGTGCAAAACGACTAACTTCCACACCTCGACAACATCCGCAAAGCTGCCATCCAGGACAATTAAGCGAAATCTCGGATCGTGGCGGGTAAAAATAAATCTGCCTAGGCCGAGACGATTCTGCGTCTGTGTGTGCAGCTCATTTCTGTGTAAATGTAGCACGGCTCGCACTGTGTTTAAGCCCAGGAGTGGCTGCCTCCTCCTGAGAGGGAGAATCCATCAAACTCTCCCGGGAATAGCTTAGCCAGAGCAGCTGCTGCCCCTGTGAGGCAGAAAAAGTGTTGTGGTTGCAGATTGCGTGTTATTGTAGAGGCTTTTCTTTTCTTCCTGCCCCCTCGTCTCCCCCCTCAACCCCCTCATTCTTTGCCTCTTTCTCGCGCAGTTTCTCTTCAGAACTTACCTATGCGCTATATTTGTCTGCGGTAGCGTTTTTTATCATTACTGAGAATGGGGCTTGGGTCATTACACAGCTACAATTCAATGCAAATGCTACCGAAATTGCACCGCAACTCTTCCCCTCAGCCCGCGCTCCAGAACAGAAAAGCAATTCCAGGCCTTTCTTATTAGAGGGGGAATCTTTTCAAAATGGGCCTCAGCGCAAAGCCTGCACCCGGCAACAGAGATACATGAGTAAAGCAGAGGAATGGCATGCGTGAAGAGAGCATTTATCACCCCCCGGAAGAGGCTCCCTTCCCTCGCTGAGCATTAAAGATTTGTAGCCTGTAAGTGGCGAGAGTGACTGGACTTTTAATTACAGACACAGGATGTGTGCAGGCTACACTACGATGCTCCACTGGAAGAACTCTGATTACAAATTGCTTCCTGCTTCTGTGCCGTTCAGACGCTTCTCTGCTTAGCTCTGCTATCTCTGCTATCTTTCATACTTTTCTTTATTTTTAGATATTTTCGAGCTACAGTGTCTGAGCTCATTATTTAGATTAGCACTAGCACTACCATATTTTGTTTCTTATTTTATTTTTTTCTAGTTTCTTTTGGACATTTTATAGTAGAGCCATAGGCACAGGAATCAGAAAAGTTCCTGTAGAGTACTTAAGAAGAAATCTGCAAGATGCCTCCTTGTGTGGGTTCAGAGCACCTGTGCTGCCAGAACTGCTACAATCTTCTACAAAGAATGACTGTTTTGGAAACAAATTTTCGGTCCTTGTTATCAGAGTTTAAGGACTGGCATTTCTGCACTGTTCGAGGACCAATGGAGTGTGGGAGTGCTGCCAGCGGACAACGGGCAGGGATTTTAACGGAGCAGCGAGCAGTGGAGACGAACAGAACTGGACCAGCAGATCATGTGGACATCCCTAATGTGAGTACAGCTGAAAGATATGGGCAAAACCAGCAATGGGTTCGCATTGGAGCTAAACCCAAACGCCATGCCACATACAGCTCTGTAGTATCCTCCACTCCTGCTAAAATAGCACATCTGGCTAATGCTAATGCTAAAGCTATTGCTCGGAGATCAGAGCACAGAGCCAGAGGAAATCAGTTCCAGTCACTTAGTTTGCAAAATAGATTTGAGCCACTGCAAGACCTCAATGATTTTCCTAATACCAGCCAGTATGATACAGAAAGAACCAGAAGATTCAGCCATTCAAAACACCCCAGGAGAGCCACAGGGCTCCAGGCTGGGGCCATAGCAGACACCCTTGTTTTGGGGGATGACTCTGTTCATGGCATGAACAATAATCAGAAACTCATTGTTCGATGTGAGCCAAACATCACCGTTTCTGAACTGAATGAGAAGCTTCCAGCACTACTGGCTGAATACAGAACAGTGAAACGGATCATTGTTCATGTTGGAAAGAACGATACAAGGAAAGAGGAGTCTGAGGTGTTAAAAAGGGACTTTAATGATCTTTTTACCACACTGCGCAAGTTCAACATCCAGACATTCATTAGTGGTCCTCTACCTGCAAGAGGCTGCAATATGTTCTCTAGGCTGTTGGCTTTAAACATATGGCTTCAGAAAACCTGCAGGTCAAACGGACTGAACTTCATTGACAATTTCAATCTGTTTTTTGGGAAGAGAGAGTTTTTCAGGAGAGATGGACTGCACACCAACAAGAGGGGAGTCAAATTCCTGTCAGAGAACTTCATTTTTTCTCTGTGCAACTTCTCTGTTCCCACTGGTGAAGACACGTCAGCTTTAACACCCAAGGACACTGTCTGCACTACAGAGACACAACATCCTCCCCCCACAGAGACTGCGGAGTTATCGGACGGGAGCCATGTTCTGCTGTATCAGCTGCCGGAAACACCGCAACTGCATGAACACTCCACACCATCCTCCATCTCCACCTCATCATCATCATCCTCCATCTCCACCCCATCATCACCCCACCTGAACTTCCCAGCAACCATGGAGAAGCTGGTATCTGCAGGGACAAGACTGACGCTTTCTCTGTCAGCGAGTCCTCAGGTACAGCGGAAAATCAGCACAACTTCTCCTCCACAGTCACCTACTGCCTCACGGACACAGCAACCCCCATCCTCACCACCACTACACTCCCCAATCAAGGAGTTAGAAAAGGGGACCAAAATGAAGCCCAGTGAACATGAACATGAGGAAGTATTAAACAAACTCCCCCCACAACCCAAAAAGAAGAGACAAGCTCCTAAACCACCGGACAGACAGCTCCGCTCTCGACTTCTTCACCAGCAGGAGCCCCTCCCACCTCCCTCCACCATAAGGGAAGAGGCCGCCACAAGTAATCCAGCAAACTGATATATTTTGGGTCCGTGCTGCTACAATAGTGAAGTCAGCAGTACATGTTTTCAAAACAAGTACGGACCCTGTGTGCCAGTTATCTCCCCCATTCCAGTTCTTATCAGAAGCAGAAAGAACAGAGAGTATAGGTCACATAATGTGAATATATCCAACTTGCAGTATATAAATTGTAACCCACAGGCTTTGGAACAAAACACACAGGTTATTAAGTTAGCTCTACTAAATATCAGATCTCTTACAAACAAGTCCTATCTAATTAATGATTTTATTACAAATTATGGGCTTGATTTTCTGTTTTTAACAGAGACATGGTTAAATTCCTGTAGTGCTGAAAGTGTATTAATTGAGTCGGCTCCACCAAACTTTAACTTTTTAAATGTCTCACGTACCGGCAAGAAAGGTGGAGGTGTAGCTATGCTGTTTGATGATACTTTCCAATGCAAGCAGTTATCACTTGGTGACTTCACATCTTTTGAATATTTAGGTGCAGTTTTAAAAGGGACACCAAGAATATTACTAATAATTGTCTACAGGCCTCCAAGGTACAATGCTGATTTTATTGATGATTTTACAGATATGCTGTCTTTTATTTCTACTGAATTTGATCATTTTATTATTGCTGGTGATTTTAACATTCATATTGATAATTCCAAGGATAATTATGCCAGAGAACTCTATGATGTATTTGACTCTTTTGAACTCTCTCAGCATGTGACTGGAAGCACACACTGTCATGGTCACACCCTGGATTTGGTTATTTCGAAGGGTCTCAACATATCAGCTTCTATTAAGGATGTTGCACTGTCAGATCACTACTGTGTATTCTTTGAAATGTGGACTTCAATACACAGTGAAACCAGACAGATTAGGTACAAGAAAAGGCAGATAAATGACATGACAGCTGAACTTTTTGTGAGCAAAGTGTGCTCTGCACCATGCAAACCATCAGACTCTGTAGATACTCTGCTGGATAGTTTTAACTCAAAAACTGCTAGAGTTTTAGATGAGATTGCACCAGTTAGAGTTAAAACCATGCCATGCAAGCAGAAAGCACCATGGAGAAATGATGCTGCAGTTCAGCTCCAAAAGAGAGAATGCAGAAAGGCTGAGCGCAGATGGCGTAAAACCAAGCTTCACATTCACAAAGAAATTTGTAAAGATAGACTGCGTGATTACAATAAAATAATGTGCACATGTAGACAAACCTACTTCTCCAGCATTATTAACAATAATATTAACAATAGCAAAGTTCTTTTCACTGTGGTTGACAGACTAACTAACTCACCTATATATATGACCCCTGAGCTAGTTTCAACTGAGAGATGTAATGAGTTTGCTAAATTTTTTAATACTAAAATCCACAATATCAGACAAGCCATCAGTACATCTCTATCCACCTGCTCTCCAAAACCATGCAAAAGCATCATAGTCAACATGTGCCAATTTAGCACTATTAATGAAGAAGTTTTAATTGATACAGTGAGTCACCTCAGATCATCCACCTGCAGTCTTGATACATTACCAACCAAGTTTTTAAAGAATGTTTTTTACTCAATATCAGCAGACATTCTTCAAATTGTAAATACCTCACTCATGTCAGGTGTTTTCCCAAATGCATTAAAAACAGCCGTTGTGAAGCCTCTCTTAAAAAAGAAAAATTTAGATACAAACTTATTGAACAATTACAGACCAATCTCTAATCTACCATTCATTGGAAAAATAATTGAAAAAATTGTCTTCAAGCAAGTTATGCACTTCCTGTCCATAAATAACTGTCTAGACCAATTTCAGTCAGGTTTCCGGCCCAATCATAGTACTGAGACTGCGCTAATTAAGGTTATCAATGACATTCGCTTAAACACAGACTCAGGAAAAATGTCTATTCTACTACTGCTTGATCTCAGTGCTGCTTTTGATACCATTGACCACAACATTCTCATAGATAGACTTGAGAACCGGGTTGGAATTTCTGGAACTGTCCTAAAATGGTTCAGTTCATACCTTCAAGGAAGGAAATACTTTGTGGAAATGGAAAATAATGTTTCTGAGACTGTGCCAGTGACCTGTGGTGTACCCCAGGGTTCAATTCTTGGGCCACTCTTATTTAATTTATATATGATTCCTCTGGGGGAAATCATGCGTGACTATGGGATATCTTACCACAGCTATGCAGATGACACTCAGATCTACATGGCCCTCTGCCCAAACAACTATGGTCCCATTGACTCACTGTGTAAATGCCTTGAGCAGATAAATAAATGGATGGGACAGAACTTTCTGCAATTAAATAAAGATAAAACAGAGATTATTTTATTTGGGAATAGTAATGAGAGGCACAGACTAGCTGCCTATCTGGATTCAAAAAGCCTGAAATCTAAAGAACTAGTGCGTAATCTTGGTGTACAAATGGACTCTGATCTCACTTTTAACAGTCACGTCAAAGCAGTCACCAAATCAGCATTTTATCACCTAAAGAACATCAATAAGATCAGAGATTTTCTGTCTAAATCAGACCTGGAGAAACTCATCCACGCCTTTATTTCTAGTAGGATTGATTACTGTAATGGACTCCTAACTGGACTCCCAAAAAAGACCATCAAACAGCTTCAGCTGATTCAGAATTCAGCAGCCAGAGTTCTGACTAGGAGTAAAAGAAGAGAGCACATCACCCCCATCCTTAAATCCCTGCACTGGATACCAGTGTGTTACAGAATAGACTTTAAGGTTCTGTTACTGGTGTATAAATGTGTTAATGGTGCAGGACCAGCATATTTATCTGATGTGCTCCAGCAGTATGAGCCGAGCAGAACTCTCAGATCATCAGGAACTGGTCAGTTAGAGCTGCCTAAAGTAAAAACTAAACACGGAGAGGCAGCGTTTAGCTACTACGCTGCTCTTAAATGGAACCAGTTAACAGAGAGTGTTAGAAGAGCTCCAACACTAAACATGTTTAAATCCAGACTGAAAACCTACATGTTTGATCAGGCTTTCAGCTCAGCTTAAAACACTGCAGCTCCACACACTTTTATTCTGTAACGGCACTTTTATATTATGTTTTATTCTTTATTCTTATTAATTCCTTGTTGTTCTTTTACATGTTTTTAATTTAATCCTCTTTGTTTTAATCATGTTTTAATCAATCATGCTTTATTCTTATTTTAGTTTTTATTTCCATTTTTACTGTTAATCTTTTACATGTTTTTTTTATTTGATTTCTCTGTGTATTTTCTAACTTGTAAAGCACTTTGAATGACCGTTGTGTATGAAAGGTGCTATATAAATAAACTTGCCTTGCCTTGCCTTGCCTTACATTACAGCCACAGAAATTCAGTCAGGAAACAGGGCTGGGCAATCTGACCAGAGGTGGTTTTAATATTGTAGCTTAATGATGTGCTGTACACTACACTAGGGCTGCAACGATTAGTCGGCATAATCGACAACGTCGACTATAAATAATAGTTGATGTGAAATTTCATTGTCGACGCGTTGTGAAATTGTAAAGGAGAAAGAGAGAGAGAGAGAGAGAGAGAGCGCACACGGGAGAAAAAAAAGGGGCGAGATGGGAAGACACACACCTATTGAGACTGAATGGCTTTTCCTCATGCTTAGTTAACATTAACGTTAGCTGGATAAGTGTTGGGGAGATACTATACTCTGTCCTCTTTATTAAAATTAGGTTATATTTTATAGTAACTATAGACTTCATTTAGAAAATAAAAAAATATTTTCTTAACGACAAAGAATAATTTCAGGGAGGTTTCTCTTTGGAAAAAAAGTAAGAAATGAAGAAAAAAATGCATCCTATAATCTCCTGAAAATAACATCCAGCCTGTGTGAATGTTTCTTATAATATACTTTGTCATTTTTAGTTTAATATAGTTACGTCAAACTATCAAAATGTACTGCAAAACTGGTTTTAGGGCCTAAACCTTTAGCTGTCCTCACCAGTAGGAAGTACAAATGGAGGGCGTGGAAAAAAAATAACCGCGACTAATCAACTAATCGAACAAATAATCTGCAGATTAGTCGACTACAAAAATAGTCATAAGTTGCAGCCCTACACTACACTCCCCAAAAGTTTTAGAACAGTGAAGTCAATGCCTTTATTTCTGCTGTAGTATATGTAAAATATAGGGTTTGATATTAACCTATTAATGCCATGCCTTGACCCGTACACGGGCTACAGGTGTAGGTGGATCCACCTTTCTCTCCGCAATGAAAAGGAGAGGACCTGGCAATAGCTATGTATTGTCCCCACATATGCTTCCAAATAGCTATTAGTAATGTTAAATACCCTGTTGACCTGTTGGGTTGCCATATCTAGATACTTTACGACCAAAAAACATCTAATATAAACTGCCCGGATATTCCGACACAAATGTTGAAGAAACAAATTCTTCAACAAGGGCGTGGCAGAACAAGGTGAAAAGCACATAGCAGACACAAAGCATAAAGATAGACTGCTGGTGGGGTATAAGATATAAGATGTTTGGATGGATGTTGTAAATTAAGCTCCTTCAACCACAGACGCAGCTCCTCTTCTCTGAAAGGCAGTGGATATGCTAGCTAGCTAACTAGCTTATCTAGCTATGGCTATGTAATATCCCCACATACAGCTCTGAAAAAAAATCCACTTAAAAATGATGAGTTTCTTTGATTTTACCAAATTGAAAACCTCTGGAAAATAATCAAGAGGAAGATGGATGACCACAAGCCATCAAACCAAACTGAACTGCTTGATTTAAGTTTTGCACCAGGAGTAGCAAAAAGTTATCCAAAAGCAGTGTGTAAGACTGGTGGAGGAGAACATGCCAAGATGCATGAAAACTGTGATTAAAAACATATAACATCAATATGCTTTCTTTGCATTATTTGAGGTCTGAAAGCTCTGCATCTTTTTTTTTATTTCAGCCATTATAAAATCACTTATTTTCTGCAGTAAAATAACTTATTTACACTTTGAAATCTCCTACAGGACACTTGGAGCTGCCGTTTTTCTCTCTACTTTACTTAATAATTTCAGTTCAGTAACTAATCAGAAATTAATCCAAATTCTGCATGTTTGAAAATAAACAGAAAATAAACTAGACAACCAAAATGAAACTAAAGGTTTGGAGGACATGAACTGTTTGATTTGTATTCAGGATTTGTATTGATTTCAATAATAAAGTTTATGATTTTATTCATTATATTTTGACAATTGCAGATTTACTTGAATATTTTTCAATACTTACAATTGCAATTATAATTTTCAGTAACATGAAAGCTTTTTATGTAATGCTTGAATAGAAATCCTTTAAGCCTGTTAAGGGGTTGTTAAAAGATAAATACGAGACAGAGGATCAACATTTCGGGGAAATTGCATAAAAATTTGCCATAGCCAGTAGAACAATTTGGAACTTCCTGAAGAAGAAAGTCATCACTGGTGTATTAAGCAATAGCAGTTGATGACAAAAACATTCTGAGTGCTGTAAAGAAAGACACTAAAACAACTGATAGTGACATCATGCTGAATTATTGCCCAGTAATATTTAATTTTCTAAAAAGTAAAGGGCTGTATTTGTCTTTTCACTTTAGAAAATCTAACTGTTAGTAATAAATAGTATAAAATATGAAAGGAATTATTAGAAGGTCCAGTAAAAGTCCAGTATGTGTTTCCCTCAAACCTGTCCACTCAAACAACAATGACAGCAACTTCCATATTTTTTCTGTTGTTCCGACTTAAAGCCACCCTGTGTTCAAGCAAAGCCTTTTTGGAATTAAAGCCTGAACTGAGTGGCCACCTCATCCTCTTTTAGTCCAGTGAAGTCTGGCCTCTTCTGAGGAGAGGTTCTGCTGCCCGGTCACTGACCATGTGATCTGTCAGCTCAGTAAAGCCGGGGAAAGGGGAGAAAAATGCATTTGTGGAAAGTATTGGAAAAAATATTGCTCAGCGTCTGTGTGTAAACATTGTTTCAGCCTTTCTCTCCAGAGACAAAGGAGGTCTGCACCTGGGACTGAGCAATAGAAGCGCCGAGACTGACACAACACAGCAAATGTCTTATGATGCTCAATAAAAGAAAAGTCATGGAATAAAAGACAGTGTATCAAAGCCTTCCTTTGGCACATCTGACGCTCTTCTTTCAAGGTTTTCCCCCATTCTAACGGAGGAATGAGAAGAGGGAGGGGTGATGAAACAAATCTTTCAGCTAAGCTCCTCGATAGAGAGATCAAAAACAAGTTGTTATGCAAAAACAGCACTTGATCAAATTTCTCTCATGGTGTCCTGGATTGGATGAACTAGTCTGTTATAGTTGCATTATGCAAGAATTGGAATTTCTTATTCCTGCAGTTTCTCTCCTCACAGTCAGAAAATGGTATCTGTGCTTTGATCCACCCCTATAGGACACCCTTTACACATGCATTTCTGGACAAGCTGTAATAAAAATACGCAATATAGAACTGGCATCTGACGTGATAGAAGCATGTGGACAGAGGATGTGGTAGAGTAATATTGCAGGGCTTTACACCAATATAGTTACGTAGCATAGTATTATGCACTTTTTATAAGAATCATCCTGACTAAAGCTATATTCAATGTGCATGTCACGTCCTTGCCCTGTTTCCTGTCTTTTCTCATGTCTCTGTATAATTTCCCCATGTGACCCATTCTCCTCTGTGTTGTTCCCCAGTAAATTTCCATTCACGTGTGTCCAATTTGTAGCTCCACCCTTACCCCAGGTGTTTGTGTTTAGTGTGTGTTTCCTGTTTGTATATTTGGTCCTCCTGTGTCACTTTGTCCTCGTTGGTCTTTGCACTAAACACCCCAGTTGTTTGTCTTTCCATGGTTCTCCTAGTTTGTTGCCCTAGTTCTTAGTTCAGAGTTCATCTTCTTGTTTATTTCTCGTTTATTTCTTGTTTATCCTAGTTTATTTTCCCTTGTTTGTATCTTGTTTACTTCCGTTGTTTTCCTTGCTTAGTTTAGTTCGTTTTAGTCTTGTTTTAGTTACTCGTTTGTTTCTTTGTTTAGCCTCCCTGTTTGTATGTTATCGTTTAACCCTCGTTTGTTTTGGTTTGCTTCTTTGTTTATTTATTTAATACATTTTCTATTACCTGTATTTGCATCCGCCTCCCCATCTTCCTGCCTGCACCATCCCTGACAGTACAAGCCTCATTAATCCAATTAGATCTAACAAATCTTCAAATTTTTACATGGAAGTGACCTGTATCTGTCTGCACTTTAAATTAATTTGTTCTTAAATTGGCATGCATGCACACACTTCTATGTTTATGTCTGCAGAGACATTATAAATCTGCCTGAACAATCCAGATTAAGTTGCTCATCACTTTTTGTAAGGCATAATTTTTTTGGTTTTCATTGGCTATAAGCCATAATCATCAACAATTAAAGAAATAAACACTTCAAATTCATCACTCTGTGTATAAAACCAGGTCTCTCAAGTTTTGAATGTTGGTGGGCGTGAGACGGGGGTGACGGTGGTTTGGTGGTTGGGGTGCGCGCAGTTCTTCCTCATTTGTTCAACGGGGGGGAATCGGACAGTTCTTCGTGCCTGACACTCTGGCTGAAACTCCACCCTCTTACTAGGTCTGCCTAACAACAGAGCGATCTATATTCTGATTGGCCCAACGAGAGTACATTATAATATGTAGCCGATGGATTTGCAAGCGTGAGAAATACCATGTGTGGCTGAGGTGCGTGTGTCACATGCTCAAAGCCTGACACTTGGGAACACTGATAAAACACTTATATAATATGTGAGTTACACATTTTTAATTAATTACTGAAATAAACTAACTTTTCTATGATATTCTGATCTGATACACAGATCTGAAAAAAAATCAGATATGCTTAACACTGACCCTGTTTACACCTGGTCACTCCATGTGCCTTAAGTATCAGAATTATATCTGTATAAGGCTAAGCCACATTAAAACGCAAGTGTAAACAAACCCCATATGTATTTAAAACCGCTTGAGTAGATTGATCCAAATGTTATATAAGTGTGAACGCATACAAACAAAATACCAGTTATTACTTGATGCACATCAAGCAACTTTACAGAAAATTCGCCCAATCGAATCTCAGTCTGACTAATCAGAGATGCATTTACCTACCAGGTGTAAATAAAGTGACCATTATTAAGATTTAAGATAATCAGATTTGAGTTACCTAAAGCCAGGTAATGTGAATGCAGCCATTCCACAGTAGCAGCATCCTGAGCCAGTAGCAGCAACGTTAGAGATGCTGTTCTTCCTATTGCAGGTCAGTACACCATCCATCACATTGATTTTGAAGCTGTTATTTTAAGGTAGAAATTCTACATAATGATGCTTTAAGGTCTTATTAAAGTTTTCTTTTTTCCACCACTCATTCATTTCACTCTTCCGCTATTTACAACTTCTTCTGCTGCAATTTTCTCCTGAGACTCCGCTGTAAGTGACAATAGATATGTGCGCTTCTCCTAAGAGAGATTAGGCGACGTTTCAAAAAGATTTAATTTGCTGAAAAATTCATTTGAAATCAAGTAATTGACTCCATGTGCATACGTGCTTTGAAGTGACGCAGTACTAAAGCACAGCTTGAGTTCATGTTTCCTACCGCTGAATACATAAACTGCACACAAACATCTCCACGTGCATCAAAAAATGACTGTGCCTTTTCTTTGAACCTGCCACAGAAAATCATAAATATACATGGTGCGTGCGTTCATAAATATACATCGCGAGCATTAGATCGGCAGGACCGCAGCGACTGGGTTATGCTAACTAGCTTTGGCCCCATCACAACAATAGTCTGCGAATTCCACATAAACATGGTAAACATTGGGATTGTTTCTGTGCGTGATTGATACACTGCCTACTCTACAGAGGCCTTCTCTCTCCAGCCTATACTTTCCTCACGCAAATTGCATCTGAAGGCAGGGACTCAGACGTCTCTCAGCAGAAATCAAAGAGACTTTTTTTTCCCCCTGCAATTAGAGCCCATTCTTCGCTGGGAAACTCTTAGCAGGAATAAGAAACAGTCCACATCAATAATTAAGTGAGGGAAAAAAAAAACAACACAACAAACAACAAGCAGAGAAGCAAGAAATTATGCTACATTTTCCTGCTCTTTGACGCTTATCACACGCAAACGTCGGCAACAAGTGCAGCATCGATCCTGAAGTGCCCTCCCCGCGCGTTCTGCCCTGTCAAAAAATCTAGAGCAGCCTCTCCGCACAGCCGCAACACTCCCTGACCTCCAGTCTACAAGCAGAACCTGACAGCTTTTGACGAGGCCACTGAGACAGCGCTGTAAAAATGCTGGATCTATCTTTATGTACTCTAAGCTCTCCCTTTGCCCAGTTTCTGCAGAGCTCGCTGTCCGCTAGGGAGGGGCATTATGGGGGGAATGTAATATTGCAATACACTTGCACAAAAAAAAAAAAACACCATGTTCAGTGCCAAGAAAAAGTATCTGAATCCTTTGGAATGTCATGGTTTATAAAAATTATCTTTAGCTTAGAGTTTAGAGTACATAAAGATACATAAAGATAGATTTCTTTTCAAAATTGTATCCATACAAATGATAAATAGGATCGTTATACAAGTCAAGAGCGTTGACAAATATAATGTGCCTAAAACAGTGGCATAATGAAAATTTGTATTCTGATCATTCATGTCATGAACATAAAAACCTCACAGTTCTAGTAGAAAATGCTCGTTAGAGTCAAGCATACCTACCTACATATACCCAATGCTCGTTGCTATCTTTCACCCCAGCAACAGTCTATTTTCACGCCTTGCTCCCCCACCGTTAAAATACGGTAGAAGTTTAGGAATATATCTACACTGATGGGCATGGTGGTCTGGAAGTTTCTATCTTGGCCGCAGAAAATACAGATGTGCCACTGACTGATTAAAACCCTGACAACAATCAACAGTCAGCTGCCCAATCCCATGCAGAAGCGCTACGCGCGTTGCACACGCTCAGCACGTGTACCCCCCTGCTCATTACACACAAAAAAAAACTGAATAAAGTATAAAATAACTTTATAAAATTTGCCTAAATGAGATGCTGGCGTACCTTCAAACGGTGAATGCGCAGGTCAATATTCTATGTAGAGACACGCAAAAGCTGTTCAATTATTATATCAACACCAAGTCAGAGCTCATCTGGCCCTTAAAAGGAATGACAACTGGAACTCTGATTGGTTCATTTTTACGTTACACCCAAAAAAACACCCATGATTATTTAATTATTTAAGAATTAGTAATTGCCTTTTGCAAGTTTTTAGCTACATAATGCATATTTTTGCATCCTTATGATACCAAAGACTCGCCCTAAATCCAGCTGCGCCATGTGTATTCGAATAATGTGCTATAGATCGCTAAAAAAGGGCCCTTAGACTTTTGCTCAGAGTTTGCTCCAAACTAGAAGGATACACGTACGTTAGCCACGCCACGCCAAAAGAGCTTTCAGAGAATCTATGATCGAAAATTGCTGATTTACATAAAACAGAAAAGGGTTACAAAGTGATTTCAAAAACTTTGCAATGAAATTTGCCTGTCTACAATAAGGTAAGCAATCTACAATTGGAGACCATTTAGGTCTGTGGATATTCTGCCAATACATGGGCACACTCAGTCAAAATGACCCCAAGAGCACAAGGAGACTCATCAATGAGGTAAAGAAACAACCCAGAGTCACAGAAACAATTGAATGCATCATTGGTCTGTGTTCATGAGTTTACAATCCATGAAACTTTGAACAAGCAGAGTGTCTATGGCTGGACACCACAAAGGTAGCCTCTGCTTACTTATAGAACATTACACATTGACACTCCACAATGGTACTTTAACATTTTACAATATTTAGGGACAGATGACACTGTTACTATATCTAGCATTAAAAAATGGCACTGCACATCACCATGAAAACATCATCCCAGGTAAACAGGGAGGTGCAAGGTACATCAGGGAACATTTGGCCAGGTTAAAATCAATTAGTGGAAGATGAATACTCAAGCGTATCAAATTATTCTAAAGAACAATGTTAAAGTGTCTGTATGTCAGCTGAAACTAAAAGTAGAAGTTGGGTCATGCAACAGGACGATGACCCAAAACACCAGAGCAAGTTCACAACAGAATACTGATTATAATGTTTTGCTAAAGAGTTTTGGTGGCTGCTAGGTTGGTTGATATGGTATTGCCAAAAAGTTTGCTGCGGTGACTCATGTAGTTGGACAAGTTTTACTAGTGGATTTGTACTGTATAATCATGGCAAAAGAAAAATACAAAGTTAACCACTAAATTAAACAAATAATCTACTAAACCACACAAACACAAATTATTACAAAGCTGAACAACACCCAAAATAACACAAAAAAGGATAGAAATATGTTATTTAATACAATGTGTTTATGCTTTTGTATGTCTTACCCAAACATTCTGATCAGTAATTTCGATCAATCAATCAACCTTTATTTAAACTCAGTACATTGAGGGTGGACCTTATTTACAGTGTAGCTGAGCAATTACACAGGGAAGGGATTGACAAAAGAAATGTAAATAGAATAAATAAGTAAAAAAAAAATTCACTGGCAGTGAAGATAAAACTGATCGTGATGCCTCTTTAACACACAGGAGGAGCTCCATATAAATCTCCTTTTAATAAAACATTCATATGATCAGTGCTCTACAAGCACCGTGAACGTGAAAACAATACCATATCATCATATCACCCACCCACCCCCACCATCCACTCTTCTCAAGCCTCGGAAAGGAAAATAAAAGCATATATTAGCTAACAAAAACTCCGAGCCACGTTGAGAAACGCGAGCGCTACACTCAGGCAGGGGAATACAAATTAACCTGAGGTGCCATCAGCAATCAAGCCTAATTTCAATAACATTGCGTTTCATATTCGTGTGCATTCCCATTAGCGTAATCAAGCGACAACAAAATGTTTTCCTGCCTGATAATAGCGCCGGCGTCCCATGCGCACGAGGAAATTACAGGGAGACACGAGTGCAGATTGCATTTGGAGACTCCCGTCAACAGCAGATAAACCAACCTGCAGGACCACTGATAGCCCACCCTGATCTGATTCGAGACAAGGGGGACGCCAGAGTCGCAAACTCAGCGATGCCCGTCAAAAACCCTCCAAAGCACAAAATCGATTACTTTTGTCTGGCCGCTGCGTCCTAACCACGTTATCTCGCTAATGACGCGATAGCCACCTTTCGGAGACGCCGCATTAATATTCCCTTTGGCGTGCATCATCAACACGGAGCGCACGACACGCGGCCCACGGACCATGATAAAAGAAAACGCGGCATCAAGGGAGCTGCCTCCAGAGATAAACCTGGTCACTCATCCAAGGCCAACCTTGTGGCTTGTTAGCTCTTTTCATTTCATCCCAACTGTAATATCTTTTTACTGTTTCAGGTCTCAAAACTCTGGATTGCTTTTGCTTTTTGTGGCCTAAAGAGAAAGAGGAAACGTAGGTTTATTTAAACAGAAAGAGACAGAATATCAAAAAAATCCAGAAATATATTTGATTATATAAAATAAGCATTGATCCTCAAGTCAAACATGACTTATTACTTGGTGAAGAAACCCTTGTTAATAAGCACAGATGAAGAAGAAGACATTTCTTGTACTTGGTCACCAGGTTTGCGCTTATCTCAGGGGAAATCTCCAAATCCTAAAAGTTTCCAGGATCTTGCTACGTGATTTTCTCTTGGATTAAGGTCTAGAGATTGGCTAGATCACTCAAGGATCTTGTAATTGTAATTCACCACTCTTAAGCCACTCTTTGTTGGCTCAGCCATATGTTTTGGGTCATTGTCATGCTGGAAGACCCATCCGTAAACCATTTCCAGTGTTCTAGCTGAGATAACGATGTTCTTATTCAAGATTCTACAGTACATGGCCTTGTTCATCAGCCCTTTAATGAAGTGTAGTCTTTGTCTTCTTCCTGTAGCTGTACCCTTAGAAGAAAAACAGCAGCAAAACAGAATGTGTACACCTCCATGTTTCACAGTTGGGGACGGTATTTTTAGAGTCACATCGAGCATTTCTCTGCCGCCTCCAAACATGGTCAGTCGATGTTGATGCCAAAGATTTTAATTTTGGTTTCATCGGACCACATTACATTCTACCAAGCCTTTTCTGAGTCACTCAGCTGTTCATTGGCATTGGTTTATAAGCCTTCTTGAGCTGAGGGACTTTGCGGACTTCTGCAGGATCTTAATCCATTAGGGCAAAGTGTGTTAACAAAGGTTTTCTTAGTGACTGTGCTCCCAGCTCCCTTGAGATCATTAAAAAAACTCATAATCATCCTTACGTCTAGAGCATTTCGAATTGTCGAATTCAAGCGCCAACAGTGGTCTCTTTTTCTCGCCAAGGTTTGTGCTGATGGTCTTGTAGCCCATTCCAGAACCCACTGTGCTGTCCACTGTGGGTGGTAATGTCTTCTATGATGTATTCCAACTATTAAGTATGATGAATACTAAACGCTTGCACAACTTTGGAAAGAGAATATCCAATCTGGCACGCACTATCAGGCTTCCATCAAACGATAATTCACATCACAAGTGTGAGAGTGTCCACAAACATTTGGACACACTCTATAGTATATATAAGAGTAATGATTCAAATGAGGCCTTTTTCAGACTTCAGATACACAATAAAGCTCAGCCTTTTTTTAAACAATGAATGGCATCACATGACCACTTAAACGCCACAAACAAAATCATCAAGCGCATTTCCTAACCTGTGACTGTTTTATCTTCAACATGAGCAGAGAAGCAATTCTTCAGCATTATGGGGTGTTTGCTTGATAAAGAGCCACTCTAAATGAAATGCTAATTTTCACAGTGATGAGGAAACAATTTAGTGCAGACCCATAATAACAATGCTATACCATCCATAATGTCAACAACAAGAAAATGGAGTGAAGGAGTCTGACTGCGTTTCCCCCCGAGAGGGAAATATCCAAGTAAGTGGCAATAAAGAATACTTTGTCACAGAGATATCTGTGATTAAGACAGCATGAATTAAATTACAGCATTTAAATATCATCATCTTGAACTATAATAAACAGGCTGGCTACAAAATAAAATGAGCTTTTTTACATAATGAACAATAGAGCAGAGACGCAAGAGAGTCTGCATAACCCTTCATAAGACGATCATCAACATTTAAAAAGACTTTTAAAATACAGTACCATACCAGTCAAAAGTTTGGACACACCTTAAATGCAGTGTTTTCCTCCAAACTATAAAGAAAAAACTTACAGAAATTTTAAATACTTGTTTTTAAACAAACCAGAATACGTTTTATATTTTAGATGATTCAAAGTAGCACCTCTTGCTTAGATAGACAGCTTTGCACGTCTTGGCTGGATTTTCTCAGTCAGTTTTATGAGGTAGAGTCACCTGGAATGTGAGCTTTCAGTTAACAGCTGTGCTCAATTTGGTAGGATAGTTAATTACTTGAATTTCTTGTCTCTTTATGTGTTTGAGAGCATCAGTTGTAAAGTTGTGAAGAGGTAGAGTTGGTGAAATACAGGGAAAAGCTCTATTTGAGTAATGTTCTAATCCATTTTATGGCAAGAACTACTCAATTAAGTAAAGAAAAAAAATGACTTCAAGAAAATTTCAGGGAATTTAAAAGTATTCTCAAGTTCAGTCAGAAAGATCATCAAAAACATAATGATGAAACTGGCTCTCATCAGGGCCGCCCCAGGGAAGGAAAACCAAGGGTTACCAGCCTCAGAAACTACAATTTAAGCCCACCTAAAAGCTGTGTTCTTCCACAGTCTGGATGACTTCAGTATTAATTTACAAAGTATTAAAAAAAGAAAGAAAAACAAGAAAAAAATGTTGAATGAGAAAGTCTGTCCAAACTTTCGACTGGTAGTCTATACTAAAAATAGCATTCTGTTACTGTCACCTCAACAAGTAATGTTCAACATGGATTAGGCTTAGCTTTACTATGAACAAAAAGTAATGCTGCAGAATTATGACAAACTATAAAGCCACAGATCATCACTGACAGATCAAATGCTGATCTATCATAAATGGTAACTTTAAAGGAGAATGAAAAGTTAAAAAAAAAAAATTCACTTTTAATTTTATTTCAAAGTAGACAGTATGGCCCAACGATGTTTCATGTATTATCTGGTAAAATCATTTAATTTATTACCATAATATAAATTTAATTGCAATGCATTAATATGCATACTGGAACTGCAACACATTACAAAGTCAGGACAGTCAAGTAAAGTATGTAAATGAAGTTCAATGAATGAAGTTCAACTTATATAATGTCTTTCTAAAAACCCAAGGACGCTTTACGATTTACACGTTTTACACACAACCATTCATACACAGCACTCATTCACACACCGATGAGAAGCGTCAGCCAATAACGCACAGCGTACTCTCAACCGGAAACACCGTCCACCTGGAGGAATGCATCGGGCACTACAGTATTTACCCAGGACAGAGTGCCAATCCATATCTGGGCACAGTCATACATACATTTACACAAACACAAACTTACATACTTACCAATCACACGTAGACATACATTTATCTTGGCACTTAACTGTATCATATTTAGCAGATCATTTTAATGTAGTCAATGTTTTCCTGGGCATTTTAGAATATCTAATTTACCTGATCTTCATGTTTTTTTGGACTGTGGGAGGAAACCAGAGTCCCTGGAGGAAAACCACGCAGACACGGGGAGAACATGGAAACTCCACACAGGTAGGGACTTGAACCCAAGACCCCAGTGCTAGAAGGCGAACGTACTAACCACTAAACCACCAGTATTTGCCGCTTTGCAATGTTATCATTACTTCTCACAACACGAAAAAGATGTTTTGCTACCAAGTACACCAAGCGATTACATTTTTCAGGCATTATTCTGAACTACACTTGCTGCAAACAAGTCTTAAGGTGTGCAACAGTACTTTACAGTGATGGCTTATTATATTAAGTCTGGACTATTCTGCGTTCATACTGTTTAAAAAAAATTGAAAGTTAAGGTAAATGTAAGGAAACCCTCAATTTCTTATTATTTCCATTTTATACACAGTCCCAACTCTTTTTGACTTGATAATCAAAATCTAGATAACATTTGAAATAGAAAACATCTGACCCGTTAATATTTGCCAATCGTCAGTCGTACGCAGTTTTAAAAAGCATTTGCTTCTTCTATTAGAGAAAATAAAGCACTGTTTGTGTCTTACAAATTATATATGTTCTTATTTTGAGATTCCAGAACTCCTGACTGAATTGTTCTGCTTAAGCCCTCATAGGACAAATAAGATGTAAAGGAATAGACTCATCAAAGATAAACAACCTAAAGTTTGAGATGAACCAGAAAAACATTAAGTTCTCAGTGATCTGCTGCAATGATTATAGAATTCTCGAGGGTTTCCGCTTAACAACCTTAAGAGAAATAATAGAGTTTAAGAGCTGCGCTATATATGGGAGTTTATATTGAAACTAAATCTTATGAATTGTCGTAGAACATTCTACTAGATTCAAAGATTAAAAAAAAAAATCACAAGCCAGTTTGATTGTCAATGAAATTCTTACTCTACCAGTGCTGTGTGATGATAGAATATATACATATATATATATATATATATATATATATATATATATATATATATATTATTTTAAAGATGTAATGTTTTACGATTAACAAAGGCTGTCTTTTTATTTACTTAACTTTAGTCTGATTCTGTTAGAGAAGTCTCTAGTTGTTTGGTTAAAGGTCTGCAATATGGCTGACAATAAAGTTTCTTAGGTTTAAACAGGTTCTGTTTAAAAACCAAGGACATCATTCAGTTCAGATTTAGGCTACAGAATAGTAAATTAGAGAAGCACAGCAGAGGAAGATTCCTGACAACCAAGAGTTGGATGAGTTCAAGTCATAGATGAATACATTAAAGAAAAAAAATGAGCAGGTTTGCTGTTGAACTTGTTTCTTTCAAGCGTTCCTGTTAAAATCTCCGAAAAGGGCATTAAACAACAGAGTTGCTTGGAAATTAGCATTTCTATTTTTGGTTTATTTTTAAACAGGCATGTACGTATCATATACAGTACCATTCAAAATTTGGACACATCTTATTCATTTATTAAATTTATTTTCTACATTGTAGATAAATGCACTGCCTGGCCAAAAAAAACATTTCGCCACCTGGATTTAAATGTAAAGTAAATGATGTGGAGTTGATGCTGCAGTTGTTCAGGTCTAGGTTCAGCAACAGTATGTGCTGATAGAATGAGGTCAGCTGACTAACTGAATATACTGAATGTAGACCAGGTTATTATATTTTAAGTAACACTGTCTGTTACAAATAATAATTAATATGTAGCAATTATTGTGTACATTTTACTTGCAGTTCATTGTTATTTTATTAATAGTATTGTTGTCCGTTATGTTCTGGTGATAATTACAACATAAATAGCCTAAATGATACATTAGTAACATATTGTTTGCATAATATTTTAAAGATTGTGAGTTTTGCACGTTTTCTGCTGGGAAAGTCTGGCCGAACACATCTGGAAACACCTTAGTTAAGACCACGGTGGTTTAAACCAACTTAGTTCAGACTTCTGTGGTACCAACAAAGTACGATGGTTTTGGGAAACGATCATACTTCAGATGTTAGTTAGTTTAACGATGCATCGTACCACGTTAGTTCAATGCTAGGCTCCGTCGTTGTACGGGAAACGCACCTCAGATTGACTGACCTTCATTTCTTAAAGTATTTTTATTTATTTATTGACTGAGGCTCTCAAACACATTAAGAGACAAGAAATTCAAGTAATTCACTCTTGACAAATTCAGCACAGCTGTTAACTGAAAGCTCACATTCCAGCTGACTACTTTAAAAAGCTGTCTGAGAAAAAAAAAATTACATTAAAATTAAAAAGATACTGTCATCTAAGCAAGAGGTGCCTACTTTAAATAGTCTAAACTATCCACCATATTCTGGTTTCTCACTAAATAATTCCATATGTTTTTTTTCCTTCATAGTTTGGATTTTTTCAGTAAAAATCTACAATGCAGAACATTTAAAAACACTGAATTTAAGTTTTATGTCCAACCTTTTGACTGGTAATGTAGTTCAGAAGAATGTTCAGAAGAGCTAATGCTGTGATCAGAGTGAGACAAACCAGGACTTCAGAAATAATATGGCTGACTGTACATTGCAGTTGCTTTTTCTGGCAATAGGCAATTACTACCTACTGGCCAAGGCAGAATTAGTCACATGTTCATTTCTAACATAAAAGGAAAACTTAATCTTTTCCACAGAAGAAAATACAAAAAAATAATACAAAATGAATGACAAGCATTTACCTTGACTACAAACTGTAATTTTGATCAGACACAGTATTGTGCAAATGTTTTAGGCACCAAAGCAAATTACACTAATCTATTTATCTCAGCAATATGAGTGTTTTTACCTGAAAAAAGCACCACATATGATTTGAACAGATGCAAAAAAAAAACATACAAACAGTAAACTTTAACAAGGAGTTCTCATTTTTAACTTTAAAGTATGTTATATCCTGTGAGCCAAGCTGAAGAACAAAGTGTAGTTCCAGATGCCCTCAGCCAGCATATATGTGTATATGTTCAGTTCCATCAGCAGCTCACCTGATTTACCAAATTTACCAATTTACCAAACCAGGTGTTGATTAATATATGATGAGAACTAGAAATAACTCTATTAAACTCAGATGAGGAGATATTAGAAGATACTTTAAGAAAAAAAAGTGCAGTAAAAGCACTGCTTTTTGTAAATTTGCCGTTTGTGTTTATTGTAATGCTTTCGTGTTTTACTGAGCTAATAAACACTTACTGCACAGATAAGATACCTATTCTTTACTGAGGGTGCTTTCACACCTGCCTCGTTTGGTCCGGACTTTCGGAATTTTCAGTTTGGTCCGAACCAAAGTAGCAGGTGTGAAAGGGGCCGCGAACCACGGTCCGGACCAAAGGACCAGATTTTTGGTCCGACCAAGAGAGGTGATCTTCTGAACCATGGTCTTTTCTGGATGGTTCGAACTTTTGGATCAATTACAGGAAGCTGAGCAGGCGTTCCTCAGCAACGGCAGCAGAAGAAGAAAAACAACCAACTACTACTGAATGCAGACTGCGGGAGGGCGGAGTTGGACGTCCAGCGCGTCCAGTCCCACCCACTTTGTCCATGCCACTCCTTGTCAGTCTCGCAAGCTTGCAGTGTAAACACAGTATTTAAGCTGGACGGCGCGGTACATTATATTTAAAGTCCGCTAACTGCCCTGTACATTGTTTACTTCCGTTCAGAGGCGGAGCTAAGACATGATGCTGACAAAGTGGGCGGAGCTGGATGCACTGGACATCCATCACCACCTTCCTGCAGGTTGCAGTCTGTACCTTCTCAAAATAACCGGTAAAGCAGGAAAAATGAGCCGTGGAAACAGTTGCTTCAGGACAAGCACTTTTGTTTGGCGAATTTGAACTAACCTAGTGTACTGTGCCTGAAATTGCTGCTGCTGGTATAAAACCACAATAGCAGCACTACTATGGAGACAAAATTAATCTGTTTATTCATTTTATCCTTAGCCTGGAAAGGTTTTCCATCGAATGAACCACCCGCTGAATTGTCAACATGCCAAAACGTCAGACGCATGTCCTTCTAAAACCAATTAGCGTCAAGTTAAGGAAAACGCATCAATACGTAAGTGATGATAAAAGGATGTAGGAGTATCACACAAAGGTCTTTGGTGCTCTCCCTAAACTGCAGTGTGAAAACAAAAATAAGCGGACCAAATATATACAATGTAGCAAACACATAAACCTTGGTTCGGACCACGGTCCGGACTTTCAGGTGTGAAAGCACCCTGAAATTCCCAATTCAACTTAATTCAACAATGCCTAAAACATTTGCACATTACTGTATCTTCTGGTCACTTGCTAGCTGTTTAAATAAAGACAGTAGAAAGAACTATGTCCACCTATCTGGCAAAACACTTCAGCACTGCTGAAATTCTAACGAGCTCATCTGAAAGCAGAACTGCCTTTTTCAGGTGCTCTCCATCTCTTGATAAAACTTGCGGGGAACAGGTTTGTTTATAGCTCTCCGCTCGACAGGCACCTCGCTCCAGAGGTAACAGACTCATCGCCATCATTTTTCACTGACTCTTCTCCGGGTTTTGTGGAAACCTGGAGGATAAGAGTATTTCCCAGATAGTTATTTATACATTTCAGTGCAATCTGCAGCCCAACACCTTGGGGAGATGAAATACAGACCTGACCTATCTCTTGAGGCAGGATAGATTGACCCTACGGAGTGCCGCTGTTCCTCATACACCCATGCACTGGCTATCATTTTGATGCACTCTTTTTTTCCCTGCCTCATTTATATGAGGCAGAGAAGAGAAGCAAAGTCACTGAAATATCACAGCGACATCCACTCTGCACATTTGAATTTTATTTTTTTTGGGGGGGGCTTGTACTTGTTTGTTGCAAAGTAAACTAAAAATATTAAGTTTTTTAATGTTTTTTAGTTTTGACATTGGGATTACCGGAAAAAAAAACAGTAATTGGTTTACGTCACAGGTGTCAAGCTCTATCCTGGGTTTGTATACAAGGCTTGGTTCCAGCTTGTAGGAACAGTTGGTACAGACTTGAATGAAGATTCCTAATTGGTTCCTCACGTTTAATATAAAAGAAAATTGTATCTAATTTGAAAAACTAAAAAATTGAATTATCTACTGAAATCTTCTTCAGGAAATTAAACTACGTGCTTTTTAAACCCCTACAAAGAGCTAATTCTGACATATTTGTGTTTAAGAAGAATTTACCAAACCAACACAATCAAGTTCACATTAAAAACAAAGGTGGAAAATTAAGCTGAAAGTATATATTGCAGGAATTTTGATCTACAAAAAGGATGGCTAATTTCTGTTAGTTTCAGGCCACTTTGGTAAATGACAGATACGCAAATGTTCAGATACGCAAATAAGCTTTGGATGAGATCTAAAGGTATTTTTATAATTTGACATTATTATTTGCTTAAAAAATGTAAAATAAGCACAATCAAGCAGCAATCAAGTTATTCTGATTCTTGTGTCTAAAAAAGTGACTTTTTTGCTTGATTTAGATGTTACTTCTCTCATTTTAAGACTTTGTCATTGCTTTTTTTGTAAGAAATCTTACTAAGAAAATTTTGCTTACCCCATTGGCAGATTTTTTTGCTTAATATACATATGTTTGTCTTAATTTGCATATATTTTGTCTAGTTTTTTGCCAATGGAATTTTTGGCAGTGCAGTAAAAAAAAAAAAACCTTTTTCACAAAGTTTCTGTTTAATTTCCCATTTTTATTGAAAAAAAAAACATGTCAAAACATTGTTTGGAAACATTTTGCTTTGTTGGTAAACAAGATTCTTCTGAATCGTACTTTAACCTACAGTGGTATGAAAAATTTTGGGTACCACAAATTATTTTCATGATTTTCTTTATAGCAATTTCAGTTAAATATATAATATAGCAGATGAACACAATTACTCTTCAAACAAAAAAAATGTTCTATATTTAAACAATATAGCACAGTCTATTTTCATGTCTTTCACCTCTTTCGTTTTAATAGCAACAGAGCTTGTGAATATATCTGCGCTGATAAGCGTACTGGTCTCGAAATTAGATCAATTTTAGGTGTATTACTATCATGGCAATGAAAAACACAGGTGCACCACCGAGTGACAACAACCTAGGCAGACGTCAACAGTCAGACGTTCACTGCTATCTTGGCAGTGAATTGTAACAGGTGCATACCCAAATCATAAACCCCAGCTTGTTATGCACACAAACCTTTACATTAACAGTAAACAGTAAACATCTACTGCTTATACCAGCTTTAATTCCCCCTGAACTTTTAAGAACTGTATGCACTCATTCACTTTACCAGCCTCAAGCTATTATACCACTACATTTGCACTACTATTATATAGGATCTGTTTATACTTGTGTCATTCCCTCTTTAATTTCCCGCTCATCACTATTGCAATTTTGTCTTATGTCTTTTTGTCTCAAATATGTCTATTTGTGTCATTGTTGTATTGTAGTGTCTCCCATTCTTTTATATTTATAATATGTATGTGCTGTAACTACTTAACTTGACTTAAACAGAGAGAATGACTGAGTGTGATCGAGCAGGTCATTTCCTCTCCTGGGAAGTGTTGTACATGTCCAGGTTGCTGCGCCCCTGAAATAGCAATGTGCCAAAGTCAGAGCTCACCTGGTTCCTAAAGGCAATGCAAGTTATGCCCAGAACACACCACATGCCTAATTAGGAGAATTAGTACATTTCTTTTACGTGTTAAGAGCTGCACAAGGAGTACTTTTCCAGTCGTTACGATAGCAAAGACGCACTAACATGTACTAAATCAAGCTGCATGGTGTGCGGTTGGCGGCTCGCCTATAGATCGCTAAAATAGGGCCTGTTATCTTATTCGAACCACAGTAACGGACTACAGTAATGCAACAAAGTAATTAAATAATCTTGAATACAGTACTATTTACTATCTTCTGCAGAGAGGGGTGTCTTTACTTTCTGACAGAAGCATGGTTATTGTTTGAGGAAGAACACTGGGGGCTGGTACTGAGGGATAGACTACCTACAGCAGAAAGGCTTTTCCTGTCAGAAGGAGAGAAGACACAACACAAGAGAGGAGAGATGAGATGGGGAAGTTTTCTCCAGAGTGTGTATCAGGCCAAATGTGACAGTGCATCGCAAGCAGAGAAGAGTAGGAGGCATAAACACACACACACACACACACACACACACAGTTTGCTATCTTAGCTAACAGGACAAGACGCAGAGGGAAAGGGAAGAGAGGCAGAGAGAGTTTGGCAGAGTAAAAAAGAGACACTGAACAGGGTGGATGATGGAAAGAGAGGGAAAGTAGAAGAGGAGGCGGAGAGGATCTAAAGGAGGAGGAAAGGACACTTCTGCTGTGTGTTTGTGAAGGACCACTGTCGTATAAATCATGGTGGTGAGCAGCTTCTGTACCACAGCGAGGATAAATGGTGTTTAACAAAGCCAAACTACGCCATCTTTAATCCCGCTCACTGTATGCATCACTTCAAAGACCTTTCTCAAAGTGATTCTGCTGTGCAACTCAAACTCAAAGCTCCTCACAGAAGTTGGGCCAGAAAATTAGGGAAGATTTTGAACACATGACAGTGCTGAGCAATATAACCGAAGATCATAATTACGATTAATTAAACATGGTGTTTTTCTTTGGTACAAGCTGCAAGAGTTGCTTGTGTGGCTCAATATGTTCTTCTTTATGGTGCTTCCTTGTCACAGACTGAATAGATGGGGTGGAATCACATGACTAGACATGTGGTACTGTGTGTTTTTAAAGGTACATGAACAGTACATGAACACACACAGTGGAAAATAAAGATATAGTGGCGTGAAATAAAAAAAAAAACATTTTTATTTGCAGATTTCTTTTGTTTTTGCATTTTTGTCAAACAAACTTATAATCAGACAATATCAGACAAATTTAACCTAAGTAAATATAAAAATCACTTTTAAAACAAAGATTTATAAAAAAAAAACTGTCCAAACCAATCCAGCCCTGTGTGAAACAAGTGTTTGCCCCCACCCCCCATAAATTAACTGTGATTAATCACACTTTTTGCCAGACCTGTAGAATCAAGAAATCACTTAAATAGAACCTGACAACAGCTAAAAGATCTCAAAAAGCAACACATGAATCCCAAGAAGAAATTCAAAAACAGGTAAGAAAACAAAGTCATTGACATTTATCAGTCATTTCTAAGGCTTTGGGACTCCAGCGCACGACAATAAAAGCTACTATTCACAAACTAAGAAATAATGGAACACTGGTGAACCTTCCCAGAAGGGGCCGGCCAACCAAAATTATTCTAAAAGGGCATGGACAACTAATCCAGGAGGTTAAACAGAACATTTATGCTCCTATATTGCTGAATTAAACCAATTCTGTAAAGAAGAGTGGGCCAAAATTCCTTCACAGAGATGTAAAAGACATGTAAAAAGATTTGGGTCAAATACTTTTTTACACAGGGCTGGATTGGTTTGGTATTTTTTTTTCCTTTAATATATACAATTATCATTTAAATAGTGCTTTTTATATTGTTTGATAATCAGAAAATGTCAGTATGAAAAAAAGCAAAAATAAAAGAAATCTGTAGGGAAAGAGTTCACAGCACTGTATATAGATTATAGATGCCAGTATCAGTATGCCATTTACTGTAAATGTAGGAACAATGTAGGAATCTACTTAAGATTACTAAAAAATTTTAGTTCATGATTATTGTGTATTTATCAGATCTTTATGGCTGTTTCTATCATCTCCCCCTGGCAATTCATGTTATTATTTGGTGCAGGAGAGCAAATACCCTTTGTTGCTGATTGGTCTGAGCCACTGAATTTGGCTTCCATTTAAAGAGCAAAGACTGAGTGCAAACACTTGCAGGGCACAACCAGATAGGTTGTTTTAGATTGAAATTATAAACAGCACCTTTTAATATAATGAGAATCTATTTTCACTACAGGCAGTGACATTGAAAAAAAAGAAGCCTTTTTATTCTTTTTAAAACTCTTTTTAGATTCTGTACATAATTAATCTTTACCTGTACTGTATCATATCATACCATGAGCTGAAACTTTCTATGAAAAAGAATAACGATTCATACTGCCTCCTTGTTCTCATTTCCTCTTATATCCCTGACTGCATTTAATGAGTGGGTGCAGTGCACCTGTGACAAAAGAATATGGTTAAAGATAAGCACTGAGCTTGGGCACGACACTCTCTCTATATTCGTAGGGAAAGCGGAAAAAATGGATCCCGTCATTTAGATTTGTGCTACTTAACTTTTTAGTGAAGTCCTCTGAGACCAGGCAAGCTCTTATTAATATTGATAATGTTCTCTAGGTTAATGAGTAAACTGTTCACGGCACCAAAACCTCTAGTTAGATTTTTCACTTAACAACTAAATAACTGCTTCCACATCGAATATTCCAGAGCACAAGCATTAATAATTCTGCAGATGATACAGGATCAATAAAATAAGAAGAAACTGGATTTGCCAGGCTTACATTTTGTTTTAGAGTTTAGAGTTTGCTTCTTTAGTTTTACTACAAAAGTAATGCTAACCGAACACTAGACAACTTCAAAAATATAATAGACAAAAGCCTGACATCCTCTTAGATCTTGAGATAATCTCCATTTTTCAACTTTATGACAACAGGAATGTTTTGTCAGGACTTAAAGCAGTGGCGGCTCAGCACTTAGAGCACCAGTGCACCAGTTATTTCTCTATTCACACTATAGACTGCATTTCCCAGAATCCTACTCCCTTTTTCCACAGTCACATGACCTTCTTCAACCAACCATGGACAGTTCCCACGCTCATTGTCGCATGAGTTCTGATCAGCTGAAGCTGGGATTAACTAGTGATTCCATTCAGCTGTGCCTGATTGCCTTTGAGTGTGTTTAAGACCTGTTTGATTGGACTTGCACTTTGCGAAGTATTGCCAACACTTTTGTGCTCGCAAACTAAGCGGTTACTTTAGCTGTTTGACCTCTGTATATATATATATATATATATATATATATATATATTATTTCAAAATTTTCCCATTTTCTCCCCAATTTACATGGCCAGTTACCCAACTCACTCATTAGGATTCCCTCTATCACCAGTGATGCCCCAACACACCAGGAGGGTGAAGATTAACTCATGCCTCCTCCGATACATGTGAAGTCAGCCACCGCTTCTTTTCCAGCAGCTGCTGATGCAGCATTACCGAGTAGCCAGCGCACTTGGAGGCTCGGTTCTGATACATCAGCTCACAGACGCCCTGTGCTGTGAACATCACCCTAGGAGTGATGTGGGGAGAGAGCGCCATCTACCCACCCGGAGGGAGCAGGACGAATTTTGCTCCCTCTGAGTGCCGGAAGCTTGATGGCAAACCTTCGACCTCCAGTTCATAGTGGCAGTGCTTTAGACAGCTGGACCACTCGGCTCCCGAGCTTTGTATATTTTGACCGTTTTTTGTTTTTTGATCTACTCTTTTGGACTTTCTGCTTTGCATTGTTTGCTGCTTTTTCTGCCTGTTTTTTTTACCTGATTTATCTGACCATGTCTCTGTTTTATTCCTATGCATTTGATTTAGCTGTTTATGTTTTCGACCTGGTCTGACTTTTTGACTACCCTATAGGCCTACCCTTCCAACAGGAAAGCGGTATGATCTGGGATCCAAACCAGCAATCCTCTGACCACAGTAACAACACAGTAACTCGTAGTTTACCAATTAATCACCGGTTATAATGAACTTGTCTAAAAAGTCACGTGCGAGATGGCAGGAGCAGAACATGTCCGTTGTCTTGTATCGCTTTCTTTGTATCCACCAGAGTGCAACAGATAAATATGTGTAGTTTTGCCACGCTGTGTAATATTTTTTTCATTTCTAATCATTTCACGAGTACAAGCTGTGAAGCACATGATGGCTCTGAGGCTGTGGAGACAGCCCCGAAAGAGTGAGAGAGAATAAGAGAAGGCGAAGCTATTAAGAGGCAGGGTATTACGTCTGCACGTGGCGCAGTTCGCCTCTTATCTGTTCCAAGCAACACATCTGTTCAAAACAAGGCGATCAAAAGCGCTCCGTTTGAAGAAACGCAATCAGAAATGTTTAGGTTACTGTGACAGCATGCCTGCCTTCATCTTGAGCTGCACAAACACAGGCTTTCTTCCACGTCGCAGGACACAAGGAGGAGGACACCGTTCGGCAAACCCAACAAGGCGGCCGTGCTTCGTGCAAATCACAATTATTGGCACCCGTGTGTGAAAATATTATGTTTGTGGAAAGCTGCTACCAGCTTCTGTGGTAATAAGTTTGGCTGGGGAAGAGAAAGAAGCTACTGTCTGAACAAGTTGACAAAACCTGTGTATAAGGAAAGACAGGAGAAGCTTGTATCATCAGGCTGAGGCTTAAAGAACAATGAGCACAGTCTTCTGAACTGCGTCAGAACCTTCACTTTCTGAGACTGACTTTAGGAGACATGAAAAGTTGTGAAAAGTACTCGTTTTGTGTTTGGATACTGTGTGAGGAGCTCCCAATGTTGTTGCATGTGGGTAATGCAGTTTGAGTTTGCTGTGATTTATACTGTTTTATACAACAGTTGGTTCTGAATTCACAATCTGATTGGTTGAGAAGTGTTCTGACTGTGCTGATGTTCACACTAAATCTGTTTTACTCCTTGTGTGTAACGGCATGTACACACAAGATATTTATTGTATCATCACCTCCAGCAGCAGCAGCAACAATAGCATTAGCTTAGCACTGGCTAGCGCCCGGCCAATGCATGCTCGCCTGCAGCACTGGCTTTGTTTTTGTGAAAAAAAAGGGATAAAAAAGAAAATCCATCAGTTACCTCTAGCCAGAACAGTAACCAGCCAAGCTACATTCAACTAAGCTAATGCTAAGCTAAAGCAAGCTACGCTAACCAAACCACAGTCCTGCAGGGGCAGCTAGCCTGCTTCCTAGCTAGCTAACCAACACCAAAGCTGCAACATTGTGCAGCTTTCACATGAAAACTGCTCTTTTACTGCTCTTTGCTTTTTCACAATTTTGATTGCAAGCTAATGTTTGTGGTGTTAGTCTGTATAAACCATATACCGTTTCGTAGTTCCAGTTCTGTTCCAGTTCACTTGTCGTGGAACTACTTTTTGGCGGAAGGCACAGTCCGTATTAAAGCTTACTAATTATGAATTTCTTTAGTTTATTTTACTTATTTTACTTTTTTGATTCATTTTGTAAAAAAAAAAACTGTTGTATAAAAGCCATAGAACACTTAAGGTCGTGTGCTATTGCAAATAACATCAATAACATTCGTCTTTGGCTCACGAACAAATCACAGCTGTAATGTTATTTGCGATAGATAACACGCTCCTTCTCATGTTCTACAGCTTAAATTGCAGCTCGTTTGAGGTGTGACTTAGTGTATAACACTCTCTGAATGGAGCTCTAAGAGTTTCAGCAGACTAGGGTCTTGCCACTGTGATCTGAGGATTGCTGGTCCATCAGCAGCCGGAGTCTGAGAGAGCACAACTGACTGAGCTCTGTAGTGTCTTTATAATACAGAAGGATGCTTTACAATTAACACCAACCAACACACAACTGCGAAAAGTGTCAGTGCCAACTGAATACAGTGTATTCCCAATGTATTCCCAATTGGAAATGAACGCCTACCTGGAGAACTGCATCAGAAATAAGGCAGATTCACCCAAAGCAATCCATATCTGGACATACAAACACATTTCTAGATGGTTCCTAGAAGGTCTACAGAAAGAATATGGAAACTTCACCCAGACAGGGACTTGAACCCAAGACTTCAATGCTGACAGGTCAAGCCACTGATCACCCAAACGGCCCCTTAATTAGATATTATTACATTATAATGACATATATACAAAAACAAAAAAATTCATTACCTCTTTATCCGCATTTTTCCCAATGAGGGTCGCAGTGAATCCACAGCCCACCCAAAATGCCACAGATAACATGCCCATGTGGAGCCTCTTTAGGCAGCCATGGGTTCCATATTGGCTCCACATATAGATTGCAGTCTATAGACACCCTCGGGGTGATTGATGGGACAAGAAAGGGGTTAAACTTATTTTGACATATACGTATATTTGCTTACAGATTCATTTACATCCATGTTTTATCTTCCAGTATGCAAATTAGATAGACTTCACGTAACAGCTGACAGAAGAAGCAGTGCTACCGATCCAGCTCCTGCTGAGATGGTGAAGGCTGTTAGCTGAGGCTAACAGGATTTGCCTACAGTATGTCAGCGATTTCTGAGATGTTCATGCTTTTAAAATGTACAGCATTTATATGTTGTGTACATTTGGTCAACATTATTGGCAGACTGAGCCAAATATCTGTGGATACTTAAAGTAAGCTGATGTGACGAAATTAAACCGCTGCTTCTTGACATGTTTAGCATCTGTCGCCTAGCATTAGCCACCTGGCTATGATAGTTCCTGTTCCACCTTATGTAAAATCTGCTACAATTAAGGTGATATGGAAACGTCCAACAGTCCCAATAATGTTGTAACAGACTTGGATGAGAGACAGGTATAAATTTAATTCAAACAAGTTAAAAAGGAAAAGTGAAAATGCAAAACGAATGAAACAAGACTAAGAATATAAAACTGAAAAAACTAGGGCAGAGAGAACTAAATAGAGAAAACTAAACTAAGAACATAAAACTCAGAATACAAAAAATTAAAAACAGAGAACACGAAGGACAGAACTACTACAGTGAACAAGCAAGGAGAAAACAAACTTACAGATGTGAAAAACCTCAAAGCAACACAAAGCATTCAAATGATACCCAAAATACAACAAATATAATAATAACCATATTTTTTACACTAAAAGGCGCTCTTAAAATCTTTTAATTTTCCCAAAAATTGTCAGTGTGCCTTATAATCCGGTGCGCTTTATGTATGAATTTTACCAGTCAGGTTGTAAGGAGCAGTAAAGCCACTCTGCTGAAGTACAGCGTTATACAGGATTCTCAGTTAAGTTTCTCCAGCACTGAGGGTGGAGCAGTATTAGCATTAGCTGCTAACTGTGCTTAAGGCTAGCTATTTCGCCGTTCAGAGGTGAGTATATCAAATTGTAGCCTGAGATTTTACCGTGTTATAACAAGCTACATGGGATGAACTGCTAGCTGATGGCACCCTGGCTTACCGGAACACTCAGGGTTCCTCAGTGTAGCTCTGTCACGCATTTACTAGCACTAAGCACTGATAACTGTGGTTAGCGCTGTTGCTAACTAAGCTGTTGAAGATATTGCAAATCTAAGCTTACTGTAAATAAAAGCAAGTGCTTTACTCACCCAAACAAACAGTTTTCAGGCGAAAAATCTATGTAGAGAGCTGATCAATTAAAAGGGAAACATGGCGACACCCTTGTTCCGTACTATTGTCGCTTAAAATGCTCCTTAAAATCTGGTGCGTCTTACAGTGTGAAAAATATGGTACCAAGAATATCAAAAAATTACAAAAGACTCCACAAGGAAGACTCAAACATAGGTCTATAAATACACATTAAGGGTTGGAAAAACCTGGTGCAGGAAACGAGGAGGTGGGGTTACAACGAGACAGGTGGGAACAATGATGACAGGGCGGGGCTAAGGCGGAGAATAGACAAAAAACTAAACAGGTTAAAAAGCAGGACAGTGACAGGAAGACAAAAAAAGGAAAAACACAAGACAGACAGGGGCTAAGGTGTGACATCTGTAGCTTGTCTCCAGGCTTAACTGTTATACATCACACTGAAACATAAACGAGATGCATTAGGCTGCAAAAACTTTAAATTTCATTAATAAGCAGTTAATAAATAAATAACAACATAGATAAAAATGACAACAGTGAGTTACAAAATAGCAAAGTAGTGATTCCAAACCTCAGATCTTTCTAGATACTGATCTTACTTTGTGTTTTCCATCAATCATCATATTAATATATTTGTAAGTATGTTTAACTCTTTACTATAAATTAAATGACTCAGTTGAATTAAATGACTCAGCAAACAAAGGATCACTATTGCCTTTTTTAATTAATGTGTTGTAACTGCTTATCAATGGTTTTAAGGCATTCACAACCTAATCAGCAATGCTTAATAATCTAATTTATAAACCATTTATAAACCCTTTATAAGGGTAGTCTTATTTTAAAGTGGTACCAAAAAACATAGGGCAAATTCAACAAATGTACCTAATGCCACTATGTGCCCCTAAGATATTTAACAGTAGATGCATCAGCAAGATTTTTATTTTTAATTTTTTCAGCAGAATGGCTCGTTAAGAAACTTCAGTGCTTTTAGACAAACAAAGTGAAGTCTTTATGAGCTTTCCCTGACGCAAGGACGAGCTCAGTAGCAGCCAATTGCGTGACACTCTTGATTAAGGTCAGTGTTCTTCAGCAGAGTGCGCAGCGTAGATATTTTGATGGCTTATTACGGAGATCTTTATTCAACCTTCAGCCACCATACACTGCGTTACACGAGAAGCTTCCCGCCCCGGGACGACTCACGTCAAATTAGCGGCCCGATCATCAAGGTTTAAGGTGGAGTGACTGTCCTTATCTAATTCATTTATAGTAAGCTACATTGGTGTAGTATTTCAAAATGTAATTAGATACATATAGCAAAGGCAGCTATATGTTAAGCATTGAGGCATAAATGGATTTGATTTAGGTTGTCCAGAGCAATTATGTGGAGGAGAGAAATCAGCAAACAGAATAGCAATTCAGCCTCAACCATCACACCACACTGCACAACACTGATTATCTTCATATTCCCCTAAGAATTCCTGGTGACATTATGAGAGGCAATTTTCACATTCAATCTTGCCTTCATAAAAATGGATATTAATTTAAAATCACACCCAATCTCCATTTTGCACTACCTTGTGCGGGCACATACATATGTATAACGGGGCTTCCCCGCAGAAATTAAAGTCATGATTGGCCTGGTGCATTCAGTAACCTGGTGAAAACCGCTTGACCGTGGAACAAGTCCAGAATACTTTAAGCCCAGCCAGCTCCCATTTCTCTGCATTAGACACCCTACTGTGTATCTGCTGCAGTGGAGATGCACTGTTAATCCATATGTATTACAGATTAATGCAGGTTAAAACAGCCGTCAAGAACTGGGTAAAAACCTCGTCAGGAAACCAAGAGACTGAGAACTGCACTCGATTCTGTAAATGAACCACTCTGCATTAACTGAGACTAAACTTGGTACCACTTTAAAATAAGACTACCTTTATAAAGGGTTTATAAATGGTTTATAAATTAGATTATTAAGCATTGCTGATTAGGTTGTAAATGCCTTAAAAATCATTAATTATGAGTTATAACACATATACGTAGAAAGGGCAACAAGGTCAGGTCATTTTTGTCCTTTCTATGTATGTGTTATAACTGATTACTAATGATTTTTAAGGCATTTACAACCTAATTAGTAACCATTAATAAACTAATTGTAAACCATTTATAAACCCTTTATAAAGGTAGTCTTACTTTAAGGTGGTACCCTAAACTTTACAAAATTTACAGAATCTGGCCTAGTAAGGAATTAAAGACATAGAGTCCTTGAATAATAGAATAGATTAACATTAGAATAGATGCACGCAAACATAAATAACAACAAGTAAAAAGCAACAAGATTTTTTTTTTTCAATTTAAAGAAAGTATGTTAAATCTTATAAGCTAGTTTGAGGAAGAACAAAAGTCTGTTTTATTAAATATTTTTAGAATATATAAGGTACAAACAATCTCAAGCCATTTTAACAGGATTTACCTGTGTGAATGTAAGTCAAGGGTAGTTTGCTAAACTAATTTTGTTTTCTGTTTCAATAATTAGTGCTAAAGTAGGTATTTAAATCAATAAAATATCACTGGTGCCCAAATTTATGTAGCTGTCTAATTTTGTTTAAAGAATTATTAAGCACTTTCTGTAAATCCTACAAACTTCCCTTCCTTCACTTCCCAAATATTACTGTGTTCATCTGCTATATGATATATTTACCTGAAATTACTGATCCGAACAACCAGTGATTTATAAAGAAAAATCATAAAAATTATTAGAGGTGCGCAAACTTTTTTATACCACTGTAATAAGCATACCATTGTTGTTTCTCCTACTGTAAATATATATTTGTTATATTTCCTGACAAAATACTGTGGAAGTAACATTATTAAAATCTATTGAACCATCTGGTTCAAACAGACATAAGACTAAATTAATTATTGTTCTTTTTGGAAAGGGATTACGCCATTATTTCCTTATAAAAGAAATTCCCAAAATGCTTATTAGCCCAATTCATGTTTGGAAAACTACCCTAGAATTATATACATCTATATATTAGTATATATGACAGCTTATTTGCAGATCAATCTACTTAAGCAATAATACACTCGAGGTTCGTGCTATAACGTGTAATACTGGCACTGCTAATATTGCCAATATTATGGCAGTGCCAATATTACACGTTATAGCAGAAATCTTGGGTGTATTATTGTGATTATACCACAGTTCCATTATTACTGTTTATGGAAAGAATTTGAGTTAAAAAGGAAAAGAAAATATGATCTGTTTGGTTATAAACACTCTGTTAGTTAAAATAAATCAATTGCTGCTCTGTTTGTAGCTGCGCTATTTGGCTTGTAAGCGCTGTATCATTGCTATGTTACCTGTATGTGGTGGAGTAATAAATGGACAGCTTCGGTTAAAGTGCATTACCGGCTGATAATGGCACTGATAGAATGCTTCTCAGCCAATCACATTGCAGGGTCGGAACTAACTGTGGTATAATTAGGATAAATGGTTCAACCGTGTTTCTACAAAAGATTTTTTAGTAATAAATGTTGGCTGTGCCTAGCACAGAAATATCTGGTGTTTTGTACAACAGTGTTCGATAGCATAGGAAAATATTATCTATACTAATTTTGTCTTCACAAAATAACTAAAATAACATAAATAAGAACAAGATTTTTTACCAATAATTTGGTAAAGCTAGTCAAATACTATGGTTATAACTGAAATTCCAACTGAAATAAAATTACTTTTTTAAAAGCTACCGATTGAAAATGTATTTAGAGAACTAAAAGTAGTTCTTCTACACCATAAAGAAAAAAAAAATCCTAAACCAATTTTTTTAAACTGACACTGAACAGCCAGATGAAGCTTTTGGATTTACTGATTCCCCTTCCCTCATGTTCTTCTTATCTGTGATTAAATAGGCAAACTTGTTCATAACCAGAGAGAGAAAGAGAGGGAGCAAAAGAGAGAAAGAGAGAGAGAGAGAAAGAGAGAGAAGAAGCGAATGCAGATAACCTCCTCCTCTCACCCTTTTCCATCTAATCAAAGTTGCCCATGCTGCAGCAGGGAACACGTGTGAGAGAGACATAGCTCTCGATCGCCCACTGTCCCTCCAGCAATTACTGTTCTGACAGCTCCACAATGCCTCTGTAATTATGGCACTCATATTTATCCGCTGAGCCCCCAATCTGGGTACGGTTCACAACCGCGTGTGATACAAGTACATACCCACAGATGTGAAGGCTAATAAACTGTTAGCATCATTAGCTCGCATGGATGACATCCTCTTTATTAAAGAAAAAAAATCTGCATGCACCAGTCTCACGTCATTTTTTTTATAAATAGTGAAAAGTAAAAGATTGCAGCAGGACCGGTGCACAAATATTTTACTCTCAGAGGTCAAACATATTGTGTTTGCTGTAATCTGATCTGATTTTTTTTCTCCTGTGTGTGTGTGTGTGTGTGTGGGTGAGTAACACCACTTTGGTGTTTGTAAAAGAGGAGAAATATGAGACGCTGTGATTTAAATATGAAATATATCTGTTACTGTTTTTGTCTACTATCTACTGAAAAAAACGCATGTTTATTTTTTTGTATGTTTTCTGTCATATCTTGACCAATCAACTAGAATCTTTTGATTCTACATGGAAAAGTAATTGAAAAGTAATTTTGCTGCCTAATGTTGAGGGTTCATTTTTAGTGGTTTTCTTGCTTTAACACACTTTCTATCACTCTGACATGAAATTAGGTGGTATAACTAATTAGTCAAAGCATATGTGTTGAAATAAAGCAATACACACTATATAACTATCCACTTGGCTAGGATATACCTTAATTTTAGGAAGTATAATTGTTATTGAATAAAGTAAAAAAAAAAAGGCAAAGACAACAAAGAAAACTATATATTTCATTTGTTCTACAGTATACAGTTAAAAAAGCTTAAAACTGGAGTTTAAAAGCTTTAAAAATGGTCTTTGGTACTAAGTCATGTGATATTGTTCTATGTTGAATAAATGAGTAAAGTTTCAGTATAAAAATCAGTGTGATGTAAGATACATTTATTTTGAGATTAACAATGACTTCAGGCCTGTGATAGAAGGCGTAGAAATGGGTTCTATAAAAAATAAAAGGCAGCAAAATGATTAAGGGTAAAAATCAAATCAATGTAAACTATTAATTTTTTTGTAAAAGAGCTGAAAGTAGGAACACGTGATTTGAATATGATAAAATATATCTTATTGTTTGTCTACTAGTACCGTATTTTACGGACTATAAGGTTCACTGTATTATAAGGTGCACTATCAATGAACGTGTATTTTCTGGTTTATTTTCACACATAAGGTGCACTGGATTATAAGGTGCATTTTAAGCGACAATAGTGAGGAACAAGTGTGTCGCCATGTTTTCCCTTCTAATTCAGCAGGTCTTGCTCCAGTCTTGGTGCTGGATTAACTTCACTGTATAACGCTGTACTTCAGCAAAGTGGCAAACTGGTAGAATTTATACATAAGGCGCACCGGATTAATAAGCACACTGTTGATATTTGGGAAATTTATGGTTATATCTTAATGAATCAAACAGAAACTGTAGATTCTACATGAAAATCTGAAAAAACTGTCCTTTTTGGTGCTTATCTTGGGAGCCATTTTTTATTGTTTTTTCTGCTTTTCTGCTTTACTTTGCTTAATTGTTGTTACTCCCCAAATATAAGAGTTTAAAAAAAAAGTTTAAACTGTTTTTGTTGGAGTAACTGCATCTATACTCAAGGAAGACTCAGGGAACGCGTTTGATAGATTTTGGATAGATTTGCTTTAAGCATTTGATTGTATTCAGTGACAAGTGTTAGCATCAGTGAGGTCAGGATATTGGTAATCACCACCCTACATCATCATTCCCAAACCTCAAATTCATTTCAACTCGTCCCAGAAGTTTTGGATGAAGCACCATTATTCCAGAAAACACATTTCTCCACACTGCTCAGCAGCTGAATGCTGTGAACTTCCCAGCTAACAATTTTTGTTTAGTAAAATGTTTTCTGAATGTTAAAGTTAACGTCCTTAGAATGCTCAATCTGTCAAATTTTCTGGATGTTCTTAGAATGCTTTTATTTAACACTTTTAAACTTTCTGGTAGTGTTGCTGCACCATCACTTGCGTCAATATTTTAATTTCTTTTAACGTTTTCATAACATTAGTATTAGTCTAGCTGGGAGCAATATGTGAGAAACGTTTTAATCACATTGTGATGCAATCTATTATCATTTCACACTTATTTCAGATCATTCCTGGAACATTATTCTATTCTGCATTGGTTCAGGCTAAGCTTCCTCAAACATTTTTCAAAGAGTGACTAAACACTCTTATAACGTTCTCTGTTAGCTGGGTTTAAAACATTGGTCTAATCATACGGTCAGTCTAGAAGAAGCTCAGCTTCATCAGATGAGCAGCGTTGTCTGGATCGGTCAGTCAGTGAGGAGTTAAGAACCTTCTCCAAGGTTATCACACGTTTACCAACCACTAGACAAATGATCAGCATTGGACAGGTGTTCAGATCTGACTGATATTTGATGACATACTTCACAAAGAGCAAGATCAGAAGAAAAGGGTGTCAGGAACCCCCAGATGGTCATGATTATTGCTCCAATACATAGAATGCACTAAAAATAGGGTCAGAGGCTCCCTAAAGACCTATATGAGAATCATTGGTTTTGTCTGCTTAACTTAATTTTATTTGTAAATATACGCTGTAAAAAACAAGCTTGTTTTAAAGTGTAACCCACAAATCTTTTTTTTTTTTTTGGTAATTTTTACAAAAAAAAAAAAAAAAAACCTAAACGGATATTACTTAGTAATACATTTGCAAAAACGTTGCACTATGTTTTTACGTAAAATAATATAAACCTTTTTGGTCGTTTTTACTAAAAATCTTAAACTAACATTACTTAAAAATAAGGTTGCAAAAATGTTGCACCATAATTTTACATATAACCAACAAATATTTTTTGGTATTTTTTACTTAAAAATTGCACAAATGTTTTTATGTAGAACCAACAAATCTTTTTTGGCCATTTTAATAAAAAAATATATATTTTAAATTACTAATTATTATTAAATAAGGTTGCAGAAATATTGCACTATACAAAAAAAGTTTTTTGATCTTTTTTAACAAAAGAATCTTAAACTGATATAACTTAATAATACGTGTTTTATTCTTATTCTTATGGAGGAACCAACAAAAAAGTTTTTTTTGGTCCTTTTTTTTTTTATCTTAAAACTGACAGTACTAAAAACATGCCTCTTCATGCCTTTATGTAAAAATATCTTTCTCCAGTGAGTAAATTTAAACCTTTTCAGACTTCCTTAATATTGTAAAATGAACAACAGCAGGTTTCAAATGAACTTTTTTTATTTCTTTGTTTGCAAAACAGAAATACAACACTGTATTTGTTTCCTGTTGATTCCCTAAAGTAGAAAAAAAAACATGAAAAGAAATTGCTGTTTTTTTGTCCTGGTCCAAGCTGCTAGCCAGCTAAACCAACTCTGGCCTTTGCACCGTGGAAATGTATACTTTGGTATTACATATGTGATTCTAGATGTTAAAGAAATTAAGATATTATTTAAAAAATCTAAAACCAGTGTCTGTAATGGCACAAGGTTGTGTCACTACATTTCTGAGATGCAGCATTAATGCAGAAAAGCATTTTAAGATCTCAGAGCAACATATACTGCCTTCTAGATGCCATCATTTCCATGGAGGTCTATGCAATTTTCAACAAGACAATGCAAAAAAAAGTTGAGCAGACAAAAGATTAAATATACTCAAAAATAAAACATTAATAAAAGTCAAAGTAAATGTAAGAAACATTGCATTTTTAATTGTCACTTTCGGTACTGTCCCATGTTTTTCTGATTTAAAGCAGCACAAGGTAGGATTTCCTTGATTTTTGATCTTTTTAAAGAAGTAAAATTACAGCTTGAAACTCACTGCAGCGCTGCATTGGGGTGTAATAGGAGGAATAGCGGTGCTCTCGTGTCTGTGCCGGAGCTCCTCTGAGCTCAAACCAGACTCTGTAAGTTTTCCGAGGTGGCCGCAACCAACGCTCGCGAGAACTGCGACCTGCTTTCCGACCTTTAGTTCTAATAGTTCTACAAGGACTACTGGTTCATTCTTTACAAACTTACATACAGACACTCTGGCAGAAGCTGGAAAGAGACTGAATATGTCTGTGAAAGCCAGAAAACGAGAAAGAGAAACTAATCCGGCTGAAACATTTATTACACTCTACAACTGTAGGGGGAGCCCGCGAGCGCAAAATCTCAATCCTACCTAGTATGGCTTTAAGTAAGAGAGTAAAAATAAACAAAAGTGCATAGTAGAACCTCATATTCATGTAGAAGTCATGCAAAGTATTAACCAAATCAGAGCAGGAGAAGATACTAGTGAGGTGAATTCTCCAGCGTTTAGTTTAAAAAGTCCACTCGGCGAGTAACATGTTCAAGCTTCCCCGTGTTGATTAAATAAATCAGGCTGAGGTTTTGCGTCATTGATCCCCTACCTGGATTCAGACTGTTATTGAGTCTGCAGGAGTAGAGAGTGCTCACCGCTGAGGACGGCTGATTTCGCCGCACATGGAAAGGGTCCGTCCGTGCTGATGAGGGGCCGAGTCTGAACTGGTGCACACACACTTTTAAAAGCACCTCCAGTGATTGACTGCCCTGATGAGATAGGAGATAAGAGTCTTAACGGGAAGCCATGGCTGGCCCTTCCTGGCCCATTCCTCATCTGATGAGATCAAACCCTGGCCATGATGAAACAGCGGGACCGCCGAGCTACGAAATATGGAGGTGGGCAAACTTCACAGCGCTGCATCTCAGTGTTCCTGCCGAAAATTACTGAGAACTCTCCTGCTTTACTTACTCATTACTGATCATATTACTATTACATAATAGTGCATCTATTAAAATACTGGAGTGAAGCCACACAGAAGAACCATGTGCTTTTAAGTGGCTCCTATAGAAAGCTGTCAGTGGGTGGATCTTTAAAGATTACGAAACCATTTTCGTAAAAGGAGAGCTTAAAGAGCATTTTAGTGCAGCCATTACAGGCTATTTCTCTATTGATTAACCATTTAACTATTTTTTTTATTGATTATTTTTACAGCTCTTTTTTTTGTAGAAATGACGGACACAGCACAATCATAAGGGACTAAAATCACTGACAGTATTAATTACATTACCAACCTCCACATATAATACTAATCCCATCTGGATACACTGAAAACTTTTTCAACTTTCTGCATTTGCTTTTTTTATGTAAACTTAATTTCGGATAAATTTAAGTAATTTCAATTCGGTATCAAGACATAAATGTTAAATAGAGTAAATAAATAAACTTCAGTCAATACTTTCTTTTATTAAACTTTACTTAATTTATTTTTGCTGAATCAATCCTTTCTTTTGGTAACCTTTACTTAATTTCTGCATACAATATTACCTAATTACAATTACTTCATTTATACAATATTACTCAAATAATTTATGATACATAATATATTTTAATTCCTGAAATTGAACTATTTTTAGTTAAAACACACATATTACATTGGGTCATGGCTGGATGCAGATAAACACGCACTGATGCAGATAAAATGTGACTTTATTAAGGAAAGGGGCAGACAAAGGGATAGTCAGACAAAAATATATCAACAGGGGTGAACAACAGCAGAAGGGATATAACATACCAGAGTAGTAAACAGTCCAGAGGTCAAACACAGGCAGGCAATATCAGAGGGCAGGCAAAAATCAGAGTCGGTGAACCAAAAATACTCAATCAGTGTGCCAGTTTTCATTCCCTTTAAGAGCCAGATGCTCTCTGACTTTGGCTTGTTAGTATCTTAACAGCACAGCACTTTGTGCATCTCAGCAGAGGATACTGACCTGCATGTTAAAGCTATGGAGGTACAACAGCAGCTCATTTAATGAAACAGAAATGTTATTTTATTCTTTATTCTGTTTATTGTTGATGTAAAAGCTGGATTTGCGCTCTGCGCTGTGTTTATTTGTGTGTGTAACAAAGGGGGGTGTACACTTGCAACGTACATGATGCTCTTGCATGTTGTCAGGGTTTTAATCGGTCAGTGGCGCACCCGTATTTCTCATCTCCAAGACAGAAACATGCCAGCTATTTACCTGAAGAAACCTCATTTCCAGATCACCACATCCATCAGTGTAGATATAGTCTATGTAAGATAGCAACGAGCGTCTTTCTAAAAGCAAGACAATAATAAATTAGGATATTTAACCCAATGTATTCAATTGTGAACAAAAGTGGCACATTAACGAAAAAACATGTTCGGTATTCTGTAACTGGCCTTCAATTTCAAAATTACAAAATTGTAATTTTGTTCGCTTTCAGTTTTGGCCAAAAATGGTTTAGTTGTGACAAATCATGTATCATGAACATTTCTTAAAGTATCGCAATAAAGGGGTGTGCAATACAGTATAGTACGCAATAATATTAAAAATACGCCAACATTTTTGAATACCATGAACAATATTATACCCTGAAATATCTCCTAATTATCACATTCGTATTTAGCAAAAGAAAAAATCACACTGTTCTAATTTCTCATTATATATCTACTAGAGACAGATACATATCTTTCCATTATCATTTATTTTACTTTAATCCTGGATATATATTGAGAAATATGGAGTGTATTACTAGTATCATGACATTCTGGATCATTGATTCTGTTACAAATCTGATCAAATTCTCGTATTTTAGTCCTGGACCACTTTATTTGGTTTTGTACATTCGGTTTGTCTATTATCTTTGAGCTTTTATACTGGATATTGTCAACGCTTTTCTTCTCTCATTTATTGGATTTGTCTTGTTTCTTTACCTTCCTGTTTTATTATTGTCTTTTTCTCCTCTTTTCTCGCTTCCTCAATAAATAAAAAAAAGGAATATAGTATTTGTGAGTGGTGTGCCATATTATATCGTAAGCAATATAAAAAAAAATCTTTTTTTTTTGCAGTAGTGTATTCTTGAAATAATTTGTTTAATTCAGTATTTTGATAGTATTGTTATCGTAAAAAAATACCATTAAATATCGTGATCGTTTTTATGTTGAAGGCATAAAACATGTGATAATTGTAACGCCAGACAAAGAGGAATGACGCTAGCAGAGTAAAATGTACAGACTTGTTTATTAACAGGCAGAAAACCTGATATAACAAACAGAATAGCCAGGCAAACAATAACCTCACCAGATACAGGAATCGTAGTAGAATAAACAGTCCGGATTCGTAGCCAAAAGACAGTCCAACCAAGCATCAAATCCAAAAGGGGCAAAACAAGAGACATAAACTGATATAGCGAAAAAACAAGAAGGCAATAGAAAACACAGGAGAATACGCTCAGTACGCAACGGAAAGTCGACAATACCTCGCGGTGTTTGTTTAAAAATGGCTGCCTTATATACAGGAAGCTAGATGGGGGTGAACCGGAACTTCTTCAGAACACAGGTGAGTCTGAGTGTCGGAGCGTAACGTGATTGGGTGAAGGTGAGCGGGTGATATTGACATCATTGTTCATAGGTTCTTGAGAAATGAGTCCCGTAGTATGGATGGAGAGCACGGTGGCGTGACAATAATTGTAATATCAGAAGTGATTAAAAAAAAAATGTATATTGTGAATGTCAATTCTTGGAAGTACACACTGTAAAAATAAAGAATTACAAAAAAAGAAATATCGTGATATTATTATAGGGCCATATCGCCCACCCCTATTGGCAATATTATTTTTTCTTCACCATAGTGCTCTCCTCTAGTATAACAGCTGTGAACTCTGAGCTCTCAACCCAATCATCTCTGAAGGAGTAAATTCTTGATCTGAAAATTACCCTATTTCACATTTGCAAAGAGAAATCAAAGTCCTGTAGAGTGATTTTTATGTCCTACAATGAGGGATGTGCTGTTTCCAGCGAGCACTCTGACATTTCCATATCTTAGTGAATATGTTCATATCTCTTGGCACGGCATAATGACTTGCATCCTCAGAGAGTTCTGTGCACTGTCAAAGTCGGTTGTCTGTTGGTTATGTACATCACCCCAGAGATGTATTCTATCTACATTGATTTTCATTTCATTACCTCTCTCTTTGAAGTCCTGGGAGAGTTGTGCGTTTAAATATCAGGCAGACTCCACACTGGAGCTTTTTCTACCTTCAGAAGCACTGATAGGCATTCCTGTTTTTTTATGACTTTATAATTGTCTTGTTGTTGATTCTGTTTCATGTGCTAGTTGCTGCTGAAACATCGCCGCAGACGCACCGCCGGAGACGTCTGATTGGAGGGCGGCTGATGATGGGAAGAAAAATCACTTGCTTGGTGTGTGTGTGTGTGTGTGTTTTTTTGTTGTTGTTGTTGTTGTTTTTCTGGCAGGGGCACTTCTGTATATTCTGCATCACTGTATCAACCAGCTCCTGAGTAGTTGTGAAAGGGTCGCTGCCTGCTTTCCTTTCTAGCAGCTTCAGCGTGCTGTCACTTTGGCTCTGGATCCAGCTCCGCTGACTGCACTCATTAAGAACAAGCCATTAGTCGCCAGTACAAACCAAGCTTGTTTTTTCTCCTTCACATGTTTTTTTTTCTCTCTTTTTGTCGGGGGATGACAGCGACAAAAGGATCTCAGTAACTTCAGCTGCAAGTCTCACAGCAGAGATATGAAGCATGTTTTTAAGAGGACCCCAAAAGAAGAACTGAAGAGTCGGAGTGCTGTCGAGTTGTAATAAAACCCAGAGGGAGAATCACACAACCAATCGATGTGATTCATTTCTTTAAAATGATTATTTTTTATTTTAAGAAATTATTCAGTGCCATTCAGGCTTGTCACAATACAATTTTTGTTTGTGGACAATATATCGCCCCAGAAATGATTGCGATAAACGGTAATTTTGTCATTTTAAGACCATTAAATGCCATTAACATAATGATAATAGAATAGTGTAAAAAAAAAAGCAATCATACTCTTTTAAAAAAGACAACAAAATTTGAATTAATATTTTGTTATAATTAGTTTAAGAATGATATACGTTTTCACAATTATATACTGTACATCACCCACTGCAGTTCACACTGTGTGTATGGAGTCACATTTATTGAAGCACTAGCAGTTTTTCAATCAGGATTGGCTAAAATAAAAATAAAAAAATCACAAATATTATTAAGATCATGGCGATTTATTGTACCATAAATCAATCATTATTGTAATTATTGTGACAGGCCTAGTGCCATTATGAAACTTCACAACCAGGGAACAAGAACAGCTGCTGATTGCTGATAGACTACACAGCGGTTTGAATTTAGAAATATAAATGCGGGCAGACAAGCTACTCTGACAGAAATCACGATCAAGATTCAAAGCACTAGACCTCACACACATCCAGCAGTTCACTGCAATGTTCTTTAGATTCCATAAACCTTGGCAAAAGTCATGGGACATGATAACTAGTTCCTGCCTCATATTTGCTTCATCAGTGTCAGCATAAGATAGAATGTTCAATGATGAAGTTATTCGTCACTCAGTACATCAGAAGCAACAGTTTATGAAAATCTATATATAACTGAAATCTATATATACCATATTTGTCATGTGCCTATAAGGTTCACTTAAAATCCTTTCCCAAAAATCGTCAGTGTGCTTTATAATCCGGTGCACCTTATGTATGAATTCTACCAGTTAGTTTGTAAGAAGCAGTAAAGCCACTCCGCTGAAGTATAGTGTTATAAAGGTGTTTTAGTTTAGTTCCTTAGCACCGGGACTAGAGTAGCATTAGCATTAGCCGCTAACCACAGTGTCAGCTCTGTCGCCTGTCGGCACGTTTAAAAAAAAATAAAACAAGCTACATGAGATATGCAGCTGGCTGATAGCGCCCTGGGTTACCGGAACACTCAGGGTTCCTCAATGCTGCTAACCAGGGGTGGCTAGCCCTGCTAACTACGGCAGGCTAAGCGCTTGCTAACCGGGGCTAGCACTCACCCTTGGAAAAAACAGTGGAATTCTAAGCTTCACTGTAAATAAACGGAAGCACTTTACTCACCCAAATAAACCGTTTTCAGGAGAGAAATCTGTGTAGAATAACATCCAGCACTTATTTGACTTTGAAAGAAAGTGTTTTTTTTGTTGTTTTTTTTAAGAATTACATTTGTTTACTTAGGTGTCCCCCAGGAGCAAGGCCTGTTGAATTTAGAAGGGAAACATGGCGACACCCTCGTTCACTTCACGTATGCATTCTTACTAGTGTTGCTTAATGCACCTTATAATCCGGTGTGCCTTTTGTATGAAAATAGACCAGAAAATAGACGTTTATTGATAGTGCACCTTATAATCGAGTGCAATATATATATATATATATATATATATATATATATATATATATATATATACTATATTGTCTGGACTATAGTATATTTGCTGTAGAAAAAGAAATCTAACCTTCTACTATCCTTAAAACAAGTAACTATCCTTACAGCAAGTAGACAAAAAAGTTACAAAAGCTATTACTGTAAAAAACATGCACAAGATTCAGAAATGTATAAATAAATATATATTAATTTCCTTAAAAAGGTCATTATGGTGTTGAGACTTTACTGTGGCCTTTACTGCTTGTCCCCTTTAGAACATAACTCTGGGATCACATTTACAGTACTTTTTCTGGGACATTAAAAAAGGACAGAGTCATGTTTAGTCTCTATAGGTCTAGTCTGCTTTCTAATTGCTTGCTTAACTAAATCAAACTGAATAAAGAAATATTTATAAATGGCCTCCTTTTGCTCTCAAAGCAACTTCAATTCTTCACAGCATGAATTTCAAACATGTCGAAAACACTCATTTGAAATTCGGCTCTATGTTGACATGATTGCATCACGCAGCTCCTCCAGATTTTTGTAGATGCACTTGAATCTCACATTCCACCACATCCCATGTTCCACTGGGTTCAGATTCAGCGATTGGGGAGGCCTCTGAAAATCTGAAAATTCATGTTCATTTAACCAGTTTGAGATTCATTTTGCTTTATGACAAGATGTATTATCTGTTAGAAGATGGGGAAATTGTGCCCATGCAGGCATGGATTTCAAGCAATTATTGATTAGTATGAACAGCCTTAAAGTGTACCAAAACCATTCCTCACACCATACCTAGGGGTGTTTTCACACCAGCAATATTTGGTCCGGTTAAAACAGACTCTGGTTTACTTGTACCCTTAGTGCGGTTTAATTGAGCAGGTGTGAAAAGATCAGATCAAAACACCCAGGCCTAGACCAGCTAGTGGAGGTGGTCTCGGCCCAGTCCCAAACGAACTCTAGAGCAGTTTTGCTTGTGTTGAGAACATGATCTCGATACGTCCCAGCTTCAAATATACTCCATTTATTTGAGCTAAACTGCTGATAAGCAGTTTAGTCTAATATATTAGCCAGATAACGCTAATTACCACAGCTATGAACAAACGCTGCCTCTGCTGCCTTTTTGTCAGCTTGAATCTGACAGAAAAAATTGAGAGAATCAATCAATCTATAGATTATAGGCATTCTTTGGAATGCCTGAAACTATTCATAAGAATATGTACTAGAATCAAATTTAAAGTATTTACTCTGTATTAACTGTTCTTGTGCTTTCTTTTTTGGGTTCAGCCAAATCGATTTCTTTGGACAAAAACATTATTTGTATTGTGATTTTTATATTCCACATTCTATTACTGTGTAAATACTACACTGGCGTGTTCCAGCAGTTCCATCGGGAGATTGTTGATTCCAATCCTGGTCATGCAGCTTGCCACCGGCTGCCGGAGAGAGCCCTGAGAAAGCACAATTGGACTTGCTCTCTCTGGGTGGGTAGATGTCGCTTTTTCCCCTCATCATTTCTAGGGTGATGTTGATCAGCACGAGACACTTTCCTCTAAGCACATGTATCGGAGGAGGCATGTGCTAGTCTTACCCCCACCAATAAAGGGGGAATATACAGCTGAGTAGCCTAGGTAAATTGGGAGAAATTGGGAAATCAGGAATAAAAAATAAATATTACACTGGCAAATACTTGATTAAGAACGCCTGTAAATACTAGGGGTGTGCCATATCGTATCGTACCCAATAATACCCTGAAATATCGTGCCATATCACCCACCCCTAATTATCACATCAGGGTACTACTTTTTTGATATTTTTATCGAAAGAAAAAACATATTTACATTATAATTATATTATATATAATTATTATATATTATATCTGCTTATATCTACTAAAGACAGATTATTATTATATCTGTCCAATATTATTAATTTTACTTTAATTCTAGATATATGGAGATATCTGGAGTGCATTATTAGTATCATAACATTCTAGATCATTGACTTCTGTTACAAATCTGATAAAATTCTTGTATTTTTTAATATCTCATTTAAGGGTGTTTCATATGATATCTTATTCAATAATAAAATGTAATTTCCATTTTGTTGCATTTTTTTTATTAATTGTTTTGTCATGTTGCCAAGAGTATCGTTATCACGGAAATACCATGAAATATCGTGATATGGCCCTAAAATAATGTCACCCACCCCTGGTAAATACCACATATTGCTTCAATGTATTTTAGTGCCACCATATGGTACTGCTTGTCTTTGGTCCCGTCGTGTCGGTGTAATCAATTCATAGCAAGTTGGAAAAAGGCTGCAGTCTAAAGAGATCACACATGGCCAGCATGGCTTCAGATGTGCTGGCTTTGACCGGTCCGAGGTTTAGAAAGACTAGCAGTTGGAGGGTGCAAAGATAGCCAGCCGCAGCAGGTGAAGTCTGGCCCCATTACATTCTCAGGTGTCACCTCAGAAGGCAGCCAGTTCTGGGCAAAATCTCAAACCTTCTGCAGTTCTGCACTAAAGCTTAGCATGTCTCTGGGAGACTTCCTCACCTACCTATTTCAGAGTCGAACCCCACTGCGATCACAGCGAGCAAATAAAGCTTCAAAAAGCGATACAAGTTGTGCTGGTAAATGAGCAGGGACTGCTGCTGTAAGGTCTGAAGAAAGCAGTTAGTTTCTGTCATCTTGTTTTCATTGTGAATAAAGTGGTAAAAATAATGGGGGCAGGCGCGAGACTATAATAATAAATAGAGAGAGAGACACTCTGAGATGATGCAGGAACAGCTAATTAAGGTTTAGGCGAGTCAACTGAAATAGCTGCGCTAGGATTGCAATGTTCAGCACAGCTATTTAAGTTGCTGCCGCGGTGACGGAGCTATTTGTATTTGTCATTGTTAATGTAAACCATTTCATTTCAGACGGCTGAATTAAGCTACTGGGTGAATGCAGATTTCATGTCAAGTGAAGTCAAGTTTACACAATACTAATAATATAAATAGTGAGCAAATACTGCTGTTCTAAGCCTTGAAATACACATCGATGTTACAAAACATTATGAACACCTGTCTAACTTGCAGTTAAACCCATGTTTTCAACTGAAAGAGCTCTGATCTAATTAAGGTGTTTGCTGTCCCTGAATAAGAGTTGGGTGCTTTTTTTGCTTCTTTTGTTTATTTTTTTTGGTCTTTTTTTCTTGCTATTTTATCCTGCAGTATGCTTAGAAAATACTAGAAACTGAAACATTTAGTGTGCACCTATCCTGAAATGTGCACCTCTCCTGAAATGTAACGACGTGTGATTGGTTCCCGCCCAACACCTTCACATACTGCCATACCGCTAGAGGCACTGCAGAGCACTGTGTAGAACAGCACTGCTGAAGAAACACCTAACGCTAACACTAGCCAGTTAGCATTAAAAGCTAACACATTGCAGTGATGGTAGCTCAGCTTTTTGGAGTCTCATGCTGTCCTGCCTGGAGAGAAATGAAAACAGCACTTTATCTGAGGAGCTCCTGCTGCTGTTCCTTGCAATATGTCTAGTTTTATTTGAGTAAAATAGAAAAAAAACTGCAAACAGGAGTTATTCACTCAGAAAAGAGACGAATGGAATTACACAATCAACCCACAGCTTGGAGGAAAATTTCTCTCGTCTCCTAGACGAGCTCAGGGTCAGTCCTAGGAACAGAAACAGGCTCCCTATCTCCTTATAAGGGCCTTATCCTCATTGACTAGCCGGGGCAGTAGTAGTGTATTGAGCCGCGACCCTGAGGACAGGGGTTTAATCCCACGTGAGGAGCGGTGTGTTTATTTATTTATTTTTTTGCTTTCTTCTTGGGTTTACCTGCTTTGAGATCAACTGTTCTGCAATTGGGTTCAACAACCCTCTGGGCTGGAGAGCTGCTAGTCTGTAGCACTTAATCCCATTACACTTCATTTTCCAAAACAGATTTTTTTTTTTGTGACAAGCCACGTAATGGCAAATTGAAAAATATCTGGCCCGCAGCCAAATTTAATTGCTGACTTCTCCTGTACTGCATTTATAAAGCCATACTGCCACTGTTACAGACTCATTTTCTAGCAACACACATCCACAAATGAGGGAATTCTACGAAGAAATAAAACAAAGCCGTAAATTAAATAGGATTCCTCTTGTTTGTTAAATGTCTATAAAGAGTTAACTACAGAAACAATAGGTTTTATACAAAACAAAAAAAAGTAGTGTTCACCCATTACAGCACTGATTCAAAATGCAGACTCTCAGAACGGTCAAATAGGCATAACTTTGTGCTGATGAGGCAAAGTACCGCAAAAAAATACCAGTCTGTTCAATTCCGCGTTAAAATTTCCTGGTGCCAGACTTGCTGGCAGAACTCAAGGCATCTGGTCCCATGCCTTCTGCTGTATATGCAAAATTCCCCGGGGAATGCTTCTCTGTGCTTTTATTCCTCCTATTGTGTGGGCTCACTAGGCCAAGCAGATTTACATTCTATTCAGGCACAGGTTTCCTTCTGTCCACCAGTCATGACAATAGCAGCAGACTATGGGAGGCAATGTTATGATGGTACAGCCAGTCTTTGAAAAGCAGGTCCTGTATGGAAAGTCCATTTTCTAGATCCTTCCCTGAAAAAAGAAGACGAAGAGGAGTCTGATGCCAACGACAAGCTGAACACCCCGTGCTTGCAGAATAAGATGCTCAGTGGTGGGCGAAGGCGGCTGGTGTAGCCTTAATATTTTGTAGTGGAGTGTTATCATTCCGGCTCATGTAATTAAAACATCACTCGGCAAAGCGTGCTTTAGTCCTCTTTCATCCCCCCGTCTCCCCGCTCCCGGAACAAGGCTTGGTCTCCAAAGCATCAGCACATAACAAACCAATTTCCCTATATCAGCTTATATTCATATTTGATTCTGTCGCACTGCTGATGGGAGTTGGAACAAGGTCTCAATACACAGAAACCTAAATAACATTATGGCGCCTGGCGCAAACCTCATTTATAATCCAACGCCTCAGCTGAATTTGATTACTTTTTTTTTTCCTCCTGTCTTTACTCAGGGAACATAAGTGAAAACCGCACATAATAAAAGCGCATCAACATGTGAGGCGGAGAGGCGGCTTGTAAAGAAACACATGCGAAACAGAAACGGGGACCATGCTAATCATTAACATATCACTGCTGCCATGTTAAAAAACAGCATTTTACTGCACTTGAAAACACCAGCTGCCCTTTATGTCGCGTGAATATTTCTTGATGAATGGACCAATAGAGATCGAACAAAACTGCTTGGAATCAAATCTAGCCATTCAGCAGTTTGGCCACAACTAGTGAAATATGTTTTGTGTGTGTTTTAAATAAAACAACAGATGGAAAAGATTTAAAAATAATAAGACTACAGGAAGTCACAAAATTAGAAATGCACCAAAATGAAAATTCTGAGCCGGAACTGAAACTGAAACATTTCAAATACCAAACAGGATTTTTACTGTTTTTCATTTGGCTGTTTCCAATTGATTAAATAGTGACACTTTTGTAATTAATCATAGTTTAGGAAATATATATTTTCATATATATATTTTCACAGTTCACTCTGTGTATAATGATTATCAAAAATTATCAAAAAAACATTGAGTTAATGTCCATTTATTGTATGATAAGTTGATATTCTAATTATCGTGACAGGCCTAATCAAATTCTTAATATTTTTTACATCCAAGCATTTACACCAAAAAAGTACAATGCATTTCCTTTAGCAGTGTTAATCTACCTTTGAATTTACTTCAGCAGTGCTGATACAGTATAATCATTATTACTTGAAGGCGCACCGTATTATAAGGCACACTATCAGTGAAAATCTATTTTCTGGTTTTCATTGTATTTTCATACATAAGGTGCACTGGATTATAAGGCACATTTTATGGGACAAATATAAGGAACAAGGGTGTCGCCATGTCTCCCTTCTAATTCAGCAGGTCTCGCCAAATATTTTCTTTCAAAGTCAAACGAGTGCTGGATGTTAATCTACACAGATTTCTCTCCTAAAAACTGTTTAGTTAGCCACGGTTAGCAGCGCTTAGCACTAGTAAATTCTGCCCGATAGTTCTACATTGAGAAACCCTGAGTGTTCCCGATAACCCAGGGCAATATTACCTACCGTTTTGTCACATGTAGCTCGTTTTAACATGGTAAACATGCAGGCTACAGAATGATATACTCTCCAAAAGGCAAAAGAGCTAGCGCTGTGGTTAGCGGCTAATGCTAATACTGCTCCAGTCTTGATGCTGAAGAAACTTCACTGAAACGGTTGTATGATGCTGTACTTCAGTGGAGTGTCTTTAATTTTAAGTGCGCCTTATAGTGCAAAAAATATGGTACTTCAGTAGTGCTACTCAAGTATCATGTGAGTGAATTTTTCACAGAGAAGTACAGCCAGTCTAAGTCTAAGTTAGCTATCCTTACTATCCTAGTCCTGTACAGCTCATATCTTTCAGTGTCAATGTCAAGTCAAGTGTGCTACTAATAATAGGACATGCTCAATGCTTTATTTTCTTCATTCATTAAAATAAATAGATCATAAAAATGAACTTAAACCTGCCGTTTGTCAGCTCTTTCTGTCAGCTCTCCCTAACACATCTCTCCCTCACTCCTCAGCTCTAAGAGCTGCCAGGGGGGGGGGGCTAGGGGAGGAGAGGGGGTGTGGGGCTCCTGCTCAGGCTGCTTCAAAATCCTCCTTTCAGTCCTTAAAGAAAACACTGTAATAAGACATAAGACATTAAAATACACAAAGCTTATTTATTTTACTAAATCAGCAAAACACATATAGGGCTTTTTAAAATATTTTTTGGCTGCCAAATATTATGTGCATCATTAGAAGAAAAAAAAAAAACATGATAAGTCAGGTTGCTCCTTGGCCATGGGTGAAACACAGAATTGTACAGCTTGGTGGTGAGGTGGGGCAGTTGGGAAGCATCATGTCCTAGATAAATCACTGCAGATCCATCACTACAATGATGCTGACAACCGCCACATACTACAACTGTAGCTTTCACAGAGGAGAGACACAATTTTAAACACAACCTATGAGTGCCAAGGACTAGTTTACTACAACAGCTAAAAACACAACACAGTGAACACAGGTTAATTACATCACGTCCTGTCTTTTAAAGACAGCACCATTTATAGATATGTGCGTCAACTGGCTAAAGAACTGTGAAAAGACAAGAAAAAAGGCACAAGGAAATAGCTACAATGCAGTTTCCCAATCCGTCACAAGACATGTGATCACAGTTTTATCACCAGTGATGCCTCAACATTAGCTTTTCTGTAACCCCCAACACCAGTTCACCTAGCTAAGCAAAGGCTAGCTTAGCGAGTGGGCTACATTTTCAACACACCACATGAAAAACATAGCTGTTTGTCTGTCAAATTATGTACACAGTGTTCATTTAATCAACTTTGTATTTGATCATTTTTGGTTGTAAAATATCTAGGACTGTCAACGGTGAACCGTTAACGCATGTGATTAATTTGGAATTAGTAATGTGTTATTACTTTTTTAATGCAGGTTAATTACGCCACCAATTTTGACTTCAACTTTCGTCGTAACCTGCCTTGCCCCCGCCAAACACATTTTTTTTTTTGTGGCTGAATGACTGAAACACTTCAACATGGACAACACAAAGACAAAGGAGACATCCCCCGTGTGCTGGGTTCAGTTGTAATGCTCCAGAGCCAATCCCAGTTTAGGCTTGAAACTGAAACTGAAACACCTGGTTTTAGACCACAATAATTTATTGCCCTGACGGACAGTTCTGGTGGAAACAGGAGAGTTGAGGTGCACATTGGATTCTGCTGTGATTTGGGCAGCCGTGGTTTTATGTTTTTTGGATACAATCCGGGTTAGCACCCGAACATCCCTTTCAGACAGCTTCCTCTTACAGCGTCCACAGTTAATCCTGTTGGATGTGGTTGGTCCTTCTTGGTGGTATGCTGACATTACCCTGGATACAGTGGCTCTTGATTCATCACAAAGTCTTGCTGTCTTGGTCACAGATGCGCCAGCAAGACGTGCACTAACAATTTGTCCTCTTTTGAACTCTGCTATGTCACCCCTAATGTTGTGTGCATTGCAATATTTTGAGCAGAACTGTGCTCTTACTCTGCTAATTGCACCTTCACACTCTGCTCTTACTGGTGCAATGTGCAATTAATGAAGATTGGCCACCAGCCTGCTCCAATTTATCCATGAAACCTCCCACACTAAAATGACAGGTGTTTCAGTTTCATTGTCCAACCCCTGTATGTCTTATAACGCATATCTTTGTATCATACACCCTAATGTAACCTAATGCAGATGAAAATAAGCAGCCTGGAAAAGCCAAGGGCAGCTAAACACAGTGTCAAGGTAGCCATTTGATATCAGCAGTGGGCTGGTCAGAATCTCTGGTGGGAACATCTGGGAATGATCCTGGTGGGGGGAGGGGGTAGAAACCAGTGGGGAAAAACTGCAGGTTGGAGGAGACAGATGTGTGGGCCCTCATGGCCAGTCATATGGACAGAATTGAATCATTAATCAGACTGGCCCTCTTTAACACCGCCTTACCAGGGAGTGTGAGAACAGTGATCCTCATTGACGGCTGACCCCTGACCTCTGACCTTGGCTCTTTAATGGCCTTCTATATCAAACTAATTCTATCATGTACAAAACCCACATTACATTATGATTAATTAATTAATGTTTTTTGAAGAGGGACCTGATCAGAAGATTCAAAAGTTAACATTGCAGGTAGGGCTGGGAAATACAGTGGCTTGCAAAAGTATTCATACACCTTGAACTTTTCCACATACTAAAAAAAAAAAAAAAAGTAATTATGCATAATTTTCTTTCCACTTCACAGTTGAATACCACTTTTAAATTCAATTCCAATTAAATACATTTATGTTTGTGGTTGTGATGTGACAAAATATGCAAGCCATTGTATATATTGGGAATATTGGTATATTTTTCACATTTTTATATGAAACTGCTATGCAAATATGAAAGAATAATAAAATAAATACTTAATTTTCTGTTACCAATATGCAGACTACCATCTGTATTTGATTTGGAATAAGAATCTAGAGACCAAACCTTTGAATCCAATCCAACCACCAGGTCAACAGCTCCAGTATCCAGTTTAACTTGCTATATTCCACAAATAATTAATAAACATAAAAATAGCATTAAATTGCACAGGAAAATGCACTAGATCTTAACACAGTGTCAGGGTTGCGAAGCAAGGGAGACACGGAGGCGGACGTAGACGCAAATGCAAGTATTTATTAAACTGGAAAAAATAAATAAATAAACACAAAAAACAGAAAAACAAAACAAACTGGACAAATGAACAAAACAAAAAATAAACTGAGACTGAGAACATGAAACAAGCAACCTAAACAGACATAAAACGCACAATAACTGACAAGGGAACACAGAAACAAAGGCGCTATGTATACGCAGAAGTAGACAGGAAAACAGACAGAAAACAGGAAATACCTAGGAGCAGGTAACGAGGGGGAGGAGTTACAAATGAACACAGGTCACAACACTAAGGCGAGGACATGGGAGGAACTCACAGGGCCACATGCAAGGGAGCATGTGTGGAAGGAACACACAGGGACGGAGGAGAAAGGTAAAAAACAAACAAACAGGAAGGCAGGAAAAATACTGAGGAAAAACAGGACAAAATGTGACACACAGGACCTTCTTCCTGTGTTTACAGTAACTGCATGAAAACAACAAAAATCTAGGAGAAAATGCCCAAAAGCCCTAACCAGATGGGATTAGTTTTTCAGGGGGACGTCTCTGACTCGGTCATGTGACATCGTGTTCAGTAGCTCCTCCATTTCCACTCGCTGTTGTGTTTACATAGATTTTCATGGAAACGTGCGCCAAGTAATGTGCGTGGCAGTGGACAAATAGCTATTTTATTAAACGCGAGGTGACAAAACTCACAGATGTGGACTTAAAATACCGGAGGACCACAGTTTTTACTAAAAAGTAGTAGGTAATTTAGCCTGTGATTTTCTCAGAAGCCATCTGAGAAAAACAGGTACATGGTAGTTTTGGACGGGAAATAAATCACAGAGGACCCTCCCATAAAAGAGAAAATTACCCCAGAAACCCCTGAGAAACTAATCCCATCCGGATAGGGCTTTAGTATATAAACCCGTGAACTGTAAGCATTGACACAGGCCTTCACAAAAGCTCCCTATTTAATTGTAATTGATAATGATTAAAGATTGGTCATGTAAATGGAGATGTAAAATGAATTATGACACTGTTATTTTCAGTGTTTTTATAAACCCACACAGCCACCATAAGTGCACCTCCAGAACCTAATAACACAAGATATATGTAGGATATGGCCCCTTTAAATGTCATGATCACCACTAAAGTCGGCCGATTACTTGCCCCCTTTGGATGCGGTGCATTGTCAAAGCCCATTGGCAGACACGTCTTTGAAAGTCATGTCGAAAAAGCAATTGTGTCCATTCCCTGTAGGCTGTGGACATCTTCAATATGACAACAGCAGGCGGAGGAAAAACCTGAGGTAGAAAAGTGTCCATTATCTTTACAGGCCACACAGTGTTGAGGAGGATAAATGAAACAGTTACCTGTCACCTTGTCTTGGGTAAAAGGGGATTTAATTACTTATCAAGCAGCCTCTCAATGTCAACAGGCCAAATCTGTTTCATAAACGTGCACGTAACAGTTTTTGACTTCCCGCTTCCCAAGGGGAGGAAAATCAATTTTAATCTAAATTCCCGCGATCCTTTTTTCTTTCTGTGTATATATATATATATATATATATATATGTATATTCCGCCACCGTGCACTGTACATCATCGGAGGTAATAAATATTGCTGTCTGCTTGAGAAAAGAAAAATAATTGCAGTTGTTGTTGTTTGCTGATGCTTCGTGAAGCACTTTTCATTTTTTAAAATTTTTTTTCAAAACTTCCTGTGTAGGCTTCCATATTTTATTGCCAACTAGCCTAATGAGTTCGTCATATAATTGAGAAGCAGTGTGTAGGAGCTTGGAGGTAGAGGAAAAAAAAAAGCACTCTCCTGCACAAAAGATCCACCCATGTTATTGATCAAACCCATTACAGTATTATATGAGCCCTCCATTCATTCTTCACGTGGTGGTGGAGAAAAAGCAGCATTTTAGACATAGAGCACTAGAGCGCGGAGCAATAGAGCCTCTATCCGGGCTGCTAACAACTGGAGGAAAATACAGATGTTATGCTAATGCCGAGATGCTAATGCTCTTCCATTTTTTTTCCAAGGATGACGGGTGGGGTTTTCTTCCCTGTGTTCATGCATGTAAAGCTAAGCTTGCCTTTGGTTGGAGTCTAGATGCATTTGCCAACCTTTAATCTGGTGGAAGAGGGAGGCGAGGGAGGGTGGGTGCTTGGTTTCTTGGGGCGAAGGGCTGCTGCTTGGTTAAGGCACGTACATATTAATAGAGCATTCAATTTTTTTTATTTCTTTCAGCTTGAAAGCTTCTTTTAGCTAAAAGCTAAAGCTGCCTCGCCTTTCTTTCAGCTGCCATCATGGCTGCTGCACTTGGCAACAAAATCCCAGCACATTAGCGCGAGTGACAGGCCGCCGTCGCAATATGAGCCGAAACTCATTTGCTTCCAACATTTGGAAAACTAATCTATTTATCACACTTGGGGCCATGTGATGCCAACTTGACCGAATTGCTGTTGGGTGGACACAGCATACCAAATCGAGGGTTGTTCCAGGAGAGCTCGATCAATTATTTATTTATTTTCTGTCTGTTTTTTTTTTCTTTCTTTCTTCTTCTTCTTCTTCTCCTGCTTCTCGTGACGGAAAGTCAAGCATGTTTATACATAAAATGCCCTGAGAATATTTGCTCTGAAGGGTTCTGTCCATGAATCACAATAGCCTTCTTAAAGGAGAGGGGGGAAAAAAAAGAGAGGGAGGAGAGAGAGGGAGTAGAGGGGATGGACAAATCTGCTTACTTTGGAGCTTATTGAGCAGAATGAATCATGCACAGAGATGAAACGTGACTGCAAAGCAAAAGGCAAGCAGAGATTCAGTCACAGAGAGAGAGAGAGAGTCAGAGAGACTGAGAGAGAGAGAGAGAGACTGAAAGGCCAGATGAAATTAGTTCCATCAGGCCACTCTGATTGTTCTTTTTATAGTGTGGCCGCCACCGGGGGAAACAGTGCCTTCTGGGAGTGTCACGGCGACAGGCTTGCTGACACAGAGAACTCTCAATATCACTGACGAAATTGTCCAAGGTGTCAGTATTGCTTGTGACACAGCTCTTTGAAGAAGCAGGGAGGAGGTTGAAGTGGGTGTTTTCACATTTTGCTGTTCCTTTTCTCTCCTTCACTTCCCGCTCCCTTTTTTTTTTTCTTGGAGAGCTCCACTGAAATTGTTTTCCCTTTTTTTCCTCCGTCTTAAACAAGAAGCAGGCCGATGGGGGGAAGGGGGGGTGGGGGATGCTTTGCAGACAAGATACGGGGATGCTCCAAGTCTGTGAGCTTCGAATAAAAATTGCTATTCAGATGGCGACACCGTTGTGTGTGTGTGTGTTTAATGAGTGGTGGTGTACGCGCTCTGGGCCCACCTATAAGAATAAACTCTGATGACTGACTGTGGTCTAGGTTTATTTCAGTCAGTGGCGTACCTGTGTTTTCCACCACTGGAAATTTATCTGAACACACCTTACTTTCAGACCACCACACCCATCAGTGTAGATTTATTCCTTAACTCTGATGCTATTTTGACAGCACAGGCACAAGGCTCGAAAAATAGACTACGAGGTTTACGAGGTGTTAGGTAGCGAGGAGCATCACAGCATGCCTTGTGCAGAGTGTACGATAGGGCCATTAATGTGATTTTTGCCTGAGATGCTTGTCTGCCCACTATGCTCCCCACTGTGTTTGGTTAAGGTGGGATAATGATACTCGATTGTTTTTTAGGAATTAACATAAAACAGTTAGTTCCAGTAAAAGGAGACCTTAATCTTAGACCCTTTTCTGTTCCAGTATGTTTGGATTTGATGAGTTTAGCGTGGAACATCTCGCCCATCTGGCCCACACAGAGCACAGGCATCAAACCCACTTGAACAGGTTTAGGATGGACTGGAACAGAGATAATAATAAACCACTGATGTTGGATAAGAGCTGTACTGGATAAACAAGCAAAAGCTTCCTTAAACATGCTTTAAAATCGGTGCATTTTAAGTTTTTTCTTCCTTCTTTCTTTTTATTCTTTGCTTCTTTCTCTCTTTTTTCGTTTCTGGCTTCATGTTTTCTGAAGTTTCTTATTTTGCTGACTGTAGGAATGACGAACCTGGCTGCAGTGATGTCAGTAACACGTTACTTAGTACACCGCGCTCCCTTCCTCATCCCCCCTCCGCTCTCCCTCAATCACACACGTCTCGCTTCTGTTAATGAGATAAAACCATTGGTTTACTCACCGCACTCCCCTGTCTCTCTCTCGCACTCAGCGTTTCTTTAGTTTCCGCCCATTCTCATTTTAAGGGCGTTTTTTCCCGGCCGCTTCCCAATTCATTAGCCAGGGCAGCGGTCTGCACAGATCTGATTGGCCGAAGAGAGTGTTTGAAAATTTTACACCACACGTGATTGGTCTGCGAGTTACCCTGCCGCAGAGCACGTATACCGTAAAGACAAGAAAAGCTCCGGTGCTTTAAATAAACACTGTAAAAATTAAATCCTTCTCAGTAGTTGGACAACGTCTGGGTCCGGACCCGGACCGCAGTCCGCATATATGATCCCTGGCGTAGACCATATAAACGGTTCTGTTTTATAAAACCACTCCTTGCTGCCCTGCAGAGAACAACAGGTTCAATGTTCAGTTTTACAGTGTTAAATGTGTCAGGTCAAGAAAGACTTTCTTTATTTTATATTTTTTTATAAAAACAAGTATTTATTTTAAGGGAAATCAAGAAAGACCATATTTTATTTTTATTAAAAAATGTATTTTTTCAGGAAATAGTTAAACTTTAAATGTCTAAAGATACATTGTTGCTGTTAAAAATGCATTTTCCAAGGGAGTATTGTCAAAACTGGTTATAATTTTTATGTGTCTGCAGCTGCTGAAATTAACTAATAAAAGTAACTTGTAAAGTAACTTAGTTACTTTTAAAATCAAGTAATCCATAAAGTAACTAAGTTACTTAGTAATCAGTAATCAGATTACTTTTTCAAAGTAACTATACCATCACTTCCTGGCTGGCTGGCTACTGTCAGTAACAGGTGGGAGGAGCCCCCTTAAGGGGGACTCTGATAACAGCGTTGTTGTACATTCCTGCATTGACCGTCGAGGAATTTAAAGGGGGCTCACACAATTTGTTGTTGCATTCAATTAATAACCAGTCATTGTCTGGGGCCCCCCTAGACCAGCTTGTTGTCCTAGGCAATTAATTGGTTTGTAGAAAATGTCTCTTCTCAGAAGAGTTGAAGAATTTATAGGTATTAATTCCTGTGGATTAAGAATTGATAAAAGTTATTTTTAGACTGTATAACGTGTAGGTGTCCCAATACTTTTGTCGACATAGTGTATCTTTAATTTTCATGAAATGGGATGATCTAGAAAGGAGACAGCAAGCTAGGATCTTTCGAATATCAGTAACTGACCTTACAAAAGTCCTTGAAGACACATCCAATAGAAACACTTCAAAATCCTGCAGAAAACATTCACAGAACGGTTTGAATCTGTATATATATATACACAGTACAGGCCAAAAGTTTGGACACACCTTCTCTTTGCAATGCTTTTTCTTTATTTTCATGACTATTTACATTGTAGATTCTCAATGAAGGCATCAAAACTATGAATGAACACATGTGGAGTTTTATGTACTTAACCCAAAAAAAGGTGAGAAAACTGAATACATGTTTTACATCAAAATAGCCACCCTTTGCTCTGATGACTGCTTTGCACACTCTTGGCATCATTCTCTCAATGAGCTTCAAGATGTGGTCACCTGAAATGGTTTTCCAACAGTCTTGAAGGAAGTTGATTTCCCAGAGGTGTTTATTAGCACTTGTTGCCCCTTTTCCTTCTTCACTCTGTGCTCCACCTCACCCCAAACCATCTGGATTGGGTTCAGGTCCAGTGACTGTGGAGGCCAGATCATTTTTTATATATTTTATTAAGTACATAAAACTCCACATGTGTTCATCCATAGTTTTAATGCCTTCAGTGAGAATCGACAATGTAAATAGTCATGAAAATAGATAAAAAAAACACATTGAATGAGAAGGTGTGTCCAAACTTTTGGCCTGTACTGTAGCTGCAAAGGCGAAACCAACTCCATATTAATATTTATATGAATAGTTTACAATGTTTAGAATGGGCTGCCATAAAAAAAAACTCCTGTGGGTGTAAAGTGTAGGTGTCTAATTTCTTTTGTCCATAAAGAGTGCATCCCTCGTTTTTCAGCAGCTTTTTTTCAGCACATTAATATGTATGCAGAGCGCTAGGACGATTATGTTAACCATATGTTAAGGCAAACAAAAATTAGCCAAAGCACCAGGGGAATGGAGCACGCGGGCAAGTTTCAAACAGCAGAGGATTGGCTTGTCAAGCCATTTAATCTACAAACACCAGTGCTGCGGCTCAATCCGTGGCTCTGGGCTAGAGCGGCAGGACCGAAGCCGGCCTGAAAAACAGATGTTCGAGCTTTTCTCCTTAACATGGATACCTTTTTGCGTCCAGACATGCATATTTAACTGCATTATGCTAGCGAGGCATGCGTCCGTCAGAACTCGACGCGTCGCGGCATTATGTGCTCTATCTTTAACAATGCACCTGTCGAAGCTAAAAACGGGGGGCTTTTACCTGCTCGGGGGGATTCAGAGCCCCCTGCTTACTTTTGCCAAACCTGCTGAGATGGAGCCGCCTGTGACAGGCTTCTCTTGATGAGATGTTCAAGGAAACCACAAACGCTGCTTTGATCTGTTGATAGGCGTAATCAGGGAGCTACAGTATTTCATGGTAAATTGCGACTTTAGTACTTTACTTTTTTTTTTAAACAAAACTTTTGAACATATCCTTGATAAAGTCAAACAAACAAATGAACAACCAAAAAAAAAAAAAAAAAAAAACAGTTCCCAGCTGACAGAGCTCGCCAATGACTTTAACCTCAAGTGTACTGATGAATATGGGTGAAAGATATTCAGTGTGGATTAAAACTCAATTAAAAGTACAAATTGCTTGTGTTTCCCAATGTGCTTAGCACATACAAACAGTCCTGTCCCGACGATGTCCTTGCAATACACCGGAGGCCACGAGTGTATAGCTGACTTACACAACTACTGCAGATATAAACACCTGCTTCCCACCAGTTCTCCAGGACACTGACGGAAATAGACTTAATTAACTAACTGAGGTCACCAAGGCCTGAAGAGTGTTAATAATGCCAATCAGAGGAGGCCAGTGCACTCCTTTTGACTAGAGAAAACACAGTTTATAGGAACACTGCTGCAGCGCTTCAGAACATCTGCTGCATCTGTAGGACTGATTACAGAATGCACCAAATGTTCTTAATTACAGCAAAAAAGGGACTCAACTTAAAACAACATTTTATATCATATAAAAGTACCTGGGCATTTAAAATGGGCTTTGATAACTAGAAAGATTTGAGTGAACACATTTGTTTTTGTTTTTTTTCAAAGTACATAGATTTTTTTGGTATAATATGATAATCAAGATTAATTTAAACTATATAAAATACGCAGCTTCTTGCTATACTGTTGCTACATAGTTGCTATGATGTTCTATGTGGTTTCTATGCTATAATTTGCTATGGTTGTTAATAAGTGGTTGATCTGGTATCGCAGGTGGTTACTATGGTGTAGCTAACTGGACATTCGATGTGTGCTACAGTGTGGCAAGGTGACTGATATGGTGTGTCAGGTAGTTATCATGATATTGTTGGGCAGACATAATAATAATCCCAAGTGGTTGCTCTGTTGTTGTCAAGTGGTTGCCATGGTACTACATGTTAACTTTTAAGTGCTACTGAAGTATATGTATCCTATTGAAATCTCAAAGGGTTCAAAACTGTGGGAAGCTAAAGTGTTACTATAAGGTTGCTATAGAAAAAGGGGTTGTTTGCTAACTCCTTTTCTATAGCAACCTTATAGTAACACTTTTGCTGGATTGTTGCCAGAAGGTTGCTATGGTTCTTTGGCTGGATTTCTGCTAGAAGGTTGCTATGGTTCTTTAGCTGGATTTCTGCTAGAAGGTTGCTATGGTGTTTAGTGAGTGGTTCCAGGTATGTTCCAACTGGTTGCTAAAACACAACCATAAAACAATGCATTACTATTATGTGATAGTATGAAAAAGTATAAAAACAAAAGAAAGGAAATAAAGAGAGGACAGGAAGAGAAACAGGAAGAAAAAAAGGAGACACAGAGACATGGAAAGACAGAAAAAAGATAGGAAGTAAAAAATAACAAAAATAGGAAAGGAAAAGACTAGGACAGGAGGACAGAGAAGAAATAAAGAAAGAACATAGGACAAGAATATAAAAGAGAGAGAGAAAGAAAGGGACAGAAAGAAGGACAGAGGAAAAGAAACAAACTACTAGATATACAAAGAAAGAAAGAAAGAAAAAGAAAAATATTAACAAGACAAAAGCAAAGAAAAAAACAGGGAAAAAAAGAGGTAGAATAAAGACAAGATTGTAGAATGGTAAGGTAAAGAATATATATAGAGAGAGAAAGAGGGGGAAAAAAGAAAGATGGAGAGAAACAGAGAGGGAGAGATTTAGACTAAAAAGAAGGAAAAGCAAAAGAGCAAGCACAAGAGCAAAAGAGAAATATTTAACACAAGATAGAGGGAAAGAGATAGAGAAAAGAGAGAGAGAGAGGGAGGGGAGAGAAAGAGATCGAGACTTAATCAGTCTGGACTCAGACCAGTCGGGGTCTTTTCCGAATACTAAACTACAGCGCATTGTGTGTAAAATGCTCTTTATTCTGTGGCTGGATGATCCAGGATCCATCATTCCCCATTGGAAGAACAGCCCATAAATATAATCAAACGCTTTCACCTCTTTACTCTATAAATAATACAGTAGCACCTGTACACAGTATCAAAACATCACTGCGTCCAGCGCAGATAACTTTAATATTCAGCGATGGATCCCTATTCATACCATTGTCAACAAAATGCTATTTCCCCCCAAAAGCAGCTGAAGGGCCCTTGAGCGCAGTGGCCTCTCTCATTCTCTCCCGCTGTCTGTCTCCAGCAGACGACGAAGGGCAGCGCGAGTGAAAATGAAATGCACAGTCGCTGCTCCGCAATTTAGCCAGCAAATTGTAAGAAAGTGGGGAGAAAAACAGCTCCCAATTACTGCGGCTGATAGAGATACATCATCATTACGCCATTTCAAAAATCATAAGGTCGAACATCACGCCATGATGAACAGCAGCCAGTGGCAGAGGCGAGAGGCAATCAAAAAGAGAGAGAGAGAGAGAGAGAAGGAAATGACAGAGGGAAAGAGAGCATGAGAAAAAAGGAGACAGATACTGATTGACACACAAAAAAAGAAAAAAGGGGGAGAGAAAGGGACCCGGAAAAAAAGACATAGAAGAAGGGAGAAAGAAATATAGGATGAGAAAAGTGAGAGAGAAAGCATATAGAGGAGACAAACAGAGACAAAGAGAGAAAAACTCTCACAGAAAGAGAAACAGAGAAAGAGAGACAAAGACTAACAAAGCGGTGAGAGAGTGCATGAGACAGATAAAGACCAACAGAGAGGCAGAGACAATTATAAACAGAGAGACAGACATCTAAAAAGAAAGAGAGTAAGAGAACGAAGGAGGGAGACAGACAAAGAGCAATAGAGAGAGACTGACAGTAGAGGTAAACCACATGGACAAAAAAGAGACACAGATAGAGAGAGAGAGAGTTTAATACGGAGTGAGAGAGCATGAAAATTGAGAGAATGAGAGAGACCTTTGCATTAACAGACAGAAAGAAACAGACACTCAAAAAGAGTGTAAGAAAGGAGAGAGACACACAAAGAAAGACAGAGAGAGCATGAGAAATAAAGAGAAAGAGAGAGAGACTTAGAGAGCCAGAGAGAGAAATGTATTACAGAGAGTTAGAAACTCAGAGAGAGACAGACTTACACTCACAGATAGAGACAGACACTCAGTAACAAAAAGAGAGATGAAGAGTATCAGAGAGAATAACAGAGCATGAGAAATAAAGAGAAAGAGACTTAGAGAGCCAGAGAGAGAAATGTATTACAGAAATAGACAGACACTCAGAAAGAGAGAGACAGACACTTAGAGAGAGAGACAGACACTCACAAATAAAGATAGACACTCAGATTCTCAGAGGAAATGACAGAGCATGAGGAATAATGAGACAGAGAGATACAGAGTTTTAGACACTTAAACAGGGATCGAGAAACACTCTGAAAGAAAGTGTAAGCAAGGAAAGACACTCACAGAAAGACAGAAAGAGAGATGGAGATCCTTAGGGATGAGAAATATGAGACAACAGTGAGAGAGAAACGTAGAAAGACTCAGAAAGAGAAAGAGCCAGAGAGAGAAATTAATTTCAGGGACGACCAAACACTCAGAAAGAGAGAGACAGACACTTAACAGATAGAGACACAAAGATAGATAGATAGATAGATAGATAGATAGATAGATAGATAGATAGATAGATAGATAGATATACTGACTCAGAAAGAATGATAGAGCATGAGAAATAATGTGACAGACAGAGAGATATAGATTATTAGACACTGAAACAGAGATCGAGAAACACTCTGAAAGAAAGTGTAAGAAAGGAAAGACACTCACAGAGAGACAGAAAAAAAGGAGACCCTCAGGGATGAGAAATATGAGACAATAATGAGAGAGAAAGACTGAGAGAGAGAAAGAGCCAGAGAGAGAAATTAATTTCAGGGACAAACAAACACTCAGAAAGAGAAAGACAGACACTTAACAGATAGAGACACAAAGATAGATATGAAGATATTACTCAGGGTGAGTAAGACAGCACGAGAAATATGAGAGACAATAATATGAGAGAGACAGAGACTGAAAGAGAGAGAGGCAGAGATAGACAGTTGGAGACATGAAGAGAGATTAAGGTTCTAAGCGAGACTGTGAGAAATAACAAGACAGAAAAAGAGAAATAAGGAGAAAGAGAAAAAAGAGAGACAGAGAGAGACATTGTGAGAAATAAGCAGAAAGTCAGAAACTCTCAGAGAAAGGAAAAAATGAGAGACAGAGAGAGAGAATGAGAGAAATAAGCAGAAAGACAGAAACTCTAAGAGAAAGAGAAAGAAGGAAAGACAAAGAGAGAGATTGTGAGAAATAAGCAGAAAGACAGAAATTCTCAGAGAAAGAGAATGAGAGACAGGAAGAGAGAATGTGAGAAATAAGCAGAGAGATAGAAACTCTCAGAGAAAGAGAAAGAATGAGAGACAGAGAGAGAGAATGTGAGAAATAAGTAGAGATATAGAAACTATGGAAGTAAAACAGTGTCCCCAGATTTTGAATTTTAAAAGCACTTGAATATTTAGCTCTGAATTATTTTACATTGAATTATTGCATGTGATTTTTTTTGCCTCTGAATTAAACACTTTAATTTTTCAGTATATCATTTTCACTTATTTTATTTGAATGTAAAAAAAAATTCAAAAGCAAAAATTCAAGTTTTAAAAATTCAATTAAAATAAATTCAGGTTGCTCAAATTCAACCTGTCAAATTCGACTGCTAAAATACAACGCTCAAAATTCGCTGTAAACATCCGGGACACACAGGATGAGCAATGATTCAGTCTTCAATCGAGCCAACAACCAGCCAATCACATCACGCTCCGAAGATCACGTGACAGGTAGCGCCTCACGGCTCAGAGCCGCTCAACGCGGCTCACAGCCCCCTCCGCTGCTGCTCTCGAGTAGGTGAGTGTAAAACAGCTGAAAACAGGGCATTTACCTCACCACTGTGGCCATGTAATATCACTTAAACGGTGTAGAAATCCTCACTTTAACCACGGTTTGCTCTGTGGTTTGTAAACATATTAAATTAAGATAGATATCCAGATATACCTTGTTAAACTAACTAAATAAATAAATAAAGCTCCTCTGTTCATTTCAGAAAGAGCTTCAAACACGAACACTAGATCAATTATTCATAAATACAGCCAGACTGTGTGGAAGATAATTACTACTGTAGGATCTGAGATAGTAACTTAGTTTGCTAAATTATAGCTACCTATCTTGCTAGTTAGCTGTGGGACTGTGCGATTATAGACAAGATACTACCTAGTTAGCGGTTTGTTTAGCAATACCTTATTGACACTTTGCTGCAAAGTATGTTGCTTAGTGTACTGGCCACTGTCTAAATAAATATATTAAGCTATATTACACTTACTATACTCAGGCCGGTCCTCTCATTAAATAAAGGAGATTTATTACAGTTACTATATACCTCTCAGGCTGGTAACTAGGTCTAGATGTATGTGTGGGCATTATCTAATTTGTAATCAGTGCAATATTTATTAGTGATGTCTTTTATACATTTTTATTTATATTTAGGTCATGTTAATAAATGAGAATCAAATATTGCAACCCATGAGAGAGTATTATTAGTAATATTTATTAAATGTTTTATGTTAATAATAATTATCACATTTTGTAAATGCTGTCGCTAAAAGTGAATCTGATGTTTTTATTTAAGGTTGAAAAGAAGATGAAGAAGTTTCAGCTTGCAGCTATGAAGAGTTCACCACGAAAAGAACGAAGTCAAAGAATACAAAGATCTGTCCATATTCTGAAGTCACCACTTGAAGATTTTATGCAGAATTATTTGGATTATGAATAGGAACCACATTATTTGCAACAGCTTTTATTATTTATACAAACAAGATGAACATGATATGATGTGCCAGAATATAGGGAGGCTGCCTAAAACATACAAAAAAAATACAGAACACATGTAAACAACTAAAGAAAAACAGAACATGGCACATGTAAATAATCAAATAGACACAGCACAGACTGCATGAAACTGGATTTCTTTATTTGTTCTTTAAAAGTTTGGAGAAAGGAAACCTGTGGAATACAAAAGAAACTTGAAAAATTACTGCATTTGATACATGAATATAATTAAACATTTTAAGAACATTACCTACCTTTTTTATCCTTTCTTTTTCTGGGAGAAAATATCCTGTTTAAGAAAATGAAGACAAGAAGTATGACTGTGTTAAACTTGGTGTTGTTTGGATTCAGTATTTACTTCATTTATATAAAACATTTTTGCAATTATTATTGCATTGGTTTTGGCACAAACCAAGTACTAATGCATCTCAGAAAATCTGAAGATCATGAGAATATCATAATTTAACAGAAATTATACATTACACTACATGTAAAGTGACATATTCCAAATCATTTTTACCTGGCTAAAAGTTCATTAAACCAGAATTACTGTCCTAACCTTAACCCAGTTTACTAGAATATGTAGTTTAAACTTAAAATGAAAAAAAGTTAAATGTGACCGTTTACTGAACGATATTAAACACAAATATATATTTTTCACTATTGAGATGCACTAGTAAACAGGACTAATCATGCTGTATCTTAATTACACAGCATTTTAGGACTATTATTTACTGTTGATATCCTCAGTTAAAGCCTGAGTTGAATTGTTAACAAATTTATAAAATATATATTAAATATAAACATTTAAATCAATATCATAAAATAAATACTGGTCATATCTTAAATTATCTCTGTTAAATTAGTTAGTAAAGAGACAAAAAGCAATTCTAATAAATCTCCTTTATTTAATGAGAGGACCGGCCTGAGTATAGTAAGTGTAATATAGCTTAATATATTTATTTAGACAGTGGCCAGTACACTAAGCAACATACTTTGCAGCAAAGTGTAAATAAGGTATTGCTAAACAAACCGCTAACTAGGTAGTATCTTATCTATAATCACACAGTCCCACAGCTAACTAGCAAGATAAGTAGCTATAATTTAGCAAACTAAGTTACTATCTCAGATCCTACAGTAGTAATTATCTTCCACACAGTCTGGCTGTATTTATGAATAATTGATCTAGTGTTCGTGTTTGAAGCTCTTTCTGAAATGAACAGAGGAGCTTTATTTATTTATTTAGTTAGTTTAACAAGGTATATCTGGATATCTATCTTAATTTAATATGTTTACAAACCACAGAGCAAACCGTGGTTAAAGTGATGATTTCTACACCGTTTAAGTGATATTACATGGCCACAGTGGTGAGGTAAATGCCCTGTTTTCAGCTGTTTTACACTCACCTACTCGAGAGAAGCAGCGGAGGGGGCTGTGAGCCGTGTTGAGCGGCTCTGCTGTACTGAGGCGCTACCTGTCACGTGATCTTCGGAGCGTGATGTGATTGGCTGGTTGTTGGCTCGATTGAAGACTGAATCATTGCTCATCCTGTGTGTCCCGGATGTTTACAGCGAATTTTGAGCGTTGTATTTTAGCAGTCGAATTTGACAGGTCGAATTTGAGCAACCTGAATTTATTTTAATTGAATTTTTAAAACTTGAATTTTTGCTTTTGAATTTTTTTACATTCAAATAAAATAAGTGAAAATGATATACTGAAAAATTAAAGTGTTTAATTCAGAGGCAAAAAAAATCACGCAATAATTCAATGTAAAATAATTCAGTGCTAAATATTCAAGTGCTTTTAAAATTCAAAATCTGGTGACACTGTTTTACTTCCATAGAAACTCTTAGAGAAAGAGAAAGAGAGACAGAGAAAGAGAGAGCATGAGAAAAAATGTGTGGATCAACTAAAGCTGTTCCTTTCGTTTAGTCCTCTCCTCCAGTCTTTTTTTTTTCTCCCTCGCTTTCGGAAGAACATCTCTGACAATCAAACACATATTTCAAATTGAACTGTCACACGGAGGCTTAGGCATTGCTCATCTCTGAACTGTGCGAGTAATACATAAACATTCCCCCCGGGTGGAGGGCAGATAAGCTATAGGCGTGCGAGGGGGCCGATAGCAGGGGTCATTTCTCTCTCCATTCATCCTGCTCTCCTCCCTCGCGCCACTCTCTCATGCTAATTACGAGCTTTGACTGTAATCCCGGGGGAAAAGGGCCGCGGACGCTGGTATAGGAAGGGCTGAATGAAAGGTTGCCACTACCTCATACATACATCGCGAGCGTTTAATAGCCTGCTGCATGCTTTTAACCCCCACCACGCTACAGGTCAGCAGCCAGCGCGGCGAGTGCGTGAAGTCCGGTAGCAGCGCGTGTGGGGCGGGGCACAGGGCCGCTCCATCATCGCTGCAGGCGCAGTCTAGAGGCCTGCTAGAGGGGTTTATCTCCCAGCAGGACAGGGACCCTTAGTGAAGGTCAAACACGCACCCTGGTGAGTGAAGGTAAGACAGGGAGTCAGGAGTGCAGTATGGCCATAAAACCTTTACCCAGAAAACCCAGCCTACATACAGAACACACACTTAAACCGGCTCTCCTCCCTTTAATGAGGTAATGCATTAACAGTGCTTAGATAATGTTAATTAAACACAGAACTACAGAATGAATTAATGTTACTTTCACATTACAAGTGAATAATTTGTTAAGATGAACAATAATTAATCATATATTTTTTATTATCATATACTTTACTAATGTTAGATAAACAAGTAACAACTGCATTAGTTCATCTTCTTGTTTTCATTTGCTTGTGTACTGCAGTTATTCATACGGTAATCGCTTAATATTTTGTAAGTAAATTACAGTTTTACATTTTAAGTGTTGTTGGTTTGCTTATATTTGACAAGATAAACGACACCCACACACCCCTATAATCGGAAGACTGTCAAGCACTGTCAAGGTACCAGACATCCCAAGTTGCAAAAGTTGATTTCAGGGAGGTTACCCCCTCCCCCCCGCCAAAAAAAACAAAACAAAAAAAAACTTGCACACACACCAAAGGATAACGAAATTTTACTTTTATATGAATTCATTTTACTTTTTTTTTTTAATTAAATTTAGAGTATTCAGAGGTGAAATGAATTTTATCTTTTTTCTTTTTGGAAGGCCCTGCCTCCCCCTGCCTTTTTTGGAAAAAAAGCCTTTATTTGACAAAAATTGACAGTTACAATATCACAAAAAATTGCACAACATCAAAAACATTTCATATCATATTACAATAATTATTAATATTGCCTCCGCCGTGATCTGCTTTCTCTCACTCTCTGAACAAATCCCGTCCGGGAGGGGGGAAGAACACTGCCCACCCACACTAAAAACTGATTGGCTGTCTCACAGACTCTTTTCAGAGAACAGGCCAATCAGAACCCTCTCTGTTTTCTCTCTCTCTCCTTCCCACACGCGATTAGAGAAAAAAAGTCTGTCTCTCGTTCTGAATTTCCGGGAGATTCGCGGGCATCAGGGAGCCACTACCGAAATGCGGGAGACTCCCGCAGCTTCAGGGAGACTTGGTTTGTCTGAGGTACTATAAAGCGCCCTGTAGTTTAAGGCACACTTTCAATGAACAGTCTATTTTTTTTTTATAAGTCAAACAAGCACTGGATGTTAATCTACACAGATTTCTCTCCTGAAAACTGTTTATTTGGGTGAGTAAAGCACTTCTGTTTATTTACAGTAAGCTTAGATTTCCAGTATTTTAGCGTGGTTAGCAGCAGCACTAGCCTTGATTAGCAGCGTTTAGTGCTAGTAAATGCGTTCCAACAGGGCTACAGTGAGGAACCCTGAGTGTTCCGGTAAGCCAGGGCGCTATCAGCCAGTGGTTTGTCCCACATAGCTTCTTTTAACAAGATAAACACACACACTACAGTCCGATATACTAGCTAGCACTGTGGTTAGCGGCTAATGCTAATACTGCTCCAGCCTCGGTGCTAGAGAAGAACTTTACTGAAACTCCTGTATAACGCTGGACTTTAGCAAAGTGATTTTACAGCTCTTTACAAGCTGACTGGTAAAATTCATACATAAGGCGCACCGTATTATAAGGCGCACTATTTTTGGAAAACATTAAAAAAAGAAATGTATGTAAGAATCATTTTAATGTCTTACTTCTTTGCCTCTGTGAACTTTAGTTGAAGTTTGGCATTGGTTGACTGGTATATGGCTTCTTTATGAGATATAAGAAGGGCTTTATAGACATAATGCCATCTCTTCTTATGCCTCAGTGTAGGTAGGTGGAACATTGCACTCCAATTCTGTAAAGAAAAAGCATTTTAAGACGCACATTCATCACTGAAAAATAAATCAAATCAAAGTGAACGGAAAGGCTACTAAAATAAATAAGAGAAAATGGTTTGCTTGTCCTGATGAATACCTAATCACGCATATCGTTAAAATTGCAGTAATAGAGAAAACCATAATTAGTTTAGTACCCTCAGGGAAGTGACTTTATGGCTGTGAAGCAGTGGTGCTCCCCTGGTCTCAAACCATAAAATTAACATTTAGCAAAAAAACATTTCTTAAGGTTTCTGTACTGTCACACTTCCAAACAGACTGCAAAAAAATATATATATATGGCCTATATGGCTAAACTAAGTAAAAAAAACTATGATCTATATATATATATATCAGTGGCGATTGCTCTAAGACTGCAAGGGAAGCTCAGCTTCCCCTAAAATGTAAAAAAAAAAAAGTGATTAAATATATACTGTTGCGTGTACATGTCACTGATTAAGTATTGTGTTATCATTAAAAATAATTTAAATAATTTAAATTGATAAAGGGATTACTCAAGGAAATTAAAACAGTCCAAAAAGGAACTATATTTACCTGCATTTTTACTTTACCAACTTTAAAGATTTTGCGTAATGTTTTTTTTTTACTGATCATTTTATGTTTATTCATGTCATAGCGTCTTTTTTATGTAATAGTTCAATGTAAAGAATGGGTACCTTTTTGTTGTGTAGTGCAAACTTGAAAATAGTGCCTTTTGTTTACAAAAAAAATAAATCTCAGGGAGAGTAGAATTTGTATAAATAAAACTACATATGTTAAGATGTAGGCCGAAATTGAGCTTCCCCTCATCTGCCACTGATATATATATATATATATATATACACGTATATATATATATATATATATATATATATATATATATATATATATATATATATATATATATATATATATATATATATATATATATATATACACGTGTATATATATATATATATATATATATATATATATATATATACGGATCTGAAATAAAAAAAAATCTGATCTTTGCTGCATGAAATTGTTAGTTGTGTTAAGTTGCAAAAATGGTGGACAATTGGTTTAAATGGTTTAAACAATTTAATGGTAACAAATTGGCTGATAAGTGAAATGTTTCCATATTTGAAATCTACACAGGTTCTAGAATAGGCCACATATGTAGGAGCAAGAGAGAGGGAAAGAGTCAGTAAAGAGAGTGAGAGAGAGAGAGAAAGAGAGAGAGAACTAAAGGCAGGGAGAAAATGAAGTCCATGTTTGTGTGGGAGTTTGCCTTTAACTCTTTGATGGGGTCTTTTCGTCCTAAGCGCGCTCTCTCTCCCAAAGCCCAGCTCCATACATCATCAGCAGGCCGGGCAAGCTGCTCAGTAATAACTCTGCAATCTCTAGAGCAAACAAGCAGTCACATTGCATGAGAAGGTATCTTTTTTTAATCAGCCAGATGCGTCAAACAATGCACACAGACAAGCGCAATGGAAAGACCGGCTGCAGCAGCGGCGGCGGCCAAATACCTGGGCCGAATAAAAAGTGGTACATGCCTGCAGCGAAGGAATTACAATGAAGCCCATCACATTTACTGGAATACTAAACATAGATCAGAAGTGCGGGGCTTCTGAAAGCTTTCTTTACTAAATGTGATGCTTATTTATAGAGCCAAAACAACTACATACAACACCTGAATGCTTAAAGAAGAATATCCTGTGTTCTGGGGTTATGGTTTTCTTCCCTTTAAGTTTTACTTTTGATATATTTGGTGTTTGGTGGTGTTTTTGGTACAATTTTGCTACAAAAGACTTTTTAAGGAGTTGTGATTCTGGCAGCTGTAGTTAGTGATTTTTTAATGCTTTGCAATGTTTATAATCCTCTGCTGATCAGTCATTAAAGTAGCAGTTCCTAATGTTTTTCATTTGAATTGAAAGCAGTAGTATTTCTGAACTGGGAGGAGACAAAATATGCAAATGAATGGTCCCAAGGAGTACTTAATATATTTAAGTGGTCTGGTAGGTTTGTTGGATGTAATGTAATGTAATGCAGTTCAGAAAACATGATCTCCACACTGAGAAGACCTTTCCCAGAGACACTGTAAATAAGGGGATTAGTCAGTGGTCCAAATGTGGATAAGACAACCAGCTTTTTGGTTATGCCATTAAAAGGGGGACGGTTGTTGATAATGTGGCATAACCTCCATTAAAAACAGTCCCGTCCTGAAACACTCTTATAACACATATATAACTTAATTTGCAGTATATGCAAATGTGCTACTTTTTATGGCTCTAAAAACGATACATATAAAGCAATCTGCTTTTCTAGATGAATTACTATATTTTCTGATTGACTAACCTTCATTTCTATTTTTTTTTCTTTACTTAGTTGGGTAGTTCTACCTCTTCACAATCAGTGTTGGGCACGTTACTTCGAAAAAGTAATTAGTTATAGTTACTAGTTACTTCTCCACTACAAAAGTAACTAGTTACCAGTAAAAGTAACTATTGCGTTACTTTTGCATACCTGTCAAGTTTTGAATTTAAAAATAAGGGAAATTTTCCGCCGCCCGCTTTGAGTCATCCCACCAGCCCAACTGAGGTTCAGAATCCCTTACATTCTAAGACATGTTTACAAGAAATCTAAAATAACCACCTGTGAACCACCATCCTCTACATCCAGCTTCTAGATAACTAGTTAGCTAAATGAATTTCCGTTTATTATATTTTACAGTAATCCTAATCCTAATCCTAAACTAGTAAATACAAGTAAAAACAAATAATTAGTTACTGGCTGATCAGGTACATCAGGGCAGGTTGGACATTATATATATGAGTTTGACCTGTCTGTTTTGATTCGAGTCTTTTTAACCTGCAGAAACAGCTCTAGAAACAATCTCATCACAGTTTACATGGTTAGCTCTGTTACCTTTCTTTTAGAAAAATCGCTGTATGTCCAGATCTGTTTTAACGTCACCTGCTGCTCAGACTAGCTGCCTGAACTCACAGCGAGGGGGGGCCGGGGCTTCCCCACAGTGACCCTCCTCTGTGCTCTGCAAAACCAGAAAGCTGATTGGCTGTTTCTCCTGAAAGGCGGGACTTTCTCCTTGAACTGCCACCATGATTGGTATTAAGAGATTTAATAATCTCTCATTAATAGTTTTTTTATTTTTTTTATATAATACGGGAAATTTACAGGAAAATACTAATACGGGAGGATGGCGGGAAAGAGGGGTAAAATACGGTAGTTTCCGGGCCAAAACTGGAGACTTGACATGTCTTGCTTTTGTTAAAAAATAAAGTTTATTGAGCTGCTAAAGTGGTGTGGGAAATGGTAACGGCGTTATAGTTACAGTCAGAGTAATTAGTTAGATTACTCGTTACTAAAAAAATTAGTAAAGTTACTAAAAAATTTATTTCAACGCCGTTATTCCCAACACTGTTCACAACAAAACTGATGCTCTTAAACACACTAAGAGGCAATAAATTAATAAGTCATTAACTTTTGACAGGTTCAGCACAGCTGAACTGAACTGAAAGCTCACATTCCAGGTGACTCTACCTCATAAAGCTGACTGAGAAAATCCAGCCAAGATGTGCAAAACTGTCTCTATCTAAGCAAAAGTTGCCAACTTTGAAAAATCTGAAATATAAAATAATTCTGGTTTGTTTAACACTTTCTTTGTTTACTAAATAGTTCCATACGTTTTTCTTCATACTTTAAATGTTTTATAAATTTTATAAAACTTTAAAAATCTACAATTCAGAACATTTTTAAATAATTATATAAAAAAAACAGATTTTTTAAGGTCTATCCAAACTTTAGATTGATACTGTACATATAAGATGCTGAAATCGCCTCTTACATAATAGTGGTAGGCAACTGAAGCAGAAAAGTCTCTGATTGGCTGTTTTCTGTTCTGCCTGCATCCCGCTTAGCCCCACCTCTACACTTTCATTATTGCCAGCCTGATGTGCATTTTTCAAGCGTGCTCAGAGGGTAGGAGACTCTCTGACACTGAAGGTGGATGTACTCTTTAAGCACACCATTTAAATGTTGCTACAGCCACCTTCATATAATTATGATGGTCAACGATATATGGTGTTTTTATGCATACATTTATTTTTAAAATAGTTAGATGTACTGGAGCACAAAAGGGTTTTATTGTTACGAGCCAGTAACTTGTTTGTGGTGCCCCCATGAGCGCAGAGATATTGCAAGCGAGTGCAGAAGATGCTTTCACACGGAGAGAGCTGCCCATTTCTGTACTGTTCCTTTCCATCACTTTCAATTATCAAACACTTCCCTTTAAAAATGAGTTATTTTATCACTGCAGAAAGACCAATTGTCCTCCGAGCTGTATTTTACATTAGCCAAAGCCTTTGGAGAGCAAACGACTTTCATTAGGCTTTACAGCTGACTGGCTTCTTCAGCTCCAGTCCCGAGAAACTGTTCACAAAGCTCCGCGGAGTCACATGACAGGATGCCGGGATAGAAAGGCCAAGATGGATGTGAGGAGGGGATATCAGTTCACATGCACAATGGATACAATTAATCTTCCCCGCTCCTATCAGAAGATTATTTGGGGGGGAAAAAGTCCGGGAAGAGGAGGACGGGGACGGCGGAACGACTGTTTGACTGTTTGAGCCCATGAGAGGTCAGTCTTCTCCCAGCAGTACGGAACGTCTCAAGGCAAGCGAGGCGGGAGGAAGTGAGAATATTTCCCCAACAGCTGAGGTCGATGATAGTGTGGATCAGTGTTGACAGCAGCCAGTCAATATTTCGGAGGCTTCCAAATTGAGGTGGCGCAGGAGAAATACTTGTTGACAAGGGGACTAATATGTCTTTCTTGCCCTATTTCATCCCCCCCTTTCTTCTCGAACTAAGCTCAAAGGTTACAAGGGAGTTTTTCCTTCGGCGCTGGCAGCGTTCTACCGCGTCTGGAGCCCCGCAGTCAAGTCTAAAAAGAATAAAATTGGACCTGTGCCTACAGACCTTCCAATAGACTTAAAATCTAGAGACATAAAAAACAAGATTGCTGTTGCTGTCAGATTAAAAGTTAGTGCTCTCAATGTTAACACATTAACACACACAATTAATCTGAAAAAAAAAGATTTATTTTAAGCAAATCAATCATTTTACCAACTTCCTCCCGTAGTCCACTCTTTTTACAGAGCCTAAAGATGTATGTGTAAACACAGCATTACACACTACAGAGTTCAGATATTTTTTTTATTTAGGCTGAAATGTGGACTAAATTTTATAACTAACTAACTCTCTTAGTTATGGTATGGTATGTGTCCTCTAGCACTTTTTTCAATACATTCCACCATGTCGGATCTTTTGGCTATCTGTGTGGGCGTGTGAGGGACTTATTTTAATTTAAATAAAGCAAAAAAAAAAAGTTGGCAAACAAATTTTTTTTTTTAAGAATTGACATTTTAATCACATGACATTTCTCACTGTAATCCATATTCTGCCATTTTTAGCTTCTCTCTTTGCTTAAAAGGCTCCTGTTCTGTGTGTAGTGCTCGTATGTGTGTGACGCAGCAACCTACTCTTCCCCGATTGGCTGGGGCAGCGCAGAGGCCGTATTTTATTCATTTTTGCATAAAGTTTTGCAGTATGGCAAGACTTCATTCAATGGAACAAACCCAGCATGCATCAAGGAAAAAGAACTGGATGTATTGAGGCTAAAGTGCTAGTGGACACGTATCATTACACCTCCCTTATCTCTAACGCTCTCTCTCTCAAACACACACACTCACACACACTTATACCACTGCTGCCTCTATGAAGCACAAGTTTACCATATATTATCTCATACCGGGCTCAATCCACCTGTGTTTCTGTTAAAAGTAGTGTTTAAAAGTAAAAGTCCTCCATTTTCTTCATTAAATCATTAATCATTAAAACTATGCAAAGTTTAGTATGCAAAACTATATTCTAACAAAATACTAAAAGGTCATTCTAGCAAGTTTGAAATGTGTTCTTTGCCACACATTTTTGTTTTATCTCCCTCACAAAATTCGATACAGGGAGGTACAGTATTTTTAACTTGTGGTATATTTTAGCGATCTATAGCACACCGATCATTTGCAGATCCCGCAACTGGCTTTAGGGTGTGTCGGTGGGTCTTTCATATCGTGAGGGGGAAAGAATACACCTTGCGCAGCTTGAAATGCACAAATGGCATGTACTAATGTCTTAATTAATCATAGATGTATTTTTGGCGTAATGTGAAATAAATCAATCAGTGTGTCACTTGCCTTTCCCTTTAAGAGTCAGGTGCTTGCTGGTATCTTAACGGTGCAGCGTTTTGTGCATCTCAGCAGAGAATACTGACCTGCAGCTCATTTAAGGGAAGAGCAATGTTATTTTATTCTTTATACTGTTTATTGTTGAGTTAAAAGTTGGGTTTATGCATCTGTGTGTGTGTGTGTTTAAGGAGCAGGGGTTACTTGAACACACCTCACTTCCTGAACACCAAGTGCATCAGTGTAGATTTATTCCTAAACTACGGTGGCCGAGAAAGCCCAACGCAGTGCAAATTGAAAAGCGCTGCAAAAGCACAAAACACATCCATCAAAATTACAACACAGGCGCAGCAAATAGAAAAACGCGCTGCAACTAGAAAAACGCGCTGCAAATAGAACCACAACACAACGGAAGTGAGTCACAACACAACGGAATTTTCCCGGGGGACCTTAAAAGATACTGTACCAGCTAAGCTGCGTCTTCAGTAACGTCTCGGACTTCACTATGTGTACAAAGGACAATAAGTGGCAAACAAGGCGTTTTGTGAAGCAGAACTTTTAATAATATGCACACAACCGTGGCAATCACAGGTAATAAACATAACTTACTTTTCAGAAGCTTGTTTGCCACTTATTGTCCTTTGTATACAGCTGGTACAGCATCTTTTAAGGTCCCCCGGGAAAATTCTGTTGTGTTGTGACTCACTTCCGTTGTGTTGTGGTTCTATTTGCAGCGCGTTTTTCTATTTGCTGCGCCTGTGTTGTAATTTTGATGGATGTGTTTTGTGCTTTTGCAGCGCTTTTCAATTTGCACTGCGCTGGGCTTTCTCGGCCACCGTACTAAACTACCACTTTGTGCAGGGTGTACAAAAAAAGCCTCATATCTTCATCTGAAAAGAGCGCCTTTCTTAAGTTGTGTGAGCAAATATCTTTTACAAATTTCAGAAGGTTTAAGCTACGTTAGAATGGGTCTAAAGGATAAATATTCTTGGAATATTTTAAGCTTTTTTTAAGAATGTTAAGCTTTTATCACAGATTTTTAAGATAAAAATCTGACCAAAATACCCATTGATGGTGAAAAAGCATCTAAATAAGTTTTCATATTATGGCATGGAAGAGGAAGGAAGACCCGTGAGACTCATGCCGAATGCTCAATAGCTCCTTTATTAAACAGGCTTGCCACTCACTTATAGTCTTTAACAAGACTAGGAGAGCTAAAACCATTCTCTATAGGCTACCAACAGAGCCAAGTGACTCAACTCACTATCCACCTACTTTACGGTGAGTGCCCTAACCAGCACCCATCTGCATGGCCCCTCCCCATACCCTAGGTTACGGGGGAGGTACCAATTACGTAGGCTGGAGCAACACAGCACAACAAAACACAAGAGGCCCCACACACACAACCCAGAGCCGCCACAATATACTATACATTTAAAGACTTTTTATTTCATTCATTTTTTATTGGTTTGTCTCACGAGGACAGTCTCTGTTTCTCCAAAGTGCTCGTCAGATTCTATGAGGGGTATAATTCTTTATTCAGACGCTGAACAAACAGACTGCTGTTTTCTTCTTCACAGATTCTTTGATCTCCTTCATAGTGCTGTTCAGCTTGGCAATTTCTTTTTATTCCAACAACCCAAAGCTGTTGTGCCTCAAAGAGGCTTGAAATGCCTGTTTTAATGCTAAAGTTACCCTGACAGACTGAGTGTGAGTGTTAGAGGGCTTTGTGCCCAGCTGTAGGGAGGTACAGTACATCTCTTGGTACATTCATGGCTTGACATTTTGGAGACGGGCCAAAATGGAATCTGCTGGTATGGATAAAGCCACTAAAAAAACATCAACACACTTACACTAGATGTACTATTTAATTTACTTCGTCTTAGCATACCACTCGTGCCACATTTATGTCTTCTAGATGATGATTCAGACCTTCAGTTACCTTAAATAAAAAGAAAGATGTTATTTCAGGTTTTACAGCCACCAAGACAACGATCCTGCAACTTTGGATTTCTCCTCAGCTTTCAGCTTTGACCTTCTGGATCTCTAGACTTCAAAATATAGTCAAAATGGAATATATTACAGCTAAAATTAAAGATTAAAGCTACATTTTCATCAGTCAGTAACTGGGAGAAATTATATAAATCTATTCAGGATTTTGTAGCTTCTTGATGGGTTATCTGATTTATAAGCTCTGATTTGGTGGTTCTTTAGTAATATCTGTATCCTGGAATTGTACAGTGTCTGTGTTAAATGTATAGTATGCTATTGTCTGCTCCCTTTTCCCTACCCTTTCCCTGTTGTTAAACATTTGTAAATCGAATAAAAAGTTGATCACAAAAAATGCTGACAAGTCATGCAAGCCTCTCATTATTACTGCTTACATTTACAGTACATTTATACTGTATTTATTATAGTATAGGATGTTCAGTTTGTTAGAAGATTATGTTCTCTGTTTGAAGTCTTTATGGTGTAAAACGAAACAATGAAGATCCACTGAGAGAGACTGATGTGAACAACATCAAAACAGTTAAAGCAAGTGAATTTCATTCATTTTATTAAAAAAAAAAAAGATTTTAAAAAATCGGGAACCAAGTGTAAATTGTTAAAGTAAAACTAATAGAAAAAAGAGAGCCTTTTCAATAATAATGGAAACAGGAATTTGGCAAAATATTGGTGTTTTTTGAAATACGTATTGATAGACATGGTGGACATCTTTTTTTACCCAATAAAATATATTTTAATGTTAAGTCTCATTTAATAAATACTATAAAATATTTCTAAACTGTTATGAAGCTATGTTTCGATAGGACACAGGTAATTATCAACCAAATCTGATATTTTATGTCATTTGTGACACGTGTCATTTGTGTCGCAGTGTAAACAGCAAAAAACTCACTGAATCTGACGGTGATCTGATTTGGGACAATTCAATATGTGGTATTGAATTCAATATCCGATACATATTCAATTTACACCAATTACACCCTATTTTAGTGATCTATAGTGTACCAGTCAATTGTAAAACGTGCAGCTTAATTTAGACCATGTCGGTGTGTTATTTTCATTTCACTTGCAGGTTCACAAATTTCAGCTAGAACACTTTACCTGAACACTCCTCTTTTCTAGACCGCCACATCCATCGGTGTAAACAGTGTTGCCAACCTAGGGACTTTGACACTATATTTAGCGACTTTTCAGACCCTCTAGCGACTTTTTTTTTGTAAAAAAAAAGCAACTAGCGACAAATCTAGCGAGTTTTTGTAGTGTTATTGAAGACTTTTGGCGACTCTGCGATTATGTCATTTAGCGACTTCTAGCGACTTTTAGGGCAGCTAAAAGCTACTTTCCTTACTGAGGAGTTGGCAACACTAGGTTTAAATATATTCCTGAACAGTATTTTAACGCCACGGGCGCAAAGACATGAAAATAGACTGTTGACAGGGTGTAAGATAGCAATGTAAGCATCGCACCGTGCATTGTGTACGGTGTACGATAAGGGCCCCAAATCTTTTTCTCAGGTCCATCCTCAAAAAACTAAACACTGAGTTAATCTCAAATCTGCACCTCTGCCCCAGTTCAAGCGGCTAATACCAACTCACTCGCGATTCTGCCACTCCCGAGCGTCTCAGAGCACGAGCATGAATATGAGATCAAGTGGCCTGCTCTAATGATATGAGCAGTAATATTGATGCGCTGTACTTAAAGGGAGGAGGCAAGTCTCTGAAATGTCAACAGTGGCATTTTCTCTGCTTAATGCCATATGGGTGCAGTGAGCTGGTAAAAAGCTTTTCCTCCAGCGCCTCCAAGCTCAAATGCTAATACCTCGCTGCACGAGTGCACAGCTCTGCTTCGCGTTCTGCCGTGCTCGTCTGCATTAGCAGTAGTGGGCTGTAGCGAGCGGTCAGCGTGCAGGAAGCGAGCAGCGAGGGGTGGCCGTGACTCAACCTCGACAGATTGTTGCGGCGTAAGAAGGCAATGAAGAGAGTTGCTAGTCCTTTTAATCCACCCCGATCAGCCAGACTTCCGGCCTTTCTTTCACTCTCTCCTTACAAAGATGTGACACTATTCTGTATATATATATATATATATATATATATATATATATACACAAGTGAAAATAAAAAAGTGTTTTTTCACCTAATAAACACTAGTAGAAAGAAATACAAATAAAAGAAATAAAACTAAAAGAAATACAAATAATACAACATGTTTTCTGTATTGTACTGTGTTTATTAAACTATTTCCATAGCTCTCCTCATTGGAGTCTAGTAGGTTTTATAGTTATTATCCAACAGCTGGTTTGGTTTATCAGTGTTTAATGATGTTAAATCAGGTAATTTTGTGATGGAATTAAACTAATTAAACGAAACAGAGGCATCCTGGATAAATCTAGAACTGAAGCTTTGTTCTTTAAACTATACTCACAAGATTTCAACTACTTTCTTCAAAGTAAGAAATTCTTATTACTTCTTACTGTATGTTGTGTACACTTTAAATCCAGTGTTTCTCATTATTTAAACTTTTTCTGCATTGCAAATTAATACTAAAGTCATCCAAACTACAACTACATTATTCAAAGTAGGCACCTTTGCTTAGATGACACTGTCAGTCTGCCAGCTCAGGACTCTGAACTGTTCTCTAAAGACTCCATTTCCCAGCATGCACCCACACCGGACTTCCCTGACTCCACTGATCACATGATGCTATGGCATTCCTGCTCTCCGAATTACTAATTGGCTGCACCTGTCCGCCCTAGCATATATACCCCTCTGTTTGCTCAGTTCTTTGCTGAGTATTGAATCTAGTATTCCTAGATTTTCTACGACAAGGCCTATTTGTTACTGACCCTTTTTTTGTATCTCTGTTTATCATCTTTTGCCTTTCCCATACTTTTTTTTTATATTTTGTTGATCAATTATTTTGTATTTTTGACTACTCTTTCAACTTCTCCCTTGTTTTGTCAGATTCTCCATGTATGACTCTGCTTTGCCTGACTACTCTCTAGTATGTTGTTTACATTTGCTGCCATTTTGCTAATAAAAACGTTATGATGAAACTGGCTCTCATCAGGACCACCCCTGGAAAGGAAGGCCAAGAGTTACCTCTGTTGCACAGGATGAGTTCATCTGAGTTACCAGCCTCAGAAACCCCAGATATAAAAATATGACAGACTGGATGAGGATGATAAGTCTGGGTTTTTTTGTGTGTTTGTGCGGAAACAAATTGGACATGCTAATGTTTGCCCTCTACTGCTTAATTAACACATTAATGTAATTTGCACTAGTGTCTGTTCTGATTAAATAAATAAAAAAAAAAACACAGTGTGAAACACACTGTAATCGCTGACAGTTATTACATTTGCACCCCTAATACAGCCTCGTAGTAACCTCATTAGTGGATAAAACATGTAGAACAGTAGGATCGGGTTGCCAAGTGACACAGAAATATTATAAATATCTGCAGATTATTCCGTGAACAGTGCACAATGGTTTAAATAACATTAAACAAAAGTCTGGCTCAGTAAAAAAAAAAAAACATTCTTTATATTTCTGCCGCATTTTTGTCTTGTCTTGACATGGCCTGGCACAAAGTGTGCATATATCAAGCCTTTTACAACCGCTTTAAACAAGGCTCAGTTTTGTAATAAACTTTTAGAGCGAGTTTTGTTGCTAAGCTTCACAGCTCTGCGCGAATATTGTTTTTTATCGATGATGTTTTTTTTGTTTTATTAAATACGGATACCCTTTTGTCCTCCAGGGAAGCAAAAACTACAACGCACATCATTTCACTTCAGCGATGAAATACCCGCCATAATACACAGAATCTCCTGCTGATGTACCACGCAACCGACATCAATCAATGTGTTGATCTGGCACAGCTAGTCAAATGTGCACCACCGGCTCCTCCCCATACCTGTAATGTTTATTTGTGTCCCACAGACTCACTTTGAAGCTCCTTGCATATTTCCTCAACACATTTTTCCCCTAAGATAAACGATGCCAGGCTTTGCCTGCGTTGGGTCTCCTGCAGGTTCTGGCAGAGGCGGCAGGATGCTGGGGCTGAATGGCACAGGCATGCAGGTATTGTGAATTGTCAATGGATTCACAATGCACGCGGCACAATGCGCCCTGAAAAATACGGTCACGTTCGTAAGAGGCGTCCGTTCCAACCTGAGATGATATGAAATGATCCTCTGGCTTAACAGCAAGCGTTTATGAGTGACATAATATAAAACAGGGAAAACCGTGCTTAAAGGAGTTCAGAGTCATAAGAATGCATTATGTTCTGTGGTTCTCCATTGAGTTGCCTTGAAATGACTGGAATATAGCCACCTCAAAATTATGAGAGCCATAAATATTTCATGACCCTTAAAGTGCAGCACCTCCAACTACCAGGTTTATAGAAATGCTGCTTTCAAAATCACCATTTCTAATCAAGTTCCTCCACTTCTCTCAACAACTCTCGATCGTCTGTAAATTGTGTAGTGACTCATAGTACAACACAAATCTTCATTATTTGCACATTGCACCAGTAAGAGCAGAGTGTGAAGGTTCAATAAGCAGGGTAAGAGCACAGTTTTGCTCAAAATATTGCAATGCACACAACATTATGGGTGACATACCAGAGTTCAAAAGAGGACAAATTGTTGGTACACGTCTTGCTGGCGCATCTGTGACCAAGACAGCAAGTCTTTGTGATGTATCAAGAGCCACGGTATCAAGGGTAGTGTCAGCATACCACCAAGAAGGACGAACCACATCCAACAGGATTAACTGTGGACGCAAGAGGAAGATGTTCGGGTGCTAAACCGGATTGTATCCAAAAAACATAAAACCACGACTGCCTAATCACGGCAGAATTCAATGTGCACCTCAACTCTCCTGTTTTCACCAGAACTGTCCGTCAGGACAATAAATTATTGTGCTCTAAAACCAAGGTGTTTCAGTTTCATTGTCCAACCCCTGTAAGTGACCTGTATCTGTATTTAATGTAATGGACAACATATAAAAGTGACTGAAATCACGTTTGGCATGTTTACACTGCCATGATAAAACCAGATCTGAGACACACTGAGCAAAAAATCTGATTTGAGTCACTTCATCTTAGTAATGTAAATGTAGCTATAGAGCACTTTTACACCTGTAGTTGCTTTCTCTGGTCCGAATCAGTTGCTGAGTTTGTTTAACTTTGAGAGTTTTCCCCTCGGTTGTTTTCACACAGGCACAAACCAAAACATGCCAATTATCCACCTCAACAAACCAAGCAAGCACATTGTCTCCTCTGATTGGTCAGAGCTGCCTGACTGGTGAGCAAGAAAGCAAATATAGCTAGAAGAGTCTGTGTTCCAGATCAGTACATATATCTGCACAGTGCAAAGCTACTTTAACACTGAACAATGTTCCATTGTTGTGATCAGACAACCACATCAGATGCCATGCGTTTCAAACAAAAGACAAAAAGGACCATCCAGATTGTTATCAGCAATGTCCAAAATCCAGAGTCTGTCATGAATAGGATTATGTCAGTACAGTTCTACTATGCAGCATTAATGCAGAAAACATACAGCAACATGCAATGCCTTACATTTTTTTACAGGGACATCAATTGCATTTATTACAAAGGCATGGCTGGGTGAAAAAGTGGATATGGGTACTGCATGGGTACCCAGTCATTTTGAAATGAAAAATGTAAGAACAATGGCTCTGTACAGCTGCACTTCTTAAGACATTTTTGATGGAAGAATGGGACAAAATAAAACCTAAAATTGGTAACAGCTTGTTATGTTAAGTGTTGTGAGAAAGAATAGCTACACTACAACATGATAAAAGCTTTAGTTAACAATTTTATGGAAAATGTTGCAGTCTTGGAAAACAGGGATGAATGTAAACAAATAAAATGTGAAAAAATTGCAGTTTTATCCAGTTTCCAGGACATCTGCAGTCAATAACACAGTGTTCCATTTCAACTTTTTCTTCTGTATTTTTGTTACGAGTACAGTGAAGAAGCATCTGTACAAGTCATGAGATCCCAGGCTATCAGCTTACAGCCACTCTCTATCAGTGCACCTCAAATCCACACCTGCCAGCGCAGCGTTCGTCATGCAGCTAACATGCTATTCCATCCAGCACTGGCAGGCAGTGGTCATTTTATCAGTCATCGCTGTCACTTTGCTGCACATCATCAGAGCTTTGTTCCACTGTCAGGCGGCTTGCCCTCAATCTGTCTGTGTGTGGGTGTGGTGGTGCACAGGGACGTGTGGGGGGCTTTTTTTTTACCTAAAGAGATTATATTGTGCTTAGTACACTAGCAGATGTATAAACATATGCAGGCATGAGAGTTCAACTGACTTATTCTTGTTCTACTCATGTGTTCTTTCAGAGCAACATTTAAGAGATTGAGACAAGATTTTAGGCTCTCATTGAGCCTAATCAATAGACTTTTTTTTTTTAGCAGAATTCTATCAAGATGATCCTCTTATATGGGCTCCAAGTAGTCCAGCAAGCTAATCGCTGCCACTATGATCAGGAGATTGTCAGTTTGAATCCTGTTCATGCAGCTTGCCATCGGCAACCGAAGCCCTGGGAGAGCACAATTGGCTTGCTCTCTCTGGGTGGGTAGATGGCCCTCTCTCCGCTCATCACTCCAAATGGTGCGGCATCTGTGAGCTGAAGTATGGAAACCTAGTCGCTGCGCTTTTTCCTCCAAGTGCGCTGTGATGCTACTCGGTAATGCTGCTTCAGCAGGTGGTGGCTGATGTCACATATATCAGAGGAGGCATGTGCTAGTCTTCACTCTCCTGGTGTTGGCGCATCAGTGGGTTGGGTAAATGGGCATGAAAATTGGGGAGAAAATGGGAAAATTAAAAATTAAAAAAAGCACATTTTTTTTTTATTCACATGTGAACGCATCAAGGCGTTTTCTCACACAGAAAATGGCCAAAAACATTGTTGTGTTTACTCTCTACTGTGTGACCGCGAGTCAGGGAGTTGACTTACCGATGGTGCACGTAGCCAGCTACCTGTCAAAATAGTCCAGTGCGAGCTCACTGCGAGCATTCAGTATCCAATGAGAAGTCACAAACAATGGTTTAAATGGCGCATGCGCGAGTTTATGAACATGGCGTTTCCATCCTTGACGGCGGTGCATCACCAGTTTATAACCTAAAAAAGACTGTTGGATGTAAAACTAAACTGCAACTAAAAAGCTGTGGAATATAACAAGACTGTTGGATGTAAAACTAAACTGCAACTAAAAAGCTGTGGAATATAACAAAATCAAAGAAAATAAACAAACCTACAAAGAGTTATATCTGTCTGCCGTCCGTCATTGCCCTTTTCGGTGGGAAAGACCGAACACTCTTCTTTAAGTGTGTAACACTCTACTCACTCTTCTTTAAGTGTGTAACAGTGTTTAAAGTAAAAGGGCCAGTATTTAGTGAGAGGGACCTTGGAGAAGAGGCTTGTTTTTTTTCACATTTTCCCCCCGATAAGTCAGTGCTGATACAGCTCCCATATGAAAGCCCAAATAAATGGTTGCCCTGGCCATTATCTTCCTCGTTCAGCCCAGCTGAAGGGTTTGTATGTCTGACTATTGTTCAGGCCCCTGATAACAGAGATGAGCCTTGCCATTAAGGCTCAATAAATGGGGGGGAGTTTCTATAGTGAGGATTTTTAGTCCCACTTTTAATGGCCGAGATGACCTCAAGATGTGCCGGCCTCCATTGTGAGCCACTGGCTATATTTGCATTTCAGACTCTATTGATGCATTAATTATGAATGAACTGATTTCTACGAAATTAATTAAGCCTGAAAGAATGACAGAGAGAGAGAGATTGAGAGAAAGAGACAGTGAGTGAGAGAGAGAGAGAAAGGCTGCAATAAAAGATTCCTATTTATTATTATCTGTATTTCTGCATGCCATTTCAGCGAGAGGGAAGAGAAAAGGCGCGGACCGCTGCCCGGTCCGCTTCCTTGGTCGCCATGGAGATAAACAGGCAGCAGCGATTTGCCAGTAAACACACAGACAGACACACACACATGAGCCTCAGCCGCACGGCGCAAAACGAAATCCCCCGTCTCGGCTAATAAATATACACACACGCTGCTATCAATGCGAGCACATGTGGGAAACTAAATATAGAGCGCCTTCAAATGTGCGCCTCGTGGTGTGTGTCTGCGCCTGTGTGTGTCGGGCAAAAGTAATAGGAAGATGAAACAATCCTGAGCAAATTTGATTTCCTTTTAATAATCCAGCCACTATTCGGCAGGCCCGAGGGAGGCAGGAGGGTGTGGATGATCCTAAGGAGGCAGGCGGCATCTGTGGTCAATGAATTAAAAATAGCAGGGGAGCGGAGGAGACAGTGGTGGGTGATCAGAACTATTAGAAGACACATCATAGCCCACCAAACACTGGAACACACATTCACTCACACACAAAAGCTCTTCTTAAAATGATGGTTTGGGCAAAAAAAACTAATTTAAATTCTTTCTTAGAAGTACAGAAAAATCAGCCTAGTCGTGTTTGGTCTCTAAAGTTTCTTCCATTAGTTTTGCACTCGAGCTAAAAGGCTAATTGCTTACAAACAATAGTTACAAGTGTCACGCTGGCCAGACACACAACAGACACTCGCAGATACCAAACACACAGTTTATTAACAATTTTATTAGCAAGGCTTACAGGAGTAGTAAGGGACAGGCAGGTAGATTAGTAACAGTAAGGCAGCAAAAATAAACATCAACACAGTCAAACGTGGTAAATCTAGCCGCAAAATAACGACAGAAAACACGTAGGAAGCTGCAGAATTCTGTATGGAATTAGAATATGAGCATGTGGGAGATATTAGTGAAACCTGTAGAGTTTATTGAGTTTTTGACTTTGTTTCTCAGATGTGATGTGTAAAAATGAATAAAAACTAGCAAACCCACTCTAAAAACTAATTAAAACTAACTGAATTGGAGGAGAAAATGTGAAAACAAAATACAATTAAACTATAATGAAACATTCAAAACTATTATAACCTTGTAAGTTACAAATTAAACTGTCTAAATTTAAACATTTAAAAGCCTGAAAACAGACAGTTTTTGGAGCAGGGCGGGTCGGGCTCATAATGACAGTTTATTCATCGGGTTGGGTCAGGCTCGGGTAGAACGTGCACAGGCTCGGGCCGGGTCGGGTCGAATTTATGCGCTCTAGTCAAAAATACACAAAAATGGTTAGCAACACAATAAACTATAGAGAGGGCAAGACAAAAATCTATTTGGAAATGAAAACAGGTCGGTAACAAAAGCAATAAACAAAGGAAACGCGTAGTAGAAGAGCTAGAAAACTAGATTCAATACTCAGCAGGGAACAGAGCAAACACAGCGGGGTATTTATACTAGAAAGGCCAGGTGAAAACACTCAGTAACTGGGGGAGCAGGAACATCACGTGATCAGCAGAATCAGGGAAGTCCAGTGTGCGTGCATGCTGGGAACTGAAATCTTTAAATATTTCAGAGTCCAGAGCAAGAAGACTGAGAGCGTCAGGTTAGTTAAAAGCTTAAAAATCATTAAACTGCATAGCCAAATCACATGTCTCAAACCACACTGCATTGAAAAAGAATCTTAGTAAAATACAGTAGCATTTTAGCATTCAGTAGCATTCTAACTTTTATAATGTTGTCACTTATAAAAACTGACAAAAACTAAATCAAGCTTCAGGATTTCTACTAATACTATTCTTAGCAATCCAGTGAAGCAAATGTTCCATATGTATGTATGTATGTATGTATGTATGAATGTGTTAGGACTCACAAAATCAATTCTATTTAGGTATACTTAAAAAATGAACATAGTTTGAGTGTGCAAACTAAGGAAACTAACTTCAAAATATATTTTCACTATAGACCAAATGTTGTAGTAGAGTGATCAGATTTCCGCAGACATGTCCTACACATCTACATGCATTCACTTCAGCCACTGGTCCACTTCATCCACTGCATTCACTCCAGCCACTGGTCCACTTCAGCCCCTACATTCACTTCAGCCACTGCATTCACTTCAGCCACTGGTCCACCTCTGCCACTGCATTCACTTCAGCCACTGCATTCACTTCAGCCACTGCGTCCACTTCAGCCACTGCATTCACTCCAGCCACTGCATTCTCTCCAGCCATTGCATTCACTCCAGCCACTGCATTCTCTCCAGCCATTGCATTCACTCCAGCCACTGCATTCACTTCAGCCACTGCATTCACTTCAGCCACTGCATCCACTTCAGCCACTGCATTCACTCCAGCAACTGCATTCACTTCAGCCACTGGTCCACTTCAGCCACTGGTCCACTTCAGCCACTGCATTCACTCCAGCCACTACATTCACTTCAGCCACTGCATTCACTCCAGCCACTACATTCACTTCAGCCACTGCATTCACTTTAGCCACTGGTCCACTTCAGCCACTGCATTCACTTCAGCCACTGTATTCACTTTAGCCACTGGTCCAGTTCAGCCACTGGTCCACTTCAGCCACTGCATTCACTTCAGCCACTGGTTTCACCACAGTGTAAATACAGAGATGCTCATCATGGCGTCTGTTTACAAATATAGTGCCACCGTATAAGATGGTATAAGTAAAACCACTTTTGGGATTACTTCTGCATTATCTTCACACAAACACACACACACACACACACACACACACACACACACTGAACTGAATAAGCCAAAAATAAATGTAGCAGGAAATTGTGCAAGGTTACTCACCGTATTACAGAACATGGATGGGACAATGTATTTATATTATGATATATTGTTTCGTTTTCCTTTGCGATACATTATTGATATGCGGCATCAAATATCTACATTTTTATTGAAACATGAGTGCTCTAAACTCTGTAAGACTCAACCCCTCAATTTTCAAAATGAATGGTATAAACCTGCAGTGAACAATATTATGAAATTCTGTAAAACCAACACATAAAAATACATAATTATTTATTAGATATTTAATTATTCAGGGGTATTTTATCCTCTTCAGTAACACAGATGGAGTAAAGTATCATAGAGAATGTTTTGCAATATATGAAGTATCGCAGAATCAGAGTATCGTGACATCTTCCCTAATATGGGCAATGTATTGTGATAATATCGTATCATGGTGCCCTTTGATTCCCACCAATATTACATAATAGAAAAACAGTTGAAAATAAAAAATGCCTAGTTAACTTTATATCAAAATAAGGTAAAATTAGCATAAAACTCCATATCTATGTCTTTATGAACAATGTGTTTAATTACTTGCCACTTAAAATTTAACCAGTCAGGTTGCTGATGACTTCCCCTCCATCAAAAAAAATACATTCTCTGTATTATTGCTCACCCGCCAGGCAGACAGAGACTCAGGATTTTTGGAGGACTGTGGTTCAGTTGTTTGGTGCACACCCAAGTACAGGGGTAGTGTTCACATCTGTCACAAAGGAACCACAGTGTGTTCACGCTGCTGTCTGGCATAAAGTCCAGAACCAGACAGCTTCTTTCCCCGGGCCATAAAGCTGCTGAAAAGCCAGTAGGTTCTCGGCACATTAGCATCTGGCCTATACTCCTCTCTCCACTTCCCTTTTACAAACCTTCAGCCACTTTGCATTTTACTGTTACTGCCAAGTAACTGTGACATGTACAGCTGTATGACATGTAACAACCTACCCTACTCACATCTCTCTCTCACTCAGTGTCTACACAGAATTTAAGTAAAATTGATAGACTGTCTGTATCGATGTCATGTTGTTAGCTGTGTGTTTCTTTTCTTTTTGGCTAGTATTGTTTGAGAAGTTATAGCCAACTTTTAGATGCTAATCTTAATTAAAGCTTAAGGCAGCACTAGGTAGGAATTTCTTGATTTTTGATCTTTTTAAAGAAGTGAAATTACAGGTTGAAACTCACTGCAGCGCTGCATTGAGCGGCCCTTTCGTGTCTGTGCCAGAGCTCCTCTGAGCTCAAACCAGACTCTGTAAGTTTTCCGAGGCGGCCGCAACCAACGCTCACAAGAACTGCGACCTGCTTTCCGACCTTTAGTTCTAACAGTTCTAAAAGGACTACTGGTTAATTCTTTACAAACTAACATACAGACACTCTGGCAGAAGCTGGAAAGAGACCGGATATGTCTGTGAAAGCCAGAAAACGAGAAAGAGAAACTAATCCGCCTGAAACATTTATTACACTCTGCAACTGTAGGGGGAGCCCACGAGCACAGAATCTCAATCCTACCTAGTGGAGCTTTAAGCTTTAATTAAATGTAACACGCTGTTTTAATACAGTAAATAATGTAATGTGTAATACTGTAGTAACTAATGCATGAGGGATTTTGAGTATTTTCCTACTCCTTTAAGACTTTTATACTACTATAAAAATTTAACATGAAAATAATCATAATCCATTTGATCCATTCTACAGTCAGAAATCAGCAGGCAAACTACTGTCTCACACACAGCAAAGCATTTAACAAAGCTATAGAGGCTGTAATCTAAAAGATTACAGTGAAAGAGAAGCAGCTCTGTCTCGTGACTGCATGAGGCAAATCAAACTCATCTGCCCAGACTGCGCCCACAAATGCCAGGGAAGGGCACATGGTGTGACTGATCGGTGCAAATGCCACCCCATCTTGTGGTGTGGCTTTTCATTTGCAAAGTGGACACATGGTGGCACAGAGCCCACACCACAAGATGCTGGCACAGGCCACTGGAGCCTAACACACACACACACACACACAAGCATACTCAAGCTTCTGCCCCAACTGGCATGGGTCTTCACTGCTACGCCCACACCCGGTTCTGAAGCAGTGACGTCAGGGAGGGATATATTTGGGATGACGCACGCAAGTCCCCCACAGCTCGGAGCAGAATCGTTTTAGCTGCATGGGTGAGATTCCTTCCTACCCCCGCATTCCACCAAAAATGGAAGTTATTTTTGGCCTCAGAATGCTATATGAGGCAAATACCCCCGCTGGACGGGCATAATGCCAAGGCGAAAAAGGGACACGTTCCATTCTCTCACACCTTTTGTCTGGTCCTGCTGCCTCAAAGTGTAGAAAATGTTGACCAAGTGTGAAGGAGATGCTTATAGCAACACGAAACCCGGCTCCAAAGAGATACTAATTATAACTGGCTATATACTGTAGAAGGCTAACAATGGAGCCAAAAGAGAGTTGCACTATAGGTCATACCTATTGAAAGTGTTAAAAAAGAAGGAAAATTAGGTAAAATAAAAAAAAACGAAAGAGAAAAGAGATTTTAAGATGGTGGCTTTCTTTTTCACCTCTATATTAACACACCTGGCATTTACTGCAAATAGCTCTGTTCCTTAAATTGTGTTGAAACAATGTTTTATTCTTGAGTTTTATTCTTTCTGCAGGTCCACTCCGGACTAAAATTCGGGACTATTTCACGGGCAATAAGGTGTATTATAAGGTGAATTATAAGGCGCACTATCAACGAATGTAAATTTTTGGTGTATTTTCATACATAAGGTGCAACAGATTATAAGGTGCATTTTGAGCGACAACAGAAAAGAACAGCCATGTTTCCCTTAGAAGGTCTCGTCACTGGGGGAAGCAGCTAAGTAAACAAAACTGTAATTCGTAAAAAAAAAAAAACAGTTCCTTTTAAAGTCAAACGAGCACTGGATGTTAATCTACACACATTTCTCTCCTAAAAACAGTTTATTTTTGGTGAGCACAAGCCTTCCATTTACTTACAGTAAGCTTAGATTTCCAGTATTTTAGCACAGTTAGCAGCAGAGCTAGCTATGGTTAGCAGTGCTTAACGCTAGTAAATGCTGCCCAAAAGTGCTACACTAAGGAACCCTGAATGTTCCAGTAAGCCACAGCTAGAGTCCGTTATACTCGCTTTTGAAGAGCAAAAGAGCCAGCGCTTAGCGTGATTAACGGCTAATGCCGATACTGCTTCAGCCTTAGTGCTGGAGAAACTTCACTGAAACCCTTTTATAACACTGTACTTCAGCGGAGTGGCTTTACTGCTCCTTACAACCTGACTGGTAAAATTCATACATAAGGAATTTTAACTGTGCCTTATAGTGCAGAAAAAAATACGGTATTTTTAAATTATGATTTATGTCTCCTTTTTTTTGCAACTAACTTGTTTTTCCTTTTAGAATCATTAGAATTTGTTTTTCGTATTGTGCCAATATTTAATTATGAATAGACCAAAAAAATACTCTAAAAGAACATGGAATAAAACTTTTTGCGCTGATTTCTAGATTACGGTAATTTCCTGTAAAGCCATTCACAATATATACAATGACAGGGCAAAAATGTCATGAAATGACAGTATGCAATTTGATGATGACTTAATACCTCAGAAGATGGCTTGGGAATGCCCACACCTGTATACGTTGTGAGGTTCTATCTTGTGAGCAGGCCTGTCACAATAGTTATGTTACCGACTTATCTTAAAATATTTAGACATGACCTCAATCAGTTTTGCTGTCCTTAATATATTGCCTATTACGTTTTTCTTATAAAGCAATTAGTAATTATTGTGGCCAGCACCAAGAGGTATAACTGTTTGTCTATGTGAACTGACAGGACTCTCTGGCAGAAATCACATAAACATTTAATGCAGGATTTCACATATGCATATCCCACATGTCAGTGCAGTGTTCTTTCATTAGCTGCCTTGGGACATGGCAAAAGTCATTGGATACGAGTTAGTTCCAATCATGTGATGTGATGTGGCATGTCAGTGTACATGTATAAAAGCTGTGAAAACACAAATTACAACTTCAATGTTATAGAGCCGGTTATAGAGTGGATAGTAACTGAGTAAATGGTGTGTTTAAACTATGTATCATACTTGTACTTCGATTATTCAGTATTTTTGAGTGAAAGTCTGCATTCGGGAAACTGGATCATTAATACATCTGGTACCACAGTTAACCAGCACGGACTAAAAGCCTGTTTGTGCAGAGATTTGTTCCAGAGGAAGAGCTGAGGCGCTGTATTGTTTCCAGCTCACGAGTGAACTGTATCTGTTTGGCATCTTAATTATGTCTGCATGTTGAGAGCATCAGATGACATGGATCAGCACTTCTGCTGCCTATTTCCAGCACATGGTGAAATGGATGCATTACAATCCACCGGCGGTGACATCACCGCGCCGGGATCATACGTGTGATGCAGGCTGATGTGAAAAAATATCCCGGGCTGATATCGTTGTCTCTGACAGCGCACAGCTTCCACCTTTCCAGGTTTCCGGTTGCACGGCTTTATGTGGAGGTTGCATTTTCCCTTCGCCCGGCTCCATGTAAAGTGATCCAGTCATGCGGCTCCATTCCGGAACGGCAGGAAGAATCTGTGGCACCGCAACAGCGGCAAAGCCCTTTTAGGTCCTTGTGTTTTTGACATTTGACGTATCTGTGTGTTCAGTGAGTCAAGGGAGATGAACGAGGGCAAACTCCAACACAAATCGGTAGACACATATATATACACACATACACACACATACGCATGAACAAACAAACAATGGGTAGAAGGGATGCCTGATGGTAATGAAAGTATACTAGCATTGGAAAGATGATTGGATTGGTCCAAATATTTAAAGTAGGGCTGTTAGCGCTAAAGCATGCGATTAATTTGTAATCAGTAAAGCGTTATTCTTTTTTAACGCAAGTTAATTACGGCATAAAATTTGACTCCAACTTCCATTTATTTCTGCCTTGTCCATCATGCAGTTTGTTTTTCTAGTGAAACCGAGCCAATTCCATTTTTAAAAAAACATCAGTGTAGACATCGACAATAAAACCAAAAACCAACTAAAACTATAATCATAATTCATTATAGTAGGTCTAAAATGAATTTAATACTTTAATAATAAAATGTGTGTCAGATCCTGAGAGCTCCATTGTAATGTCACACCCTTGCCCTGTGTTCCCTGTGTTTCTTGTCTCCCCCTGCGTTCCTCTGTACTTTTCCATTCACGTGTGTCTAATTTGTAGCTCCGCCCCCTCGTTACCTGTTTCACCAGGTGTTTGCAGTTTCGTGTGTGTGTTTCCTGTGTGTATATATAGTCCTAGTGTTTCAGTCTGTGTTGGTCGGGCTTTGCACCTTCCCCTGTTGTTTTGTTGTGCGTTTCATCTCGTTTATAGCCCTAGTTTATTGCTCCTTGTTTATTTCTGTTTATCTCTTGTTTATTTTTCTTGCCCTGTTTATTTTATTCTGTCTTGTTTCAGTTCCTCGTTTGTTTCCTTTGTTAGCCTTCGTGTTTGTTTATGTAATCATTATGCCTCGTTTGTTTTAGTTTATTTCTTTGTTACTTTGCTTGTTTGTTTATTAGTTCAATAAATATCCTCTTTACCTGCACTTACGTCCGCCTCCACGTCTCCCTGCCTGCCCCCCCACGACATGTATAGGGCTAAATTACTGAATTAACTCTGAGCTGACATATTTGTAAACTTAAAATAGATTTTCTTCATCAATAAATGGAAACACAAAGATTTGTAAACCAAGCTTCAAGTAATTTTTCAAAACCTTCTGGGTATTTTTATTTTTTTCAGGTTTTACAAACCCTGATAAGGTAAAAAAAAGTTTCCTCTTTCCAATTTGTTAAGCATTCTTTATACCAGCTCCCCATGTTGGCTTTATCTTCCCTCAAACTTACAACTATATATATATATACTAGTATTTTAATTGACACCACTAATATAAATATCATTGCATTTTACATTTCTTACATTTATTCTTTTAATTAAAAAAAAATCCACTATAAAAACAAGCACAATAAATCAAATAATCAGATTAATTAGATACATTTTTTCATTGATCGACACCACTAATTTGCAATCATAAACCATAGAAAAAGTAATACTCTGATACTCGTGGTGCCAATTAATTAAAATGAATCAGATTAATCACAACAATAACCTGTTTTATGTAAGTTTCTCATACCTTGCTCGTACCTTCTTGTAATTTTTGGGTTCGGAAAAAACAGTGTCAATATTTTGAAGTTGGGAAAAAAGACAACTAAACAGCAAAAAAATGCTGCAGTAATGCTAAGTAATGGCACTTAATCACCTCTACAGGCCCAGAGCCGCTCAGCATAAAGAGGAAAGTGACTCATGGTCTGACTGCTAATGCTGAGGGCTCTGAATGCAAAGAAACACAAAAGAATGCGAAAAAAACAATGTGCACCTTGCTAATCAGCCGCTACTCAATAATTAGCTCCCGGTAGACTTAAAAAAATAAGGAGCTGGGAAAGACTGAGGTAGAGAGAGAGAAAGGAAAGAGAGACAGTAGGAGAAATAGAGAGATAGAGAGATAGAGCAAGCATGAGTATATTTGGTTGGTACACAGCTGTGTATCATCTCCGTGACATCTTGCCCATTCAGCAATTAGTGTCCTCTGTGACTAACTAAGCAGAGAAAAGCGCAAAAACGGTGAAAGTGGGGGGGGGGGGGAACAAAAAAACGAACCGGTGCGAATCTCCTTAACAGCAGAGCATGTGTGTTGTTTGAGTCGCTTTTAGTAGCAGCGAAAGTCAAAGGTTTAGCTGGTAAAGAGGTGCAAAAAAAGCAACATTGCACCACATGCGCGCCTCTTGCCTAATTGTGGGGAAATACAGACTACTTACAGGAGCAATGAGGGGGGTAATGACAAAGTAATTTTGACTAATTTCGCCTGGCTCGCTCTCCCATTCTGTCTGATTGTGTGAGAGCCTTCTGCATCATTACAGCAACATCTGCAGTGACTAACTGAGCGTATGCCAGCCAAAGAAAGAGAAAGAGAGAGGAGAGAAGAGAGGGAAGGAGAAAGAAAAGAGAGCGACAAGTGAAAGGGAGGAACAGAACGGCAGCACGCAGCAGGAGGACAAGTTAACATGGCTGCTTAATGTAAACATTGCCTCCTGGTGTCAGCCGGTGAAAGAGGAGGCCTGGGACGAGGCTAAAAGAGCCAGCAGAACTGAACCATGTTAAGATGTTTCTCATAACCGTACATGACAGCCAGGCCCGCTGATTGCGAAGCATGTCAAAAGCTTAATGGCTGAACCGGTTCCTTCGTAATCACGGCCTCGGTGCCTCGCAGGGGGATGAGTAAGCAAGTTCAAGCGCACGCAAACAAACAAACGCGCACTAACGTCCGCTGTCTTCCATCTCAACTGCCGCCACCTTAATCCAATTGGAAAAAAAAAGTCCTGAACGGACAAGTTCACTATCGTTTCATCTCATTTGTTACTCGAGCATTTAAAGGCTTAGTCAGACTATTTATATACACACACACAGATAAAAAGCATGTTTTTAGAACCGTAGACTGCTGGACTGGAAAAAAATAATGGTAGGATCACATTTCATCTCTCTAGTAGCGCGTTTGTTTATCAACCCATACAGTGTATATATATATTTCTAAATATATATATTCATTTAAAATGTGTACAGTGCACACACACACAAACATAGCTATATTAGCATGCTGGCTTTTAGTATGTATGTATGAGCCAATAATACCTATTAAAGCACCATTGTTGTATTGATAATGATAATATGATAGCATAAAAATGCAATTACACACTTAAAAAGAGCAGTAAACTTTTAATTATTCAGAGCATTCAGACAATGAACTGACAGTGGAACATAAAATTAGTTTAACTATCCTAAATAAATAATTCAAACATAAATCAAATAATTAATGGCTTATTTTCATGAATGGGCTTTTCTCACCAAGAACACACTGGCCAATACTGAGGTCAGCTAAAATTATTGAGGTAATTTTTTTTTTCACATATTTTACAATTATTCGATAGTGTACAGTACTGTGCAAAAGTTTTAGGCACCAAAGCAAATTACACTAATCCATTTATCTCATTCATGTCATGAGAGTTTTACCTGGAAAAAAAACACCACGTATGATTTAAACAGATGCAAATAAGGAATTCTTATTTTTAACTAAGTATGTTATATCCTGTGAGACAAGCTGAAGAACTAAGTGTAGTTCCAGATTTCTCCTGGATGCTCCTCAGCCAGCATATATGGGTGTATGTTCAGTTCCGTCAGCAGCTCACCTGATTTACCACATTTACCAATTTACCAAACCAGGTGTTGATTAATATATGATAAGAACTAGAAATAACTCTATTAAACTCAGATAAGGAGAGATTAGGAGATGTTTTAAGGAAAACAAGGAAAACAAATTTGTAAAGTTGCTGTTTGTATTTAATGTAATGTTAGTGTTTTACTGAGCTAATAAACACTTACTTCACAGATAAGAAGCTTTTCCTTTACTGAAATTCCCACAAGTGCCTAAAACTTTCGCGCAACACTGTAGTTCTCGTGACAGGCTTATTTGTAATAGAACAGTACTTACATTTATTCATTTATTTGTCAAAATCTGAAATTCAATGAGTACATTTGAGCTTAATACAAAAATATGCATGCATTTTCCCCATCCACATGGTAGGGTTTTAATAATCTCCATCTTGCACTAGGTGACCAAAACAGTGCTTTTAAAACAGAGCTTTTGTGCAAACCAGAGGCCAAAATTCAGACAAAAACCTACATTACCAGTATTTAAAATATGTGAACATGGTCTAGTGGAAAAAGCCTAAGAGAAGCTGTTTAGCTGATTAACTGTAAACTGATAACAGAGCAAAAAAAAACTAAATTCTGACTCTTAATGAAGTACTGTGTATAATTAACAGAGAAATACACACTATATATAGACAACAGTATCAGGACATCTGCTCATTAATTGTTCCAAAATCAAGAGTATTAAAAGGAGTTTATCATACTTTTGACTGAAGAAAGTGTCTCTACTGTCTCTGGGAAGCTTTCTACTAGATTTTGGAGCATTGGAGCTGTGAGGATTTGATTGCATTCAGCAACAATTACATTACTAAGGTCAGGATATTGCATGATCGCCACCTGACGTCATCCCTAACTTCCCAACTCAGACAAATGGGCATAGATTTTAATCTTGGCTAAGAAAAAATATAAATCTACAGGGGTTGGAGAATAAAACTGAAAAACCTGGTTTTAGACCACAATAATTTATTGTCTCGACGGACAGTTCTGGTGGAAACAGGAGAGTTGAGGTGCACATTGAATTCTGCCTTGATTTGGGCAGCCGTGGTTTTATGTTTTTTGGATACAATCCGGGTTAGCACCCGAACATCCCTTTCAGACAGCTTCTTACAGCGTCCACAGTTAATCCTGTTGGATGTGGTTCGTCCTTCTTGGTGGTATGCTGACATTACCCTGGATACCGTGGCTCTTGATGCATCACAAAGACTTGCTGTCTTGGTCACAAATGCTCCAGCAAGACGTGCACCAACAATTTGTCCTCTTTTGAACTCTGGTATGTCACCCATAATGTTGTGTGCATTGCAATATTTTGAGTAAAACTGTGCTCTTACCCTGCTAATTGAACCTTCACACTCTGCTCTTACTGGTGCAATGTGCAATTAATGAAGATTGGCCACCAGGCTGCTCCAATTTAGCCATGAAACCTCCCACACTAAAATGACAGGTGTTTCAGTTTCATTGTGCAAACCCTGTATGTATAATTATTTTTTGACATTTTGTGGCGGTTCTTTTTCATTAAGCTAAATAAAAATGTTGCACTTTATTCAACAATCTGTAAAGCTTGTCCAATCAAACAAAAAATATCTACAAAAGAAGCCATTCGTGTGCATAGTGCGGGAAAGTCGCTTTCTTTTTCCTTTTTTTTCTCACACATTGCAAGGATTTCTCACTCTCTCAATGCACACAGTAACCCACACACTCACACACTCACACACACACCCTTTGCCATTCTCCATTCACGCCGTCCCTGGAGAGCAAGAAAGTAAATTGGCCAGCTAGTATAAGGCTGTACTTCTATTTGCTTTATCACTTGGTCTATGTCTGTACATTAAACAACCCAGGGTGGTGAATAGCCACTTGAAATGACCGACTCGCTGACCTCTTCTGTTCGCCGGCCTGTGCAGAGTGAACACCGCATATTACACTGCACACACGCAATCAAGACCAGCCCTTGCGAGAATAAGCTTGTGCGGGACATTTTCTGCTTCCTAGGAGTTTCTGGCTGGACCCCAGTGGTTATATAAGCTCTCTATCGTCTGGCTGTTTCTTCCATCCAAACATGGCGGAACAGGTGCCCGTGAAATTAAAGTTAGTTTACTCAGATGTGCAGAGGGAAATACAAGGAAAATGTCTAAAATTATTTTATTTCACTGAGGACTAGGAGGAGGAAAAAGGAGAAGATTACAGGAACAAACAGCAAAGTCTTCAAAGTAAAAGTAGCTGCTCCAGTTATAGTTTTTGTGGTTATTGTGCATATAATAGAAAGATAATCAAATAGTATCTGTTCTAGATCTCTCTAGTGACTTGTTTTTTAATTGTTTTGTTCTGTCTAGACGAAGAATTGGTTAGGGCTCTGTGAAACAATTGTTTTTCTTCCTATATTTTGTTAGATATTTTTCAATTTTTTTTTATTTCTCTTTTTCCTGCTGAGATTTTACTGATTTCAAAAACTATTCTTACTTCTTTTGCTATTAACTTATTTCTAGTTTTTTTTTCCTTTAAATAATAATGCACAATCAACTGCAATTGTAAAAAACAATGACAAAATGCCACTACATTTATTCCCAACAATTTGTATTGATCACTAAAATCTAACTCAAGAAGTTTAATGCACATCCACGCATCTGAACATCTGTCAGCATTTAGCAGGTTTTAGGACCATTATTAACACCATTTTGGTGCGCACCATTTTTAAAAAAAATAGTGAAACACACCTGTGAAGAATGAGTGCATGTTGGCAGCTACAAAACAAACATACACAACAGTCAAAGATCTACAGCAATATTCCTTATTAAATATGCATAATATGTTGTATGATCACCACCCGACCTCTTCCGTCCTCATCCATCTTCCCAAATCATCCCAAAAGTTCCCAGTTCAGACGAATGAGCAGAACTTTCAAATCTTAGCTAAGATAAAAGAAGACCATGGGTCTTCAATATTGGCCAGTCTGTCACACAAAAACAAACTAAAGATAATTGTATATAAGTGTTTTTTTTTTTTTTTACATTTTGTGGGTACACTTTTTCCTGAAAAAGATGGAAAGAGCTGAAAAAGATGTTTGCACCTCCCTCTTAAATACATAGTTAATTGGAATATTTGTTTAATTTGTCAATAATAACACAAACAACTAGTCTGTAGTTAATACAAGTTATGTATCATGAAGAACTACTTCATTTTATAAGTAGGTCTATACGGTGCACCATATATTTTAAGGCACTCTATCAATGATCGTCTATATTTTGTTCTATTTTCATATATAAAGCGCACAGAACTATAAGGCATCTAAGTAAACACAAGTGTAATTCTATATAAAAAATATTTCAAAGTCAAACAACCACTGAATGTTAATCTACACAGATTTCTCTCCTCTCTACTCCTGCTCTACACTGAGAAACCCTTAGCCTTCGGTAACCCAGGGCAACACTAGCTAGCGCTTCGTCCCACGTAGCTTGTTTTAACAAGGTAAAAACATTTAGACTACAGTCTGATATACTCACCTTTGAACAGTGAAACAGCTAGCGCTTAGCGTGGTTAGCGTCTAATGCTAATAGTGCTTCAGCCTTGGTGCTGGAGAAACTTTAGAGAAAATCCTTTTAATTACTTCTGCAAAGTGGCTTTACTGCTCCTGGCTTTACAACCTGACTGGTAAAATTCATACATAAGGTGGACATGATGATTTTTGTGAAAATTAAACTATTTTAAGTGCTCCTTATAGTCCGAAAATATACAGTCCTGTGTGTCCAAGTGTTCCAGTACACAAAAGAACTGCATGAACTGAGAAGAGAAGGGTACAGTTTGAGAAACATAATGTACATCTCCAAACTCTGCAAAGAAGCAGAGAAAGTTTGCTTTTCCCTCACAGGGGTCCTTTAAATATAAACTTTAAGGCAATTTAAGGACAGCTAGATGGGCTACGCTAATGCACGGTGCTTAATGATGCAGGTATACATTTTGCAGCTGATTTATGACGCCGGACAGCAGATGGGCCTCACATTTGCACAAGAGAGTGGACAAACGGAGCTGTTAATTCTCTTGCCCCAGTTTTCCATCCTCTCCAAGTCTCAAAGCAAAGTCAGACCCCATCAGAGCAGATACATCAGAGCGTGTCACGACTGCTCAGAGCTCGGAGCGTTATCGAGAGATACAGTTGCGTTCCACCGTGGCCAAGCCCAACACTTATTATAGATTCCATTAAGATGGGCCCAAATTGGACCTCTCCATCAGTTCCAGCATACCTTGTTTGTTTTAGTTCTTGACAGTGAGTCAGAAAAGGCTTTATTAAGCCGCGGAGATAAAGAAGGAATTAAAGGGACAATGAAATAAAAAAAAGGCTATTACTACTATCACTTATTGCTTGTCAGCAAAAGAGGTGGTGGAAAATGAGGATAAAATGCTGAAGTGCAGCAAACTTGTTAAAGTACGGAGTACAGTGGCCTGGAAAACTATCTGTCCCTGTCTTGATTTTGTGGGATCTTTTTTTTTTTGCTTTTTTTTTTTTGGATTTTCTTTTGAATCTAATTTGCTACGTCCTCTCTCTGGGTTTCAGCAGTACGCAAAGAGAGAGAGAGAGAGAGAGAGAGAGAGAGAGAGAGAGAGAGAGAGAGAGAGAGAGAGAGATAGATAGATAGATAGATAGATAGATAGATAGATAGATAGATAGGGAAGAAGACATCAAAGGCTTGAAAAATTTGACATGAAAAATTTGTCTAGTCTAATGAGCCCAACCCAACTGCAAGGCTTTGGTAAACAATCAGAGCTGATTTGGACCTGGCCCTGCCCAGTATAAATCTGACTCCGGCCTTAACCATCAGGGTTCCGCCTGCCACACGATTAGATACACTAGATGAAGATGGATACACTCAATAAAGAAGAAGAAAAAAGAAGGCAAAGTAATGAGTTACAGGCCCTCATCTTGAAATTACACAGGCGACGGACAGGACCGTGACAAGACGCGCTGCTCTATGCCTACACACAGCGAGACATTCACCACACATGGCTGAAGATGCAGCACAGCGTCGGTGACTGATTAAAACGATCAGGCTCCGTAACGATGACGCCCGGCTCGGCGCGGAGACTCCCCGTACACAGTTTGTTCTGATTTGTGGGCGTATATTCGGCGACGTTCCTCGCATACTCTCCTGTAATGGATGAATAGGGCCCTAAATTGTTGTGTGGTGGAAGCAGTTCAATTAAGATCACCATAAAACAACTATTTAACTGACACCGATGCTGATGATTGAGCACGTAAGCCGGAGGCGAAGGATGGGGTATATCGTAATGCGCCGCGCTAAATGTACACCCGCAAATGGAGTGCTTTGTCGAAAATGGGCTCCGCAGATTGGAGGCCATGAATCGTGAGACCACCAGGCTCTCACGCAGCGCGCGAGGGGTGGGGAGCGAGGAACAAATCACCAACTTCTTAGCGGCATGACAAAAGATGGCTCATTTAAATATTTATGGCCGCGCTTGCTACTCGTAAATGATCATTGGTGATTAGATCACGGGCCGTCAGCGTGGTGATGAGCTACGTTGGCGGAAGGTGGAACAAGTGTACAGGCGTAAATAAGGCAAGAGGAGCGGGAGAAGGCTGAGCTCGTTTCATTCTTCAGGTAGCGCTGGATGAACCGCCGCACAAAATCGTCTGCACACATTCTGATCATTTGAACGAGTTGCTTATAATATAAGCGCGTATGTGAACAGCGGACAGTTTCACTCTCTGTCAAATACAGGAACTACATACAGTACCATCAAAGAAACCATAAGTTTGGACGATTCTCAAAACCTAGACACCTTCTCATTCAGTGTTTTTCTTTATTTCCTTATTAAATCTATTTATCACACTGTAGATTAATATATAAAATAAAAGACATTAAAACAATTAAGGGTCACATATAGAGTTTACATAATAAATGAAAAAAAATATGGTCAGCCTCCACAATCCCCTAATCTAAACCATAAACTGAGATGGGTGATTTGAGATGGTAATTTGGGATGAGCTGGAGCTTCACATTGTGAAGGAAAAGCAGCAACTATTGTTCAGAACCCCCAGAAACTCTTATACTTCAAGATGCTGAGAAAACTATTCCAGGTGACTCTCCCTCATGAAGACACTGAGATTAAAATACCAAGAGTGTGCAGATCTGTCCTCAAAGCTAAATGTGGCTATTTCTATAGAATGATCTAAAGTAAAAAACATATTCTGGTTTATTTAACACTTTCTTTTTTTGCTAACACAATATTTCACATATGTTCCTATACAGCTTTAATGTCTTTAATATTTAATTAAAAAAACACATTGAATGAGAAGAGGTGTGTCCAAACTTTTGACCGGTACTGTAAATATACAAGCTGGATCTTAAATCAGGGCACTGGCTACGTCTAAAAAGCAATGCGTTTCCAAAAAAATAGGATGCTCATCGAGGTGGACTTCCTCACTAACATTCTGAACCCTCTTTAGTCGCAGCATAAGCAGAAAGCTGATTGGTTCTTTATGTTGAAGGGTCATATTTAAAACAGTAGCACATCAGCTCATTTAAACCAGCCTTATCCTTAAAAACATCTCTGCTATGAATCAACATTAAAAAAAATAATGTAAGTCATCCTGGAGCATTTCTATTGGCCCAAATCTTACACAACGTAACAAAAAAAATGTTAGATTTACAAACTTGTAAAAAAGTGAAAACTGTAAAAAATGAAGAATTAGCACAACCTTGCCTTATGTTTTAAATGTGTTCAGAAGCTCAACACTATAAATTAACTGATAAGTACAATAGATTCACCAATAATTTAACATGTTTACCTTTTATGCTAATGTGAAGAAAACAAAAAACATTTCACATGTATCTGATCGGTGATTGGATGGATAACATGGAGGTGGGAGATATATAATTATTATAATAGCCTCCATATCTTTTAACAATATTGCATGAACCCAGCAGTAAGAACTTTCATCATAGCCATAGGGACTAATATAAAACTCTATAAAACAGCTCTATAAATTGCTATGCAATGAATCAATTGTTGTGCTGCAAACCTGCAGAACCTGTTTTGTTTGTGTGACAATGACAACTTGTGTCTAAATATGGTAACACTTTACTTGGATGGTCCATTTTATGGCCTTGTTGATGCTCAACTGACATTCAACTAATACTGAATTGAATGTCCATTAAATTTAACTTAACCATATGTTGAATGTAAATGATTCAAAAGAGAACCTAACCGAACACCTAACCCTAACCTTAACCCTTAATCAACCATAAAATCGAACCCTACACCTAACCCTAACCCTAACCTTAACCTAAACTTAAAATCTAACCCTAAACCCAATCCTAAAATATTAAGATAAGCGTTTGGGTTAGAGCTGAATGTAGAGTTATATTCAATAGATAATCATTTACTTTCACCTTTTAGTTCATTTACATTTAATAGACATGTAGTTGAATGTTAGTTGAATGTCAGTTAAGCATCAAAGAGGCCATCAAATGTACCATCCAAGTAAAGGGTTACCAATTATACTAATGCAGGCAGAGCTATTTTCATCTTTCTGATAGCAGTTACGTTCCTATATCGACTCCCATATCTGTGAATCGATAGTAATCTGTAGTATTTAACAACCCATAAATATCAATAACTAATAAACAAATAAACAATTAACTTATAAATAAGTTCATTTATAATAAAGAATTCTGACATATGGCATAAATGAGAATATAAGAGAGAAAGAAAGAGAAAAAAACTGATCTAAAAGCCCCACACGTGTTGCATCTCAACGAAAAGCTCCAGTCCACTAAAGCTAAGAGACTCCAGCGACTGCAGGGCAGAGTTTTTCTTCTTAATTTAGACTCTGCCACAATTACGGGGGAGTGTGAGCTTAGTCATGGCTGCCATCCCCGATTGCGCTTTGGGGAAGAGTTTTATTTTGGGTGATGCTGCAGCGTCAGGCTGGGAGAAGAGTTTGTTAAGGCTTTTTTTTTCCGACTGTGACACCTGGCTGAGACTAGAGGTTAAAATCTTTTGACAAAGAAACCAACAAGTGACAGGCATTAAACCTAAAGAAGCGTTTGGGAAATAAATGTAAATTCATTTCACGCAGAAAAGGAAAGACTTGTGTTTCATTATAAAGAGAAAATCCAAGTGCAGTTTAGTTGTTTCAATCAGCATAAGATAATCTAATTCGTGGGATTAGAGTCTTATCTTCCATATCAGCTTTAGTGGTGGTATTTATCAGGCTCAGTTCTTAGTTCTTCAGCCATCTCGAACTGATAAACCTAAATTGATCCCTCTCTCAGTCTCTCCTAATCACCCACACATGCACATGCCCAGACTTACAAGACAAGAGGTGACAGAGTGGAGCTCCTGGCTGATAAAGAAATGACTGGCATTCTGTCCAGATAAATAAAAACTTGCACAAAGAAAGCCTGTAAAAAAAACATGTAAAAAAATATATTCTCTGGTAGTAAAAATGGTAGTAAAAAAAATGTCTGCAATAGCCCAAGTTTAAATTAATGTTCAAAACTGTTTCAAATACATTAATTACCTGTCCAAAATATTTTTTACACTATAAGGCGCACCTGAATTTAAAGCACACCATCAACAAATGTCTATTTTTTGGTCTATTTTTAATACATAAGACACAATGGATTATAAAGTGCATTTTAATTTTAAGACACTATAAGGAACCTCTAATTCAGCAAGTCTCGCCGCTAGGTGGTGGTGAGGGGGGGTTAAGTTAAGCTACATAAAGATAAGCTAAGTAAACAAAAGTGTAATAAAAAAAGACTTTCTTTTAAAGTCAAACGAGAGCTGGACGGTAATCTACATCTAAAAAGCACCCCTCTTTACTTGCAAAACTATAATTCTTAAAAAAAACATCTTCTTTCGAAGTCAAATGAGCACTGAATGTTAATCTACACAGATGTCTCTTATGAAAACTGTAAAGCATTTCCGTTTATTTACAGTAAGCTTAGATTCCCCAGTTTCTCCATCAAGAAGGCTAGAGCATTAAGCGTTACACTGAATGAACCCTGAGTGATCTGGTAAGCCAGTGCAATATCAGCTAGCAGCTAGCGCTTAGCGTGGTTAGGGGGTAATGCTAATGCTGTTCCAGCAGTGCTAGCCAGGGTTCACAGCAGGCTACAGGCCGATAATTACCACCTCTGAACGGGAAAATAGCGGTTAGCGGCTAATGCTAATGCTCCTTCAGCCCCGGTGCTGAAGAAACTAAACTGAAACTCCTGTATAAAGCTGTACTTCAGTGGAGTGATTTTACTACTCATTACAACCTGACTGGTAAAATTCATACACAAGGTGCATTGGATTGAAAGGAGCACTGGCGATTTTTGGGAAAATTAAAAGATTTTAAGTGTGCCTTATAGTACGGAAAATATAGTACTCTAGATGTAGATTATCTGCACATTTGTCTCACAAACAATAAACTGCAAAAACAACAAAAAAAAAACAGTAAAGTCAAAAAATATGTACATACATACTACTACTGTAATAGCCAGTATAAAATTAAGAACATTAAATTATCTTAAATAGCGGTTTTGTGGAACTGTTTAGAACTCTTATTATCTGTATTTGTATTTATAGAGTTAAAGTGAAAGTAGATGCAGCCTAAACAACAAGGCTGCTTTTTATCTCATTAAAAAAAAAAAAAGATCTCAGCTGTAAGCATCATAAAACAAAACATACTTTTTAAATGGCTAGTAAAAGCATGTAACTGGGACACAGTAAAAATGGAGACTACTAAAGTAATCGTATTCCAGATTCTCTGTTTGTGGCTTTTTGTAATATTGTTATGTAGAGTGATGATTCTTCTCTGTGGCCAATCAGCTCTCTTCAAAGTTTACACAATGGGCCCTAGCTTAGCGATTCTTAACACAGCTTGATTTAGGGGGTGTCAGTGTGCCTTTGCTATCATAACAACGGGAAAAGTACACCTTACCTGAACACACCTCCTTTCTAGGCCACTACCTAGATATGCTTACAAATGCCTTTGCTATTTAAATTATGCAGGCACAAGTGTCTAAAAATAGACACTTGGGTGTAAGATAGCAATAAGATAGGGCCCAATATGATGAGTTCTTTTGGAACCACAAATGAACAGGCACTACAAATGTATTGCCTAATAGAAATGCAGCAGAAAGGCACAATAAGATGCTTTTAGGAAACTGGGCCAAGACATGTTTACTGGACACCCTATCAGAGTCTCTAAAAGCTGGGCTTCAGTGCTGCTTTAGTCAAAATAGGGTCATTTTAGGTGGCATTTTATCAAAATGTCAGTAAAATATTGTGGTAAGATTAATGTAGTAGTGTGTAGGCTATATGAAGTGGTGGCTGTGCTAGGACAGACAGGGGCACTAAAAAAATACTAATGTTAAACTGACATCCTATTTTAGTATGTGAACGACAGCATATTTCTGTAGTGGTTAGTTTAGTTTTGAACTCAAGCTACTGAAGCAAAGCACTGATGGAAGACAGGCTGTGCATGGATAGCTGAAGAAAGCTTTCTACTCTGGAAGACATGTGGATCCATAAGCTAGTCAGCTCTGACAGTATATTTAAGGAGGATATAGTCTATAGATCAAGCATAACCTGCGAAAAACAGGCAGAAAACAGGTTATATTTAACTATTCCAAGTCTTGTGCATGATGCACAAGTGTGGACATTAAAATTGCATAAAATTGCATAAAAATATGGGACCTACACTAAAACAAACACAAAAAATTAAACAGAGCAGCTTCCATTCTAAAATGTATATTAGGGATTAGAGATAGGACCAATCTAAACCAATATTAGTATCCACTTGTGCTGGATCATAAACCTAATGGACAAACTATAATACTATGAGACTTATCACTGATTCATATTCTATTCCACATCTTATTATGAACCCACAGCAGCTTCAGTTTAAGGCTACATTAACATCACAAGCCACATTGTTAAAATCAGTTTTTTTGCTCAGATCGGATTTGGCGGTTCACATTCTCACATGAAAGTGACCAGTATCTGTGTGTAATGTGAACTGAAATGTCTCTGAAATGCCTCATATGTGCACATTGATACGTGTATAACCTTCGCCTTCTTTACCAACAAAAAAAGTCATATTTGAGAGACAACTCATAGATTTATAAAGGGAAATAGATGCGTTTGCAGCTCATATTTTACTCCAGGTGGCTTGCTTTTGCTGTTTTTGCAGCTATAGCAAAGCAAAAAGACACATGAATTCCAATTTGACCGTTCTCATTCATGTCGAATGTCCATGGACCAGATACGTATCCAATTTCGGACCACATATGGAAGTGGCTTAAATCTGATTTGGAATGTGATTTGATGTGGCACGTTTACACAGCCATGAAAAAATCCGATCTGAGCCACATCGAGCAAAAAAGCATTTAGAATCCAGTTTAAACATATTTAAATTCTGTGCATTTGTGAATTATTGTTGCTCTTCATGCTGTGTAAGCATTTTGGTTTAGTTGTAAATACAGTACCAGCAATAGTGATAATATTAAAAATAATAAATGATAAATAAATAAAATAATTGAAATTAAATGAATCAATATTAATGTGAAAAGAGCTTATGTATCAGAATCTGTATCTGTATCAGCAATTGTGTACCATAATCTGATTGGAACTAAACAAATGTGCATCGAGACAAGAGTTTCTTTTAACCAATGATGAAAAAAGTGGCAAAATGAAAAAAATCCTATAAAAAAAACCTATGTTGAGAATTTGATATTCAAGCCTAATGTTTCCTTTCGTTTAGTTTCGGTTTCCATTTTCATTTTTGTGCATCTATACATGAACTTGTTGCCGTAAGTTGGGTCAAGATTTTTTAAAATTAATTTTAATTATGTTTTGCCTTCAAGACGATATCATTTAGAGGGGTGTCCATGCAATTTTCAAAAAAGACAATGCAAAACCACATGCTGCACACGTTACAAAGGAATGACTGTCGAGAAAGACTGTACACAAATGTTTCTTACATTTACCTTGAATTTATTTTATTGCAGACACAATAAGCCCAAGATATTTCATATTTTGTCTGCTCAACTTCATCTGTCAATATACATCCATTCCCGCATTTTAGTGCTGCAACACATTCAAAAAAGGCGGAATAGTAAAATATTTCACACACTGCTATTTAGGAACTGATTACAGGAATACATAACACTAACATACATAAACACATCAGGCTTTTTTTATATATAACCATAGATGGCAGTAATGAGGATTTACCATTCTGTACGATTATACATGTAGACAGATTCCAAACATATGGGAAGCTTGAAAAAGTAATGTTTGGATACATTATGAGCCCTATGATTTGAAGGCTTTTGGCTGGTATAGGGGCTGAAGCAGCCAAACGCAATGTGCTAATACACACACTGTCACACTGTACTATTGGCAGCGGGAGAGGCGAGTCACACACCGCCAGAGGCAGCGATAAGGCGCCATACCAAAACCCTTCACTCACCCGCTCTGTGCTTCAGGCTCAATCAATAGCTCAGCTACTCCTGGCTTAAAGGAGAGGAAGCATGTGATGTTTCTCACACAAATAACTACCGGTGTATGTAGACTGTCCAACATCAGAGTCAAGTGCCAAAAGTTGTGATAAGCATATATGAGCGTGAATATGGAAATGCTAATTTACAGTGTTTAACATGTTACATTACAGCATAATCTTTTATTTATGTTTAATTTTGTTATTTAAAGAAAATTAGCTACCGGTAATTAGAACACGGGGGCTCAAATCATCATACTGGAGTTTAGAGGCATGTGGCATCATCTCAGTATCAGAGCCAATGACTGATTTAACTTAAATTTTATTTCATTTACTTTGAGAATAACTTTTGAAAAGTTTCTTAGATTCTTGGATAGATGTTTTTTTTTCATTCCAGTCCGTATTCCAGTTCTTCTTTGCAAAAAACAGGAAAAGAACAGCAAAAATTCCAAAAGCTTCTGTATGTCATGGTACAAAGTTGTGACCTTAGCCCATGTCTGTCTTGTGTTTTTCCTTTTTTTAGTAATTCTTGTTTCTGTCCTCTTTTCTCGTGCCTTGTGATGCCAGCCATGTGCTTTTTAAGCTGTCATCTGTGTAACCCCGCCCCCTCGTTACCGTTCCCATGTGTTCCTCACCCTCTGTGGGTATATAAGCCCCTTTCTTTTAGTGTTCCTTGTTGAGTCTTTTGTAAATTCTTAGTATTTTTGTATGCTTTGTGCTCTTGTCAGGTTTGTTGTTTTTTTGTGCTGGTTGTTCTTTGTTTCTTGATTTCTAAGTAATGTTGAATTTGTTTACTCTTATTAGTGATAATACTCTCAGTCTAGACCTATCTGGATGGGATTAGTTTCTCAGGGGGATGTCTACTCAGTGATAAAACTCTTGCATCGGGATTGAAAAACAGGAGGACCAGTGAGATTTTGGGCTTTCTCGGTCACGTGACATTATGTTCAGTAGCTCCTCCATTTCCACTCAATGTGTGGCAGTGGACAAATAGCTATATTATTGAACGCGAGGAGAGGAAACTCAGAGATGTGGGTCCGGACAGGACTAAAATTATCGGAGGACCACGGAGTTCAGCGAAAAATAAAAGGTAATTCAGCCTGAAATTTTCTAAGAGGACGTCTAAGAAGAACCCTCTGGGCTTTAGTTTGATTTTCCTTATCTGTTTTTCATAGTTGAGTTATCCCAGTCTTGTTTACTTGTTTTATTTTTTTTTTACAAATGTTTGCTTTCTTGTTTGTTTTCTTAAATCATTTATATCTGCAATTACATCCATCCACTCATCCTTCCGTCTGTGACTGACAGTTTATAGGAGCTTATTCAGGGCTCCTCAGGTTCAGTGGCTAAATGTGCCAGAAGGAGGGATAACTCCTCTAGTAATAGAACAGGAAAGTTAGGTTAGCTACACTGTAAACCCAGAAGTTGTTCGAACTCAAATAAATTAAGTCTGTTTTACATAAAATTGGAGATTTCTAAACATTACTCAACTATTTTGAGTTAGTTGAACATTCGTGGGCACATATATACACTTAAACTGAGATCTTTGAGTTGAATCAACTTATAATAACTGAGTTTAGTCTGTTGCCATTAACAGCTTCTTTTCTATTGGCTTCTGTCACAATCTATTTGCATACTGGGTGTATCCAACATGTTCTGACTGACACTCACCATCAGTGTGTAGTGATTCACCCGGGGCTACCTTAGGTAAACTTGTAGATCACATATTATGATTAAATGCTTGGCCTCTGTGTTGTTGGCTGTAGAACAAGCATCGTTTACTGAGCTGCAGTAACTCTGTGTTCTCGCTGTGCTCTCAGTACTTTATTTTTTTCATTTTTTTACTGTTTTCTTTCACCTACTTTTCGATGAGTATTTATAAAAATAGTTGAATGAAACCAGAAAGAAGACTAAATACAAGTTCAGGAAAATATTACTTTTAAAAATATATGTATATGTATTTGTTAAGTTCACTGTACTTAAAAATTATATTACATGAACTTAAAATTTATTAGGTAATCGGTTACAACAAAAGTTCTGAGTTTAGTCAACGTATCGGGTTTTACAGTGTACACATTTGATCTATATTGATCAACAACCAACACTTGATGGGAATGGTCCAATTGTATCTATCAGAAATGGTGCATAAACATATGTATGTGTTTATACCTATGATAATTTTGATGTGACTGATTGCATGAATAAAAAATGCATTTTGTGGCCACAAAAACAGCAATGTGTGTGATTCCTAACAGAACATGTGATTCATAGCAATGCCAAAGAGTCTAAGAAACCACAACTGCTCCTGGGAAGAAAAGAGTTTTAATCATATGTCCTGTCATTCTGCAGCAGGCTGACATTTAGGATTGTTTAGGAAAGTTAGTGTTCTCCTCCAAGTGTATTCATCTGTGCTACAATGTGTCTCAGAGGGAACATGTTCTCTTATTTCACACTTCCTTATTGTTTGGTTGCATAAAATAGAGGCGATTCAATGCAAAGGCAGCAAGTCAAGAACACTGGGGAGATAATTAGACAAAAGTTCGAAAGCGAGTTTCATTCTGGAGTGACAAAAGTTGCACTTGATTGTTCCTCTAAAGTTACTCCGCTAAATTATTCGCAGGCTGCAGAATGTCAGCACAATAATAGAAGGTCCAGATGAAAAAGACCTTTGAAGTAACTAAATCCCAATTACAAAGGCAGCTACACAGATAGGTCATATTAGTCTGAAAGCCAGGTATCAGCATGTGTTTGCTGGAAAAGATTTCTGAAAATCAGTACTTTGATATATGAATTATCAAAGCAACATGAGGCCAATAACAGAGTTCCAAACAGGTCAAATAGGTTGTGCGTCTAGACTGATAAGCACTGCTGATGAAAATTACATTGAGTGTGTAAACAGTTTTAAAAAACAACTGCTAAGTATTACAGCACTTAAGAGTAGGGTGAGATCTGTGCGTCATCCTTCATTTGCAAATGAACAGACTTTACAGAAAGTGTAAAGCTGACACTTGGCTGGGGGACCTTTAGCTTTGCATTATGCATGCCCCTCTTTGTGACAGAAATTATACATGATGTTAATTAAAAGCAGTCTCATTCTTAAGTCCTCGGCTTCTTTGCGAGTCTTCTCCTACTGAAAATGCTACGATATCAGAACCGAGAGCTGCCAGAAAGCATTTGGTTTATGAATACACAACAATTTGGGAAGTTAAAGGGGAAAACTTTACTTTAATGATTGTGAAGAAAAGTTATTCTGTTAAACTACATGAAAATAAAATGAAAATGAGTACAAATACATTTCCTATATAGAAAACAGAGCAGGGCTACTACGAACATTTGTCATCTCCAAATGTCAGTTAATTCTGGGTTATCTGAATGAGCAAAATCGGTTCAGAATGATGTTAATGAACAGTGCAACACAGAAGAAGCATAGACCTATTATTTAATGAAACTGTGACACAATAATACACAAACTAAATGTTAATGTTGATTTTCCCTGTTATTTTAAGCACGATATGATCTATAATAATAAAAAAGCTGTAGTTCAGTCCAATTTTTTTGAGAAAATCCTGTGCAATTCCAAATGTTTGGCACAAAAACATGTGAAATACAGTTAACCACAGTTATAAACTTCAGCGGACACTAAACAAGCAAAATGGAGAAATTTGATTTGATTTGAGGTCTGATATGTCACAATTTATTTGACAAACCCATGCTGCTTTTCTGCATTTTGGCGTTAATGCTATTCTAATTTTTCTGTCTCTACGGCAACTGAAACATGCAGTTCTTAAAATGTTGTTCTGGGTTCTTTTGTGACCTCCTGGATGAGTTGTCCATGCCCTTCTGAAATAATTTAGGTTGGCTGGCCACTCCTGGGAAGGTTCACCAGTGTTCCATGTTTTCTCCATTTGTGAGTAATAGCTCTTACTATGGTCCGCTGGGAGTCTACACACACACACACACACACACACATATATATATATATCCTCAAAGGATGGCGTAAATGTAAGGCTGAAGACTGACCGGCTTGCTCACTGCAAGGCAACATGAATTATACATATATACCAGCCTCTCTTAGAGAAAAGTGTAGTGAAGCATTTGCATGTTTGCTAACAATATGAACTGCGGGCCAGTCTTATTAGCCATTCTTTAATTACAGAAGCAGTTTATGTAATTTTCTTGTTCTTATGTTTTAACATAGGATGTAACGCTCCAAAGAAACAAACAACAATAACAAAAGGCCTCAGTCAGTCTCCAGTATCCAATTAGCTGAATTTCCAGCACTCCTCTACAGATGACTGGTTCTGCTGTCTTGTCCACACAGTAAAGCTGTCTGTTCCTCACAGATCCAGATCCCCAGCACACCCACTTTAGGTTTCCACTTAAAGAAAATTATATCTTCTCTGTGGCAGTAAGTGAGAGCGGCTTTATTATTTCATATTGCTTTTGAATGCAAGTCTATGGAAAGCTAATACCCGGAGATAATGTGGCCGAATGGAAGTGCGAAACATGGGTGCCTTTCAAGCCTCGGGGCCTGCTTTGATATTAAAGGCCATATCAAACTTTATTTTAGGCTGAGGTGGAAGATAGATCCAGGAATAGAGGAGATATGTGCCTAAGAGAAGGGTTGTCACACACTTACATTTCTGGGAGCAATAGCATTTGCACTGTAGAGTAGATTGTCTTAAACTGAATCACAGTGCCATCCAGAGTATTCTCCTACAGCTGGGAGCTCACAGATAACAGCTGATGATGGAAGGCATTTAAATTTGCATACAGGTTTGGTCACTTAAAAGTAGCCCATATTTTATTGACTAAAAAGTCTATAGAGAAATCAGAGATCAGGAGATCTGATCCAAAATGTTATTTATGACCTTAAATAAAGTTTTAACAGTCATTTGAAGAAATTGACTTGGAAGCCTATATGAATCTGATATTTTAATATAGGGAAGCCTATATGAATCTGATATTTTAAATTGAATTTCATACCTAGATCATTAAAGTATAATAAAGCTGTAATGTCGTTACAGCTGAAATGTCCAGATGGAACTTGGAAATGGGAAATTCCAACATGTATTATACATATAATGTACAATTTTTTTTTATTTTTTAAATTTAAAATAGTAATTTAAAAGTAGGCTAAAATAGCTTGATTTCAACAGAAATACACGTGTGCTGCCTGTTTTAGTACTCTGATAATTCCATATGGCAGCCCATTTTTTATGTCTGCAAAGATCACTTTAAATATTTTAATATTTAAATATTGATTCAATTGTCCTTTTTTATTTTAAACGCCCACATTTATTTATTTATTTGTTGCAAATTACAATTTTTAGGTAATTAAAAGGAAAAAGTGTATGTTGTGAATTCAAAAGAGAAAGAAAATAAAGTAAATATATATTTTTAAATAAACATTGGCTACTTTATTATTCTTTGTAGTTATTTTAAAATAATGTCAGTGTGAATTTTGCCAATTTTTGCTTTAGTTTTTGCGGATTTTTTTGTGAATTTTTGTGGATTTTGTTTCTGAGATTTGGCACAGTTTTCACAGGTGGGCGGGGCTTAGAAGAAGGTGATACGCTTGAATCGACATTGGTCACCTGATTTTGGACTGACTGGTACACTGAATCCTGGAAAACTGAAACTAAAACTTTGCTTCTGCTTAATTTTTTTTGTTTTTTTCAGTTTTGATACAGTTTTCACAGGTGGGCGGGGCTTAGAAGAAGGTGTTCCCCTTAAATCTCCATTGGTCACCTGATTTTGGACTGACTGGTTCCCTGAATCCTGGCAAAATCCAAACTGAAACTTTGCGTCTGCTTCAATTTTTTTTTTTTGGTACAGTTTTCACAGGTGGGCGGGGCTAAGAAGAAGTCAAATTTTTATGCTGAAGAGTCAAATCTAAGTTGGATAGAGCCTGAGTTTACTGTATGGAGTCGTGTCGGGTTTATTGTGTGTAGATTTACTGTCTTTACTGACTGCTGCACTGCTGTCATCTTGTCCACTTGTCCACTGCTGTTTTATGTTAGACAGCACTGTGCTCCAGAAGAACTATATTTCATTCCTCTCTCAACACGTGGCCGAGATAAGAAGGAATGACATGGCACTTAACTTGACTTGACTGGAAAGACTCAATGCCTTTTAGCCAAGATCCTGTTTTGAGAGGACAAGGACAACAGGGGCAGATTCTAAATTGACACAGGGTGATCAAACCTCATTCAGACAGACAGAGAGGTCTGTGACAGAACAATCACATTTCAAGAGCATGTTAAGTTACTAGTGAAGCAGCACTGAAATCAACTGTCTTTGTGACGGATAATATCACTGTTTGCTTAACACTGACTGATGACCTCCATTACTGAGTTTCTTAATAATGCTCACTGTTACTAAAATTCGGACACTGGACCATAAATGTCAAAACTCATTAAAAATAAGAAAAACCTTGCTGACCTACTTTTTAGATTAAAGATGGACATTTGTTTATTTTTCAATGAAAAATCTCCATTTAAAATATTGTTTAGTCCAAAACTAGGCTTAATCCCTGAAGTTTCAAAACACATTTGTAGGTATAGGGTTGGATACTAAGGGAGAGAATCACAGGACATCTCACGAGAACATAATATCATATCGTAATACATATCGTATGAATAGTAAGTGGAGTAATTTAGTCGAATTGTAAAATTTGGGGGGCGAGTCTTAGGAAGTTTAGAGCTCATAAGTTTCCCTAAAGATATTGATACACATATTGATAATGTATCGCAAACTCAAACCATACAATATATCACAGTATCAATATTTTGACCCAGCCCCAATTGAATACTAAGCAATTTTAAGAATACTTTTACTGCCATTATACATTTATGAAAATTTAGCTTTCAAGCAAATCACACTTAGAACAGGGGCCAAAAGAAACGTCTTCTCACGAGAGCAAACTCTGTCTAAATATGGAGCAAATATGTCTAAAGGCTTAAAATATGTCAGATTTTCACAAGTCAATTTCAACTTAAATGCTAACGCAAATAGTAGCAGTACACTGTAAACCCTAATAAGTTAAGTCTACTCAAATCATTTGAGGTAATTCGTTGCCTCAAATGAATTAAGTTTTGAAAACTCATTTTTTTTAGTAATTTGTAATTACTGTATGGAGTTAAACAAACTTTAATTTTTAAGTTCAACAGACAAACCAAAAGTACTTGACACTCAAAATGTGGTGTAGCTGAAACTTAACATTGTAAATTAATGTAACTTTTGCACACTTATTTGTTTAAGTTTATTGCAATGATTACCTAGAGTTGTTTTTACTCAACATATGCTTATTGGCAGCAGTTGAACGCTCATGGATGATGGAAATTTAAATGAGAAACTGAAAACTTCCACGTCCCATTTATTAACTAGAAAAACACCTAAATGATGATTATTATTAAAGGGTTATTATATGTCGTTTACTCACCTTAATACGCACAAACTGTGTAACTGTGATTTCTTTGGACTGGGACATTCATTTCATGAGAAAATATCCATGCACTGTGCTTCTTTTCAGTTCTATTATTTTACTTTCTGTGTTCCGTGTGTACATGATGATGAGACATGCATATACAGCTCTGGGAAAAAAATAAGAGACCACTTAAAAATGACGAGTTTCTTTGATTTTACCAAATTAAAATCATCAAACCAAACATAAAGTTATCCAAAAGCAGTGTGTAAGACTGTTGGAGGAGACCATGCCAAGATGCATGAAAACTGTGATTAAAAAAACAGGGTTATTGCACCAAATATTGATTTCTGAACTCCTAAAACTTTATGAACTTTATTTGAGGTCTAAAAGCTCTGCAAAAAAACAATGTTCATTTTACTCAGACCTATAAATCGCAAAATCTGAAGAAACTGAAGTGGTCTTTTATTTTTTATTTTTTTCAAACATACTCACTGGCTACAGCTGGTTTATTAGCATTGAAAAGCACAATTTACTGACACTGCTATAATATTATGTTAAACATTAAATTTATATGCTCCTTATTGGAAAAAATAAAATAAAAAAAAACATAATGAGCTGTATTAAGCATGAGCATGAATCCTAATGAATTAAATAAAGAGTGATTTTACTCTGGTTTTCTCTACTGATAAACTGATTCAGAAACTGAAGTGGTCTTTTATTTTTTTTATTTTTTCAAACATACTCACTGGCTACAGCTGGTTTATTAGCACTAAAAAGCACAATTTACGGACACTGCTATAATATTATGTTAAAAATTAAATGTATATGCTCCTCATTGGAAAAACATCATGAGCTGTATTAAGCATGAGCATGAATCCTAATCAATTAAATAGAGTCATTTTTCTCTGGTTTTCTCTACTGATGCTTCCGTTTAATTCTTACTTACAGGCTTATGACAACAGCTTATACTTTTAATAATACAAGATCAAAAATATAATCAAATAATCATCCAATTACTGTGAAATCATGTACAGCAGCTTTATTGCAGAGCATGTTTAACAGGTCCAGCGTTAATTCAAGCAGGCCAGTTAGTGTTAGACCACTATCTATCCATTATGCACTTTCAATGTGCTAAATATGCCCGGGCTCATAACATTTAATGGGAGAAAGTTAATGATTTACAATGTAATGTGTAAGATCTATAAGTAAGAAATATTGATTAACACTTAAAGTTAATGCATGGAGAAGTAATATAGCTCTCTAAAAGTATTACTAATGAGCAGTTAATCATCGTCCCACATACTGTACATCCCACACTGAACCCACTGAAACAGCCATTATATTTCTGTCACGTTCACATTCCTGGTCACTCTGAAATGAGAGTAAATGTTCCTCATGCTTTGATTTTCCCTCTGGAGATGGAACGATAATGTTAATTTAAATGTTAAAAAGAACCCCTTTAGAATGAAGCTTTTGGGCATTAGCTACACCAATCAGGGTCATAATCAGAGCTTAATTCTCCGGCAAAGACACCACTTTTTGATCGTCCTGTTTCAGGAAATGGACTTGTCTGATTCAACTAGCTGGAATGAACAAGATCTACATGAGATAATGGAAGGAAACTTTCAATACATGACAGATCTTTTTAAAGCTGTGTAGCTGTTTCCCCTCCTGCTCCTTTTTACACTGCATAAAAATAAAACTCGCTGAGGTTAGAGATTACTGTTTCAGATTTCTCTTTGATGTTTTATGTGTTTATTTGGCACTAGTGTCCAGCTGTTGTGCAATGTCTGTTTAATTTATTGACAAACCTCAGAAAAAAAGTAATATCGTAATTGTACTGAGCAATGGTCAATGGGCATTTAGATTTGAACATTTTTTAATGATATAACCTACCTGAATTTTATTGGCAAGAGAGTTTTACCATATTTTTCCGACTATAAGGTTCACCGTATTATATGGCGCACTATCAATGAATGTCTGTTGTCTGGTCTTTTTTCATACATAAGTATATAAGGTGCATTTTAAGCAACAATAGTAAGGAACAACGGTGTTGCCATTTTTCCCTTCTAATTTTTAAACAGGTCTCACTCCTGGGGGCGCCTAAGTAAGCAAAACTGTAATTCTGGATGTTAATCTATGTTTCTATCTTAATCTATCTTTCCCTTAATCTATCTTTCCCTCCTAAAAACTGTTTACTTGAGTGAGTAAAGCACTTCCGTTTACTTACATTAAGCTTAGATTTCCAGTAATTAAGCGTGGTAAGCAGCAGTGCTAGTAAACGCCACCGGATAGCGCTACACTACTTGTTTTAACACAGTAAATATGCAGGCTACAGTCAGGCTATGTGAACGGTGAAAGAGCTAGCGTGGAAGTTAGCGGCTAATGCTAATACTGCTTCAGCCTTGGTGCTGGAGAAACTTCACTGAAACTCCTGTATAATGTTGTAGTTCAGCTTATACATAAGGCGCAAGGAATTATAAGGCGCAGTGTCGATTTTTGGGAAAATTAAAGGATTTTAAATGCGCCTTACAGTGCAGAAAATATGGTAAATGACAAATCCAGCTAAATTACCTAATGATTGTACATGTGCAAGAGTCATATGGACCAGTCCTGTGAATTAGGTATGGGATAAGGTCTTTGGGACTTAGCTTTATCTTTTGCTTATTACATAAAAAATTAGAAAAAAAAAAATATATATATATATCATAATCTTGGGTGGCTGATCACACCCAAAACTACTTTTCAGGCCCTATAAATTCTTCCTTCCCCCCTTTACTTGTGACAAGCAAATTTACACCCATCTCATTCTTCTATTACTTCTAATTTACTATTTTAGGCCTATTTGGGTCTTGGAACATGACAAATACCCAAATACGCCCAAAATATAGAACCTAAAGCACAAGTTCTGACTTTGCCCCATAATCTACTTTAATTCTAGATCCCACGTGCCAACACAACGCATAATATTATTATTTAGATTTTCAATTACAAGAACCCACTGCACTACATTGCCAAGGAAACAATGCAACAGTGTGCACTCTAATTCCCCTCCAGCCACTTGTCTCCATGCCCTAAATGTTTGAGTTTGACAGCCCTGATCTAACACATGGCCTGAAATCACAAATCATTCATTTCATCCAGGTCATGTTGGTCTTCTACACATTTATCAACCTTTATATAATCTTATATAATCTTTTCATCATAGCAAGGCTCTCCGAATGATTAAAAAGTGATAATCATGTGGTACCAGTTTAACATCTTCAAGATACATCTTTGTCATAATACAAAAACAGAACAAATAAAACAAAATACCAGAACAAATTAATATTAACTCTCATCAATCAAAGTGACTCTACATATTAATAAATTAATATGAAATAAAAATTTATTTTGGTGACTTAATGTCTGAGACTGGCCTTCTTTTTAGTTTGCTGCGAGCTCCCATTTGCAAAGTGTCGCATTTAATTTCTCTCTGACGTTAGGGTAAACAAACGCCGCGCTCACGGGTCTGATAGCGGGCTAGTCGCCCTCTGGGAGGGGAGGAGAGCCACCTTGTTAAGGATCAATTTGTGTGGACAGCCGTACAAATGGCAGCAAGACACAACATTGTCTTTGGTGCACGCTCGCGTGATTGATGGCTCCACACCTGCACCGTAAATCCTCCTGACAATGCAGAGACGGATCTCCTGTGTGCATTCATTCCCTCGCTCCCTTCCTCCCTCCTCCACCTTCTCTCCTTTCTTCCCTACGTCCCCCTGTGCCAAATGCTGCCGTTTTCTCGCATTCAAAAAAAAAAAAAGAAGAAGATATCCAGAACACATCGCTCACATTTCTCCTCTTTTATGTTTAGCATCATAATGTGCAAAACTCACATGGGCTACACATAAATATGCTTATCAGACACTTTATATGTAAATTTGCAGTGAGCAGTGAGTGGCAGGGAGTTTATATTGTGAGGCTGTTATAAAAATTAAAAAGCTATCCCCACTGAATACCAGATGAAGTCGTTTTTTCGTACAGCACCCCTTCCCTTTTCCTTCTTTCCTTGATTCTTTTTTTTTTTACGGGGAGGAAACCTAAAAGATACTACTCTTCCCATATAACAAAGAGGAACAACGGCTCGGCAGGCAAAGTGTGTAAACCCCAAAGTTAACGGCAGCAGAAGATAAAATAACTTCCCTCAGGGGGGAAGAGAGAGAGAGAGACTGAGAGAGAGAGAGGCAGAGGGGAGAGAGAGAGAGATAACAGTCTTCCCTGGGGAGTCCAAACCACTGTTTGTTTCTATGGAGGCACCACAGGCATCTTTTAAAAGCTGCCACCCTAATCAAATATGATCTGTTCACATGTGCCATCCTTCTTCCCCAGGGTGGCCTTCGCTCTCTCTGATAGAGAGGGAAACATTTCCATACCACAAAGAATTTAAGCTGGTAGACCATGAAGCCTGAATGTAGAACAAAGTACGGTGCCTTAATTAAGATCTTAAGAACAAGCGGGCAGAGACTTTCAGTCTACAAAAAAAAGCAGATCAACAATTAGCTTGTTTAGAAACGCTTAACTTCTTGCTAAAGCATGAGTAGACTGATAAATCAATGCACTGATCAATTATTTATCACAGCGTTAGACATGAGAGATATAGTCAAACCATTTTATCACAATAAACAATATACACATGTTCTAATGAAATGTTCTTTTAGCACAGAACCCACAATATGTTCAGAAAAGTATATTGTGTATCACGTTGCAGTATAGTAGTTCATCCAGTTCATCCTGTACACTTGAGGGGTTATTATTTTTTTCGTACCGCCATACCACTAGAGGCGCTGCAAAGCACTGTGTAGAAGAACACTTGGCACAGCTCGCTAGCTAACACTAGTCAGTTATCATTACAATCTAACACACTGGTGTAATGGTAGTGCAGCTCTGTGGAGTCAAATGCTCATTCTCACTCTGTCCTGCCTGGAGAGAAATGAGAACAGCACTTTATTTAAGGAGCTCCTGCTGCTGTTCCTCGCAATATGAGTGTTTTTATCATATAGAGTAAAATAGAAAAACAACAGCAAACAACAGTTGTACACTCAGAAAGAGACTAATAGGATTGAGCAATCAATCCACAGCTCGAAAAAAGTTCCCCTCATGCCCCAGACGAGTCCAGAAACAGTCCTGGGTGCAGAATCATTTATTCAGAGCAAGTGATAAAACTCCATAAAATTCTGGATATGAGGTGAAAAAAACTACAAGTAACTACAGCTCTGTCTAAATATATTTATACTGTAGCTGGAACTGTAGGACAATTTTAATGCACACTGATTTGAATTTATTTGTTAACTTTAGGTCCATTTATAGTGTTTATGGAACTATTTAAAATACTGTATTTTGAAAAGGAAGCCATGTTAAAATTGTTGGCATATCTATTTTTAATGTCTATTGTTTGCATTATTCAGCTTTTTTCTGCTAGTGGAGTTCATAACTAAATTTTGGGAGTGAACCACGCCCTCACTCCTCCCACATCCTTCCCTATTTAAACCGTCAATTCCTCTCTACCTGGTCATTGAACAAACCTCGCACCCACCTCCTCCCCATCTTCCTCCTTCTTTAATTTTATTCTCTTCTCATGTTTCTCTTCGTGTGAGGGGGGGCTTCGGCTTCACGCTTTACAGCGAAGCTGCCCCGAACTCCATCCCAAACACTCTGAGTTCGCTCCCCCTTTTTTTTTCTTCTCTGCCCAGTGAAGGGCGTGGGTCAATACTAGCAAAATGCAGTATACAGTGTCATCTCCAAAAATATATATATATCTTTGAAAAGTTTTGTTTTTATTGTTGATGTTTAGTTTTTATTGTTGATGGCTTACAGCCAATGAAAACCCAATAATCAGCGTCTCAGAAAATCAGAATATTATATAAGACCAAGTAATTATTAGTCATAAACACTTATTAATAATAATAAGCAATAAACAAGTTATAAGTCACATGCTGTTCTTATCAATTTGCGTGGGTGCCAATGCTTGGAAACTATGGGCCTTACGGGTGGTCCGATTATGATATACAGCTTTAAAAGTTTTCAGCCATACATAAAATGGCTGCAAATGTCTGTGCAGACAATCCTGATAAAACCATTTTGTTAATCATGATGCAGATCATTATCATAATAGCCTCTGTCATTAAAATGCATTTTCCTAACAAAATTATGTAACTGCACATAATATAATAAAATGTAGAGTAGCCATGTAACCAATTTGATTGTTTATCATGTCAACTGAACATTTTACAAAATAAATTATTGGGTACAGGCAGTCAAAACAACCCAGTGTCTACTTGTGCAGGTGCAGGTATAAACCTGTACATGAAATGATTGGACTATTTTATCGGGAAAAGCTGCAGTGATTGCAGGATTGGATTTTTATCACAGAATTTGCACGCTTTGCAGATTCTATAGGGTACGCCATTTTTCTTCAAAGCATTCTAAAATCACAGAATCATAACGGCTCGGATAACAGACTAGGTACCGATGCTCTCTGTTGGTGTGTGCAAAATTTCTCTGGAGTTTGCGGCGTACGGAGTAAATGAGAAACAATTTAGAAATGTATTGGTTGCTTATTGCATGCAAGATGTCACGATGTATTGCTTCTCTACGAGTGCAGATATCATCTGCTTAGGATTCAGCTCACCACTGCCTGTTTCCTGACTAACGCGACTTGACAGAGAGGGATTTCCAAAAGAATAAAGCCTAAACCTGACACATGACGGGGTGAATATTAGATTTATCCTGTTGTATGCATGTTACTGGCCTCCTGCTGTAATGGGTCGCTCTAAATAATTAAGCGTCTCACTACCTCAAATCACTCTGGAGCAAAAGAGAAAGAAAAAGATTTTAAAAAAGAGGGAAAAAGAGAGAGTGGAAAGACTGTTATGATCTCAGCAGTTGTGTGTACATCTATGTACTGGCAATTAGTTATCTCCAAGCTTTCATCTTCCAGGAATGTTTCCCTATTTAAAAAGCAACCAAATATTTCCCTGCTTTAATTAACCAGAGTTGTTGCCATTTTTACCACGGCACTTCCTTATTTTCATTCCCTTTAAAGAGCCTCATTAATGCAGTGCTCGTTTAAGCTATTTATGCATTTCATGGCATAAATTTGTGGTGCAAAAGGGCACAAATCACACCAGTGACAGATGAGGGGCAGCTGTGCTACCAGCATCCTGTTATTAAATGATGCGAATGCCCAACTGCGGCTTTGGCATCTCATTAGGCACCAGGGGCCCAGTCACAGTTCCAGATACCGCTCCCTCCCCAGGTGATTGGCCAGTGAGAAAAGTACAAAAAAAAAGGGTATAGAGCAGCATGTGACAGAAGGAAAGCTGTTACATTCTGGATGATTCTGCATTTCAGCACCTTCCAGTGATTCCCAGAGACTGCTGATAAAGCGGACAAAAGGGGAAAGAAAAACTGAGCAAACAAAAGCATAATGAAATCTGGTACGTTTGCGTAGCTGCAAGCTTTTGAACTTCTAGGACCCTGCTGTCCATAAGAACAAAACAAAGCCTGATGATGTTATAAAGGCTGTTATAAATCTTGCCAGTAGTCTTTTGAACCTATAGTTTTAAAGTTTTTAAATCAGAACTAGTTATATCTTGATTAACAAAATGATTAAGAAATTAGCAAATGTTTAAGAAATTGTTTTAGCTTATTCTTATAAGAATTGTTCGTAATGGAACTGTTCTTCAGAACACCTTAAAAAAGTGTGAAGGTGTACAATATGGAAAAAAAACAAGATGGAATATCCAAAGGTTGATGTGAAACACAATAAATTAAGATCCTCAAAGTTTTTAGTTTGTACTTGGCTTGTCTGCACTCTTTTTTCCCAGTACAAGAAGTCATTTAGTGAGAGGTTCACTTTAGACCTGTGCCTCACTCTACCTCCAGTCTCATTATGTCACATGATCACATTCTGCAGCATGAAAAGCCCCCTTTGTTGCTGCATGTGGGTAATGCAATCATAAAAATATCATATTACGATAACGTAACAAAATCCTAATGTCATTATATATTTTAAGCAAGGCACATTTTATACACAGGGGCAATTCCAAGTCCTTTACACATAAAAAATAAATAAAAAGACATAAAGAGAAATAAATAAAAGGATTAGACCAATCCTGAGATCTAACTAGGGTTGCAAATAATGATTATTTTGGTAGTCGACTAATCTGATTATTATTTTTTCGATTAGTCGATTAGTCAGCGTTTTTTTATGAAATGTACTCAATCTCTAAAATCAATAGAAACAGCAAAAAAAAAGATGTAAAAGGCATTGAAATGTCTAAATGTTGTTCAAATGTGGAAAGTACTGGTATTTAGTGAGTAAATATGTAATCTGTTGAGTTTGGACACTTCTGGAGACACAGGTAGAGTTGAGTGGAAACTGTCTGAGTGAGCCATTTACCCAGCTCCCATTGCGTACTGCTGTACTTAGTGGACAATGAAATTTGTAGTTGATAAATGTAATTATATCGACAAATCGATACAGCCCTATCTCTAACACTTAGGTTTTTTGACGTATAGTTACGATTAAAGCAAAAATACAAAAAGCACTGTATATCAACCATTACTGAACAAGAACTTCAAATTAAGACCAGCCTCTAAACTGTTAATCAATCAATTGGGATAGCTGTGCTAACAAGATTTTAAAACCTTCATAAGACATCGCATTTACTCACAGTAAGGAAGAGCAATCAGCCTCCAAGCTGTTAATCAGTCCATGGGATATCTGTGCTAATGCAAATAAAATAAAATAAAATAAAGTGCAAGTTATAAAGCTCAATCACAGCCATATTAAATAAGACATCGCTATGTTGGGGCACATCTAAACTGTTCTGGCAGTTTGTTCCACTTGCTAGCTGCATCTGAATTATATTGCATTTTTTTGCAATTATACAAGAACCATGTAACTCTTTTTTTATTTTTAAATTGTTGACAAAATGTTCAGCAAAATTTCATAATAAATTGGGCCAAAAAAGAAATGTTCCAAAACAGCATGAAATAAAATATTCCTCATTAAAGTAATCATTTTAAAAGGTTCATTCCTTTTCCTGCAAAGTTGATGTTATACATGATATTTTAGAATGTTTATAACTCAAGAACAATGTATAATCTCTATTTTATATGTACAAAATACCTTAAATGTATATCAAATTTAGTCATTTTGTTCAATCAGGCATGGTTACACATAACAACTCAATTCCTTTGAGAAGCCTGCATCACTTTAATCCATCTGCTTTAATCCATCTCACACTTTAGCTCTATGCGTTTCAAATGGGTAGAATGCTCAATTTTTATAATCTACACAGTTATCAGCAATCATATTCAACTAACCACTGTGTAAAGAGGTAGAGAGATAAAGAGAGATAGATAGAGAGAGAGAGAGAGACAGAGAGACAAAGAAAGAAAAAAAATCAAAGTCAGGTTGTCCTAATGGATGATCTGCGGCTGCAAACGGTGAATCTCTTTTCTTACACAATTAAAGCGTGCACTTATTGATTTCCGATGGGCCACTCAGGTGACTATTTTGCAGCTGCCCGCTGTCACGGTGAGCCCTGGGGTAAGGTGACCAGTTCCCCTATCTCTCTGGTGTCCTAACGCAGGTACATACAGGACGTGGCGTTCCTAAGGAAGTGCCAACACAGCAATTTACAGAGACGACGCATCTCCTAAACTCAATTCACTTCACTAGCTAATGTGACCAGCGTGAGACCTGGGTGCAAAAGAGCTTATAGCTTCCTTACACTGACCAGTGTAGGGCATTCTCAGGTAGAAAGATTAAATATCTACAAAAGCATATTTAGGGTACTGCTAAAATATTGTTTTATTATTATTATTTCATTCAAGATACTCCCAGTGGATTAGGCACTGTTCTAATTGAAAATAACTGAGAGAAATGTCACTAAAATATGTTTTGTTAATTTATTTACCCATTCAAATTAATGAATTTAGGTGAATTTATGTGCAGAAACTGAAATGAAGATTCACACTTGTCTGCCTGGAAATCCAATGAATGAGTATGGGTTTGGGGGTTACCAGGAGAACGGTGCTTGTCTCACAGTATTGCATAATGTTTGGTGGAGGGTGGACTATATTATATACATATGTGTAATATATTATATAGGCATGCAAAATTATATCAGTATTACATTGATATAGGGTGACAATTGCTTTTTTGGCTAGTATTTCAAACCGAACTGCTTGAATCTTTGCATCAGGAGTGGCATAAAGTTATCCAAAAGCAGTGTGTAAGACTGGTGGAGGAGAACATGCCAAGATGCATTAAAACTGAGATTAAAACCCAGGGTTATTCCACCAAATATTGATTTCTGAACTTGAAATTTGTGAATATGAACTTGTTTTCTTTGCATTATTTGAGGTCTGAAAGCTCTGCATCTTTTTTGTTATTTTAGTCATTTCTTATTTTCTGCAAATAAATGCTCTAAAATGTTTATTTAGAGTTTTTAAAGAAATGTTGTCCGTAGTTTATAGATAAAAACAACAATGCTCATTTTCAGGTATTTTCAACAGAGGTTTATGATCCAACATGGTATAATATTAATAATGCACTCTCTGTATCCAAAAGTGGAACAAAATAAAAAAAAATGATATTTTTATACTGTAATCTGCCTCTAGTAGATTAGTCGATGAGAGCCATGACAGAAGTTTGGATTTTTCTTTGCAATCAAGCAGCAAATTGAATAAAATAAAATGCATCTACATTTAAACAGACGTAACTCAAGTGTGTAAAAGGAGGCGTAAACAAAGAAATTAAAAGTTTTTATGCCATGGATTGTGGTTCAGTGACTAATAGGCATGACAGTCTTCACAAAAAGACTAATTAGTATAGTTTCATTTTACACAGACAAATTTTGTTATATATTTAACTAAAATAATTAACTGAAATTCACTCAAATGATTGACAAGAGAAAAGGAAAAAGAGTTTATTACTCTGAGAGTCTCAAAGAAAATATGAAAAAAAAATTGTACAAAGCATCTATAATAATACTTATTCCATACAAATCTTTTTTTGCTCTCGACTGTCCTTCAATCAAATGCGAAAAAAGCAGTGTTCAAGGAAAACACACGCGTGGCAGAGCTTGTAAGAAAAGAACATTTCCAGCAAATAAAACACAAGAGACACACACAGGCTCCTGCCATAAATAAACTTGCAGGATTTGAGGATATTTATTCATGCCCATATGTGCAAAAAAAAGCTGAGCACTACCCATTTCAATAACAAATGCCCTCTATAACAAACATTTTTTCCTGCAAGGCAAAGCATTTATTGAAGTCTCTCAGTTTTAATAGCCTTCCATTACAATGTACCAGCAGCACGGCTGTTTGAAGATTTAAACCAATACTGCTGCGTAGGCCATTAACTGGTCGCCATACTGTGGACGCGTGTCATATCATCTAGCAGCACTGGCCAAAGAAGCTGCTGACTGTGAGACACACTCACATGTGCTTGTTCTTCTGCACACGGTTCCTTGGTGGCGGCAGATAAAGTGAGACATGACACTGTCACGCTCTCTGGGTCACATAAGGTGAGGAAGCGCTTAGATAGAAGCTCTCAGCTAAATCAGATTTCCAACCTTAATACATTTTTTTTATACATCTAAACACTGTACTCTCATCAAACCTGCTTTCAGCTTGAAGTTCCTCTAGTATAATGTTTTATTAAGAAACAACAGTTCAGGGAGTCTCTCCATTTGCTGGTAAGACAGGCAAAGTCAAAAACCTGCATGAAAGTCAAGAGAAGGTGGTGCACACACCTAATCCTCCTAATATGAAAGAATTGTAAGGAGGAAATCTCAATTGAAAAAGTAAATCTGACAGTGGATCTATCATGTTCTGGGGTTGTGTAGCCACTTGTCAAACTCTAAAACAGAATAATGATAGACAAAGTAACTATGCATTTGGTTTTATGTCTGATCAGCTTCAAATGCTGTGTTTTATGCTTCACAAAAACAGACCCCAACTTTGGAATAAAACTGTAGCTACTACAGTTTAATAGGGGTGTAAGAAAATATCAGTATAACAAAGTATCACAATATTATGTTTTTCAATACTGTATTAATTTTCAAAAACACAGTATAGATTTTTAATTAACAGTTTAGATGTTATGATTGGTGTCGAACAGTAGGGGTGTGCCATATCGTATCGTACGTTATAATATCGCCAACATTTTTAAATATCGAGAACGATATTATACCCTACTTTTTTGCTGTTTTTAGCAAAAGAAAAATTCACACTGTTCTTATTTCCCATTATATATTTAGTAGAGACAGATTATATCTGTACAGTATCATTTATTTTACTTTAATCCTGGATATATGGAGATATTTGGAGTGCTTTATTAGTATCATGACATTTACAAACAGTTACAAATCTGATCAAATTCCTGTATTTTTTAATATCTCGTTTAGGGGTGTGCCATATCATATTGTATACAATATTAAAATGAAAATTTTAATTTTGTTGCAGTAGAGAATTCTTGATTTTTTTTTTTTGTTCACTTGTGGCTGCAAAAATGCCATGAAATATTCAGATATTATTTTAGGCCCATATCGCCCACCCCTATGGAACAGTTGTTTATCACAAGGGAGCAGTGTTGTGTTTAAACTTTACATGGTCCTGACTGCTTAAGAATTTTGACTTTTCTTTTTTTTATTTAAATTCTAAGAATAATAGTGAATAGTAAATACTATTGTCATTTTCTTACATTAAAAAAAATCTAAATATCATCTTGCTTACACTATCGCAATTAGAATGTAATGAATTATAACCTATGTACGTGCTACATATCATCATGCCCAGTTCTTGGCAATACACAGTGCTATAATTTGGGGTGTTTTTTAAGGTTCTGCATAAAATGTTTTATAACCCACTTAACTAGATAAAGGCCTTTTAAGCATTTTAATAGTTATTTGTCATGGTTCTATTGAACAGACAGACAGTTTGTGTAATTCTCCTCTTCTATATTCTTGAAAAGGGGTTCTCCAGGATTTAAAACATCCTTTTCTGCATGCAGTCGCACAGCACCTACATGGTGAAAAAACACTATTAGGGTGAATATGGTCATTTCATTAGTGCTTATGCTATCTAGAAACTGCAAGTTGAAAAATGTTGGAACTGTAATGGTTTAGGAATATTGCGGTAATAACTGTAGTCTTGTTTGTCCCCCCAGCCCGTTTTTTTATTACTGGTCTCTGTTCCTCTCGCTGCTGCATACAAGGAGAGTGACCACTACAGTTTTTTTTTATCTCTCCTTATCATTTATCTCTCACAGTTTTCACTTTTGGATTTGAAACAACTGAAAATAAACTAGTAGTTCATTGATGTTTCATTGGCTTTTTGTATTAACTTTAACTTTAGGTTTTAACTTTTAAGAGCCAGAAGCATAAGGTAGTCATATATATATATATATATATATATATATATATATATATATATATATATATATATATATATATATATATATATATATATGTATCCAATTGTTAACAAATAAGAAAAAAAAGTGTTAGAGATAGCTAATTTAATGCAGTTTAAGATATGTGTGTAACAAGTAGGGTTGGGCGATATGGCCCTAAAATAATATCACACTATTTCATGGTAATTTTGATACGATACAATTATATATATTTTTTTTGTTTGTTTGTTTTGTTTTGTTTTGTTTTTTTTGTTTGTTTTTTTTTGCTATATATAATATAATATAATATAATATAATATAGCACACCCCTAACTGAGATATTTAAAATAAGAATTAAATCCAGAATGATCCAGTGATCCAGAATGTCTTGATACTAATAACATACTCCAACTATCTCCATATATCCAGGACTGAAGTTAAATAAATGATACTGAACAGATCTCTAGTAGTTTCCAGTAGATTTATAATGGGAACTGAGGACAGTGTGAATTTTTCTTTTGCTAAAAACAGCATAAAAGTACTACCCTGATGTGATAATTAGGCGTGGGTGATATGGCACAATATTTCAGGGTATAATATTGTTAATGATATTCAAAAATGTTAGCAATATTATTGAGTATGATCTGATATGGCACACTCCTAGTAACAAGTAAAGCATGTGTAACTGTCACAATACTACAGTAGCAGCTGCAAGGTTTTTTTTTTTTTTTTCTAAAAAAGCAAGCTTCAAGCACAAACATGTTTTGGTCGATTGACTACATTTACTGGATGGGGAAAGTTGTGCAAATGTATCCAGAGGGGAAAAAAACACTTCTGAAATGCAGAGCTCAGTCTGACTTTGTAAATCAGCTTTCACTAACTGAACACAAACCATTACACAGGTATTAACTGCTGATGAGAAGTCCCCAGGCTGCAGCTGATTGGTCATCTAAAATAAGTCACATTCAAGCTCATCAGGCTCTGCAGCTTTTGGCTGGGAAACAGGCCTCTAGTCTCTCCTTCAACAGCTTGCCACGGCTTTTACGACTGTCCTCTGGAGCTGGGGCACACCGCAAACTGTCTTATTACCTGGAAATAGATCACATTATTATGCATTTCCGTGCTTGCCTGCAACACAATAAAAAGTATAACACTAGCTGACTGCGTGACTCATTGCATTCTTCACTTATTTAGTCATATTTGTTTAGTAAAAAAAAAAACTAAAAGATAAAGACAAACAGCAATCAGTTTCCTGGCCTGGAAGGCACGTAATCTATCTTACAGTGTGTTGTCTGGTATGAGTTGAAGAAGCAAAGCGTTGTCAGACTGGACTTCTTGTACTGTTTGCACCTTCGTGGGGAGAGGTGAGAGGAAGTGACGTGGGTTCTGTCTAGAGAAAAGCCTCACTCCCTGCAGGGCCTCCCAGCTCAATTAGCTCACCTCAGCCTGGCTCTTTCTGCTGAAGGGGGGAATCAGCATGTGACAGAGAAACAGAGAGAGAGAGAGAGAGAGAAGGAAACAGGGAGAGAGAGAAAGAGAAACAGAGGGAAAGAGAGAGAGAGAGATGTGCATGTGCATATGCCTGTGTGTCCTAGTGGCTCAGAGCAGTCCTACTCTTATGGATTGGAACCCTACAGAGTTCAGCTTAACGAGCCTGGACTCCGGCGATACCTGCTGGACTGCTGTATTTCAGTGCTGTTAATTGATGAAATAACTTAGGGAAGAGAATAAATAAACCCATTTGAGAAAACAGCAGGACGGCTTGCACTATAACACTGTCCAAGATCTGCAGCTCTGCACTGGCTTCATACTTCTTTCTTTCCAAAGATTTTAAGGGCTTAGATACTCAACTTATATAGCTCTGGAAAAATAATTAGTTTCTGAATTAAGTTTCTCTGATTTTGCTATATATATGAATATGTTTGAGTAAAATAAACATTGTTGTTTTATTCTAGAAACTACAGAAATTTCTTCGAAATTCCAAATATTAAAAAATATTGTCATTTATTTGCAGAAAATGAGTAATGGCTAAAAAAAATAACAAAAAAGATGCAGAGCTTTCAGACCTAAAATAATACAAAGAAAACAAGTTTATTTTCATAAAGATTTAAGAGTTCAGAAAACAATATTTGGTGGAATAACCCTGGTTTTTAATCACAGTCCTCCACCAGTCTTACACACTGCTTTGGTTCAGCTTGGTTTGATGGCTTGTGATCATCCGTCTTTCTCTTGATGTTATTCCAGAGGTTTTCAATTTGGTAAAATCAAAGAAACTCGTCATTTTTAAGTGGTCTCTTATTTTTTTCCAGAGCTGTATATTTCTAGCAGGTTACTAACTACGGTATGATAACTGTATGTTGATGTGCAGCAAAAACAAATATGACAACTTATGTTTCAGCTTGTGATGGAAGATTAACTTAATTATTTTGATTAATCCAATTACTGTGTTAATATGATTTTCAAAATGGGATAATCAAGATTATACATTGTGGTATCGAGAACCTGTCAGAGGTAATCTCAGTAGATAGGCTTGTGCTTTATAAGCACCCTTTTGTGTGGCAGTGAGTCTTAGTTTTTTCCCTAACTGAAAAATAAGTAGGTTATTTTTGTAACTGTGTTCAATATAAATTCAAAATATATCAAGTTAAATTAAATCTTTTTCTATATTGGTTTTATACAATATAAACTGCTTTGAAAAAATAAATGTAAAAGATACACTAGTTTGAATACTTAATATAGCTAAATGGTGCTGCTTGTTACTATTTTGGCACATCTCCAGCTTAAAGTGCTCATATATTTGAAGAATATCTAGATTTTTATTTTACAATATTGTCTCGTCCTATTTCCAGCCTCTCATTATTAGCGTTTGCGTCACTGTGCCTTAATCACTTGTACTGTGTCACACTGTCTATGAAACATAAATGGGTGTGGCTAAACCCCTGTAGACGGGATAGGTAGGTACTTCATAGGTAGGTTCAAAAGCCTGTGTTTTCAGGTCTGTGTACATAATATTATATACACTGATATGCCAAAAGTCATGGAACCTGAACTAGTACTATGTCTCTTGACTTTTCTGTGGGTTAAGATATGTCCTATTTATCTGGCTCCTTCTGGCATCTATCATCTTGCTCAAATTAAAACTCCAACTGATAATTCCCACAGGTTTGCCATGAGCACACTGACCAGCGTTCAAGCTCACACACAAGATAACACTTTATAACTTATACAGGTGTGGGTGTACCCAAGCTACCCACTAAGGTAACAATTAATTATCAATTTACATATCACTATTCCATAAATGTTGATAACTAGTGCATAATGTAGATGTTATGGACCTTAGACTGAATCCTACTTTGTAACAATGTTCAGATTAGGGCTGAGCAATATGTTAAAAATATTATTTTACGATATTTAGACACATTATCCCAATACACAATATTTATGAGGATTTTCTGACATGTAGACAAAATGCACCACCAGTGTTTAACCATTTTATAATCTGAGTAAAACCCTTTATTAACAGTAAACCATAAATTACTTTGCCAAGCCAATTTTAAGCTTGTCTGAAAATGCATGTGTACATGTGTAAAGTGTGTCCTTTAGGATTGGCCTAAAATGCAAATTACACCTCCCACTTGTAGGGGAACCCCAACAGTAAGAAATTGCAGTTTCTAGAACTCTAGAATAGCGTAAGTGAATGAAATGAGATCCATTCCACCTACAACAGTTAAACAAATTATTAACATCAGAATAAAAGGTTGTTTTGTTGGATTTCCCCACACAAAGCAACAGTTGAGCATTTAAGCCAATTTATCCATCAGCTTCTTTTGCAAAGTGGTTTTACTTGTATGAATTCATGCAGGAGTATAATGTCACTGACGAAAGGTGTCCTGCACTGAAGTTATTTATTTATATATATAAATCACTAAGATGAGCAATAGATCTGCCTGTAGGACGTCCTACAAAGGTCAAGGTCAGCGTGGGCATGGGGATGTTTTTTATTACAAACCTCTCCCAGAATTATCAACCATCCTCCTTTACTTCCAACAGAGGTGTGGTCTCACGGAGAGTCACATGCAGCACACGCTTCAAAGGCAAAGTAAGGGGGAAAGGCTTTAGGAGGAGAGGGGAAAAAAAAAGGAGGAAGACAGAATTGAAGAAAGTGCTGGAGCAGCAGATCTCAAGGCCAAAATCTATTTAATCACTGAATAAGGACAGTTCAAGAAGTGGCAACGTAATATTCCCTGCATAAAAATTCCCTCAACCTCTGCTGGTGACCTAGAGACAGTGGCGCTGGGTTGCTTTTATGACACGGAATACATTTAGACAGCAAAAAAGCTCACCAGCAGAAAACTCATTTCAACCATTCACCACGAAACCGGCCGCGGAAATTAATACACCCGCGATAGCCAAACCAGACCGGGCTTGCCACCCAAATACAGGAGGAGCTAGTGGAATAATTTGGCTCTGTGCCCCGCGGTGCACATACGAGGAAAAACAAACAAGTGAACTCTACTGATAGTGGTAATAATAACAACAACCTCTGCAAAATGAAAGTAGGGAGGTCAGTAATTGCCCGGGAATGTGAGATAGCATTGAGTCTTGTGTTTCGTTTGTGGGTAAGTTTGTGCGGAAGAGAGCAAGATCCACAGTGTGGCAGTGTAGAGACAAGAATTCACAAACACAGTCTCTCTCTCTCTCTCTCTCTCTCTCTCTCTAAAGCTTTGGAAAGCAATTAAGGCACTGTTGAGATGATCAAACACAGGCACCATGCATGGGCAAAATGCTGGATCTGAGTAAAACCTGCTTATGAGCTTAAGAATGCATCATCATCATCATCAAACACAAACTCACCTCTGACTACCATCCTGTTTTGAAACTGCTTTACTCACAAAATAATAAGGGAGTCACCATATCCAACTTTACCAACTCTGATAAAAGTTTAGATTCTCTGCACAAGGCCAAGATTTCCCACCACTTTCCTGGGGCTCTGTTTGGTCAGGCTCAAGAAATGATTTGTCAAAGTGTCAAAGTGTCAAAGTGGTTTTTATTGTCATTTCAGCTATATACAGAGTACACAGTGAAACAAAACAACGTTCCTCCAAGGACCATGGTGCACATAAACACAGTGTAGACAGAACAATACTGCAACAGTACAAAAGTGCAGACAGACAATACAACAACATACAGACAAAGAATAATAAATAACAAGACAGTGTGCAAATTTTGCAGTGTGCAAAAAAGACCAGGTGAGGTAGTAATTACTCTATTACACAGTGTGCAATAGAGTCCAGTAGAGGTGTGCCAAAAAATCGATTCACATAAGAATCTTGATTCTCATTTACTACGATTCAGAATCGATTTAAAATGTCCCAAAATCGATTCTGAGGGGCGGGTTTTAGACTGATTTTGGGCTGGGTATTTTTGTTGGACCTGGCAACCCTGGGGATAGCGCTTGTCCTTTCAAACGGAGATCTTCCAGACACACACAGAGCGTAGGTGTTTGAGAATCACCGGTAAGATGGCAGAACAAGCACTATATTACATTAGATTAACGTGTAGTTTCAATGTTTTATGGCAGAATGCTTCATAACAAGCATAAAAAAGATCGCTAGTAGTTAGTTTCAGTAACTGTTAGCTAGCTAACTAGCTAACTTTCCAGTTCCACCTTAAATAACGCTACAGGTGGCAGCGGGCTGCAGCATTTAAGGCGGAACGGAAAAATACAATAAGCTAATCAGAGCTAATTTCAGCTCCTCATCACAGAGGAATTAAGGAATGGACCATATGAATTAATTTCTCCACCTCCTGCCCCCTTTCTGAAGAAATACAACGACCTTAAATTAACTAGTTAATCAGCAGCTGCTCCTGAACTTTAGCGCTCCACTGCTATCATCACATCAGCCCAGCAGCGTCACCTACACACCACCGCTAGTAGCCTGGTAATAAAGCAGTGTTATTTATTATTTATTTATTGTTCATTAACGTCATTGTGATATCCCAGTGATTCCTCTGTCACTGAGGACCCACATTCCTGCACATTTTATTGTTTTTGTAACACATTACCTGCTCCAGGACCAGTGTATATTATGGAGGGTTTTTTTTCAATAAGATTCATAAGCCAGAAGCAGAAATTTTTATAATTCAAATCGTTTTGAATCAAAAATCGATTTTGAATCGAATCGTGGCCCCCAAAATCGGAATCGAATCGAATCGTGAGATAGTAAACGATTCCCACCCCTAGAGTCCAGTGAGGTAGTAGGGTTTTTAGTGCTTTCCATTTTCTGGGGTAAGTGGGGTAAGAGTGTGTGTGCATGTACAGAAAAAACATCAGTTCAGTCTCTGCAGTTAAGGAGTCTGATGGCTTGGGGGTAGAAGCTGTTGCAGAATCTGGTCGTGCTGGACCGGATGCTGCGGTACCTTCTTCCCGAAGGCAGGAGGGAGAACAGTTCGTGTGAGGGATGAGTGGGGTCATTCACAATGCTGGTTGCTTTGCGGATGCTGCGGGTGGTGTAAATGTCCGTGATGGAGGGGAGAGAGAGGCCGATGATCCTCTCAGCTGTCCTCACAATACGCTGGAGGGTCTTGCGGTCAGAGACGGTGCAGGTCCCAAACCAGGCAGTGATGCAGCTGCTTAGGATGCTCTCAATGGTCCCTCTATAGAAGAGTGTGAGGATGGGTGGAGGGAGACGGGCCTTTCTCAGCTTCCGGAGGAAGTAGAGACGCTGCTGGGCTTTCTTGGCTGTAGAGCTGGTGTTCAGGGTCCAGGTGAGGTTATCTGCTAAGTGGACACTAAGGAACTTGGTGCTCTTAACAATCTCCACAGAGGACCCGCAGGCGCAGACGCAGGCCTACGTTTTTTTTTATGCTACTTTAATGCTACTTACTAAAAAAAATGTTGGGTGTAAATCAGACTCGGGCTCATAACAGATTATGGCATAGACTGTGTATAGCTGGACAGAGCATTGTCTCTCAAAAGTGAAACCACCACAGGTCGGGCGCCCCCTGCTGTTCGTTTGCAGAAAGCTGTGTTACCCCAACCATCCCCATACATAGGTTTCAATGGCAAAACAGGCAACTTTCAATCACGTTATTTTCCAATATACTGTAATCCTACCTCCATTATTAAAATGCAACAGCGAGTGTAACCTCTGCCTATATTGTTAATCTTTATATCATTTTTTAAATCGTTATTTAGCTCTATTAAAAAAAGGTGTGGTTATTGTAAAAGGGCTGGGTTATACTAGTCGGGGTGGGACCAATGACTATATGGGTGGGACCATGGACTGTGGAGGCAGCCCTCAGGGGCGGGTTTATTTAAATGAGTAGGCTGTCTCTCTCCACAGTCTTTCTCCCTCCTCTGGTCTCTACTGCACAGATTCGGGTTTCAGGATCGCCAACATGGCGGAAGATTTTGGCTTTATTTTCATTAAATGAATGGGAACGGCGACACGGCGGCCATCTTTTTCACAGTTTATGGGGCGGGATGGGTCAGGCTTGGACAGAAAGTGCATGGGTAGGCTTGGGTAGGGTCGGGCTGGATTTTTTTGGGCCAGATCTAAGCTCTAATTCTGATTAGCTCAAAGTACTGTTGATACTGATACCAGCGACCTGTTAAAACAATATGGATTCTTTGTAGCTTTCCTGGTGCACTCTAGGGCTGGGCGATATGGAAAAAAATCTTATTACGATATAGTTTTTCATATCAGCCGATATCGATATGTATCACGATATAAATCAAATCACTTTCTGTTACACTTAAAGGTTTCTATTTTTACTCAGAAGTGACAGAATAAGGGAGTTATGGACAAAATCACTAGCAGGCTCAGAGCCTTGTGGACAGACACTAGGATGTTAACATCTTGCCAGGTGGGTACAGCTTTTAAATTAATTTTAAAAAGGGGACAAATATATAAACTAAAAAATATGTAAGACCCTTTACATTATATGTCTGTTTAATTTAAATTGCAATAACACTTTATTTATTTTTATAAAATTATATTTAATCAAAAGATCATTCCCCTCCCTGAATGCAGGCAACTACATAAAGCAAAATACAAGAGTATATCACAGTGTTCATTTTGACAGGTGATTTTGATACAGTCTTAGTCTTTTCACTAAAATGTATAATAGTTTTAGTTACATTTTAGTCTATCGGATATTATTAGTTTTAGTCAGATTTCAGTCTAGTTTAATTTTGGTCATATAAAAAGTATGTATTACATATGTTTTACTGTTTTTCTATTTTCTATTTGTTGTAATTTTAGATAATTTACTGCTTATGTTTTTTTTTAAATAAGAGCCTTTAGTTTTTTTTTCATTTAAATTAAGCTAACATTTAAATATTTAAAAAAAAAAGTGGCCTATAATGGAGGTGGGAGGAATAAAGTCAAGTTTCTGAAATGATCCACTTCTACTGCAGTACAGATTTATACTAACATTACTGGCTTTCAGTAGACTAGACTTACATTACTTAAGTGTATTTAAAACTCCAGTTCAGTAACAGCAATGTTTAGCTCAGTTCAAATACAGCTAGACAGATTATATAATCTTCTGTATTTAGTAAAATATCCAGCATAACAGACTCTCTATCTGTTAAAAACTATAAAACACAAAGACAGAGGAGAATGCTGCCCTCAGGGTTTTCTAACAGAAACAGTGAGAGTTAGGAAAAAAGATGGAAAGTGCTTCCTTTCTGTGTGTTTATATACTAACCCCTCACTCGTGCTGAAGTTAACCTTAATTTACACGAAACGTGGATTAACACGGCTAACGTGCGTTACCCATTAGTTTATTAGAATGTAAAAAGCAGTGAAAGCATCTTAGCTAATGATGACAGATTGCACAGATCCCTTTTACACCTAAACATCGCTAACTTTAAACTGGAGACAAGCTAATCTAACTAGCAGCAAACAGAGCAGCGTTTACCTGCCTTCAGAAATCTGAACAAGCTCACCTCTCTAAATATCTTGGAGACGCATGCCTCATATTTAAAAGGTGAGTTTTCCAGTGTAGCGCCGCTGAATAGTATAAATGAAGTTTATCCAGTAAATGGGAGAGAAGGAGCCGCTATGTGAGGAGTTCAGAGTGGAGGGGCTCGGGGGGTGGGGCGGAGGGGGATGGTGGAGAGGGGAGGGGAGGGGTTGTACTGGGCTGAGCAGCAGTTCAGCGTGCTGCCTGATCTCGTGCTGCGCCTTTTCACAACGCTACTTAAACGGGAAATAGAAAATTTAGTTTATCGAATTTCTCGCCCCGACTTATCGCGATATATAGTTTCCTCGATAACTATCGATATCGTTTTATCGCCCAGCACTAGTGCACTCCTGACAATATTTTCTTTCAAACCATCGCAATATATTGGCTTACTTACAGTATTGCAATATATTACAAAATATATGGTGATACACAATGCATTGGCATGCTCTTGCAATACACAGCCCTAGTTATATTAATCAGATAATAATAATAACAACTAGAAATAGGGATATCTGATTTATATATTAATATATTAATAACATATAGTAAATTGTAACTTTCTCAAATAACATTAGTGAGTTTTACTTTTTCATAAAACCCTTTAACACCCATTATTCAAAGAAATTATGTCAGGAACCAGTAGTCTGGAGCGATGGATTGGCGGCCTGTCCAGGGTGTATACTTCTGCCGGATGCCAGTTTGAATAGGCTCCATCCTTCTCCTACGAACCTGATGGATAAAGTATTGACAATGAAGGGATGGATGGATGGATGGAACCAAAAGTTATATCAACTCTTAAAGTGTTACTAATGCTATTTAGGGTCAAAACATCTCAACTAGTAAATAAAGTAAATAAAACTGTGTACACTTAAATAATAGACATTAATCACTAATACAGGACCCTTTTTACAAGCTATTTCTATGTTTTTATATTTACCTTGCAAAGCAAACACAGTCTCCCACTGCAGCTGAACTGTCTGACTGTTCCGGAGTTTGTAAAGCTGCTCTGAATTATAGAGTTTCTGAGAAAAGGCTGTGCCCTCAAAAGTCAGATATTTTTAATCTCACCTTGTCCTGGCTGATCGGACAGATACAGAGGCAGACTCTTGAGAAAAATGGTTGTGTACCTTGTGGAATTATCTGGATTTATTTATGAGTGGCGCGTAAAATGTGATCTAAACTGCAACCACAGATCAGAAAAGGTTGGCACAGTATGGAAAACACATTTTAAAAATCAACTATTTCCTTACATTAACTTTTATTTTACTGTAGATTGTATGAACTTAAGATCTTTCATGTTGTGATAAATACGTTGAGATGGAGCAATTTAGCCCTAGTAATGAGGTTAATACTAAATAATAATGAAGATATCAAACAGGTGATGTCATTTGGTGATTTGGTATAAAGGTGTTTTTGAGAAGCAAAGATGGGCAAAGAAAAATGTAAAGTGATAACTTATTATATTAATTGTAATTGTGTATTTTATTATATTATTAAACAATTTAAAGAATCAGTCCATAAAGGGCAAGCCTAAGATGAACACCTGTGATCTCTAAATCCTTTAGACAGCACTGTATTAAAAACCACAATTCAACAACAGCTAAGAAATCCACATAGGCACAGAATTACCTTGCCAAACTTTTGTCCAGCACTAAAATACTGAGTTGCATTTAAAAATGAAGCTTAAAACTTTTCTGTGCCACATTAAAAAACACAATAGAGATGTGTGTAGTGGTCAGATAAATCAGAAGACTGAACCAAAAATGAAAAGGACCATCCACACTGTTATCAGCAACAAGTTCAAAAGCCAGGGTCTGTCATGGGATGGGGTTGTGTCAGTGCTCCTCCCAAGGGTAATATTCACTCCTGTGATGGAGATATTAAGGTAAGTGACTACATTTTTGAGATTGTAGTGCAACATACGCTGCTTTAAAAATGATTTATTTTCCAGGAATGTCCATGTATTTTCACAATTTGCATGCAATACAAAGGCATGGCATGGGTAGAAGAGGGCACAGATACTGGTCTGGCCTACCTGCAGTCCTAAACTGTCCACATTAGAGACTTTTTAACAGAAAATGAACACCATTTAGAACGTGTTACAGGTCTACAATGCTGAAATAAATAGCATTTTCCATATTGTCTTAACCTCGCTTTTGGTGGGAACGTGATCTGTTCTCGATCCGACCCAGCTATCAAATATTCTCATATTTAACTGAGCTAAACTGCTAATAAGGCACAGTTTATTCTGATATATTAGCCACATAATATACTGCTATGAACGAATGCTGTCTTTGCTGCTTCATGCTTTTTACACACTAAGAGCATGGTATGTGCAACGTTCACTGCTCGCTGCCCCAACACTCCTTTTAATACATCTCTGCTGCAAATTTGTAGCATTCTGTGTTAAAGCAGCTTCACACTACACAGAATCTTCTCAATATAGTTACTTTCTTGCTCCCGCACCAGACAGCTCTGACCAATAAAAAAGAGATAATGTAAACAGAATATTGTTGGTGCTCTGAATGGATCTTAATGCAAATGTTTGAGTGTGAAAAACCTATTAAAGATCTAATGAACACATGCATTTCCACACACTTACACAACTTTAGTGCAAACATGGCTCTTTATAAAACCATACACAGTCCTTCGATGGCATTTATCAAAGAACCATTTCAAGCAGACTTTATTGTGTCTTCATTAAACAAACATATCCTCTGGGATTTTGACCTCTTCAGCAACCAGTAATAATGATCAAGTGTTCCAGTTAGTTCACAGTTCTCAGAGCATAATTCTGCTCAAGTGCATTTGATATGATCAAAAGAGATTATATGGGGCTCAGAAGCAGGGATGTTGGGGATCATCAGACTGGGAACACTTACAAAAAGAGTTCTTAAAACTTGGGCCTCCGCTGGTAGTTTACAAATCAAAGAAATTCTGCACAGTTGCTAGTCTCCCTCGGAGTGAGCATCCTACAAAGATCACAGCTCTTTGTAGGACAAAAGCACACAGCGGAATCCTCAAACAAGTAAAAAGGAACCCCAGCATGACAGCTAAGGATCTGCAGGCATCTCTCGATAGCGTTTGTATTCATGAGTCTAGCAACAGAAAAACACTGAACAGGAGTGAGTTTTGTTCATGGGAGGTTAGCACAGAGGAAACAAAAGAGCAGAGCTGCCCATCTTAAGTTTGAGAAAGACCACCTAGATGTACAACAGCACTAACTGAACAATGCTGAACTTAGTAAGTGTTGGTACCAAAATAAAATAAAGCATGTTAACACAAATAGCTTATCCCAGCTGTGAAGCATGATAGGGCTGCTTTGCTTCCTGTGGTTCTAGGCGGCAGTTGTAGAACTTCAGGAAGTTGTACTGGAGAATCCTGTGTAAAGGCATCCTTGTGTCTGTGACAGAAAACTGAGGGGAGTTAAACTAACAACAGAAATGCTCCGTTAAAAATCCACCAAGTCATCAACAAATCATATGTGACCTTAATGTAAAGGACAGTAACTCACCAAGACACAGATTTTGTATAAAATAATAACAATAATGTAAGAAAATAAAAAAAGGAATGCAACAAAAGTTTACCACAAAATTTAGTGCATACATAAACAGCTAACATAAACAAGTATACAAAATATCCATATAGCTTCACAGTACAAGCAAAACAAAAGATTTTAATCATTTATTGTTTAAAAAATGTCAATATTATCTTGTACAATATGGCACCTTCCTAGTCACAAAAAAATGAGAGGCAAAAATATACAAATATACTTTTTCAAAAACAAAGGCATGTTTTTAAATTGACTATCCACTCTACCAGAGACTCTATATACACCGGCCAGAGGACGAAACACAGAAGTGTTGCTGGATTTTTTTAAACACTATGTCCACTGACTATCCACTCCACAAAAAATGAATGCAACAAAAGTTAACCACAAAAAATTCAGTGCGTACATAAACAGCAAGCATAAACAATTGTACAAAAATATCCATATAGCTTCACAGTAAAGAGCAAAACAATAGATTTTAATTATTTATTGGTGAAAAAAAGTGAATATTATCTTGCACAATATGGCACACTCCTAGTCACAAACAAATTAGACACAAAATATACAGTCTTTTTTAAGACCAAATGCATGCTTTCAAACTGACTATCCACTCTACCAGACACTATATACACCGGCCAGTGGATCAAACACAGAAGTGTTGCTTGATTTTTTAACACTCTGTCCACAGACTATCCACTGTACTAGACACTATATACACTGGCCAGTGGATCAAACACAGAAGTGTTGCTGGAGTTTTTAAAAACTCTGTCCACAGACCATCCACTCTACCAGACAATATTATCTATCTGCTCCACCATGTAGATGGAAAGTAACAGGCTGAAGCTCATCTGTTGCTGCACAGTTAGTCCTTAATCAGTGGCCACAGGATGTTGCACACAGAACAATGCCCAAAGGACGTTGTTCACAGGGCACTGTTGATGGACTATTCTTAGTCCAGCAGTGACACTTAGGTGTTTAAAAAATTCAGCAACACTGCTGTATCTGATACACTTGTCTCAGCACAACACATGCTCGTCAAACACCACCACCATGTCAGAGTCACTGTAGTGCTAAGAATGACACACCACCCAAATAACACTTGCTCTATATAGTTCCTGACCATTAAAGAATAGGTTACCACATTTTTTACTACATTTGTTGCACTGTATCAGTGTCAACACACAGAGCAAAGCAAACATCCTATATCTGAATTTAGTCAGGCTAACTCTGGCAAGTACTGTAAATGAAAAGTAGCCCCACAGAGACAGTAATGCTTTACAGCCATCCAAAAGCAATTCTGAGTGGCTGGTACTGTTACCTGATACCTTTCTGAAGGCTTAAAATGATAGATCTTTCCCTTTCAAGCTGCTGCGGAGGACGGTTGTGCGCTTTGGCGAGACAAACCGGATGCGTCGCCTTTGAAGAGTATGAGAGGCCAGGCAGCGAACGAGTCTGGAATTTTAAAGGCATGCAGAAAATAAAAATTTCAGCACCATGGACAGCTGCCTCGACAGACGCAGCAATGTGAGCAGCAGTCGCTATCTCGGAAGGAGACGGAGTACCTACACAAGCAGCTTGTTGGCCTCTTTGGCTCTCCCTCACTTTTGCTGAAGCAGCTATAGACTACAGAACACAGAATTAAATGAACCTGTCAGCCTCCTCCTAGCGAAGCCTGCGAGAGTCATGTAGGCTCTTAGAGTCAGGGAGTTGGGAGTTAAGACTATAGCAGCCCCTCAAGCCATCCCCCCCCACCCCTCGTGGCAGCACCCAATGATTCTCTCCCACAGCCCGGGCCCAGTGTGCCGCGCACAGCCGACTGAATAATATAAAGGCTTTACCCGCTGCTCAAGCATGAGTGGATAATCTGGCCACAAGGACACACTGTGTCAACATTGCACTTAGTTATTTATTTATTTATTTGGCACCCGCCATCTGAGACGAGGAAGGAAAAAAGAGGGCAGAAAGCAAAAGCCTCCCTCTCATGCAAGCCTTTTTTTCTCTTTTTGTCCTGTTTCTTTTAAGGAAAGGGGTTTTTAAGAAGCTTTTAGGCTACATCACCCCACAGTGGCCCGCATGCACGTGGACCATGCAAGAACATAAACCTCCCAATAGGATGAGAGAATAATCAGCTGTGCGGGAGCAGGAAACAAGCAGTGCCCCTGGTTTTTAATTATCTAGCTTAATTCTGTTTTCTACCCATTTTTAGCCTGTTTTGAGGAACTGTGCGCCCTGCAGTCTTATTGACGAGGCAATTATAAAAGCATTTTACAAAACAACTCTTTCCTGACTATTGTTTAATGCCTAAAAACAGAAGCGAAAGGTTTTTTTTTTTTTTTTTTTTTTGGAGAGGTACCCATTACCTGTCAGGTATACATTTGCATTAATGTGAAGGAATTTATTTGTCGTCTGAAGCCAGCTCTACTCAAGCACAGGCACGCTTAAGACTCTTCAGCTGAAACAATGACACAAAAAGACAATACAAATAAGCCACTGGCATGAGGAGCATCAGTCACAGATGCACGTGGATATTTTAGCTGGGAGCAAACACTTACGTTAGCATGAATACATAATGAACACTCCTTAGTCTTTCTCAGCACTTGATGCGTGTAATGACTAAACAACTGCAAGTCAGTTCTTTGCAGGCTTTGGTGCTGACTTTGGGGAAAGGTTCATAGCGCAAGGATTCATGACACTTGAAAAGAACAATAGCTCCCATTTGCCGGGGATTTAAATTCCTGGCCTTTTTTATAGCTATGAGTAGCTTAAAGGATCCAATGTGTGTACACTCACCCTGTGTTCACACTGAAAAGCAACAAAGCGACAGGCAACCAATCATTTCCTATGGCAGGGTGCAATTTGTAACTGCAATATGCGAAAAGCAGGAAGCGACAAAGCGGCAGAGCATCAAGAGTCAACTTTATGCAAATGAATTGTGATGCGGTTAAACGAAATTCTAACCCGAATGGCTATGAGCATGTCTTTAGGCCCATCACATACAAGGCCATCCATGGTCCTCAAGCTTGTGCTCTCTGAACTTTTGGATCCTTTCACATTTCAATCCTACCATTGTAGAGAAAACATGGACGAGAGTTTTTTACCGCTGTTTCTTCGTTTCCAGCGTAGGTAAATCACAAACATGTATTTTAACCGTTTTAGTGATCTTAATTTAGTTATCAAATACACCCATTTAATAAATTATATATTTTTTAGGGCCATTGAAGCAATAAATTTTTTTTGTGCCTGTTTTATTATCGGAAGCTGGAATATCATACACGCATGCATTGAGCTTTGGCACGCCTACAAGTGACAAATGCGGGTGATTCGTCGCATTCTAGTGTGAACACCAAGTTCCCTGGAATAAGGTCCCTGAATATGTACACATATTCATATATGTGTACAATATGAGTTTCAGAGTATGTATGTTTCACACTTAGAGGCTCCACAGGATGTATGTTTTAGACTTAACTGCCCCATAATGTGTACAATATGTACATTTGTTCACTTAGGGGGCCGACAGTATGTATATTTTACACATAGGGGGGCCACAATGTGTACATGTTACATTTAGAGGCCCCAAAGTAGTGCTGGGCGATAAAACGATATCGATAGTTATCGAGGAAACTATATATCGCGATAAGTCGGGGCGAGAAATTCGATAAACTAAATTTTCTATTTCCCGTTTAAGTAGCGTTGTGAAAAGGCGCAGCACGAGATCAGGCAGCACGCTGAACTGCTGCTCAGCCCAGTACAACCCCTCCCCTCCCCTCTCCACCATCCCCCTCCGCCCCACCCCCCGAGCCCCTCCACTCTGAACTCCTCACATAGCGGCTCCTTCTCTCCCATTTACTGGATAAACTTCATTTATACTATTCAGCGGCGCTACACTGGAAAACTCACCTTTTAAATATGAGGCATGCGTCTCCAAGATATTTAGAGAGGTGAGCTTGTTCAGATTTCTGAAGGCAGGTAAACGCTGCTCTGTTTGCTGCTAGTTAGATTAGCTTGTCTCCAGTTTAAAGTTAGCGATGTTTAGGTGTAAAAGGGATCTGTGCAATCTGTCATCATTAGCTAAGATGCTTTCACTGCTTTTTACATTCTAATAAACTAATGGGTAACGCACGTTAGCCGTGTTAATCCACGTTTCGTGTAAATTAAGGTTAACTTCAGCACGAGTGAGGGGTTAGTATATAAACACACAGAAAGGAAGCACTTTCCATCTTTTTTCCTAACTCTCACTGTTTCTGTTAGAAAACCCTGAGGGCAGCATTCTCCTCTGTCTTTGTGTTTTATAGTTTTTAACAGATAGAGAGTCTGTTATGCTGGATATTTTACTAAATACAGAAGATTATATAATCTGTCTAGCTGTATTTGAACTGAGCTAAACATTGCTGTTACTGAACTGGAGTTTTAAATACACTTAAGTAATGTAAGTCTAGTCTACTGAAAGCCAGTAATGTTAGTATAAATCTGTACTGCAGTAGAAGTGGATCATTTCAGAAACTTGACTTTATTCCTCCCACCTCCATTATAGGCCACTTTTTTTTTTAAATATTTAAATGTTAGCTTAATTTAAATGAAAAAAAAACTAAAGGCTCTTATTTAAAAAAAAACATAAGCAGTAAATTATCTAAAATTACAACAAATAGAAAATAGAAAAACAGTAAAACATATGTAATACATACTTTTTATATGACCAAAATTAAACTAGACTGAAATCTGACTAAAACTAATAATATCCGATAGACTAAAATGTAACTAAAACTATTATACATTTTAGTGAAAAGACTAAGACTGTATCAAAATCACCTGTCAAAATGAACACTGTGATATACTCTTGTATTTTGCTTTATGTAGTTGCCTGCATTCAGGGAGGGGAATGATCTTTTGATTAAATATAATTTTATAAAAATAAATAAAGTGTTATTGCAATTTAAATTAAACAGACATATAATGTAAAGGGTCTTACATATTTTTTAGTTTATATATTTGTCCCCTTTTTAAAATTAATTTAAAAGCTGTACCCACCTGGCAAGATGTTAACATCCTAGTGTCTGTCCACAAGGCTCTGAGCCTGCTAGTGATTTTGTCCATAACTCCCTTATTCTGTCACTTCTGAGTAAAAATAGAAACCTTTAAGTGTAACAGAAAGTGATTTGATTTATATCGTGATACATATCGATATCGGCTGATATGAAAAACTATATCGTAATAAGATTTTTTTCCATATCGCCCAGCCCTACCCCAAAGTAAGTACATTTACACCTAGGGTCCCTATAGTATGAACATTTGAACTTAGGGCCCACAGAGTATGCCCATTTTACCACTAGAGGCACCACAGTATGTAGACTTTACATTTAAAAGACCCTAGAGTTTGCACATTCTAAACCAATGTCCCAACAATATGAGCTTTTTATACTTAGAAGTCACAGAGTATTTACAGTTACACCTATAGTCCCAACAGTATGTACATTTTGCAATTAGTGGCCCCAGAGTATGTACATTTACCCATAGGGGGCCCACATACTTTTTTATGTACATTCTACACTTTTAGACTGCACAGTATTTATTTATTGATTATTTACAGATACCCCTACTCATTTCACTAGTAGAGGGATGAAATATTAACATTTGATGCTTAGGGGCTACATATAATAGAATTTTAAACCTCGGGGCCCAGAGTATGTTCATTTAATGCTTTGAGTGGCCATGAATATGTACAAATACACCTACAGCAAAATGTGCATTTTACACTTAGGGCCCTAAAAGTATTTACATCTGCAATGTAAGTCCAGAATTTCCCTCCTGGATCAATAAATTATTTTTTATTCTAATTATGTTATGTGTAGGTGTATGTACTCAGAGTATGTCCACATTTATTTTTATTTGAATATTGCATGCAGAAGAAACACAGATTGAATGAGAATGGGTTTTCTTTTATTAGCTCCCATCCACACTAGTAAGCTCTGCAAATAATTTCCAAGGCCATGAGCTACAGATCAGGCACAGTCAAGGAAAGTACACAGGGAAGTAAAACTCATTCCACTACACACACACACACACACACACATACAGCCAGTGAGGGTTTCTTTTTTTCCTGAACAAAAATGAATGACATGCTACCTACTAAATAATAAGCCTGCTGTGGGTAGTGCCCCTCCAAGACACAGGGCCCCCAAATGTTTAGAAACAACCCCAACTCAAACTAAAACTATTTTACACACCTGGACAGAACTGTTATACCAAAATGTCAAGAAGTGTTAACAGAGCAACATCATTTAATTTTAAAGAAAGGATCGTTGCCTCCTAACAAATCCAATACATTCAAGTAGCCTTGAATACAGGCCTTACAATCTAAAATTCAACATGCCAATACTGCTGAGCGTCAGATGTCTTTTCCTACCAAAAGACTCATCCATCATTTAAAGTTGGTTCCTCACACGCCTCACCTGGCCCACGTCAAGTATAATTTCGCTCAAAAGTCCTGTGGAACACTGATGTTGGTGTAAGTCTGACTTATAGATCCACATCTCGCCTGCATGTCTCCACAACTGTCTAAAACTCACACTTCTGTCTGACTCGCTTCGAAGCACAGCCATGAACCTCTTTGGTTTTATTTTATTGATGGGATTCCTGAAGAGCATTTACTTATTCTGTCTATTGTGTGTATTAATTATTAACATCAAGGGCACTACTAGTTTTTTTTTTCAAGATCACTCATAGTCTAATGTAACTTCTGTCTGTTGCTTTCATTAAAGACTATGGCAAACTGGTTAGGCTAAAATGACACCAGCAAAACAAGTCATAACTCTACTAGTAGAAACCCAAACTACGGATCTCTGGGATGTAGCTTTTACAAGTAGATATTCTCATTATTATTACTAGTCAATAATCATTAATCATTTAAATAGAAATTATATTAAAGAGATCTAAATCTGTGCATATCAAAAATGCACATTATAATTAGTAAAAACTACATAAATGTATTCATTCATTCATTCATTTATTTACATATATGTGGACCTGGACTTTATATTAGTAAGAGGTACAATGTAAATACCTGGAATTACAATTTATACTAATGTTAAAGTAATTATAAATCAATAGTAACATATGACCAGTCTAAATTACACTAATAATGTGTGGCCCATGTGACCAATCAGAACAGCTGTATTAATCTGTAAATCTGATATTAGTAAACACTTCATAGCTTATTAAAGCATAGAAAAGGTTTCTATTAGTAAAAGTGCATTACAGAGAAAAAAAAGTCTGATGGTTGTGAAGCTGCATGTTCTCAAATTCTTTGGGTTAGGTGAACATTTGTGGCCACATATACATTCAAATCGGATTTTAACTTACAATATAGTACGTTAATAACTAACAAATTTAAGTTAAAAAAAGCTTTAAAACACCTCTCTATAGCAACCACTAACTAGCTGCGAGCTAGCTAACTAACGTAAATTAAGTTAGTCCATTTTACAACTTCCTGCACACAAAATTATGGCATGTTTTCACAATAGTCACGTTGATAGCTATGTTTCTTTTTTTTACACTAAAGTAGAATGCTGGCATATAGCCATTAGCTAGCAATTTCTATGTGCAAATGAAGCTCAAACTGAAGCTTAAAATATCCTCAAGTTTATCTTTAGTGTAAAGCCACAAAATAACATTAGTCATTTACAAATCCCTGGAGCTTTAATGATAATATTCTGGGCACCATCAGTGTGAAGACATTCATTATTCATCACTTAAACATTTTAAGGCAACCGATTTTGTCAGTTTAAAAGAGAAAAAATTCAGCTTATCCAGTGTTACAGTGAAGTAACGTAGCTACTATTGTGCGACCACTAACTGCTAGCTAGCTAATGTAACCTAGCGAGCATTAGTTAATATTACTACTCCAGGAATTTTACAACACAGTAAATTATGACTTATTTTATAGGTTTATAGGTTATATGTTGTGGTAATATGTTTTTTTTTTTGTTTTTTGGACACTTTTATACTTCAAAGTAGGACAGCAACCACAAATAAAAACAACAGTATATAGCCGTTAACTAGCTATTTCTATTCACAAATGAAGCTCAAATTCAAGCTTAAAATATCCTCAAGTTTGTCTTCAGTGCTGAGCCATCATATAACATTTGTCATTCACAAATCCCAGCAGCTTTAATAATAACATACTGGGTGTGTCCCCAAGAGTCTTTGCGGCATCGCCAGTGTGTAGTCATCATGCATCACTTAAACATTTTAAAGCAACCGATTTTCTCAGTTTAAAATAAGAAAAATGAGCTTATCCAGTGATCCAGTGCATTACCCTAGCTACTACTGCAAAATTGAAAACACATCTCTATAGCTACCACCTACTGCTAGCTAGCTAATTTAGCTAATTTAGACAATTTTACAACTCCTAACACAGTAAATGATATCTTTTTTTTCATAGGTAGTATCTTGTTTTTTGTTTTGGACACTTTTATATGTTTATAAAAAAATCTTGGCATATAGCTGTTAGCTAGCTATTGCTATTCACAAATGAAGCTCAAACTTCATAAAGTGTCCTCAAGTTTAACTTCAGTGCTATCTCCAGAGTCTTCCTGGCACTGTCAGTGTGTAGTTGTTCATCAATTATCACTTTAAGATTTTAAGGCAACTGATTTTCTCAATTAAAAACAATAAAAAAAAAGCTTATTCAGTGTTAACTACAGTGTACTAGCCTAGCTACTATGACAAAAGTTGACAAAAGTTGAAAACACTATAGCTCTATAGCTACCACCTACTGCTAGCTAGCTAATGTAGCTAGCATTAGTCAATTTTACAACTCCTAAAACAGTAAATTATGGCTTATATTCATAGGTAGTATGCTGTTTTTTGTTTTAGACACTTTTATACTTTAGAGTAGGACTGCAGCCACAACAAAATACTGGAATATAGCCGTTAGCTAACTATTTCTATTCACAAATGGAGCTCAAACTCAAGTTTAAGTATCCTCTGTCCACAGAGTCTTACCAGCACCATCAGTGTGTAGTCGCTCATCATTCATTATTTATACATTTAAAGGCAACTATTTTTTTAAATTAAAAATAATATATATATATATATATATATATATATATATATATATATATATATATATATATATATATATATATATATATATATAAATCAGCCTATCCAGTGTTACAGTGTAATAACCTATAGCTTACTACTATTGAAAAGTTAAAAACAACTCTAAAGTGACCACTAACTGCTAGCTTGCCAATGTAGCTAGCATTAGTCCATTTTACAACTCCTAGCACAGTAAACAATGGCTTATTTTCATAGGTAGTATGGTGTTTTTTGTTTTGCACACTTTATACTTTAAGTAGAACAGAACAGCAACCACAAAAAAATCACAGTATATAACTTTACCTTTTTCTATGCACAAATATAACTCAAACTCCATAAAGTATCCTCAAGGTTATCTTCAGTGCTGAGCCACCAAATAAGATTAGTCGTTCACAAATGATTAAAACTCGTCTTTATTATTTACATTTCGTCCTTGAAAGCAGTTCATTTAACGACACTCTACCCACAGAAACTCGTGGGGGAGCCGGGGAGTAACTGTTAACTCAGCCAGCGGGCTGGGGAGGAGGAGGACCCTGAGGGTCTTACCTGCTCGAAGGAATGGTCCATGCAGGTGAAGTTGTGGAGGGAGGCGGAGAAGAGGTCCTCCTCGGACAGCCCGTAACCTTCCATCGTCTGTGGGGTCGGGGGAGGAGGAGGGTCGCGGTTCTTCAGGGGGTGAAGCGTGTCTGTACGCGGCTGTGTTTACGGGCGCGTCGCGGCTCCGGCTCGGTTCTGCTGAGTCCTGTGTAGCCGAACGGCAGCTGTGCTGCTGCTGCTGCTCAGATCGGTCACGTGGTGCCTCACCAAAAAACGAGGGAATCCTTCAGAGGCGCGAGACTCTCCTCTCTTCAGCCTCACTGAGAGTTTACTCATAGTTAACTACAGTTTCTTCACCAGCAGTGAGTACTTTTTAGCATTGTTTAAAGTAAGATTACTTCAGAAGTCCTTTTTTCTTTTAGTAAAGACCCCAAATAGTTCTTGCTAAGTTGTTGTACCTAGTTATGACAAGCCATTTCAGCCCAAAATCACACCAGAGAAACAAGACAGACTAGATAGACAGACAGAATCAGCTATAGAACTTTACTACTAGTAACTATTACTAATAATATATCTATAAACCCTTTTGACTGATATTATCAGGACCACCTATCCCTAATGGCGTTTATAGTTGTATGGTTCTACTGATTTACATGGAATTTCATTCTCTCTTTACTTTTCTTTTCTCTTTACCAAAAAAACACTGAATTCTTTAGAGCTGCTAGACTCCCCTCTCTTCAGCCTCATTAAGGTACTCTTAGTTTACAGGGTTTATTTACTATTATTTTAGTATACTTAAAAGCACTTAAACTATGTTCAAATAAGGTAAAGGAAGTAACTTAAGATCACTACAAGTATGTTCAAATAGGGTAAAGAATACTAAAAGTACATTTTCTATTTCATATACTAACTATCAAAACACACTAAATATACATTAAATATGAATATGCAATAAAAAATTTTCTCTGCATTTTTAAGCAATATTTAATACATTATACTTTAGTTTGTTGATATAAAATACATGTACTCCTAAACATACCAAAACTGGTTTTAATAAAAGTATAATTAATTATCATGAGATTTATTTCAATAGTATTATTTAAAAGTATGTTTTAAAGAAATGAACTTTAACATGTCCTTTTAGTACAACTTAGTATCCTTAAAAGTATCCTTAGTATTTAAATATTGGGGTATTACTAACTTAAAAAAGCATATTGACATGTCATTGTATGTGTTGTATGTAAAACGTATTTTAGAGATTTTTGACATATTAGACACTAGAAATCCTAAATCTGAAATGTGCATTTCTACTTCAAATGAAATGACATATATCATGAATTAACATTAAAACTAGTCAGAATTCAGCTCGGCTCAGTCACGTTGTGCCTCACCAAAAACGAGGGAAGCACTCATATGTGCAAGATTTTCCACTCCTCAGCCTTAATTACTCCAGCAGTTAGAACTGTAGCAATGTTTTTAAACTAAGATTATCTCAGTCCTTTTTTTCTTTTAGTAACAACCCCAAATAGTTTATTTTAAGTTGTTGTACCTAGTTATGACTAGCTGTTTTTGCACAAAATCACACCCGTACAAGCCTGTGGGGGCAGGGCTATAATCTGGGGTTGCTGCAGTTGGTCAGGTCTAGGTTCAGTAACAGTATGTGCTCAAAGTATGAAGTCAGCTGACTACCTGAATATACTGAATAAGCAGGTTATTCCATCAATGCAATTCCTTCTTTCCTGATGGCATGGGCATATTCCAAGGTGACAATGGCAGGATTTGTCCTGCTTAGATTGTGAATGTGTGGTTCAGGGAGCAATTATTGTGGTCCTCCTCAATTATTAAAAAAATAAAAAGAGTCCACATGAATGCCCATTTAACTGATGATGGTGTGAAACATGAGTAGACCTTCTCTAACTGACAGACTGAGAGGTAAATGTATTGTACATTCTATTTCTTGAGTTTAAATATTTAAAAGTTGTACATCTGCAACAGGCCAATAAAATATTTCTGCAACTTTCAAATAGTTTCGGCAATATACATGGACTTACATAGTCTTAGAGAGAATGTAGACGTAGAAGTATGTGTTAAATACACAGATAACCTACTCATCAGTCCTGACATTGTCAGTCTGCCTGCCACGGACTCTGTTATTCGCTCCTAAGACTCCATTTCCTAGAATTCACCTGCGCCCATCCTCCCGGACATGCCAGATCACATGGCGCTTCTGTGTTCCGGCTCACCCAGCTTCTGAAATGACTCACACCTGTGTTCCCCTGTATAAATACCGCATGTTTTCTTCTTCTCCCTTGCCCTGTATTAAACCTAGTTTTCTAGCTCTTCTACCACACGTTTCTTTTGTGTTTGTTTTTTTGTTATCAACCTCTCTTTTTCCTAGCCTTGTATAGTATGATTGTTTACTCTTTGTGGCCGTATTTTTGTATTTTTGACTACCCTTTTAACCATTTTTGAATATCTGTGTATGACCTCGTGGCCTACCCACTCTGGTATGTTGTTTACCTTTGCTGCCCTTCTGTTACTGACTTTGCCTGTCCCTGACTATTCCTTTAGGTCTTGTTCTTTATTTAATGAACTGACACTATTTTTAAAATGTGTATTTGTGCATGTGTCATTTTGTTAGCTGGGTAGCAGGGATGCAAACCTTGCTAAATGAACCATGTCAATTTTTTTATTATTTTAGACTTAGTTTTATTTTAGATTCAGTTTAAAGGGCATAACTAATTTATAAAACAGCAAAAATATTGCTCTTACATTGGGTTCAGTAGTAGAACCCTTTTTGGTGCTGGATACAAACATTTACAAAAGGTTTTACACTCATCGTTGTCCAGGATAAACATTTAATAATCCAATTTGTTCTTCAAGAGGTGATGTTTTCATGTAGAACCCTTGAAAAACCCTGTTTTTATGAGTGTTCCTTTTTCTGACACGTCTAAAGTGTTCTTTCCTCCCACCAGATATTATGTTCATCCGACACTGATAGTAACCTTTTGTATTGTGGTTGAATGGCTCCATGCTGAGGCATGTTCAGGCTTACAGAAATTGTCAAGATCCACTCCAGTGACTAACGTAATGAGAAGATGAAATTGACATTGTTCTGTGTTTGTTGTGTCCCCTACAAAGTCATGTAACAAAAAGCAACAGTGATGATGTAGCCTTTGTTTGGAATAGCTGATCATTTATCTCTACATACTTCACATCTCAAGTGTAATAAATTAATTCATGAGTCAAATAATTTAACACATGAATATTTTTCAGAAAATGTTCAAGATTATCTACAAATGCAGCACTCATAATATGGGCTTTAGAGCGTTTTAGATTGTAATGGCTGGTGATTTTTAGAAGCCCTCCAGTGTCAATGTTGTGTGTTTAAATATGAAAAAACATCTAACAGTAGTGATATATAAATGTGGCCTGTATAAGTTTTGAGTTTTTATCTTGTAATTGAGGTGAAACACTTGCCTGTGTGCTGATGGCTAAATTGAGTGAATCACCAGACTCTGTAAACTGGATGTAAATCCCACCCATCCACATTTAATGCAGGATCGATACACATCATCCTCTTAAATAATGTCTACTATACACATTCAACAAATAATATACTATTCACATATTGTAAAATAATTAAAATAGAGCTGCTCATTTCTTATACTTGTGGCTATTTTATCCCTGTCACATTTGCTATTATTGGTAACTTTTATGCATATTTTGTTTCCACATCTCTCTTCCTAACACAATCACACATGGTCTTTCCCCCCTTTGTGTTCTTAGTGAAGTTACTGAAGATAGTTTTATGCTTCAAAAACTCTGAATTATGGGACAAATACAATAGTCTCCAAAAGTGTCGAGAAATTAATTTTTAAAAAGATCAGATTGCAAGTTTCTTCTGACATCATAGAATTTTAGTAATAATAAAGTAAGCTCATATAAAATGTACTTGTGTAACATAGCTATAATTTATACAGGTTTGGCAGAATTGTACCAATCACAGTATACAGTGGTATAAAAAAGTTTGGGCACCCCTTATCATTTTTATTGTTTTCCTTTATAAATCATTGGATGTTTGAATCATGTTTGTTTAACAACCTAAATATAACAAAGTGTGCCTCACCAAAGCCCACCTTAATTCATTCTAGAAAAAAAAATTAAACCAACAGTTTTAGACAACAGAATTTAATTAATTGTTGTTATTGATTAACGTATAGTTAAGTTTTTTAAATTGTGTATATATTGTTTATATGTTTCCTACTTCTAAGACAAATTAAATAATAATAATAAAACATTTTTTACCAATTGTTTTTTCAATTCTTTTGCAGTAAATAAATAGTAAATGGTAATAAAAATGGCCAATACGGCATGAGATGTAAGATGCTTTAAATTAAACCAGAAAACAGAAAAAACATGTTTTTCATAACTTTACTGTCTCGTTTGGTCCAGAAATATCACTGTGTTTAAATAAACATAAATATATGATCCTATATACATAGATCTACTGTACTATAACCCAGGAAAGTGTTGAACTCCAGAAAGTATTCCCCTCATGAATCATGAGATGATGAAAGTTTTGCCTACTGTGTGTTCATCAGGCTTTCTTCATTAGGTAGTCTCTAAAGAAGTTGAAGTTGAATTCAGAGCATCTTTCCTCATTTATTGCTCTGTTCCAGCACTGCACATGGTGTAACATCTCCCTGAACTCTATTTAAACTGGTTTGAGATTAATTCCTCGCAGAATCCTCCATTTTCAGTACATCTGAATCATGCAGAATACGCCTCTCCCCCTGAAGGGCCGATACATCAACACCGGCCCACTGTACATCACGCGAGAACCTGTCACACATAGGCTGGCTACTTCTTGTCAGAGATACCACGATTGAATTGTTCCATCGTTCAGTCACCAGAGGGGCCATTACTTCAAATTAGCATACAAATTCAAACCAGGACAGATGGATTTGTCACATCCCAGTCGACAGCATCATCTCGGAGATTGGCTTCACGGGCGCTATGTGATGGAGATAAGACACCTGTCTCAGCTTCATTCAGGACTGAACTGGAGGAGGAAGGTGAGAGGCAGGGCCGAGAAGTGCTGAGGTGTCTGCAATAAACGTCCTTCCAAACCTGACGGAACACTCTTACAACATTGTTGGGGGTCTCACGCGGAGGGGTGAAGAGGCAAAAAGTGCTGATGGGTGTTCCGGTTGCCGTCTGGCTGATGGGGCTACGATTGAGTCTGTCAGCATGTTTGAGTTGGTGGATAGTTACTGGCTTACGTTGCCAGTTTTGGGAGATATGGAACGAGTATAAAGGTCCAAATTTCTGACAAAGAAGAAAAACTATAGTGAATAAGTAAAGCTAGGAAAACAACATTCATAGAAATTAACTGCTGAAATTAGTTGCAGGCTAGATTTTCTCAGGGTGAATGTAGTGCTGTTTCTGCAAGTCCTCAATGGATCTTTAAATTGGACCTGATTGGATGGGATGTAATCCATAGTAAATGCCATTTAACAAATAATTTCCACAGCTTTATAAATAATATGAAATTAATTCATTTGTACTACATTGCCTGGTCAACGAAAAAAAGGTAACACTCTAATATTAAGGTTAGACCAACTTTAGCTTTGATTGCTGCACACATTCACTGTGGCATTGTTTCCATAAACTTCTGCAATGTCAAAAGTTTTATTTCAATCCAGTGTTGCATTAATTTTTTACCAAGATCTTTCAGCAGCATTGATGATGTTAGAGTCTGACCACTGCACAAAGTCTTCTCCATCCAGCACATCCCAAAGATTCTCAATGAGGTTAAGGTCTGGACTCTGTGGTGAACAATCCACGTGTGAAAATGATGACCTCATGCTCCCTGAATCACTCTTTCACAATTCCAGCCCCATGAATCCTGACATTGCCATCTTGGAATATGCCTGTGCCATCAGGGATGAAAAAATCCATTGATTTAATAACCTGGTCTATATTCAGTATATTCAGGTAGTCAGATGACCTCATTCTTTCAGCACATACTGTTGCTGAACCTAAACCTGACCAACTGCAGCAAATCTAGATTATTTACTTAGTTAAGTCCAGGTGGCCACTTATTTTTTAGATCAAGGTAGTGCCAACCCTACCCTTTTTAGGAAAGGCTACACCTCTATAAGTTGGGTGAGTTAAAGGAAAAGCCAGTGTGCTCATGGCAAGGCAATGTGAGGCCTGATTATGAGTGCAAGATGGACAGAATATTCCATTTCCAAAATTGTGTACCGGGAGTACATCATAAAAAAAATCATTAGTACTCAAAGTGGACAGTACAGTCTATAGTAATGATTGTGACCAGTGGCATCTTTATATATACAGTGGCGTGAAAATATATTTGCCCCTACAGATTTCCTTTGTTTTTGCTTTTTTGTCATACTGATATTTTTCTGATTATTAAACAAACTTTAATATCAGAAAAATGTAACCTAAGTAAATATAAAAAGCACTTTTTTAATGATATTTTTTATTTATTAACGAAAAAAAATATCCAAACCAATCTAGCCTTAAACCTATTCACTTGTTTGTTCCACTCTTGGCTGCAACAACTGCAATCAAGCTTTATCAATAACTGGCATGAGTCCTTCACATATCTGTGGAGGGCTTTTGGCCCACTCTTGTGTTAATTCACAAGACATTTGAGGTTTTTTTTAGCATAAACATTCTGTTTAAGGTCATGCCAAAGCATCTCAATCAACCTTTGACTAGGCCACTCCAAAATGTTCATTTAGTTTGTTTTTTAAGCCATTCAAAGGTGGACTTGTTTGTGTGCTTTGGGTCATTGTTCTGCTGCAGAGTCCAAGTACACCTGAGCTTGAGGTCACAAACACATGGATGGACATTCTCCTTCAAGATTGTCTGGTAAACAGCAGAATTCCTGGTCATCATCTATTACAGAAATTTTTCCAGGGCCTGAAGCAGCAAAGCTGCCCCGGACCATCACACTACCACCACCATGTTTTACATTCAGGATAATGTACTTTTTCTAAAATTATGTATTGTTTTACGCCAGATGTAACTTCCAAAATGTTCTACTTTTGTCACATCAGTCCATAGAATATTTTATTTTATTAGATGTTTTGGCAAATGTGAGATGGGCCGTTGCTTTGGAACTCTCCCATTGATACCATTTTCGACCAGTCTCTTTCTTATTATTGAATCATTAACACTGACCTTAACTGAGACAAGTGAGTCGTGCAGTTCTTTAAATGTTGTTCTGGGTTCTTTTATGACCTCCTGAATGAGTTGTCCATGCCCTTTTGGAATAATTACAGTCGGCCGGCCACTCCGGGGAAGGTTCAGCAGTGATTCATGTTTTTTCCATTTGTGAACAATAGCTGTCACTGTGGTCCGCCGGAGTCCCAAAGCCTAAGAAATTACTTTACACCCTTTTCCAGACGGACAGATGAATTCAATAATTTAGTTTTCTCATCTGTTTTTTCATTTCTTCAGATCATGGCATTGCTTTTCAGTGTTGAGTGTTGATTTTAAGATCTTTTAGCTGCTTCACAAGTGATTTATTGAATCAAATTTATTTTTCAAAGAGTGTGATTAAGAGTGGTTAATTTATGGGCATAAAAATATTTTTTCACAAGGGGCTAGATGGGTTTGAATAGTTTTTTTCACTTAATCAATGAAACCATTATTTAAAAAGTTATTTTTATATTTACTCAGATTATATTTGTTTGATATTAAAACAAAAGAAATCTGTAAGGGGGCAAATACTTATATATAATGAGACAAGAATAATGTATTTGGTAATTACAAGGACAAGGATCAATTGAAAACCCTGAGTATGACAAAAACCCCTTCTGCTCTCAAAATCAATCCCACATAATTTCCCGATCAACTCCTACTAATGCGTTTTCTATTGGCTTTGGAGAGACTTGTTTCCGGCCCAGTTTTCACTGCTGAGAGAGAGTGTAAAGCCGTGTAGTTAAGGAACTCTGGGCTCATAGAGCTTTCTTCCCCAACAGTCGCCTAAAGATCAAAACAAACATGCTAATCTCTCGTTTTTGCATATTACACACACAGTAGCCTTGATGTGAAACTCCCACAGCACGAGAAAGGCAATTTTCCCTCTGCCTCTCTTCTGCCGTTCGCTGAAGACAGCCGGAGCTGTGCAGCACTTGCGAGTGGCCTTTCCTCCTCTGGTGACGGGCCTTTGAAACTTCAGATCAGGGCCAAATGCTAACTTGAGGTCCCTTTTGAAGCTTCAGTCTCCTGCACGTGACGCCTTGCAGAACGCTCATCTCCATCTTGCTGCGTGTGATGCCATAGGTAATGAACGGTTTTTATCTACCGCTAATGGATTAACGCGGAGATAGAACAGAAAGAGCCCCTGGGTATTGTGATTAAACGTACTTCCTCTCCTAGCCAAAGTGCTTTATGAACACAGCGATGAAGCTGCGAAGATTCTAAAGTCTCAAGGCTAAATAGGAAATGTGGAGCTTTTTCCTCCACAGAGAGGGACTACGCCTTATGCCTTCACTAGGATTCTAAGAATACCTCCAAATTCAAGAGAGACGAGTTCAGAGGGCGTTTACTAAACACATATTGTATCGCAAGCTTTATGAAAGTGCTGCAGTAAGCTCTAAATGCAGCTGCATATTACTCATAACTCTGCAGGGAGGAATCAGTTGAGTTCCCTCAACTGTCAGGAGTGGAGTCAAACCAACCCTTTCGAATAAGTCAGCAAGAGAAAAAGAAAAAAAAAATGCAAAAACGCTAAAATACGATAATGAATGTGAAAGAGCCAAAGGATTTTCAGTCCACAGGGGGTTCTCCTTTGCTCAGCACAAGACTTGGCCCCCTACCCAAAATCATTGCACTGCTCCAGTGAACCTTGGCTGACCTAAGCCTGAAGAAACAAGTCCTCAAGGACCCTCGCTTCAGAGATGTCCCGCTGCCCAATTCCTGGTGGTTTCACGCTCTGGCTAACTCTGTATCCTTCATTTGGGGAGCTGACCCAGAGAATGAAGCGGCTTTTCAAGAACCTTCACAATGGGGCGCCAACAACTTTCTTGAGCAGACACAATTATGTCCAAGTCTACTTTTTTCAAGGATCTTACATGACAAATCAGAAAAGTTGCCTGTCGGCAATTGCAGCAGACCCTGCAAAACAAGGAGGGGAGTTCAGGCCCCTGAAATTTCTGCAGTTTCTACATAAGCAGTAGAGTGTGGATATGCTTAAAAAATAAAGATAATATAGCATATTTGTGTGCATTAAGAAGTTAATCGCAAGAAAAGAATTTAAAAAAAAAATTTAATAGTCTATTTCTTAAGGTCACACCATGCATTTTCTGCCAATACTAGAGCACAAGCATCTCTGATCAAAACAAATCTTCATCCTTCCTTTGTATTTAAGCCAATCCTCCGTCCTCTTGTTTGTCAGCTAAACTTTGCTGCACACAGCTTCTGTGTCTGTTAGCATTGCAGCTTTATCCATGCCCAGGCTGGCAATTAGTTAGTTACTACTCTTCATAGTAGTTTCTCAACTATTCTGAGCCAAACTTGGAAACTTTAAATTGTAGGTGTATTGTTCAAACGTATTAATAGATGAACAATGATTAGAGCATTTTTGGTAGGAGGAATATTTGGGAGGTAGCTTCAACTTGATCATTTCTTCCTGCACAGTGCTACGTGTACCCCACACTGCATTGTCTTTTGGAAAAGGTCTACTTTTCCATAAAGTGAGATTAATTTGGTTGTTTGCATACTTGTCTGCTTTTTTTTTTAGGTCTGAACCTACCCCAACTCAGTTGAGATGAGCTGTGGTTCGTCACAAAAAATCAGTAGCTTGGGATTTTAGTATTTAGAGATAATAAGGGTCAATTTAGGGTCGGTGACTAGAAGTCAGTTGAGGATTAGATTAGATTTACTTAGATTTCACCTAAAAACACAGACTTACAAGTGCCATTATCTTGTAAGTGAAGTTAATATTATACAAGAATTAATATCTCTCTCAAACATATTTGGTGGTGGTGTTGTATGACAAACATGACAGCTACTTCACAAGAGCACATTCCACTTCAGCAAAAAGCACCCACAGCTGATATCAATACTTTTTTATTGAATTCAAAGATTTTTTTAAACAGAATAAACAAGGACTTGTCTACTCAGTTACATCAGTAAAAGTTCACAATGTCTATAAGGAATGTCAACATCCACATGAATGATCATGCATAAAGATGGTCAATGACTATATCCCCTGTTGAGCATTCACTCCCAATTCATCCAATCCCTTAGTGCCTACAGTGACCATTTGCAATATGCTATCTCAGGTGACCAAAACAAAAGTAAAGGAAGGGATGGGAGCAAGAAGAAAAAAAATCTTATAAAAATAATCTTAACATTAAACTGAAACAAAAAAAAAGAGAAAATATATATAAATGGAAACCTAATGTTGAAAAGATGACAATGTACAACTTTCAGAGTTCAGAGAAGAAAGCTCATGAAGAGCCGAGGGTTAAATTTAATATGCCAACCAGGGCATTTAGTATTGAGAGTATTCCTTGGTTTGAAGTTTAGCGATGATGCGCTCCAGTTGCCTCTTTGCTTCACACTGAGGGAAGTTGCTCATCTCGTAGTACTGTGGAGCAATTTTCACCAGCCTGAAATTTTAAAAAATATATATTAAGAATGATTAGTCACACAGCTTCATCAATACGTGCATTCTGTGATTTCAACTAAGATATTTTACCACATTTTCTTTTCTAAAATCACAAAGATTATTTATTTTTTATTCCATTGTGCAAGTTACAGGTCGTTTTACGAGACCCCAGTTACACCTGATTACTTCAGGTAAAGAGTATCTGCATTGTCAGACTGAAATCTGATTGCCTTGTGGGACAGAACACTACTCGTTACACTAAAACTAATTGTTATTTTCCTGTGCTATGTTAAAGATGCAAAATTCTGTAAAATTTGCCTTTGTACAAGCTGTTGGGTTTTCTTAAAACTTTGGGAAAGGCAATAAATTCTGCAGTCCGTGCTGATGAGAAAACGTTTTAAATTTATGTATTCAAAGACTGTATGTACTAAAAAGGGGAGGAATGTCAGTTATAATAGAAGTTTGCACTTCTATAACTTCTATAACGTGGTTTAAGTGCATCTCAGAAGACCTCCTGAAGTGGTTTGACTCCTGAAGCAGCTTTGCTTTTGCTTTTCCAGATATAAATCATGATAATTAGGTCAGATGATTAGTTAAGAGAGCAGGTGCAAATGGAGATCTAGTGTTTCTGTATCGTTACATTCAGGCTTCATAAACTACCATTAAAAAAAAGAATACTCCTATCATCAATACTGCACAAATGCAGAATTAAATTTTGCTCCCATAAGAGCTTACTGTGAACCATGAGCAAAAAAAAGAAAATAAATAAATAAAATGTTAAAATAGGTTCGTTTTTTTTTTTTAAACTGTTACAGAAATGTTTATGGAACCAAAAGTAGTAGATCTTTTTCCCATTTGCAGCAATAATGCCTCTTAAACTGTGATGCAGACACACGGCAGTTCAAACACCAGCAGTATTAGTCTGCTCCTCTTCCGCAATGTGAGCTTACATACATAAATTACATTCCCAAAGAAAAAAGTGTGGAAAAGTGAGCAGAAAGATCTTGCATTTGCATAAAGGCACACAAACAAGAGCCCCAGATAAAGATTTTTAGCTTACCACTCAGGTTTGATGTCCGTGCAGGTGCGGATGTAGTTCTTGGTGGTCAGCACAAATTCATTGTAGAGCACCCACTCAGGCTTGTGGTCCAGCACAGTGGAAGGGTGCAGCTGGACCACCTGGTTGTCCTTCACCGTCAAATAGTGCCCCGTACGCTCCAGGTGGGCCACCTGATAACACCCCAGAAGCAAATTAACAAATAAATCACACACACACACACAGTATTACGCTCCCAGCACACACACTCGTTGGTTCTAAAGCCACTTAAACATGCAGCATACAAACATAGAGATTAACCTGAGCAATCAGTCTCAATAAAATCCCACGGCAAACAGAGACGTCGGCAATAGAGTGCCTCTTAATTCGTACATGAAGGCACAAATTTGTCTCGCCGGTAAAGGTTAATGTTGACAAATATTTTGATATTAATGGAGCAATTCAACTAGTCAGGTCGCTTGTTTTCAAGTACCCCTTTCTAGAAAGAGACCCACTAAAAATGTCATTTGTTTTCCTTAGGCGGGCCAGAAAAGGGAGTTTTTCTTATTATCTGCTTAAATGGTCACACTTTGAAAGAGAGCTATCCATTATAATAGCAAGCATGAGTGATTACATGCTTGCAACAGGGGCTGTACCTATTCATTATGAAGAAATAGGGGTGGAAAAGGTATGATTATAATTCTGGACAGCCTAAAAAAAAAAATCTTATCTAGTATGAAGAGCAAATTCATGCATCACTTGTTAAATGTCTGCCAAATAATTATCTGCCCATTAACCCTAATAAGCTGTCAGCCCTGCTCTCACGTGTGACCATATTTCCATGACTTGGCAACTCCATTATACTGTCCCTTTTGGCAAGATATGTTTACCATTTAGGCGATTTGCCCATCGGTCTGGCGACAGAAACCGATACAACTCGATTTATCCAGTCCTCTGATGGGACCCTTAAGGCCACATCAAAATAGCTCTGTGTTCACATGTCAACACATTAGCTTTTAGCCTCCCAGATAAAAAAGGACTAATTCCAATATATAAGTCCAAGGCATCTTAGATAGCTGCAGGACAAATCTCCAGCATCCTTTGAATTTAGGAGGAAGAAAATTCAGCTGTGCCCTTCAGGGCCCTCAGTATTGTCTCTTGTATTTGGAGCAGAATTTAAAACAGCTACTAATCAGCCATCAGACACAAAGTAGCAAAGATAACCCAGCGCTGACCCCGCCTCCCATTCCCCATTACACACATGGCTGAGCACACACATGCAAACACACCTGCATGAAGAAGCCGGTGACAAGCGCTCGGCGGATGTTGATGTAGTAATCTCGGCTGGTGAACTCTGTGCTGCGCCGCGGCAGGTTGAAGCGGTCCATGATGCGCGACAGCTGCTGCCGTACGTTATCGGCGGACATCAGCGAGCGGTAGTTCACGAAGTTGTCATAGCACCACTGCACCGACTCATGGTCTGAAAGGAAAGAACAGGACAGGCAAAGTAGGAATAATGCAATAGGCTGTTCCACAACAACCTAAAAACACCTGAACCATCTTTACAGTGATTTCCAAAATGCTACTTGATATTACGCCTGCTATATAGTGGGGTAACACAGCATAACCTCACAATGAAAAATTGGATAAATGTGTATTGTGGGGAAAAAACAATTCCACATTCTGTTTATGAAACCTAATGCATTTGCATTGTTTAAACACTAGAGGTTGCAAACCTGCTAGTGCAGTGGACGTAGTGGGCGTAAGCAAAACGTGGAGGATATGTCGTCTTTTTTGACTGAAGCCAATCACACAATCGCTTTTTTCCAAGCTATGTTTAAGTTTGGGCTCTCCAGACTTGGATTTTCGTGGGCTGTTCACCCAAAGAAAAACATATTTCCAATTATGTAGTGGAGTGAAAAGTAAGATGTTTGAATTTTAAATGCTGTGAAATTAACATAGTCACCAAAAAAACGTATGTTAGTAAAGAAACATAAAAACCTATGGAAGTAGACTAATGAATTATATTTTCTTTTGTTACTGTCTGTTTAGACTAATGATAATTTTACTGTAGGTTGCCTTAAATAACAAATGATTGAGAAATAAAGGGAGCATTTATACACTTAGTTTATACATTTAAGAAATTAAACTGAAGACAACTACGGAAATTAAAAGACTACATAGAAGATTAAACACACCACCATAAGATTTACCATCAAGCAGCAAAATACAGTGAAAACATCAAGCATAAAAAGTATCCCCTAAATGGTTACTTAACAGAAAAACTCTAAAATAAGCTCTTAAAATTGAATGAAAGTTATTGTACATACTCTGTTTGAAGGCGTGGTAGACATTCAGTAGGGTCAGGTGGTCCCCGTCGATGTGGGCGAACCTCATCTTGGACTCATCGGCCGCCTTCTTGGCCTCAGTTGGGCGCACGAAGCACTGTGGGACTAAACAAGGTTGGTATGGGCCCCAACATAGCCGCCCATAGGGATGAGTCAAGTGTTCACCCAAACAGGACACAAGGCCTAGTTCAGAGGCTAGAGCACAGCACAGGGTATGCTACACCAAGAGGGGGGTGGGAGTAGGCACACGCTCACAGCTTCCATTTGCCTTAATGTGAGATGTTCCAGAGGTGTGCACTGTGGCAATAAAGTTCATCTTCAGTCAACCAGTCTCAGGAACCATCCCAATCAGGGCAAGTTAGCATGAATTAGCAGCAATGTTTAATTTGAAAAGTTCAAACTAAAATAAGTTATTTTATTTCAGTATATTTAGCAAGGGCTTTGCCTGACGGCTTCGTTAATTAGGAATAATCTTCAATAAGACTTAATTAACAGACAAATCATTAAACAGATAAAAAGGATCAGACACTGCATAAAGTTTAGACTGGCATGTTGGGCAAACCCAAGATGGCTTTGCAAAGCTAACCTGGCACCTATAGGTCTTAATTCCAGTCAACCTACTCTCCCCCACCCCTCTAACTGACACTAAATACTACATCTCAACTGCCAAAACTGAAAAAAGCTCATCATAAACTTATTAAACTGTGACTGCTTTGCAGCAGTACTACAGTAACTGGCTAGTTAACAAAATGCAAATGTATGGTACTTCTATTGCTTTTAAAAAGTCCGGCACAGAAATATTGGTCAAACACTATCTGTAAATGGACATTCTAGAGTGTTTATCAAACATGTCCACACCAAAATCAAACAATTTTGAAGGGTCTTAAATAGCTGAAAAACTTGTGTTTGTGTTTAAGCCACCAACTCAAACATGTTTAGCATGTTTAAACTAACTTCAAATTCATGGACGCATTTGGCCGTGGCTTTGAGTGAATATTACCTGATAGCATAGCTGTGATGGAGAGGATCTCATTGGAGCAGTTGAATTCACAGCTAGCGATAACCATTTTAGCCAGCTGAGGGTCCAGAGGGAACTCGGCCATCATGGAGCCCAGTTCTGTCAAGTCTCCATCATCATTCAGTGCAGCCAGATAATTGAGCAACTCAAGAGCACGCATCAGAGTCTCCGGAGCTGGAAACAAACAAACAAAAGCGCAAACAAATATTACATGAAAGGATAAAACAGGAAAAAAACTGAACAATTAGCACACGCTTCCCATTATCAAATTACTTTCACTGCAAGCAAAGGATGTTCATTTTCAGTCCAACCCAAAAGCACACCAGAAAACGGCCGTAGTGGCACACAATTATAGCGAAAAGCTGCAGTTAATATATCAACACTAGTCACACATCACCAGAGTGAACCCTAGCCACATACACACGCACCACAAAATTCAATTATTGACCTTTGGCTCTGGAAAGGCAGGGCCTAACGACCAGTTGCATGTTAAGTGAAAATTAGCTTCGCCCTGGGCTTTGAGGAGGCTGCTGAACAGTGGAAAATGCAAAGTTCCTCACACTCAGTCACTCCGGAAAAACTTCATTTCATAAAAGCCAGCCGTTAGCTGGTTATTAAGACTTGTATTGATCGCATGTTCCAAGTTCCATATATATGGAACAAACACACACACCTGGTAAAGGCATGTAGCGTTACATGTGCTGGCTCAAGTCATACTTGGGCAAAATATCGAGAGTGGACGCCATGCAGTGAACCCAGGTGGAAAATGTAATCTATCTACTGCGCACCCTCATCAGCAATAAACTATTGACTGCTATAGCACGAGAGGTGCTGATATGTTAAACCAAGACCAAATCAATGAGAGAGAAAACTAGAAGGGACATTAAACTGCAAAAGCATAGAATGAGCACTCAGCAAATGTCACCTGGTAAACTGTTTGCTTTGGCTTCATTTAATACCACAAATTCCCTTCACATATCTGAGGGAAAGAACCTGGTTTGTGGTGTATGTGCACCAAAAAGAGAGAGAGCTCCATTGTGTCGGGCTAAATTACTGAATTATTGAACTCTGAGCTGACGCATTTGCAGCTCAAAATAGATTTTCTCCATCGATATACAGATGGATATACTGAGATTTGCAGGCCAAATTTCCATGACTTTTCCAAAACTGTCTGGGTATTTTTATTTTTCCAAAATTTATCCAGGCCTGGAAATAGCCATTTTCAAATTTCATGATTTTTCCAGGTTTTTAATGACCGAACGAACCCTGTGTCTACAGACTTTCTAATGTGGCCTTTTCAATATTAGCCATAACCATGTAAGCTGATCATTAAACAACTTTACCTAAGGAAACTGCTAGGGAATGCCCACTGCATAAGTTGCAAGATGCTATCTTCTCAAGGAAAGACAACGTGAAACATTTGTGCCAGAGGAATGGGATGTTGGTATTTAACAATCCACAGCATGGTGTGGGTACTGGGAATACATGAAGGTATTAACACTTATGGTGGACAGGGCAGTTTGTAGTAATGATCCGTGCAATCAATCAAGAGACTCTGGCAGAAATTGCACGCACATTTAATGCAGACAGGCCCACAAACACATCCCCAAAAAAAACAAAAAAACAGTGCAGCATTATTTAACCTCAAATATACACAATGCTAGTCCAATGTATATTGATCCTAGAATCAATTATAGTTTTGGAAAAAACTTTTATTACCTGGTGGGTCCATGAAGTCGAAATGCACCAAATCATCAATACCAAGCTTCTTCAGCTGTAACACCACAGAGCCCAAGTTCGACCTGAGAATCTCAGGGTATGTGTTATCCTGTCAGACAGAGGGACGGAGGGAGAGGGAAGAAAAAGAGAATGAATTAGCTCCATCATGTCCCAACAGGTTCTCATGTGTCAAGAGAGCAGAGACTGTCGCATTGAGGATCTAATTTAACATGTTTTAAAATTCACTTTGTCGTCTGTTTAAGAGAAAAGACTTTTCACGCTGCCATTTGTCAGGATGTCTTATTTTAAATAAGGATGGTTACCAATTTAAAAGAAAAAAAATAAATGGAGCTCATTCATAAATGGAGCTAACATGGCAAGAGGTTTATAGAGGGGTAGCTTTCAGCTTTCAGGCCTCAAATAATGCAAAGTAACAAGTTCATATTCATTAAGTTTTAAGAGATCAGAAATCAATATCTGGCAGAATAACCCTGTTTTTTAATCACAGTTGTCATGCATCTTGGCATGTTCTCCTCCACCAGTCTTACACACTGCTTTTGGATAACTTTATGCCACTCCTGGTGCAAAGATTCAAGCAGTTCACTTTGGTTTGATGGCTTGTGATCATCCATCTTCCTCTTGATTACATTCCAGAGGTTTACAATTTGGTAAAATCAAAGAAACTCAAATGTTTTCCAGAGCTGTACAAAAGTATAGTACTATGCACCTTTGTGAAAGTGAACAATAATAATAACAACATGTTAACAAGTCATCACTCAACAATATGTGCAAAAAGCATATATTAAGCATACAGAGGCATATATAGTAGTCATGCCCATCATATTTGCATGTTTACTAAAAGGTCACTCACCTGCATCTCAGTTTTGTATGCTTTCTCCGTGTAGAGGCGGAAGCATTTCCCTGGACGCGTACGTCCAGCACGCCCCGCCCTCTGCTGGGCCGACGCTTTGCTGATAGCAGTCACTAGCAGTGACTCCACCCTGATGCGTGGGTTATACACCTGTGCAATGCAGGAATGCAGAAGAAACAAATTGAATATGCCACGTGCACTGCAGCAGAGGCCCAGTACAATATGCCAATGCGATCCCATCACTCAACTGCGACAGGACTACATGTATGACAGGAGCAGCAAGGCCAGAGAAATGTCAGCAGAATAACTAACTAGCTTCTCCATCTCAGGCCGCTGTCAGGGCCCTGACACTCGGTTTATCGGGGGATTTCAGAAGCAAGAGAAGCAGATGATGGGGTGAGATTAGCTGAGTGCGGCGGAGGAGGGCTAACCTTTTGCTTGGCAAAGCCTGGATCAATTACAAACACCACACCGTCAATGGTCAGGGACGTCTCAGCGATGTTTGTGGACACCACGACCTGTGGAAGCAGAACAGAGATGAGGATTAGATTAAGCTACAGTGTGCCTGGCCAGACAGACCAGATTTAGAAGTTGTTCACTACAGAAAATCTGTACTAAAACACTGCACAATTGTTTTATGACATGTAGGGCTAGGCTAGTTCACTGGAATGGGATTATGCTTAGTTCTGAACTACAAATTAATTCGAAAGCAAATTCTCTAAGAAAGAAAACATTGTAGTAGACTTGGATTAATTAGAATATATTTACTCTAATTTGGGCTGTCATGATACCACAGATTCACGTGCAACAATGCTTGATACTAAAGTCGCAACAATACAAAAAAAACTTAAACAAGGAATGCCCTTCTGGAAGAGTAAATCTATTTTATGCCTTAATTTTGCGATTCTTTCATGTTCGACAAATCCCAGAAATCATAGGGTCTTAGAAAAACAATAACCTGAGATGCAAGTTCTATTTAAAATGTTTCATTTAAAACACAGTCAACAAATTGCATACTTACACAGTATGTATGTACTGTACATACATAATTGAAACAGACCCCACGTATGTGCAGATATATGCAAAAATTATCTGTAAAACTACACACACACATGTAAATTAGCACAGAATTTCAGCGAGACATAAAAGGCCAAAATGTAGGGGAACGAAATCCTGAGAGACACTCCAGTGAGCTGTTCGGCACAGAAGCCTAACGCAACCCAACAGGGGAGTACAGCAACAGTTGCTGCAATCAAGTCAAATCGGCTGTGTGCAGGCTGAGCTGGACCGCTCTCCTTCGAGCAGCCCGTCCAGACACATTACTGCTGCTCTTTTTGGAGGGAAGACACATGCCTGCGCACAGTGTGGAGCTTCCTCTCACTGGGGCAGCCCACCTCCAAAAATCTCCATTATTCATGCCACGTCACTCTCCCTCATTCACTCGGGCTCTCGGTCTTGGAGTACGGGTGGCCCACGCGTGTGGTATAGTGACACACTGAGCGCACTATAAGCTGGAGACCGCCGGCGTCTTTGATACGCCGAGACAAAGCGTGTGCTCAAGAGGAGAACGAAAGCCCAGAGAAGAGGTTGGCGGTAGAAGGGATTTGAGCTGTAAATCGCCTCAGAGAAAAGCCTGTCACATTGGACAAACATAGTAACGCAGAGGTAGATGATTCATACACCCCGAGGTGTTCGCAACATGCAAATCATGATGCAGCATAAGAACGAGGGCCAAATTAAAATCCTTCACACTGACTAACAGAGGGGGAACTCCTAAAGTCCAAAAACAAAGTTAGATATCTAATTAACTGGAGATGGGAAAAGGTGATTGTTTTCAGAGCTCTGAGTGCTTTGAGGCAAAGGCTGGAAATCTTCAGAATGGAAGCTCAAGTATAGCTTCTCTTTTCGAGAGAACAGAAGGATTTGAACCGCAAACTGCAACACGGATTTAGAAACGGGAGAGAGTTCAGGGGATCAGCCGTCAGATTTGCACATACCTGATCAAAGCATCAGGGGTGGCTGCAACATTTAATGTTTTCTCTCAGATATAACAGAGCATACAAATTCACAGATAAGAGAGGGAAAAGCAAAAAAAAAAAAGGGAAGCTGAGAATTGCAGCTCAGTTGGTAGAAGAGATGGGAGCATGTGGGAGCCCAAGGAGTTAAGATTCCTTCAGTCAAAGATCCTTTTCTATTACAATTATCCCCTAAAGCTAGACCTATCTATGAAAAATGACAGCTGAATTGGGGAAGAGAAATCAAAAGAGTCACATCACCCTATGGGTCTCTCTGTCAGCATTTACACAAAAGTGAGGAGGAGAGGCTAGAACAGAGGGGGAGAAGGGAGGGAGGAGAGTAACAGTTCCTTGCACGCAAGCGTGCCCCACTGGTGGATGCTTCCATTACGTAAAAGCGCCCTTCGGGCAGCATGAGGCACCGACACGATCCAGCCTGCACTGGACACTGCCTGGACTTTCAGTCCAAAATTATATTCTTTTGGAACATTAATAAAATTGCACTGATACTAGACAGTCACGTGTTACATAGAACAACTTTTAAAAAGGTTGCAGTTAAGAATATAGGGAATATAAATAATTTTTCATAGATATATATATATATGACAATTCCACAAGGAGCACTATAACAACTGCTAAGCTGGATGGGGACGGATGCCACATTAACCTTTCTACGGAAACTTGTGCCCTAATGTAAGGCTTCTGTAATCGTTCTATGCATTGCCACAAGTGGAAATGTAGTGTTTGGAATCAGCCACATTTAATATAAAAACAGAACTATAAGCACTCCCTGTGAGCTCAAAGTATGTTTAGTGGCGTTTGCTAGCTCTGCTGATACTCTGATATGCTCTTGAGACGGGTATCTGGTTAGTGATGTAAGAAGTCATTACTCTGCTTCCCCCACGAGACATGTTAGTTTAGCACAGTTTATAAATATTTGAGATAGACATTTTGACAGAATGAAGGCCAGGTGATGAGAGATCAGTTTTAAGTCTTCAAAAAATGAAGATCCCCTGAAAAATATATACACTGCTCAAAAAAATAAAGGGAACACTCAAATAACACAATATAACTCCAAGTAAATCAAACTTCTGTGAAATTAAACTGTCCACTTAGGAAGCAACACTGATTGACAATCAATTTCACCTGCTGTTGTGCAAATGGAATAGACAACAGGTGGAAATTATTGGCAATTAGCAAGACACACTCAATAAAGGAGTGGCTCTGCAGGTGGGGACCACAGACCACTTCTCAGAACCTATGCTGTCTGGCTGATGTTTTGGTCAGTTTTGAATGTTGGTGGTGCTTTCACACTCGTGGTAGCATGAGACGGACTCTACAACCCACACAAGTGGCTCAGGTAGTGCAGCTCATCCAGGATGGCACATCAATGCGAGCTGTGGCAAGAAGGTTTGCTGTGTCTGTCAGTGTAGTGTCCAGAGGCTGGAGGCGCTACCAGGGGACAGGCCAGTACACCAGGAGACGTGGAGGAGGCCGTAGGAGGGCAACTACCCAGCAGCAGGACCGCTACCTCCGCCTTTGTGCAAGAAGGAACAGGAGGAGCACTGCCAGAGCCCTGCAAAATGACCTCCAGCAGGCCACAAATGTGCATGTGTCTGCACAAACGGTTAGAAACCGACTCCATGAGGATGGTATGAGGGCCTGACGTCCACAGATGGGGGTTGTGCTCACAGCCCAACACCGTGCAGGACGCTTGGCATTTGCCAGAGAACACCAGGATTGGCAAATTCGCCACTGGCGCCTTGTGCTCTTCACAGATGAAAGCAGGTTCACACTGAGCACGACAGACGTGACAGAGTCTGGAGACGCCGTGGAGAGCGGTCTGCTGCCTGCAACATCCTTCAGCATGACCGGTTTGGCAGTGGGTCAGTAATGGTGTGGGGTGGCATTTCTTTGGAGGGCCGCACAGCCCTCCATGTGCTCACCAGAGGTAGCCTGACTGCCATTAGGTACCGAGATGAGATCCTCAGACCCCTTGTGAGACCATATGCTGGTGCGGTTGGCCCTGGGTTCCTCCTAATGCAGGACAATGCTAGACCTCATGTGGCTGGAGTGTGTCAGCAGTTCCTGCAAGATGAAGGCATTGAAGCTATGGACTGGCCCGCCCGTTCCCCAGACCTGAATCCGATTGAGCACATCTGGGACATCATGTCTCGCTCCATCCACCAACATCACGTTGCACCACAGACTGTCCAGGAGTTGGCGGATGCTTTAGTCCAGGTCTGGGAGGAGATCCCTCAGGAGACCATCCGCCACCTCATCAGGAGCATGCCCAGGCGTTGTAGGGAGGTCATACAGGCACGTGTAGGCCACACACAATACTGAGCCTCATTTTGACTTGTTTTAAGGACATTACATTAAAGTTGGATCAGCCTGTAGTGTGTTTTATCACTTTAATTTTGTGTGTGGCTCCAAATCCAGGCCTCCATTGGTTAATAAATTTGATTTCCATTGATGATTTTTGTGTGATTTTGTTGTCAGCACATTCAACTTTGTACAGAACAAAGTATTCAATGAGAATATTTCATTCATTCAGATCTAGGATGTGTTATTTGAGTGTTCTCTTTATTTTTTTGAGCAGTGTACCTTAAATTACTCCAATGATGGGGGCAGGAGTAGTCTGGAAGATTATTAGCTCAAATTGCATGGCAAAAGCATTGAATGCATTACGCATCCAGAGCCATACTCAATGACCCATAAGGTGTAGAGAAATTGCATCTTTATGGATTCAATGATCCACGTGAAAAAGGTCCAGAACAAATGTGGCTGGCCAGGATGGGAGATCTCCCTCACCTGAACGAGTTTAATTTAAATTTACTTAAAAAAAATCTGAATAATTTCCCTTCCACTATCCTACCCTCCCGTCAGCCACCTAAGAAGTATAAAAGTAAAATGTAAAAAGTATACTCACTCTATTCTCAACTTGCAGTAAGGATTCAGGAGCTCATTTGGTAATTAAGACACAAAAAATAAAGAATTTTGAGCAGAGTTTGCCCTCCAGGCTTTATGGTGTTGCTGTTAGGACAAAGTAATGCTACACTGAAATAAACAAATACTATAGAATCTTTTCTTTAAGGTTTCTGAATTAGGAGTCACATAAAATAGCCTTAAAGTTGATTATACAGCTCATCTATTTCCTAAAGCAATTTTATCATCATTAAATGCAACATCAAAATATGCCTTAACGTATATTGAAAATACTGTCAGAACCTAAAAAACGGCCAATCAGTCCTCTTTAATTAAGAAGAAAATTCCAATGCTAGCTAAGTGGTGTAGTGAAGGTATGCCACCATATAATTTAAATAGAACAAAACCATATCATGAAAAGTGTAGGTTACTTCCATCCAGTGTTTATACTGGGGTCACCCTTCCCATTACTGAGAGAAAAATCTGCTCATAATCATATATACATGGGACTTCCCATCAATTGCATTGATTGGTAATGCTTATGGAGCCAAGCAGAGACACAAACAAGCACTGCTGGCTCCCATCTGTCTGATGCAATATTGAACTACACAGCTTTTTCATCAGTAATATAATTAGAGCATTACAGTGGTGTGATACTTGTGGAAAATGTAACAGTGAGTGTAGCAGAATTTTCCAACCTACAACTCAACCTACAGTTCACAAACAAAGTTCCACAAGTTCCACAATGACCAATTAGACACAAAGGAGGCTGTGTGCGAGATTAAATTAAAGGGAAGAGTGCTGCTAAGACTACAATAAAAAAAAACAAATGCAACAGATGACTTGAAAAATAGCATTTGAGACAGATGCCCTTGCCTCTGTCCTTTAATTCCCCGATTACCTTTCCTTGCACTTCAGTAAGTGACGTTTCTCAAATCCCTATATACGCGTGATCAAAGCTGGACCGGCTTCAAGGCTAATCAAGACGTTCATTACTGCCTAAACTAGTCCCGTAAAATGTGCTGTCGTCAGGGCGGCACCGGCTACTGCGCTCCCGCACAGGTGTGCAGTCCATATCCACACCCTGTCCCACCGTCGCACCAAAGGAGGCTCATTTGCATTGTGGGTAATGTATGCCAGGGGGGTCTGACAAGATGACATTTTAACAAGGTAATTTGAGCTCATCTCTATGCAACTGAAGTCACCCAGGGACAGACAAGATAGGATGCAGAAAAATAATACCTGAACGCCAGAAGGCTGGTCAGACACCTCTAAGAAATCACTAGGGTGTGGGCGGAACTGCTGTCATTTCAGAAGTCTGAGTCTGGAGTTTGGGGGTTGGGTAAGGGGCGGATTACAACTGAGAAAAACGCACAAGAAAAAATGTTAGCTTTCCCTATGTTTCATCAACAGACACACACTCTTACTAGCTGCTTCCCCTCTTGCAGTCAGAAAGCAGTGGTTTTGCATCCCAGGAGCGCCACTGTCGTCACGGCAGTGTATCCATGTCGCCGTTTCATGTCAACATTCCTTTGAACAGCCTAAGCAAACACCGGCTGATGTTTGAACTTTTAAAGCAGCCAGAACCCTGGCTTATGGGCAATCAGACCGGCGCAAATTCCTGCACCTCTTTAAACATAGAAGTGGTTGGGGAAGATGAAATGATGACATGAAGCCACAGAGGAGAAAAGCAGAGGGAAGAGAGGGAGGCCGAGGTAGCCGTTTGATTTGGTGCTCACTTCAAAAGGCATCTATGAGAGAATGAATTGAAGGGAGTCCTAATGCTACAGAGCTGCTAAAGGATGAAACAAACTGAAAGTGAGTAAGAGCATTAAAATTAAAAATTCTGAAACAAAGCAGCTCTATTAGTCCCCATAACTGCTTGTAAAAGAACATGCCTTTAAATTTGTATGCAATTATATTCTGGCAGATCCTTGTGAAGCAGTAGGGTGGCACAAATGCTCCCACTGCAATTGCCAGGAGCTAGAAAGACCAGGGGTCTCTTGTAAAATAAAAATAAAAAAAGCAGAAGCAGAACAGCAAACTATCCATAGAAAAAATTACTTCACCAAGACATATATGGGCCAACGCAGCATTCAAAAAGATGGAAGACATCTCGCAGCGAATGAAAGCTATTCAGTGTGATAATATCCAGTGGCCAAAAGTGCATGACTAATATTCTGCTAGTGATTTAAAGGAAAGAATCGTATGCTGACAAAAGCAGCATATGCTGTGAGTCAGTGCTGCACCAAAGCATTGAGAAAGCATAGAAAAAAAAAAGGATGGGGGGGTGCAGGAAAAGAAACACTTCCACAACCTCCTGCCACCATTCACTGTCCTGCCTGTCTCTACGTTCCCATCCTCCCCATCTCTCTCTGTCTTGTTCTTAATAAATGATTGAGTAGAGCAGTGCTCGGAAGATGAGAGGTGACGTTTACCTTCCTGCCGATGGCTCCGTTGGGCTTGCGAGGTGGGGGAGGCTCGAAGATCCTCTGTTGCTGCTGAGGAGGGAGTGTGGAATAGAGAGGGATGATTTTGATGTCTCCCACATCCGGGCCCAGGTCATCAATTTCCCGTTTGATCCGCTTGCAGGCTTCGTCGATTTCCTGGAAAGGAAGTCGGATACAACTTAGTGCACGGTATAGAAGGATGACAGGTTATACAATGTTGACTAAGGACAACTCAATCTGAAGCATATTTTATATTAAACTCAGGTCTTTGGTTATATTCAAAAACACACAGCATTCTTTTTTCTCTTCATGCACCACCAAACTTCTTAATTTTATTTTATTGACATTAATGTACCACTGATTAACCCAGCTCTATTAGAGTAACAGTTACAGTAACTTATGAATCTGAACCTAGAACAGCAAAATGGTCAAGGTTGGCCATTATCTACTTTTTAGTAGTGCAACCTGTTTTTATGGTATAGATGGTCTTTAAATAGCTTCCACACTGTCATTTGGCATTATTTTAAAAAACAAAATTATTAAATACAAAGTTTGGTTTTCTATAGTGTCATGGACTAAGTGAACACTGTGTACTTCCAAAAATCGATTAATAAATCAAATCATTATAAAGCATTATTCTCAAATACAAAATTTATTTAATTAAACAGCTGCAAATCGGGAGAGAGAAGTTAGTTAGCATTAATTGAGGAAGTACAAGAACATTCTGGTCACCACAGATCATGCATAAAACTGTCTGACAGGAACTGTGGAGTGATGTTTCTGTAGCTCAACCCCTAAGCTAGCTTTTGATTAGCGAAGTTGACAAAGAGCGACAAAGTATGAGACAGTTCAGTGCAGCTGCAGGTGACTGACTAACAAGTACCGAAGATGAAAACTTTTATCTAAAAGAGAATGGAGTTATAGAAGGGCTAAATATAACAGATTACGTCATTTTTTGGACTCGTTGCCAGCCAGTTTGGATATCATAACATGGTTAACAGGTTAAAGCTAACAGTACAGGCTACATTTAGAAGACACTGCCTTTTTTCTAACAGTTCAAAGATAAGTCAGTGGTTTTTGGTGTGTTTCAGCGGCTGTGAGGCACATCTTGCAGACTGTTTTATCCAGGTTTAAGAGCTTTCTTTCTCCTTCATTTGAAGTTAGCTGATTACCTGACTCAATCACCACCTCAGACATCACAATTTTGAAAAAAAATATTGTCTGGATTTGTTATACTGTGCAACCTTACTCATTCATCGCACATAATAAAGTCATGTAAAATGCATAAGAACCTAATTTTCAGCATGAAAACAAAATCAAACTCATGAGATCTCCGAAAAAAAAAACTAAAGTAAAACCTAAATAAAACAAAGACCATGGTCAATGCTGCCCTCAGTCCTAGCATTTTATTATTTAAGTCCTTCAAACTTAAGTAGAGATAGAGAGCTGAACCTTTACTTCTGTTGCAATCAAGAACAGCTCCTTTAAAACTCTTCATGTAGAACAATGTGTTCAATAATATCAGCTTTTCTTTGTATATTACTGGGTATTCGCATTTTGCCACTTGAAAAAATCAATCCCAGACTATTTTAAAATCAGTCGAGCCATACAACTGAGCAAATGTGACAATCAGACATTGCTCAAAATAAGATCACAATTAAGTTCACATTTTACCAAAGAATCATCCACTGTCTTTCTCCCAGTTACTGGAGCCAACAGCTGATTTTGAATCAGTTCTCCACTAATCTTGACCCTAGCCTTTCCATACAAATCACATTAACCGTCCCTGGACCAGCTCCCAGGGGCACAGAACACCAAGAGTGGTGAGGCTCCGGTGCTTTAGTGCCAGTACACTTCATGTGCCAGTTGTGATGTGGCTGAGAAAATTAAACCTGGAGTGCTTGGTGCTTGAGTGAGCTCCCTGTGGTTCTGCTGTCAAAAGCAGCAGTCACAAGGGCATGTGCACACATACATACAGACAGGCACGGTTCATTATTCCAGATGGCAATGGAGAAGGGCTAATGTGAAATAAGAAAGCTGCACTGATGCATAACCAGAAGCAAATCACAAAGGATCAGTTAAGTGAAGCTGAACATTACAAACATAGTGGGCTTACACACGGGAGACCTTTTGCTCATCCAAAAACGGGCAAAAGACAGTTGACACAGAAAATTAAAGACATAACGGAGCCAGTTTTGAAGTGCCTGTGCCACACCAAATGCATTTATACAGTGAATATTACAGCAACAGACTGGCACTTAAACCTCTGTGACACTGCAATGCTGCTTTTAGAATTAAAGCGATATTACCATTTTGCTTTACTTGAAAGGTTTGGGAGATCAATACAAAACTAAACTATAACTGTTAAAATAATTTTACTGTCTAACTAGTATACAGTAAACTATACTCACTCAAAAGCTTTAAATAGCTCAATACTAAAAGGCATTGTGAAATATAAATCAGTTATCAGCATCTTAGCAAATTGCAATTCACTAGCCTTACTTCAGAACATCAGCTGAAGTAAAAGATTAAAAAAAATGCAGATCCTGCTTTAACAAGGTACACAAACCCCTTCTCTTCTTGTATGTTAAAAACATACAAAGTTTGCTGCCATTACATAAAATCCAAAGCCTATGCATTAGCACCATCCTCAGGCTAAAGTGTGCAGTGCAGCCTAGAGTGGTAGGAGAAAGGGAGATCATGTGGCTGAAATGCTATAAAGAGTACAAAGAGCTTCTCATTACACCAGACTGTGGGGGCAGTTTAATAACACTGCAGCTACAGCTGGAGACCTATATTGAAGCATTATATGAAGATTATTATGCCACACTAAGGACATTGAAATCTATTGAATTTCTACAGGGAAAGTAAAAGGGTAGAAACAACTATTCAGTCCATGCTGCATCTAGAATTAAAAATGGAGCTAGTTATAAGCGTAGTCAGTTAGTTCAAGCTCAGATTTCTCTCATATGGGCCCCTATATACGCTCTCAGATCTATTCCCAGGGAGCACTGTGTGAGCAAAAAATGGTGCCAGTGGCCACGTGCCTCTTAATCAAAGCCCTGCCACAACAACACGGGACAGAGTAAATGTGAATGGATTGATCAAATTAGCCAAAGTATTAATAGACCATCAGCCCTCTGGATGCAGCAGCTGTCAGAAGGACTGGCGTCCACGCAGCCAAAACACCAGGGAGAGGGATGAGAGGCAGTGCCCAAAGAAGAGTGCCTGCACCTGGGGCGGGACGCCAACACAAGCCCACTTGTTCCACACAGCCAGCTTGATACAATGCTGGATGAACATTCTTGAAACGCTCTTTTTAATCTACATAGTGCAGTTGCAAATTAGCTGGAACAGATTCAAAAGCGAAAAATAATCTTCAGCCTCGCCAGTTTGGGGCTAATCTGAACTGCCGCAGTTGTGCAAATAACAGAATTTCATCTGTGGGAGCTTATTTAAGATACAGCAAATAGATAACTCTGCATCTGGCAAAAATTCAACATAATCACTGCGGTTTCAGATAAAAAGACCTTATACTTTAAGAAATGAAAAGTCAAGAGAAGCAGAAAGAGACTCAGTCTCCAGAAAATCCAACAATGTTTAAGGAACAGAATAAGAAATCTACAAAAAAAAATGCTGCGAACTGCAGTTATAAATCTACTTACCTGTACAGTTTAACACCAGGTTTCTAAAATGTAATAGTTAAACCTTTAAATCTCTGTAAAGCCTGGCACACAGTATGAATTGATTAGCCTGACAATTTGAAATCTGAAAATTCGACCCAAAAAGCAGCTGAAAAATGGTAAAGAAAGTAAACTCTTGATATCTCTCATGGGCTAAGGATGCTATAACATCTGTACAAGAAAATAGTCTATTGTTAAAAAATACTTATTAAATGAACCGGGGAGAAATGTGGACCTTGGTTGTTATAAGTTTCATATAACATTTTAGGCACATTTGGCCAACTGACTTTTTTTTTACGTTTGATTTTTATTTAGTGAGATTTAGTGCAAAGCATCTTTAGCTAATCAACGGTTATGCAGTTAAGCTGCCCTTTATAACAAATAATAAAATAAAAATATGCTAATTTTAGCATAGGTAAGTCTGTAAATGCATTCTGCAGTAAAAAGTCTCAGTTATTACAGTTGTAACTTTTAGTCTACTCTTATTTGCGGAGAACCCTAGTTCTGAGCTAATCTTGGGTCGTTGTACTTTTTTTTTTTTTTTAATTCACCTATATCATTCGATGTTAAGATCAGGGGACTGTAAGGCACACTCTAAAACAATCCTTTTAATAGACGGTTTGTCACTTTAATACAAGATTTATTAGTATTTTGTGACCAATGCCAAAGCAACTAGGGGAACATAAACTCAAGCAAAGTCATTCTACCCCCATGTTTCACAGTTAGCAATGTATACGATTTTTCAGGCACCTTTTTCAATTAGGTTCTCTGCATGAAGACATCTAGGAGTTTTATTGGGTGCTACACAGTTTGACATCCACCGTTCCCCTGAACTGTCGTTTTTTTTTAATTTCCCACTGTAGCAACGTATATAGAGGACTTCGACTGTGTTATGAAAGAGAGCAGCTTTAGTTTGTTTGATTAGCTAGAGAGGTTGTGTTTACTACTTCTCAATTTAAAACAAAATTGTCATTGTGCAGTTAAATCTCATTCTCTGACATAATTTAAATCCAATGAGCTAGAGTCCAGAGCCAATCAAAAACTGCAACAGTTTAACTAATTATGGATCACATTGTACACACAGTACACGTTAGGCAACCCAGCACCAACTAGGGCTGAACGATTTTGGAAAATAATCTAATTGCAATTTTTTATCTATAAATTGCGATTGCAATTTAAAATGCGATTTTTTTGTCTTCAAGTATTTTTCAACAACAGAAGCAATAAATAAATCTGTTTAATAATAAACAATGTCAGATTTATTTAAAGCACAGATAACAATAAAGCAAAAAAATCTATGCTTTTCCTTTTCACCATTTGTTTTTTTTATAGAAAAATAAATACATAAATAGCTTTTCCTTTTCACCATTTTTTTTAATTAGGAAAAACAATAGATTGTTAACTTACTTTAACTTACTGCTCTCCAGCTAGTAACATCATGAAAAATTAAAGTGCAAAAAACATAAAGAGAATCTGCTTTAACCAACTCGTTATTTTCTGTATTTGAAGATGCAGCACTGGTCGTTGGCATTTTAGCCTTGCAAATACCACACGAGGCTTTGTGGTGTTTTTTTTAAATGCTGAAAAAGGTTTGTAGTGTTACCTCGCGTCGTAGCAACAGTAGCAAGGCACGTTTAGCACAGTACCTGACGTTGAGCAGCATCTTCTTTTTTAAAGCCAAAGTAATTCTACACAACTGATGTGTTCTGTCGAGCCTGAAGCCATTGTGCAACAAGGGCGTTTTCACACCTGTAGTTCGTTTCTAATGAGTTTGTTTACTTGTAGCGTTTTCTCGCTCTGTTCGGTCTGGTTTCACATAGGCATAAATGTAAACGCACCAAAATACGCATCAATAAACCACGCGAGCAGCCTGTGTCCTCTGATTGGTCAGAGCTGTCTGACACAGGAGTACATTAAATATAAATATACGAAAAAAGTAAATACAGTGAGAAGATTTTGTGTTCCAGCGCAAATATCTGTGCTTTAACACTGAACGCTGAAACACTGCACTTTCAAACACAGTGTTTCTGCGTGCAGCGCAGATTTATACATAATAAACAGAGTCACGCGGCTGTGAGCTATGAATGCAGCGCAGATTTATACATAATAAACAGAGCAGTGAATGCAGTGCGTGCCTGGACACAGTGTTTGTTCACAGCTGTGGTAATTAGCGTTATCAGGCTAATATATCAGTTTAAACTGTGCTTGCTTTATCAGCAGTTTAGCTCAAATAAATGGCTTATATTTAATAAGTGGATCCGATCGAGACCGGATCACGTTCTCACCACAAGCGAACCGCTCCAGAGTTCGTTTGGTACCTAGAGGAGCTGGTCTCGGTCCGGTTCTTTTGATCCGCACCCGAGTGCGATTACTGTTTTTACACCTGCTCAATCGAACCGCACTAAAGTTACAAACGGACCAGAGTTCGTTTTAACCGGACCAAATAGTGCTGGTGTGAAAACGCCCTAAAGTGCGCTGTGTTGACTTCACTTCTCCACCTCCCTGCCTTCTGCTCGGGTATGCTCCGCTCGTCCTCGGCTTGGCTCGCTCCCAAAATATCGCGAGATTATCGCAAATGCAATTAATCATTCAGCCCTAGCACCAACCCTCTCTCACAAACACATGGACATGCTGCTAACCCTTCATCTGTAAGCCTATTTATCATTCTGGGTGGGAATCTAGACCCCTATTCCAGTTGGGTGGGCACCAGTTGCAAGAAAGGGAAAATAACAAATGACTTAATTTCAGGGCTGAATCTGGGTCACACTCTACCACCACACACGCACGCAGGCTCTTTACCCAAGCACCAAGGCCAGCTGAGTCCAGTCATTATCAATCTAAGCATTGATCTCAGCTTTGTGGGACTGTGTGGAAGGTGATGGAGGAAGCTTTGGGAAAATTGTTTTTTTTTTTGTGCACGCGCGTGTGTGCGTCGCAGAGATGTGGGGTGGTACGGGTTAAGGTATAACTCTGTACCTGATTCATGCATTTAGTAAATAATGAACATCAATAAATAATACATTCAAAACTAATTAATGTATGATGTCGCTCACACACAGACAGCAATAAAAAATAAAAAAAAACAACCATAAAACTATTTTTCTATTGCCTTAATGTTTGCCTCACATGTTCACAATTGTATCAAACACTCCTATTTTAGTTCTGGGCAAAGTTCCAAAAAATATTTGATTACTTTCTCTCTCAATCCATGTTGGAACATTTTTTTTCTTATTTATTTTTCACTTGCCGAAAAACAATAATGTACCAAGTGTGACATTTGCCAGAAATCAGGGAGATTAGAGAAAATTAGAGATGGGCTGATCAGTGTTTTTTTTTTTTTTTTTTCTTCAATCGAAGGCAGGGCAGAAAGCCAAATAAACCATTCCAGACAAACTTGGAAATGTAGCATCATGCAGGGCTCCTGTAATGTGCCTTGCATTGCCTTTTAAATTATGTGTACTTTAATTTTTGGAAACAACTCCATTCAAAACAGTCAAACTCCAAGAATCAGCTGAAAAATTATGTGAATTCCTGTGTAAAAACCCAATGAAAAAGAGCTACTCATTTAGTGCCACACTACACTCCTTTAGATTTGCAACTGCCACTGGCTTTTACTTTTAGTTGTGGTTAAATGCGGTCTGCCCAGTTTGTTGTTTAGTGTGGTTGGTAGTTTTTGTTGTTAGCTATGCTGAGTTCAGCCATTTACTGCCTCAATTGGTAAAGTAATACACTCAAGAGGGTTATCCAGTTAGTGGTGTTCTTTAGTTAATTACTGGCGGCTCTTTACTCGGCCTCATACATGAGATTTAGTTTTACACAAAAGCACACAGAGCAGAGTACAACATTGGCTTAAATAGTGTTAACAGACGTGTACAACTTTGTAGTTACATCTAGCTATTAGCCCTAAGGATTCGCTAATTAGAAAAATATTGTTCAAATGCATTTTTTGTCTGTAGTCCAGTCAATACATTCCCTATCAATTTTCCCTTTTCTATATAAAACAATCAGTGGAAAAAAGGAGGCAAACTGCATTGTAATTTAGAACTCTCATTCAAAGAGGGTTAAAGACATTTGTCAATCATTTTTAAAACTGCTCAGACATGCTGCCTATCTAAAAAAGAAAAATAAATGTATATAAGCTGGCCAATGCAACAGGCAATCACTATTTTAAATCATTACACAGCACCTCTAACACTTTTATAGTCAGTGAATTAAATCACTGACTCATGGTTTGCACAGAGTACACAAGCTGTACAGTACAAGAGGTGATCGTTTTATTTAAATCATTACAACATAGCGCCTGTAGCACCTGTTTTTCTGCTTAACAGGTGCATTTTTCCAACGCGCACACAAACACAAAACGCAGAATTAACCACGGTTTGGATAGTGTCTTACCTCCTGTCCCGTGAGGAAGAGCAGAACGTCACCCTCATCTTCCTCACACATGTGAATCTGAATAACCGTCCTTATGGCCGCCTCTAGGTAATCTCTTTCCGGCTCTGGCGTGTAGAAGATTTCCACAGGATGCGTTCTGCCAGGAATCGTGAGCAGGGGGCAGCTGTCGAAGTACACCTGGAACTTTCCGGCGTCAAGAGTGGCACTCATGACAATAACCTGAGAGAGAGCGAGAGAGAATTGTAATGGAGGAAAGAACGCTGCATTGGCTTTTAAGTGGCTGCTTTGCTATAAAGGCTGAGCTAACCCTGCTGAGTTTCACCCAGGTCAGGCTGGAGTGGCCGTGCTAGGTTCTCCCTGAAGCCTATTCTGTAAGACACATTAGGACCCTGATGAGCGAAAATGAACCTCTACGCCTTTCAAGTGAGACGTTCCAAGGTCCACCCTGCCGCCTTTCCGCACCACGAGACATTATAATTGCTCTTAATCAAGGCAAATTAAACTTCAAATTCGGATGGGGACACAGGGCCAGGGATCATTTAGAGTCACCTAGACCTCATTTAACAGTCTCTGAACACATGTATAACCTTTGATTTGATCCCGACAACAAGTAGTCATTACCCATCTGCTTTATGAGAATTGGGTCCGGCACATTCCGCCCATAAAAGGCGATGTGCTTCTGTTCCCCTTGGGCTGATTGCCTTAAAATGGGGTGACCCAGGGGCAGGCTCAGCTCTGCGGCAAAACGGTATGGCCTCGCATTGCTGAGCAGAATTGGCTGCATTTGTCTGCAAACAAACAGCCACACAGCTGTCAGCCGTTCAGCAATGAAGAAGCTTCATCAGTGATTTCCAGGCAAAGAAAAAAGGGATCGTTAAAGCTGAGCACAGGAGTGGCAGGATGAGGAATGCACTCTCAAAATTATAAGACTGCAGTCACTTTACGAAAGGCTGTCTTCGTGGCTCGAGTATAAAATGGACAAAGTTTCTGACTATGCGTTTTTTCTTCCTTAGTTATAATGTATGAATAAATACAAAGCCACTCACGGACCTCGAGAAAGTCCCATTTTGGTTTTCCTCAGCTTAGTGCTGGGCGATAAAACGATATCGATAGTTATCGAGGAAACTATATATCGCGATAAGTCGGGGCGAGAAATTCGATAAACTAAATTTTCTATTTCCCGTTTAAGTAGCGTTGTGAAAAGGCGCAGCACGAGATCAGGCAGCACGCTGAACTGCTGCTCAGCCCAGTACAACCCCTCCCCTCCCCTCTCCACCATCCCCCTCCGCCCCACCCCCCGAGCCCCTCCACTCTGAACTCCTCACATAGCGGCTCCTTCTCTCCCATTTACTGGATAAACTTCATTTATACTATTCAGCGGCGCTACACTGGAAAACTCACCTTTTAAATATGAGGCATGCGTCTCCAAGATATTTAGAGAGGTGAGCTTGTTCAGATTTCTGAAGGCAGGTAAACGCTGCTCTGTTTGCTGCTAGCTAGATTAGCTTGTCTCCAGTTTAAAGTTAGCGATGTTTAGGTGTAAAAGGGATCTGTGCAATCTGTCATCATTAGCTAAGATGCTTTCACTGCTTTTTACATTCTAATAAACTAATGGGTAACGCACGTTAGCCGTGTTAATCCACGTTTCGTGTAAATTAAGGTTAACTTCAGCACGAGTGAGGGGTTAGTATATAAACACACAGAAAGGAAGCACTTTCCATCTTTTTTCCTAACTCTCACTGTTTCTGTTAGAAAACCCTGAGGGCAGCATTCTCCTCTGTCTTTGTGTTTTATAGTTTTTAACAGATAGAGAGTCTGTTATGCTGGATATTTTACTAAATACAGAAGATTATATAATCTGTCTAGCTGTATTTGAACTGAGCTAAACATTGCTGTTACTGAACTGGAGTTTTAAATACACTTAAGTAATGTAAGTCTAGTCTACTGAAAGCCAGTAATGTTAGTATAAATCTGTACTGCAGTAGAAGTGGATCATTTCAGAAACTTGACTTTATTCCTCCCACCTCCATTATAGGCCACTTTTTTTTTAAATATTTAAATGTTAGCTTAATTTAAATGAAAAAAAAACTAAAGGCTCTTATTTAAAAAAAAACATAAGCAGTAAATTATCTAAAATTACAACAAATAGAAAATAGAAAAACAGTAAAACATATGTAATACATACTTTTTATATGACCAAAATTAAACTAGACTGAAATCTGACTAAAACTAATAATATCCGATAGACTAAAATGTAACTAAAACTATTATACATTTTAGTGAAAAGACTAAGACTGTATCAAAATCACCTGTCAAAATGAACACTGTGATATACTCTTGTATTTTGCTTTATGTAGTTGCCTGCATTCAGGGAGGGGAATGATCTTTTGATTAAATATAATTTTATAAAAATAAATAAAGTGTTATTGCAATTTAAATTAAACAGACATATAATGTAAAGGGTCTTACATATTTTTTAGTTTATATATTTGTCCCCTTTTTAAAATTAATTTAAAAGCTGTACCCACCTGGCAAGATGTTAACATCCTAGTGTCTGTCCACAAGGCTCTGAGCCTGCTAGTGATTTTGTCCATAACTCCCTTATTCTGTCACTTCTGAGTAAAAATAGAAACCTTTAAGTGTAACAGAAAGTGATTTGATTTATATCGTGATACATATCGATATCGGCTGATATGAAAAACTATATCGTAATAAGATTTTTTTCCATATCGCCCAGCCCTACCTCAGCTTATTATCTCTGATCTACAAATTGATTTATTTGTCCTTTGCTTCCACACCAAATAGATGAGCTTAAGTGAGCGTTCATTAGTCATTTTTGCCAATGTTAACCAAGATAAGCATAATTCCTCTAAAATAAATTAATTCCAACTTGAGCCACTTTTGCTACTCCTGCAGGATTATTCAACACCTAAATGTCTCCTGAAAATAAATCAGGTGCTAGAAAGAACCCCATATAAGGCAGTACTGTAGGAGGTAATGTTGAAGAGTGTGACATGTCACTGGCCCCATGCCATTCTCCTTTGATGTGGAACGCCAGGAGAATCACATATCAGCACTCTCTCCGTCAAAGCAGTTACCAAGGAAATGTCTTCTGATGAGGTTAGAGGGTTCAGATGACAAGATCATATTACAGCACCCTATTCCAAACTCGGACAGTGAACAGTCCCTTAGTGAGCCTGAGAACGAGAGCTGTATTTTCAGCTTTTGTATTTTTTTTTTTCCCCCTACCTCCCAATCCCACCGCAGCTCAAACTGGAACAGGAATGAAGCTGGATTGCACAAATTGACAGTGATGGAACGGTGTCATGTCAGAGCAGACTAGTGCTGATGTGGTTGCAGGGAGGTTTTAACGGCACACGCACCTTCAGGTCTGACCTCTGGCGAACGACTTCCTTGAGGACACCCATCAGAATATCTGTGGCCAGTGTGCGCTCATGAGCCTCGTCCAGAATGATAACTCCATATCGCTCAAGGAGGGGGTCGTTCATGGCCTCACGGAGCAACATACCGTCAGTCATGTACCTGTAGACATAACAGCATATAAGTAATCTGTATTGTAAACAAATCAGTTTTGAAAATGGCATGTTGTACCAAAATCCAACTTTTGGATAGAATTCATAGTAAAGCATGTGTGCTTGAATCTTAAAAAAACATAACTGTACATAACATTCCCTGGCATATTCCATCTAATCGGTGCCATGTCTGTCCCCAGGAAATTACATGTATAATTGTGCATGCAAATCTTTAAAATACATTTTATTATTACGCATAGTGTCCTTTTTTTATTGACCTAATTGCAAAAGTAAGATATGTAATTTAAAAATATATATATAAAAACTACATAGAACAATGAAAAAATAGCATTTGTTACCTGTCCCCACTCTCCAACTATAAACTTTACCATGAAATTATTTAATATAATTATTAAAATTATTTTTTGCATCGTTGTGTGACTCCAAATACACATCTCAGTTGTGTACCTGGTTTTCACTTACTCCTGTTACTGTAAAATATCTGAAAAATCTGGAACATTCTACAAGAACACATCCACAACAGGAAGTGAAATCAGTTGGTTCTTCTGAAGACCATGTGAAGACCAAAATTAAGTTCCCTTATTAGTTTTTCTGTATATTTGATCTTATTGTAACTATGACGGAGGAGGTGAATCTCAATACTCTGTCCTGTTACCTAAATTCTTTCTTAGATCTTTTGCTTACTTTTAAAATACAAATTTTTTTTTGAAAACACTAGAATGTGCTCAGTGCTCAGCTATTAGCATAGCCGCCATTTAGGTATTTTTTATGTTTCTGCTAGTTCTATGCTAAAAACTCATATTTCAGTCCTGTTACTCAAAACATAAAAAGTAACAGAAATATGTGCCAGTAACAGGAGTGATATTTTGTCAAATTATTTCAACATGCAGTCAACCATTTCTTTGAAATAAAGACGTTCTTGAGAGAAAATCAAAGGAATTAGTGGACTTGCTTTTACACATGCTTTTTAAATGTCAAGTTTTGTAACAATATTCATATAGGGTATTCAATATTCAATAGCTTAGAAAACTTGTAAATAATTAAGTAAAGCTACCTAAGTTTGAACAGTACATGTTTTGAATAGTCAAATAAATATTACATTCTACGTAAAAAAAAAAAAAAATAAAAAAAAAAACTTAATTTGAAAGAGTTACAACAAGCAAATGACACCCATTCCACTGATTTGGTGGAATGCCCCCCCTGCACATGTTTCAAGCTATTTAAAGACCATTATGAGTATTGTATTTTATGTATTTTGTCTTTTAATGTTTCTAGTTTTATAGAAACGTTACCTACACAAAACTGTATAGGACGAACTCACTTAAGAATAGTTTTAGCTGAGCTACAGTCTTCAAATCTGATGGAGTAGCCGACTTCTTGTCCCAGCATGACATCCATCTCATCCGCCACTCTCTGAGCCACACTCATGGCTGCGACTCTTCTGGGCTGAGTACAGGCTACACCTCGTTTGGGCCCTGGCAAAGACCGGACCATGTCCACACACCACTGTGGGATCTAGGAGTGAAAAACATGGTTTAGATAAACATATCCACATTCTCATCTTCAGTGAAGAAAGTCATTATATCAAACAGTAAAGAGCTTTGATAGAATATTCATTAATTTGTAAACCACTAATCTGTATAAACTACGTCCTAGCAGTTGTGAGGATAGATGCAGCATTTGGGCAGCCACAGTGACAGTGTGAGTACTGCTACCACTACCATAGCTCAAGAGCTAATATACTGGCCCGGTCCAGGTGTATTAATCTTTCGTTTTAACGTGTCTCAATGCCAAACAGGTGTTCTGAAGCCAGGGATCAAGCTCTTTTTTTTTTTTTTTTTTACATTGAGCAGGTAAATAAATCTGTTTGAGGTTTAGGTAATCAAAAGATCTGTTGAAAATATTTTACTTAGAGGATGTTTGGATGTGAGCCTAAAAAACAAAAGTAAAGCCCTAAAAACTGAAAAAACTAACATGAAATGCAAGGACTGTTACACCTGTCAAACTTACAATTAAAAGCTAGACAGAGTTTCAGGACAGTCAGTGAATGTAAGTACAAAAAAATAAGAATTATAACCTCATGAGTTTTAATCTTTCACTGAAAATCATTTACCACTGGTCAAAACCGCAAGCAATACTAACAAGAATTAATACGCAAGTGAATTTGCTGCAACAGACTGCAGACTTAACACAAACCGCTGGCATTAATAATTTGTCAATAATTCGATAATGTTTGAAAACAAACATGCTTAACAATTTATGAATGCTAACAGGTTTCACCAGGTTTTTCCAAAGGCAACCCACCCCATTATGATTTAACCAAATCTCTGTCAAACTGTAAAAAAAAAAAAAAAAGCAACCAAACTGTTCTTAGCGGTGTGCAATATGACAATGTTGTTTTATGTTATGGTATCATGCATATACTGAACCCATTATGCATAATATTTGTCTGACTATAATAAACTGCATGTCTCATTAAATAAGAGTGTGTATAATAATCATTGCAGTTCAAAAGCAGCAACTGTTGACCAACAGACACCATCCTAAAATGACTATCCAGAATTTGGAAAACATTTTTAGGCATGAAAATCATGTAATCAGTGCAACAAACCTGTGTGGTTTTTCCGGACCCGGTCTCTCCAACCAGCACAAAACTCTGGTGCCTGGTGAGGATATCATTGAAACGCTCCTTGTACTCCCAGACAGGCAGCTGAAGGCGCTTCTTTAGGATCTCGTAGTATCGCGGCGTGTGTGGCAAGTTGGTGAAGGGGTTGACCTGCTGATGCACAGCCGCCTGTTTAAGAGGCATCATGCCTCCAGCCACCATACTCGAGTTCAGGGTCACGCTGGGGGGCTTGCTCTCTCTATCTCTGTCCCTCTCTCGATCCCTGTCACGATCTCTGTCACGTTCCCGGTCCTTCGACCGGTCATCTCTATCTCGATCACGGTCCTTTCTGTTGAGAAATTGAAAGGGCATTTTGTAATTAGAGATTACCAACAACAAGCAACATACATACACATCTGGGATTAGAAGTCAATAAATAGCTGTGTATCTCATCAGCAAGACTGAACATGGGCTGGCCTGGGTGTATTAAGTATTAACAAAGGACTGCACAACACCTTTGTTTTAGCAGTTATCACATACAACATACAAGTTCACACTAAACAATTACACTAAATTCTGACCCTCACAAACACTGTATTCAAATGTATTTGATCAGCCAATAATGTTTAGTATCTGAGGTTTGCTTCTTTAATATTTTCAACAGATACTAAGCTAATTTTAAAAAGAGTCTACATCACTAAGCAACATTCCGGGTTTGTAGTTTGGGTGCAAATACAGAGATGCATATTGGGAATTCTGATAAACATATTTTAAATACAGAATCTGGGAATACATCTATCTTAAATTGTATTGGGCAGTGGATCTGGGATTGAATATATATTATTAGACTTGAACGATGAAGTCACAAATGAGTTGTCTGTTATTGGGCCCGATATCCGATGACAGTACTGATATTTGTGCATCCCTAGTTTAAACACATAATTAACATGTCTGATGCAGACAATTCCTTTTTACAATCTTCTGATTGTTCACCAATTCCTGAACTATGTTTGGGGTAAAAGGAAGCAGTGAACAACTGTTTTCTTCCCTCATGAAATCCAAGTAACGTAATCGGCTGGTTCAACGCATTAGCTAAAAAGCATGTTGATATAAACTGGGTCAAATCTGAGAGAGCAGAGAAAACAATGCAGCAGATTAAGCCTCCCAGACAGGCACATCTACCTTTGTCAGTATTTTGCAACCATGGCCCTGGAACACCAATGATCAAAAATGAGTAAAAACCGGCAACACTTGTTGACTGAAGTATTTGCTATTTATTAGAGATGATTAAAAAAAAAACGCATACATGTCTAATGCACTGCACCGTGTAGTTTTTGCCTCTCTAACAAGTAACCTGATTCAAACAATCAGCAGATTAATGAACTAGCCCATTATTAGGTTTACGTGGGTGTTGAAAAATCATTAAAATATTCAGAATAGTGGGCCAGAGGGCCAGGACTGACCAACACTGGTTTATATCACACTTTCTACTAGTAATGTATAAAAGTGTGAATAAAAATGGCATTGCATATTTTTCACAGTATATATTATAAACCTTAAAATAATACAGGGATTTTCACCAGAAGTCACCAGCATTGGTTTGGTGTCTGTATATTTCCAACTGATACTTGCTGATGTAGGCTATATATTGAATACCAGAAAAAGACTAAGCACTGACTGTGCAACAACTTTAAAATAATTTATTTCAACATTATATTTTTATTTTATATAATCTACTGTTTTATTTATTCTGTCAATTGTTAATGTTAAAAGAAGGTTTTAAGCTGTGACCAGTCTAAGGACCAGTAAGCTAAATAGATGTAAACCAAAATATTAAAAAGTGACACCTTTCATTTTATTGTTTGCGTACTGTCGATTTTAACATTTATTTTTAAAGTCTCTCGGCAAGTCAGAAATATGTAACTATATCGGCATTGGCCCAGATATCCCACATTAGTGCATCATTTTAAAGTGTCCTCACTTATTGACTAGTGGAAAAGAGGCCTTTGTTTCTTTGAAACAAAAAAAAGCCCTGAAATTGTTATGTTTACTCATGTAGAGAAAACAGGCAGCTTCTACAAGTGTCCTGTAGGAGATTTTAAAGCCTTCAGAAATGTAAATAAGTTATTTTGCTGTAGAAAAAGGGTTTTTTGTATGATCTACACCTGTAGCATTTATACGGAACAAGGGTTATTTACGTAAAAGGTTAAGTAAATATACCCCTTCAACGTCCTTATTCATTTATTTATTGGTAATACTGCTTAGCATTGCTTTTTCTAAGGGCATGTGTGCATCTAATGTCTGTCTTGTTGTGTATTTAAACTGTGTATAAAATAATAAATATAGCTACTTAAATGTCTTATTTCTTAAAAGGTAAAACAAACAGTCAACAAAGTTACCTGACATCAAGCAACACGCCCACTACACTCCACACATGGCTAACTAGAAAGCTAACCTTAGCGCTTCGTTTTAGATCAATTAAGCCTGTCATTTGTTGTCTAACCCCTTCAGCTTTGCAGCAGCAGCACTTCACTACTGCTAAAACAAAACATGTTAAACAATATAACGAGATAATTCAATCAACTGCGTGCGAAACGTAGTTAGTCAGGTTAGCTAACCTAGCTTTAGCTCAATTTTAGACAGAGCGGGCGGCAAACATGAATTGGTAAGCTATGTGATGCTAACGTTAGCTTAGCTTCTGGTGCTAACGCTTCCAGCTTTGTGTTGGGCAGGCATGTGTGCCTGGAGACACGCAGGTCGAACGAACTGCCTAACTGGCTAACTAATCATGCGTGCAGGTTAATCAGTAAACCGCACAGCAGGGTTGCACACAGCTAGCTGTGATGTTAACGCTATTCAAAAAAACTGGGACAGGGGATTATCCAGCTAGCTAAGTTAGCTTAGCTACACAGGCCGCATGGAAAATGGACGAGTAAGCAACGTCCATGCTAGCTTAGCTTAGCTAGTGAGAAGACCGGTGTTCCGTCGAGTAAGGCTACCCATCGATACCTGCTTCCTAAAGGCACTACGCATGCGCTGATCTACAGTTATTCATTTTTTTATATATAAAATATGCATTTAAAAAAAAAAAAAACTTTTTGTGCATTATACAACCGGGATTCACTGTCACCGTGAAAATGAATAATGATAAATACATAAAAAAAGTTGATTAATAGTTTGTAATGACCTCTCACTGCCATAACTTTCAATAATACAGTGATTTATACTCTTAAAAATTCTACATAGACTTTCACTGGGACCATCTTCTAATATGGTGCTTCTTTTGCATTTTTAAAGTTAACTTACACTAGGGTAGCACGGTTTGACAAGGTAGCATAACTCGACAGAACACCGGCTAGCTGGTTATGCGTCTATATAGCTATTTAACATGAATATAAACCGAAGCATGAGTTAGTACATTCACTATAAACATGTACAAACGAGAAAATCAGACTTCTCGTATGAATGTTATGTAAAATACTCTCTAAACTGGTTTAAATGAACTGAACAGATAGGTTCACTAAGCTATTAGCATTGCCCACGTGCTAACGTTATCCTAGCGTTGCGGATGCGACACGAAACCAGCCGGCTGCTCTCTTGGTTTACCTTGCAGCTTTACCTCACATCTAACACCGGGTTTACACAGACAGAAAGAGCTCAAATAAAGGGGCTAATACACTCTAACGTCCTAATAACACCCTGTCTTGCCACTGCGTCTATAACCCGCCTGTCCTGCCGACACAAAGAGGCCGAGCGGCGGCCGCTCAAACATGAAGCAGCAGCAGAAGCAGTTTTTCATCCACACGCCGTTTAAACCCACCCGTCTGAAGACCTCTTCTTACTGGACGAGTAATCATCGCCCAGGTCCAAGCGATGCCGTTTAGACATCTCAGAAACACGGGATACAAAACGAGTTAAGAACTAAAAAATAAAAAAGGAAAGCGGTCCGCGGATTAATATCTCAAACAAACCACCAACACACACACACACACACCGCTAAGCGACAAGATGGCGACCGGAAGCACTTACCTCATCATTATTATTATTTCTGAGACTCAGAGAGGGAACGGGTTTCAGCCTCTAGAGCGAAGAGTAAAACAGACCCCGCTCTTATAGTAAAAACACCGCATGTGTTCCCCGCGGCGGCGGCGCTTCTCAGCGCGGTTAAGGCGCTCGCGCTGCGGATGCTGTACAGCGGTGCTCCGGGGAGGATGATCTATGTAGCGCCAAATTACCGTTTTCCCTCTGCAGCAGCTTCCAGCAGCCTGCAGTACCGACACCCGCCGAGCAGCGCCGAGCCCTGCTCCCCACAGACAGAGCCTGGAGTGTAGAAACGCGGGAAAATATTATATACAGATTATATTTTAACCGTCCGACCAGTTTATCGGCCTGTTCACTCAGTTTAATACATCAATGCCTCAAAGTAACATTTCTTTCACTCGGTTCTTTAGTCTGTTTCCTCTATTTATCAATATGTTCCCTCTATTTATCAGTATTCCCTCAGTTATAATACATTTATCTCAATGTAAACATTTTTCCTCCAGTTTATCAGCATGTTCCCTCAGTTTTAAATAAATGTATCTAAATTTATCTCAGTGTTTGCTCAAGTTTATCAGTGTGGTCCATCAGTTTAAAGGACCAATATGTAACTCATTTTCAGTAGTAAATGATAAAATGATCAGGATGTATAATCAGATATTAAGGAAACATGTTGAGTTAAAGCACTGGCAGCTCTTGTCAGCAGGGCTTTGGCCCGTACGTTCCTATTTTTAGTGTTTACTCCATCCTGAGTTTTGTGTTAGTTTTGTCCTCTGTCTCCTCCTGCTGCTCGTTCCCCAACACTAACTCCACTAGGACCCATACTACACTACAGCGATCGGTGCTGCAGCAAAGGAGCTAGCTAGCAGAGTGGGCTCAGTTAACCTCAGCTGCTACACAGCTTAAAAAACAAAGAAGGAATATAACAAAAGTGAATATTGACAGTGAGTTTAAAAGGTGGAGACTTAGAGCTCAAAAAGACACAAGACCGACCCAGAGCTACTACTTTTCTCCTGAATAGGTAAGCTAACTGGCTAGCTCATAGACTGTATATAAAGATGGACGCCGTGTCGCCGTTCCCATTCATTCAATGAAAATGAAGCCAAAATCTTCCGCCATTTTGGCGATTCAGAGACCAGAGTCTGCGCAGTAGAGACCAGAGTAGGGAGAAAGGCTGTGGAGAGCTCCTACTCATTTAAATAAACCCGCCCCTGAGGGCTGCCTCGCTGTCACAGACTGCAGAGCGGGGCGGAGTGGAGCTGACGGTCTGTTATTGGTCCCGCCCATAACCAGCCCTTTTACCATAACCACACCTTTTTTGAATAGAGCCGAATAAAGTTTTAAAAACCGAATTCTGTGGGGATATAAAAATTTGACAATATAAGCAGAGGTAACACTAGCTGCTGCATTTAAATAATGGAGGTAGAATTAGAGTATATTAGAAAAAAACGTGATTGAAAGTTGTCTGCTTTGCCATTGAAACCTATGGGGATGGGTGGGGTTACACAGCTTTCTGCAGCCGAACAGCAGGGGGCGCCCGACCTGTGGTGGCTTCACTTTTAAGAGACGATGCTCTGTCCAGCTATATACAGTCTATGGGCTAGCTAATTTAGTCAAGTAATTTATCACCATCACTAGGTTAACTTACTAGGGACTAGAGCTGCCACGCTAAATACGGGTGATAAAAGAGTTTAGAATTGCTATATTTCTCCTCTCCTCTCTCGATCGTACTCCAAGTTCTCTGCCTTTCCTACTAGTCTAAACTTTGTGTAGATTGTGTTGATTCAGCCTGCTGAATTTGGCAACCCTAGGTAGCCTGTGTGTGGGGAGGGGTAATCAGGGCAGAGTACTCTCTGTGGTGTTTTGAAATTGCTGTAGCCATTTCACACGCTCACTCTCAGTTCCTACAGAATGTACCTTTAATACATAGTTACCTCAATGTAACATTTTCCCCTGAGTTTGTTAGTTTGTTTCTTTTATTTATCAGTCTGTTCCCTTAGTTTTAATAAATGTATCCATGTGCGAGATAGTGGGGTGAAAAGTGGACCTGACTACCCAGGGCCCGAGCAGGAATGTTTCACAATCTTTCCTCCAGTTTTTAAGTCTAATCCCTCAGTTTTAATAAATTGTTACCGCACTTTAACAGTCTTTACCTCAGTTTATCAGTCTTTTCCCTCAGTTTCAATAAAATGTTACCTCCTTTTGAGTCTTTTCCTCAGTTTAATACATCATTATCTCACTGTAGCAGTATTTCCCCAATTTATCAGCCTGTTCCCTCAGTTTTTAAGTCTGTTCCCTCAGTTTTAATACAATGTTACCTCCCTTTAACAGAATCAGCATTACCTCAATGTAACAGTCTTTCCTCCAGTGTATCAGTATGTTCCCTTAGTTTAAATAAATTGCTACCTCAATGTAACAGTCTTTCCCCCAGGTTTATCAGTTCCCTCAATTTGAATGCATTGTTACTTCAGTGTAACAGTTATTTCCTTTAATTTATTTACCCTTTGCCTAAATAAAAAAAAGGTTACCTCTGTGTAACCATTCCTTCTCTCAATTTATAAAACTGTTAGCTAAAAGTGAATAAACAATTAATGTAAACTCCATAATGGAATCCATGTGTTCCATATAAATATAGTTACCTCAATGAAAAAATTATGTCCTTCAATTTATCAGTCTATTACCTAAGTTCTATTAGCGCTGCAACTATTAGTCTATAATATAATCTGCAATGTCCATTCTAACATTGTGTAAGCTTAGTTTGGGATCCAGTAAGAACTAATGGCTGCATGTATTTACAGTAAATGTTTCCAGCTGCTCTGAGATTAACTTAGGTTAAATATTCTCCCAAAGGCATGTTTCAATGCTAATGTTACTGATATTGCTGAGATTATCAGCTTTGCCTGTAAAAATATTTCAAACTAAACATGCATTTTTGAATACAAGTGAACAGAGGAAATGCCTGATTACCTTATACAAACATTTTGTAAATGTAATAAATGGGCTATCCACATTAATCCACCTGAACAATCACGGACAGATCTAGACCTGTCAGGCTTAAAGAGGGCTCTCAGAGGACAGATAGATGTGGCTACATTAAGGGTATGGCTGAAGCAATGCTCTGGATATAGTATTGCTCATACTGGCCAGCACAGGTGGTCATATCCAGAGGATGTATAGTGAGTTTTGGGAACTAGGGTGGCTTTGAGCTGGACAGCCATGGAAATGCTAAGAACATGGTGGTGACCTTGTGCAAGCTGGTAAGATGACGCTTGGAGCATGGTTATGTCCAGAATAACTCTTTAGTTTGGCTGGTTAACTATTAGGGCTACTATATGAGAGGAATGTGTCACAACTCGTAGTGTACATATGGGACTGTAAAGTCTGAGCTGAGTAATCCACCCACACATTTTTGTATACACTAACAGCACTCTAAATCTTTCTGGCTCTGATATTATTACACTGTGATAAATCAGCTTGTGCAGAAGGCAATTATTTCAACTGACACTAGTAATTATACCACCTGGGCATTTCTAACAAGCCACATAATAGCAACTGGCTCATTGCTTGTAACTAGCAATTGATAGTAATGAGGAAGACAAAATTAGCATTAAAACAAAGTCTTTATTTTGTGCTCCAACTCCAAGGCTAACATAAAACTAACTTTCACAGGCTATTAAGTAACCGTTCAATTGTGTGTGAAATGGATCTGACAGCCAACCCTTATACATGAACACACACACATGCACGCACATTAAGAAACCTCATGAAACAAGTGAATTGTTGTATCATTTTCAGTAATCTTGGCCCCTGTACTTGAGTTAGAAATCTATATGGAACAAACATTTGCTACTGATTTGCAGAACCAATACAAGACTTCTGCAGTGCGTCTCCAGGTTTGCAAGATCATGAAAAAATACTGGAATTCCATAATTTCACCTAGAGAAGACAAACAAATGCTTGAATAGGAATCTGACCATGAAGTCCTTACTTATATATATAGTAGATAATAAAAAAGCTAAACTGAAGTTGTGTCTGCTAACTGCTCTCTGAAAAGTCGGTTGATCATTGTTGCCTTTCATAAAGGCTCTCCTTCAATTATCCTTCCAGCAAAACATCAAGCTTTTCAGTGTTATTGGCTCCCACACTTGGCAGGTCTGATAGACCTGTTGATCTCATTCTCTATGATGTGCAGCAATGTCTGTTGGTAGGTCAGCATTGAAAAAAAAAAAAATCAAAATTCAAAATAGTGAACACATGAATCCCATATTCTATTCAGTTATTACATCTAAAGCAGTCCTAAGTGGCTAACATATACCAGTGGAGAAAAATCTCTGGTGGGTCCTCTAATTTTACTATCTTATTTAACACTGAAACATTTGTAAATAAGTTTGTTAAGGCTTCTTATTAATTAACTTGTGGGCTTAATGTGCTGTGATGCTACTCCTCAAAGCTACGTCCGCAGCAGTTCAAAAAGACGTGACTTCACGTTTGCCTAGCTACATTGGGGAGAAAAATGAAAAAAGAAAGAAATCTTTAAAAAAAAAAAAGTAATGAATGGTATATTCATGGTGTTTTATTTTGTGTTGCAAAAATCTAAATCCAATGCTGGAAAAACACTAACATGTGCAACGCAAAAGATCAGGGTTGGGAATCACTGTGCTAAACAATGGGACCGTTTGTGTATGTTTTTTTTTTTTTTGCTGAAAAGATCTTTGCACCTTAGCCCCATCAATCCTGACAGACATCCAGCAAATATGAGCTCCATGTGCGTTCCAAAATGTCTGGATTTAGTACAATTTCACAGTGGAATTGAGGACAGCAAATCTGAGCTGACCAGTAAATCCTGCCTCTGGCAAGTATTTTCAGCTGAACAAAATGCTTGTTATATCTGACACATGCTGGCCTTCCCCTAACAGCAGGACTGACAGACATGCTTCTCTTCATGCTTGTGATGTTGTTGCCTGGAAAGTAGAAAATAAGATTCACATTCTAAAAAACAGGTTGGCACAATAAAGCATTTTCCACTTCGTAACGTTGCCATTCTGTCTCAGAACATTTAAAAGATGTTTAGGGACCTAAGATACCAAGTGATGAAGTGTTTCAAGTGTTATTTTGTCCCATTCATCCTGCAAACATAGTAAAAAAACAGTAGAGGGTAATTGTTTTACATTTTTTGTTCTACACACATTCTTAATTGGGGAGACTGCAGGCAGGCCAGTCCAGTACCTATATCCTCTTCTTCAACATCCATGTCTTTGTAATATGTTCAGCATGAGATTTTTCTATTGTATTGTTGAAAAATGCATAGACAGCCCTTGAATAAAACAAAATCATCTTTAAGGCAGCATGTGTTGCCCTAAGATCTTAATGTACTTTTCTGTATTAATGCCACCATCACAGAAGTGGCCTTGGTTCAGAACTCAAGGCATCTATTCTTATGTGCTCCTGTCTCTGTGCATATGCTATTATCCTGCTTTAAATATACAATACTTATATTCCTTTTTTTAACAATCCTATTTTTATCTAGAAAAATAGCTTAGTACCACATATCCCCCCAAAAATCTTAAAATAAACAAGCTTTTGTTCAGACTAAAAAATGTCTTTTAACTTTCCAATGTAAAGTTGTATTTTTTACAGTGAATATATATTTTACATATTCTGCTCATTCTTTTTATTTGACATTGACATGAAATATAATTAAACAAGCTGACACAAAAACCCACCTAACCTTTTCTGCAGTTCCATAAAAGCAGAAGCAATCAATAAAACAAACTCTTCAGTGTATGGTTAGTTGGGGAGCAGTGGGGGAGGGAACTAACAGATTATACAAAGGATTTAGATTTGCAGAAGTTCTGCAACCACAGAGTTCAATTCAGACCTCGAAGAAACGGTAACGTATGCTCTATTTTACTACTACTACTAAGCTTTATTAGGTGCTTGTTTGGTATTTTCTCACTTGTTGTGAAGTTGTTAAAGATATTTTCTGGAATCACTGTCTGTACAAAGTCCATGGAATGCACAGAGTAGCCTGGTTTTATCCTAACAAAGCTTTACATGCTGTACACTGTAAAAATAATAACCCAAAAATGATTTGAAATAAGCTGTTTCATCCACTTTGAATGAACTGAATAATCATTTTATACAGTGTACACAAAATGGGGTTGTATAACAATGAACACATACATATATATATATATATATATATATATATATATATATATATATATATATATATATATATATTCTATTCAATAGGAGTTTTTATGTATACTTTTTAATGCATTAATGCACCACCATGCAAAAGACCAGCCTTTATTTAATTTCCACTTAACAGCAATGATCTAATTTTAAGGAGATAAAAATATTTGAACAATATCATTATTTATAATATTTATTAGAAAATAAAGACCATAAATAAAGATGGGGAAGCCAAAGTGAAATACATAAAAGCATGACTTCCTGAATTGGGCTTTTGTTTATCTAGACTAAAATGTAATTTATCTTTAAGTGTTTATTTTGCTATGGTTAAAGTATTTTTAAAGTCAACAATTTTTTTTAAATGTGCAAAACCTAAAAGATGAACATAACAGAATATAAACTTTAGCACATAGAAGATAAACAACATTCAAACCTACTTCAAATGAGGGGGGGGGGGGGGGGAGTTTTTGTACAGCTTTTCCATGTAAGAACAGATACATGATTGTATTGCCTGTTTATCATATATTTATGAAAAAAAGAGACACTGAAAGATTTCAATTATTTAAAAAAATCCAATAAATGGAGATGAAATGTGAGATTTTAGATGGTGAAATGATAATTTAATGGTCTTGTATAGACTATTTACATTATTAATTAATAATCTTAATTAGTTAAGGTTAGGTTCAATACTCTCTATTATATTATATATGTATTATATGTATATATTTGTATGTATTTATATGTATATTTAATAAATATTTAAGAGAAGATAAGCCTATCCTCTACAAAGAATCAACAAATAAGCATCAAAAATAAAATAAAGTACCACCACTTATTCACTGTTCATGACTAAACAAATATGTCAGTTTCCATTTGCTAATGAATATAATCACATATATTAGTTGTGTTTACTGAGATCTCACTGGATCATGCAGTTCTAAGTCTGAGTCTTAGAAATATAATCTTAAAATCAGCTTTGGTCAGAATCGGCTTTTCTCTGCATTCAGGGTAAAAAAAAGCTACAATACTTGCATTCATGAGATTTTACATGTGCACTCCTAAATCTATTCTTAAAAATATAAGAAGGATAATATATTGCTAATAGCTACACTACTTACTACAAATAATCTTTAAAAATGTTGTGAAAAAAAGTGTATTCGATAGTTATAAAAATAGTTACACAAATGTTACTTTAAGTAACTTTAAGTTACTGCTAGTTTTACCCTGTATCTAACAAAGATTTTATGGGGCAGTAGTGGCTGGTTACTGTTTAGCATTGGGTTGTTGATGACAAGGTTGTGGGTTCGATACCCTGCCATCCACTGCCACTGTTGTGCCCTGGGTACTGCAGTGTAGGCAGCCCACCTCCCCAGACACGTATGCTCACTGTATCAGTATGTGAACTTCTTTTTAAAACATTTCCACCCTCAAAGGCAAACCTCGAAAATGGCCAGTACGAAGTAGATTCATATTAATATCATATATACATACAAAGTAATCCTGCCAAATTATAAATTAATGCCTCGTATTCAACTGAACTAGTCTAGAAATATTTAGATAGAAAATGTTAAAGAATATACTTAACATCAGTCCTGTATATTTCAGGTGAAGTGAGCCAACAAAAGAAAGAAAATGTTAACGCTACTTCTGCTGACGCTGCTGGTACATATCCATGCAGAAGAACCTGTGATGGAAGCTCCTATGGAGCTAGAACTCTTCAACAGGTTTATGTACGGCACCTGTGAAGTCAATCCTGACCCTCTTCTACCCGCTGGTCTGCCTCAATTATATGGCCAAGTTCTGTTCAGACAATTCTATCCATCAGGCGCCGTGCAGGTGATAGTAAATCTCCGGGGTTTGCCCACCAATGACAAACAGGAACGCGCCATTCACATCCATCAGTATGGAGACCTGAGTGAAGGATTCGTCACAGCCGGTCCACACTACAACCCCCTCGGAGTGGACCACCCCAGTCACCCTGGAGACCTGGGAAACTTCTTCCCCAGCAACGGAACCGTCAGGCGACGTCTAAATGTTCAAGCGGCCACACTTTTTGGAGGTCCGTCCATACTGGGCCGTGCTGTGGTGATCCACGAGAAGGAGGATGATCTAGGATTGGGGTCAGATGAGGAGAGCAAACGAAGTGGCAATGCTGGGAGAAGAATCGCTGGATGTGTCATCGGTATCTCATCAGAAACCCTGTGGAACAAAACAGTTCAACTCATAGAGGAGGACTGATTAAGACTGATAAGAATAGGATGGGAGTAAAGATGAACAGAGAAAAGAATGCAAAGAGATAAGTAAGACAGGTCACAGGAAGTTCATACAATAACTATAGGCAATCAACAATCCAGAACCATGAATATAGTGTGATTGATAGTGATAGTGTGATTTCCAGCTCAGCTTAAGGCAAACTCTGTTGTAATGTGTAGAATTGATCTCTTTCTAAAGACATAATGAATGTAATCTTGTCATATTTTAATGTGCGTATTGTTTTCAGACATTTTCAGAACAGTCCACAAAATGTTAGTTTGAAATTAGAAACTTTATCTAAATGTTTCACTGTGTTTAAAAAAAACTGACGACTGTCTCAATCAAACATGTTAAAACAGGCAAACAAAATTAAAATCCTGATCATTTTATACATATCATATTAAGACTAACATCTAAAAATTAATGAGGACAATAAAAAAAAGAAATGGATCATTATTCTGTGGAGAGTTTTCTTTTATTACCTCATCATTATGTAGACAGAGTTTTCTCTAAATCTGGACTTGCTAAAGGTCAGCTCTGAAAGGGTTTCAAAATGAGAGATCTGCAATAGAGGAATAACTAATCTAAAATTAGTTACTTATAGATGTTCTGTATGCAGAATCAGCATTAGACCTACAATTTGCCCTTTGACATAAAACTGATAGTAAGTCAAACGTTATATTTCATTGTAATTGAAATAGTAATGTAAGCCTTTAATTATTTTATATAGAATCACTGCCTTTAATAAAACATCTCATCTTTCTAATGGTGTTTAACAGGGCTACTCAATTAAATATCCTTTCTTCAAATAAAGGTCCAGAACATAATATTATGTCTACACTGTAAAAAGTGAAGCATGGAGCTGTTCATTCAAGCTAATAAATATGATTGAACACATAGTACAATTATTGACTTTATTGTGAAACTCAACCTTTTTGAATTTTGATGTGTCAATTTTGATTCAGACTAAATTAATTACAATTCTGAAGGAAATAAACCAAATGTTTTGGTTCCACTGAAATCATACTCGAAGAAAAGAGATAAGGATGTAATATTTTTAATTTGAATCAAACATGAATTGCGCATGCGCACTGTGGAGCACGGGAGAAGTTGTAGAGAAGTGCTTCAGAGCACTGAGGGAGAGAGGGAGAAAGTGCCTGAACGCGCTCGCGAGAGAGAGAATGAGAGAGGGAGAAAGTGCCTGAACGCGCTCGCGAGATAGCAACGCATGCTTATGGTATTGTGGCGTCGGGACTGGAGGGGGGGGGAAGGAATTATGGGAGCTCACCCTGTTGGGGAAAGTGGGTGTTTTTCTGCGTGTTTATGTTACTGTTTATCCCAGAGTTTCATGTCATGTTTTATTATCACTGTTCTAGTATTATTCATGTAGTTATCAGTTATGTGGTTGTTTTGTGCCTCACCCTTTGTGTGTTTTCTGTGTGTGGGAGTGGGGTTAGCTGCGTTGGCGCTGTAGTTAGTTTCACTTTCAAAAGTGAAATCCCATGTAAATCCAGCTCTTAGTGTCCTTCTCAGAGCAAAATAAAAAGAGCAAGAGAGCACTGAAACGAATCTCGCTGGTAATCCGTCCTCTTCCACGCCACAGTAACTTCTGGAACTTCTGAATATGCTGCCATGGTTTTTTTTTTTTAAGTTCGGTTCAATTTAAATGTATTAGTTTGGTTCCGAAACTGAAATGTAAAGAATTTAACTTGGATCAAGGTGAATATATAATATTGGGTCGAGTGAAGTAATATGGTTTATGTCAAAATAAAATAATCAGGTTGTAACAATTGACTTTATTTAGATTGAGTGAAGTCAAATAGTTTAGATGCAACAAATGGACATCAATTTTTTTAATTTGAGCAGGGCTACACTTTTTACAGTGTAACCTGTATTATGATTCAGTGCCACATCCTGCATAATGTATCTACTTTAGGTAATTTGCTGTACAATATCTGTCTTCAAGTGCAAATATTGGTAAATATTAAGTTAGGAATTTAAATGTCATTAATTTTAGTTTTTAATTGTGTGTAGTCCAATCTAACCTAGCTAGCTTAAACAATTTAAATCAGTCAGTCACTAATTTAACTGGTTAGCTAGCTAGTTACCTATTCAATTGTATATTCAGATGTCTGCTGTTTTATTAGGTCAATATTTTGGTTGAATATCTAAGATGAAATAAATAAGCTAATGTAATAAAATATACCAATACGCATTTTCTGCTTTTATTATGCATTTACTTTTCTACATTAAAGTAGTGACTTTATTCTTGTATTGAGGGCGATACATAAATGCTGGTTTGTTTTTTTTCTTTGTGTATTTTTTGTTAGGTATATATTTTAAGTTCTGTAAACTTTCAAGTACTTAGAAATCGTAGGTTGGTCCAACTAAATTGCTTAATGCTAACTTTAAAAATTAACTAGTGGCCTAACTTTAAAAATGAACTCTATTCCAATGCTGATCTAATTCACCCAACATATCACAAGAAGTCTGACCCGCTTAATTATTTTTGCAGTTCTTATAAAACTTATCAAAATGAATTACAACCTTAAGTTAGACAATTGGAATAATATGGAAAATGCAAAAAAAAAAAGTTAAAAAATCCAGTGTTACATATATTTACTTTGTCATTTCTGTGCATCCCTATTTTTTATTTAAACATAGCAGAAAAAGTAAGAGTTGATTAGTTAGTTGATTATTTCTTTGTTGGATTAATGCTTCTTCACAGTAAATCTTATACTGTTGGAAAACCTGTTCATTTTCCTTTTAAATTGGGTCACAATTGTAAGGAACATAGCTGAGTATGTGGCTTGCACCGATGAAAATTTGCTAAATCTTCTCTTCCATAGCCAAACAGCTGTGGATACTGACACTTATTTTGAGTTTCTGCTACCCTGATTGGCGGCAGCTGTGAGCATGGGCCCTGTTACAGTGGTCAGTATGTGTCTGCTCCAAGAATTAGCATGCCATGGTTGACTGGGATAGGGCCTGTGGTATAGGGCAACTTCATCTGAATGTACCATTAAACCAAGCTGGAGTGAACCCTAGTATTATCTCCAAATTCCATGTAACAGGGGATGTCACTGACAGGCCACAAAGTGGGCATCCCAAGAAGATGAAAGCCCAAGAAGATTGTCAAACACCAAACGAGTCAATGGCAGAATGAGCTGTTTGGCATTGGAAGAAAGGATTTGGCTAATTTTTCATGGGCACACAACCCACATACTCAGCTCTGCTGCTCATCCCACAAATGCATGACCAATGTGGCAATATTTAAAAGAGAAATTAACAGGACTTATTGCCAAGAATCATTGTTAAAGAAATAATCTACAAAAACACAAAAAATCCTTTCTTTTTATACTTTGTTTTGGTTAAAGAGTTTTTTGAAACAATAATGTTTCAATTTAATTGCATTATCTTGTTGGTATTAATACTGTACTTCATTACTGTATTTATTCTAGCATCGGGATATTAAAGGAAGTAACAATATAACAGCACATCTTGTATGTAAGTTGCTCTGGATATGAGCATCTGCTAAATGCCTTCAACGTAATGTAAATGCATTGAGCCAAAACAGGAAGGTCAGGATCTTGAGTGTTAAATGATTAGTGCTAGATCAACTGCTCCACAGCCTAATTGTGTCTTCATACTCCTCCAGTCCAAATTTGGCTTTGGGCTAATAGTGACCTTTTCTTCATGTATAGCTTCTCCAGAACATCCTAACATTTTAACATTCTACCTACAGAGCTTTTCTATGAAAATAAACAAGCTGTGCTACACCTGTGTCTGCAATGGCAGCACCTTAAAGCAGCTAAATGCACTAATTAATGGGAGTGTCTGGATATTTTTGTACACTCAGAGCAAATATATATTTGTAAAGGAACCATATGCATTCATTTGTTTTTTAGAATAAAGCTACCTTAGGAACTTCATAAGCTTCATAAGAGGAAATATGTGAGACACCTAAGTTTAGATGAACTCAGCCAATGGCAGAGGCCTACTTCAGGATTTATGTGTCCCTACAAAACTCTCTCTCACACACACACACAGAGCCACATGCCCCAGCCTATAAACAAATCAAATGGGCTATAAATAAAGGCATAAAAAGCAATGTCCCGAGCGCTTCTTCAGAAGGTTTCTCCGGGACATTGCCCATGTGGGCAGCACAACAAAAATAATTGGACCCAATAAATAACTTAAGGAAGAGTGTTCGGAGGCAAAGCTACGGTACTTCAGTGTGCAGCCGGTTGTTTAGATGGATTGGAATGATTTCCTAATTCGTTTAATAGTCTAATTGTTCTTTATGTAAACACTGAAATGAATTGTCATGTTGAGAGGCATGGGATTGACTATATGACAAAAGGTACCATACCTATCACAGTACACTCTTGCTACAAAGTGCTGCAATGGGTATTTTCAGTAATAATGTAAAAGAACCAATTTTGTCAAAGAGCTGTGAGTTAACTGTTTGAAAAAGTAGAGGCAAATGTTTTTTTGTTTTTTTGTTTTCAAATTTTCCTTTACATTTTTTTTTCTGTGACATCACTTAAAAAAACATCTGTTTGGGAAAGGAACTTGAAAATGCAGTTTGACTAAGATGTATGGTGTTCTGTTTGTTCACACAGCATTCATTCATCAGCAACTTTTCATTCAGTTTAACTTAAATAATTTATTTAACACCAGTGTGTTTATATAAGGGATTTCCAGACAGATCTGAACTATGTTTTAAATGTACTGTACACAAAGGTACTATTCTCCATTATTTCAGGCCTGTAACCAAAAAAATATATAGATGGGGTACATTCTGTAAAAGATTATTTTTGTGGTTATGTACTAAGCACTGAATGTGTTGAATTGGCAGATTGTGAATAAATATGACTACCAGCTAAGACAGGTCTTCACTATGTTGGTCTTTAAAGCAAAGAAGTGTATTTTACCGGTTTTGGTCTTCCCAAAAAAACAACCCTCACAAAATGTATGTTTTTGCCAAATAGTCTTCTTATTTAGGTCTTCTTATTTATTAGGTACCACTTTAAAATAAGACTACCTTTATAAAGGGTTTATACATGGTTTACAATTAGTTTATTAATGGTTACTAATTAGGTTGTAAATGCCTTAAAAATCATTAATAATCAGTTATAACACATATATAGAAAGGGCAACAATGACCTTTTGTTTGTCAAATAGTGAACCCACAGCCATCTATATTGTTGCCCTTTCTATGTATGTGTTATAACTGATTATTAATGATTTTAAGGCATTTACAACCTAATTAGTAACCATTAATAAACTAATTGTAAGACCTTTTATAAACCCTTTATAAAGGTAGTCTTATTTTAAAGTGAAAATAGAAATATGAAAGGCCTTGTCAAGTATGGTCTCTACTAACTATTCATCTTTACTGATCCCTGATGCTGAATATTCATCTCGTATTACGTGTTCTGATGCACATTTTGAATTTATTTACAATTTATTTTCTTTTTTGGTGAAAGAGAGCCCTACACTGCAAAAACAGAAATATATATATATATATATATATATATATATATATATATATATATATATATATATATATATATATATATATATATAATTTTTTTTAAAAGAGGTTTAAATTTCAATTAAATTTTTTTTTTGCAGTGTAAAATGTTGTGTCGGCAGGAAGTAGTGATTTGCTAATTTAATAAATAATTCCAGAGAATGGCAGCAAATGAACTGCACACAAAGCCAATGTTTAGCTGGTTTACAGCCCCCTTTGTTAACACTGCGGGAAGTTAAATGCAGAAAAATGCTTAGCCCCTGTAGCACCTCGAGTTCCGGCTGAGAGTATCTCCTGCAGGCTACAGACTAGTCTGGTGTAAATAAATAAATGTATGAAGTGCATGTCAGTGCCAGCGTATGTCATCCGGAGGCCTTGTTTCACCTGAAGTAATTAGCCCCATGGAGAGAGCAGCAGTGTCATATGAGAGCAATACCCCTCTAGAAAGCTGCAGGAGTGATAAATAGAAGCCTAAATAAATCAGAAATATCTTCATGTTTTACCACTGGAGTTGGCCCGAACTCTGAGATAAGCACTGATATGCATCAGAAAGTGCAAAGCAAGAGTGTGACAAGTGCTGTCCTTACATAAGCGTAATAAATTCACATTTTTACTTATTTAAAAACATTGTAAAAAAAACTTTGGACAACAAATTGATAGAACCATAACAGCACGTTAAATACAAAAGTGATTATCGTAATAAGGGGAAAAAAAGATTTGATTAAAACCTTAATCCCTTAATCCATCGCACCCCCATCAAGTCCTGTTTTGCAAAATAATAACTAATGTGCAAATAGTTACATATGTATTAAATGTGCTGTAGGCTATAAATAAGGTTCAGAATTATGAAGAGCAAAACCAGCCGGTTCCAAGACAGCTTCTTTCCCTGAGTCATCAGGCTGTTGAACAACCAGTAGATCAGGGGTGTCCAAACTTTTTTTGTTGGGGGCCAGAAGGAGAAATATATTTGAAGTCACGGGCCACAGACTCTGTAATATAACAAATAATAAAATATATCACTTTAAATAATACTTTTTCCTGATTATTTCATTTACACACCATTTTACTTGACTTACTATCTTTATCTTTGACAGTGTTGTGTAATCTAAGATTTTTCAAATTGATGTTTAATTTCATGATGTCTCTTAATATTAAACTGCTTAATTACGGCAACTTTTAGACTCTTTGGCCCGTTTTTCTGCGCTAGAAATGCGCAGCCTCTCTGCTTTTAGACTCTTTTTCCCCGTTTTTCTGTGCTAGAAATGCGCACCCTCTCCGCTTTTAGACTCTTTTGACCCGTTTTTCTGTGCTAGAAATGCGCACCCTCTCCGCTTTTAGACTCTTTTTCCCCGTTTTTCTGCGCTAGAAATGCGCACCCTCTCCGCTTTTAGACTCTTTTGACCCGTTTCTGACACCTAGTGTTCAAACTTTGAATCTCACATTATAAAAACCTGCTTAACAGCGGGCCAACTTTCATTCCATTTCTAACAGACTTCGCAGGACGCTCCAAAAAAGGAAACGGGACGCAAATGGCCCGCGGGCCGTAGTTTGGACACCCCTGCAGTAGATAGTACGATGTTCTCTCCAACCCATCACAGGCCACCTCACCTGTCCAAAGATTCGATCCTATACAAACTCACTCTGCCCCCTGCACTTTACTCACAGTACACTTCATCCCACACAAACTAATTCTGTACCCTGCACTTTACTCATAGTTACACTGCACTGCTAATCTGCCCTGTACACACCTGTAAATAGCAATGCAACATGCTACATAATAAATGTATAGATTATACATTCATGGTTTAGCTGTCTAACACGTCGACACTATGATAGTGAGATTGCTGGCTCGAATCTCGGTCATGCAGCTTGCCATCAGCAGCCGGAGCCCTGAGAGAGCACAATTGGCCTTTCTCTCTCTGGGTGGGTATATGGCGCTGTTCCAACATCATCCAAGGGTGATGTTGATCAGCACAAGGCCTCTGTGAGCTGATGTATCGTAAACTAAGTTGCTGCACTTTCCTCTGAGTGGGCTGTGATGCTATTTGCCAATGCTACATTAGCAGCAGCTAAAAAAAACTTCACATGTGCTAGTCTTCACCCTCCTTGTGTTGTGGCATCACCAATGATGGGGGCAGGGCTCTCAAGTTTTGAAGTTTGGTGGGAGTGAGATTGGTGGATTGGTGGGGGTGCAGTTTTTCAGTTGTTCAATAGGGGGGGGTTGGGGGGGGTGATTGGTGTGTGCAGTTCTTTTTCATTTGTTCAAGGGGGGCTGGGTGCTGGGGTCTGCCTAACAACAGAGCGATCTATATTCTGATTGGCTCAACGAGAGTACATTATAATATGCATCCGATGGATTGGCAAGCGTGAGAAATACCATGTGTGGTGTGTGAGCGTGTGAACTCGCTGAGGTGCATGTGTCACACGCTCAAAGCGTGAGACTTGAGAACACTGGATGGGGGATTTACAGCTGAATAGCAGCTGAATAGGTGGGACAGCTGGCCTAAAGCTAAATCAGGAGAAAATGAGAAAAAAAATAACGAATAAAAAAACTTGATCTGATGTATTGAGTTATATATGATCCAAAATAAAAACTGTTTTTCAGTCTAGAGAACTTTAAAGTGACCAGCGAATAACTGTAATATGGGTCAACCACAAGGATCCAACTATTAAAGGGTTAACCCTAAAAGATACACACACACTCACACCCAGACACATCTCAAGACTTTTCCTGACACAGATCAGGTGCCCTCATTTCCTCCTTGGCTCCAGTGGCCCCCCTCTCAAACTCAATCAGCTCACACTGAGGGGAACACACCGTTACCTGTCAGGCAGCAATGGTCTCCACGGCCACTCTATTCCCCAGCACACGCCCACTGAGCTGTCCAGATACACCATCATGGCATGGCACATGATGTTCCCTCCATCAGAGAGGCATACTATGAAAAGGTTTGTGCATATCAGTGTTTTTAACTGCAGTGTGAGTGACCTTTTTATATAACTTGAAATAATGTTTCATTATATACATTTATACATTATGCAGTAACTAAAATTAATTATTCTGTATCAACATGAGATCCCCTGACAAAGATATAGTCACAAGCATCATAACACCAGTCTCCTGACCATGCTTGTCCAATCCACTAATTTCTATGGTTCTAATGTTAACATTACAAGCATTTTTACATAAAAACATAATAATATAATAATGTATGGATGCAAGGGCGTAGGAGCGGGTTTGATATTGGGGGGGGGGGGGGGGGGGGGGGTCACATTTGCCAATATGAACCCAAGCCCACCCTATAGTTTCCTAGAACAACATTTGTGGAAATTACTTTTAATTAAAAGTAAATTATTATTATAAGGTGATTTTACAACCTAAACATGTTACTTCACATTACAGTTACTGTTGTTAGAAAAAAATATGCATACAATGTCTGAATTATATACACACGACAAAAATGATCAGTTTTTACCTAATATTTAAAATAAAATAACAGATTTGGTTATTATTATTATTATTATTATTATTATTATTATTATTATGTATTGGCATGTCAATTCTGTCGTATATTTACATTTTCTCCTGCGCTTTTATTTTTATTTCCTGCGCTGAGAACTCTTCTTAAGATGGTGTCCTTTTATGTAAAAGAATGTAACTTTACATTTGATAGAGATTTTTATAAACATCAGGACATGTGGCCTTACTGTGAACTACACATGAACACTAATCACGTTACAGCAGTGTTTCTCAACCCTGTTCTTACTACTGCATATTAACACTGTTCTGCATATTCTACAGCTTCCTCTGCTTTAAAGGCATTTAATAAAGTAAGTGGTGGTGTGATGTGTCTAAACACTGCTGATATGCATGATTAATTAAGGCTCCATAGGGGGCTAAAGGATTTAACAAGTAAACTCAGTAAATGATTGTTTATTAGCTGATCAGCTGGATCAGGTGGAAAACACTATTTTAGGGAAGTGATCAGGGTTAAGAAACTGCGTTAAACTACCAACATAAAGTACTGTACTAAATTCTGGCTATTCACTACATCCAGCTTCTAGATAACTAGTTAGCTAAATTAATTTGTTCATTATAGCTCACAGTAAGTCCTGTAATACTAAATTAATAAACACAGTTTGAAAATGAAATAGTGATTAGCTGATCAGGTACAGGGCAAGATGAACATTACATATATAGTTTATTTTTTCTTAAATTTTTTCTTATGTGGTAAGCCAACCGTTACCTTTCTTTTATAAAAATCTCCGTATATCCATCTCTGTTTTAAAATCAGCTGAACCGGCTGCGTGTCCCGATCCCGCTGCTAAATCTCACAGCAAGGGGGAGGAGCTTCCCCAACAGCAAACTGCCTCTCCTCCGCTCGCCGCTAAACCAGCAAGCTGATTGGCTGTTTCTACTGAGAGGCGGGACTTAATACCTGAACCGGCTTCGTGATTGGTCCGGTCTGTCTCCTCATTAATAATACAGCTGATCTGAGCGAACTGATATCATTTTTGGGGGGGACAAATCCACCTGTTTGTAATATTGGGTGGGACATGTCCCACCCATCCCCCCTCCCCGGTTCCTACGCCAATGTATGGATGTACATAATTAGTTCTAATATGTACCATCTTGTATATAAAAGGCTATGTTCACATTATCAGATTGCAGCGACATATTTTTGATCCAATCTTTTCTAACTGGATTAGGTCACCTTCTTTTGTAGTCCATATCCAATTTTTGGACATGAAACATGAATCTGAGTGGTCTGATGTATCTTTATTTTCGTATGCAAGAACTTATTGTTGTCATAAACAGCTAGAACCAGAGTTGTGCCGAATTCTGACTCCCATCTGACTCCCCTTTGCGTGCAGGCATGTCACGCTCATCTGATTAATGCCTGTGTTTCCTGTAGTTTCTGATAATGAATCAGTATTAATATTTAGAGTTCCTTCACGACAAACAACAGAACATCGCTCAAGAGGACTCAGAATCCTGGCAGGCAGTCGGAATTTGGCACAACACTAGCAGTACAGCCAAACAACAGAGGCACAGGATTGATAAACGTATTAATATGCATGCGACTGCCATTTTAGGAATGGATTTGTGCACATTACAGACAGATGCAGAACACTGATATTTATGAATGTGAATTGTCATTAAAACTTAAATCCGATCTCAGCAGAAGATTGGAATTGAATAATGAAGCTTGTAATGTAAACGCAGCAAAAGTGACCTAAACCCCTAAAAATTGGAAAGGATCAGTTTTGACATAACCACATAAAGGCAAAGAAAATCTGAATTTGTCACTGTCCAATGAAAAACAAGTATCTCCAAAAAAGCTGCTTTACAAGAGAAAGAATTTTTTTTTTAAGTTTATTTCAGGTCATTTCGAAGAATGTCTATTGGTCCATTCACCAAGAAATGATGGCACAGTGTAAGGGACAGTTTGTCTTTTCAAATTATATAATAAACTAAAAATGAACAAAAATGGAGATACTTGTTTTCAACTAATGAAAACAGTAATTAAAAGAACTAAACGAACTAAAATTACAGATTGAATACCCTCATTTTCGTGTTTGTTAATTTATTTTTAAGCACTGTTTCCACTACAGCAGTTTAACAGCGGGTGGTGTTGTGCCGTTTCTGCTCGTGATAGGGGAGCCGGATTCTGCAGGGGACGGATTTCGGCAGCGCGCAGAGTGACTCATGGTCCGCAGAATTACTTATATTTACAGCGCTCGAGCTAGCCGCGAAAGAACGACAGAAAACCCTGAGGAAACTGCAGAATTCTGTATGGGATTAGAATATGAGCGTAAGGGAGATAAAAATAAACCCTGCTTTGTAGAGAAACAGGAAATGAAGAATATTTGAGAAGCAGCAGGAACTTTAGTGTAGTTTAAAGATCAGTTTTGACATTTCCATATCTGTGTTACCACATGAAGGCAAAGAAAATCTGAACTCGTCCTTGTCCAATGAAAAACAAGTATCTCCAAAACAGCAACTTTACAAGAGAGAGGAAAAAAAATCTATGGAAAACCTTTAATGGAAGTCAATGTAAAAAGAGTTTGTTTCAGGTCATTCTGAAGTATGTCTATTAGTCCATTCATCAAGAAATGTTGGCACAGAGTAAGGGACAGTTTGTCTGTTCAAATTATGTAGTAAACTAAAAATCACAAAAATTAAGATACTTGTTTTCATTGGACAGTTTGGTAATATTCGCACAGTCTAAAGATGCTGAGATCCTTGCAGATGCTTCTGTCACATCTAGGTTGCACCCAGGACTTTTGCATCTTTCTGTGTATTGCCTTTTTTACATTCTCCTGAATGTTCTAGTTTTAGCACCCACTGAGAAATCTGCACTTATTACCTCCATGCCTCACTGGTTACACCGGCCACAGAATGTGTGCATTAAAGAATACTGCCGTCAACCTTCAAAGCCCTGCATGGCTTCACACCAACTTATCTCTCAGATCTGCTACATGAACTGCTATATGCCCTGTCTCAGTCTTCTAGCTGTCCCAAGGTTCAGGCTGTCCACTACGGATGGCAGGTCATTTAGTGTTGCCGGTACTTAGCTTAATATATTCACTCCTCTATCTAACTTTCTAACTTTAAGGCCTTTAAAACATCTGAAAAACTTTCCAGCTTTAAATTTTTCTTTTTTTCTTAGAACACTGTCATTCCCTCTTAACCGCTACATTAGGTTAAGCATTTTTATTGCACCCTTGAAATTTGTAAAAAAAAAAAAAAAAGAAAAAAAAAGAAAAGAGGTGCTGAGATGTGCACCCAGCTTTTGGAAGAGTGGACTAAAATGGACAGAAAGTTAAGTGACTACTTTAACTACTTCATATCTGACAGTACTGGCACTCAGGCAATAAGTCAAGGGGATGCATAACCAAATATTATAACAGAAATAAAGCATTTGATTATTTTTTTCTGTAGTGAACTTAGTTAAGGGAGTAAGAAGCTGAATTTGGTCAGTTGGGCTTTTTAGGGCAGTTGGGGACAATTTCCCAGACAGGCGTTAAGCCTGGTTATAGACTATGTCTGCATCCAGTAATTTCTGCTCTTCCTCCTCTCCACCTTTCTGACTGCTCCTCACCTCCCCCAGAAGAAGGTGGAGGAATTAAGGAGATGAGAGGAGGAGAAGAAATGGAGAGAAAGGGCTGTAGTTAGGGAAATTGGACATCCGATTCTTTTATATATGATGTTGACTACTGATAAACTGACCCAATCACAGCACTCGCTTTCAGCTTACCCTAATACTGCCCAGCCAATCACAGCTGCTGCAAACAGTCAGCAAAGATTTGGTCATCCTTTTAATTGTGTTAATTGTCAATGTTAAAACTCCTGCTCATTGCAGAGAAAATATCATTTAAATTTCTAAAATGTTATGAAATCTTTGATGATTAGATAAAAGTGTTAGTCTTGTTTGCTATATATTTAACTTTATTTTTGTCCTTTTTCATTTGTTATTAATAAGTCAACATATAATTTTTACAGTCACTTAAGTGTTTTTGTAAAGTTGTATTATTTCAACACATACACAATTCAAATACATATATTAGTAAATAAAATATTTATTTATTAAAAAACATGCTCATGTGAACTGTGGACGTGCACACTCCAAAATCCCTGATGTCACTTCAAAATCCCTAAAAAAAATTTTGGTGTATACTCCACTGAAAGACGATTTGAGTAGGATTTTAAGTGTCTTCTTTCATCTCCTACAGTATTCAGACAGGCAGCAAGATGGCATGATAAAAATCAGTTTCCAGGTCACGGAGGAAAGGAGTAAGATCAGTAGGAAAACGAAGCAACTTTTGGGAATTCTGGTCGAAGCCTATATTTCCCTTTCAATGCAAAATCTCCATTTAAAAAGCTGTGAAGTCCAAGACTATGCCTGGTCCCCATCTATGAAACTGCACCTTTTGTTATTAATATGCATTAACCTTTACTCTATATTTTACAAAGAAGCAGACAAAACAAATTAATTACACATTCAATGTTTTATTCATGGTCATTTTTATATATTGCTTTATATGTATTTATTAATTTATTACTCTCATAAGATACTGGTAAAATCCCTGATAGAAGCCCTATAACTAACTTGAGCAAAAGTGAGCTCATTAAGATGCAGGACCTTTAAGCTACTCATATCTAGACTGTGTTCACCTCACTTTTCAGTTCCCAGCCTCTCGCAACTGAAAAGACTTCTGTTTGCTCCTTCCAAAACAGAGAGCTGAACCATTTTACTCTCACACCTTGCTCCATCACTCAGATCTGACGGTGTCGTCTTATTCTTGGATGAATAATTGAACAGTGTCTGTGTGCATCCTCCTGTACAAATGCAGCGCTCCCTGTCTAATAGAAGCAAAGAGCAAGCTAAAGCAGCTGGGAATACGCTCCTTCCCGTGGAGCAGCTGTGGCAGGAGGAGACTGACGAGCTGCCACTGAGACAGTGGGGAGACGGTGGGCAGACGCAGGGGGCCTGGGGGTGGGGGGGCAAAAAGTGGATTGTCGACTTCAATCGGCATCGCATCAAAATCCTTATTTCACCTTGAGCCCAGCGGAGCTCGAGACAACTCAGTTCAGCAGTGGCGGCGGAGAGAGAGCAGTACTCAGATATGGTGGGCTCCACTGTGTAGGGGGCTTGTCTGTCATGAATAGTGACTGAGATGACAATGTGTGGAGACAATAGTGGGATGGCTCAAAGAAAAAGACACGCACACACACACACACACACACACACTCTCTCTGCGCCACCCGCTCAGAGTTCATTCATATATATATACTGCTCTGGGAATAAATAAGAGACCACTTGAAAAATGCTGAGTTTCTTCGATTTTACTAGATTGAAAACCTCTGGAATATAATTAAGAGGAAGATGGATGGGTGCAAGCCATCAAACCAAGCTGAACTGCTTAAATCTTAGCACCAGGAGTGCCATAAAGTCTTCCAAAAGCAGTGTGTAAGACTGGTGGAGGAGACCATTAAAATGCACAAAAACTGTGATTAAAAACCAGGGTTATTCCACCAAATATTGATTTCTGAACTCTTAAAAATGTATAATTATAAACTTATTTTCTTTGCATTATTTGAGGGCTGAAAGCTCTGCATCTGTTTTGTTATTTCAGACATTTCTCACTTTCTGCAAATAAATGCTCTATATGACAATAATTCGGGAGAATTGTTGTTCATAGTTTATAGAATAAAACAACAATGTTAATTTTACTCAAACATATACCTACAAATAGCAAAATCAGAGAAACTGTTTTAGAAACCGAAGTGGTCTCTTATTATTATTATTTTTTTAAATAAACACCACTTCATTTGTTTCTCAGATTGTACAGGTAAATGTAAAGGTATATGTTTGAGTAAAATGAACATTGTTGTTTTATTCTAAACTATTGACAACATTTTTCCCAAATAGGCCTCGTATGTGAGCCCACATTTCTTAATTTTTACAGTTACCGAACTGTACTACTTAATTAACATTAGTTTCATAGAAGGTAAAATAGAATCCAAAAGATTTAAAAGAAGTAGTTACTAAAAAGTCACTAACATTAATTTGTCTTTGAATAGATAATTGAATAATACATGCATTAGGAGGTTGAAAGGTTTGTAAAGGATGAATATAGTAAGTAATATATAATATATGAAGTAATATATAGTACGACTGATCAAGATGAAAGATAAAATAAACTTAAATTTTGAAACATGATTTTAGAAAGATATTGGTAATAGATATTTTAGTCAGTCCAAGTTTTAAACGGTGGGAAATAATGTATGAAGCACACACACTGTCTCCTAAGAAGGGGCAAGTGGTTTCCCAGTGCTCCATGTGGTTAATATTCTCTATAATCACTGCTGTGTCTTTCCGCCATTGCAGTGGCTCACTTCAGTCTCCAGCGTCAGCTCACTGTATAGCTTCATTAGCACTGAAATCCACCCAGAGTCTGCCAACGGGACACATCAGCTACCTGGCATCATGCCTCAGCCTGGCTTCTTCAAAGTTTCGGCACCTCTGAGTGAGTGAGCAGTGTGTTTTAAGTTGAAGTGTGTGTGTGTGTGTGTGTGTGTGTGTGTGTGTGTGTGTGTGTGTGTGTGTGTGTGTGTGTGTGTGTGTGTGTGTGTGTGTGTGTGTGCACAGGGCAGAGCGAGATTAAAAACAGAAAAACCTTGCCTTCTGCAGAATAAGCAATTCAAGACTTTGTGGCTTTGATGATGCATTTGCTCAAAGGAGCCAGCTGCCAGCTGAGTCCAGACCGAGGCAGGATATCTGAGTGTGTGTGTGTGTGTGTTCTGCTCAGATCAATCTAGGGATGGTAACTGACTCCTGTGACAGTTACTTGTGATGCATGAAGGACTGTGTTCCTATGAAAGTATTAAAGGGTCCATGTTCAACATTGTTCTTTTTGTTTTTATCTTTCCCCGAGGTCAGGTGACTGACTCTAGCATTTAAGTACATTCTATTTTCTTGTCATATAAAGCTTTTGGGCTGATATTGCTGTATTATTATGGTAATAATCCATATGTACTCTGAAGCACCATTCTGTCAGTTTTTGCAGTATTTGACTGAATCAGAAAGAAATGTAGCACTGTATATTTAAAACAGTACTCACATTCTATCAACAGTCATATCATCAATAGGCCAGCCATATATCCAGTGTTGTGCCAGTTCACAGCTTTTCTGAACTAGTTCAGTTCATACATGTTCAAAGTTCACAATTTTAATTCTGAACTAGTTCAAAGTTCAGTTCATTTAACTTTTTTTCCTGAGATATTCAAATAAATACTTTTTTTCACACTACAAGCTAGAAATCACTATACGTTCTTTGAAACTGCTCATTGTAGACATAACTAGCCAGCATGTTATTAACTAGCCAGCATGTTATTAACTAGCCAGTATGTTATTAACTAGCCAGCATGTTATTAACTAGCTGTCATGTCTGGTGCTGAAAGCACGTCTGTGTCTCCCACATCCAGCTCTATCTGCGATTCTCACAGTAACAACTACAATACCCAGAACGCACCACTCCATGACACAACACACACTCCCGATCACATGACACGTCACATGACGCCACCAGGAAGTCCCGAGTACTGATTACTCAGTGTATTTAAGGACCATGCTCACGCTCACACCTCGCCGAGTATCTGTTTGGTAAATCCTACAATACAAAGCGTTTCTCTTGCCCTTGCTATTCTCCGTGTATGATCTTGTTTTTGTTTTCTACCGACTTTGATTTTTGCCTACCCTGTGATACTGCCTATCCGTGTATGAACTCTGGACTGTCCTCCGGTTATGGTATGGTTTCTCTACACTGTGCATTTTTGGTACTGACCCTGTTTCTGTTGACTACCCCTGTCTACTCTATAACTTTAATAAAAGTTATTTTATTGTATCTGCACCAGTCTCATTCCTGTCTGGCCCTGACAAGATACTCGGCCATAATGACAGAGACTGCGGATACAGAGTCTATTAAGTCTGGTTTGGCTAACCAGGGTCGGCTTTTAGGTCAGCACCAGCAAACGCTCGCTGGTGTGACCCAAGCTGTTGACGAGCTAGCACGCCACCAGGTTAACCAACAGCAGCAGCTAGCCGAGATTATAAGTCATCTCCGGGGTTTATCCACCCAGAACCCTAGCCCAGTGGTTAGTCCTGTAGCCAGCCCTAACGGAACCACTACTCCCTTTTTCGCTGTGTGTAAACCCGAAGTCTATGACGGTAACACTGAGAAGTGTAATGGGTTTCTGCTCCAGTGCTCCGTGTTTTTTAGCAACTCACCTCCTGCTTCTGATAAAGCTAAAATCGGGTTTATAATTTCTCGGTTGTCTGGCAAGGCTTTGGACTGGGCTACAGCTATTTGGGAGAACATTTCTGAATCCAGCTACGACACTTTTTTGTCTATTTTTCGCAGCGTTTTTGATCATACACGCTATGGGCAATCTAGTGGAGAGCTTCTGATTACCTTGAAGCAAGGTAAACTATCTGTGGCAGCCTTTGCTCTGGAGTTCCGTACGTTAGCCGCTAGCAGCGGTTGGAACGATCCTGCTCTCATCTCCATGTTTCGACACGGACTTAACCCCGAGATTCAAAGAGAACTTGCATGCAAGGACGATTCACTCACCCTGGATCAGCTGATCACTCTGTCTATCCGTCTGGATCAGCTCCTTTCCCGTAAACCCAAAGCTGTTAGCCACACGCCTGTGGTTCGCCCTGCACTACTCCAGTCCGGGAATCCAGTTCCGGAATTTGCACCTGCATCCATCTCTGAACCTAGGGAGATCACACGATCCAGACTATCCGTCACTGAGAGGCAGCGTCGCATTCGCCTTCACCTGTGCCTCTATTGTGGTGGTCCAGGTCATCTGAGAGCTAACTGTGAACTCCGGCCCAATTCTGCTCAAGCGTCTGCTCTGGGACAGCGCGTGGAGTGTACTCCACGCGCTAACGTGGTATGTACCCCTGTTTCTGAACTTAAAGAAAAATGTTTCGTGTTGCCTGTTATTATCACCACTCCAACGGATGTGTTTTGTGTCTCAGCGCTTGTAGATTCTGGGTCGGAGGGGAACTTTATCAGCCTGGATCTGGTGGAGGAGTACGCCATACCCACGAAGGATCTCCCTAGGCCTATCCCCATCCATGCCATTGATGGAAAGACTGTACGCTCCAAACCTGTGACCCAGCAGACTCTTCCTCTCACCCTTCAGGCCAGCTTTCTACATGTGGAACAGCTCTCTCTCTATGTGCTCCCACGCACGGAACATCCACTGGTTTTGGGAGCGCCATGGCTAAAGACACACGACCCCGTCATTTCATGGAGCCTGGGAGACATCACTGCCTGGTCTCCTTTCTGTCGTGAGAACTGTTTATCTTTAAATTCACTCTCTTTGCAATCTACCTCTGTCGAAAGCCCTAATTCTGTAGATACCCCTGATATTCCCTCCGAGTACTATGATTTTTCTGATGTGTTTAGTAAAGCTAAAGCTACTGAGTTACCTCCGCATCGCCCCTATGATTGCTCTATTGATTTAATAGAGGGTTCTGTACTGCCCAAAGCTCGTGTGTACCCATTGTCTCGTGATGAGGAGAAGGCTATGGAAGAGTATGTTAGTGAAGCTCTTGCGCAGGGTTTCATTCGCCCATCCAAATCCCCAGTTGGTTCAGGTTTCTTCTTCGTGAAGAAGAAGGATGGGGGTTTGAGACCCTGCATAGATTACAGAGGCTTAAACGACATTACTAAAAAGTTCGCTTACCCGCTCCCGTTAATCCCAGCAGCTCTCGAACAGTTACGTAATGCCGTGTACTTCACCAAACTCGATCTCCGTAGCGCTTATAATCTCATTCGCATCAGGGAAGGTGACGAATGGAAAACGGCGTTTTCCACCACCAACGGCCACTATGAATACCTGGTCATGAGCTACGGTCTCGCTAACGCCCCAGCTATATTCCAGTCGTTTATGAATGACATATTTCGCGATCTCATTAATCACTCTGTTGTCCTTTTTATAGACGATATCCTTATCTATTCCCCAGATCTCCCCACACACATACAGCATGTCCGCCAAGTTCTCCAACGCCTGAGAGAACATAGCCTGTTTGCCAAAGCCGAGAAATGTGAGTTCCACACGCAAAGGGTCACATTTCTCGGCTATGTTATCAGTTCCTCCGGTGTCCTGATGGACGATGAGAAAGTGACTGACGTTACTAATTGGCCTGTGCCCCAGACCATTAAAGAACTCCAGCGATTCCTTGGCTTCGCTAATTTTTATAGGCGGTTCATCCGTAACTTTAGCTCCATTGCTGCGCCCCTTACTGCCCTCACTAAAGGGGCTGCTAAAATCCTGAAGTGGTCAACCGAAGCGGATCGCGCTTTCTGTGAGCTGAAAGCTGCGTTCATTTCAGCCCCTGTACTTAGGCACCCTAATCCCGAGTTGCCCTTCGTAGTGGAAGTGGACGCTTCCGAATCGGGTGTTGGCGCGGTTCTCTCTCAGCATAGTGGGTCGCCACCCAAATTGTTTCCTGTAGCCTTCTTCTCACGCAAGCTTTCCCCTGCGGAGCGTAACTATGGGATAGGGGATAGGGAACTTCTTGCTGTGAAATTAGCTCTAGAAGAATGGCGTCACTGGCTGGAGGGGTCCGTTCATCCGTTTACTGTGTATACTGATCACAAGAATTTGGAATACCTCCGCACGCCTAAACGACTTAATCTGAGACAAGCACGTTGGTCTCTTTTCTTCTCTCGATTTAACTTCTCGATCTCGTTCCGTCCGGGAAACCGTAACACTAAAGCTGATGCGCTGTCCAGGGTTTACAGCACTGTGGACAGCGCATCCCAGCCCCAGGAGGCTGAACGCATTCTTCCTCCCTCTGTTCAGATCGCAGCCATTCAATGGGAGTTAGACGATCAGATTCGCCAAAGTAACGCTAATCAGCCCGATTCTGAGGACTGTCCTCAGGGTAAAACGTTCGTACCCGTCCAGTTTCGAGACAGGCTCATCACCTGGGCTCATTCCGCTTTAACCTCTGGTCATCCTGGTGTCACACGCACGTTACAATTACTCTCTGCCCGTTACTGGTGGAATTCTATGCGTGCTGATGTTCACTCATTCGTTACCTCCTGCTCTGTTTGTGCGCAATGTAAAACGCCTAAAACCCTTCCAGCTGGTAAGCTACTACCTCTCCCTGTACCTGAGAGACCTTGGTCGCATATTGCTGTTGATTTTCTCACTGATCTGCCTGTATCTGAGGGTTATACTACAGTTCTCACTGTTGTTGATCGTTTCTCTAGAGGGGTTAAATTTATTCCATTTCCAGCTCTGCCTACTGCCTTCCAAACTGCTCAAGCTATTTATATGCATGTATTTAGACACTTTGGTATCCCCGAAGATATTTTGTCTGACCGTGGTCCTCAATTTACCTCTCGTGTGTGGAAGGCATTTTTTGAACATCTCGGTGTACATGTCAGTCTCACTTCTGGTTTCCACCCTACATGTAATGGTCAATGTGAGAGGGTTAATCAGGAACTCGGGAAATTCCTCCGCACATACTGCTTCAAACATCCCACTGATTGGTCACAATACCTCGTTTGGGCTGAAATTGCACAAAACTCCCTAGTTAATACTACCTCTGGCCTCACCCCCTTTCAGTGTGTTCTGGGTTTTCAGCCTCCTCTAGCTCCCTGGACAGCGGTGTCCACTGATGTGCCGGCTGTGGATGAATGGATGAAGCGCAGTGAGCAGGTGTGGGAAGACACGCATCGTAAAGTCTCTGAGGTACTGCGTGTGTACAAGGAGCGTGCTGACAAGCACCGTGGTGACAGCCCAGACTACCAACCAGGAGATCGGGTGTGGCTTTCTACCCGGGACTTTAGGTTTGAGGGTAGTTGTAGAAAACTCCTGCCTAAGTTTATTGGTCCTCTTAAGATTTTGTCACGTATTAATGAAGTTACTTACAAGGTGGAGTTACCCCCTCAGTATCGTATTAATAATTCTTTTCATGTATCTCTCCTCAAGCCTATGGTCCCGGGTCCGCTCGCTGACGCTGCACCGGCTGATGTTCCACCCGCGGCTGTGGAGGGGGAGGGGTCGTCCACGTATGCTGTCCGGGAGGTGCTGGATTCACGCAGACGTGGGGGTGTGCTCCAATACCTTATCGATTGGGAGGGGTATGGTCCGGAGGAGCGTTGTTGGGTGGCTGCCAAAGACGTGCTGGACCCTGCCTTGCTCGTGGAGTTTCATGCTCGTTTTCCTGGTAAGCCTGCTCCTAGGCCCCGTGGATGTCCCAAGCGTCCTCCGACCTCCTCTGCTCCAACTCGTCGGGTTTCTCGCTCTGGTGAGCCCCGTCTGTCTGGCACCTCCACTCCGACACCTGCACCTCCCGCCGGTACTCCCTGTCCGCCGGGTGGTCGTCGCCGGGGTCGGCCCCGTTCTGCCTCCGCTCCGGTTCCTCAGGGGGAGGGTACTGTCATGTCTGGTGCTGAAAGCACGTCTGTGTCTCCCACATCCAGCTCTATCTGCGATTCTCACAGTAACAACTACAATACCCAGAACGCACCACTCCATGACACAACACACACTCCCGATCACATGACACGTCACATGACGCCACCAGGAAGTCCCGAGTACTGATTACTCAGTGTATTTAAGGACCATGCTCACGCTCACACCTCGCCGAGTATCTGTTTGGTAAATCCTACAATACAAAGCGTTTCTCTTGCCCTTGCTATTCTCCGTGTATGATCTTGTTTTTGTTTTCTACCGACTTTGATTTTTGCCTACCCTGTGATACTGCCTATCCGTGTATGAACTCTGGACTGTCCTCCGGTTATGGTATGGTTTCTCTACACTGTGCATTTTTGGTACTGACCCTGTTTCTGTTGACTACCCCTGTCTACTCTATAACTTTAATAAAAGTTATTTTATTGTATCTGCACCAGTCTCATTCCTGTCTGGCCCTGACACTAGCCAGCATGTTATTAACTAGCCAGCATGTTATTAACTAGCCAGTATGTTATTAACTAGCCAGCATGTTATTAACTAGCCAGCATGTTATTAACTAGACAGTATGTTATTAACTAGCCAGTATGTTATTAACTAGCCAGCATGTTATTAACTAGCCAGCATGTTATTAACTAGCCAGTATGTTATTAACTAGCCAGTATGCATTGCGCACACAATGTCAAAACCATTTCTGTCTGGTGATACATGGTTTAAGCAGCACCAGCGAGAATACAAGAGGGAGGAACTTTCTCTCGTTGCTTTTCAAAAGAGAAAACAGATGTCACTCAGTTTTCAGTGGAAAACAAATTCCAACGTTCATGACACATAATGTAAACTAATTCACGTTCAAGTTCTTTATTAAAAAAATGTGTTGCATTCAGTTCAGCGTTCACGAAAAAATGAGCGTGTTCAATAAACACGTTCTTTTGAACTCCTTCACGCACAACACTGCATATATCCCCATGTAATGACACTAACCTCCACCATGTTTAACAGATTATGAGTTATGCACTGGATCATGTAGTCTTCTTTGGTTTTATCTGTCCAAAATGAATTAATTATGAATTAAACAGACTTTCGATCAATATTATATACCGTTTCATTTTTAAAATATTGCCAGTGATTTGCACCTTGAAGTAAACACTTATGTACTTAAAACAAATCATGAAGGCAAAAGTATAGAATCTCCTAATTGTAGACTTTATTCATTCTTTTTTTTTTTGACGACTATGTGAAGATGTTTTGTTCACTTAGTAAAGAAAAAAATGTTTGTCTACCATGGCTCTCATCTTCTGTGGTCCTTTCACCATTGTTGAGCTTTCCAGTTTTTTAAATGAAAAATGAACGAACTTCCTGATCGCACTCCTAAAGTTTCTGCTTTTTTGATGGGTTTGTATAGTTTTTTCAGCATAATGATGGCTTCCTTCGCTTGCATCAACATCTTTTTGGACAGCTTAATTTGTTATGATATAATGAAGGAACAGACCACACCTGGCCATGAAACTGCTTATCAGTCAAGTGTCCAATTATTCATGAGCCAATGAAAATGGAGGAAATATGTAGTTTAAAAATAAACTGTCAAGTATTCAAATACTTCTTGACCTGACTTCTCTCAGATATCAACACCTGCTTCATACATTCATACATTAATGGTGCCATTGGTGAACTCAAGGAGGGGGCATCACTTAAGTGCCCTCTAGAATGGTAAAAAAGAGAAAATCGGGTATTCTGGCATCCCTTCTTGTGGGGGAAAAATGATAAAGTGCCAGATTGGGTGCCTATTCTTGAAATAAATCATTATTTTATGCCTTCTAAATAAAGACATTTTGATAATGTGTCTTAATGAGTGTCCATATATGGGTGTTCTTCTGCTTTTCCAGTAGAAAGGGGTGCTGTTCTGAACAGACAGTCTGAGCTGTTAAATTGTGGGCATTCTGTTTGTAAATGAAATACGTGGCTGATTGACAAATGTCGCTGATTGATTCTATCAGAACTTCTCTTTACTCTTCAGCTGCTTCTGCACTGGATTGAGTAACAACTGACCAGAGTGTTGGCCAGTTTTATTACTACTGCCAACACAGAAGATAGATCTAACATTAGTCATGATCTCAACCCACTTTGACAACAATAATTATACAGTTATACAGTGTTCAAATGTGTAAAAAACACACTATGTACAGTTTATATACAGTATCAAGTTTATTTACACATCCTATACAATCTATCTGACCTGACTCTTATAACAAGAGCCAGAAAGGCAGAGGAACCATCAGCCTATTACATCGAAGGAGAAAGTCTGTTTTATGGGATATAAGGCACACACATGCACAAGCAAAGCTTTGTGTAGTGGATTTTCCCAGTTAAAATATAGATATAATAAGTTAAGTTCTAACTCCCACCCTTTAGACATCACATGAGTAGCAGTGTAATGTCATCAGCATAGCGTGATTCAGAATGCAATTGATACAACAGATGAAATACTAGTGCATCTCAAAAAAATGAAATATTATTGAAAAAGTTACTTTATTTTAGTAATTCAGTTCAAAATATTAAAGTCATATAATATATAGATGTATTACACATAGAGTGAACTATTTTAAGCATTTATTTTATTGTTGATGATTAAGGCGTACAGCCAAAAAAAAAAAAAAAATCAGTGTCTCTCTATTGCTCTCCAAACAATCACTGATTGTGATGTAAAACTTCACTCTAGATCTCAAGCAGCTTGGACTGTGTCTCTCTCCACTCTTCCTCCAGACTAGGAGTGGGCAATATTATATCGTATACAATATATCGTGACACAGAAATATCATGATATTAAAAATCCATATCGTGATAATAGGGCTGTTCTGTCTTAAAAGTAGTCTATTATTTACTGTGAAGCTTTAGGTTTATTTATTGCATAATTGTTTTAGTTTGCAGTTTGATGATCAGTGATTGTTTGGAGAGACATGTCATCTGCTGGTGTTGGTCCACTGTGTTTAATTAAATACAAAGTCAGTGCAGTAAAGCACTTCATTCTTCCGTCTGCTGACAACTTTTATGGAGGTGCCAATTACATTTTCCAGCAGGACTTGGCACACTGCCAAAAGAAACTGATTTTTAAGTTTTTATTGGTTGTAAGCCATAATCATTAACAATAAAATAAATAAACAGATAAAATATCACTTTTTGTGTAATACATCTATATAATATATATTTTTCACGTTTTGAACTGAATTACTGAAATAAAGTAACTTTACAATGATATTAAATTTTTTTGAGTTGCACTAGTACAGTATTATGAGAGAAAATTAGATTATGAAGAGATTCATGTGTAAGCATATACAACAGCAGGAAACAGTAATTTGACTTTATGATGTTCTAACAGAAATTTTATGTAATTAATGTCAAAGAAGGTTTTCTTGGATTGTTCTGAATGGTGGATACTGCTGACCTCAAGTAACAAGTCTAACTACAGTAGATGTACACTGTAAACACATGCAACACTGAAATGCAGTATGTAAAGCACATGTTTCATTTTAAAATACCTGCAAGGAAGTAGCATTCCACTGAGGACAATATGAATCCTTTCAAATTAATGAGTAACTGCTTGTGAACTCAGCTGAACTTAAAATGTACTCAACTATATAAAGGGAATATAATAATAATAATACAACTAATAGAATAGAAATAAATTATAAAGTAGGTCAGGGACTGCCAAAAGAACTGAGAAGCATAAAACTAAAGCCCACAAACACAACAATCATTAGGGTCGGTTTCCCCAGACACAGATTAAGGCTAATCCTAGACTAGAAAGAACTGCCAATGGCAATCCACAACTGGCACTGCAATTCAGTCCAAGACCAGGCTTAATCCATGTCCTGGAAACCAACCCCAAGAGGAGTAGCTCATTTAATACACCTACTTTAACACACTTTTTAACTATGGTCCAAATTTCCTCTCGTCTACTCCACCAAATTGAGGTCACTTTTTTTTAAGAAGCACTTATGATTTGATGCTGCCCTATTAAATCACACAGTTCAACCTGTGCCAATTGGTGAAACAAGAATTGAAAAGCCACATTTTGAAGATGCTATGCTTAATTAATGTATGGAAAAAAGAGTGTTTAAGCCACACTTTCATTATGGCAGCTATCAATCTTTTTTGATTGATGGTCCAAGTTCCACTCCTGTAAGCAAGGTGAATGGTTTGGCTGGATGGACTCTTTGGCAACAGAAGCAGAGCTTGAGACCTTTTCTAACAGAGTATCTGCAGGATTAGTAGTTGCACTGGACAGTTCTTCAAAGCTGTGGCAGCTAAGGCCCTCAGACAAGTTTCGTTCATCAGCATAAGAGAAGATGCGCGTTAAACCTAGACTTGGAGCATCATCCGAGCAGTAAGAAAGAGGAGAAACCAATGACATTGCAGCATCTTCACCTTCCTCCACATTCAAGCTGCTGTCCCCTTCTACAACCTCTCCTTCCTCCACCACAGGACGCTGCTCCACGATAGGGCCCGGCTCTGTGATGTTCCTCAGCTCCGCATCAGGATCAACTCGACGACAGGCCTCTATTTCAGCACCTGGCTGCTCCTGCGCCTGCCTCATGATTTCCGGCCCACCAGAGACTATCTCTTCCTCTTGCTCAGAGGTGACAGGTGTCTCCACCTTGTCTCCACCTCCATCTGGACTGGGGCGGGAGCCCGGCCACACGTTCAGGAAGCTGTCATCGCCAGCTGTGTCCTGTTCCCATGATGATATCCCTCCACTTCCTGTCCTGTCATCTGAACCAGTCAGGGGGACAAAGAAGATTAATGGTCATTGTGTTAGCGCCATGCTAATGGAGAGGTGCCCTGTCGGCTAATGAGTGCAATGTGGCAGCAATGGAATGCTTTCAAAAACTCATATTCAGGCCTATTTGAAAGGACAGCACAGCTTCTCCCTTAGCACAGACCTGAAGAAGACACACAGTGGTCTGCAGAAGAGAGTCTGACTAAACTCAGACAGTTCTATATGTCTGCTGTTGCATACAAGAGTTTGGAAAACTCTTTAAATTAGTTTTGTTTGATTTTTATAAGTTATACACATTTTAATACATAAATACTGCTTGGAATTTGTGCTCTAAAATGATCAAAAAGGCCAGATTTGTAGTTTTTCAGTAAGATCAAGATACTGAACTGAAGTTTAGGCACACTTACAGACTAAGACTAAGATTTAGGGGTTAAAAAACAACACTGCAAATTAATATTTTAACCATTGTAAACCTTTTTACTTATATGCTGCCTAAACACCAATGCTGCTGTTTACAGTGTTATTTTAAATTACATGCTATGCCTCTATCGCTAACATTGTAAGCCTGTTGGGAGCATCTGCAAAAAGCGCTGTATTTCAAAATGCAGTGGGTGAACAGAGGTGGGCTATTTAACAAATGTTTGTACTCGTCATTATGTTTCACTACACCAAGTCCATTTCACACCGAATTTCTCCTTTGACTTTTCATTACTTTGATTTCATTACAAACAGCATGAGCTCAAAATATTTCAAAAAATAGTAATGAGGTGAAAAAAAAAAAAATTTTTTAAATGTATTAAAACTTTTTTTTAAAGGTCATGTCAACTTGTGATTATAATTATGATAGGGTACAAAAATATGTAACATCAAATCTATTCCAATCTCAAAAAAATGGAAAGTATTTGATAATTTATTATTAAACTTTTTGAAAGAAGTGGATGCTTTGAGCTTCAGTCGAAAGTTATCTACAAACCTGATAGTAAAGGGTTGTGTCAGTACATTTATGTAATGCAACATTAATACGAAAAAGTACATTAATATCTTAGTGCAACCTATGCTGAGAATGTGTGGAGAATTGATGATGTTGGTAGGGGTGTGGCGAGGGTTCAGGGTCCCCAGGGAACCGGTCATTCCAAAATCCAATGGAGATTCAAGGAGAACGCCTTCTTCTAAGACCCTACCAGCTGTGAAAACTGTGTCAAAACTCAGAAGCAAAAAACTGAAGCAAAAGCAAAGAAAAGATTCCAGAAGTAAAAAGTCTTTAGCAGCAAAATCCACAAATTCACAGACACAAAAATGAAAGCAAAGACCAATGTCAAAATCCAAACTGAAATCATTTTCAAGCAACTGCAAAGAATAATAAATTAGCCAACTATTATAAAAAATATATATATATTTGCTATATTTGTTCCTCTTTTGAATTTGTAACATACACTTTTTCCTTTTGATTATTAATATTTGGATTGCGGATTTTACTTTTTTTGCATAAAAAACGTTTGGCACAAAATTCACTTCATAGCTTTACTGTTCCAACTTTTTTTGGAATGTATTGCATGCTTGAAATGCAGCAATGCATGAAACCAGACACAATGTGAAATATCTTGAGTTATTTGCTGTCCTGTTTTAACTGTCTTGTATGTACACTTTTGTGTAGGCGTTACATGTAACCCTGTATAATGTTTAGCTGCATTCTGTTGCACCACAGACCTAAATAACACCATCTCTTCCCAATGTATACAAGCGATATTGAGAAAAGGCAATAAAAGCACTTGATTTGAACTGACAGAAGCGTAATTAGCCTCCACAAATAATTTGGCTTGCAGTGGCAGTAAAAAAAAAAACAATATTTTCTGAATCATTTCCTGACTGGAGCGCTTTCATGACAGCATATTAAAAATAGCACTCTAATGTAAAGCCATCCAGGCGGAGACGAGAGCATGCTGAGGGGGAACAGCTTCTGCCTCCACGCCTAAATCCTCAACACCCATTCTGCTGGATTACTGACCCATATTTGGGAGCACGCAAGCAAAAGGTTAAACGCTGCACGCAGCCTTCTTGAGGAAGTGGAGGGAAGAGAAACACAGCTCACAGTATGGCCTGGCATCCATATTTATGGGGCTGCCTCTTATGCAAAAAAAATGCCCCCAAAAGTTGGTGAATGTCAGCGGGCAAGAATTCGCTAGCATTTGCAAAATGCCACGGCATTTGAGGAGGATTGGCAGTTTAGCCACCAAGACGATGAGAGTGTGCAAGAAGCAGAGGTGGGCTAGCAGGGAGGCGTGCAAGGTGGGCTGCAGCCAGCGATCAAGCTAATTATGGCACTTAAGCTCAGTGCTGAGGGCACGATTAGGGAATGGCGGTTTCGGTTACACACAATTACACTCACTAACCTGTGGGGGGCCGAGCACTGCTGGAGTCAGCGGGCACAGGTTGCAGGGGAAGGCCGAGAGAGACAGGAGGGGTGGCACGCTGACTTTCTCTCAGAGTAATGGCATCCCTGCCTCCTGCTGGACACCATGACCAAGAGGGAAAGACAGTGTTATCTCGCCGTTTCATTAAGACTGCTAACACACCAGCACCATGAAATGGCTTTTAATGACTGAGGGGGGCTGGGAAGGGTCACGGAGACGACAAGATGTAATGGAGAAAGGATGTGTCTAATACACAATACACAATACACACTAACCGTGTGTGTCAGGAACATATAGGAAATATATACACTATTGTCAAATAGTTTGCACTCTAAAAAACAAAACTATATATTAAAATGTCTTAAGCATGTATGATTTCTTTACAAAAATCATTGTTCACTTCTAAGAATAGAGTTTAGAATTTATCGGTCTACTCATGCTTTAGTAGAGTTCAGTAACACTGAGATAAATAACTGATCAGCACAGTTATCTATCAGTCTACTCATACATTAGTTTAGTTAAGTAACACTGAGATGAATAACTGAACATTACAGTGATGTACTGGCCTATTCATACTTTAGTTTAGTTTAGTAACACTGAGATAAATAACTGATCAGCAAATTAATTATCAGTCTACTTATGCTTAAGTAGAGCTCAGTAACACTGAGATAAATAACTGATCAGCACATAGTTTTATCAATTACTCATGCTGTAGTAGAGCTTACTAACTCTGAGATAAATAACTGATCAGCACAGTGATTTATCAGTCTACTCATGCTTTTGTAGGGTTCAGTAACACTGACATAAATAACTGATCAGCACACTGATTTATCAGTCTACTCATGCTTTAGTAAAGTTCCATAAAAATGAAAAAAATTATAAGCAGTCATTTATCAGTATAATGCTTAATAGAGCTCAGTAACACAGATAAATAACAGATAATATTAGTTTGCAAATCTTTAAAGCATGTCTTATACCGGTATTTGATCCTGTTTTTAAAATAGTTCATAGATGGTCATTCATGGTGATCTTCGACATATTGTATGTTTTGTATTTAGTGGCAAGCTATTTTAAATGTGTTCTCTGTAACATGTAAATAGGACCTGTGTTTTGAACTCAAAATGTAGACTCAATACAGATAGAGAAATTTAATATTCTGAATACATATTCCCAGTAGTTGTATTCTGATACTTCCAAACCCAGCAAAACCTCAAAACAAACCTGGATGTCAGAAGTTTCCTTGAAAAGTGGTATAGAAAATGAAATTCCAAAAAAAAAAAAAAAAAAAAAAAAAAAAAAAAAAAAAACATAAAAATACAGACTGCACTATGTAAAAGCACTTTTAACCCAAAGTCTAAGAGTCAGACACCGTTAAGAGGCATTCATATGAACTGGAGCATGCTATCCACACACACATACACACTCAGAAGAAGTGGCTGCAGCTCCCCTCTCATCTGTCTTCATTAGTGCTAGCTGTATGCATCACAGGCTAAAGCCATATGCTACTCACAGGGGAATTTGCACTATATGCTTGTGCCATCAAAAACAGCAGCCGCCACTGCTTACATGTTAACACTGTCAGAATGATCTCAAAAGGCAGGTTCCTGGGAGCGCCAGGGTATGAAACAAAACAAAACAACAAAAAGATGACTGACACACAGTCACAGACCGCAGAAATGCTGTGCCAAATTACATCTAAACTGTAAAAGGACAGCCGGTGTCACACACAGATGCACAAATGCATTACTGAGTAATAGTCACCAGTGAGACAGTCAGTTGGTGACTCCCATATTCTGAACAACTGCACTAAAAAGGAGGTCTAGCAAGCCTGTTTATTTCAGACATACCTTAATGCAACAGTTCAACAGCAAATATTTCTATATATATATATTTAGTTAACATATTGGGACATTCGGTGCATTATAAAACCTAACTGTATTTCTTAACGAAATTATACATTAACATGTATTAAAAACTACAAAATGTGGGATCATTTACACAACTAGTGCATCAAATAGTGTTAAGATCATTTTTTGCCACATTCTGTATTAAGGCGAATTGATTTGATTATGTGACATTGACTGAACCCATCACATTTCCCATTGGCTCTTGACACCATCTATTCGTACTTTGTGCTTGCCCCTCCTCGCCCATCATCAGTGTGTAGCCATTCCCCCAGGCTTCCTTTTCTTATGTATTTATTTGTTTTTTTATGCTTAATTCTCTGATCTTGGTGTTGTAGGTTTGAAGAGCAAGTTACCATTTTTGTTTGACTGTAAGCTGGATGAGTACTCCAGTGTTTACATTTGCCAAAAGATTACCAAAGAAAAGATTGTCAGAGCTTTGGCAGATAAATTACAATCAATGAAGAAATGAAAGACTAAGAGAATATTTAAAAAACAAAATGCAGGTCATATACCTTCAGTTGAGAGTTTGGTTTAACTCAAAAGTTAACTAACAGTTAATGAGTAATAAATGCACAAAATTTCAAGTACATCCAACTTCATTGCCACACCTAAGTTATAGATACACATAAGAAGCCCAAATATAACCCTTACCATACTAATATTAAACCTAACACCATTCTATACCCAGGTAACCTAATCCGAAGAAACCTTACCCTAACCTTAACCATACTTACAATGGGACTAATTTATAAAGTAAAAGTACAGATCTAATAAACCTTACACCAGATTAGCATTACTATTCTGAAAGTCTTTTTAAATATGGGCCATTAAACCTAACCCTGATATAAACCTTAAATTAACCACAGCCATAATAATATTAAGGCCCAGTTTAATTCACCCCTTGGTCCTACCCCTTAGCCCTATCCCTCAGTTGTGCACGTCAAAGCCTAGGGGTAGGGTGTCCCAATTCTTGTTAGACTGGAGGGGTTTGGGGGAAGTGTTAGGGCTACATGACCCTTCAAACAGAGATTTTCAGAGGCACACTCACAACAGAGGGCTATGAGAAATCATTGGCAAGATGGCGGCACAATCACCTAAAAATTATGATAACCACTATATTACCATAGTTTAATGTGTCGATTAAATTTTTAATCCCTTGTAGTTCATCTCAGAGCTAGCCAGTTAACAGATAACTTTTCTGTTCCACATTAAATTGTGCAACAGATGGCAGAGGCTGCAGCACTTAGGGTGGAACGGAAAAATATAATAAAATAAAAGGTATTAAAAGCTAATTTTAGCTCTTCTTCACAGAAGAATTAAGGATTGGACAATAATAATTAATTGCTGCACCTGCCCCCTTTCTGAAAACATACGATGCCCTAAATTTAGTTACACTGCAAAAAACTAAATCTTAGCAAGTGAAATTTTCTAAATTTAAGGCAATAAATCTTATTTTCTTCTCTGATAAGCCTTTTTGTCTTACTAAGCATTTTAAGTGTTACTTTATTTTGCTTATTTTAGGGATAATTATCTTAATCATTCTTACTTAGAATTTGTACCTTATTTTAAGTAATTTGAACTCAAAATAAGCACAATCAAGCAGCAATCAAGTTATTCTGATTCTTGTGTCCAAGAACAGTGACTTTTTTGCTTGAATTAGGTGTTACTTCACTCATTTTGAGACTTTGAGCCATTGCGTTTGGTAAGAACTCTTACTAAGAAAATTTTGCTTACCCCATTGGTAGATTTCTTTGCTTAATATACATATATTTGTCTTAATTTTAACTTTAACCATACTAACAGTAAACCGGAACCTATTCAAAATCTAAGAAAGCGCCACCTGCCATCTATTTTCTTCATGCAATTGTATAATTACTGTGGTCCTCACAGAGAAACAAAAACAGCACCCCCTAAGCACACACACGCACACACTCAAATATCTTGCAGTGGTGAAAGAGTGATGCTATGTTCAGCTCTCTTGGTTTGAAAAGGTCACTGATGTGATATGGAGACGCGTCTCAGAACCAATTAAAAACTTGGGCTAATTCGGTATGCAGAGCAGGGTGGAGGCTTGGCACGGCCTGCTGTGCAAAGCAGGATAGATGGATGAGTGGCTATACCCACCTGGCAGCTGCCCATCCATCCGTTCTCTCTCTGTCTGTTTCTTAGTGTCTGTCATTCTCTCCCACGTGCAGATACAAAAAGCAGAATGGACACCGCATTTTGTCTCCCTCTTTTTCTCTCTCTCTCACACACACACATAAAAAAACACACATCCCAGATATTTGAGCTACAACAGACTGCTGCTCTTGACAATTAACAGGAAGAAATAAAATAAGCACAACCTTTTTTTTTTCTTTCAATCACACTTCTGAACAGTACCTGCACGGCTCCATGCAAATGTACACCTGCCTGTCTTTTGTATCCATAGAAAGCAAAAAGTACAGGGGGTGATGGGTAGACACCTGTCTGAGCACATGTGTATTTTGACATGACTCCAAGTCTATCAGGCAGTTGTCGCCAGCACAACCTGCAAACGCATGCTGTCATCCAAAGAGACAGTGGCAGGGGAAGAAGAAGTGACTGGGGAACAAATGATGCACAGTTTTACGGCGGAGAATTTGCCTCGGCTGACATACGACGACTCTTTCTACACTACAGGCAGGTTTATGCTCACAAGAAGCACAACAACACAGTGGGGTTTCAGCTCCTTTGCGAGGCCTTAAGTCAACCATGAGCAGCTTCAATCGCTGGGACACTCTGTGAAAACGACAGACCATATAAAAACTTAAAGCTAGTGCACCTGTGGTCAATCTTTCCTTCTGTTCTCTCCCTGGTATTATGGGCTAGTAGCTGTCCGCCTTCACAAGGCAAGGCCACTTGCTCCCCCCCACATTTACTTTCATAGAGTGAGTCGTGAGCCCCTCTCTGTCTCGTCTACAAATTCCACTAATAACACCACATTCCCCAAATGTGTTTGTAATGTGGGCAATCATTTTCTGTAATGGATGCTTGTCAGCTTTATGGTGGTAGAATGACAGTCTTACGACAGGCCAGCTTCACTGGGCCTCAGTGCAGCACACTTATTTTGAGTGAAAGTCCCACACTGCCCTCTTCTGGATCGAGACCATAGGGCTAGTCTCGGATCTGTGCTAAGATTATAAATCATATCCAGCATATGGCCTTCTGTGAATCAAATATGTAGGTTAGTATATAAAATCAGTTATATACGAAAGAGGAATATGACTTTTTAGCATATTTAAAAATACAAAATGGAATAGACTATGTGGATGCAGCTTTTCATGACTGATTTTAAGGCATTTCCACCACTGCAACAAGTTAGTTGGTGTGATGTTGGACAGCACAGGCATCTGTTAGCTGATGTATTGGTGCTGCATTTTCTCAGATAAATCTGACCACAGAGTAATGTTACATCAGTGGAAGTTCAAAAATGAGGCAGTGGCTGGTTTCACATCTGTCAGAGACTTGTTGGACAGTGTTGGGGGCTTTGTTAGTATTCAGGATCTGGGTAACTGGCCTTTAAAACTGATAAGAAAATGGGTAAAAAAAAAAAAAACAAAGATAAAATTAAATAACTCTCAATTCTATGTTTATAAATAATATCTAATGAAATTGGAAGTTATAATTTAAAGCAGGAGGTTCTGTTTTTCCTGCTCAAGCACACCTGATTTAACTCACCTTCTAAGTGCAAGGTTTAGTAGGTCTGTAAGGCTGTTATATTCAGACTGCCAGCCCAGATCTGATTTTTTGAATGTCTACATTGTTTCCAGATTAATTTTTGACAGTCTGAACAACCAGAAAGCACACAAAATCCACTTTTTCACATTTTGAGGTGGTTTAAAATGTGATTACATTCAAATTTGTACAGACACGTCTCAGTCTGGATGCATTGTCTGCTCTATTCAGGTTTCAGTGTGTATTTTGTGTCACTCACAACACAACAAACAACAACCTCATCAAATCCAAGGGCTCCAACCCAAGAAAAGCAGCAAAGGTTAGTTACTGACACCAACCATGTACCACTTCAATCAATGCAGATATGTTTGTAATAGCAGGACATGCAAATACTGTACAATCTGATCATTAGCAAATGACAATCATTTCAAAAGATCTGATTTGAGATCCGATTGGATCCGATTGGCCTGTATTCTTTAAGCTAGGGCTTTTCATTTTTAAAGCCAGACGTGCTTTTTTTCTTTTATTTATGCTAAAACGCCTGTACTTTTTAAACTCTGTCATTCATCTCACATTATTGGAAATAGTTGGAGCATTTTGACAACATTGACAAATGATGCATGAATGAATGAATCCACAGAACATCCATTCTTAACACACCACTGAACATGTCACTCTCTGTGCCTTACGACCGTCAATGAATCAATAAAACTGTTTAGCCCAATTATTTAGCCGTACTCCCTGTTTCTCCAACCAAGACACAGGTACCCAAAAAAGGTTGAAAACTGAGCTATTCTTCATCATTCTAAATCAGCTACACATTATGGGTCCTATCTTACACCCTGCCTAAGGTGTTTGTAAAGCTCATTGCTATCTTACACCCCTCCAACTGTCTGTTTGTACACCTTGAGCCTTTGTCGCTTAAATAGCAAAGATGCTTATGAATATATCTATGCGGATGGGTGTGGTGTTGTAGAAATTAGGTATGTTCAGCTGAATTTCTGGCGTATTGCTATCTTGGCAACGGAAAACACTGGTGAAACACTGGTTTATGTTATACTGCTTTATTTCATGTTATGTTATAACGTAGCTTGCCGTGTTAAAAGTTATTGAAATGTCTTGCATTCGTTCGGGTAGGTTCAGTGTCCTCAGCCTGGCAATCCAAGTGTGTCTGTGGAGGAGTGGGTGGAGCAGACAACTCTCTCCGGTACTGCTGTAGCCTTTTCACATGCTTACTCTTACTTAAGACTGATCACTCCTTCTAAATCACTTAAAAAAACGTATCATGATTTTATTCATGATTATTCACAGACTATTGTTGTGATTAATAAAAAAATATTTTACAGTATTTTTCACACTATAAGCCGCACTTAAAATCTTTTAGCTGATAGCGCCCTGGCCCCTGGCTTACCAGAACACTTAGGGTTCCTCAGTGTAGCTCTTTCATTTACCCGCTGACTGCGGCTAGCGTTAGCAGGAAGCTGCTAATGCCTTATTGAAAATCTGGAAAACTAAGCTTACTGTAGGTAAACAGAAGCGCTATACTCACTCAAAAAAACAGGAGAGTTTTCAGGAGAGAAATATGTGTAGATTAACATCCAGCGCTCATTTGACTTTATTTATTTATTTTTTTTAAGAATTACAGTTTTGTTCACTTAGCTTAGCTATACAGGTCTCACCACCCAGCAAAGACCTGCTGAATTAAAATGAAAATATGGCTAGATTAATGTGTGAAGATTAATGAAATCTGTGTAGATTAATGTCCAGTGCTTGTTTAACTTTTTTAAGGATTACAGTTTTGTTTACATAGCTTAGCTTTACAGGTCTTGCCACAAAGTCGCATAATGTGCCTTAAAATGCCTTATGTATGAAAATAGACGTTGATAGTGCGCCTTATTCCGCTTTTATTCCACTTTTGTGAAAAGTACAGTATATATGTGAGCTGTAGACACACACACACACACACACACACACACACACACACACACAAACATCACATCAGTATGGGGTGTTTACAGGAATTGGTTATTATGACTGAAAAAATGAGGGCAGGTTTGTGGGCAGCCACCCAAACTCCTGCTGATGCTACAAAATGGAGGGCATGGAGAAAGAGCCAGAGGGGCAGAAACATACTCCTTAATCCCAGCGATACGTTGTAGGTCAGGCCTTCACAAGGCAGCAGGGAAAAGGAGAGAAAATATATTATAAATGCTGCGTCTGACCTGCTTTTTTCTTACAGAAAGACTGACATGCAGGAACTGAGACAACTGAACACAGGCTGAATGCATATGAATGCCTAATAATGGGCTTAGCTAACTCATAGGAACTTATCTTATGCAACACATTTGGACACCCTTGAATGAATGACACATTCTGTCATTTTTTTTTTAATTGAAATCATGTAAACATGTAGCCTTTGTAGCTAATCTAATATAAGACAATATTTCAACAAATTATAGGCTGCAATACTTTGTCTTTAATAATAATAACTTGTAAAAGCAAAATGAACACAAATGAAAAATCATCATTATGGCCTGTGCAAAAGTTTGGACACCTTTAGGATGAGTCAAGACTGTAACAGCCACTTTGAATGAAATCACAGTTAGCGATGTGTTCTTGTGATGCAGTATAGTCAGGAAATTCATTAATCTTGGATATATGATTTAGTAGACAATTCCCAATTACAATTAGTGAAATACCTCAGGCCTGATTAACTAATCACACTCTGAAATCAAGAGCTTCTGCATTTCTTAGGGTGCCAAAACTTGTGCACAGCCAACAGTGATGATTTTGACCTTTAATTGTTTTTCATGCTATTATAGACAAAATAACTGTGCATTATGATTTTACAAAAACAGAGTATTTAAAGTTTAATTATCTACAGAAGCTAAACAAAAGTCTAATGTGTGATTTGGCCAAGGGTTCCAAAACTGTTACATAAGACAGTACTATAATTTAAATACTGTATTTGTTTTTTCCTAGGAAGTGACCATGTTAAAAGGTGGTAATGAGAATGAAACCATACAAAACACTTCATACCACTTACATATACAGCTGTTTACACAAAGCAAGTAATGAGAATCCTGAAATGTATCCAGGCAGATTAATATGTTTGGATTTGGTGTTGGTTAGTAAAAATCCATTGTAATGCAACGAGTGTAAAACACAAATAACTGTAGACCATTCACAAACATTTACCCAACATATTTACTGAACATACACACCTGGCAGACTCCAAAGCCCAGATACTTCCAGCGTCTTCAGCTTTCTCTCCAGCTCCTCCACTCGGTTCCCCAGAATCCTGTATTAAAAACATCAGAGTAGCCCATTTAGTTACCAGAGCTGTGCGAATCAGACAAAGAAAGCCTGATTCTGGTTAAGGATCATACACATTTAATCTCATTTTTACATTTTTATTAGGAATATAATTGTATACCTGTGCAAAGTTCAAAACAGTTAAAACCAATAATAAAATACACTGTATCATACTTGAAGAGTATGAAGAAAGGGCCTTTTTCTGAGCTATAATATTTAATGAATAGCATGTAGGAGAACATTTTGAGAGGAGAGACAAATCAATGCAGTGTAAAAGTGCTGTTTTTGTGACTGAAAAATAGCATCAATATTTTTTTTATTTAAACATTCATATAATTAATGGGCAATAAAGTATACTGTTAGGTTCATTCACATGGTTTTAGCCCCATTCAGGAGTTTGCCACCACATTAAAGCAACTTTAGCTCAACATCAGTTGTAGAAACCGCTATATAAATAAATATGATTCAATTTGTTAAAGCTCACCTTCCGTCGTTTTTTCTTTCATTTTAAAATGTCTAGTTGTGGTCTCTAGTATGAATGAATGACATGTGAGCCGTTTTTGTAAAAAAAAAGTGCTCAGGTGTCTCTGTATAGCTCTTTTTTAATGGACTGTTTTAGGGGTGTGTCCAAAATGACCGGATTCCAGCTTTGCTCATGAATATTCATACATGCAAACAGCATGCAAATATCTCTCCTCTGATTGGCTAGGAGCACTGCGACGCCCCTCCACCGCTCTGCCGCTCACTGCCTCCCACCTCCTAACTGATGAGCGGTGATGTTGCGTCGCTTCAGCTCCGCCTCTGGGAGTTTCTCGAGCCAAGGTGGGCTGGTCTGTGAGTTTCTGCCTACGTAGGCAGAAAGATAATTCAAAATTCACCCGTTTTTCGGAGGGGGGGAGGGGGGATTTCTTTGCTTAGCTCCTGCAGACAATGGGGGCTGCAAAACAGTTTAATGTGCAGGTGTACACATTCAACTCGGAGAGACCTACTGTATTCCACAAAAAAAACAAGAAAAATCGGATTTTCGCGGAAGGTGAGCTTTAATAAATCACCAAAATACATTTCTGTTCTATACCACAAGATGTCGCTATTTTACTACTATTTTACTGTAAACCCAAGGTTTCTTCTCAGTTCAGATCAGATATTATAGTGCTAATAACTAACAAGTTGATTAAACAAGTCTTTTTAGAGTTGCAGGGGATGTGTTAAAACAGGGAATCTACTAAAATATCTAGAGTATGTGCTCACTGTCCTAAAAAAAAAAACATGTATCTTCAAAATATTAAGTTTACAGGAGATGGAATACTAATTTCCCATACTAATTTCAATGTAAGTTAATGTAAAATGATTTTAATTTATTGCAGGTTATTTTTTATTATTTTCATTGGTCCATTCATCACGAAATTCAGATACAGGGTTAGTATGGGAAGGAAATAAATAAACCAACAATGAATAAACCAGAGAGGAACAAGTTTTAAAAGAAAATAAAGTTAAAAAATACATATGTGCACACACCTGTTGGTCTGGCGTTGATGTTGAATAATCAGGTTCTTTTCATGAATAGTTTCCAGCAGGGCTGTGGCCAGAGACTTCAAGTCAGAGATAGACTGAGGTGTGGCTGGAAGACTGCATCTGCCGTCATCAAACAGTAAATCTTCAACTGCAGTAAATGTGGTTTGTGTGTGTTTGTGTGTGTAGAAGATGATAGAAGACAGACAAAACAAGAGAGAGCAATAGGTCAGAGCAATTTCATATGAACATTTTAAAGTTAATATCTAGTTACTATCTTTTTTATTGAATTTTATTTCTGATTTTAGACTAGCACATGCCTAATTGTTCTTTTGTTGACAATAAAACAGACATTTTAATTATTTTGGTGTTGGTTCTTTCAAGCATTGTCTCCGCATTTGTGCATATTTAATAAATAAATAATTAAATAAGTAACTCCAATTACTACTCACATGATAAATAAATCACGAGTAACAGTCCAAGAGTTTCTCAAAATATCTTCTTGTTACACAGACTTCTATCATGTTTTACTTCTGGCTTTGTAAGATTTGAAATCAGAGAGACAATATTCTTAATCTTTTAATAGAAAAAAAAAATATATATATATATTTATTTATTTTTTTTCACATTTGCAGATCACATTTGCATTTGCCTACTCGCGTTCAAACTGCTTCTACTTTACCTTGTTTGGCAGACAGAACTCCAGTAAGTGCACCACTGTTAGAGGTGCCACTTGTTTTAACGTTCTTTCTCCTATCCAGGGCAGTCTGCAGAGAAACACCCACATGTGAACAGATATCCGAAATGTACAGGTTTTGCATTACTAAGCCAGGAAATCACAAACTTTAAAAAAGAAAACAGATGTTATATATAAGACAAACTTATACCTTGTATTTCATTATGTTGGTCTTCAAGAGACTGACTTCTTCTTGGACTTGTTTGAGCCTCTCATGCAAATACCTGAAGTTAAAACATAAAGATTTTTTACAAAGGTTTTATCATTTTAAAAAGGTTTAAAAAGGTTTTACATTTAAAAAAAGGAAAATTCAAAATGGCAAAATAGAAATTATTGGTCACATGGTGCACAAAAATAGTGTGTTGATAACTTCACACATAAAATTTAGAGATTGAAACATGTCAAACACAACTTGATTAATCAATAATCCAAAATTTAAGATATACCAGATTTGGCAGGAAAAATGTAATTTTATGTTGGCGATTTCTTTTTTTTGTTTGTTTTTTTAAACACTAGTATAAACTGCGTAAGTGCATTTGCAAATCTGTATCAGCAATTGGTGCATTAAAAAGTAGCTTAATACATTGCACACTAGGGGTGTTTGCAAATATTTGGACATATAGTATACACTGGTCATCGTTTACTTTTGAAAGGCCATTGTCCTAAACTGCATCCTACAAACAACAAGTAAAAAACTCTAATTTGTAAATCTCTCTTTAATATCTAAGTACCAGAACTATATGTTGTCAACTGAGAACTAAAACAATGTATTTACTATTCACAAATGTAGTTTCATATAGTTATATATGAAACTATATTTTATATAGTTATATAGTTTTATATAGGTCTAGCATACAGATTGACAGAAAATTGAGGATATAAACTGTGTCTAAAAATAGGTCCTGTCAAATAAAGAAAGTGGTTTATTTTGTTTATAAAAAATATATTAAAGGGTTTAGCAAATTTAACAAAACCAGACACACAAGCACACAATAATAAATTGTGGCCTAAAACTACATTCTAAATCTAAATCACAGAAAACCACAGTTAAGACTATATTTTTTCTTTCAATGGATTAGTCCAAGGCATTACTTAAAAACAGCCTCCTATTCTTACCTATTCTCCATGCAAAGTGCGTCCACATCAATAATGCGTTTACCCCGACCACCCAGTATATGATTAAGCTCCAGGTTGAGGCGGTCAGCTTTCTCCTGGAACACAGTTCTTTCAGCCTTCACATCCTCTAGCTCATCACTCACCACCTTCAGATTGTACTCCAGCTCTGCTCTCTAAAACAGGAGCAGAAGGTGGCATTACAATTGTGTACACTTTCAGTTTAATTTGTTAAAGTAAATAATGCTATGATTTATTTTTATTGCACAGTAGTGCAAAAAATGTTATATAACTCTCTCTTTCACTCTGGATTTCATCTAACTGGTGACTGATAGTTGGTGGATCAATCATTTTAATATACAGTACCAGTCAAGTTTGGACACACCCTCTCATTCAATTTTTTTTTCCTACATTGTAAATTACATTACATTAGGCAGACGCTTTTATCCAAAGCGACTTACAATAATCAAGCACAAAAGTAATAGAAGTTTAAAGTTAAAAAAATCTTTAGATAGGGCTTAAAGGAGGTCAAAGGATAGAGGAGTGAAGGAGGGGAAGAAGGAAATGAGGTTAGAAGTAGTTAGTGTGTTAGAGGTGTTAGGAGAGTAAGTGCTCTTTGAAGAGCTCTGTCTTCAGGAGTTTATTAAAGATAGTGAGAGATTCTCCTGATCTGGTAGTGGAAGGTAGTTTGTTCCACCATTAGGGAACTCTGTATGAGAACAGTCTGGATTGCTTTGTGTGAATGTTTGTTTGGCAAAGCGAGGCGACGTTCATTGGAGGAGCGCAGCGGCCGGGAGGTAGCGTAAGCCTTCAGGAGCGAGTGCAGGTAGGAAGGAGCCTGTTCTGTCATCACCTTGTAGGCGATTGTAAGAGCTTGAATTTGATGCGAGCATCAACTGAGCCAATGGAGCTCAATGAGCAGCGGGGTGACATGTGCCCGTTTTGGCTGGTTGAAGACCAGACGTGCTGCTGCATTCTGGATCATTTGGGGTGGTTTTACTACGCAGGCCGGGAGGCCAGTTAGTAGGGCATTGCAGTAGTCGAGGCGTGAGATGACGGCTGTTTGTACCAGGAGTTGCTGAAGTCATCCAGACTAAGAAGGAACACATAAGGAACCAAGTAGTAACTTAGTGTTAAACAAACCAAAATACTCTGTGAAGCATTTGTAGCATTTGGTAAATCTGATGAACATATTTTGTGCAATAGAGTTAACTCTTACTCCTTCTTACTGTTCTGATGAAAGACAGTTTATCATAACGTTTTTGATGGTCCTTGTGACTGCACTTGAGGATACTTTTAAAGTTATTTTTCAAACTAACTGACCTTCATTTTATAAAGAATGTTTTTCCTTTACCTAGTTGAGTAGTTCTTGCCATAAAATTGATTAGAACATTACTCATACTGGGCTATTCACTATTTACCAACTCTGCCTCTTCACAACTTTACAACTGATGCTCTCAAACACATTAAGAGACAAGAAATTCACGTAATTAATTCTTGACAAGGCACAGCTCTAAACTGAAAGATGTGCAACTTGGTCATCTAAGCAAGAGGTGCTACTTTGAAGAATTTAAATCTAAAACATTCTGTTTGGTTTAACACTTTGTTTTTCACTAAATAATTCCATATGTTTGTCTTCATAGTTTGGATGACTTTAGAATTAATTTACAATGCAAAACATTTTAAAATACTGAAGAAAAAAAAAACATTGTTTGAAAACCAAACTTTTGAGTGGTACATAATAAAATACATAAAATGTAATAGAATAAAAACTGTTGTTTTGTCAGAATTAATACTTCTACACTGTAAATGCAATAGTTGTGTTTCCCATAACTATGCATGCTAACTGACCATGCTGATATACTACCACACATGACAACAACAGGAGCCTCAAACACACCAACAAAAGACAAACTGAGCCGATCTGAGTGATGTCTACCAGTGTCAATGCATTGTTACACAGTTTGATGAGGGGTCTTGTGGTGTGCCAATAAAGTGCAGTAGCTGTATCTTAAACTGAAGTAGTAGTCCATACTATTTTCAAAATTATTCTACAGTTGTTAAAGGAACAATTACTACAAAAGTTTGATTTATATTTTGTACTGCACATTATGTCGGTTCCACATTAAACAGAAATGTATAAAATAAATATTTTTAAGTATCAAAGGAGATATGTTCTGCATTCTACAAAGAGTTTGATTCCACTGACTCCATGCTTATAGACATCATCACTTTACCTGCAGTCCCGCCTCCTCCAGCTGCCTGACCAAATCCTCACGCTCATGAGCTGGGAAATGCCGAACCCCAACTTCATCATCCCCAAGCCTCTGTTTAGTGATGGTCATTCTCAAAAGCTGCAGGTAAGGAGGAGAGAAGGGTAAAAAATGAGCAGAAACTTTATGAAGCTGTCTCTGTCTGTCTATGTGTGTGGGGGTGTAATTCTACCTTGTTGTCTCCCTGAGCCTCAGTTAGTCTCTGAGTCAGCTCCTTCACCTCATCTGCCAACTGCTTACTCCTCTCCCGCGAATCCCTCAACAGCTGAGCCAGATTTACCTTAGAGAGAAAGAGTAAAATATTGTTAGAGTGGAAGTGTATGTTATTTAATTTAAAATCTGCTTTACTGTGTTTAATGAGCATACAAATCAAGATAACACATACACAGTGAAAACACACAGTGGCATAAGGTAAGCACACATGCCTAGATCAGAGGGCAACCATCACTGCAGTGTCTAAGGGCAGTGGGAATTAAGGGACTTGGGGTTAATGGACTTGCTCAGGGGCTCAACCGCAGCTGATTGCCAAACCCGTATATTGAACCCACAACCCTGCCATCAAAACTGCTGAGCCATCATTGCGGCTAATATTAACCCACCTGATTACGTTTCTCTGGTGGCAGTGTAGGATCCCCATCCTAATACATTAACAAAAAAAAAAAAAACAACAGCCAAAGTCTCAACAGTACAATTCTAGAAATGTTATACATTTAATCATTTTTTTTACGCAAGGGACACCAATCCTGCTTCTGGGAAGGAACCATCATGCAGCCTAATCACTACCTAATCCACCTAATGACTGAGTTTAGAAGTATTGTATTAACTTATTAATCAAGTTATGGTGAATTTAGCCTTTTTTCAAAAGCAGGGTTGTTGATCATAACTTTACTGTTACATGTTTTCTGTTAAATACCATTTATAGACCAAGTACTGTATAAAACTATACAAGCTGCAAGATTTATGTTCTTATAGGACCCACAATAAGTTCCCTGTATTTTTTCTTTAATCCTTGATGTCGCTCACGGAGCTGATTGGCCATCAGCTTGTACTGGTCTCTCTCCTGCTGGCATGTGTCCAGCTCTTTGGACAGAATCAGAAGAGCCTCCTTCTTGCTCTCCAGCTTACGTTTGCATATCAGGAACTGCGGATATAAAGAACAAGACAGTTTGTTTAGCTGGGTGCACCTTGCCCCAAGCTCTTTAAAGAATCCCAATGTCTGTGAGGAACCTGCTGTTCTTCCTCATAACGAGCACTAAATAACTACAGGGAATGTTTTATCAGGGCCTTAAATTTTGGCACTCCTGGAAAAGTAAATATTGAGCTTTGTCTAAAGAGGCAGAGATAAGACTGAACCTGTTTCTTGTTCTTGGTAGACTGCTTAAGTAAGGCCTTTCTGAATTATGTAAAGGCTCCAGGATGTCCTGGATGTTAAATGCTTTAGACAATATCTGTCACAAATATGATATGTTTTAATAAGTCAATCTGATGATCTGTAATGCAACATTTATCTCCTGTATTAGAAATGACAAAAGTGTATTTTAGAAAACTAAAAGTTGAAGAGACTAGAGTAGACCTGTCATTATACACAATATGAACTCATTACCATGAATGAGCCAATATGTAAACTTTGTTCAAAAGAAATGCATTCTATTGTATTTTCATTATATCAGTGGCATGAAATGTTCCTATAATTATAATATTTTCAGGAAAATTGTAAAATAAATCAAATGTATAATAAATCGTTAGTTAAAATTATGTAGTAAACTAAAAAAAGTTTTCATTAGACAGCAAAAATATCAAAGATTAATTTTGATATGATTTGATATGATTGTCCCATTAAAAGATATAATATATATTTGTTAAACTCACTTACTCACTTACTGATACTGTAACCTAACTGCTTAAAGCAGCATTCCTTAAGAAAGCAGTAGTGTGGAGGAGACAAAATATTCTAAATAATGGTATCAGTGTCCTGGCGTGCCCATCCCTGCAATGTCTAATACAGGGGTCTCAAAGTAGCGGCCCGCGGGCCACATGCGGCCCGCGACGCGGTTTCATACGGCCCCTCACGGGTTAACAAAATAAACATACATCTGGCCCGCAATTCAATTTAATTATTTATGCTTTATTATGTTCGTTTTCATATTTTATCTTAACTTGTATTTTGGTGTGTGTGTGTGTTTTTTTTTTTTTTTTTTTGCTTACGCTGCGTTGCCTGCTTTAATAGTCTTCAGTAGCCTTCAACAGTCTAACCTTGCAGCCGTGGTGTGTCCACTAAACTCCGTAGTTATAAACATCCTGAGGTTAGCAGCGCGCTAACTGACCTGTTTATAATGTAATCCGAGCAGTGCCTCCGTGACGCTGCTCTAAACTGCTGCTGTTAGCTGCTTGGGCTGAAAGATGAACTGTAGAGAGCTGTATTATCCGGTTAGTGGGGTTATTTTATTTCATACACAGAAGAACTTACAAATTTTTAAAAACGCCCCAGACTGGCTCAGCTGAGCCCTGTAGCCCGTGGCTGGGCTGTAGCTCTGACTAAGCAAAGACTGCGGGCTTGTGGTGCTGCAGCTGCAGCTCCGACTAGTGGTTGGATGAGGAACTGCTAAATCTGAGGAAATGCTAAATCTGTCACAGCTCACAATTTTTGATTTTATATTTATTAAGCCTTATTTCAGTATCAAACGTTTTGATCAAAGTTAATATAACTTATAAATTAAAAGGATTTATGTTAATAGAGCAACAAGCAACCATTTTTCCATGCAACTGTAATATTTGATTGAATAAATAGTATATTGAGAGTTATTTAACATTAAGGAGTAATTACATTCATTTTGTATTACATCTGGTTACATTTTCTTATATTTATTTAAGTTACATCTGGCCCTCAGAGGACAGCCAATATGCCAATGTGGCCCTCGGCAAAAATGAGTTTGAGACCCCTGGTCTAATATATTTATAATAACAATTAATGTAATTGCCCTTCACATTTCGACAGTATTTCATAAATAAACAAAATAATATACACTAAAACACTCAAATACTTAAATTCAGCACATTAATTTATTTAGAAAAATATTAACAATGTGATTTAAATGTTACATCAGCACCATCAGCAGTTTGGTGCGACCCAATTTGATTTAGTAAAGGAAAATATATATATTATTGCAGGAAAATATATATATATTTTTTTTAAAGACAGACCAAACTAAATATAGTTCATTTGAGTTAGTGTTCCAATTTAAACTAGTTTATTTCTGTTAAAATGACGGACAAAGGGACAACACTTACAATATATACACGCAATTACAATATATACACAGTGCAATTACACATTTTCACCAGAGAGGTCTCTAAATCCCCAAATTCTCAAAACATACAGACTGTCGCATTAAAAAAAGTTTCATTCAATTCATGCAGGAAAATATATTTTTATTTTCTTTTGACAGATCAAACAAAAACGTGTCGATTTGTAATAAAATGTTGGAGACATATATGCACACGCACGCGCGCACACACACACACACACACACACACACACATAAATATAATTTTTTTTAGCATTTGAAAGAACCACTGTAGCAAAACTTATATGATTTTCTGTTGATAGTTACAGCAGCACAGCATGCTGTATTCAGGCCTAAGCTGTGTAAAAGTTAAGGCATCATTAGGAGCTGTCTGTTGGGTGTGATACTGTACCATATGTTAACTCTAAACAGCGCCGTGTCGCCGCTCTGAGCGCTTTAAATCACTCACCTCGCTGACCAGACCCTGCCAGTCACTCTCACTTCTCCTAGCGGGATCAACTGTAACAGAGTTCAGCATCTTCACTGCATCAGTCCGCCTGTAGTCAGTTAGTGCAGGAGACACACAGACACTAGTGGCGCTGCTGGTTTGAGGAGAGGTGAGGAAACATGCAAGGCAACTCCGGTGTTGTGTCGAGTTGTGCTACCCTGTTAAACCCTGCTACCCTGTTGTGTATTAATTTTTTATACAATACAATCCAACAGCCTAAAATAGACACAATAATAGGACAAATATACATCATATACAACCAACATCGCAAGCACATGATTGCCCTTCATTTGACCACAAGGGAAAAATTATAGTAAATTTAGTTATAAATTTGCTAAAAAATATATCATTATTCCATTTTTTTATTCAGACCTAAATAGTTAAAAAAACGTGCTACACTTTTGTGTATATTTAAAGGTAAAAGTACAAAGGAAGCACAATATTAGTGCATGTTCATGTACTACACTTTTAATAGCCTATCAGGTTAAAGTTATGCTAATGAGAGTTTATTATAATCTGGCTTTGTATTTTTTTTTTGTATAATATTTTTTAGCATTATTAACTGCCTTTACACTTTTGTGTGATGCCAATGAGTCAAGGTTGTTAAATGCCCAAAAAAACAAAATTATTATAAAACACAGGGGAAATAATAAAAAAAAAGGTTAGGTTAGCGCATGCGCAGTGCTTTTATGAAGCACGTCTCGATGGGTAGCATAACTGGACAGAACACCGGCTCCTCCTCTCTCTCAGTCCCCGTGTTTACCGCCCGTCAGCTGATACAGCAGAGGCTGCTCACCACAGCCGGTTTATAGAGAGCCTGCCCACTTCCTATTTCCCCTGTTATATCAGAAAACTACTGCAACCACTAGAGGGAGCCCGCGAGGGAGTCCTCTGTGAATGGGGATTAATAGAGCTAAACGGATAAAAACACAAATTACAAATAGGTTTTCATTTAATTAAAAAAAGTAAATGTAAGTATTTCTCCAAAAAAGCAAATTAAACATTTATATTATATTTATCCCTTATTTTTCAATTATATTATATTTGTCCATTTCTATTTATCTACAGCAAACAGTTTTGAACAACACAAACGCTAGCATTTCTGCTACCCTGTGCTGACTGTTTGTTTAGCTGATGCTCATTTACAGGCTGTGTCTGAAACACAAGAAATGTGTTGAGTTGATGACTTGCTGGACTATTTAATTTAGAAGGCAGTACAGTTATAAAGATCTCTTTATCTGAATCTAAAGTGGACCATATAGAAAGCTGACTACTTGGTGCATTGTCATTAGCCATTTATTGCAAATAGAACTATAGTCTACAATATAATAGACTTGGGGCCTATATGAACTGCATCCTGAAGTATTTATTACACCGAGCAGACCTTCGCCATCAACTACAACAAAAAATATCCCAGACTGATTTACACTTTCTTGGTTTGATGAAAAACTGCCTGGAAACAAAAAGGAAGTAGTTTTTTTCAACACAATCCCTGCTGACCTAGAAACAAAAGCATCTTCAACTTTACACTGAACCTCGCAATTTGTAATAGTCAAATATAAGATGGAGGTTCATATCAGTGCTGTACTTCTTTAATGAACAAACTTGACACATTTTTGTTGTAATGAAGGTTTATTTGTGTGAACAAGCTTCAACAGAAAAATGACAAAGAGAAAGACATTGTAGGAAATTAAACTTGATGACACTAGATGGCAGCATGGAGCCAGGTGTGTGTCAAAAGCAGTTTCTTTTCCTGAACACTGATACAATTTCAAAATGCTTTGATATCTTTAACAGTTCCTCTTTGATAATTTTTTTCCAACACATCTACTGAAGGATTTTCCAAAAACGCTTCTATAATGGAAGCAAATTTTGTTTTTTATTTGAATCTACATAAAGCAAAGAAAAAAAAAATGTACCCTAAATAATACCCTTTACCAGTAGTCCTCAAAGTGTCCCCAAAGCAGCTCTCCCAACTCACAGATTCAGACATCCCAAGTTGCAAAAAATTATTTCAGGGAGGTACACTTGGACACAACCACTCCTTTATATAAGACCGAGACCGAACTTGAGTACTACAACACTGAAAATGAATGAAAAGCATTGTGCTTGAATTGAAGGAGCACACTGCATTTCAGTATATACCTTATTCCATCTGTGAAACATGGTGGTGGTAGTATCATGGTTTGGGCCTGTTTTGCTGCATCTAGGCCAGGGTGGCTTGCCTTCATTGATGGAACAATGAATTCTGAATTATATCAAACAATTCTTAAGGTCAGGGCATCTGTCCATAAACTGAATCTCAAAAGAAGATACTACCACATCAGATACTGAAAGCAAAGGTTCACATACTTTTGCCACTTATAAATATGTAATATTGAATCATTTTCATTAATAAATAAATTACCCAATCTAATATTTTTGTCTCTTTTTTATCTACTTTTCGGACTAGAAAATCTGATGATGTTTTAGGTCATATTTATTCAGAAATATAGACCAAGATAACTATTAACTATTTGTATGATCCATGACTAGGCCTGATATTCCTTTTGGGAAACTGACCATAATGTTTAGTGTTTTAACTTAATTAATTAGAATGAATTCTACTTCTAGAATTCTGTTACAATAAAGTCTAGTTTAAACTATTACATAATATAGTGTTTCTCATATCTACACCATCAATTTCAGACAATACTCAGACAGGATAGTTGTCAGAAACTTTATTTGGATTTAAATGGAGGACAAAACATTATTCATTTCAGTCTAGATTTTGGATCATGACCTTAATTAGAAAAAACATCACTTGTATGGTCACAGTAAAGCACAACATGAACTGTTTTTACAACTGAGAAAACTCTGGTCATTTCAAAGTATCTCTAGGCTACTTCACGATCGATAGATGGCATCGACACAGAAAATCTGAGTATATTTTAGAAGGCATTAATAGTTTTTTAATGATGGCTTTAAAAACAGAAGGGTGTGATGAGAAAGTAAACAATACAACATTCTTAGTACAAGAAGAAACTGTTTATTTAAGATATTTAGCATTCAATAGTACAAAAAAGTATCATGTACAAAAAGTTGTGGCATGTGCAACATTATTTATTTTTCCAATATAGTAAATCCAGCAACTCTAGAAAATATATTTTTACAATTTATAAAATGCTATATTTAAGATTGTTTCCTGTGGAGAATTTGTTAACTTTGCAAACCACAATGAACAGGGGCATTCAAAATGTTTGAAAAACAACTTCTACTTTATGTTTTGAAATTCTATGTCCTCTATTATTGCTAAATGTACATCAATATTTGTAAGTTGCTTTGGATAAAAGCCGCTAAATGTAATGTAATGTTGCTTAGTCCAAACGAGAATATTTTTTCAATGAAATACAGAGAATATAAAAAGCCACATGAATATTAAGTATAATTTCTGACAGCAATGCTTTCATACGGCAGAACCACCACCAGTGCATTTCATTAATTAGGGTTTATTTTGGCATTACGGTGCTTCATACCATATGGGATCTGGTCCATTAAATGGATATGACCACAATAAAAAAGCCATTTAATTCAATTTCTCCCTAAAATTGTGATTGAATTACTCTGTCCAAAACATTATCCTGACACCATTTAGAAAGAATACCCTAACAACTAAAACTGGTCCTGCCTAATATTAAAGTGTCTCTAATTAAGGCAATCCATCTTACTTTTAAGTTTAAAGAAATGAAAATGTACCAGGAAGTGCAGAAATACATTAGTAACTATAAAAGTTAAAGTATAATATAAAACATGTAAGTAAATATGATACTTTACACTGTGTCAAAACTGAAATTTAAGCAAATAAGCAGTAATGTGTAAATGATTACAAAATACACACAAAAACAAACCAAAACAATACACCTTAGATTGTCCATAACATTTCATTGCATATGTTCCGTGAATAAAAAAAGGCTGCCAGATGGCTACCTCTCCGGGCTGGACTTTAATCCGCACATGCAATTCAGCTGAGCTAAGATATACCAATAAACAATCATTGATAAGTGTGTCGCCGTCAGAAGAACAAACACTACCTGCTGTAAATGCTTGAGAGACGACTGTGTATCGCACTCAGGTTATATACACACTCATCTATGATAGATTTTCGGTATATTTAACCTCAGCTTAAAACTGCTTTGGGATCTATAGGCCCAGCAGCAACATTTGTGGGTAAATATGTTGCAGTATGCCATATGGAACCTGTATGCCTCCACGCATGCAACCGTATTTTTGCCATTGAGTGTAAATATACACTGCCTGGCCAAAAAAAAAATCGCCACCTGGATTTAAGTAAGTAAATGATGTGGGGTTGATGCTGCAGTTGGTCAGGTCTAGGTTCAGCAACAGTATGTGCTGAAAGAATGAGGTCAGCTGACTACCTGAATATACTGAATGTAGACCAGGTTATTCCATCAATGGATTTTTTCTTCCCTAATGGCACAGTCAACCTCATTAAGAATCTTTGGGATGTGCTGGAGAAGGCTTTGTGCAGCGGTCAGACTCTACGATCACCTGATCCCTTAAATGGAAATGGCCATGATGATAAAGCCTTTTATTTCAATTTTTCCTTAAGATTGTGATTCTATTACTCCGTCCAAAACATTATTCTGACACCATTTAAAAAGAATACCCTAACAATTTAAAACTGGTCCTACTGATTATTTAAGTGTTTCTAATTAGGCAATACATCTTACTTTTAAGTTTAAAAAAAATTAAATGTACCAGGAAGTGCAGAAATACATCAGTAACTATAAAAGTTAAAATATAATATAAAACATGTTAGTAAATATGATTCTTTACTGTGTCAAAAATGAAATTTAAGCAAATAATCAGTAATGTATAAAATAATGCAAAATACACTCATTGGAATACAAAACAAAAGAACACACCCTAAATATATTGTATTTTTGCCATTGAGTGTAAATATACACTGTCTGGACCGAAACAAAAGTCGCCGACCGGGTTTAACTATGCAAATGATGTGGGGTTGCTGCAGTTGGTCAGGTCTAGTTTCAGCAACAGTATGTACTGAAAGAATGAGGTCAGCTGACTACCTGAATATACTGAATATAGACCAGGTTATTCCATCAATGGATTTTTTTCTTCCCTGATGGCACGGCCATATTCCAAGATGACAATGTTAGGATTCATGGAGCTGGAATTGTGAAAGAGTGATTCAGGGAGCATGAGATCATCATTTTCACACATGGATTGAGAGTTCACCACAAAGTCCAGACCTTAACCTCACTGAGAATCTTTGGGATGTGCTGGAGAAGGCTTTGTGCAGAGGTCAGACTCTACCATCATCAATGCTGCAAGCTCTTGGTGAAAAATTAATGCAACACTGGATTTAAATAAATCTTGTGACATTGCTAAAGCCTATCGAAACAATGCTTATTCATTTCAATGCTAAAGTGGTCCAACAAAATATTAGCGTGTGACCTTTTTTTTTGGCCAGGCAGTGTATATTTCCAATTAATTTTTTCATCTGTTTTAAAAAGTAATTAATGCAGTATGCACAGAAACATTACACTATTCCCTGCCACACTGTTTATGTTCCTCCTTCTTTAAATTACCCTTATGTGTCATCAAATCACAGGTACAGCCTTGAGCCACTTTCTTAAACTTGGTCTGGTGTTCCATCCTCTGTCTTTGGCAAACTTGAAAGCGTTTCCAAAAAGGTCAGGAAACAAGGTCATAGTGTTTATTTTTTCTGCATCTTCGGGGCTGAACAGACCAAGAAAAATCAGTGGAATATTGTCTGAAACATAGAATCATATTAAGATTGTATTTTTTTATAAAACTTACTAGTGCTCATGTAGATTCCGTATAAATCTCAGCAGACCAAGTGTGTCCTCTGTGTAGGCATTTTTCTTCCCATCCAGTTTCTGTACAACCTCAGCAGGAAACTATAAATAAATAAAAACTCCTCAGTCCTCATAAACTGTGAACTTTAAGAACTTTATGCACTCATTCACTTTACCAGCCTTAAGCTATTATACCATATTTGCACTACTATTTTATACAGGTTCTGTTTATACTTGTACTGTCATCCCATCTTAATCATCCCCCATCACAATTGCACTATTGTCTTCTGTCTGCCTATGTCTATTTGTGTCCTTGTTGTATTGTACATATAGTGTCTCCCATTCTTTTATATTATATATCTATTTTTGTACTTGCTGTAATTTTTGGGAAAGAGGGTAACATAATTTCAATTCTCTGTATGTCCTGTACATATGCAGTACTGACAATAAAACTACTTGATTTTACTTGACTTGACTAAATGAACACAGGTACAATTATGCCATTTAGCAGATGCTCTTATGAAGTGTGAGTCATTCACTGACTATGTACAAAGTTAGTATCTGTTGACACCACCAGAAATTAGCCACAAAATAAAGTTATGTGAACAAGCAAGCATACTTTTTGTAGTTAGTGTTGTTAGAATGTAATGCAAATATCAAAGTGAAGTCTGATGTACAATTTTAATGAAGTAGTTAAGTGTAGCCTTGTTGTTTGTTGAAAGTTGTAAGAGTATAACTTGCTACATGTTCGTTTTGTTGTGTGGATATTGACCTAATAATTGTCATAGAATCTACTAGTTGTAATCTAAAGTTATAGGGAAACCCTTGAAAGTTTTATTTTATAAGGGTAAATTGTGTAACTTACTTTTGCTTTCCAACCTGAGAAGGTTTTCCCCACTGTAAGATCCTCTGAAGCATGAAGAAGCTCCTTGTCTGCAGTGCGATAGTTCTGCACCTCCTTTACATTCCCCAGTTTTTTTAGATACTCCAATTTCCTAAGAAAATGTGACAAATGTGAAAGTGCAACATTTAATTGAAAAGACTACTTCATATATGGTCAGCAAAGTATTATAGAGCTAACTAGAATATTAAGATTAAAACACACTAGCAGGCTTTCAGAAGCTGACACTTTGCTATACATACTTTATAATGTAGAAGTAGTAGTAGTAGTAGTAATACAAATGCTAAGAATTATATACTATGTTAGTCAAAAAACAATTACCCGATATGTAAATAATAATACAAATACACAGGACATGATCTTAAAAAAAAAAAAAAAAAAAAAAAAGGTGGGCCGGAAGCTGACACCCTGGGCCGGGAGCTTTCGGCTGGGACGTGGAGCTATCGAGCTGGGCCGGGAGTTATAGAGCTGGGCCGGGAGCTATCGAGCTGGGCTATCGAGCTGGGCCGGGAGCTATCAAGCTGGGCCGGAAGCTATCGAGCTGGGAGCCAGAAACTGCTTAGCTGGCAGGCGCATCGGGTACAGAGACCACGGAAGCGCATCCTAGAGTGTGATAAAAAACACACATGTGCTGGTGTGAGCAGAGGGACCGTGCATGCCCTGCAGAATTGTAATCCATGACGACAAAACGTGTTACTAACAGTAATATTTGAAACTGTGCATCCAGCTCTCTTCAGATCATTGACCAGGTCCTCCCATATAGTTTTGGGCTGATTCCTTACCATTCTTAGAATCATCCACACCACACAAGGAGAGATCTTGCATAGAGCCCCAGACAGAGGAAGATATAAAAAATAATACAATGTGATTTTCTTGATTTTTTTTTTAGATTCTGTCTCTCACAGTTTAAATGTGCCAATGATAAAAATTACAGACCTCTCTATTGTTTGTAGTTAAGAAAACTTGCAAAATCAGAACTTTATCAAATACTTATTTTGTCCACTATACGAACTAAAAACAAATACCTTATACAACTCATTTGTGTTAGGTTTTTTTTTTATTTCTCTTTCTGTTGTTTTTTTCTTTACATTTCTCTTACTTTTCATCTGTCCAGAAGAAGGGATGAGCAAGGGTCTCTTCTACTTTAGGTCTCTCCCTCAGATTGTCCTTAATCATCCACTCCACTAGATCCTTTGCCATATCATCCGTCAGATGTTCCAGTGAATACTTTGCACTGAATATGTTACTCTCACAAAAGACTCCTTCCCCAAATGGATGGTGTCCCTTGGAAAGGATGTAATACACTAACATTCCTGCAACCTAAAGCAGGCATGGCAGTTAAGACAGATAGCTTCTATACTTATAACTTTTATTAAGAGAAATGTTAAAGTCAGTGATAGTACACTACCTGAATGTCAGAACTCCTTTTGTACACATACTCATCATCCCCTTTCATAGTCTCTTTGGCTTTCCAGTACTTTGTTCCAGCAGGTATAGTTTGCAAAGTTGTCTGTCCTAAATTCAGTCTCCGGCTAATGCCGAAATCAGCTAACCGTGCCTTTCCTGTTATATCTGTTAAAAGATATCATAAATCAGAACATATTAATTCATTGGCTGAATAGGACACTGAAGTATATGATTTTCAAAGATAAGTTAAAAGCAATCCTACCAATCAGAACATTCTGGGGTTTGATGTCTCGATGGAGTACTTTGATGTCTTCACTGTGAAGAACTTTAAGGCTGCACAGCACCTCTTTTGCAATTTTCTTCAGCACAGATTCCTGATCAGAACTGTCTTCGGGCAAGTGTTTTTGGATGTATTCTTCCAGTGTGTATTCACAAAGCTGAAGGACAAGATATACAAAGTATTCATCCTTGGCAAAGTCCACATATCGTACAATAAAAGGGTGGTCAAGTTCTGGAAGCCGTAAAAATTCTTCCTCATTTTTGAGGTATTGATAATTGGATTTGAGCATTCGTTTGACAGCTACTTCAGTACCATCATCCCTCAGGCCCAGAAAAACCTCTGTTCCATCACTTCCTTTAGCTATCTGGAATTCTGGGTCAACACCAATTGTAAGATTGCCCAGTTTATAAACCTTACTTGCATCAATGTTCGCAAGTTTCTCCAGTTTTGGCCTCCAACGTTGGCTGATTTGGTACCATTTTCTTGGTAATGCTGAATTCTCTTTGGACAGATTGAAAGGCTGTACAGTGGGATTTGACTCCTCAACTGACGTTCTGGCAGCATCTGACTCTGCACATTGTTTTGTTTCTTGTCCCTCTTCTTGGTGGGATTCTTTTTTCTTCTTCTTTTTCTTCATCTTCTTTTTCTTGTTCTTTGACAAGGTGCTTTCTTCTCCTTCACATACATTATCTAAGGCACTTGAACATTGTGGATGTCTGAGATTTGTGTCTAGTTTTTGCAGCTTGTCTTTAACATCATCCATCCGTATCTCTGCAGCATCAAGTATTCTATCAGGCACTGAGTGTATTCCACATGAATAAATATGTTCTGGGATGAACACATAAAGATCAGCAAACAAGCGGTAAGTAAGAATACTTACACTGACTGAGTAGTTAGGACTGATGAAAGCCATAAGTCTACTGCATACGTTCTTAAGAACAGAAATGTTCAGATCATCAACACCAACTTTGTGTTTTGAGGACTTCTCCATAATCACACACAGAATGTTTAGTATTAACTGAATTAATGGTTCTCCCTGAGGGCCAGTAGGCTTTGCACTTTCTATTAGAATGGGTACAATCTCATTGAAGACAAGTGGAGATATTTCTTTCATCATGCAAATTACAGCCTGGAAAGTGTTCAGTGCAAGCATTTGTTGTTCATGAGGTACTCTGGGAAAGCGACTGATGAAGCCCTTGATGTAAAGGTCTCTGTTACTGGAATCCTTCAACCACCCTATGCTGCTTTGTCGATATTGTTCAGCACCGTGACCCACAACCGTAAAGTATGTTTCAAACAGTGTAACATGGGTAAAAGGATGTTCCTCAAGAAAATGTTCCTTATAGAGGAGAAAAACTTCTAACTGGGATTTTTTGAGAACTGCAGAAGTGAAATCAAAAAAGATTCTGCATTTCTTAAGAACTTCATTCCCTGAAGGCAACTGATGAATAATGTTCTCCACTTTCTTATCAATGTCTGGGTTAGCTCCAAAATTTCTTTCAGCAGACGCCCCAGCTTCTATGAGTGCTTTTACAATGTCCTCTCTGTTGTTACTGGCAGCAAATTGCAATGGTGAAATAATCGGTAGCTGATTACCATTTGGATTGGCCTTTGCTGCCAGTAATCTTCTCACTATACTGAGTGGAACTCCAGGTGTATAAGCAGCATAGTGTAGAGGTGTTAGTCCGTTTGTTGAGTTTATATTGGGGTCAGCCTGCTCTCCTAAGAGAAAGTTGCAAATCTCTTCATTTCTACACGCGACTGCAGCAGTCAGTAGAGTGACATCATCATTCCAGGTTTCAGAAGCATAGCGTCCATTAATATTGTGCCCTCGGAGCAGTTTCTTTAACTTCTTCAGGTTGTTGTCAATGATGCATTTTATTAAGGGGTCTGTTGTTCTAGGCTTTATAGTTGGAACTGGAACTGAAACTGTTTCCCATTGTATTTGGAATGCCATTAATTCTTGATTGTTCTGGTTTTAATCACTGTAGAATAGAGATAAACACATCAAATCAAATAGGCTTTGTTAGTACAAAAGAAAGGTATAAAAAAGAACATGGGAACATGTGTAACATGGAAAAAAATGTATTGGTACTACAATTCTGCTATTGTTATTATTATCAGGAATAAAGAACACATTAATACCAAAGTGACTGTTAAGTAAAGGAAAACCTACACTGCGGATGGCAGGAAAATCCTCAGGAACATCCTTCAGGAGGTGAGCATGTAATTGTCATAGATTTCTATCACAGAAGACTTAATTTACAGGAACAAAGAGGCCATAATGCTAGACATAACCCAGTAAACAGAATGGTCAGAATTTGGAACATCAAATGAAATGGTTAGTCTAAGATAAATGTATTTGTACTGATATTATTATTTCTGGACTGTCCCAGAAAGCTCTTAAAAGTTTTATACAATTCCGGACACTAACTTATTGATAGTTCTCACAGTTCTCACAGTTCCAGAAGCTTCTAGATATACCCGTCACTGAATATTTTGTGAATATCAATGTGCTCACTACAAAAGCAAAGTTTATACGGAATAATTTTTCTTTTTTAATTTTGTTTTGATTGAGTTTGAGGCTCAAGTTTTTTTTCCTTCGATTCTATTCTTTCTAGTAATAAAAGAAGCAATATGGACCCCAAAAAAGCTAGAACTGAGTTTGTGGATTTATAAAGTCACTTTTTTTTTCAAACGCTGGCTTCTTTGGGGATGTGTGCTTCTACAGAATGTGTTGATTCCGGTTCTGTTGACCTGTGTGCACACGCTCTACGTACCCTTTTTCTTAATCATTGTCCTCCTCCAACACGGCTTGATTCTTTACAGTGACTCGGTCTAACCTATTTAAATGTCTAGCTGAACCAAACTTTTCTTAAGTGTCTGTGCAATATTTATGATTTAACCTTTTACCATAACAGCTTAACACAACATGGCAGTACTAGTTCCCCACACTGCATTGCTTAGGAAAATATGTGGTGGTCAAATGAGACATCAAATGTGTGACATGTTTTGGGGCAGAGAATTGTTTATTTTGACCCCAAGAACACCAGATGGAAACATTCTGCTTTGAGGCTGCTGTTAAGGGTACATGAAGACTTCACCACTGATGAACAAGGTCATATATCAAATAATCTTGAATCAAAAAAAACTCCTGGCCTCAGCCAGACCACTATAAATGGGTTGTGGATGGGGCTTCCAGCATGACAGTGACTCAAAACATATGTTAAAATTGACCTACCCTAAACAGTACGGACTCTTCATATCTTTGGAACTTGGTAAACTTACATTTTTCCCACTGTAATAATAATAAAGCAACAATAATGCAATGTCGCCATTTTAACATGCAATTAACTTTTGGTAGTAATTTTTTTTTGTTACTGGAATATAAAATAATGAAATTTTCTACACAAATAAATAAAATAAAAAATCTGTTTTTAAAAAAAGTCAACATGCCATCAAAATCATGTTAATGGGATCTCCTCAGAAACTCAAAGTATAAAAAGGATCCTGGTTTTGGAGTCACAGCTCTGAGTTGCGTTTAACAAATGCATGGGCCAGATAATGCCCTTGTTTCCACAGAGTTTCTCAAATCAAAACTTAAACCAGTTCAAACAATGTCTTTACTGACTCCTCCTTGAAGTTGAACCACAAACAGTTGAATCACCTACATACATTTCCACTGCCAAATTTAGTAACAGCAGAAACACGAGTAGCCACATTTAGCTTTGAGGACAGATTTTCACACTCTTGGTCTTTTCTTTCTTAGCTTCGATCACCATCAAAGGTTTGTAGAGGACATTTTTTTATTAATCTACAGTGAAGGACATAAATAAAAAAGTTTTAAAAAACATTAAATGAGAAGGTGTGTCCAAACTGTTGACTGGTACTGTATATATATGTTTGCAAGCTGACACACCTCACAGTTTGTCAGATAAACAGCCACAATGTCAGATAAGAGCCCCTGATGATTACATATTAACTGCAAAGTACCCCATACAATACGTGTAAATAGGATTAAAGACTCTGGGAATGTGTATAGGGATAAGGGTCCCATGCACTGGACCAACAACACCAGGGATATATCCAAAAGCATGGAAATTTATTTTGTTGTCCTGCAATTCCCGGCCTTGTGGAAATGTTATATAGGTGCGTGCATGGAACACTAACAGCCAGGTTACAGCATGCAGAGACTTGAAGACAGAAGCTTTGCTAATTCATTGATTGCATTTATTGCAGTATTAATGTCAAGAGCTCTATCATCGCCAATCTGGATTTTAATGATTTATGTGTGGGTTTGATTGGTTAATTCAAATATGCCCAGTTAGACCACCAGCTACAGACAAGTGATGTCATTAGCGTGTAATATAATATAATATAATATAATATAATATAATATAATATAGAATCAACCACGAAAAGAATAACGATTATTGATATGGAAAATGCCGTTTTCCTCCAGAATTGAAGTTTTGGTGTTTCAGGTGCTGAACTGCAAGCAAAATTCACTTACATAAGTACTTTCAGAATAAAGACTGGGTTGGGTTAGTCGTTAATTTGCGAATGATTTCACATAGTACTTTAGTTACGTGAGGGTTTGGGAAACACTTTAATTAACGATCAATCTTAGGTACAACTTTACAAGGTTCTTATCATTATGAAGCATTTAGGAAATGCATCCCTTTTTATTAGAGAATACTAACAATTTTACTGCCAAGCAGTGGGCAGGGATTTTTTTAGTTTTGCCTTAAATATTTTATCCAACATTATGTATGAATAGTTTAAAAAGCTCAACGGCTTTTATATTTTGTGTTAGTAAGTTTTAACTTTAAACACAGTAAACTTTATTTAGGGGAGAGCGACCGAGAGAATAACGAGAGTGAATATCGATCCATCAGTGCACTTAAAAAAAAGCATTTACTTAAAAAAAGCAAATGCAGAAAAAAAAATGTAAAGCAATTTTTACGCAGATTTGTTTTTTTAGTGTGGAACCAACACAACTAAATGATATCTAAACACACAAACAGCTTCCATCAGCGCAGATTGATCTATTCTGCTCAAATGTGTATGAAAAAAACATAATTGTAAAATCTTATCATTTTTGTGGATCCTGCTGATTAAGTACAGTAATTATAAACTATTGCGGGCCTGAACAATCTCTACTTACATTTTCTGCCGAGCTGGAATTCATCATCGAATCATTTCCAAGAGTGAAAAAACTGAAACTGCGATTCTCTTCCTCGTATGAGGTGATTATAATACTGGGCGGAGTCTCAGATATTTACTATCTCGGATCAACCTCATATTTCTTTAGTCTGCCGTTGTCTTTTGCATATACGTAACACATGAGTTTTCACTGGAGAAGCTGCGGTCTGCCTTTAGGGTTTGTTCCTCATAAAAGCCTGCTTTACCTTATCTGATCTACTATGAAAAACAACAGATCCACACCGGGAAGGGGTGTCTCATGAGGGGTGTCTCCACCTGCAGCCCACGTGAACTACAGCAGATCTCGAGGTGTGGTTCTTATAAAAAGAATAAAAGTAGAAATTGCTTTGATTTCCATTAAACTGAATGGATCTGAGGTAACATAACAACTATGGAGAACAGGTAGGTTACAATTAAATTCTAAATTATAAGCACAGAGTTGGAAATTATATTATATCAAAACAATATAATATTTTTCAAGCATACCTGGCTTACCCAATATTTAAAAGGCAGTATTAATATATATTTTTAAAAAATTAGCTTGCTTGTTCCACTTCACGCGGCGCTGCGCAGACCAACCAGTCTTAATTCAATGCAGTCTTTTTTAGTACGACTTGCGTATTGTCTTTTGTTTTTTACATCCTTAACTTTTTCTCTCAATCTTAGGTACGACTTTACAAGGTTCTTAGCATTATGAAGCATTTAGGAAATGCATCCCTTTTTTTATTAGAGAATACTAACAATTTTACTGCCAAGCAGTGGGCAGGGATTTTTTTTAGTTTTCCCTTAAATATTTTATCCAACATTACGTATGAATAGTAGTTTTATTAGGCTTTTATATTTTGTGTTAGTAGGTTTTAACTTTAAACACAGTTAACTTTATTTAGGGGAGAGCGACCGCCAAAAGAGAATAACGAGAGGGTGAATATCGATCCATCAGTGCACTTAAAAAAAGCATTTACTTACAAAAAGCAAATGCAGAAAGTTGCAAAAAAAATGTTTAAGCAATTTTTACGCAAATTTGTTTGTTTTGTGAAATTGCTTTGATATTCCAACTATGGATAACCTCTCTACGGTGGCCGAGAAAGCCCAGCGCAGTGCAAATTGAAAAGCGCTGCAAAAGCACAAAACACATCCATCAAAATTACAACACAGGCGCAGCAAATAGAAAAACGCGCTGCAAAAAGAAAAACGCGCTGCAAATAGAACCACAACACAACGGAAGTGAGTCACCAACACAACGGAATTTTCCCGGGGGACCTTAAAAGATGCTGTACCAGCTGTATACAAAGGACAGTAAGTGGCAAACAAGCTTCTGAAAAGTAAGTTATGTTTATTACCTGTGATTACCACGGTTGTGTGCATATTATTAAAAGTTCTGCTTCACAAAACGCCTTGTTTGCCACTTATTGTCCTTTGTACACATAGTGAAGTCCGAGACGTTACTGAAGACGCAGCTTAGCTGGTACAGTATCTTTTAAGGTCCCCCGGGAAAATTCCGTTGTGTTGTGACTCACTTTCGTTGTGTTGTGGTTCTATTTGCAGCGCGTTTTTCTTTTTGCAGCGCGTTTTTCTATTTGCTGCGCCTGTGTTGTAATTTTGATGGATGTGTTTTGTGCTTTTGCAGCGCTTTTCAATTTGCACTGCGTTGGGCTTTCTCGGCCACCGTAGAGGGAGGGATAACAGCTAGGTTACAATTAAATTCTAAATTATAAGCACATAGTAGGAAATTATCTTATATCAAAACAATATAATATTGTTCAAGCATACCTGGCTTACCCAATATTTAAAAGGCAGTATTTATATATTTTTTTATAAAAAAGTAGCTGCAAGAGGCTTGTTCCACTTCACGCGGCACTGCGCAGACCAACTAATCTTAGTTAAATGCAGTCGTTTTAGTACGACTTGCGTATTGTCTTTTGTTTTTTACATCCTTAACTTTTTCTCTCTAAATTTTTTGAAAAATTGTTGCATTGTTGTTTTAAAAACTGCAAACAAGAAAGCTTGTTTTATCGCCACCATCGGTGTGGTAGTACAATATACTAGATTTATAGCCTATGAATTGCATCCTTAAGTATTTATTACACTTTCTTGGTTTGAAAAAAAAAAAACTGCCTTGAAAAAAAGGAAATTGTTCCTTTCAACACATCCATGTTGTCCCAAAAACAAATGCACCTTTAACTTTACACTGAACCTCGCAATATGTAGCTAATAATAGTCAAATAAAAGTTGTGTTTATTATTTTTTTCTTTGTTCTAGGTTAATATAAGATGGAGGTTCATATCAGTGCTGTATTGGCACATTTGTGTTGTAATCAAGGTTTATTTATGTGAAAAAGCTTCAATAGAAACAAAGAGAAAGACACTGTAGGAAATTAAACTTGATGGCACTAGATGGCAGCATGGAGCCAGGTGTCAAAAGAAGCAAAAATTACGTTTTTTTCCTGAACACTGATACAATTTCAGAATGCTCTGATATCTGTAACAGTTCCCCTTTGATACAATTGTCCAACACATCTACTGAAGGATTTTCCAAAAACACTTCTATAATGGAAGCGAATTTGGTTTTTTATTTAAATCCACATAAAGCAAAGAAATGTATCCTAAATAACACCCTTTCCCAGTTGTCCTCAATCAAATTGTCACCAATGCAGCTCTGCCAACTCACAGATTCAGACATCCCAATTTGCAAAAAATAATTTCAGGGAGGTACCCCCAGACCCAACCACTCCTTTATATAAGACAGAGACCGGACTCGAGTACTACAACAGTACTTTTTGGTTTAAATGAATTGAAGGAGCACACTGCATTTCAGCATAAGTACCTTATTCCATCTGTGAAACATGGTGGTGGTAGTATCATGGTTTGGGCCTGTTTTGCTGCGTCTAGGCCAGGGTGGCTTGCCTTCATTGATGGAACAATGAATTCTGAATTATATAAAAAAAATGTAAAGGTCAGGACAGTATGATCCACGACTAGACCTGATATTGCTTTTGGGAAACTGACCACAATGTTTTGTGTTTTAACTTAATTAAATAGAATTAATTCTACTTCTATAATTTAAAACTGTTACAGTAAAGTCTAGTTTAAACTATTAAATAATACAGTGTTTCTCATATCTACACCATCAATTTCAGACAATACTCAGACAGGATAATTGTCAAACTTTTATTTGGATTTAAATGGAGAACAAATCATAATTCATAATTTCAGTCAAGATTTTGGATCATGACCTTAATTAGAAAAAACATCACTTGTATGGTCACAGTAAAGCACAACATTGAATGTTTTTACAACTGAAAACTCTGGCCATTTTAAAGAATCTCTAGGCTACTTCACGATCGATAGATGGCATCGACACAGAAAATCGGAATATATTTTAGAAGGCATTAATTAATAGGTTTTTAATGATGGCTTAAAAAAACAGAAGGGTGTGATGAGAATAAAGTAAACAATACAACATTCTTAGTACAAGAAGAAACTGTTTATTTAAGATTATGATTTAAGCATTCAATAGTACAAAAAGTCAACAAGTATCATGTACAAAAGGTGTGGCATGTGCAACATGATTTATTTTTCCAATATAGTAAATCCAGCAACTCTAGAAAATATATTTTTACAATTTATAAAATGCTATATTTAAGATTGTTTCCTGTGGAGAATTTGTTAACTTTGCAAACCACAATGAACAGGGGCATTCAAAATGTTTGAAAAACAACTTCTACTTTATGTTTTGAAATTCTATGTCCTCTATTATTGCTAAATGTACATCAATATTTGTAAGTTGCTTTGGATAAAAGCCGCTAAATGTAACGTAACGCTTGGTCCATACAAGAAACATTTTTTCAATGAAATACAGAGAATATAAAAAGCCACATGAATATTAAGTATAATTTCTGACAGCAATGCTTTCATACGGCAGAACCACCACCAGTGCATTTCATTAACTAGGGTTTATTTTGGCATTATGGTGCTTCATACCATATGGGATCTGCTCCATTAAATGGATATGACCACAATAAAAAAAGCCATTTAATTCAATTTCTCCCTAAAATTGTGATTGAATTACTCTGTCCAAAACATTATCCTGACACCATTTTAGTTCACCAGTTTAAAGAAATTAAAATGTACCAGGAAGGGCAGAAATACATCAGTAACTATAAAAGTTAAAGTATAATATAAAACATGTAAGTAAATATGATTCTTCACACTGTGTCAAAACTGAAATTTAAGCAAATAAGCGGTAATGTGTAAATGAATACAAAATACACAAAAAACAAAACACACCTTATAAAAATAATACACCTTAGATTGTCCAAAACGTGTCATTACATGTGTTACCTTGGTTCCATGAATAAAAAAGGCTGCCAGATGGCTAACCCTCTGGGCAGGATAAACAATAATCGGTGAGTGTGTCGCCACGCCCAGTATATAACCTGAGTGTGAGAAGAGCCTACGCTACTGCTATAATTGCTTGATAGATGATTGTGACTCGACCATCAGCAATGCAAGATCTTGGTGAAAAACTAATGCAACACTGGATTTAAATAAATCGTGTGGCATAGCAAAGGCTTATTGAAACTTTGCCACAGCAAATGTGCGCTGCAGTCAAACCTAATAGTGGTCCAACAAAGTATTAAGAGTGAGTGACCTTTTTCTTTTTTGGTGACAACCTTTTTTTGGCCAATTTATTTTTTATCTGTTTATTAATGCAATATGCAGATACATTACATTGATCCCTGCCACATTGTTCATGTTCCTCCTTCTTTACACTACCCTTATGTGCCATCAAATCACAGGTACAGCCTTGATCCACTTTCTTAAACTTGGTCTGGTGTTCCATCCTCTGTCTTTGGCAAACTTGAAAGCGTTTCCAAAAAGGTCAGGAAACAAGGTCATAGTGTTTATTTTTTCTGCATCTTCAGGGCTGAACAGACACAGAGAAATCAGCTGTATATTGTCTGACTCACAGAATCATTTTAATATTGTATATATATTTTTTTATAAAACTTACTAGTGCTCATGTAGATTCCGTATAAATCTCAGCAGACCAAGTGTGTCTTCCGAGTATGCCTTTTTCCTCCCTTCCAGTTTCTCCACAACCTCAGCCGGAAACTGTGAATTAACACAGGTACAATTATGCCATTTAGCAGATGCTCTTTTGAAGTATGAGTTACAAAAGTGCTCTGAGAATGTCTAAAGCTAGTATCTACTGACACCACCAGAAACAAGCCACAAAATAATGTTATGTGAACAAGCATTTATACATTTTATGATAGCAAATATAAAATCGAAGTCTAATGTGCAATTTCAATGAAGTAGTTAAGTGTAGCCTTGTTGTTTGTTGAAAGTTGTAAGAGTTGTACTTGCTACATGTTAGTTAATCATTGTTGTGTAGGTATCAACCTATTAATTATCCTAGAATCGACTAATCAGGTGTGTGGAAGCACTTTACATAACAGTTTTATTATTTTAAGGATTTTGTCTAACTCACTTTTGCTTTCCAACCTGAGAAGGTTTTCCCCACTGTCAGTTCCTCTAAAGCATGAAGGAGCTCCTCATCCGCATTGCGATAGTTCTGCACCTCCGTCACATTTCCCAGTTTGTTTAGGTACTCCAGTTTCCTAAGAAAATGTGACAAGACTAAATCAGTTATAGTCAGCATAGTATCATAGTCAACTAGAACATGAGGAATAAAACACTCTAGCAGGCTTTTAAAGCTGGCAATATGCTATGCCTACATTATAAAGTAGAAGTAGTAGCAGTATTTGTAGTAGTATTGCAAATTATATATTATCTTAATCAAAAATCAATTAGCTAGGCCTCTGCATTAGTTTAAAGGTAAGCAATGATCAGCCTAGAACAAGTGCAGTATTTCAACTTCATTATTTGATCAGGTCTGATCTGTTTTACTGGTCATGTACAAGAACACAAGTCTTATGCTACCCGTGCATTAAAAAACTTTAAAAAGACTTTTAAAAGACCATAGTTTGTGACTCTCTCACATATAAAGACAATTTGTCACTGTTCTGCAAAGACTGAATATCCAGGATCATCAATCGTGGCTAGAGATTTTTCCTATGTTTTGATAAAAATAAAAAAAAACTGTTAAACAATGGATCAGAAAAAGAAGCTTTTGGCCACAGCTACTCTTTAGTTACTTGGGAAACTAAAAAAAAACAAAAAAGGACCAATGCATGGGTACAGCTGATTTTTGTTTGGTGCTGGAGAGCTTTTTGGTGCTGGAGATATTTACAATATCCACTGCAGTTTGCCTGAGCCTAGATTAAATCTTTGGGTATTATTAAACACGGTTGATTTAATTTAAAGTGCAATCAGGTGTGCTCAACTGGAATGAAACTGTAGTAATAGTCTGTCTTTAAATGGCAATACTGGTGACCCCTGATTCAAATATTCCACTAGAATTTTAGGAGAACAATATACAGTGGTGTATTTGATACACTACTGATTTTGCAAGTTTTCCCTCCTACAAAGAATGGAGAGCTCTGTAATTTTTTATTGTAGGTACAATTTAACTGTCGGAGACATTTGCATTTATTGCATAAATTGATCAAGTTTGCACTGCAGCAAGGATTTTGGCCCACTCCTTCATACAGATCCAAATCTTCTCCAGATGTTTTAGGTTCCTGGGCTGTTGCTGAGCAACATTGCATTTCAGCTCCCTTTAAAGGTTTTCCATGGATTCAGGTCTAGAGACTGGCTAGTCCACTCCAGGACCTTAAAATGCTTCTTACAGAGCGACTCCTTAGTTGAAGGAGGTTGTTGGCCAAAACCTCACGTTACACGACCCCCTCCATCCTCCCTTCAATGCGGTACAGTCGTCCTATATCCTTTCCCTTCACCATGCTTCACACCTGGGATGGTGTTTTTGCGGTCATACTCGTCCTTCTTCTTCTTCGTCCAAACACAGCAGGTCAAGTGGAAACATAAAAACTACATTTTGGTTTCATCTGATCACATGACCTTCTTCCATGCCTCATCTGAATCATATAGATTTCCATTAACTGCATCACGAGTTGTTGCCTTATCACCAAACTGCTTTTCTTTTGTCCTGTAGACCATTCAAGATCTATACAAAGATCTAAGGTCCTTAGGCAGTTCTTCGTTCTTCGAGTGTGATTGATTAAGTGTGTGGACAGGTGTGTTTTATACAGGTAACAAGTTCAAACAAGTGCAATTTATACAGATAATGATTGCAGAATAGGAAGGCTTCTTACAGAAACACTAACAGGTCTTTGAGAGCCAGAATTCTTGCTGCTTGGTAAGTGATTAAATATGTTTTTTATGCAATACAATTACATTAAATATATAAAAACTTTACAATGTGATTTTCTGGATTGTTTTAGATTCTGTCTCTCACAGTTAAAGTGTACCTACAATAAATAATTACAGTCCTCTCCATTCTTTGTAGGTAAAAAAAAGTTTCCCCACTGTTTGAATTACAAACAAATCTCTTATACAACTCATTTTTTTTTTTATTTCTCTTACTTTTCATCTGTCCAGAAGAAGGGATGAGCGAGGGTCTCCTCTACTTTAGGTCTCTCATTCATATCTTCCTGGATCATCCACTCCACTAGATCCTTCGCCAGATCATCCTTCAGATGTTTCAGTGAATACTTCCCATCAAGTATGTTAACCTCAATACGGACCTCTTCACCAAACGGATGGTGTCCCTTAGAGAGGATGTAGTACACTAACATTCCTGCAACCTAAAGAAAGCACAGTTAAGTTAAGACATAAAGCTTCTATACTTGATGTGAGTTTTACAAAGAGTAATGTTAAAGTCAGTGAAAGTACACTACCTGAATGTCAGAACTCCTCTTATAAACATATTCATCCCTTTTGATAGTTTCTTTGGCTTTCCAGCACATTGTTCCAGCAGGATTAGTTCGCAAAGTTGTCTGTCCTAAATTCAGTCTCCGGCTTATACCGAAATCAGCTAACCGTGCCTTTCCTGTTATATCTGTTAAAAGAGATCATAAATCAGAACACATTAATTAATTAGCTGAATTGGGCATTGAATTATGTTATTTCAATTACTTATATTTTGAAAAACAAGTTTAAGACCATGAAGTATAAGTCCTACCAATCAGAACATTCTGGGGTTTGATGTCTCGATGGAGTACTTTGATGTCTTCACTGTGAAGAACTTTAAGGCTGCATAGCACCTCTTTTACAATTTTCTTTAGCTCAGCTTCCTGATCAGAACTGTCTTTTGGCAAGTGATTTTGGATGTATTCTTCCAGTGTGTATTCACAAAGCTGAAGGACAAGATATACAAAGTATTTGTCCATGGCAAAGTCCACATATCGTACAATAAAAGGGTGGTCAAGCTCTGGAAGCCGTAAAAATTCTTCCTCATTTTTGAGGTATTGATAATTGGATTTGAGCATTCGTTTGACAGCTACTTCAGTACCATCGTCCCTCAGGCCCAGAAAAACCTCTGTTCCATCACTTCCTTTAGCTATCTGGAATTCTGGATCAACACCAATTGTAAGATTGCCCAGTTTATAAACCTTACTTGCATCAATGTTCGCAAGTTTCTCCAGTTTTGGCCTCCAGCGTTGGCTGATTTGGTACCATTTTCTTGGTGAAGCTGAATTCTCTTTGTCAGAAGTGAAAGGCTGTACAGTGGGACCTGACTCCTCAACTGATGTTCTGGCAGCATCTGACTCAGTACTCTCTTCTGTTTCTTGTCCCTTCTCCTGGGATTCTTTTTTTTTCTTCCTTTTCTTCAGCTTCTTTTTCTTGTTCTTTGACAAGGTGCTTTCTTCTCCTTCACATACATTATCTAACACACTTGAACTTTGCGGATGTCTGAGATTTGTGTCCAGTTTTTGCAGCTTGTCCTTAACATAATCCATCGCCATTTCTGCATGATTAAGTATCCCATCAGGCACTGAGTGTATTCCACATGAATGAATATGTTCTGGGATGAACACATAAAGATCAGCAAACAAGCGGTAAGTAAACATTCTGACAGTAACTGAGTAGTTAGGACTGATGAAAGCCATAAGTCTACTGCATACGTTCTTAAGTACAGAAATGTTCAGATCATCAACACCAACTTTGTGTTTTGAGGACTTCTCCATAATCACACACAGAATGTTTAGTATTAACTGAATTAATGGTTCTCCCTGAGGGCCAGTAGGCCTTGCCCTTTCTATTAGAATGGGTACAAGCTCATTGAAGACAAGTGGAGATATTTCTTTCATCATGCAAATTACAGCCTGGAAAGTGTTCAGTGCAAGCATTTGTTGTTCATAAGGTATCCTGGGAAAGCGGCTGATGAAGCCCTTGATGTAAAGGTCTCTGTTACTGGAATCCTTCAACCACCCTATGCTGCTTTGTTGATATTGTTCAGCACCGGGACCCACAACTGTAAAGTACCTTTCAAACAGTGTAACATGGGTAAAAGGATGTTCCTCAAGAAAATGTTCCTTAAAGAGGTTGAAAACTTCTAACTGAGTTTTTTTGGGAACTGCAGAAGTAAAATCAAAAAAGATTCTGCATTTCTTAAGAACTTCATTCCCTGAAGGCAACTGATGAATAATGTTCTCCACTTTCTTATCAATGTCTGGGTTAGCTCCAAAAAGTTTTTCAGCAGAAGCCCCAGCTTCTATGAGTGCTTTTACCATGTCAGCTCTGTCGTTAGTGGCAGCAAATTGCAATGGTGAAATCTGTAGTTGATGACCATTTGGATTGGCCTTTGCTGCAAGTAATCTTCTCACTATACTGAGTGGAACTCCAGGTGTACAAGCAGCGTAGTGTAGAGGTGAAAACGCATTCGTTGAGATTATATTGGGGTCAGCCTGCTCTCTTAAGAGAAAGTTGCAAATCTCTTCATTTCCAGACACGACTGCAGCCGTCAGTAGGGTCACATCATCATTCCAGGGTTCGGAGGGGTAGAGTCCATTAATATTATGCCCTGGGAGCAGTTTCTTTAACTTCTTCAATTTGTTGTCAATGATGCATTGAATTAAGGGGTCTGTTGTTCTAGGCTTTATATTTGGAACTGGAACTGGAACTGAAAACTGTATGAATGCCATTGATTCTTGATTGTTCTAGTAATAAACACTGTAGAATCCACATCACATAGCACATCAGATATCAGACATAGGCTCTGCTACTACAAAAGAGGTCTGAAAAATAGAACAGAAAAAAATTGTATCATTAAAACATGTTCTTCTATGTAACATTGAAAAACGTATTGGTACTACAATTCTGCTATTGTCATATTAAGAAGAAAGAACATTCTTAAGAAGGTGAGCAAGTAATTTTCATAGATTTCTGTCAACAGAAGATTTGTCTATGGAGACAAAAATAATTGTCCATGATCGAAAGCATATCGCCTCATGGTGCTGTCATGGCCTAGTTATGTATGGTTAACACTGGCACTGGTGCACTTATTTTCACTGATGAGGTAACTACTGAAGACAGTAGCTAAGTAAATAAGAATATCTGTTCACTTTCAGGTAAATGCCTGCAAACTCATTGGGCAGTGTTTTATCCTACAGCAAGATTATAAACCCACGCATACTGCTGAATGTCTGCAACCTCTTGATGCCATCTAAATGAACGTGTATACAAGTTCACTTACTCATCAGAACTTCAAATAAAATGGTTAGTTTAGGAAAAATGTATTTGTGCTCCTATGTACATTTCTGGACGGTCCCGAAAAGTTCTAGAAATCTCTTGACAGTTCTCACAGTTCCAGAATCTTCTAGATATACTTAGCACTGAATATTTCACAAATATTATTGTGCTGACCACAAAAATAAATTTTACGGGAAATAATCTTTTGCTTTTTCATTTTTATCACAAAATATTAGACTTGGAACAAAAACAGACTTGGAACAAAAAAAATTATGTGTGAAATTGTTACGTAGCAAATTATTAATAGAAGTAATAGTAGTGGTAGAAGTAGTATTAGTGTTATAATTATTAATAATAGTAGTAATAATAGTGGTAGAAGTAGTATTAGTATTATATTCATTATACTTATAAATATTAGTAGTAATAGTAGTGGCAGTATTATTGCTGCTATTATTAGTAGTTGTAGAATTATATACTCTTGTAAAAGAATAGTGTATTAAGTGTAGTTTTTTAAAAGCATACTTAACATGAAATAGACATACTTTTTAAAATTAAAATATGTACTTAAATACATACTAAATGAACTTACGGCAACTTAAATATACTTCAGTTGTATTTAAGCTATATTTAAACACAACATACAAGTATTAAATTGTGCTTATGAGTGCTTTTTTTATAAACTTCTGAGAATTTACGTAGATTTAAGTTTGACTTTTTTATACACCTTTTTAAATACAATTGAAGTATATTGTAAATGTACTACTTGGCACATTGATGCAAATATTGTGTACTTTCTTAATGCCACTGAAAAAATGTAAGTTTAAGCAGTATTTAATGCCACAATTTACAGTATAATTTTATTGCTTAAAAATACATTTTATGGTAATACAGAGAAAGTATATTTAATGTGTATTTTCAAACAGTATATTAAATAGAAAATGTATTCTCTAGTATTCTTTACCTAATTTGAACATACTTTTAATGCTTTTGACTATACTTCCTTTTTTACAAGGGTAGTAACAGTAATAGTAGCAGTAGTTTTATTACAAAATATCACACATGAGCTAATATATTTTAATTCAGATTACTTGTTTTATTTGAGTTTGAGACTCGTGTTTTTTTTCCTTTACTTCTATTTTTTCTTGTGATGAGAGCAACAATATGGACCCCGGTGAAGCTAACTGATTAGTTGTGAATTCATAAAGTCACATCCTTCTTCAACACAGCTTCCACAGAACCTGTTTTGTTGAGCTGTGTGCACACGCTCGACGTACTTTTTTCTCTTAAATATATTCTTCCTCCAACACGGATTATAATTATTTACACTGAGTCGGTCTAACCAATTCAAATGTTCAGCTAAAGCACACTTTTATATTTTGTTTCAGTAAACTTTAACTTTAAACACAGTGGAGCCAACACAACTAAATTATATTTATCTAAACACACAAACAGCCTCCATCAGCGCAGCATGATCTATTCTGTTTGAATATGTGTGAAGAAAAATGAGAAATATATGTTGGGTTATATAGTGATCATTTTATATCATTCTTTATCATTGTAAGATCTTATCATTTAGTGTGGATGCATTAATCTTACTGCTGATTAAATGTAGGTGAATAATCATAAACTGTTGTAGGCCTAAACAATCACTACCGATACTCACATTTTTCGCGGAGCTGGAATTCATCATCGAATCATTTCCAAGAGTAAAAAACTGAAACTGTGATTTTCTTCACCATATAAGCTGTTTATAATACTGGGCTGAGTCTCGTATCAACTTCTCACCTCCTATCTCTGTATTGCTAAAGAAGGGTATATTAGTCCGCCGTTGTCTTTTTCATATTTACGTCACACTGGAGAAGGAGAAGACTTCACTGGAGAAGATTTCAGCAGCTCGAAGGGTGTGTTCTTCTCAGTGATTCACTTCACTGATTCTTTTCAGTGAATCGACTAAATCGATTCCAACTTTTAGACAATTCAAATGTCTTTGCAAAGCAAAAGTCAGTGCGAGTGCCCTACAATAAAAAGTTTTATAGTTTAGCTGGTTTACATTACAAACCTGACCACGCTGGCTGACTAGCACAAGCATGATCACTGTGAAGGACATGAGCCAAAGATGATCTTGATCTGTATTTTTTAGCAAGAAATGGTTAAGGTGGGTCCAGAACCCAACCAGGGCAAGGCACAAGTTAATTTAGGGCACTTCCTAAAATACAATATGTCTGTGAGAAACCCCACATAATTGGTTATGTATCATTATTGCACTCATATCTGCCTTGAGAGTTATAATTGGCAATGCTTGTTAAACGGGTGGACACTAGGACCTGGGAGAGTCGAGGGCTAATGGGTGACCTGCCCCTTTAAGAATAACAGGACGGTGGGGAGAGGAGATTGCAGGTGAGCTCATTAGTGGGGAGAGTACCTGGGTGCCATTACGTGCTTGAAAAGAAGGTAATTAGTATTGATGGCAAACCGAGGCTTTCTAAAGCACTGAAGCCTTTTTTTTAACTGTACCGAAAAAAAGGTTCATTTCTCGGAGCTTCATAACACAGTGGACATTAGCGGCATCTGGTGGCCAAAACCTGAAAGTGCTTTGTGTATTTAGTTTTTTTTGTTTGTTTTACTTTTAAAACTGTTCCAGTGCATTACCATGACAGTTAAGGTTTAAATAAAAACAAATGATTAAACTTATATTTGAAGAACATCAAGATTTCTTTTTTACAGCAGCAAAGTTGGTGACGCCTAGCAACATTTCTACATTTGCCCTCTGTAGGCAGTGTGGGGGAACAAATAACAACAAATTGTAAACTGGTCCAATATGAATTTTATGAGCCCTGCACATAATCATCCCACAAATATCCAAAGCTGCGGGGTCTAATATCCACACTAGTCATGTATGTTACAATTCACATCATCATTTTGTTTGCTCTCAAATAAGAAAGGTATATTAAAGGTAGGAAACAAATTGTACCTCAAAACATTCTATATTTTTTCTTTCAATGACATACAAAAATAATATACCATTGAGGTAATGGCAGTAATGTTGTGTATGGTAATTAATTGTTTAAAAATATACAGAAACTGTATAGGTGAACATAAATAATACATAATGTATTTAAGATTGTCACAAGGCTAATTAATACTTAAAACAAAACAAACCACAACAAAAAAAGTAATCTTAATGATTTGGTGCTGCAATGAATAATTTCATTAATACCTTAACGAATTAAGTAGTTCTAGCATTAATTCATAATCTGAGCACATAAATGCTTTCTTAATTAATAAATCAACCTTTTATCAAATTTAATAAATGTATTTATTGGAAACCTAAATGTTTAATATTATATAATTATTTAATATTAGATCTACACATGTATATGAATAAGCCCATGACCCAGTGGGTAAAAACAAAAAATTAGGTTTTTAAAGAAAGCATGTTTTAGTAAGTCTTTATTTTTTGTCAAGGTAAGATTTTCCTCTAGAGAGACAACATGGAAACTGAACAGTTCTGATAAGCATTTATTTTATAGTTCAGTAGTATTCAAAAACATACAAGACATTCAAACAAAAAGAGTAACATTCAACAGATCAGAAGAGAAATAAATGGCATGAAAAAAAAAACAACAGAATAGCTTCCCTTAGATTAGGCAACAAGTGGAACCATGAAGTTTTATTTAGGATCTGCAATCTGAATCCACTATTCCGTGACGGAAGATTGTAGGCAGCTTGAATGAATCAGACATTCAGAGCTGAACAGCATGCTCTTACAATCTGTAATGATATATTAAAGAATTGTACTTGTGTTTTACATTCCACACTGCAGGTAAAACATGATTTTCTTTTGGCACACTCATAATCTAAGCATGGTTGACATTCAGTATTCTCTCAAATGATAAAAAAGATTTTGAAAATATACACCAATGAACCAATAGTTTTTTACAGCATAACGTAAGATTAACTATACATGAGAATGAGGAATTTTAAAGGTTTGTGCTTTTTACTTTTCCCTGTAATTTGTCTTTAAACTAAATGATTTCATTGGATGTTCAAGTACGATTCTCCTTAGTCTATGATTTATGGCTTTGCAACTTGTGAACTAGCAGATGGTTGCTCAACAGAACAGAAAAATGATGGAGTAACAAAAAGATGGAGGAAGGTGGATGTTCAAAGCAGTAGACATTAAATTTAGGTCATTCCATTAGAGGAATCCCCATTATCTGATTTAAAGTTTCTGTACTCATGTATGCTGATGTCAACATTTTTAATGATCCACAGAATATAAAATGCAATGCTGTCATTATTTAAGTTCACTATCAATATGCACTTATTGATAAAATTAACTTCTTATTAGCAGTTTTTTTAAGTTCCAGTTCATTCCAGGATGAAAAATTACTGTACTTATTGTTTTATGTGCAGACAACAATTATGAAATAAAAAAAGCCTCATTAAGTCTCACAATATAAACTGAGCTGCTTCCATTAAATATGGTGATCTTTAGGGTGTAAGTTACATTTTGATGAAAAAAAACATTGGTGCCTGGCACCTTATATTTAAATACTGGATATGTTCTTCTCTCACTGACACTCACCATCACTGTGTAGTCTTTTTCCCTGGACTACGTTCCCTTAGTTTTACATGAATATCTTATGTGATGGTTGACTGCCTGACCTCAGTGTTGCAGTGACTATCTGCAAATGGTCTGCATGCTTTATGTTAATCAGATCAAGTAATTAGATTTTACAGTGCAGGGGTGTGAGTCAGCACATAATGAAGGACCTGACAAACCAACAGGACCCTTAAATATATAACTGGAAATAAAATATTCTTTATTATAAAGGTGATAATCATACCAGACTGCATCTGCATTTTAGACTTAAAGCTTGGCTTGGTGGGCCAGGTAGATTTGGAAGGTGAAAATATGATTGGGTAACATGATTGTTTGCCTGTTGGCTCGAGTATGGTATGGTATTGTTGAGTATTTTACAAACAAACTGACTAAAATTTACTGGAAAACAATAATTTGGTTTTTTAAACTACATGGCGCAATGAATTCTGCTTAATATGAGCATGGACATAAAGTACCAAGTGAAGTTTATTTTAAAATTAGTGTTAAATCTTTTTCCCAGCACTAGTCATGAAGACAGTTTAGTGATGACTTTGTGTAGACTTCCACAATTATTTGAATATTATATCAGTCCAAATCTGGAGAACGGCTATGAAATGAGCAGGAGAATATCTCTAAATACAAAATTGACAACTGTACATCCAATAAACATTTGCATACAATTCTTACAAACTGCTTTTCGCAACATTTCAAACATGTATAGTGGTAAAAACAAATATATCCAGTATTTCAAACATGGCTGTAAAGATCTGCAGTCAGTTTCATTTGAAACTACTTCAAATGCTTATAGGCACAGATTCTATGAGTAGGTCAGAAGTATGAATTGCACCTGCATAGTATCTTAAGTTAAGATAGTATCCACAGATGTATCAAAAAATAGAATTACAAATAAAAAATGTGTAAAAAAAAAAAAAAAAAAAGAAGCATAGCAATGACTGGAATGTGCCAAATTGAAGACAATGTCAAGAATGCAGAGTTTAACAAACTCCCAGAGCGCATTGTTTAATGGTTTAAGGTGTGAAGTTAAAGCAAGAAAGTTCAGACATCTTGTACAGAAAAATATGTTATGTCTCATTTCAGCAGAAAGCATTTACAGAGTATACTTACAGAGTGTTCTTTGCACCAAAACCCAAAGCACCCGTAAGGCAATGTAGGCATGTTAGTACTAAATGGAGGATGCAACAAACTTAGTTGGAGTTTCAGAATGTAGTTAGAGAGGAACCAGGTCCTACATTCAACAAATAATACATTGCTTTATACTCTTGCAAGGATATGTAAATGAAGTGAACTATCACATATACAAGGAGACTAACGTAACAGAAGTTGACAGAATTAGTTCAGTGTGTGTTTCGTATGTTAATATCAGAAAATCGTAAAACATGCCTGCATTTAAATTATTATTATTATATTTATGCAACTGTATCATGCATGGTGCCACAGCATGTCTGCTGTAGTAATGCCAAGCCATTTTGATCGTTTTATAATTGTAAATGGTTTTGGTACAACAAGAGTGACTGCACTCTGCGTGCAGTGTGTCTTCCATTAATGTTTTTTGGGCTGAAGAACATCTCTGTTAAGGTTTATTATAACAAAAGAACTTGAAAGAGCACATAATCCCCTAAATCAACCTTTAACTTTACACAAATGCATGATCTACCATGTACTGTACACACCATGTGAACGTCATCTCACCTTCACCCGTTGCTCGCAAATATTAAGATTTTGAATGGAAGACCTTGTAGGGTGCTGAAATACTTCCAAATGGTCATTTTAAACCATGTGTTCAGATGTAATCTCACAGGCTCAAATCAATAATGATGTGCTCCAATATCTGCGTGCTACCCTTGAAGCTGGAAGCAAAGATGAAGTCTCTGCGGTCCGTGGAGACCACTGTGAAAGAGCGAGGGGCTTGGATGTACACTTCCTTGAAGCGCTCGAAAATCTTCTTCTCCGCATCCCACAGGTAGACCTGAGAGAAGGTGTAGTCACTACCTAAAGCCAGGTAGTAGCGATCTTTGAAGAAAAATGGTTGAAGGATCATGGAACCTCTTGAAGGAAGGGCCTGAACCTCAGAGAAATGCTTGGTAGTCCAGTGCAGGACTTTAGAGTCACCTATATATCGTGTCATAGCCAGATAAATGTCCTCCTTAATCCAGAAAGCCTTGACAGCCACTACGTCCTCCATGTTAGGGATTTCACCCTGCAGTACAAACTTCTGGGAATTCTTATTCCACTGGTAAATTACTGGGACTTGAGAACGACTAGCCAAGATGAGGTGAGCTTTGCCATCCAGGTCTACAAACTCTGCATCGGTATCACGGTACCATTCATGCAGGGATTGGTAGGAGTAGAAGCCTTTGTCGTTCCACTTGTAAAGGGTCGATAGTCCAGCCTTAGAGCTGTCAGCAATAACAAAGAACCAATCATCACCAATCTGGAAAGCTTCAATGTCATTCGGCTTGGAGATCTTAGAAACTTCAATGTCCTGAAACTTGGTAAACTTGCTTTGGTCCTCATCAAACTTGTAGATGTGAGAACCACCAAAAAGCTGAGCAACAATCACAAACACCTGGCTCTGGATGATCACTGACTTGCAGCCAACAATGGACTGACCTGAGGTTTGTAAAAGAAAAAGAAAAGTTAGGAATTTGTGTTAGGAATCTTTTAATCTTTTAACAGTCATTGATTCTGACAGCCACAGGTAATATTCTGGGTAAATTAGATATTGGTCATATTTTTGAGGAATATGGTGCAGTTAAGTAGAGTTATTGGTTTAGAGTTAACAGTTTTGGGATTAGGGATGGTGATAAGTAACCCTACTTAAAATCATCCCAAATTCCAAAACAGTTCATGCATGGGATGATAAGTAGGGTTACTGGTTAAACTGTTTTGGGATTTGGGATAGTGATATGTAGGGTTATTGGTTGAACAATTGTTTGATAGCAGTTTTGAACAAAATAATGGTAATTGGTTGTGTTATTTTGGGCTTGTGTTTAATCAAATAGTTTTTAAAACTTCGGTTAGAATTAAGTAGAATTGTAGCCTTTATTGTTATTGGGTCAGTGAAAGTTTTTAGCATAACAGGTTATATTGTTTTTGGTAATAGGCCATACTGTGATTTTTGAAAAGGATTTATTGAGTTTATTGATTGTATTTATTTTTGGTATGTTACCACATATCATAATTGTTCATATTGCCTGTTAAAATAGGGTTATTATAATTCATACTGTTTTAGGGATAGGGTTAAGTCAAGTCATAGGTTGTAGTGTATTTGAATCTCTTTGCATCTTTGAACTGAAATGTGATAAGGTAAAAATAACTGAACATGAAATACTGGCAAGGTCAGGTATGAATCAGGTTTATAATTAAAAAAAAAGAAAAAAAGCTTTAATTATAACAAGCACCTTTCTACTCTGAGTGTACAGCCAGAACAACAATGTTAACAAAGCTTTTTCATGGATTCTCTTACCGGTAATGTTGTCATAACTTCTAAAGTTCATTTCGATGTGGTCCCACTGAAGCACCATGCAGCTCTCTATATTAGGGGCAGCGATGGCCACATACACATCATTCTTGTGAGAGAATGTGTCCACAGATAGAGACTCAGTCGCAACAGACTGAAGTGGAACGAAATCTGTTAGGAAAGGGAACATTAGCTCATTATATTTTCCACAATGTATTCTTGTAATGGAGTATTCACACTAGTTCACTGTACCTGTGGAGATGCACTCGTTGTGGAGGCTTGCCATGTCATTGAGCCGCTTGCCCTTCATCTCCTCAGGGCCAGCACAGAGGACATCTGACACAGTGGCATTGGTGTTCTTCAGCCACATCATCAGCCACTTGGCACGACAGTCACACTCAAACATATTGCCTCTTAGATCTCTGCATGACAACAGACCAGCCAAGAGGATTAAAAGAGGAGAAAATGCCAAAGACAAGCATGTAATAAATTAATTATAAATTATGACTGTTAACAATCCTTTTATATAATAAGAAAGGTGTGGGCAGAACGTTTGATATTCTAAATTAAACATGCTGATTGACTTTATTAAACAATTGCATGTTTTTTTAAACAGCATTATTTGCAGTACCTTAACCCTCCAGTTATGTTACGGGTCAAATTTACCTTTTTTAAAGTTTAAAGATCTAGGAAAAAGAGTTAAAAGGACTTTTTCTGTATGAAACTTTTTCTGCTTGCCCTAAATAGTGTAATCAACATATAATATGAAAATTGTTCATCTCATATATTTGCAAGCACCCTCTGCAAAAACAAAACTAAAACAAAATTGCAATGTTAATGTTTCAATGTTATGTAAAACTATTGTGTTTTATATGTTAATTATTAAATATATGTTTATTATGTCTTCCAAAAGTAATAAATTAGTGAAAAATTAGTGAACAAAAAAAAATTATATAAGTTTATAAAAACGAGTGATTTATCCTTATTGAAGCATTACCTGTTAGAGGTAAGGAACACCACTGTACTTAATATTGATAGAATAATTAGCAATGGAGTTAGTAATTAAATATTAATACTGCTTTTTAGGATTTTTTTGGTTTAAGACATCTTTTGAATAATTATACTCCCAGGAATACCATTGCTGTTCCTATTGATTTAACATAACTGGAAGGTTAAATGAGTATTAAAAAAAACATAACTATTGATCAACAACACAAAAACATAAATAAATCTGACTCTGAATCTGTTTGTCCATAAAAAATTATAGAAGCCAAACATAAGAAAAGCCAAAATTGTAGATCTGCTATAAAAATGTGAAAACATTTCAATTATCTTGGAGAGTTCAGAGAGCAGAAGGAAATCTGGCTTGCAGGGTAGCAATGGCAACCAGAAACGACTAAGGCTCTTTTCATCATGCATGTGTTTTAGTCGCTGTTTTCTCCTTTCTCTTTCTTCCAGGGTTGCCAGATTCATAAATTTACATTCAAGTAGTTTAAAACCCCTCTCCTGGATGTGCAGAATGTGTTATTTTGAGGCACTTTCTAAATTTCTTGCCTTCAACCACAAAACTAAATGACATTAAAGTTTACAAAACATGTTTTGTTTGCATATATATATTTGTCAGTATGTTTAAAAAAAATCCATTTACTTATGTCTACATACACTACAGGCAAACACACTCCAACAAAGACTAAAATGTAAGCTCACAGGTCTATTAGTGAGTCCAGATCAATGAAGAGATCTCTTGGCAAGGCTTTGATGTTGTTGTTCGCCAAAGACCTGTAAGGGTACAGATACATTTAAGTGCACAGGAAATAGTTTTATAGTGTACGAATTAAGATGAGTTATGTTATAAACTTACAAATGGGTTAGGTCTCTCAGTCCTCTGAAGGAATATTTAGAAGTGGTCTCAATTTTGTTGTTTTCAATGAACCTAGAGGAGTGCACAGATGTTCCAAGATAAAGTTAAGAACGCAAAATCTGAGAAACTAAATGTTAAAAAGAAGCCAGAAAATGCAATACATCATCACTAACATGTCACTGTTTCAGTATCAAACATAACTGAATTTTGTAGGTCTATCATACTGATTATGAGATGATGAAAAGAGATCAATCCCTACTACCCTAGTAGGCACACACTGAAGTTTACAGTGGTTTTAAAATGTACATAAATTTATTATACCTAAATAAACAGTCACAAGGTGCAAATTGTAACTTATATACATTTGTTTCTTCTCCAATTAAATAAAAAGATTTGAAATAAAAAAAAAAACAGAATTCATGACAGACTTGTTTTTAGTCACCTGTCATAACAAAACTTCATATCTCCTCTCACTCCATAAGTTATGTACAACAAACAAATTACAGAATGCTCAAAGAGCCACACTTTACCTGACAATTGACAATAGAGCATATATCACATATATGTTGAAAGTGAGACATTTTACCATCATTAACTCAATAATTTAGCAGCATCACTTCTGAAAAAAGCTAAGACAGGGCAATCATAGTAAAAAAAAAAACCTAGAGGATCAAAGAGTGTTTATGAGAAACAAAGATAAGCAGATGTTTATCAATATGCAAAAAAAAAACTGTAGCTAAAAAATGTAGTACAAGTTCAGTAAACTCCTCCCCATTCCTCACCATAAAAGAGCAAAGATTTGGGGTATTTCACCATCTACTGTAAAAACAAGGCTGATAATATTGAATACTCATGATCTTCAGGCCCTTAGGCAACACTGCATTAAAACAGGCATGACTGTGTTCTGAAAATAACAGCATGGGCTCAGGAACTCTTTCAGAAATCACTGTCTGTGAACACAGTTTATTGTTTAATTCACAAATGCAAGTTAAATCAGTATCATGCAAAGGAGAAGTCTCGTAACAATAAGATGCTGAAATACTGCCAACTTCTCTGGGCCAAAACTCTTTTAAAATACACTGAGGCAAACTGAAAAAAGCTATTCTGTGGGCAGATTCATAAAAAAGGTTATATTCTACTTGCAGAAAAACAGATTCCATGTTCTGTTGACTCACGAGGAGAGGTCCCTCTATCTTGTTATTAGTATGCAGTTCAAAAGCCTGCCTGTCCCCATGCATATTTCAGCAAAACAATGCTAAACTATACTCTGCATCCATCATAACAGCTTGGCTTTGCAGAAGAAGTGTCTGAGGGCTAAACTGGCCCGACTGCAGTCGAGACCTTTTAGCAACAGAAAACATTTGGTGCTTCATAAAACTGAAAAATATAATAAAGAAGAACCAGAAGCAGCTAGAATTCGAAATCAGACCAGAGTGGCACAACATGCTTCTTCCAAAACTCCAGCAAGAGTATCCTTAATTCCCAGACATATACAGACTGTTGCTAAAAAAATGAGGGAATGCTACACTATATTAGACATGGCCCTGTTCAAACTTTTTTATCCCATTTTCTCCCCAATTTACACAGCCAATTACCCAACCCACTCAGTAAGACTCCCCTATTACTAGTGATGCCCCAATACCAGGAGGGTAAAGACTAGCACATGCATCCTCTGATACATGTGAAATCAGCCACCACCTCTTTTGAAACTGCTGCTGATGCAGCATTACCGAGTAAGGAAGGAAACGGCAGCGACTCGGTTCCGATACATCAGCTCACAGACGCCTTGTGCTCATCAACATCACCCTTTAAAGTGATGAGGGTAGAGAGCGCCATCTACCCACCCATAGAGAGCAAGGTCAATTGTGCTGTCTCGGGGCTCTGGCAGCTGATGGCAAGTTGCATGACAGGAATTCAGACCAGAAATCTGCCAATCATAGTGACAGCACACTGGACCACTCAGAGCCCCTAAATGAGCCTTTTTAAATAAAATGCAGATTTCTTACTTTCAGCATCTGATACATGTTATATTCCCTATTGTGAGTAAAATATGGGTCCATCATCACTGTGTCCCAATTTTTTTGTAATTGTATTTCTGTATTGATTTTTTCTAATATGTTAAATTAAGCAAATAAACAGTAAGCATGTTCATTATGAAGAGCTAAAGTGTATACTCTGTATATGATTTGTTCAATTATTTTCACTTTGAAAAATCTATAAAAACCTTTTAATTGACCACCAGCAGTTAAATGACAGAAAAGAGTTTACACTTACAAATACTCAAGATGTGGTAGGCCAGAGAATGCATCATCCCTGATTGTAGTAAGGGCATTTGAGTTAAGTAATCTGAAAAAAAGACAGAGAGCATTGACTAATGACTTAACGCAAAACACACTGTCTGAAGTAAAGTCAAAAACTGTTTGACCTGTGATTAATATCACAATAGCTAGCTTAGACTGAGTAATGTAACTACAGCAACAACAGGCCCCCACCCCCACCCCAATATCTGTTTCCAGATGCAGATCTATTTTTAGCCTTTACACAGTATGTAACAGCACTGACACCATGATTGTCTCCAGTATCAGGAGAAAGTCAAAGGAGAAGGTCGGTGTGCTCTACAGAGTCATGGAAATCATAGGAACAGTGTCCTGTTTGCAGTGAGACAGGGACACTGAAAGACACAGACAGTTGTCATCATATACAACACTGAGAAATAAAGGCCTAAAATGATTAGTAACACATTATATAGCATACATAATACCCTAATATAATGACAGTCAAAAGATTGCATAATAACTTATAACTACTTATAGCAATATTCACATAACATGATATAAAGTAGAAGTATGTAACCACTAAAGAGAGGGTTCATAATGCCTTCACATATACAGCTCTGCAAAAAATGAAGAAACCACATCAAAATAATCAGTTCCTCTGATTTAACTATCTATAGGTATATGTTTGAGTAAAATCAACATTGTGGTTTTATTCTATGAACTACTGAAGACATTTGTCCCAAATTCTAAATAAAAAAATAATAAATTTATAGCATTTATTTGCAGAAAATGTGAAATTGTCAAAATTAACGAAAAAATTGCAGTGTTTTCAAACCTCAAATAGTGCAGAAGGAAGCATGTTTTCTTCCGGGATAACCTTGTACGCAGCTTGATTCAGGCATCATTCGCAAAGGTGAACCTGCCCATTTCCTGCCCTGCTGAAGCATGCCCCGATCACCACCAATATTTCACCAAATTTCATAGTGGGTGCAAGACGCTTGTACACCTCTGCAGGTCTCTATCTAAACATTTGATGGCCAGGTGTTGGGCAAAGCTGAAAATTGGACTCATCAGAGAAAATGATCTTATTCCAGGCCTCTATAGTCCAATTCTTATGATCTTTTGCAAATTTCAGCCTGGCTCTTCTTTGCTTCTCATTGAAGAAGGTCCTTTTCTTTCTTGAGTCCTGTCTGTAAGAGATGGTTTTGAACTGTTCTTTCCATGCACTTCACCCCAACTGCCATTTGCCATTCTTTTTATAGGTCACATGATGTCATCCTGCGGTTGCTGACTGACATTCAGACCCCATTGTAAAACCTCAGAATGTAATCATGTAAGATGTAAGTAACAAGCCATCAAGCAAAGCTGAACTGCTTGGATTTTTGTGCCAGGAGTGGAATAAGGTCACCCAAAAGCAGTGTGAAAGACTTGTTGAAAGCTGTGATAAAAAATCAGGTTAATTCCACCAAATATTTGTTGTTTCTAAATGAATTATGAATTTGTTTCTCATTTTCGGCAAATAAATGTCCTAAATGACAATATTTTAGTTTGTAACTTGGGAGAAACTTGTCAGTGGTTTATAGAATAAAATCACAATGTTCATTTTACTTAAATATGTGGTTATTTTGAAGTGGTCTCTTTTTTTCCAGAGCTGTACATATATGTAATATATTATTAAATATTAACATATTATTACATCTAATAATATACAGCCACTGTGGCCCACAAGCTGACAGCCTCTGCTCTAAAGCCACTTTACTGCAGTCCTGGGGATCTGCTGCCAGATTCAGTTCCTTTATATTCTTCAACACACTTAATCCAGCTCATTAAGAGCTAGATCATTAGCTGATGAGGTGGATCAGGATGTTGGGGAAGGGAATAGCTAAACCTGTGCAGGCCAGCAGGACTGAAAGTGAAACACTCAGCTCTGCAGTCTATATATGTCAGAACAGAACTTGAAAAAAAAAATAATAATAGATTTTTTTTGCTAGATAATTATTAATAAAATTATTTTGTTTAGAAATAGCAATAAAGTAGTTGGAGACTGAACAACAATAGTGCCAGTACAACAATAATAAACACAATACAAATACATTTATATATTTAGATTCCAATTTTTTTGTTTGTACCATAAGAGAACACAGAATATTTTATAAACAACAACAATCCTACAAGAAAGTTTTGCCAGTTTTTAATAAATTAGTAGTAAATTTATTAATTAAATAATAATAGTAATAATAATAATTATTATTATTACAAAGTACCAATTTTATGTTTTATGATACTGTCCAAATGTTTTTTTTTTGTTTTTGTTTTTTACCATAACAGTATATTTACAAGAACTTTTCATACAATACTACTCATTTTTACATCATAGTTTTTTTTTTTTGTTGTTTTCTGTTCCATACATTTTTGAGCATCCTGAATGTGAGTTATGGTTTATTAAAGGTTGAATCTACGACGTTGAAACAATGATGCCATATCAACATTTATTCATTTTTCAAATCAATTACAAATCCAATGTTAATTCAACCATAACATCATTTAATGTTGAAAAGCCAGGTGGGTTGACTTACAGGTGAATTATTGCTTGAATTATTATTATCAGTAGTAGCATCTGGCATTTTAACGTTGCATCGATGTTTTTCTCGTTGATGTTATGATTGAGTCAACACTGGATTTGGTGGTCATTTTAAAAAGTGAATCAACGTTACGTTGATATGGCAACATTGTTTTAATATAATTAACTTTTAATAAACCATAGCTCACTAAAACTAGAAAATCCTATGGTTAACATAGTGTTAACAATACACTTACATCACTGTTGTAAATCTACAGAGAATAAAAAATGGTACCCACCACTACCAATCTGATTAAACATGTGATCTCAAAAACACAACAGTAAAACAAATAGATCATGAACATTCCATGGTATGGTGAAGAATTAGTGCCAAATTAAAAAGCATTCACTGCAAATGGAAGTTAAACACTTTTCCATTCCTCCATCCAACCGTTTTTTGAAATTATATATGCTGATGAAATGCAAAATGCTAATTCAATTGGGAGAAGGTTGCGGACATTATGTTGATTCAACGTTTAAATGTTAACGTTTGCACAAAAAATTAACAACTAAATGTTGTTTCAACGTTGTTTTAACGTTTAAACAACAACAGACATTAGTTTAATCATATTTCAACCACATTTCAACGTTGTTTCAACATCGTTTGTATGCCAGTATGGTCATTATTGTTTGTTTTTATTGGTGTATGTTGTGCTGATAATCAGAGTGCAGTGAAGGAGTGAAGGGGTGGAGGGGTTTTGGGGGGTCTTACAGGAGCTGTAGAGAGGGCATGTGGGAGAACATCGCCTCCTTCACCTCAGAGAAGGTTCCATTCACGATGCTCCTGAAAAAAAGCACAGGAGAACCCCCCCTATCAGTCTCATACTGAACCACACAACACAGAACAGATCTGCAGCATTTTTTACACCACCAGCCCCGTATCTGACACAACACTGCGACCACCCTACAGACACCAACTCTCTCCCCTGCATCTCACTGCGGTGTGTTCCCAGCCATGGCTCCATCACACACTCATACACACACATTTCCACACAGCTTCAGGCTGGACTCTCTGTACTTACAGTGAGCTGACGTCGTTGGGGAAGAGCCGGAGGGCATGAGAAGACCCCACGCAGATGATGGACTCCTTGGAGCAGCTGCATGACTGAGGGCATTTGAACGCCTTCTTCCCGTGCGCACACAGCACCAAACCCAGCACGAGCGCCCCTATCACAGCGCAGTGTCTGACCGAGGACAGCATCTCTTCTCCTGGCCGTTTCGCATGAGGGAGTCCCGGAGAGGAAGAGCTGAGGCTACAGCAGTCCAGCCTGCACCATCAAATGCTGCACTGAAGCTCCTGACATCAGCAGTTCAGCTGCAGCTCTTCCAGCAGCTCCCTTTCATTATTTATTAAAGGCGCCCAACACTGGCGACTGCTGGTTACACAGCTCAGCCCTCAGCAACACTGCACCGCACTGTGGACAATTACCATACTGTCCGGGAACAACCTTTACTCAAGCGCAATACTGTACACACAAATATTTGGTCCAAGTGTTTTCTGAGCTCACATGAGAAGATTCAGCTCTAGTTTTTCAGGTTTCCAAAAGTCCTTTAAGTTCATTCATATAATTTTTTTGACCCAATAATTTATATACTTTAAAAAATCTTTGGTCTGTGTGTTTTCTGACCTCACCTGAGAAAATTCATCTCAAGTTTCTTTGGTATCAAGTGGTCTACATATGGTTCCCAAAAGATCCTTTGGAACCCAATAATGTCCCTCTTGGTTCTCCAATGAGCCTTTCATTTCAGTATGTTTTGACCCAATAATTCCTACAGTGTTTATTTATGAGCTCACCTGGGAATGCCAATTTGTGTTTTCAGATATCTGGCGGTCTACACATGGTTCCCTGAACAACCTTTCAGTGAAACATTTTTGACTCAATAATGTCTTTGGTCAGTGTGTTTAATAAGCTCACACATTGTTCTCAAAAGAAGATTTGAGTTGAGTATTTTTGGACTCAATAATCGACAATTTTTTAAATATTTTGTCCATGTGATTTCTGAGCTCACCTGAGAATGCCCAGTTCATGTTTTCAGATTTTTGTTGGTCTTTTACATGATTCACTTTCAGCTGAGTATTTTTTGACCCAGTAATGTCCACACTTGTCTAAAAAAAAAAAAAAAACAACAACAACAAAACAGGTTTCAGATGGTCTACACATGATTTAAGTGTGTATTGATGGTCAAAGTGGTTGAAACTTTAATCTTCAAGAGAAATGAGTAAGCAAGCTGGCCACAGGGTCCATGTTGGCACCACATATGAATGTCAGTGAAGGGACCTGTGCCGCATTAAGGTAAGCTACAATGATGTGGAGCCCATTTGGGAATGGCAACTTGTTTTCAGTAAAACCAGTCAATACCCAGTCCATGTTCCACCAATGTGGGCTCCATACAAGAATGCAGGTTGCTTTTTTTTTTTTTTTTTTGACAGACTAGCTGGTTTATTAAGACTTAAGGGTCCAATCTGATTTTCTAGTTGATCATACTGGTTGGTAAAAGTGGTTGACAAGAAGTCAGACTGGACATGCTGGTTGACTAGACTATAATTAATTAAAAATTCAATAACATCATAACATTTAACCTCTTTTAGCCAACCAGAATCCAATTCTAAATTTAGATGTGAACCTAAACTGATGGAAATTTTGGATCCATCATAATGCCATTCTTCTGTGCCATTGTTCCAAAAGGTTACAAGTATCTCAATAAAACAACCATGGATAGAGACAATGAGCCTCCATCTGCCCTCTAATTTAAAGAACTAAATGTAAAGATAAAGACATTTTAAAATAAAATGTTTATTTTGATGTAAAGTCTTTTAGTCAATGTGGGTGAAGGTAAATAGAGGACAGAACTAATAATATAGTTTTTTCATTATTTTACTCTATTTTCTCCACAATTTGGATGACTAATTATTCAATCTGTCACTAGCAAAGCAAATGTTTGCGATGTATTTTATTTGATCACATTTAATCATGATACTCACTTGAGGTCATATCATTCAGCACTAACAAAGACTATTGAAAGTAGTAGTGCTTGGATTATGAAACTCTGCAGTGATGCTCATCAATATTACATAATTATCACCAGTTTATTACTGGCTTTTAGCTGCTCTAAGCTCATATTATGGCTCTACACAGCTAGCAGCAGACAAGAGACCGACACACAGTGAGCTGGGATATGAAGGAGTGTAGGCTATAGATGGAGTGGAAATAAAATAAAAAGTGTTGAGTCAGCAGAAAAAGAGAGAAGCAGGGGGTGGAAGAGATGCCATGAAGTCGGGGGTGAAACAGTAGTGGCATAGTACAGAAGAAAACAGCAGTCAGCAGAAATGGAAGGAGTAAACAGAAGCTACTAATAGTATAGAAAATGAGATGAGGAAGACAGAGGGAGAAAGAAATTGGAAAAAAGAGACTGTAAAAACTGACAGAAAGTGTTAAACTCCTGGAGAACAGTGCAGGCTGAAGGTGTATGAATCATTAATGTAAATGTTGCTGTTCTGTAAAAAGCATTATAAACTGGAGAGAGCCGCTGACTCGACACTGGTGACAGAAAACATGCATTGGATTTGACTGGCAAATATGAAACCCCTACAATACTGTACCTGCAGCTTGTTATGGCTTATGATGAGATTATGCAAACTGATGTGTTTTTTTCATGTGATACTAACCCAACTTCAATACCTTTCAAAAGTCTTCTCATTCAATGTGTTTTCTTACTTTTTATATTTTTTTACATTGTAAATTTGATATTAAAGTCTTAAAAGCTGTACAGATTCTTCAAAGACACATTTACACCACATTTAGCTTTGAGGACACTCTTGGTATTTTCTCAGTGTCTTCATGAGGTAGAGTCACCTGGAATAGTTTTCTCAGTGTTTTGAATGAGTTCCTGGAGGTGCTGAACAATATTTGCTGCTTTTCCTTTACGCTGTGCTCTAGCTCATCCCAAATCACTGCAATTTAGCCATCTCACTTGGGTTTAGGTCAGGGGAGTGTTGAGGCCAAGCACTTTTTTGTTTATTATGTAATTTCATAATGTGTCTCTTCACTGTTTTGCGTGTCTTAATATTTTTTATAAACAATGTAAAAAAATAAATAAATAAATAAAATGAGAAGGTGGATCCAAACTTTTGACTGGTACTGTATGCATTGCATTTTTAGTACCGGTAGTTCATAAAATAATGATCACACCCTGGTAGTTAAAGAGGTTATGACAATTCCGAAAGTTATGGGAGAGCAGTATGTTAGTTGATCATGAAGTGTTACCTCAGGGGATGGCAATGTCTTCACCTGTACAAGTTGTGAGGAGTTAAATTGTGAGTAAGGCTGAACACTGGTCAGTGTGCTCATGGCAGAGTGACCTAAATTATCAGTGACTTGAATTAGAGAGAGGCCTGATAATTGGTGCCAGATGGGATGTTCCATTTCTGAATTTGTGCATGCATTTAATATTCTTCGATCCAAAGTGTCACGTATGTACAAGAAATATGTCATAGAAGGCATTACCACCCACCGTGGACAGAGCAGGCGGAATTTGGCTAGAATTGTCAGTGGAAAAACAGACAAGCAAATTCTGACAGATATCACATTTTTTGAGCTTCCATGGGACATGGAAAAAGTCATGGGACACACTACAAGTTCCTGTTTTGTAGTTTACATTTAAATCAGGTATGTGAACATAGGGTTAAGAATCATCCACAAAGACTCTTAGTAGTGCGGCAAAGTGTGTCGGTCCAGTGGGGTAATTAACCTAAGTTTAACTTAGAGAAAGGGTGATTTTGGTACCCACTACGCTACACCAATCACTGCCATCACTGCTAGCAACTTATGCCAAAAATACTGTATATACAGTAGATTAGTAATACACTTAGAGTAGTCCTAGATTATGTGTATTAATTCTAGTGCACATCTAACATATTTATACTTATATTGAAAAGGTAATACTCTTATCCTTAGGCTACTTTCTGTAAAAACTGGTAAATCCATCATTCTGATTAATCAATACAATTTCTTCTTGGTAAAAGAGTCTATTCTCTAGAAATGACAGTTTTTAGAATGACAGAATCGACAATGAATTAGCTATTTAAACACTACATTTGTCTTGCAGATACAGTCAAACAAACAGTTGCTATGAAAGAAAAGAGGAGCAGAGGATGACCATCTTTCCCCCTATAGGCTTTCCACAGCTTGCTTTCTATGGCTTGTTAGCCTTTGCTGTAGTAGCATAATGCTTTAAATGCAGGCTATCGATTCAAACAAAACCAAAGAGCCTACATTTCACTTTTAGCATTCCTTTAGTGTTTCCTCCACTGCAGATGTGGAGCAGTAATCCCAGCGGGGTGTATTCGCATGGCTAGGTGCATCAGTATTACCAGTAATAGGGATAATAAATTGCAGTGGTATTAAGGCATCCTCAAGTGTTCCTGAATCTGCTATGGGCAACCACTCGCCATTAGAGACCAAATGCATATTATCTGATCTCTAATGGAGTTTCAAACACCATTGTACCCTGCAGTACTTATGTGTGAAAAGTTTCCTCAACCAAGTTCTGCTCTGTAAGCATCACCTACATTAAACATCTCATTGGGTCCAGTTTAGCTCTTGTTTAATGACTTGCAAACACTGCCATTAAAAAGCTGCTGCTTTTAAGCAAGTATCATTAACAAGTACAACTTCATAAAAAAGGAAATCAAATGTATGACAATGGAAAGGCATTAAAGGAATGTAATGAAATAGTGTTCATTAACACGCAGCTTAAGTCAAACAGTCAAGCTAGTTGCGACTTTTGGACAAAAGACCAAACTAAAAAAAACAGCATTCCCTCTCTAATGCCTACTCCTCAGGAAATGTAGCTCACTTTGTCGGCAAGAGAAGTGCACAGAACAAATGTCTTGCTCAGCTAGCACTGACTCAGGGCACTGTTTGGTCATTTGGATCTTCAGATGTCACCGTCACTGGTTCATGCTTCTCTACGTTGCCTTCTTTTTTAAGGGCTTTCAGGCACTTGTCCAGTCTTTTGATGGAGAACTCCACATCGTTTTTGGTGATTCCAATGGCTGAAGCAGCATTAAGGTATGGACATGGGTAGGCATTCGCATGCGACATGAAGCCGCAGAACGTATGTCCACTCACAGTTTGTTCCACTCCCAGAGGGACAACCCTGAAACAAGAGCAAGGCAGAAATTTTCAAGAATTAATGATTCATAAAAAACTTGGGCAGAGATAATGGGAGACATTTTACTATAGGTTTTTTTACTATAGGGAGACATTTTACTATAGGCCAACCCTTAGGAACAACTCATCTCGTATGCATTGCTATACATATAGTTATCAAATAATAAGCATTGGGTGTAACACAACTCTAATTACAAATATATTGTAATATATGTATATCTATTTTATATACACTATTTTATATAGATGCATTCATGCAGGTCTTGAAAGAAGTTTAAAATTATAACTATAATATATAAAAAACATTGCTAAAGATGCATTATAATATCACAATTCATAATGCATAATAAACATGGCTATGATGGGTTATACATTTTTATAAAAATGTATAGCCATGTATATAATGCCTTATGAATGCATTATAATGTTTTATGAGTGTGTTTATAGAGTCTTATAGAGATAACACTTAAAGAAACTTTTACTGTACTTCTTTTTGATTTAAGCAGGAATACATGTCATTGTGTCCCATGATATTTGCCATGTCCTATGGAACCTAAATAAGAGTCAAAAAGAGTCGCTTGTGAAAGAGCCTTTCTCTAAGGGAACAATTTACAATAAATTTACATACTTCTATCCCATGAACTGCTATCTCTTGCCATGTCAGTATATAAAAAAGGACATGGAAATTTAACTGAGCAAAATATTACAAAGGGAACCTGCATGTTTGCTGAAATAAACAAGGATTTGTGTTTGTTTGTGCCAAGTAGGCTAGTCGCTCTAGGCACATCTGCCATACAGTAAGCGTTTGTGCTGCTGACTTCTCTGAAAAAGGAACTGCTCCATTAGCCTAACACCACCCCACAGCACTGTGCACATGGTTGCTTAATCAGAGCAATGCATTTTGATGTTAGCAGCCTCATTTAAATTACACTGGGGATCGGTTCAAGGCCAATTAGCATCCCAACAAAAAAATGATGACAAAGACAAAACTGTGCCATCTCCACTGAGGAAAGGTGTTGTCACACAGTAGCATTTATTCTGCTTCACCCCTTATACAGTGTTCCAATACCCTTGTATGGCATGGAGACCATTATGATTACATAAAGCTACGTCTCAAAAAACACATTAGTGAAGCCTTTAGAAGTCCGGTAAAAGCATGGCAGCTGCGTATCCATCAGGTCTGTGATGCAGAAAAATAAATCAATATAAAAGGTCTTGAGCGTGCACACTGAAACCCATTAAAGCACAGGAGAGCACTATGGACATGTAATAAAATGTTTTGCTTTTTACTTTTCAATAGATTCAAAATATTGACCTAACTTGAGCCTCACTTTAAATACATTTTTTAATCTATAAAAGGCATCTAATGTACATGCTGCAACTGAGCAGGACTTGCATCATGCACAGATGCTTGTATGAAGAAAAAGTACAAAAAAAAACATTATTATTTTAATAGGTAAGTAGATTTTGGATATACATATACACAAACTGTGGATTTTGCTGGTTTATAAACAGGCAAAATAAACAGGAAGCACCAACTGAAAATACTCCTAGTGTATAAACTGAAAGCAATAACAGAATTGACTTGAATTAGTTATTTATGATTATGTCTAAAATATTTATGCATTTTCATCACTGGCTGCATTTGCAGTTATGAAATTGGCAGCGATACTTAATCCTGTTATTAATATTGCAGTAGGTCCTTTCTTCTATGTAGTTCATAATTTCCAAAAATCAATCTTTCTCACAGTGAGAAAACTCAATCTGTAATTTACTTTATTAAGAATGACTTGAAACGTCTGATATATAAAAACATGTTTCAGGGCAGATTAGTTATTTGTTATTAATCATAAGAATATAATGCATGCAAAAAAGCTCACCTGGCTCCAGATACCTGTCTGGTGAAGAGCATGGAACCCAGCTGGGTAACTGCTTTATCACAACTAGCTTGAAGACCATCCAAAGACATAGCTGGCAAAAAGATGAAGCATATTTAACACAACAAATATATACAGCTCTGGTAAAAAAAAAAAAAGAGACCACTTTAAAATGGTGAGTTTCTTTGATTTTACCAAATTAAAAACCTCAGGAATATAATCAAGAGGAAGATGGATGATCACAAGCCATCAAACAAAGCTGAACTGCTTAAATTTTTGCACCAGGAGTGGCATAAAGTTTCCCAAAAGCAGTGTGTAAGACTGGTGGAGGAGAACTGGCCAAAACCAGGGTTATTCCACCGAATATTGATTTCTGAACTCTTAAAACTTAAAGAATATAAACTTGTTTTCTTTGCATTATTTGTACCTGACAGGATTGTGGAAGCAACTATTGAAAGCTCTGCATCTTTTTTGTTATTTCAGTCATTTCTCATTTTCTCATAAATGACAATTTATTTGGAATTTGGGAGAAATGTTGTGCGTAGTTTATAGAATAAAAGTTAATTTTACTCAAACATATACCTATAAATATCAAAATCAGAGAAACTGATTCAGACCTGTATTTTTAACAAACGTACCAGACAAAATAAATCAGTCCCACATATCATTTCTTTTTTTAATATTTGGTTGCACAATCCTGTCAGGTACAGATTACACCTGTCACTTTATATGCTGAATTTCTGTCCCTTTTAATAACTAAGTACACATTTTTGCTGGTGTTTTTGTGTGCATGTGTCCACATTTTAACTGCTGTTCCAAACTGAGAGTTTGGTGATTGTGCTGGTCAGTCTCAGTGTCCCAGAGTTCCAATATGCCTGTTCCTAAAGTCACACACAGAGAGATACAGCTGGAATTGAGGTCTGCTTGGATATAAAGCACAAGTGAAATAATGAATCTCAAGACACAAATGTTATGGTGCTTCTATGGCACTGCAAATAAAGCCCTTTGTGGTACCTTTACTCTTATTAGTATGCATCACTGCACCCCATAAAGACAATCCACCTAGCAGGTGTTCCTCTGCGCAATATGCAGCCTCAGGAAATGCACTGTTAAATTCAGATAAACTGCTTTTGTTTATATTGCATAACATCAAGGCAACATTTCACACCGTGTCTTTTCTCCTCCTACGTGTACATCTGGCCCTGTTTGTCTAAATTTGTTCAACTGATGTAACACTATGTACTGTGTTGGCTCAGTTACAGTATGTATAAATGATTGTGTGCATCTCACCCAGAGATATGGGGTTATGTGGGGTGTGCAGCAGTCTCTCTCCATGCCTCTCCGCCAGTGCCTTTAGCTCCTGAGCCAGGTGGGTGTACAGTTCCTTTGGGCAACGAAAAAGCACAGTTATAAATAGCCTCGCTCCGACTAGACTCAGCCTTTTTTTAGCTGCTCGCACACTCTGTTTACTGCACATGTTGCAATTTTCCATCTGCTGGCCTGCTCCTTCCATCTGCCTCTTCATCCCTCCCTCCCTCGCTTTCTCTCTCTTTCTCTCCTTCTGACTGTATTCACAGCTTGCTTTAGCATCTCTCATTGTGCTTCAGTGGCAGCACTGAAGCAGAAACAGCGATGCTGGCAGAACAGAGATTTAACACTGGGATCAATTACAATGAGACAATAGGGGAACATAGGACAAGACTGATGCGGCAGCATTAAACAATAAAGCGTGTCCCTTGTGAGCACAGAAAAGAAAAGCTGCTTCTTTTTTTCTTCCATGTTTTTTTTTTTTTTTACATTTAAACGTTTTTTTTTTCTCAGAAATGCTAGTAGAATTTATCATTTAAAATATAATAAAACATTGCTACATTTAGTCTAGGTACTGAATTGCTAATACAAACACATTCAATGCAAATGAATCCCCTATCATGTTTAAATTAGGACCTCTGTGTTTTTGTCTGTGTTTATGTAGAATAACAGCTGCATTATTGTTAAACAGAATTACTTTATTTATCTATTAATATTACCCATTTTCACATGACACACATGATGCTACAAGTCATCCCTCCATCCCTCAATCATCCAGCAAATTGCTAATACAAACACATTCAATGAAAATAAATGTGCTATCATTTTTATGTGAGGTGCTCTGTGTTTTTGTATTTATGTAGAATAACAGCTGTAATATTGTTAAACAGAACTACTTTATTTATTGCATTTTTTAAATGTAGTTAATAGATCTATCTATGTACATTACCAATTGTCACACAATATAAATTATGTTACATTTTTATGGTGGATGGACCAATAGAAATGTCCCATGAAAACCTTTAATTTTTAAAAACATATGGACATTCTTTTAATAATTTGCTGTGAGGATTTGATTGCATTCAGCAACAAGAGCTTTATTTAGGTCAGGATATTGGATGATCACACCCCACCTCATCCTAATTGTATTGGATGGAGCAGCATAACAGAGAACACAGTTCCATTGCTCCACTACTTTACTGTTGCACAGCTCAAGGTGGGGGGCTTTAAGCCCCTCTAGTCCACAACTGGCATCATCTAGAAACTACATTTAAATAGTTCTAGTCAAATGAAGAACATGCATTCATTTTAGAGAGAAAGTACTCAGATACTGAGCTGTACAGTAACTGACAGTAAGCATCTGTGCAGCTACAGTCTGCAGTACCACATAGACTACTGAACGCATTGCAGAGGGGCTGCTGCATCAATAGTATTGCACACAAGTACCAGGGTGTTTTTTGGAAAAGCCTCAGCTTCCCCACAATCAATATCTCTTAGCTATTCTGCTAGCAAAAGCTGCAGGAATGAGAATTTCAACTGTATTAGGTATTTAATTCAGCACGGCAGCTGCCAGAGGCTTACCTTCCTCTCAGAGAGGAGTTTCTTATAGCCGCTAGCCCCCAGGGTAAGCATAGTAATGAGCACGTCCAGAGACGGAGAAGCTGATGCGCGACCTGTTGTAGAACAGAAACGGCATAATAAATCAGAATAAATCCAAGCAGGGTGATGAAGGCAGAATGCAATAAAGAGGTGCAGCAGAATAGGTAGAGGTTATTTTCATTACAAACAAGGTAGACAAGAGCCAGTTCAATGTAACTGAGTATTCTTCACATACAGATATGAATCTCGGGGCAGCCATGATCCACTATTTTGCCACCAGTACTTTTCTGGTACTTTCTCAGTACTCTTCAGTAATTACATTATTACAATGTGACATTTCAGACTGATATGATTTGTTTGATATGATATTTGATCATAGTGTGATACATGTTCTTAACTTGTTAACAATAAGCATATCAAGGAAATCATTCGTACTTAAAGAACACCAAAGAAAATGTACACTTCATTAAAGAGAGTGTATTAAATCATGTTTAATTGGATGATGTGCAGCAATTAAATAAGAAGAATTAATTACGAAAAAATGTACTATACATGAATGAGCATTTTAATTGCAGAAATTTTCACTGGTGATGCATTTTGTCTGCATGTCAAAATATGATAAATACTGTTTATAACATTTTTGAATATCGTGAACGATATACCCTGAAATAGTGTGTCATATCACCCACTCCTAATTAACACATCAGGTTAATGTTTTTTTTTTTTGCTGTTTTTAGGAAAAGAAAAATTGACACTGTTCTCATTTCCCATTATATATCTACTAGACAGATTTGGAGTGCATTATTAGTATCATTACATTCAGGATCATTGACTTCTGTTACAAATCTAATACAATTATTGTATTTATCTCAGTTAGGGTTGTGCCATATCATATCGTATTCAATAATACATTGTAATTTTAATTTTGTTGCAGTAGTGTATTTAGTGTATTGCAGTGTATAGTGTAGTTAATTGTTTTGTCATATTGTCAAGAGTATCGTTATCGCAAAAATACCATGAAATATCATGATATTATTTTAGGGCCATATCGCCCACCCCTAATTTTTACCATATCATCCAGCTCTATAAGTGCGTTATTATTTACACAAAGTGTGTTGGCTTTCATACTGTTCATATCGGTATCTGATTTGCATTTTATCGACCAAACTTATATACAAACAATATAGTGATACAGATTTTTGCCATATCATTCAGCCCCACTCTTAAGTGGCAATCTTATTATATGTTAAAAATGTAGATGTTTTCATAAGTGGATTGCATCTTGATACACAACCCCTATTTCCAAAAAAAGTTGGGAAGCTGTGTAAAATGTGAATAAAGCAAATAGGAACAGAATATGAATGTGATTTGCAAAACTCGTAGACACATATCCTATTCCTACTTTAACAAAGATCACATATCAGATGAACATGAGACATTTTTCCATTACATAAAAAAAACAATAAACTCAACAAAACACCTGAAAAAACTACAGAATTTTACTTTGAATCAGACACAATTCCAGTGCACTAAACAATTATTTATACAGAAAAAATCTACCTCCCTGTGCTGATGCACTATATACTATGTTTGATATACAGTAGTATAAAAGCATACGGCATACAGCCACAAAGCTGAAGTCTCTGAATTTATTGCTAGATGGACATTTGATGAAATTAGAAGGGCTAAACCATGAACTGACATTCACTACTGATAAAACAGTCAAGTGTACTTAGTTTTTAATATTTAGAAAACTCAAATAGAAAGACATGTACAGACTTACCGGGGTACATTTTGCTGATCTCCTTAATGAAGTCCTCATCAAAGCCAGCAATAATGGCACCTCCCACCGGGACCATGAAGTTTTTGTCCAAGCTTTGAACAAAAGCATCAATTCTTCCCACTCGTGCACCCTGCAGGAAAAGTCACTTAACTAATATGTTTACACAGTGTCACCTATTATGGAAATACTACATCTTGGGGAAATGAAAATGCAAATCAAACATTGCTTACTTGCTGTATGAGGTGCATGCATTTCGATGATTGTACTCCATAGGCGTTATTGACTATATGAGGGATATTATGTTTAGCACATAAAAAAGCCAACTCCTCCAATCTGTAAAACAAAAAGCATGAAAGTGACACTTTTTAAAAAGTTACTGTAGTATTAATATGCAAAGATATTTAATTTATGGAAGTTACTACCTAAAGCATGCACTGCAGTGACATGTACAGTACTGTGCAAAAAAATTAGGCACCTAAACACCATTTTTTAGAACCATTTTTTTCAGCAACAGCAGTTTTTGCTTGAATAACACAGAATATTATTTGAACAGATGCAAATAAACATAAATTAGAAAAAACTAAGGTTAGTTTCACATTTCTCCTGGATGCTCTCAGTCAGTGTGTGGATGTGTTCAATTCCATGAGCAGGTCACCTGATTTAACATCATTATGCACTAATTAACCAAACCAGGTGTTGATATGATGATAACTATAAATAAAATCAGACTCCCATGAGGAGAGCTTTGGAGATGTTTTAATAAACACAGTGATGCAAAATCACTTCTTCTTGTATGAATGTTATTTGTATTTATTCTAATACTAGTGTTTTACTGAGATAATAACACTTACTGCCCAGAAAAGGAGCTTTAATTTTCTCATTTCTGTTCACTTGTGCATAGTACTGTAGGTGTGCATGCTGTGTGAATAATCAAGGCATGTCGTTTAAACTGTAAGCATGTGACTTGCCGGTCAGGAACACGAGGAGCAAAGCATGAAGTGGTGGAATGGACACAGAGGATGTTCTCAGCTCCAAGTTCCTCAATTTTCTTCTCCACTGCCTCTAGATCAGTCCTCAGCTCATCTCCTTCCAGAACATTTTCAATGACCACTGGCTCAAAGCCTGCTCATATTTACAGCACATAACAGAGATTGATGAAAGACTGTTAACAGACAATGTTACAATACAACATGCAAATGCAAACCACATGTATTTTACAACTAAATACACAATATGTTTAGACCTTTGTGGAAACCCTTTAAAATGTATGTTTTAGCTATTTTATGTTGAACCCACTGTTGACACAAATGTGCCAATGAGCACAAACAGCTTGTTAAAGTCCCTGTATAGACGTTTTGCAAATGGAATCAGATTCTCTGGAGCAGATAAACAGTAAAATGTTAGCACCTATTGGCCTAAAGCCAGGCTTAGGTTAAAGTGGTTTAAAGCCTCCACGTTTTGAGATGTGGATGAGTGGAAGAACTGTGTTGTCTGGAATGGTGGTGCTCCATCCAATACTCATGAAATGAGTTGAGGAGTTAAGGGATGAGATGTGGTGGTGTTCATCCAACAAACACTCTGACCTCACTAATGTTCTTGTTGCTATAAGCAATGAAATCCTTCAAAGTCTTTAAATGCCTCAAAGTCTTTAAATATCCTTCATTTTAGAAGAAACAATAAATATGCTAGTCTCAGACTGCAAACATTGAGATATCAGAACTAGGGGCGTCATAATTCAATAAATCCTCGATTCGATTTTATTTCCGATTTTAGGGTCACGATTTGATTCAATTCTCGTTTTTTCTTTTTGTTTTTTTTTTTTTTACAGCAGAGAGGCCTGTGCCAGTTTTAGATTAGTCTATGGTCAGTCATTGGTTTGATTAATCAAATTTACAATATCTTATTTCAAAAGGTGGGCTTGATATAAGCGATGCAAAGTGAAACAAGTGATCTATAATACACCACATTAGGCACTAATGGTCAAATTTAAATAATTAAATTAAGATATATATGTAATGCTAGTAACCTAGTGGCTTTTTTGGTAGCAGCAGTGTGCACATAAAATAAATAATAAAAAAATACAGGAACAGTCATGTAAAAAATAATAGAACAATTAGAGACTTAACAAACTGAACTCTATTCTACTATAACAGTTAAACATGAAAAATAAGACTTGGTCCCTGAGAATGACAAGTTTTTTTTTTTATATTATTAACTTTATCTGAGAGAAAGATGCTCCTTAACGTACCAAAACTATTAACATATTTGAGGCTAGACAAAACAACTGTTATTTTTATATTTCAAGTTTTTCTTTAAGAAGATGAAAATGTTCACATTCTCTGGAGAAAGGGCTGCTATTTGAGCTACAGTGTGCTGCGCCGTTTGCGTAGCGCACTGCGCCATTTGCGGGAGGGATCGTCGATCCTCTTTTTGACTTCGATAACCCGAGACCATGACATAATTTTGATCGATTTCGATGAAATATCGAAATCGTAACACCCCTAATCAGAACGGCAAACTCATTTTTATCTGTTCGTTTACACATCATTAAACCAAATAAAAACAAAACTGAAAAACTAAAGAGAGATGGTAAGAAAAAAGAAGAGGCCACAAATTTCATTCACATCTGGCGATTCATTCACTCAGAAAGGCACATTTTAAAAGTAATATTAAGCATGATGTGCGATTACACATTCTCACCAAAAACGAACAGACCGTCACTTTAAGGATTTAAATCTTAGTCACTAATGGTTTCTTTCTGATTGGCTCTGTTTTAATACAGAGATAACCTGGATACATGCAATGTTAGCACTGAACAAATCATACCAGCAGTGATCATAGATTTAAAGCAGGACTTCTGGTCGATGCGAGGCCAAAGAATGTAGCGTGCTGCTGGCCTCCTGTGTCTGAGGGTGAGGAAGCACAATGTCAAGCTCATTCCAGTCGCCATGGGGACCACAAAGCATGAAGATACACTTCTCACACCTGTAAAAAATAAAAATAAAATTACCATCATGTATCCATAAGTGGCTAATGGAAAGATTGTAAATGAGTCCAACAAAACAAAAGCTTATGAATAGCTTTAATTTACAACAACCTACAGAATTCATTTATTGCTCACCTGAAAATTTAAGAACATCCAGCACTACAGAGTTGGTTATCTTGTTGAGGAGACTGGAACCAGCAGCCTTTGGCTGAACAGCAGCAATGTCACCGGAGCGGCCAATGCCATGGATTAGTCTGAGGAAGAGAGAACCACAATTAAACTGTTTTTTGTTTTTGTTTTACCGGTACATAAAGTTTGTATTTATATATAAAATAATATGTAAATAATTCTGGAAGTTTACATGTTGTACTAAAAATACCATTTGCTTATTTTTTTTTATTATAATACACAAATTAGACTACGCATTGCAGTTGTATTGCTTTTTTTTAAATCAATTTTCTTCCAAATTTAATCATTACCCATAAACAATAATAAACAATACCATACACTACTTAAGACTCCCCTAATCACACAGTGCCATCCAACAGCTTTATTTATACCTACCACAAATACAAAATCATTTGACATAATTTATCCAGATTATAGGGACTAATTATTATTGGTGGGTTGTTTTTGTTCAGGTATACTGCATTTATAAAGTTGGCAATTAATGTTTTTAATAAAGCAAAATAAATTTGGCTGTGGATGAAAATATAAAATGACTACAATTTGTTGGGCATCTGGTCTGTTTAATGTCTTTAAATATCAAATACAACCCTTACAAGTTAAAATAAATAAACGTTATGCGTGTCTAGAATGATGACCAGAACTGTAGAAAATTCTAAAATAACTAAGAAATCTGTACAATATTGGGAATTAAGTATACAATCAGTATACACAATTAAACATAGATTTTAAATCAAAGATCAATGGTAAACGTGTAAAAATTGTGCATAAAAAAATCCATGCAATCTTGAATTTTACTGTAACACTTTAAACTGATATAACAGACATTATTAATTTGAGGGTTGGTTTCTCAGTTTCTTCAACTAGAGATTAAGTCGTAGAATTTAATTTCCTTTCAATGAAAAATCTACAATGCAGTGTTAGTCCAAGATAAGGCTTATGCTCTTAAATGTGCACAATTATGGTGGCAAAACAGAGACATAGTGGTCAGTAGTAAAATGACTAAAAAGTAAGTAATCTTTAATGTAATTAAAACAGAAGCACAGATATGAAAAAGCAAACAGCAAGCTCATCTCAGATTAAACAGAAGGTCTACCTGTAATGTCGTCTGGCGACCAGGCTGGACGCTACTCTGCCCTCTCTCTCTCCCACACCACAGTTTCCTAAGAAGTTGTTACTGTCCATGACCGCCAGTTCATTCAGAAAGAGCTCTATAGTGCTCTCGCTCCAGCCCTCCTCTGGACATTTTCCCTTAAAAGAATTGGAGAATTGGTAAACAAGCACTTTTACACACTGAGTGTGGGATAGAAATGTAAAACAGTGTATTGTGTTGTGTTATTTATTATAAGCCTCGTCAAAATGAGTGAATATGTGTATCGAAAGACAACCAACAGTTTGGATACACCTCTTTAAAGCTCTCTTTAAAGCTACACAGGAACACATGTGGAATAAGTCTGTAAACAAAAAGTATTAAACAAACCATAATATGTTTTATACTTTAGATACTTTAGTGGCTCATGAGGTAGAGTCACCTGGAATAGTTTTCTCAGTGTCTTCGTGATGTACATGTGCGTCTCCAAAAACTTAAATATAAAAAATAACTTTATTTCAGTTATTCAAATATATATATTATATAGATGTATTAAACACAGAGTGTAATACATCTTAACATTTTAAGCATATATTCCTTTTATTGCTAATGATTATGGCTTACAACCAATGGAATAGTTTAATAGTTTTGTATTATTACTTTTGAGCTTATATTAATGTTTTAACTTATTAATTATTTGTATTTTATTTTATTTGTATTATTTATAATTTTTATTGTATAGTGTAAGTTTGTTTTAGCTTAATTTCTACCGTTTTTATCTTATTAATCTCTTATCTTCTTTTTATCTTATTGTCTTATCAATTACTTTTTGTGCACTGTAATTTTAGTTTTTGTTTACTTAAAATGATTAAATGTAGTTATTATTATCTTTATCGTGTTAATGCCTGTTTTTGTAAATGGCTACACTAAAAAAGAGGGTTGCCCTCAGTGTACCTCCGAGTCAAAATAAAGGTTGACTGATTGATATAATAAATTTTGGACTGATAAAAAGGTGTCTGGTCATTTCAGTTTGTAACAGAGTGTAACAGAGTGGGTGTGAGTCTGTTTACCTGCTCTAACAGGAGTCTGACCAGCTGCTCGTGACCGCGGCGAGCCTGAAGACCCTGACGGACATAAGACTGGGACACGATCTTCTCACTGAGGGAGAAGTTTTCACTGTTCATTCTGGAAGAATCTGCGAGTTTAGATCCTGTAGAAATGATACAGATATTATATAAACATAGTCATACGAGGAGTAATTTCACACTCTGTGATTCAGTTCAGGCTGTTTCTCCATTCTAATAACTTACAGCTGAAACTACAGCTCAGTACAGTCTCTCCACAGCACGAGTTCACCCGTTTACTCCTCCTTTCTCTCCAGTTTAACCCTGTTATAAACTCTTATTCAGCTCCAGTTAAACATTCACACAGTCAGCATGACAGTCCAGATACCACACACAGTTCCCGATTACTACACAATAAGAGTCCCCTTTCAAAATAAAAGCCTTCTCTCAATAAATAAAAACCTCACACATTCTTTTTACATATTAATATATTTGCAATAAGGCATCATAAATTAAAATCTTATGTTTGAAACTGATATCATGGCTTTAAATGTATGTATATTAAACCTTTCCCAGTGATCAATCACATTTAGTTTCAGATTAAACTTTTCTTTAATGTATTCTTGTTTTCATATAATTTTATAATAATTAGACCTCGTTTATTTTTTTTTATCCAATTATCTAACGTGATATTTAATAACTTATTTCTATCTTTTTTTTCTTTCTTTTTCTCATTCATTCTTTCTTCCTTTTTCTTATTTTTTTTTCTTTCTTTCTTTCTCAAATTCTTTTTCTTTCTTTCTTTTTCATGATTTCTTTCGGCTTCTGTTTCTGCAGATGCAGTGGTAAAAATGAGTGTCACCCTTAACCCACTGAGTAAAAATGTTGGTTAAACTTTTTTTAGGTGACTTTGAGTTAGTATCAAAGTGTGGTAAGAAGACCATCAGGTAATGTACAGTAATACATTTGTGCAAGGACGTAAATATCATTAAAGAGACCTCCTTCCAAAAGTCCTGTGAGAGAGTGCAAGTACAAAATATGTGAGTTTTATTTTCCAAAGCTGAGAAGCAAAAGGAACATTGTAGAGAAATATTTTTTTAAATAATTGACAAGAACATTACAAGGATAAAATCCTTGTAAATCCACATATTTTAAATTGATTTCTTTCAATTTGTTAGGAAACATGAATTTATGGGGTACACAGTAGATTTATTATTTTAAATTCATAACTAAAATATTATTAAATATTGGTGATCATCGTGTTTGGGGAGGAGTGGGCGGGGCAGGCAACTGTCTGTGGTGTTTTGAACTGCTGTAGCCATTTCACACACTCGCCCTCATTTCCTACAGAATGTAGCTTTAATATTAAAAATAGCCAAGGGGAAAGGAATGTTTTTTATACCCTTATATATATATTCTATTATTCTGTGTTTTATTTATGTTGAATATATTTCTTATTGTATTATGTTGTTTCTGCTGGATTCCTAAACTTCCTTCTGGATCAATAAAGTATCCATCCACCCATCCATCTAAAAATCCACTGGTTCAAGATTTCTTTTTTTTTTTTAACTTTAAGCTGAAACTACAGTGAGAACTGCCTGAAATGATGAAACAAATACCCAGATTTTCTTTTCAGTTCCTCCAGTTCCATTTATTAAATTCTCCTTCAACACATTTAGCTCTAGTTAAACTTTCTCTAAAGCACACCAGTCCACAAAAAGCTCTCATCATCATCATCCAGGGAGATTGTTTTTTTTGAGTACAGTTAGTCAATACATAGAAAACTATTAATTTAAATGAAGTTCAATTAACTTCCACTTTGTATGAATGTTATTACAATATCCAAATTATACTAAAAGTGTCAATGGGCCCAGATGTAGATGTTCATTTGATTTTATTAATCAAACACTTTATTTGACTAAAACATTATTTGACTAGTGACAAACAGTTTACAAATTGAATGCATTATGAGAAGAGCTTTACATTGGACATCAACATCATATGTGTGTGTAAGTTTATCCACAGAAAGATTTGGTATCTCAAAAAAGCATCTAAAAATCATTAATTTATATCTTGATATCAGTCATTTGCAAATAACTGACAACTTCCAAACATGATTCCCTTGTTTTCCCATTAACATTCACCATGGTTAATCGAGATATGATTTTGACTTTGATATTAATATAATTGTATAGTATTGGTAAATGGCTTATTTACTCAGTATCTCAGTTCCATGTTACTCCAAAAGTTTACTTAACTTACAGAAAGAAAAGCAGCTACTGTACAGGAATGGCTCAAAATATTTTGACTATCAACAACAGAAATGATGGAAAAGTGCATATTTATGGTCTGGAATGATATTGCCTAAGTGCATGTCTAAAGAGAACAACATATACAGTTTGTCATAGGCACTTTCATTGATCTAAATATTACAGTCACAGAGTATTTGATTTCATTTACAGCACGCAGTACACTGATTTACCCATAACAAATGAACATTTCAGTCTTAACGGTCAGCCAATGGTAAGTGATCAGTAAACGATCAGTTGCCTTTACTTGTATAATATTACTTAACTAGCTAAAAATACTAAAAATGATCAACAGGAAGTAAAGACTAGACCCAGTAAGTACCAAAACTTCATTCTTTCCATAGTTACTTTGGATGGAAAAAAGCAAATATTTCCACACCAGTAAGATTTTGTCACATTTGTTACAAACATGTTTAACCTTTAAGTGATGAATTTGCCAAGCAAAATAAGTTATTACAGTAATTATAAACACATTATTTTAAAGCTAAATTAATGCATGAGACACTGGAGTAGAGAAGATGAAAGCTAAATGTTTGGCAACACTGAAGCTACAATGCTGGTAGATGGGAGCACACCTTGATCTGTCGCTCTGTTAATAAAATCTAATGATTCTTTTCTTTGTGTCCAGTGTAGTGCCCAAGTAACCACATTAAGCTCTTTGGATTAGGGGCCCTGCTCAAAAACACTAAAGCTACAGTCTTTTGGCTCTAGTCAGTCAGACACAGTGCTGCAAGAGTCTAATTGTGTTACTACAGGATTCATCCAATGACTAGCCTAACCATCACCATCACCTCCACTACACCTGAATCACAAAAACATGCCTTACAGTATTTAGTGTATCTGTGATATGAATTACTTAAGCATTTCAGACTTTGATTTTTAACAATCGTTTAGACTGAGTTCAGACTAACAAAAAACTGACCAAACAATACTATATGTAAACCGGCAAAAAAATCAGTTTGCTTTTCCAAAAGAAAACAAAAAAGAAAAAACTGAGGTGAAAAACAAGAATCAGTCTGTGGACGAGGAATACTCTCTTTCAGCCTGCCAACTGCACAGGAAGGGAATGAGGTGTACTTTAGTTGTCGGTCATCTTGTGAATCATGTAATTGAGGATCCCACCATGATGAAAGTAAGTGAGCTCCACGTCGGTGTCAAAACGCATTCTCGCCTGGAATGTCTTTCCTGTGTCCAACTGAGGAGAAAGAAAACAGATTACAGGTTACATGTTGGCACTAACCACTATAAATTTTAAACTCATAGCATTTTAGGAGAACAATGAAGGTCCTGTTAAAGTAACAAAAAACTAAATCAAAACATTCTAAACAATACCATTGGAAAACCAACTGAAGAACAACCATATAAACTGAACTGCAAACAAAAAGGACATTGTTTATTTAAAATATATCGCCACCTTCATGCAAAACCCCTACATAGCCTATTTGGCAACTTTACAATAAAAATAATAAACCTTAACTTTTAATAACATTAGTTATTTTAGTTATTTTCTTTAAGTAAAGAACAATGCCTGATACTATAGATTATATAAAGATACAGGTTTTTGGGGTGTTTTTTGGCCACAGCAACAATATCATCTTTGTTCCATACAAATCAGGCAACTGATCAGACTGCTTTTATTTTTAAAAAATTAAAGGTGATTTTTTTTTCTTGTTGATCTGGAAGCTATGTGGATCCACATGCTAGTTCTCTAAAAAAATGTAGTCATGCTATGAAGAAGCATAAGAAAAGATGAAAAACGCATAAGATAAATTTGTGTTAAATATTAGTATTAACATGATTGGAGGATATAAACTGAATATAAATCGGTCACAATTGACAAACAAAAAGAATAAAGAACAAATTTCACCTTTACTGTGAAAAACACAATCGGTAATACAGATGTTTATGTTAATTTAAAAATAGCTTGAATAAATTCTAAATCTACCTTAATATCAACAATCATCCTGGGTGTGAGCTGTGGAGGAATGGCCACAGTATAGCGCTCTCTGCCTGTAAGCCCCAGACTATCAGCCGTTTCTCCATTAAGATACTCCAGAGGAATGACTCCCATACCCACCAGGTTGCTGCGGTGGATACGCTCATAACTCTCAGCCAGCACAGCTTTGATGCCCTGAGAGGAGATGAAATAATAAGAAATATGAAAACTGTTTTTCCTGCTCATGACTGAAAATAACAGACATCACTGTAAAACCTAGGGATATCACTCAAACTCCTATTTTTAAAACATTATAGGTAAAGTTATAAGATAAATTGTCAGTAATTAGTCATTACTGTTACTGTTCAATTAAGCCAATATTTATTAAAAATAAAAAATAAGAGATATACTTGGTTATAACTGCATATAAATTACATATTTTATTACATATTCTTATTAATCTATGTTTTTGCCAAAAAATGATTTGTGAAATTTTAGGTATTAAGTATTAATTCAATATACTAAGTGCATCTTACCAGAAGGAATGGTCCTTTAGCTGCCCAGTCTCTGGAGCTGCCTGAGCCATACTCTTTACCAGCCAGCACCAGCAGAGGGTGTCCTGCCTGTTGGTACTTCTCTGCAGCATCATATACATCCATCTATTGGAAAGAAACATGTTTGACAGCCAGTCTTAGTTTAAAACAGTTCAGACACAATTTACCCTGAGAACTAAAAATAATAAAAAAGATAAAAAAAAACAGAATTTGTCCTGTCTTGTGTTTGGAAGTTTGTTTCCAGAATCTGATAAGAATTTAAGCCTCCCCAACCAACCCTTAAGGGTGGCGAATAGTCTGTCTAACATTGGGGAAAAAAAACAAAAAAAAAAAGAGAACTGTTTAAAAAGACTAAAACCAGCTTTTACAGGCACAGTTGTGTTACTCTGGTTGCATGTCTGAAGACTTGGATACACTACACTGCTTTCAAAGTCAGAGAACATTACAAACATGCTGGTCATATTACACTACACAACTTTATTGTTGATTATAGAATCTGAACAAATGTAAAGCACATATTACAAGACTGGGCATGAAACACTACATAACCAGATTTCTGACCACACATACCACCATAAATGGGATTTATTTTACCTAGGAGCTTGCTGAAATTGTTGTTTGTGCTGATATTTGTAAATAAATAAATAAACTTTTAAAAACTTTGGGTTGGAAGCCGTGGTCAGCATGATCTCCACACATTACATACAGAGCTGGAGGTAAGTAAGCAAAACACTTTGTGACTCCAGTTGCTACAATATGGCTAACATTGTATAATGGAATGGAAAATTTGTATAAAATTTGAATACTTATTAAGGGCCATTTTTACTGGCTGCTGGTTGAGTCAGTTAAGACTCAAGTTGGTGAAGAGTTAACACTATCAGATTCCAAACCTGCCAACCGTAAAAATCTTCTGGTTTTATAGTTGTTATTTCCTTTTAGTAATTACAGTCACACTCTCTTACCATCTCTCCTGTGGGCAGGTAGATGGTGGAGGGCGCTTGCTTGTTGAGGAACTTGTTCAAGAGGCGAATGTTGGCGAATGTGCCACGGGCCATGATGGCATCATTGCCTCGGCGAGAGCCATAGGAGTTAAACTCTCGAGGTGTCAGTCTAGGGAGAAAAGAATCACATACAGATATTACATTTAATACCTAAATAGTGAAAGCTGAATCTTTTGTAGAACAACTGGAGAAATCTAAAATAATAAAGTTCTGTTTCTGTGTTAAAATGCCTCACCCACGGCTGGTGAGGTAGCGAGCAGCAGGACTGTTGCGGGCAATGTTTCCAGCAGGAGAGATGTGGTCTGTGGTCACAGAATCTCCCAAATTAAGCAGCACATATGCATCCACAATAGACTTGGGCTGCTGGAGCTCTTTGGTCTGAAACATAGAAATACATACAAGTGAGAAAAGCTTTAAAAACCTCTAGTGTACTGTAATGCAAGTACAACACTATTTAAATGCCCATTAAGGATCATTTTTTTCTTCAGGATACATCATTAGCTATTACGAAAATGCTTATGCTTATGCTCCGAATCAGCCCACCTCAATTCCCACAGTCCCATTTCCACACATCAGGTTACCAGGTATAGAACACAAGAGCACATTTTGCTGCAGCCATGGAAATGGGTGACCTGGCTATTTTTCTACTAAACAGGTAATGACTGAGCTTCAGTGTGGTTTGTTTACCATAGCTAGGCAACTTATTACCATGGAGCTATGAATAAAGGAACTAAAGCTAAAGCAGTCAAGTGTGTATCAACCTAACAGTGTTATATAAAATCCAGTACCATATAAAATAATGTGCAAACAATAAAAGCATTACAAACACTGGTTTCACTGATCAGCTTATAGAGTGCAACTCATCATCGCTTGCCAATGCGTGAAAATCTGGCAACTCACGTGAGCTTCATATAGGGGAAAAAGCGAGTGGGTCAGACAGCTCTCGCTCTCATTGGACATTGTGCTGCTGTAGCCATTTCACTTGCTTGTTCTCATTTCGTACTGATTGTTGCTTTAACAGACTTCTCCTATTGAGATAGAAAATCACAGGGCATTATGTTACCAATCCATCGAAGAACGGTGGAGACTTGATGTAGGTGGACTTGACATCCCAGGTATAGAGCTTGTCAGAGGGAGCATTAAGAGAGTTCCAACGGTCATTCACTTTCTAGAAGAAAAGTGCAAAAAATGAAAATAATTAATCACTACTAAGACTTAATTTAAAGATTTAAATCTTAACCTGTATTTCCATAATCTATTTCACAAACCTCAACTTTCTCATAGACCTCTTTGAACATAGCAGGGATGACAAACTCTCTCTCCACAGCCTGGATCTCCTCTCGGGTAGGCCAGATGTCCCTCAAATAAACCTCCTTTCCGTTTGCGCTCACCGCTGCACCAACACAACAGTAATGTTACTCAGTGCTAGCAAATTCTGGAAAATCTAATGGCCTTTCAATTTCCACATTATTTATTACATAACATAAACCAATTAGGGTTTGGAATCATTTAATGAAATTTAAAATGTGAAAAGAACAGGATGTACCTTGGTGGCGAGTCAGTAACACGTTCACATTGAGTTGGCAATGTGAATAATTTTGTTCTTATCGTTTGTATTTTATGTATGTATTTTTATTATCTTAAAACCTCACACTGTAGGTTTGATGACCTGGCGAGCTCACTTACCAATGGGTTCCTTTTCGAAGTCGATCTTCACTGTTCCTGCAATAGCATAGGCAATGACCAGAGGAGGAGAGGCCAAGTAGTTGGCGCGAGTGTTCGGGTGAACACGACCCTCAAAATTCCTGTTGCCAGACAGAACTCCTGCTGCTACCAGATCTCCCTGAGAATACACAGTTTCAGCATGTAAAAACAAAACCTACACAAAAGAAACCCAACAGTACCAGAGGAGTTTAATATTAACCTAAATAACTTCAGAAATCTGGACATTAGCATATAGTTTGGGGATGCCCAAAATTAAGCTCATATTTACATATTACAAAAAATATTGGACTTAGAAATGAACTCGAGATTTGATATTTTATTTTCAGGAGGGATCAGTCCTCAAGCAATAGGATCAAATACATATATCTGGAATATTCTTTTGATTGCAAGCAAAAAAAGTCATAGCAAAGAGATGTTGTATACCTGAACTCACAGTAATGGAAGAATGGGTGAATATAGTCAATAAAATATACGTAATGGAAAAAATTACATTTGCTATTAGACTGCAGATAAGTCAAGTATGTTTTTTATGATAAAAAACTATTATTGTGATAATTGTGAAATCAGAAGTAATAGAAAAACTATATTATGAATGTCGATTCTTGGAAGTACACACTGGAAAAATAAAGCATAACAATAAATAAATAAATAAATAAATATTTACCTTAGTAATGGCCTCCACAACTGGATCTGGAAGAGGCCCACTGTTCCCTATGCAGGTCATGCAGCCATAACCAACCACCTCAAAACTAGTAGGAGACAGAGTATAAAAAGAAAATCACTTAAATTACTCAAACGCAACCAGTAATTATGCAAATCATTACATTAGTATTTCTCTTAGTGTTTGTCATATTCTTTGTTTGAGTTTCTTTGATTCATTATTGTAATTGCACTAAGACCCTATGCAAATGTATTCAGATACATGTTTTAAAAAATGACAATTTTAGTCCCTTAGTTTTTTTTTTCTTCTTCTTCAAAATTACCATCTTAAGAAACGAAAACAAATACATATATTGCTTCATAAAGAGGGACATCAACACAACATAAAAAATAATACCCAGATGTGTTCAAATTGCACAATACTCCCCATGTAATGTACTATGCAAATCACAAAATTACAGATTCTAAAACGCATTATGTATATATTGGAATTAGTATTTACAGTTATACATGTCAAAATCTGCAATCTAGTCATATCTGCTTGTAGCTTTATGATGTAGTTTTATGATCTATGTAGCCCAGAATACAGAAAGAAAGGAGGCATCACAAATTCTCCCAGAATCAGAAATGCGTAAGGTTTGTAAAACATTTTCATGTTGGCAAGAGGCCAAAATACAGACAAATACATGCCATCCTAAAAGCATCCTGATTTGTGTGGACGGGGCGAGAGTCTACATTATCATGTATGGTTAAATTCTAAAGAGTTTACATGCTGGCAGGTTTCTTAAAGTTTCTAATTGTATCTCAGACACAATCAACTCATGAGTAACCAACCCCTGATGCTCTAAAATAATTACTATGCAAGCAGTGGTGTTATACAATCCTTTCATTTCTTACTACATTTTACAAGAAAACAAAACAAAAAAACAATTAGCACTAACTATATCATACCCTAGTTTCACAAGGTAGTCCATCACCCCACTCTCTTTCAGATAATAAGTGACCACTCCACTGCCGGGAGACAGGCTGGTCTTAATATAAGGCTTTACACTCAAGCCATGCTCGATGGCCTTTTTAGCCAGCAGACCTGAGAAAAAAAACAAGATAAAAACTAATTACAAAAAGTCCTAATAGACACCCTAATGGTTACACAGTCAAAACTTTGGCTTGGATATCCGTACCTGCACCTAGCATGACTGAGGGGTTGCTGGTGTTGGTGCAGCTGGTGATGGCAGCGATGACCACAGAGCCGTGAGAAAGAGAGTAATCCACGTCATTATACTGGAATGGCACACTAACATCATGGCGCTCGGGTGGCAGTTGAAACCCCTTAAAACCTTGCTAATATTGATAAAAACAAAAGACAAAACATACATGCATTTACACTGTGTATATTTATATAAATACATAGACATCAGTGGTTTTAATGGTGGGACTGATATGTGTGTGGTGTGGTGCATTAATGAGCAACTTTTGTATCTGTTGAACTGAGATGTTTAAATGCTAAGAATAATTAAATAGGTTTGCATGCTTAGACCATGCCTAGACAACCTCATTACTCTAAGCTATCAGGAATGTTCTGCCCAGTGGCCTCTGTACTAAAGGTGGGTGTGATGTACCTTGGCTGCTAAGCAAGACTCAAAGTCCTCTTTCATTTCCGAAACAGCCACTCTGTCCTGCGGCCTCTTTGGACCACTGCAGCAAGGGACGACTGTGCAAAGGTCCAGTTCAACAACCTAGGTGGAGAGATGACAGAAAAAGAGTAAAGTGAGGGGGGAAAAAACAAACGATTTAATCATGGCTAATATGGAGTTTAGCTGACTTAATTGTCATTTTAAAATATACAGCTTTTAAAGTTAATTTATAGATAGATAGATAGATAGATAGATAGATAGAGATAGATAGATATAGATAGAGATAGATAGATAGATAGAGATAGAGATAGAGAGAGATAGATAGATAGATATATAGATAGATAGATACATAGATAGATAGATAGATAGATAGATAGATCTCGCAAAGTATATCTCACATTTAACTATGTGTCATGCAATGTGGACAGGCGCAGCTGTGATTGGTCCTTCGGGCCTCAAGTCCCCTCTCAGACATTTCTGCCTTCGCACATTAAACTGCAGTGTGATGCAGAGCCACTGATACGCGCACGCAGTATAAAGTATAAATACCCTCTGCTGCATATTGCACTCTCGCTGAATACGCGTAGGCTACGATATAGGTTCAGCGCAGAAGTATAAATTGAAAGAAAAGTTCCAGTTCCAGAGGTCCTTTACAAAGCCAAAGTATTACATGAACTATGGCAATATGTAAACTGCAGAAAGTGGCTCAGTAAGATCACTGCGAGAGAAGATCAAACACTTGTCACATGTGCCTGTTTTTCACTTATACACCCTTTCTCTGTGCTGTTAGACACCAGTAAGGAATATCCCTGGTGTGTGAGAGCTTAAAGGTACAATACCTTTGTGAAATCTGGATCTTGAGTCTCATTGCTGTAGTCTCTGTACATGCCCACTGCTTTCAGATACTGAGAAATGTAACTGAGCTTCTCAACATCTCGGCCTTGGAAAGATACACACACAGATTTGACTTTAGTTAAACACTTCCGGGGGAAATGCTTCAAAACAAGTATTGGGGTTTCAGATGATTTAAAACCTACCTGTTTGTTCAAGATACTGGATACTGATGTGGTCTACAGGGAAGAAGGCAGCTGTGGCTCCATACTCCGGACACATGTTGGCAATGGTGGCGCGGTCAGCAATGGAAAGCTGGGCTACACCTGGGCCGTAAAATTCCACAAACTTTCCCACCACACCAACCTGACGCAAGTGCTGCACAGATACGTTAACAGGGGAGAAACCTGGTTAGTTTGTGATTAAAGAGGAGTTATTTTTGTAATACTATTAATAGTAATAGTACAGGTTGTTTTTAGTACATGTGTTTTCAGCGGTACCAGATGATATCCGATTTCCGTTTTACATCATGCATGTAATCAGTAGGTATCTAATCAAGGGCTGGCTTAAGGCAATCGGGTACATTTTGAGGAACTTACATTGCCATAACACCTTTACCAGAAAAATAAAACGCACTAGTGTTTGTAAAAGTAATATCTTGTGCAAAAGACATACAGTTCTGGAAACAAATAAGAGACCACTTTTGTTTCTGATTCAGTTTCTCAGATTTTGCTATTTATAGGTATATGTCTGAGTAAAATGAACATTGTTGTTTTATTCTATAAACTACAAACAACATTTCTCTCAAATTCCAAATAAAAATATTGTCATTTAGAGCATTTATTTGCAGAAAATGAGAAATGGCTGAAATAACAAAAAGACGCAAAGCTTTCAGACCTCAAATCATGCAAAGAAAACAAGTTCATATTCATACAGTTTTAAGAGTTTAGAAATCAATATTTGCTGGAATGATCCTGGTTTTTATTTACAGTTTTTATGCATCTTGGCATGTTCTCCTCCAACAGTCTTACACACTGTTTTGAATAACTTTATGCCACTCCTGGTGCAAACATTGTAGCAGTTCAGCTTGGTTTGATACATTTTGCCCATCTATCTTTCTCTTGATTACATTCCAGATTAGTTTTCAATTTGATAAAATCAAAGAAACTCATAATTTTTATTTCCAGAGCTGTATTTTCACCTAACTGTATCCAAATGCAGAAAATGTGTTTCATTTACACATTGAAACCCATTAAACGCATGTTAAAGCAACATTTAAACAGGCCCAAAATCTACATTGAAGAATATTTAAGATTACACGTTACCTTGGTGACAGTGAGGACAATGTCAGTAGAAGTGATGAATTTGTTCGGCGTGCCCTTAAGTCTGTAACCGATGACCTCTGGAAGCACCATGCTGATAGGCTGCCCAAGCATAACTGCCTCTGCTTCAATACCTCCCACACCTGCGCACAGAGATTGAGCAGATAATATTATTAAAACCTCTAGTAAGTATGCCACAGAAAATAGTTTTCGGTGAGAAACAGTATCAGCTACATGTCTGATTTTAATATATTCAATTTTTTTTATATTTTAATACATTTCGTAAACAATCAACGTTGGTTGCCATAATGTCCCTCCACAAGTTAAGAAACACTCACCCCAACCCAGCACTCCAAGGCCATTGATCATGGTGGTGTGAGAATCAGTTCCCACCAGGCTGTCTGGATAGTAGTGTCCATCCTGCTGAAACACTACCCTGGCCAGATACTCAAGGTTGACTTGATGCACTATTCCTGATCCTGGTGGAATTATGCGCATATTCTGGAATGCTTTAGAACCCCACTGAGGACAAGAAAGCCAAGATTAATACTAATGGTTGAAATTCATAGTTAAGAAATTTTATGTTTAACAAAATTTGAGAGACTACCTTTAAAAACTCAAACCGCTCCTTGTTTCTTTCAAATTCAAGTTCTTGATTTTTTTGAAGGCTGTCAGACCTGAAATGCATAGAAAATATATACATTTCCTGTGTATTGGCCTTGTAAATGTTTTGTAATTATTCTAAACAAATACATACAAAGTAAAATGGTAGGTGTTAACTGTTACACACATAGTGAGTGTCACATACAGAGAAACCTTTCAAACATAGCAGAAAAACAGAAAATGGCATTTTACTGTGCATAGATATTGTTAAAAAAAAATACAACTATGATCGTATACTGCAAGACTGCTGTTTCTTCATTTCAATTTAAAAAGGTTAGATACACCCACACTCAGCAGAGTACACTCTGCCTGATTCTTAGGAAAAATGTAAATGTCTACAAAGTAAATACACAATACCATCAATTTCATGACAAATTAACTAATAGAAGTTCACATTGGATTTCCAATGAAAACGTTTTTTTTATCCTCTATAAACTGTTGTTTTGGATATAGAACACCAAGACCAAGTTTTTCAAATTTCAGTAAGTGCCACAGTGTACATGTGGTCAAAGGTAACTGCTAGGGGGGAGGGGAAATGGCCACTTGCTAACATATGAGTATAAAGTTCATCATCTAAGAGCAGTGCGACCTGTAGCTGAACTTGAATTCAAACATACTACTATTTATACATATTCAGACATATCCAATACCTACAATAAAAAGGCCAAAATAAAGCAAAATTTAGATAAATAAAAGCAAGTTTAGCACTTAAAAGGTTTATTCTACTACTGAAATGTAAAAATGTAAGAGTATTAATATTTTGCTTTTTTTTTTTTATTAAAATGATGAGAACATACTTCCTGTTGAAGTCTACTTGAATGGAATGGTCGATGACGAGGTCAGCAGGGCACACAGGATTGATCTTCTCTGGATCTCCGCCCAATTTCTTTACAGCATCACGCATAGCAGCAAAATCCACCACTGCAGGGACACCGCTGTTCATAGTAAAAATGGTAAAAATTGAAAAAAATACAAACAAAAAAATGTTTATTATAAACAGGCAGAATACACAACTTCACAGAAGTAGAAAACTAGCATTCTGTATTGAAAACATCTAGCAGCTGTTTTGTCTCTGTAGTCTAACTTTGCGTTCCCACTGGCAGGCTTGATGCCCCAAGTTTGTCTGTTTGTCTGGGTGTGTATAGGTGTGGCAGGTTAGCACAGAGGCTAATCTAGCAAGCTACCTATCGAACCATCCGCCACTTTCATTCACACTTAATTTTTTCCAAATTGTCCCTGTATTTGAGCTTAATAGGCATCAAATAAAACAGGGAAAGAAGAAACAGATGTCACAAGCCTCTCTGTCATGTTCAGAAACATTGCTAGGAATATATAAAAGTTTTGTATGAATCAATCGTTCACAGAACAGAAAGTGGGGACCTGTGATTGTCTCTGTGATTGGTCTGAAGAATTTATTTGGCCAATCAGTGCAGAATGTTGCTTGACCAAGTCATAATCCATTTGGATAACGTTCAGATAAAATCTCACCATCCTATAGTAAATGAATGGATGCTTGTTGCTTGCTTGCGCAGGGTAGAATGCAAAGTGTCTCCATAAAGGCATGTAATGAAAAAAGGAGACTCTCACTTATACGAAACAAGTTGCAGGCAAAGTACAGTATAAAACTGTTTGCATAAAGGATTTTTTAATAGCTTTATACAGACGAGACTAAACCATAGACTGGAAGAAAAAAAGGCAGTAAAAGAAGCAAGAAGTAACACAAAATGGTATTTGCTAAATATGTATTTGCTAAATATTCATTTATTAAATAACATTATGCCAAGCATATATTTGAGAGGGTAAAAACAATGACAGAAATACTCATAAAGAACTTGGAATTGCTAAGGATGCTTGCGGTACACATAAAACATTGTTAGGGTTAAGGATTGGATAGCTCACTACTGGCTTATGTAATACATGTACTGAAACAGTCAACAAATTACAAAAATATACAGCATACAGAATGAGGGAAAAAGTGCTACAAATTCAGGGTAATCATGAAATGCTAAGCAGTTATTAAACCTACGTAAAGTCCTGCAGAATGACACGGGCTGGTCGGAAAGGCACCTCCACAGTCTGAGTCTGTGTCTGCTTCCAATTCAGGATACTCTCTACATCCTCCTTCTTCACCAGGAACTCATCACAGTTTCTCACAGCGGACTCCAGCAACACACGGATGGAGAAAGGTAGGCGCTCTGTTTATTAGAAAAAGGACTTGATTAGGGCCATGTTCTACAATCCTGGTCCTGGCACGCCCTGTCCAGCACATTTTAAAGGATTCTCTGCTTTAACACACAAACTGCATCCCTAAAAAGACTTGCTAATGAGCTGATTAGTGGGCTGGGCGAAGGGAAAGCCATAACATTGCAGGGCAGAGGGGCACAAAGGCCAGGATTGAAGAACCCTTGACTAGTGTGTATCTGACGTGTATTCCAAATCAGAAAACTGGGCCCAAATCATAAAACTAATGAAAGTTATTTTTAAGACACTACAGTCTTACACAAGCAACATAAGTTCTACTAAATACTGTAGAACGGAACAGGCACCAATAGATAGACTGCGATATAGAGCCAGACCCACATGATGTCCTATCTGGACCTAGACCTATGACCAATAACCTTTAGAAAATTATTTGATTTTCACAGTGTTTACTTTAACTGGTGTAAATTTTCTGGCCTTTACAGTACAGGTTTAGCAGCACTGGAAACTCACAGACCAATCCCATGCACTGTAAATACCACACATAATGCTACTCAGTCAATCAGATGAACGCATCAAAATAAGTGCTGCATCTCGAGCGAGTGACAGACATACAGGAAAGAGATGAAAAACAGTAGTCTAAGAAAAAAAGCTAATCAGAGGAAAGTTAATCATAATGGCTTGATCTAAAAAGAGAAATGTAGAGTTTTAATCAATAACAGACTGAGAATCTTTATTTTTCCTAGAGGCAGATCTAAACCAAAATGTCTTGGACGTTCTGTAACTGTGGCAATAATTACATCAATAATGTGAGGCACCACAACAAGACAAGAATTATTGAGCACTTTATTATTAACAGGCATATATGTTTTTAATTTGACAAATATGTGTTGAAATATATAAAGCTCTGAAAAAAAATAAAGAGACCACCACCAAATTAAAAAAACTCTGGAATATAATCAAGCAGAAGATGGATAATCACAAGGCAATAATACCAAGCTGAACTGCTTGAATGTTTGCACCAGGAGTGGCATAAATTATCCAAAAGCAGTGTGTAAGACTGGTGGAGGAAAACATGCCAAAAAGCATAAAAACTATGATTAAAAAACAGGGTTATTCCACCAAACATTGATTTCTGAACTTTTAAATCTTTATGAATATAACCTTGTTTACTTTGCATTATTTGAGGTCTAAAAGCTCTGCATCAGGTTTGTCATTTCATTTTTCATTTTCTGCAAATAAATGCTCTAAACGACAAAGTTGGGGAAAATGTTGTTCGTAGTTTATAGAATAAAACAACAATGATAATTTTACTTAAACATTTATCTATAAATAGCTAAATCAGACAAGCTGATTCAGAAATTGGATATACTGAATCTATCTATCTATCTACCTATCTATATATATATATACACATATATATAAAAATATTTGTTGACTACATAATATTTCTATACCAAATAAAAGTGCATTTGAATTTGAACAGCAGATTATGTAAATTCCCTTTTTGATTCTCCTTTATCTTTTTATTAATTCTAAAATAATGATGATGTAGTGTATGTGTAGGTGTTACCAAATTCAAGGTAAAGCTTGAGACACTTTTTATGTTGTAAGTCCTTCGTCAGATTGTTTAATGCAATTTAGTTTTTTACTATTCATTAAACTACTAAAAAAAGCAAAATATGTAAATATCTTACCATATCTGGGGTCTCCAAGCTTTGTGAGATTGAAGAACTTATGTTCTGGCTTCTTGGGGTCCAGAGGCTCAATGATATGTGCGTAAGGGTTACTCATCTCTAAAGACACTCTTCAAGTTATCCGATGAATAAAAAATAGTGTCTCAGAACAGACACTCAGAAATGGGGCTTCCAACCTAAAAGACAAGAGAAAGAAAACAAGATTTCCAAATGTTAATTAATAAAACCAAACATAAAACTCACATCTACAATTATGCAGCGAATATGATGTTGCTATCTAAAATACCCGTCCAAATTTCCCAACCCGGCACAGACACCTCTGTCTGCAAATGACAATTTTAGCTTCTTTTTTGCCCCTATTTATCATGAAAGCCTTGATTTCCTGCCAAAAACCCAGGGGTTGGTACGTGACAACCAGGATTACACCATCTGAGATAGCACAGGCCACCATCATTGAGTTTAAAAAAGGAACGAAAAAAAAAAAGAGAGACAGACACAGAGAGGCGTCAAGTTTATCCACTCACATTAGTTTATGTAGAGGGCAGGCTACGTGAAAAATCTGAAGTTTAAATCAGAACCTTCAAATCTGGCCAAACCCAAGATGTTAAATTATGATCATACAGCTAAGCTCATATAAACTAAAAAGAACAGCGACTGATACTAAATCCTGGTATTTGGGTTTATATGGGAATTAAAAACCTTAGCTGTCAGCCATAGATAAGAGCTGAGTATTGAGAAAGTCTGCATGGAGTTTAGTCAGTTACAGAAGAGGTTATTGAATCTCAGCTGATGGGTCACACGATGGAGCCAGAGGCTCTGTGGCATAACAATTATAGATAACATCAGGGTTTTTAATGCTTATTTTGAACCCATTTCCTGGTTCATATTAAATTCAAATCAGACATATAGCTGGCATGTAACCTCAAGTTTGTTCTGAACTGTAAACTAACTTAAAGATGTTGTAAAAGATGAATTATACATGAAATACAAAAGGTCTAGATGTATCCTTTATTTCTCAACACAGTTTCATCAGGGCTATACTGCCTGGTGCCAGATTGTGAAGTAAAAAGTCACTGGTGTAATTCTGGTTCAGGTTTTCAAGAGACTATTAAGCACCTGAAATCAGTTAGTTACTTTAATCTCTATAGGAAGCACGTAAATGTTACTGCACACATGCCCACTGTACTGTGCAACAAAGTGCTACAGATTTTCTTTAAAAGGGGGCCCAGTTTGAGCAATGTCTAGTAAACCAGTTAAGCAGGGAAATCAACTTCATCCTGCAGAACAAGCTAGAAAACAGCAAATCAAGAAAGGACCTTCCAACATCTGATCATACTCAAAAATGAGGCTAATTTTCATTTAATTGGAAAGCCTTTTTAAAAACTGAGGGTTATGTGAGGACAAGGACAAGATTCATCTCCAATAAAGTCACATAGTAACATACTGTACATTGCACAACATTACGCTACAATACTCCCTTCACTCCCCATTTAGGGAGTTTGACACTGGGATAGGCAAGCACCAGTCTTAACATGGTAAGACTGCTAAGGGAAAAGAGATCCACTACAGTACATCACATATTAATGTAAAAAAGGCAGAAAGTGGATACATTTTCTTTGTATTGCTACCACACTCAGTTAGGAGTCTTTCATAATAATGCTAAATTACAAACATATTAATAAATATAACTTTAAGAGAGTTGCTCCGGGCAGTAAACCCGGGGCGAAGAGTGGGTTGTTTGGAGGTTAGTATAGCCAGCTAGCTATCTATCCTGCCGTTCTTCTTTCCCCGCCCTCTTCCGGCTCGTGGAGATATGCGGTCTGTCACGGACCCTGGAGATATCAGCCAACAGCGTTCGCTGAGGGAGGGGCCCCTGACTCTGCCCCCAAACTTTCAAAACCACCCCTTTCAAAACTCGAGCGCAAAAAGCTCAGTCGAGCACAAACTGCAGCTAATAGCAGGTAATTGACACAGTGAGCGAGGGGAAAAAAAGCACCCGAGAGGAGAAAAATGAAGCTCGAGAGCAACATTTTCTTCAGCACACACACAATTCACTTTTTTTGCTCGCTAGTTTCACATTTGGGCTCACGAGAAGTTCATTTACACACGCAAAATGTTAAAATACACTGGTTAATTATTTTCACCTGGTATTTTTGCGCCCTTGGCATTTGACATTGATGTGACGCCATAGGAAACCCTTGCTGTGTGTGGACAATCATAATCCTAATAACAAATCCAGTTGGAAACCCTGCTACGAGTGGAAGCAAATGGCACCACAGGATGTCCTGCACATATCGCTGAGCTGTCAGTGAACCTCGTTAATTACCAATAGGGCTGACCGATTGTCATATGAGATGGCTACCAAGACCATAACAACAGCAGTTGGGACACTCCACAACAAAGGTGGGATAGAAGCGCTCACAATGAGGCCACCATACACCAATTTGAGTTCTGCAGAATCCCAAACAGAACATCAATTTGTCGCGAACAATTATTTGGTTAACAAAGGCTATGGTGGTTTATAGATGGCAGCATAGTTCTTTAAAACAATCATACTGCTTCTCTCAGTTTTATGATGCTCCTCCTCTCAAAGTCTGTCAACTCAACAAAGTGTCTTTAAGAGTGTTTTAGAGGCAAGTCCATCAGTCAACAATCTTTCACCAAGGGGTAGTCCAAAATTAATGTCTGGTCGTTTTTAAATAGGGAGGCAAGGTAATGTTTTATTATTATTATGCCCCTTTTTGTGGAAAGACTATTAATTCAATTCCTTGCAATTTCTTCAATCTGCCAGAAATGTAATTGACATTTATGTTTTGGAGCAAATCGGGTGAATTTTAGCTTTTGGTAACTAAGTGCATATGGCATGCTGTCAATGGGAGTCTGCAGCACACTTACATTTTCTAAAACCATTTCCATAGCTAGTATATCTGAAATCAAAATTTTTACTAGTAATTACATTACAGTGATATATAATGTTTTGGATTAAAAAAAAAAAAGAAAATGTCGAATAATACAATGTAATATGGTAAAACACTTGTGGATGACATGACACCAATCAATAAAGGCACTGAGTTTGCACAGCTTGTGCTTTTTTAGGTTTTAAAAAAATAGCTTGTAAATAATGTAGTTACTACTTGCTAGCTGGTTAGCTTAGCTTCCTACAAGTGGACTCTGAACGAGCACTCCACCTCATCCACCTGCTCAGGTTCACTTATACACCAAACAAATTCAATGAAACTCAAATAATGAATGACAGAGGGCAATATACCTTCTCTATCTTTACAGCCTAAACTACAGCAAACTAGTGGGAAAAGTTGCCGAGTTAACCTAGTTAACCATCTATCCAATAAGCTAGATAGCTAGGTTTAATTCAGGGGTTACTTCAGTAGCTAGTTAGCCAAATAGTTAGATTAGCTATCCTTAGCTAGCTTAGTTAGTTTACATGCTAACATTAGCTCATCCTACAAAACATTAGCCACCGCTAGCTAAATAACCTAGCTAACACTCAGATATTCAGTTAGTAACACAGTTACTCAGTAAATACAACAATAATAATGATGATGATACTCGACCTGCTGCTGCTTTAGTTAACTCTGCTATACTGGAGACTCAGGCTGCGTCCAGAAACCCCAAAAGTGTCTCCTTTTTCCTACCGATCCTCCTCCTCTCCTCCGTGACCCGGAAACTGATTTCGTGACGCCATCTTGCCGCCTGTCCGAATACCGTAGGAGACGAAAGAAGCCGCTTAAAATCCACCTGTAGTAGGCTTCCAACGGAGGTTACATCAGTGTATCCTACTCCGGAAGACTTTTAAGGATTTTCCAATGACATCACTGCATCCACGCCCACAGAGCACGCGAAAATGGGGAAGGCAACGCCCAAATATACGTCATAAACATATTAATTAACTAGGTTCCTTATCTAATTAAACAGCCAGTAAAGCAGTAATATAATTTATAGTTTAGATAAACTGTATGCTCAGTAAAACTATATTTATGACCCTATGTGTATCATGTTATACATATAAAAACATATATTATTTATAATATATATATATATATATATATATATATATATATATATATATATATATATATATATATATATATATATATATATATCATTTTAATTAATTAATTTATTTACTTATTTATTTTAACTTAGGGACTGATGAGGAACTGAATCCCTCATAAGGCTGAGGTCAGACAGGGCTACCAGAGTCACTGGCCAGAGATGCGGCCAAAAATGCGGCTGGGAGTAAACAGGATTTTATTGGAATATCTGAATTTTTAGCTGTGTGTGATAGTAATGTTCTGAAACGTGCTGATAGTGAGCGTTGTGATTGGCTCAGTTCAACGGTTTTCAACATCCTATCTAAAAGGGATCAGCTGTCCCATTTCCCCAATTACAGCTCCTTCCCTCCATTCCTCCTCCTCCTCCTCTCCTCTCCTCGATTCCTCCACCTTCTTCCGGGGTAGGAGAGGAGGAGTAGGAAAGGAGGAGTAGGAGAGGAGGAGTAGCAAAAGTTTCTGGACGCAGCCTCAGCCTCGACCTCTCCCCCACTCACTGTCAGTCTCTCGGTTAACGTTAACGATACTACAGCTAGCCGGGGTGTTCCGTCGAGTTTTGCTACCCACCGATAGTGCTTCCTAAAAGCACTGCGCATGCGCTGACCTACAGTTTGTATTTATTTCTCGTGTTTTTATTTTGTAATATTTCTATTTTTGTGCTTTAAACAAGCTGGACTCGCTGTCATTGGACAAACGTGTAAATGTAAATGAATTATAATAAATACAATAGTTATTATTTACAAAAAAATACAAAAGCAGTTTGTATGAATCTCTTATCATGATACAGTGATTTATGATATCCAAATATACTATCTACATCTACTGGGACTTCTACTGGGAACAGGCTGCAATATGGTACCTATTTTGTATTTTTACAGTAAAGATACACTAGTGTAGCACGGTTTGACAAGGTAGCACAACTTTTGAGATTTACAAACCTTGTCAAACTATGCTACCCCAGTGTGTATTCAAAGGTAAAATATAAAATATTAGAACATGCACGCAAATTAAGTCTCGGTATGATATTTGAATAGCCTTATCGCTGTATCAGGATAAAGTTATATACATAGTAATTAGAAAGCGTTTTTATCGTTATTTATTCTATTTTTCAGTTATAACACTCAAGCAAACGATGGCAGTAAGTCCAAATTGTACAATGCACCCGGGGAAAAAACGAAATTATCAGGAAAAACACAAGAAAACAGTAAAAATTAAAGTTTAACGCATGCGCAGAGGCGCTAAGTAGCACAAACCGATGGGTAACACAACTCGGCAGAACACCGGTCGGTCACAGCTAACATTAGCTAGCGTTTAACAGACTACCTTACGCAATAACGAGAGTTTAAATACGTTGTATAACCTTAGGCAGCTTTACCATCTACAGCACGGTTTCCTCAAACTTCACACAAACAGCACAGCGCTTATTTTAAACAGGACCAGCTCAGTTACCTGCTCAGCTCCCAAACCCTGAAGTTCTGCTCTGATACCCAGCTAAAGAGCCAGGCGAGCAGCGGCGCTGCTGTTTACCGTAATCCACAGGTACAATACAACACAGAGAAAACACGCAACTCATAAAATAGCATTTATAACATTTCTATCCCTGTCAGCCTTCATAAATACAGAATTATATTACTAATGTACAGCACTGACTGTTTATATATGTCCCTGCACGCTTGTTTCACCAACAAAACAAGTAACCCCTTGCTAAATAAGTCTTTATACCACATTTAATACGGTAATGATTCAGCTGTTTATTAAAAAAACATAGGGGTTTAACAGGGGTCATTATGACAGAGGTTAACAGCTAGCTAATTATTTTCATGCATACCTGACGCTGTTTTTTTCTTTTTCCCCACATTATTAATGCATTTTATAACAGTTTAAAATTAATAAACGCAGTAAAGTAAACTCCTAATTGTATTGCTCAAATAAAACTCCACTCCCTGGGGTGGGTTTCAAGGAACCAATGAACAAAGGTGAGCTATTGCATAACCTGATCTCACTGGTCTGCCTGCCTGCAGCTGGTGTACTTTTAGGAACAGGCTGTGTCCCAAACCACGTAACACTAGAATATACATTTTACAGCCATGTACCCGAGTTAAAATATTACTCCAGTAAAAAAAACGTAGCGTCTCCCCTTGGCTCTCCACTATAGCAAAAGTACAAAATTATTTGTCTTAAAAAAAAACGTAGCTAAATACTAAGTCTGTGTCTGAAACACAAGAAATACAAACTTAAACAGGCTGTGTCCTAAATCACAAGCCACTAGAATACCCCTTGTAAAGCCATGTACCTGAGTCAAATTGGATATTTCTAAAATATTACTCCAGTAACAAAAAAAACGTAGAAGGCATTCCTTTACGTCTTCACTTGAGCAAAAGTACAAAATTATTTGCCTTGAAAAAATTAAATACTAAGTCTGTGTCTGAAACACAAGAAATGCTAACTTGAACAGTCTGTGTCCTAAACCACAGGCCCCGAGCATACTCCTTGTACAGCCATGTATGTACCTGTGTTAAATTAGATATTTCTAAAATATTACCCCAGTAAAAGGAGAACAACCCCATTTAGATCTCCACTAGAGCAAAAGTACAAAATTATTTGCCTTCAAATAAATAGTAAATAGTTAGTCTGTGCCTGAAACACAAGGCAGTTTATTAATAAAATAAAAAAATCACTATCTGAAACAATACGGAGCAATACATCCTAAAGTTGCCAAGGTATGGACAGTTCAATGCTAGATATGCTAGTTCAATGCTGGGTGCCTTCCTGCCTCAGACCCATGCTAAAAAACTAGTTCAAGAGCAGCTGGTCATCCAGAGAAAACCCTGTGCTGATCAGGAGCTAGCCTACCAGCATAGGGTATGTGTTGTCTGAAAGACTAGCTGGACTTGGATTTTTTAAGCAGGGCAGCATTTGGTACATTTCAGACACAGAGTAAAATTACCATAAAATAGTCTGGTTTAAATATCCTATTGTATTTATTTTATTTAAACCAAGTCAAATAATTTTAGGTGAAAAGTCTCCTGTGTCAATCTTGGTTTACTCATCTTTTACAGAATGCCATTAATTTGACACTGAAGTCTATCAAACTCATTATAAACTAAACACTGAATACACCAATTGTCTATAAAAAAAATGCAAACATGCAAAGTTTCAGTTTAAGTTTAATTGCAACTTAGATTCAAGTTTTTTTTTTATGTTGCTTTAAATACAGGTGTACAAAAAGGGTTTTCTTTTCTATATTTAACAATTTATTCCATTATATATGTACTCTTACACACATTTTGCACTGTAATACTGATATTAAATTGTATGCTTGCCAAAAGGGTTCCAGCAGGTAAAAACAAGTTAAAAAGTGTATACTGTAACCTGTTTGATGTGCTTGCTTTCTGTTTTTTTTTTTTTTTTTTTTAGATTTCGAATAATGTAGTGGAGTAAGAAAAAAATGTAAGATATTTATAAAGAGTAGAGATATTTGTCTTTGAAATGTAGTGAAGTTGTAATAAAAACACTAAAATATAAATACCTAAGTAAAGATGAGAAAAAAAAAACTGCACAGTAACCTTCAGTACAATAAAGTAACAAAATGCAATTACTTAATTACTGCCAAACTACTATGATTATTATTACTACTGCTGCTACTACTACTACTACTCCTACTACTGCTGCTACTACTACAGATATTAATAAGAATGGATGCACAGCTTTAGTGTACTATTCTGACCTTGTTTTGAACCTCGTTACAGAATAATTTTAATATGTAATATAATTGGTGCAGAACCATCCGTCCATATACTGATATACACAGAAAACAGTGTTTTGACATTGCTGAAAATATAGGCGTTTTTCTAGTGGGCAAAATATGAACTGTGTTTTAATGTGTTTATAATGTTTATCCTTTGTTTTATTTTATTTTTTTAAGAAAATTAAGTGGTTCCATAATCAATTATTTAACCAACATTTATAGTGCATCAACCAAGGCTTTACTGTAAATGCCCTGTATAATAAAAAAAATGATGAAATACATGATGATGTAGTAGCATGTAAACAGGTTTTTAAGCTTCCCAGTCCACCCATTCAGTTTCCATATGTGTTACCATATATTTTTGGAAACTAAGCTAAAAAAACAGCATTAAGCACTGTCTTCATCACTTTAGCCCTACAACCAAACTAATGTTTAAACTGATATATTTAACCTTACAATACAAGATAACGAATCAATGCAGATCATATTTGTATATTCATGCTGTCATTAAATATATGATTAAAAGGAGAAAGAAAATAAACATTTTCAGTGGAACAAGATTTTATTTAAAATAATTCTGGACTATATGTTTCAACCTGTGCACAAAGGAATTGGAACACAATGTAAAAACAAGACACAAATATTTTTTTTCCTGACAGCTCTGATATATTATTCTTAAGTTAATGACATTTTTGGTGCAATACTCCACACAAACATCCCAGCAGACCTTAGTGATAAACTCAAGTAGAAGAAAAATGCAGAGACGAGCCCTCACAGTCAGCTCTAATCACTTTACAAATGCAAACATGTACTGGTTCACGTTCTTCCCATAAAGCTTATAGAGGCCTGGAATGAGTGGTTGGATTGTTCTGAGATTTAAAGAGCGCAGGGCTGGCTTGGCACACAGCCCGGTAAGGGTCTGATGAAACGATTAGCCATTGGCTATCAGTGATGGAGCTCCTTCCTCTTCTTGCTGCCCTCCCTGATTCTCTGCATCCTGTAGGTCTTCCTGGCCAGAGCTCGCTCTTTCTCCTGCACCTCTGTGTCATCTAGGACTTCCAGGCTGGGAATCTGACTGATAACATACTGCCTAGAGTGGAGGGGAACAAAGCCAAGTCGAGTTGAACTCAGCTTGAACCTTTGATTCATAAACATGTTACCCAAGATTTGAACTGATAAAAAAACAACTGTGATAAAATCAGGAATGAAATCTCGATCTTTCTTTTAACAAAGTATTTTTAATCTACTTTGTACATACACTGTGTACAGTATGTAAGCTCATTTAAAGTTATCTTTGATTTCCCCCTGAAGCACAGAACAGTTTTTGCTATTTTTACAGGATAAATCCCCCTTGTTCAGGACTGAAAGTGAGAAAAGGGGAAAAAATCCAATAATACTACAAGAATTAGGGGTAGTATTTTTCCCCTCCATGGGTCAGTAGCTTTTTCTACAGATTTTGCTTTATTAATAAACAGTATTAAACTCAAGCATGTAAAGATTTTATGCAGATAAAATTGAAACCCAAACTTTCTCAAACACTGTCAAAAGCCAATTTAATGGAAACAATAATTGTAAAAAAAAAAAATATATATATATATATATATATATATATATATATATATTTCTAAGAAATTGTTTAATACATTTATTGGACACAAATGTGTAAAACTGTTCAAAGAAAATAAATATGCAGAATGTGATTCAGTAGAAATGCTTTTATATTTGATTTTTGAAACATGATATTTGATATTTTTTATATTTGATATTTGAAACATGTTTAAAGTAATGATTTGCCTTATTAGTTTTTTAATACATTTACATCATCAAGCTGTCAATACTTTTCTTTTGAGCCTAATACATGAAAAGTATGCTACAAGGACTCATAGTTGAGTAGCTTACCCAGCTTAGGAGTGAAACCCTATGGTCTACTGAAAAAACTACTGTGGATAATTATGACTAACTCCATTACTTATAGAGCCCAAAATGATCTTTTTTAGTAAGAGACCAAAACTTTTTTTATTAGACTGTTTAAACAAGGGGTGCACAACTCCCTTCATAACAACAGTTATGGAGGGCCGGTGTCTGGCACCGTTCGCTTGATAGCCTATTAGTATTTAGTATTTAGTATTAGCCTATTACATTTCAATTGTAACTGAATTAAGCACTCATTGAACTATCTAGTAACACTTTACTGCAGGGCACCATTTCTAACACATGACTTCTAAACAAGCTTTTCATAACAATTCATAACATAAGCCTATATAGGCATTTATAAACAGTTATTCCAACAGCATCTGCTGTCTAATAGGCTTCTATAGTCAGTTCTGAAAGTGTTGGTATGTTTGTAAATGTCCTTTGAAAGTCACTCTGTAGAAGTGTATCTGCTAAACACTTTAAATAAAAAATGTACACAGTACAGTAGTTCATTCATAATAGTGTACCGTATAATAATATAATTTGGGATGCCTCTAAATTGAACACCAGGTGGCGTAATACACCCATAAGTTAAAAAAAGACGCAGCAACACATACAGAATTTGGTCTTTGTCACATATTCTACTTATAATTAACAGTATAATAAATCTTAATGCCACAATCACATGTAATTTTATCCATGATACAGCATATAAGGGTTATTTCTTGTGTCCTCTTGTTTTTTTACCTGTAGTCAATATACTGGGTCAGACTCCCTCCGTTAAAATAACTGGGTGCCGCTTCATTGTTCATCATGCTTAGTATCCTGTGAAAAGTCAACAACAAAATATATTAGGTTCACTGATTAAAGGGCTCACGAATCACGATATGTCCACTATATGTGTGCTCACTATTGTGCATGTGTGTGTTCACTGCATGGTTGGGTTAAAGCTAAAGAGCATATTCCATTAGTGTTCCGTTATAAAAATTTGATTGTCTATAATAAATATCTATGAGGCCTGGAAATTTTGTCATGAATAAACTGATGTTAATACAGAAAAAGAAAGAAAGAGCAACATGTGGCCTACTTGATGTTGGGGAACTTGCAGCTTATCTCCTCCACTATGATGGGCAGGTTGCTGATTTTGTTTTTGTTAATCCACAGGGTGGTCAGGCTGGGCATGTAGGGGAATTTGACGTGAGCGCTGTAATTGTTGCAGTCTAGGTTGAGGGTGCTTAACTTTTCCAGCTCAGCCAGAAGAGCCGGGCTCCGTTAACAGCTGAGCTAAGGACTAACACATAAGTACAAGTGGCAGGGCATAACAAAATGGAAAACAATGAATCACGCCTCTGGAAAACTGCCTACCAAACTTTAGCAGCACAAACAAAAAACTAAAATAACTAAAAAATTCTTCATATAAATTTAAATTTATTTCACATAATTAATGACATATTTGTGATGCCCATTATGTGGATTTGATAAAGACACTCTGCACAAATTGTGCCTGACTCATATGTTTCCGACTTCTGACTGCTTACTGTGTTCCGTTTCACCTAGCTGTTGATTGTTTGCACCTGGACTATTTGTTTAAATACCCTTCAGTTTGCTTTTATTGAATCTAGGTTCCCTAGCTCTTCTATTATGTGGATTTCTTTGTTTATTAGCTTTTTGTTTTGACCTGTTACCAATTACCCTTTTCGCCTTGCCCAGTTTATTGCTTGTTTCTGTTGCCGACCGTGCTTGTATTTTTGACTACTCATTTGGATTACCTGTGTACCGACCCTGTTTGCTCCACTACTCTTGGTATGATGTTTGTTTATTCTGCCATCTTGTTGCTGACCCTGCCTGTCCTAGACTTCCCTTATATGCCTGTCCTTGTTAATGAACTGTTTAAATTGGTTAACTCACGTCAGCATGTGTCTCCTGGTGTTTGTGATAGATGTAAAGCCTACTGTAGTTTTTAAGTTGTCCCATAATTGTCATTAATTGCCTATTTGCCAGTAATTTTGAAAATAAAACTGCCAAATCATGTTTGTCTCTATTTTTGCTGTATATTTTATATTAATAATCTTTATGCTCTCAAGGATACTCATCAAGCAGGTTGTAGCTAAGGTCCAGAACTTCCAGGGTGTCCCGCTGTTCCAAAATAATGTCATATGGGATCTCCAGAAGGCCTTGGTAAGCGAAGGAAAGCCTCTTCAGGCCTAGTTCTGTAGTGGGACTCCCCGGGATTAGGGTCACCGCCTCCACCACACTGCTCTCACATTCCTCCTCCATGTGGTCAGCTCCCCACCACCACGGCATCAGGGAACATACTGACCACCACCTTACCACTTACATTTGCACCTTATAAAGACAAGAAGAAGATTACTTTGACGTAGGCAGATCTGGCACATTTAGGACCACAGTCTTAGCCCCTATCCCATTTCTTCTTAAGAAAAATTACATTACGCTGGTAAACCAATTCTTGACTACAGGCTTGGTCATACTGGCTGTTCAGCTTGGCCAGGTTGCTCATGCTTTTAAACCATCTAAACCATTGAACTTAAACAAAAACTTCCCATATACTGTTAAAGAGCCAAGCTGGTCAACCTGCTTAACCACCAAAAACAGCTTGACCAATATGATAGTTTTTTTTTTTCAGCAGCTGGACCTTTCCAGCAATAAGAAGTTTATCAATAGCTGAAGTAATCAGCTACATCATTTTTTCTTCTTCTCCCTCAATTCTCCATGTTCTTCTGGAACAGAAAATCCCAGTACATCAATCTACAAATCCTCAACTTAGTCACTAAGAGAGGAACATGCTAACCAGAACACCATTCAGCTATTGGCAGCTTACAAAGTTCCCACAGTGACTTTTAATTCTTTAATTCCTCTATTCAACTCTCACACACCTGAACTAGCACATGATATGCTTGATGAGTAATTGGGTAGGCATGAAATTTTGCATAATGAGGGATTTCCAAGACTGGGCCTGGGAACCTCTGTAGTCAGAAGGCTGCAATATCTAAATAAGTTAGCTATTTTTTATCGCACCATATCTTTTTAATGTATTTTGTGCAGGCCTGGCTCAGTGTAACCTACGTAAAGATGTAGTCAAGATCAAATCCCATTCAATCAAAAATTTAATTGAAAGAACGTGGTCACACAGCATTTGCTATGGGACAGCAGCCTAAACTCATACATAGGTCAAAATACTGTTATCTGGTGAAATAATGCCCCTCTCCCAACTCAGGCCCTGGGTAGTCATGTCCCCTTTCCCCTCTTTCTCTTTTTAATATTTCTTTAATCAGAACAACAAGAAAATTCCTAAAAAGTCAAAGGTGTGGCCTCTTATTCAAAAAGCAATACAGAAGATTTGTTTGTCACCAAAAAATGAGAAATCTTTAGCTGAATGTTTAACTTAAACATTTAACATAAAACATTTAAGCACCTATATGTATTAAAAAAATTTAAATGCTCAGAAAAGGTCAAACAGATCAACATTTTTCCTGAGTACACATAACTGAGTAAGTATAACTAGGTATTGCTTGCCTTTGCATATAAGAAATCCAGTTAACACAAAGTAACACAAAATGTACCATGACTTAAAAAGTAAATGTATAGTTTTATAACTTTAGTTTTTTCTTCCACAAGAGAACCAGAATGCGGTAAGTCAAGCTAAAATTACAGTCCATAATAATGTTATACAAGCCATAACAATCCATGCGTTAACAACATTCACAAAAACAAGTTAACAAAAACAAAAAAGTCTTGCCAGAAACCACGGCTAATGAATGCTACAAAACAACATTAAACTGAAACTGCAAAACCACACTCAAAATCATACTTACCAGTGTTAGCTAGGCTAGCAGGGTGTGTGTTGAGATGGTCTCTGTGCTTGTGCGCAGTGAAGGTCTGCCCTAAACCCATAAAGGCCTTCTTTCATGACTGGAGCCATGATCACAAGATCTGGATAATCACATTGCCTGTTAACCCCTTACTGCTAAATTGACCTGTAAGAATGCCTTCCCTAGCAAAGACCACCAAAAGTGTTTGACATAGACTTTAAACAATATCCAGTGTACATATAATCTTTACATAGTGTAAATAGAATCTTTATAATCTGTATAATCTAGTGTCCAGTTTTAGGAAATGTGTTTTAAAAATGTAACAGTATTAGTTGCCTAATGTGAAAGAGTCAAAGATGTGTGAAGGGCCATGAATTGTACTATTACTGTATAATTGTTTTGAACAGACAAACAATTGTGTACCTAAAAATGAAGGCTGTTCAACAGCAACAGTGTCATACATGGTAAAATTTTTGTACATAAGATCATGAAAGTCAGTCCATCTGAAAAATGTAAAGAACTTTGATAGTATGCTGAAGAGTATTTGCAAAGACCATCAAAAACGTAATGATGAAACTGGCTCTCATCAGGACCGTGCCTCGATAGGAAGATCACGAGTTTTCTCTGTTGTATAGAACACGTTAATCACAGTTATACCAGCCTTAGAAATCGCAAGTTAACAGCACCACAGATAAGAGCCATCTAATTGTTTCACAGAGTATTTTGTTTTCTGCGATGGATTGGCGGCCTTTCCAGGGTGTATCCTGCCTTTCACCCGATGCCGGCTGGGATAGGCACTTAAAAATTAAATGCATAAAAACTGAAAACTGTGTCCACCAAATATTGATTTCTGAACTCCTAAAACTTTATAAAGATTAACTTGTTTTCTTTGGATTATTTGAGGTCTGAAAGCTCAGCATCTTTTTGTTATTTTAGCCATTTCTCATTTTCTGCAAATACATGCTATAAATAACAATTTTTTTTTCTTCGGAATTTTAGAAGAAATGTTGTCCATAGTTGTTTTATTATAGAATAAAACAAAAATGTTCATTTTACTTAAACATATAAATAGCAAAATCAGAGAAACTCATTCAGAAAGTGAAGTGGTCTCCTAATGTTCTTGAGAATAAAATCTCTAAATCTCTATTTTAAAGGGAGACATGGCCGAGACAGCACACCATTTCCAGTAGCAGAAAATTACATCAGAGTTACATCAATTTACATAAACAGATTCAAAATACACAAATAGATACAGAATACAGCTTAAGAATAGCAATTGCACACTTATGTTACAGAAATAATTAATAAAGTTTTGAATTCACTTAAGGGGAACAAAACGTTTAATCCAAAATAGCGTTATATATAAAAATACACCAGTGCTGCTGTCTCCTAAGGTATAAGGAAGCATAAAAGACCCCAAAAATCAGGTTGGGTAAATCTTAGAGAAAAGAAAAACTCCACTCAGTGTATACACTATTATTCTTTGGCACGCTGTAAAAGAAAACCTTCATATTTTCTGTTTTTGTTTTCATTGTTGTTTCGTGATGTCTGTCTGTTGAAGGTGATGTTTTTTCCCAGTGTTTTTGTTCTGGTTTCACTGTCCTTATAAGGCAATGATGCAACTCCGGCTCAACCCGCCGGACGAGGGGGGAGTTTCTCGAAGCGTCACGAACTTCACGTAGCTCTGCGTGATTTCCCGGCCTGTAATTGGAGGCGGTCGGTTAGACTCCGCCCCTCAGCGGTGACTCTATATAAGCGGCTGTTGTGAGTCCGTTTGTAGTTTTTACTTACAGCCAGAGACAATGGAGAAACTGAAATAGACCCCGAGCGAGAGACATACTCTGTTCATGAGCAGCGAAGAGACGGATTACCTGTTCAAGATGGAATCGGTTTATTCACGGTACGCGACCACTGTCGTCCAGAATATCAGTGAGTTCAACTCCGCCGCCCGAAACCTCCACTGGAGCGACTGTCAGGCGACTGGCTGATCTGAGAGCGAGTCTGGAGGTAGGTTACCGTTAATATTCTCTTTGTTGGAGCTCAGTGTGGTGATTAGTACTGTGTTAAACAGCCACAAATAATTAGAAATGCTCTGTAAACTAGCTATAATCTAGTTTACTCAGAATTTCTGAGAATTTGAGGCTGTTTTACTGTAGATGAAACTGAAAACCGACCAGTAAAAATAAGTTGTTTTTTTTTTTAAACTCGCAGTTCACTGTTGTCATATGTTCACCTTTTCTTTTCTGTATTTTGTGTTAATTAAAGTGATATAAAGATTTTTAGGGGACATGGTAACGTAAATACACGTTATAAACACTATGCTCCGATCTGCTGTTGTTGTAGCTCCACTGTTGACTTGGTTACCGTGTACGTGACTCACAACACGTCGTTACGTAGAAGCGTAGAGTCATGTGACCTAAACTGGAATTTACACTGTTAGTCATTCTGAATGAAGAAAGAAATATATAAAATATATATGTACTGAATAATAAAATAGTACTTCTAAATATTTAATATATAGTAATATGCTGAATATTATTAGGTGTTTGTGTATGTATGTGTGTGTGTGTATAGGATAATATACCCAATAGCCTATGTCTAACCTACAGTTGTAGCTGAAGTAGAATATAGACTATATCAAAGTCTGGTTATTTAGCTACAGTTTTAAATAATGTTAAGTTGTTTTGACAATCAGATGTAATGAGAAAAGTGGACAAATACACTGTTGGAGCATAACTCTGATATACAGGTACATATATCAGGCTGAAGGAAACATTGGGATGTTGAGAAACATGATCACAGAATTGTTTGGTAATCTCTTCACTGTATTAATTCCACGTTTTTGGTTTGTTTTCTTGCAGAGTGACTGACTGCTATGGCAGACTTCACCCCACATTCACATCACCCATTATATTACTGGTGCCTACCACAGATGGCCCTGTACATTCCATTAGTAAAGAACACTGAACCTCCAGCCAACATGACCAGGATGAAAGAAAAGTTGTCACTTAGTCCATATGCTGGAATGTCCATTCTTACCATGTTAGAGAAAATTGGACTTCATCTTTGGGAAGTCATGAAGAACATTATCAATCACTGCGTGAATTTCGCAGAGCTTCTTAACTCCACAAATTTCTTAATGTGTGCTAGAGAAACAATGGCCATGATGGACGAGTCTAAGAAAAGCACTGTGGGCTTGGAGGCCCAGGAAAGGCCTGGATTGGAGGCCAGGAAGATGGAAATCCTGCCAGTCAGCCTCTACAACATTGGTATTAGTGCAGAAATGAAGATCATGGACGATCCTATGAAGAAGCCTAATATGTTTGCTGGAGATTATGTTGTGCTTGCAGACTGGCTGGAGTGGGAATCTGATGACGAGGAGGACGAAGGCTGTTTTGATGAAAGTGATGATGAGGATGAAGACGAGGGCAAGGAGGAACAGTCTTCTCCAGACAAAGAGCATGAAATGGAATGGACTGATGAAGAGGACTCAGACTGGTCAGATGATGAGGAAAAGGATTTGGAAGCATCCACCGAGAGCACAGAGATATGGGAGTCCTTTCTTAACAATGATCCCTATAATCCATTCTGCTTGTCTTGCTCTGATGGAGTCAAAACAAAGTCTTCAGATAATATGCAACAACAAAACCACACAACTCCAGGTCCCAGCGAAGTTAAAACGTCTTCATCTGAAGATGTAGAAGAACACAGTCCTAAAGAAAACAAAAAGGGAGGAACAAAGAAGGTAGATATAAAACAATCCTCATTGCTGTTTGCTTCATAACTGAGTAGTAACAAAAAACTATAATTTGTCATATGGACCTGTAGAGCTTTTTATAGTTTTACAGCTTTTATAATTAAGTGGATTTATAGTTGTTACTCTTGAGTTTGTTCACATTTGTCTATATTAGTCTATCTCTTTTCTAAGATTGGAATGAAGACCAGAGTCATGTTTCCAAGCATGTTTTCTAAATGGAAATGTGTTTTGGCATACAACTGATGTAATGGGATTTTCAGGAAGTGTTGTCAAAACATAAGAAGTTAGTCATGAGGGCTTATTTTAAGATCGCTTGATTAGACTTGTGACAACACCCTTATAAGACACACCCAATGACTATGCGTAAATGACTCCACTCAAAGACATGAGTGTATTTCCCTTTTTGAAGATTGAGGTCTACAATTCAGAACAATGTTATCAACCAGAAGGGAATTTTTTTGCATAGTTTGATCCTTTCTTTTGTTAACTTTTTTTTAAAATAATCACAGAACAATGCATCCAGTCAGGAAAGACTTTTAGTATGCATTAATATATAATTCCAAAAGTGGTTATATTAAATGACATGCAAGCAGAAATTGACTAGTTGAAACAGCTTTTTTTTTTTTTTTTTAAAGTACTGATCCTGATATTGCCCCCTTAATTTTCAGGTACGGTTCAGTGAGGAGGTCAAAGTACACAACCTGGTGGCCTGGAGCTTTGCCAGTCGGGAAGCGCGGGACGGGTCCTACTGGATGCAGCTGGCCAGAGACAGGGAGCGATTCAAAAGGAGAGTGGAGAGAACCGAAGAGGTGCTCAGTCCCTGCCTAACATCCCAGCACAGAGCCAGGGTCTGGGACAGGCTTGAGAGCTCTGCTACAATGTTATAATATTCTTGATGCTACTGTTGTGTTTTTTTATTTAATGTAGTTCATTATTTAATACAGTTTTAATTCAGTTTGTGGTGTGTGTTTTTATTTGAATTTTGTATTTTCTATGGTGGTTTATTATTTACCTCAACAAATGGAAGTTATTGCACTGAAAAAAAAATCACCTTTTACCTTGTTTATATGTTTGACCTGTTTACATTGTACTTCACTAACATTTTGTACACTTTGTCACTTTTTTTATATTGTGTATGTGTGATATTAAACTGTTTTTCTAGTGAGAACTGAAATGAGACATTGAGTTCTTTATCTGGTGGTTTGAGTCCTTGGATGTGCTTGTACTCAGGAACCACACATTGTTGTCCCTTAGGATTAGCCACTGGGAGCAGGGAGGAGGTCAATGTGTCCACTGAGATTTTAGATTCTCAAGAGGTTCTGGACAGATGTCCAAACAAGAACAAACTATCCCATGAAATAAACTGAAGCTGTAACCCCCTTTCCCCAGCCATAAAGCTGGTTGTACAAGTGATGAAGGTGAAATCTGTAAATGAGCATAAACACAATCTATTTAAAAAAAAACATTGACAGTCTGGACCAAACAGCATATGTTTTTTGAGTAATAGCTTAACTAGGAAAATAGTATGTTTTTTTTTTTCTTCAATGAGACTAATGCAAAAGGACACTTTACATAACCAGTCTAGTCTAGTCTAGCTGGAAATTTAGGCTTAAAGGGAGACATGTACCTATTTTACACAAGTTAGAAATGGTCAATGCACTGTAAAAACATGTTCATGAAGTTTTTGCACAAAATCACTCATCTCTTCAGCCCTATTGTTGACGCAGCATCACAGCGTGCTCGTAGGAAAGCGCAGCAACTCGGTTCTGATACATCAGCTCACAGACGCCTTGTGCTGATTGACATCACCTTTTGGACTGCTGTGGTAAGAGAGCGCCATCTACCCACCCAGAGAGAGCAAGACCAGCTTGACCACCCGGAGCCCATGTACTTGTATTTTAAAGTGTTACTTTAAAACAAAAAAAGTTTACCACTGCTGAAATGAAGACGAAACTGCTGCTAATATGGCATTTTTTTTATTACAGAAAATAAAATGCAAAAATACATAATTAAATGGTTTTGTTCAAATTACAGTTATTTATCAGCAATACTTACAAAAAGATTAGTTACAAACAGGAGAAAAATAAATAGTCTTCAGATACTTGGTCCCTGTATCTCCTCCTAATGGCAAACAGCAAAATATGGCAAAACACCACATGGTTTGTACTGTGCATACAGTTTGTTGAGAATGTGTCAAATAGACTTCCCATATTTGTCTCTTTACAAAAGTTGGCAATGCTGATTTTGCAGTAGTAACACAGACAGATTCCAACTTTATTACTGAGAAGGATCTGATAAAGCATCATTAGTATCAGCTGTATGCTGATACTAAGTTGTGGCACTTTAGATTAAAAATATTCTGAAATTTTGCAATGATGTAGCAAAAACAAACAAGTGTGACAGAAAATGGGTTGACGATGACATCACTTACATGTATCAGATTGCATTTTTTCTTCTCAGTCCAACAACAACCAGAAGCAGAGAATTTTGTGCAGTCATTTTTGAGCCCCATTCAATAACAACTTTTTGGCAAGACATCTGTCCAAATAAAGCCTCCCCCAGGGAACATTTGAAGAACAAGTCAGATTGCAAATATTTGCTAAACATTCTCAGGAAAACATTCCATTATATGCAGTTCACCAAACAACATCCATGCAATCGTTTAATAGCAGAAGCCAAAATACATCCTTCTATAGCGCCTGCAAAACCCTTCAACATTAGCACAAAAATATATCTCACTATTAACAATCAGAACATTTGTGTTAAAATGTGTTAATACTAAAGACACGGGTTAATATTAAACTTAATCCTTCATAAAGTGAGATCAAACAAGATTATGGTATCCTAGTGTATCTGCCTGACTTAAAACAGCCTGCAGATGCCATTAATCCAGGTCACACCAGTGACTTCATAGCAAACTGATCTAAATTTAAAGGTGTTAGTATTTATACTGATAAAATCATTGTCTCACCAAAAATTGTGAAAAAGAGAGTTTGGCTAATTGAAGAGGTTTGTTCTTGTTCATTTCAGCATACTTAATTTTTTTTCTTTTTTAAATACGTGGCTATTTGGGGATATACAATATCAAAAAGTGCTGATTATTTAAAAAATTCTTGGCATATTGGCAAAAACATCACCACAGAAATAACATTATACATAATTAATTTAGCATCACTTAAAGTGAGGCTCTGTGCGGACAAAAAAAAACCGGTAATATATTTTCTTTTGTGCTTTTTGAACAGTAAAGCAAATTTTGAAATCCAGTGTCCCTCCCTACACCGCAGTGAAAGTGTCATTGATTGCATTGCTGGTATATAATTACAACTATACAGTTTGAGGGAACTGACCTACTATTAATTTTACGAACCAACATGAGCATCAGTGAATAACTGTGCGCTTCTTTTGTGCTGATTGACAAAACTTCTATCCAAAAACTCCTGAGGGGTTATCTTTCGGTGCTGAATTTAAATCAATAAAACCAGATGAGATGCAGCATGTAAATTATTAATACTGACAAAAATGTCTTCAACTTCTGTCCAATTTAAAAGTGCAATGACATGACAGCATATGAGGCAGTTCCGGGTCAATCATGTAACCTTGACGGAGGGCTTCCGGTGGACACACAGCAGTGTGACGTAGGGCACCCCGATGAAAGCCCACTTCTCGCTGGGCCAGAACTTTACCACCGGACCCTGCTCTGGAGCTTCTGAAGCTACGTCGAAGTAAGCGAAGCACACGCAGCCAAGGTAGGAGGCCAGGCAGATCAAAATGTGCCTATAAAGTGAAATAAAAGCAAAATGATTAGTTAAATGTGAAATAATCAGCACAGTGATTTCAAACCTGATGAATACTAGAATAAAACTTTCACAACTACATTTGGGAGAAAATAAATACGTTGCATTGTAACTGATAGAAAAAAGTATTTTGTTACAGTAAAATGATAGCAAAGCCTTAAAATAAACCTTTACATTTGACATGCTTGTTATGAAGCTAAGTTATGAAGCTTGTCTGCTAACTTTAGGCCATAGTAGATTGGTTAATTTGACATATTTTAAAAAACAAGAAACTGGATTTATGATAAACTCTGAGACTGAAACACAGGACTAGTTGCTGTTGAATTATATTGTTCCACAACTACACAAATTTATGTAATAAAAAAAAAATCTCCCTTTCAGATATACACTAAAATGACTAACATCTACTTTGGCTAATGAGGCTAATCGAACACCATTACCCATCAATTGTGTTTTACTGGCTCCTTATTAGCACTAAGTGCTTGGACCCCGATGATGTAATGTACTTTGACAGATCTCAGTGCAACAGTCCATACAAATCAATGTATTCTACATCTATTTTAGACAAAAAATAATAATTAGCTTTTTTAAGTCTTTGCAGTGGTCTTTTACATAAATCACAAATGTATTTGTTTTCATTCATTGTTAAAAAGCTACTGAAAGAAAAACTAAACTAAATTCAACACTCTCTTTAATGATGTCTTAGTTTGTTGACTGGTGCATGAATATAAAACACACATGCACTGGATAACTGTGTGAGGTTCTGCTGTGCCGTGTTTGGGGAGTTCTCTAATTGCAGTACATACACATCAAACCTACACATTCTCTGTGAACAACTTATTTTAAATTTCGCAAAGAAGTGATAAGATCGCATGTCATTTTTTATATAAATATATATTGGAGGAAAAAAAACATTTGGCATCATGAGCATTAATATGTGAGCTGGATAACAGCTTTCTCCCCTGCTAGTGAATTTTCAAGTGCACTCCATGGAAACAGGTAAGTGCAGGAAGCAGAGACAGTAAAGTGTGTGCTCTTGGGCTCTCTACATGTAATTTGAACATGCAATTAAACAGACTGAGCGGATGCAGAAGTGCACTTACCAGGCGCAGTGAAGGTAGGGGAAATTGACAGATGACCACATCTCGCAGAAGATACGGTCACTGATCCAGCACATCAGCGCCAGAGTCCACCACAGGCCAGACAGCAGGCCCAGCTTAAACACGCGCACGTTCTCACACCTGTAAAACATAGCACATACACGAAATATGAAACATAGAGTTTCTAATGGGCAGAAAAAAAATATTTGTTAATTTCACAGAACATATTGAGTCTATTTTTTGTTCTCCTATAAATAGCTCATATATAACTTTCAATAATTTAAGGCTGAACATGAGAAGTGATGATATTCTATGATGCAGATTTTATGGGTTGATCCAGCTCCAGACTCGATTGTTTTTAGTGATTCTAATTCTACTAAAAGTGACCAATATCAGTTTGCCCTGTGCAGGTTGACCAAAGGAAAATGGGTTCCTCTTGGTTCTTTCAAGGTTGCTTCCTCTCAATCTGAGGGAGTTTTGCCATTGTTAATCGTGTGCTTATTTAAAAGCAGCTTGAAACCATTTCTCTGTAAATCTACTTTGTGAGATTTGTTGTAAAAAGGAATATATAATTTATATATATATATAAACTGAATTGTATTGATCTGTCCAGCTCCAATATATAGTATGAGCTACATAGTTGGCATATTGACACTATAAAGAAAAAATATGTAGACAGCCGCACTTTATTAAATCAAACAGAATTATTACTGCTGATGTTATATTTACAGTGGCAGACAAAAAACAGAATCCACATTTTAAATGAAAAAATAAATATCTCGTCAAGGACAACAGTTAACAAACTTTGGCAGACTCTGTCCTTCTGTTTGCCCTTCAGCACATCTTTTTCCTTTGCCTCTCACAGACACCCAGACACACGCCCGCACACAAAGACAAGAGCACACACAAACAACCCTTCAGCTGACGCCAATGAATTTCCATGTCTCTCAAATTTCACATTCAGCAAAATGGCAGTGACATAACATGTGCGTCAGTTCTGTTCATTTCCATTCAGCTGACAGTGTTTCTTGCTGAGAGATTTTGTAAAAAAAAATAATTTCTGGGTCATTTGTATTAATGATATTGCACATTCATACACAGCACGTTGACACATTTTAATCACACACTTTATATGAGATACTTCACAGTTCCAGTGAAGATATATGAATTTTATAAATATATATTTATAATATATTTATAGGCAGCATAACATATTGTATCATGATATGCCATGAGAATCCCATCTCCAAGTACAAGAGACGGAGAGACTAAAATACAGAGAGAGAAAGAAACTGATTTGGCTAGGGTGAGAGAGTGACAGAGAGAGCTACAGAGAGTGACAGAGAGAGATAGAAAGAGAGAGCTAGAAAGAGAGAGCTAGAGAGAGAGATAGAAAGAGAGAGCTAGAGAGAGAGCTATATAGAGAGAAAGAGAGAGAGACAGAGCTATAGAGAGAGAGAGAGAGAGCTAGAGAGAGAGAGAGTGAGAGAGAGAGAGAGCTATAGAGAGAGAGAGAGAAAGAGAGCTGAAAGACACGTTTGTTCAGTTCTGCAGATGTAGATATATGAATGTGGTGCAGAGAGTCTGAGGAGGAGGTATAAGGAGGAGTGTGAACTGGGCTCTGGAATCAGGTGCTGGAGGACACTGTCAGCATTGTTTAACAGCTTAGTCAGTGTGTCACACTTCATCACTGCAAACAAAATTATGCTGATTCAGTGACATTACAACAGCTGCTAAAAATGCATGAACAGTTTGTTCACATGCACATTACATACAGTAGCTTCACAAAAATGATGCACTTTAGCTACTGCTGCTGTTCAAAATATATATATTACCTATAGTTATCAAAAATATACAACTGTAACAAAATAAAAATAACAGTTTTCTGTAGTATGACAGTTTCATACATTCAGTAGAAACATAAAAACCCATAAACACTTGTTTAGTTACTAAGTAGTGTACACTGGTTAGTATTTTCTATAAAAGCAAGCAGAAAGCAGTACTTAATGCTGTTCATCTCGATGGTCAAGCAAACATCATTAGTGTGTTTCGATAGAACTTTATGTTCTTCTACATCCAGAATGACCTCTGTCAGAATTCCATAAATTCCTTTAGGAAGACTGGTGGCGCCAGTGTAGTCTCCACAGTAATTGTGCACTGACCCCAAATGACCAAGGCTTACTCTTAAAAGGGTGCTAACAATAACGGAACACAGACATTATGGTCTGCCAAATCCTTCAGCAGTTACAGAACAGGAAGATGACATAGGAAGGAACTAAGGCCAGGGAAGCCAATGAAAACATCAACAGCAAAGTTGTGATGCCAGGGCAATAAACTGCAATAGCACAAAATAATCAGCATGCTAATACACCAACGTCTTAATGACAAGATCCTGACCACCACCAAAAGCATGTCCTACATATATTGTATTTCCAAAATGGCGCCTTTACAGGACAAGGACAAAACTATTCCAAGTCAATGTAAAAGTGAGCATTATAATATTTCTATTGATCCAACTGTGATACAATGTTAAAAAAAAAAACAAACACAAATGAAGTTCACCAGGACACAAGTCAAGTATTATAGGAGACTGGCAAGCAACTAGAAACATGTGCTGGAAAAAAAGAAGGAGGATTAGAAGACAAAATGAAAAGCAGAGGAAGGAGGATGAGGAGCATGGTGAGAACGAGAAGATGATTAAGAAGGCAATAACAAAGAAAAAAGAGAATGACATGGAGAAAGAGAAGGGGAAGATAAAAGAAGAAGAAGAATTATGAGCAGAAAGGAAACAAAGAAGCAGCAAGAGAAGATGATGACAAATGGCAGGAAGGAATGTGAAAGGAAAAAAAAATACTAAGATAGAGCAAGAAAAAAAGATCACCAAGAAGAGTAAGAAAAGATAACAAGAAAGAAAGATAACAATAAGTAGAACATCATGATAGATTACGGATGAGTACAGATGAGTTTTAAAAGAATCAAATTATTAATCTGAATCAATCTTCATTTGAATGATCAAATATCAATTCATATATACCTGATATCTTATACTTTGCCTTAACAAAAAGACTAATATTTGTATAATTACAATAATTGTTTTTTTGAAAAATATCTTTTAATATCCAAACAGTACCTGTTGTTGCATCTAAAATATTCCTAAATTAAATGAGGTCAATAACAAATCAAATCAGAAATTTAATCAAATTCTAACCGATTTGTAAAGTCAGTGGTGATATCCACCCCAAAAAACAAAAACAAACAATCTTTTAGCTGAAAAAAACACTCTTATAAGACTGTACAAACGAGCCTTGTTCAAAGGTAAAATACAGTAAAAGACCTTATTTGACACGTTATACAGCCATGGGTAATATCGTACTCTTTTCAGATTTGTGGGAAAGGTACATCTTACATAACCCCCTACATATAAACAAAGTGACTTTCTAAACTCGGTGTGTGTGTGGCTTTATCACAGGCAGAACACAGTGTCTGTGTGCTGCTAAACTGAGCTGTGTGAAGCAGAAGTTGATGACAACACTTCCTATTCTGATAAAAAAAAACAAAAAACACCCTCACACTATGTACTGAACCGCTTTAAACAAACAAGGATAAAGGCTGTGCTCAAGACTGAATACATAACACAGACAGAAATTGATTATAGATTATAGATTATTATTACCTTTTTTAAGTCTATTGCAGATGTAATTTACATAAATCATAAATGTTACTGTTTTCATATGAATGTTATCTGACTGGTGCATGAAAATACATCACACATGTACAGCATGTGTTTAATAAGATATAGGGTCTCAACATATATTACTTACAATTTAGTTAATCTTTTTAATACTATATACTATACACTTCTGTAAAGCTAGAATTAATGTAGAATGCATGACATTTGTACATGCATGCATTTTTCAACAAGACAATGCAAAGCCACAGTTACAAGAATGTAAAATAATATTGATGAGAACCCTGTCCTGCTGCATGGTCACAGAAAAAAGGGACCAGAATAATAATAATCTGAGAACAGATATAAAAAAATGCTTTAAGGTGTCTTACAGGTCTAAAATGTAGGGATGGATGTATTGTAACAAATGCAAGAAGTAAATGCAAAAAAAATGCCTTTTTTTAATGTGTATTTTCCATACTGTGCCATACTTCTCCCCAATTTACACAGCCAATTACCCAACCCACTCATTAGGACTCCCCCTATCACTAGTGATGCCCCAACACACCAGGAGGGTGAAGACTAAAACATGCTTCCTCCGATACATGTAAAGTCAGCCACCGCTTCTTTTCGAGCTGCTGCTGATGCAGCATTACCGAGCAGCCAGCGCGCTTGGAGGAAAGCGCAGCGGCTCGGCTCCGGTAAATCAGCTCACAGACGCCCTGTGCTGCAGACATCACCGTAGGAGTGATGTGGGAAGAGAGCGCCATCTACTCACCCAGAGGGAGCAGGGCCAATTTTGCTCCCTCTAACGCCGGCAGCTTGATGGCAAAGCTGCATGAGCTGGGGTTCGAACCTGCGACCTCCTGCTCATAGTGGCAGCGCTTTAGACCGCTGGACCACTCGGCGCCAACCCAACATTAATAAGTTAGACTTCTTTCCTAAAGCTGCGATCTTTACAGAACATGCCAGTTCATAACTGAACATGGTGAAGCCATAAATGTATAATCAAAGCTGCAGGATGTAAAGGCTGGGGCCTGTATGAGTGCTCTGTCAGGATCACTGACCTCTTAAGCTCTGTGATGAGAAGAGCTGTGCATGGGATTCCCAGAGTCATTAATGAGATCGAGTTAATGGCTGGTTTTATGAAGGCTAGACCGGTAGTGATCCCTGAGAGAATGCCGACGACCAATTTAAACCTGGACCTGGAGAACATTGAAAAAAAGAGTGAGAGAAAGACAAAAAGAGAGAGAGAGAATAATGACATCACTTTGTAACCCACCACACTTGTAAACAATACCAATGTGGATAAATACATTTTAAAAAGTATAAAATTAACTTGAATTCATCATTCTGATTGTAAAATCTAATTAAGATGTTTAGTGAGGTGCTTTATTACGTATGTCTGGGATTATCAGGTTTCTTGCGCTTATGTAGTAATGGTGTCAAAATGATTAAAAAGTCGTCATATGCATTTATACAGATCCTGTAAGGCAGGGCTGGGTTATATGACAAAAGAAAAACTTAGATCTCAATTTGCTTAAGAGAACAATGCATTAAAATAATACACAACACTGTTGCTCTCAGCCAGACTCAGTAAACTGCATTGGTTTATGTTGTTTGAGACCATAAAATGCAGTTATCAGGCTTCTCCTTTTTCTACACCAAATTTGCACAAGAATGTTATACGTTGAGTGGCATCCCGTGCGTTATTATTTTGAAAATAAACCATATACAGATGGAACACTGATAGCAGGTGTGACACCACAATATGGTCATTTTTTATTGTCAATTAGGAAATGCTGCTCCGCCCTACTGTAATATGACGTGGCCACAAGAGAAACTACTGAGGTCTCACAGAAAGTTTCTATTGGCCATAAAATAATGTATATATATGTGTATATTATTTCAGTATTTCAGGTCTCTTTCACTTATATGTTGGGCTAGCAGACCGTGTGGTCAAAAAGTGTCAAACAGCCCTTACTGATTATATAAACAGTGTGTTCAGAGCTGCTCCTCCACTAAAACCCATGTAAAACATGATAATGTTAAGTGGTCATGCATTTAAAATATCACACATGTAAATGTGTCTTTGTAGTCCTATGTGATCATAATGATGTATGTTAATGCCAGTCCACTCCATCAAGTGTCACTGGATAAGAGCAACTCTGTGTTATAGGGCTGTACAATAAACTGTATTTTTATTGGTATTGCAACTTTTCAATATAGGAATATTGCAAGAGCAATCGGATAGCACGCCTCGGATAACAGCAAACTAAAACCGCATTACCCACGTACAGCAACAGAGGGAGCTCTTTACAATGCAGACTGTGCTCACGTGACATATTAAGGTTGGAGGTAGAGCAAGGCAGTGTGAGAGTGACTACTTCTCAGCCTGGGAAAAATGAGTGCAGTCAGGAGGTAGAAAACCTTAGAGGAGTTTAAACTAATGTATATGAGAATATCAGGATTCCCAAGAGAGTTGTCACATTTTGAGCCGAGTATGATACCTACCGGTCTCTACGAAACATCTTGGGCAGATATCTCTTGGGGAACCACATGCCAATGGCACACATTAGCACCCACAGTATTGCTAGTTCATCCAGCATCTGCCCCAGGAAACTCAGCGTAGCATGGAAATAAGTGGAGCCAATTCCTGCACAAGAGAAAACATAGAATGAATTTTCAGAGGGAATTACATACACAATATGCTACCCACCTCAAACTAAATGAGTGGGAGCACGGCTCTGACAGCATAAAAGCTATAGCTTGTTATGTCTGTTTCCATTTGAGACCACTGATCAAGCTCACTATATGAAAACCAGAAATCTGGAATTTCCTCTTCCTCTTCCTCTCCATTTTTTAAATCCTTATTATTTACATACCTTCTTTCCATCATAATGAAAAGCATCAATGATGAGAAATATGAGGGCAGCTTTTACAGACAGAATTCAAGCTTAGTTCTAGACTAAACTTTCCTTTTAATGCAAAATCTCCATTCAGAATGATGCATAGTCAAATAAACTGTTCCTCAGAGTTTCATTTGAGTGTGCCAATTCACTGATTCTCATATCTGCAAGTAAATCATTTTTTTTTGTAAAACTACAACTAGTATAAAAGTAAAAGTAAAAAATTCAAACTATAAGCAAAACATTACCCTGATATAGATACTATGTTGACAATAACAGGCATTAAATTAACCCTGTTCAACTATGATGGACTGAACTGGAGAACCTATCAAATGCATTATGGCAAGTGTCACAGAAACAAGCAAATACGCCCAACCCATTAAGTCATATTAACTCATTAAGTCTCAGTGGAAAAATATGACCCATCTATCTCTATGTTCTGCAAGTTTGAGCAACGAAGCTCTTCAGCCTGTTGTTAGATTAAAGCAGTGATTTTCAGCCCTGGCTCTGGAGGTCCACTGCTCTGCTCATTTTTTGTGATTCAACTTCACCCCTAAGAGCTGATTTTTTTTTTTGTTTCATTCGTACTGGAAAAAACAAAACGCTAAAAATCTCTAAAATGCTGCTTTCTTAGGTACAAATAATGTTTATCACATAAAAAAAAAATCACAAAGCGATTGAGGCTCATGGTATCATGACTAAAGAACTGTGGTTATATTGTACCCTTGGGCTTCTTGTAATTCCCATCCCTAGACCGTGTTTACACCTGGTCATTTAATGTAATTAGTATCTAGATTGTTTGCACTTGGCAGTCAAATGCATCATTAATTAGTCAGACTGAAATTGGATATGCAAAGTTGCTTAATGGGCTGCAAATGTTGTATTTGACTGTATTTGAATGAGTTTTATTTGTTGAATGAATCTTGGAGGAATGAATGTGCTTACAACGCTTTACCATGTGGCTCAAACATGGCTCAGAGTGATATGACTTGTATTTGTTTTAACAGAGAATTGAATGTGTTTACACTTGTTTTTCATGTAGCTTTTTCTTATCTAGATTTAATCCTGGTACCAGAGTATAAACTCTGGGCGTCATATAACAAGTACAACCTATACAACCATAACAAATACAACTGCACTCATTCAACACAGCCTTTAGATGTGTAAACTGACACAGAGAATTGAATGTGTTTACACTTGTTTTTTATGTAGCTTTTTCTTATCTAGATTTAATCCTGGTACCAGAGTATAAACTCTGGGTGTCATATAACAAGTACAACCTATACAACCGTAACAAACACAACTGCACTCATTCAACACAGCCTTTAGATGTGTAAACTGACACTCTTTACTCTGTGTATGTGTGTATTTAGTTAAATGCAGTTCTTTTATCATGAGTAAACAGAGCACACATAAACTGCAGCCTATGTTATTATAGGGTCAATGACCATATATTTGATGCAGAGAATCTGCTTTGAATAATGTCTGTCCTTTTCTTGTTTCTCTTTTTATTTCCCAAGCTAAATCAGAAAACATAACCTCTGCTCTGGATTTTCTGCTGAATGTTGTTTAGTGGAAAGTAAAAAAGAAGATAGATAGGATAGGATGTGTTGTAACAACTCTTGAGGCACCTCCAGAAGCTGCTTACTAGGTTATTTGGTTTAAATTATTACACAAGTTTAATTACACTATAGATAATAATAAAACTAAATAATATGTATCTTCTTTAATTATAGAAATAATTTATCAAAGCTATTGCTTACATGTATATACAGCTCCAGAAAAAAGAGACCACTTAAAAATAAGTTTCTTTGATTTTACCAAATTGAAAACCTCTGGAATATAATCAAGAGGAAGATGGATGATCACAAGCCATCAAACCAAGCTGAACTGCATAAATGTTTGCACCAGGAGTGGCATAAAGTTATCCAAAAGCAGTGTGTAAGACTGGTGGAAGAGAACATGCCAAGATGCATGAAAACTGTTATTAAAATCAGGATTATTCCACCAAATATTGATTTCTGAACTCTTAAATCTTTATGAATATGAACTTGTATTCTTTGCATTATTTGAGGTCTGAAAGCTCTGCATCTTTTTTTTGTTATTTCAGCCATTTCTCATTTTCTGCAAATAAATGCTCTAAATGACCATATTGTTTCATTTGAAACTTTGGAGAAATGTTGTCCATAGTTTATAGACTAAAACAACAATGTTCATCTTACTCAAACATGTACCTATAAATAGCAAAATCAGAGAAACAGATTCAGAAACTGAAGTGGTTTCCTATTTTTTTCCAGAGCTGTATCATAAGTGAAAAACTTATGCCAAGATAAAAAAATAGAACAGATAAATCAAAGTGTGTGTGCACAGAGCGGCAATTGTGCTGAGCTGGCTTGTTTTCTGTGCTGCCACTGTGCTGATGTATATGGACTCTTCTGTCGACTGGCTCACAGCTGCAATGAACTACAGTCACCCGCTACAATGATGAGATGCTGTCGACCTGGCGTCAGGTCAGCAACACTGTGCTGATAAAATCTCGCCTGAGGTCAGTTAACACACCTCCACAACCACGCAGACAAGAGGGGGCACCTTTCAAACTGCAAATAGACCCAAAAGACAAAGCAGCCCTTATTCCACCACCCAGCACCACCACAGACACTGAAGAGGTCACTGTTCTCACATGTGGGTAGACTGGTGTATTTATGGCTCCACCTGACAGAGGAAAATGGGTGTACCAAGTAAAGATCAGCGAGTGGGAGCATCAGTAGTTAATAAACTGAAGACAGCCATTCAGTTAAGAGAAAATGAAGGTCTGAAGGTATGAAGAGGAAGAGTTACTGGACCTCGGAAAGACGTCAAGTGTATTTTATGGTTGACTTCAGAAATGGTATTTCCGTTTTCCTCTAAAAATACCAGGACTCCGGTTAACCATTAAAGTCCATTTTCCGTTGGTCTATATGTGTTCTGAGCTTGCCTGTGAACAAAAATGAGTCAAGGAAGGCACACTTACTTCGATTCCTATACTGGTACACCTCTGCTACAAAAAGTGAGATTAATTATTTAAGTTTCAACTTCATAAATTGTTTTACTTAAGTCAAATTACAGCTTTAGACAAAAAATATATAATAAATTGCATCAGTGTGCATCTGCTACCATCCCTGCAAAGCCAAATATGTTCATTCAAAAAATAGGGTGGTGTGGTAGATCCCAGGATATTTTACTGGCTATGACATAAGAGTTACCGCGAACATGGAGATATCAGAACAGCAAACTCAGTCTTTACCTGCCCAATCACACATCATTAAACCAAAGAAAGGCTAATAAAACTAAAGAGAGAGCTGGCAAGCTAATAAAGACCCCTTGCTAGAATTACCATTTCCATCCACTCTGAAAAGAGACTCCGTCAAATAAAAGAGATATTCTTACCAAAAACCAATGGAATGTCTAATCTTAGAACTTAGTTCTAAGATTTAAATGTCACCTAAAAGTTTCATAACCTGGATCATGTGTGTTAGACTAGAGGTGGTCTAACCAGGACCAGGATTGGGTACACCAATGTATCAGAAGTAGAAGATTTTTAAAATGGATAAAAAATATTTACATCACTCTAATTCCTGCATCCACTTACCCATTAAAAAGATATATATATATATATATATATATATATATGTATATAGATACATCACAAATATAATTTAGCCAATTGTTGGAAAAGGGCTCTATATATTTATATATATACATTTTATCCTTTTTGCATAAGGTTTCAGCATCATCATCAGAATGTGTTCCTGAATAAGTGTAAAAGTAATCACAAAAAAAAAACATTCTAAACTAATATAAAATAACACATTTATTAGCTAACACTACTAAAATGCAACATGGCCAGATGGTGGTTAAAGACCTTAACTTTGTCAAGCAATGGATATGTTGTCATTTGACCATCTTAACCAAGCTTGTTGATGACCATCTTAAACCAGTTACCATTAAAAGCTGGCCTTCAGCTAGATTTTTAGCAGGGTACAGCTTGAGTCTTGTACTGAAGTAACATTTCCGCACCAGAGACAAGAGAGGGACAACCTCGCCTGCTCTTGCTGAAGTTGAACATGAACTCAATGACTCTTGTGAGTGAACTCCCTCACTTTGGGTCCTATCTTAAACTTACCGACCACCACCAGCAGGGTCCAGATCAGATAAATCCCACTGTTGAAATGAGTGGCATATTGTCGAAACAGACACATCAGTATGGGGGGTAGGATGAAAAACAGAATGTTGCTTATCTAGAAACAGAAAGAGAAGAAAACAAGAATAGCATTAGTCAAAACTGAAAGTTTCAGTTTCAATAGCTGTTATCTCACAGATATTCACAGTTTACACCAGAGTCGGGGCACATGCTGAAGTGTATGGCAAGCTATTTTAATCTAAAATGTCACCAAAAATACATTCCTTTTACAGTTTTTTTAATTAACCTTAAATGACAGAACTACTTAGCACTAAACTAGTAAAATCTATAGATATCTATAATCACTTATCACTTAATTTAGAAGAAATTGTAATTACATATATCTACAGTGTAATTCTGACTAGGAAAAAACTTCTGTAAAAACTGTTTTAGAGATCACTATTACCGTAGTATTATTATTATTACTAGTTAAATATTAAAGTGTATGTATCGAAATTTATATTTTAGAGATCTAAAACTGCACATTCACGAAATTCTTACTTCTACCGGGGCTTGACATTAAAACATGAACATGAGACAAAAGATCAATATTTCAGCTTTAATTTCCAGGTATGTATACCTGGATCTGATAAACACTTCAGAAGACAGCACCATTTGTCTGCACCCATATATTTCTCCTGTGAGCAAAAGTACTGGACCATGTCAGGTATGTTTTGTTGCTCAGATCTCAGAATGCACTGATTATTCTACGCTCAATACCAGATTCAGGTTTTGCTTGTTCCGACTGGTTGGTTGTTTTCATGTTGGTACTAACAACATGAAAAACGGATATCTGTCTATGGGTAAAAAAAAAAAAAAACAAGTTGTGAAGAAGAAGAGCCAATGCACAAATATTGGCCACAGCAAGTAAAACGATTTGTACTTTCCTGAAGAAGACAGTCATCACTGGTGTAGACTAGGTTTTAGCTTGTGATATGTAAATTAGATCTAGATGTACATACCAGGAAATAAAAGCTGAATTGTCAATCTTTTATCTCATGTTCATGTTTTTAAGTCAATAATTTAAGTCAACAAATAATTTCAGTTTAAGGGAAAGGACTGTATGTGTGCCTGAACTTTTAAGTAAGAATTACTGTTTTCTTTTACACACTATAAGGTGGACTTAAATTCCTAAATTCCTCCTTCCCAAAAATTAACTTATAATCCGGTGCAACCTATGAATTTTACCAGTCAGGTAGTACAAAGCAATAAAAAAGTACAGCATTATAAAGGAGTTTCAGTAAAGTTTCTCCAGCACCAAGGCTGGAGCAGCATTAGCACTAGCCACTTACTGTAGTGCTACCTCTTCTGCAGTTCAGAGGTGAGTATATTGGACTGTAGTCTGCATGTTTACTGTGTTAAAACAAGCTACAAGGAATGAACCGCTGGTTGATAGCGCCCTGGTTTACTGGAACACTCAGGGCTCCTCAGTGAACTGCAGCTAGCGCTGCTGCTAACCGTGCTAAAATACTGGACATCTAAGCTCACTGTAAATAAACGAAAGAGCTTTATTCACACAAATAAACATAAACATAAACATTATTTTTCAGGAGGGAAATTTGTGTAGATTAACATCCAACGCTCGTTTGACTTTGAAATTATTATTCTTTTTTTTTTAAGATTTACAGTTTTGTTTACATAGGCGCCCACAGCAAAGAGACCTGCTAAAATTAGGAAAACATGGCGGCACCCTTGTTCCTTACTAGTGTCACTTAAAACATTATATTAATATTATATTACATGCACTATTTGTAGTCTGTAAAATGTGGTACATTGTAAAAATCTGGAATTACAATGTATACTAGCACAAAAGTAAGTATAGATATAATTCTAGCTGATTTACTACTAGAAATAATTAGAGGTAAAAGAATGGAAAACTCCATGTAAAATTTATGGTAACATATGACTAGTCAAAATGTAACATTAAGGTTTCGCTCTGGTCATGTGTCGAATCAGAATGTGTATCTGTATTTTCTCCATCACTCATAAAAAGTCATGTCATATCTCTGAAATGAGAAATCTGTAGTTTACTTGTAAACACAGTGTGGAATCATTATAGGCTGAAACGCCTGGCTATAGATAGCTGCCATCTCATACACTAGCCTGTGTTTACACTGCAGCTGAGTGACAGGCTGGTGTGCACCACCACACACTGCTGTTTGAGGCAGACACGTCCCCACAACTTCAGGACAAAAGTTCAGGATCACAGTTACTCATCCTGTAAATGACAGTGCGGTACAATAGAAGACGGATAATGATGCAGAGCTATTGTTACAGTTAAAGAGCATGGGATTAAAAAACTGTTAATCCAAATCCCAGTTCAGATCAGCAGAGAACAGAGTCAGACAACAAAGCCAGAGCAGCAGCAGCTGCAGCAGAGTTAGAACAACAGGCAGCTGTATCTGTATTTCCGTACCGTGTTATAAAACTCTGCTATTCCAGGATAGATGAGGTAATTCCCTTCACACCAGTCCACCTCCGAGCTCCCCGCCTGGAGCTGATTCCAGAAAAGTACATTCATGTTTAATCAGCAAACTACAGAAATAAAGAACAGCTGAGAGCAGATCAGTCTGACCCGAGATCAGTACAGGTTCAGTAGGTTCAGTCGCTCCAGGCGCGGGCTAGGAGTTCTGCACCGACACCTCCAAACTACTTAAACTGCTCCTGAACTGCGCGCTGGGTTCCTCCGGTGATCTGCGGCCTGTCCCTCGCGACGGTCCGCTCATCTTTCCGTCCAGCTGAAGAGTGATCCGGTTCAGAGGAGCCGCTATCATTCCCCCGCACCGCGCGCACAATAACAACACAGCAACATGTGATCCGCGCATGCGCACTCAGCGCCTGTCGACATGATCAGCCGTGGAAGGACTCGCTGTACGAACTCGCGAGGACAAGAGCGATTCAGCTGCTGAGCCGACTCTTCAGAGCCGACACATATTGATTCATGAATTCAGCCTTATCACTCTGAGCTCCTTCACACAGTGCAGCGGGTTCAGTATGGAGTGAATCATTCGAGGAGTTAAACTCGGCTCACGCACAGAAACATAGACACATACAATATGAACATAGGAGCCAATACGAGCAGGCTGAGGCTTTTGCTACTTTATATAATGCCATATTACTCCTCTATAGCATGAATTATATTTTTATTAGGAGAAAATTAGAATTACAGAACTACTTATGATTAATTTAACAAAATGTCTACATGCATACTAATGCATCTAAAATAATGGATAATTGAAAAGTTACTTTATTTCTGTAAGTTAGTTCAAAATGTGAAACTCATATATTATACAGATGTGTTACACACAGAGTGATCTATTTTAAGCGTTTATTTTTTTGAAAACATGTATGGAGATGCGGATTTCATTTTCCAGCAGGACTTGGCACACTTCCCACACTGCCAAAAGTTCTAATTGGTTTATATATTATTCACATTTTCTAGGATACTAATTTTTGGGTTTTCATTGCCTGTAAGCCATAATCACCAACAATAAAATAAATAAATACTTAAAATAGATCACTCTGTGTAATACGTCTATATAATATATGCGTTTCACATTTTTAACTGAACATAAACATGAAATAAAGTAACGTTAACTTTTCAATGGTGTTTAAATGTTTTGAGATGCCTGAAACACGTAGTTATGCCTTGTAAAAATTATATAAAAAATAAATAAATAAAAAAACTTTTAAAAATTATTTTTTAAACGTTTCCCAGATTTAAACGTTTCCCGAAAATATTGCGTTTGGTTGCATTGCATCTTTTAAATGTTGAAAATGAAAAAACAACTTTTGTTTAATTGTGCCTAATATGCTATAGGTTTGTGTTGATATTCTGACATTGAATCAACCTTCATTTAAAGGTTTTGATTGTTTGGGGCTTTGCTATACTCAGTGCTTTTTGGTGGTGCGAACTTTTAACTTTAATACAAAATACATATAAACATAACGTTGAATCAATGTGCACAACTAACTCAGTTCAGACGTCTGAGATCAATAGTTTCAATGCATTAGATTAGATTAGTAAAATTGAACGTTGGTTTAAGATATTTTACTATATGGGTACTGATAAAGCATCAATAACGTTGTAGGAACGTTGTAAACATGCAGACGACAACAGCTGTGTTTTCTAGATACACACGAGCGGAAACACTGGTGATCTATTCGATTCAGTTAGAACTAGCAACTCGATTCCAAAGATTCAGAACGCGGCCACGAGTTTAAAGCTCGGTTAAATGAAACTGGGCTACAGGCAGCTGTTAGACCAGCCCTTCCAGATTGTTTTGTTCGAGCAACATGACATAACAAAACGCATTTTTGAGCGTCGGTTAATGACTCAGACCTGCGTGCTCACATACACCACATATTAACACAGGTCCAGCATTTCAGTTAGAGAACAATAAAGTTTGGTGCAGTCTAGCTGTTTTAGTCAGTCCTAAAATAGTTCCAGGAATGCAGGTACTTCATCTGAGAACAATGCTTATTTACCAGGACATGCGAAAGCACACTACATGTGTCTACAGTTTTCATTAGTCATTAAGGAAACGCGTTAAAAAGACCTTGTTTATCATGTTTTACTCATACCCAGTACGGACATTCATCAAATTCCTGTAAGAATAAAAACAAGAGAGGATAGTAGAGGATTGAAAGTAATTCAGCGGTTCAGGGAGGAGTTTGATATAAAAAAAAAAATTAAACATTTATAAAAACTATTATTTGACCCTAAATGTACATGAACCTCATGCTGGATTTCAGAACACCTGACATTTTCAGGTGTCTTACAACATGTGTGACATTGCTCTGTAGTTGTTTTATTGTATTGTTTTACTATCTAGTCAGATGCCACACTGACATAGAAAGGTATTTGAAATGTCTTGAGTAGCCAAAAGTAACTAATCTGATATATTAAAATCATTAAACTAAGAAAAACTAAAACTAGTTCATAAAAATATTACTTAGCAGATAAACTTACATCATTGCAGGTCAGTAGTTAAAAAAAACAAACAACAACAACAATTCAAGTCTAGTCTCAAACAAATACCCTCAAATGTATTTAAATGGTATGCAAATTATGAAGTGATGCAGCATTAAATCAGGACAAAGCATGTTTATTTCAGGACAACAGAATGTACAAACTCACACTCATTCCACAGGATGGTAGAGGGTAAATGAACAAGCTTACTGAATCAGACCCTAGTCCTGAAGGTCCTTGTGTCATGGCTTAAAATGCCTTCTGCCATTTCTCTTGGACACAGGACTGACACTTATTCATCCATTAACATGAATGTCTCATCAATTGCAAGATTTGAAGCTTTAAACCGGAGAGTATCAGTTTTGCAGTGCCTGGAAAAAACTAAACACTGTACAAAGTTAAACAAGTAGGATCACCTTGAAGTTAAAACAAAAACTGCAGTAAATGAAGCAATTCTGTCCACTGTGTAAAGCACAATTTGTCAAAACAAAGTTTGTTATTTAAATAGGCTGGTAATGCCATCTTCAGCACACCATAATTATCGTGATACACTGACATTTTAACGATTTTAAGCTTGGAATGTTATTTTATGCATTTCTGACAGATTGACTGAATTTTATGGATTCAGATTTGAACTACATTCTCAAATCTGTATTAGCCGAATCCTGGCTCAATCTCCTCCAATTTCATTTACTCAAATTCACTAGGAGAAGAAAGGTTACAATATTGGATTTTACTGTGTAAAGTGAGTGGTCAATGGGAATTAATCACATTCATTATTTCACCCTAATACTGGGATTATTTTCAGACCAAATAGATTACAATGATATACTGCAAATGTGTAAACAATCTACATCTTCACTATTGCGTTCTTTTTCAAAAGGACATTCAATTCAGACACACGCACAGTTCACAATTACAGCTTTTCTTCCCAGTACAAAGTCAGTTCTTACATTCTTTAAGTAAGTAAGTAAGCAAGTCTTCAGTTTAAGCTTTGTTTCTCACTCTTTCATTTGAACACTACCATAAAATTAACTAAAATCCTCCTCATAATGGGTTCACTGGGAAATCATAACAAGCAAAGAACATATGGATGTGATTTTCTGCATTCATACATTTGAGAAAGAAAAAAAAGATGTACAGATACTTGAAGTGAGAAACAGTGGTCATTGAGTTACAAACAGTCCTCACAGTCCATTTATACATGTCTCATTCCACAATTGGATTCCTCAACCAGTCATAATTCCACATACTCATTTCATACTCACTCCAAAAATATCTGGATTATTTTACAAAGACAAGAACATAATATATTCTGTATTCACATCAGCTGTCAAATGACTAAGCGATAAAAGATATGAAAAAGATATATAAAGATAAAGATAAATAAATTAAGGCAGACTGATTGCACTCTATCATGTTAATTTATTAGTAGTAAAACCTACCTTGACTAAGTAACAAGGCACAAGAACTACTGAGATTTCTTAAATGATCATCTTTTTACAGACGATTACCAACAGCGTCCGTCTCTCAAAGCCACATAAACCAGAGTGAGAGCAAAATGGACTTTAAGACTCGAGTATGAATTTTTATGCAGCAATAGCATGATGGTGATTAAAAACACCGTTAAAATATTGATAGATATTTGAGAGACACTGTACATTTTCTCCAAGCTTTGACTGCATGTTTTTTACTTCTCTGAGAAAGAAAAAAAACATTTATGTACACATAAAGGGATCATGAGCATTGTTCAAAAATATCATGACTTTATTCAAGACAAAAATGTCTGAATGAGAATTCTTTCATTTCAGTAGTTAAACTGCCAACTCCCAATGTAATTATTTCTCGTTTTTTTCCCCCACAACTGCAGAATATTTCTATTTCTATGAAAGGTCCAAAGGTGTTAAAAAAATGTAACTTCCAGTAAGGACGCTTTACTGTCTATTACAGAACCTGATCTCACCACTTTTCTACCATGTTTCAGACATATGAGTTTATTTTAGCTTTTAGCTTCCTGGAATAATTGGATTGTCTGCTGCCACAGTATGTCTTCCCAAGGTACACATGCATCCACTCTCTCACTTAGTCACTTAATCATTCATTCACACATCCATTCACAAACATGCTTACTTCCATTATCATTCTGCTGTGCCCCTCAAGACCCACACTGATAACACAGTTTATGGTTGACAGTTAGGACAGACTACATTGAAAGCTAGGTAAAGATCCCTCACACTGAAAAAGGCAACCTAGTTCAGATATCCCACCATAGAAAAATATATACAAACAAGAATGAGACAGATAAAGCAATCATTTTTGAAAGTGCACATCGTATAAGACCATTGCCATTGATATCTCAAGAGGACACATCTCCACTGGACTTTCCACCGGACTCCTTCCACGGGTAAGGTTGGATGGAAAGTGAGGATGCAAGGCAGTGTTTAGAGGGACTTGGGAATGAGATGTTTCCCACCCTCTACAAGTCTTTACTTCAGTTCCACAGGTCCATGGACATACACACATCAATCTTTCATCATTTGAAGACATTCGAAGACTCCCGCCAGTAAATTTCTACCTGCTACATATCTGGTGTTGCTAAAGGCTGCAAGCGCAGGTGCTCAACCAATTCAAAATATGTTTCTGGAGGACGATAAAAGTACCATCTTTGGGTGACGGTGAAAACAAAAAAACTGACAGGAGTTTATTCATCTCAGCGTGGGGTGACTCACTCTACTCACAAATCTCCAAATGGCTGAGCATTAATCTGATATGGACCAGATTGGATCAGATAAATGGAGCTCCAAAGCACTTGACGCACCACTGCACGTTGTTGGAAGGTGGCCTGTCGATGGATGAGAGAGCTTTGAGTTGCTCAGGGCTCAGCTCGTCAAAGGCTACTCGATACTCCCGATCAAAGGCCTCTGTAAAGAAATAGCATATTGACCGTGTCAATGCATGGAGAGAGACAGTGCTGGGAAGTATCAATCAAGGGAAGCAAATGGTTTAGAACTATCACACATTAAAACAACATTTTATAATAACATTTACTCACCGACATCAATGTTCTCTCTCCCCAAGGCCACAAGTGAAAGGAATAAGATCTCCCTGTAAATACTCCTAAAGGAAAAGAGAAAAATAAGAAATGAGCAATTATAGAGATACAGATGGTCACTTGAATTTGTACAGCAGATATTTTGTTTTTTTTGTGTATCTTATAAATAAATTAAAAATATATTTTTATTTAAAGATATTTCTCCAATTTTCTGTTCTGAGAACCGATCAGACTATATTTAAAGAGTTAAGGATTATTGAATCTCTGCGTTATGCTTCTTGGCACCAGAGTGCAGCAGTACCATGTTTTACCACAAGATGTAACTACTTGCCCAGGAATGTGGACAATTATTTAAAGCCAGTGCTGATTTTGCATGAAACCCAAAAAAAGATTTGTGGTTAGGTCAGACATTTTTGCAAATAAAAAAAAACAACATAAAATGTTATTAAATGTCTAACAGACTGTACATTTTTTTAATAAAATAAATATGCTGTAAAGTATTTCATGTATTTCTTCTATCTATGTGACATGTAACCCTGAACACTCACCGTTGCCGCTTGAGCTCTGGGTGCCTCTTGATTTCCCTAAGTAGCAAGTTGATAGGACCATAGACATCATTCGTCTGGATGCTCCTAACAATGCTGTTCAGTAGTGTCCGTATTTCCTGGTGGTCAGTGGGAGCCAAAGACCCCTTCATTTGTACTAGAAGAAAGAGATCATCAAATAGATCATCCAACCTGAATGTATTTTATTTAAATCTAGAGCTATTTACTGCCTCTACACATCTAATCTGAAGTTTACTTTCTATCTGGTAAAGATGCTTTGTTTATTTGTACTTCAACCTCACAGAAGGTAACTTACAGAAGGTCCTCCAGCGCTGGTAGAGCGGCTCTGTGGGCTCCTGGTGCAGGTTGACATTGTCCCACAGCAGCTGCACATAAACCAGCTTACTGTCTTGAGGCAAGGATGTCTGCGGAAGCTACAGAATAGTAGACAAGAAAAAAAAATTCCATCAGATTTTGTAATGAGTAACATTAAAACAGCAGAAGACCATTTTGGGGTATACATTTAGTCTGCAAATCTTTCGTTTCCCATGGCTTTCTATAGGTGATTTTGATTGGTTTAATGTAGGTTTGTGTTGGTGTATTGTTATTTCGGCAAGTTCCCTTTTCAGGTGTTGTGCCGATTTCTGCATTCCTACTAGAATATGACATAATTCACACAGCAGTATGAGTGTAACAGATTTCCCCTAGATTCCTTTTATGTTGGTTTATAAATAAGAGTTAAAGTTACAGTTACAGCACTTATATGAATCACCAGCATAATCTGTTGTACCCAGACTGCTTCATTATATGCCTGCATGCCAAGAGGAGTTAAGATTTCGGCACAACATCGGCACATCGTCAGTACTTTTTCTTTTCCTGTTGTGAGGACTGCCTGCTTCAACTTTTTTCCAGTTCTCCCACAACAAAATGCCTGAACCATGCTTCAGTTTGGTCTTGTGGACCAGAAAGAGAAAGAAGATGAACAATAAAGTGGCGGGTACCTGTACACCATTGTTGCAGTGTTCAGAGGTCAGTATGAGTCCAGGTAGAATACTGGGAAGGTCCAATCGGCGGAAATACCACACTAGGTTCCAGAATATGATAGGGTGCTGGCTGAGGAACTTTTGAGTGTAGATTACCTAAAGAAAAAAAAAACCTTATATTACCTTGAGATCAAATCAATTGAATATTAAAAAAATGATATTCTATACATTCTTAAAGATTAGCTGGACAAGAAATAGGTACCTGATCTCCCTCATTCTCCAGTAAGGTCTCTAGCTCCTTTCGTAACACTAGAGGGCTGAGGTAAGGCACAGAGACTGGTTTTGGATTGGGTCGCTTCTGACCCAGTGTGTCCTAAAATATGGTAAGGGTTCTTAAGTCAAATAACATGCCTTTGTTTGTCAATGTCAAATGGTGCAGTATAGTGCAGTAGGGCTACACAGTAATTTGCAAAAGTTGTTTCTACCGATACATGCAAAGAGATTTAACAACACACTTAAGATAAGGTATAGATAAAAATATTAAACGTAAGAAAATTAAGGTACTAAATACACACTCACCACTACCTCCTGCAGGCTATTAGGCAGGCTGGTGGTGGAGATTCCATGATTGGGCCGCTGGGTTGAATCCAAGCTCTGTAGAGGCCCACCCACACTGTTGCTGCGGGTCAGAGATGTGCCACGCTTCTCTGCCTGTCTCTCCAAGAGTCCCAGGGGGTCTGAAATCACTGGCTCAGGCACGAGACTAAGGAAAACAAACAGACTCAATGGTAAAGAGTTGTAGTAACAAAGGAACTCTGAGAAAAACGTAAAACTGAACAGATGTGTAAACATGTGTGCATGCATATATTATGTAAATAACATACGCTTTCTGTGCTCCACCCTGATTGGTCAGTGTCTCCTCATGCTGCCCTTTGCTGTCAGGGGAATCAGAGAAGCTGATGAGATCAGGTGGATCACTGGGACTGCCCACCTTGACCTCTGATGATGTGGAGGCTGTAGGCTGGGTGCTACTACTGTGGAGACTGTCTCCTGAAGTGCTAATCTTCAGGTAAAACCTGTGACAACAAATATAGAATGTGTTAACAGTCCTGATTATTACTCAGAATTCAAATTAATGTGTGAGAAGTGGGTCAATAAAAGAGCACAGAAGAGCAAAAATTACATGGGTCACGACTGTCAACAATACTCATTAAACAATATCTATAAGAGACTAATTTGTTCTGGAAAGGTTCAATAGTTGGTAGACCTTTACATGCAGAACTTGGGGCTTGTAACAGCAACCATGGGATATCTTGGGACATTTTTTTTTTTTTTTAACAGTGTTAAGGACTGTTCTGGGTTTAGTGCCTTACCCAGGTGTAGTGCGCAGATCATTAAATTCCACATGAAGCAGGGGCAAGAAGGAGGTCTGGCAGAACGGACAAGTGGTGTTCAGGTTGGAATCATCTGCTGTCCAGCCTGCCATGATCTCCTCATCATACACCAGAGCCTCACAGGAGCGACACTGAGAACAGCTGGACATTAACACCTACAAGAAAACACAAATTAGTGATGGATTTTATTGTTTTTTTTTTTGCAATAAACACAGTTTCTAAAAAGTTTTTAATTTGTGTTGAAATCGTTTAATAATAGGCATGTCTTACAATCATCAAAATGTAAGCTAATGTTAAGGATCTTTTCCCCACAATTGTCTAGAGGCGAAAGAAAATCACACACCAGTTCAAATTACTTACTGGTACTTTTAAATTGGGTTTAAAGCAATATTGTGAAGCACAACAGTTTTACAATGAGGATTCATTCATGTTGAAGACTTAATAATAATAGCAATAATAAGGAGAGTAGTGTCTCTGTCTTTGTTACTATGGGCTTAGCATGCCGTAGTACGCAGCTTTGTTGAAGCAGGCAGGACAAAACTTGTGAGAGTCATATTTGCGAATAATCCTGCTTTACTGCAGTGCAATAACAGGAACATTACACTTTCCAACTATGCAGGGAGCCTAGGAAAATATGAAAGGGAAAAAATAATTTAAAATGTATATTTTTGGTATGCTAGTTGTCCACACACTTTAGAGCATGTGCATACTAATACACCACTCAATGTATTGTTGGCTATACATAAATCCTCTTGGTTGACAATACTGTACTGACACAAAGCACTACACTTCCAACTATTGGAGAAGACTGTTTGCTGAGGAGTGTAGAAATATGCAGTTTGATCAGCAGAGGGCGCTGAGCTCACCTCTAAAGCACAGTAAATGCTTGAACTGCTTGCATGATGAGATGAGCTCTGCTCAGACCTTTCAGAGTCAGCACCTCTCATGAACCTGCCGGAAGTCAAATCTATAGGGGAAAACAAAAACAGAAGACCTGTTATGAGTATAATAGAAACAAATACAATGGCAAATATAATGATTAAAATAGGTTTAGTATCAAGTGTTTTTGTTAGATCAATTCAATTTGGAAAGTGCAAAATGAGTATTACACTATGGCGTTCCTCAAGAGAGGTGATTAAGCCTAGTCTTGGACAGCACAGAATATTTCCTACTGAAAGGAAAATATAGTCTATGACTACGCTTAATCCCTGTCCAGGAAACTGTCCCAATATGTACAAATGTTTGAGGACACCCTTTGAATGAATGCATTTAGCTACTTAAGGTTTAACTTATTGCTGCCACAGATGAGCACACACAGCTTGTTTTGAATCTTATTCTATTGGCAGTACTTTTCTACATGGACTTAACATGAACCTACTGGCATTATGCCTTATTCCAGGCATGAACCAGAGGGGTAAAAACTACACCATATTGTATTCATCAAATACTTTTGGGATAAGTTGGCCTGTTGAGGAGAAAGTGGGGTGTTGATCGTCCAACAACTTGTCACTGAACGAAACAAATCCTCACACTAATGCTATTTAGTAGAAACGATGACTGAACATGTTTCCAAATACATTTGTCCATACAGTGTATCTTGTGTGTATATGGGTGTGCCTACGTGTGCCACTTACGTTGCCCATGTAGTCCCCGGCCATTATCACTGCTGCCACTGCTACCCAGGCTGGTGTTACTGTGAGTGAGGCCGTTGGCGGCAAGGCTGGTCATCAGGCCTCTAGGCATGGGCCTATCCGCTTCATCATCACCGAGCAGCTGCTCCTCCAGATGAGCAGGAAAGCTGTCCCTAGGCTGGTTCTGGTCATCCTTGAATCAGAAATACATTAATTTTATATTGACGAGATTTTGAGGAGAAATGTATTTATTTTGAGCTACAATTGTCTGCGAATACCAGTCTGAGAAATACTTCTTGCAAATGAAAGTGTAGGACATGCTTTATGATTAATATTCATTGTTATCATTATTACATTTGTCAGAGAGAGTGCCTCTCCAACAGTAGAACATTGAAAGGCACTCATTATAAGATCTATGTAATGCCATTCAAACTGCCTCCATCTGCCAGATCTCGACTAGAATTCATTGATTATATGGGCCCTTGAGTGTAACGATTTGTCCTCCATTACCCTCTCTCAAGCTCTCCTCAATTTCTTCTCCCAACCCTGTATTCATACTGGCAACAGATTTACAAGGGACCAGTCGTTTCCAATGAGAGGATCCAATTTTAGCAGCAATTTAGATTCTCAACTTTATGTAAGACACTGGGGTTTAAGATCCCCAGCTTCTGTTCTCTAAATTACTCTTCCTACCACTCTTCTTTCCTGTTCTTAACAGTATGGTTTTGAAAATGAAAAAAAAAAAAAAAAAAAAAGCCTATAACGGATATTTTTTATTTTTCTGATTAATTTGTCCATATGGAAAAAAATAAAGCGTGCTCGAGAACAGCTTGGGCAGAAGTGAGTTACTTGTTACCAAACAGTTTGAGCACAGAGTAAGATCAGCAGCTAAACCCGCTTACCTCATCATCAGAGTAGTTGTAGGCTGAGGCCACGGCATTCCAGACTTTTCCAGCCACGGTGGCTGCCTGCTTCATGCCATGCTTTAGCATGTCCACTTTAGGTCCTGAAAGCAAGGTGTCCATCTTGATGCCAGAGATGGAGGTGATAACAGACCCCAATGACCCACTCTGAGAAGACCTGACTAGTGCAGTCAACGAGGATGACCTTTGACCTGCAGAGCCAGGTGTCTTTGGGGACTTGATGGCAAAGGTCTTGGATCTTGTGACCGCAGGGCTGCGTTTGGGGGTTTCCAGTGAATCGGGGGCTTTCACTGGTCCAGCAGGGAGGCTGGATCGTCGCTCCAGAGACTGCTTGCCAGCTGGAGAGTCCACAAGGTCAGACTTCCGCAGGTCTGCGTCACGCTGTGGCCCCTGATGAAGCTCCATGCTGGAGGCCTTGGCCCCTAATGGGCTCTTGAGGTTCATGTACATCTCAATCTCGTCGGCGAGCTTTCGTGAGACCACTGTCGGGACGAGGCGAGCAGACTCTTGGCTCTGGATGGAGGCTGCCTCCTCATTTTCTGAGGCCAGTAGGGACAAGGGGTCTGCCCCTATTTCTACATCCTCTCTCTCCACCCCTTTAGAAGAGGAGGATACACTTAAACCTTTCCCTGCTCCTTCATCTGAAGGTGTGATCACCTCTGTCGGCTTCTTCCCTTTGTCCGTAGGTTCATCACTTAAATCAATTAGTTCCTTTTTCTCACCGCCTTCTTCATTATCTTCCTCCTTGAGAGCTGACGGTGCACTTGGCCCCATCTCCAGCTCTTTAAAGACTGAGCCTGAGACTGTAGTGGGTGGAGGAGTTTTGCCTCCGGAAAAAGCAGCGGCTAATATTTTAGCATCGGCGCCCATGTGGTCCACACTCAGCTCCAGACTGTTCTTCTTCAGGAGCATTCCAGCTCTGCTCTCTGCACTGAAGCTACAGCTGCGCTCAGCAAAAGCTTTGACTCGCTGCTGTTGACTAGGCTGGGTTGTGTCTGCATTTGCAGGGCCGTCATCTTCGGGCAGGGAGATGTCCTCACTCATACTGCGAGGGGTGAAGAGTTTTCCACCACCTGTTGAACCACCACCTGGAAAAATCATAAAAACATTTAAAAAAAATGAAGGAGAAGGAGCTGTTTTTCATTGCTTAAATATATAAAGATCATTCAAAACTCTGTTAAATAAACAATAACCCTGTACTAAATAAAAGCATGTAAAAAGCATGCTTGGAATTTTTTGCATGTAGCCAATGTTTTTGCCTTGATTATATTCATTTTTGCATGTTAGCATTGTAATGTGAACAGAGCTTATTAAGTACTATTTCACTGATCATCTCCAGTGCTTTACCTGAGTCTCTTCTCCCTGTAGAGAGGTCAAAGCTCCCAGTAGAGAGTTTGACTATGCTGGGTGAAGGAGATGTGGGCTCAGCAGGACTGGGTGGTTCAGAAACAGCCACTGCACTGTCAACAGAACCAGCAATGTCCTTACCTGAGAAGGAAAAAAGATCATGTTAAAACTAGAAAAGAAAAAGAAAAAGAAAAAAAAAAACTGATGCTAATCTCCTTCAGCTACTAAATGGATTGCTGCAAGCTAAAACTAAACAATTAATAATAATTATCTCACATAATTAAGGCTAAAACCCATTTACTTGATTAAAAAAGTCAATTACAATTCATTTAATCTAACCATTATCATAAAATGCATTACCATTTTCTTGACTCATGACTGTTTTGCTCTTGCTGACATGGTCCCCAGTGGAAAGTGGAAAAACTGTAGATTTGGAAGCATCTACAGTGTCCTGATGTAGCTCATCCTTGGAGCCATATCCCTGGTCAGACTGCCCTCCTAAAAAGATATAATCAAATATAATGAGCTGTAATGTAACACAAGATAAAATCATATGATTGCATTAAGTCAATGAGAAAAACATAGGCAACCTTTTGTTAACAAAACCTTATCTGTATGTATGTGAGTCTGTGTGTGTTTATTGGATAGTACCTGTGCTACAGTGACTCCCATTGGTGTCTTCAACGATAAGTCGACGTGGGAATAGTGCATGTTCTTCTCCATTAGCCAAACTGGCGCTATCGGCACTACAGTGGCTGAGTCGGTCTCCTTCACCATCTGCTATTGCGTCCAGAGACACTACTGGAAAAGAAGCATCCTCTAACACACAATAGAAACTTGTATATATGCTAATTCAATTAAATGAATAAATAACAATTCTAGGTTGACAAAGTGTTTATGATAATGGACTCTCGTTGCTAAGTAAACACAATGAGCCATATTAAGTTCAGCAAAATTATTGGGGTTACACTCGTATAGATATTGTGTGGTTTGCTTGCTGTGGTTTGCACAATAACTGATCAGAGACACTAAATCACAAATTGTGACATTTCACCACGAGGAACCCACAATGGGTTTGTCTGCTCTCCAAAAAAAAAAAAAAAAACACGTTTGCCATAAAAACACAGACGAGAACTGATGCAAAGAAGCAAAGTGTCACATGTGCACACTTCAGTCACAACACACTTTTTTACATTTAGAGTCGCCAACAGATCAAGACATTTAACCGGCTAAATATTTGAGCACTTCCAACAAATAATCATTTATCATCCATTCCACTCATTTGGGAAAAAATAGTTATTTTCTTTGTTACTGCCTGAATATACTGAATATAGACCAGGTTATTCCATCAATGATTTTTTTCTTTCCTGATGGCATGGGCCTATTCAAAGATGATATTGAGAAAGATTGGTTCAGGGAGCATGAGATCATCAATTTTACACATAGATTGTTCACCACAGAGTCCAGACCTTAACCTCACTGGGAATTTTTGGGATGTGCTGGAGAAGCCCTGCTTTATGCAGTGGTCAGACTCTACCATCATCAATGCTGCAAGATCTTGGTGAAAAATTAATGCAACACTGGATTGAAATAAATTTTGTGACATTGTAGAAGCTTGTCAAAACAATGCCACAGTGATTGTATGCCACAATCAAAGCTAAAGGAGGTCCAACAAAATATTATTGTGTGTGACCTTTTTGTTTTTTTTGGGCGAGGCAGTGTATTAAGTGGCAACTTTCCGTTTTTTTTTTTTTTTTTTTGTACATTAGAAAAAAAAAGAAAAGAAAAAAGAATCACTTATGGTCGATATATGGTTATTTGTTGAGTGCTTAAGAGGTGCTCACTTGCCAAGCTCTTGGATCATGTCCAAGCAAATGCTGAATAGCTTGCTCCAACCTTTTCCCGAAAGAACATTGAAAATCGGGGCTAAAATTGGAACACTGAGGACAGTGACAGTGTTGACATTTACAGCATTATACAGCAGCTCTGCTGAACATTACTAACATCAGCTGAGTGACCTTGAGCAACATCATCGCATCAGAATCCACAGAACAACGTAACAGAGAATGGGCTTGCGGTACGCTTCTCACCTGTGGTAATTGGAGGAGCTCTTTTAGAGCGAGCTGAGCTTTGCAGACCCTGTTTGAACTGGGCCACACCTCGCACCACGTTCCGCACTTTGGTCCACATGAAGCGGCCACTGCGGTTTCTGCTAGGCCAAGGGCTCTCCAGGACAGCCTGTGAATACAGACAAACAGCCAATCAGGCACAGAGGTCAGGGTAACCATAACAACCTGCATTTTCCCCTTGGCAACACAACATGATTTTTAATGTTTCTTTTTGGTTTAGCAGAAGCATCCAGACACTTTTCAGCTGTGTGCAATTAACGCTGCAGGGAAGCACAGATCTTGTGATGTGGCTCTAAAACTAAGCTATTTGTTTGAGTGGCTTTAGTGGATTATCAAAGTTACAATCCTGACCAAATTGACCATGCATTACCAGTGGTTAACAGTAACAAGGTAAATTCAATTTATTACTGTACTTCACTGAAGCATTTATATTTTGGGTGACTTTTACTTTAATTCCAACATATTTCTACAAGTCTAATAATACTTTGTACTTCAACACATCATTTAGACTCGTAGTAAAATGTTTTATTTAAGTTTGTATGTGCATAAAAACATCAAAACTAATTAAGCACAGTGTGAGTATACCAATCTGCGTAAAGTGATCCCTTTATGTGCTGTACAAATAGCAGTTACCCAGCAAATGCATAGAGATAAACGTCTGTGCTACAGTGTTAATGTTTGGCATGCCAATGTCTTAATAAATGATGAAATATATAGAAGGAATATAGCGTTTATTTATTTATTTTGTTTTACTTTTTATTAACCTTAAAATAAGTTCTAGATAAATCAAACTCAAGCTTGATCACAAAAATAATTTTAGCCAGGTTTCTACCCAATAGAAATTGCTTGCCTTGAATATTAATATTGTGTCATTAGTGTCAGACATTGACACTATAAAATGACATTCTGTTAATTGGTGAATGCACCAATAGCCTTGGGTATCTCTACTTTAACTTTAACTTTTATGCTCTACTCTATTTTAATTCTTTATTCCACTTTAACTACATGGTTTAGGTACCTGATCAACCACTGTGTTACTACACCTACATTTTTATTCATAAGTCTTTTTTTTTTATCTAGGTTCTGACTTGACACATTCAAGTTCCTGTTCCACGCCATTCAAGTGCATGAGTATGGCGTGACTTGTTTTAGTGTCTACAAACAGCTCTGTGCTCTTTTTTTCTATTTTCTTCCTGTGGTGCCACAGTAATGAATGCAGTGCACTACCTTGTTGTAGTATCCGTAAGTAATGGCATTGCCCTCGACTCCAGCCTTCTTCATCTCCATTAAGACACGCACAGCCAAGACAGGCATCCCCCACAGCCCACACAACTGCATCACCACACGATAACACACCTGCCGCAGACAACATTCACTTTTTTAGCTTCTGTTTATTGTAAGTGTTCACTTTTCTTCAACACTCAACATCACATTTACCACAAAATACACTGTATCAACAAAAACAATGCAACACGTTCATTATTATGTTTTTTATTAGGAGATAAAAAATGAGATTATCTTGCTTTTGATGGAGTAAGGCTTTATACTAATTTGTGAGCATTGCTGTGAGGATTTGATTGCACTCGATGACAAAAGTATGAGCATGGTCAATATTTTGTATGATCACCACTCCAACTTATCCCAAACTTCCCAATTCCACATCCCATAAGTATTGGATGGGGCACAATCACTCCACAGCACAATGCTGGGGGATTTATACCCCTCAAACCCATGCCTGGCATGGTGCCAACAAGTTTATGCTTATCTGCTCCAGAGACTACTATTCTATTGCCAGCTCTGAAGACTAGATCATGCCTCCTCTGACACATGCAAAGTGCTAACAGATGTCTGTGCTGGCCAATATCACAATAAGAGTGATATATGGAGGAAATGCCATTTATGCACTCCCAAGAGAGAAAGGCCAATTGTGCTCTCTTGGACTCTGGCTGCTGATGCCCTGCGAAAACCTTGACAAAGTAAAATCAAAGGATAAAATTATGATGTTTTGGTGGACTGCAGCCCTCCAGAACAACAATAAGAACCACAAACATACCTCATCCAGCACCTCCACCTCAGTGCTCCTCATCTTTACTAGGACATTGAGGGCCTGCTGCATGGCCCTAGGTTTAGAATGGGATATACGCAGGCCTGCAGGCAGACAAATGAACCACAGGCTGTAGCAGTGGCTGTACAGACACTTAGCCCACTGGGGAGGGTTTGAGTAGCAGCGCTTTGCCATCTTGTAGGCCAGCTTCACTTCCTGTGATGGGAAAGACACAATTGGAGTTATTATTTAATTAGGAGATTATGAAAATGATACTATGATTCTAAAAGCTTAGTAAATGGGAATTTTATTAAAGTCAGAGTCCATAAGTTCTGGGAGTTTAGAGATCTCTCTTGTGAGAACGTGTAGTTGGACCGAGCGTGTAGGAAAGTACTTTTAAAATGTTTATTGTGGTACAGTCTCCTGTGCTGAAGTTGCAAAGGTAAACCGCTAAAAAAAAATTTGGGACCTACCAGGCCATTCTATTTAGAATTAATACATTTGGTTTGGTCAAGATGGTTACAGAAACACATTAATGCTATTTACTAAATTATTTTGTCCCCTCCCCACTCCACTGCTTTCAACATAAATGGAAAAAATAAATAAATAAATAAATAAAAATCTTAAGGACAACTGCTTTAAGCTTCTGTTTAACACCACATAAATTACTAAGCTGAATTTAGTCCACATTGTCTATGTAACTTGCCAAATTAGACACAGTGTGCCTTCACTCTATGAGCAAAGGGTGGCACCTGCTTGAGTAAACCCACATCCTGAACGTACTGAGGCTAAACATAAACCTCCTGCCAAACGTGCTAGAAGGGAAGTGATCTCAAGTCCATAGATCAGTTCAGTCTGATATAAAACAGGGACTCACACTGACAAACATCCAAACATTAAGAGTGGCCTAAAAACAATATTTCAATCAATGCAGGAATCTTCCCACACTGAAACTTTTAGTCCTGAAGCAGCTACTAATGTAGGACTTTCTTCAGATTTTTTCTGCAGTTACTTTGTAGTTTATTTGTACTTAAAACAGTTAAGAAAGAAAAGGCTAGGGAAACTAACCCAAACTGACCCAAAACACTATGTTTATGTGCTCAATCCCCGTAATAATCTACAAAGGGCTTGAGATGTGGGCTTTCAAGAGTGGGGAGGATCAAGAGAGCAGAGGAGAAGGAAAACAAACACCCTACAGGCATGGTCTCCGCCCAGCCATGCTCTTCCCTCCCTCTAATCCAGCTCAGCGTGTGTGTGACACATGTGCATTTTCTTTTAACTGTCAGCGAGTGTAGAAAGTGTGTTAAACGCATCAGTAACACTGAGGTATTCTCAAAAAGAGACAAACCACAGAGCTAGGTGAAGTGCAGCTTTGTTTTCTGTTTGGTGGCACTTGTGGTTCACAGCCCCTGTCCTCTTTTTTAGTCACGGTTACTTTTAAATAAGGCAGCTTCTATTCTCCAACTGCAAACCAAATCGTCAGTAAGTATGGGCGAGCGGCCACTGAGGCAGTGATAAGTCATTCTGGGCTTCTTTTCTGGTGCTTTAAATTGTTTCAAATGTAATGGTGAAGGGACTAGTGGAAATGACTCCAAAATGACTTAAAATAAAATCTTGTTCCATTGACTTTCATTGAAAGCTACATTTACATTTACAGAATTTAGCAGATATCCTAACAAGCACTTACAAACATGATTGGTCATTCACTCAGAATATCCAAACTAGTGTTGATAGAGGATAAATAAAATATACTTTTGTCATTTTAAATGACAGTGTCATTAAAAAATCCAGCTGTATGTTATAAGTTAAGCAGTCACATGAAGTTTTTAGTATGGTGATGGTGAAGTTTGTAGTTTGTAGAAAAAGAATGACAATGCATTTTTGGAAGGCATTGTTAAAATTGACATACTGCACAGATATTTTTGGTATCTGACAAAAGAAATCTCTAAAACTTTCAATAGAAGACAGCATAAAAAATTATTCAAATTCTTTTTAGAGCATTTCAATTGGTCTGTTCATTAAATGTTGATGAAATATAAAAAGTAGCCGTCAGTTTCAAATTATGTGAATTTATAAATGTGTGTAAGTGTATGTCCCATTCAATCTTACAAGAGGTTTTAAAAGAAAAATGATCCAAGTAAACAATGTCAATATTTCATGATAAATTGACCAATAGAACAATATGTTTGTACACTGACTTTCATTTAAAATGTATTTACACTGTTTCTAGTGGTAAGCACAGTGTGACTGTGTTCAGTGAAGTGAAGTGTACTAAATAAACTGGAGTCACACCTGCTTGGTTCTTTTTGCCAGGAGTGCAGGGCTGCTGGACAGACTGGCCCCTGCTGCTCTGTTGCTGAGTGCTGGCTTCAGCTCCTGTGGCCGATCAAACAACTCCAACCGCAACCGGGGGAAGCTCTTGTAGCTGTGGTAGAGGATGAAGCATGATTTAATGACAAAAAGGTGAGTTTTTTAGCAAAAAACACAACAAAAAAAACAGAAGGCTTAGCCGATCAGTCAATAATGAACTCATTAAAATGAGAAAGAAAAAGGAGACAGTAAGTGCAAGACTTCCTATGCAGAAAGCCTGGCACCAGCACCTGAAGTCTTGACCACTGGGCACAGATTCAAGGCTAACATTGGAGTGAGTGGCAGGTCTTAAATACCAATAAAGACAAGGACATCGATGACACGAGCCTTGCACTAATGGAAAAAAGGCTCTTCAGAGATTATATTACTGTACTGAGATGGGTGTATAAACTTCTAAAAGCTTCTAATTTGTGAAAACTGTTAAATAAAAACTTACATAAATGTCTATTCTGATAAAAATTCAATTGTAAGCTGTACTAATTACTGGTCATTCTCATCAATGCTATGATCCTGACATGGTAGCATGTGTTAGAGTATGTTGCTCTGATAAGGGTGGATCAGACGCAGCAGGGCTGCCTGAGTTTTTAAACACTGTGTCCACTCACTGTTCACTCTGACAGACACTCCTACCTAGCTGCTACACCTTGTAGACGTAAACTAAGAAAGGAGTTAATCTGTTGCTGCAATTCTTGTCCTTTAATAGCACACTGTTGCCTGGATATTTCTGGTTGATGCACTATTTTCAGTTCAGCAGTGACTCTGAGGTGTTTAAAAATTCTAGCATGATACCCTCCATACCAACACAACACTGTTGTGAAAATGTTGTTTTCCTCTGTATTTTCACTCACTGCTGCCTGTGTTTATCAACCTAGTACATTTAACACAGTTTTAAGTTGTTTTCCAGTGTTGTTTTCACCTGTACTTTATTTAAAGTATGACCTGATCGGCTGAATCCACCGCTAGCTTAGCCGGTTAGCTGATTCACTGGCTAAGCTAAACCACCTTTAGCCAGGTTTTCCAGCATCACTTGTGGCTGGCGCACTAAACTAAACCTGTATAGAGATGTGAAGCAAAATGTCGCAATTAATTAAGTTACATTAAATTATATTAAAAAAAGATTGTAACTGTTGTGTTAAGTCTATATAGTATAAACGCTAATATTTTAATAATGGAAGTTTCATATTCAAACTACAATTATTATTGTAATTGAAATTGTCCTAAATTAATCGATTTTGAATAGAATCCGGACCTTTTAAATCGGAATCGAATCGAACTGGAAAATCAGTGACTATACCCACCCCTACATGTCAGTGTCACTGCAGTGTTCAGAATGACCCACCACCCAAATAATACCAGCTCTGCGATGGTCCAGACAATTTCAGAACAGGGAGAAAACAGGATAATAAAGTATGCAAAGAAAATATTGACTACAGTCTCTAATTAAAGAACTACAAAGTGCTACTAACTGTTCAGTGGAGCTGAAAAAATCTGACAGTGATTGTAGAAACAAAAAGGTGGTCATAACATTCTGACTCGTTGTGTATAACTTCATGTAAAACAAACAACTCTGGGCATTCACCTGTATGTAGCAGGAGGCTGTGAGCCGTCATCAGGAGGTGGTTCTGGAGGCATGATGAAGACAGTGTGCTCACTCTTTTGAGACTCATCCAGCTCCAGCAGCTTTGCATCCTCTGACCACTCTCCTTCAACCTGTAAGACAGGTCACCTTGAATGCTACTAGCCTAACTTTCAACCTTTCAATGTCCTTTTGTCTGACTGTATTTCTAGGAAGACCTTTGAACAGTACATGACAGGCGAGACTTGTACTTTCTAATGTAATGCCTGACTTTCTACATGTTTAGAAATGCACACGGTGTACTGATAAATGTACTGTAGGATAAATAAAGCAACATGCAGTTTATAGATTTTCATAAGATATGTTTTTAAATGTTTCTTATAAACTCACAGTGCACCCCCCCCCCCCCCCCAAAACAGGGACTTTCCACTTCCGTTACGGCTCAACATGTTTAGATTAACAATGTGCCACTGTACCCAACAGCAGATGGCAGAGTTAATTATTTACTCCATTAAACTGATGGCACTGCATATGAACAGCAACAGCCATCTGTGTTGTTTTTTTTTTTACCATGAATGGCTGATCTAGAGCCTGTTACCTCAGCCTGAGTCCTACTTTAATCTTTACAAGCCTATCAGCAAAACTGCTCTCTACTCAGCTCTACCAGCATTTTTTACTTGCTGCACTCATCAAAGTTTATGCCCCTAGTCTCACCCCAAAACTTTTTCCACTGCTCAAATTTAGCATAACAGCTTGTTCTGATGATTCTAATGATACAGCAGGGTTACGGCGAAAAGCGTTCCAGGGAAAATAAGGCTTACCTTTGTGCCCTTGTCTGTTCCTTTATCAGACGGGAAAAGCTGTGAGAGAGGCGAGAAAGGAACAAACTCAATCATAGGAAACTGTGTTTCCTCCTTTTCTCCCAGTGGGAATGAACGTATGTGTTATAGCTTAGGAAATTAAACAAGATTCTTTGCTAGAGCCATAAAGGTTTTTTAAAACAGTTCAAAGAGGTGGGTGAAGATTTGTAGATTGTTTTAGAAAGTGAAAGTCTTTGGTTTGTTGCCAGTGGCAACAAAGGAACTTATTAGAGAGAAGTGTGGGTGTGTGTACCTTTTCAATGCAATAGTCAAAAAAGGCCAGTCCTGTGTCTTTGTCACTGACGAAGGTGCATTCTTCGATAAAGCGAATAAATATCTGGGTCTTGGTGAGCTGGGAGTAGAATTTCTGGTGTGCACGATCTCTACTCTTCAAGAACCCTGGAGTAGCAAAAAGAAAAAGTAAAGTAGCAAAAGTAACAATTATCAGGCCTGTCACAATAATCCCATAGCTTACCTTAACATTGGCTATTTTGAACCCACTAACATGAATAAGCTGATACACTTTTTTTTCCATATATTAATCTATATTTTATTTATGTATTTAAGCAATAAATTTAGTTCTTGATAATGAAATGTTAATTGCACAATAGAGTGCAACTGCATTCATTTAAAATTATTATTATTGTTATTATTATTATTTTATTATTATTACTACTACTACTACTACTACTACTACTAATATCTATAGGATAATATAGTCTTTAAAAAAAAAAAATTAATTACAATTACTGATAGGACAATATTTTGCCCAATAAAACCTAGTTAAAATGACACCTCAGGCATTTTTGGAGCAGTAGGTACTACTAAAAAAACTACAGAGTTCCCCAATGGTGGAACAAACTACCTTCCACTAACAGATCAGGAGAATCTCTCGCTATCTTTAATAAACTCCTGAAGACAGAGCTCTTCAAAGAGCACTTACTCTCTTAACACCTCTAACACACTAACTACTTCTAATCTCATTTCCTTCTTCCCTACTTCACCCCTCTATCCTATTATTTCCCTTTGACCTCCTTTAGGCCCTATCTAAAGATGTTTTTACCTTTAACTTCTATTACTTTTGTACTTCACTTTTGTAAGTCGCATTGGACAAAAGAGTCTGCCAAATGTAATGTAATGTAACTACAAAACTACTGCCTGGTCTTTAAATAAATTTTCTTTTTTGTCACATACAGCTCTTACACAGTTGCTCTGCCTAATGCACTCAACACGCCACTATTTCATAAATCACAGTTGTTCTGAGAACCACCTGATCTTGCACCTAATAATATCTGGTCTGCAGTGTTCCTATCCTATGTTGGGATGGAACGCAGCCAGTTGAACCTACAAATCGCCTCTTTATGGTACATTTACCTGACAATTTGAAGACAGTTGCAAGGTAAGTGTATCTATCTGTAACTGCCAAATCAGTGTTTATAGATACAGCTGAATTTGACTCTAAAAAGCTCTGCCGCAAAGGTTTCTTCTTGCCATCAGAGATAAGAGGAACAATACAACCGAAAGCTAACCAAACGATAAACTTATCACTGATTAACCAAACCCCTCTAGTCTTTTAGGGCAGTAGGACATGAGTTAGAAAAACAAGACATGCAGATACGGTGTGTTGTGGTAGGGTTACCCTGCAAATCGTAGAGAGAGTCTGCGGCTGTGGCCTTCTCCGAGGGCGCCTGGGTGATGGGCTTGAGGTAGCTGCGGTAGCCCTTTAGTATGGAGGCCATGAAGCGGAGAAAGGCCTCTTGGACCTCCATCTCCAGCCCGGCCATCTTATTTACCCAAGTGAAGTCCGCCTCAATTGGAGTCATCTCTACTGCAGAGTTTTCTGAAGCATTCCGCCTCACTTTGGTCAAAAATAGAGTAGTATAAATCAGTATCAGTAAAGATCTCATTAAAACCACATTTCTATCTGCTTGATCAGTTGCATTACAGCATTACACCAATGGTTACCCATTTTAAGCCTGTAGAGCTTAGCTCTAAATCTACACCTGATCCTACTGATAATAGTTGCTGGATCAGCTGGATCAGGTGTGTCAAACAGTGGTTGCTTGTGAAACCTGCAGAAAAGTAGATCTCCAGGCTAGTGACCACTGTTTCCCTCAAACATAACATACAGTCTTCTACCCAACTCCTAACAAAAACGATGTGACTACAACCCCAGAAAAAGTTCAGAAAATGTGTTATGATATCTTTTAAAGGGATTTCTAGTTTTTTAACAAGACAATGCAAAACCATATGCTGCACACCAGATATTTACATTACCATAATCATAAGGCTACCAAATATCAATACTTTGACATACTTTAGACATTGCAATTGTGCAAATGAAACATTATATACAGTTTAATTTAAAATAAAGTGTATGATTGTGTCAAAGAGTGGCAGAGCTACACACCAATGGTGAGCTGGTGGTGGAGGTTGACCAGTGAGTTAATAAGACTCTTGCAAGGCTTCTTGGGGAGATTCTTCCAGTTGCTATACTTCTTTTCATCAGACCTACGAAAAGATCAGAAAATAAATATTAATATCCCCCTATACATTCAAGAGTTTGGAAGGTTCATGAATTAAATGCTTCTTAAAGTTTTAAATTAGCTCACAGGTAGATAGTGTTGGTGTCCAGATCCACACAAACCACATCTGGTGGAGGTTCATGGAGGTCAAAGTATCTGGAGTCCACGCCCACAATAAAAGGACAGGGGGCATTCAGAACCCCAGCCAGGGAGAGAGGACACAAAGGGATGTAGGGGCACTGCCACTGGAAAGGAAAGATCATCTGGAGAGACAGATAAATGTATGATGCATGAAGAAATGTCAAATTCTCCTCTGCAGAGATTATGAAATGTTCCCTAGCACTCATGCAAGTATGTTGATTATCTGAAGCTAAATATTATGATTGGGATATGCCTTGTAATTTATTAAAAATGAATTGGTGAATAAATATTGTGACATAGTCTACTGTGACATGATTGACCTGCATTATTTTGATTGAAATAATTTATGTTGGTAGGATTACGAGGATGATCTTATTTAGCCAAGCACTTCAGAAAAAACAGCTATGCACTGAAATTGGTTAGAGGGTGCAAATACACATGATTCAGAACCTTTGCCCTTTGTTTTAAGAATGTTAAAAAAGGCAAAAAGCAAAAAAAGCAAAAAATAAATAAATCCTCACCGCTACCACAGCTTCAGCTATCCCGGTCAGAACATCTGGTCTTAAAGAGTGAAGCAGAATCTTATTCTCCAGCAGGATGAAATGCAACAGTGTAGCACAGTTCTCTGGGCCCAGGTTCTTCAGCAGAGTGCTGTAGTCTGCCCCGCTGTGTTGGGAGAGGAATTGAGAAGAATGAAGGAGAAGAACTGAAGAGGACACAGGAAAGATGGGGAGAAACAAGGTGCCAAGTAGCAACTACTTTTACTAAGAGTTTAAGCAAACACTTGATGTCCTGGGCAATACAGAATGACCTCATTTAAATGATCAGGGATCTTGACATGCCACAATATTACACAATATTACACAATGCTAACACAACTTGCCCACTAGACTAACATCACCACAAATACAAACAGCTATGAAGTGGAGACTTGTATACTTTGCTTCAGTACTGAGACACTGAAAACACATTCCAGAAAAGAGAACATCCGACATGCTGTACTGGAAACTACTATTTTTCACTTCAGAACCGAGATTGACCAGCGCCTGACAAGTTATTCACTCCCTGGCAGTGATGATAAAAACAGTTCCCTTTTTTTTTTCTAAGTGGGAGCTGCCGAGCTTGTAAAAATGCTCTTAGCCTGACAGAGCTTTGGATGTGTTTCGCATTAAGCTGGGCTAAGAATATGGAAAAACTTGGACCTTTGAGTGGTCAGGGGAAATCCGGAGATGTTCAAGAAATGAAAAAATGAACTATAAAAGCTTACCAAATAATGTATCTGACCTTATTTTAGAACAGATTTTTTAAAACGTATTAATTATACCAATGTCAGCTTACCTTAGTGGTAAAGGTGTGCATACAGGCTGGGACAACATAATGTTTTCATGTGCCCAAGTCTGAAAAACAAAGAGGGCAAAAAAACAGACAGAAATTTTTTACTTCACATTTTTACCCCAATATGAACCTACCACCTACTCATCATTGTTTTTCCACTTAATTGGTTAATCTTTCATAATGATTAAGTGTGCTGGAAGCCACATTTTAAGGTAAACTTAGTAACACATCATTGTGTAGGGCTTCTGTAAGGTTTTGTTTTTTAAATCAGCAAAATTTTAAATGCTGTCAAACTCCAAACATAAGCTGCAAGAGTCTGAGTGAATTCTTAAGCAGGACTGAACTATACAGCTTAACGTGTTGTAAGTAATGTTTTCTAGCGCTGCTCAGTTCTAAAACTCTACTGTACTGGAATGAGTGATGTACTCGTGAGAGGGGTATCAATTTAGTGCTGTTAAGATTTCTTTGCGCATCAGTTTTACACATTCTACAAATATGCGAGACTCAGACACACTTTTCAATACTTTTCAATCAACTATTCAATACTCTAAGCGGATTTCTACATTGGATTTAATGGGCTTCTGCAGCTGAAAGAAAAACTGCATCACCTTGTGAACTTGTGCAGTGCTGCAGCAACTCGCTAAAAATGGGTGATATGATGTGGCTAGCTCTGTAAATCATTTGGGCATTAGCCTATCTGGACTAAAACAATGTGGCTGATATAAAACATTACCCGTCTATCCAACCTTCTCTAAAAGCACATTAAATTCAATTTAACCTTGTAAGTATACACAGTGCCTGCTGTTTAGCAATACAGTGATATTGATATGCATACCTGGACCATTATTCGAGGCCTCTGTGGTGAGGGGAAGGGCACATTATGCATAAAGTGGGAGATGTGTCTGAAAGATAAAAACACACATATGATATAGATCAAAAACTTTAACTTTAACAAATACTAAAATAGGTGGACAGGAATCCTTCACTGAAACTGAACAACTTCACACATTGTTTAGAACCCAATTTACACTTAATTAAAAGTTGTTTTTTTCTTACTTCTCAATGGGCAGAGGGTTGACACTATCAGCTGAGAGCCTGTAGAGGAACATGAGGAATTCTTTAAAGGCCTTGAAGAAGGGCCACCGTGAAAGCAGACAGATGCACTTATTGGTGTTGACTGTACGGCCAGGAATGGGTTTCTTGTCTACAGCGGTGAGGAGTCCCAGCTGGATCTTCTGCTTCTCACTCAGATTTTCTGTTGGGTAGAGCTCATAGAACTGGATGGCTGCACCGTAGACCTAAAAAAACAAAAAGAAAATGACGACGGAACGTGAAAACTTCTACTGAGACAAATTCTGAATATAGAATATAGACTTTTTTTTTTTTTTTTTTTTTTAAAGAAGTCCAGCGTGGCAAGTGTAGAGTACAAAGGCTCCAAGAAGGCATAATAGCGATAAAAATAAAAGAATGCTATTAAAACATTTTCCATTAAAATGACTGTGTACATTTAAGTTTCTTGGCTGCTAGAAAAGGTTTAAAGGGGTTTAATTTGCTGGTAAAACAATTACTTGACCAAATAAATGTAAATTACCTAATAAAACACAAAAATAGCTCTGAAATATGTGTGAATGCTCCAGAGGGTGACTGAGAACTAATGAAGCAGCCTTTAAATCTTGTTTTATGACTTGCAATTTAGTGTACTTTACCTTTTCCCCAGAGGAGCTGGTTAGGACGAAAGTGGAGAAGACGGGTAAGGGGTAACGTGTATTTGGTGCCCAGGACTCAATCTTGGCTCCCATAGGAAGGCAGAAGAGAGGCACCGAGTCTGAGAGAGGAAAGGACTCATAATCTTCCTCTGGGTAGCGGAAGATCAAACCTGAAACAGGAAGAAAATGTACCGTCAGAACTGAGTGTACTTGTCAATGTTTTCCTGACCGGAGAATGCTCACATTTGAAATGTTTCAACTCTGTCTTCGATTAATAAGGGTACTGGTAGAAACAAAAAAGGGTGACTGGGGATGATTCATGTTTGATATTAAGCGACACCCTTTCTTCGCCTGGTTTATAAAGATAAATAAAATACAGAACAGCAGTTAAAATATAAAACATCATAAAACCTGTATGAGCTGAACCCAGAGAGAGGATATGAGCCAAGTCATGCCAAGTCAATTAAATATTAATACTTTAGACATGTTCATTCAGACTTTATATACACACACTGGCATGCTCAATATTGAACAATCCTGCTCAAAATGTGTCATTATGAATATTTAAAGTAAAGGTGAACTGATCTTCAAAAAACAAAAGGCTACATTTATTTTAAAGCAACAGTCTGTAGTTTTTGGGGATTTGAGGAGATTGTGAAATGCAAATGTATGTTAATGTAAATAAATTGCTGTGTAGAAATTCATATTTTGGAGTAAATGGTTTTGTTCATTTAGTCCATTTATGAAATATTATCATCACTATATGTTAGAGTTTCCCACAGGTAAAGTATTAACAACAATTGACCCTAACATAAGGAGAGGCCAATAAGGATGCTCAGTGTATTTGTGTGTTCCTCTCGCCCATACCCCGCCCTCCTTGACAAAACATTTTTCTGTGAGAAACCCTGTATTAGACGTATAATATAATTATTGCTCTAACACCATTATTACTCTAAAATCACTGCACCCCAAGAATTCTAAACTTTTAAAAATGTACAAGATCTTCATTAGCTCACTGGGTCTGTGGCTTATGGCACATGTCAATGCTTTGCAAATACACTAATTTCCAAAACCATATCCCTACAGCCAGGGATTACTCTAAGCAGAGTCTAGCACCAACTTTAAAATTAAAATAGCTGGTATTCACAAAGCAAAATATAATTGATGCAGAGTTTTTTTTTTTTTTTTTACTAGCAGTCTATGGCCAATCTATAGCCCAAAACAAATGTAAGAACATTCCCAAATAGAAACATTACACTACATTTACACATATTGACTCATGCGTGACAGGGTTGCAAATGTTAAGTATCTGATGCTGCTTAGCCATGTACGAGAAGCAAAGTAAGGCGAGTCAGGAAGTCCAGCCCTTTGACGATTAACAAGCCCAGTCACTTGAAAGGAAATGAGGCGGAGTGTAGATAAAGGTCTTAGCCAGCAGCACTAAGAATATTATAACTGTGAAACAGCAGACATTACAGCAAGCCATGTACAGTGGAGCACTCGTATGTTGTTTCAGCAAAATGTCAAAAGACTGACTTTAACTAGGCTAGCAGAAAAGGGAAACGATACTTTCTGTGCTACCAGATAACATTTACCCTTAGCTGGCTTGGTAACAAGTTACACAGTAAAATTTATTGTATGGGAAGGATGAAGGTTAAAAGTGGGTGTTCTTCATTGTGCAGAGTTTCAAATGTGTGAATGGATTTCACTGCAGGCACCTTTAGAAATATTAACTATACAAAAAGCCTCAAGTATATGCTCTGCAGAATCTGCCCACAGCCTTTCTTTCTTCTATGTAGTGTTAAGGTCAGATGATTCTGTTGGCTAGCATCATACATGGCCAAGCTAAAACTTAAAATGAGTCTGTTCTTGATCATTTTGTATTTTTCCTTTACAAACTGACAGACTGACAGAAACAGCAACTCTGGGTTAGTTTATTAATTGAAACGTGTTTGATTTCAATTGTTGGATGTGGTAAAGTTAAGGTGACCAATCTCTGCCAAGCTTCATTTGGGAACAGCGTTCTTGTCATGGTTGTGGACCAAACAAATGAGCATGAAAACAGCAGCAGAACAGCTAATTTTATCTGCAGCAGAACACAAAAGCTAATAAAATTGCAGAGGATAAAAATATGCAATTAATGGTAGAGAATGGCTGAGGATTGTGTAGTCATCAAAAGTTTGTCTAGGTGCATCCTAGACTGTTCATGGTCCACAAAGACCTCACTAATGAGCACTCGTGTGGAGGAAAGCAGGAAAAAAGAGAGCAGAAAGCAGCGAATGAGCTGTGATAAGTGTGTGAAAGTTCTGAAGCATTAAAAGTATCTGTTTTTTACATCCAGAAATAAGTAAACTGTGTAATAACACTGCGTAATGCTGTGCCTTCCAGCTGTGTCGAATAAACAAAAATTGCATTTACTTTAAAGCTAAAGCTTAAATCTTTCTCCTGTCATTCACAGGCTTAATTAAGTTAATCTCATTTTATTTGTTTCTGATCAGCACCTTGATCTCAATTTTCTATAAAAGGAGGGACTGACAGTGTGTCGCATACTGTGTAAACTGATGATAACAGAGCTGACGCATAGGGGTCTGTGTTATCTTTCAACACAGACCGGGTTATTAGAGTTCAGTGTTGATCACTAGGGAACAGAGAAATGAATGAGGAATTAAAAACGTCAATCTCAGACTTACCTGCTTTATAGGCGATAGAGTTGGAGGCAGACACAGACTTCTTGTAACACAAGAACACACTGGACCCCCACTGGAATAATAAAAATATATAATCAGTGCATTTTACAAAACAAACAATCTAGTCATTTCCAAGCCGAATTTTTTTTTGTCAGTGTCATTTATCATCCGTGTGTGGACTCACCATGCCACAGTTCAGGTTCTTCTCAACCTTAAGAAAAGTGTGTGGAGGAGTCTCTCCTTTGCTTGTGATTATGACGCATATGTCCGTGACTGCAAGGGAGTTCTGTGGCTGGACAGGCGGCGAGCGACGGAAGGTGACGAAGATGCGCTGAGATGTGGCCGAACTGTTGTTAACGTTAGCGCAGCGCCCATATGGTGTAGCCTGGATCACTTCACAACCCTGCATCAGACGGTCCTTACCTTCATACAGCACCCTGTGTTGACAAACAGAAAGACCGTACTATATTATCAGTAATATTTCATAAGCTTTATTATCTTATTTGCTGCATCTGTTACAAAATTTGTTGTACTTGGCTAGTTGTACTGCAACTAAATTTATATAAACAAACAAATAGATAGTATCCCAATATTTGAAGATTTTTCTTTTCTTAATACATGACATTTATTGCAATATTCCAATAAAATACCACAGTCAACATCCAAGCGAAGTCCTCAGTATAATAGTCTAACCTGTTATGCTCTATCTATCTATATAAACAATGCCTAAACAATATAAAAAATCGAATCTAATTTGTTTAAATAAATGCTAGAATGGATCTTTAAGCAATGAAAGGCAATCCTTAAATATTTTCAAAACTGATAAACTGGTAACATTTCAAGGATATATCAGTGGTGTCGTATTTCGAATGATTTGGCAAACAAAAAAACAAGATTTGTGTAATTTAATATGCTGTGGGGAGGGTGAGAAAGCATGTATGGGCAAAGTGAAAAGAACATAAGAGTAAAAGGTTAAACAAGAGCGTCTCTAATCCATTCACTCACTGCCCTTTTACCTGGATTGGGAAAGTTAAAGCTGAACTAGGAAGAAGCCTTACAATAAGATAATAGTCCTGTGAGAAGTGCTGGCAGGCCATGACTCATTCTACCCAGGCCACATTACATTACTTCCACATTTTCCCCTCAGTCTGTACACTGCTATGACATTACTGCTAAAGCCTTTCAGCCTTTGAGCCATTTCAGACGCCAGACTCACTGTCTTGCATTTATTACGTATATTTGTACATATTATAACCAAGGTATTCTTTTCGAAACCAAATAATCCTGCCTTTTTCTCTCTAGGAAGTTTTCATGTTTACACAATCCAATACAGATTATAAGAGTTTAGTCATAACCAATTTAGTTAAAACAGCCACAACAAAAGCACTATCAATAGGTGTCCTCAGAGTCTCCTTCTAAATCCTTAGAAGCTCCAGAGCTTAAATCAGGGCTAGTCAGTGTTTTATTCCTGAGGATATCTGAACTGATGATCAAGGGGTGAGTCAGACAAACCAAACAATTATGTCCAAGCCACGTGAAGGGAAAAAAAGAAGCATTTTTTCCATTTTTCCAGCTGGAGGCACATTTCTGACACCTTAGTCAAACTGGGGAGACCAGGGAAGCTACAAAAAGATAGCAATAGCTTGTTGTAAACTTAAAATGTAAATGGGGGGATATGATTTTGTTGTGCACATCAGTACATTCCACATTTAAAAGCCTTCTGTGCATTTAAAATGTATTTGCATCCCAAGTTCAGCTGTTTATAATTCTTAAGCAATACAGAAAGCAGACAGGAGATCATCATCCAGCATGCATCTCTCTCTTTGTTCAAAGTGTTCAATTTTAGAATACCAGACCAGATACCAGAGCCATATTCAGAACACAGTGAGTGATAAGAATGCAGGTAATCTTTGATAATATTCCTTGCTCCATGTGTCCTAAAACAACTATGCTATATATCTATATATGATAAAAATATTGAATCTAACTTGTTTAAATACATTAAATACAATGTTAGCAAGAATGTACTAAAGATTAATGCTCAGGCAGAGGCTGCTATTTTAAGTCACATACTGTATTTGCACGGTGTAAAATAAACCAGAGTCTGATTTAACCACATTAGAAAGTGCAGGCGTGAAAACACCCTAGAAAGACACACCCTTATTAATTTTAGCCTTGAGAACAGAAATAACATAACTTAACAGTTTAACATCATGACATGTAATGGACATGTAATGGTCAGATTGAGTCCATTTAAATACTGTGTGTTCAGGCCTAAATCTCCTTGTCTTTTATATTCCAGCCATCATTTGGCCTGCAAAGAGGGAGCTTCAGGGAAAAAAGCAAATAAGCAACATTATTATCAAAGCCTTAATGAAACATGCATGATCAATGCACCCTTAATCTTCTCAGAGGCAGGTGACAGACAGTCTCAGTATCCTCACCTCATATGCCTTCAATGGGTCAGCCTAGCCTGCCAATGCCAGGCCAAGACTAATAGAAATCTTGGTGGAGGTAACAGGATCAGACACCAATCGACTGAAGGAGCAACTAAGAGATCAGCCTGTCTTTTATGTCTGGATCTTTCCTTAATCTCTGCACATTACGAAGAGGAGGAAAACACTGGCAAAAAAAAAGCAGGTAAAATCCAGCCAACCCATACTAAAACCCAAAAATAAGCATCGATGAGAAGCTAGTCATGAAAGCATGAGGCCCAAATGAGGAAATAGCTCAGTTTTGCCAAGTGACACAGACAGTAGAGCGATGAATAATTAACAGACTGTGCTCTTTTTTGCACCGACTCATAAAACAAGGTTTGATCTGATATAAATCAATGTCAAAACAGATGAGCTAAGAACATTCTAAAAGAGCCCAATGAAGTTAACCTCAAGTAAAATAGATTATACGTTTAGAGAACACGGCAATTTACACTCAACATTAACCTATATTATTAACAAAAGAACAAGTGGCCATTAACTTTTCCCACTATTTAAATTTGACATTTATGTTTAAACAAATCAAAATCAGCCGGCTTTGCATTAAAATCTAAAGGCCTATATGGTCACTTCACAGAAAATAAATATCAAAGACATTTTTATCAGCAACTGTGATTCCAGAAATCTGATCTCTAAAGCACCCTTTTCCCACTTTTTCCTTTACAACATCTCCCTATGAACTGCACTAGGATTACCTCATTCTATTTTCAGGCTTTACTAAAGGGCAATTTAAAACCCACTATCAGTGCAAACAAATCCACAGACCAGTTAAATATAGGTTCCCACGGGAGAGGGTTAATTTGTAAGCCCTCTTATATATGCTTATATGTGTACACCGATCACCCATAATATTAGAAGCCCTGTCTTGTTTCTGCATTTTTATCAGCTCCACTGACCATAGAGGAGCAGGTTTTTTTTTGTGGTGGACCATTCTCAGAGCTGCAGTGACACTGACATGGTGGCGATGAGTTAGTGTGCATTGTTCTGGTATAACAGGAGTGACAGCAGTGCTGCTGGAGTTTTTAAACATCTCCTTATCACTGCTAGACTAAGAATAATTCTGCAAGAGGAAGTGTTCTCAGTTTAGTCCCAAAGGAATTTTAGAGCGTTTCCTTTGTGGTTAGAACGTGATTTGACCTCGACCCGACCAAACTATCAAATTCACTCCTCAAGTTTCAGCTTAACAGCTGTTCAGGTGCAGACGTCACATCGCAAGATGTTGAAAGGCACCCAAGGCAAATTAAAATCATACACGGCAAGGTACAACTTGCCTGACGCAGTTTTCACATTTCCCGCAAATTATCCTGATATACCAGTCCAGTATCATTTTGCATTACTGATGTGCATTACTGATGACATGATGTTGAGAAATGTGGTGAAAACAAGATATTAGATATTAGATATTGTAATATGTACATCTCTCATAACATTTAAATATTACAATGTATTTTTTTATTTCGATAGTGCAGCTGTAATCCTAAAAACTGAGAAAACAGTTGGACTACAGTCTGTTATTATAGAACCAAAAAGTGCTCCTATATTATAAGAGGAGACAATAAAATAGGCAACGAGTGTACATACGAGGAATTGGCTGGTCTTTATATGTAGACAACATTAAATTTATAAAGATATAAGATTATTTTATCCCTGTCAAACTAAATTTGCAGTTAATTTCATCCTTGTTCACGTTGTTAGTATACTTTACTAAAAACTTAGGCCCAGTTAAAAAAATAAAAATAAAATGTTGAATCTGTTGATGGTCAGTCGGAAGATCTGATACATACCACAGGAAAAAAATGCAAGTGAGAAGAAAGTGAAAAACTAAAAAATGAAAGTAAGAGACACAGAGAGCAAGATAAAAAGGACTTTGAATGCAAAGCATGTGTGAGCACTTCCTTGTGCAGCAAGAGGCCTGTTACCAACTTCTCAGAGAATCTGTAACAAGCAAAGCATGACGCAAATAAAGATGATGCAAGCAGTCCCAATGTACCAGTCTAGGCTTTCCATTTTCTATTCACGAAAAAGCATTGCCAGCTGGTTAGTGCTCACAATACTAATACAAATAAATAAATGGGACTGGACAATTTTGGTACTATAGTGGACAAGCCATGTTTCTTAAAAAATACTGATATTGCTTCAGCATTAGGATTTAGAGTTTAGGATTTAAGTTTCAGACCATGATAAGAAAAAAAAAATAGTATTTAAAATTAGTACTGTAGTCATGAACATTAAAACAATGCTAAAACTAACATTCTGTTTTAAACAATAAACATTAATTAGAAAAATAATTACTTGGCTTGGTTTTGAAAACATGCAATAAACGTGCAAAACATATATATTCTCTGGGTAGAAGATGATGACAAGCATTTAACGGTCATTGTACAAAGCAATCAATGATTTTATTTTTTTTAATTAGCAATTAAACTGGCTTTGCTAAGCAAAATGTAATGGAAAGCTCATTGAGGGTCTGGTCTGATGCCCGCACAAGACAATAAGAACTCTGCAGCATTATGTAACCCACTGATATGGAATGAGTGAATCTTGCCAAAAACGTAATTGCCTTCATATGGCACTGTTAGTAAATCACTCACTATTAGAAATAATTATTAAATTATTATTAAAAATAATCAAATAACAATTAGAACCTGAATACCACTTACTTTTTTGATGCATCAGCATTTGGAAATTAGTTGGCAATTTGCATGATGATAATACACATTGTTATACAGGGAGTTAAAAGTTGCAGGGCATCCTTTTATTACATAAACTACATATGGCGGCTTTCAAGGTGGCAGCCATGTTCAGGACATAGCCTAAAAAGATAACCCCCCTCACTTATCATTTGCTATGGTATTCAGATATGTAATTTTCAGTTTGGATGGTTTCCCTTTTATTTGTGAAATAAAAGGATGTCCTGCAAATCCCGTACTAAACTCTCTCTACAAGCTTCTCATAAATGCAAAAGACTTAATCATAAAGAGTCCAAGTGAATATTATACTTGATTAAGAACATCAAATGGTCAATACCAATCAATTGGACTACTCAATCTCTGCATTATAAATAGTTACACTTACCCAATGTCGCTTAAAGGAGGCTTCCCATAGCCCCTCTTGTAACACAGGAAAAGTTCTGGACTCTTAAGGCTTCCATGGTTGAGGTTGGCTGGCTGGCCTGTGGTGGTGACCTCAATGCATGTAAAGCCTTCAGGCACAGTCTCACCCGCAGACTTGTTGATTACTGCCAGATCAGTGATTGGGGCTTTGGGACCACTAGACTTTGTCTCAGAAAGATCCTGCTCTAGCGGTGTGGACTTGTCTGTCAGTCCGGCCACCACGAAGTAGTCCGTCACGCGATGACCCTTGTCTTCAATCATGACTGGACGTGCCTGTAAGAGATGAGGTAGTACTTTAGTACTGTGAAAACTGACAGGTTTTAGGGATAAAATAGATACTTGGAACTAGTTGCACTAGATGTATGCAAAGTTCAATCCTAGGCAAGTTTTACTAGTTTATGCATATCTAAACCAATAGGGGTTGCACCACACAGACAATTCTAGCAGAAATCCAGAGTATAGACGGTTATCACAGCATAGCACTTTTTTTTTAATCCAGATGCTTCAGGCGATTTTGTGTATGTAGCTTTCCTTGTCTTGTTTTTATTAGCCTTACAAAAATGATAGGTGAAGTGCCAATCTGTTAAAAATCTGAAATGTTTAACATTCTCAACATTATATCGTACAACTTCTTCAGTACTCTCATTCATTTAATTCTGAATGCAAGTGATGACCTACAACAAAGAGCAAAAGAAGCAATCCAGTCCTTGGACATTGTTTAGAATGGAATCATTGTGAAATGGCTCCAGTCTAAGACAGACAGGAAGAACTGACAACAACTTCAGAGAACAGAATGCCAGAGGAATGCACAACACACACCAACCACCATGGACAGAAAATCAAGAGTTTAGCAACATTACAAAACGACTCCTCAGAAAAACACACAGAATAACATATGCAGTTTTTTTTAAATGTCTGTGAGGGTTTTTCTTTTTGTTTCGTGCCTCTGTGTAAAACTCCCTGCTCTAAAGAGTGAAAGTGATAGACAGAGCACACAATTATACATTAGCAACAGGATAAGGCAGTAGTTAACATGGCTAGTGCTAATGTGGACAAGCCCCTTTATTAGGTAAAGGGAACACTTATTACATCTGTACAAAAAACACTGAAGTTTCCAAGGTCAGCACTATTAAAAACACTTTTAACATGTGCCAAATAATATTATGGTTGGGATCTCTGTGAAAATGAGTCAATAATATAATGGAATAAGGATGTGGAAACAAGGTTGTGTCATGTCAAGGACAGCTTTAATTGTTTAAAAGACAACAGCAGTACATCAAAGAGTTTCTAACTTAAAATACAATGGGCCTGAAAAGTATCATAACCTCTCTATGAATCTCTTGAGAGTTTACAGGGCTTTAAATCAACATATTGTGTGTTGGACAATCGTAAAGTACTGCATTGGAATGTAGTTGAATGGAGCCCATTCACTTACTCTAGCTACATAATTCCTCTATGACTAAAAGACCGTAAACAATAGCCGACAGAGAGCCAGTTTGTAGAGGCTAACATTTCTCCTGGCAGTAGAGAACTTCAAAAATGAAACAGGACATTGATATTTCCAGTCATTTCTCAGTTGGATGAGGTTTAAGGGTAGTACCTCCCTGAACATACAAAATGCATGAGAATACACATAATAAACTGCATGTGCATAAAGTAGCTATTGAAGTAGTTATTAGGGTGCATTAATATCCGCTTGTGACACCAATATTGATGACATATTTTATTATTTGTCAAAGTAGAGTTTTGCATCTTAAATGAGATGTATAAGCTTGGAAAAAAAAAAAAAAAAACACAATTTACTGGTTGAGTAATTGCATATTTGAACATCTGAAATTGGTTCAAGCATCATCTAGTGGCATGCATGTGTATCAGTAACTGTTTCATGGTATCAGTTCTCTTTATTGACAATACTGATGCTGTGTGCAAGTACCAGTATCAGCACCAATACAAACACTGTATGATTATTTGTGCAACAATTGTGGTTACTGAATTAAAATCTTATTGAGATATTGAGCCTCAAGTATATAGAGCTGGGTATCGTTTTAAATTTTGCGATACCAGAACCATTTTGATAATTTAAATTCGGTACTGAATTGTAATCAAAATAGTGAGAAACAGCACAAGAGGGATTGCCTGAGATTTTAGCACAGCAGCAGAGTGTCGATAATTTAAATGGTCACCGCCCACATGATCTCCGCATTTCTCTGCACACTCTCCACTTGTTTGCACAAGGGCACCGTCTATGTTGTTTTTACCTTGCTGTCCGTGCTCTCCACGTTTGGCACGCTTATGCACGTTTCATGCAAAGTACCGAAAACAGGCACCTAATCTTTCAGTACTTAAGACATTTCGGTTGGTGCCTTTATGGTATCGAATTTCAATACCCAGCCCTACCAGTATATATGGTTAAATAACTCATCCCCCTAACAATGAAGTGAGATAGAAAGCTACTGACTAAGCCTAAATACATTTAGACTAATTTGGAAACAAAACTCCAGAAGTGCTGAGCTATAGCCTGTAACACGAGTAAGGCGCAAATCGTTAATCCATAATGCCTTCCAAAACATCAGTCTTCAAACCAATCAATTCCACTTAAGACAAAGAATAGGGAAGAAGAAGAAGTGGAAGATGGGCAGAATGACAGTGTGAGGTGGAAAGAGAAAGAAAGTAAACTTCAGCCCTCTCATTTGTCTTCACCATTAGACATTCTGCCAGACAAATGAGTGAGAGATTATAGAGCTTTATCCGCAAGTTCTTGGCGGCTTTCGTGATCGGACATAGCGAAGGATCTGGCAGTGGTTAGCTCTCTATAAATCTGTTACTTTAATGCGGGAAACCTCTAAAGTCAACTATCAAATGTGGTGAAGGAGATGCTTATTTACTAGTGCATATCTGAAGCTTCTAGGCCTGTTGTGAGAACCAATTTTTTGGACAATATTTTGCAGCAGAAATAATTGCTATAAATGATATTGTCAATTTAAGACCATTTAATGTCACTGATAAATCATTAGTATAAAAATGTGTTTAAAACTAATAGGTACTGAAACATTTTCTAGGCACTGCAATCATAATTGATTTTTTATGCATCCCTCACAATAAGTTGATAACATAATTATGAAAGCCTGGTTATTGAGCACAGATTTGTGATTGACTTTGCATAATGATTGACTTTGTTTTAAGCTGTATTTTATGAACCTTGTTTGTTTTTTATGTATCACATCTACTGTGTTGTGTAAGACTGTCTCCTTTAGAACATTAACCTGCCCAGGGACAGGAAATGAAAATTAGCCATCTGGCTAAATCTAGCACACTTACATTAAGAAATAATGATGTTCATTAATGTGTATTGTCCCCGTTATTTAAATAAATAAATAAAATAAAATAAATAAAACCAAAGGGACTAGAATTCTGATAACATGCCTGTGTGGGGCCTGTATGTGTAGCCCAGCTGGGAACTGGGAAGTTTTGTCCATGCGGTGTTATTGGCTCTATCAGGGTAAGTAATGGGACTAGTATGGTTTCAACATGAGTCCCATTAGGGTTGTATACTGTACATGGGGCCTAGACTCTACCCATGTGAGATTATGATGGGCTGGAATGAAAAGAGACAATTTATTAATTTATTAAGCATTCATGCAGTGGGCTTAAATCCAAGCACATGTATAATAAGCAACAAGACAGACTAAAATTGATTGCTCACTTCACCAAAATTCACCGAGTGTTTTTTTTATTCTGTCCTCATGTTAAGAATGTGATTTCGTCATTGTCAACGTTGGTGTGCAAGTTTAGTCATTACTGTCTATTAGGGGTGTGCAATATGGCCCTACAATTATGTCACGATTATATAATGATACACTTGGTGATATGACAAAACACTGAATTAGAAGTGTATTTCGAGAATACACTGCTGCTACAAATAAGACTGTAATTTTATATTACATACGATGATATGACACACCTCTGAGTTATTAAAAATAAGAATTTTATTAGATTTGTAACAGAAGTCAATGAGCCAGAATGTCATGATACTAATGACGCACTCCAAAAATCTCTATATATTCAGGATTAAAATAAAATGAATGATACTGGACAGATGGATTTAATCCATCAATAGTAGATATAGAATGGGAAATGAGAACAGTCTGAATTTTTCTTTTGCTAGAAAATAGCAAAAAAGTAGTGCGCTGATATGATAATTAAGGGTGGGTGATATGGCACGATATCCCAGGGTATAATATTGTTTACGATATTTTTAAAAATGTTGGCGATATTAATTTTGTGTACAGTACGATATGGTACACCTCTATTGTCTACAGAAGGATTTGCATGTGAAAACATTTGCATGTGAAAAGCCTCAAGTGTTTATCAAACCAAGTTACAACAAAGGGTTGCCCCAAGACACCTCCAAATAGCTTCCTTGCATGTTTCCCATGCCATCGCTAAGTCGCCTGGCATCTAGGAGAAAAGCCAGTGTGAACAGTCCCCATCACTTTGTCAGCCTGAACATGGTCATGAACAAGAGGAACTCATAAAAATTCCTGACAGCCAGCTTCCAACACATTGTCCCTTCAGATCTTTGAACACTATGACTAGCAAGGGTGACTGGGGTAACCTAGGGTGACTGGAAAAGGGCAGTGGCCTTCCAGAAACATCCTAAAGCAACTCTGATCAGTGGGGGGTGGTACTGTAAGGCTAAGGCCAAAGCAGTTTTACTGCAGTTAAACACAATGGAAATAGTGTCTCAGTCTGAGTGAGGTTGCCCTGTGTTACTGGAACCAGCTTCCAAGCTTCAGTGGTTTAGTAGGATGAATCTGAGGCACCACAACAACTTAGGGGCATAACAACAGACATGTTTTATTTTGACTAGATCAGAATTACAAATACCATTTTAATATCTATAAGTAACTTCAGAAAACAAAGCCTATTAATTTGAGCATTGGTTCACAGAGAATGTAACCCTTTTTCAACACAGTAATTGAGTTTATTCTGCCCGAGAGAAGAACTAAGCCAATGTGCTCCAAGTTATTTCCAATTTTAAAGAAACTGTGGAGCAGCGGAAGTGTTCTCTCTGGCAAGATGGTGCTTCATATTCTAATACTTTTGGGATGAGTTGAGGAATTGAGAAAGAGGTGGGGTGGTTATCATCTAATATCCTGGACTCACTGATGCCCTTGTTACTGAATACAATCAAATCCTCTCAGTGACGCTTCATTATCTAGTAGAAATGCGACCCTTGACCGGAGAGGCCATTACTTCAACATATATCATAGGTCTAAAATTTGTTGTGGAATACACTAGTCTTCAGCCTCATTTTGTACTGTAAAATTCAGGCAAATAAATTAAACATATTATATCATTAGCATTTTCTTTTTTCTACGCATGTCTGGGGAATTATGCAAAATGGGACACCACTAGGGGTGGATAACATGAACCAGTGTTTTATCAGATTTGAAACAGAAGTCAATGATCCAAAACGTTATGATACTAATAATGCACTCCAAATATCTCCATATATCCAGGATATGGCACACCCCTAGATACTACTACATTTCCTGGCCACAATTCAAAACAATGCAGCCATGTTTAGTGTCCCTGCACTTTGCTTTGGCTTCACTACATAATGAGATACAATGTAATGGGGCTAAAATGACATCTCAATTACAGATTTAAAAAGAGGATAAATTCTTGTCTGCCGCTGTGCTATTGAGTGATGAGCGTGCAGTACATCATCGAAGGCTTTCAGCTCTCAATACTTGGCATGGATTACACACAGAGACATGAATAGTCTAAACCAAATCTCTTATTTGGGTGGTGTGTGGGTGTAAAGCCTCTCAGGCTTGCAGGTGTGAAGCCAGAGAATCTGTCTCAGTACACTCAGTGCGGTCTGGTCCCCGTTGTGTCCTTAATTCTTCAAACCACCATCACCTCATGAAGCTTTTTCTATGACCCTGCTTCTGTTTCACTTAGATGCAGTTTTACATGTTTAGCCTTGATCCTATGCCCTTTCATAAATGGCTATTTGTGCTTGGTGAGAGCAATAAAAACATTTCTCAATTACTGTGTTACAACGATATAGGTAAAAATGCACTTACTTGCACTAGTGTTGACATTGCAGCTCCTTGTTCGACAACTAAATTAAACTTCAGAGCTTGCACAAATTTGCAAATGCTTATTAAAACAAAACTTCACTCAATGTGCAGCCTACATATCCTCAATCTGGTGTGTGTGTGTTTTTTTTTTAGTTTTTAACCAAATCTAAATCAAACTTACATATGTAGAATGTGTAAAACTAACATGACATGGATGAAACAGACTAAAGACTGTAACACCATTAATAAGATACCCCTCTCAAGAGTACATTACGCAGCTATGTACAGCCAAATCTTTTTAAACTTTGGCAAATAATCTATTCTTCATACAGATAATGTACATATAGATCACAGATCAGCTATGGTCCATCACATCCCTCTTACGTATACTTACATACTGTAGGTGTTATTCTCTCTCTAACACGATGATTCAATTTTCCTTTTTATTCTTCAAGCAAATCTTGTCTAGACAGAATATTCTGACAAAATATGCTTAATGAGAACACAATCACTTCTAAACACCATATGTTTGATCCCACATAACTTAAGCACTGAAGCCACTTAACAAGCAGACAATATTTAGAACACATGGTGAACACATCTGCAGCTAAATATTATATTACACTTTTTTTTTTTATTCTATTCTATTGAAAATTCACTTGCAGGACAAATAAATAGAACGGATCTCAACTGAAATTTGAACCAACAAACATAAGCCTGTGTGACTGACAACCAACCCAAACGATTGAGTCACAGTGTACATATCATTACATTCTTCTACAAACACCAGCAATGCTGGGTTCTCTTGAACTGGATAATTTGCTCTGGGCTCTGGGTAGGAAACACTGAGTCACGGGACTACAGTGCCCGATTCCCAGCAGTGCTGGTGCTTCCATCTGCCAACCATGAGTTCACTCCTGCTGAGGCACTGGCTGCGAGTGGCCTCACACAACAAACATAGAAAAGATCGTGCCAATCTATGGCACTGCCAAACATGCTAAGTCTATACAAAGAGGAAATAAAAGCACTGTTATTGTCATTATCGCAGATATGTTGCATACGTGCTGACTATTTTATGATGTATTGCGTTTAAATTTTCTGCTGCTACTAGCCCAATGCTTAGTTTCTCATAGATGTGTCTATGCTGCTTGTCTAAATAGATTAGGGAAAATATCAGGCCTGAAAGATTGTACTTTACTAATGTTAAACATTTTATAAATATGTATATTAATGTCAATTATCTGCTTACTTAATTTATATAAATAATGATACAAAAAAACAGCTCCAACGAGCATATAGAAGAACTTTGTAGTTCTACAATTACAGACTACAGTCCTTCTTTTCCTTCTTTTGTCAGTTCAGCTAACATGTTTAAAAACTCCAGCAGCACTGCTGTGTCTCATCAACTTGTTCCAGTGCAACACACATTTTTGTGGCTTAAGGCCAAATCCCATTTCACCCCTTGGCCCTTCCACTTACCCCTACCCCTTGTTTTCAAGTGTAACTCTTCCCCTTAGAACAGAGTTACAAAAATGAATAATTATTGTTCATTCCTTAATTCTTCTGTGACAGGGAGCTTTGATTAGCTTTTATTTTATTTTACTTTATTTTTCTGCTCCACCTTAAATGTTGCAGCATTTTAGGTGAAACGGGAAAGTTATCTAGCTAGCTAGCTAGCTACTGAGACAAACTACTAGCTATCTTTTTTAGGACTGTTATGTAGAATTTGGCCAGAAAACATTGAAATTACACATTATACTATGGTTATATAGTGCTGATTATCACTTTTAACTAGGAAAAAAATACATTTGTGGGTTTCTTTGGTTGCTTGTTCTGCCATCTTACCAGTGATTCTCAGACCCCTCAGTTTGAAGTGTGAAAAATCTCCAGCCTCCAACAAGAATCGTGACACCCTTACCCCTTGGCGAGCACATGCAAAACAGAGGGGTAGGGGTAAGTGGTAGGTACAATGGGTAAAATGGGACTGGGCCCTAGTTACACCCCTCCTGTAGAATCAACAGCCACCTTAAATAACTGCACAATTCCCTAACTTAATCATTACCCTGAACCTGCCACATTAAAGACACTCGGAATCTGCTAGATAATCTACAAGAGATTCACACTGTTCCCGAGTATCAGCAAAGTCGTATGAGCTCAGCGTAAATTAAACTTGAAGCTTTATCCCAGCAGCTCTACTCACCTCACACGCCATCCTACTGGCTTAGCCTCGGGCGGTTGCCTTGGCAACCACACTTCAACCTGACGGCAAGGGATCATGGAAGAGGCTACCTTCTGAACATGTGTGTTCCCACATGAAAGGTTGCACCGCCCCAAACCTCTCCCACTCCCTGCACCTCAACCTGCTGGGAGCGCAATCATATCAAAAAGACAGATAAACAAGGCTGTTCTGGAGAAGAACCGTGAGAACAGGTTCTATAACAAGTACAGAGAGAAGAGCCCTCTCTGTTGTGATCAACAGGATGTGAGAGACGGGGCTGCCAAACATCTAATCCACCATGTTCAGAGCCTCATTAATTACTGTCTCACTGGCAGGGGATACAGTTCACATTCCATCAGCACAGAGGGAGGGAAGAAGAGAAAGAAGGTTAGGAGGGAGATGGAGCGAGAGAGAGAGAGAAGGGAGTAGGGGAAAATGAATCAGTCTTTTCTAACATTTTATCATCATCTGTCTTTCAGATGTTGGCATTTACGCATATCAGTATAATTAGTTAGGAGTCTTGATTTTTGAATAAGCAAATTGGCTCACTAATACAGATTAGAAATTCTACCTGGGTTTTTAAATTTGGTACTGAAGAATGAGGTATATATTGATTCCTGGCAGTTGGATGAAAGTAAAAACTGAAGCAAAATTATAAATCTGAAACTAATAAAAAAAAAAAACTTTCAGTGTTCGTCTAAATATACTGAATAATGGTAAAAATAGATCAAGCAATGACTATTTTTAAGATATATATTAGGGGATAGAGCCAATAAGCGCAAGATCCAAGCCCTTTTTATGCTCTACTTGTACAAATTACATAAAATAAAGGGTTTAGTTTCAATTTGTTATGCTTGGAATTTGTTTGCTATTAAAAGAGAGGACAACTTAGCCTTAGTATTTGAATTGGTAGTTTTTTCTGTGTAAATTTATAGTTATACTCTTCTCTCCTCTCTGTCCTCCTCCTCCATCCCTAATTAAAATACAGTTTTTATTTCATGACTTTTCATAATATTCTGAAGCAGCAGCAGCAATCATTTTCTAAATATAATTAAACAAAAATATAGGTATAAATTTTCACTGGAAAATAACGTGTACACTATTCAGTATTTAGCCATCATCAGCCAAATATTTCATTTTGTTTGGTATCAGTTAAAACATTTCATTCCAGTGTATCCCCATAAAAGTACTAAAAGTAATAACATCACAGCCAAAAATGCCATGCCCTAGTGCCTACAGTTAGCTCCAAACATCTTTATTAGCATAATAGTGTGCAAAACATGACAGTGCTTTCTACTGGTGATGACATAACTACATTTGTATGTGTGTGAAACCTGGGCTGCTTTACTTTCAACCACAAAGGAAGCAAACTGCTATCCTCTTGGAGGTGGTCTTAGTTTGGTCATTTTTTTGGGCTGTTTACAGGAGTCCACAAGTTCATTTGATGAACTTGCCATGAATAAGATATCTCACTTGAGATGATAAAAAAAAAGTGTGAAACTGAACTTAAAAGGGTGTTCACATTGTAAGCGAACTATAGATGGCTGCAGGACTTCTTCTTTGATTGTCTTTAACACTGATGACATCTCGGAACACTTCGTTCACACCAAAACTCATTTAAAACTCTGCAGAGCCTACTTTAGATGCTCAAATTGTCCAAGTGTGAAAACCCTATAAGACAGTGTGTATTTCTGTGGACAGAGCATCTGAGGCTGACACTAAACTCAATTACCCTTGTTTATTTGCTAATCCCAGACAGGCAGTACTGGAAAGTCACATTAGCTGCCAACTGCACGGTTTGAAATACCCAGACAATGGCCCAATGATGATTATTTATAAAAAAAAAAAAAAAAAACATACCTAACGACTGATGCAGATATCATACAGTATGGTTTGTCATATCGCCAAGTAAATGTAAAATTTTAGGAGTGTGTTTCATAGGGGTGTACCATATCGTATCGTACACAATGATATCGCTAACATTTTTGAATAATCAAGAACGATATTATACCTTAAAATATTGTGCCTTATCACCCACCCCTAATTATCACATGAGGGTCTAACTTTTTTGCTGTTTTCAGCAAAAGAAAAATTCACACTGTTCTCATTTCCCATTATATATCTACTAGAGACAGTTTATAACTATCCAGCTTCAGTCCTGGATATATGGAGATATATGGAGTGCATTATTAGCATCATGACATTCTGGATCATTGACTTCTGTTACAAATCTGATAAAAGTTTTATTTTTAATATCTCAGATAGGGTTGTGCAATAGGATTGCAATAATAAAGTATCGTTACTGCAAAAATACCATCAAATATTGTGATAATATTTTAGGGCCATATTGTCCACCCCTAACCCTATAGTGAAACCATATTTGTATTACTCTATACATACCAACACAATACTCATCACAGCAGAAGTGTAGACAGAATATGAACAAAAAGTTAAAGCTCTAATTATGACAAATTTCTTCAAGACTTACAAGCCTGAAATACAGAGAACTGTGCAGCCAAATCCATCCTTGGAGGTGGCTGTCATCCTGAAAATTCAAAAAAGCAGGTGTTTACCAAAACTGATAAGATCACTACTAGGGTTGAACGATTAATTGCATTTGCGATTATCTCGCGATATTTTAAAATGAGATTCTCTAACCGCACAGGCTGCGATTTGACTGGTCACGTGACTTGGGCAGGTGTGAAAACAGTAATCGCACTCGGGTGCGGATCAAAAGAACCGAACCGAGACCAGCTAGAGGAGGTGGATAACGTTAATTACCACAGCTGTGAACAAACACTGTGTCCATGCTCGCGCCGTCTGCGCTGTATTCACCGCTCACAGCCGCGTGACTCTGTTTATTATGTATAAATCTGCGCTGCACGTAGAAACAAAATCTTCTCGCTGTATTTACTTTTTTCGTATATTTATATTTAACGTACTCCTGTGTCAGACAGCTCTGACCAATCAGAGGACACAGGCTGCTCGCGTGGTTTATTGATGCGCATTTTGGTGCGTTTACATTTATGCCTATGTGAAACCAGACCGAACAGAGCGAGAAAACGCTACAAGCAAACAAACTCATTAACTGATTCAGACCAGAGAAACGAACTACAGGTGTGAAAACGCCCTAAAAAAAACATCACAAAGCCTCGTATGGTATTTGCAAGGCTAAAATGCCAACGACCAGTGCTGCATCTTCAAATACAAAAAATAACGAGTTGGTTAAAGCAGATTCTCTTTATGTTTTTTGCACTTTATTTTTTTATGATGTTACTAGCTGGAGAGCAGTAAGTTAAATTTTTTTATATCTATTTTTTTCTATAAAAAAAAATGGTGAAAAGGAAAAGCTATTTATATATTTATTTTTCTATTTAAAAAAAAATTGGTGAAAAGGAAAAGCATAGATTTGTTTGCTTTATTGTTACCTGTGCTTTAAATAAATCTGACATTGTTTATTATTAAACAAATTGATTTTAAAAAATTAAAAAAATCGCATTTTAAATCGCAATCGCAATTTATAGATAAAAAAATTGCAATTAGATTATTTTCCAAAATCGTTCAGCCCTAATCACTACTGCAATGATCGATCCAGAGCCACTGCCCGTGTATAAATCAGCAAGACATGGCAGACCATACACACTGCAGCAGTCTGCAAACGATTGAACTGCGCAGTGTGCGAGGGGAGGCAAAGTCCTCTTTGTCAACACAGACACGGGTAAACATTGTTGCCGTCATAGCAACTGGAACCATAACTGACTTCTTTCTATGACTGAAAATCAGAGGCATTTTACACACAAATGAACTTACAAAACTGTTTAAGTTAATCAGAACATTAGATAACATTTAGATAATACTAAAAAACTAAAAACGTAAATAACAAAATACATTTCTAATTTCTATTTTGTAGGGCAGAATACAAGCAAGAGCTTAGCAAGATCATGATACAAGGTGATTTGACTATCATCTGGTAGTTCTGAGTAAACAAAAAAAAAATACTTTTATGCAGTAATTACAGTAGAATATGAAGACAGAACACAACACTGATATCTAGCAGTCAGGGCTTCAATACAACACAAAGTAAACCACTGTCTTCGCATATAAACTAATTATAAAAAATTGGTGTTTAACATTAATTCAGTATTGCAAATCAAAATACTGCAATACTTTGAAATAGCAACGTTTTTTTTTTTTTTTTTTACACCGCTACTATTTTGGTCAGAGTTTGCCCCTGTACTCATGTTTTGTGGGGAAAAAATGTTGCATACAGGAGTATCAGGTTATTTCTAATGCTACACACACAGTCTGAGCAGTATCTGTACTGGTATGAGCATTAAGGGAATTGATCTGCTGTGGGTCTTCAAACGGAACCATACGAGAGATCTTCACAGGCTCAGTGTACTCAAAGTCCATGCCAGAACCAGCAGCTTGCCAGCCTGAAGCTACAAACAATCCATTCCCAAACAATATTGATACTGACAGGCTCGCCAGATGGAAAATAAATAAACAGAGAAGGAAATTTATAGAAGCCCTGATGAAAATAAAATCATAACCACACGCAATAAAGAAGGTCAGCTAACGGAAAACATATTTGTTTTGAGTGTAGGTGATTTACAGTAAGCTCTGAACACAGGTTTAATGACTCAAAGCAGTTGTGGTCAAAGTAGTGAGCCTCAGACAAGCTTATCTAGAAAATCTTTCTGATTTCACCTATAGGACATCATTCACTATAGTCTCAGACGTCATTTGTGACGTTACAATTTTGTTTGTAGTACCCTCCCACAGAAAAAGGTACTTAACTACTTACCAGCCCCACAAAATTTTGAACTGGGGTAAATATGTAGTCAGTAAAGAATTATTCATATTTGTATTGTCACTGTGATATGAATAGACTGGTAGAGGCTGCATGGACTGGAGTGGATCAAGTTACATACATACAAGTAATATTTTTGTTGTAATTAGACTTCTGTAATATACCATTAGATGTAAAGCCTAATATTAATGCAGCAAAAGAGCTGGTATGGTGTCGTGCTATTATTAATATAGTGAGAATGACTGTGTCACAGTGACATTGTTACTTTTTTCAGCTCAACTTAATAATCATAAATAAATAAATAAATAAATAATTGCTGTCACACAAAAACATTACACATGGTATGCAACCATTTGGTCACAAAATGTATGTTAAATGTGAGCAGCCATATCAGTAAATGAACTGATCTCAAAGGGTGGAGGGTTGTAATGAAAAAATAACTTTATAAGCAAAATGAACTGATTATTTCTCTCAAGTACAATTTTAAATAAAAAATAAATTAATTAAAAAAAACGATACATCCGAAAGATCAAATCTCGAAGGTTACTTCCACTCGGGTTTTTTTAAAGGCTGGTTTACATTATTACATATAATCTATACAGGACATTGTCTGAAGAGTTCAAAAACTGCTGTGCATGTGCAAGAGAGCAATGCTTCATGTGAGGCAAGCATCACAAAAGCTATCTAGATGTTCCAAAAGCTGACAGCTGCGCTTCATCCATGGTCAGTACTTCCGTTTTAATTTCTGGTTTCTATTGTTGTGTTTCTTTTTTTATTTTTCCTTTCTGATACTGTAGCCTTGTTCTAATGTAACCCCACTGGGCAGATACTACATTATGAGAGGTATGTCATCTCATTTAGAAAAAAAAGCTTCCCTTCTGCTGTGGCCAATCTTTCTTTTTCCTAAGTGCATTTATTATGAAGGTCAATTGAGCTGGATTGACGTAAAACAGCCATTGAATACTAATTTGGCTGTTAAAACTAAGACACATTGTTGTGTTTTAGATCTAAATATTATAACAGTGGCCTAAATTGGAATTTATTTATATATTCACACTGCCACACAGCTTATATATGATGAAATGTAATCTGAAATATCAGTTTTTGCCCTCATTTACTTGCTGATACATTTGTATCATCTTAAACCTACATAGATCATCTTGTTCCTATTCTTCCTGACAATCTGTATCCATGAACCATCCATTTCCTTACACCCTCTAACCATGAGAAGACTACAAGAATGCAGCAACGCTGTTTCAGGGAGAACTGACTGTAGATATGCTAGAAAGACAAACCAAAGCTTATGTTTAACTGCAAAAGAACTGTTTTAGAAGTCTTTAGAAACACTATGCTAATAGCAACAATCTAGAACATGTGACTTGAATAAACAAATGTGCGTTTCCTCACGGAAGTGTGCAAGTTCATACAAGTGTTATTCACATGGCTTTAGCATTTAGATTAAATTACTACAAACACACAGCCTGATGCTTCAGAATGTGTTTGATAATAATAAATAACATTAATTAATAGAAATAGAGAAAAGCTATAAAAGGTATATGTGGTATTTATAAGGCAGACCATTAATCATTATTGTTTAGCTTTTTTTTTTAAAGCTGTGATTCCTTGACTGTCCAATAAATTAAGGGTAGATTATTAATACTGAGAGTAAAAACATCCTGCTCAATATACATTAATATAGGACAATAGTCTGTAACCTAGATCTTTTGTTTCCCTCTCTTTTCAGAAGAAGTGTAATTCAATGCCGTGCGACATTCTACTCTCAGTCCTTCTTAATTTCAGAACAGGTTTTGCTCTGTTTTTTAGGAACACCAGATCAGGTGTCACAATAGTCTTTGTTCAGAGTGCAGCTGAACAGTGTTCAGCTGTGCAGATGCTAGAGGAACTGCCTAGTACTCTGTATTCACACAAAAGAGCTTAAGCTGCCATTCAACTCAGCCAATCGATAGTATCTTGCCAAGACCCTGATTTCATTAGACTACTGTCACATCTATCATCAATTTCAAAGCATCAGCCCAGATGACTTAGTTTTGCCCAAATGGGGATGGGAAGGTAGTGGGTGTTCTTGTGACACCCATGCTGAAAGAACAGCCTGTCCTGAACCCCATGTACAACGTAACAAAAAATATATTTATATCACAGTAACAAGAAAGCAGCAAGTAAACATCTTTCCAAGACAAATCCCAGAGTAAATAATAGGGGTGTAGAGAATCCCTGTTTCGCAATGCTGTACTTTTAAACAAAAAACAAAGAATGAGTCTTAAATTATGGATTTCTTAAATGAAAACACAATATTGAAAAGGTGGTGGTTGATGGTGGTTCATTTTATGTTGTCTTTAACCTAGTGCTATCAATTGATTAAAAATCCATTAACTGTATTTATTACAAACAGTATCCTGCTAGAAAAAGAGGAAAAACAAGACGAGGAGGGAGAGATAACAGAGTGAGTTAGTTCTGAGATGTAATCCTTAATTCAGCATCAATGAAAAAGGTAATCTATATTCTGAATTCAAAAGTTGTGATGCTGTGCTTTAATCGCTAAATAAAAACTGAATTATGGGAGAAAGACCAAACTTGGTAATCTGGACCTCATATTTTCATCTTCAGATCTCACTGTTCTGACTGAAAAGAAACTAAGCATTTTATGCATATGAAAAATAAAAAGTTTGATAAAAAAAGCATTACACTGCTCACTGAATCACATAATACAAAATTTCTCTTGTAATGCAATAAGAATTTTAGCAATCTAATAAATACCAACAGCCCTGGAAACATAATTTACACAGATTAAGTTAAGATCCATAATTAAACACACTAAAATCAATACACCAGATACCCAAAACAAGTATTCTTATAAAAAAAAAGAACAAACTGTACTCAGTGAACTTAAAGAACCTTTCCTCTTAAATCACACAATGGTTGCTTAATCAACAGCACACCAAGTTTGTAAGTACACCAATATGCACGTTAATGATATCAGATGGTTAGCATAAGCTGTTTATCTAACTATATCCTGTCACAACTAATTAATCAGAAATCTACAATAAAAAATATAACTGATCTACACTGAAGCATTTATTAACCCTAATGCCTTAAAATAACTCCATTACCAGTTTATATTTGTAGTTAAGCAAATACAAAAAGAACATATAAAGCTGCAGTCACAAGTTAATTGGTAGTTTACATTTGTGCACCTTATATTTAGTGCCGCTGTGGGCAGGTGAGGAATTTGAGACTTTTTGAAAGTCACAATTGTTCTTCACTCCCATTTTCCTTTACACAGAGCCTTCCTTTCTTACATAGGCGTACAAGTGGACAGCCAAGCTCTTTTGTCTGTGTGAGGCTGAGGTCACATTTCTTGGCTGCAGCACTGGCCTCAGACTGAAAAGGTTGAGATCGAGCAGCACAGTCTCTGCAGCCTGCAGGCAAATGACAAAGTGAAGGAATTGCCCTGCACTCTAAAAATGGGATTCTGGTCTTTCCAAGGTATGTTTGGTGTCTGATGTCTTCTTCTTTAGTTTTATACTGGAGTTACAAGTCTAATGTAATTACACAAATAATGGAATTGCATTGTAATTACATTGTAAAGATACATACAGTTTGGCCTTATTAATTAGATAATTTACACTAACTTTATGTAGCAATTTTTAGAACTGTAGCCACGTTTGTCTAGGTGCATCCTAGTCTGTTAATGTCCACAAAGGATTGCAAACTAAAGCTCCCTTTTTTTACTGGGCACTAGGATGGGGCAAATTAAAGAGAGCAACAAAAAAATCCCTATTTTTACATAGAAAAATCACCCTAAAGACAACTTTTGTCACATTTATTGCCAATATATTGAAATTATCCACATTAAATCTAAAACGAATGGACTGTGATGTTACATATTTTAATTAGAGCCCACGTCTGTGTTGTAAGGATGCAGTTAAATCAAGCTGACCAATCAGAACCAAACAAATGAAAATCAAGATGACAGGAAAACAGCTGGAGCAGAACACAAAAGCTCATATGACGCTTTAAAAAGCAGAGAAAATACATATAAACTAATTCTATACATCGACTGTACTAAGCTGTTTTTTAAAGCTTGTCAAGAAGCATCTTAGATCGTTTATGTACACAAAGAACCACAAACTGGATTCCTTTAATAACGAGCACTCGTGGAGGAGAGAAACTAAAGAGAACAAAAAAGTGAGCAGGTAGCAGAGAAAAAAGAAAAAGTGATATATATATATATATATATATGAGCTATGGAGTTTATAGTGTTGTTTACAAGGCACCGAAGACAAAAATCAGAAATATGAAATCAGTCTGGAACTGGATATCAATCTAGATATGCCAAACTTCAGATTTGGGATAACAGTCTGGACACAGCCCATGCGCTACAACTTCCAACACTGAAAAGGTCTCAAAATGTGAAGAAAAGGAAGAAGTGGTGTAAAATAGATTGTTCTAAAACTACTAACTAAAAAGTTAAAAGAAGAGTGATCAATCCTGAGATTTTGAGGCTGAATGTTAACACCCATAATCCAGCCAGTATCCATGGTCTCCTCCCATCAGTAGCTGATCTCACCCTAAGCACACAAAAGCCTTGGTGCTTTGTAGCAGAGGGATGATTTGCTAGGGCAGGGGGGGAAGTTGGGCAGATGGCCGGTATCCCTGTGCCCCGCACTGTCTGTCTCAGTTCACTCTGTTCAGCCTCTGAGAGGCCCCACTACTTAGTCTCATTCAGGATGGCCACGGCTGAGAAGAATGGCAAACTCTGAATCTCTGTCTCTCTCTTTCCCTCTCTCTGTCTCGCTCAGTTTAACAGCTGTTTCCATTAGTGTAGATTTAATAGAGATACATCACAAGCTTTTAAAGTCTATGTTCAATGGCAAAAGAAAGAGTCATGAAGCTGCAACAGGAATCACACAATCAGAATTCTTAAAACCTCTTAATACACTTTAAAACAAGTTGTTCTCTGTTTGGAATTTTCCCCTTCTAACACACCTGATCCAAATAGTCAGCTAATTACCAAGCTCCTGCCTGAGCTATGGATGTGGGACACTGACCCAACTAACATTAAGAAAAATATATTTCGTCTGTTGGAGGTGCACTTTAAGTTGTTTATTGAATATCAGGTATTGCAAATGAGCCAGACCCTTCCAGAAAAGCATAAATGGAGGGAAAACAAGCAGAGCAACATATATGGTAAAGTACAATCTAGAACACAATTACTGGATGGAGAACATTTATGGACAGGGTAACAGGGAAGCTAATTCCAGAAGAATATTTTAGAACAGTATGAAGAAGTTATTTCAGAACAGTGTGATGGGGAAGTACATCAAAGAACAGTGTGATGCAGTGAATGGTCTAGGACAGAGTAATATAAAGAACATTCTAGGACAATGGGGAAGTTCATTCTAAAACAGTTTGATGAGAACATTTTAGGATAATTCTTGGAAAGTGAGATTAAAAATATATATATATATATAAAATCACAGATATGGCACGGTATGTGTACATTTTTTGGGTTTCTGTCATACCTGATCACAACATACCGTTTTACCATGCTGTATTATGATGAGCAGGAGTTGCTAAGCAACAAGAAGAGGTACTTCACACTGCTGGACCTACTTTTTAAGTAGAAGAAACTGCAGACATTAAAAATATATATTTAAAACAATCAATTTTCAGTGCATCTTTGATTAACTTTATTCTTTAATGTTTTTGTTTTACACGGTAAGACTGCTGTGTAAAAAAATGAAAGTAACATTTAAAACATTTGTTTTTTTTTTAAGCCAGTTCCTGCGAAATCAGCTGTGATGTCAGTTATGATCTTATTCTTTACTTTATGATAATTTGTAAGAAAACCCCAGAAAAACCCTGATTCAAGTCAGACCTACTACTTATCTACTATAGCTTGTTTGTCAGGGTGTGCTCAAGTGATCTCTCAGCAAGTATTCAACGGCCTTCCACTAACGGACGAACACAGTTCACTGAAGTGACACTTGGAAAGTGTCATCAGCAGCCACCATTGGATATGTAGCACTTGCTCTCAGCCACCTGTCAGTACAATGTGGTGTTGGCAGTGAGAATAGTAAGAACAGAGGTGAAACACTATACAGCCAAGCTTCAGACTCTCACACAAAAAAAGCTACTTCAATAAATGGCACAAAATTGCAAAATATATTTAGGTAGTGAAAAAAAAAAAAAAAAAAACACACACAAAACATTACATTAGGGAACATAGTTTATGTTGCTTTGAAGTTGCCATTTGTTTTGTGGTATGAATAAAAAACAAAAACATTATATTTTTTCTCACAAAACAAGCAAATAGTAAAACATAGATTCATTAACAGAACCTCATTAAAGCAGCTTTATGTGAAAAAAATGTGTATTGTTTGCTCCTGGGCTCCACTCTTACTTCACTGTCATAAAACACAGACCACATTATAAGCTCCTCCTCCTGGACAGCTATAAACAACATCAACAAGCAGACAGATACAGAATCTCTAAAACACAGACTAAAAGGGTACACTAGAATTACAGTTTCTTTACACAAATATTATAGAGTTTTGCTCAGTTTTAAGCACCTTGTGCAACATTGATTATATCAAAGTACTGTGATATGTTTTGCAATGCTGTATTGATTCTCAAAAACATAGCATATATATTTTGTATTAATAGTATATATGGAAAGAATAGTGGCCTACAGTGATTAATTTTGTGTTGTCTTTAGATGTGAAGTCCTGATTATATAAAAAGTCAAGCTTTCCTTTACTTATTTTTTACGCATTTGATGATAAAGCTTGTCCTAAATAACATAGTGCAGCTCGCCGTTGTACTGTAAGCTTGAGTTAATACATTAACTTGCTTTGCGTTGATTGACGCATCATAAGTAACTTACTCCAAGTTGCTGTTTGAGATGAACAATGAGAATGGCCTATTCATAACTTCTCTTCAGATACTTTATTGTGCATGGACCAGTGATTTTTATTCAGTTTTTGTTGCACATTTCCTAATAAAAGAGGATTAATCGCACTCTTTGTAATGCAATGTAAAGCTGGGTCAATGTTTTTTAAGCACTAATAATATTCTTGATATGGTTAAAAATATTGATACCATATAAAAATATATTTATACAAAAAATGCTGTCATATTTACCACCTTTATGCAACAAATGTCATTTTGTATGACCAAGGAAAGCACAACCTTATCTTTTTAATAACTGTCAAATGAATATGCTTCACAGTGACAAATACGACCAGTCTTCTTTGTTGTAGCTGTGGAAATACCAGAGACAATAGTGCTTGCGAAAGTTCACAAAACAAATCAGCTAAGGGCTAATGTGACCTCACATTTTTGCTGTCTGCAGAATCACATATGGAGTGCGATATATTTCTGAATTTAATCAAACTCTGTCTGTTAAGGCCTTGAATCTGACAGAATGACATCTGGAGCGAAATTAGGTTAGACATGTTATGCGTTAAAGTCATATGGTAAAGGCCCTATTTGAGCTGGGTCAGGCTCCTTGGGGGATGCTTTATAACTGTATTCCCACATTAATCAAAGCAGTGTGCTGACACATATTGGCAAAGAAGGTAATTTTGTACGTGACACTTCTGAGAGCTTAAAAAGCAACATTAAATCCAAAAAATGTAACAAAGTGTCAGAACCAAGAATAAATTCACTTCATGATTAAAAAAAACAAACAAAAAGAAGACAACTTTCAGAGCTCTTCTTTCTTGATTTTAATTGGTAACAGCTCAGCCATATCTGATCTGAAATCACAGTTACGCAAAGTTTTGCAAGTCACCAAATACAGCCACAGGAAACGGGCCTCACCATAGCAGAACATGGATCCACCCACACACTCTTGCTCAGACAGGAAAAATGAGCTAGAACAGTACAAATGAGTAACAGGCTACACCTTGTACCACTCAAGTGAAGAGTTGGGATTCCTAGACGCCATGTCCAGGACAACATTAGAAAGACATAAGAAATGCATGCCGGATTGTGACTAGCAAATCTGAAAGTCTGTGGGCCTGTTTACACTTGGCACCAATATGAGTTTTTACTTTGATTGGATTCTGTTTACACTGGTCATTAAATGTATCCCCAGTATAACTAGATAAAATCTGATTTCACTTCCCCACACACAAAGCACATCAAAAGATACATAATGATTGTTTTACTTCATGTAAACATCGGTTTATTATCAAAACAAACCACCTGGTGATCATTTAAATAATTTAAAGTAACAGTGGTGGCTCTACAATATCAGAATGATAGAAAGTTACTGTTTTCCTGTAGTGGCTCAATCACTATTTAAACCGCAAAAGAAATCAATCTGTAATATTGCACACATCTAACAACAGGCATGCACACCAACAAGCAGACACAAACACACACAATATGTGTGTGAATGGGAGAAAGAAAGGATGAAAAACAACAAGTAGATGAGTACATGTACATGTCCTAAATGTGTGTTTTGTGTAAAATGATGTATGGTAAATGGTTATGCATTTTTCTCCACAAAATTCTGATTTCAACAATACTTATACAAAAACTGTGACTAGCTAAATAGCTGTATATAATCCTACATCACATAATTAGACCAAACAATCTTGAGTAGTAATGATTATAGGGTGTCAAAACTACAGCATTATTTATGCTGCAAAAATGCAGTAAAAATGAGTAAAAAGATATAGAAGAATATAAATTGAATAACAGTATAACAGTATACAGTAGCAACGCACAACCATAATTGCTCATATTGACTATTTTTCCACAGACAAATTTATGATTGCCAGAAAAAACGCGGTTACAGAAAGCGCATTCTGATTACACATGTATTAAATGTGAACAAGATCAGTCTCTGATCACTTGTGTCTTGGAGTTGGCTTCACTAAAAACAAGTCAATGCAACGTGATAATGGTGCTATCAGTCAAACCTGAAAGTATTAGACACAAGTCTAACAAGTCCAATAAAAACACAAATAGAAATACAGTATAGAAGTTAGACTGAAAGACATTAGCCAACATTTATAGTTCACTGGTAACCATACAGCATGGACCTGATACCAGTACAAAAAATAATATATACACACACAACATCATTCCACAGAAGACACCACGGAGCATGTGGCAGTGCTTTCCTCAAGCTCTAATTTGGCAGGAACAGCTGTGGTAAATGTCTTTAAAAATCAACAACAAAAAACATGACTGCTGCTGTTTAATAATGATTCAAAATAAGAGAAAGGACACACACACAGACACACACAGACACACACAGACACACACAGACACACACACAGACACACACACAGACACACACACAGACACACACACAGACACACACACAGACACACACAGACACACACAGACACACACAGACACACACAGACACACACAGGTCTGCTGATTGCTGATTTAGTCAGACATAGTTATGCAATGGCTTGTGGAAAGCACTCTATGCATGCTAATAGGTAGTTTCTAAGTTGACAGTAGGGTTCAGGAGGGAGAAGCAGCATGTTTTGCCTCCAGCTGACAGAAGGCATTTGCAGCCAGACTGTAGTCGAGCGAGGTGATGGGTCAGGGTTTCAGCTGGCAAGAACACTGCTGTTAGGATGGCACTTAAACTCTAAAAAGCAGCATAACAGTAGAGCCAATAAAATGCAAATATCTGACCATAACATGTAGGTAGACCTATACAAAGTTATTAGCAAAAGTGGAAAGGATAATGTTTGTAACATTTTAATCCATAAAACAGAGACAGTAGAGAATCATCTGTTACAGCAGGCAGTAAAAGGCATGGTTTAGCTCTATTCTAAACATCTGCAAAGGCTGCCTGACAGTTTACACAACTCTGACCAGCATGCTCTGGTTAAGAGCTCACATGATGGAGGCATTTAGGAGTAAAAGGTAGGTCACATGATTTTACATTGGCTACAGCTGCTTTCTATATGGTATGCTCACAGACTTACACTATAGAAACCATATATGCTGTGAACTCCAAAAGGTTTTATGCATTCTATTTCAAGCATACTAAGTTTGCATGCCACTGTGCTATACTGTGAGCACAGTAACAGTTTAAGGCCTAGGGTGTTACTTAGTTAGGTCCATATTTGCATGTTTGGGTACAATTAATTGTCATTTGTTTTTGTGTGTAGGGGGTTTACCACTATACTTATTTGCTACAGTCTGAATTAGTTTACACATGTTTGGTTTGTTTTTACACAGAGAAAGATGCAAGCTTACCAAAATGAATCACAACATACTAAATGAGAACGGCTTTTCCAATTATTGGACAGATCTTAAAATACAGGAAGGTCCTGTGTTCTGGACTACTGTAGATTTCTGTGCAATTTAACAAGGAGCAATGTCTAGCACCCTGGCTAGTGTCCACCCTCACTCACAAGATAACACCTAACCACTTATAAAGGTGTAAGCATTTGAGTCTAATTTACTCCCCTGATAATCACAGAAAATCTCCATACCAGGGTGATCATAAATGATGATCTTCCCAGATTTTCATGTACTATGTGATGTCTATAATCCAACCCAATGTTCTATATTTTGGACCCAGGTATCCTGTACAGATTCTATGAAGTAAAATACATTGTTAACATCATGGCTGATAGATGGGCAAAAAAAGGAGAGCTGAGCTGAATGGAACTTTTTTAGATGCAGTCAGCAGGGCTTGTACAAACTGCAACATATGCCTGTGGTGAATACAAAACATACAATGTATTCACAGTTCACAAATAAAATCAAATTTAAAATACAAAAAAGCATTGGTGCATCTTAATTGATCTATTCTAACTTAATTTTATCCACTGTAACAAAACACCCACACATTGTTAATTGTTGGCTTAATTAATTAGTATGAGCCTTATTGTAGCATAAGTGTTTGTTAAGCAAATTCGTTCTTACTACCCAGATAAACATTTAAATACACAAACATGCAATGTGCCTACATTTTTTCTACCGCTTGGCTTTCTCTTTGTGATGTAGCTGTTCCTAAGAAACTCCCACAAGGCTTAAATGTATGGAGCCGATGGGGGGACTGATGTTGACGTGAATATGTCAGCTTTTTCATTCAGGGAAGTGTATTTTTAGGACTTGAATGACTAATGATCAAGGACAGAATGCTCAATAAAATGTCATTATGTGTGGGGTCTCATGATTTCAACATTAGCTGAAGGCTGGGCTTAAAAAGGGAACTTACTGCTATACTTTCACAATGACTAACCAGTGATGCTAGTAGATTTTAATATATACATGCCAGTTTCAGATATTATGGAACAGAATGGAAAATGCCATGCTCATTCCCCCGGTGATACCTGGTATTTCCAGTACATTACCCGTGCCTTGTCCCCTTTAGGGCAAAAGATGAGTTCAGTTAAAGTTGCAACGTCATTGCCAACTCATACCGCATAATAGCTTCACAGGAAGCTTATGTGGGAGCAAAACTGGCTCTTCTGGCCCTCTCTGTTAAATTTTTGCACAGCCTAGTACTGCAATCCACGTCACAATGGGTCCTAGAGCCAGTAAGGCAGTAAGCAGCCATAATAAATCAGCTCCTTAACGGATAAAGGATCAAGAGTCTAGTGGGCTTAACAAGGTTTGACATGTCATATGTCATCCAAACAGCACAATTCCCTTTTAAGGAATGCTACATAATCTTGACTGTGGCTGGCCTATGAGTCCCTTCCTCGCTCTTCATTCCAAACCCCGTAGCACCTGCACTCATCCATCGTATAAAGCCGTTTGTTCATGAACTAATCTAACACATGTCATAACAGATAGGCCTAAACACTATACTTTTGAGTACATCTGAATCAACACCGCAGGGTAACTGCTCACACGTTAACAATTGTCAGAGAGCTAGAGGTGGAAAGGACACACCTACAGTATGATAGTGTCATGTTTCTCTTTCACTGGAGAGAGGCCTGCCTTTCTGCCACATGTCCTGTATTTTACAACACTCACAGCGGCAGTCGTTTTACCTTTGTCTTTCCATTTATAATTCCCACGCCACTTGAAAAAGGCTGCATGAGGCAACACAGCTGCAGCACACTTTCATACACACACATACATACTTGAACTTTGTGATCATACACTTCCAAACCAAACATAAAGATCCACCAAATGCAGTCACAAGGTCACGTCAGATAATGTCAAGGTCACTACGTCTATTGATCTACAAAAGCAACTTAACAAAACCTTACAGTAAACAGCTGCACTCGCAGCCCACATGAAGTCATTTCACATTCAAATTGTTATGCAGTCTCTGACACCAAAATTTAACCACAATGAGAGGTGACCATGAACATGTGAGGACTTCTGCAAAGGTGAAAAGAGTGCAAATGCAGCAGATCTGTAACTACAACACATGTGAATGCGTGGAAAACTGTTATTTATGCAATCTCTAAATGTACTTTTTTCGCTGCCAGAAACTGCCAGTGTTTGTGAGCAAAACAATGCACCAATATCATCATTTATCATTTTACTTATATAGTTGCTTACTAAACTAAACCTTAACACAGGAGTGGAAACTTTTCACCTTGCACCTGAATGCTCCTCAGTATGCAGGCTCATTTGTTTACTGCAAACGACACCTATGGAAAGCCCTTCAACCTCCAGCAATTCAAGCTCTCTTTAATGCCATTTTCACTAGCAGAAACTCTCATTTCAGATATCAGCAATGGAATATTAAGAAGTCATAATAATATCAGATCTTCAGATCTTCAAGTTATAGATGTCTACAATTAAACTTTTTAACTATAAGACATTGTAATTCCTGATATTTACAACATAATTCAGGCTCCAGGCACACACATTTGTAAATGAATGAGTAGCACTATCCTCATACTGTAATATGAGTAAAAATACAAAATCTAGATATCTCTAATGTAGATAGTTCTGACTAGCATAAATGTGCATTTTACGTCTTTATGATTTCATTTTAGTTATCCACTGTTTGAGTTTTGACTCGTAATAATTTTAGGGACTTTGCTAGTCCCAATTACAGCTTCGATATTTCTAGCCATGTTCTAGCCTAATACTAGTACAACTGGTAATATGACTAGTGTCAAAGCTGATATCCAGAATTTTTGGTTTTATAGATCTGTAAATCTGACATTAGGTACTAGTAAACATTTCTGAGCTGATATCTGCAATGAAGGGGTTTATAACTGTAGATCCGACATTTCTAGCTACTAGTAAAACACTCAGAGCTGCTTTATGTAATAAATGGGTTTATAATAGGCCTGCAACTAATGAGAATTATTCTGGTAGCCAGCTAATCTGAGAATTATTTTTTAAATTAGTCGATTAGTCGTAGATTATTCCTGCCATGTCCTCTATCTCTAAAAATGACAGAAACAGCGGAACATGCTATTTAAAAAGCATTTAAAAGTCTAGTTTTTGTTTGAATGTGGAAAGTACTGATATTTATTGAGTAAACATGTAATATGTTGTGTTTGGGCACTTTTGGAGACACAGAGTTGAATGTGAACTGTATGAGTAAGCAATTTACACATCTGGGTTTCTCTCCACAGCACTTTGTGTAATGCATCAATAGATGTATGTACAGAAAGAATAGTCGACAAATTATTATATCGACTTATCGTTGCAGCCCTTGTTTATAAAACTATAAATCTAACATTACTAACTAGCTACCAGAACATATTTCAGAGCTGATATCTGTAATGAGTTTCTACTAGTAAAAATTAATTACAGTGAACACTGAAACACTGAATAAATATTAAGTTGCATAGCTGGTGACAACTAGCCATAACAGCCCAACTTCCTCAAGCAGGTTAAGACTATGTTTCTGAAGTGCTGAGAGAGACAGATCAGTACGGGGGTTGACAGTCTGCCTGTGATGTGAGGTAATCCGCACTATCTAAAGTTATGGAGGGCTGTAAACTGGGGTTAACGCTAGCTAGTTTACCTGTGCAGTCAGACAGACACACCCTGAAACACCTGCACACCTCGCTGCAGCGGTAATATAATGGCGCCTACAAGAGTAACCTAGCAATCCAGGTTTCATGCGCCCAACTGTTGCATACCCTCAAAAGCAGTAATGTTAGCTAACGTTACCTGTCCTTAACCAGGTCAACCTGACGGACTTCTTCTCCACAATACTCCACAACAGTGTTGACAGTATAGGACTGCCGGTGACACTCCAACACAGACGGAGAGTTGGTTTAACTAGATAGCCAGCCACGTTAATGTAACCTAGATTAGCTAGCTTTATTAGCTGTCTTAAGCTAACTTTGCTTCGTTTTTAAGCCAACAGCATCAAACACAGCTTAAGCTAGCTTATCTGAACTAGCGTTAACAAACGTAGTTAACTAACCCACTAATGTTACAGGAGCCACTTGCATAAGAGAGCTAAAGCTAGGTTAGCAGCGTAACTTACTGTGTAAACTAACTAGTGAACTAGCTTAGCAAAGTCACAAAGTAAGGCACAGTGGAAGAAAACGTAAGCTAAATTAGCTCAAGTAACTACGTTAGGTTAGCTACTTTAAGCCACTTCTAAAGACTACTTGGGTATAAAGCTAGCTCTATTTCAACGTCTGTAAACAGCCGTTACAGCACTTGTGTATTTTCAAAACACAGGAACTTCTCAAAACGAGCAGCTCCAACATACCAGCTGTTCAGACGTCTAGAAGAAAGACCGCTGACATGTAGACAACTTCCAGCTCCCACCGTCTCCCTCACGCACCAAAACGTCCACAGGTTGTCCGAACTGAGGCTGGACTGCTCGTCCCCGGTAACTTTCCCCCTACTTTGCTGTCTCCGCTCTCACCGATGCGTGGCGTCGCGAATGGGCGCCATGTTTGTGTTTTGTTACTTTGGTGAGCTCTTGGCTTTCTCGGGCGGACTGCTGGAGGCGGAATGGAGCCGCCCAGAAGAATGACTCGCTCTGCTCTACTTTCCCCGCTTACACAGGTTACTTGTGCCCCCTGTCTTGGGAGGAGGGATACGTCTCAGTAATGCGACTATAGCTAACAGGTGTCTGTTTCGTTTTCCTTCCTTTTCCCCTTAAAGGAGCGCTGCTGCCTGCGCACGGTGCTCTCCACAGCATGACAAAGCACATCACTCACTAGCTTCTGTGTTTCCCCTCACTTTCCAGCTCTGCACACAACCCGAGGTTAACTTATAGATACTTTGAGGTGGTTACAGGCACTCAAGAGACATGCGAGCTAACGAAATTACGTTCTTAGAAAGTTGGTTGTGGGAACGTTTTCTCCTAACACAGAAGAAACTTTGAACGAGGTTGTGTATGTACCGTTTATTAACTAGTTATCTAGTTAGCTACATTAGTTAACCTTACAACGAAAACATTTTCTCTGAGCACTGAGCAAACTTTAAAAGGGTAAAATACAATAGGTCTCGGAGTTGTATACGCATGCTGCAATTAAAACAGTTTTCAACCCCTATTGTCTGCAGTAGCTAGTAAAAGAAAATACTCAAAAAATGTGTGTTTGTGTGTGGGGTGGGGGTTCAGAGCCTGACATTAAATGAAATTTAAAAGTTAACTTGCATAGCACTCAGTGGTGTATTTTTACAACTAAGGCTGTTTCTCTGAAAACATTATGATTTATTTTTTTTTAGTTTATTAGAGGTGTTCTCTGCTGCAGTTTTATAGCCAATCAGAGGCAATATGTTTGCATGTAAAAAATATTCATAAGCAAGAGCAGAAATCCTGCCCTTCTTCTGAGACCACAAAGTCAGTAAAATAAAGCAGGGCTAACCAAACACCAGAGCACTCATTCGTACTAGAGATCACAACTAGACATTTTAAAATGAATGAAAATGACAATGTTAAACAAAAGCGCAAACATTTAAGGAAAGTTTTTAAAATGTTACCTTCAGATTACTACGAGAAGGCTTTCTCTCACCACTGAGCGAACTTTAAACAAGGTTGTGTATGTAACATTTTAGAAATTTATGTAGTAGGCTACTTTTTCCTTACTACAAAAATGTGTACTCGTAGCATTAAGGGAACTGTAAACAAAAGTGCAAACATTTGGGTAATGTTTTTAGAACGCTACGTTAAAGTTACTATGGGAACACTCTCTCCCAACACTGAGGAAACTTTAGTTGTGTATGTAACATTTTAGAACGTTAGCAAGCTACATTAGCCCCACCATGAAAACGTTTTGAAAACTTTAAACAAAGTGGAACATATTGGAACAGTAAAAAGGAAAGTTTGACCCAACTGGAAAGTTTGACCCAACATTTGGAATAATCTTAATGATATCTTAATCACACAAAAATATTACACACAAGAAAAATTATTTTCTTTATTACAACACAGAGAAACTCACATGTGAACCTCAAGTGTGATAGCTACAGGTTAGCCAAATTCATATTTATGAAAAATCTTATTGCTGTACAATCTAATCATGGTCATTGAAATGTGTAGCAATATACATGTACAAAAGAAATATATACACATTATTATTGGTCTTAAGACAAAGAAAGGTACGTTTTAAATCAGTATCTGCGTTCCAAATGCTAGGCTGCATTTCTCAGCCACTACACGATAGAAGGCTGTTCCAAAGTATAAAGCACAGAAAAGCAGTACACATTCAGACAATTTGTAGGACACAACTGATGTGGATAATCCATGCCATCAGAGCATACAAATTTACTGTAAAAATTATGTTGAATGTTTTTAATTATTTGAATTTATACAAGGAAAAGTACACACAATTTGCATGGTCATGTCGCCACAAAGCCTGGTTAGACCGTTCCATGTGTGTAATCAATAAGCTACTATGAAGAAGTCTTAAGACAATCCTACCGAGGACAAAGCCTTCCTCAACTGCAACCTAGATTTTGGAACACAGCTTTTGTTTCTCCTAATAATGGAAGTGCAGCGTCCTGAATGTTTTTCCATTTGTACACAAATTTTTTACAAGTTTGTTAGTAAACTGATAAATTTGATCAGGTGGGTTAAGAGCAGGGGGGAAAAACTCAAAAGTACAGGGCAGTGTGTTTGATGACCTTGTTAAGGCTGAAACAGCTTAAGGCTTACAGAAGAGTTAAAAATCTCCACTACATGCAGTGTCTCGCCATCTATACAAATTGCCTTCAAAGACACTGGTAGAGTTTGTGGAAAAATAGTGATACTGTGCCATTATTTTAGTCAGTTCGCAAGTCAAAATTCATCCATAGGCGAGAAGGTCACAAGATTAGGCAAAGTGAGCTCCTCTCGTAGAGGAGATGAGAACCCCTCCAACTGCTCCAAGTCCAGAGAAAACACCTTTTCACCACTACAGTTGCTCAAGCCAAAGCTTTTCCTTCCTGCTGATGGCAGGACTTCAGCCTCCATTTCCCGGCATGCTGCTATAAAGGGGGATTCTCCAAGGGTTGCCAAGCGTTTTCGAGCCACTTGAAGGGCTGGCTCTGCTTCTTCAGGTGAATGCAAGATGACTGGAGGAAGTACAAGTTCAATGTCCTCTCCCTCACTCTCTACCTCCTGCAGTTCATCACCACCACAGTTAAAAGAGAAATCATCCTCCATTTCTGGAAATGTCTCTTGGGCAATACTAAGCTCAATAATATTGCTGGAGTTTTGGCCAAGAGCCTCCAGCTGTGTGGAGTCCCATGTGATTGTGGAGTGGGCTGAGGCCTCCTGCTGGAATGGAGGGGAACTACAGGGAAGAGGGCCCACACTTTCAGAAGCACTCGGGAAAACTGGTTTGGGGTTCCGTAGGTCTGTACTGGGGGTCCTGAGAACAGAGTCGGAGTCATTCTCGTGCTTTTTCTCATGCTTCTTCTCAGTTTTTCCTTCTTCTACAGCTTTTCTCCACGAGGCTCTCACATCCATAACTGGGAAGGAGAGAGAAAAAAAAATCTCATGAGAAAATCATTAAATTAGATTTTAAACTTTACAATAGCAATTTTACAACCGCCATTAAAACTTACGCAAGCTTTCTGGTGTGCGAGGCAGCTGTTTCTTTGTTGTGAAGGGGTCTGATAATGTGTTTAGCAACTGCTCCAGCTCCATACCACTTCTCCTACCATCCAATGGACTCATTGCCACAGCTTCAGCAAACTGAGAAATAAGACACCATGTAGTGTAAGGTAACTCACTAGAAAGTGCTCTGAGCACAATAAGTTACAATTTTGTCTGCTCCGTATCTGTCCGTTGCGATTTCTCTCAATTCGCCCCGGTCATCAGAAAGCAGGTATAATCTAGGGAGAGCTAGTGATGGGTAGAACATAGGGTAGAACTGCCCAGGTATCAGCCTCCCAACACATACAGACTTTTCTTTGCTGTACAAACCTGACTTGCAAGATTATCATATTCCAATTCCATAATCTGAGCCCTTGGCTTCAAAGCAGATGTCTTGGTTTGTGACGTAAAGTTTCTACCATTGCTTGTCTGTGGAGAGTACAGAGCAAAAACTTTAACAAAAGTAAAGAGACTGAGTTACACAAATCTAATCCATATTTATTCCTATTGCATGAAGCAGAGTTCCTGCAGGAATCCAGTGCTATGTACAACTACACAATGTTAACAATTAGGCTTATCTATTGGAATCAGTATTTGGTCATTTTAACAATACCTGAAAAGGGCTAGGAGTAGGAGCGAATGCTGGGGCTTTTGCAGAACCAGTAGGTGTTCCAGGACGTGCCATATAAGGTGATGTACACCTTGGTGAAGCAAAGCAGCTGGAAAAAAGCAAGTCTTCTGTTTTGTCCATGGCTGAAATGGATCTGTTGGAATAAAGCACCTTGTTACAAGAAACCAGCAATGAAATGTCTACCAAAACATGATAACTCTTGCTAATGTTTAAAAGCAGAAAGGTAGTTGTAAACCAAAGCACCTTGAAAAATCAACTTCAGTGTTGACATCCTCATTCTTTGAAGATGTTTTTTCTTTCAGAGTCTGGTCTACAGATTCTAAAGTGGAGGGGGTGGGGGAACAAAAAAAATGCATTTGTAATGTTGCATTAAGAAAATTAATACCTAAAATGTACAACAACATGCCCATTTTAAAAACTTACCAGGAGGCTTAGCAGGATACTGTGAAAATATACTAGCCTTAAAGCTAGCTTCAGTTGCTGGTTCAAATGACAAAGGCGCCATTGGGGAAATGAAGTCTAAAACCTAAACAGATAAAAACTGATTCATGCATTAGCAAAATAAAAAAATAAAAAAAGCATACAACATACTAAATTGTAAAGCCAAAACATCAGGAAGAGACATCAATTTGTATTACCATTAGACATACTTACAGGATCCTCATTGAGGAACGAAATCAAAGGAGTATGCCTCAAACATTCAGCCCACTTCTTTTCCCAATCCACCTCCAGCTTCTTAATTGTGTTTTTAGTCTGTGGTATATCCCCCTTGGCCAGATTTCGCCTAGAGAACCACCACACAAATGATTAAACAATGTATTTATAATTACATTTCTACAAAACATTCTATTGAGTTACAAAGATACAAATAAACAAAAGTATGTAGCCAACTGCTTTCTCCCTTATTCAAGAACTTCTCAAGGCTTTTATATGGAGTCAGCAACACGGCCTCTTTTGTGGGTGTGGCCACAGAAATTGCCTCCAGGTGAATTCATTAAAAGCAACTGAAGCCACTAATTAAGACAAACACGAACTTGTTTAATTAACAGCACCTGAACAAAGCTTTTGGCTTTTGTAATGTTTTGTTTGCCTGATGCTGCAAAAATAATTATACCATCGAATAATATGACAATTGCATACTGCCATTTTTGTAAATACCTCATGTTTTTCAATGTCTCCTTTGAGCGTCTCATGAGCAAAGCTTGCTCCTGAAGAGTCTGCTGGTTGAGCTGCAAACTGGGACATGAAACTTTTGCACGCTCCTCGCTCAGGATACTCAAAACCACGTTCAGGAGCTCTAGCAACCGCAACAAGACAGGCTGTCCTCCCTCATACAAGCTCCCAATACTGGTCTAACAATACCAAAAGAGAAGAATGAAGGAACATGACAAAATTAATATCCCCCCCTTTATTAACACTTTTAGGCTACAACAAAAAAGTAACTTTTTGTTTGGTTATTATGGCATGTCTAAAAACAATACTTCCTATGATGACATCTCCTAGTTTTAGTACAATTCTCAGCTGTGGTAGAATTTGTATATTTAAAAAAATTATAATAATAAAGCAGATACACTGCCAAATGTATTTGAGATTGTCAAGTGGGTGATGCTTTGCTTTACCTGGTGTGATAATCTCTCCATTCTCTCTAGCAATATTGCAGGTATCTTCACACAAATGTCCTTCCCATCCAGGACATATTGGTCAACGTTACCCTGGATCACACTATCCAAAATCCTGTGCTCTCCTTCTAGGCCAGACAAGGACTTGTCAATCTCCGCCCATAGAATTTGAACCTAAAATCAAACAAGAGGTTTATTAATCCTTGCAGGTAGACTATACTGGAGGTCAAAGTAACTATCTAGAAGTTAAAGGACAACAAACCTTGTGATGAGTCTTTGACAGACTTTCACCTTCCAGATCCACAGTGTTCTCGTATTTTCTATAAGAAAGTGTTTATTTTATTATTAAACTGTAAAACTGCTATAAAAATATAATTATGTAAAACTAAGTATAAGACTGTATGTTTTTTTGGCAGTTGAGCCAAAATGCTGATTTCTAAATCTTAACCATTAAAAGTAAATTTTTTTAAAATATATTTTTAATAAAACAATGTGTGAGCCTTTGTGGGCATGCTTGGATAACATTTGATGACGCAACAGTACAAAGCTGATTTTTAAAATCAACCTGATCATGGAATTAGACTGGTTATTTGAAGTTACATGATTCCATTGTACCTGAAATTTGATACTTACTTGAGCAAATCAATATAGTTGACTTCTTCTGCCTTATGGCTCTTTAAAGACTTCTCCAAATATCTGAAAGAAACCAAAAAAATTCTAATGAGTTCAAATACTAGAACAACCTTCCAAAATTCCTTTTCTGTGCTAAATACAGTAATATTTATTACTAACCTGGCTCTCTTTTGATAGTCCTGAATGAGACTATCCTGTGCCACAGATGCTCTCTCAAAATGTCTCTTTACCATCTGACAACGCTTCATAAGCAAATCTGGATTACTTGCAGGAACAGCTGCAGCCTCTGGAACCCATGTGCCATCTAAATAGTGTTTTACAGTGATATTAGAAAAGAACAGTGATAAAAAAAAAAATCAAGAACTTAGATTACTGTAAGAAAAAGGATGTCTCTTCGTACTTGATGAAAAATGGTCAGTCTTTATTACAGGAAGCAGTTGCGAGATACGCAGATGTAACTCGGGTTCAGCGGAGCTGGACTGAACAACGAGCAGCTACAGGACACACCATTTATACATTTGAAAAATACCCCTTTCTATCTAAGCTCCTCCTGTTAAGGATGTGGTACCAAATGTGTATTACTGAGAGGAGAGCAGCTGACTCTTGATTAAATTATGACACCTTCATGTCTAGGCCAGATCCCTCTGATTGTTAAATACACGTCTTCACAGAAGAACTATTGAAGCCCTTCTCGGTTTGCCTTTTTTGTATGCTAATTATACCATTGAGTGAAGTTATGCCACCTTTTGGTCACCTTTTGGTCAGTACTGTAATTTTTACATTACTGAACAAAATGCTATGAAATACCAAAAACTGTTAAGTACTGTACCTGTGGTATAGGTCTTCATCAATTTCACCATGACATGTTTGGCCAAGTGAAGCATTAAATTGACGAACCGTGGTCCAGATGGAGACAGCAAGTGTGAAGCAACAACCTTGGGAAAACTGCTTCCTTCTTCATTCTAAAGACAGTACATGAATGTCTTTTTTTTTACAACAGTCCCATTATATAACAAACACATATGAATTATACACAGCTTTATTTTTGTATGTGTTTTTGTAAACATCTGGTGATATTTTTTTGTTTGTTTGTGGGTTTTTTTTTTCTTCTGCTTTTTCTTACCGCTATTTCCTGGAGCCATCCAAAAGCCACTTTACGAAATTCAGCATCGTGCTTGCGATTCAAAATTGGCCAGCAATGTCTGTGGCAAAGCAAAAGACACTTGTAAATAAAATGTCTAGCAGAGGATATACTATGCTGCAGGAGTGTGTCTTGCCTTGTTAACTTACCTAAACACATCTAGTGTACGTGAAGGATTCAACTTCTTGAACAAGAAATGAGTGACGATGTAGAAGGCTTCTTTGTTTGGCTTATCAAACATGTTCCTTACAAATATGAAAAAAAATGTGATTAGTACAAAGAGTATGGTAACTCAGAGGAATAAGCAGCATCAATGACATTACTGCCGTTAAAAAACATGAAAAACTTAAGAAGGATGGAACTTATCGATTGCTCAACTACATAGATAAGTTTTACTTTTAGAGGACTAGGCTGCATCATGTGTTCATATGCACTGCAGAATCCAATTAATCCAGAAAACTTGAGTTGGTTAGTAATCTGATGTGTTTACATGAATCACAAAATATCTGCATTTACATAAAGACAGACACACATATAGACAAACAGACAAAAACACTCATTTAGATTGACTGATATATGTAAATATAGATACTCAGATATATAGGCAGACAGATACACAGACAGACAGAGACAGACAGATAGATAGATAGATAGATAGATAGACTCATATAGGTAGATACACACAAACAGACAGATAGATAGATATACAGACAGTAAAATACACATAAATTATATATATATATATATATATATATATATATATATATATATATATATATATATATATATATATATAGATTGATGGATATATAGATACTCAGATATATAGACAGATACACAGACAGACAAACATACTCATATAGATAAATACTTTTATAAACAGAGACAGATAGATAACTTGTAGATATAAAGACATGTATATAAATAGACAAACAAATATAACGTTAGACAGTTAACTGAACATTAAATCTGTTCTACCCACAGTTGGTTTTCTGTGTGGTGTCTAATCAGTGGGTTCAGATGGTTTGCACTGTTCTAATTTAACTAGCACTACTTACATTCCCAGATTGAGGTGTTTGGATTTGTCCGCAGATCCGTCGAGGTGGAACTCCAGACTCTGCAGAAACCACCACAGGTATTTACCGTTCGCCTCCTGGAGATGAGACATCATACTGGCCGCGGGTAAACGGGTAACACTGACCCGTTTAACAGAGAAATCAGAAACCAAACTCAGAACAACAGCAGCAGCAGCAGAGCCGCTTCAGATAAACTAACCGCCCTCCGGACGGCACCGCCTGTTCGGATCTACAGCGGCGGATCTACCGAGAGCATTACTGAGCGGAAACGCCCCGGTAAATACCCCGCTCACAGCCAGGCAGCGCCCTGTCTCACACCCAGAGCCCCACAATAATAACTTATAGGAGCGCGGTATGAATCCTCTCCACTCGATCAGCGCCGGACTTTGACTAATCCACCATTCCCCACTAACCGCCAAATAGTTTTAGAAAACAGCGCCATACCGGAAACAGAATGAACTACATCCGGCGAGTGAACGTGCCTCTGTCAGAGCTGGTTTATGGAGAGTCTGACAAATCAGTGAGTCGAACCGCTAGAGGGAGTCCTCAGTGAACTAAAAACTAAAATAAACAGGGTAGAACTGCTTATCCAGGACATAGTAAGTAGACTGAAGAATTTTGCTTAAAAAAAAACACATATTTTGTACTTGTATATTTCAATTTTTCTATGGTAAAAGTTTAGGAAAACATAGACTTTTATCTTTTTATCTTTGAGCTGATTCTGAAGTTACACTCAGATCATGTTTAAAGGGCTTATAAACAAACATGTTGAAATGACTAAAAACCCAGACTTGAGTAAAAGTACAAGTGCTATATCAAAACAATGACTTGCCAAAAATATAACGTGTAATATTAATCGGCGGCAGTGCAATTGCTTCATTAAACCAAGTGACAGTGTGAGGATCTACCGCATTGGTTTCAGTGATAATGTGGGTTTGGAATGATTTGTAACATGTGTATAAATGTAAAGAGTTATATACTTGTCTTTTACAAACAAATGAATTATAAAACACTACTTACATGGAATCATATAAATGTAAAATATAGAAGAAAAATAACACCTTATATAGAAGAAAATCTAACACCTTACAACCTTATAATTCCCACAAAACATTTTAATTTAATTATCTGTGCCACTATTTAAAGTTAATAGGATTATCTGACCTATTTGGTAGCCTACAGTTTTGGACCTTGTTTAATTTAAACAGGGCATGATATCTCATAATAATTTAAATAAAAAAAAACTCATTATAAACAAATACTTATATATAATTATATATCATTATTACAACATATGTCAAGTGTGAAATATTATCACTTAAGATATTTTCTTGTAATAAAGAAAATTCATAATTTATCTTGTATTAATGAGATATTTGTTTTATTTTTAGTCTTTTTTATTACCGCAAGCCTGATTTTTGTGCGTATATATACATGCATGATTAAATAATCAGGTTTAAATACCAGTGACGATGTTTAGTCATAAAGGGGATCATGATATGCTAAATAAAAATAAAGCCACAATATCAAAATACATATTCAAGAAAAGAAGGAATACAATGATTTGTATTTGTTGAACATTTGTTGCTTTATCTGTTTAATATTCATCGTCAGAGATTTCCCAATCCTCAACTGCTGACATATCGGGCTCTGAGGCAAGATCCGAGAAGGTAAAGTCAGGTTCCTGTGAATGGTAAAGAAGAAAGGTCTGCTTCAAAATGGCTCCAAATAGGATTCATGTCAACAAATTGGTTAACATCAAATTACACAGTTTGTGTAGTCTCTATTAAAAAGCATTGGCAATAAAATAGGATTAGGTATGTTCAGACCTCAATATTGCCTATTTTGTTTACTTAGCAAAGAGAGCCTATTAAAAGGAACAAGCCGGAGTGTGGACTTTTTTACATGTCAGTTCCAATATCGTAATATTTTTAATTATTAAACATTTATTGCTCTTTAAATAAATGTGTAAGTGAATTATAATTCTACTTTGTTATCAATGACAATGAAAATGTGACAATTGTTTATTGCGAAATGGTTATGGGGAGAGGCCTAAATCAGACAGCTGAAACGTCAGCTAAAATGCCATTTGCATGCTCACCAGCATCAGTACCAGCTCAATAATGCTCTTGTGGCTAAATGCAATCAAATTCCCCATTGACAACATTCCAACATCTGCTGTAAAGCCTTACAAGTTGATTAATCCCCTTCTAATACACAAAATTTTAAAAGAAACCTTGAATTTATTTTAGAAGTATAGAAATCCTTAGACATGTAGTGTAATGATTGTTTATAGGAAGTTTGTTGATGATTTAATCCAATCCATAGTATTGCAAGACTTTCACATGAAGTCCTCAATTTCTCCAAGTACAAAACACAGCAGGCAAATGTCACTTTAATGAGTTTATTAGAAATGTAGAAAGACCATTACAAAGCAATATGTTACATAAGAAGGCACATTGTGATTAGCCAATTGTGATTACAAAACCACACACAAAAATAAGCTGTTACATTGTTATTTTGTAGTACTTAGCTGAGAGGTTCATTGTTAACACCACTTAAAAGTTGTAAACCTATTAGTTATGTAAAGGATGGAAGACAAACATTAGCAGAATGTTATGTTAAGGAATGTACGTCGCAATCATCATCAAAAATAACACAAGGTTAGATGAAAGTCAGAAAGCATGATGAAAGGCTCAGTGTCAGGCTCTTACATTTATTCAGACTTGCCACTCTTTGCTTTGTGAGACAGGGGGCTGCTTGCACTTGGAGCTGGCTCCACACGGGGGTAAAATGGACCTACCAGCCAATTAAGTGGTGTGTTGTTGACCAAATAATCCAGGATGCTGTCAATGGAATCTTTCATACGGTTCAGCTGAGCTCGAGTGGAGATGAGGACTGTATCAGGCAGGTCTCCCAGAGCTGCTGCCTTGCTGAATCTGGTGTAGACCTCCATGGCCATGGAGCCAATGGAGAGCGCTTGCTCTTGGACATTCTGTGGAAATCCTTGAAGGCTGGACACCAACGCCAAACAAGTGGTCTGTAACTGCTGGGTCAGGTTGCGAGTGATGGTCAAGGTACGGGATTCAATATTCTAGGGAGCAAAAGATGCACAAGGACCAATGATAATCAAGAAACTTTAATAAGGTTGTCTCACTAAGTGTGTTTACAAGCATTAATAATAATTATTATTGTAACAAAAATCTGATTACTGCAAAAAAATGAGTTTGTCAGTAACCGGATCTGCACTTTTACATTAACTTGGGTCATTTTTACATTATTACAGCAACAATTAATGAGTTCCTGCAGCCACTTAACTCAAATCTTCTGCACATTGTTCATGTAAATGCACTGTTTACTAGAAGTAAAGATATATTTAATAAAATTGTTACCTCTGCCTCACTATCTGTGTCACTCTCGCTCTCCATGTTGCTTTGGGATCTAGACCTCCAATCCATTAGCGTGTTCAGTTTGTCATGCACCTTCTGGTTGGCACCGTCAATGTTCTTTCTTGTGAATTCAATCTGATGAAGACAGATCATTCATTCAAAAGTTTAATAAAAATTAAATTATTTAAAAGTTCTTCTTAGCTGTCACACCATAAGCTTGTCCAAAGGATTTCATGATAACATATAGTCAAGCTAAAGTGAAGGATTAAGCATATAAATTAATTAATTAGAAGGACTCTGCAGTTTTGAGTTTATATGAATAGGCCACTTGTTTTGCTATTGCGTCATGAATCAAACAGTGTAGCTGTAAAAAGATGTGAAAGTTGCTGTACTATTAGACTAGCTTGCATTTATTTTAAATCTTTTATTCTCCCATTATGCTAGGTTACCTACCAGGTCCATGGCATGGTTTATCTGGGAGATGGAGTCTTGACTGTGTTTCTTTGCATCCCGGACCTTAACAACGGCTTTCTGGTATGCCCTCTTGCGCAGCTTAGTAGAGAGAGAACCCAGTCGCCCATAGTAGCTGGATTCATCTGAATCACTATCAGATCCTTTGGGCAAATTGGTCTCACGTTCTGTGGAAGAATGTGAAAACAACAGGGTTGTGAGAAAATAAGGCCAAGCAAAAAGCTGGTTATTTTGGTATTATTTGTGGGGTGGTCTAAACATCTCAACAAAAAGATTACTGTTTACTTTTGCATTCAAGGGCCTCATTGAAAAGAGTTTGGTCAGATGACCACTAAGCCAATCGCCTTAGAGGTTATTTTCCAAATAAACAGGAATTATTCTAAGTACTTAAGGCCACAGATAAAAAGCTTGTATAACTGAGCCAATCAAAAATGAGCTACGCAAACAGAAAATCAGAAGCTGAGCAGAATGATGACATAAGGGAAATATCAGTATAAGAGCATGTGACTACAATTAAAACACACAATAGCAAAACAGAAACACAGCTCTTATTATTATCTTAATGTATTTGGCTAATAATCTATTGTGGGATTGAATGAAGTAATGTTAAGTAATGGAACAGCTATTTTGACATATAGTGTACAATAACATCATAATATCCAGCAAAAAAAAAAAAAAATATATATATATATATATATATATATAATTTAATGGCAATTCTCACCTTGCCCGTCCTCAGGTTCAGGCAAGTAGCGCTCCACCAGGGTTTCTGAAGTGTTTAGAGCAGTGTCCACGCCACTTGTGACCAACTTGCCCACTCTGCTCTCCATGACTGTATTGACGCTGCCACTTACTACCACCTTGGTCTTCTCCACACTATCCTGCACGGCTCCTTTTGTTCTGCTCATCACTCCACTGAGGGTATTGGACATAGTGTCTTTGGCCCCATTCACAGTTCCAGTAACTGCTTCTTTGGCACCAGTCACTTTTTCCTTGGCACCAGTCACTACTTCTTTAGCATTAGCGACGAGCTACAGAAGTAAAGAAAAGGTTTATGAAGGTTCATGGACATGAAGAAAATCTCTGCAACATTGTAAAGAACATGGCAACTAGGCATGCTTTTCATATATGACTAGTATGACTAATTTTTTATACTTTTACTTCAAACTACTATTCTACTATTCTGTAACTACTATAAATTATTTTGTGTTATGTAAAACCGAAAAACTGAAAAGTGGCCATTAGGCAGGAATTAGGTAGGAATGTAAGGACATCACCTACAACACCTGCATTCCTATCAATCTACAAATTATTCTAGAGCTGTTAGGGAGTAAAAGGATGAACTGGTAATGAAAAAGAGGAGGGCATAGAACAGATCTCTGAGAACTGTTAAAGGGCAAATCATTTGTTGTTTCAGTCTGAGTCATTACTGGGTGATGAACCCTAGCTCACCTGCTCAGAAGGTTGGTGAAGAATTGGAAGCGTCTTCTCTATCTTGTCAAGACCCTTACAGGCCAGGTCATTAGCCAGGGAGACTAAAGAAGATAAATACAAAAAATTCTAGTTAAATTACAGTGTTTTTGTTACACTAAATGAATATAATAAACTATTATTATTTGTTATTTTGAATTACTATGAATCAGTCCAGTCACACTACTTACTGTGAGGTTCCAGCTTGCCAATAATTGGTAAGGCACTGGTCAGGGCAGCTGAAGTGAGAGTTTTCACACTCATCTCTGCAGCCTCGCACACAGACTTGATGTATGGATGGTTGTCTTTGGTGTTGCAGTACATGCTTGAGACCATGCCGTAGGTGGAGCTCACCAGGGGCAGCTTGGCCACTCGAATGACCACATTCTGAAAATTGTGAAAGGTTAATCATTACCATTTGCATCATAGAGGTCTACGTCATGTCATATGCAATGGTACGGCTGTGCAAATTCTGTCTTGTTCCAGAACACAATCCAGGGCATCTGGCATTAGATTGATTTATATCTGTTATATTTAAAGAACAGAAACTATACACAAGAGAAAATCCACACCAAGAGGATCAAAAACAGCTAAACATTCATCAATGTTTCAGAACCAAAGGATAATATATTTTTAAACAAAAACTAAAAATGTTTTGATCAATTTTCCAAAATTCAAAGTATCCGTATACCTGAATATACTAGTAGGGCTGAGATATAATACTAAAACACTACAAAAAAATACAATGCCAAAGTAAAATTATTTATTTGTAACACCGAAAGAACAGACTGTTGTATATTTAAATAGTAAATATCTAACTGTAGATTTAATATGGATGATTTTTAATATGCACTGGATTGCCTGTGTTGTCTGAAATAGTGAAATAAAGTTACTTTGCTGCTACATTTAATTACAATGTTTCAACTGCATATTTTGCACAAGACTGTACTCTGCTGTACTCTGTTAAGTGTCATCAATCCAAAAACTAACCTATTGCCATACAGGTAAACCTTTAAATCACACTTAGAGAGTAACATGTAATTGTAAAAAATATTTGTCTCAATATTATTTAATTATATGAGTGATTCTCGATTAAGATTTAGATCTTTAGTTGTTACAAAACAACTTAATTTTTTTTATTTAATTTTCTTTTTTTTGTACGAATAGTAAGCATACCATTTCAACCCTACAGCAGTTTTTATATTAAACACAGTTTGGGAAATATGTAAAATATGAAAACTCTTGCTTAATAAAATAGTTCTTTACAGGTTTCAGGGATGCAAAGGTCTTTCTACTGAGGTAATTGTAAAAGCTAAATTATATTACAGAATGGCCTTTTTTGTTCTAAAACAGTTTGATATATATCAATATTTTCAATATTTTGTCTAGCCTAAATTAATATAGTAGTAAACATTAACACAGGGGCGTTTTACGCTAATCAAATAAGATCATATGGGAGAAGAACAGACTATTCTGAAGGTTATATAGTTACTAACTTTAATAAACTAGTTTTAGTCATTAAAAGTCTTGTTTTTGTATTTTGTGGGACAAGAACGATTTTTAGAAGGCATTTCTACACACCTGGTTTGTTATTTCCATTGGAGCCATGTCTTCTCACTGAAGAAGAAAAAGAAATGGGCAAAATGTCACGTCTACATGCTCTTCAGTTCAGTTCTTCATCCATTTAAAGTCATAAAGGGACATGAAGAATCTTACAGCAGTATTAATGAAAAAACAAATAGGAGAAAAGGAAAGAACTAAAAAAAACAAGCTTAATCTCACCTGTAAATCTGTGGGTTTAGTCTACTGGCCAAAGGCAGTCTTCAGGAGTCCTCTGAGGAGTGGTAACTCGCACTCTTTCAGAATGAGGGAGTTCTCTCGCCTTTATATCCTCCCACTACATGTTGTGGCACCTGACCATTAAAAAAAACAGAAAAAGTAGTACAAAGGTCGCGAGCACGTCAGCGGGTCTTTCTCTCAGCACAACGAACCGGCGCGCGCGGCCGCTGCGATGGTGTGACGTCAAGCTCAGAACCGAAGCTGGGCTTTTTTTTGTTTAGTTCAAAAGTTTAATCTGAGGGAGCTGATTTACACCTGATTTAAACTCTTACAGACTCACTGTTCACATTCATTCACACACACCTCCAACCAGTCAGTACTCTTATCCCTCTATGGCATTAAATATAATTTTTTTAAGACGAAAAGAGTGTACATATCATTCTATTGGACATAGATATACCCTTGTAACATTATATAAAGATTACAAATAAATAAATAAGGTATGGTATGGTGTAATAACCAAAAATGTGCTTAGGGTTAATAAGCAAGCAAAAGTAAGAGAAACAGAAACCAGTTCTGACAGAAAAATTTGATCTAGTAGAGAAATAAAGCCCACAAAATGGTCAAGTAGTAGCCTAAGTGTACAAATGATTAAAGAAAGACATTTTACACAATACATATCGGATATTTGCCAGAATGTATAGTAAAATGAATAAGTAATGTTCTATCTTGAAAACTGAATTTGAGTTGAAGTTTAAGTGTGCTGCCTGTATGTGATGTGTAACGTTTCTGTAACCCGTCTGACTCACTATTGAGCAATTTCCTTTATGGATGACCCACAATAACATGTAGGTAAAAGTTCAGACAGGATAGTGACACTTGAAAACAGTGGTGAGAATAAGGACGTGAGGTCTGTCTGCCATATTATAAGCACTAATTTTATTTGAAAATATTTGTTTATTGATTTAGTTGAAATCTGGTGTGGCTTATTTTCCCACCAAGCATTGGTTACACGAGTTAACAATACCATTAGTTTGGCTAATGTTGTAAAGTTTATGAATGCTTGTGTCTTTGTTTTAAATATTATTGTAAGTAGAAACAGTGTAAAGGCATAACTGGTATAATGTAGGAGTCTTGGTTCAAAAAAGAACCTCTTGCTAACGGAATTAAGCTGTTCCACCTTAATTAGCCTTGCAGTTATGGCACACTATGTCCAGCTGTATATGTGAACCGTTAACAGCTGCAACATTTGCAGCACACTGACTGAACAGCCTTATTTAGCATTATTCCCGTGGCATTGCTACCATGCCCACCACCGGCCTCATTTAGCATTGTATTAGCATCACTAGTGCAGCACTAGCCTTGTCAAGCATTGCTATGGCACCTTTAGAATCGCTGCTGTGCCCCGCTAATTTCCTCGCTAGCAACAATATAGTAATACTGCATTCACATGCCTATATAGTGGTACAGTTCTCCAGAATGAAAGTCAGTTGAACTCAGTTAGTTTGTGCTCTACCGAAAATTTTGATGTGCCCGACTTGAGAATCTCATTAACAAAACCTACACAACATAAATGCAGCATAGGTCAAACCATGTTCATCAGGACCCTCTGAAAACTAGTAAATTATGGTTTATACTGTATGCTAAGGCAGCTTCACATTTTGCGTCAGTACCCTTTTTAAAATGAAGAGAATCCCTACTGTTGAAATGCCAAGGAGGATTATATGCAGCCAATTATGGTCCAGCAAAATAAGGCTTGCCTGTTTTTTCTTGTTGTTTTTCTTTTATCTGGGCACATTTTCCCGAAAGCATCTTAGTGTTAAGACCATCTTAACTGGCTGGGGAAGTATGCAATGTAATGCTAGCATTTGTGCTAAGATGCTTTTGGAAAACCCAGCAGTGCTTACCAAGCCAATAGTAAAAAAATAAATATGCAGACTTATGCTCAGGGGTATTGGCCAATGTTTTTATTATTATTTTTTACTTAATGTATCATAAATTAATAAACAATTAATTTATGAAAAACATCGATTTTCGCTCTTACAGTAATGCTATAAATTTGTGCGTGTATGTTCTCTAAAAGATTTCTTCAAAATTTTAGCCATTGACATTTAACGCACATACTATGCGCCAGAATGCCACCAGTGCTGGTAGGGTAAAGGCTACTATGTACTTCCTCAGTGTCACATGCAGTCATCTGCATCTTTTCGTAATGTAATTTGACAGCTAAACATTCTTAGAGGAGAGTGCTCTCACCTGCTGATCTGTTACATCAACTAACATACATTATTAGGACACTGAGGTATGTGGAAACTGGAGGACCATCCTTCCCTGTATTCACATCCAGAGAATGTGGGTCTGATAAGGATCACTGGAACTAAAGCCCCAGACAGCTATGGAAACTCCAGGGACTGGATATGTATTATCTTGATGATAGGGCCAAAGCCTCAGTTGTGTATTTGAATAAAACACATATGATGGATTATACTGTATATTATTTAATTATGACACTGATCAGTCAAAAAGTGAAAAGTCGCTTCATTTTAGATGAATACTTTGGTTTTTTTCTTTAAATCTGTGTCAATTTTTTACCGTGCCATCACACAGATATTGCTCAAGCTTTTGTAAGACACATCATTCTGAATGAATGGTGAATACTACTATCTGGATTTCTACCAAGTTTCACTGCCAAGATACAGTTGGAGCCCTAAAGGTCCCTGGAGCAACGTGGGCCTTACTCAAGAGTCCAACGGTGGTCATGAGTGTGCTGTGACCTTCCTCTTCTATTCCATTTCATCACAGCCGCCTTTAGACTGTGATCTCATGATGTGGACTATGATCCTATGCACACGTTTTTATTGAGTGATTAAAATGACTACTGTCACTATCAGGACAAAGCATAGAGGTGAAATAAATTCATGCTGCTCTGTCAAGAACAAAAGAATAACCAAAAAAGGAATATATTTTTCCGGAAAGAGATCTAAAGATTATACCTCAAAATTTATAATTTTATATCTCACTTTTAATAATTTCGTTTATCAAAAAAAAAAAAAAAAAAAGTCATATGGAAAAAATTGTATTCCTCAATTACCAACATTCTAGAAAATGTTACATAATTAGATCATTTAATAAAAAAATGTATAGTAAAATTTTTAAACATAAATATCAGATTTAGAAATATCAGATTTTAAGTATAACTATAGCACAATAAATGAATACTGTAATACACTGTAATCTGAAGTCCTCACAAAATTATAGATATAGATAAATATAGATATTAAAATAAACATAAAGTATGGAATTACAATTTCATCAATCCCTTTAATATAATGCATTGTTAATAAGTGGCATTCAGATATTATATGCAATGTGATATATTTCAAAACTTGTAGTTAGTTGCATTAAAATAAAATGAATTAATTGCTAAAAGCAATAAATAATAATAAAATGTAAAATTGCTCACATATTATAACAACTAATGGTTAAAATTCAGTTCAAATCTTTGCAGCTACACAGTACAAGACAAACACGCTTATAATCCGTTACTATTTGCATGAAATGGTGACACACAAAAAAACCCCACCACAAAGTCTGTCTTAATGGATTTTATATGATGACATAACAATCCATAGATCAATCATATTCAAGACTATTCTATGTATTTTTCTCAAATTTTTCCATGTTTCAATGTCTAGATGACTTACATGATAACTTTCATGTTAATATATTCATAATCCTTGTGGTTGGATGTCTGGAGGAGGTTGTTTGAGATCCTTAATTGCATCCTTACTTTTTGTTAAACTCCTATATTACTGTATGATGTAGCATACATTTTAAACACCATCAAATTAAGCTATTTGCCTGGCATCACATTGATGCACTTCAAAACCGCAAAAATAAATTTCAGAACACACACAAACAAACTCTTATATATAATAAAAATATCATACCTGCACACTTGGTCCACAATTCTGAATCTCCTAAAAATAATTCCTCAAAGATAATTTTAAAAATGACCTTTGTAAATACAACCTACAGTTAACTCCGTTTACCTTCACTATTATTGCCCTACTACATATTATTACTACATACTCAGCATATGTGCACTGTAACTCAATGTTGTAAGACCCTGAAATGAACCCTGTAAAAAAAGGACAAAGAATAGAGCAAAGTACACTCTGACAGCCTCATGATGACCTAATGTTTTATAGAATGATGTCACCTAAAGCTAATAATGAATTATACACGTTTAAAGCAAAGCTCATTTATATACTGCACAAAGTAAAGTTTAGATGTTCAGTGGTTCAACACTTTTTTAGTTGAATAATCATTAATATTCACTGATCAGTGAAACATTGTTTTGTAAAATTGGTCCCTGTGTGCTTTTTACAGTGAGAAGTTCCAAAGCCTGATGTTCTTTATTTGCTAACTGACTTTCAGATACTCTTAAGTCATTAAATCTTTGTATAAATATTTGCACTCATTGCAGTTCAACTGACATTGTTGATAAGCAACAATGGCATTTTATTGGTTGCACCACATAGGCTGTTGCAGCTGCTCGAGTTCAATGTCCACAAATGAACTTTCAGCCTTTAGCAGATCCTTCCTGTTTCAATTTTTTACACACACCATATAAACAAGAATACTCTGTCCTGTTTGGAACTAACAGATAGTGATACCCTTATCTACACAATTAAACAATATATTTATTAAATCAGTTTACATAAAAGCTATAAAGGTTTTCAAAAAACACAATTTAAAGCTAATTAGAAAAATAGCTAAAATGATTATATACCCAATTCAACCTTTACAAATATCATAAATGCTCTGTATTTACTTTTTTAACAAGGTGCTCTTCGAATGTACTCTAGCAAAGTTCATTCTAAGTGGCTCTTAAAATAACCTTTAAAAGGGTTCCCTTATTTTTACAAGTCAAAACATCTTTTATAACTATATACAATTTTTTTTTAAGTCTGTTATATGGTATCCTGTAAACATCTTGGGGTAACACATCCCTCCTGCACTATGTATTATTAATATTAGTATGTAATATTAATATGTAATATTAATATATATTTGTTTATTCTAGACACACAAAGTTAATTTAAGTTTTATTAGCTATCTAGCATTAGAATCATACGGTACATGTATTGATATTCTGTAAACGTCCAGTTTATATGTGAGCTTAACAGAATCCACAACTATGTGAATTCCTGAGGTATTTTGTTGTTTGCAAGAATATCCTTAGAGAAATGTGTTAAAGAATCTCAAACATCTTGTAATACTTCATTCTTTAATCTTTCACTCAGACAGCCAAATTGATCTTGTATAAAGGCGGCCAAGTAGTGCAGCCTGATCTGTAGGACTCCCAGGATTTTTGCAAGCAGGGAGTTCCTTGTGAATAAAATCCAACAACCAGATCAGATTTTTTAGATAGAAACATGGGCTCCTCTTTGATGATGTGTGACTTTTGCAGACAGAGATTAAATCCCTTTCTTTCAATTGCTGGTCAGTATTTTACCCGCTCATTAATAAAGCAGCCAGCACAACAGAAAATGCAGTATTCAAAGTAAAAACCCAGAAGCCCTCTGTAACCGCACTATATACAGCTCTGTAGAAAAATAAGAGAAATAAGATACATGAAAACTGTGATTAAAAACCAGGGTTATTCCACCAACTATTGATTTCTGAACACTTTTTTTTGCTATTTCAACCATTTATCATTTTCTAAATGACAATATTTTTATCTGGAATTTCAATCTTCATTTTATTCAAACATATACCTATAACATATACCTATAAACTGATTCAAAAACTGAAGTGCAGTATACATTTCCTACATTCAAAATGTTTTTAAAGCTTTCTGTGTAATTTGTTTCAAAATGTTAATATTTCAAAGGAATACAGTGTCCAATGATCATTACATGAATTCTATTATTAGTGTGACGTAACTGTTTGACCTGATTTCATTTCAAATTATAAGACAGGCAGCATTTGACACTTACGTCAGAATGCTGTTTATAGACTTCAGTTCAGCATTCAATACCATCATCCCACAGAACCTCACCAGGAAGCTAAGCTCGCTCGGCCTCAACACCCCCCTCTGCAACTGGATCCTTCACCTGAATGTGGACAAGACAAAGGAAATGGTTGTTGACTTCAGGAGAGCACAACACACCCACTCTCCACTCAACATCGACGGGTCCTCTGTGGAGATTGTTAAGAGCACCAAGTTCCTTGGTGTCCACTTTGCAGATAACCTCACCTGGACCCTGAACACCAGCTCTACAGCCAAGAAAGCCCAGCAGCGTCTCTACTTCCTCCGGAAGCTGAGAAAGGCCCGTCTCCCTCCACCCATCCTCACACTCTTCTATAGAGGGACCATTGAGAGCATCCTAAGCAGCTGCATCACTGCCTGGTTTGGGACCTGCACCGTCTCTGACCGCAAGACCCTCCAGCGTATTGTGAGGACAGCTGAGAGGATCATCGGCGTCTCTCTACCCTCCATCACGGACATTTACACCACCCGCAGCATCCGCAAAGCAACCAGCATTGTGAATGACCCCACTCATCCCTCACACAAACTGTTCTCCCTCCTGCCTTCGGGAAGAAGGTACCGCAGCATCCGGTCCAGCACGACCAGATTCTGCAACAGCTTCTACCCCAAGCCATCAGACTCCTTAACTGCAGAGACTGAACTGATGGTTTTTCTGTACATGCACACACACTCTTACCTCACTTACCCCAGAAAATGGAAAGCACTAAAAACCCTACTACCTCACTGGACTCTATTGCACACTGTGTAATAGAGTAATTACTACCTCACCTGGTCTTTTTTGCACACTGCAAAATTTGCACACTGTCTTGTTATTTATTATTCTTTGTCTGTATGGTGTTGTATTGTCTGTCTGCACTTTTGTACTGTTGCACTATTGTTCTGTCTACACTGTGTTTATGTGCACCATGGTCCTTGGAGGAACGTTGTTTCGTTTCACTGTGTACTCTGTATATAGCTGAAATGACAATAAAAAACACTTTGACTTTTGACTTTGCATACAAATATTGTTCAATTTAATTAACAATTTGTCATCCCACTCATCCCAACCCATTGGAACTGAACAAAATGATTCTACTGAATTAAAAAATAAAATAAAATAATTAAATATAAGCACAAAATAAAACATACCACAGGAGTCAGGCCCATAGAGGGTCCCTTATTTTATATTCTAATAGGTGGAAACTATAAATACAAATGCTGGCTGGTTTAAGAAGTGCTGGCTGGCACCTGTCAGTAACTGATTATTGATTAGTTTTATAGGTTCTGCTCATTCCTGTGTTTGAAAATGTTTTGTTTTGCTGGTATATTTGGTGTAGCTTAAATAACCATTTTAATAACTACGGCCTTGTTTGCTAATACAGATTACAGTTTGTACCAAAACCCAACTTAACATAGTTTAGTCGGTATTGTACATGAAATGTAGAGACTAATGAGAAATGGTGAGACTAATGTTTCGAAAATGTCATATTATGTTTCCTTAGGTTTCCTTTGGTTTAGACAAATTCAGGCCCCAGGCTCCACTTTGGTGGAGAGAACACAGCACTGCCTTAAGGGAAACACCAGTTCTAATGGTAATAGTGCCATCTTGTGGAGAAACTGAGTCTAAAAAATACTGAGTACAAAAATGTCAGTGGGGAAAAGTTAAGTTACACAATTAAGTTAAGGGACATACTTTGTACATTTTATATTATACAGCATTATTTTCCATACTTGTATAAGACGGTTGGTGAAGGATATCTGAGCATCCATCTTTTGTAGGAACAGAGTGTTAGGCCCTCAATGTACCGTCTCGCTTATAACTATAATGTTCTGATGTTCATCTTTTTTAGAAACAGAGTGTTAAGCGAGACGGCACACTGAGGGCCTATTATTATGATGTTCTGTAATAAAAACATAAGCAACCTTGCACACCTTTGCTACAATTTCTGTAAGGATTTTTTGTATGACTATAACTTTTGCCTTAAAGGCATAATTTGTTATTTTAAACCCAAAAACCAACCTTTTAAAATGGCTGTGAATTTTGTATTTATAATTTAATGTAATGTAAAAAAAGATATTGAATATCGAAGTTCTCTTTTTTGTTTAGCTGAAGAATGTATCATAAAAATACTTTAAAATACGTTTAATAACCCAGAGAATGATGCATTTCTAATAGGTTGTTAAAACAGCCTTTAATAACCTTATTAAAATTATATATATTTTTTGTTTTGTTATATTTTTAATTTGTTCATAATAATTAATATATGTTCTATTCCATTTCTACATAATGTATTACACAATTAAATTAATTAAAGAATTAAAAGAAACAAACATTATATACTACAACTCTTATATAACATAAAGCACTTTAGAACTCCCTCCGCTCAGTCAAAGCTCAGACAGTCTGAGGACCTACGCCACTCAAGGACACTCTAAAGAGGATTAGACTTACACTATTTTTAAATGCACTGGCAAATAATAAAGAACCATTTTATCAAATAAAGACAGAAAAGTAGTTATTTTCTCTGGAATGCAGGACTGATTTCTGAAGATTCATGACGATTCAACAGTGCCTCTGCCGGATATGCACCTGTGGGTAAGAAAAGTGTTAGACAGTGTTATAACTAGATCAATTAAGCTGGCCAGCCACTGACAGGCAGTGAAAGTCATGGTAAAGGTGACCTGCTGGTGCTTCAACAGCAATGATATGCCACGCCACTTTGAAGGCCTATACAGTGCTATATGAACTACACTAGCAAATGCACTGCTAATGGTGAGTTTTTTTTTAACATTATATTTCAGAGTAAAGTCATGTTAAAACATATAATTAGCAATTACTTTTGTAATGGGATGTTGGATCTTGAGTTGTTTAAAATTGTTTGTGTATGATAATCACTGTTTTTGCATGCCTTTTATATGTTGTATAAAGAATCTGTTCCAAAGCAGAGTATTGGAACACTAAGTGGTGGATCATTGGCTCAATGCATGTCAGGTGCTGGCCATCTCCTTCAAGATGTGCCATATGGTGTGCAGACAGTTTTAGTATGTGCCGGTATGTTGTGTAGTTTCTGCTTTAGGATGTGCCTGTTTGTGTGCTGGCGGCTTTAAGATTTGCTGAGAGAATCAGAGACAGCTGTGCTCTCTCAGACTCTGGCTGCTGATGGCAATCAGCATGATTCGGGGACTCAAGTCAGTGATTTTCTGATCACAATGATAGTGCCTTAGTCCACAGTACTAGTGAAATTTCATGGTCAGTGCCATTCGAACTGCAACTGCACCCATTGAACGAAACATTAGTTGTTTTAGTGTGATACCAAGAAGTGCAGTCGTTAAATTCAGTCACTACTAAATATTCCACAGTCAACTGTCAGTGATATTGTAACAAATTGGAGGCGGATAGGCAACCCAGCCACAAAGTGGTAGGCGATGTAAATTGTGGGGTGAGTGGATAATGAGGTACATAGTGCACAGGGGTCACCAAATTACTACATGCAACCTCCAGATTAGATCAATAACAGTATGTGGAGAGCTTCACTGATTGGGTTTCCAAGACCAACAGCTGCATCCAAGACTTACATCAGCAAATGCAAGGCAGACAGTGGACAGATTTGGCAATATTGTGTAACTTTTCAAATAATTACAAAATTTTTACATGTTCTTATTGTAAATACCATGAATAACAACATGACAAAATGTAGTCATTTTTACACTTGTAAAACATTTTCCTTACTATGCAAAAATATCAATATACTATGAAATATAATGCCTAAGAGCAAAGGCTGAACTTTAATGAGGATTCAGATTCAATAATCGATTTCTGTGAATTTGCATAGTTATTCCAGAATAAATGACATTTTACATCAGATTACATTTCATGGCTGTCAGTGCTTCAATTAAACCAACGAAATGTGTAGAGTATCAGTGTGTGTTCGCTGCTCTTTTATACTCCCTCTCTTTCACATCTTTCAGAAGTGAGTGCCACATGGGTTTATTTTTAGCCAGCCACCTCCGCTGCCATACTGCTCCAGTACAGACATGCCTGCTATCTGTTCAATTATTCAGTCTATGGTGGGAAGGAAGGATACTACTAAGTGTAGAGCAGCAGCGCCAGATGAATTTGCAGTCATATATGGTCCAAATGGTTCTACTGGGAGTAATTTGCACTTTTGGCCTTTTTAATGAGGTAAGTGTTTTTTAATTTTTTGGTATCTGTTTAAATGAGCACTGACAGCAGGCCGTATACAGCATCACACAATATTACTCCTCCAGTAGCTTGTGAGCATGCATTTATTATGTTTCAAATGAATGTTCATTTTTAATATGATTGAAGTATTTTAAACTATGCAAACATCTCTTTTGTTCTTCTTCATTATTATCTGAACTATCCTGCATATATGCACTATACCTACAAGTAAACACCACTGCCCACAACAATCAAATGCAAAGAACAGGTTAACCCCCCACTCTGGCTGTCTGCTCACTGAATATCAAGAGAATTTCATTCCTCACAGTACAACAGCGACCTGCGCTGCTATTAAACCAGAGAGTAAGTGGCAGCCGCTAGAAGGAGAGATGGAAAACAAGACTACATTCAGGTAAGAGGGGCTACAGTGTATAAATGACTGAATTTTACCATTAAGCAGAAATCAAGGCATGTAAAGCAGAAGTGAACTGTGTCTTTCAGACTAGACTACGTACCACACCATGTGATCAGAAGATCCCCCAAAGCAGGAAAGCAGCTTTACATTCCTCCTGATGGCACCATGATGTTGACCAGCACATATACAGAAGACTACAGAGAGCATCAGGTGCATAAGTTACTGGTGAACAAAAAAACTGAGAAATACTGTAATCCAACTGCAAAGATGGCACCAATGTCTCTGTACAAAGGTTGGTAGTTTTAAAACGGGTATGTCTGGATCCGTTGCTAATGTTCTATATCGTTTATTTTTTCTCCTTAATTTGGAAGGCCATTAACCCAATCCACTCATTAGATCCACTCTTTTGGCTCTAAGGGGCTCAGCAGACTAAGGGTGTTTTCACACCAGTCTGGTTAAAAGAAGACTCGTGTCTGAAGAATGCATTTTGATGCTCTTGCATTTTTCCTTGTGTGCAACCAAATCAAACCAAGGAAGAAACCCCTCCAAATTACCAAAAATCTTAATTGATTTGCACCAGAGAAACAAACTAATATCCTGCACTGGCCCAAGGACCACAAATTCTCCTAATCACTCCTATTGTCATGGCCAATGCAGGAGTCTGTTAGCTTATGTATCACAGCTGGGTATCTAGCTGGGTTTTTGTTCTGAGCACATTAGCTGCATTGGCTTTAGCTCAAAAATGTATATATGTATCAAAGGAGGCATTTGCTTGTCCTCATTCTCCAAGTTTTGGGAGAATTCAAAGTGATAGGGGGAGTTCTAGTAAGTGGGTGGATTAACTGGCTAAGCTAATCTTAAAAATCAATATAGGTCTGAGCTTGCTCATTGAACTACCATCTCTTTTTTTTCAATCACAGAACAATTTAAACCATGGTGTGTAGAAAGACTTAGGCCTTTCAAAATCACTGATAACTTGCAACTGAACCAAGGCAAGTTTGTGAACACCACAACCTTCCAAGATGATTATTCTGCCAAGGGCTCAACCTCACCCAGGAAGAACTTCAAACCAATTACACAGATTGTGGAGTCTCTGCCTTTCGATGGAACCACCAACTACAAACTCAACTACATTACTCACCCTGTACAGTCAAGAAAGCCTAAGACAAAGAAGTACAGACCGCCCAGTGCTTCTTTTCATGGAGAGTCAACCTATAAACAGGATTTTAAGGGCCTTCGCACAGAGGCACCTAAGCCTATAAAACCAGTAGGTAACATGGACTTTCTACACAAATGCCAGCGCATTCAACGCGTTGAGCCTCTGATCCACGCCTGGGAAAAAGTCAAGAAACCTTTTCAGGGAACATCCGTCATGAAAGAGGACTACCAACCATGGGATGCAGCACATCAAACATCCATCATGCGTGTTCCAGAAACAGCCAAGTCATTAGGACCTTCTCGATCAGAGAAGACAGTTCTCAGGTACAATGACAAGCTCAAAGCAAGAGAGCAGCCCAATACCTGCATGACTCTGTCCATGCACAATGAAGAACCTGTGTTGAAGGACTCCACCAGGCACAGAGGGGAGGCAATAAAATCCTACCCAGCAAGCTTAGCACAGCCACCAGGATTTGAGTACACTGGTACTAAAGCAGGTCATAAGTTATATCACCCTGTAGGAGACCAAGAAACTTCACGCAAAGAGTTAACATCTTTTCAGAGGCAAAAGATCTGCCCCCGTAGTGAAAGTTTAAAAAAGTGAAAGTGTGAATCAACTTACCTTGAATAAAAGTAGATTTGTTAACATTCTGTGTTGTCTGACCTCAGTCTCTGCATCAATAATCCATATAATGCTCCAAATCTAAGATTACGATTAAGAACACTTTACAAAAATTTTGCACAGCAGTCTAACAGATTGTGATCCATTTGTGTAAGTGAATACACACTGAGAGAAGTGGTAAACAACTGGGGTTATGTGTCTTACTCAAGCTCAACCTCAGTGGTGGATGATGGTCTTGGAGGCTGAAAGTGAATGTGAACTTCTGGTCCCAAGCCTTTAGGCCACTCTATCCTTATAGGCATATTGCTTTGTTCTATCTATGTCTCAGTACAAAAAAAAAAAAAAACAGTTGTATTCCAAATACATTTGACTAACATACATTTGACTTGCAGCTTCAATGAACCCCTGTTCACATGTACCTGAAAACAGGCATATTTAAAATGCTCTCCAAGAGAAAGACTTTCGAAAACAGCAAAAAAAAACAGAGCTTTATGAAAAAACTGATGTCACAATGCATGCATGTTTCTGGCTGAATCTACTGTTCTATTACAAACATTATTTTCAAAAATGAAGGGAGGGGAATTATGTGAACAAGACCTAAGAACATGCAAAGCTTTACTACAGTTTAAATTCCATTCTGTCCTTTCTCCATCTTGCCAGGCAAAATACACCACTTTAAATTTCACACATGCATGCATGCGTGTTACTTTGTATAACACCCCCAAACTTGAACTTTTTGGAGGTACCTGTAACTGTGCAATATGAAGTAACTGTATTTTTACACCGGAAATTATGGAAATTCTAAAATGAATGTTTTGATATTAAAGCCAGTACACTGTGGATTAAAAGTATCCACTAGTTATCCTTGTGTCAATATCATCATGCATAAAATGAAGACTTTGAGGGTTTGTTTTACCTTACAAAAGAACATTAATGAATTAGTCAGCAATAAACAATAAACACTGTTTATTGTGCAAACTGCATTGCATTAAAACATTACGTAATTTATAGCAAAAAGAAACATTGCTTTCTTCCAAAACAATGTATTTTTAGATTGTAGAGGCAAGTACACTTGACACAAGTATAAGCCAAAATTATACAAATACAGCAAATTAAAAGATAACAGGCTAACTTAGCTATAACATGATAACATCATGATAATCATCAATATTAATTACAGGTACCATCATTTATCACTATATAATTCTCTATTGCATATGGTAAAATCACATAATTATAGTAAATTACAAAAGGCCAAGTTTATTTAAAATAATTTATTTTAAAAAAATGTTGCATCACTCAAAACTTGCAATCAAATTGGAAATCATTAGTAATCTAAACGTGTTCACTCCTGCGTGCCTAATTACATGGAAAGCAGGACACCTTATATACAACATTCTTGCCAAATCTGAACCAGCATGTTTACAGGACAAAACAATAAATGTAATAACAACGACAATAAAACGTAAAGAATTGAATTAGATGGAGTATCACTTAAAAAAATGAAAAATGTTCAGCACTCATTAAAAATCTCTTAGACCACTAGTCATCAAAAAATATGTGCTTGTTTGCCTCTTTGGCCCGAGCGATGATGATTTTCTCAGCCTTACAAATAAGCTGTTGAAAAGAGAAGACGAGTGAAATTGATGTAATTAATTAAATACTTAATGAGTTCAAGAAAGTTATTATTATTAGTACATGTGGACAATAATCTAATCAATATGCATCCTAATCGAAAAAAGCTTCTAAACATATTTCAAGTACAGACATATACTTTAAGGGGGCTCTTGCATTTTCTTATTACATCATATTGGACAACAAATATTAAATATATTGTGCTACATTTTGGCCATACTGTTCAGTTCATTTTAAAATTTAGATTATTGTTCATAATAAAATAGTCTAAAATGTTGCTTACCTTCTCAGTGCCTCGTTTTTTGTCCCTTGACCGATTAAGTTTTGCCTGCCGATCCACCAAAATCTTCTGCCAGTACCTTTGCTCATGGTCACCTTTAACAATAAAAAAATATATACAGTTAATTCAACACTTTAGTCAATGTGGTTATACAGAAGAGCAGAATAGCATGTACTTTAACCTTTTCTTATTCTCTTGAAATAATTGTAACAATTAATAGGATAAAATGACTGTGTTTAATATTTCAAACATTCATTTAGCATCCTAACCAGTCAAGATCTCCAGTTTCCAGCTGTGCTTCTTCTGGAATTCAGTACGTGCTGCAACGACTGCTTTGGCATCCTCAGGTGAATTGAAGCGTATATAACCCTCAGCATCTCCCTCAAGAATATCCACATACTTTACTGCAGATACTTCTGACAGGGTGTCCTGAAAAGAGTTTAACAAAATCACTCAGACCTGGATGCATCTTCAAAATGTTCAAATGTAAAGATTTACATCACAAATCGACACAAATTTATCTAAATCTGTACCTTGACAAATTTCCTGCTAGGCAAAGGCTGGCTGTGGGTGATTTTGACAATGACTCCACTCTCAAACTGAGGACCTGTTGTTTCTGTTTTAGGATTATTCTCATCACCTTTTGGGGTGGGGGGGAGCAAATACAAAAAGTTAATAGCAGATCAAAGCCTACATCAGAGGAAAAGCTAAAGATTACTGTTCTTACAATGAAAAAAAAAATCTTATAATCATATAATATGCATTAACCTGCAGGATACTCACAGGTTTTCTCCTTGTTTTCTGGATTGTCACATTCCATTGTTTTCTGATTGATGTCAGACATGTTTTTCTTTAGAGCTGCCATACAATGCTTTTGCAGTGTCATATACTCCTGCTTCAGCTCCAACCATTCTTTCCTTTGTTAACCAACAAGAAAAAACAAAACAGACAAAAAACATGAACAATTAAAATAATGCAACATTCTTGAAAGGGAGTGCCTTGATGTCTCATGTAGTATATTGTTTTTAAAAAAATAAACAAGCAAAGTACATTTAATTCAATGTAGGTAACTTTTTTTTCATAAAGATCCAACATTTTTTGCACCAATTCATAAGCTATTTTCATCCTTATTCATCATTTTTTGCACCAATTCATAAGCTATTTTCATCCTTATTCATCATCATAAATAGACTGACTTTTTGCCCTCTAGTGTCTCCTACTAAAAAAGATTTTCCTAACCACTGTTGCTATCGGTTTGGTTAAAAGAAGCTAAAACCTAGTTTGGTGTAAAGCAGATTGACTAAATGAATGTGCAACAAAATCGATCATTTTGAACAATAGTTAAAACATTTAAAATCAACAACATTGATCTCTGAACCCAGATGGTTTCAGACAGAAAGTTTACACTCTTGTTTTATTTCAGTGAGAGGTGGTAATCTAGTTTAAATGACAAACAATGGACTCTGTAAATACAAAACAAGAATTGTAATAATTTGCTTCAAACGTACAAGAAAAAGCTATGAATATTTAAAAAAAGCTGTGAGTGGGGGTTTTAAACATTTCTGGTGTGCATTTATGTTGATGAGATTAGGATCAGTTCATTAGCATAAGTTCAGTTAACAGCGTTAGTCATTTTATCACATGCCACGTTTTGACCTGCATTTAGGAAAAGTGTTCAATCGCGTTCACTTGATTTTTTGCCAAACTGTTCTTTAAATGAGTTCACTATACTTTGAACTTGTTTTAGATTTATTTCTACAACTTTTGTGTATATTAGGCACCAAACACCGACATTTTACAGCTTTACTATACCATTCATATAATCTGCTGTTTTAAAACACTTAGGCAACAATGTACTCCTACACTTTTCAGTTTCAAATGAAAGTAAGTAAGGTATTTGTAATAATCTGCTTACTTTGAGAGCACCCTGAGAGGAATGACTTCTTCCTCAATCTTCAGTCTCTCCTTATGCTTCTTCTTTCTCTTTCTCTTGGCTTTCAATAAGGCGTCGTCTTTCTCTGCCTTTTTACAATCTTCCTCCTGTTTTTCTTTACTGTTCTCAGATGATATCTCTGAAATAATGAAAACTAATTGAAAACACATCTGAAACAATGAAAACACACTAGTGCCAATTTTACTTAAAAACACACAGAAAAGCAGTTAATATAATGAAGAAACGCAATGTTAGCAATTTCCTAGAAACTTTTTAAAGTTACAATTTACAATATTTAATGACAATTAGGGTTAAGGGATTTTTCAGGTTTTTCAGTATCACAGTACTTAATATCACTTACAAAGACTCTTAAAGGAACTGGAACAGATATATGTGTTTGGCTGAACAAATGCTTTACTACAGTCTGACATATAGTAGTTAGGTTTAGAATATACAAATATGTACTGTAAAATCATCATCCAGTTTCATATCAAAGAATACTGGGAAACCGGTTACTGGGCAACCCCAATTTTCTAAACGTTGTGTTGCCATTACCAGCAGTTTCCTGACATAAAAATGTCTTACCTTTTGTGTCACTCGTCTCTTCTTCCATTTTCCTCATTTTGGCTGGCATCTCTTCTTGTCCCTCTACACCAGACACCTCTGAACTACGGGATCGGCGCCTTTTCTTCTCTGATTTCTTAGCCTCCTTGGCACTCTCTTTCTCAGTGCCCTCAGACGAAGCTTTCCTTTTCTTACTGGCCACCTCAGCTTCAACAACAGGCTCTTTTTCTTTTACCTTCTCAACTGCCATTTCTTCAATGGAATCCTCTTTCAGTTCACTGCGAGCTTTCTTCTTTTTCTTCTTCTTCTTCTTTCCATCCTCATCTTCATCTAAAAGAGGAGAAAGAAATTGGTGCTGGATTTAAAAGTTAATAAAAAATTCTGATTTTCGGAAAGATAAATGCATCACTAAAATTTATGTGCACCAGATTGTGAAAGTCAAACGCACTCTGAATTTGGTGTGGAAAATATTTCTCAAAAATATTATTAAATAATATTATATCACAATATTACCCTCTGTGTGTGATTTATTAAAAGAAATGGCACTGAACAGAGTACAATCTTGTGCAAGCTTTGTTGTTAAAATGTGTACAAAGTGATATATCATAATTTAAAACCTCAGAATGCCTATTAATGCATCCTGGGAAACAATACGACATGACTTCAGTGAATATTGTGTATTTAACAGATCTAAGGCAAATGTACATGTGTTGCCAAACAATTTGTGTTTCATATGGAAGGGTACCTTGTGTGCTATCCTGTGCTGTACACAAAGGGACAGGATTATCTGTTAAAGACTTTGGGAAAATGCCTGCCTTCCTTGGAGCATCCTCTGGAGGGTTGTTCAACATCTATGAAATAGAAGATATTGCGTAAATTATTGAATTGTAAAGTTAGCTTCTAAAACACAAAAATGTAACCCAATAATTTATCATGTGAAGTAGAATCCAATACCTACCTCTATGGCTTTTTGTGCTTGAGCATCTGTCTCAAACTCCACAAAAGCAAAGCCCTTGGGGGACTCTGAAATCTTGTACCTGGGTATACTGATGTACACTACATTCCCACACTTGCTAAACACTCGTTCTATCCAAACATGGGTCACATCTTTTGGCAGGAGTTCCTAAACAGACACATAAGTTATGATCAACTGACAGATAAACATTTACAGATAAAAAATTAGCCAATAATAAAAATGATGTTTACCACATATACTGTGCGGCTGTCGATATCTTGAGGTTTGTCCCCCAGTTGATTTTTACGTCTTATTTGAGTTCCTTTGAGATTAACCTGACAAATAATAAATCCAAGAATATCAAGTGAAGGCACAATCATTATTACTATCATTACTATCACAATCATTATATATTTTTTTTAACATACAGGCAATTCTTACCTCTACCACAGAGGAATTTGTGAGAGCTCTCGCTATTAGTTTAACATCTGTGGTCAACTTTTTCATTTTATTGAAGGTTGTTAGAAGAGATATGTCAACATCTGCAAAACAAGACCAAAACGTGCAATGAGTTTATGTTTAAAACAACTACATGGATTTGACAATAGATTTAATACATTCTTTTTATTAATGCCGCTTTAGACACTCATCAATCAAAGACAACAATGACAGTCATTCTAAAACTTGAGGTAATCTCAACTTACAACCATCTCTTGATTTACTAATGACGTTCTGTAAAAATTTGTCCTTGTGAAGGTTCACATCATCAAACCAGAATTCCACTTGTTTCTTCACATCTGCCAACAGCTGTTTCACCCGAGACCTCTTCTTTTTCTCATTATCCTGCTTCTTTTCACTGAGCTCCTTGGCCTTCAGGTCTCCTCCAGTCGACATGTTCTCGCTGTCTGTCATACCTGGAATTTACAGCAATAATGCAAAAACAAATTTATGTGTGAAAAACATATATGTGTGAATAAAATGATGATGATGATGACGACTGTTATTTGTTATTTTTAAACAGAACTCCATCACTCCAGAGAACTTAACTAAGGTCATGTTTAAAACCATTAACTTATATTTATGTGGTACACAGCACATTTCATTAATTGCTTTTCTATTTGGATTGAACAAGCTGTATGTGTGTAAAAAAAGGGGTATCCACAAGAGAATTTTCTTGTGTATGAATAACCAATTCCCCGGAAAGAGAATTCAATAAAGCATTCAAAAAATGTAAACATAGTTTTGCCAGAAGCACTGTGAATCATAAGCATAACCAAGCTCTGTTTTAGACCCAGTCACTTAACTCTGGACAAACTTGCCAAAGAGACTTTAAGCTCATTATGTGATTGTGCCCCATTAGACTGGAAATGCTTTTCTTGGTGTGTGACTCAACACACAAGGAAGGGTGACTGGACATAACTGGACACTCCTGGACGTATAGTCGATTTCTGTACAGACATTCATTGTCAGACTAAAATGACAATATTGATACCTAAATATTAAAAAAAAGAGATCATCAATTGAATGAAAATAATATCAGACCTACAACCTGTAATGACACAAAAAAATACTCTGGAATATAATCAAGAGGAAGATGGATGACCACAAGCCATCAAACTAAACTGCTTGAATATTTGCATCAAGAGTGGCATAAAGTTATCCAAAAGCAGTGTGTAAGACTGGTGGAGGAAAAAATGCCAATATGCATGAAAACTGTGATTAAAAACAGGGTTATTCCACCAAATATTGATTTCTGAACTCTTAAAACTTTATGAATATGAACTTGTTTTCTTTGCATTATTTGATGTCTTTTTATTTTGTTTTTTGTTATTTTATCTATTTTTCATTTTCTGCAAATAAATGCTCTAACAATATTTTTATTTGGAGTTTGGTAGAAATGTTATCCGTAGTTTATAGAATAAAACAACAATGTTCATTTTATTCAAACATATACCTATAAATAGCAAAATCAGAGAAACTGATTCAGAAACTAAAGTGATCTCTTTTTTTTTTAGAGCTGTATATAGACAACGCTGAGCAATGAAGATTCTCTATTGGAATATGAGTGTAGTAGTACAGGATCAGGGTACTGTACTAGTATTTTCTCTGCTCTAACACGTTAATCATGTTCATCAGTTCGCTCTCCTGAACTCTGTGTGTTAATCACTAACAGTAGGTTGGGTAAAACAGTGAAAAGACAGTAAAAGCACAGGGCAGGAGCTGCAGCAGGTAGAGCAGCTGTATCTCACCTGATGGTCGAGCCGAAAGCGCCAAACTCAAAGCAGCACCATCCCACTCTTCACTGCTCTCTGCAGACCGGGTGTTCAGTCTAACTGCTCCTCAGCGATCACATACACAATAAATCCGTTCTAAAACAGACCCGCCGGTACACGGGGTTATCTGCTGTGTTTCTGCGTCTCCTCGGGTGTTTTAATGATCAGAATCAGCTGCAGGAGGAACAAAAACAAACCCTAAACTCCGGTGTGGTAAGTTAGCTTCGGCTAGGCTAGCGAGGCTAAGCGTGCAGGACTCCGGGCGCACACTGATGACCCAGTAAAGAGGTTCCCACCCCGCCACGCTTTTACCACGCCTTCACCTTAATTTTTTTTATACTGATTAGGTTGAATATAACATGTAAGAATGTTATTCTTTGGTTTAAACTGTAATATATCTACTGTTAATCATATTTTGAATATTTTTTCCCTTTTTGGGAAATAGTATAGTATCTACACAAATCTAACTTCTTAAATTCTGTCATCCTGTTCTTTAAGGTTTTCTTTACCTACGTATATATATCTTATATTTATATATATATATAAATATATATATATATATATATATATATATATATATATATATATATATATATATATATATATATATATATATATATATATATATATATTTCCTGATTCACTAGTGTCTTGAAAACAAATTACAAAATTTGAGAAATTTACAAGAAAGCATTTACAAGCTACGTTGCATTATATTAGGTGTCCACCAGGCGTCTCCAAAGTGTTCAAAACCTCTCCAAGGAAGTGCCAAGGAAGTAAATCTGTCATTAAACAACAAGAGTTTAATATTTTTTTGTTTGTTTGTGACAAAATAATGTTAGTCCATTTCAGAGTAATATTAATATTAATAATTTTTAAATTAAATTAAATGACACACAAATCCACACGTGTGCGCGCTGTGTGCGCTCTGAAGTTCAAAGTTTTTTTTATTATTATTATTGGTTGAAATAGGTGTCAATCACTTTTATTACCCTGGAGAAAAGCTATGACCTGATTTGATTGGTCAGCTCTGAACACCAACGTGATCCAGCCCTCACGCTAATATTTGACATATTTGTTTGTGTTAATCAGTATCAGAAACAGCTCAAATAAATTAATTAATCAATATAGCACTCTCCCGAGTTTTTTCTTTTATTATGCAAATTACGACTACTTTTTGAAAAACTAATAGAATAGTAAAAAAACACCAGTCTTGCAATCCTCCCTATTGCTAGATATGTGTTGACTATAGTTGATACTAAACTCTAGTAAAGTTACTGTTAGCTAAAGCTTCAAATGTACAGAAATGTATGGAAACCGCTCAAAGCAAATAGAAAACTACCTGGGAAAGACCTGTCACTATAAAACATCTGTTTTTCAACTGTTTCACTGGATCGTAGACTCCATATGTTTTTCCACTGATTTAAAGAAGGTAGGCTCTATATGTTTTTCTACTGGATTAAATTATGGTAGACTCGATTTTTCTACTGATTTAAAGGACGGTAGTCTTTCTGGATTTACTGGTTTAAAGGTTGGTAGGCTCTTTATGTTTTCTACTTGTTTGAAGCAACAGACTGTATTTTTTTACTGTTTTACAGGATAGGAAAACTAGCATCTAGACTCTATTTGTTCCTCTTGTTTATGTTTTTCTAATGGTTTAAGGAAATGGTAGACTTTATATGTGTTTCTACATTTTAAAGGATGGGAGCTCTATCTGTTTTTCTGGTTTAAAGGATGGTAGACTCTATCTGTTTCTCTGGTTTAAAGGACGGTAGACTGTATCTGTTTCTCTGGTTTAAAGGATGGTAGACTACAGCTGTTTCTCTGGTTTAAAGGATGATAGACTGTATCTGTTTCTCTGGTTTAAAGGATGGTATATTGTATCTGTTTCTTTGGTTTAAAGGAAGGTAGACTACATCTGTTTCTCTGGTTTGAAGGATGGTAGACTATATCTGTTTCTCTGGTTTAAATGATGGTAGATTATATCTGTTTCTCTGGTTTAAAGGATGGTAGATTATATCTGTTTCTCTAGTTTAAAGGATGGTATACTATAACGGTTTTGCTGGTTTAAAGGATGGTAGACTGTATCTGTTTCTCTGGTTTAAAGGATGGTGGACTCTTTCTGTTTTTCTGGTTTAAAGGATGGTAGATTATATCTGTTTCTCTGGTTTAAAGGATGTTAGACTCTACCTGTTTCTCTGGTTTAAAGTGTGGTAGATTATATTTGTTTCTCTGGTTTAAAGGATAGTAGACCATATCTGTCTCTCTGGTTTAAAGGATGGTAGATTCTACCTGTTTCTCTGGTTTAAAGGATGGTAGATTCTACCTGTTTCTCTGGTTTAAAGGATGGTAGATTATATCTGTCTCTCTGGTTTAAAGGATGGTAGACCATATCTGTCTCTCCGGTTTAAAGGACGGTAGACTCTATCTGTTTCTCTGGTTTAAAGGGCGGTAGACAATATCTGTTATGCTGGTTTAAAGGATGGTAGATTCTATCTGTTTTTATGGTTGAAAGGACGGTAGACTCTATCTGTTTCTCTGGTTTAAAGGATGGTAGACTGTATCTGTTTCTCTGGTTTAAAGGACTGTAGACTATATCTGCTTCTCTGGTTTAAAGGATGGTAGACTATATCTGCTTATCTGGTTTAAAGGATGGTAGACTATATCTGTTTTTCTGGTTTAAAGGATGGTAGACTATATCTGTTTCACTGGTTTAAAGGATGGTAGACTATATCTGATTTTTTTGTGTAAAGGATTGTTGATTATATCTGATTTTCTTGTTTAAAGGATGGTAGACTATCTGTTTCTCTACTGGTTTAAAGCTACGTCATCCGTTTGCACAGCCACAGAGCCAACCACATTTCTAGACCTGCAGTTTTAGATTTGCATTTTCAAGCTAGTACATGTAAGGCCATAGAACCAATGAGACTCAGCAAATTGTACAACAGAGATTAACTGTAATTACTTTCATTGGCTAATCAAAAGTGTAAAGTACCTGTTTAATGGTTTAATGGAAATTGGAAAAAGGATATCTCATGTACACTGTAAAAAATTTGAACACTTTAATTTATAATCCGTAAGCAACAAATTTCCTTTTTTTTTTAAAGCTAGTACAACTTTATGGCTCATTTGTTCTCTGCACTTACACAATTAAGTTGACCTAACAAGTCTTAAATGTTTGCTTAACTTAAATTATCGAATCACTTTAACATAGAATTCATCATAGTTATTTTATCATTATCTAATATTTTAAGTTGGCTGAACTTAATATATTTACTCACGGTAATCGAAAAATATATGCTAGACTTGCCAACTAAAAAATGTGTTAAAATTAGTTGCTAAAACATTTTAAGTTAGATTAACAAACTCAGAAGTGTTTGTTGTACATGTCAACAGAAAAACACTACTAAACTAAACAATTTTTATAAACATATAGAAAATAAATATTCATTGGCTCAATTTAACAAATTTAGCTTTGACTTTGAAGTTTTGATCACACAACAGTAGTTTAATTAGCTCAACAGTTTTTTTCAAGAATTGTTGGCTTTAATTATTTAAATATGAAAGTATTTCCAACATTTTTAACATATTTTTATAGAACTAACATACTGTGACAATTTAGACCACAGAATAAGAGTGATACGTTTTTAAAGCCTACAAACACTGAGGCCTGGCAATCAACACTTACATTACACTGAGAATGCATGACTAGGATAAGGTACCTTTGGGCAACAGACAACACAAAGATAGTAAATAAAGGAGAGGCCACACCCAAAATGCTAATATATGGTGCCAGGAGCCTATAGGAAAGCTGTATGAACCCTACTGTGAAAAGAGCATTGACACGTGTGGTTTACTAAAAGTTGGTTGAAATCAAATGTTTTCATTGGCTCAATAAGCATTTTTAAGTTTTCAGGTTGAAATTGTCTGAACTCATTTTATTGAGTTGTACTGCCCGGTAAATTCACTCAACTTGCTAATATTATTTCTCCTGACTAAACCACAAAATCACTTTTTAGAGTGCATGCGGAAGTGCCTTAAATATCAAGCAAGGTAATGCTGCAGACTGGAAACCGAAATGGGCAAGGATTTGAGACGAAATTGTTTTTTGGAGCACTCACCATCATGATGAAAGGCAGAATACTTGCCTTATATATCCCCAGTCTTCAGTTGTAGGGTGTGTTGGGATTAAAGTTGATGCTGATCAAGGGTGAAATTACTGTTATCTAAAGTTTCAAGCGTTTAAAAACATTAGTGGAAAAGGCTCTAATATAAACCTTCTGGGAAAAACATCTGAATGAGAGAAATGTATCTATTAACTTTTACACATTGATTCTTTTATAAGAACTTTTGCAAAACTCAAGTTTTTTTGGCTGGTTTTCAGTATATGTTTGTATGTCAGTGGTATCTGCTAGTCAGCATGGGGTAGGTGTTAACTTCTTATGTGGAGACGGTAGAATTGATTTTAATTTGACACCCATTCTCCCCACAGTATCCACTAAAATTGAAGACTAACCCAGTTAAAGGGTATACAGAAACACAGGGACATGGTGATGTCACTGGCATGGGTGTGTTCCCATAATGCATTGGGGTGCCTTTGGTTTGTATTTAGTTAATAAGAAAATACTTTTAATTGGAGGAATGTTGGGCAGGTGTTGTGGTGTTAGTCTGTGTTGAAAGAGTGTTTTAGTGTGGTTGTTTTTTGTTTTGTTTTATTGACTTTTGAGCACTCACCATCATGATGAAAGTGTTGCTGTTATTAAAGGCTCTAATTTTAAAAGGTAAATACTTGAAAGTGGAAGAAAGAAACTACGAACTACTATTGCACTGACTACTTTACAAAAGCTTATTTTACAACATCAATGTAATGTAATGTTAATTTATATATAGCTGAAAATTCACAAAAAACCCACATTGTTTAAATTGTATTTAGGTGGAGTGGAAAAACAAGAAGAGCTAGCTAGATAAAAGTTTCTTTAACTGTAAACAAAGCCCTCTAACTTGCAGCCAGAGTGCCAAATCGTGAATTACAAGGACATTTACATTCATGCTGTAAGATTGCTTGTGAATATTATGTTTCTAAGGAGTTCCCAAACAAAGTTAGCCTGCTCCATGCTAGCCCCGTAACTCTCTGCTCTGTACAAGTTCAGGCAAAAGACAAAGGAGACTGCAGGAGGTGCCTCAAACCTTTCCAGAGACCATTCACTCAACTCTCTAAACAGGTTTGGAGCTTTATCATCTAAATGTGTGTGATGTTAGCTAATAATGTTATCAGTCTGTGGTGCTGGCACTTAACTTGCTATTAGCCTGTAAGCTAAGTTAATGTTATCAGTCTGTGGTGTTAGCGCTTAGCTTGTTAGCCTGTTAGCTAATGTTATCAGTCTGTGATGTTAGCACTTAACTGCACTCATTCACTTTACCAGCCTTAAGATATATACCATATACCATATTTGCACTGCTAATATATACTATTCCATCTTAAAGAGTAACTGTTTATTTTACCTTGAGTGTATTGACAAATATCTTTCAATAATGATTACTTATCTTAGTATCTATAATTACATAATTATTGTGTGAAACCTTGTATTGTATATGCATTAACCAATACTCACATTATATTTGATCATTTTTACTCACAGTGTATTTTACACGCAATTATATAGAAGATTAACTAATAATCACAATATATTCTTTACATATATAGTAAAACATTGTTTGATCAGGCATGTGACTAACACAGACTCTATTATATGACAAATTAACCCACATGATACATTTACTAACACATTAACATATAACATATGAGATGTAGCTCAGGCTTGAAGTATTTTGTTTACTGCAGGACCCTAACTAACGGTCATCAACTCGACTGGTACGCTCGGTACGGGGCTAAATTGCTACAGAAAAGGCTTTTAGATCAAAGCGGTCTTCTGTGTGTGGGGGAACCTGCAGCGGCTTCAAAGAGGGGGGTGACGCACACACACAGATAGTGCCACAATGTTTCATTCTGGAAGAACACAGTCAAGGCCAAACACTAGTGGTCCGGTCAGACACGTGAAACTTGAGTACTAACACGTGAAATTACGCATGCTAACAGGAGATGATTTTAACAACGCCTCATCAACAGGCTTTACGTCATTTTGGGTATAAAACATGGAGTCAGATCAGAGGGGGGTCAGAACTTATGCTGGGACGGCTGTCAGACGGTCTTTCATGTGTTAGTTCTCCTGAATATTCAGTACTTTGTAATAAATACTTGGTTTGCTTTCAGCTTCACTCCACCTGTCTGACTCTCTCTATCAAACGAACACGCAGGGGAGTTGTACCCCGGACGAGAGGTGGGGGTAGCCCACCTTTCATTTTCTTTTCTACAACAATCTCAATCACCATCAATATTGCACTATTGTCTTACGTATGTTTATTGTGTCTTGTTTTTTTGTACATATAGTGTCTCCCACTCTTTTATATTATATATCTATTTCTTTTTTACTTATATTTATATATCTATTTCTCCCCACACTACTGCACCTTGTTTTTGTCTCATGTATGTCTATTGTGTCCCTGCTGTATTGTACTCATAGTGTCTCCCATTCTCTTTTATTATATCTATTATCTGTACTTGCTGTAAAATTGGGAAGGAGAGTAACATAATTTCAATTCTCTGTATGTCCTGTACATATGCAGTATTGACAATAAAACTACTTGACTTGACTTGACTAACTTGTTATTAGCCTGTTAGCTAATGTTATCATTCTGTGGTGTTAGCGCTTAGCTTGTTAGCCTGTTAGCAAATGTTATCAGTCTGTGGTGTTAGCACTTGTTATTAGACTGTTGGCTAATGTTATCAGTCTGTGGTGTTAGCGCTTAACTTGTTAGCCTGTTAGCTAAGTTAATGATATCAGTCTGTGGTGTTAGCACTTAACTTGTTATTAGACTGTTAGCTAATGTTTTTAGGCTGTGGTGTTAGTGGATATCTTGTTAGGCTGTTAAATATGGCTATTCCTCCATAATGTGCATAACCTTATTGGTTTGTGCTGTTAGATGTTTGCTTGTTATGGGTCTGTGCTGTGTTATTAGCGGTTAGCTTGTTAACTTTAATATTCATAATATTAATATAAAGTTCAGAATCAACTTTCAACAAATATCAAACTTTTTTTTCCATCTGTAGACAGACAATCTATAGAGATGGCAATTTTGCTATTTTGTCAGATGCCACATTCACATATTTTGTGATAGGCCTGTTTTGCGATTGTTAAATCACAAATTCTGTCTGCTGTGACACGTCTCAGTGTCGATCAGTTGTTTCTCCTGCAGAGAAAATACAGAGAAACTGAAATAGAGAATATGCAAATTCAGCTTCTCTGTCAAGTAAAAAGGGAAGGCAAAACTATGTGTAGTGAAAGTAAACAAGAAAAATAGGAAAGCCCCTGATGTGAATGTGGAAATATGGAGGGACTCTCCCTAATACAGAGTGAAGTCACAATTAAACAGTAGAATTTACATTTCTTCACCCCTGATCCTCATCTTTTTCACTAACACACTATATACCTGCTCTTCTTCATTAACACACTGCAATTCTGCTCTTAATCTCCCACCAGAAATTTGGGGGATGACCATTGGGCAGCAACTAGACTGTACTGTTGAGATGAGTGATGAAAGCAACTGACAAGTGAGTGGAAGAAAAACATCAAATACCTTTGAATTATTTTTCAACCTGAATTAAGTAGAGTATTGCACTGCCAATCAGAACAAAGCAAGACATTGTAACATCCTATTTAATGTAAAATGTTTTTCTTTGTTCGTAATGTCACACAAATGTTACAATTGCAAAAACATTGTATAAAGTGAAACATGATAGATGTATATAAGTCACGTGAAGCAGTACTCCTTCACCAATGATTCGTAAAGCCACTGAAAGATGACACTGGGTTCACGACACATTCCGTAAACTAATATATGGAGAATAATACAATATTGCTACAAAATAAATACACAAAATGATGTTTGTAACATCAACTATAAATAATATGTACAGTAAATGTACAATAGCTTGACAAAAACACAACAAACCCATTCTTGGTTTAATTAGAAAAAAAGTGGATAAACATAATAAACAGATATTTTTTACCACCACCAATTAAAAAATCGCAAAATAAATGCGTTGCTTCTAAATGGCAAAAGTAGGTGAAAAATCCACTAGGAGGCGAGAATTGCCTCAAATTTCCTCAGTTTTCGCTGCACATCCTCGTCCTCTAAGCACTGTTCAATTCGAATTCTTATAAGTTGAGTCAGGCTGCTGTAGAAGGCCTTGGCCCAGGAGCTTTCTAGACTACAGATAGAGATGTCACACACTTTGTGCAGAAATGTCACAAGCTTCTCACTGCTGCTGACCTCACATCTCTGAAGAACCCATTTGGCCCAGTCCTCCCACATACGGTCATCTGTGAAGGACACGTTGAAGCACTGGCCAGAACTGAGGTGGTTGAGTCGCACTCCTTCATCATTATTGACGTTGTTCCAAATAGCACTGGATAAATTAATGGGTGGATGAAGAGACAGACAGAAATGTTATATTTGAGTCACATAGCCTTTTTAATGCTACAGAATTATGCTATTAAAAAATACCAGGAAACAGCTATTCACCACTTACACGACTCTCTTCAGAGGATATGGAGTTAAGGCCATTAGTGATGACAGGCCTGCAAAGCTGAGTCTGTTCCCCTCCATCCTGAACAAAAATGGTTAGATGGTTACTGTATCTACAGGACTGTATTTGATATTACATATAGCAGTTTTTACAGAGACAGCTTACAGTCTAGCCCTGTACTTCACATCATTCTGAATCAAGATTTTCTATTAAAAGTGAAATACAGTCTATGAATAGGCTTAACCTCTGACTGGGAAACTTTCGCATAGCTTCTATACTGTTTAATGAACTAAAAAGAATGTATTAAATGTTTTAAAAATTACATTTTTATAGTTGTTTTTTATTTGTTTTAAGAAAGGAATCATGAAATGTACATTAACCTTAAAGCCATCAAATAATTGCTGAAAAAAATATTTTTTTTTACGTTAATGTTTACTTAATTTCTGGCCACTTATTAAAAAACAAAATATTAATATATACATACTTTACATAACTTTTCTTTTGTATTATATTTGATACGTATGAAATGTATTGCTCAGATCAGATTATTTTAAACAAACACAACTCTTATATGTCCATGAAAGGACAGAAACTAGAGATACAAACGTAACTAAGGAAAGAAAAGAAGGGCTAAATGTTGGTAGAGAAAATATATTAATGGGAGAGGAGAAAACATTAAATGAAGAAATAAACAATGTTAGAGAAAATCAATAAATACATAAATAAAATCAAATGTTGCTTTTATATATTAGTTTTCCTTTTATTGGAGAGTTTGTGTGCGTGTGTGTCCATGCGCGCATTTACTGGGAGATTATTTTTTAAGTAGGCAGTAGTGTTAAGTTGGATATTGGATCTCAGTTTTATTTGTATTTATGATGGAGTTGATTTTGTGGGGTGATTACTGTTGGACGATGCTAATGATGGGTGTCCAGATTAAATTATATTCATTGATTTTATTTTTGGCAAAAGCAGATATTTTTCCATGGCTATAAAATCTGTTAATAAACTTTTTCATTGATTCATAGTGATGGCGTTTTTTTATTACACAGTTAATATCAAACTAGAAATTAGAAATCAGTGTGTGTTTTCTGCTGCATGCAGTGCACAGATAGTCCACCAGAGAGCAGGAAAGATACATCTTATCATTTTCATTTATTTATAATCATTAAACTCAGTTACTTTAAGATGGAGGGTTTTATTTGAAGCAAGAGTGTAGGGTGGAATAAGGGTGATCTCAGGAAATTAAATCTTCACACTATGTGAAATAATCCAGTTTTACCATTTAAAAAAAAAAAGCTAATATAAATGGACGGTCAGTTAAAAGTTAGACCATATCTACTCACCAAAGCTCTCTCAGTGTTTGCTTGCACTTAATGGCATCTGTGAGCACTAAAAGCTCCTCATCGCCAATGTCAGTCCATCCCAATCTGTGTTTGTGAGGGAAGTATACAGTAAATGATTTCAACATCAGAATATTGTAGGTGTTGTAGGTACAGTAATGCTTAAATAAATGGATAAGAAGTGAATCACTCACCCTAGTTCCGTTAAAGTGTCAGATGCTTCCACTACCTCAGCAACAACCTTTACTGCCTCCATGTCCAGATTGTTTTCTCCCAGCCTGTGACATATCAAACATGAGTCTGGTTAGGAGTTGAAGTAGAAGGGAGTGCAAAGCGGTTTTTAATTCATTATGTGATTAGTTAGTCCAGCCACGATGTGCTGCTTCAATTTTACATCTGAGCTCTGTAGGTTTTTATAGATGTAATCACAAATGCTTATGTTCTTTACATTCAATTGGACTACGGCGTGTACATGATACCCCCTGAACCCAAACTATTGTGAATCATGGAGATCCAAAAGGTTCAACTGTAGGGCCTATGAAAGTGTAAAGAACTGAAGTGTAAGCTTACATACAGGGTCTACCAGGTTAAGCACTAAACACAAACAAACCTGATGTTTTGGAAATTAGGTGAAAACTTTAATCACTTTAATATGATCATCTGGTGTATCACCCTGAAATGCTTTCTGTACCACCAGCACGTACCACAGTTTGAGAACCACTGGTCTAGACTAGGGGTGTGTTTAAAAAAAATGATTCTTCAATTTAAATCGATCTTCATTTGAATGATCCGATACCGATTCATATAAACCCGAATCGATGTTTAGATTTAGCCCATTTTCCATACAGTTTTAAATTCTCGCGTTTTATCTCGCCAGACCATCCTTACGAGCATCGCCCGCTGGCTGGGGTAAGCTGGAGGCTGGAGAAGAGGAGTCGCACTGTGGGGAGTTTCTGTATAAATGTAAGTAATTTTCTTCTGTATTTTCGCTCACTACTGCCTGTGTTTATCAAACTAGTACATTAAACACTGTTTTAAGTTGTTTTTCAGTGTTGTTTTTGCCTGTACTTTATTTAAAGTAAGACTTGACCAGCTGAATTTGTCATTAGCTTAGCGGGTTAGCCAAATCACCAGGAAACCTAACCACCCTTTAGCCGGGTTTACTAGCCTTACACGCGGCCTGTGCGCTAAACTACCCCCAGCTATTAGCGTCAGGCAGCCGTACAGTGTAACAGGTTTAACTGTTAGAAGGAATAACTGTAGATTAATCTGTAACTGAGTGATTTAATATATAAATAATGGAATTATGATCGAGTTCTCTATAAAACGCTGTTACTAATGCAGATTATTTTGTTCCCAGGGATGAACTTGATTACCGGCCGAGGAAGAGGCTCTTATAACGGGCAGCTGAATTCAGACCGTCTGGTTTTTCCTTTGAATTTAATTGACCTTGTGAATCAGAATCGAATCGAACTGGAAAATCAGTGACGATACCCACCCCTAGTCTAGACCATGGTTTACATCACCTTTCAGACCTGCTTTTTTGGTTCAGACCAAATTAGAAAGTCCAAAAGTCCATACCAAACGAGGTAGATGCGAAAGCACCTATAGATTTACATGATTTTTAAAATAATTAATTCTATAAACCAATACTAAGCCTAGTGTCCAATCGTGAGTAAAACAAACAGTTAACTCACCACAGCTTCTCGCATCTTAGCAAGTAGGGCAGCAGTTCTCTTAGGGCTTCTGCGTTTACGTTTGTCCCAGTCAGATCTAGCTCAGATACAGTCTGGATCTGGATTTCTTTGAGAAAGTGCTTTAAAGCATTGTAGTCCATGGATGAGAGAGGCACGTCACTGAGGTTAACTCGCAGCAGTTGCAGCTGAAGCTCCTGCAATGGAAGAACATCCTGTTGCTCTAGAACACAGTGCAAGTGTGTGAGAATGTAAGCTCCGTTCTCGCACAAGGCTCGAATATCGGCCATTAGCTGTGTTCTGAAGGACTGCGTTTTATCCTCCTGTGGTCTGAACCCGATATTTCTTGAGAGCAGTGCTTGGTTCCTCTCTGAGAGCAGACCAGAGAGGAATGTGGTGAACAGATCCAGGTTCCCTGGCAAGCTTTTAATGCTGTACTCAGTGCCAGAACCTAACGTGTCAGATAAGGGTACTTCCGCCATGGCAGAGTAGAGTGCTGCAAAAAACTCCTGAATTGTGAGATGTGTGAAGGAGTACACGTCTTCTGTGCAGCCTGGTTCTTGAACAGAGGTCTTGTCTAGGAAGGTGCTTACTAGAGCAGAGTTTACTATTTCATCATCACTGCTATAAAACAGAGTCTCTTGATTCATTAGTTTCTGAAATGCCAATCTGCCTAGCTTTAACAGGACATTTTGGAGACACTCTTGATGCTCCATACCGTGGCTGTCATTGGTGGAGTCAACTCGATTCTTTGTGTGTGATTTGACCAGTGCCAGCAAGTACTGCACGTAAATGTCTGTCATTGTTCTGGGGCAAGCTGTGGATAAACAGATGTTCTCTTTCAGAATGCTACAAACAATGTGGCAGAAAGCCGGGATGTAGCACAGCGTGAGCATCAGTTCATTTTTAGCCGCAGTGTCAAACATCTCAGAAGCTACGACTTCATCCTGGAAGAAACGCTGGAAGAAGTCACGGATCTCGGCAGTGGAGAACCCAGTGATGACCACAAAATAGTCAATAGCTCCTACAGGGATATGGCTTATAGCCATGGGTCTGCTGGTCACCAACACTGAAGCTCCAGGGAGGAGTTCACCCAGCATCAAACTGGATAAAACCTCCACAACCTCCCCCTCATCATCAAGCTCGGTCAGATATGCGTCCACATCACACCCTCGGTAGTGCTTAAATTCATCAAAGCCATCCAGAATGATCAAGAGTTTGGTGTCGTTTTCCGTAATGGCATCGAGATGTTTAGCCAGGTGCCCGTTCTTCTTCAGAATCAGTTCTCGAAGGCTGACTGGCTTGCTGATGAGGTTCAAGTCCCTAAAAGTCAAGTGGATAATGAAGTCAAAAGACTGGTGCTCCTTGCCGTTGCTGAAATCACTGAGGATCTTCTGAACAAGCACAGTCTTGCCTATACCCGCCACTCCAGTAACCAAGATCTTCCTGCTTTCTTGTTCACCTGTTTCACTGGAGAACAGCTGAGCCGGTTTGATCAGTCGTTGCGCTGAAGCTTTTTGCTGAAGAGAAATACGTTGCCTTCCGAAAGTCAGGAGCTCATGCCTTTTGATCTCTAAACTGTGGTGGCCTTTCACGATCAGCAGATTGACGTAGTGTTCAGAAAAGGGGATCTTCTCTCCATGCCGTGTGTTATAGTAGAGCATGCAGTCGCTTCTGCGCTTTAGGACAGCTTTGTGCTTTTCTATCAGCTTTTGGTATTCTGAAACATATTAAACAGACAGCGTACAACTGCAAGCGTTAGATAATAATAGGGTGTAATTAAAATTAAGATACACTGCCTGGCCAAAAAAAAAAACGGCAGCAAAAAAAGCACCATCTTTAGCTTTTATTGCAGCACACAGTCACTGTGGCATTGTTTCGATAAGCTTGTTGCAAGATGTTACAAGATTTAGAATCTGACCGCTGCACAAAGCCTTCTCCAGCACATCCCAAAGATTCTCAATGGGGTTAAGGTCTGGACTCTGTGGTGAACAATCCATGTGTGAAAATGATGATCTAATGCTCCCTGAATCACTCTTTCACAATTCCAGCACCATGAATCCTGACATTTTCATCTTGGAACATGCCTGTGCCATCAGGGAAGATAAAAACCATTGATGGAATAACCTGGTCTATATTCAGTATATTCAGGTAGTCAGCTGACCTCATTCTTTCAGCACATACTGTTGCTGAACCTAGACCTGCAGACCAACTGCAGCATCAACTCCACATCATTTACTTAGTTAAATCCAGGTGATGACTTTTTTGGGGGCAGGCAGTGTATATTAAAGTACATTATGATTATTAGGGTTCAAGCACCGAAGGTGCGTAGAACCTTATTGTTTTTGCTAAGATTTTTCTTCTTATTAGGGGTTCGAGCACGCAGTGCTAGAAACCCTATTGTAATTGTTCTGATTATTATTATTATTATTAGGGGTTCGAGCACGTAGTGCTAGAAACCCTATTGTAATGGTTCCGATTATTAGGGTTCAAGCACCGAAGGTGCTTTTTTCCTCTGAAAAAGCAGTTGTGCAGACTAAACCGTAAGCCGTAGAGACATGAAACTTGGTAGGTAGATGTAGGATCAGTGCATCTCGGAGGACAACAAAAATAGTACGGATTGGTCAAGTGGTGGCGCTATAAAAAACGAAATTCATTTTTCACAATTTTCTCAATAACTCAAAAACCATAAGACCTACATTCAAAATTCTTTTTTTATTGGATTCCTTGGGTCAATACCTACAACTTTGCAATTTGGACCTTGCACTTCCGTATATATATATATATTTTTTGCTAATTTGCATAATATGCAAAACATACTTTTGCGAACTAGTCCTAGGAATTTTGACCAATCCTGGCATGTTTGGTATCAAAATACTCGTGAATATTGAAGCATGCGCTTCAATATTCAATAAGAAAAAGTTAAAATTTGTAAACAATATGGCCGCCATATGCAAATTAGTCCTTCCGGATATATGCCCCATTCACTCCAACAGTTAAATTTGGAACACTGTTTCTCAGCAACCGTGCAACCTAGCAAGCTGAAACTTTGCATGCAGAATCTATCATACAGCCTCTAAAGGATGTTCAAAGGGCAACTTAATCAATCAACATGGCTGAACACCATCAGCCAATCAGCATTCAGCAGACATTTTGGCAGGCTGAATGTTGCCCAATCTGGATGACACTTGGCAGTTATGTTCAGGTGGAGACACTGTAGTGACCTGCAAAGTGCTGAAACAATCCGGCCACTGGGGGGCGCTGTTCCAAAAAAACTAGTATATGTCAATCATACTGTACTATTTTGACATCTAATTGTTTTTGCCATATTTAGTACAATGGCTCTGACAAATTTGTAATTACAACTATGTTCAAAAAGTGCTTTATTAATTTATAATTGCTAATTGTTTGAAAATAGCTATATTGAAACTAGTCTCTGGATATTTGGCCTATCACCTCCATTTCGGTCTTGTTGCACACTGTAGATTCTCTAGGTAAATATTCATTAAAAACATTTGTGAAAATTTCACATGCAATAGTCTCCAGGCATCAAACAATCTGAGCGTCCTTGGAATTTCTAACCTAAATTGTTGTAACTCTGCAGTATTTGCTCTAATCTCACAATGTTAAAGACCTCTGTACAATATCACTCTGATGAAGCGCCATTTAATACAGAACTAGATTAAGAATAACTTGACATTACATGTCATATCAGAACATGCACTCCTTTGTGCCCGTGCTCAACATTAATAACAGGTGAAAGACTTTTGATCATTTCTAAATGTGACAGATTGTCTCCAATTGTGTTAGACCTTCTTACACATCACCATCCTATGCTCTTGTAGGCACCATTGTGCCAGTTGGTGCTTGATGAAGCACCATTTAATTCAGAACTAGATTTAGAATAACATTGTTATTACATGTCATGTCAGACAATGCACTCCTTTGTGTTAATTTAAACTTGTTTGGTCAAACATTTCAGCTTTTTTTGCACAGGTTAAAAGGTCAATCTGAACATCACTTTGTGAACATTCTGGTTGAAGCCACCTGATCAATACCAATAACATGTAGATACCTTTTGACTGGTTCTAACTCACTTGATGAATATCCTACAAACTTCAATAGATTTGTATGTGAATTTTAGCACTGATCATGTTGAAAGGCCTCTGCTCAACATTAATAACAGGTGAAAAAATTTTGATAATCTCTTAATGTGACAGGGCATCTCCAATCATATTAGACCTTTCACACATCACCATTCAATGCTCTAGTATGCACCATTGTGCCAGTTGGTGCTTGATGATTGCCGCTTGCGGCTATATTTAGGGGTTCGAGCACGTAGTGCTAGAAACCCTATTGTAATTGTTCTGATTATTATTATTAGGGGTTCGAGCACGTAGTGCTAGAAACCCTATTGTAATTGTTCTGATTATTATTATTATTATTATTATTATTATTCTTTTTCTGCCATAGAAGTGATTGGGCAGAAGAAACCGTAAGGCCTACAGGGCTGAGACTTGGTCATATGGTAGTACTTCTCACCGCTACTCAGATTCAAAAGATGAGCCCGATCGGCCTCAAGGGGGCGCTATGGTGAAGGTCAACGCGTTAGGCCTTGTAACTCCCACGCCCTGATAGCTAGAGCAAAAATTCTTGCATTATATGATTCCTTGGTTAATGGCAAATCAAAAAGGTTTGCCATTTTGCGAACTAGTCTGTGGATTTTTGACCAATCCTGACAAGTTTGGTGTCAAACAACTCAGCAGAGTCCCACCCTCAATAATTATCAAAAAATCTTGAAATTTGTAAACAAGATGGCCGCCACATGCAAATTAATCTTACCGTGGCACACCAAAATTCACTCTAACAGCTGTAACTTTTGAATGCTTAAACTGAAACTAATGCCGCTTTAGACCTTTGGTCCTAACATGATTCTGAGGTAGCCTGTCAATCTGTGTAGACATACGCCCCCAGGGGGTGGAGCCAAAGCTAAAAATCTGTTTCTCAGGAACCGTACAAGCTATCAAGCTCTCGTTTGGCATGTATCATCTGTGGCCTATGTCCTAATGGTCTACTGAAGGAAAATTTGATATGTACATTTTTGTGGTCGCTATTAGCCAATCAGTTTCCAGCAAGATTTTGACAGGCTAAACAATCACCAATCAGGACGACACTTATACTGTACATGTATATGAGGGCCTTCTATCATCCATTAAAATATGGCATTGACTGGCCTCTAGGGGGCGCTATAGCAGAAAATCATTTATATCTAAATGTACGTGTGGCCCAGTCATAGGATTCTTTTTTATTTGTATGCTTTGCTGTAACCTTTACAGCTTTGTAATTACATGTCTTTACCAAAAATGTATTGTTTTGCATCAGTGGCCAATAGAGTAAAAATTGCACTTTTCAAACTAATCCCTGGATATTCAACCAATCAAATCAACTTTGGTCTTGATGCAATCTTGAGACCGAGTAGGTAAATAATTATCAAAAAGAATTTGGAATTTTAACTCTTTGTGGCCCCAACACCTTGATCAAACATGTACGTGAAAGCCTTTTCAGAGTTATTTGGCCAAAACTCTGGCAATGTTTGCGGCATGCCAAAACTGTTGAAGCTACTAATTAACAATGACATTTCAAGCACATGTGCCAAGTATGAGCCAAATAAGTCTTCAGTAGGCTCTACAGTGACAAATTAACTATTTTCAATTTATTCTATTTATCGCTATTTTCCAACCTAAATGGACAGAAGATAGGAGCCTTTCATCCTATCAACACACAAATTTATACACATATATAGACTGATAATCTGATCTAGATTGCAAATTTTCAGCCAAATCGGACATGTTTTCCCTCTACAACGGCTGGAAAACTACAGCAATTTTACAGGCCTCAAGCCTGTATTATCGCTTTTTTCAAACCTAAATGGACAGAAGATAGGAACCTTTGACCCTATCAACACAGAAATTTACACACATATATATACAGACCACTTGATCGTGACTACCAATTTGGAGCCCAATCGGACTTTTCTTCTCTTTTTAATAAATAGAAACACACTGACAGGAAATGTTCTGTCTTACTGATAGAGTGATAGATTTCCAGCAGGTTATATGTGGTCTCTTGCTGCGCTCTGGTGGTCATTTGGTGAAACAGCTACAGTTGAATTATTCTAAATTAAAGCTCTGCAGAACTTATTCAATCTTGCTTGTCTTGCTTAATTGAACATATTTATCCTTCTTGTTCATGCTGGTCAGCCGCCTGGGTCATTCTTGTTTATGCTCCACCCACTTAATTTTTTTTTTAATTTGCATAATATGCAAAACTTACTTTTGAGATCTTGTCCTTGGCTCCTTGACCAATCATGACATGTTTGGTGTCAAACCAGTTCAGCAGAGCTTACTCCTCAATAATTATTTAAAAAATCTTTACATTTGTAAACAATATGGCCGCCATATGCAAATTAGTTCTACCGTGGTGCAGTAAAATGTCTTTAACACTTATAACTTTTGAATGCTTAACCTGACATTAATACCACTTCAGTCCTTTGATCATTACATGATTCTCAGATACCCTGTCAGTTTAAGTAGACATACACCCCCAGGGGGCAGGGCCAATGCTAGATAGCTGTTTCTCTAGAACCATACAAGCTATCAAGGTCATCCTAGCCAATTATCATCTATGGCCCATGCACTAATGGTACACCAAATACAAATTTGACATGGACACTTTTGTGGTCACAATTAGCCAATCACATTCCAGCAAGCTTTTGACAGGCTGAATGTTAATCAGGTCTAAACTTATACACTATTATTGATATTATTAGTTATTGATATGCGCCTTTTTCATGCCTCACTGCTAGGCTCTCAGCAGGATTATTGTGGCTTGTATTTTTTCAACGTAAGAACTGAAGTTGTTTCACCAAATGCCCACAAGAGTGCAGCAAGAGACCACATAAAACCTGATGAACACTACAGCTCAATTTATTAATGCTTTTCAACTAGTTTACTCACACCACTCATCTGGCATTGTCATTACTGTCTTTATGGTCACGCTGGTCACCTAGCTTGGTTATCCAGTTTGGTGATGCCGGTCAACCAGCAAAATGTTTTAAGCCTAACTGGCCTCCAGTGGCCTCTTTGCCTGTAACGCTTGAACCCCGTAAATCGCCGCTTGCGGCTATATTTATTATTTCTCTTATTCTTTTTCCTCTGAAAAATCAGTTGTGCAGCCTAAACTGTAAGTCCTAGAGACATGAAACTTAGTAGGTAGATGTAGGATCAGTGCATCTCGGTGGACAACAAAAATGGCACCGATTGGTCAAGTGTTGGCACTATAAACAACAAAATTCATTTTTCACAATTTTCTCAATAACTCAAAAACCATAAGACCTACAGTCAAAATTCTTTTTTTGCTCGATTCCTTGGGTCAATACCTACAACTTTCCAATTTGGACCATGCACTTCCATCTATATAGATTTTTTGCTAATTTGCATAATATGCAAAACATACTTTTGCGAACTAGTCCCAGGAATTTTGACCAATCCTGGCATGTTTTTAATCAAAATACTCGTGAGAGCAGGCGCTTCAATATTCAATAAGAAAAAGTTGAAATTTGTAAACATATGGCCGCCATATGCAAATTAGTCCTTCTGGATATATGCCCCATTCACTTCAACAGTTAAATTTGGAACACTGTTTCTCAGCAACCGTGCAACCTAGCAAGCTGAAACTTCGCATGCAGAATCTATCATACAACCTCTAAAGGATGTTCAAAGGGCAACTTAATCAATCAACATGGCTGAGCACCATCAGCCAATCAGCATTCAGCAGACATTTTGGCAGGCTGAATGTTGCCCAATCTGGATGACACTTGGCAGTTATGTTCAGGTGGAGACACTGTAGTGACCTGCAAAGTGCTGAAACAATCCGGCCACTGGGGGGCGCTGTTCCAAAAAAAACTAGTATATGTAAATCATACTGTACTATTTTGACATGTAATTGTTTTTGCCATATTTAGTACAGTGGCTCTGACAAATTTGTCAATACAACTATGTTTAAAAAGTGCTTTGTTCATTCATGATTGCTAATTGTTTGAAAATAGCTATATTAAAACTAGTCTCTGGATATTTGGCCTATCACCTCCATTTCAGTCTTGTTGAAAACTGTAGAGTCTCTAGGTAAATATTCATTAAAAACATTTGTGATTGTGAAATTTCACATACAATACTCTCCAGGCATCAAGCAATCTGTGCGTCCTTGGAATTTTTAACCTAAATTGCTGTAACTCTGCAGTATTTGCTGTAATCTCACAATGTTAAAGACCTCTGTACAATATCACTCTGATGAAGCGCCTTTTAATTCAGAACTAGATTTAGAATAACTTTGTAATTACATGTCATATCAGAACATGCACTCCTTTGTGCCTCTTCTCAACATTCATAACAGGTGAAAGACTTTTGATCATTTCTAAATGTGACAGATTGTCTCCAATTGTGTTAGACCTTCTTACACACCACCATCCTATGCTCTTGTAGGCACCATTGTGCCAGTTGGTGCTCGATGAAGTGTCATTTAATTCAGAACTAGATTTAGAATAACATTGTTATTACATGTCATGTCAGACAATGCACTCCTTTGTGTTAATTTAAACTTGTTTGGTCAAACATTTCAGCTTTTTTTGCACAGGTTAAAAGGTCAATCTGAACATCACTTTGTGAACATTCTGGTTGAAGCCACCTGATCAATACCAATAACATGTAGATACCTTTTGACTGGTTCTAACTCACTTGATGAATATCCTACAAACTTCAATAGATTTGTATGTGAATTTTAGCACTGATCATGTTGAAAGGCCTCTGCTCAACATTAATAACAGGTGAAAAACTTTGGATAATTTCTAAATGTGACAGGGCATCTCCAATCATATTAGACCTTTCACACATCACCATTCAATGCTCTAGTAGGCACCATTGTGCCAGTTGGTGCTTGAACCCGATGATTGCCGCTTGCGGCTATATTTATGATTGTTATTGTGATTTGCAATCATGTATTGATTCTCATAAACACAGTATCTAGTTTTTGTGAATAGTTTACATGGTTAGATTGATGGTAGCCAGTGGTTCTTTTTGTTTAGTTTTGTTTAAACAACGGCTCATGTTTTTCAATATCATAAAAGTTTTCCTAAAATGTCATTAAATGATGGCAATATATATCGCCTTGCTTATATTAATGCAATTTATTGCAATATGTTGAATCATGTAAACCATGTGTGGTGATACATATTGTTTGACCAGGTTCTTGCCAATACACAGACCTAGAGAATAATACTTCCCAACCTGGAGAACCTGTATTTTCATTTACAGACAGCAGTGTTGCTCAGTTTTTCATGGTTTAAGATTTAGATACAACTGACAAACTAGAAACTAACAAACTTAGTCACTTAGTCAGCCCACCTGTTGTCTGTTTTGGAGCCTGATCGATAGTTTTGGAGTCAGATTCTTTAAGTTGGCTGCTGGCAGATATGAAGATTCTTGCTGCCTCTTCTCCTTTGCATTCCAATATATCCAGTACTTTGCGAACCTTTCCACGAGGCCCTTTTTCGTACAGTATCTCCTCTCGATCATCTCTGGTGAAGACATTTTTCGCGACCAGTAAATCTACAAGAGAGTCAATGTGCCACTCGAGCTTGTCCACAAGAGAGACACGGCGCTGCCTGAGGCTCCGCAGGCACGGTTCACACATCTCAGGCAATGTCATAACAAAATAATTCCTCCAGAAAATACAGTTGTGCGCTGAGTTGTCAATTTTCTAAAAGCAAAGCTTCTTAAAAATGAAATTTCTTATCCCATGTGTCTCCACTGCATGTCTCAGCTGAAGAAAGGAAGAATAATGCAGAAGGGCAGGATTACCCACACAACAAAATCTTGCTCAACAAGTTCTTAAGTGGAAACGACCCAAAACAGGAAGTCACCTCTTCTGCACTGACAGTGACTATGGTGTTTAATGACATTCATGTGCCACTGTAACTGTTATATTGAATTGAGTTAAATAATACGTTGCTACACTACTCACCCAGGGTGTCACAGAAGTATGATTTATTGTTTATTCAAAAAGGAACTGACCATAAAACTGCTTTCCTTTCCACACAAACATTCCCTCTATGATAACGCTAAACCACATATACAGTTGCAGCAGTGGAAGAATGTAATGCACACTTTATTATTTTAAAAGACAACCTGTTACTAACAAAAAAAACAAAAAACGCTGGAACAGAACATCTCAGCTGGAGCATAGGTTTGCATGCACTTGTTTTTCTACAAATTAAACAGACAAAAAAAGTGCATAAACAACATCACAATTTCCATTTACAGACCAATTGCACTTGTACAAATGAAACAAAGTAATAAATAGTTCTATAAGACAGCTAGCAATGTAAAAAAAAAAAGAAACAAGTAAAAAAATAAAAACACTCGCTCCTCCCAAAAAGAAGTATTTTCAGCAGTATTTACAGAACGTAGGGGTTTGCTTAAAGGGTCCATATCATATAAAACAAACTTTGAAAGCAAAGTGAAATCCGAGGAACTATGTAAAAAAAAAAAAGTTTTTTTTCAAAAAAAAAAAGTTTTGCTACTTTTAGAAACAGGAAAATGAGAGAAACCAACACCGCACTCTTTACTTCAGTACATCTGTCATTACAGCCTCAAACACAATGCAATTTTACAATTTTTCAATTATACCTCATTTTACTTCTCAGATTGAGAGCAACTGAATTCTATCCTCTTATGTATCTCTACATAGAATACGCTGTTTATCCACTTAACTAGATTCAAAAAATGATATTCACCCAAAAATACCACAAACCTTCTTTTAAACATCCTGAATTCCTCTATATGTACCCATTTCTCTTTCTCTCACTTCCTTACAGTGATTTAACCCACTAACTCACTGAATGATATTGAAGTTACTGGGTGTGAAATGCTGCTGTTCCACTGCAGAGCTAAAAGAGATTGCAGTAGCTTTTCTAAACAAACAGACTTGGTTTATCATGGAATGCTTACAAATCTGACTGGGCTTGGTTTTCTTAGCACGGTTAGCTAACCAAACCTGTGTGCTAATGCTGCAGAAGGGATGTTGAACAAGCCGGATCGGGATTTTAAATTAGGCTGGCAGCCAGTGTGTTAAACCCACGGTAATATTGTAATGTGAGGTTGGTAGCCAGCGTGCTAACGCTGTTGTTGATATGTTGGACGAGGTCTTATGCTGTCATAAATCCTCACAGTTAGGTATTATGATCTGTTTTGCGGAGGATTAATCCTTTTGTGAAATCAGAACAGGAATGTGATACATTTGATAACAGCTTTTGTTATTATGAGATGTCATCTACTTCCTATTCCTGATTTAGCAACACAGCAAATGGAAAAAGAAACTGTAACCAGTCTAATGGGTTACATTCTCCAGGGAGGAACAGTACAATACAGCCTTACTAATCATGGGGCCCTGCAGGAAAAAAAGGCAATAGTCTGAGGGTCTTGACTTTGAACATTTTTTTTTGCACTATAAGGCACACTTAAAATCCTTTTATTTTCCCCCAAATCATGAGTGCGCCTTATAATCTGGTGCGCCTTATGTATAAATTTTACCTGTCAGGTCGTAAGGAGCAGTAAAGCCTCTCCGCTAAAGTACAGCTTCATACTGGAGTTTTAGTAACCGCGCTAAGCCCTGGCTCGTTTGCCATTCAGAGGTGAGTATAATCGGCCTGTGGCCTGCTGCTAACCCCAGCTAGCACTGCTGGAGCTGAATTAGCATTAGCTGTTAACCATGCTAAGCGCTAGCTCTTTTGCTGTTCAGAGGTGAGTGTTACTGGCCTGTAGCCTGTGCTTTTACTGTGTTAAAACAAGCTACGTGGAATGAACCGCTAGCTAATATCACCCTGGTTTACCGGAACACTGAGGGTTGCTCAGAGTAGCTCTGTTGGGCAGCATTAGCTACTGACCGCAGCTAGCACTAGCGGTTAATGCTGCTGCACCCAGCCTTAGTAGGAAATCTGAAAATCTATGTTTACTGTAAATAAACGGAAGCGCTTTACTCACTCGTATTTTTTTTTAATTACATTTTTGTTTACTTAACTTAGCTTTACTTAACGGCAAGTGGCAAGACCTGCAGGATTAAAAGGGAAACATGGTGACACCCCTGATCCTTACTAATATCGCATAATGAGCATTATAATCTGGTGTGCCTTATAGTGCGAAAATATTAAGACAAATGAATAACTAGTGTTTCATACATAATCCCACATAAACCTCAGAAGTGAACTTTACAGACAAACAAATAAAATAAAATACAATGAGTTGTAGGATATGGCCCCTTTAAACATTGAACAATTCTGATGTAATTGCCAACAAAGATGCTGAAAACCCTTTAAAGTGGGCAACATTTAGTAAGTGACCTTTAGTAAGCAGGAGGTAATTCCCCTTTTCAGTATTTGTGGATTGCAACAAAACTAGTTGTATGTAAATATGTCTGACTTCAGATATTATCAAATAGTCATACTAACACAGGGAAGTGAAATACTAGAAGAACTGTTCTATTCTGAAAAGTGGTTAATTCTTAGGTGGAAAAATGGAGGACATCCTGACAATCTGTAAAATAGTGACATAAAAATACAAACAAAAGTTTTAAAAGTACAAATAATATTAATAACGATAATATTAATAATCAAGCCACATTTAAACATGGACCTGGAAGTCACAAGTGCAAAACTATAAGGGTTCCCATCCACTATTAAGTGAAATCTAATTTTTAATACTGGGCCTTGAGATCATTTGTTTTTTTAGTAAGACTGCACATAAGAATCCTGCAAATCTACACTGCTGTTTTAAATTCAACACAGTCTAAACCTTAGCTTAGATTTTTCACCGCAAGTCTAAAATCAAGAGCTTTAAATATTGAAGGATGACTCAATTTTGATGTAAAAAAAAAAATGTTTTTAACTGAGCAAAATAAAGTCCGATGTTTCAGCAAACCATCCTGTGCATTACTTTGGGATTAGAGTTCAAGAGTTCATGTTGGTTGTATGGGGATGGAGTGCAATCCAGTGAATTTCAACAGTCTCACAAGTCTCACATCTCTCTGGACCATCAGAAAAGCAGTCAATGCAAAAAAATAATAAAACATCAAACAAAAAAAGGAAAACAAAATATACCTAAATTAAAGCCTTCATTGAAGTCAAATTAAGGTAAACGTATATTAATATTAAAATAATAATTTGCGTCCAGTCTATATTCCAGTCCCCATTGGTTCCCTTCATGGGGCTGAATGGATCTAATCACTGCCAGACTCAGACATCCTTCAATCCCAGTGTCCGTAAACCTTCAGACCCTGGCCCTTGGAGACGGGTCATGTGTTTCAGGTTGTGTAGTGGGTATGATGGAGGAGTTCTCTGGATTAGTCTCTATTTCTGTCTCTTCTTGTATTTTGTCCTGTTAAGAGCCTCAGGTGTCTCTGCAGGACCGACAGCAGCGTGCTTTAAACTGGGGGAGAGGACACAACTCCAGCTGTCGCACCTTCTCGCAGTACCTGGTGCTGTCCCGACATTCACCTGTCAACACAAAAACACAAACACATAAATGCTGCATTATGAGCTCATTTTAATGCCACCATCAGGAATTTTTGAAGTAACATTTATTTTAAGGAGTGACATAGTAATAGTTATGTAGCAACGGTTTCCTGCAAGGCCAAATCAAGTCCAAAGGTTTAAATCCATGTTCAGTAGCAACTACAACTCCTTTGTGAAAGAATTTCATTGTACGAGGAAACTTGTTTCTTACTGTGCACATGACAATAAACTCATTGAATTGAATTGAATTTGTCTGATGCTATGAGTGGGTTTAGTTAATATAAAAAATAGTTGCTGGTTGTTGCCCAAACAACTGTAGGTTTTGTAGGTTGAATATCAGAGTGGATAACACTGTTGCCCTAAGAAAGGGATGTTTAAATGCCTGCCTGGTAAAGAATCAACATGGTCATTCTACTGTGAATCACTGACTAAATAGATATACAGCTCTGGAAAAAAATAAGAGACCATTTAAAAATTATGAGTTTTTTGATTTTACCAAATTAAAAAACTCTGGAATATAATCAAGAGGAAGATAGATGATCACAAACTATCAAACCAAACTGAACTGCTTGAATTTTTTGCACCAGGAGTGACTTAAAGCTATCCAAAAGCAGTGTGTAAGTCTGGTGGAGGAGAACATGCCAAGATGCATAAAAACTGTGATAAAAAACCAGGGTTATTCCACCAAATATTGATTTCTGAACTCCTAAAACTTTATGAATATGACTTATTTTCTTTGCATTATTTGAGGTCTGAAAGTTCTGCATCTTTTTTGTTATTTTAGCCATTTCTCATTTTCTGCAAATAAATGCTCTAAATGACGATATTTTTATTTGAGATTTGGGAGAAATGTTGTCTGTTGTTTATAGAATAAAACAACAATGTTCATTTTACTCAAAAATATACCTATAAATAGCAAAATCAGAGAAACTGATTAAGAAACTAAAGTGGTGAGCTGTATATTCCTTGATTTCTGTCATGCCTACTGCTAAATACTAATATCCCTCTCACTGGTGATAATTCAGGGGAAAAAATATCTGACATTTTTCATGTACATACCTGCAGATGCAAATACCAGTACATAAACTAAATCAACTAATGGATTAGCATTACAGAACAATGTTACAATTATTTCCATTTGATAATTTATGCAGCAAAAAAATGAATAATTAAATGCAAATACAGTGTTTTAGTCCAGCATCTACTCTTTAGAATATTAGTGTAAAAATAATGGAAGTTCTTGTAAGAGATAGACATAGCTGTTAAACATAGTTTGAATAATGGTAAACATTAACAGACTGCCTGTACCTCTTCCACAGGACAGAATATTGCAGCGCTGCCAGCTCGCAGGTCGAGGCCTCCATGCACAGTGCAACTCTCGAGCTGGTTTACCGCTGCGCCGGTGCACACACATCACGTGACGTGACTGAAAACCGTGGCGACCACACGTAGCTGTGCACTGCGTCCATGGGCCGACTCTCCAGTGCAGAGCACAGGCCTCTGTAGTGCAGTTTCGATGAGAGGTTGGTCTGTTAAAAAAGTAAAAAAATAAATAAATTAAGCAATATCATGTAATACAGTATAAAAGAAACAAATTAGGTCACACTATATACTAGGGGTATAACAATGCACTCTGCTTACGATTCAATTCACGATTCTGGATTCACAATCCGATTTTCTTACAATACTTAGAACAAATTTTGGATGACAAAAAAATAGACAAAAAGACTTTTTCTATATTTTATTTCTTATGTGTATAAACAATGAAAAATGCACCTTGTATAAATGCTCCCTGTACTGTTTTAAGCGTAAACTAATGACTGTGCTGTTTTATTTCTTAAATAATCACTTGTTCATTTAAGCAATCTACAGTGAAAGTATTATTGTCTAAGCAGCCAAAGGAAATATAATTCATTACTCCACTTAAATAGTTTTTTGTGTGTTTTTGCTAAAGTATTTCTGTTTTTTTGTGACTTTTTACTTGACTTTGACCGATTTAAAATTTAAACATCTAATTTTTCACTCCACTACATTATTTTAACTTTGTCGTTCCTTTTGGCTTGTGAGGTCAAAGACTGGAGAGCAAAAACTTGTGCATCAACCATGTTTATCCCCCAGTAGCAGATAAAAAAAGTGCTTGTGTGATTGGCTTTAGTCATATCCTCTGTACTTTGCTTACGCCCACTGGTTCTTTGGCTTGCAATACTGGGTTTGTGACCTTTGGTGTTCAAACAATGCAACTGCATAAAATTTCATATACAGAACATAGAATTGCATGTTGCCACAATGCACTTGTCAAAATTTTCCATTGTGAAGCATCCTGCTATGATGCTTTGTTACACGCCTATTACACCTAGTCCAGTCACTCCAGTCAACTCCTTCTACACTCTATTTTTATAAGCTTCACTGTTCATATATAGGAACGCATTGTAGTTTTATAATTACAGGCTGTAGTCCTTCTGTTTACCTGCATAATTTTTTATCCTCCTTTTACCCTGTTCTTTAATAGTCAGGACCCCACAGATCCATCACAGAACTGCTATTATTTGCGTGCTTGGTGATTGTCTAGTCAGTCATGCTTCTTCATTGTAAGTGAAGCTGATAAGATGGACAATAACTGAAGATGTTGTCATCACGTTCCTACTGGACTGTGTATAAACGCTGGAATTTCTGAAAATATGTTTTGGTGGTGAACTTGCCTTGGCTGACTGCTGCACATCCGATGCTGCAGTCTGGTGCTGTTTTTGTCCTGGCAGAACACGTGTCTGTGCTGGAGGGCAAGCTGTGGTCCAACACACTGTCCATTACACTAAAAAAAGCACAAAAACATTTTTAATTTTTATTATTATTATTATTTTATTTCTAATCTTTCCCATTTTCTCCCCAATTTACACAGCCAATTACCCAACCCACTCGTTAGGACTCCTCCTATCACTAGTAATGCCCCAACACCAGGAGGGTGAGGACTAGCACATGCCTCCTCCGATACATGTGAAGTCAGCCACTGCTTTTTTCGAGCTGCTGCTGATGCAACATTGCCGAGTAGCCAGCGCACTTGGAGGCTCGTTTCTGATACATCAGTTCACAGATGCCCTGTGCTGTGGACATCACCCTAGGAGTGATGTGGGAAGGGAGCGCCATCTACCCACCCAAAGGGAGTCAATTTTGCTCCCTCTGAGTGCTGGCAGCTTGATGGCAAAGCTGCATGAGCGGGGGTTTGAAACTGCGCTCTCGCTCAAATTGGCAGGCTTTAGACCACTGGACCATATGCACATTTTTAATATCAATACAGATTCATAGATCACATTTCAGTGATAAAACTGGAATTTAACTTACATTTTAATTAATCTATTTATTGCTTCCTTTTTCATCCGAAAGAGAACATGTAGGGGAATTTTCTGGTTCCTTCCTTTTTCGCAAGAATTTTTGAGAGTTTTTTTAAGAAGTTCCAGTTTTATATCTGCTTCCTCAGTGAGATAATGTTGTTTCATTAGACTGATCGTGGGGTTCTCCTGCTACCTGTTTTAGAAAAGGTGCCTACTCTCTGCTTACATTTTACACTACACTACCCTTCACACCTTCAAACTACAGATTTGTGTCACTCTGATATAACAACACGTGATATATGATTAGACTGATTTCTCTTTATACATGATGAGACTGATATATAATAGACTTTGGTCCATGGTAGTTGGTGTTAAAATGAAGTCATACCATAGTCATATCTAAGTGGTTTTGATCAAAGGAGGAAGGCATCCCCACGTGAGTCTTGGCTATTCCTAAGTTTCTACCTCCAGCTCTGGGGAAGATTTTTCTTTCGATCAAATGTCTACAATTATTATATAATAATGTTGTTATAAGTCAGGCATTTTTTTCTTTTAATACCACAATTCACAATTTAGCTATACTGATTATGTCACCACTCAGCTGCACTCCCCTATCACTAATAATGCCCCAACACCAGGAGGATGAATCCAACACATCTTACAGAGTAGCCAGTGCATTCGGAGGAAAGCACAGCGACTTTGTTCTTATACATAAGCTTACAGACGCCTCATGCTGACCAATATCTCCTTGTAAGCGATGTGGGGTGACAGCGCCATCTACCCACCCAGAGAAAGCATGGCCAATTGTGCTCTCTCGGACTCCGGCTGCTGACGATAAGCAGCATGATTGGGATTCGAACCAGCGATCTCCTGACTGTAATGGCAGCACCTTAGTCTGCTGGACCAATCGGAGCCCAGGTATTCTTCTTTTTATTGTTGTTGTTATTATTAGTAATATTAGGTACTCTGTATACTTTTTGACTGGGATTACAACAAGCCGTAGACTGTATTTTCCTTTCAACAGTAGTGTAGTCCAAGACTAGGCTTCTTAATCCCTGTGTGGGAAACTTCCATTAAAAAGTATAGTAAAGCAGACTAGAAATAATTTTACATTTTAAAAGTCTTTTGCACAAACTATTAATCTGATTAACAAGTAAGTAGGGAAGTCTGTAAACTAGAAATTTAAACCTCTTTTTAAAAAAAAAAACGAGTGTGAATTCTTTAATTTAGAAATGCATCTGTGCTCCTTTAAGTTTGAGAGTTTTCTCAGCCTTGTTGTAGAAGCATGTCTATATTGTTTAACACGTCAACCAGGGAAACCAGATATTAAGTCATTTGTTTCTGCAGAGAGTGGAAGAGAGTGTGCTTCTTATTCATCATGAATCATGCAACCAGCGCTCACTGGCTTTGCGTCATACTCACAGGACCCCATGCTCTTGTTATCCAGGCAACGCAGGGTTGAATGTTACAAGCCCTGCTGTCCACTGGTCTCCTACCAGCACCCATACATGTCTCCGCTCCTTCTGCAACACCTAAACATGTCACACTGCGGGTCTGTAGCCCACCACCACAGTCAGCAGAGCAGGAGGACCAGGAGGACACCTGCCATCTGATTCCATAAAAGAAGAATGAAGAAAAGAGGACAGTCAGGCAAATATATATGACACCTTTAAAACTGAGAGAAAAATTAGATGTCTTAAACTGACAGGGATTTGGTGAGAAAGTGTAATTGCACAGAGCATATGGAAGAGTATGTTTAATTCAGGTTAATGAAAATAAACTATATGTGAAATTCTGTTTTTGAGTATACTGTTTTGTTCATTTTGTTCATTTATGAAATGCTGTAGAAAGCATTGAACAAACCTACCTACTATTGCTTTCAACTCAAAAGAAAAATCTTAAGGACTGATGCTTTAAATACAAAGTGCTTAAACTACTGAACACATACCATTACTGTATGGAATTTTACTTTAATGTGAACACTCACACACACACACACACACACACACACATGTGTCATAGATGAAGGAGAACTGGCTATATGGTTCCTGCAGTAGGAAGAAATTGCTGGTCTGACTACACAGGAAGCTCATCAGAGGAACAGTGGAAAAGCTCAGTAAATCTAAAATCTATGTCTTAACTCTACAAAATCACTTCCCTTTATTTAATCCTCTCAGACACTCACAAAAAGAACACAGGCTACACCTGCTAAACAAAAACCAACAAGATGGTAGCGGTTTTCTATTTAATAAAAACATCATCATGTTCTCTGTTTTGAATCTCTGTTGTGGTTTTGTATTTAATAGGAAATAGGAAGTGAAACAACAGTCCAATCTTTACATTTAAGCCACAACATCATGCAGTACCGCATTTGTACCTGTGGCGGCAGTGTTGCCCATGGCAGGAGTACGGCAGCTGCAAGCTGTCTGTGCATGAGGAGGTGTTATTTTCATCAGCTCCATTTACACAGCCACTTTCTGTTATACACACAAATACAGAAATTGATGTTAAAAAAGTGATGCACTCAATAAACTACAAAAACACTATAAATATTTGTTGCTTCTAAAATATACTTCATACAATTCCAAAGTCCCCTTTAACAGTCCTCACAAAAAATCATATACAAATTTTCTATACTTTTTAGAAAAAAAAAAAAAAAATGATGATCTTTTCCATACAGAATAAAACATATCAGGACATGACCAGATACATCATCATAAAAAATGGATTGTACTCATTTTGATTGTTTTTATTGCCGTAAAAAACTTGGGACTTTTCTTACAACCTTACTCAAGGCACGTTGCGATGCCCATTGCTATCTTACACATTGCCAACAGTCTATTTTCACCCACTGTTAAAATAGCGTCGGAGTTTAGGAATAAATCTACACTGATGGGCGTGGTGGTCTGGAAGTGAGGTGTGTTCAGATACATTTCTGGCGTGTTTCTATCATGGCGGCAGAAAACACAGGTGCACCACTGTTTGATTAAAACCCTGACAACATTCAGACATTCATTCGTATCTTGGCAATGTAGGTGCGCCACGCATGCAGTGTGCGCTTAGTGCTTGTACACTCCAACTTTTACATCAACAATAAACAGAATGCAAAATAAAATAGCATTACTGATCATGTTAATTACCTGCTTGCGCATCTGCATAACGTGAATAAGCAGGTCAGTTTACTCAGCTCAGAAGCGCTGCACTGTTAAGATACCAATCTGCCAAAGCCTGAGCGCACTTGGCTCTTAAAGGGAATGGCAAGTGACACACTAATTGCTTTATTTCATGTTATGCCCAAAACACACCAATGATTAATAAAGAGAATAAGTAGTTTTGAGCTGCGCAGGACAAACTTTTTTTCAACTTAATACCTTCAGTTGCATTCTACATGGTATGCAGAAATGCATAGGGTACGTGTAGGATACAGCATAGAATCAATGAAGAAATTGACACTGGCCTTAACTTACATTGTTATTTATATACAATTTCAGAGATACAACATACAGTGGTAGGTGATTTGTGTGCTTTTCTACTATAACACCAACCATTCATCTCCATATATCTGTCTTTGCCAGAGAAAAAAACAAAGTGAGGCAATGGAAATACATGGAAATATGGACCTCACTCATGGCCGTAGAAACCCACTAAAGCCAGTGTAGTAGTCTGCTCTGTGTGCTGAATGTTTTAGCTTTTATGACTCAAATTAACCGGAGACCCCTCTTAAAAGCCCAGTATAGTGAGTATCAGACACAGCAGATATAGCATAGACAGCTAATGAAGCATTAGCAAGTTTTATCTAATAAAGCTTAATGTGGCTTTTAAAAAACACTGACCAATTAATCTCGTTTAAAGCTATATTGTTTTATTGTTAACCTTAATACTTCAGAATTAAGAGTGAGGAACTAAAGTATATACTTAGAATGACTGAATAAGAGTGTCCTTGTTATTCATGAAAAGTTGGCTAAACTACTGATTAAAGAGATTTATTGACTGACATCAGATGAAATATATCTGCCTTTTCAGTATCACAGAGATTGCAGCTAATAAAGTGTGAAGCAAAGCTTATGCCCTGCTTACACTACTTGCACTTAAATATCAGTTCTCAAGCTGATTTATTCAAACCAGTCCCTCATGCCAGTCACGCCTAGGCCAAAATACACTGAACTGAAGTTTCAGAGTGTTGACAGGTCTAGTGAGTGAGATCAATTTCACCTGTTATTTGCACTTGAGATGACAGTGAAGTGAAGCCCAGGTGATTTGTGGCTTTGCATGTGTAGAGTCCAGAGTCTGTCTCCTGCGGAGCTTCAATGAGCAGGGAGCCATCTGGCATTAGGCCTACTCTGCCACGACACAGAACACAAAACTACTGAAAGAAACACAAACGCTTAGCATGCCTTACAATGCATTTACTGACTAACTGTGAATGTGCAACTTTTGTAGCCAAACAGGACAAAAAGTCCACTCTTACCTGCTGCTATTGGTTAACTCCACTCCATCCTTTTTCCAAATGACAACCGGTTGTGGGTTTCCTTGTGCTTGGCATTTAAGTTCCACCCGGATTACCTGTCTTGGGACCAAAACATGATTCCCCACATGGGCCACTATTTCATTGGGGAACTTGTAGCCTCTCGAAGGTTTCTGCAGGATGACAGGCCTTCTGAGATTACCACGCCAGTATCTACTGGAATGAGTGGAGAATTCTTGTCTATCGTTGGGTTCCAGGGTGGATTCATTATTTTCCCCAATGCTCTTGGATAGTTCCTCCAAAAGCTGTGAAATAAGCTCATCTCTCTGTGGGCCCTGGAGACCACCAGACAAATTTCGAGTGACCTCGTCAAGTTTTGGCATGTCTGCCACCAGCACCTGTGGGCTCTGGGGATCTGACAGCGTATCGTCTTCCAGAATAGATCCGTTCTTCTCAGCAGAATCCAGTAGTTCCTTAGAGACGTGGCCCTCTTGGGGTAAAGCCTTTATGTCAAGCAAGTGCTGGACCACAGCATCGTAGCGATTGAGAGACAGCACCTCTTTGGCTGTTTCCTCGGATATGGATGACATTTGATGAGTCTTTGGTGAGCTGTTAACACCTTCGCTGATCCAGAAGTCAGCTTCTGGAACTGACACCTTCTGTTTGCTGCCAATAAGCTTCAGGATGAAGTTTTCCTGCGCCTGGCCAGCAACACATGTATACATCCCAACGTCTGAGGCACGCACCTGCTGGATCTTGATGTAACCCATGTGAGATAGAGAAACATGAGGCAGAAGAGCCAACGGCTTTCCGTCCTTTAGCCAGTGAATGAGACCCTTGCGAAAGTGACGGGTCGGGCAGCGGATCACAACAGATGTCCATGGAAACAAGTAGGCATATCCGCCAACCACAAAATGTAGTTTTGGGCCTTTTCTCCACTGAACATAGACCTTCCTCTGAGCCAAGATGGTAGGATCTGGTTTTGCAGCTACTGGCTTGAATGTCTCTGTAAAGAAATATGCATGTTCAGTTAGTGCGTGCCAAAAGATCATCTGCTGATTCACTGATTCACCCCTACCAATCAAAACTAAATGAAGAAGCAAAATCCCCAAAGTGCTTTAGAAAATCTGGAGCTGAGAGGCCATGGTGGAGGTGTTTGTTCCTCTGGCAAAATCCATTTGGCACTGCTTACTTTTCTACAGCTCCATTTCCTGTATCAGCCTCTTGGATTGTCCTCAGATTGCTCCCTCACTGCTTACTCTAGCCTTGTGCTTTTACACGTCTCAAGCTATCTACTCCCTCACTTTCAGAAAGCTAATGAATAACATATTTATAAGCCTCGCAGAACTGTTCCTGGCTTGTCACGTGGATGACAAAATAAACAACTTAGGACATAAAGATGTGTTAAAGACAATAGAGCGATAAATAAGGTTTCACGAGCCTTAACCTCGACTTGCGAGGATTCATCACGGTCTGACTGGAATGTCGTGGTTTGCCATGTGAAAACGTAGCTGGCGCTGAGCCAAAAGTTCGCTTACTCTCACAGGGTCCAGCGGAGCATGATCGAACAGTAGAGGGCTTTGGGACAGTCGAACAGGCCTCTGGAATTAAAGTCCGGTACTGTCCGGTCCGGCCCTTCCTCCTGCACACCACGAGCAGCCTCTGGGTCCCCTCTCCGCAGGTTGCTGAACACTGGACAAGCAAACAGATACCCCCACTCATTCAGCATGCACAGATGACTGCATTCAGTAACTGCGCTGCGGATAGCTTGTGGCCAGGAGCTGTTATGCTAACCCCACCGTGAACTGCGCTCTGGTTCACAGAGGGCTGTGTGCATTCCTTGAGCCTGATGAGCATCCAGGAGTTCACATACATCAGCAATAAAAATCTTGGAGGGAAAAAGTGGAGAAAGATGCTACTGGCGTTGGATTCTCCACTTGAACATCACAACTGTGTTACAGGTGGCAGTCATATACACTGATTAAGCGTTCCATATTATGACCACCTCCTTGTTTCTATAGCCATTATCTGTTTTGAAAGCTTCACTGAACATATAGGAGCACTTTATAGTTCTGTAATTACAGACTTTAGTCTTTCTGCTTGTCTGCATGCTTAATTTAATGGTCATGATCTCACAGGACCACCACAGAGCAGCTATTATATGGATGGTTCAGTGTGTGTTGTGTTGATATGTGTGAGTAGATCAGACACAGCAGTGCTGCTGGAGTTTTAAACACTGTGTCCACTAACGGTCGACTCACAGCAGCACAACACACACTAACAGATCACTACCATGCCAGTGCCACTGCACTGCTGAGTACTGTTGATCCACCATGATAATCATCCATGTAATAGCTCCTTTGTGTGGTCCTGACCATTAAAATGGGTGAAAGAAGGATAATAAGCAGAGTGGTATGCAGAGAAACAAACAAACCACAGTTTGTAATTATAGAACTAAAAAGTGCTTCTATAAGATCAGTGATGCTGAATATATTCATAATGTATCAAGAAACAAGGACGTGATCATAAAGTTGTGCCTGATCATTGTATATACTCAGATAACATTCAAACATTCAAACTGCTCTCTTACTCCCTTTTAGTGTGATGGAAAACAAGAAGGTAAAAGTGGGTCATGTTTGGACAAACCTGTTCTTTGTCTATGAATGTTACTTAACCTAGCTTAGGCCGGCGAGGTCATCCTAAAGCCAGAACAAATTATTCAACAACAGCTTCGCCAAGAGCTTTTAAGTGTGACAGAGTACACAAAACACACAATAAAACAGCACGGGTCCTGTAGCCGCACAAAAAGTATGAACAGCAATAATTCTAATAATAATAATAATAATAATTCTAATAATTCTAGACAGAATTTTGAACCCTCACCAGGAAAATGAGTTCAGTTGCTCAACAAGCGAATATATGCGTCTGACCTGTGTCCAATCGGTGAAGACCCACTGGGCAGGGCAGTCTGTTTGGCTGCAGGGCTGCAGCGTGGCCAGGCTTGGAGAGGGACAGAAGGTTTCAGGTAACTCCAGCACACTGCCGTCTGCCATTCGCTGCTTACACAGAACCTCCCTCTTCTGACTGCCACCTCCACACGTATGAGAACACTGCAGGGAGACGAAGCAAAGACTTCTAATTGATCTCGCTCTGCCTTGGCTTCCAGGGCTATTGCAAAGTAAAGAGCCAACAATTTAGCATAGAGTGAACTCAGGGAACTTAAAACAAGCCTGTAGGGACTTCTCTTTTAAATTATTCCTGATACTCATACGGGGTCAATTAGAGTTTGACCAGAAAAGCATATACAGTTGCTGTCATGAGAAAATGTCTTTTCTCTTTTTTCGAGACAAGGAAGCTTGTTTTTAATAATCAAAATAGCCTTTTATATTTTACATTTCATGACAAATAGACACGAATTTTGACCAAAAAGCTTGGAGGATTTTTATCCCTTTTCTCTAAACAAAACAGCTTCAGCCCTGTTATTATATCTGTGGATTTCCCTCCCACAAACTACTGCTTCAGCTCCTTTCACAGCATTCCTACTGGATTAATGTCAGAACTTTGACTTGGCCATTCTAAAACTTTAGCTACAGTAGCTAACATGTGACAAGTGTGATTTGGGTCATTGTCTTGCTGCATGACCCACTTTGTCTTGAGATTTAGAAGAGACAGCAATAAATGCATAAAGTAGGGGCTCAAGATCAGGATTGAGAAACAATGTCTGAACAAACCTTACACCTAAACCAATGCCTAAACAAATCTAATACTGTTCTTCTACATCTGATAAATGTTTATATCTTACCGTACTCCATTCTCTGACATCCCACATGGGTGGGCAGTCAAAACGGTTGCAGGCTTGCACTGAGGAAGGCTTGGGCTGTCGACACTTCTCATCTTTGACTTTTTCTGTGTGGTTGCTGTGCGATTTCCCTTTCAGCACACAGGTAACGGCACGTGTTTGAAGGCCAACCCCACATGTTGCTGAACAAGAGCTCCAAGTCTCCACCTCCCACCTGGAAGAAAAAAAAAAAAAAACATGAGTGGACTTGGTTAACCCCCCAATAAATGTTGTGGACCTCTTTATGCTGAGGCTTGTTCTCTAGAAACTGCATAGACAACTATGAAAGATTAGAAGTTAAAAGGTGTGTCAATCAGTAAAAAAATGCTTGTAGTCCCTTGTATTTTTGTGATGGAGGAATACATGTGTAGCAGAAGCATTTTTGATGGGCAGGGGAATCCCTCCGGGCTTTCTCCATACATTTTTAATGAAATAGATGCCATATCCTGCATTCTGGTGTATTGTAACAGGTTGTTAAACACCCAATTTTACCTACAAAGAGTCAGACACAGCTCCATTATCAGCAGCTCTAGCTCTGTGCATCTCACTGGGCTCTCCAGTAACACTGTGTGTGTATTTACACAATTAAGCTTAGATAAGAAAGTTTTAACCACATTTCAACACCAAAGCAGCTACTTTAACCCTAATGACTAATAAGCTTGCAATACACAGAATATACGTAATTTGGGCATTGACCAAAAAAAAAAATGTGTGTATATATCGTCGCTGTCCAATGAAAAACACTTATCTTATATCAACTTTACAGGAGAGAGAAATTTTTATTTCAGGTCATTTTGAAGAGTTTCTATTGGTCCGTTCAAGAAATTTTGGCACAGTGTAAGGGACAGCTTCTTGGTTCAAATTATGTAGTAAACTAAAAACGACAAAAATGGAGATAAGTGTTTTTCATAGGACAGCAACGATATACACACACACACAGAAACACAATTTACACTTGTCCATGATGTGTAGTGTGGTGTCTATTGCACAAAGTAGCCAGAGTAAAATTTTTATATTTTAACTTTAACTTGTAACTTAATCTGCTAAGTAAAGATGTAAGGAATGTTAGCATTGAACACATTAAAGCTGGTGGGCAAATATATGCTTCACAGAAGCAGCAACAGTACATGTATGTGTGTTTGTGTGCATGAGTGAGAGAGAGGGAGAACCAGAAGAAGAGGAAGGAGTTAGTTATAAGATTTAATCCACAATTTAAAATAAATAAAAAGTAATCTACCTTTGGAACTTGAGAGCAACAGCACTGTGTTTACACCACTAAATAATAATAATAATCATTAGGCTCTATATAAAGAGTGAAACGTGGAAGGAAAATGGCCCAAACTTTAAAGTTTCCAGATTAATTATGTGCGTTAATGTGTTAAAATTGACACCACTAGTTATTAAAAAAATTACCGGAGTAAGAAATGGTTTATGAAAGTTTATGAATGTTAATTGATTTGTAACGTTCACTCCTAAAAATACCCGAAAGGTTATTTATTTTGCTGCCACGGAAGAACCACTTTTACGTCCCTAATGAACCTTTCAAAAGATGTTTTTTTTATCTTCTTTTTTTGTGAGTGTGAAAAAAAACCCACTGAAAATGTTTGAAAAATGGACTGCCACGTAAATATAAAAGTTCTACTGCAGTTTTTTTTTTTAAACTGTATCAATAAACATTATTTTTTAGGAGTGTAGTTGTATTTAAACTAACCAAATATGAAATATAAATTAATACTTTTTCATGTAGTCTCAAGAACATGAGAAAACACTACCAGAGCTCATCAAAAGATGGCAATGAGGTTTCCAGGGACACGAACACACAGCCACATGGTCACTGCATTGCAGGATATTACAGCCCCTCTGGTGCCTTTGACCCGAGGGCAGCCTCTTCGACTCTGATCGTGGCAGCAGCTGAGGCAGGAGCAGGCCAGCGCCTCCAAACTTCCAGGACCACCAGCGGTCAGCCCGAGCCCAGCTGGAGACTCCTGCTGCCTGGCAGCCAGTTTGGGTCTCCCCCAATGATATGACAGTTCAGGCTGGGGGAAAAAAGCTGCAGATTCCCTTTACAAGGGAAGCAGCCAAAAAAACGGAGGGCTTTTGAGGCCCCACGGAGGACGAGGCGGCGGCCAAGGGAAACAAGCAGAACACAAAGTTTGTTGTGCTTGAAAACAAACGTAACACTTGGAAAAACAGGCCGGAGAAAGGCAGAATGCCTCTGGGTTTTTATGTCTGTGGCGTGAGGTGTGGAACATCAACACAACAGGCTAGAGGAGGGGTGGGAGTGTGGAGGGGAGTTCGATTTTCCAGCCACAAGCCACCGCAATTGCTACTTTACATTCTGCGAATGGTTCGGATATTTTAACACCGGAGAACTTTAAAGCCTTAATATATCTTTTCACACAACAACTGCTAAATGCATGAGACAGTAATTCAAGACTCAGAAAATAAGAGTCTCATTATCCGTTATTTATGGTCTTAGCAGTAATATGCTTTACACACTTATCCACAGTCTCTTTCTCTCTCTCGTTTTCTTGCTTGATCGCTCTTTCTTCTTTTTATCCTCTCAACCTGCCACTTGGAAACGCAGAACGTGTTGCTAGATTGAGTGGTGGACTCAGAAAATGTGTCTGACAGATGAGCCTCTGAAACTGAGACTTTCCTTCTCTCTTCCGTGCGAGGCTCATAATTGTGCGGAGGATGAACGGCCCTGACATCCCAGCAGCCTCTTTAGAGCTCTGCAACCTGACACTGATAGTGTCTGTCCCGGCCTGCACTGCTTAAAGGAGGGGGCTGAGGGGGTGAGGGAGGTGCGGCCTTCATTTCCTGGCCTTGGAGGGGAGCTCCATTTGTTTCCACGAAGTACAAAGTTAGCGTGAGAGTGGTATTCAGCCACGTACACTGAGAGAGTTACACAACCCAAGAAACCTGAGAAAGTTTGAGTGATGTAAGAGTCACAAATGGCAAAGAGGTGTCAAAGAGAATTTTTGTAATCTTTAAATTCTTTAAAGTCTAAATCTGATCTTTTCCATCATATGTGACACAGATATCTGTGCTACCTGTAGTAGTGTTGACCTATATAGGCATAATGTTTTAAACAATATAAAAACTCCACTGCACATTAACATTACTTTTAAAGAAGGGGCTTCTACGTTTATACTCCTTCATCTCTCTCTCTTAAACTGAATATCAAGAGAAGCTGGGTCATGCAGCAAGACAACGACCCTAAGCACACAAGTCGTTTAAAAAAAAGAATGGTTTAAGAAGAATAAAAAGTTAATGTTTTGGAATGTCCAAATTAGTCCTGACTTTAATCCAAATAAAATGTTATGGAAAGATCTGAAGTGAGGAGTTAATGTGAGAAAACTCACCAACATGAGTTATGGGCTAAAATTGTCTGGTGTGCAGGACTGATCAACAGTTATCAGAAACCTTAGGTTACAGTTATTTCTGCAAAAGAATTCACATCACATACCGAAGGCAAAAGTAATTTTGCCACTCACAAATATGTATATATGTATGTATGAACTTTTATCTTTATCTAATTTTAGGACCTATTTATACAGTCATATTTATTCAGAAGTTCTAAGGCATTCACAAACTTACAAGCACCACTGTATGTGTCTGTAGACTTAAAGTGGTCTACATCTGATCTTTTTCATCATATGTGAAACAGATATATGCGCTATCTGCAGTAGTGGGAACTTGGGGTGTACCAACAATATTGCCATCATTTTTCAAATGATATTAAAACTCCACTGCACATTAACATGATTATTAAGAAAGTGGCTGCTACTTGGATTTTTTATCTCTGGAAAAGATGATGTGCATCATATTTCAATCTAAAATTGTTCGGATGAATGTAGGATATAGTGTCACCCGCCTAAAACAAATACAGATTTGTGCTATTTTACATATAAACTGAAAATGTCTGTAGAATCATGTCCATAAATGATCTACACCTGTACAGCTCAAGGTTTTCTATGTTAAAAGAGATTATTTTTTACTACAGGAAAACTGTGCTTGTGTTTTAGGGAAGGACCAGAGACTGGATAGCATGGGGAGGAGGCAAGCATGTATGCAGAAATACTCTGCAGAAATTCTGAACTACACAGCTGGCAGGATTATGTCTGGATAAAGTCTGGAACAACTGATCTGGACATTAGCATTCACATATAAAGGATACCTCTGGGTAATATACAGAAAACCTCTGGGTTACTCTGCACTTCTGTAAGAGGCTTTATTGAGAAAATCAGATTTGGGCCACTTTATCTTCTGTGTAAATAAAGGCAGTTAGTTTTATTGCAGGAGCCAAAAAAAAAAAATGTTTACATGTACATGAAAATCTGATTACTGCAGAAAAGCAGACTTACTGCAGACTAACTTGAGTTAGTCAGTAATCCAATTAACATGTTTACACAAATTTGGATAATCAGATAATTGGAAAGGTAAGAGGTTCTGGCTTTGAAACAAGACAATATACTGTGTATATATTATGTAAAACCAAATATTCAGTTTCAGTGTCACACCGAAAATGTTCTGTTGCTTGTGTTAAACACTCATCGCTTATTTTATGTAATATGGTCTGTTTTTTACACGTGCGCAGACTAGAAATCTGAAGATTCTCTGCTTATATATGCACTGACAAATACCATTACTAAGCTAAAACCCAGCTCTCATTATCAGATTTCCTGATTTCTCTGATATAGGTATCAGGTACAAATGCTTTCTTACTTTCCTTAAGTAGAAATTATGGTTATCTATACTTTTTTAGCTGACTTTTAACTTATACTGCAATTTTTTTCACACAATTATCTTAACTTTCTACTCCTTACATTTTAAACATAGCCTTGTTGTAAGGGCTGGTGGCCGACGGGGGCGTCCTCCGGGGCATCGGAGGGTGCGCCAGGCCAGCGCAGAGGGTTGATTGGCTAATTACCAACACCTGCTTTGAGCTCTTTAAAAGCAACGCCAACCAACCACTCGGCGCTGGATCTTTGAAGCTCGTGGGAGCGAATCTATGCCGGTTTCTAGACCGAGCCTCTGCTCTTTTTTTTCCCTTCTCTTCCTGCTATCCCTTTGGAGAGAGTATGATCCAGCACCGCTGGCATACTCCTCCCGCATAAGTAGCTTCCTCTGTCCCTTTATATTCTCGAGTGTGGTGTAGTCGTGTTGAGCGGTGTGCTCCGCGGCTAACCCCCCTTTCTCTCGGGTCTGTGTGTCTGTGTTTGTGTGTGTGTGGTAGCCGCTGCGAGGCACGCGGTGTGCTAACCTTTCCTCTCCCCTCGCTGTTCCTCTTCTCTCTGGTGGAGCAGCGTTTAATCCAAAAGCACCCCAATTCACTTCTTTGTTTAGTTTGGAAGCTCTTTTGTTTTTACCTCGCGCCATAAGAGGTAGCCGTTAGCTTCCGCGGCGAGTCTTGTTTACATTCTCCCCTTCTCTTTCACTCACGCTAGGCGTGATTTTGTTTTGCACCCATTTTCCTCCTCCGCCCGTTCTCGTTGCTCCGCCCCTTTCGGCGGAGGCTCTTAAAGGGCGATTAAAGCGGCCGCGTCCCAATCCACTCGCTGGTGTAGTGGTTAGAGCATTGGGCCGCGACCGCGACAGCCTCGGTTCGATCCCCGCGTGGAGCGGGGTTTAATATTAAGATTTACATGTATAATATTATTATATAATATTATTATATATCTTATTAATATATATATATATATATATATATATATATATATACACTAACAGTTGTTGTTATTATTGTTATTATTATTATTATTATTATTATTATTATTATTATTATTATTATTTCCCTTTTTTTTGGGTTTACCTGCTTTGAGATCTACTGCTTTGCAATTGGATTCTGCAACCCTCTGGGCTGGAGAGCCTCTGCTCCCCAACCCCCTTACAGAAAGATCCAGCCCAAGACATGAACCCAGCAAAGCAGTTAGATCTCGAGCAGGTAAAAACTACTCTTGCTGAGCAGGGTGTGGCTATTGGGAGTCATGAGCGGGTCCTGCAGCAGGTCCTTTCTCAACTGCAGGGTCTGACTGATTTAATCACCCAAACCTTCCCACATCCCACACAACCAGTTCCTCAGATGACTGAGCCACCCCAATCAGATGAGCCTGTAGTTATACAGGGCCCTCATGCAGAACCCTCCCTGCCAGCCCCAGAGCGTTATGGGGGCGAACCAGGGGCCTGCAGAGGGTTCCTGCTGCAGTGTTCGCTCTCCTTTGAGCAGCAACCAACCCGCTTTAAGTCAGAGCGTGCGAAAGTGGCGTATATCATTTCCCTTCTTACGGGCAGGGCCCTGGCCTGGGCCACCCCTGTGTGGGAGAGCCACCCTGACGTGTGTGCCTCGGCGGCCCGGTTTGCTTCTGCTCTCTCACGAACATTTGACCTCCCGGTTCGTGGAGAGGAGGCTGGGTCTCGCCTGTTGCACCTCCGTCAGGGGAAGAAGTCAGTGGCAGATTACGCCATACAGTTTCGCACGCTCTCGGCTGAAAGTGGGTGGAATTCTAGTGCTTTGCTCTCAGCTTTTCAGTATGGGCTCAGCGAGGAGCTCAAGGATATGCTGGCATACCGTGACCCCCCAGCTTCCATTGACGAATTCATAGACCTCACACAGCGATTGGACAATCGCATCCAGGAGCGGCGTAGAATGCGGGGTCGCTCTTTTCTCAGTCCAGGGTCTTCTCAGGTCTGTAAAGAGCAGCTAGCCCATGGTGTCCACCCCATGCAGTTGGGGCACACTCGCCTTCCCCGACAAGAACGCGAGGCACGCATGCGGGAAGGGAGGTGCCTCTACTGTGGAGGGGTTGGCCACCTCCGGCCGGCCTGCCCCGAACTTTCACGAAACACCAGTGCTTGTCAAAGGCAGGGGGAGCCTTTGAGGGATGTATCGGCCGCCCCCCGGAACCAGGGAGTGTTCCTTAGTACCACACTTGTGTGGGGCTCATCCGAGGTCCGCTTGCCTGCTTTTGTTGACTCCGGGGCAGCGGGCAACTTCTTGGATCTCCACCTAGCCAAGAGATTGGCTCTGCCATTGGTGCCCTTAAGAGAACCCCTGCCCATTGCAGCAATCGATGGTCGGTCACTGGAGCCAGGGAAGATTTCCCACCAGACTCGCCCTATCACACTGCATGTCAGTTCCCACTCTGAGCAGATGGTGCTATATATCATCAGTGCTCCCGACCTGCAGTTGGTCTTGGGCTTTCCTTGGCTTCAGCGACACAATCCTCACATTGATTGGCTGTCTCGGTCAGTCTTGTCTTGGGGACCAGCCTGCCAAGCTTCTTGCCTGCGGCCATGCAAGGAGCCTCAACAGGCTGACACTGACCCCGGGGATCCTGAACTCTCCATGGTGCCCAAAGAGTACTGGGATCTCCAGAAGGTATTCAGCAGGCAGCAGGCACAGCTCCTGCCCCCACATCGTCCATACGACATCGCTATAGACCTTCTCCCTGGTACTAGCCCTCCCAGGGGTAGGCTGTTCTCCCTGACAGGGCCAGAACGCCAGGCGATGGAGGACTATATTCAAGAAGCCTTAGCCCTTGGGTTCATCCGGCCTTCAACGTCCCCGGCCGGTGCAGGGTTCTTCTTTGTGGGGAAGAAGGACGGGGGTCTGAGGCCCTGCATTGATTATAGGGGTCTCAATAAAATCACTATAAAGGACCGCTACCCCTTGCCCCTAATGACCTCTGCCTTCGAGGCACTGCAGCAGGCCTCCATCTTTACCAAACTGGACCTGCGCAGTGCCTACAACTTGGTTCGGGTGAGACAGGGGGACGAATGGAAGACGGCGTTCATCACCCCATCTGGGCACTATGAATATCTGGTGATGCCGTTTGGGCTGATGAACGCACCCGCCGTCTTCCAAAGATATATTAACGAGGTCCTTAGGGAGGCATTGGACAGGTACGTGTTTGTCTACCTGGACGACATTTTGATTTACAGCAAGTCGGTAGACGAACACGTCGCCCATGTTCGGCGGGTCCTCCAATTACTTCTGGAGAACCACTTGTTCATTAAACTGGAAAAGTCGGTGTTCCATGCGCAGACTGTTTCTTTCCTGGGATTTATCGTCTCTCACAACACTCTGCGCATGGACCCGGCCAAAACCAAGGCTGTCGAGAACTGGCCCAGGCCTACCTCTGTGCGTCTTGTCCAGCGCTTCCTCGGCTTCGCTAACTTTTTCTGCCGCTTTGTGCGGAATTTCAGTACAGTAGCTGCACCGTTGACCGCCCTGACAGGAAAGACCGCAGGGCGATTCAAATGGTCCACCGAAGCCCAGGGAGCATTTGACGGCATCAAGCGCCTGTTGGTCGAGGCCCCGGTTCTCCAGCTGCCCGATCATGATCTCCCATTTATAGTGGAAGTAGACGCATCCGAGGTGGGGGTGGGTGCAGTCCTGTCCCAGCGGTCAGGTCCTGGCCAGCGACTGCACCCATGCGCCTACTTCTCTCATCGCCTTACCCCGGCCGAGCGGAACTATGACGTGGGTGACCGTGAGTTGTTGGCAGTAAAACTTGCACTGGAGGAGTGGAGACATTGGTTAGAGGGAGCCAAGCACCCCTTCCTGGTCTGGACGGACCATAAGAACCTGGCCTACATTCAGCAGGCCAGGCATCTCAACCCCCGTCAGGCCAGGTGGGGGCTGTTCTTCACCCGGTTCGATTTTACACTGTCCTACCGGCCGGGCTCTAAAAACACCAAACCAGATGCTCTCTCTCGCCAATGGGAGCCCTCCTCTCTGCCAAACATGCCCACAACCATTGTTCCCCCGGCTCGGGTCCTGGCTCCCATCCGTTGGGCCCTCATGGAGGAGGTACAGCGAGCTCACCTCACCGAACCGGATCCGGGTGGTGGTCCTCCAGGCCGGGTGTATGTACCCCAGCCACTGAGAGACCGGGTCTTGCAGTGGGCCCATACATCACCCCAAGCTGCACACCCGGGCACCACACGCACACAAGAGCTCCTTCAGCGACGCTTCTGGTGGCCACGTCTGGAGGCCGATATACGAGCTTTTGTTTCAGCGTGTTCTGTGTGCGCACGGTGCAAGGACCCCAGAACCAAGCCCACAGGTCTGCTTCAGCCGCTAGCCGTCCCATCACGCCCTTGGAGCCATCTGTCACTCGACTTCATCACCGGGTTGCCCCCATCGCGGGGTAACACGGTGATTCTGGTTATCGTGGATAGGTTCTCCAAGGCCGGCTGCTTTATTGCCCTTCCCAAACTGCCATCTGCGAAGGGGACGGCAGAGCTGATATTGAAACAGGTAGTCCGAATCCATGGACTACCTGCAGACATAGTGTCAGACCGTGGGCCTCAGTTTACCAGCAGGTTCTGGGGTGCCTTTTGCCGACTGTTGGGAGCAGAAGCCAGTCTTTCATCTGGCTTCCATCCCCAATCTAATGGCCAGACAGAGAGGGTTAACCAAGACCTGGAGCGAACCCTCCGCTGCCTGGCCTCTTCCTCCCCGTCTACCTGGTCTGACCACCTCATGTGGGTGGAGTATGCCCATAACACACTTCGGCACTCATCTCTTAAGATGTCTCCCTTTGAGTGCCAGTTTGGGTATGCCCCGCCTGCATTCCCTGGACAGGAGACGGGGACAGGCGTTCAGTCTGCTGAACAGATGGTCAGGCGGTGTCGTAGGGCCTGGAGGAAGGCCCGCAGAGCCCTCCTGTCTGCCGTAGCCTCCCAGAAACGCTACGCTGACCGACGAAGGCTTCCGGCTCCGAATTTTCGCCCGGGGCAACGAGTCTGGCTCTCTGCCAGGGATATCCCGTTGCGGGGTGCCCCTCGTAAACTGGCCCCACGGTATTTGGGGCCGTTTAAAATCCTTCGCCGGATCAATCCGGTGTCATACCGGCTCGCCCTGCCACCTGCCCTTAGAAGGGTCCACCCGACCTTTCACGTGTCCCGCCTTAAGCCCTACCTCTGTTCTTTGGGTCCGGCTGCTCCTCCGGGTCCCCGTACCATTGGTGGTGCCCCCGCCTACACCGTCCGCCGGCTCCTGGACTCCCGTAGGGTACGCGGGGGCCTCCAGTATCTGGTGGACTGGGAGGGGTACGGGCCGGAGGAGCGGTCCTGGGTACCGGCTCGCCACATCTTGGACCCGGAACTGGTCAGGGCTTTTCGGCGGGACCGTGCGGCGGGGTTAGGGCCGTCGGGTGCCGCCCCTCGAGGGGGGGGTCCTGTAAGGGCTGGTGGCCGACGGGGGCGTCCTCCGGGGCATCGGAGGGTGCGCCAGGCCAGCGCAGAGGGTTGATTGGCTAATTACCAACACCTGCTTTGAGCTCTTTAAAAGCAACGCCAACCAACCACTCGGCGCTGGATCTTTGAAGCTCGTGGGAGCGAATCTATGCCGGTTTCTAGACCGAGCCTCTGCTCTTTTTTTTTCCCTTCTCTTCCTGCTATCCCTTTGGAGAGAGTATGATCCAGCACCGCTGGCATACTCCTCCCGCATAAGTAGCTTCCTCTGTCCCTTTATATTCTCGAGTGTGGTGTAGTCGTGTTGAGCGGTGTGCTCCGCGGCTAACCCCCCTTTCTCTCGGGTCTGTGTGTCTGTGTTTGTGTGTGTGTGGTAGCCGCTGCGAGGCACGCGGTGTGCTAACCTTTCCTCTCCCCTCGCTGTTCCTCTTCTCTCTGGTGGAGCAGCGTTTAATCCAAAAGCACCCCAATTCACTTCTTTGTTTAGTTTGGAAGCTCTTTTGTTTTTACCTCGCGCCATAAGAGGTAGCCGTTAGCTTCCGCGGCGAGTCTTGTTTACATTCTCCCCTTCTCTTTCACTCACGCTAGGCGTGATTTTGTTTTGCACCCATTTTCCTCCTCCGCCCGTTCTCGTTGCTCCGCCCCTTTCGGCGGAGGCTCTTAAAGGGCGATTAAAGCGGCCGCGTCCCAATCCACTCGCTGGTGTAGTGGTTAGAGCATTGGGCCGCGACCGCGACAGCCTCGGTTCGATCCCCGCGTGGAGCGGGGTTTAATATTAAGATTTACATGTATAATATTATTATATAATATTATTATATATCTTATTAATATATATATATATATATATATATATATATATATATATATATATATATATATATATATATATACACTAACAGTTGTTGTTATTATTGTTATTATTATTATTATTATTATTATTATTATTATTATTATTATTATTATTTCCCTTTTTTTTGGGTTTACCTGCTTTGAGATCTACTGCTTTGCAATTGGATTCTGCAACCCTCTGGGCTGGAGAGCCTCTGCTCCCCAACCCCCTTACACTTGTTACTCCTACTTCATTTTAGCTAATTTTCATCATGGCTTCTCATCATAGATGCTACGTAAAAAAAAAAAAAAAAAAAAACCCTATCCAGCTAAATCTCTCTATCCAGATATAGTGAATCTGATTATGATTGGATGAGAAGTATAAATATATACCACTCGGACATCCTGTTGGTTTATATGCGATTTGTCACACCTGCACACATCCTGTCACACTCCTGCAAGAACATAGCAGAGGTATGTTGCCTAGAATGAAGACTCCTATTATCTGAGACTCAAGAGCACTTGAGAGAAATGTCCAACTAAGCTTCTTTAATATATTTACATTGCACTAAAATACATTCATTTTCAATGGGCAAGTTGATATGCAGTTGAAACAGGAAGTAGTAGTAGTAGTGCATCCCAAATGTTTCAAAATGACCATTTTATTATAATATAATAGTCGTTATGATTTTATCCTTTTTTCATAATGACATTTTTCCCCTTGCATTAATTTAGTAGTGTTTAAAACCAGTACTTTTCTATTTTTACTTCAGTTGATACTTCTACTCCTACAATCTATACTTCTACCTGAGTAATGAATGGGAATACTTTTGACACTATTGTTTGATTATGAACACAATTATCTATATGAGGCTCCAAGTCCAATTTATGTCCTGAGATCACTAGTAATCAGAGAGTTAATTAGTAAAAGTGCATAAAATTGCTCTCCACATCATAAGCGCTGCTCACATATCTAAACTGCTGCAGGTGCTTACCTGGGTGGACAGGGCTCAGTGTTGCAGGTCTTTATGAGCTGAGGTGGTCGACGTGCACTCACACACTCGCTCTCGTCTGCAGCTTCCCTGGTCTGCTTGTTGAGACAGATCACCACGGCCTCCTTCATCCCTGAGGAGCAAACATAATACCATTAACACACTGAGACACAATTAACACTGACGTGCCAAATGTCACTGCTCAGAAACTAGGATTGGGTCCTAGGACTTTTGCTAAGTTCCATGGGAGTTAAAGAATGCAGCATTGACCTGTAGGATAAGAGTGTGGTGTGTCTTCCACTGAATGTGGATGGAATTTTTTTTTTCCAGAATTGCTTGTCTGTTTGCATTCCATGATGTATTCTCAGTACATGAGACACTATGTTATGGGTTGAGGATTGTTAAATACCTGCACAACTTTGCAAACGAAATGTTCTATTTATGTGACACCAACTATTAGGTCTGACTCTGAGCAATGCAACATTTACATTGCTTTGTCATGAGCACATTGACCAATGTTCCACCTCACTTGCAAGATAACACCTCACAACTTATACAGGTTCCCAAGCCAAGCCATGAATTCATGACCAGTTTGCATGTAGTACTAACCTCCCATGACTTATGGCATGTCAGTATTTCTCTGCAATACTAGTGTGTAGTGTGCATATAAGACACACGGCCCTATTTTGAGTGATATGTAGTGCACTGGTCAATTGTGCATCTTGCAGCTGGATTTAAGGCATGATGGTGTATCCTTGGTATCGTGAAGGTGCAAAAAAAATACACCTTGCACGGCTAGAAACATGAAAATGCATGAACTACTTCTCTTAATTAATCATGGGTGTGTTTTGGGCGTGTCACTTGCCATTCCCATTAAGAGCCAGGTAAGCTCTGACTTTGGCGCATTCATCTTAACAGCGCAGCACTTTTGTGCGTCACAACAGAGGACAATGACCTGCACATTCATGCTGTGAAGGTACATCAGCAGCTCATTTAAGGGAACAGCAATGTTATATTATTCTTTATTCTGTTTATTGTTAAGTTAAAAGTCGGATTTGCATTTTGCAGTGCAGCAATGTGTGTGTTTAAGTATCGGTGGTGATGTAGTGTTGCCAACTCCTCAGTAAGGAAAGTAGCTATTGGCTGTCCTAAAAGTCGCTAGATTTCACTAAATGACGTCATCGCCTAATACATTTGTTTTAGAAGCTGTAAAGGAATAATGTTGTGGACGAGAGAAAAGTGAGTAAAAAACACCCTTAATATGTTAGAAATGTTACAAATGAACTCTAACAAATGAACAATGTGTTGTTAAATGTTGTTGGATATCAAAAGAGCTTTTTTGGTTTATTTTATTTAATTTTTTTAAGTTTTCTTTATTTTCAAAAAATTATAGACAAATTGTTTAATGATGAGCTAGCTAGCTAGATGTTTAGCTTTTTACAAAGAGGCAGACACTGTGGACGAGGTGAGTGTCACACTGAAGACAGTTATATTTATATTCCTGCTCTGTAAATACGGGGTGGGGTCAGTCAGTGGCGGCTGTGAGCAGCCCAGTTCATTTGCAGTGTGTTGGTGGAGCGGTGTTGGTGTGCTCTGAGTGTGAGACTGCACTGTAGTGTGGGGCGGGGCTCACGGCAGCACCCGCTGCTCGATGAGGATAGTAACTAAAGAGCACATGTTCATCTCAGAGTCGCCAAAAGTCTCCAATAACACCACAAATCTCGCTAGATTTGTCGCTACTCGCTTTTTTAGAAATGGATTCTGATTATTGACTGTTGTCTAGGCTTGTTTCAGTCAGTGGCGCATCTGTGTTTTCCACCGCCAAAATACCAAGGCGCCAGAAACGTACCTGAACACACCTTACTTCCAGACCACCACTCCCATAAATTGTTAGGTTTGTAAACTCGCTATTTTAACAGCGCAAGGCGTGAAAATAGACTCTTGACGAGGTGTAAGATAGCAAAGAGCATTGCAATGTGTCTTGTGCAGGGTGTACGATAAAGGCCAACAGCCTCAGTCATTTTGCTGCCCGACAATAGTAGCCAGAGACTGCCGGTCATGATCATGACCACCCACTGTGCTGCTGTTCACTGAGGGTGATAATGCCTTTTTATGATGGATCGAAGAATGATAAATGCCCGCAAATTTGGGCATGGATTGTCCAAATCCACCATCAGACCTCACTCAAGTGACCAGTGTTAAGTCTAACTTACAATAGAATAAATCTCACAACTAATCCCGGTATAAGTGTTACCAAATCGTCACCCGAGCTAATACTTGGGGCACTACAATTTGCATACTGCTATCTCATGACTTCTGGCATCCCTTTGAAAGGAAACCCAATAAGAAAAATAATGAGATGAGACACTTTATCTCTTTAATCAGCTCGTAAACTGTCACTATGCATTGCTACCCATCCAAAAAAAATCCAATTTAAATCCCCTTTTGTTATTGTTACTGTTCAATTTCCTCTGAAACGCTTCCCTATAATCCCTAATTACGCTTTTCAGTCACTACAACAAAGTAAAGGACAGGGGCTGATCCTGGACCTGGGCACTGATCCCTCAGTAAAATCCTAACCTTCCTGCACTAAACTACAACATTCAAAACCTCAAAAGGGTTTTCAAAACCCTGAAGGGTGCTCTGCCCAACACCACAGTGAGACCAGGTCACCTGATAAGGATATTCCAGAGACAAGAGGGTGATAATCTGTTGGATAGAGGGTGAGCCGAGAGAAAAGGAGGCTGTTATTAAGGGAGGAGGTCATAAATTTATACAGCGAGGGTGTTAAGAGAGATATGGAGACAGGGAAGGAAAGGCCTGACGTTTACAGGGCCCAAGATAACAGCCATATATCTCCATGTGTCAGAAAAGGAAGACGAAGCACCACAGGGTGCTTTCTCTTCTCAAGTACCGAGCTCTTAAGGCAGCTGCAGATGTGGACGAGTGTGTGCCACGGTGCCGCGGTTTTATATCAGTGACATGTACATTAGAACTGATGAGATTAATAGATTAATCTCAATTATCCAATTAAGAAGAATTTTCTCACTTGGCACACTGCAGAATAATAACACATATTTTAACACAGAAAATGAGAAATGGCTGAAATAAAAAAAGATACAGAGCTTCCAGACGTCAAATACTGAAAAGAAAACAAGCTCATATTCATAAAGTTCAGAAATCAATATTTGGTGGAATAACCCTGGTTTTTAATCACGGTTTTCATGCATCTTGGCATGTTCTCCTCCACCAGTCTTACACACTGCGTTTGGATAACTTTATGCCACTCCTGGTGTAAAAATTCAAGCAGTTCAACTTGATGGCTTGTGATCATCCATCTTCCTCTTAATTATATTCCAAAGGTTTTCATTTGGTAAAATCAAAGAAACTCATTAGTTTTAAATGTTTCTTTTTTTATAGGATTTGTTAATATGAATACAAATTAAATGTCATCTTTGCAAATTCTCTCTTTTTTAATTCATTGTTAATTCATCTTCATACTTCTTTCTAGAAGATTTTACCAAATACAGTTAGCATTTTTAATTTGAAAATTACCTTTTAATTTTTACTACCTTGTAACAATATGTAGTACAAAATTAAAAATTAATAAACAAAGAAATAAGCATTGAAGCTTGTGCTCATTATAACATATGCCCGATATCTGCATTTAGGCATGGATTCAATGGTTAACATCAAATTTGCATAGAAAATGAAAAGTATGCATAAGTCATTTAAGACCCTGTTACATTTAACCCTGTAACATTTTGACAAGTGACAGTTTAATAAGGTGAAGTAATATTATGTGAGAATTAGTATTTTGTTGCTTTCAGGCTCCTTCTACAATCAGCAAGTGGTATTTGTGCCTTGAGCCACCACTACAAGCACACGCATTACACATACATTTCTGGACAAGCTGAGAGACAGAAAACTTATCTGAAGTCATGTCTGAATCATGCAGATGTGTATAACTGATTAATATTACGAATAATTATATTTTACATTCCCATTTCTGTTTTTTCTGCCCTCTTTTCCAAATTTACAAAGTGCACTTTCTGATGTGCTGGGTGCAGATTAACAACACAAACCCACACCCACAAACCCAGGCCCATGTTGTCAGTCCTGATGCGAAGGACACAGAAACTCCATTTCCCTGCATTCTCGCACTCAGGACTACAATTACTCATCGGATCACGTGACACTTCGGCGTTCCAGTTCACCTAGCTATTGATTGTTTGCACCTGGACTGTTAGTATAAATACTCCTCAGTTTTCTTTTCACGTTGCTGAGTTTTGAATCCATAAACTACGTGTTTATCTCTGTTTATTGGCTTTTTGACACGTTTATGTCTACTGATTTTCCTTTTTTCCCTTTGTCCAGTTTGTTGCTTGTTTTCTAGCTGCTGACTTTGCTTGTATTTTTGACTACTCTCTTGCCTATCCCCCTTCTGCTGGATATCCCGTGTACCGACCCTGCTCACTCCTACACTCCCTGGTATGTTGTTTATTTATGCTGCCTTATTTATTGTTATTGACTTTGTTTGACCTATATATGCACTCTCCTTATATGCTTGTCCCCTTTGTTAATAAAGTGTCATTTAAACTGTTTAAACTGTATCAGCGTGTATCTCTGCTGGTCCTGGCCTGTGTGATACCTGTACTTGTGTGGCACCACCATTCCACTTCCTGTTTATTTTGTTAAAGTAATCATTAGATTACATGATCACTAATATTATCAATGATTACTTGCTTTACATCTACACAAAACAATTACTGCTTCCTTTCATGAACACAATCACGACACACCCTCAGTGCTGTGCATAAAATGACTCATTGAACTCTCTAATCTAAACACCCTCTGATTACACTCAATGAGCCAAATTAACATCAAAACAAGCGGTTAAGCACAGGATCCTGTGACAGTTAATTACAAGCTCTACACAGAGTGCTAGTTTTTAAGATTTCCCGGACGCTGTGTGAGCCCCGCTCTAATGACTTATAACCCTCTGGAGCTGTCAGTGATGTCAGAATCCATAATGAAGCTGAGAACTGGTGTCTCCCACATCAAAGGGCCTGTTAGTGTTGTACTGCGCAGGACCCCAGACCCGCGGGGCGTGCATGTGCGTGGGATACACCAGAAAAAGCAAACAAGCCTTTTGATCATTGTGCAATCAAATATGAGAAAGAACAGTGTCAGGAAGGTATTTACTCTAACAACAACAAAAATGACAAGTGGTTAAAGGGCGCAGGAGGAGGGGGAGGGCAGTAATTCTGCTCCCACACGGTTATTTTTTGTTATTTTGGCTCCGCACTGCAGCACGTTCGATTCTAAATTAAACACTGACTGTGATTTTAAAGCACATAAGCTCAGCATTAATGGAAAAGGTATGCATGCTTGCTTGCATTCGTGTGATGTTTCCATTTGGAATGTGTTGCTGTTGACTCCACAAAACCACCACAAGGACCAAAGATGTGTCAATGCCAGTAAAGCCATCATGCTAAAAATGTAGAATCCCTGCCAAAAGCAACAGTTTGACAAACTTTTAAGCAAAAGCAAAGCAATAGAAAACTATCTGGCAGAGCGGGGAAGACCATGATACAGTTCTGCATGATGCAAGATGACTTTCACTCATAATGAAAACATGTTTACTCAATGAAGAGCACCATCCAAGATGTAGGCACTGATTAGCAAGACGAAACAATGACCTAAGCCACAGACACAGACAGAAAAGCCTAAAAAAAAAAACCCAGAAAGGCCTGCTCAGAGTTTGCTGTAGGTACATAAATAAGCTTGATGAAATAAGAGTTGATGTATACTAAAATGCACATCTTAACATCTCAACCGCTGACCTTGGCACCGCTAAAGTTTACGAGAAGCCAAAACGTGAAACGATCTTGACTGGGCAAGTCAATCACTCAGCCCCAGTGAGGACACTTTTCACTTACTGAAGGCCAAAAGCCACATAAACTAGCAGGAGCTGAAAACAGCTGCATTATGGGTCTGGCAAAGCATCAGTTGGGTAGATACCCAGCGTCTGGTGATGACTGCAGGTCACAGAAATTAGACAGCCATAAAACGCCATAAAATGCAATAGATCTGAATTTAGTACAGAAACTGTTGATTTAACATAAAGTCTTCATACAAGACAGGACAAGATGGATACAGATTTAGTGCTGCTTCTGCATTTTAAACCACCCATGCAGTGAACACACACATACGCACACACACAAAGTGATATATAGGGAGCACTTGTGCCCAGAGTGGTGGGCAGCCATTGCTCTGGGTCTTGCTCAAGATCCCAACAAGTGGCAGCTGGTCAAACCTGGGTATTAAACCCACAAGCCTGTGATTGATAACCCAGTGCTCTATACGCTAAGCCAACACCACACAAAACTTTGCATTATGGCAAAACAGTATAACAAATGTGGTGAAAAAATAAGTACAGATGAAATGTAAGATGGCAGCTACTATATAACTATACAATTCATTTCATTTTTTTTTTGTGTGTAAAACCAACATTGAACAAAACCAAGCATTTGTCTATATGCTCAATACCGAACACTACACAGGTTTTACAAAGGTTTTCATCCATTTTTCCATTTTTTTCACAATTAACTGAAGTAAGTAGCCTAAAATTACATATTGCTTTTTTTAAAAATACGATTAAAATGTATTTTTTTTATAAAAATTATTGTCCACTGAACATTTACAAAATATCCCAACAGATATACCAACAAAGTTGCTGCTAAAAATCCTCTGTTCCTCCATTACAGGAAACACTGTAATAGAACTTAAAATAAATAAACAATTTTTCCATATGAATTTTTCAGTCGACATCGAATATGCCTTTTTTTAGGCATTTTCACCCATTTTTAACCAAATATTCTTGTGAAATATGGCAAATTTATATATTTGTTCATTTAAAAGATGTCAAATAGTGTCAAAACATAAACGTTATGTTTGATTTAACTGTGTAATTATTTATTATTTGATGCTATTTGAAACTATAAGCTAATTAAATTGGGTATATGCTTTTCAGAGGTATATATTTTCTGGGGTAAAAAAAACCTTAACTTAATTCACCTTAACTAAATCCTTTTTGAGTACATGTACAATACCAGTCAAACGTTTGGACACGCCTCTCTTATGCTTTCTTATTTAATGTGTTTTTTCTATTTGTATATTTTTTACATTGTACATTTAATATGGAAGTTATTAAAGCTGTGCAGGAACATGTGGAAAGAGAATCATCTTACCCACCCAGAGAAAGCAAAGCGAGTTGTGCTCTCTCAGGGCTCTAGTAGCTGATGGCAAGCTGCATGAACAGGATTTGAACCGGCAATGTCCTGATCACACTGGCAGTGCTTAGCCCGCTGGACCGTGTACCTTAATTGTTTTCATGTCTTTAATATTAATCTACTATGTAAAAAATAAAGTCAATTAAAAATGGTAATGGCTGGTAATGTGTATATATAGCCATAGTTTCCACAAGCAGACAATAAACCATTATATGAAGCTCTGTCTCAGTGTCATGGTCAAGAAATTAGTATGTGTCCAACCAAATCACTCACCTCCACCACACGTCTCAGAGCACTCAGTGAAGCCCTCATACTCCCAGTCATGTAGCTCCTCTCTCTCCAGAGTCGTGCTCCTGACCCTGCTCTCACTGTCCTGCTCAGCCCTGACTCCAGGACAGGGTGTGCGGTAACAGGGCTGACTCTCCACCGGCCTCTGCCCCTCACACTCATCATCCGGGAGATCAGCCACCGTCTGCGAGAAGGACAGCAGAACCTGGCACTTCACCATCCGCCACTGTGTGCCAGCACCACATGTTCTGCTGCAGGGCCCCCATGCTCCCCGGATGAACCTACAAACACAAAAACACACACACACACAAACCAAAATAAGGGTGTGTTTTCATTTATAAATTTTATGACAATATTTGAGCTTTTATTTTCCTTATTGTTTTTAGTAGAAAAAAACAATAATAATTCTAAAACGTAAAGTATTATTTTATGAGGTTTCAAAAGTCTCATTCCATCGTTTTTTTATTCATTTTAAAAAGTCTAGTTGTGGTCTCTATTATGAATGAATGCCATTTTTTGGTGAAAAAGTAAGTGCTTCTGTGTTTCTGTATACCCCTGCTTTAGTTAACTGAATTAAATGTGTCTGAAGAAATACTCTGAATATTCATACATGCAAATGTATTGGCGCTGATTGGCTAACAGCACTGCAAAAAAAATGTACGCTACCTGAGAGCGACGCAGTTCTCCCCGCAGCATTGATAACTTTTCTTTCAGCTAAACTGACGCTACTAAACTCTTACCTCAGACTTGGTGATTCGGTGCTTGGGCAGTTTCACCACGTTGAGGCCCCAGAGTCCGCTCTATATCATAAAATCCGACACAAACCGGTGTTCTGTCAAACTGTGCTTCCCTAGTGTCTCTGTAAAACGTGGAATCAACCGGAGATCCGTTTTAAACTTATAGTGACTTACACAAGATAGCTAATGCTAACTAGCTGCTGTAAACAGAAGCTGTAAGCTCTTTATCTAACGAGACAGTGTGGCTCTGCTGGAGTTCGACTTAAGCTCTGTCTGTGGGCGGTCCCAAGCCAAGGTGAGGCCATGAATTCACAAGTTGACATAGACACAATGCTTTTCCTGATCGACTCGTTTTTCTGAACATTTTCTTTTACTAGCTACTGCAGACAGTCGGGGTTAAGGAAGAGAACAATTCGATTTTAGTGGAAAGACACCTTTCAAGAATCAATTCTTTTTATTTTTTTATTATTTGAATTTGAACAATCCCTCCTGACTTCCTGTTAGTGATCATGACTGGCTACACCTGGTAGTTTCCCAAAACCCAAATCAATATGGTTTTGTTTGATATCACTCAATGGGTAGATCAACACAAAGTGCAATTATAAACTTCAGAGAGCTTAGTGCAGAGCTTAAAAAGATAATTATAGGTTTACACAAGACTGAAATATCTCTTGGAGCAATTCCTAAACAACTGCATATTCCAAAAATAATCTGTTCATACAACTGTACTTATGCACAAGTTATTGGGAATGCAGCCATGTTGCTGTGGTCTGGAAGAAATTATCACTCTCAGCTGAGAGGAAATTAGTTCAGATGGTCAATAACAACCCGAGAACCACCAAAACACAGGCCTGTCATGAACTGGAAGCTGCTGGAGCACCAGTGTTGCTGTCTGCAGTCCAGCTGCCAAAGAAGGAGCCACTCCTCTGAAACCGACACTTTAAAACTCAACATGATTTTGCAGATGACCAAACTGATAAATAACTGTGCTCAGGTTTTATGGTCAGACAAGACCAAAATATTTAGATTCTGATTACTGTGACAAGTTTTTTAAGCATGGTGGTGGTAGCATCATACTTTGAGGCCATTCTGCTGCTAAAGTGTGTAAAACAATGAAAAAAATTATGGCTTCAGAATTCTTCAGCATAACCTCAAGCTATTAGAATGTGGGTGACAAATTGTTAAAACATGCTAAATTACGCTTTTGTAAAGGCCAGGCTTCAACTTGGTGTCTAAAAATAAATAAATTCTACAAAGACTGGTGAGATATCCAGCCAAAACTGTGCCAGAAGCTTGTTGATTGCTAACAAAAGCATCAAATCTATGAGAAACTTGTGAAGAGACATTTAGCCAAATATTACATATGTACAATTTTGACAAAAAAGTTTAGCAAAACATGTATCAAATCTTTATTTTTCTCACTCAAATAATTTACCTACATAAATCCCACAGGGTTCATATACTTTTTAACCAATACATTTCCATGACTTTTTCCAAAACTTTGCGGTAAATTTTCGTGACCATGCAATCTTTAAAATTTCAGTGCAGACAATAAAAAAAAACAATAAAACAAAAAAAAAAATCCAAGGTAAAAACCTGTTATCTTGCTCCATTTTAAAAATCAATTGTGTATAACTAAATATAGTTTTAGTACTAAAACATTTAAAAAGCGGTTCATACTTTCATCAAAGAACATCATATAGAATCTTTAGTTTGAAACTTTGAATCAATTTTTTAATAATTACCCAAACATTTAATTATTTTTAAAACCAAAATTGCTTTTCTCAGTTGATAAATGAAAATACTAAGATTTGCAGAGCAAATTTCCATGACTTTTCCAAAACTTTCTGGGTATTTTTATTTTTTTAAAACTTATCCAGACCTGGAAATTGCTATTTTTAAATTCCATGACTTTTCCAGGTTTTTCATGACCGTACAAACCCTGATCCCATGACTTCTGACATTTAAATGTACATTTAATATAAATAACAATAATTCTCCTAATGCCTAATCCTAAATTTAACAAAAATATATATTTTGCTTTTTGCTTTTACCCACAAAGTTCATAGAAAAAAATCAAGCTTTTGTACTAAAACTAAAACTAAACATACTCTTGTTCTCTTTTTTTCTACAAATTCAATACATTTTTGTCACACCAAAACACACACACACAAAGACATTCAGCACTGTATGAAATAATGAAAATCGACGCTAATAAAAAAAAAGCTCTTTGAAAAGCGTTTCTGGCAACAGCCTCTTCCTCACACATTTTAGTCATTTGGAGCTAAGTTCATAAAGTGCACAACTATTTCTGAAATCCAGCCGTTCCTGCAGTTCACTCAACAGCTGTAAGGCATTAAGGCCCAACACTCTTGAATAAATTGCTTTGATGCATCTTTCCTCATAGTTAAGAAGGAAGTGGAGAAGGAGTGAGCGGACGGTATGAAACGCAAGCTTTACTTATTGTCAGCATGAGAAAATGAACAGCAGCAGATATATTTAATAAAAGCTTTAGAGGAGTAATTCTAAGAAGAAAGGCTGTAATCTGTTCAGTAACCGCCTTCTTAGGTTTAAGATAACAGTTCAGAATAATATCCTATAACCCGTGACTTTCCTATAACTAAAGGAGCAATATGAGCAGAAAGACAAGCCCAGCCCAGAAAAGTGAACAATAATTCAAAGACGGGGATTTTTTTTGACAGCTTACGTACAGCCCATAATGACATCATCCGCACTCCACCTATGAAATAATGAACACAATCTACTGTGTGGCAGCAGATTTACTAACACCGTCCACACTTCCCTTTGTGAGAAGAGAAAGTATAGCATTAAAAGTATGTTTAAATTAGATAAAGATAAATAATAATTTAAATTATTAAAGATAACTAAAAGTTCATTTTTAATCCAATATACTTTATGAAAATACACATGAAATATACTTATTATCTCTTTTTTTCTATAAAATGCATTTTTAAGCAATATGCTTTAAATTATGTTTTGTTGATAGAAAAAATGTATAGTGGCATTAAATAATGCTTAAAGTGCACTTAATGTGTTTTTTTCCCAGTAACATTAAGGTGTACACTTAATATGTGCATCAATATGCAACGTAGTACATTTACAATATACTTCAAGTGAATTAAAAAAAGGTGTTTAAAAAACACATTCTTAAATCTTCGTAAGTTTGCAGAAGTTGTACGAAAAAAGCACAATTTAAAATACTGTATGAAAATACACATTAAATATACTTATAATCTCTGTATTTCTATAAAATGCATTTCTAAGCAATATGCTTTAAATTAAACTTTGTTTTGAAAAAAAAAAAATAAATAAAAAAAAAAAAAAAAATATATATATATATATAGTGGCATTAAATAATGCTTAAAGTGCACTTATTGTGTTTTTTTTCCCAGTAACATTAAGGTGTAAACTTAATATGTGCATTAATACGCTAAGTAGTACATTTACAATACACTTCAATTGTATTAAAACAGAACATACTTAAATCTACTTAGGTTCACAGAAGTTGTACGAAAAAAGCACCTAAAAGCACAATTTACCAGTAATACTTTTATGTTGTGTGTAAATATAGTTTAATTACAACTAAAATATACGTTGCCATAAATTGTACATTTCCAAAACAGTGCATTTAGGATGTATTTAAATACATATTTTAATTTTAAAAAGTATGTACTTTTCCATCTTAGGTATACTTTGAAAAAATATGCTTAATACACTTTTATTTTACAAGGGTTGGCGCACTTTTTTGGAGTTGATTGTTAACCTGTGCTGATCAGTAGCATTCGCTGGGTGCCCTAATCAATGTATTACTATTAAATATAATAATCCAATTAATAGAATCTGTAAAAGTAGAAAGGAAACACATTTCTTATTTCCCTGCAGTTTTTTTTTACCTTATTAATTTTCTGCTTGGTTTAATGTAAAAGATGCTCACCAGCTTATTACAAGCTTACTAAGTTGAGTGCCAGCTTATTCGCTTATAATCTTTTTCCTCTAAATTAAAAGAAACTGGTCTTTTGGAAATTAAAGACTTTTATTTACAACTAAAAAAAATAAAATAATGTGGAATTCCATAGCAGAGAACACTGTTATGACTTTATCATAAGCATGGTGGTGGTAGCATAATGTTGTGAGGCTGTTTTGCGGCCAAAGTGCTTGGAGTAACATTAAATATGGACTACCTCAGAATACTTCAGCATATTCTCAAACCTAATAACTTTGGACATGGAAACTTAAATAGAAATATGGGTGTGTATTGCATAAAAGCCAAAGCTGAGCTTTTGGAATGATCTGACCTCAACTGAAAATATGTACATGAGCTGGACTTAAAAGCTGAGTCTGTGCCAGACAGCCCAAAACCCAAACATTCTGCCAGATGAATGAGGGTGAAACTTGCTAAGGAATATTTGACCAAATATTAGATGTATTTAGTGTTTTTCAAACAGGATTAGTTTTACATGAGTATTTGGGTTAAAATTATAATTAACAAAGTTATAAAGTAATTTTAGTCCCACTTGAACGTGTTGCGTTTTTCAATACTGTGGCAAATCTCAGAAAAATCCAAAAAGACAAGAGTCAAAGGACTTCTTAAAGGAGCGATGCCTCTGGCAAGTTATTGTGTAGCATAGCCTATAGACTATATGCAGTTTTTTTTAAACATGTATCTACTAATTTGTTTAACTAGTGCAATATATCATTGGTGGTTCTTATAATGTTTTTTTTAGGGAGACGGCAGTGCATAAATCGAGTAGCCACTCCCATCTTAGTCATTTAAGCCAAGATTTCTTATGCTCAGGGTTTATACACTTTTTAACCAATACATTTCCATTATTTTTTTAATGACTTTTCCATGCCTTCAAGGCAAATTTTCATGACCATACGATTTTAAAACATCAGTGCAGACATAGACAATAAAACCAAAAATAAACTAAAACTATAATTAAAATTGATAATAGTAGGCCTAAAATTAATCTGATAAAAAAGCTTCAATAATAAAATGTGTCAGATCCTGAGAGCTCCGTTGTTTAGGGCTAAATTACTGAATTAACTCTGAGCTGTGGTATTTGTAGCTCAAAATAGATTTTCTTCATCGATAAACTGAAACACAAAGATTTGTAGACCAAATTTGTATGACTTTTCCAAAACTTTATGGGTTATTTTTATTTAATTTTTCAGGCCTGGAAATTGCTATTTTCAAATTCTATGATTTTTTCAGGTTTTTCATGACAGTATGAACCTTGTATACTGTGCATATTAGTGTGTTTATAGTACAATTGCATGAATCTGCCTCACTTTGTAAAACGAATCCCATTCAAATAGGGTTCAATACATATAATTTTGACTCTTCCAATACATAAAATAAAATAAATTCCATGTAAAATCCAAATATCCAATTTAGAATCCTTAACCTCGTTGTTTTCATCATTCGGTTTTATGTAAATTACTGAAGTACCAATTTTGTTTTTACATGCTTGCACAGTATACTTGCTGTTTGCAGTATACTACTACTCTAATAACTACAGCATCTCTAAAATATGCCATCATTTAATTGTAACTGTTCCAAATAAAACCTGATGTTGGGGGTTCAGGTGCAATATCCAGCTGTGCTGAATGGCAACCAGGGCCAAAAGCATTAGCAGCTTCATTCTTCTGGGAAGAGGAACGGCAGTCTCCTCCATATCTACGGTACGGTCGCATTATAGGGGATATTGTTTTATTAAAAACAACATTTTTAGGTCTGATTTTTGTTGTTCTCCCTAGAACTAGAACTTGTTCCCATTAAAGTGTCTGAAAACAGTCTGGGTTTGTCTCCTACAGGTCTTGAGTCAACTGCATCCAAATGAGACTCTCAGAGCTCTGAGCTCTCTGATATAAAAATACTGTGAGAGGATGATGAGAGCACTTTAACTGTCATCAGCTGCTTACGGCACATGGTAGTGCCGTGCCATCTGTAGGAAATCTGTGATCCAGTGGAATTCTAATAGGGTCAGGGGCTGGACTGGTTTTCTGATGCTCTGCTATTCACTGCTTTAAGTCACGCTGAGTGTGATCGTGCCTCTGAGGCCGAGCTGCACATTTTTCTCGGACTGAACTGTGAAACCACAGCGTAAGCACGCTTCCTTTCTTTATGATCCGGCACAATGAGAAACCAATAACTAGGCTCTGCTGGCTCTAAACAAGCGCCCGCGCAGGCTTTTTACGACATTCCCGCAGATGCATCCAAAGCTTGGCTGAGGCAATGACATCAAAAACAACATATTGATGACTCCCCCTTTAGCGGAAATATATCAAGGCATGCAGTTCCCCCATATACGAGGGTTTCTTTGTCATCTCTCCATATAAGCATATCCAGCGGCCATGATTCATACGCTGATCTATGTGGAGTTGTATTCTCTTTGATTTCTTTTAAGCGTTTAAGTATCATGGCAACCAACAGCAAGACCTGTTGTTGGGTCACAAGCGTAGAAGCGCACGGTCAATCCCCTGAACCAAGGCAATATGTTTTCTCCTTGATCTTCGCAAGTAATTGCTACAGTGGTTTTTGAGTGTATCTGAAGGAACGGCAGGCTTAAATCTTGGCAGCGAAGGTGCAATAAGTCTAGCACAGGAATTTCCTTCTCGTTTCTCTCGCATCCGTACGCCTGCACCCATATGGCAGGCAGATATTGTTGTTGGCTTCTGGGCGACAGCATATTATGCGCCGTTATTTATGCACTTTTTTGGGGAAGACATGCCTTTTGCAAAGAACAAAATCATATGCTCTGGCATTATAAAGCTCCCTCACACTGTAGCGCTCTCCAAAACAATAAATGACACAGACTAGCAGTGCAAAAAATACACTGACATGATAGAATTCATGGGACAGCATTAAGTAAACTGATCGTGAAGGGTTTATTCAGGGTATGGCTTGGGAGGATTAACAGGATCAGGGCTCGGCAATTCAATTGGGCCGCATGCCAGATGTTTTCCAAGCCATTACCTGGCGGGCAACAAAAATCCGGTTTGGAAAATGAAGTGTAAAGGAATGTAGTGTTACAGACTAGTAGCTCTCCAGCCCAGAGGGTTGTTAAACCCATATGCAGAACAGTTGATCTCAAAACAGGTAAACCCAAACAGAAAGGAAAAAATTAAATAAAATAAACACACCGCTCCTTACGCGGGATCGAACCCGCGTCATCAGGGTCACGGTCCAATACACTACCACTGCCCTGGCTAGTTAATTGGGACACAGCCGGGAAAAGAAACGCCCTCATAAGGAGATAGGAAGCCCAAGAACGGGCGGAAAAACAAAAGCAAGAGGAAACTAAGGTCAAGCAGAGCGCGACAGAGATACAGGGGAGGAAAAGCTCGCCAGAGAAGCATTTTATTACTTTTTTTTCATTATTGTTCATTATAGTTCAAACAATCTCACGGGCCAGATGTTTCATGCTTGCGGGCCACATCTAGCCCGCGGGCCGCCTATTGCCGATCCTTGGTTTAGATGGATGGTGTGTACTAGCGATAAAATCATAGAAGGAATTACCAGCCACAGTTGACTGCACAGTGAATGGCAATGATCTTGGATGGCGGCTTTTGGCTAAAATTGTCTATGTAAAGCGAAAACAATTCAATGCATGAATCTCCACACTCATATCCCACAGGTCAGCGCAGTGCCCTATCTATAGCTTTCATTGATTTTAGCTTCTTTTCCATGATATGTGGCATGTTAGTGTATATATGTGTGTAAATATGATGTATTATAATTACCACTACGAATAGAAAGTGTAAGGCAAGGAGTGAGAAGTTATTCAAAGGTTAAAAAAAACGAGGCAGTTTGTATTAAAACCGGATTTTTCTATATTCTATAGTCTGCAGAATTCAACCACTGAAATGTAAACCAAGTCATTTAGACTGTTTTAATGTTTAAAAGAGTGCGTTAAAAGAGTACATACCAACCAAATTTGTCTTTCTAGAACAGTAATGATAAGAACTATTGGTAACTATAATGCAAATACTGATGTCTGCTTTTAATCATGACCACTGTTATAAATGATGGACAGTTGTTTTTGGTTAAGAGTATGTGTGATTGGCTGCCATGTTTTGCCAGTGTGTGTTGGTTAAGTGCTGAGTATGAGAATTGAATTTAAGAGTTTTCACTGTAAAGCACATTATAAGTAACTTCATCCATTCATTTATTTATACTTATAATCTTTAAGAAGGTTTTCACACCTGTAGTAGGTTGAGAATTACTTGGAGCCTTTTTCCCTTTGGCTTGGTTTGTTTTCACACAGGCAAAAAATAAAATAAAAGTATGAAAATGCTCCTCAACAAATCATGCCAGCACTATTTCTCCTCTAATTGGTCAGAGCTGTGTGGTGTGGAAGCAAGACGGTGTATATTGCAAGAGGGTCAAGTTTTTTTCCAAACCAGTGTGTATAATTGTGCTTTGTGAAGCAGCTGCACATTCAAACACAGTGTTTTTAATGGGATGTGCAATCCAGATGTCCTCCTACTAAGTGGAGATGTGCAGCGTAAGCAACAATGTGAAAGATTAGCACTACTAAACATTATCTAGGAACTGCAGTAATTAATTTTGTACTAAATATGGTTAAACCGCACCTGAACAACTGTTTAACTCAAATAAAATGAATTTAGTTCTGGAAAAAAATAAGAGACAACTTAAAATGATAAGTTTCTTCGATTTTACCAAATTGAAAACCTCAAGAGGAAGCTGGATTATCACAAGCCATCAAACCAAGCTGAACTGCTTGATTTTTTGCACCAGGAGTAAAGGCATAAAATTATCCAAAAGCAGTGTGTAAGACTGGTGGAGGAGAACATGCCAAGATGCATGAAAACTGTGATTAAAAAACAGGGTTATTCCACCAAATCTTTATTTATGAACTTATAAATAAATGCTCTAAATGACAATATATTTATTTGGAATTTGGAAGAAATGTTGTCTGTAGTAGAATAAATGAACAATGTTCATTTTACTCAAACATATACCTATAAATAGCAAAATCTGAGAAACTTATTCAGAAACTGAAGTGGTCTCTTTATTTTTTCCAGAGCTGTGTATTTGATACTGGTGTTGGTCCGATTGAGACAGGATCACTTTCTCACCACAAACAAACCGATTTGTTTTTTCACACCTGCCGAAATGAACCGCACCAGTAGTACAAACGAACTAGAGTCTATTTTAACCAAACCAAATAGTTTTGGTGTTAAAACGTCCTAAAATATCAAAACTCAAAAACTCTTTCCCACACTGTGGTAGTGTGACAATGTATGATTTGGGACACAGCCCCTGTTTTCACTATCTTTAGTGCATCTTTAATACTGGCAAAAGTGAAATCTGACATTAAAAATGCCTAAACCATAAATATCGTAAATATCAAAACTCTCAGCTAGACTTCAGTAACAGTGTTTTCTTATGGTTTTCTTAAGACTGTCCTTCACTCACCGCAGTTACTCCATCACTGGTGCTTCTCTTTGAAAGGAACTGAACAACTTTAATCTTCTGAGAGCTTTATAAATCAGTCTTTACCTCAGAATGTCATGAAGTCATACAATAACAGTGGTCACTGTGAGATTCTCGCATTTCTGCCAAACTTTACAGAGCCTGCGGTTTTTACCTTAAACAATGTACGTTAACAGCAGTGCACACACACACACACACACACACACACACACACTCAGTCTACGTCAGTTTCAGATCTCAGTGCAGTGATATCCTGGATTAAGCCTGACGACTGCTTAGGCTGTGCACTCAGTCCTGCTCTATCCCCACAATTCAGTGGATATTTAGCGCTGTAAATCAGCACGTTTGTGTAGTGGGTCTGCAGACGTTGTCATTCGGGCCTCATTCCTCTGTATAAATCATCACCTGACCCAAAAAGCCTGTGATGGTTTCAACAGAACATCTGCGCACAAAAAGAGCTACCCTTACCCACTCACTTTCTCTCACTTCACAATGTTTCTACCAATCTCATCCTTAATAAGGATCAGCCAGCTCGGGGAGACCCTCTGTGAGATCAGATTTTCCGTCTGAAGCTCGGAGAGCATTCGTGAGATTTTTCTTCCTTTAAATCTGCGCTGAGGAAATAGCAGAGACCTCTTTAGCTGATGTCAGACTCTTTTAAGGGATTTCTGAAGTCATAAGCAGCCTTACTCTCCCTGGAGTCAGTGAGAAACCACAGAGCCAACTACTACTGCAGGACCCAAACACCTCCAGACACACAGTTTATTGTTGTTATAGAGCTAAAAGAACTTACGTCGGCTCCTCAGACACAGCTGTGTCTTCTTCCAGCTCTATGGCTTGTTTGTACCAAGGAGGCTTTGCTTCCACAGGGAGCTTCTCTGTAAAAAAAAAAAAATAATAACAGTAATACAACTGTATCTGGTAGGGTGAACCATGATTACAACTTATTTATATCACTTATATTACTATATTACATGATTACACTTGTAAAAGAAAAGTCTATCCAGTATACTTTTTAAAAGTATACTTAACATGAAAAATTTAATACTTTTTTAAATACATACTATATTGGAACAACAATGTCCACTGTCTATTGTTTTGGAGATACACTGCATAGACACCACAGTTATGTCTTTGTCAACAGATCATCTTAAGGAACTACCTAAAATATCTACCCCTTGACAGATGCCACTGTAGATAAAAAAAATCTGTGTATTTCACTTTACCTGTTAATGTTATGGCTGATATACAGTAAAAATAAGAAACAACTTTAAATGATGAGTTTCTTTGAAAACCTCTGGAATATAATCAACAGGAAGATGGATGATCACAAGCCATCAAACCAAACTGAACTGCTTGAATTTTTGCACCAGAAGTAAAGGCATAAAGTTATCCAAAAGCAGTGTGTAAGACTGGTGGAGGAGAACATGCCAAGATGCATGAAAACCAGGGTTATTGCACCAAATATTGATTTCTGAACTCTTAAAACTTTATGAATATGAATTTGATTTCTTTGCATTATTTGAGGTCTGAAAGCTCTGCAGCTTTTTTGTCATTTCAGCCATTTCTCATTTTCTGCAAATAATTGTTTGACAATATTTTTATTTGGTATTTGAGAGGAATGTTGTCCGTAGTTTATAGAATTAAACAACAGTGTTCATTTTACTCAAACATATGCCTATAAATTACAAAATCAGGGCAATTGATTCAGAAATCTTTTGCTGACCTATTAAGAAGGTAAACTTATCAGATAATTAAGTTTAAAAAATTGATTATAATCATATCATAATCTTGACATTTTTACAGTTGATTCACAATGAGACTTGGGAAACAATGGGAGGAGCTAAATAATCTGGGTATACTTCAGCAGTCAGCAAATAGCATCACACAAGAGCAGCTGCTTAAGTACCAGTATATCAGTATATATAAGCTCCTACCTATGGGTTTATAACAGGGAACAGGAACCAGGCACTCTTCCTTTATGTGCGGCTTTGTGGTGGGATTGCATCCTCCAGCATGCAGGCCTCTGTGGTCGATGCATAACACCACTCTGTAGCGCAGGCCCTGTCCACAAGTCACTGTGCACTAGAGAGAACACACTATCATTACAAATATACTGCAGATATACCAGCAAAATAACCAAACAGAACAAAGCTCCATCAATAAACACGACACATAATTACCACCAACACAGTAAAACATAATAACCACTTTAAAATGACTATTTACTCCAAATTACCTCTGTAGATGCACAGCCTGGGTGCACAGTGCTAGTTTTTAGACTGCCCTGCCTTTATAGAGGCTTCCTAGAACTGTGGCAACTGTTTTGGTTGGATTAAGCTCACATCCATTGTTTGTGGTGAAGGGAGGTCGGTTGGTTTAAAGTCAGTTTTGTGGAGCATTAAGTATGTGTTATTAAGTAATCATCCAAAAAATGTGTTTCAAGTTTCAAATTTAGGATGTAGGCCTTCAGTTGTAACTCAGAATGTACAGAAGAGGTATGATTACAATTTAACCTAAATTAACTTAAATTAAAAGCTGATGACAGTGGCTGCATATAAAGAATAGGGCTGTAAATATAACTATTTTGATTTTTTAAAAATAAAAAATGCTCAATCGCTCAATTACCAAAAAAAATGTAGCTTAAACAAAATAAAATAAAAATACAAATATTAACGTTCTTGATTACATACAATATAAATAAATCTTTCATTTTACAGTGCAAAACAGCAATACAATATTACTAAACAATACTAAACAAACATTTTTGTTGACCCGCAATTTTAGATTTCAGTTGAACAATATTTAGTGTTACTTCTGTGCTTGTATTAAAGACTTTTATTTTAAAATGATGCTTGTATTAACGCTTCTATTACATGTTAAAAATGTAATAGTACACTCAGCCCATGTCTAAATATGTCTCCATCACCCTACAATAATATAACTCTGCTTTCCATTTACACACTACAGTGATGTTACTGTAGATGTGTGAGACCACTTAAAATTGATGAGTTTCTTTCATTTGACCAAATTGAAAACCTCTGGAATATAATTAAGAGGACGATGGATGATCACAAGCCAACAAACCAAGCTGATCTGCTTGAATCTTACAGCATTTGTATTTGGAATTTTGGACAAATGTTATCTGTAGATTATAGAATAAAAGAACAATTTTACTCAAACATCAGAGAAACTGAAACTGGTCTCTTCATTTTTTCCAGAGCTGTATATGAACTATAGCAGTTCTAATGAAACACTCTGAAAGCTGCTAAGTCTGTATGTTTTCACTGCAGCTCTGTTTTGAGAGTTTGCAGCAGCAGCTTTTTTCCACATTGTTATGGTTTGGTAACAGTTTGATGATCAATCCATAATCAATCAATAAATTTCAAACTAATTTGGTCATCAAATTTAGCCAACTTAGTTGATTAGTTATTAGAACTCAAAAAGCTTTAAAATGCATGAATCTATAGTTCGTTTTGGGGCTTTTTTTTAAGTGGTTTAAAATATCACCAAGTTAAAAAATCCTTTTCCATTACTACATAGAACCCTTTTCCCTGAGAGTATATTAGAGTTTTGCATCATATACGGTATAAAGCACGGAGTGACGTAACCACAGAGCGAATACATACCGATCCGCAAAATTGACTCAGAAGGGCCTGATTCTTTTTTGACAACGTCTCTCTCTGGAAGCATTTGCTCTGAGCTCCACGTCAAAAAGAAAAAGGAAGAAGACAAAAAAAAGCTCTGGCTGCTGCGTACAAAGAGCTTTTTCAGTTTGTTCTGCCAATACAAGCATTTAACCGAGGTTTAGAGCGAGGAATGCTCAAGGTAAACAAAGTCCCAGGATTTCACATTTTTCAAAAGGCCACAAATCTGGGTTCTTTGGTTCTTGATTCTGCTTTTCAAGGAGAAAATTAATTTCCTTTTAAGATTCAGTCACACGAGCCACAACAGTTTGCACACTGTTTAGATTGTTTAGAGAGAATGTAAGAAAGTGCATGTTATGTTGCAATTTTTTTTATATGAGAACTGTGAGAAACTGATTCTAAACATGTTCAGTTCAGCTTTTTTTTTTTTTGGGGTGTTTAGCACAGCTCTGTGTTTGTGCACGCTTGTAACTGAAGCTTTATGTGTTTTTTGGAAGTCGCGGTGTTATCTCCAGGGACGAGAACTCTATCCTGCTACTGATAATAAAACAGGAGTGTAAAGTTTAGTGTCTATTTGTTTTAGTGGACGCTTCGAGCTCGTGATGCCGGGAATGCCACTCGCGGCGAGGTGAGCTGTTGGAGGAGCCGTGCGGTGCGACTCATTCCAGAAGATTAATCGCCGTGTTTTTTTCACCTCCTTCGGCTAATTAACACGTCGTTAGTGCTGGAGAGCTGTGCTGGATCAGAGATAACAGAGATTAATGAGCTACTCGCTGATGCGTGATTACGGGTTAAGTGCTAACAGCGCAGCGCAGAAAAGACGGGGCACGAGACATTTCTGCTGCAGAGATGTGAGCATGAGTTCTGAGATGTTTTTTTTTTTTTTTTTCTCCGTGACCATGAGGCCCAGGGCAATTATGAGTATTTAACAGGGAATACTACAAAGCCCAGGGGTGAGCAATTAAGCTCTAGGTACACACAGACTCTAAATTAGGACGACTTTTTCTGCTGAAGACAGAAAGCTACAGCTTGGGGTTGTGCCAGTATCATAAAACAGCTCCTTGGAGATACGTGGAGAGCTTGGAGAACTTCTCACGTTACGGAGAAAGAATGCACAAGACACAGTACCTCGGGGTCGGACTCCTTTCCGGGTACATTATACATGTTGGCCGTGCATTTGACATGTTGCGAATGGTTCAGGTGCAATTGTGTTAATTGCTTTTAATGGGAGTTCACCACAAGTTCGACCAGGAAAGCTACCATTAAACAGGAGCTTGCCATATAGTTTCTCTCAAATGATATTCCAACAAAAATACACATTCTAAGAGTCGCCCTTGTGAAACTGGGGATAAGCTATAAGCTATATATCTCTTAAGTATAAAAGGACAAAAAAAGGCCTGGCAAATATGAATATAAAGCAAAGTCCAGCCCAAAACAACAAACTCACAAAGTCTCCAGACAAATCACATAGAATTTAACATCCATTTTCAAAATAACTTGGAAAAAACAATTTAAAATAAAGAACAAAAATATATATAAAAAAAATAAATCAGAATTACCGGTGACCACTCCTGTGCGAGCCACGTCGGGCAGTCGAACATGTTACACGGCTGCAGGATGGATGCCTTGGACGTATACAGACATTTCCATTCGTCCGTGGGAGTGATGTTCCCCTGCATGTCTTCTTCCACACAAGAAACCGAGCGGCTCTGGACTCCTCCGCCGCAGGACGTGGAACAGGCCGTCCACGGGCTACTCTCCCACCTGACAGCGTTGATTTAGACCGGTTTGAAAGCATTCTCCATTTAAGGTAGAAAACAATGCTTCTGACATTAGTAATAAACCTACACATGAATCAAAATGCTTCGTCTACAAATGTGGTCTTTTGTAGTTACTGTTCTACAGACTGGACAAAGTGCTGGCAAAAGCCCCATTCAACCTAATGAGAAATTGCAGGACAAGAGCTCAGTTTTCTTGTTGAAAGGCATACTTTACAGCAACTAATTAGGGAGCAAGGGCAACACAAGTCACGAGAAGTCTCTGGAAAAAAATAAGAGACCACTTAATAATGATGAGTCTCTTTTTATTTTACCAAATTGAAAACCTCTGGAATATAATCAAGAGGAAGATGGATGATCAAACACAAGCCATCAAACTAAGCTGAACTGCTTAAGTTTTTGCGCCAGGAGTGGCATTAAGTTATCCAAAAGCAGTGTGTAAGACTGGTGGAGGAGAACATACCAAGAATGAAAACTGTGAATAAAAACCCGGGTTATTCCACCAAATATTAATGAATTCTGAACTCTTAGAGCTTTATAAATATGAACTTGTTTTCTTTGCATTATTTGAGGTCTGAAAGTTCTACATCTGCATCTTTTTTTGTTATTGTAGCCATTGCAATAACAAAATTATGGGTGACACACCAGAGTTCAAAAGAGGACAAATTGTTGGTGCACGTCTTGCTGGCGCATCTGTGAACAAGACAGCAAGTCTTTGTGATGTATCAAGAGCCACGGTATTCAGGGTAATGTCAGCATACCCCCAAGAAGGACCAACCACATCCAACAGGATTAACTGTGGACTCAAGAGGAAGCTGTCTGAAAGGGATGTTCGGGTGCTAACCCATATTGTATCCAAAAAAACATAAAACCACGGCTGCTCAAATCACGGCAGAATTCAAGGTGTAAATCAACTCTCCTGTTTCCACCAGAACTGTCTGTCGGGACAATAAATTATTGTGGTCTTTCAGTTTTATTGTCCACCCCCTGTACCTATAAATAGAAAAAAAATAAAAATGTAATAAAAATTAAAAAATCTGAGAAACTGATTCAGGGGGGGAAACTTAAATTGAGCAATTGAAAGAATTGAATTGAAAGGCTCTCATATCCTGTTGGATACCTCTAGCCTGGATATAAGACGAGATATTGTTGGGCATGGAGGCATACATGTTCCACACGACATCCTGTAGCAGATTTATGCACAGATGTTGCCCATAATTGCTTGATAAAGAAATCGACATAAATCTGATGAGTGATTATATTTCAGTGGATGGGCAAATCTTCGAAACAACCCTCCTGGGCAAAATGTCTTTGAAAGTGCAATCTCTCACCATAAGGTACACTACCCAAAATTAGCCTCTGACAATGTTTTTATAGGGCAGCATCAGAAGTCCTGTTATGCCTTTTTTTGTGGCAAGAGCTAGAGTCTAGTGTCTAATCAGACTGTCAATCATCATTTTATCATAGGATCAAACTGATCACTCAGAATAACTTTGACTTGCAGGCAGTGACTTTTCCCTCTAATGGGAAAAGTGGAGACACACCTGTACTTGTACTGATGAACCATTTATTAATGGCAGCCTGACTGTTACAATCTAACTCCCTGTAGTTACAGATGGACTATTCTTGCTGACCGTCTGATCACATCCTGCACTGATACTCTCAGTCACTTGTGGAACAATTGCTCTTCTGGTTTTACTTACATATCTCACTAATGCACAAGCCTCACGCTCATTTAACGTGTGCTTTCAATCACAATGCCTAAGCCTACTGAGCTCTTAGCTCACTATATCTCAATGCAGATGTGACTTCAGTTACTGTTCCTATTAAAACACGAGCCAGTTGAGCGTACCACTCTTTGTGAGCTCCTGCCATCTATGCCCCGGTGATGAACCCTCTTTTAAAGTCGCTTAAATCTTTTCCTCTAGCCTTCTCGATCCAAAATTGAGGTCAACTGAGACGGTTCAGTTGAAATCAAGTTCAGCAAGGCCTGCTCAGTACTTTCATACAACCAGAAAATCTGAAAACGTTGGAAAAGTATAGAAAATGCCAATAGAAAACAATGTTTATTACATTTACTTTGAATTGTATTTTATTGCACGTGGAACGAACTCAAGATTTTTCATGTTTTGTCAAAATTGTTCATCAAGATTGTTGATAACAACTGTATCCTGCAACATTGTGACTCAAAATGTACATTCTGTACATTCATTCCTGCATTTCAAGCTTGCAACAATTCCAAACAGAGTTGAGACAGAGCAGTAAAGGCCTAAAATGGGGTGAATGATTTCAAACAGGTAAGGTAAACAGATGATTGTAATCATGATTTGGTACAACAGCAGTATCAATGAGTCTTGAGAAGCAGCATCTCTGGGTTCAGAGGTATCTGGGAGGGACCATTACAAATCCAAAGGTAAAATGGACTAGATTATCAAAATCAGGGTCTATTATGTTGTGAAATTGTATCAATGCACTTTTGTGATGCAGCATTAACGCAGTTAACTACATTCTGCAAGACAACATCTTTTCTCGGGATGTTCATACTTTTTCAATAAGACAATCCAAAACCATATGCTGCAACCCTTTTAAAGGCACAGATGTAAAAGGGAGTGTACAGAAGCAGGTCCCGAATAGAAAATTAAAAGAAATGCAGGAATAGATGTATATTCACAAATCAGGTCAAATGTAAAACATAGTATTGTGAGTTTATACTGTCTGCAATGAAAAATGTAAGAAACACTGCTTTATTTATTTGCGTTTCCCGCACTGTTCCAACTTGTCTTTTGATGTAGGGTTGTACATGCCCCAGAGCATGATAACTCCTAAACTTATTTTGAAGAGTTTTTAAGTATACCTGGGTGGAAGTATCTGCACTTGTTATGTTTCTCCACTTACCGGTAATTATTTAGATGTTTCATTGAATTTGTCACATTTTTGCGTAGAGCAAGGGCAAGTAATGATGTCATGACCTTCCTTGCACAAAGTGACTGTGCAAGTGCTGTATGTTACAAAATAACTAAAATGAATTAACTACCAACTTAGCTACATACTAAACTACTTCTTTAATAAACACATGATTTTTCACATACATAGAAAATAAACATCACACTTAATGTGGGAAAAAGTGAGGGTAAAATCTCCATTGGACATCACCATTTTTGAATAGGCTGAATGGGATTTTTGCCAGCAATCTGTAACGCTTGTCCAAACGTGCAACAGTAACTGGGTATGAAGTATGTATAGGCCAGTGGTGGTTGCTGTTTGAGTGTTATAATTAAGCAATAGAGCACGAGAGGGGGTGTGTTATCGTGAATAAAATCATGGCTGAAGGCGAGTGCCATACATCATCACAGCCGTGACGTTATTTGCAATAACACACAACTTTAAGTGTTCTATTGCTTTTATACAACATTTTTTTTAATAAAATGAATAAAGAAAATAAATCAAAGTACCTCAAGAAATTTATAATGAATAAGCTTTAATACAGACTGTACCTTCCGCCAAACAGTAGTTGCACAACAAGTGAACTGTAACAGAACTGTAACTACAAAGTGGTGTATGGTTTATACAGGCTAAACACCACAAACATTAGCTTGAAATCAAAATTAGGAATAAGCGAATAGCAGTGAAATTGAAGGTGGTTAATACATGTGAGAACCATGAAATAACGCTGAAACTCTTTTCTCCTGCTCCGCGGCGTTGTCTGTTTGTGGTGTTGGTTAGCTAGCTGCGCCTGCAGGACTCTGGTTAGGTTAGCGTAGCTTGCTTTAGCTTAGCATTAGCTTAGCTTAGCATAGCCTGGCTGGTTACCGTTCCTGGCTGTCAGACTGTGGTCGAGGTGATTGTTGGATTGACGAGCCAGCACAGTGGGCTATGGGAGAGCATGCCTTGGCTGGGAGCTAGCCTGTGCTAAGCTAATGCTTAATGTGTGTATATGCCGTTACTTGACAACATGTCCTCGGAGTGATACAGAAGTAGTGTGAGAATAACGTGCTGTTATCACCAATATCAGCACAGTCAGAACACTTCTCAACCAATCAGATTGTGAGGTCGGAGCTAACTGTTGTTAAATACACTGTATATTTTTTATCATTCACAAAAAGTCTAAACTTCTTTATCAGTTTATTTCTTAGTGTGTCACACTCTGAAAGGCCCAGGTCCATTTGCTTGCTTAAGGCATCTGTACGGACTACCTCACGAGGACTGAAAGCCTTCACTGTCTCAGCCTGGCTCTGAGCCCGTCCCGTGCTTCACTGGAATAGAATCTGAAACCTCTGGCTCTCAGCTATTGTGGAAGGGAGCTTGAAATGTTACTCGGTGAAGGCAGTCTCAGGTGGACTGGAAAGCTGGACGGGACGTAGCGGTTAGCAGCGGGCCAAGGAAAAAGTGCAGCATAAGGTCTAGAAGTGAGGTTGGGATACATACCGAGGCAGCGGGTGGTACAGGTCATAGGGCATGATTTGCTTGTAGCCATCACTGGGAATTAAACATTAAAAATATGTAAGAATTAGATACTAAGATATATGCTGTATCAAAGCTATGATGACACAGGTTAAATACACTGTATGAATAAACGTATTGTTTCTTCTGAAATCAAGGCTTTTGTTGGAGTATCAGTCTCTCCTGCTGAAGCAGTGCTGTGAGGATATGATTGCATTCAGTGACAAGAACATTAGTGAGGTCAGGAGGTTGCATGAACACCACTGGACCTCATTCATTCCCAACTCCTGAACTCCTGAATCCCAACACTTTATTTGACTTTTCCTCTACAAGGAATAGACAAGCTTTTTATGTGCATTTGCGCATCAGTGTCATCAACCGATGCTATTTTAAATAGCTGAATGCATTCATTTTGATTTAAGACCCAGCTTTAAATAAATTTCAGACAACATCTACCTTTAAGAAAATGCACCTAAAGCCCTAATCCGGACCGGATTAGTTTCTCAGGGGGACATTTGTGAAAAATTAAACATTGAAAATTGAAAAAAAAAACAAAAACAGGAGGACCAGTGAGTTATTAGGCTTTCTCAGTCACATGACAGCATGTTCAGTAGCTCCTCCATTTCCACTCACTGTTGTGTTTATGTGGATCTCCGTGGAAACGTGCGCCCAAAGTGTGATTACGGTTTGTGGAAGTGGACAAATAGCTATTATTAAACGCTAGGTGATAAAACTCAGAGATGTCAGTCAGGACGGGACTAAAATTACCGAAGGACCACAGAGTTCAGCGAAAAGCAGTAGGTAAATAAGCCTGTAATTTTCTCAGAGGACGTCTGAGAAAAAACACATAAATGGCCGATCCGGACGGGAATAAAATCACAGAAGACCCCTCATAAAAGGACCCCCTGAGAAACTAATTCCGTCCTGATAGGGCTTTAGACACTGTTTATTTGTTTCAAACATACTGTATAAACACAAAAGCTCATATGAATATTCATAGATTATAGTGTATCATAAGGGCAAAACCCACAAAATCATATCTAGTTGCGATAACTTTTTTTTTTTTCTGGTTTATGACGAACATTACATGATTTAGCCATGCAGTTTGCACAATGTAGTTAAAAGCTTCCAAAACAAAACCATGTAGATATAATACAGAATTAAGAAAGGCAAAGTTCACACAGCATGTGAAAAAAGCCCAAATCTGATCTTTAACAAATGTAACATAGATGTGTTATCTATAAAACAAACAAAAAAAAAAACTAAATCTGCCATTTCATATGTGCTATTGCAGTCCAATTCATATCCAATAGGCAGCAAAGTGACTAAGTTTGAACAGCAAGATTGTAATTTAAGCAACTTTATGTCAATCTAACTCAACCTTTACAGAGGATAAAGGGGAAAATGGATGACAGCAGTGAGGGAAGTTTTCAGTGGTGGGGCAGTGAGGTAACAGACCTCATAAATATTTGGGATGATATCCCTTCTGTTTAAACAAATTTAGAAGGCACATTTCGCAACCACTCCATGTAAGGAAATGTCTGAATGCAGTCATAAGAGGGTGTGGCTGCAGTGCACCAGGAAAAGAAATCATGGACTCAAACCAAAAAGTGGGCATGGCCAAATAATGCACTCTTTTTACAGTGAGCTCAAACACACAACTTGTGATGAGCCCAGCTGTTAGTCACTGGAACTCCTTGATAGCTCCTGCAATGCTGCCAAAAATGAAACTGAAACTTCACGTGAAGCGTTTTCTGTTTAGTGCATTTTTGTCAGTTCAGGAGCATGAACTGTTGGAGCTGTTGGACAAATGTGGGTTAGGTCCACTTGTACCTGATGTGTGAACGTAGCCATTGTAGCCGTTGATTTCATCTTAAGAAAAGAGAAAAGTGTGTAAATTTAATAATCACCCACCTGGCAGGGCAGGGGTCCATGTTGCACTCCTGCAGTTTGGGTTTGGGTTTGACATTTTCAGGATAATAATGGCAATACTGGTCCACTACCACACGATTACTGCGCAGATCAAAGCACTCGGCTGAGGTCAGCTGATATCCTGGTTCCAATAAAAAGAAGGAAAAAAATGCATCAATGTTTTTAATAGTGTGTTGCATCCATGGTGACTATAGCAAAAATACAGGCTTTTTTTTTTTTTTTACCTCCGCCACAGGTTACAGAACAGGGGAAGAAGTCAGTCTCTCTCCAGCGATGGACAATTGGCTGGTAGAAGATAAACTGTACCACGCTGTCCACACCACTGCCATACTGCACCTGATAAAGTTGATGGAAAAGGATTAAAGCTTTAACTGTAGAAGCATGAAGTGTTACGGAATTAATTTTAGCATTTCATAATTGTAATTCTGATGTAGAAATACTTCACAGCAACACAGAACTCCAGTGTTAAAAGCATTTTAAATAGTTAATTAACCCTTAAAAGATCCAGAATGATGATGTTACTGGCAGATGACTTCAGTCAGTGCACGGGAACAGCCGATGTGTGCCTGTTTTCCACGATGCACAGCCATACTGAATCCATTTAGCTGTGAAGACCTGAATGCCAGTTCTGTGATTTTGTAAACAGAGGATACTGATCAAAGCCTTCTCTTGCCACTCTACCATCAATTAAACTGCTCTGACAGGACCTGTGAGAAACAGCACAACCCTGCTCTGATTCTTAAAGAATTGTGTGTTTCTTAAAACTAGGTTTGACCTTGAAAAAACTAAAAAACTATCCAGGATTGATAGAAAGAATGAAGAAGGTTCGGGTTATAAGTGACTGTGCACAGAATATGAGCAGAACTATAACAGAAACATAACTGGGCAAAGCAGCAAGAAAACAAATTCACATTTCAGAAGTTAAAAACGAACAAAGTTCAAGTTTTGAAGAGTTTGTACTTGACACAAATGCAGTTCTAGGACTGCATTTTAAACAATGCTTGAAAACCCAGCAATATACAGTATCAGAATTAAATGCAGCAATGTTTAAAGCTGATAAGATCAGGGAATAATGGCTACAGTCAATGTTGCTTTAGGCAAAAAGATTTGCAAAAAAACTAGATAACAAAGCATACTTGTATACTTACAGCACTGTATAACATAAAAATGTAGCAGGAATGTCTTGAGTCTCCAATTGAAGATTTTTCGCCATAATGTGACAAAGGTCAGATTTTTCAGGAGGATGTTTACAAGGCAAATCTGCTCTTCTAATCAGATTTGAATCACTTTCATTTGTTTTAGACTGAATATGTATATATTTCTGGGAACATGGCTTGAATGTGAATGGTCAGATCAGATTTCATGTGAATTTTTACGAATCTGTATGAACGTGCTGAGTGCTGAGAGCTGTTGGTGATGAAAGCCAAACTCCTTATAGAAAACTCCATTCACTTTGTGGCCGATTTTGCTATACCCAATACCCAAAATTGATGGTAAATTAACATTTTAATTAATAGTTTGCAGAATATGTGTTGCATAAATTCAAGTAAACATTACAGAGTACAGCAATGTGAACATTGAGCCATGAGCCATTGTTAAACCATGTGGTGAAAAACACACATTAATAAAAAACAATGCAGTGAGACAATGCAACCATCTACATCACAAAACCTACAGTGAGTCATTAATAGAAAACATTTCCAAAAGAAATCACACAAAAGACGTACAGAGCTACTTTATGGTGAGACATTACAGAACTAGTATCATCCTGAGAGCAATTGTGATCAGTCAGAAGAGCGCGCATATCAAGCTATCAGTGCAGGCAGTGAGGGGGATTATGGACGTGATGCCGCTTTGACAGACTAATGCCTCGTGAAGATTGGGTTAGGGCACACAGCCAGCAAGACCACAGCTCAAACACACACACACACACACACACACACTCTCTTTCTTTACGTCACAGCTCTAATGATAGCGGCTACAATGCCCTTACTCTTCTAAAACTGCCTGGCACCGCTTTAACTTTATAGCTAACAGACATCCAGTGAAGACACGGAACACTTGAATCCCATTATCCCTGAAAACAAAACGCAGCTGAACTCACGCTGCCCCTTTCACACTCGTGCAGCATCTCGCACGTTGGTCCACGCCTCGACTTCTCTCGCACCTCTGAGAGCCTAATAAGAGCTGCAGTGTCCACTGCAAATGAAGGGTTACATGTTTCCTCCAGGAGAAACGTGACACTTCAAAGAAGCTTCAGAGATCCAGAGATTTGCTTCTTTCTCTTCACAGCTGAGTTTGGATCCAGGCTCTGGGACGAAGCCTTGCCCAAATAAACCTCGGAGACTCGTCGCATTCCTTGGCGGTGACAAAAGTGTTTCATAGTATGGTAAGATATCGCTCCCCACGCGTCTCGCCGAGCCAGGCGAAAAACACCCACCACCTCCAGGCCCTTCATCTACTAATAAAGCCATCTATTGAAAACATACACTTGCGAAACCTCCTGCTCCAAAACATAAGCTTCCTCTCCGACTCCCTGTTGGTCCCAGACGGATTGTGCGACAACCCGTTTGAGGCTTTTTGGATCCTAATCATTCATCGGGCGAGAAGAATGAAACTCAATCCATCTCAGGGATTTAGAGAGTCGTTTCAATATGAGCCCAGCTCCTCAGAGCCAGGAATTAAACTGCACGCTACATTACAGATGCGTTCGCCTCTTGAGTCAGCAAAGCTCATCTACATACTGAAAATGAGCAGTTATACAGTTTTATCTACACACGATACGGACACATTTATTGGGGTCCCTGCACATTCACTGATCACAACAGTTACAACACAACAAAATCAAGGGTATTAAAAGTTTAGAGAGGTTATCCTGCTTTTGTTGGAGTAACTCTCTCTCTACTGTACAGGGGAAGCTTTCTACAACTGGAGCACTGCTGTGAGGATCTGAAAATGCATTCATTACACTTATATTTACATTTAGTGGACACTCTTTTTCAGAGCAACTTATAAAAGTGCTTTGTTGATTACTTAAAAAAATATCTATAGCTGGACTCTGTACTGTTCTGACTGTTCTGACACCCAGTGGAGGTTCATTCCACCACTTTAGTGCTAGGACAGAGAAGAGCCAAGGAGTCACATGACTAAACTTCGGAAGATTGAAGATGAGTCGTGCTGCTGTCTTGTCCATGACAAGAGCACAAGTAGTGAGGTCAGGATCTCATCACATCCTCATCTCATCCAAAACTTATTACCAGTGATGACATAGTTACTTTGAAAAAGTAATCAGATTACTGATTACCCCTTTATTTTAAAAGTAACTAAGTTACTTTGCCGCTGCGACTCCAAACGTTTCTCTTTAAATTTGACGTTGTGTTTTTGAATCTAGGTAGCACTTAGTTGCAGCACAGAGTGAACAACCAACCTTGAAATACATATGATACACACATATATATATACATACATATACATATATATATATATATATGTATATGTATGTATATATATGTGTATCAGAGACGCTCAAGTCTTTGGGCACGAGTCCGAGTCAAGTCTCTTCTGGCGAAATAAAAGTTAAAGTATTACTCCGTGAAGCAAATAGGCCTGCTCTTTTAAATAATGAAAAATTATTAACAAAATATAATAATAACAGAAAAAAATAACAAAATAAAATTGAAAAATAACCAACTAAACTAAGCCCGAGCCTAAACTCGAGCCTGAACCCGAGCTTAAACCCGAGCATGAACCTGAGCCTAAACCCGAGCCTGAACCTTAGCTTAAACCCAAGCTTGAACCTGAGCTTAAAGCCGAGCCTAAACCCAAGCCTGAACCCGAGATTAAACCCGAGCATGAACCTGAGCCTGAACCGGAGCCTGAACCTGAGCTTAAACCTGAGCCTGAACCTGAGCTTAAACCCGAGCTTAAACCAGATCCTGAACCTGAGCTTAAACCCAAGCCTGAACCTGAGCTTAAACCAGATCCTGAACCCAAGCTTAAACCCAAGCCTGAACCTGAGATCAAACGCGATCCTAAACTCGAGCCTGAACCCGAGCTTAAACCCAAGCCTGAACCTGAGCTTAAACCCAAGCCTGAACTCGAGCTTAAACCCTAGCTTGAACCCAAGCTTAAACCCAAGCCTGAACTCGAGCTTAAACCCTAGCTTGAACCCAAGCTTAAACCCAAGCCTGAACCTGAGTTTAAACCCGAGCCTGAACCTGAGCTTAAACCTGAGCCTGAACCCAAGCTGAACCTGAGATCAAACGCGATCCTAAACTCGAGCCTGAACCCGAGCTTAAACCCAAGCCTGAACCTGAGCTTAAACCCAAGCCTGAACTCAAGCTTAAACCCTAGCTTGAACCCAAGCTTAAACCCTAGCTTGAACCCAAGCTTAGACCCAAGCCTGAACCCGAGCTTAAACCCAAGCCTGAACCTGAGCTTAAAGCCGAGCCTAAATCCAAGCCTGAACCCGAGCTTGAACCTGAGGTTAAACCCGAGCCCGAACATGAAATGCCAGTAAAACCCAAAAGCATGACCCCAAACCTGAACCCGAGCCTGAATACAAGCCTGAACATGTGCCTGAACCCAAGCCTGAACCTGAGCTTAAACCCGAGCCTGAACCCAAGCTTAAATCCAAGCCTGAACCCGAGTTTAAACCCGAGCCTGAACCTGTGCTTAAACCTGAGCCTGAACCCAAGCTTAAACCCAAGCCTGAACCCGAGCTTAAACCCGAGCCTGAACCTGAGCCTAAACCCGAGCCTGAACCTTAGCTTAAACCCAAGCTTGAACCTGAGCTTAAAGCCGAGCCTAAACCCAAGCCTGAACCCGAGCTTAAACCCGAGCTTGAACCTGAGCTTAAACCCAAGCCTAAACTCAAGCTTAAACCCAAGCCTGAACCGGAGCCTGAAACTGAGCTTAAACCTGAGCCTGAACCTAAACTTAAACCCGAGCTTAAACCAGATCCTGAACCCGAGCTTAAACCCAAGCCTGAACCTGAGCTTAAACCAGATCCTGAACCTGAGTTTAAACCAGAGCCTGAACATGAGCATGAACCCAAACCTGAACCCAAGCCTGAACCCGAGCCTGAACCCGAGCCCGAGTCTAAACCTGAGCCTGAACATGAGCCTGAACCCGAGCCCGAGCCTAAACCCGAGCCTGAACATGAGCCTGAACCCGAGCCCGAGCCTAAACCCGAGCCTGAACATGAGCCTGAACCCGAGCGTAACCCGAGCCTGAACATGAGCCTGAACCCGAGCCTAAACCCGAGCCTGAACATAAGCCGCGCAAACTCGAGTCCCCATCTCTGTTCTTCTATTCTACGTATATGTTTGTCTCAGTGTCTCAGTGCCTTATTTTGAATGTCAGGACCCTCAGAATTCTACTAATGAAGAGTGGAGCTATTTTGAGCTTGTTTGTTAATGATGTGAAAATAGCCATTTTGCATCTTTGCATGGGTAACACTATGGCCCAATTACTAGCATTGTAAGCCTATTGGAAGCATTGACTAAAAGCTCTGTATTTCCGAATGCTGGGGGTAAACGGTGGTGGGCTATTTTACACAAGTTTGTACTCTTGTTATGATGATACAACCCAACCCAAGCCCGTTTCACACTGGATTTCTTCTTTAATGTAAAACAATAGCTTAGTTAGACAATACTTTTAACTGGCAAATCTGGCAAAAAAACAGATTACATGAAAGAATAGTTCAAGGCCTGTTTTATGAATATTACGAAACGGGTCACAGCAATTGAACAATTCTCACATTTATTTACAGTGGAATGCTGTCTGCTTTGTTTTAATGAGTTTTTCCACTTTGCTAAGCCTCTCTTTAAACTGTGATATGAATTGGCCATCTTCCTGGTAGCAGATTAGAAAATTAGGCATTTACTACCTCTCAGATTTCTGTCTCCGACCGTTTCTATTTATTGTGCTATTTGGATGTGTTTAAAGAGGATGAAGGTTGTTTTTACTGGCATTTTCCATCTGTGGGCTGCTTTGCTTTGAATGGCTATTTCCATTTAGCGTATGATGGCCAGCACTTTAATCTAGGGAGCGATTGAATGGACTGGGTAAAGAGTAGTGGAGAAATAATTGGTATGTGGCTAATCGCCAGGAGTCTAATTAACGTTTGGAAGGAGTAAGAGGTGAGATGCTATGCGTTCTAGCTGCCCTGCTTTGAGAACAGAGAAAACCACCAGGGGACTCCAGGGTGCTGAGTGCAGTTCACAATTACCCATAGTGTTGTATCCCTACCTCCTCCCTGACACATAGAAAGTGCCCCAGCCTGGCACAGAGACTGTGAGTGTGAGTAGCTGTGTGTGAGTAAGAAAATGAAAAGGGTGTACCCGGGAGATTTCCATATACATTACCACACAGTCCAAGTTCATTTACTTTTCTGAGGCAATGTTGATCCTGGTAGTAAATTTTGAATAGGTTTTGCTGAATGAGTAGAAGCAGTTACACATCTGCTCTATTGTGAAACGCTCTCTCTACCCATATAGAACAAACGAGCAAAGAGCTGTTTATACAGAGTGAGAGTGAGTGATTTAGATACCTCACGATTGTGAAAAAGATTAAGTACGTGCGAGGTTATTCAAAACATCGCCCATAAGCTACTGACACAATACCTGCCTCAGCTTTAAGTACAAAGGCAAGCAGTTCATAGCAATACGTTTAAATTACATATAATATCAGTGCTCTAAAAAAAAAACAAAAAAACAGCAGATTTGGCTGTCTTGACGGTTCACATTCACAAAAAAGTCTGATTTAATTCACTTCAGCCTGGTAATGTGAATGTAGCCTTAGACTCATTTACACAGGCATGACAAAAGTCATGGGATACCAGTATGTAAATTGATAGTAAAAAAACCACACCTGTGTAAGTTTTGAGGTGTCACTTGTGAATTAGGTTGAACGCTCATGGCAGGGTGATATGTTTGACCAAGACCTGATATTGGGTGCCAGATGGAAGGAATTGTATTTTCCTTAACCCTTCAGTTTTACTTGATTCATCCTCTGCTAATAAATTAAGAGTTAATTCAACACTGTATGGAATCATATATTAACTCTATGTAACTCCCATTTAACACAGAGTTAACACATGTTAGCCCATAGGGTAAAACAACTCTCCAACTTGTTAATTATTATTATTATTATTATTATTATTATCTTTTTTTTTTTTTTTGAATTTATTTAGATTTATTTAGATTTTCTGAACTTACATACCGGAGTATCTATAAAACATTATAAAATGTGAGCTATATCACAGAATAACCTACTTCTTTTATCCTATCTAAGCTTTATTTAGAACAAGAGAGGCCATTAAAAACTGACAAAACGCAGTGGTTCGCCCATAACCCAATAACTCTTGGGAGGAGGCCCTTATCCAACATCAAACCCAACACCATGAGAATGAATAATGCTCAGAGAAACCACCACAACTAACTATCACACACACACACACATATAATAATCCCGAAGAAAGAATAAATGTGACTGCAGATCATGCTGAGAGTAAAGCAGTATCAAGAGGCGGAGCCTGTTAGACAGAGCTGAATTTTAAACTCCCAGAGAGTTAAAACAGGTTTACACTGTGATTTTAACACTGTCTGCATTGGTATCCTTGTGCTCGTTGGGCATTGCTGATTAAGATGTTGATTACAGTACAGTGGGATGTAATGATTGAGACCGGCAGTATCTGGCTACAGTTGTCCATGTTAACAGACAAGCATCTTTAAAATTCTCAATACTGGAAATTCTTCATTAAACGTAGGAGGCCCCACACACATATCCAGCAGGTCAGCACAGCATTCTTTAGGGAACACAATACTAGTTTCACGTCCCATGACATTTAGAATGTCAATGTTTTCAAACCATAGGAAAACTGTACGATTGCTCAATCAAAAAAACTGGCAAGCAGCCTTAAATAAAACGATTCCCTCATGCTTAGTGCAATAATGTGATAATTATGTTTAAAATCAGTAAAATTCTAACATTTCCTTATGTTTCTGAGCATATAGCTTAAAAAAAAACTTTGATAGGCTTACTTTAACAGTGAAGTCGGCTTCGAGTGGCCCAGTGATTCTCAGCACCTCCTTGTCTGAGAGCTTCTGGAAGTCAATGGTTGTGTTCTGCAGGACGTATTGCTTCGTCCCTTCCAGATAAAGCTCTTCTTTTAATCCCTGTAGTGTCTTACTCTCCAAATCTGTAAGAAACAAAAACAACATGCTAGTAATGTTTACAGTGCATTCTGTGAAACATCTTAAAGAACATGATTTTTTATTAGGTATTGTCATAGCTCTAAAGTACACTTTATAAACAAAGGTTATGAAACCAAAGTTTATCTAACTTTTATTGTAACTGTCTTTACTGTCCAGGGAAGACTTTTTACTAGAATTTGGAGAATTGCTGTGATGATCAGGATGATCAGGAGGTCAGGATGTTGGTCGATCACCACCACCCATCCTCAACTAACTCCCCAACTCCCTAACTCATCCCAAAAATACTTGATGGTGCTCCATCATGCCACAGGACCACTCCTCCACAGATTACTGCTATGGGGGGGGTCTTTATACTCTATATGGTGCCAATGGGTTCCTTTTCATGTGCTCCATTCTATTAAGACATTCTATTGGTCCTATACTATTGACCATACTTCCTTTCAAGGACTAGACATCCTCTGTGTGTGTGCATTTGCACACTGTGTCAGCAATGGGTGGAACAAGAGTGTATCTTGAATTTGGAGTCTATCAACAATAGCTCCCTTGGATATTCAAAATGCTCCAAAAGCAGTTGTTTAGATTGTTCATGATGAAATGTATCCTAAATGTACAAATAACCATCTTTGTTAAAGAGCTGTGAAATGTAAAGAACCTTAAAACTGCTAAAATCTTTTAAAATATTTCTTTAGATCATTAGAAAATTGTTCTTTATGTAATTAATAGTTATTTTAGTGACTTATCGCTCAAACAACACTCTGCAGTACCTTTATTTTTATGTAGAGTGTTCAGAATAGAGCAGGTATGTTACTTGGAAGACTGAAAAATGATTTTCTACTGCATTCACATGCAGTGCTTGGCTCTAGTGAAAGAGCTAGAGCTAATCTCCTGTTGTTCGTATAACCTGGCTCTTTCCAGAATGTGACCTGGAGTCAACCTTCAACTAATAGGGTCTTGTCTGTATCCAGTGTGGACATCTACACAGCAAAAACAGGAGAACGTGAACACACTCAAGAGTGTCAGTCATTGCCAGCAGCCAGCTGGTTACCATTTTGCTGCCCTTGGTTAGAGAACTGCCAAAAACGTGTCCATGAGAAAAGTTACTACAAGGCATCTTCAGGAAAAAGGGCTTTCAGTTGGCTGTGAAGAGAAAAGGATAGAACATTTGTCTTAGATTTTACCCCATGTTGCGCGGATGGTTGCCAACGTCTTGACATCATTGATACTATCCCTGAGAGTGCCTGGATCTTAGCACACTGCAACGGCAAGGTTGGAAAATATGTTTCCACTAATTTGGTTTAGTATTTCAGGGGTCTAGTACTTAGATTGTTGGCCCAATACAGAACAAACTTATCATTAACGGTCATTATCATAAAAAACTTCTGTTGGAAAAATCCTGCCAGGCACCCCCCTGGAGGTATCAGTGAGATGGAAGATGTGAGTTCCCCTGATTAACTGTTTATAGGATAATAGAGTGCAAACAGTACTGTTATTCAATACGACTCTGACCTTGAGCAGCGGTATTTAAACCACCGCTGAGTATTATCTGATTAGTTTCCTCAAGAGCCACCAGTGGCATCTAAAGACTCAGGGCAAGTTTCCCCAAAACAGGGATTTAGCTTGTATAGTATAGCTTGTATAGTCTTGATAAACTATACAGCATTTTGAATGAGATTGAATTTAAAACTGAATCTAGAACTAGGCCTAATCTATGGGAGACTGACCCTCAGTGCTCAACCAATTATTACATGAGAAAAGAAAAAATATAAATTTATTTTATATTATCTACTGTTCTCCTTTATATCCTAAAGTAACAGTCAGATAGTGGTGGAGGTAAATTACCCAGCTATAGTTAGCAAACCTAACTGAAGCTCAGTGATTACCTGTTCAGCAGAAAAATAGCCAGCTCACATGTTTCCATGGCTGCAGCTGTCAAAACAAAGACTCCAATTCCCAGCATGCCCTCCCACAGGACCTTCCTGACTCTGATGATCGCGTGATGCCACACTGTTCGCGCTCTCCCAGCTTCTGATTGCTCACACCTTGCCCTTTTTATTATAAATACCTCTCTGTTTTCTTAGCTTTTGGCCGAGTGTCAAATAATTTTTTTTAACTCTTCTATGACACGTTTTCTTTTGTTGTTTTCCTCGTTACCAACCTGTTTTGTGTTTTTTTGACTACTCTCTTGTCTGCCCTCTGTATGTTTGTTTACCATTGCTGGTCTGTTTGCTCTTTTACCTGCTGAATTCCCCGTTTATGATCCCATTTTGTCCTTCTCACTCTGATATGTTGTTTACTACTGCTGCCTTTTTGTTATTGACCCTGCCTGTCCCTGACTACCCCTGTAAGCCTAGTCCCTTTGATAATAAAAAGTATTTTTGGTATCTGCGATTGTCTGTTCTGGGTCAGCACACTGTTTGCATGCTGTTGTCTATACCTGGCAACCCTGAGTGTGGAAATGGCACTGGGAGAATGGCAGTGAGCAGATTCGAAAGCCACATAAATTAACACACACATTTCCGTGATGTACTGCACATTTCAAACATTTTCAAAAACATACTGGTTGAAGCTCTGCTGACAAGTGCTGTCGGTGCTTTAACTAATTTCCTAAATTTTAATGATACATTCTGATCCTGTTGTGAGTTCTAAATCTAAAAAAAAAAAAAAATCATTGTATTTCTTTAAAAAAATTATGAACATGAATTATGTTTTTTGTTGTTAGCTTGATGAGTCTATGAAACAAACCATTGTTTGCTATATAAATCTTTTTTTTCTACAAATTCTAATTTATTTACCTCTCTTTTTCAAATTTTCTTTTTTTCCATTGAGATTTTAGCTGTAGCATTGTAGCAAAAAGCACCATATTTAGTCAAGGGTCTTAAAGGTCTCATTCCATTCGTTTTTAAATTCATTTTAAAAACAGTCTTATATTATAATCTCTAGTATGAATTAGCAGGAAGGAGAGCTTTAAACTGAAAATAAGGGGTTCAAAGTTGTATTGCAGCCAGTCACCTTTTAATCGATCCATCATCTAGTCCACTTTTAAATACAGTCTATGGTTTAAAACAATTTGACAGTATTTCTCATTCTAAATCCATGTACTATTGAACCCCACATATAATAAATATATAGAAAAACGAACAGCATAACGCACTCCTCATCTCCTCCGTTCTGAATGGAAGCCCCTGGACATACCAAGACTTACACAAGTGATCCGGGCCTTTCAGAACAAGCCGCACATGCCGACTTCCATAGGGAATAACAATCACGGTGTCTTCAGCTGGGGGAAGAGAGAAAAAGCAGGAGACAATGATTAAAGAGAAAGAGAATACTTTCATTGAAGTCAGATGTGATCATTAAAGTGATGTAAGCTGTGCAGAAACAAGTGAGCGAAACCAAGAACAATAGAAAACAAAAGCGGCGCTCTGTGCGATGAGTGGAATATGGCTTACTTGGGACGTGTTTGGAAGCTTGCTGTTTAATAGGGTCAGCTTGGCTTGGGGATCTGTCCCAAACACTCTGTCTCACATTTTCTAGTCATAGTCATTCAACCCTCATAAAAATGCTAATGACAGACCGTTCTGGCTGCAGCTCTGGCCGTGCTCGGCTCGTTCGCTATTCCCCGCGTGCAATAATGCAATGCAAACGGTAGATATCAAAGGTGGACCACTCCATGGGAATGAAATTAATGTGCGCCTTGGAACCCAACCCGCAACACTAAACCAAAGTGACGTAGCTGCAGCTAGCAGAGGAAGCTATGGGCATTAATTATTGTGGGTTTTTAACAGAACTTTACTGGCCTTAAAACTCATTTCCTTTGATGAAGCGGTACAGTGAGGAATTTGCCTTGAGATGGCAGTTCAAGTGTAGCACAGGTGCACAAGCGTTTAAATTAATCACAGGTGGTTAATGTAGTAAGCAAGCAAAGTGCCAGATGAGGAAAGCCAGATGTTTTTAGACAATCTGTGCAACCGAAGCTGTTATTTAGGTGGCTTGAAAAAGCCATTAAGACACTGCATGAGAAAAATGGAATTATGCGCATATAAGCAGTTTTGAATTTTAATTATTTGGGGATCAAAAAAGTAAAATTATCAGTCTAGATTAGTCTTTACACGTAGCTTTAGTAGCTTTTCCATCCACAAGTGCAAATGAACAACAGAGGCCAACAAAAAATATTGCAAAAAATAGTGTCTTGTTTTTTTTCCTGTACCTGTCTTGCTTTTCTGCCTGTCTTTTTCTGTCATTTCTGTTCCCTATCCTGTTTGTTTTCTTCCCCATGTGCGCTTTAAGCACATCCCCCTGTTTTTTGTCTTCTTTCTGCCCTAGCTCCGCCCCGTCATCATTTTCTTGTCATCTTCCCCATGTGTTCCCAGTCTTTCCCAGTATATATAGAGCCCTTTTGTTTCAGTGTTCTGTGATTTGTGTGCTTTGTTGTTTCAGGTTTGTTGGGTTTTTGTGCTCCTTCCATGATCATAGTTGCTGTTTCTTGTATTCTGAGCCATGTTTTATATAGTTTTCTTTAGTTATTCATTTGTAGTTTAATTTTTTTTTTTTGTCTTTTTTATTTGATTTTACGTTACCCTTCCAGTGTTTGTGTTCTGTTTTGCTTTTTGTTTATTCATGTTTGTTTAATTAAATATTATTATCTGCGATTACATCTACCCTCTTACTTCTCACCACCCGTGAAAGAAACTATAGAACAGGGCTTTTCAAATTAATAATCACTCTGACGTGTCTGGTAATAAAACTTGACATACAGCTGATAGACAATGATGAACAGTTGTTAAGCTTAGGCCCAACATTGCAGACCAAACAAAGAACCATCAAGACTTCATAAGAGGTCATTTTGTTTGTGGTAGAACCAAAAAATGTATATGAAAATCAACACGCTGATTAAAAGTTTAAAGACACAGTTTAGTTAAAGAGGGCAAAATCAGACAGGCAGCAGAGAAAAGGAGAAAGAGTAGACATTAATTTTATAGAGGCTAAAGGGAAGCAAATGTCTTTATTTTAAGTCACATTCTGCTCTGGAAAGTGGAAACCACTTAAAAATTATAAGTTTCTTTGATGTTATCAAATTAAAAACCTCTGGAATATAATCAAGAGGAAGATGGATGATCACAAGTCATAAGACCAAGCTGAACTGCTTGAATTTTTGCACCAGGAGTGGCCTAAAGTTATCCAAAAGCAGTGTTTAAGACTGGTGGAGGAAAACATGCCAAGATGCATGAAAACTGTGGTTAAAAAACAGGGTTATTCCACCAAATATTGATTCTGAACTCTTAAAACTTTATGAATATGAACATGTTTTCTTTGTATTATTTGAGGTCTGAAAGTTCTGCATCTTTTCTTGTTATTTCAGCCATTTCTCATGTTCTGCAAATAAATGCTCTACAAGGCAATATTTTCATTTAGTATTGTCTGTAATTTATAGAATAAAAAAACAGTGTTCATTTTACTCAAGCTTATACCTATAAATAGCAAAATCTGAGAAACTGATTCAGAAACTAATGTGGTCTCATTTTTTTTTTCCAGAGCTGTATGTTAAAATGACACCTATAGCCTATAACTGTTTATGTAAGTCAATGTTGTCAATGTTTTTAGGTGAAGTGCACCGATTAATAATTCCACTAGATTAAAGTATCTGTTTTTGTCCCCCCCCCCAAAAGAATGTACAGGTGTGAATTGGCCATAACATGTATTTTTTATTAGAAGAAACACCTTAAAGAAATATTTTGTCCTTACTCTTCCCACTGGCATGTTGGGATTTGTAGTGCCCTCTCACGAGTCTGCAAGAGGAGCCATCTCCGTTGCAAATCCCGCAGTTGTCCTCCTTGGCGGTGCTCCCTAACTCATGGTCACAGCCAACAATCTGCCAACAGGAAAGGAGAACTCTCATAGGTGGGAATTTAACAAGAGTTCTGCTACTCTTTTACTGCTCAGTTAAGAAACTATTTGTGATCCGGACTCTTTTTATAATTCTGCCTGCTTCCAATCAGGAGAGCATAATCTTAATGAAAATCAGTGGATTGAGTCAGTGCTGGGATCTCAGGGCAGTAAAACGCTAGAGGTTCACAGGGCTCTACATGCTACAGCTTGCGGCTTCAGCTGAGGTCCTGCGAGGCCGAGTGCGGGCGAGTGTTTGTGATGTAGACACGAAACATCTTATTTAAATATAATCAAAAGCTTTTACTGAACAATAAGAGGAGAATGGAAACCTCCGTGCTTGTGCTGTATTGGCAAAGACATGGAAACCACTTCCTAACAGATACCACTAGCAGAATTACAGCAAACATCCACAAACCTTAAGACTTCTGGAGTTATGCTGCCTTCACATGCACAGCAGATTTTTGCAGTGGTCAACTGATATGTATTTTCTTTTTTTTCTTTTTTTTTGTACTATTTTTTTTTTTTTCCCATTTTTCAAAATACAATATGAAGATGAATACAAAGGGATAGTATATGTAGATACAAATGTAAACAGATGTGTACAAATATATCAAGTATATATATAAGAAACATATATATATATAACCCCCCCCCCCAAATGACACATAGACAAATATTACAATAACTATATATTCTCTGTCTTGACTGAGTTATATGAACTTAATACAAATCAACAGCCCACAAATACAGCTAGAATCCACAAAAATATACAATAGACCCAACAATAAATGCTTAATTTTCCTACCAGTACAGCCGTTCAACGAATATCACTCATTTGTATGACGACAGTCCGCCAGGGCAGCCAAAACATTAAGTACACACAAAAACTCACCAGTCAGACGGCCTATTATTGTGAATTAGTTTTACACTGAAGAACAGCCTTTAAAAAGGCTTTTTAATATGATGTGACACAATATCTGTCTGATTTACATTCGCAATTCCGTGATAGTTAGCTATTACGACTAACGACTATTACGACTATTTTACGACTAATCAACGTGTACCCCTTCAGCAGAGCGCTGAGAAGGGGTTACACAGCAATGGCCCCGCCCCGGATTGAAAATCAGAAGGAATTAGATTGGTTAGACTGTCCTACGACTTTGCTAACAGACTCGTTACTACACCCTTCTCAAAATCAGGAGAAGGGTCCACGAGCAGACACAAGGGGGCAGAGCATTTTTAAAAGCTTTGATTGGTCAGTACTGTCCTATAGCAACTAAAAACACAGACTAATGCTTTAAATTAGTTAGTACAATAGTACAATAACTATAATATATATTTCCTGATTAAAAATGATGTAATTATTTACATGCACTTATTGTCACCCCTTCTCTGAAGGGTTAGAAGGGCCTCACCGCACACCACTGATATATATATATATATATATATATATATATATATATATATATATATATATATATATATATATATATATATATATATATATATATATATATAATACAAAAAGAACATCAAAAAAATTGCAGTGTTAGTTATTTTAAAGTACCTTTAAAGTACCTAAGATTCATTTATCCCAGTATTTTATAAACTGATTCATTCCTAACTGCAACATAAACGTAAGTCTTTCCATTGCATAGATTTCGATTACCACATCAATCCACAGTTTCTTTTGTTGGAGGATCCTGCTGCATCCATTTTCTAGTTACAGTCCGATATACCGATTTGTGTTAACCCTTCAGACCCTGTGTCCATTCCAATAGGCATAATGTATTTTCTTATTTTTAAAAAACGTTTTGTTGCACATAACACTAATTGTGACCAGTTTTTACTCAGAATAGACTAAAAATTAGCCAAAAAAAATGCTAAAAGCCAACTAAACAATAGCTTAGCCCTGACCACTGCACTGAAAAAAACAAACAAACAAAAAAAAGCCAGAGAGGCAAATTTAAAGTGCATATTTTTTTACTAATTGTATGTAATTTAGAACTTTTTTAGAACACTTTTTCATGTTTTTTAGTGTTTAGGGATGATTTATGAACAAAAATGCCAAAATCACACAGAAGCACAAGCTTCCAATCATACAGACATAAGAAACAGTTATTTACTTTAGTTAATTGGATTCAATGTTAATATAGATTTTATATTATAATATAGAGTCTTCCTTTGTGTGCACTACAGAGGGAAAACAGTGTTGTTATTATTATGATTTTTGTTTTAAACAATGGCACATAGTTCAGGTCTGAAAGGGTTAAAACTTCTTAACAGGCCAGGATGTTTTGTCAATTTTCTGACTGACATTGCTCCACTACATTTTAAGGGTTTATATTCAAGCATTACATACAAAGGTTTCATGCTTGATAATAAACATTACTGAAAATCAGAATTGTAGTAGAAAGTATAGAAAAATATGTAAGTAAATCTGCTAATGTCAAAATATAATGAATAAAATCATAAAATTGGCTCTTTCCTGAACTCAATACAAATCCTGAATACGAATCAAACAGTTCATATCCTCCAAACCTTTTGTTTCATTGTGTTTATCTTGTTTTTAAGTCTATTTTCAGACATGCAGAATTTGGGTTGATTCCTGTTACTGATCTGAAATTATTAGGTGGAGAAGAGAGAAAACAGGCAGCTTCTCTACGAGTCCTGTAGAAGATTTCAAAGCAGAGAAGAAGGGTTTTGTATCACCTACACCTGTAGCCTGTACACGAGTCAAGGCATGTTAATAGGTTTATCTGCTTTGTGACAACATTAGATTTAAGTTGTAGTAAAAAGTACAATATTAATCAATTGGAATTTTTTAATTTAAATAAATAACAAACCTGACAGGCTCCACTGATGCACATGTCCAGAGACTCTGTGTAGCAGCGCGTTCCATCCAACACCTTGGGTGCCAGCTCTACCACCAGCTCTGTGCCTTTAGCTCTGCACTTCAGGGCACACGGGTTATCAGGGTCATTATCCACAGGCAGCCAGTCGTAGTATCGGCCCTGGTAGCGCACATCAGCGTGAGCTGAGCACTGCTGAGCACGGAAATCTCCGGAGTCTGGAGGACAATCCTGAGGACGGGTTCAGAAAAAAAACTCTTTAATTAGCTGCAACTTTAGCTTCTGTGTACTGATCTGTGTGTACCTGTATGAGAGCAGCTTTTTAATCTTGTAATAAACAGTAATTGACAGTGAATGTAAATGTATTCTTACCACATTACTGCAGGTGCGGTATTTGATATTCTGCCCCTCACAAGCCCTGTGTAGGTAAGAACATAATCAAATTCAGGCAAATACTTATATATTCTTTTATTTATATTCATACTGGTAATAACACAAGCATGGTTTAGCTTTATATTAATTGTTTCTACTGTAGCACCTTAAAACTAGCAAAGCAATCCTTTTTTTAAAGATTTATTTCAAAATGTTCTCCAATTTTTTCTGCCCAATTTATCTGGGCTGATTGTTTCACCCATTCAGCTGCTATTCAGCTGTATATCCCCCATCACAAGTGGGTGATGAAGACTAGCACATGCCTCCTCAGACCTACACGTGAAGTCAACCACCGCCTCTCTTTGAACTGTTGCTGGTGCAGCATTGCTGAGTAGCATCACAGCGCACTCGGAGGAAAGCGCAGCGACTCGGTTTCAATACATCAGCTCACAGACGCCTTGTGCTAATCAACATCACCCGTTTGGAGTGATGTGGGGAGAGAGCCACTCCCCAACTCATCCTGAAAGTATTGGATGATGCACCTCATTCTAAAAAACACAGTCCCATGATGGAGGGACATCATATATATATATATATATATATATATATATATATATATATATATATATATATATATATATATATATATATAGATAGATAGATAGATAGATAGATAGATAGATAGATATATTGTGACATTAAGCATTGTGCCGAGAGACTTATATGTGTTCATAAGACGGGGTATCCTCAAAAATTTGGACATATGATATGTTGTGTCGCCTCACAGTGAAACGATGGACAGAAAAGGATGATCTGTCTGTTGATATTTTTATATCTGAATTGAAAGTGTTTGAAAGAGATTTCTCCTCTCTTTCACAAATGTAAGATTTCGGTTACTTTTTGCCTGATGGGGACAGTTTATATGGTCAGTTTAGGTGCTCTGTATCTTTAAATCTTTTATTTTTGAGTTCAAAAACTCAGTTTTTATACACATTTTCTTAATTTGCATAATGATTTCAGGTTTTCATGCTGATGTTCCCTCATGCTTTCAGGCTTTGTGGTGATAACTGTCTTAAGGGAAACAAAGGGCATTCCACAGAGGAATAGAATTTGAACAAAGGCAGTGCTTTCACTACAGAAACATACGTGAAATTCCACTGTCATAAGGCCTTAGCTAATCTGGAGTTGCGATTAGAGGTTACATGGCAATATTATGAGTCACAGACTCACAAGGGATCAATGTCTTTATGATATTATTTCAGAGGAGACCACGGCGGAGACTATATATAAGTCAAGCCGCTTGGCAAACGCATTAAATCTACGACATATCCAGACTGGCCTCTACGCCAAGCCAAACAGTCGCGGGGCCCCAAACAACTCTGATGGAGGATGGCTGAGCGACAGACAGTGAGGAGGGGGACTGGCATGTAAATTCAACGCTCAGGTGATTTTTTCCAAATCTGTCTTTAGTGTAACTAAACACTCGACTCACTCATTCTTTATACAACCAGATCTGATTTCACTGTGTTGCTGTAGAGTGAGCAAGACCATGAGTGTCATGAAGAGGGTCACGTATGACAGTGTATGTGCTAGAGTGGGTTGATTTGGGAGGGTCACGTATTATTGCAAATTTACTGGTGTGGGTTAAGCAAAGTTTGGAGTGTCACGAAAGACAGTGAATGTGCTGGTATCAGTTAAGTTAAGAGGGTCACGTATGAAAGTGAATGTGCAGGCGTGGGTTGAGTTGAGAGGGTCACGTATGACAGTGAAGTTGGGAGGGTCACGTATGGCAGTAAATTCTGTTGTACGAGTGAAGCAGGGAGGGTCACGTATGATCATAAACATGCAGCTTTAAGTTAAGTTGTGAGGGTCATTTATTACAGTAAATTTACTGGTCTGTGTTAAGTACAGTTGATAGGGTCACGTAGGACAGTGAATGTGCTGGTGTGGGTTAAGTATAAAAGGGTCACGTATGACTGTGTACATGCTAGTTTGGGTTAAGTTGAGAGGGTAATATATTTCTGTTAACATGCTGGTGTGAGTTAAGTTAGGAGAGTCACATATGACAGTAAATTTACTGCTGTGGGTTAAATAAAGTTGTGCTGGATCGGGTTAAGTTAAGAGGGTCACGTATGAAAGTGAATGTGCTGGTGTGGGTTAAGTAAAGTTGGGAGGGTCACGTATGACAGTGAATGTGCTGGTGTGGGTTAAGTAAAGTTGGGAGGGTCACGTATGACAGTGAATGTGCTGGTGTGGGTTAAGTTAGGAGGGTCACGTATGACGCTGAGTATTCTGCTGGGGGTTAAGTTATGAGAGTTCGGTATGAAAGTGAACATACTGCTTATGGGAAAAGTACCGAAAGTACTGAAAGTACTATTGTGGGTTAAGTTGGGAGAGTCATGTACGACACATAACATGCGTTTGTGGTTAAGCCGGAAGGGTCACGTGTGAAAGTGAGCATGCCGGTGAGGGCTAAGTACAAAAGGGTCACGTATGACAGTAAATATGATGCTGTTGCTTAAATGAATTGCATTTTTGGTTATTGGTTATTATTAGAACGTAGCTAATAGCTTTTTTCTCCACGCTGCATAGCGTTATGTTTTTGCAGCTGAGCAGTGTTGAGTCTATTCAGAAAAAGGTGAAGGTCAAATAATAATGACATCACTGCAGTAAGAGTGAGGATGTATTTGATTCCAGCAGCTCCAGGCAGATGCAAGACTCCACATACTGTATTCAGCTACTACAGCCTCACTCCGGCTTCTAAAAACCAGCACATACATTTCCTCTCCCACCAAAAGAAAACAGGATCTGACCAAATCATGAACATGTTACATGTTTCAAAATAAGCAGCCCTGATCTAAGATCTGTTAAGACCATTAATGACTCCCTCCTGGGTAACCACCATGGATGCGTGCTCCCCAAGAAATCTGCATTGAAATGGTGAGTCATGCACTGAATTAATCACGATTATAAGACTGATAATACCTGTCATCAATCCGTCATCAATCATATTGCAAATTACAGATTCTATTGTAATTGTGGAAATTTTGATATATATGATACATACAGGTGCTGTATGTAACACAGCCAATCCATAATATATAAAATATTTTCATTTTAAGAGCTTCTGAACCACAAACTGAAAATAGAAAAAGTAATACAGAAGTTATAAATCTAAATAAAAATCTAAACAATGAGATACATGAGAAAAAAAAAACAGAAAATGAAGAATGTTATGTTGTTGGAAAATTATGAAAGAATATATATTTTTAGGATGGCACAAAGACAAAGAAGGATCAGACACAATAAAGAAGAAGAAGAAAAAGAAAAAAGAAGGATGATTAAGAAAAGACAAGGAAAGCAGAGCCATGTTAAAAGAAGAAAAATAGAAGAATTAGAGGATGTTGAGAAGAATTAGATAGCGAAGAAGAAAAAGAAGAAGAAGATGAAGAAAAAAAGTAGTAGAAGAAGACAGAGAAGAATAATTAGAAGAAGATGACAAATGATTGTCGAAGAAAAAAGAAGCAGAGCCATTTAAAAAGAAGAAAAAAAGAAGAATTAGAGGATGTTAAAATAATTAGAAGAAGTAGAAGAAGACAAATGTATGTTGAAGACAAAAGAAGTAGAGCCATGAAAAAAGAATGAGAATTAGAATCAACAGAATTAGAAGATGTTAAAAGAATTAGAAGAAGAAGACAGAAGAAGAAGAAGAATCCAAAAAGAGCAAGAAGAATCAGACACAAGTAAAGAAGAAGAAGAAAAAGAAAAAAGAATGATTAAGGCTGATTAAGAAAAGACAAGGAAAGCAGAGCCATGTAAAGGGAAGAAAAATAGAAGAATTAGAGGATGTTGAGAAGAACTAGATGGCGAAGAAGAAGAAGAAGAAGAAGAAGAAGCAGAAGAAGAAGAAAAAGAAAAAAGTAGTAGAAGAAGAAGAAGAAGAAAAAGTAGTAGAAGAAGACAGAGAAGAATAATTAGAAGAAGAAGAAGATGTCAAATGTTTGTTGCAGAAAAAAGAAGCAGAGCCATTTAAAAAGAAGAAAAAAAGAAGAATTAGAGGATGTTAAAATAATTAGAAGAAGAAGAAAAAGTAGAAGAAGACAAATGTATGTTGAAGAAAAAAGAAGTACAGCCATGAAAAAAGAATGAGAATTAGAATGAACAGAATTAGAGGATGTTAAAAGAATTAGAAGAAGAAGAAGAAGTAGACGAAGAAGCAGAAGAAAGAAATTGAAGAAAAAAGGGAAGGGAAGAGGAAATAGAGCCACTTAGAAGGAATACAGGAGTGTCTAGAAGAAGATAAAGAAAATAAAATAAATAATTAAACTGGTGGGATGCTAAGAAAGAAGTTAAGGGCGGGGACTGAATAGATTTCTAATTCCATCATTAGTTTTGAACTGGATTGCAGTAGAAACACGAATCATTTTGAACACTTTCTCATCATCATCAGCATGTGAGCGGCTGCGTCATGTTTACAGCTCCGTACACACATGAGGTCAATTCTGAATAAAGTCAGTAAAAGCATTGTGCTGTCAGGAAATCATCTCTGAGCAGTTTGTTGCCTAGAAACATAAGCGTATGATGAATGAACTACACGGGAAAATATGTGAAATTCACAGAGTCCAGGGTTCATAAGCATTACTTGTTTATATGAGCAAATGTCTGTTGCTTATCAACAAGAGTCAAGAAATGCACTGTGTTCCACATTCAGCCCATGTAGTGAGGAGCTACGCTGTTCATTCAATTATAAAAAAAAAACATTTCAGTTACAGCAAAGGAAGGGAAAGATTAGGGGAATGTCAAGAACATGGACAAGAAGAAGAAGAAGATGAAGTAGAGGAAAAAGAAAGGTATTATAGCTGCTTTGTAGATGCTCACTTAACATTCAACTAACTTTCCACTGAATATCTATTAAATGCAACTGAACTCTCGACTGAATGTAAATTATTATATATATAGAATCTAAGCGAACACTAATGCTAACATTAACCCTAAAATGCTAATCAACCCTAAAACCTAAACTTAAGGCCAACATTAACCTAAAACTAAAATCTAACCCTACTAACCCTAAGCCTGAAAGGTAACGGTTAAGGTAAGGGTTAGGGTTAAGTGTAGGATTTTATTTAATAGAGAATCATTTTAATTTAACCTAGAAGACTATGTACGAGGCATCTATAATGGATCACTCGAATAAAGTGTTACCAGAAAAAAGTTTTACATAGAAAAGCAGAAGATTTACTTTTACACAAAAAAGATGAAGAAGCAAAAGAAAAGGAAGATGTTTTAGATGGAAAAGATGATAAAACAATTATTTAGACTTACAAGAAGAAGCAAAGGAGGTAGAAGTTTTAGATGTAAAAGAAAAATACAAAACAATTAGGTAGTAGTTTAAGATAAAAGAATACGACTAAGAAAAGAAGTAGTAGATGGAAAAGAAGACAAAGAGAAATAATCCCATAAAGAAAAAGAAGAAGCAGTAGAAGAAAAAAGAATAAAACTATAAAGAAGAAGTAGTAGAAAAATAGAAGACTGACAAGGAGTAGAAGAAGGATGATATGATAAGAAGGATGGTAAATTATAGGTAGAAGAATTAAAATAATAAGAAAAAGATGCAGAAAAAGATAAAGGTTGACATGACAAGACAAAGAAGAGGAAGAAGAAGAAGAGGAAGAACACAAACAAGAAGGATCAGAAAGGGATCCGAGAAGAAGAAGAAGAAGAAGAAGAAGAAGAAGAAGAAGAACACAAACAAGAAGGATCAGGAGAGGATCAGAGAAGAAGAAGAAAAAAAGAAAAAGAAGAAGAAGACAAAGAAGAGGAAAAAGAAGAAGAAGAAGAAGAAGTAAGAATAAAAAAGAGCAAAATAAATAGCATGTAGCATATTTCTGATTCAGAGACAGTTATACAGATATTACAGCAAATAATAAGAAAAACATGCAAAAGAAGATAAATAGGTTCTAAACTGACAAGACAAATAAGAGGAAGAAGAAGAGGACGAACAAGAACAAGAAGTTTCAGATAGAAAAAAATAATAAAAAGAGCTAAAGGAATAGCATGTAGCACATTTCTGTTATACAGATACAGAAATTACCGCACACCCGAGGCAGCTTCATATTGTAACATACAGTATATTAAACACAGAAAACACAACTCTGACCCCAACATTACATCTGCTCTCTCTCTCCCACACACTGTAGTATTAATTCTAGGAGCATGCGACACTTAACTTTCCAATATAGAGTTACCATCTGCACAAGCCTGTAAATCTATCATTACCATTCAGTCCCATTAGGAAATGAAGCCGGCGCATGTGAGTACACACCGAGCCGGGGTGGAGGAACGGTGGACTTGAACCCGTTCCATTCTGAAATCTCAGCGTGAGATTGTTTTTGGGTGGGAGTGAAGAACACGCACAGGGTGGTCTGACATGGCATGTGTTGTTAGCATGCCTCATTGAGCCGGCCAATGACTAATTGGCATCGTATGACCTTTGAACGGTGCGACTGCTCAACCGCGGCGCCGGTTGGCATTCTCTTAAACATTAGCATGTTACCTTCCCATTACTGCCGATTAGGGTTTCGCCACTTACTGCAAGAGCCGCGCTCGGCTTCTAATTCAATTTCTGGGTTTGCTGATTGTAAACGTAAGAAATATGTTTTTATTGGAGGATCTGAGCTTGGTATAAACACTTTGTCCAAGAGTGGGCTTTGTACGCTTGGCAAGGACGTGAGGCAAAACCAAAATATACACTTCCAACACGCAACCACAATGTAACAGTCCTGCTTTTTTCCCCCGTGTAGCACACTACCGCTCTCTCAGACCGATCCATTTTCTTAATCTCTCATTTCTCCATTGTTTGGCCATCTTGTATATCCAATCGGTTTTTAAACAACTTTTTGGGCCACTGTTTGATTCTTACAAACTCTCTCAAACAGAAGAATAAAGACCTTTCAGTTTTCTCGCAAGACAATCCTTTTGGCTGACAAAACGTTTAATCTATTACACCACAAAGACACAAACATATCTCAGTGTAAGTAAATCGACTAAATGGACCACACACTTAGAAAGAAACTGCAGTTTGTCTTACTGTTCACTCATAATGATGTAGTTCTCAGTAGAATAGAATGTGCATTCAATTTTAATTACCCTGTTTCACGCACTATAAGGAGCACCGGATTATAAGGCGCACTATCAATGAACATCTGTCTATTTTCTGGTCTATTTTCATAAAGTGCACCGGATTATAAGGTACATTATGCCACACTAGTAAGGAACAGGGGTGTCACCATGTTTTCCTTCTAATCGCAATCCTTAAAAAAAAACAAAAAACATTTTTTTTTCAAAGTCAAACGAGCACTGGATGTTAATCTGCACAGATTTCTCTCCTGAAAACTGTTTATTTGGGTGAGTAAAGCACTTTCATTTATTTACAGTGAAGCTTAGAATTCCAGATTTTCACTAAGGCTAGGCGCAGCAGCATAATAAATGCTGTCAGATAGCACTACACTGAGGAAATTAGCAAGGATTAGCAAGCATCTTGTTTTAACACGGTATGCGCGCAGGACACACTCCTGAACAGCGAAAGAGCTAGCTGCTTAGAGCTTAGTGCGGTTAGCGGCTAATGCTAATCCTGTTGCAGCAGTGATTGCCAGGGTTAGCAGCAGGCTACAGGCTGATACACTCACCTCTGAACGGTGAAAGAGCTACCACTTAGCGTGGTTAGCGGCTAACGCTAATGCTGATTCAGCCCAGAGTCTAAAAAAAACTAAACTGAAACTCCTATATGTATACTGTTGTGTAACTTTACTTCTCCTTAATATCTGACTGGTAAAACATAAAACATACAAGGCAAACCAGCTTATAGGGTGCACTGACATTTTTTGAAAAAAAAAAAGAATTTTAAGGTGTGCCTTAAAATATGGTATTGTTTTTCGTCATTATATTAGAAAGTTTACTGTATAAAAGCACATATTTTGCTAAATTATATAAGTAAACATGTAACACTTAATTATTACCTAGAAAAGTGCATTTACTGAAGAAAAAAAAGTTAAAGCAGGGTTCACTTCCAGGCAAGTGGTTGTTATGGTATCCTAAATAGTTGCTAGGTGGTTGCTATGGTATTCCAACTGTAGAATGTATGTCATTGCTTAGGCATTGCTTGTTGGTTGTTATGTTGTTGCTATGGTATTGGAATTTTAAAGATTTAATAGGTGTTTCTATGCTTTTGCAATGGTGATGCTATGGTATCCCAGGTGTTTCCTATGGTGTTTCAAGGGGGGTTGCTCAGGTATTGTCAGGTGGTTTCTTTGGTACGCCATCTTGATGGTGTGTCAAGTGTGTTTTGTCCCATTAGGGAACAGCTCAGGAAAGCTTACACCTGTAGAAGATTTTTTAAATAAAGTAAAAAAAAACTTTTGGATGAATGCTAAAGTCCAAAAACTTTTAGCTAAATGCTAAAATAAAAATAAAAATATTTTTTTTGGCAAAATGATAAAGTCCTAAAACCATCAATATCATGGAAAGATATTGTGCATAAATGACCAGAATTTCTACAACTACTTTAGATTTAGCACAAATCTATTTTTCCTTATAAATATGGCGTCTGTTTTGTTTGTGCAGATGAGACTCCTGTAGAATAACACTAGGTCAGGATATTGAAACTTATTAGCATCTTACTAGTGTCACCTGGCACTAGAGGTCTAAGAGTGAGTAAGTGTGTGTGTGTGTGTGTGTGTGTGTGTGTGGTATGAGGGTGTCAACATGTGCTGTTGATTCTGATAATAAAGATTGGTGTACTTGACTGCTGTGATTGGTGTACTTGTCAGTACATGTGTGTATAATTCACTGCCCCTGCCAATGCTTCAGTATGAGTGTATATGTGTGTGTGTGTGTGTGTGTGTGTATGTGTGTGTGTTATTTTGGGGGTTGGAGCTGAGGTGTTGCAGGAATATTTACAGTGCTCCCTCAGTAGCACACAAGGGCCTTGTGTGGTTCTCTTAATAGAGCTTTGATCTGCGACCAAGGCCAGGCTAACTGATCCCCATTCCCATGCGATGACTGCCCGCTCCAGCCACATTCCAAACTCACACACGCCCCCCCAAGGCCTGTCAGTTCACACACACACCCCCCTCCTGCACTCAGAGACCCGACCGCAGCTCCTCGTAAAGACCCCAACCTCAAACAACTCTTAACACGAAATCACAGGGGTCAATTTTACTGCCATTTCAACTTGAGGTTTCACTCAGCCGAGCGACTCTCACTCACACACTGATGCCTTAATGAAAAGTGCTCTGTATAATCAAACCGCACGGCAGAAACGCTCCTTCATGCTGGAGTGGGGTGGGAAGGCAGTTTATGCCAAGCAGACCCATTTTCAGTTTGTAAAAAAGCCATAGAAAGAATAACAGAGCCGGGCAAGGCATGCTAAATTTCAAATATCTTTGGCTAAATGCTAAAGTCCAAAAACCTTTGGCTAAATGCTAAAGTTCTAAAAATTTGGCTAAATGCTAAAGTTCAAAAACCTTTGGCTAAATGCTAAAGTTCAAAAACCTTTGGCTAAATGCTAAAGTTCTCAAACATCTTTGGCTAAATGCTAAAGTTCTCAAACATCTTTGGCTAAATGCTTTAGTCCAAAAACTTATGGCTAAATGCTAATGGCCAAACACTTTTGGCTAAACTTTGGCTGATAGATCAGTGTCCAAAAACCTTTCAGTAAATTGTAGAATGCCATACAGTGGTAGCTGAGAAGTTAGTAGGCTATGGTTGCTATGGAAGTTGCTAAGGAGTCATTGCTTAGTGGGTGCTATGCTGTTGCTAATGGTTTACAAAGTGGTTTTAGGGTGTTGATACATTGCTGCTATTTATTTAAAGGTTTTTTTTACTTAAATTACTGTTGTTTACAAAATAGACAAACAGTTACATATTATTATGTTTCTATTGAGTGTTTGAAAATGTTTGATTTACATCAAATAATAATATATTTTTTTACTTAATAATAAACCATGTTGTAGCAAAAATATAATAGTATACATTAGAATATTAAAATATTTTACAGAAATATCCATAAATATCATGATATTATCTTTAGAGATGTAGAGTAAAGAAGTAGAACTACTTCTCTACTATTTTATTACTTCCCCTACTCTTACATTCTTCTACTTCCACTTTTACTTCCCTACATATTTTGGATGAGTTTAATACTTTTATTCTAGCACATTTTTTATGTGCTGCATCATTACTTGTTACAATTCGAAAAATGATAGGATTAATTTCAAACCCAGATTATCATCGATGCTCTGCACTGTCACGGCTTTAATAAAGCTTACTGTAATAACTACATAACGCAATACTTGTACTTTTACTTTCAGTACTTAAGTAGTACATTTTACAATAAACTACTTGCAATACTTAAGTACAAAAAATATGGAACACTTTAGACTTCCACTTAAATGTGTTAAATAAAGAACACTTTAACTTCTACTCCAATCACTTATTTGATAGAGTACTTGTACTTTTACTCAAGTCTGGCTCTCTAGTACTTTATACATGTGTGATTATGTCCATTATGTGGCTGCAGGCTTTCACTGGAATCAATATGGCGCTTCTTTACGTACATTTTACTGGTTTAATCATCCTCAGTGTTCAAACCGTTGATCAGTTATAAGAGGTGCTCCAAAACTTCTGCTTGGTTCATATGAAAACCTGCAGCCACATCTGCACCACTGTGGATTAGATTGGTGACCCATGGTCTAGATCATTGTCTATTATGCCTCTTACTACTTTATAAAGGGTAGGAAAGCTCTATTCTCAAGGCAGCAGGGCGACACAGACTTGACCTCTTCTGCAAATGTCTGATGGGTGCTTTTTTTCACTCACAGTACCATAAAGCATAAAGCATGGAATCCATCAGTACACTGCACAGATATTCCCCAGGCAATAAATGTGACAACATTTAGAAAGCAGCCTCCCATGCCACAGCAATCTCTATAATTGGCTCCCTGATTGTGAGCACAGCCCCCGCCTTCCCCGAAATGAATCTCTCGACCCTCTGGCTGTACGGGGCGGGCTGTGATTTGTTGGATGTGCCTCCTGCACTGTCGATAATCAAGTCTGTTCGTTTTACCAGCCATGTCATCTGCTGAAATACAGACGTCGGCTGAAGCCCGCTTGGCTGGGAAACACAGGCTACAGAGGGGCTTTCTTGACCCACAACGAGTCTTTAACAGTCACATAAAATGTATTTTGAGCACTTCTATTACAGCCCTTGGGAAAAGTGTTCATGCGGAGATTTACTCGCGCCATTAGGGGCGCGTCCACATCCATTTGGCGGACGTTAAACCATGCGGCGAGAAGGGACGCGCTTCCATCAGCGAGGATCTTAATGGGAACCAGTTGAACGCTTTTAGAACTGAAGGATTACACCTGACTCCTTTAAGAGCGTTCTACAAATTGTCAATGGATGTTTTCATTATGGTGTCATTTTTGTCGAGGGGCATCGGGGACGCGGTACAGTGGAGCGTGAATTAATTTCCCAAGCGGCCATTCCTGCACAGTCAAACGCATTCCTTTCTTATGAACTGAGCACGCAATGTTACTTCACGTTGGATGACTCTGCATTTAGTTTAGTCATAATTCAAGAGCAAGTTTCAGCACGTGGGGGATAGCACACGTTTGTGTGTGTGTGTGTGTGTGTGTGTGTGTGAGAGAGAGAGAGTGTCAGAGTGAAATTATATCCTCTGTCTCTGCTGGCATATTTGGTAATTAATCCACAAAAAAAAAATTTTTTCATTCTGTCAAGAATTTTAATCAACTTTGCAATTGAATCTTGTGTGCTCATACTCTATCTGTATATAAACTTCATTCTATAAATATTATAATATGTAGTATATAGTCAGATCCAAGGTATCGGAACAATAACACACACTTTGTCTAAGTACCATATTTTTCACACTATAAGACGCACTTAAAATACTTAAATTGCCCCAAAAATCATCAGTGCACCTTATAATCTGATGCACCTTATGTATAAACTCTACCAGTCAGGTTGTAAGGAGCAGTAAAACCACTCCACTGAAGTGCCTTTAAGAGGTGAGTATATTGGACTTGGGCGGTTACAATGTTAAAACAAGCTAAGTGATGAACCGCTAGCTAATATTGCCCTGTCTTACCAGAACATTCAGGGTTCCCGCTAGCGCTAGCAGTTAGCCGCTAATGCTAATACTACTTCACTTAGCCTTAGTGGAAATCTGGAAGTCTAAGGTTACTGTAAATAAACAGAAGCGCTTTACTCACCCAAATAAACAGTTTTCAGGAGAGAAATCCGCGTAGATTAAAATTCATTTTTTTAACCTAACTTATTTGCCCTAAGAGTCTTACAGCCCTTTTCCAATTGAGCTGTTACATTTTCACTTAAAGCTCCACTAGGTAGGATTGAGATTTTGTGCTCGCGGGCTCCCCCTACAGTTGTAGAGTGTAATAAATGTTTCAGGCGGATTAGTTTCTCTTTCTCGTTTTCTGGCTTTCACAGACATATTCGGTCTCTATCCAGCTTCTGCCAGAGTGTCTGTATGTTAGTTTGTAAAGAATGAACCAGTAGTCTTTGTAGAACTGTTAGAACTAAAGCTCGGAAAGCAGGTCGCAGTTCTCGCGAGCGTTGGTCACGGCCGCCTCGGAAAACTTACAGAGTCTGGTTTGAGCTCAGAGGAGCTCCGGCACAGACACGAGAGCACCGCTATTCCTCCTATTACACCTCAATGCAGCGCTGCAGTAAGTTTCAAGCTGTAATTTTACTTCTTCAAAAAGATCAAAAATCAAGAAAATCCTACCAAGTGCTGCTTTAACAATAGCTTTTATTTTGCCACTTTTTTGGCAAAAAAACATGGATTGTTCACCACAAAGTCCAGACCTTAACCTCATTGAGAATCTTTGGGATGTGCTGGAGAAGCTTTGTGTAGTGGTCAGACTCTACCATCATCAATGCTGCAAGATCTTGGTGAAAAATGAATGCAACACTGGATTAAAATAAATCTTGTAACACTGCAGAAGATGCATGCCACAATCGAAACTAAGGGTAGTCCAATGAAATGTGGCCAGGCAGTGTATTTCAAACATAATGCGAGCATACTGGATGGAAAACTCAGCACATCGGTAAGGTTCCTGTGAATAAATCACTTTTTGATTTAAAACTGCCGTCGATCAAAATGGCACTTTTATTTTCAGTGTAAAAGATTTCATTCCAAGCCATTTTGGAGCATTTCTATTGGTCCATCCATTACCTAAATTTTGACACAATGTAAATAACAAGAGCCAGAGTCAGCTTTTGTCAAAAAGTGAAAAGGTTTGAGTGACTGATAATATATACACATGCACACATAGTCTTACATATACATACACAATTACAATATGTCAAAAACTAAGATCCAAGGGTTTTGTCTGACAGCAACAATATGCAACACAATGAAACTAAGGCAAAAGTAAACAATCAGCCGACTTGGGTTCTGCCGAGAGAAACAGAAGTGGTGATGAGTGACAGGCAGGACGTGAAAGAGAACATGAGATGAGCGTGAACATGGGCAAACGGCTTACTTGGCACTAAGGCAGCGTCTGAGAGAGTATGAAGCTCCACCTCCACAGGTGCGTGAGCACTCACTCCACGTGCCCCAGGCATCCCACAGTGTCTCCTTGTCCTCCTCTGAGCGTGCTGTCCGAGAGCTCTGCACATCGGGCCAGTCGGAGGGGAGCAGAGAGAGAGCGAGAAAGAGAGAGAGAGAGAGAGAGAGAGAGTATACATTATAAATTATATAGCAAAATGTAAACAGTGTTTAACATATGAATTTAATGTATACAATACTTTGTTCATCATAGAAACCATTAGCATTATTATCTCCACTAAAGTTTCTGCTAAAGGACTCCATTAAATCTAATAAGATAATCAATACATGTGTCAACAATTAATAAGAGGTTAGTTAATAAATTAACCCAAATACTTTTACAAATAATAATACTATTAATTACTATTAGACCCCATTCCAAAGAGATTTCTATTGGTCTATTCTATTGGACTCTACATGATACATATATAGTGCTTAGTACAGGGAGGTTGGCAATACTTCGCAAGTGAAATGACAAACAAATGTGCATACAGCTCTAAAAAAAAATAATAAACCACTTAAAAAAGATGAGTTTCTTTGATTTTACCAAATTGAAAACCTCTGGAATATAATCAAGTAGAAGATGGATGATCACAAGCCATCAAACCAAGCTGAACTGCTTGAATTTTTTGCTCGAATACACCAGAAGTGGCATAAAGTTATCCAAAAGCAGTGTGTAAGACTGGTGGAGGAAAACATGCCAAGATGCATGAAAACTGTGATTAAAAAACAGGGATATTCCTCCAAATATTGATTTATGAGTTCTTAAAACTTTTTGAATATGAACTTGTTTTCTTTCTTTGCATTATTTGAGGTCTGAAAGCTCTGCATCTTTTTTGTTATTTCAGCCATTTCTCATTTTCTGCAAATAAATGCTCTAAATATATAATATACATTTTTATTTTGAATTTGGGAGAAATGGTGTCTATAGTTTATGGAATAAAAAAACAATGTCCATTTTACTCAAACATATACCTATAAATGGCAAAATCAGAGAAACTGATTCAGAAACTGAAGTGGTTTCTTACAGCCCAATATTTTCCAGAACTGTATATATATATAAACAGACTAGACTAGGCAAAATGTGTGGAGAATTATAGAACTTGTAGGAAGTGTCCATGATAGGCTAAAGATGGGCAAATTATGAGAAATATGAGAACTGTACAGTTTGTGGAAATAAGGAAGGCCAGAAAGTGTAAAAAACTCTTTTGACTGACACAAAAACAACTAATGGAGAAACAAAAAAAGTACTAAAATACTATTACTGGCTATAATCTGCACATATACAGCAAATAATAGTAGATATCAACATCTACAGGCAACAGGCTTGAGTCAGCTTTAATCTGATGCTGCCTTAGCTTTATGAAAAAGCTGGTCATAACAGATTGGCCTAAACACCAACGCCAAGCTAAGCTCTTTTATGATTTCGTACTTTGAAGGATACTCAGAGCCACAATACCACATCCATTTCTGCAGCGTAGCTCAGCAACCCCCTACATTCATCCTGTCAGCACTTTCACTTCACTCCTTCACTGGCCACAGACATCCAAGGTGAAGACAGCTGAGACACCGAGAGTGCTGAGGTGCCCCACAGCAGCTTCCTTCACAGTGCCGTCTCATTCTGCCAGACTGAAACTGGCACTGGAAAGGGGCACGGCTATCTGAACCACCAATCGGGGAAAGTTAAGCCATTCACATCGCAGTTCTGCGGCTCTGAAGCTTGGAATTGGCAGACTTAAGCTTAGCTGATTACGGGCACTCAGCAAGCCAATCTCCTGAAACCTGAAGTCCCTCATATCTTAACGTTGGCCCACTGTTGCTTTGGGCGCTATCCATGCCATACATTTCATTAACTTCAACTTTATCAGACGAGAACGTTCCTGGATGAAGCCTGCAGGACTGCTGTTAAGGAATGTTGACGAGGAGCTTATCTAGGCCCTCCGACAGATACCTGTCCTTGAGAAGAGATGTTGAAACTGATGTAGATTTTTTTTATCTTGGTCGTTCCAAACCAACGCGATAATTGGCAGTTCAAGCAAAGCAAACTTAGATCAACGCCACAGGGCATGGTCAGATGAAATGGTGGCAGCACAAAGCGTTAACATGGTAGGAGGAGGGATTCCAAGCCAGGGAAAACAGTTGGGTGTCTGTCTGCGACTGAATGGAAGAATAGAAGGTCTGGTAGGAAATGGTTGAAATGCTCATGTTTCCTCCAGCATATTTCTGTCAGATGTCAGAGTCATCTTCTTTCACTGTGAAATGTTACGCCTCCCTTAACAAGCTCCAGCCTATTTTTCCCCCCACCGCCGTAATTGTGCTGCAACGCTTTTTTTTTTTTTTTTTTTTTCGCTGCGAGGAGATATGAGATAGGAATCTTGTTCCAAGATCAATATTATGAGAACTTGAATTCAGCACTTGCAAGGACAATGTGCATCTCAGGCATGCCGTGACAGCCAATGGAGTGGCAGCCTTGAAGCTGGGGAAGAGCCAAAGATCACAGATCAAAATCTAATGCTGTTTTCACATGGGACTTATCACTCGCACAATATCTCGCCTCGTTTTTCTGGTCAGGTGTCCAACTGGACAGAATAATAAGAATATATAATAAGTGGAGCTGTTTATTACAAGAATAAAACAATGGGAAGTAAATGGGTAAATAAAATGAGGCGTTCTTCAGCGTATAAATCAAACTTGGAGGACTGCAGCTCTCTTTGACTGGACCTAAAACTGCTATTGGATGTGCTCTTCAGGAAACAAAGGGTCATCAAGTTCTTGGCTTAGATCTATTGTCCTGGAGGGGGAGAAACTTTTCTTGAAAACACTTTACTAGAAGGGTCTATTGTCTATTGCTTACCTAACTTATAGTTGAATACTAGCTTTATAGTTGAATAAAAGTAATGTTTGTCAAGAGGGAAGCAGAGTAAAGACTTTTTACACCACTAACCGGACAACCCCTTTTGAGAGTACATCACTCAGCCCAGTACAGTGAGTAACAACAGAGCTTGCAAACAGCGCCAATCACACTCAGATAGGAAGTACAGTTCTGCACAGGACTTTCTTTTTGACTGGACCCAAAACTGCTATGGGATGTGCTCTCCAGGAAACAAAGGGTCAAGGAGTTCTTGGCTTAGATCTATTGTCCTGGAGGGGGAGAAACTTTCCTTGGTGACACTTCACTAGAGTGGTCTATTGTCTATTGCTTACCTAACTTATAGTTGAATACTAGCTATATAGTTGAATAAAAGTAATGTTTGTCACAGGAAAAGCAGAGTAAAGACTTTTTAAACCACTAACCGGACAACCCTCTTGAGAGTACATGACTCAGCCTAGTACAGTGAGTAACAACAGAGCTGGCAAACAGCACCAATCACACTCAGATTGGAATTACAGTTCTGCACAGGACTTCAACAGCATTTAAAATGTGGTTAAAAAAATGCAAAAAATTAAGTTAAATTCCTTTTTACTGATAGACAATCCATACAATATTACCTTACTTATAGTTGAATACTTGCTATAAAGTTGAATAAAAAGTAATGTTTTTCAAAAGGGAAGCAGAGTAAAGACTTTTTACACCACTAACTGGTCTCCCCTCTTGAGAGTACATCACTCAGCCCAGTACAGTGAGTATTAACAGAGCTAGCAAACAGCACTAATAACACTCAGATTGGGAGTACAGTTCTACACAGGATTTCAACAGCATTTTAAATGTGCTTTAAAAATCCAGTAAGGTAAGGAACATTTTTACTGATGCATAGACAACGCATAGAATATTACAGAAGCAGTGCACGATGATGCATTATCACGGTTATTTTAGCATGTCTGTCCTTTTGACAATTGACAAACAAATAAAACCTTTTTATGGGTGCTTCTGTCGCCTACTTTCACAGAACTCCTTTTAGACTTTTATTTTGTAGAGTGTATATCCCTATGGTGACAGCAGACACATTCACAGAAGACAGAGACACAGAAACGCCAACAAAGTGTGACTGATTCGAGCTTGTAATGCTCATACAGGTGCTTTGGAGTGTGTAAATGTCCCCAGTGAAGCTATTGTTACTCGCAAGTCCATTACAAGTATAATGGATATATCAGCAGGAGCCACCATCTCAAAAGTGTGGGGGGAGCCAGTCAAGCGCAAAAAAGACCAAAGGAAAAGGGTTTATGGTGGCTGTCTCTGCAGCCTTCATCTGAGACACATGCAGGTGGTATAAGTGTCTGGGTCCACAGCGTTACCTGACACTTGCGGAGGGCACTCATGAGTTTTGCAGACTACAGAGAGTTCCTGTGAAGAACACTTGCTCTGAAATGCATCCAGCTCACTCAACTGCTAAATGTTTTCTTTAAGCAAGCAGCAAAATTAGCCGACCATTTCTGTATCAAGGCTAAAACCACTGTAAAAAAAAGTCAAAGAACATCAAAGAACTGGCTCCATTCCAGAAGCATGACATCACGTTTACCCTAAAGATACAGAAAGATCCTATTATTCATGCAAAGTTTATTAAAGAGGGAAGGCTTTAAATAAAACCCCTTTTTAACAATATTTTAAATGTAAAATGCATTTCTTATTGAGAGAGATGAAGCACATAACATTGCAGAAGCACTGCACGATGATGCAGTACCAAGAACTGTGCTCCATTCCAGAAGCATGGCATCTAAACTAAAGAAAAGACCACTACCATGTTTTACTTGGCTCCTGTAGCAAAACAACCCATTATTTATCTTAAGTTTCAGATTATTAAAGAGGCAAGGCTATAAACAAATCGAAAGCTCAATGACTTTGTTTTAAAAGTGGTTGATTACAAAAAATAATGTAGATTTCTTATTAAGAGATGATGCATAGAATATTATAGAAGCACTGCACGATAATGCATTACCAAGATTGACTGTAAAGGTTAATGTGGCATCCAGCCCCAACCCTTGATTGGTATCAGCAATCAGCCAAATGTACTGAGTTATCAGTACCACTGTAAAAAACACTGATTGGTCCATCTCTATTTAACATATTTATAATTTACATAAACAGTCCTCTGAAAATATAGTCAATGAAAAAAGTTCTTCAAGGACCATAAAGGTTTTCAGGATCTTTCTGTGGCTCCTCTCCACAGAACTACTACATGCAAAATTAGTCAAACATTTCTGTATCAAGGCTAAAATCACTTTGCAAAATCTCTATGCTGTCCTTAACAAAAAAGTAAATCCCCATCACAGCACTGGCTTTATTCCAGAAGCATGGCATCTCGTTTACCCTGAAGATAAAGAATGACCCTAGTGAAGAAAGTTCCAGATTATTTAAGAGGGAAGGCTATAAACAAATTGAAAGCTCATTGACATTGTTTTAAGTACATTTCTTACTGAGAGATGATGCATGGAATATTACAGAAGCACTGCACGATGATGCATTACCAAGATTGCCTGTAAAGGTTAATGTGGCATCCAGCCCCGCCCCTTTATTAGTATCTGCGATCAGCCAAATGTAAGACACTGAGTACTGAAAGACATTGGGTGATCAATACCAATGTCAAAAACACTGATTGGTCCATCTCTATTTAACATGTTTCTTATTTGCATTGCCTCTCCACAGAACTACTACATTAAAAATAAGTACATTTCCGAATCAAGTCTAAAACCACTATGCAAAAGCTCTATGCTGTCCTTAACAAAAAAAGTAAATCCCTATCGAATCACTGGCTCCATTCCTGACGCATGGCATCTCGTTTACCCTGAAGATAAAGAATGACCCTGGTGAAGAAAAGAGATACGCAGTAATGACACCGCTACCTTGTTTTGCTTGGGCCCGGTAGCAAAACGGCCCATTATTCATCCGAAGTTCCAGATTATTAAAGAGGGAAGGCTATAAACAAATCAAACGCTCACAATCTTACCATACGGTCGAGGGGAAACAGCAAGATCTAAACACAGCTGATGGAGCATGGAGCAAATCATATTAGCAAAAGGGTTTGCATCAAATGACTTTAGCTGGGCCACATCCGAATAAATAAACCCCCGGCTCTGTCCAACGGTTGCCCAGTTTCCTTTGAAAGCAATCACTGGATTTGCACTCAATTACTGAAAGGCCGCTCACTTGACAAACATAACCAAAGGCAACCGCGGGCCAAATCGAGGCCTCATGGAAATGATCATGGGTCTTACAACTGCTTATTCCTATTGTTCTCTGACTGAGCAGTGCAGGAAGCAGGAGGGGAACCGGTCAGGTGGTTCTTTTCCAGAACTCAATAATCAAATAATCAAGTCATAAATACTCAAGTCATAGTATCTCCTTGGATCACTTCTTTGAGGTTGACACGTTACACCTCGCCTCCTCATCAGTCAGGAACTCTGTTTTCACTGGATTCGGCCTTGGCTGACTTGTAAATGGCAAATTATTCCATTTAGGAACCATCCCCCCTTTCCTTTCATTTTCTTTCCCGTTTTCTTTTCCTCTGCCTTTTTCCTCTTCGTGCGAGTCTCAGAAGTTTTGTGAACCTTTTAGAAATGTTGATATTTCTGCATACATTTAAGCTGAACTTCACACAGTCCTAAAAGTAGATGAGAATGAGAACCAATCAAACAAATATGACTGTTAACTGTTCATTAATCCTGCATATCAGCTTTGAGGAGTTTTTGGAGAAATCTGTCCAAAAAATTCAATAGAGTTCATCTGACTGCAGATGAGCAGCAATGTTCTTTTTGTAAAGCAGCAGCAGCTTCCTCCTCCTTGCTTCCTCCCTGCCAAACACAAAATTGTTGTTCAGTGTTCTTCTGATGGTGCCATTAACATTATGTGCCAATGTGAGAAAGGCCTTCAGTTGCTTAGAAGTTACTTTTGGTATCTTTGTGACCTTGTGGGCTATTACACACCTTCCTTTTGGTGTGATCTTCGTTAGTCAACAATGCCTGGAGATGGTAAAAACCAACTCTTTAGAGACGGTTTTATAATCTTTTTAGCTTGAAGCACATCAATATCTCATTTGTTCATACCTTGATAAACTTCCACAAACATGTGTTGTGAAGATCAGGCTTCAATAAATAGAAGATAGATCACTTTTTTCTTTAAATTAGACACTCAGACACGATTGCTTGATTTTAAATTGATTTTAAAAAGACCCGACTCCAGTTTTGCCTAAAGGTTCATATATACAGAAATATTCTTTTTTTCAAAGGCTTCACAAACATTCAAGCACTACTGTAGATAAGCAGGATCATTTCCATTTCTGACCTCAGAATTAGGTTCAAGAGGGCAATGTCGGAATCCCACACGCTTCCGAACCCTGGGTGATGACTTGACTGGGTGAGACTTGCCCGGACAGGACCTTCTCTCAACAGAGCTGCGAATTTGATTTAGTCAATTCGCTTGTGCAGAGAGTGCGCCCTTTGACAGGCTGAAGACTCCAGCACAAAGCTTACTTTCATGGACCCTGGGTTACATCAATATACACGGTATGGGCTTTATTTAATTGGAAAGTCATATGATCAGCTCACATCTGTTTAAGCCCTTGTCTCCCTCCAAGTGCCACATACTGTCCACATCGCACAGTGCAATGCTTCCCCATTTACTTACTGAAGAAACTCTGTGAACTGGAGAAAACGATCCCGACAAACCTTAAACCCATTAGGAACTTATTTTAAATGCCTGCAGAAGATCTGAACGCTTTGACGGTGTTTGTCATCCTTCCTCATGAGTAATCATACCAGCCCTCGGGGAAAGTTTTATCTATCCATCACTTGAGAGCTCTTAGGAACTGACCATCATCCAGCCAGTGACCTTCCAGAGTGCATTCCATTCGTCTAATGCAACCTCGTCCTAATAGTGTCAATAAAACACTATAAATATTCGGCTGCTATAAATTTCAAATGCAAATTGAGACGGAGACACTAATAAAATATAATGGAAGACCACAATTAAAGCAGCAGTTCTTAAGATTTTTTTCTTTTTCAGAGTTGGGAGGAAGCAAAATATTCTAAATACTCTAAATAATGGCTTTGCAACCATTCTTGCCAAATAAAGCCAAATATATTCATTCTTAAAACAAAGTAGTCCGATAGGTTAACACTGTTGTTTCTCTAGTCATTTTAGTAGTTATCCAAGCAGACAGTGCTGCTAATTGCTCTGATACAAGAGCTACAACTAACATAGAGATATCAGAACCTCAAACTCACTTTTATCAGCTTATTCATGCGTTGTTGCACCAAAGAAACAAAGAATTAGAACTGACAGTTCATTATAAAATCACCAGATAAAAAAAAGGCTCAGAAAGAAGACCTCATCACAATGCACGTTTTAAAAGTACTTTCTCGCAAAAAGTGTCTCTAAATCTCGCAAACTTTCAGACTGATGCTTTAAAAAGAAAAAGAACACAAATAATAATCAGACTCATCCATCACAGCTGCATCCAATGTTCCAATCTGACTTGGGTCCAAAAAATGAACAGAATAAAGGAGGAAAAAAAGATAGCTATTATAGATAAGAAGAGAAAAGAGAACTGTACCAGGAGTACAAGAGAAGCCAGGAGCACAGCAGCGGCAGCAGCAGTGGTGGGTCGGTCCATGCCTGGTGGTGGGACGCAGGGTGACCAGCATGCGTGTGTGCAGCATGAGGGTGTGCAGTAGCGCATGCGAGTGCGAGCGTGAGCCCAGCGCGTGGAGCTCCACCACTCTCAGTGGCTGGGTGGGTGGGAGAGTGAGTGAGTGTGTTTCGCTGTTCCAGCACTAACTCTCTCTCTCTCACTTTCTCTCTCTCTCTCTCTCTTTCTCTCTTGCTTATTTCTCTCTGTCTCTCTTCCAGCAGAGTCAGAGGGGTGCTTCTAACCCCAAGAGCCTCCAGCTTCCAACCAATCACAAGAAGCTCTGGCTTCGAGAGAGCACGCTAAACCAAAACGCGAGATTCAGATGTACTTTTACTCACTTTCACACTTTCTCTCTTTAGTCTTTCATTTCATCTGACTTTCTTTCTTTTTTTCTCACACTTTCTCTCTTTCTTTACCCTGCTTGTTTTTCCTCTCATTCTCTTGGGCCTAGCCACTGTTTTTCATCTCTCTATTTCTCTCTCTCTCTTTCTCTCTCTCTCACCCTCTCTGCTTTCTGTCTTCTCCGTCCAGCTAATCTTAGTCTTGGCCTGTCCACCAGTCTCCACATCTCCAGCACTACCACTCACTTACAATGGTCACCTTGGAAAAACTAGTGGATGACTAAATGGCCAAAAATGTCCATATCCAGATCCACCACCACAGGCATTCTCTCTCTGCTTCCTTTCTTTCTCTCTCTCTTTTTCTTTCTCTCTCGCTCTTTCTCTGTATTTCTATTCAATCCCTGACTTCGCAGTTCATATTACCTGACCCATACAAATGAGATGAAACAGTCTCATCAAACCAGGGCAGAAGATCTGGGACCTGAATCGCAGCGATTCGGTTCTTCTTTTTGTTCAGTTTTGAAAGGTAAAGAGAAAAAAAAACATACTGGGAACTTCAATGAAGTTCATTCAAAACATCTGCTTGGTGAAGGACATTCAGTGAGGGAAGAGAGGGAGACATTCCCATATGCGCCCCTGGAGGACGGTACTTAAGACTTTAAAATGTGATTTATTGAAAAGGGCCAGCGCTAAAAATACAATGCATAAAATCTGAAGGGTCTGATGATAATCGCTGAATCTTCTCCCATGCCATTCTCCAAAAACATAGGGGTCCTACATTACATATAACGTGTACTTGAGTATCAGCTGTTGATCAGCTCTTGTCCGTACAAGTACAATCTACACTGTTTGGTCAAAAGTCTTCGCTCATTGACCTAAATCATTGAACTCAGGTTTCAATCACTTCCATGGCCCAAGTTACAGTATATAAAACCAAGAGTCTAGGCATGCAGATTGCTTCTACAGTGATAATTGAAAGAATGGGTTGCTCTCAGAAGCTCAGGAGGAGTGAATTCCAGTGTAGTACTGTGATAGGCTGCCACCTGTGCAACAACAAGGAATTTCATCACGACTAAATATTCCATAGTCAACTGTCAGTGATATTGTAAGTAATTGAAAATGACTGGGAACGAAAGCAACTTAACAACAAAGTAGTAGAGTGAGGTGCCTGGTGTAAAGACATCAATTTCAATTGCTACAGACCTCCAAACATGCCTTTAGATAAACTCAAAAAACAGTAGAGTGTAGAGAGCTTCAATAGAATGTGTTTCCATTCCCAAACATCTTCAGTTCCATTGGCAATATAGTGTGTGTACGAAAATATTTGTAATGGAGGCATTTAGTTACTTTAAGTTGCACCCAGTGTCGACATACAGCTCAGGAAAGAAATTAGAGACCATTTCAGTTTCTGGATCAGTTTCTGTGATTTTGCTATTTATAGGTTTATGTTTGAGTAAAATGAACATTCTTGTTTTATTCTATAAACTACAGACAACATTTCTCCCAAATTCCAAATAAAATATTGTCATTTAGAGCATTTATTGGCAGACAATGAGAAATGGCTTAAATAACAAAAAAGATGCAGAGCTTTTAGAACTCAAAGAATGCAAATAAAACAAGTTCATATTCATAAGTTCAGAAATCAATATTTGGTGGAATAATCCAGGTTTTTAATCACAGTTTTCATGCAGTTTTGGCATGTTGTCCTCCACCAGTCTTACACACTGCTTTTGGATAACTATATGCCACTCCTGATGCAGAAATTCAAGCAGTTCAGCTCGGTTTGATGGCTTGTGATCATTTATCTTCCTCTTGATTATATTCCAGAGGTTTTTAATTTGGTAAAATCAATGAAACTCAATGGCCCCATACCTAATGTCAGGCCAAGGTGGAGCATCAGAACTGTGTTCTCTAGAATGATGGTGCTCCATTCAATACATTTAGAATGAGTTTGGGAATTCTGAACAGATGCTTAAAAGCTTGCCCTTTTCCTTATAGCTTCACATAGTCTAAAATATAAGTTAAATATGTAGTTAATGTGTTCAGGTCTTTCTATCAGCTCATACTATTACCGTCTTAGTCTAATAAAGTGATATCACGTCTGAAACAGCGCAGCGGCTGGATCCTGCAGCTTTATGAGACAGTCCCTCTGAGGCAGTCCTCATTGAGTTTTATTAATCTGACATTAGCTCTTATTGGTCTCTTGGATATGACTGTCGTATTTAGTTAGAGAAGCGGGAGAAGATTAAAAATGGTCTGTAATGAACGGCACACTTTGGTATGAGGAGCACTGTCTTCAAATCCATTACAACCGTCCACTCCCACACTCCAGCCGCAGTGGGAGCGCATAATTTATTGACCTGATAGCTGAGAGACCGCATAGGTCTACCAAGCTCCTTAACTTCATTTCAAGTGAGATGATATCATGCTCAGGAGAGGTTTGATGTCGTCAGCATGTATCAAAGGGGAACTCGCGTTTGAAGAGGCGTATGATTAAGAACCTGACATTATGTTCTTAAATAGACTTTTTCTCTTTTTCGGGAACTCAGCAGTGTAGAGATTTTGACTTTCTTAACCCTTGACTTGGCCTAGCGGTTTTAAACAATGCTTGCAGGACAGCATGAACACTGTGGTTCAATTCTCGTGTTCTACAGAAAGTACGCTAAAATTGTTTGCCATGTTGTCAAATCTGAAGACCAAAGAGACCAAAAGCAGGGCTAGATATGCTTACTTATTTGATAGAGCAGTCCCATTCCCCCAGACCAAGTGTCTCAGACTGCCTTTACTGAGTTTACAGAAGAGCCTACAGGACCATAAGCAAAACAGATTACCCAGTTATTCAAGCGATGCTCAATTTGTCCATTAAGTGGAATGCTTTACTAAAAGTAAAAGTGCAGTTTATGTATTTTATCACTAAATTATTCCCATTAAATTACAGTTCAGGAGCTCAGCTTTGAGACAAAGAGACACTACTAGAATCCAATTAATCCCTCAAAGCTGCAGAGAGAGTGTCAGCACACACCAGTGACAATTAAAGTTAGAATTAATACAGTATTAAACAGTATTTGGAGAACTTAAATTTGGTGAGAGTGCTGGCCAAGGCTGAGTACAAATACTACCGATTTCAGTACGTCTTTCTCAACTCAACTCAACTTTAGTCATGAAGCAATGAAAACAATAAAATGTAATTAATAAAACAGATAAAAAGTAAAAAAAAAAAACTAGGAAAAACAAGATCAAATCTCAGTTTAGGTCAAAAGCAAAAAATAAAAATGAGTTTTAAGACTTGTTTTAAAAAGAGACCTTGAGGGAAGCAATCAAATCGTTTTTTACTGCTAATTTTAGCTTAGCGGCTAACAATTATGTAATTACAGCATTTGCCACTTTGACAACAGACTTACAGAAAAACTGCAAAGGAGTGCAGAGTGTCAGTTAATTTAATATAATCAATCATTTAATTGCTCAGTGTAATCCTGCCTTCTTACTATATAAAAAAATAACATTTTAAAATGTTATATTAGAATTTTTTCTAATATAAGGGCACGGATTTGTTGTAATTAGACACTGGAAATTAAAGCCTCTGTATGTTCTAGCAATAGACTTGATGCTACACATGTAATTTCTCAACCAATCACCTCCTTCTACCTGCTTTTAAAAGCCGTGACTCACTTGCTCTCTTGTCGTTTTCAGGTGTGACATTGCGTTTTTCCCTCTGTTGTCCTCAGGAGGACCCCCACCGCCTTCAGGATGGTCTCGGCAGTTGCCCAGGGGGAAGGCTCCGCCCCATGCCTTTCAAGCTGTTGGGCTGAGGACAGGGCCTTCGCCAAAGACTTTATCTTATTTATATGTTCCAGTATGTTTGAAATCGTAGTAGTAAAAATAAAAAGTGGGAGATGGGCTGGTTTGTACTGAAACATATAGGGATGCATGGGCTACATACATTATACTGAAATATTGAAATCAGCCAGCTGGGGCGCTAGACCAGTGAGTGGTCTTTTCCATGCTTTTTGTACAGTTTCTGTTTTTTTTTTCTTTTTGCATTGATTTTATACCCAACCCACTCATTAGGATTCCCCCTAGCACTAGTAATGCCCCAATACAAGGAGAATAAAGACTAACTAGCACATGCCTCCTCCGATACATGTCAGCCATCGCCTCTTTTTGAACTGCCAAGCAGCATCGCAGCACACTCGGAGGAAAGCACAGCGAAACATCAGCTCACAGATGCCTTGTGCTGAGCAACATCACCCTTTGGAGTAATGTGTAATGTGGGGTGAGAGCGCCATCTATCCTTGGCCTTGCTCTCTCGGGTCTCCGGCAGCTGATGGCAAGCTACATGAACAGGATTCGAAACGGCGATCTGCTGATCATAGTGGCAGCGCTTACCCCGCTGGACCACTCGGAGCTGTCACTGTTTTATAAAGAGGGAAATTTTACAACCTTACAAAGCTGATTGCTCTTCTTTTTCTTCTTGTCTGTATATTTAAATATATTTGTAGTATGTGACATTAAACAGGACTTCATCCTGTAGCCCTGTGTCTTCTAGAAAACCTCTTTTTAACCACTGAACACACACAAGTATGCAGCACACAAAAAGCCCTCTGGTGCACTTTCTAAATCAAAAGCCAAGAGTTATTTCCAAATTAAAGCTGTGAAAAAATGGCAGCTCAGTCCAAAACAAATAGTCTGTGACTTATGATCACAGTGGAGAACCGGATAACAAACTCTTTCATTCCAAACATACACACATACACACTCCTCCACTCGCAATCCACAGGGCTACTGCATACCTACAGTGCATAGGTATGCCAAAATAAACGGTGGGCAACTGAAGTGACTTAAAAGGGAACAAGAGGAAGTGAACTTTGTGATTGGCACCTTGTGTAGACACACCATCGGCTGAAGGACAGACGAGCAAAGTTCTGCTTCAATGGCTTTCCCATATCTTAGTATGTTCTGTGTACTAAGAGCGTTTTGGAGGCATTCACACATAGATATAAAAAAAAAACAAAAAAAAAACAAGTTGTTACAACTACAGTGTTGTTGATGTGGCTCTAATCCTTTTGGTTCTGCAGAAATGAAGCCAAAATTGTCCTCCATGTTGTCAAATTTGAAATCGGAATCTCAGCAGTAGAGACCAAATGTTTACAGTGAATTCTAAAGGGCCAGAAGCAAAGTAGATATTAAAAAAGAACAAAATAACTAGTTGCAACAATGCACTAATTTGAATTGGTACTTTTGGTAACTTTTGCCCAAAGTTAACATTTTGAAAACTATCTATGTTGATGGTTAATCTATTTGTGGGGAGTTGCAAAGTGGGGAAATAGGCCCACAAATTGTTCCTGGTGCTAGCTGTGTGTTCATTGGCCTGAAAGTCCTGCAGAAGTTGATATCACAGATAGTCCCATAAATGCACAACTGGCATGGAATCTGGCCACTGGACACGGATGTCGCTTTTGCAATCTAGGGGTGACCTTCTTGGGAAATTCTTTGCTGTATGTGAGTGAGCATTATCCTGCTGAAAGCTGTCAGTTTTTACATTACATTACATTACATTACATTACATTTGGCAGACACTTTTGTCCAATAGTGAAGTACAAAAGTAATAGAAGTTAAAGGTAAAACATCTTTAGATAGGGCCTAAAGGAGGTCAAAGGGAGATAATGGGATAGAGAAGTGAAGGAGGGGAAGAAGGAAATGAGGTTAGAAATAGTTGGTTTGTTAGAGGTGTTATGAGAGTAAGTGCTCTTTGAAGAGCTCTGTCTTAAAGATAGTGAGAGATTCTCCTGATCTGGTAGTGGAGGGTAGTTTGTTCCACCATTGGGGAACTCTGTATGAGAACAGTCTGGATTGCTTTGTGTGAATGTTTGTTTGGTAAAGCGAGGCGACGTTCATTGGAGGAACGCAGCGGCCGGGAGGTAGCGTAAGCCTTCAGGAGTGAGTGCAGGTAGGAAGGAGTTGTTTTGTCATCACCTTGTAGGCGATTGTAAGAGCTTTGAATTTGATGCGAGCATCAACTGGTAGCCAATGGAGCTCAATAAGCAGTGTGGTGACTATTGGCACATACTGTATCACTGAGCTGTTAGTGTCCCTCTTTTCACTTTTAGGAATGACTGTCATAGATCATCACATCAGGATTTAAGTGCTTACACCACAAGGTCTTCAGACTTGAAACTTGAAAAAGACTTAAAACTTCCGACTTCAAACAAGCCCCATGACAAACAGCCTTGAATACACTTTTACAGCATGTGCAAAATATTGAGTATGTATTTGTCTTTTACAGCTAAAACTCTGTACAGCAATCAGATTGAACAAATAAAATTAAACAGTCATTCCTGGGCACCACATTGTACTGACTTTTGCAGAAAACAATGCTGCTGTGCTAAATATAACCTGGATTTGCCAATAAAGACAATACAGTTCCAGTCCAGGTTTCTTATTCATCTAGCAGTCCAGGTTTTTCTTAACAACACCAACACCAGCGAATTAGGGTACAGCTGGCTGGCTGATGCCCTTTTGAGTCAGGATTAAAGTTTTAAGTCTGCTTCAAGCTTGAAGACTAAAGTTTTAAGTCTGCTTCAAGTTTGAAGTTTAAAGTTTTAAGTCTGCTTCAAGTTTGAAGACTAAAGTTTTAAGTCTGCTTCAGGTTTGAAGTCAAAGTTTTAAGTCTGCTTTAAGTTTGAAGACTAAAGTTTTAAGTCTGCTTTAAGTTTGAAGACTGAAGTTTTAAGTCTGCTTCAAGTTTGATGTCTAAAGTTTTAAGTCTGCTTCAAGTTTGAAGTTTAAAGTTTTAAGTCGGCTTCAAGTTTGAAGTCTAAAGTTTTAAGTCGGCTTCAAGTTTGATGTCAAAGTTTTAAGTCTGCTTCGAGTTTGAAGTCTAAAGTTTTAAGTCTGCTTCGAGTTTGAAGTTTAAAGTTTTAAGTCGGCTTCAAGTTTGAAGTCTAAAGTTTTAAGTCTGCCTCAAGATTGAAGACTAAAGTTTTAAGTCTGCTTCAAGTTTGAAGACTAAAGTTTTAAGTCGGCTTCAAGTTTGAAGTCTAAAGTTTTAAGTCTGCTTCAAGTTTGAAGTCTAAAGTTTGAAGTCTGCCTCAAGATTGAAGACTAAAGTTTTAAGTCTGCTTCAAGTTTGAAGACTAAAGTTTTAAGTCTGCTTCAAGTTTGAAGACTAAAGTTTTAAGTCTGCTTCAAGTTTGAAGACTAAAGTTTTAAGTCTGCTTCAAGCTTGAAGTCTAAAGTTTTAAGTCTGCTTCACGTTTGAAGACTAAAGTTTTAAGTCTGCTTCAAGCTTGAAGTCTAAAGTTTTAAGTCTGCTTCAAGTTTGAAGACTAAAGTTTTAAGTCTGCTTCAAGTTTGAAGACTAAAGTTTTAAGTCTGCTTCAAGTTTGAAGACTAAAGTTTTAAGTCTGCTTCAAGTTTGAAGACTAATGTTTTAAGTCTGCTTCAAGCTTGAAGTCTAAAGTTTTAAGTCTGCTTCAAGTTTGAAGTCTAAAGTTTTAAGTCTGCTTCAAGTTTGAAGTCTAAAGTTTTAAGTCTGCTTCAAGTTTGAAGTCTAAAGTTTTAAGTCTGCCTCAAGTTTGAAGTCTAAAATTTATTCAACAACTCTCTGAAGCACTTCAAGTCTTCCAGCCACAACATCCTAACCACTGTGGACGTCTGTGTCCCCCCGTATCCTCTTTTTTATTTTGAAGCCACAATTCGGTCACCCTATCTAAACAACATTCCATGAGTAAGACTGTGAGACTATACATCAGTCACAGTCAACGTCAGAAACTTAGACTGAAGCTGATGAAAATACTGGAGGAAGTCAGATGACAGATGACAGAACTATTTTTGAGTGGTGAGTGTTTTTCCCATAACCCCGTGTTGCATCAGACCTGTATCTGGAACATATGCTCTTGAGTGAAAACAAGCCCCGTGACATAGACAAGCAGCCTCCAATACACTTTTACAGCATGTGAGGAAAGATTGAGCACATATCCATCTTTCACTGCTCAAACACTGTACAGCAATCAAATCGAGAAAAAAAAAAACAACAGCCATTCCTGGGCACCACATTGTGCACAATTGTGCTGTCCAGAGTCAAAAGCTAGACATGAAATAAACAAGCTTGTTTCAGTGGATGAGAAGAGAAGAAAGCCGCAAGATAAAGAGGATGATGTAGTGAGGTCTACCGCAACCTCACATGCTGCCAGTGTCCTCTGGGAAAAGATGGGGGAAATGAACGAGCAGGCTTCTCCAAAAAACAATGAAAACTCAAAAATGTTAAATCCTCTTAAATCTAGTTTAAAAACATTAAACATTTTCTTAACAACAACTTATTTTATAAGAAATATCTTAAATTCCTTTGTTTTAAGGTAATCAGAATATCCTAAAAGTGTCTTATTTCATCTTGTTTTAATCGTCGCATTTTGACAAAAATACTCAAATGCACTTTTAGCAGATAAAATCACATAAAACAAGTACAGGGAAGTTCACAGGGGCTTTTACTTGCTAAGATTTAAATTTTTACAGTGTCGTTCTTGTAGTGGCTAGGAAAATGTTTAAGATGAGTGACCAGTTGATATTTTCGTGTGTGAGGAAGGTGAAAACCTGATCTCCATCCAAGAATAAAGACTAAGTTGCTGTGTAAAAACCTAATGTAGCGTATTTTTCAGACTATAAGTGGCACCGGATTATAAGGCGCAATATTAATGAATGTCTATTTTCTGGTCTATTTTTATACATAAGGCACACCAGGTTATAAGGCGTATTATACAACAGTTAGTTCCGACCTCACAATCTGATTGGTTGAGAAGTGTTCTATCCGTGCTGATATATGTGATAACATCACAGCCTTCTCACACCGTTGATGAGTAACGGCGTATACAGACAAGACACCCGCAGCAGCGTTAGCTTAGCACAGGCTAGCACAGAAAATCGCTTGGTTAATGCCGTCTGACAGCCAGAACGCTAACCAGCCAGGCTAGGCTGAGCTAAGTTAATCCTGAGCTAAAGCAAGCTACGCTAACCTAACCACAGTCCAGCCATGTAGCTAAAACAAACACCACACAGCAAAACAGGCATAAATGCTCAAAAAACGCGCAGTGTTCACCTGAATACGAGTCCACGGAGCAGGAGATGAGAGTATTAGCGTTATTTCACGGTCCTAATGTTACCATCTTCGCTTATTCCCAATTTTGATTTCAAGCTAACTTTTGTGGTGTAAGTCTGTATATATACAGCCGTGATGTTATTCGTGATAACACACTCCCTCTCGTGTTCTATTGCTTAATTAAGCGTCACTGGTAAGGAACAAGGACAAACATGCAGACTACAGTCCAATATACTCGCCTCTAAGCGGCGAAAGAGCTAGTGCTGCAGTTAGCGACTAATGCTAATGCTGCTGCACCCAGCCTTAGTGCTGGAGAAACTTCACTGAAAACTCATCTTTATAACGCTGAACTTTAGCAGAGTGGGTTTGCTCCTTAATTCCTGACTGATATAATTCCTACACAAGGTGCACCAGATTATAAGGCGCTCTTTTGATGTTTGGGGAAATTAAGGAATTTTAATTGTGCCTCATAGTCTGGCACAAAAACAAAGATACCAGAAGAAAAATAAGTGAAAGAGATCACTAGATATGAAAAGCAATATCACACTAAGTATACCAGTGTAATGGTACATAGATATGCCATCCACATTAAATGTTGTATGTTTATCATATATGTGATTAATAATCACAAATGTTCTTTAACCTGCCTGTTTTTTAACCAGTATGCTCTTCAACTAACCCAAATAGAGCTCTGTAAAAAAAATAAAACCACTTAAAAATTGAGTTTCTTAGATTTTACTGAATTGAAAACCTCTGGAATATAATCAAGAGGAAGATGGATGATCACAAGCCATCAAACCAATCTGAACTGCTTGTAGTTATCCAAAAGCACTGTGTAAGACTGTTGGAGGAGAACATGCCAAGATGCATGAAAACTGTGATTAAAAAACAGGGTTATTTCACCAAATATTGATTTCTGAACTCTTAAAACTTTATGAATATGACCTTGTTTTCTTTGCATTATTTGGTGACAAATTTTCTGCAAATAAATGCTCTAAATTACCATATTTTTATTTGGACTTAGGGAGAAATTTTGTAGTTTATAGAATAAAACAACAATGTTCATTTTACTCAAACATATACCTATAAATAGCAAAATCAGAGAAACTGATTCAGAAACTGAAGTGGTCTCTTAATTTTTTCCAGAGCTTTATATGGTCAGCTGACATCTGATTCCATATGTATTTTCATCTGCTTTAGGAATCACAGATCTCTGCAGTTAAGGGAATATATTGTGTGAGGTCATGAGCATGGAACTCAGCAAAAACATCTTTACTGCATTCACACCCCCTGAATTCTCTGTTTCATGGCTGGTGTGACGGACGAGGTGGCTATCATCCTACATTAATAGCATAATCAGATCATACGGATCTTGAACTAACACCAGCTCGAGAGAGAGAGAAACCGAGCTCACGTTACACACAGTTCCACAGCCTGACATTACACTCTGCGTCCAAGCCTCCTCTCCCAGAGGAAAGGTAAAATTGTTCGAGTGGGATAAATGGTGCCCCCCCTCAATAAACGACGCATGTGCCGGGGACATGATTTACACTAAAGTCATAATTTAAAAGCTTTCCAGGCCCAGAAATAAAATGTTTTACCAGGAAAGGAACTTTACAGCCCGCAGCTGAAAATCAACCACAAGTCCTAAAAAGCAAGGATTAAAATAAAAAACGTAATTCTCTGACACCGCACTGACACCATATCCCATTCATTTTATCTTCTGGGGTTTGGGGAGGAGGAGAGCGGACAAATACAGTGTGACAGAACACGGAAAATGAGTCTTGTAAGAGATACACTGAGCCTTCCTTCAGGGTGTTCAGTAGGAGATGTGTGTATTTCTTAGCAAGAACACTTTTTATGGATGTAACAAAAAACGTTGATGAAGTCATATAAGCATTTTGGGAAGACTCAAGACTCGATATTTTAGGCCATAGCAATGCTTTACTGGACAATACCACAGACTTTATTAGTGAAGAGACCAACCACTGGTTGAAATATGACTGGGAGTTCTCGTAATGCTAAAAAACTCAGCATCTGTTCAAGAAAAAAGTCCCATCATGCACTGTAAAGAGCCAATCAGCTTGCTGCTTATACTGCGAGTGAAGGGGGAAGTCAGCATGCTAGTAAGGGAGCCCTCCATCGATAAGGAGATCTGCGCAAGTGCAGTAGCCATAATGCTGTTTTTTGTGCACTATGGAACCAAACTCTACAAACTGACTATGTTTTTTTTGTCTAATTTATCATTTATTTAAGTTAGTTGAGTTGAGTTGTTGTTTGGATTAGAATATTTTGGTCGCTTCTCAAATTCAAACAGATAGGTGGTTGGTTTTGTTTAAGTGGATATAACAGTCCTCATTATTTAATCATTTATTACCAGATGCTGGGAGTGGTTGGGCCATATAGCCCTAAAAGAATCACAATATTTCAGTGTATTTTTGCGATTGGCTAAAATCTATCAATTAATCAATCAACCATCATTTCCACTCAGTAATTCATTAAAGCTAACCCTCATTTTCAATGCAGCTGAGCATTTACAAAATTAAAGGGACAAAAAAATAAGTTTAAATTATAAAAACAAGCAAACAATATAAGATTTAATTAAGAATTAAAAAGATATGCAGACAGGCTTAAATGTAATAATAATAATAATAATAATAATAATAATAATAAATTAATTAGAATAATAAAATATAAACACCAAAATTATAAAGAAATGTAAATGATAGAACTAAAATAAATAATAATAATACGTTTAAAAAGGTACAAAAAAATAAAAAAATTATAAAATAAAAGAAAATAAAAAGGTAAAAGTGATAAAAATAGGTTGAAATTAATAAAATAAATAAAAAGGCTAAAATGTAAAGAATAAAATTAGAAAAATGAAATAAAAACTAAATAAAATTCATATAAAAAAACTTAACTAAAACAGTTAAAGGCTTTCTGAAGGTGGTTAGAAACTAACAATTTAAAATGATTTAGTGATTTAGTTAGATCAGTGAATTGAGTTTTAGAACCTTTTTATTAACAAATAAATTTTAACATTTCATTTTAAATAAAAATAACTGTCAAACATTTAGTAGAAACCAAAAAATCTGTAAACTTTTGTCTATTTTGACTTTAAAATAATGATAATGTAAATGTAAATGTATTATTGTATTGTATTAATGAATAATGTCTAAACTAGTTTCAATTAATAGTTGAGACATTCTGTTGTAAGTACTGTTAATTATTGTACCCTTATTGTAAAGTGTTACAGATTAATGTAACAAAAATACTACTATAATACTAAAGCATAGAATATTTAGTGCATTTATATAAACTCCCAAATCACAATTACTCATGATAAAATAATATCCTTAAAGTTTCACAGTAAACAGCAAAACTAATACAAAATAAACTGTTTTTAAGACAAAATACTAATACTAATGTTATTATATTTTATTACTATTATAGTACATTTTTTATTGTTAAAAAAATGATAATGATATTATTGTGTTTAATACACCATGGCACACCCCTACCAGACTCTATTAATATAATAAATAGCTAATATAGCTATTATAACTAGTGTAGAGCCTTACAGCATTATGGACTGTAAACTTCAAGAAGGCTCTTCATACTCACACTCATCTCAATAACTGTCACTATGAAACACTCATCACCGACATCATAAGATGTCACCAGACACAGTCTTCACCGCCACACCAGTATCTGCGCTCTGTCCCCGCTGTGAAACTGCTGTTGGTCCATTATAAGGTGAAGACATTTTGAGCGGTCATCGCAATACGAGGCAAATCATTTTCACTCGCCAAGAGCTTTCCGGTATTCCACAGATGATAGATTTACTCTCTCATAAACATCTCCGCCGAGAACTCACTCTGAGCCTCCGCTTCTCAGGCCAATCCATTCCGGGTAAATAATGTTCACATGGGAGTGACAAATGCTAGAGTGACTGATTGTAGCGTCTGTACATTTCTCCTACTCACCTCCTGTCCTTCCCATCATCCACCACTCCACAGTGAGGTCTCTGAACCTGCACAGGGCATTACTAACCCTGTACACTGCACGGGTCTGTCCTCAGATCCACATTTCTCTTAATGTATATATGTATGGATTTATAGTAGTTAAGTGTTGTTAAGTATTAACAGAGTTTTGGCATATGGAGCGCGCCTCAATTACAAGCTCCTCCCCTTGGCCATACATATATATACCTCCCTGTTTCCCCTCACCTTTGTGACGTTCAACCTCGCGTGACTGCCAAGTTACCTGTTCGAAGTTCACGTCACTCGCTCACCATGGATCTGGATCTAGTTGCCTCGGACTCGGAGTTGTTTTCCGGCTCCTCGTCCGTTGCTTCATCCCGCCCCACTTCAAGGCTGCGATCCGTCGTCTCCGTGCCTGATGCCCCTGCTATTTCGGCGGTTACCGGCTCCCAGGTTCGGCGAGGCCGTTCCCCAGCCCAGCGTGATCTCTCCCCGTCCCGACACCACCGCTCCCAGGCTCGGCGTGGCCGCCCCCCAGCCCAGCGTGATATCTCCCCGGCCCGGCGCGGCCGCTCCGGCGTGGCCCACCCCGGCTCTGGACGTTCCCGCCGTTCATCTCAGGCCTCCCCTCCTCCCGCACGGCGCTCCCAGCGTGTTTCTCGCCGCAGCAGCTCCCCCGTGGCCTCCACCTCCCGTGCGCTGCCTTCCCCATCTCCGGCTCCAGCCCGCTCCATGTCCGAGTGGACCGTCGCTGGTTTGCAGAAGGTCCTCAGGGACCGCAGGATCCATTTCGCCCGTTCCGCTCCTAAGAGGACTCTCTTTTCTCTCTTACTCTCCTCAGACGCCGCCATCCGAAGATCCCCCGCGCGGCTTCCGCGAAGCCGCGATGACGTCACCTCTACTTCACCCAGGCGGCGCGGCCGCCCCGCCCACACTCCCTTCAGCCGCTCCACCACCCCCCGCCGGTGAGGCGGGCCCCTTCCTTTCCACCCGGCCCATTACCACTCTTTCTTCTGTCTTTTCCCGCCTTTCTCCTCCCTTCGTTGCTCCTCTTCCTTCTCTCTCCTCTTTGCCCCCTCCTGAGTTTTCCGCTCTTCCCGCCAGTGGCCTCGTTTCTTCTTTTTTCCCCCCCATTTCTGTTTCCGCCCCCTTGGTTCCCGTTCCCGCCCACAACCCCCCCGTCCACCGAGTTCCTCGAGTTCCCCAAGCACCCCATGTTTCCCCCGTTATTGTTCCCTCCGACCCACCTGTTCCCCATGCTCCTGTTCCCCGAGTTCCCCGAGTTCCCCAAACCCCCCAAGTTCCCCAAACCCCCCGAGTTCCCCAAGCCCCCCGAGTTCCCCAAGCCCCCCCTGTTCCCCCTGTTCCCGTTTCCTCTGATCCCCCCCAGGCCGTTCAGCAGCTAACATCACTTTCTCTTCCTTTCACTCTCTCCTCAGGCGCTCCGAGTGTTCAAGCCGCCCAGCCCCTCCTCCCCACTCCTCAGGTCCACGACGGCTCCTTCTCCCTCTCCACCGCAGCTCCCGCCCCGCCTCCAGCCGGTGCCCGCTCCTTCTGCCCTCCTCTGGTTCAGCTATCTCTACGCCAGCGAATCCTGCAAGGTGCAGATGTGGACCTTTCCTCTCTCCTCCGTCCATCAGCTGCCGCTGCGGCGCCCCGCCTTCTCGATGTCGGGGGCGTATCGCTCACGCTCGGATCTTCTGAATCCCGCGCCTCCAAGATCCTTACCGTGCCCGAGTTCGCTCTCGCGTTTTCCCTGCCCGCCGGCAGGAACTCGATGATTACCTGTCCATCATCCTTGATATGGCCGTGCGATACGGTGGCTCGGGATTTTATGAATACCATCACCTTTTCTCCGCACAGGCAGCTGCGCGCCTGCAGCAATGGAATATCGCTACCTATTGGGGCTCCCTGAATCTCGAGCTTTATTGCCGTATTTTCGCCGGCCGTCCTTCCCTCTCCTGCGAACTGTGCGGTCAGCCGTCACACCCCGTCTCAGCCTGCTCACTGGTGATCTCTGCTCCTGTCACCGCTCCTTCTCCTGCCCCCCCCTCTCTCCGTTCACTCCCTTTTGCCGGCGCACCTTCAGCTGCACCGCGTCTCACTACCTGCAGTTCTCGCGATTCGCGCGGAAGGCGCCTTTATTTTCTTGGGAATCAGGCCGTGTGCAATAATTTTAACGCGAACGGGTGCCGCGCATCTTCGTGTCGTTTCCTGCACATCTGCTCTTATTGCGCTCAGGCTCACGCCCGCCCTTCCTGCCCCCACCATCCCCCCAAGTTCGGGCGGAGCTGACTGCTCCGCTATCTGTCAACCCCGGTAAACGTACCTGAACTCGCTGCTTGCCTGTCTTCTCACCCTGACCCTGTATCGGTACGCTACCTCCTCGATGGTTTCACTTTCGGTTTTTCTCCTGGGCTCGTTTCTTTGCCGGACTTTTCTTTCTCGGCTCCCAACCTCCTGTCAGCACAATCTGAACCCGACGTTGTCTCCTCTCTCCTCGCCAAGGAGGTTTCTGATGGTTTCATGGTCGGCCCCTTTTCCTCTCCCCCTTTTTCTACTTTTCGGATTAATCCCATCGGCATTGCCACGCGCAAATACTCGGAGAAGAAACGCCTCATCATTGACTTGTCCGCTCCCCATGGCTCTTCTGTTCCTTCCGTCAATAGCCTGGTGCCCAGCGACGAGTTTTCTTTGTGCTATGCCCGCGTCGATGATGCGATTTCCCTCATCAAACTCGTCGGACGCGGCACTTGGATGGCCAAAGCTGATATCGTCTCAGCTTTTAAGGTCTTACCCATCCATCCTGACTTTTGGCACCTATTTTGCGTGCGCTGGAAGGGGCGTTACTACTTCACCACCCGGCTCGTTTTCGGCTGTAAGAGCAGCCCCAAGATATTTGACTGTTTCGCCGAGGCACTGTCCTGGATCCTGCTCAACGTGTGTCGCATTCCCTATGTCGTGCACCTGCTGGACGACTTTCTGGTCCTCGACGCCCCGTCTTCTCCACCCGCTCGTTGCATCACCTCCCTAGCATCAGTTTTTCACCGCCTGGGCGTTCCGCTGTCCGCCGAAAAGACCGTTGGTCCGTCTACATCGCTCGAATTTTTGGGGATTTTGCTGGACTCCGTCAACTTTCAGGCTTCTCTTCCCCGCGATAAGCAAACTCGCATCTCCCAAGTTCTCTCAGAATTTCTGCAACAGCCTCGTTGCACCAAGCAGCAGCTCCTGTCGCTTCTCGGGCATCTGAATTTCGCCATGCGCATCATCCCACAAGGTCGCGCGTTTATTTCCCATCTCCTCCTCCTCGCTTCTTCAGCTACATCCTACTTTCAGTTCGTCACCCTAGATGAGGCTTGTCTAGCAGAGATACGTTTCTGGCTCCTACTCCTCTCTCATTGGAATGGCATTTCATTTTTCTTTAACGACGCAGTATCTAATCCTGTTGATATTCATCTCTTCACGGACGCCGCACCTTCTACAGGCTTCGGCGGTTTCTACGACGGCAGATGGTTCGTCTCCCAATGGCCTGCCGAATTTTTTCAGCTCCCCTCGGATCTTCGTGATTCATCCGCGCTTCGTGAACTTTACCCCATCATCGTCGCTGCCCTGCTATGGGGACACGAATGGACGCGACGCGTCATTTTCACACACTCTGATAATCTAGCCGTAGTAAACGCAATCAACAAGGGTCGGTCAAATTCCCCGTCCTTAATGCCATTGCTCCAGAGGCTCACGTGGCACTCCATCATGCATCAGTTCATTCTCAAAGCTGTTCACATTCCTGGTTCATCTAACTCCATTGCTGATTCTCTGTCTCGTTTCCAATTTCAGAAATTCAGGACCTTGGCTCCACTCTCAGACCCACATCCAACCCCAGTTCCACCTTATTTGGACACCATCTTCCCGCTGCACACGCCTTCTACAATTTGACTCTCCAATCCCAGGACCTCATTCTTAACGCCGTTTCCGCCAACACTCTTTCTACTTACTGGACAGGATGGCAATGTTTTCGTCGGTTCCACGTTTTTCTTTCAATCCCCTTTCCCTCCTTTGATCTATTTAGCACGGCCAACTTCCTCACCTTTACCAGCTCCCGCCTCTACATTCGATCATCCTCCCTCAAAGTTTACCTATCAGCTATCAACTTCTTTCATAAACTCCTCCATGGCTCACCTCATCCTTTCGTTAGTCATCCTCAGATCACTCTGCTTTTAAAAGGCATTAAAAGGAGCGAACCTCCTCTCACTCACAAACGTCTTCCCCTAACCTCTCACATTCTCTCCTGCTGCCTTTCCACTCTACGTTCCGGACAATATTCTCCCAACATTTCTCAAACCTTAGAAGCTATGTTTTTGCTAGCTTTCTTTGGTTTTCTCCGAGTTTCAGAATTTACCACTCCTTCCACCACTCATCATCCCTCTCTCCACCCCTGTCTGTCTGATATCACCATCCTGGACACCGACACCCTCATTTTCAACATCAAGAGAAGCAAAACTAACCAATTTGGCATATATACTCCAGTCTACATTTTCAGACTTCATTCATCTCTCAGTCCTTACGAACCTCTCCAGCTCTACCTCCAGTTCCGTCTCTCCCAAAGTGCTCGTCCTCACGACCCCCTGTTTATCAGTGAATCCGGTTCCCCTGCTACCAGTCATTGGTTTCATTTTCACCTCAAGAACGTACTCTCCCTCAGTGGATTTAACCCCGCACATTTCTCCGCCCATTCTTTCAGAATCGGAGCAGCCACTACAGCTTCTCACCAAGGCATACCTGACCACACCGTTCAGATCCTCGGCCGCTGGTCCTCCCATGTCTATCACAGCTACATCCGCACTCACGCCCGAGACCTGTTCACTGCCCACGAACTTCTAGCTTCTGTCTTTCCTTAATTCCATTAGTTGCCATACTTTCTTCCATTGTTTTGGGGTTTACGCTTGAGACCCACTCAAGCAGTACAGAACTGTGCCCAAGCATACCTCATACAGTTCACGCCCCCCCGTGTCTTCTGGCGAGATCCATTATGGCAAAGTGTTGTTAAGTATTAACAGAGTTTTGGCATATGGAGCGCGCCTCAATTACAAGCTCCTCCCCTTGGCCATACATATATATACCTCCCTGTTTCCCCTCACCTTTGTGACGTTCAACCTCGCGCCCACCACCACCCCTTCACCTCCCTTATCTCCATTTTCAGCTTGCTGCGGGGGGGGGGGGTTACGCTTGAGACCCACTCAAGCAGTACAGAACTGTGCCCAAGCATACCTCATACAGTTCACGCCCCCCCGCGTCTTCTGGCGCGATCCATTATGGCAAATTAATAGATACAGTGTTATTTAAATAAAAAAAATCTAATTTGAAATCACAAGATGTAGTCTAGCATTAGAAGATATAATTCTTCGGGGTGCCGAGTGGTCCAGCGGGCTAAACACTGCCACTGTGATCGAGAGATTGCTGGTTAGAATCCCAGTCATGTAGCTTGCCATCAGCTGCCAGAGCCCTGAGAGAGCACGATTGGTCTTGCTATCTCTGGGTGGGTAGATGGCGATCTTTTCCCTTCATCACTCCTAGGGTGATGTTGATCAGCACAAGGTGTCTGTGAGCTGTTGTATCGGAAACCGAGTCGCTGCGCTTTCCTCCGAACGCGCTGTGATGCTACTTGGCAATGCTGCATCAGCAGCAGTTTGAAAAGAGGCGGTGGCTGACTTCATATGTGTCGGATGAGGCATGTGCTGGTCTTCACTCTCCTTGTGTTGTGGCATCACTAGTGATAGGGGATATATAGTTAAGTAGCAACTAAATGGGTGGGAAAATTAAATTGAAAAAAAAAATAATAATAATACACTAAACTGATTTGCTCAGATCTTTCTATTTAGGGTAACGGCCCATCAAACAGTTTATTTAGATTTTTTAATTAAATGTGTTTCGTTAAGGTTTTAAGTCGTTTTAAGTTTAATTTATCTTTTCAGTAAAATGCACAATCTCTGTTAAATTCTGTTAAATTCTAATTTGATTTTTTTAGTAAAGTATAGTATTTTAGATTCAAATTTCAAATTTACTTTACAAATTTGTAAATTCACATATTCTACTAGGTTAAATTCTCATTTAAGTTAGGTTAAACTCTCATTTCAAGATTAGATGTTACTGATCCACCAGAAGTCTGATGTAGACTCAGATTAACAGACATTTTATACAGAATACATATATACATCAAATTGTCCAATATTATTTAAGTGTATACACTGACATTGTTATGTATATATTTTTTATTTGTTTATATATTCTATAATTTTATAATATAACTCTTTTCATCACTGTGCATTGCTCAACCTTGAATTGTGTGGATTTAATTTCACTTACTGATTACAGGATTTAACTGAATGGTAGTGTATTGATTGAACAGTGTTGGTTTGCACTTAAATTTGCATTTTTTTATTTAATGGTACATTTTTGAGTCATCTTGGGTCTCATCTCTTGTGTGTCATTGCTTAATTATCAGCATCAGAATAGGAATAAAAAGCCTCTCTCTCGAGTGTTTCTGTGAGAAAGATTTAAAGAGGTCCTCATTTTTTTGGAGTGATGAGGGAAGATAGTCATGAAATCATCTTCAGCATGTGGTGCAGCAGCGAGGCGCTGGCTGAGACATGCGGTGACTTCCAGCTTGTGGTGATGAGGTTCTACATTCCACAAATAGTTTGGCCAAAAATCAAATTTACACAATATTTTGCTTACAGATCAGCTTACAATGATCAGTAAAGACATGTACAAATCTCGCTTCTTTATTAGCTACAGCTGGGACTATACAGTATTTGCTCACAATACACTTTAAATTGCCATAATTGAACCTCAGTTGCCTTATGTGCAAAAAATATTTAGATTAAAATCATCAGCCATCATGGCTATGCTTTTCTAAATATCTGGAAATTATTATTATGTTAATACAAACATTTTATGCATTTTTTCTGTTTAAGTGAACATAGTTTTTTTGTATTAATTCCATGAAGCAAAGGATTTGTGGATTTTTTTAATGTGCTTAATAATGTAATATTTGACACCCTGTGACATTCAGAAAATAGCTTTCAATTTGAGAAACTAAGATTAACAAATACAAATGTATATAAAAAAAATATGGAACAGAATTTAAGCAAACATAAATAGGCTTTTTTACAGCTCTAATGAAAGCCACACAGACTAACTGATGTGATTTAGAACAAGGGATATAAGCAGAATTTTGTCTCATTGCATCATCACAGTGTACGCATGCACAGTAGTCACACTACAGGATGTGCAATGTAATGTAGGAGGAATTTTTACTAAATGTTAGAGTGTTTTTACTGCGTAATGCTAAAGGACTACTCACACTGTTCTAATTTTCCATGACATTTAAACTTAATTTTATTTATTTTACTCTAAACTTGACATGCTGGATATCTAACTTCTGGTGACATCTACTTAAAATTCCTGCCTTTTTTAATGTATCACAGAAAAAAAAATATCGTATTATAAGGCGAACTATCAATGAATATCTATTTTCTGGTATATTTTTATACATAAGGCATGGTATAAGCAATGGATGTTAATCTACACAGATTTCTCTCCAGAAAACTGTTTATTAGGGTGAGTAAATTGCTTCTGTTATTTACAGAAAGTTAGATTTCCAATATTTTCAACAGTTTGGTTAGCAACAGCGCAGCGGTTAGCAGCGGTTAGCGCTAGTAAGCACCGCCAAACCATGCTTCACTGAGGAACCCCAAGTGTTCCGATAAGCCAGGGTGCTATCAGCTAGCGCTTCATCCTACATAGCTTTGTTTTAACAAGGTAAACACATGGGCTACAGTCCAATATACTCACCTCGGAACGCCGAAAGAGCTAGCACTGTGGTTAGTTAATGTAAATGGTAATACTGCTCTAGCCTTGGTGCTGGAGAAACTTTACTGAAACTCCTGTATAACGCTGTACTTCAGCAGAGTGGCTTTACTGCTTCTTAACACCTGACTGGTAAAATTCATACCTAAAGTGCACCAGAGTATAGGGCTGACTGTAAATTATTGGAAAAAATATGGTATATTAATAAAGCTAGCTTTGCAAGTCAGTCATACTGCATCTTTAACCACACGGTTAAATCTGCTTTACCCTACTGAAGATTGGGGACAGTTTTAGGTTCGTATTCAGTACAAATTTAAGTGACTACTGACTTACAGACAGACAGACAGACAGATAGATACTTTATTTACCCGAAGGAAATTTAGGAATTTTTGTTAGAAACATTCAGTACCTAATATCTCCTAAAACTCTTAACTAACAAAGCAAAATGTTGACAAAAAACATGTCTTGGCTGATCGACGACATCAGGGGTGAGATAAAATTGAGTAGGTTTTCAATTAATCAAACCAATCCACACAGCTGAGTGTAAAACTGAGTCTAGAGGGAGAAAAGGAAAGGAAATTTGTTTCACTGCAGGTGGGATGTGCAAAATATTATGCTTTCACACAGCCTCAGGACACTAGTTGAACAGAACGAGACAACCTGCACCTCTTTTCCCGAGACAAATGATCCGCCATTCTCCAGCATCAGACTTTAAGGCTTAGAATATTTTCCCTCTAAACAAAGTAGGGAGGAAAATCGGAGGTATTTATAACATCCTGAATCTCTGAGCATGGATTCCTTCCCTGCTAACACTCTCTCACAGGCGCCTGAGCACTCTCCGAGATTTAAGCAGAGATTTGGGGTAAACTCCAGAGCACTTCCCCTGGATTAACACCCGCCCCCACGCCAACTTCACCACCCAAAAAGTGACACAGGACTTTATTGGAGGAAACCCCTCACCTCACACCGCGCAAGAAGACATAAATCATACGTGTTAAGTGGCCTAAGGTTTACTGTGGCGCAGAAAGTGGAAGCTAAAGAAATGAAGGGTCAATATTAGCTGAGCGGGGGTGGTCTGAATGGTAGCTAACTAAATAATATTTAATATTGTCGCTGTCGTAGCAAAACCTCAGAGCTGGAAAACTGTAACTTGATAGGAGAAGGAAAAGTCTCTTCACTGTAATGTGTGTTAACATAGGAGGATTTAGTTTCGAGCTGTTTGGGAGCTTTTCTCTTAGCCTATTCATCAATTCATCATGGTCACGTAATGTAAAGAGCAGCTGGTGCTTTCAGATGAAGCAAAAAAATTGACTTAATGAATGTATAGATGTATTCTTTCTGGCACTCCAGTTTACTCACAACATGTACTACACATATAATTACGTTTTCCCCTTTCTTGGATTTTAGTGATAAATGGGTGGAATGGGTGGACTTTTTAATCTATTAGGAGAGTAGGGATGAATATATGGAATTTTATTATTATTATTTTATAAATTATATTATATAAATAACATTAACATTAATCGCTGGAAAAATCTACTATCAGACTATCTCCATCTAGACACTCACTCAGAATTAGGGGTGAAACAAATACTTGAGTAATATGAGTTGCTCGATTAAAAACAAAAAAATAGATTAATTTTCTGTGCCTCGAGTAATCGTGTAATTGATTTTAAAATGCAGAGCATGAAATTTAGTGCAGACTTTTAATGTGAAAAGGCGCACTTAGCGTTACGTCACCCACACACAGGAAGCAGGTGGAGGAGGAGGAGAGCAAATAAATTTTATTTATTTATTTATGTGTTTGCAATGTGGAAATGTATGGTGTGAATTTAAAAATGAAACCAACTGGTCATTTATTATTAAGTAAAATTTCTTATTTTACGAAATCTTGTTTTTTATGTTTTTTCCGATTACTCAATTAATTAAATCGATATTTCAGTAGAGTCCTCGATTACTAAAATAATCGATAGCTGCAGCCCTACTCAAAATCCACCACAAACGCAGATTCAGACCCAATTTGGACACAGCTAACTCAAACATTACAGTAAATCACAATAATCCAACACAAGATAAACCGTAGCAAAATCATTAGTTAAAATTGCACATGTGTTCATGATTCTGTTTTCTGTTTAGCTATATTTTACTATGTATGTACAGTATATAGATGTATGTCTCTTTATTTCCTAAATAAGGGTGTATCTACATGAGTGAAAACATATGAGTGTATCTTCACGAGTGAGAATATATAAAACTGTATTATCTGTCTATAGTATATTGTGTTATTTTCGATTAAATAAATAATATTTGTATTATATCTTAATCAATATTTAACATAATCAATATGGTATAGAGTTTTACTTTATGATCTCTAGTTAATTATAATTTTTTTTTTGTAGTCATGGGTAAAAACATTGTATGTGCTGTGTTTTTACTTTGGCTGCTCTCAGAGTTAGTATAAAAACTGTACATTTAATCAGTATTTTGTGGACTATCTAATATGTTTGAGCTGTCTACGAGCGCTGTCTATATTTCCTAACAGACAGAAACCTGTGGTGCCTATTTTCAATTTCAGGATTAGAGCAGACTAATCAAACAAGTTGAGACCAGTCATCATCTTAGGTCAGGTTGACCACATGGTACACCCCTTGCTTGTGATTGGTGGAATGGCAGATGATGAGGTTCGTCGAGTTAAGGCCTAAAAACTTGACCAGAACAGACCAGAGTTTAGACTGGGGGAGGCTTCTCTTGCATTAGTCAGAACTCTGAAGTCTCACAATTTGAGATTTTTTTTTCCTTATTTTTAATTATTCATTCCATTCCAAAAACCCAGTTTTGTTCGGAAGATTAATTGAATAAACTGGCAAAGCTATTTTGGACTGGTATTTTTTTGGGTATGTTGTAACATAAATCAGGATTTTGATTTGACAAATCTTTCAAGGGAAATTATACTAAAATGAATGTATTTCATTTAATATGGGTTTCATTTTTTTTTTTTTTTTTTAAGTGTATACAGCTGTAGACAAATTAAGAGACCACTTCAGTTTTTGAATTAGTTTCTCTGATTTTGCTATTTATAGGTATATGTTTGAGTAGTGTGAGATTGTTGTTTTATTTTATAAACTATGGACAACATTTCTCCCAAATTCCAAATAAAAATATTGTAATTCAAAACATTTATTGTCAGAAAATTACTTAAATAACAAAAAAGATGCAAAGCTTTCAGACCACAAATAGTGCAAAAAAAACAAGTTCATATTTATAAAGTTTTAAGAGCCTAGAAATCAATATTTGGTCATTTAATCACAGTTTTCATGCATCTTGGCATGTTCTCCTCCACCAGTCTTACACACTGCTTTTGGATAACTTTATGCCACTCCTGGTGCAAAAAGTCAAGCAGTTCAGCTTGGTTTGATGGCTTGTGATCATCCATCTTCCTCTTGATTATATTCTAGAGGTTTTCAATTTCATAAACTCAAATAAACTCATTGTTTTAAGTGGTCTCTTTTTTTCCAGAGCTGTATTTGCTTTTGTGTTTTGGCTGCTAAACAAAAAAGTAGGGACACATCAATATGGGAATTCTGGGCTGATGCAGACTTCTGATATTACACATGTATATACAGTATCAGCTGGTGCTGATATACATATTGTTAACTTACAGAGAGACTAAACACTCCATATAACTTTAGAAACTAACATTTGCAAAGTTCATATCTTGGTTTGTTCAATGCTGTAGTTGTATGTAAGAGAGAAACCTAACTATGCAGGTGGTTATATAGTTATGGCTGATGATGTAAATACACTTCAGTTTTAGTAAGAAAGTCTATTAACAGCACAGTTGATTAACCAGCTTTGCTTCTTTAACTCTCCTATGAGAACTCTCACCTGCAAAATTTAGACCCTGGCATGGACCTCGAGGGTGTCTCAAACTCTTTCCTCTGGCCCCTCCTGTCTCCTAACTGATTTGTTCTGCTGATTTGACTCTGTGCTGGGGAGCGGAGAGAACAGGAGGGTTTAGTGTTGCTACTACTGCCAGCTAAAGAGCCTGACCATGAGGTAGACCTGCTCTTAGTCACGTATTCAATATATTCAATTAGGATGCTATGTGAGGAACCCTTGTGAATTAATAGGTAAGTAAATTAAGTGAAAAATCTGAATCCGTGTATATATTTTAAATATATTTGGTCTTTAAAAGAAAACATCAAATCATTATTGGAGGAGAGGTATGGAAATATAGGAGGTATTCTATTCTTTTGGTCCTTTAAATAAAGTATAGATAAAGTATCTATCTATCTTTATTGTGTTTTTATTCCAGTAGGAAGGCAAAGGCTGGCATATGCAAGAGTAACATATGCATGGAGCCCTCTCACACCCTGCGCAAGACCTATGTTGCAATCTTACACCCTACCAACAGTCTATTTTCCAATCTAGGGCCTACGCTGTTTAAATAGTGATAGAGCTCACAAAAATATATACGTCAATACATATACAAAATATACACAGAGCTCACGCTAGCCAGTAACAAGCGCATAACAAGCTAATATACTGGAAGCTCAGCTCTGTGGAGTCAATCGCTTGTCTAGCGCTGTCTTGCCTACTTTATCTGAGGAGCTCCTGCTGCTGTTCTTCTCTGTAGCAGTGTTTTTATTCGAGTAAAATAGTAAAACAACAGAAAACAGCAATTATTTACTCAGGAACGAGAAAAATGGAATTGCATAATCAATCCACAGCTCGAAAAATTATTCCTATTGCCCCTCCAGACGAGCCCATTTGAGGTCTGTTACCCTGCAATTTCACCACTGAAAAACTGTCATCCATTTTACCTCCTTTTCAGAGAATGTCTTGACTTAAAACCAATCATTTCGAACTGGGGTTTGTTTTAATACGACAATTTTTTGATTGACTTGCTGAAGCATCAAACTTGCTCTTCCTCTACCATTTATTAATGGCTTTAAGACAGCAAATCACAGAAATATGCTTCAAACAGTTGATTAATCAGTAGAGCTAATAAATAAAGACTGAGACACTGGTTCTGGTTGGGTTTGCTAAATGCTACTTTTGTGCACAATAATGGTAGGCTGAGTGTTCCTTGTATATTTACAATATTTTATATCAAAACAAAACCTGTAATTTTAACTGAATTATCCCTAAATGAATCAATGGGTAAAATGGGTAAAATTTGGATTTCTGCTGTTCACTCTGCCACACATTTAACACATCTGTGTCCCTGTTGTAGGAACAAAGCTCTAGTATGCAGACATTTAGAAGAGTCAAGACAGTGGAATATCAAAGAAATGTAATACATGTAGTATTATACAAACTTAAACTAACAACAGATAATGATATATAAGTGTAGAAGGGGTACTGTATTATCTATTAAATAATAAAAATATGCATATATTACATTTATACCATGTGATATTATAAAATACATGCTTAAATCTGTATTCTTTGTGTTTTTTGTGAAATGTTATGGTGCACTCTAAGAGTGTCAGGTCTGTTCTTTTGTGGCCGTGTATTCATGACCTAACCCTGAAGGCTAATAAACTGGAGGTCAGATCAGAAACAGTTGCTGTGTGTCAGAGTTTGGGGGGTCTAGCTTTACAAGGTTGTTGTGGGGTGGTGTTTTACGACCGGTGTAGGAAACAAAAATATTTTGTCATCAGTTATCTCCAGCTTTACAGGCTGGGAAACTCTTGGTCCAGTCACAAATTTAACAGGTCTACATAGTATCTACCTACTAATACACCCACTACTGCCAGGAAGCTAAACAATCATTATAAATATTATTTTTCCCATTCCACTGCCACATTCACACAAATATTATGACCTCCTCTATGTTTCTTTACTCTTTGTCCACCTTATCGGCTCCACTGACAATATAGGAGCATGTTGTAGTTGTATAATTACACACTGTAGTGCTGTATCTGTTTCTCTGTTTAATTTATTATCCTGCTTTAATAATAATGATAATGTTCTTCAATGGTCTGGACCACCACAGAGCAGCTATTTTTTGGGTGGTGGGTCATTCTCAGCACTGCACTGATACTGGTGGTTTGTTATTAGTGTGTGTTGTGCTGATAAGAGTGGACACAGCAGTGCTGCTGGAGTTTTTAAACACATTAGTGTCACTTCTGGACATCCTAAGACCACTGTTGAAGGACAAGATAGAGCAGCTTGATAGGAGTGTTTAATAGAGTGAACAGGGAGTGGACAGAGTGTTTAAAAACTCCAGCAGCACTGCTGTGTCTTATCAACTTATCAACCAGCACAACACACACTACTAACTTACCACCACCATCACCATCTCAGTGTCAATAGAGAGCTGAGAATGACCCACCGCACAAATAATACCTGATCTAAGGGTTATTGTTCTGTTTTCAAACTTGATTTTGGATGATTAAGTATCAACAAATCAACATAAGGAACCAGTGCTGTTTTTTACTGTGTTTTCAAATGTTATAAATCAGTTATCTCCAGCTTTACAGGCTGGGTTAACACATCAACAAGAAATCTACCTACTTCTACGCCTACTGCTGCCAGGAAGCTAAAACTTTGGATTTTTTTTCCAATTCTACTGTCCCATATTCACGGTCCAGTCAGAATATACTGACCTCCTCGATGTTTCTACACTGATTGTGGACAAAGTGTAAGAATGACACAAACACTGCCTCACAAACTTCAGCAACAGATGAGCGTCTGTCTCTGATTCTGATTTTACATCTACAAGGTGCAGCAGCTTAAATTGAGTGTTTAATCAAGTGAACAGTGAGTTGACAGTGTTTTTAAAAACTCCAGCAGCACTGCTGTGTCTGACAACTCATACCAGCACAACACACATTACTAACACACCACCAGCACCACTAGCTTTGCACCTCATTCTGGCACATTTTTGCGCAGATATTTCCAGTTACAGCCAAAATTGCGCTTTTAATCCCAGAAAAATACTCTTATTTTACCATTTAAAAGGTCATTAAAAAGCACAATTATTGTTGTTTTGCTGTTTTCCTCAGGTTTTGAGTAATCAGTGGGAGGTTTCATGACGAAATTGGAGCAGCCTGCTGGCCAATCTTCATTAATTGCACATTGCACCAGTAAGAGCAGAGTGTGAAGGTTCAATTAGCAGGGTAAGAGCACAGTTTTGCTCAAACTATTGCAATGCTCACAACATAATGGGTGACATACCAGAGTTCAAAAAAGGGACAAATTGTTGGTGCACGTCTTGCTGGCGCATCTGTGACCAAGACAGCAAGTCTTTGTGATGAATCAAGAGCCACGGTATCCAGGGTAATGTCAGCATACCACCAAGAAGGACCAACCACGTCCAACAGGATTAACTGTGGACGCTGTAAGAGGAAGCTGTCTGAAAGGGATGTTCGGGTGCTAACCCGGATTGTACCCCAAAACCTAAAACCACGACTGCCCAAATCACGGCAGAATTCAGCGTGCACCTCAACTTTCCTGTTTCCACCAGAACTGTCCGTCGGGACAATAAATTATTGTGGTCTTAAAACCAGGTGTTTCAGTTTCATTGTCCAACCCCTGTAACTACAAAATGTAATAATCAATCTGTACATGCATACATATTTGAAGGTTCACATTCTGTTTTTTAGACTTGATTTTTTCTTTTTTTTTCAAGCAAGAAAAGGCAACATAAGGAACCAGTGCTGGCTGGTTTATAAGAGCTGTGCATTTGAATGCTATAAATCTGGTATGGAAATGGAAACTCTGTTTTCAGTTTTCGTTTTGCCTTTTTTCGCTTGTTTTATTCCTTGAATCGATTCCATCTCCTGCTTATGACCGCATCATACCTTTCCCCCATTCCAAGACCTTGCTGGTTCTTGTGCAACTCAAAGGGGGGATATTTCAGTAAATCTGTATGACACAGGGGAGATAACTGTAAACATGGAAAGTGGGAATCTCGGTGAACACGATGTCTGGGCTGGGAATGGATGTGAAGTTTGTATATGATGCAAAGCGTAAGGAAGTTATCCCTCCGCTGATGATGATACACACGTCAGGTTTCAGGTTTAAACTCTATGCTGTGACCTAATGAGGAGCACATGTATTCGATTTTCTCAACTTTAGCTATATGTTGACTTTGGCCTACAGCTCTTTGAAGGTGTATGATAGTGATATGATGGGAGATGACTCGAGGGCTTGTAGCTCCTTTGGGTCGCCTCAACTGGTGAGCATGCTGGGAAAACAGTTTCATTACTGGGGTCAGCCAATTGGAGGATATCGGATATCGGCTACTCTTGCAGTTATGCAGGAGCACGGATGGCAAAGGTCGACAGTGAATAGTGAGCTCAGCTGACACCGGGAGGCCACCTGAAGGCAGTGTTTATGTGAACTGCAAACTTTGCATGCTGGAGGACAGTGGTCCTATGGTGAGGTTCGTGTTTGGCGAAGAGAAAAGCTGTTCTTTGTCTCCAGCATTGAGGAACCAACACCGCAGGTGTGTTCACTAAATCATTTATGTGTTATTCCTCAAACTGTGCTTTCGATCAGCTTTTTTAAAAAAAGCATTTATGGGTGCATGTGTTTATGGCCTTAATATTTCCCTCGACAACCCCTGCGTTCAACTGATGCATCTGGCGTGTGGCTCTGCTAAAGCTATCTAGTTTTAGCTCTCCTCTCAAAAGTGTCATGAACACAAAGCTGTCAATCAGCTCAGGAAACTTACACAGCTGTGAGGCAAATGAAATCCTGCAACATTGTTTGCTATGGTTTGAAATTAAATTAAAACCAGTAAAGGTCTGTGCCTTAACTGAAGGAGAACCAATCACAGTTTCTAGCTTGCTATCTACAGTACCTAGTCAGACTACTGTCGATGTATTAATTTACATAGACTCAATAATCAGATACAACTGCAGACTGTCAGTATTTTTGATTAACGCATTTACATGCACTTAAGTAATCTCTGACTTTACATAATACAAGATTTTTACCTTGTAAACAGACATCATCACATAGAAGCATTCCTTTCTTTGCTTTTGTAAAAAAATCAGGGTTTTAATAGAACACAATGCTGCCCTACTCCCAATTTTTAGTTTATGATTTCTTATGCCTGCGTTCACCAGCTGACTGAAATTTAAAAGAAATCCAAGTTCATAATTTTCTTTCTCATTTTCTCCCCCATTTACACGGCCCATTACCCAACCCACTCCTTAGGACTCCCGCTATCACTAGTGATGCCCCAACACCAGGCACATGCCTCCTCCAACACATGTAAATTAGCCACCACCTCTTTTCAAGCTGTTGTTGATGCAGCATTGCCTAGTAGCATCACAGCGCGCTCGGAGGAAAGTGCAGTGACTTGGTTCTGATTCATCAGACGCCTTGTGCTGATTGGCATCACCCTTTGGAGTGATGTGGGAAGAGAACGCCATCTACCCACCCAGAGAGAGCAAGGCCAATTCTGCTCTCTCAGGGCTCCAGTAGCTGATGGAAAGCTACAAGAACAGGATTCGAACCGGCTATCTCCTGATCATACTGGCAGCGCTTAGCCCGCTGGACCACTCTGAGCCTGTCGAAAGAAATCAATGTAAGTGTATAGTGATTTCTGATACTGATACTGAAGCTGATTACTGACCTAAAACTCAGCTCTCTTTTTTGGATTTTGCAAATTAAATAGACTGTAGTTAAAACTGACCTTTTTAACTACAGTCTACTTACTAAAAAATGTTGGATTTAAATCAAGATCGGGCTCATAATGAAAGTTTATGGTGCGGCCCCATGTCGCACCTTAGCCCATGTCCGTTTTGTGTTTTTCTTTTTTTTGGTCCTTTCTGCTCCTGTCCTCTGTTCTCTTGTGGTGTTTTTCTCCCCATGTGCTTCACTAGCACATGGCCTTGTGTTATTGCCTTAGCCCCACCCTGTCATTAGAGTTCCCACCTATCTTGTTTGTAACCCCGCCCCCTTGTTACCAGACCCAGGTGTTCCTCATTCTCATTGTGTATATAAGCCCCTTTTTTTTATTAGCCTCTTTTGTTCTTGTCGTTGTTAGTTTTCCTCGTTTATTTGTTTTTTGTGTTTCTCAATGTTTTTTTTTCAGCCTTTATTGATCTATTTTCATTATAATAAAATATACATGCACATACGTCCGTGCTCTCTCCCTTTCGTTCATGACACTCAAACAGAAGCATTAGCTTGTTATTTTTGAGTGCTCAGCTAATTGGAATGGATTGTGGACGGTTTGCACAAGTCTTGTGCTTACTATGTACATTTTGGCAGGAGAAGTGATGCGGTTAATGTGGGAGGTCCTTTGTTGTCGGGGGACGAATCTTTGGCGAACATTTTGGCGTTTACAGTACAATAATAATGTGGTCTTACAGTATTCGTCTTTGACCACCACAGATTGGGGTTTGAGTGTGATTGGATTATGTGGATTATGTATCCCGTTTACACCTGTACTTTTTGCTGACCACTTATGATCAGATCATAGAGGACTTGTGCAAATAATGCCAGGTGTGAACAGGATCAAATATGCTGTATAACACTGAGATACACTCACTGTATGTTCAGTCATTTGTGGATCCAGATAAATGGAAACATATTGGCACCATGCTTTATGCTAATGCCAACCTTGAGGGGTAAAATGCCCCCAAAATTGAGCTGTGGAGCAGCAGAACTGTGTTCTTTGGAATTGAGCTGCTCCATCCAATACTTATTGGGTATATTGAGGTAAGTTAAGGATGAGATGATGTGGGGTGGTGATCATCCAACATCCTGACCTCACTCTTACTAGACAATATTGGGGCTAAAGCAGAAGGAAATCAGAGACAGGCCTGTCTAAATTTACCACCAAATCATTCACTGCTCTTTAAATACTGATGATACCCACATTATCCTCAACATCTTCTGTTATAATTTTGTGATAGCAACATCATGCAATGATATCATATAATAATACAGCTTACCCCTGGAATATAGCTCACCCTAGGGGCCTGCTGGCTCAACACTGGCTCAAGAGAAGATCATGAAGATCCCCCCTCAAAGACAGTTCATTCCCTAAAACATACAGATCCAAGCTAAACAGCTCTCAATAACAGGTCAGCTGGGATATATATCCCACAGAAACCATCTGAAACTTTTTTTTCACTGAAAACCTCAAGAAATCCAGCATCTCTCTCTCCAAAAGCTTCCGCACAATCCTGGCCAGCAGCACAGAGGAACCTAAAGCCCCTCAGTGGAAAAGAAAAGGGAAAAAAAAAACACAAGAGGGGGGGAATGAAACGGAAGGAACTTAACTCCAAAGTCTACTTTACAATCTAATGCCAAGGTTCAGGGAGCTCATATCCAAGAAATATGACCGCAAGATAATCAAAAAAGAAAATAGCTGACATCATCCTGGACGGAGGTGGAAGCTGAGTGAGGCAAAATGAAAGCCGTGCCCCTTTCGACAAGGTCACCCCCAGTTCTCTGTGCGCTGGGGTCGTGAATGTGACTGCTGCAGCTGTGGGAGTTCTTCAGCAGAGGCTTGAAGAGGAGAAGAGTAAATAAACAGCTCCTAATGGGAACTTGGGAAAACCACACCTTAAAAGGATCTTAAGTCCTCCATACTAGGGCTGCACGATATATCGCTTAAGCATCGTCATTAAGATTTGCGCATGCACATCTAAGTCATATCGCAGGACATACGATGTCACTTAAATCAATCGATGGCAATTAAATCAAACACGTCATGTTGAAATGTTTTGATTCTTGACACAAGAAGTAGATACACAGCGCTGTCTCTGTGTCTGTGTGACTGACAGGATGCTGCTGCCTGAGAAGCCCAAGGGGGGGGTGGGGGGGGTGGGCAGGAGTAAACATGCGGTAACCGCATGGCCTCCATCCACGTGGTTGGGCACATGCTTGTAAACGCATGTGTCAAAAGCGGTGCACCTCAGTCCAGTAGAGTTTTGTGTGGATATTTACAGTTACAGCTGAATTCACGCTTTTTATCCAGAAAAATACTCTTATTTACCTTTTAAAAAGCCATTTAAATGTCTGATTAAAGGGCCAATTACTGTTGTTTTGCTGTTTTCCTCAGGTTTCGAGTGCTTGGTGCTGAATCTTGATCGGTCCGGACATGAGATGGCGCATGGGTGGGGGCGGGGTTGGTAATGTTATAAGCCCTGCATTGTTTAATATTGTGATATATATAGTCAAAAAAAGAACATTTGCAATGTACATTTTTTCCAATATCGTGCAGCCCTACTCCATACACACAACTACACACTGTATTTCTCACCACTATTACTCTCACAGTTTGGTCTGATAGTGTGATCTATGCTTGTATACAGTTTGTTTATCAGACACACAGATCCACCCAGCATTAGATTAATTTTTTATGTATTTTTTTCTCATATCCATAGATAAATCCCAGACGTACTGTAACCCTTTAAATGTAACAAAGATTTAAATACACTTGAAACACCCATCCATTAACATGCACTTGGAAACCACTTGGCAACACCTGAGCCATCACTTAAGACGCCATAGCAGCCACCTGGAATACCACAGCAACTTTTCTCACAACCATTTCCTAGCATCTCCCTCGCCACCACTTAGCAACATCATGACAACTGGCTGAAACACTACAGAAATCACTTTCCCACACCATAGCAACCACTTGGGAAAGCCATACTATATCAACCACATAGCAAACAATGCAACCAAATAAGATATCGTAGCAACCTCCATAGCAACCACTTAACAACAAAAAGGGCCTGAAACTGGTCTGAAACCAGAATGCATATCAAGGTTTTTGTGTTATTTGGTTATTATTATTTTGTAGATAAAATAATAATTATTTTGTAGAATGTCTACCACTTCCCTTAGAGGAATTACCAATATTTGCTTCTATACTGCTGCGTGACAAGCCTGCATGCCAAGGGGAGTCATATTTTAGCACAAAACAAGTTATTTTTTTTGTTCATTTCAAGTCTGAGTTTAAAAAAAATGCTTTTACGATGCAGACGAACCGGACCATGGTTCAGTAGATCCGAGTGGAGACCACCTCTTATGATCGAATAAAATTTAGCTCATTTGGTTCTGTGTTTTGCAACCACTTAGGTGTGAAAAGCACCCAAAACCAAGCACCTAATATCTACTTAGGAATACCATAACAGCTACCTGGGACACCACAGAAACCACTTAGGCTACGTTCACATTACCAGGCTGAAGTCACTCAAATCAAAAAAAAATTGCACAATGTGGTTTAGATCTGATTTTTTCATGGCTGTGTAAACGTGCCAAATCTGCTTTTTTACAAATCAGGTTTGATTCATTTTCATATGTTGTCCTTAATCAGAAACATATCCGTTCCATGCACTTGTAACATGAACGTGAACAGTCAATTCAGAATTCATGTGTCTTTTTTCTTTCACGCTGGCTACGTGCTTCTCTCTTGTACTCACACATCTCTTGGTGCAGCTGTGCAGTTTTAGTTGCAAAAAAAACAGCAAAAGCAAACCGCCTGACCTTTTTTTTTCCTCCTCGACCTGAACATGTACTTCAGAACACCTGTTTGTTCTCCACTCAAGTAAGGGATAGCCAAGACCATCAAGATACCCAAATCCGATCTGACCAAAAAAATCGGATTTGAGCAATGTGGCTTCTAATGTGAACGTAGCCTAAGCAATACTATACATACCATAACAACCACCAGAAACACAACAAGTGGAACTACAATTGTCTTCTATGCCCTTCATTATTAATGCTAATCACATAGCAATATTTAACTGGTTTAATTATAATATTTACCAGCATACTGTTCGCTGTGTAATCTCTGTGTTCAGTCTGAAATAAGAAACACATTTTCTGGAACCTTTCCTACACTCTTCATAAAACCCATCTCCCTGTTTTATTTTAGCTTTCATTTTGGACTTCATACAACCTTCTGTTGACCTGCCTTGCTGGGGCAGTGCACATCTCTTCCCTGCCAAAACCTGACTGACATCACCCCTTTAAAATGGGGGTCTGCTTCTGTGCTTGACCAGGAGTCTCCCATAAAAGACCTCTGGTGTGCACTTGGTGTTCCACTGTAGTGATGTCAAGTTTGACTGCACCATTACACAACAGTAATATAATAAATCACATTAAATAAATAATCTGGGGGAAAATATTATTATTAATAATTTTTCTTTTTATATATTTTCCCTAATACTTCCAGGATAGTATCAGTAAATTTACCCTGACATACCAAATGTCACTTTTATAATGTCCTATGACTTTTGCCCTGTCACGTGGAAGCTCACATACACTGAACTGACTTGTGGGATATGTGTGTGGCGTCCCCTGCGTTGAATGCAAATGTGATTTCAGCCAGAGTCGCATGTTTGTTCTCATAGGCAATTTTAGCCAGGTAATGCCTTTTGTACTTTTTTTTCCCCAGTACATACAGTACCTGCCAATTTTGGACATAGCATCTGATTCAATGTAAATGTATTACATTTTCTAATAATATTAAAGACATGAAAACAATTAAGGGGCACATATGGATTCACACAATAAACAAACAAAAGTGTTTGGCCTCCACAATCTCCTGAACTAAACCCAACTGAGATGGTGATTTGGGATGAGTTGGAGCACAGAGTGAAGGAAAAGCAGCAAGTATTGTTCAGTATCTCCAGGAACTCCTTCAAGATGCAAAAATATTGTGTGTGTGTATGTATGTATGTATATGTGTATATATACATATATGTGTATATATGTGTGTGTATGCATATGTTAATTTAATATAATATATGTTAATTTAATATATTTTTTCTGCTAGATTGTGTTTCCACTGCTTTCAATCTCATTGTACATGTATAATGAAAATAAAGGCATTCAATCAATCAAAAAGTTGCTGAGAATGAAGACACTGAGATAAAATACCAAGAGTATGCAAATCTGTCCTCAAAGCTAAATGTATAATAATAAATAATACTATATAATCTGAAGAATTAAACATATTCTGGTTTGTTTAACACTTTTTGTTTACAGAATAAGTCTGCATGTTTTCCTGTATATATTTAATAAAGTCTTCAATATTAAGAGTACAATGTAAAAAAAAAAAACATAAAAAGAAAGAAAACACATTAAACTTCTCCAGAAGAGGTGTGTCCAAACTTTTGACTGGTACTGTATGCGACACTGTGGAATGAGGAATGTTACATTTCTGCACAAATTCAGAAATATTATGGTGGTGCCCATCCATCTGGCACCCACTACCAGGCCTCAGTCAAACTCCAATAATTCACATTGCCTTACCACGAGCACACTGGCCAGTGTTCAACCTCACATGATCACAAGATACCACCTCATAACTTATAAATGACTTTTGGCATGTCAGTGTATGCTTGCTGTCAGAATCATGACTTATGCAGATAACTGCCACCAATCAGCATCAAACACTTGCCTAAATTATGAAGCACGGCAACTGACTGTTTGAGACATTGTAAGAGATAATTATAATATTAAAATAATTACTAAATTGTGATCATTTAAGGTGTGATCAAGTTGTTAAAATCTTATGTAACACTTTCATAACACATAGGACTGAATATTGCATTTATAATGAAACATTTGAATATTTTGTGAAACACACCAGACTTTACTGACATAACATGCATATGTGTTAAATATTGTTTTTAAGCAAAAATTAACATATTTGAAACTTTATTTGGAGTGGTTTGAAGGTAACTTGGAGTTATATAGTATGTGATATAACTATATTGTCTATAAATAAAGCTGTAGCAGTTTATTTGTTGTAATATTATCTGATCATTAAATCAATTAAATAGATTTAAATTATTCTAAAATAAGGCTTCAGCTGCTAGTGAGCAGAATATCCCCATCATTGGTGATGCTACAGTACCAGGAGGGTGAAGACTAGCACATGCCTCCTCCGACACATGTAAAGTTAACCACCACCTCTTTTTGAACTGCTGCTGATGCAGCATTGCCGAGTAGCATCACAGTGCGTTTGGAGGAAAGCACAGCAACTCTGTTCCAATACACTAGCACACAGACGCCTTGTGCTAATCAACATCACCCTTAGGGGTGATGTGGGGAAAGAGCACCCTCTACCCATCCAGAGAGAACAAGGCCAATTGTGCACTTAGGGCTTCAGCAACTGATGGCAAGTTACATGACTGGGATTCGAACTAGCGATCTATTGATCATAGTGGTGGCGCTTTAGACTGCTGGACTCCTCTGTGCCCCTTAGTATGATTTTCAACACACGTTTCATCAATACAGTTTATTCATTTAATTAAATGTCTTATGTCATGTTGCAATTATTGGCACAAGCTTTTCATGAATATTCAGGTACTACTTTATAAATGCATTATTTCATGCTTATGAACGGTCATGTAGTCACTATGTAGGTATTATTCAAATAAAGTGTTACCAAATGTGGAGGCTGCAGAAAAACAGAATCAAGAAAGAAACAAAGCTCTCCACACATGCAGATAAAGGGAAGCTCAGGACAAAGAGCAGAGCTTTCAGGATCATATGCAGCACATTATAAGACATGCACTGGAGGCAGTAAGCCATCATCTCCGTTGTAGCTTAAGTGGTGGTCCAGTATCCTGCACTGTGCCATGATACATATTACAGAAGCACGGCCTGCTCGAGCCCTCGTGCTTTAACGTGCAAGCGAGCGGGACCACCCTGCTGCTGCGAGCTCAAAAAGAGGATTCACAGAGCCAGCTCTGAAACCAGATACGCCACGTTCACCACGACTAACAATGGAGCTTTCACACTTTAACAACCTGGAGAGGACAGCACACCGTCCTCTCAAATAAACGCAGCATAGTTTCTACTCCACACTGCATTATTCAAACCGATGAACAAAATCAGACATCAGCGTGCTCAGCCACAGGTCATACGCCGGGGGAAACAGCCTGCTAACGTCAGGAGAAATGCTGAATATTTATTAAACGTGTTAACATTCACTTCACTGAACCAGAGAGATTCATGTGAACTTTCTAACATTTTCTTATTTTAGAACTTTGCAGAGAGTATAGCACAAGATATTTAATGGTTTGCCTGGTCAACTAGATTTTATTTGTTAATATTGTTACAGCTAGAAGCTTAGCATTAACAGTTACTAATGCTAAGCTTCTAGCAGTAACAATATACATCCTTTTTCTTAATTTTTGGCCTGCAATACATTCCAACAAACAGTTGTGGCTTGTGCAATTAACGGTTCCATTTAAGGTAAAATCTAAATAATGATGCGATGTAAACAGGTGATTGTAATCATGGTTTGCTACAAACACAGTATCCACGAAAGCTTGAGTCTTTAATAAGCCCTTAAACCTCTAAGGAGAACGATGGGCAGAGAATCTTTAGTTTGTCATTCAAAAAAAATGGCACCAAAATTTTTAGTCTGTAAAACAGATGCCTTATGTTAGCCATGACCAGCCGAGGCAAAGGCTTCTCTGGGCTTGGAGGAAACTGGTAGGGACAGTCACACAGAGTGGAAACGTGTATCATGGACAAGCGAATCCGTATTCCAGAACTTTTTTGGGCAAAATCGACACAAAGGTGAAAAGGACCATCCAGACTGTTATCAGCAAAAAAGAAAATGGTATGGTATGGGGTTGTCTTAGTATACCTCTGAGATGCAGCCTTAATGAAGTGTAAGTTTCATTAAGCCCATCGAAGTAGCAACAGACCTACTGACCAGTCAGGGGTGACTTTGTCCTACTTGCTTATCCAATGCTGTAGAGACGCTACTATTCATATGCAAATTACACTTGAGCAAAGTTTAAAGACCAGAAACTGACATTATGTTCTGGGAATTAGGGAAGTTGGAAGGCATTTACAGGTCTGAAAATCTGTTTTTTCATGCAGTGCAATGTTTGCTACCTTCAAAATGATATGCTGTCCACAGATGTCCATGCTTTTTTCAAGAAGACAATGCAAAACCACATGCTGCATACATTATAACGGCCTGGCTGCAAAAGAAGAGGGTACAGATATAGAACTGGCCTGTCTGTTGGCTTGACCTGTTCTCATTAGAGAATGTGTGAAAAGCGTCTCTGTACTGTTGTACATCTTGAGACGTGTTTGCAGGAAGAAAGGGACAAAATAAAACACAAAACACTTCATTGCTTGGTTTTCTCAGTGCCAAAATATATTTTTTAAATATTATGTGTAGGAACGACATCATTAGAAAGTACTTAAACCAAAATTATAATAATTGCATAATATCATAGGATACTTATAAGAAAAGTCTATAAAATTCCAGAAGAACTTTAGGTCAGTTTGAATATGGAGAACATTGTAAAACTGCATATGAAATAACAGGGAACACTATAGAGGCCCTCACAGGTATGAATTGTTGGGTCAGTGTGCTCTGGCCTTAAGCAAGTGAGTGATTTAAGGTAGTATGTATTTAAAAAGGAAGTCATTAAGTCTTAAAGCAGTTCTCCTCCTAAATCAGGGAATGTAAACAACACCCATCAACAGAGTTCATAACCAGTGAAAAAAGATAAAAGTGAAGTTCCTTGGGGACATATCCCAGTTGGGCCTGTGTTTTAAAGTGAAACCGCTGGTCTAGGATGTGTTCCTGCAAGTAGGGTCATCCCAGTAAATATAAGAGAAATCTGATCCTAGATCAGCACTCCAGCTATGAAAAGCTTTATGAATATGGACCCAGCTGGAATATATGTCCATCAGAAATCTCCTTTCCCACTGTTAGACCACAAAATAAACAGCATGCAGCATGGCACTCTCCCTTTCCAAACACCACTGCCAGCAGCGGAGAGGAACTTTAAGAACCACTCTGGAAAATCGAAGAAAAAAAGGAAAACTTTTGTACTAAATCTTTTCCTAGAAAGGCGTAAGATTTTTTTTAATCAATAAGAACATCTTATAAAACCTTACAAAATGTACAGGTAAAACAGTGCAAAAGCATAAAGTAAAATAGAACAATCAAGATTATTCTCTCTCTCTCTCTCTCTATATATATATTTTTTTTTATTATATAGTATTATCATTCACCAGAGGTGTTAAGTAATAAAGTACAAATACATTACTTATGTAGAAATTCTGGTTATCTATACTTAACTGGACTAAATAGCAACTTCTTACTTTTACTCTTTATATTTTCACACTATTATCTGAACTTTCTACTCCTTACATTTTAAAGAAAATAGTCTTGTCACTTCTATTTCATGCTTGTTTTCGTTCTGGCTTTTCATTATTTAAAAAAACCCTATCCATATAAATCTCTCCATCCAGACAGAGTGAACATTAGCCACTTACCGCGCTAGCTCTTTCGCCTTTCAGAGGTAAGTATATCGAACTGTAGCCTGCTCCTAACCCTGGGTAAAACTGCTGGTTAACTGTGTTAAAACAAAATACGTGGGGCAAATTACTAGCTAATATCGCCCTGGCTTACCAGAACACCGGTTCCTAAGTGTAGCTCTGTCAGGCGGCATTAGCCGCTAACCGTGACTAGCGCTAGCAGTTAGCTGCTAATGCTAATGCTGCAACCAACCTTAGTAGAAATTTGGAAGTTTAAGCTTTAAGCTTGTAAATAAACTAAAGCACTTTACTCACCCAAATAAACATTTTTCAGGAGAGAAATCCGTGTAGATTAACATCCAGCACTCGTTTAACTTTAAAAGAAAATGTTTTTTTAAGAATTAAAGTTACATTTACTTTACTTAGCTTAGCTTAACAGGTCTCACCACCCAGCGTGGAGACCTGCTGAATAGGAAGAGAAATGAATTTTGTAGGAACACTAATTAGTGGACAAATTAGATAAATCAGCAGGACTAAAGCTGATTGTTACCTTACTTTCAAAGCTGAATATTTAAGTATAATAGGTGATATAATACAGGTTGCTTAAACTTAATCAGAAGAGCTGCTGGTGAAAATGTACACAGCGTGTTTACAGAGAAGTCTACATCCAAACCTGTTTTCTTCTAACTCCATCTAAAATTCAGTTTTGTATCAAACCAACAAAAATATAAAACAACACAGAATTGGAAGTATAAAAACGACACAGCATTGGAAGTATACACAATCATGTATCTTCAATAAGGAACATGTTATAATGTCATTTTGCACATTTAACTTGAATGGATGCAGCTAGAACTGGGACAAATGGAGTATAAGACCATTCAGTAACTCTGGCAGCCTCTCACCTTCACGCAGCTCAGTGATCCTGTGCTTAAATGAACAGTGACATCTTGTGTTCAACTTGTTAATCTGCAGGTTGCTTGCAGGCCTTCAGACCCATCAGCGTGCTGATCTGTATTAACTGGTGTTACTGGGCTGCAGGACGCTCAAATTAGTACATTTAGGGATTTGGACTGATGAAATGACCTACCTATCTGTAGATCCCCTTCTCTTAAATATTTCTCTATTGTTTTTTTTTATCAGTAAATACTTTTTAAGATATTGCCCGATCACATAATGAAAAAAAAAAAACTGTGTATATATATATATACATATATATATATATGTATATATATATATACATATATATATATATATATATATATGTATATATATATATACATATAGACCGTTTTAGAGGAATATTCATGAGCGTAGGAAGTGACGTCGCTGTTCCTAGGACACTTCCGTTCAGCGGTAAACAGCGTTCAAAACAGTGGACGTAACTTTTTAATTTAACATGAATGCAAACTTTACCTAATCTGAGAGTCACAAGCATTGAAAATTAGGTCAAATTGTTCTTTAAACAAGTAAACTATGGAGGACCAAAAATTACATAAGTATAAATAAATACACATATAAATGTATAAATATGTAAACAAATAAATGAATAAATAAATTGTTGAAATTAATAAATATATATATATATATATATATATATATAAATGCACATATAAATGTATAAGTAAATAAATATATATATATATATATATATATATATATATAAATAAATACGTGCACAAATAATTGTATAGGTAAATTAATTAATTAATTAATACATTTCTTATTTTATATTTATTTATTCATTTATATGTGCATTTATTTATGTCAACGTTTATTTATTTATTCATTTATTTATTTAAACATTTATTTATTTATACTTATGTCATTTTTGGTCCTCCATAGTAAACACGGCTGCTTTCGTTTTTCACACTGCTGACCTGCCTGCAGTTACAGTGTCCACTCACAACTTCTCCCTCCTTCTTATCTATAAACCATGCAGAGTACGTTTTGGATCGCGTTTGACTTGCTCCAACCTCACCATACACTATAGTGATGCCTTCTCTACTACAGGAACAAATATTCCCGACTTTTCCACTGAGAAAGTAATTATATGCGTCCAAACTGCGGTGCGCTTTCACTGCCTCAGTTTCAACAAGGTAGTGATCACATCTGGGAAGCGTTTTAAATCAGAGGAAAAAAAATTCTGACCATATGTTTGCTCTGTTTTCGGGAGATTTGCGAAATATGCGCTCTCATTTTGACAGCTGTATAGTTGAAAATAGCGCCACCGGAAGCGTGGAAAGAACAGACATGCTCAGTAGCTTTGTTATTGTTTTCCTCATTGAAACGGTCTATATATATATATATATATATATATATATATATATATATATATATATATATATATTTTTTTTTTTTTTTTTTTTTTCATCATGTGATCGGCAATATCTTAAAAAGTATTTACTGATAAAAAAAATATATATATATTTATATATATATATATATATATATATATATATATATATATATATATATATATATATATATATATATATATATATATATAAAACAGATACAACACCCATGTTGTAGAGAGAGAACTGCTGCTTTAAATGTACAAAATACTTTTTTCTGTTTTTGAAAAAAAAAACTTTTTTGACTTATCATATAATATATGGACATGACCTCATCATGTTTGCTGAACTCATTATTGCCCACTTCTTATTGCCATGTGTTTCTTTGCAAGTAGAGTCTATTAATGAGAATTAGGCAATACCGTATTTTACAGACTATAAAGCGCACCAGATTATAAGACACACTATCAATGAAAGTCTATTTTCAGGTTAATTTTTATATATGTGGCACATCAGATTATAATGTACATTTTAAGCGACAATAGTAAGGAACAAGGGTGTTACAAAAAAAATGTTTTTAAAGAAGAATATGTTTTATACTTTAGATTAAGTTCTAATATCACATTTATCTTTGAGGACAGATCTGCAGACTCTTGGTATTTTAATCTCAGTGTCTTCATGAGGGAGAGTCACCTGGAATATTTTCCTCAGCATCTTGAAGTATAAAAGTTCCTGGAGGTGCTGAAAAATAGAAGCTCCAGCTCATCCCAAATCACCCATCTCAGTTGGGTTTAGGTCAGGGAATTGTGGAGGACAAACATTTTTTTGTTTACTATGTAATTCCATATGTGTCCCTTAATAGTTCTGATGTCTTTTATATTAACCTAAAATGTAGAAAATAAATGAAATAAAGAAATAAAGTAAAACACTAGTACTGTACATTATCATGACCTACTGCACCATTACCACATTTATTGATAGAAACTTTTGACTCTAACTTATGCCAACATAGAAGTATGTGGGCAGAGACAGTTACAATGTTTGAAATGGGCATTTAGAATTGTCTATTTTCTGGAAAAAAAAATTAAGAAATTGTTGTAAATATGAGTTAAGTGTACAACAGTGTGGCAACATTCTTAAATCCCTGCTTCCACACTTGTGGAGTGCGGTATTGTATGCGGTAGATATCTGCTGTAGTGTGTGTGGTGTTGCAGACATGTTGGCCTGTGCCCAGACACTCCTTCAGACAATCCTTCAGACACTGTGGACCCATCCATTACACAGCCCTACTGATCCACTGAGATCATCTTTCATCATGTTTTGCTTTTGGATTCTGTAAACACTCAGCTCTTGGAACGTGTTGCTGTAAGCATTGTTAATTATCACATGACAATCGTCCCCATGTGGGATCAGCGCTCTGTGCATGAAATGTGCAGTGAAAATAGACATACGCTCCCATTATATAGACTTGCACTGTATGCAGCCAGCTCCAATCAGCTGATTTTTTCACTTAAGATATGTATGCAGACTCTCTGTTTAGAACATATTACTATTACTGTCTTGCCCAGAGGACGTGAACTGTATTACAGAAGTTTAGAGAATCATGTAGGGTTGAGTGAAGAGGTAAAACATTTCAGACATTTCAAACAACAGTATTGGGAAAATGCTCTATTGTTAGTGTCGTCAGTGATGGGAATAACAGCAATGAAATAAAGGCGTTACTAACGCTGTTACTTTTTTCAGTAACGAGTAATCTAACTAATTACTCTGACTGTAACTATAACGCTGTTACCATTTCCAACACCCAATTACTGCACGTTACTTTAGCCGCTCAATAAACTTTTTTTTTTTACACTTTGTGCATACAGACAAAGAGGGCAAGTAACACAAAAGTAACGCAATAGTTCCTTTTCATGGCAAATAGTTACTTTTATTGTGGAGTAACTCAGTAAGTAACTCAGTTTCTTTTTTGGATAAGTAACTAGTAACTATAACTAATTACTTTTTCAAAGTAACGTGCCCAACACTGGGTGTCGTATACATCAACCGTGTGTTTGAGATTTGAGTTGTGATTGCTGTAACCTTTAAATAAGGATGCACAGAAAAAACAACAACACAAGTGATAGAGATAGCACCATACATAAACAAAACCAGAAAAGAAACAATAGAGCAAGCCAAAGCTCAAAATCCGTGATCCAACACGACCACAACAAAACAAAGGGCCATTTTAAAAAGTCAAACAGGGTCAGATAACATCTATAGCAATAATAGCAGTGAGAATAACAGTGGGCATATAAAGATGGGGAAAGTTGACAATACTTCGCAAAAACAGTGCAATACAAACATACATACACAAAATGATACATATAAATGAAAATCATGTATTTTTTTGTATTTTTAAAAGATAATTATTCATTCAAAGGCAGTTCGCTTCCTACTAGGTTCAGGTTTTAGTTACTAGTCAGGTTTTAGTTACTAGTCAGGTTTTAGTTGCTAGTCTAGTGCAAGTAAGAGATTCTATAGGGCTTCTATAGGGTCTTTCCTACACTCTGCAAATTATGCGTTATGATCCTTCCTATCTTACACCACGTCAACAGTCTATTTTTACCCCTTGCACCTACACTGTTAACATGGTGTCAGAGAGTAGGAATATATCTACACTGATGGGAGTGGTGGTCTGGAAGTGAGGTGTGTTTAGATACATTTATGGCAAGTTGCTATTTTTGCAGTGGAAAAAACACAAATGCACCACTGACTGAAATGAACCTAGACAACAGTCAATCGTCATAGTTTTTATTGACGAATGAAAGAAAACAAAACAAGTTTCCAAAGAATAAGCACAGAACTAGACAAACTTACAAGCAGGAAAACAAACTAGGAACACCAGGAATAACTAGACACATGAAACAAAACTAGCAACCACAATAGATATGAAGATGTAAAAGAACCGACAAACTAACACTAAAAACAAAGGGATATATATACAGAAGGGGACAGGAAACAGGAAACACCAGGGGGAGGTAACAAGGAGGGCGGAGCTACAAAAGAGCACAGGTGAAAACACTTAAGAGGAAAGGAAGAGGAAAGTTAAACAAACACAGAGCAACACGGGCACAGAAGGGAAACAACGGGAAACAGGGCAAGGATATGACAGTACACCCCTGAAAACACACATGAACGCACTGCAGAGAGAAAACCTGACTTTTACCTCAGCAATAAATAGAATAAAGAATAAAATAACATTGCCGTTCTCTAAAATGAGCTGCTGGCTTACTTTCACAGCGTAAAACCGTATATAACAGTATCCTCTGCTGAGATTGACAAAAGCACCTCGCTGTTAAGATACAAATGTGCCAAAGTCAAAGCACACCTGGCTCTTAAAGAGAATAACGACTGGCACACTGATTGGTTTATTTCATAATATGCCCAAAACACACCCATGAATAATTAAGAGAATTAGTACATGCTGCTGAAGAATCCACAATTGACCGATGCCCTATAGATTACTAAACTAGGGCCCCTAGCTTCTAAATGCTGAAAAAAGCCAGGTCTGGTGTTTCCTGTTGCAGCAAAAAAGTGTAGCATGACATTTTTGTTACATTTCCTTTGCATGTTTTTACACATAATTACTGTAATGTATTGTGCAGCCCTACTTAAAAATTGTACCAAATAAAATGAATACTCCATCTAGTTTTAACTGTTGACATATGAATATGTTACAGCACTAACAAATGTTTGCATTCTCACTTTTCTTAATTAGTAGGAATTAATTATTTTCATTGGTTCATGGAAGATTTGAGATTTTATTGTGCAATTCCCTTAATGACATTACTGGCATACTTAAAATGGAATCTCCCATGTTTTGGGTCCGTTCACTCGAGACGCTTCTAATTATGAAATTGCTTGTAATACTGTTAGCATTTACAAGCTCAATCAAAGCCAAAAGCTCAGAACACTGCAACCACTCCAAGATATACAAAGCACTGGCTTGTTAGCGCTAAATCAAATTGCTTTTAGTTCTTATTTCCAACACCTGAAATTTAAAACCCCTGAAATCGTGCTGCTAACACTGCAGCATCAGCAAAGGTTGCAAAAACCTCTGTTTAAAAAGAAAAAAGGCATCAAAAGAACTGCAGTGTAATTAGTTCATATTGACATAACTCTTTATTCACCTAGATAAGCCATATTATGTACAGGGTTTGGCAAAGGAAAGCGAATTGCTGAACATTTCATCACCCAGTGATCAGAAACATATTCGCTCTTCTGACGACTGGAGGAGAAACGTGGGAGAAGTAAGTGTGAAACAGGGAAGGAAAACAAGTGGAGAAGGGCATTTATTGCACTGCCAAAGTCCAGGCCCAGACCGTCCATTTGTCATAATCTCTGACCTCGTTCCTAATGGTCATTCGTCATGGCGTTACATCCCACGGGGACGGATTCATCAACCATCCTTCAAAGCCTCGTGGGTTGGGTACCTGCACCTACGCCAACCAGGCGATAAATCTGCTTGTGACCTGCCATCGCCCATGTTCACAGTCTAACAGCGATGATGGACTAACGTGATGGAGCGACGCTAAACGCTGAAAAAGGTCAGCCTTGGTTGTTCTTGGAAATTCGTCAGAGCTCCTTCATGAACCAGCTCGAAAGTAGAACCAGAAAACTAAGAACACTTGTTGCCACTGAACATTACATAGTCATAGTGATGCATTAATAGTGAACCACCAGAATGCTGCAGCATTTCCTTTCACATGATGGTGGCAGCAGTGTGCAAATGTACTGTATAGGATGATAGGATGTTGCACCACCGGGTTATCAAATTCAGATAAACTTTTCAACATGCCAGATATCTCAGCTTGGAGTTGTAGAGGTTCCTAATGGTGTCCTGCTATAATCCTTCCTGTTGGGGGGGTTGAGTGTTGATTGCTCTTCAAATCACATCCCAAACATTTTCAACAAGAAGGGCCATGGCATAGAATCTGTCTCTTCAAGGAGAGCTCTTGAGTTGGTAGCAGTACTCGGATGAGGATTGTCCTGTTTATCCTTGTATTGGTTACCTGCTAAATTCTGCATAGATTATAAAATACCGTACTTTTTCTTTGATTCTTATCCAGGGGAAAGATGAGCAAAAACAGATTTAAAGCTAAGTACTGGGCATTTATTGTAGCCTGCTTGGTCATGACACGGAAATAAAAGGAGTGGCCGTGCTAAAAAGCAAAAAAAAAAAACAGAGAGAGATCTTAACATGCTCCTGCAGCACCTAGGCAACTTCAGAACCACACTACGATTCCCAGAATACATTACGTTTCTCAGCATTAACTCCTTACTTTCCCAACGACTGTTGATGCCGACCAGCACAAGGCATCTTTGAGCTGATGTATCAGAACAAAGTCACTGTGCATCAGCAGCAACTGGAAAAAGGGCGGTGCTTGACTTCACATGTGTCGGAGGAGGCATGTGCTAGTCTTCACCCTCCTTGTGTTGTGGCATTACTAGTGATGGATGATATACAGCTGTGTAGCAGCTGAATGGGTGGGACAACTGGATTAGTAAATTGGAAAAAAAATGGGAAAAAATTAGAACAAATAAAAAAAGCAATGTAATTAATGTAAATAAATGTAAATTCAATTGGTTTATGTAGACCACAAAAGACATATTAGTGCTCCTGAAATTCATTTGGAATATGAATGTGTATGATGTGGTCTAGCCTCAGAATAGTTTAAAGTACCTTCAAATGAAAGACTTACCTCTGTCAGACATAAAAATGTACCTAATTTGCCATTTGGCAGGAATTTTATAATAAGACTCCTGTTAAGAAACACAATGTTCTCATTTATAATTCCACTGCTGCTGGATAAACCACCTTTCCTGGATCTATTTCTACATCTCCAGAGACAATCCAGAGACAAAACAATACATAAGCCCACTGTGTAGATGTGGACTGGCAGGAGCATGATGGAGCTCTGGTTAACCTGACAGGAGACATGAAAAACGCATTGAGATTGAGATTCAGGTGTAACACAAGAGTAAGTGTGGTTTTGTTTAACGTTTATCTGCACAACCTGTCTTTTTCGTGCACAGGGCAGGTTTTCAGCTTGGAAGTTATTTTTCAATTTTGCGGTTGAGCGAGGAGAACGTCCGCAGAGCGAGGGAACTCATTTGGTAGCGCTTTGAGAGCCGTGCCTAGCCAAATTCTCACCATTCCGCTCGGTAAGTTTGTGTGGCCCGATTATGCACACTCTGCATGGACCTCATTTGTTTCTGTTTATGCTCTGTGCAGACGCTGAACGGTTCCAGTAAATGCTCCCTGCAGAAGCAGAAGAAAAGAAGGGACCACCTTTCCAAAAGGGTGCAATTCGATTCCAGGCACAGTGAGTAACTCTGAAAGCCTGAGCCTGTAACCTAACATCCTCCCTATTGGAAATGAGGCTTTGTATTCAAGCAGCAGACAAGCTCTTCCAGACTGATCTATGGAAATGAATATTGTGAACAGACACCAGAAAGTGAACTGTGCTGATTGGAACGACTTGGTGGGAAACCATTCTTCACTGCTTCTCTATAGCTTGGCTTGTTAGGACCTACTGAACTTGACATAAAGGGATCAAAGGTCTTTTATAATCTGAAGTAACTGTATAGAATTCTTGTTGGTTCCTATTACTGTGTCTCTAACTTATCTCTATAAAAGTTATACTCCAGTAGAATCTGGAGAATCTTGCTTAAAGGAGATAAAAAGAGTTCCCAAAGTGTCAATGCAGTATTCCAATAATAGAGTGACTGATTTGCCATTGTCGGTTTTGTGATTAACAAGGCCAATGGAGTTTGGTGGTGTGGCTGGCCATGGCATAGTATTGGTGTCCTTAAGGCAAGCTCTTGAGAAGGTAGCAGTATTTAGGCGAACATTGTCTTTATTATAGTGCCTGTAACAAAGACTTTCAGGCTGATACATGGAAATGAATACAGTGAACAAACACCAGAAAGTGAACTGTGCTGATTGGAACGACTTGGTGGGAAACCATTCTTCACTGCTTCTCTATAGCTTGGCTTGTTAGGACCTACTGAACTTGAAATAAAGGGATCAAAGGTCCTTTATAACCTGGAGTTCCCATTATTGTGTCTCTAACTTATTTCTATAAAAGTTCTACTCCAGCAGAATCTGGAAAATCTAGCTTAAAGGAGATAAACAGAGTTCCCAAAGTGTCAGAACAGTATTCCAATAACAGAGTGACTGACTTTGCCATTGTCATTTTTCGTGGTTAACAAAGCCAATAAAGTTTAAAGTGCAAATATTTGAGCTGGTATTGCAAGTTAGGCCTGGAGACAGGATAGTATCTGGGTCTTTAATACATCAGGCGTTTGCGGACGAGCATTCTTCGGTTGGAATAGCGCACAAAAGTGTGCATTTAGAAGAGGTAGGTCCAATTGTTGCAGGACTTATCATAGTGCCTGTAATGAAGACCTTTGGGTTGATCCAGGAAAATGAATGTTGTGACCAGACACCAGAGAGTGAACTGTGCTGTTTGGAACGCCTCAGTGAAAAACACAAGCTAAAAGGGGAGAAAATTGTTGGTACCTATTAAACTTAACATTAAAAGGTATCAAATGTAATTTATGACCTGGAGTAACTGTATAAAATTCTTGTTGATTCCCAGTACTGTCTCTAACTTATTTTATAAAAGTTCCACTCAAGCAAGCAAGACTCTAGAGAATCTAGCTTAAAGGAGATGAAACAAAATCCCAAAGTGTCACAACAGTATTCCAATAACGACAGTGACTGACTCAGTCCTTATTGGTTTTTGTGGTTCACAAGGCTAACGGAGCTTTAACTGAAAACATTGGAGCTAGCCCAGTTATACTTTTCTATGTTACAAGTTAGCTGAACAAGAGGGAACAAGAGGTGTTTTGAATCCAGTAAAATCCAATAGTACATATCTTCAATGGACAATATGTCGGCATATAAAGTGGTTGGCCATAGCATATCATAGCATCTGTGTCTTCAAACAAGCTATTGGGATGGCAGAAGATATGGACGAGCTTTTTCCTGTTGAAATCGGACACCAGAGAGGGCCACTCATTGCAGAACCTCATTAACGTTACATTGAGTGGTCAGAGTGTCTGTAATTAAGACAGAAAGTGATTTGGTATTGTACAAAATTGCACCCTTCGCCATGCCACCAGACCTTCAAGACATGTGGCAGAAATGAAAGCGCAGCGTAAGTTCTATTATAGACTCCAATGCTACATTACCTAAATAACACTCATTCAGTCCTTTTCCTGCTTTTCAGATGCTGATGCCTTGTTCTCCCTCACCTCCTTGGTTGGAGTTTGGATGCCCAGGGGTTTGTCTCTTCCATATACGATAGGATGCATCAAGACCTGGGCCGATGACGGGACCTACGCCAAAGATTTTATCTAGAAAACATAACCTCTTTACAATATACATGTATTTTTGTTCAACATTAAATATGTAAACTAACACTTTTGCTTCTGGAGTCGTAATAGTAAAACAACATTTCTCAACAACTTACGTATGATGGAGAAATACTGAACAATACATTGCAACACACTTTTCTTAAAGGAACTGTTTTGGGAATATTTGATATTTCATTATTTACCAAAAATGTACAGTTTCAGTCTTACTTCTTTAGTTCTTCAGTCGTTTACGGCTCAGCAGAGGGTTAGCCTCAAGTGACTGGAGATGAGTTACATAAAAGCGCTTTAGAAAACGCCATTGCGCAGCCCAGGGATTCTGAAAAGCCTTCCTGCTGTATCTCTTGGCACTTTGCGAAACTGACATCTGCAATGAATCTGACAGTGTGTGTAAACAATTAAAAATCAATCGGCACAAAGTGCAGTTCATCATTTTTGCATGCATTGGAAGGTACCTTCCAATGCATGCATACCTTTTGCATTGTTGTAGAGTTTAGATAAGGGCAAGGAAGAAGGAAGTGGCGTAGGCACTAATTATATGCCTAGACCTGTGAGTTTGTTTTTTTTAGTATGAAGTGGATTGTGACATCCCACAGCAGGAATAACAAATACTCTGGGGTGTCACTGGAACAGCAGTGTTACGAAATCCTGCAGTTACGTGAACAAGGAACTGTTCACAATGCTACACCACCACCACAGAATGAAAAATCTCTGAAAGTCTGGTTTCCGTGTTACAAATAATAGAATGGCCAGAGCTGGTCTTTAGTTGATTCTTATCATTGGTATTACTGAACAGAACTCACTTAAAAATCCTAAAAATAACTTGAACCCTATGATTCTATATTCAGTGATCTACAAACTCATTGTAAGATTGCTGCATAACTGTGGTGTAGACTGCTTAAACATCTGGACTTGTCTCAGTAAAAAGGTTTTTAGAGACTACTCTTAGGTAGTGTACCTCCTAGTGAAAGACTGTTCACTGCTATACATACACTAAAGATATTTTGTCCAGACTTTGACAGACTTAAAGAAGGGGTGCATCATTAGACCAACAGTCAAAGAATATAAGATTCAAACAACCGTTGGCCATCTATGCCACCTGTCAACCAGTAACTGTTGCCTTTGTTTGCAGTGGTGACTAAAGTGACTAAAATAGCATCTTGTTGGGTATAGAGGCCTTGTGTTCATTTGGTGTTTAACCCCTTAACAGGCCAGGATTTTTGTCAATTTACCACCACCAGCTAACCACACCACTCTTGAGTAGTATAATACAGGACAAATCCTGCACCTAACAACTGGGGTTATACATAGAGCTCAGCCAGGATCTACTACTCACTCAACTAACAACAATATCCAACACCACCACAATCTGATACTGGCTCGACAAGGATCCAGAAGCACAGCCTAACACTATGTTCATGGTCCATTGCTTCAACTGCCAAGTATCCAGACCTACCGAAAAATAACCAATGAACAAACAGAATCCCTCCTTAATCTATGCTAACTTCCTTTACCTATGACAACAACACACTAACCACAGCACCCTACCTAAGCACAATCACACGCAATATATGACATTATAAGTTGCGTGAGCAGAACACAGCAACCACTACCATCTGATACTGGCTCAACAAGAATCCAGGAGGATTTCTAATCAAGCATTACATAAAAAGCTTTCATGTTTCATAAGGAACATTACTGAAAATTATAAGTGTAATTGTAATAGAAAGAAAAATAGTCAAGTAAATCTGCAACTTTCAAAATATAATGAATATATAATTATAAAATTATAAAATTGGCTCTTTCCTGAACTTCATTTTAAAATCAATACAAATCCTGAATACAAATCAAACAGTTCATGTCCTCCAAACTTTAGTTTCGTCATGTTTGTCTAGTTTTTACATCTATTTTGCAGAACATGCTGAATTTGGGTTTATTCCTGTTACAGATCTGAAATTATTTAGAGAAATAGAGAGTGAACAGGCAGCTTCTCCAAGTGTCCTGTAGGAGATTTCAAAGCACCTGTAGCCCATGTACGGAGCATGGCATTTTAATAGGTTAAATTCTGTTTTTGCTGTGGAGCGACACACTGCCTCAGCCACTGGAGTGATGATCTGGGGAGACACTGGTAGTGACACAAGGGACACTAACAGCACAGCGATATGTGCAGAACATCACACGGTGCCATGTGTTGCCTTTCATGCTTCCCAGGCGTCCGAATGTCTTTTTTCACCAGGATAATGCTTGCCCACACAGCAAGGGTTTCCCAGAGTTACTACACAATAAATTCGTCAACATTTAAAAAAACACTACATGAAAAAATGACAAAGAAACCCAAAATAAACAGCAAATATTAAGTGTGTACTTATTTTTCTTGCCAGTGCAATCCACAAAAATGGTGAACAAATATAAAGTGACAGTATGGTTCCAGCTCTCATGCCCAGACCCCTAAAACAAGTACTAACGTATTAAAATCAGGCAAACAGAAATACAGTACGTTTTCCTTGGTAGCACACCCACAGCTGTTGACTCAGTGCACACATCACTGGTTTGTGGGCACTTACTCAGTAGCCGAGCCTTGCCAGCACCTGTGGTGAACTTGGGTTAGACCTCATGTACCAGGAGGTCAGTCATTAAAAACAGGGCTTGGTACCAGACATGCATCACAAACAAAATGACCACAGAGCATCAAGTCCAGAACGCCACGGTCCTTCCAGCTCTCTACACACCGATTCCCAGCACACTCTCAGCAGCTCTGCATTCCAGCCCAGCTGTGTCACAAAGGCCCTTTTAGTAACCATGAGCCACTGGGTTCTGACCAAGCCGAACAGCATTCACATCAAACCGAGCGTTCAAACACACCTGAATAATCAAGTCCTTAATGTGTTCAGCTCCAGTTTCCAACCAGAACAGTGAGGACCACTGCATTCACATCTAACACTGTACTTTACACTTCAGAAAATAAAGGGGACAAATGAAACCAGAAAGGGGTCTCCGAAAGTACACCATAAAATAACCACTTCCCAAAAGGTTCTCTAAAGAACTTTTCAAAGTATGACTCTTGTGAATAAAGTATCAGTGAGAAGGACATTAGATTAGAGGCTCTAAGTGGTCCTGCAGACTAAAGTGCTGCTACTACGATCCGAAGAGCACCAGGAATTGATTAACCCTCAATCAGGCACTGTTATCACTGCATTAAAACACACTGTGCACTAGTGGTGGCAGATATGGCTCTGAAATAATGCTACAATATTTAATTGTATTTCTGTAATAATGATATTCTCGGCACTGAATAAAATGTTATTTATTTCACTTTTACTTTAGTACTGCAATAAAATAAATGTTAAACCTTTAATTTTAACTGTTTCAAACACTCATTAGGAACAAAAAATTGTCTATTTTGTATTTAGTATTTTTATTATGTATTATATGTATTATATCTTTTTTTTGTAGGAAATAACATAAAATAACATAAATAAATTAACCAAAATGCTAAAGTGTAGAATATTTAGTGCAGCCCATAAACGGCAAAAATATAAACAAGTCTACAAAGCATACCCTCAACAGTAACCAGCAAAACAAATACAAAAAGATAAGACAGAATATTGATATCATTATTGAATGCAATCAAATTCTCAGAGTAACCCTTCAAAATCTAGTGGGAACCCTTGTAGCACCAATAACACCAGTTACTCTTACAAAAGTAGCTATTGCTATTGTAATAGTTACAACATAATCTATTATATATCTATGATACAATATTATTGTGAACAGATATTCATTTAGACAGATGTAGATTTGTAATACTTGCTACTTCATGCCTAGAGTTACCCTTACTGAGCAAGTCAACCAGCTGGCTAACTTGAATCCAGGTGGTGCAGTGGTCCAGTGATCTAAAGCTCTGCCACTATTATCTACAGATCGCTGGTTCGAATCCTGGTCATGCAGCTTGCCATCAGCTTCCGGAGCCCTGAGAGAGCACAATTGACCTTCCACTCTGTGGGTGGGTAGATGGCGCTCTTTTCACACATCACTCCTAGGGCGATGTCGATCAGCGTGAGGCGTCTGTGAGCTGATGTATCGAAACCGAGTCACTGCATAAAGTAATGTATTTGTACTACAGGAAATTAGGTAAATGTACTTTAATGATACAGTGTGCAGTCCTTGAAAAAATGACTGACTGACATGGTGCATTCGGATCGATATAAAATCCCTGAGGAATTATTACTTTTCCCCACCTCCTGAATAGGCCTTTGGTGCAACTCTTAAAGGGTTAATTGCACTATTTTTACTAAAATGAAAAGAAAAACCACCCACCAGCTCATTGCTTACAAGATTTATTGGGTCAGATAGTTTCCCCTGCTGAGCAATTATCTCTTCATGACAAACTAATGAGCACAGATGTTCCTGAAGGACAAAAACAATTCCATTTACTTCTTAGGGGCAGCAAATGTGGACAGTTGAACAAAGAAGGTGGTGAACCCAGCGCCAAGCCTAAGAGGCTGACCTGTGGCACATGCTGCCAAATCCAACAACTCATTCCCCTCAATTAGGGGCTAAATTAGGCGTTTAATTGGGCAGAGTCTCTGCGCTGGATCTTCACCCACAACACAGCTGGTGTAGCTGGGACTAGTAAAATACAGCTGGCCAAATGTTGTTCTTTGCCACAGCAGGGACGATGACCTTTCACCTCCAGAGAGACAGGGATGGGACGTATGTACGATAAGTGGCCTGGAGGATTCGGAAAGAGATAGCGTTTAGCAGATGTGTGACCGGCCCTAAAACACTCCCCCACTGTTGTGATTCTGACATAGCGCCTGACCATCCATCCAGAAAGACGGCCAGTGCCAGCACTCGTCAGCGCTGGCGGGCCGGAGGGAGGTGTACACGGTGCCAAGGAGGCAGGAGAGGGTCCTGGCCAAGCGTCTGCTCATTACAGTGGAGAGAAAAACAATTAGAGTAATGGTTTGGTGCTTCAGCCTCGCATACCACAGTTATCAGGGCTTCCTGTGCACAAATGCAACTTTATCTACAGGAATAAAAGCTCTTCTGATGGAGGATATCTCAGATACGCAATTTATTTCCACTGTTACCTGTATACAGTTACCATGGCTAAAACATATAAGTGATTGCAGCATCTGGCCCTTACCCACATTGGCAGTGAGAAACTGAGAGAAGATAATGACAAGCAGGAGACCATATCCTTGTTGTGTCTGACTTTGTCACGCTACAGTACTTGATTGCATGAATGCACCGAATGTAAACCCAGCTCGGTGCAAAGTTCTGCTTTGAAACTGGTCCTTTTATACATATATACTATTGTTAAAAGTAAAATCAGTAGCAAGAGTTTTTTGGAGTGATGCCATCCAAGGCATTTTTGGTATTTTGGCAAGAGCTTGGACCCTATTTTTGCCATCTATAGCGCATCGGTCAATTACGCATTTTGCAGCTTGATTAAGGGTGTGTCGTGTGTATTTGGTATCATGAGGGCGCAAAAAAATACGCCTTGCTCAGCTTAAAACATGCAAAAGGCGTGTACTAATTGTCTTGTGTGTTTTGGGCGTCATGTGAAATAAACAAATCAGTGTGCCAGTTGTAGGGCTGCCACAAACGATTATTTTTATAGTCGACTAATCACCGATTATTTTTTATGATTAGTCGACTAATCGGATCATACGTTAATTGAATATAAAACACAGTTTATCACAATAGAATGCAGCTGCTATTATACAACCAACATTAGATTTCAGCTATATGCTAACTAAAAATAAAAACAATTAAAATCATAGTTCATTAAACCTTTAATGAAATATGCAGCTTGTTGTAACAGACAATTATTTTACTGTTTAGCATAAAGTGTAAACAACTGTGTAAAATAAGGATAAGGCACTGGCATTTATGAAACATCTCAACCGTGAGGTTGTTTGAACTATTATGAAAAAAAAGTATATTAATAAAAAATGCCTCTCTGTCCAGATATTGTGTACATTACCGTACACAGGGCAGCGGTCTGCACAGATCTGATTGGCAGAGGAGAGCGTTTGGTGATTTTACACCACACATGACTGATCTGTGAGTTTACTGCACCGAAAAGCACTGAAAACAGAAGCCACTGTCAGAATGAAATCCTTCTCTGTAGTTTATCGCTTTGGGACGGCATTTGTGACAACGTCTGGGTCCGGATCCGGATCTCGGTCCGCCTATTAGTGACCTCTGTTTTAAAGCTATCAAGATGAGTAAGTTAAGTACTAAGTTAACGCTCTGTTTACGCTAATTTTAGCAGCTAAATAGCAATTTAGCTTCTTCGTCATTTAATCAGCCACAACATGCCTCCTTTTCAGGTGCTCGTGCATCGCGGTTGTGCTGCCGAGGAAGGCAAGTTCTTCATTGCAGATATTGCATTGCACGCGTTTCACTTTTATTTTCTTGGTGATCCCACACTTTTGAGTTCTGTAGCGGGGTAGCCATGAAACCAGAGCCTGTCTGTATAATGTCCTGAGATGTCGTCCACTACCTACCCCGGTTTCCACTACTGCGCATGTGCGTCCAGGACAGAAAGGCAGTCGCAGCAGTTTGGAGAGAAAAACAAAGAAAAACAAAAAAACGACTAATCGACTATTAAATTAGTCGTCGACTATTTTAATAGTCGACATAATCGTGACTAGTCGACTAATCGTGGCAGCCCTAGCCAGTTGTCATTCCCTTTAAGAGCCAGGTACACTCTGACTTTGGAGCGTTCGTATCTTAACAGCAAGGCGCTTTTGCATGGATACTGACCTGATCCTGAGCGTGTTCACGCTGTATCACACGCTGTAGGTACACTAGCAGCTCATTTAAGGAAACGGCAATGTTATTTTATTCTTTATTCTGTTTATTGTTAAGATAAAATTCAGGTTTGTGCTCTGCAGTGCGTTTGTGTGTGTTTAACGATCGAAGGTGTATGTGTGCTGGGCTTGCGCAGCGCTCCTGGCACATCTCCTGGCACAAGGAACGGTTGACTGTTGTCTGGGTTTATTCCAGTCAGTGTTTTCCACCGTCAAAAGAGCAACACGCCAGATATTTACCTAAAAACATCTCACGTCCAGACCACCGCACCCATCAGTGTAGTTTTTTTCCTAAACTCTGACACTATTTTAACGACGTGGGCAAAAGACCTAAAAATTGACTTTTGATGGGGTGTAAGATAGTAATGAGCATTGCGACGTGTCTGCGCTGGGTGTATTATAGGGCCCCTCACCTCTGATTATGAACCATCACAATTACTTAGGCTACATTCTCATTACCTTGAAGTGACTCCAATCTGATATTTTCCTTAATGTGGCTCAGATCTGATTTTTTTCTAATCAGATTTGAGTCACTTTTATTTGTGGTCCTAAATCGGATACATACCCGGTCCATGGACATGTGACACGTGTGACATGTATCAATGTGCACACTTCAGGGACAGATTCGTTCCAATTACACACACATACAGGTCACTTATATTTGTCAATGTGAACCATCAAGATAGCCAAATCGGATCTGAGCAAAAAATCTGATTTGAGCAATGTGGCTTTTAATATAAACGTAGCCTTAGATCCCAGGGTGCTGGTTTCTTGTTAGTTCTCAAAAGGTAGGGAGAAGAGCCTTTTTTTATTAAGCTAAAATAGCCATCAAAAAATGTCCTTAATGTCCTTTTAGATAAAGGCAACAGATCTAGAGGTTCATGGACATGTTGGTGCTGTCATGGCGCCTATTGCACAAAATCAGTTGATGGTGGATGCCAATGTTTTAGAGTGCTTCTGCAAAGAGCGCCACAGAAATCAATTTGATTTGATGATCTGATTCCTAAACCAAGCTTTTTGGTAAGTAAGTCAAGTATACTAAAAATGTTTCTTCAAATAAGCCTTTCTGGCATCCTTCTGTATAGAGTGTAAATGAATACTGCTGTCGGGGCTCTTGGGTTCAGAAGCTAATCTACCATCGTCCAACATTCAATAATCAGCCGTTTCTAAAGTAAATAAGTCTCTTCTTATCATCTCTTAGGCTGGGATTAGCAAACGCTTGAGTCTGAAAAATAATAGCTATAAGCTGCCTCAGTAAAGTCAACTGAACACAAAATACCAAAACAAGAGTAGAGAAAAGGTCTGAAAGAAATCATTGTCCTGTGACGTTATCGTCCCACACAATAACAGACACGGCATTTAGATCCATTACAACTCAAACGGAGAAATAACCGGGAGTAATTGTGCATTTGGCTGCAAGCCAGGACATTTTATAATCAAAAGTTTAGACTTATAGCTACAGAGGTTTAGGAAAGCAAGCCTGTTGGTGGTTCTTCCTCTCAGGGGAGCTGTAACCCCTCCCATGCTAAACACTGTGCTTTGGTGATACAGTGCCACCTATTTCATCCTCCAGCAATCCAGAATGGAATGGAGGATGTGTGTGGATTACAAAGATAACAGCAGTGATGATGTTTTCATCTGATAATGCTCTTCTTCAAAACTAGAATAACAATTACAGTGTATATGCACAACCTCCAACGCAGGCAGTAAAGAGAGAAAGAAAACAGGGATGGGAGGACACACTTTACGAGTGTGAGCGTTACGCTACGGCAGAGTAGGTTAACTGAAAGAAGTTCAATGTTCTTTGTCCATCTTTCCCCAGTGACGCTTCTTCTGTGCCAACATCATTCCATACCAAATGGCCATTAACGTCCAGCTTGACCCGAGTAGCCAAACAAAATGTTTTCTTTCTCCACAACCGCTTCCTCTGTGTCACGGTAGTGTGACGTGCCAAGGCTGCGCCAACCATCAGGCTTCTATATGGCTATAGAAATCCAAATTCAAGATCATAAGTCAAGTCAAGACTAAGGGAATAGTGCTGGAGTTGAAAACAACGTCCAACGCAGCTTCTAATTGCGCTGGCACTGCTGTAAAACTAATAATTGCATAAGCATTTGAGGGTCTGAGGCAACACAACTGTACATCAAGTTCCACTGTAACTGGCCAAGTCCGTTACTGCCAACTATTCCTCTCCTAATATCCCTTCATCATACTGAACAAAATCCTCAAATTTCTCTTTTTATAAAGCTGTTAATGCTTAGCCATGTAAGAATGCATTCACTGAGGCCATTCTATTGGAATTCCCACAAATGAAACTATGGTGTGATGACATTAAAACTTAATGAGGGGCACAGCTGGCATCCATTTGCTCCAAGTAGGTGGCACCGGAGTTCACGACATCTGCAGCTTTCACAGAGCGGCCTTTGGAAACTGCACGAACGAGACGGGACAGCCTCGGTATGCGCCTTCTTCAGAGGCCAGCGCATGGAATATGGAAGATTATGTGGCCTCTAATTATTCCTTAAACATACTGATATTTGTAGACTCTTCATGTTCAGTGATTTAATGCATCGTGAGGGTCATTAACTGTTCCTATGACTGAAACAAGCTAATTGGACGAAAGGGCAGGCTAGGTCAGTTTCACTTTGTGATGAGATATGATGGAAAGTGTGGCTCCTACATAAGAGAAAGAGAGCGGAACCACAAAGAACCCCAATTAGGCAAAGCAAATAAATGCAATTACAGACTATCAATTTCCAACTTTGATTAGTAGAAGGAATGTGTCACCAGCGTGGCAGGAGGCCATTCATTTTTCACACAGGAATTTAACAGCTGAAGCTATGTTTAGGGTTAAACATACATCCTAGAGTCCGAGAGTCAACAACTGCTATTTATAGTTTTAAGTAGGATGGACCTTTTTACTTTTGATTGTGATTGTGTCATTCTTTTTTTTAAGTACAGTAACTTTAGGTTGGCTTGAAATGTCTTCTGGCATTTGGCTACACTTCCATGCACCAGGAACCGGAAAATTTGGGTTTAAAATATACTATACTGCCTATAAGTATTCACTCACCCATCCAGATCATTGCAGACTGCTTTCTACAAACACTTATGAAAGAATGGGTCATGAATTATGAGTCACTTTGATAGTCCATTTGCCCAGTGACAAGTCCTCTCTTCTTTATATTCCACAGCCAACTGTCAGTGGTATTGAAACAGAGTGGAAGCTTTGGGAATGACAGCCACCTAAGAACAGTGCATAAAGAGCTTCATGGAATGGGATTTCATGGCCGAGCCGCTGCATCCAAGCCTTACATCGCCAAGTGCAATGCAAAGCGCCGGACGCAGTGGTGTAAATCACAGTGCCACTGACCTCTAGAGCAGTGGAAATGTGTTTTTTGAAGTGACAAATTGCACTTTTCCTTCTGGAAATCCGATTGGATGAGTCTGGGTTTGGCAGTTAACAGGAGAACGGTGTAAAGTTTGGTGGAGAGGGGATTATGGTGTGGGTTTTGTTCCAACATGACTACACACCAGTGGACAAAGCACGGTCCAAAAAGTACTTGCCTGGCCTACACAGAGTTGACTTCACTGGATCCAATAGAACAGCTTTGGAATGAATTAGAGCAGAGACTGAGAGCCAGGTGTTCTTGTCTAATATCAATTATATGACCTCACAAATGAGCTTTTGGAAGAATGGTCAAAAATCCTGATAAACCCACTCCTACACCTTGTGGAAAGACTTTGCAGAAGTGTTGAAGCTGTTATAGAATGAGCCAATATCATATGCATGAGAAGGCAATATAGTGTATGTATGTCATTATGGATTGTTTTCACCAATACTCCCAACCACCCCATGCTGTAGTGTTGCTCCAAGTGAGTACTCCAAGTAAGCTATCAACTGGTGTTTATCACAACATCCCTGTTTGTTTTAGAACACTTGCGTTTTGTATCCAGCCAAATTCTGACAGCTTATCTTTATTATTGCATATGATATGATAAGACACACCAGCAATAGAGATTTTCACCAGATTGCAACAGAAGTCAATGATCAAACATAATATGATACTAATAATGCGCTCCATATATTCAGGATTGAAGTAAAATGTATTATAATGGACAGATAGTCTCAGATCTGTCTCTAGTACATATTAATGGCAAATGAGAACAGTGTGAGTTTTCCTTTTGCTACAAACAGCTTAAACATATTATGATATTTCAGGGTATTTTTGCAATAACAATATTAAAAAATGTTAGCAATATTACTGTAATTCTATTTGAGAAAATGGAACTTTGAACATTTTGGACCCAAAACTGAAGGACAATACTCTTTCATGTGTATAAGTTTTTTTCACCGTATACAAACTGCTTTAAAAACTAAAGTCCAAGAGTGAGCAAGACATCAAACAAAAAGCTAAAAACTTACTCACACAAAAGATGCAGCTAAAGCAGACTAAAAGTTAAAAGAAAGCAATAAAAACTAATGTAGTACAAGATGTTTGAAACACGTAACGACTCTTATAGAAACAAATAAAAAGCCTTTTCATTTGATCAATCCCGCTTTGATTCAAGCCTCTGAAGGGATTGAATCCTTATTGAAGTGTTTAAGGGTGAAAGACAGAATGCATGAGTGGCTGTATGTCTAAAGACAGCTGGATGCTATTATCTCAGAAGGCATGAGGGACAGATTCTCTGAGATGCTTCAGAAACACAGTGTAGAGTTAGGAAAATCCTGCAACGCTGGTACAGGCAGCATCAACCTGCATTAGGCCAACAAAAGCGTACTCTTAAAGGTTTCCTTACGCTAAAATCCACTTTTTCTTGTTCTTTGTGAAATATAGTAGGTCTCTCTGTGTTGTATATGCATGCTGCTCATGAAACTGTTCTTCAATCCCCATTGTCTGCAGTAGCTAGCAGTAGAAATTGTTCAGAAAATGTAGTCAATCAGGAAAAGCACCGTGTCTACGTCAACTTGTGTCAACCACATACAAAGCTAAAGCCGGGCTACAGCAGAGCCTACATTGTCTCGTTAGCTAAGCTGGAGCTAACAGCTCTGTTTACAGCAGCTAGTTAACGTTAGCTATCTTGTGTAAGTAACTATATGTTTAAATAGGATCTCCGGTTGATTCTGCGTTCTACCGAGACCTTAAATATACACTAGGGGAGCACAGTTTCACAAGGCAGCAAAAGTCAACAGTGCCGCGGGGAGACTTTGCATTGACGTGACTTTAATTTATTAATCGCCAATGGGGAAATAATATCATTTATCCAGCAGCAAACATGTATAAAGGAAAACTGCACACAAGTGTACATCACAGAACACAAGACAACTGCCAATGACATTAAAACACATAGTAATAAGAGTGTGCGCTGTCAATAGCTGAAGTTTTCCTCTGAGCGATGCTGAGAGTCTGGCTTTAAGCAAAGTTTAAGTGTTAACTTTACCTAGCACTCTAAGGCTAAGGCTGTATCTCTGAAAACATTTTGTCCTTTGAGTTTTAGAGCTGTAAAATTGCTTGTCGGGGGAGAGACAGGTAAGCGTTCTCTGCTGCAGAGATGTTAGCCAATCAGAGGTGATATGTTTGCATGTTTGCAAATCCTGTCTTTTTTTAGAGATCACTAATTCAGTGATCTAAAGCAGAGCTAAACAGAAACACTGGAGCACTTTTTTTTTGGATAAAAAAACGGCTCACATGGCATTCATTCATACTAGAGACCACAACTAAACATTTTAAAAATAAATGAAAAATTACATCTTTCAGATAATCAGAGTGAACCGATTGCAGCTTAGCGCTACGGGCGCTTCTGTGCGTGCGTCAGCTACTTGTGACATAAACGTTAGCGCTGGCCAAGCGGCTAAGCTAGCAATGAGGTATTCGCATCCATCACGGCGAGTGCGACTATGCCCCGATTAGATAAGACAGGAGGCTGACTGACGGGCTTAGGAAGCAGCTGGACTGTGAGCAGTCCACTCCCAGGGCTGTACAGAAGGGCCAGGTCACAGAGATGTCAAACCCAACCCCTGCCTGTGCGTCATGCACCGCTCAACCCCACACCCCCCCACCTCCCCCAACATGTACATCTGTACTAAACTCCATTCAAAACCATGCAAAACTCCTTCATACAGCAGTGCCAGCTGTGGGAGACTGTAATGTTTGTTGTCATTAAGGTTTTTACGACTCCCTGATATATATGCCGGGTGATGGCACTATGAAACGCTGGAACTTATGAGATCATAGGAGGCAATCGTTGAGAAAGTCGAAAGCCGATTTAAGGTCAGGGCCTCGGCTATAGATTTCATATTACTGTAATGCAGAACAGAAGGTTATAACCACGATAGAACTGAGATGATTAGAGGATTGTGCTCATTACCATAGCTTTGATGATGGTCGACATCACACTAATTCAGTGTGAGCTCTGGGTGTTTCATTTTGATTTCATTTGAATTTTGCTTTTTTACAGTGTGTGAACATTCATAATGAAACGATGAATCCGAATGTCTCATGATTCAAAAATACCCACTAAAATTAATAGTGCACGCTAAACACAAGCCATTGTTAAACATGGAAACAATAGACAATTACAAGAGCTGTGCCAATGAAAACTATGTGGAATATTTGTAAGAATAAGCTCATAAACTGCAAAAGGACTGCTAGGCCAACTGTCAGATTCTGACATTTAAAACAAGGCATTGAGAGCTTTGAAAGTGCACAGATCATTTATTAAAAATAATGTTTATACAAACTTCATACAAACAGCTGAGCTAGTTCTCCAGGTGACAGCATCTTGAAATTAAGTCACAATTATGTCAAATGACTAGCACAAACTAATAGGTAGGAGAGGAGAACAGATTGCTCTATCTGAAAATATCTAGCATGGTGGCCTCTATTTTCGGCCATTTCAGACAAAATTGTGGTAATCTAAGCTTACTGTAAATAAACATAGGAGCTTTACTCACCCAAATAAATGGTTTTCAGGAAAGAAATATGTGTAGATAAAAGTCCAGCACCAAAGTTCAAGTTTAAAAGAAAAAGTTTTTATTTTAAGAATTAAAGTTCTGTTTACTTGGGTGCCCCCCAGCGTCAAGAGCTGTGGAATTACAAGGGTCCCCTATTTTCGGCCACCTTACATTCAGCTTAAAATACCCCATATTAACTGGAAAATATATACACTTAAGCTTTTATTCTAATAATAACAACTCCTGAACTGATATTGGTGGCTGATAATGTGTGTAATAATGCATATTTTTAAATCACTGGGCTTTTTTTATTTGTGTGGACCGCATCTCTGCCTATTGGAGGCATGGTGTTTCTGCACTGTGCCTATGGGATCCAGTAGCTCCCAGTGGTTTATAATGATGACGTTTGTCCTGTGCGGGCATCCATACTCTGATTACCTCAGGAAAACATGGCAACACACTTGTTTGCTTAGAATTAGGCTTCCTAAGTAGTGTACAACATAAAAAAAAAATTGAGAAAAATAGCTGTTGCCCTACAAAAATGCAGTGCATGCACTCCACACAGTTTTTTTATGCACAGATTTACAACACTGTTAGCGATACTAAAATAATAATTTATGACGGGATTTTTTTTGCAAGAATAAAGTTCAAGTGTTCGTCTAAAGCGGGAGGTGACGTGTTTTGAATTTCTTTAACGCGATTGTCAGACAGATAAAGGAAACTGCGCAATAGGAGGAACTGGCTCAAAATAGGGGGTATTTCCACAGAATTAATTTAGCAATTTGTTCTCCTATTCTACCTATTGCTTTTCATTCCTTTTTAAATGTCAGAGCCCATATAATTCTACCAATGAAGTTTGTAGCTACTTTAGGCTTGTTAATAGTGTAAAAATAGTGATTTATTTTTATGCCCCTATCAATAGCAATGTAAGCCTGTTGGGAGCACACACTTAAAGAACTGTATTTCAAAATGCTGGGGCGAACAGAGGTGGACTATTTGACAAAAGTTTGTTCTCGTCATCATGTTTCACTACAGTTCAAGTCCATTTCACACCTGATTTCTCCTTTAAAATGCTACAAAATACTTGGAAAATGCCATACATTAAACAAATATTCATTAAAATAAAGAACAAAAGAAAATAAGCTTGTGTATCAGAAATACAGTAAAAGATTTGGTTATGACTGTGTGCAGAAGAATATGTAGATAAACTCTTTAAGATTAATATTGATATTGAAACATACTGAATCTTCAGGCTTGTGGTTTAAATGGCCTTCATTCTGGGAGTCTTCAGGGAAGTCATCTTGACGGCTTAAGGTGAACTCGCGGATGAAGACAGCTTCTCCATCGCTTGCATTTACCCACACCTAAAGAGAAAATACAATAAACAGAAAGCATTACAATACCGTACATATTACAAGCCTGCACTTAGCTTTTAAACCCATTCATTTGGGGGCTGCATTTCTCACTGTTCCACACAAGGACAAGAACTGTCCCAATAAAAGTAATTGTGAGCTATTATCAAGCTATTATTAGACAGAAAAACATAAAAATAAAACCATTAGAGATTACCAAAATCAACTGTGTAAAACATTATTAAGAAAAACTAATTAATGAATTGGTGAGCTTATTTATCACAAAGGGACTGGTAGGCCAAGAAAGACCTCCACTGTTAACTGCAGAATAATTCTGACTATTCTTTAGAAGAATCCTTAACAGAAAAAAAGGATGTATTTGTCAGTTACTACTAAAAAATACTTCACAATGCAAGATGCAAACGTATTAACAAAAAAAAAAAAAAATAGAGTTACAGCAACAATTACGTAAAGAAAATGTGTGTGGAAACCCATAAGAAGGTTTCGTGGGCAGATAAGACCAGGATCAACCTGTGTCAGAGTGACAGCAAAAGTGATTGCGAAGTGTGAACTCTGCATGAACCAAAACATACCACCTAATCTGTGAAACATGGTGATGGGTGTCATGACTTGAGCATGTATGCTTGCGCAGGTACTGGCACAATTATCTTCACAGATTATATCTTCACTGATAACTGCTGAAGGTGTACAGGACCTTACAGGATCTTATCTGTTCATGTTCCAGTAAACACCTCCAAACTCATTGGGTGGTGCTTCGTCCTACAAGCAAGATAATGATCCAGAATACATTGCTAGTGCAACAAAGGTGTTTTTTTTTCACAGTAAAACATGCATTCCATATTGTGAGAAAAAAATAGGAGACCAACGCCCTAAAATTCAGAGATCAAGGTGTCCACATTACACATGATTATGTACCTATACTGATTGCATAATGGTGCCCTCAAAAGAGATAGTCAGTGTAAAAAATAATTTGTAATTTAAACCTGAAGAAAATGAAAAGTATGCAAATGTGTATTTTAATTATACCTGCATGGCTTGATTTAGAGTTTTAAACTACAGAGGGGCAAATGTGTCTTTGCCCCAAACATCATGCCACAAGATCTTACTCATCAGGTCTAATCGAGTGGTCCACCAATCTTCATGTTCCCACCCACACATTCCCTCCTTCGCAGTTCAACTGCAGATAGACATGGAATTGTGGACACACGCAAGCAACACCACGAATTTTGGTCATAGGTTGCCAAAGCTATAGAACCCTCAAGAGGGTTTGCCAGTTAAACACAGAACCCTCACTGGGGTGACAAAAGTTCTGAAGGTCTGAAGAGACTCATGTTGTCACACTTTAGTTTTGTTTTTGTTTCGATGCAGGGCTTTCAGACCTCAAATAATACAAAGAAAACTAGTTCATATTTAAAACGTTTTAAGAGTTCAAAAATCTACATTTAATAGAATAACCCTGTTTTTTAATCCCAGATTTCATGCATCTTAGCATTTTCTCCTCCACCAGTCTTACACACTACTTTTGGATAACTTTATGCCACTCCTGGTTCAAATAAAATTTAAGCAGTCCAGCTTGGTTTGGTGGCTTGTGATCATACATCTTTTTCCTTTTGATTATATTCCAGAGGTTTTCAATTTGGTAAAATCAAAGAAACTCATAATTTTTAAGTCGTCTCTAATTTTTTTCAGAGCTGTACATGTACACTGTAGAAGGACTATTTCTGTTTTTTTTAATAATGAAAAACAGCTTAAGAGAGCATTAAACATAACTACTGTGTGTCTGGGATTCATTAGATCATGTCAAATATTCACCTAGTGCTCTTTATGACAACAACGGGAGCTCTGCGTTAAAGCCTGAAACAATCTCTTTTAAGCATCTATCTTTTTCTCTTTAAATGCACCACAGGATACAGTGTATTTTTATTTATTTATTTGCATTTCATGCACATTTAAATGGATTTTCAGCCTGTTTGCTTGACTAAACGGTTTACGTTATGTGGTCAGCCCCTGTTGCGCCGGGGTCTCCCGTTTGTGTTTACAAAAGCTTCCCATATTAGAAGTCACACCGGGGGAGAGCTTGGACAGGGCCCATTAACAATAGCAATCATTCTCAAGGATGCACAACCTCATGGGCCCCAGCTTCAGCTGCTCTCCTTGGGCCATAAACGCCCCGTAATGAGGGAGGTCAACTGTGGGCCTTGGAGGGTCCGTGCCAAGCTGGAGATGGTGGGGGTCCTGGGGGGGAGGTTGGCTGGAGTGGGAAAAAGACGAATCTTCATCGCTGCTAAGCAACGTCTGCAAAATACGGACCACAGAAGTGTGGGAATGCAACCATGAAGCGATAGGAAAAGTGACAAATCAAATATGTGCTAAGACCAAAATCCGTATCAGCACAACAATACGCTCTGGAATCTTCACTTCTGGATGGAGAGGATCCAAATATGAGAAAATATACAGTAGAGTAGAGTTGCCATACATGTCTGCCTGCTACTATGTCATTTCTGCTGGTCTAATTGCAATACTAATGGTTTAACATTACACTCTTATTACAATCACCTGCACTTTTATGATAATGAGGTTTCTGTGGTAACCCATTCACTGTGTGTTGGAGGGAAATAATGGAAAAGTTGGCCATTCTTATCCACGGTGGTAAACAGCATTCAGCGTGACTGACACCGGATATCCCATTCCCATTCAAGAACGAAACCGTTTCCCCCATGAGATGCCATGGGATGCCTTCCATATCCCACCATTTGTTTTATTTTTATTTTACTACCATTTCATACAGAGCTTTGCAGTGGTACAAGAACATCCCACGCTGTTTAATGTGACATGCTAACAAGTTTTATTCCATCTGTATAAATGCAGTTGTTGCAATGTGGTTTAGAAGGTTTGGGTATTGTGTAGTCGATTGTGGTTAAGCAATGGTAAAAACCAAGGCTTGGATAAAAGTATGTAAATATGCAAAAAAGACAAAAGCAATCCAGAAAAAAACTTGGAAAATGGAAAGGATGGGAAGGATCCTGCTTCTAGTGCTTTTTAACAGAGATATATCTTTTAACTGTATCTCAGCACAGCTTTTCAATAACTGAACAAGATACAACCGTAAATGAGGATATCAGGCGCGGACAGTAGGGAAATCATATGCAAATAATTAAAATATGCAAAGCTTTCTTACACTTTTATTTTATTTTGACTTGTTTCACTGCAGCCAGTATGAACCCAAGTTACCACATTTTCACATGAGCTTAAATGAGAGTTTTAATAAGCGTATCTGCTGCATATTCTACCTTCAACAACCTGGAAACTTGCCTTCAGCTGTGTGTGTGTGTGTGTGTGTGTGTGAGTGTGAGTGTGTGTGTGTGTACACATGCAAAAAAGAGAGAGAGAGCATCTGAGAGTCCTCAGCACAGTGACGTTGGTCCATAGGTAGCTTGCTGGATTAAGCCCCGACGCATCCCATTTATTTCAATGGAGAGAGCCACTGCATGCCACGGTGCATGCTGGGTTGCGCTGCGTTGAGTGCAGCCCCGCCCTCCAGCAAAAAAGTTCAGCAAATCTAAACTTTATTCAAATGAATCCGGCCACAGTGCTGCGTCCAGCCAATCAGGGAACAGCAGGCTGCGACGATACACACATACGAGCCTCACACACAAAGAACAGGTGCCTTTCAAACACAGAAGAGAGGCTAAAAATATAAATAGAGGCTAAAATATATATATATAGATTATAGTTTACTAAAAATGTTCAATTTCAAACTTATGATTGACTACATCTGTTGCTTCATTTGAATTCAAAAACGTCACGGACACGCCCACACGCGTCGAGCCAAGAGAGCTGGCACGGCGACATGCGCTGAAGAAAAGTCCTAGTGGGCGCAGACCGTTAGCTTTATTGTTAACCGGGCACATGAGAACAGCGTGACAGCACGAGCGGTCAAGAGCACACTCACACAGACAAACTCATAATTCCCATCATTAATAAGATCTCTGACTGAAGTGTGAAGCTAAGCAACGTGGCCAATCAGTGGGCCCTGATCATTGCATGGGCCCCACCGCTGCAGGGAAGCCTGTGCATTAATCTGCCCCTGCACATGACAAACCAATGTCCAACTCATCCCAAAGTTGTTTGATGGTGCTCCATTACTCCAGATAACAGCATATACATTATCGGGTATTTCAGATTCTTAACACTGAGCTTTTTAACAACTGTAGGCTCCTCCAGATCATCCTACTGAACTGACTATTGTTTTCAGGGAAGCACAGGAAGTGTAATTAATCTGTCATAAAAATGAGTGTACCAAGATGTAGCTGAATTCAACTATTTATAAAACATAAACTGTATTTCTGCACAGATAACAAGAAAAAAAATGTAAATTCACGGCATGTCCTGACTGTACACTGAATATCGAAAAAACAAGGTATGGCTCTTTGAACATTATCTGTCTGTTCCTCTGTCTACATCAAATGAGGGCACAGACGAACACTGTGAATGCCTGTCAGATGAATATATATATATATATATAAGCAACATCAAAGGCTTCTTATAACCCAGGATTTCTACGCCAGATATTATTTTTTGAACTCATTCACTCAACCAACAGCATTGTGTGATATTCTGGCAAACTGCCACATTTCAGCAGCACATAACTCTACACTTCAACGTATTCTTGGCTACATGATCAAGTTCAACAGATTCCAACTACTGATCTATTGTATCTTTATATCACACCCATGGATTATATAAAGCAGTGGTTCTCAAACTTTGATTAAAAAAACACTGGTGGTACACCACCACATAAATGTTTTCAATGTTATAAAAACTAAAGATAGCCAATGCATGTAGGTACCAGGGGATGTCCAAATCTCTGGGTCTTAAGACTTTGTCTGGTTTTATTGGAGTCAATTACATATTGTCACAGTCGGAGAAAAAAGATTATACCGTTTGTTTTTTACACTATAAGTCGCACCAGATTATAATAAACACTATTCATAAACATCTATTTTCTGCTCTGGTTTTTATACATAAGATGCACTGGATGTAAATCTACACAGATTTCTCTCCTGAAAACTGTTTATTTGGGTGAGTAAAGAGCTTCCTTGTTTATTTACAGTTAGTTTAGATTTACAGATTTCCACAAAAGCTGGAGCATTAGCATTAGCGGCTAAATGCTAGCGGTTACCGGCTAATGCCACCCGACGGAGCTACACTGAGGAACCCTGAGTGTTCCAGTAAGCCAGGCGATATTAGCTAGCGGTTCGTCCCGCATAGCTTGTTTTAACACAGTAAACCCACAGGCTACAGTCCGATATGAACAGCAAAAGAACTAGCGCTCAGCGCGGTTAGCGGTTAATGCTAATGCAGCTCAAGCAGTTCTATCCGGGGTTAGCAGCAGGCTACAGGCCAATAATACTCACTTCTCGACAGCCAAAGGGCTAGCACTCAGCGCAGTTAGCGGTTAATGCTAATGCAGCTCCAGCAGTTCTATCCGGGGTTTGCAGCAGGCTACAGGCCGATAATACTCAAGAGCTAGCGCTTCACACAGTTACAATCTAACGCTAATATTGCTGGAGAACTAAACTGAAACTCTTTTATAACGCTGTACTTCAGCTGAGTGGCTTTACTGCTCTTTATGACCTGACTGGTAAAATTCATACCTAAGATGCACCGGATTATAAGGTGCACTGACGATTTTTGGAAAAATTTAAGGATTTTAAGTGCGCCTTATAGTGCAAAAAATTATGGTACCTCTTAAATTAACAAAATTAAAATATATATTTTGCAGTATTTTTATTAGAATTTGTAGTATTAATTTATTTTGTTTCACCCTGACATCACTATATGCAACACCATACATGTTCTGTCCAAATTGTTCACCCCTAGTTTGCTTGCATATGTTCTTGTGGAGGATTTGAAGGTGGTACTCTTTAGTTTGAGTTTGAGTTTTTAGTTTGAGTGTGGGTGGTACATGGTCTGAAATATATGAGAGCCGCTGGTATAAATGATGGACATGAAGACAGTGCATTTAATCCTAAAACATTAACAAGTTGACTGGATGCCTCAACCGGCCATCAATGAAGCATAGGAATGTTATGTTACCACAACACGCTGCACTGTAAACCCTAATAAGTTAAGTCTACTCAAATCATTTGAGGTAATTCGTTGCCTCAAATGAATTAAGTTTTGAAAACTCATTTTTTTTAGTAATTTGTAATTACTGTATGGAGTTAAACAAACTTTAATTTTTAAGTTCAACAGACAAACCAAAAGTACTTGACACTCAAAATGTGGTGTAGCTGAAACTTAACATTGTAAATTAATGTAACTTTTGCACACTTATTTGTTTAAGTTTATTGCAATGATTACCTAGAGTTGTTTTTACTCAACATATGCTTATTGTACACTGTAAAACCCGATAAGTTGACTAAACTCAAAACTTTTGTTGTAACCGATTACCTAATAAATTTTAAGGTCATGTAATATAATTTTAAAGTACAATGAACTTAACAAATACATATACATATATATTTAAAATTCATATTTTCCTGAACTTGTATTTAGTCTTCTTTCCGGTTTCATTCAACATTTTTTAAAATACTCTTAGAAAAGTAGATGAAAGAAAATAGTAACGAATTAAAAGAACTGAGAGCACAGTGAGAACACAGAGTCACTGCAGCTCAGTAAATGATGCTTGTTCTACAGCTACAACACAGAGACCAAGCATTTAATCGTAATATATGATCTACAAGTTTACCTAAGGTAGCCCAGGGGGAATCACTACACACTGATGGTGAGTGCTACAAACTGGGGGACACACCCAGTATGCAAATCGATTGTGACAGAAGCCAATGGAAAAGAAGCTGTTAATGGCAACAGACTAAACTCAGTTATTATAAGTTGATTCAACTCAGAGATCTCAGTTTGAATGTGTATGTGCCCAAGAATGTTCAACTAACTCAAAATAGTTGAGTATTGTTTAGAAATATCCAATTTTATGTAAAACAGACTTAATTTGTTTGAGTTCAAACAACTTCTGGGTTTACAGTGTGCTTAAAGTTCTACTATTTCCAATGAGACTTTTTTCTGAGACATTTTCAGACACTTTGACACCCAAATTAAATTTTCAGCTCTTGTATGCTGTGTATGTTGGGTCACAGTCAACCTTGAAATGATTTCCTGATGGCCTCTTTTTCTTATTCAGCAATGGCATTGGCCAAAACAAGACATTTTGATCTGACTTAAGCAAACTCCCTTCTTAAGACCAAATTCCTCAGAGTGATAGAAAACAACCCCCCCACCCCACTGATAACAGGAAAAGGTGGCGCTCAGCCTCGTCCTGGTGACTCCACGGCGCATCCATATCACACTGTCTTTCAATCAATCAGCAAGCCTTTCTCTAAGAAAGAGAGAGCTGCCGAGTGAAACCTGGCTGAACTGAAGCCTAATGGAGCATGGCAGCCAAGTCTTCTCCAGAGTGTTTAAGACAAATTTATCAAATTCCCTTCTTAACGTCTTGCTTAAGAAAACAAGCCAGCTGTTAAAATCAGATGTCTCGGGGCCTGTACTCCCACCGGATTCAGACGTTAAGTGCTGGCAAGACTCTCAACGTCCCTCTTCTCTTGAGTCAACACTGCTCGCCCTGGAAGACTGTGTTCCTCTAGTGTGCTTCCGTTATGGCATCATTCTGTGTCTTCAGTTAATTAAGACTTCAAAACATCACTGTGGACAGTCATTTTACACTATGCTGCCAATAGTATTCGCTCGTCTGCCTTTGCACGCATATGAACTTGAGTGACGTAATCCATTTTTAATCCATTTAAGAGTTAAAAAAATTATGTCTACCCAATCTTTGCAGCTGTAACTGCTTCAATTATTCTGGGAAGGCTTTCCACAAGGTTTAGGAGTGTGTTTATGGGAAATTTTGACCATTCTTCCAGAAGCTCGATTGTAAGGTCACTGAGGACACTGTTGGGCGAGAAGGCTTACCTGCAATCTCCGCTTTGATTCATCCCATAGATGTTTTATTGGATCGAGATCAAGAGTCAAGAGCAGGCCAGTCAAGTTCTTCCATTCACTAATCCATATCTTTTTATGAACCTTGAAGCCATTTATACACTGTTTCCTGTTTAATCTAAATGCCTCATGAGGTTTGGAGGTCTGTATGGATTGACTGTTGATTGATTGATTGTTTGCTTTTGTTGGAGTAACTGCCTCTACTGTCACGGGAGTACTTTGTATTGCTGTGAGAACATTAGTATGGTTCAGTGAATCCCATCATCCCAACTATCCAACCTATTCCACCCAAAGTATTGCATGGAGCATCTTTATTGCAGGGAAAAGATTTGCTGAGATGACTGTTATTTGCAAGAGATTGGATTTGCCTGTCCAGACATCACAAACATATCTGCATATATGGGTTTCCTTTTCTTGGACCACCCCCACACAGCACTTTCCTCAATCACATATAGTAACTCAAAATGTTCTGTTTCAAAAAGTTGAATATATCATTAAAGATTCTGTTGAGCTAAAAAACTCAGAGTGGTACAGTAGACCAAGGCTCTGTCAGCATGATTTGAGGATTTCTTGTTCGAAACCTGGATCATGCTGCTTGGCATCAGCAGCCAGAGTCAGAGAGAGCACAATTGGCCTGGCTCTTTCAGCATGGGTAGGTGGTGCTCTATCCCCGCTATCCCACTCCTAGTGAAACACAGGTTAGCACAGGCATCTGTTAGCTGCTAGCCTCCAATTACACTTTACTCTTTTAGTGTTGGGAGCATTGCTAGTCCATTGTAACATTGGATCACTGGTAAAAACAAGGAGCCTAAAGATACCTAAGAAGCCCAAACTCAGAGATTAGGCTAATAAGTACCCCCGTTAATGGGGTATCAACGGGATATTCTTGTTCAGAACAAGTTTTTATCTACAGAATTCCACAGAGTATGGCAGCTAAGCCAAGGGGACATGACCTCCAACACCATGCGAGTGGATAATGACTGTTACATGTGCGCAAGAGCAAGCATGTCATAGACAGGGTGGGCTATGAGTGCCAGTGGCTCTCATTCTTTCTTCTCCAGGCCGGATTGGATTTCAAAGTGCGAGAGCAATGCGTGGACAGCAAAGGGGAAGTGAACCCAGGGCACGGCGGCCCTTCAGAAGAACATAATCAACAGTAATAACACCAACCTGATATTATAATTGGTCCTTCCCGGAGGAAGGTGCCAGCTACCAGGCCTGGAGGGAAATGAGAGGGAGCACTACACCTCTACTCTTCGCGAGCCCGACGCAGGCTTCTGTTTCACTGCATGTTTCATTTCACGGCCTCCTTTGATTAATAAGATCCCTTCCACTGTTTTGATAGCGGCGCCCCGCTTTCCCCTCTGCTCCTGACTGTATGAAATGGAAGAGGATGAAGTATTTGGCTAATCTTCTTTCAAAGGGATCAGCGCAAGATTTCTCTTAACACGTGAGCGATGAGGAACGAGGACACCTTGACTGATCTCCTGACATTCCATCCTCTGTTTTGTTCTGAATTCTTCTGCTCTTCTATTCTTAGGGTCCTGTGAAATCTGGTTTGTTTTTTCATTTTATCTTTTGTCATTTTTTTTCAAGGCCCTTTTTCCCCCATTCATGCTTCATATGTAGTAGATATTTGGACAATGCGGTATTGGTCATTTGTATTTGTGACTTTTATTTGGACAAAGTCTGTCTGTTTGTTTGCATTGGTAAATTAAATTTTGACAAAATCTGTTTATTTATTTGCAATAGTGTCTTATTTTGCTAAGGTTTGTTTGTGCACTTGTATCACAATATCTGTTGTTTGTTAACATTAGTGACTTTTATTTTGCCATGGTTTGGTTGTATTAAGGACTTTTATTTTGATACTGTCACAATTACGTTTTTTTTGACAGGATTTATTTGTTCATTTGTGTTCATGTAGCAGTGTTGTAATCTGTCATTAGATTCCTCTCTTCTGACTGTATAAAAAGTTTTAATCAGATTTAAATAATGTTAGTTTTTTATAGTAGAAGAGTTTTTTTATAGAATTAGATTTAAACAATGCATACAGCATTGCAATATATTAAATCTTGATTGTGACATTGTAACTGTTACTCCTCTAACCGTAATGTGAACATTTTGAACATCTCAAAAGATATATATATTTTTTTTACAAATCACTTGGTTCATTTGCTTTGATCTTCCAAGAGCCCCATTTTTGCCATCACTAGGTAACAAAGCACAACTAAGAAGAAAATAAAACATGGGCTATACATACATGGGAACACTAATGACATGGCAGGGATTGATTGCTGACTGAGTGCTGACTAGTCGGCAATGCTGCATCAGCAGCAGTTTGAAAAGAGGTGGTGGCGGCTGACTTCACATGTATCGGAAGAGGAATGTGTTAGTCTTTACCCTCCTGGTGTTGGGGAATCACTAGTGATGGGGGAGTCCTAATGAGTTAGAAATAAATGAATTTAAAAAGGAACACAAAGGACCAAAAAAAAAGAAGAAACACGACAAACACAAACTAGCGATGTCAACAAAAGAAATCATTGAGCTCTATATGTTCAATAGCTTCAGTCTTCTCCCTTCCTCATACCAATCACAGAGCAAAACTACCAACACATCACTGCATACATTCACATGCTGTCCAGAGACACACCGCAGCTCCATACTGTGATGTATAAAATGACTTTCTTCACACAAGCAGGAACGGACAGAGCAGCAGTACATAAGCCAACCCTCAGCATTTACTTGCTGCAGGACAGCGGCGATTAAAGCAGCGATAAAGGCATACATCTCTGGGAAATGACAGAGACTTGGCCGGCTCACGGCAACATTACACCCTTCGGTGTAAAACTTCTCCTGGTTACAATTTGCACTTCAAGCATCCCACTCGAAGAGGGAGGAGCCGCAGCCCTGAGAGGGACTACGCAAAAAAAAAAAAACTCTAAGGCAGCTCTTTTCACCACTTTCTCTGATTCTTGACACAATGTTTGTTTTTTTAGTACTCCTGCTCCTACCGCAACATCCTTTGATGGTGTACCTATGTTGCCCGTGCTTTTAGCAGGAAGTCAGGAGCAGGCTCAGAAAGGAAAGCTCTGCCACGCAGTCTTGGACAGAAAGCTGAAGCTGAATTAAGATTCTGTATATCTCTACAACCCTCCATCACCCTCTGCTATTCCCAAAGGTCTTAAAATAAGACATTCGTCTCCCTCTCCAGACTAACCGTCTCTGTTAGGAAACATTAATCTTCCTCTTCCCATACCTTTTATAGCAGACGCATCTCTACCTTATGGCCAAGTGATGTAAAACAAGGTTGCATGTGATTGGAGGATGCCTTGCATGGTGCCAGTCTGTCTTAGGACAAAAGCAACTTGTGATGCCGCCGGAATTTTCGCCTCTTATGGAAAACCGCAGTCACCTCATCTCGACACACACACACGCAGTCCGAGCAGGAGGAGGGGGGGCACTAGAAGTGATGATGACTTGCCCTTCTTTTGCTCTCCAGACCACGAGCACCTAGCAGTTCGTTCGTCTTCCGCTGTTTACTGGTCAGCATTCCTGCAGGGTTTCCGCACTGTAAACTATGTCTGCCATGCAAACCTCTGCCTGTCTGTCTGGGCTCCCTCCTGCAGCTCTCAACACTGGCACTTCAACTATTTGATTTAGATGGTCATAAAGTGCAGTGATGCTTGCTTAGCTTGATGCTGACATGCTGTATAGCCGTTTCCCTATTAGGCCAGAGGTTAACTCAGTTATCATAATTTAAAGAAACCCCTGGGAATCTTAATCTGAGTTTTCTTTATAATTACGTTATTCTGGCTCCTTATATTCAGGGGTTGGACAATGAAACTGAGACACCTGGTTTTAGACCACTATAATTTATTGTCTCAACGGACAGTTCTGGTGGAAACAGGAGAGTTGAGGTGCACATTGAATTCTGCCGTGATTTGAGCAGCCGTGGTTTTATGTTTTTTTGGATACAATCCGGGTTAGTACCCAAACATCCCTTTCAGACAGCTTCCTCGTACAGCGTCCACAGTTAATCCTGTTGGATGTGGTTCGTCCCATTTGGTGATATGCTGACATTACCCTGGATACCGTGGCTCTTGATACATCACAAAGACTTGCTGTCTTGGTCACAGATGCGCCAGCAATTTGTCCTCTTTTGAACTCTGGTATGGTGTTGGGGCATTACTAGTGATAGGGGGAGTCCTAATGAGTGAGTTGTGTAATTGTCTGTGTAAATTGGGGAATATATATATATATAAGAGCCAACTAAAGCTTCACACATTATTTCGATTTGTTTTAATATGTTTGAGTTACTACATGATTATATATGTTCTTCGTTATAGTCTGAATTATTTTAGTATTAATTTAAACACTGATTGAGAAAGGGGATTCAGCCAATTCAAACACTCACTCGAAATTTATTACTGATTGTTCTTTTAAAATAAAATATCTTTGTAAATTGTATTAAATGTTAACACCCATTCAGATCAAAAGTGCAGGTCAAAAGTCTGGATATATAAATGCAATAAAAGAAGGCTGCCAGAGCAGACGATGCACTTAAAATGCACCAGTACTTCTAGTGCTTTTATGTCAACATAACATCTAGTTTATCAATGCTCTACTGCATACGTAAGAAAGCACTTTGTTGTTAGTTGTTCCAGCTTTGTTCTCTTTTCTTATCAAGTTATAAATAGCAAAAATAACCGGTTTGGTCAGTTTGCACTGAGCTAAAGAACAGTACTGCTATGAGGAAGCTGGCAGTAATATATGTTGGGTTGGACACTGATATGACGTCAGGTCACTGGGATAGAGTGCAGTGTGTTGTGATTGTACCCAACATTAGATTTGAGGATCTCAGCAGCACTGGAGTGCCATCAAACACCAATGAACAAAATCCACAACGGAATGAACTGGAATCCAATGGATTTGGGAGCGAGAAAGAATCTGAAAGAATGTTCACAGGAGCAGGAAGAATGCTGGATTGGCCTGGAACAGCAGACTGCACAAAGCCCTACAAAACTTCTCCCACACATGACTGTTCAGAGAGAGCAATCAAAAGGATTGCTGGACGATTTCAACAAAAACAATTCCCTAAAAATTAGGTAATAACTCATTTAATGCATTATGGTGATGGTTGTTTAGCTCGAAATGTAAAGGGAAAGGTAAAATTAGGTATAACCTTTTTCAAATGTAAAAAAGTATCCTATAATCAGTAATGTGTCTGAAGTTTTCTGAATATTTTCTTTGCACTTTTTAGTGTCTGTTATTGCTGTTAATAAGCAGATCTTGCTTCCTTTAAAGCAGAGATTTTTTTTCTCTTTAAACTGAAAGAACTGTAGGATTTCTGAATCAAGAGGGAACAAAATATTCTAATAATGGTAACAGTGTCCTGGCATGATCAGCCATGCACTATTTAAAATATCCAGTCTAAGTGCATTTTCACACCTTTAGTTCGTTTCTATGATTTGAATCAGTTGATGAGTTTGTTTATTAGGAGCGTTTGTTTTCTCTGTTCCTCAGGTATAAATCTCAATCCACTAAAATGGGCACCAATAAACCACACTAGCTTGCTGTGTCCTCTGATTGGTCAGAGCTGTGTGGCACGGGACCAACAAAGTAAATATAGCATGAAGAGTCTGTGTTTCAGCATGTATATCTGTGCAGCTTAAAGCTGCTTTAACACTGAATGCTGAAACAGTGAGCTTTCAAACACAGCGTTTTTAATAGGATGCATACCTGTCAAGTTTTGGACTTAAAAATAAGGGATTTTTTCCGCCGCCCCAACAGCCCAAACGAGGGGAAAAAAAAAAAAAAAAAAAAAAAAAAAAAATATATATATATATATATATATATATATATATATATATATATATATATATATATATATATATATAAAATTTAAACAAATTCTAACAAACCCTAAAACTAGCCCTGAACTAATAGAGTTTGGAAATGATAGTTCTTGGCTGATCAGGCACATCAGGGCAGGGCATTATATATATATGTAGATTTTTCTCAAACCCTGAATATCTATCTAGCTAATTCTAAAGTTAAGCTAACTGAGTCACAAGCTGTATTTTATTAAACACACAGTGGGTTTAATTTATGTTTTGATTCAGAGAAGAGTCTTTTTAACCAGCTATCAGAAACAATCTCATCACAGTTTACATGGTTAATTACCTTTCTTTTAGAAAAATCTCCGTATATCCAGATTAGTTTTAACGACAGCTGCTCCGACTAGCTGCCTGAACTCACAGCGAGGGGAGGGGCGGGGCTTCCCGCACACTAAACTGCGCTCCGCAAAACCAGCTAGCTGATTGGCTGTTTCTCCTGAAAGGCGGGACTTTCTCCTTGAACCGGCACCACGATTGGTTAAGAGACACACAGCGGTCAGTGCATTGTCGCCTGTGGCCTATATATTTTTTTTATTTAGTATAATACGGGAAATTTACGGGAAAATACTAATACGGGAGGACGGCGGGAAAGAGGAGTAAAATACGGTAGTTTCCCGGCCAAAACGGGAGACTTGACAGGTATGATAGGATGTGCAGCGAAGTTGTAGACGCAGTAAACGAATTCTTGCATCTGCAAGTAGTGAACGCAGCACAGACTGCACGTGTAAACAGCATGCAGCAGAGACAGCGTATGTTCATAACTGTGATAGATAGCGTTATCTATCTAATATATCAGATTAAACTGCATCTTATCAGCAGTTTAGCTTAAAAAAAGGCGTATATTTGATAGCCTGGGTCGGATCAAGACCACCTCCACTAGCTGGTCTAGGTCTGGATGTTTCGATCTGCAACCGAGTGCGATTCAAACCGGACTAAAGGTACAAACAAACCAGAGTCTGTTTTATTAATTGCCCTTTATATTTTCACATAAGTCATAAGTTAGCAAAATAAACAAATCATTATACTTTAAAACAGAATTTTACACACAGTAGTTTATTTACATGAACCTGCATTAAAAGTACTTTACTACATGCCCTATGCAATTACACATTCTCACCAGAGAGGTCTCTGCGTTTTTATTACACTGTTGCTTTAAAATATAAGAGCAAATGTCCTGCAGGGCCAAACAAAATAACCATTTCAGGACAACAGGAACTAGAAAATAGGACACAGATCATGCTAAAACAATACATTTTGATTGGCTGCTTGTGATTTTCTAGTTGGCATTTACTCTCTACCACTATATTAGCATAACTTTTGTGATTCTGAAATTGCAGACCATTTAGAATTTTTTTCAAAAAATGTGACATCACACAGAAAGTGATGTTAGGTTGTACTGAGTTTTGTTTCTAAAATCAAATTAAGCAGTTAGAATGTCCTGAAAACTGAATGAATTTAGTCAATATCTGCCAATCTGTGCTCCTCTGGCCAATCTGTCTGATGATGTGTAGCAGGTTGTTGACTGTGAAAGATAAATTAATAGGAAATATGTACAGAAGTTTAAGCTTGAACACTTTAAAGCATCAAGCTTGTCTAATAATAAGTATGTATGTTTATTCTACACTCTGCTTTGGACTTTTTAGTATCGTTTTAGTAACTTTAATAGCTATTGTTAATTAATACATAACAAATATTCTGAAAGAAAATAAGCTGATCATGCTTAATTTAACAATAAAAGCTTATATAGTCCCAGGTTAAGCTTAAAACACCTAGGAGGACAACATGAACTGTAACAGTCAATAAAATATAATATACTGTGGTCGGCTGCTTGTGATTCCAATGTTCATATGATAATGTTTTATTGCTGTAATTTCAGGTTACAGCTTTATTGATACTCCTGAGAACTACTGGATAAAGTGTCGTTTGGAAGTCCTGAAGTGACTCTTCCTGTTTTTCCACCTGTCAACACACAACTAGGTCAGAGACTCAGAGGCCTAGGGAGTGTACAGAATTGATCTGGAATATATGACATCTACATATTCTATGGACATATAACACTGGAGGTAGCCAAAAATGGGTTCTGTCCGTTATATGAGAGATAATGAGAAGATGTACTGTACCAACTGCACAGAATGTGGATAGCAATACATCTCTAAAACTCTATGAACTCTCATCAGCTTGTAAACATTGGGATGATTGAGATTAAATGTGTGACTTTATGGAATCATTCATTTGAAACTTACTGTCATATGCTGTCTAAGCCGTTTTAGCTTTATCACATCAATTTAACCTTTCTTTTTTTTTTACAACAGCAAAGAGAAACGCATGTCATGAAATGATCAAATGTACATTTCCAGATTTTTGTTTTACAAACAATGTTATGATGTCATACTGTGTATGTAATATTAAGTCATACTGATGTGCCTAAAGTCGTACTGAAATGTTCCTAAAAACAAACTTTGCAGTCTATCTAGGCATTTTCTGCCATCTTTGCACTCCCAGTCAAACTGTCTGATTCTGTTGTTTGTATAATGAATGAAATCAAATGAATAAAAGTAATATATTGACAAATGCAGTTGAAACCTTAAATAAACTTTTTTTAAGTATACTTTTTGTGTTTCCTTATTTATTATTATTATCTGTGTGCTGTTGGACAAATGAATTTCCCCATCGGGGAAGAAAAAGTATCTGTCGGTCTGTCTGTCTGTCTGTCTGTCTGTCTGTCTGTCTGTCTATCTATCTATCTGATCCATATATAAAATATAGTTGGGATCACTGGACCTTATTAAATAGCCCTCGTCTTCCAGGAAGAAAGGACTAAAATTCAGCAGGGTTGTTGTTGTGTTAGTTTGTGGTTTAAGATACATTGAAGAGTGGTTGGTTTGGTATTTTTGTTCTTTGTTTTTTATTTAGGACCTACTATCATGATGTCAACTAGGAATATCTGGTGTCTTAAATAGCCCCACCTTCCAACAAAAGATGTTAAAGTTAAAGTGAAATGGAAAAGCAACAGGGAGATAGACAAGAGCCTGAAAGAGAAGTCAGGGGTGCAAACAAGGCTATAATTACAATCAAAACACTTCTAATCAATAAGCTACACTTCCAAAAATACCTTGCATATCCAATGGCTTACATATTAAGGTTACTGGATGGCATGTGAATTCAATTAAAAAAAAACATATTAAGTTACACCCCTTATATACAGCTCTGGAAGAAATTAAGAGACCACTTCAGTTTCTGAATCAGTTTATCTGATTTTGCTATTTATAGGTATATGTTCGAGTAAAACCTTTTAATTAAACATTGTTGTTTTATTCTATAAACTACTGATAACATTTCTCCCAAATTCCTCATGTAGGGCATTTATTTGCTTTTCAGTGTCTTTATAAGTGTAGTTACACCCCTTATATAAAGCTGTGGGAAAAAAACAATTAAGAGACCGCTTCAGTTTCTGAATCAGTTTCTCTGATTATGCAATGTATGTTTGAGTAAAATTAACACTGTTGTTTTATTCTATAAACTACTGACAACATTTTTCCCAAATAAAAAAAATATTGTCATTTAGAACATTCATTTGCAGAAAATGAGAAATAGCTGAAAAAAGGATGCAGAGCTTTCAGACCTCAAATAATGCAAAGAAAACAAGTTCATATTCATAAAGTTTTAAGAGTTCAGAAATCTATATTTGGCGGAATAATGCTGGTTTTTAATCACAGTTTTCATGCATCTTGGCATGTTCTCCTCCACCAGTCTTACACACTGCTTTTGGATAACTTTATGACACTCCTGGTGCAAAAATTCAAGTGTCACGCAGGAAGGGTGAGAAGACGAACGTACTTTTTATTTTTTTTTATTAAACAAACAAGATAAACAAAAACATAACTGAAAGCAAACACAGGTAGGTAAATGTAAAGACACAATACAAGACAAGATAAGTAAAGTAAACTATAAAAACCAAGAAAGCTAGATTAAGAAAACAAAACTAAAAAGACTCTGACGAAAGGCTCTGACAAGAGTCCTCAAGCACATAGACCAATACACAGCATTTGAGGCACACAAAAGACTCCACACCAAACAGTGAAACTTAAAAGGGGCTTAAATACACAAAGAGGGTGAGGAACACCTGGGACCGGTTAACAAGGGGGCGGGGTTACAAACAAGACACAAGGTGACAACACTAATGGCTAGGGTGGAAACAGCACAATAACAAAACAATGCCATGTGCCTAAAAAAGCACATGGCTGGGAACACAAGACAGGACAGAAACACATAGAACCAAAAGAGAAAAACACAAGACAGACACAGGCTATGGTGCGACATCATGCAGTTCAGTTTGGTTTGATGGCTTGTGATCATCCATCTTCCATTTGATTATATTGCAGAGGTTTTCAATTTGTTAAAATCAAGAAATCTAGAAACTCATCATTTCTAAGCGATCTCTTATTTTTTTTCTGAAAAAATGCTGAAAAAATGACTTGAAATAAATTTTTTTAACATTGACTTCCAGCGAAAGGAAATGTTTTTTTCATCCTTCTGCAAATTTGCCTTTTTGGACACACATACTAAACATATAATGGAATTTTAAAACAACGGTAAATCAATATAATCTATCTGCAGCCTCTGATACTGAACCGCATTACTTATTTTTTAGGCTCATATTTTATGACTTGGTTAGACAAGTGTTGCTCTTGAAATATAAGCACTCAGCACTTTTCAGCTCATAATTAGAAAAGAACTGTCTGGTCTCCCTCTAAAACGTACATCTCATAAATTTCCATTATAAACAAAACAAATCTTTCACATCCCCTGACTCTGCAAGTCCACGAGCCAAAGAAGAGTGACACCCTCATCCTATTATGAGGTGATTTATCTATGGAGCGTTACCAGCCTCTCTACACCACAGTCTCCTGGGTTAGGTCTGCCTCCCTGGCTGCCATGTGTGACTGCACACTTCCTGCGTTTGACAAGAGTGACGGAGCGCAGAGCAGAGGCCGTGTGGCTGCTCCTCGTCTGGGCCACGGCACGTCACGCTTCAGTCAAATGAACACCAAGACGGAAGCCTTAATGCTCTAACTGCACTGCTTTATTAAACCGTGCTGCTATTAGGTCTAACAGAGGGGCTATAGATTTTACTGCACCATTACAATGTTTGGGTTAGAATATATTTTATTATTCATTCTGCCTTCATTGTTCATTCTGCCTTCATTTTCTCTTTTTATTATCCACCAAAACCCCGGTGAGCGATTTTAAATGAAAAATAAATTTGAGAGTTAAACTCTAAAGACTTCATTTTAAATACTAATTCTAACAGCAAAAAACACAGGAATATACTCTATTTTACTTCAATTAAACAACTGCGTACAACACATTTATGGCCAATGTAGTGTTAGGAGTCTTGCCCAAGGACTCTTATTGGTGTAGCACAGCACAGTAACCCAGACCTGGAATTGAACCCCACAATTCTCAATTTTAAACCCCATCAGCTCAATAAACCTTCCTCATGCACAAAAACAAAAGCACAAATCTCATGAAGCACTCTGTCCAGCCATCGTTAGTCCAACTTGATGTCCAAGAGTTCATATATTGTATATAATGGGAAGTAACCATATGCCAAAAAAATGTCGATTAAAGCAGAACTCCAAAGTGAAACCTGGTTTAAATTGCTGCTTGCTCCCCTTAGCCCCCTGCTAAGCTCCCCAGCATTGCCTATGCATTATCTTGTAATAACATTTCAAATTTGCTAATCAAAGCTTGAGACACTGTCCAAAAAATGTTAAGCCTTTGCAGAGATTTGATCAATGATACAGAATTGATATGCATTATGCACTGATTCTTTAACAACTTAACAGACCATCGACCCACAAGTAGGCCAAAAGTGCCATTACACACTTCTAGGACATAACAATAGCTTCAGTCAGTTTACACAGAAGTCCCTGTAGTTACTGAATAATAAGTCGTAAGGCCTTTTCACACCAAGTGCACATTTTTTGGACAAAAAAAAGAACATATCTTTCATAACGAGTATGAAATCGATGCCCTATATGAACATTTTGGTCCAAATAGTATTATTCTGTGTGTATTATGTACAGAGCACATTTAAAATAACATATGTAATCATCTTCTATTCATTGGACCACTAATGCACTATACATTTCCATTGTTATTTCGTTGTTCTCTGCTGTGTAGCAAGTCTACATAAGTACACTAAAGGGCTGTGAAGGGAAAATAAGAAATAAATGTCATGTGATTAGAATGGAAACTGTCTGAAAATAATTTAAAAAAATCAGTGTTGCTGTTCTCACAGTACAATCCCTGCCAGCCTTAGTTATATATTAATCACATTAATCACATTTCCAACTTGAATTTTGTGAAAGTGTTAGCAAGCAATTCCAGGTTGCATTTCTTAATAAATAAAGTTCTGTCATTACATGTATCCCAGCACAAAGGTGTCCATGCCATTCAGATTTAATGCTAAATTACACAGCACTTTACAGATCTCTCGTAAAATCCCTGACTGCTGAGTGACCTATGTCCACACTCATTACTGCACCAGTATAATATAAGAAGTGTACTTGACTGAAAGGCCTCCCCATGGTGCAGAGTATGAAACCCAAGGCCCCAGGTTGACCTCTAATCCTTCTCTGGGGACAAATAAGCCCGAACCAGAGCGCGATTCCCGTCAAGTCCCCGTTTGTGTGAGATCTCGCAATCCAAACCCAAACGTCGGTTCCCAGACGGAGCACGGTAGAGTCATGCTACGGTGAAGGTGTTGAGTGGCTGCAACGATCCAAAGAGGCTGGAAGGATCCAGTTTGGCTGCAGCGAAACCTGGACCTCCTGGTGAAATTAAGCAGGCAATCAACTCCAGACAGACAGTGTCATTAAAACTAGTGATTTAGTGCTCTCTCTCAGATCCACAGAGAGCCACAAAAGCCTGAGTATAGAAGGATAAGAGCAGTGTTTTCCACTCATTTCTGAGCAGAGACTGTAATCAGCTGAAGGAATGCAAATGGGAGGCTGGCTTTGACTGTGTCCTTGAGTCACACAAACATAATCAGCAGAAACAAGTGAAAGTCTAAGAGATGTTCTTAAATATATTCTGCAACAATATCCATTATTAGCATGTTGCTTCTTGCAAAGGGGTCCAAAGTCCCGCCTCTGGGCCAAATGAAAGATTTTAACTGTACCACTTCCTAAAGGGTAGCTGAACTGCTAATACATTGCAATTCTACTAATACAGAATACAGTATTCTTGCTGCATGTATATTACATTTTACCAGCATCATTGCAAGAGTACATACCTTGATCTTCTACAAGTAGACCAAGTTTGGTATGACAAAAAAAAATTATTGTACAAAGATAACTTGAACAAAAATTAAGTTCCTAGAGAGCTGTATCTGAAGCTGTTGGAGCTGTTTCAAGACTTGAGTGTCAAGACTTCAAACTTGACTCGGGACTCGAAACTACAGTGTCAAGATTTAAAACTTGACTTAAAACATCAGTGTCAAGACTTGGAACTTGACTCGGGACTCGAGTTCATACAGGACTTCAAACTTGATTTGAAACGTCAGTGTCAAGACTTGGAAACTGACTCAGGACTTAAGTGTCAAGACTTGAATCTTGACTCAGGACTTGTCAAGTGTCAAGACCTCAAACTTGATTTAAAACTTCAGTGACAAGTGACAACTGAAACTTATCAAGGCTTGAAACTTGAATCGGGACTCGATCTGAAACTTCAGTGTCAAGACCTAGAAACTGACTTTGAACTTCAGTGTCAAGAATTGAAACTTGACACAGTACTTAAGTGTCAAAATTTGGAACTTGACTCAGGACTTAAGTGTCAAGACTTGAAACTTGATTTGAAACTTCAGTGTTTCAACTTGATTTGAAATTTCAAGATCTGAAACTTGACGCAAAACTTAATTGTCAAGACTTGAATATTGATTTGAAACTTCAGTGTCAATACTTGAAAATTGACTCAGGACATCAAACTTGATTTAAACCTTTAGTGACAAGTGACAAATGAAACTTAACTGGGGACTCGAGTATCAAGATTGGAACTTGATTCGGGACTCGAATATCAAGACTGGGAACTCGATCTAAAACTTCAGTGTCAAGACTTAGAAACTGACTTTGGAATTCAGTGTCAAGACTTGAGACTAAGTGCCAAAACTTGGAACTTGACTCAGGTTGAGTGTCAAGACTTGAAACTTGATTTGAAACTTCAGTGTTTCAATTTGATTTGAAATGTCAAGACTTGAAACTTGACTCAGGACTTAAGTGTCAAGACTTGAATATTGATTTTAAACTTCAGTGTCAATACTTGAAAATTGACTCAGGGCTTTAAACTTGATTGGAAACTTCAGTGTCAAGACTTGGGAACTGACTCAGGGCTTAAGTGTCAAGACTTGAATCTTGACTCAGGACTTGAGTGACAAGACCTCAAACTTGAATTAAAATTTCAGTAACAAGTGACACTTAAAAACTTGACTTGGGACTTGATTGTCAAGTCTTGAAACATGACTCAGGACTTGAGTGTGAAGACTTGAATCTTGACTCTGGACTTGAGTGTCTTGAAACTTGACTCAGGTTGGTGGTTAATGTTTAGTAAACTTATAGTGTGTGTTCTCTGATTAGATCACTAACAAAGTATTTAGAATATTATTGGGCTTAGACCTAATGCAGGAAGTCTGAAGGTGGGTGCACACCAGACATAGCGCAAGCAGCACATAAGAACTTTATACTAATGTTTAAGGTATGCACACAGGTGCCGGCGCTCAAGGACTCCGAGCACTGTTTAACTTCACAGTGCGCCATGCAGATTTTTTTTTATTATCTGACTTAACATCATTAAGCAATGATTTACTGAACCAGATACTAGATAACAGTACAAGCATTGCTGCTCACCCAAAATAAGCACTTTAGAAATGGTTATTTGAAAAAAAATACGTACAACTTTTAACTATTATGCTAATGTTTGTAATTATTCTTATTTTCTTTATCTTACCAATTGTGCTCTCTCAGGGCTCTGGCAGCTGATGCCAAGCTGCATGACCGGGATTCGAACAAGTAATCTCCGGAACATAGTGGCAGCGCTTAGCCCCCTGGACCACTCGGTTCTTTACAGAGAAAGAGGGTGAGTTCAATAAGAATCATGAACTAAAGCTTTCCTCGCTGATAAGCACAAATGTGGCGAAGTGAACATAAAGAAAGCAGTAAAACTGAGTGGACAGGGAGCAGAGAAAATGAAAGAGTGGACATTTATAAGACCTATGAAGTGTTTAGCCCCGTTCAGAGAGTTGGACTCAGTGTGAAGGTATGTTTAAAATCGCAAAATCGCATTCGTTTCTTCTGTCTGTAAAAATCTGACTCAGTTTTAATGGTGAAAACACTAAAGTGGTATTTTTTAATTGCCAATTAAAATAAATCTTCAAGGATCTCCAAAAGCAACTTTGCAGGAGGGAGATAAAACCTACTAAACGTTCAATGGAAGTTAATATAAAAGAGTTTACTTTAAGTAATTTCAGATAATTTCTCTTGGTCCATATATAAAGACACTTTGACACAGTGTAAAGGAAAGTTTTTAGTAACTAAAAATGAACAAAAATGGAGATACCTCTCTTTCACTGGACAGTGACGACATCAGCCGTTCAGCCAAAGACGCTGGGTAATGTAGGTCTAGAGGGTGTATGAGTGTGTGACCTTCCCTAACCCCTGAAGTAGCCAGCCGTTATTTGGCACCGAAGGGGAAATGGTGTCATGACAGCATGACCTGAATGGTTGCAGTTCCCATGCCAGTGTGACAGAGCACAGGGCAGAGTGTACAACATCCGCTCTTTTCCCACACAATGCCTAGTGTCACTTCCTAAAACATTCCATCCCTTCCCGAACACACCGTATATCCAAGAGTATCCAGACACTCCTTCTCATTAGTGAATGCAGCTGCTTTAACGTGCCCATGGCGGACACAGGGGCCCATCGGCACAATCACACAGGCTTTTATAAAAAATATTAAAAGCAGCAGTAATAGAAGGATCTGTAGCAGACCTATGTTAGCCTAGGGTCACCATGTTCAATGCTTGGCATCAGCTGGGGGTGAATAAAGCCTCCCAGCATTGGGTTAAGGAACACTGGAAGTGACTTCTCTAGAGTAACGGAGCTCAAAGCAATATTTTTTTGAGAAGTGCTGAAGTGTGATTGTGATTAAGAACCAATGAACCTACAGGCACCATATCATCACTGTCCAGTAAAAAAACTATTTCTCCAAACAGCAACTTTACAGGAGAAGGCAAATATATAACAAATAAATGAATGGAAGTTAATGTAAAAATGTAAAACTTTTTTAGAAATAATTTTAGAGCATTTCTATTGATCCAATGATCCAGAATGATCTATACAGTATACAAATCAGCTACAATGTTCAAAGGTTTGATGGGAGAAAACAAAAAAAAGACAGCAGTAATATAAACTGTTATCCACAGCAAGTTTTGATCTCCCTTTTTTTGGGGGCGGTCCTGATGAGAGCCATTTTCATCATTACGTTATTGATGGTGACTGCACTTGATATATATATATATTTATAATTTTATTTCTAATTTTTCCCATTTTCTCCCCAATTTACACGGCCAAATACCCAACCCACTCGTTAGGACTCCCCCCGTCACTAGTAATGCCCCAACACACCAGGAGGGTGAAGACTAGCACATGCTTTCTCTGATACATGTGAAGTCAGCCACTGCTTCTTTTCGAGCTGCTGCTGATGCAGCATTGCGGAGCAGCCAGCGCGCTTGGAGGAAAGCGTAGAGGCTCGGTTCTGATACATCAGCTCACAGATGCCCTGTGCTGTGGACATCAACCTAGGAGTGATGTGGGGAGAGAGCACCATCTACCAACCCGGAAGGAGAAGGGGCATTTTGCTCCCTCTGAGCACCGGCAGCTTGATGGCAAAGCTGCATGAGTGGGGGTTCGAACTTGCGCACCTCCTGCTCATAGTAGCAGCACTTTAGACCGCTGGACCACTCGGCGCCCCACTTGAGGATACTTTCAAATATTTCAATTTCTTTTTCTTAATTTAATTAGTAGTTCTTGACATAATATGGATTAGAACATTACTCAAATAGGGCTATTCACTGTATTCCAACTCTACCTATTTACAACTGATCCTCCTAAACACAATAAGATACAAGAAATTCAAGTCATTAACTCCTGAAAAGTTCAGCACAACTGTTAACTGAAAGCAATTCCAGGTGACTCTTCTTCATAAAGCTGACTGAGAAAATCCAGCCGAGAGGTGCCTACTTTGTAGAATCTAAAATATAACACATTCTAGTTTGTTTAACACTTTTTTGTTTATTAATAATTCTATGTGACTTTAGTAGTGCGATTATGGCCTAAAAAAATATTTTTCGATTTTTTCACAAAAAATCAGGTTTTCGATTATAATAAATTATTTTCCCTCTACTAAAAATCAAACTACAGATGACAAAGAAATGGTTCAAAAATAGGTTTACCTAGTCTGATGTTCAGACGCTTTGGGTTGAGTTGACTTATTGAGTAAATCAATGATTCAAAACACTGTTTACAAACTCATGCGTTCATATCATGCACTGACCGGCGTGTCCACACAGCCAAGGAGAAACTCACACACTGACGGACACTGGGTTATACTTTACAACGCGGGTTTGTGACTGAAAATTGAGAAATTACACACTAAACAAGTCACAGAATAAACTTTGAAGGATATGATTATTATTGTTTTCCACAATTAATCAGGGATCCTTACCGGAGAGCGTTGAAGCTGCAGTTTGGAGAAATGGTAGGATTTATTTCAAACTATCTCACTGGGGGTTCACTATAACAATGTTACCATTTCCAACACCCCGTTACTGCACGTTACTTTAGCAGCTGAATGATTTTTTTTTTTTTAACTTTGACGATAAAGACAAAGTGTGTGTGTGCGTTGTGTGTGAGTCACAAGGGAGGGGAGGATGAGATAACCGCCTAAGCAATGATTGTTGTGTTTGCTGTTGTGCACTCTATTCATCTGGCTTATGAAACACGCTCTGAAAACGGGGGAGAGTGACACAAAAGTAACACAATAGTTACTTTTACTGGTAACTAGTTACTTTTATAGTGGAGTAACTCCGTTAGTAACTCAGATACTTTTTTGTAGAAGTAACTAATTACTTTCTCAAAGTAACGTGCCCAACACTGGTGGCGAAAGTGCTGGAACAGTGCTTTTTTTCGGTACAAGCTCAGTACTCGGACTGAATGGTTAGAAAATATGCGAATGTTGGTTTTGGGAGGAAAATTTGAAATAACCATATTAATCATGAAAATCGCCCAGCACTAGACTTTTTTTAAATATTATTTTATAGTATTAATCCACAATGCAGAACATTTTTAAACAAAAAAAAAAAAACACTGAATTTAAGGGGTCTCCTAACTTTTGACTGGGTCTGTATACTACAGATGACTGCATGTGAAACCTGTTTGATTTCCTCTGTCCTTAAATCTTACTACACTTCCCATTAAAGATACACACAACTAATAAGTAATTGTCAATTTACATTCTTTGGGTGCATAATAAGAAATGTCTTCCTTCCGTTTAGTGTGGAAATGTCCAGACAGGCTAAAACCTTGATGGTTATAGACATCCTGTTTCAGGCCAGCTCAGCACCCAGACTTTAGGATATAAACAACACATTTCAGAATGTCCCAAACACTGTTTGTCAGAAAGGTCTAAACACCCTGAAACATTACATTACACTAGAAAAGCAACGGCGTCTCCAGGCCATTTCAGTTTCTTGTGTTTTCTGTTGAGGATGTTGCTCTCTGGCCACTTAGGAAGACTGAAAGTTTGTGCAGCCTTAGTGTAATCGATCTGTTTCTGATTATCTGCTTAATTTACATCCTCCAACTCACACCCACTTAGAGCAAAAATGCTATATTGTGTTTTCCTAAGGGAGGCTGTGATATGATTAATGGTTTTGTTATAGGCTACAGTGTGTTTAGTGTTTAGGATTTAAATGCATGGAGACTTTGCACTTCAGTTTTCTACACTTGCAAATTACACACTACTGTAACTCCTAAGACCTCCTTCACCGTCCTGAATCAGTGGTTTCTGCTGAATTTTCTACAGTGGAGGACAGCCTCTTGTTTTGGATGCTCTCCCAGTGCAGCTCAAGCCATCGCGCCCTGGTGCCAAGAATGTCTTATGCAAAGGAAAATGTAATTTGGCAATTAATTAAAGAGGGTTTGTTGGATTTGGTGGTGTGTCCCAAGTGGCAGATGCGGTGGACACCCAAGTATAGAGAGCAGGGCGTAGAACACTGAACGGATTACAGGGCAATCACCCAGCTTACTGCTGAAGGATCTGAGGAGCCAGAGTGGAGATGAGTGATTCCCTAGGAGCCACTTGATTTGAGCAGTTGTGTGAGTCAAGCTGAGTAGATGCTAGCTTGACTGAGGTGTCCACTGAGTCAGCATTGGAAAAACATTTTCTATGGGTGAGGCAACATGACATATTTTTCTAAAGATGACTCAAAACTACTTACTACCTCTACAAGGGCTGCTTTATAAGAAGCCCTTTGCAATTTTGTGCCTATGATAGTCACATAACGCTTCCAACTGCAGTCGTTGTTGTCCTTGTTTAACCCTTAGAACCCTACGGACGGATTTTCCGTCCAAAATCGCACCTCATGTTTTCAGCTTAATAACTCAGGAATCCCTTTACACATAAACATAATCAATATATGGTTAGAAAGGGTGGAACTTACTCTTTCTAAAAATAAAGAGTAAAGCACCTACAAGAAAACCATTGAGAAAACACCTAAAAAAGTGAGATCAAACTAAATAATATCAGTAAATGACTCAAAGGGTCCACAGAAAACTACTGTGTCCTGATCAAAATACTGAAAGGCATAGGCTGCTCTGAGTGTCAGGTTTTTAGTAATCTACATGTATTCAAGATTTATTGCCTTGAAATTAGACCATTTTACTTGCTAAGATTTTGTTTTTTGCAGTGTAGGCAGACTAGCATATGTGCTACATATAGTATGTCGAAAACAGATGTTCTTAAAGTGACTCCAAGATGATCCAGATTGTTGCACCAACCCAAATTCCAACAGATGGATAACGAGGATCTGTGGATTCTCTGTAAAGCTCCAAAGTGCCAACAACTAGTGAATAAGTAAGTAAATAAATAACACACTGGGCCCTATTGTACACCCTGCACAAGGCACGTTGCCATGCTCGTTACTATTTTACACTCCGTCAACAGTCTATTTTCATGCTTTGCCCCTGCGTTGTCAGTTTATTAGCTTTTTTGGCGGCAGAAAACACAGGTGCGCCACTGACTGAAACTAACCTAGACAACAGTCAGTCGTCAGAATCCATTCCTATAGGTGTGTCCAGCGCGTGTTCACCCCCGCTCCACACACACTCACATACATGGACGCACTGCAGAGCGCAAACCTAACTTTTAACTCAACAATAAACAGAATAAACAATAAAATAACATTGTTGTTCCCTTAAATGAGCTGCTGGTGTACCTTCACAGTGTAAATACACAGGTCAGTATCCTCTGCTGAGACGCACGTTTAAGATCCCAACGCGCCAAAGTCAGAGAGCTCCTGCCTCTTAAAGGGAATGACAAGTGACACAATGATTGCTTTATTTTTACGTTTTGCCTAAAACACATCCATGATTAATTAAGAAAATTAGTTCATGCCTTTTGTGTGTATCGAGCTGCGCAAGGCGTACTTTTTAAACACCAATCCCTAAATCCAGCAGCGCCATACACCATCACACGGTGCACTATAGATCACTAAAATACGGCCTACAGTAACACAGTGTTCGCAATTTTGCCTCTGTGTAACACCTCAATGGATTTGATATGAAGCAATCAAGATATGACTCAGGTGTAGACTTGTATTTAAGAGATTTAACAGAAATACTGCATCAACTGTTTAAGGAATACAGACATTTTCTTTAAATTCCTTACACTTTGATAGACTAAAAAGTATTTGGACAAACTAATTCTAACAGATATGAATTAATGATGTTTTTCTTGAGATGTTCTGTCAGGCCTTTAGTATAAGAAAAAGCTGTTCACCTGCTTTGAGGTCAGATGACTGACTTTTCTTGTCTTAAGAAGCTCTAGGAATGGTTTTGGTATGTTTTGGGTCATTAATCAGTTTTGCGATATTTAACAGAATCTGAGCAGAATGTATAGCTCTGCACATTTATTTCAGTATTCATGCTGTAACCTCTGTCAGCCGTCACATCATTAATAAACACCAGTGACCCAGTTCCACTGAGAGACATACAGAGCACGACCTCCACGTCTGACAGATGATGTGGTATGCTTTAGATCATTAGCTCTTCCTTTTTTGTGCTCTCTCCTCTCTTCCCTTGGAGAGAAGTTAATCTTGGTCTTATCTGTCTAAGGAATCTTGTTTCAGAGCTGGAAAAAGGTTTTTAGATGCTTTCTTACTTCACCCAGAAAAGACTTCAATAAATGAATGTACCTAATGTTTCTAATATTTTTTTTGTTATGCCTATATAGCGTGTTTTTTACTTGTTAGTCAAGTTATTTACTCGATTAATCGAATCGATTTTTCAGTAGAGTACTCGATTACTAAAATAATCGATAGCTGCAGCCCTAGAGGTCACTTTGCATAAACTCGGTTTAAATGAGTTAAGTGATAATAAAGTAATCTTTGCAAAAAAGCTTCATAATGTGGTTTTGCGACATGACGCTGCTTTACGTTATTTGACGGACACTTTAAAAAATGTTAATTGAGTTTATTTTGATAACTCAATTTAAATACCTGTATAATTAAAAAAATAGCTACTGGTCTACCTCATCTGTTTGCATTTGATACATATATATTGCTGCACTAAAAGGTAGTAACTCTCATTTGTGAAAGTTGTGTTTAATGTTACTTTAAAAAATAAAGTTGGAAAAAAGTAAGCAATGATATTATTTTGTCATATTTTTCGAAGAATAACTGAAAACATACTCAAATGTGGTATATCGTGATATATATTGTTATCGCGATATAAAAAAATCCATATCATGATATATGATTTTTCCCATATCGCCCAGCACTATAACCATGGACATCCCATGCCCAATGCGTAACTGTTCTAACAGTTGGGAATGAGGTGGAGTGGTGATCATCCAAAATCCTGTTCTCACATCTAGTCAACCAGAGTAGAATAAAAAGAACCAAAACTCAAAATTAAAACCTCTTAAAACAAAGGAGTATTTCATAGATAGCGAACTAAACTAAAATTTTAATCAACTTTGGACTTTATATCTTTTTTAAGCCTCATGAAATAATTAGGAAATATGCCACTCTTGGTCATAGGCCATTAAACTGCATTTAATCAATTAATACTTTCCACTAAATAGCCATATACCCCCCCTCACCTAGGGTGACCAGATTCCAATTCAACAGATGTGGGACAAAGACTATTTTTGTGTGGGACAATGTGGGACACCAATGCATCGAGACAGTCGAAACAAATAAAAAATGTGTGTAGCCTATATGTATGTATGTATGTGTGTATATATATATATATATACATATGAAGAGTTTGGTTCCAAAACGCTATAAATCCATTTTTATCAATTTGAGTAAAAAAGGGTTTTCTTTAGCAAGAAAGTGGTAGGCTGAAAACCACCGTTTTCTGTTTCAAACTATCAAATACCATACTAAGGTTAAAATAACACAAAAAAATCAAATCAAGATTTTAATATTTAAAGATTTATTTTGAAAAATAATTCGTTTTTTCGCAAAACGCAATAAATCCATGCCAAGTTTTTTTTTTCAAAATGTCTTATATATCCTTTGGCATCAATATATATATATTTTACTAATTATGTGCAAAATACAATACTAAATAACAGTAAATTGTACATCTGAATATAATAGTTTAACCATTGGGCCTAAAAACACAAATTTTAAAACATTTCTTTTCAAAAAAGTGCAAAATTTCATTAATGAACAAGACATTAACACTATAAAATCCCCAAAATCACGTTACATTAATGTGCTGTAGTGTAGTGTAGTGTAGTGTAGTGTAGTGTAGTGTGGTGTAGTATAGTGTGTGTGTGTGTGTGTGTTTGTGTGAACTGCAGATGACAGCGGGCATTTCCCCCCTCCTGAATGCCTCATTTTCTTTACCTTTTCTCGTACAGGAGACTCTTTTGATGGCTTTCTCTTTTTTTTCAATAACTGCTTCACGAACAGGCTCCTCTATACCATCAAAACCGCTCATTTTCGCGGACTTTGAGAGTGAAAAACGAAACTGAAAGTAGGCTACACGAAATACCGGCACGCTCAACAGCGCCCGTGTTTACATAAGATAGCTCGTGGAATGCTGCCCTGTGATTGGATGAGTGGAGATGTGGCGTTCTGCGGGAAAACAAGACTGGCGTTTATCGCGTTTTGGAAAAAAAGAGAGAAAACAGGGCAGCACGCCCCCTGCTGACAGCCTTCACTGCTTTCCCCACACAGCCGTTTAATAAATGCCAGATTACAAAACACGCATTTTAAAACTGGAGTCTGATTGCCACTAATGCGGGACAGCGTCTCAATTTGCGGGACGCATGAAAAGTAATGAAATTGCGTGACTGTCCCGCACAAAGCGGGACATCTGGTCACCCTACCCTCACCCCATATGCTACATGTTTATTTATTGGAAGGGCTCAATTGTTAATGTCAGTGGTGCTCTATTTCTAAGCAATTAATAAAATAAATCCCAATATTCACAACTGTTAGTTTAGATTAACTATTTTTTTAGCCTGTAAAAAGAGCGTAAAAAAGAGCGTTTTTAGCCTGTAAAAAGGCTTCCAAAATGGTGGATGCAGTAGTATAGCTCAGAGGTTGGGTCCAGAGGCATAATGGGCCCTATTTTAGCAATCTATAGGCGATCCGTCAACTGGAGCACAGCTTAGGTGTGTCTTTTCTATAGTAACAACAGGGAAAGTATGCCTTGTGCAGCATGAAATATGCAAAAGGCATGAACGAATTGTTTTAAAATAATTATAGGTGTGTATTGTGCATAACGTGAATTAAACCAATCAGTGTGTTACTTGCCAATCCTTTTTTTAGAGCCAGGCGCGTTGTGACTTTGGTGTATTGGTATCTTAATGGCGCAGCACTTATAGGTGCCCTGTGTTGCAAAGATAGCAATGAATGTCTGACAGTTAACTGACAGTTGTCTAAGGTTCTAATCTACTCAAAGCTACACACGTGTTTTTCATTGCCAAAATAGCAAATTTCCAATTATTAACCAATTTATTGGTTATAATTTACAAATTTTAACCTAATAACCAATTACTAAAATCAATCCCACTGATACAAACTGGTAGTTTGACTGACTATTTTTTAGCCTGTGGACATGGAGAAACATTTTGCCTTCCAAAATGGATGTGACAGTATAGCTCAGAGACTTTCCAGTGACCAAATGGTAAAAAATACATCTCTGTTCAAATACTTTGAGACAACTGTTTATATTAAATAATATTTTGTGCCTTGAGTAACTTGGGCAGTAATTTATCACTCAGTGTAGATTAATCTGCCTCTACCAAAAAGAAATCATGAGAAATTTTACCTGAAGGTAGAACGAGACCCTGAGCAAACACATGTTTTATAAGTCATTTTCAAGCTAATATTTCTTTGGTTTCTCTCATTTTTTGCTTTTAAAAGCTATGACATTTCAACCCCAGAGCCAGGAACTTATTAGAATCCCACACCCGGACTCTTTTCACGAAAGCAGAAACACGCTGCCATGTTTTATTTGCATAAAACCGCAAACACGCTCGTTCGATTTCCTGGGCACCAGCGTGACAAATACTGCCCTCAGGCAGTGATTATTGTGAGCAAATGTCATAAGAACAGTGCCAGAGAAATAACTCGGGAAAGCGAGAGGGTGGGTAAGGCAGCGAGAGGAGGACGGGTTCGAGATGCCAGCTGTCTGACAGCACTCCTTCACAGCTTTTCATCAAATCTCTCTTTTTCTTTTTTTTTTTCCTTTTTTTTTAAAAACGCTGATTAGCACAGGGGGAGGAGAACACCTCTGTAAAGTGAGAAAAAGAAAGCTAGATTAGGCCACACTAAACAAACATAAACACATGACTGCTTGTACCGTGCTTGCCCAGACTCAAACACACTTTCAGATCCAACACTGAAGCCACAGATTTGGTAATTACACGACCAGTCACAAACAGGCCTGCCTGGCTGTCTCGTGCAGAGCTGGGGCGGTATGCTGCGGTTTCGAGGGCGCTCACCGTTGGAGCATTTTAATTGAGGGAGAGTGGGAACGCATGGTTTTGATTCAGCCCTCCCTCACTGTCATCTGTCTCACCTCATCAGGGGCGGATTGAGGAGGATTAGGCTTGTCAGCCGGGCACAGTAATGGTGCAGAGCCTGGGCAGGAGAGGCTTGTGCAGGGCTTACAGGGTGCCATGTGTGCAGTGGAGCTGGCAGCGTGTGAGGGAGCCAGTTATACTGAGCTGTGCTGTCTTCAGCGAGCTTCACTGCCTCCATGCTACAGTGAACGTGCTCCACAGATACTTAGGAGCCATTAAGGACAGTGTACACTCGGGATAGATTACAGACACAGCAGCGCTCTCTGAACACTATCCATGTTGGCGCAGTTCATTTAGAGTACCGTGATTGCATTAAAAGCCCCTGAACAGGACTTTCTGAAACCGTGTCATGGCCACTGGAGTTTGGCAAAGGCTGAGAAGATTGCTAGTGAATGTCTGGAAAGCATCCATTAAAGATTTTATAGGAATTTGAGGAATTGATTTTAGTTTTATTTACAGGAAAAGCTGCCTTTCTGAAGCTAGTTGAATTTTGTTCACAATTATACAGCATATTTACAGGGGGTGTGCTGAGGAAACTCCTGATTGAAAACACTGAACTGAAGTAAATTTAAATATTAAGATGGTTTAAAGGTTGAATTCTTCATAGTGACCCCAAACTCCCAAAAGCCCCAATTTATCCCAAAAGCATTGTATCACTGCTCCTCAACTCAATTCCGAGGGGCTTTATACCCCCCTCTACATTTTAAACCCATAATTTGTAGGGTGCCAATAAGTTCATAACATCAATTATATTCTAACTCCTATTGGTTATACTTCTCTACAAGGACGGGATTAGTTTCTCAGGGGGTCCTGGGGTAATTTTCTCTTCTATGGGGGTCCTCTGTGATTTTATTCCTGCCCGGAACGACCATGTATGTGTTTTTCTCAGACATCCTCTGAGAAAATTACAGGCTGAATTACCTACTGCTTTCTGCTGAACTCTGTGGTCCTCTAGTGTAATTTTATTTCCGTCCAGACGGACATCTCTGAGTTTCGTTTAATAAAATAGCTATTTGTCCACTGCTATGCACTGTAATTAAACTTTGGGCGCACGTTTCCACGGAGATCCACCTAAACACAACAGAGAGTGGAAATGGAGGAGCTACTGAACGCAGTGTCATGTAAACGAGAAAGCCAAAAAACTCACTGTCCTCCTGTTTTTTCAATTGCAGTCCAGATAAAAGAGTTTTATCACTGAGTAGAAGTGTGAAATAATTTTCAAAGACGTCCCCCTGAGAAACTAATCACGTCTGGATAGGGCATAAGTGTGCATTTGCATACTGTATCATGTCTGTATGTTTTTTTATGGTCTTTGCGACTGCACTTGAGGACACTTTCAAAGTTTTTGATATTTTTCAGACTGACTGTCCTTCATTTCTCAAAGATTTTTTTCTTTACCTAGTTGATTAGTTCTTGCTGTAATATGGAAAAAAAACATTATTTAAAATAAGCTATTCACTGTATACCAACTCTACCTTTTCACAACTTTACAATTACAACTGACGCTCTCAAACACATTAAGAGGCAAGACATTCAAGTAATTAACTTTTGAAAGGTTTAGCAAAGCTGTTAACTGAAAGCCATCCCAAGCCAGAGGTGCCTACTATGAAGAAGCTAAAATATAAAAAAACATTATGGTTCATTTAACACTATTTGTTTGGATGACTAGTATTAATCTACAATGCAAAAGTTTTTTTAAATGAATTTAACCACTGCATTTAAGGTGTGTCCAACTTTTGACTGGTACTGTGTATCAAAATGTATAAGAAAAATTTGGGACAGTTTTATCTGCTGTGTGAACTTAGCCAAAGACACATGTAAAAGAGAAGACACATGTGTAGAAGAGATGCTAATGTGCTAGCGTGCTAATCACTGTCAGTCCAATCTATCTTACCCTCATTGCACGCATTCTCCAGAGTGCTGCACTTGGAAAAAAATATGGTAGATAAGTGAAGAAATAAAGTATGTTTACCACAGTCCTCTGCACGCAACAGCTGGTGCTTTCACGCAATGGCTTCAATGTTCTGGCTTGTGAAAAATGACACACTTTTTTCATGGTTTAACTCACATGAGGCGCCTCATAAGCGAGTGGGGCTCCCTGTCAGAAAAGGGTCGGCGCTGGAATGTACTTGACTTTTGATGAACATTTGTTTCGAACCTTGATGTTGGCCTCGTAATGGAACGTTCTGGGGTGGGTGGCTCCCCATAAGATTAGTTGTCTCCTCTTTCTTCTCTTTTACAAGAAGCCTTTAGTCAGTGCTGTATCAGACACTAAAGGACCTGCTTGGTTTTGCCTGTGGAGTCGTGTGGCTTCAGTTAAGCACTTGGTTGCCAGATTGGTTTTGTGTCTTTGTCAAAGAAAACAGTGATCATGGAATGGGGCTTCTGGGAGGTCCTACTTGTACCGCTGGCCCATAAGCAGAGTAGTGTATAAAGTAGGGAGTGCCTAGAGAGTTCTGAGAGAGTCTGATAGAGATAAAGGACTTTACTCCACTTATACACATCAATATCTGCTATCAATCAATCTTTTTTTGTCCGTGATCAGAGATATGTTTTCCTAGCATTTAAACACACACGCGTACATAATATCCCTGAATGTTCTTAATACTGAATGGTTACATTCATATTAACAGACTGAAAGGACTGAAATCTGATTTTCTGCCTTAATATGACACAGACCTGTTTTTTTTTTTCAGATCTTTTGAGTCACTTTTATATGTGGTCCTATGTTGGACCTCATTGGCATGCAACATGAATATGACTGGTCAGATTAGATTCCATGTTTAATTTTTCCCTCTACACATGCGGTTAGATCTGTCATTAGTCAGGACCGGTGTTGTGCCGGATTCTGACTCCCCAACAGAATCCGTCATGCATGTCACAAACATCAATCACCAGTACACTTATGTAAAGTTGTGATTATTGTGAGTAAAAATTTAAATGCATGTTTATTCTTATACAGAAACAACATGAAACAAGAGTTTAATCTGTTGCATGTGTTCTGCTGTGTGACATGCATATGCAAAAAATTGTAAAGCAAACACTTCCATGGAAAAATGCAAATGCATTTACAAGATGCATTGGTTTTCCACACTAGCATGCAGAATTCGTGCCAAAATTAAATGTAAAACCACTATTATATTACATTACACTGCACCTTCTCTCTTTATTAAAAAACAATCCACAAGAATGTACATTTTCAAAACAAAACGCTGAGTTTGTTTCACAGTCAACTGCACTGCAAATCACAATGTACAGAGATTGCATTCTGTCGCAAAATTTGTGCCAAAATGAAATGTAATAAATGTCCAATCAGAACTCATTACTGAACTTGGAGTGGCGCTGAGAAACCAGTCAGAAGTGAGCACTCATAGCTGTTCTTTAAACCAGATCAAATGTATTTCGTGACAGAATATAAGAGGAAATAAACACTCTAATTATATAAATGAAGGCTGTCACAGTTACAGACGACCGTGTGCTTTGCAAAGGTAAGTAGGTTTTTTTTTAAGTTTATTTCAAAATTTTCCCTATTTTCTCCCAATTTTGGCTATCCAATTCCAATATCCAATCCAATTGTCCCACCCCTTTTTGCAACCCCATCACCGGTGACACCTGCGACCCTAGGAGGATGCGGACGACACGTGTGAAGTCAGTCACCCCATTTTTAAAACTGCTGCTGATAAATCATTGCCTGAGCAGCTAGCGCGCTCGGAGGAAAGCACAGCGGCTAGCCTCCAATACATCCGCTCACAGACGCCTCATGCTGCCTGGTGCCACCTTTAATCGTGATGGGGAGAGAGCGCCATCTACCCACCCGGAGGGAGCAGGGCCAATTGTGCTCTCTCTGGGTGCCGGCAGCTGATGCAAAGCTGCATGAGCGGAGGTTCGGACCTGCAACCTTCCGCTCATAGTGGCAGCGCATTAGACTGCTGGACCACTTGGCGCCCCAGGTAAGTAGATTTTAACACAGGTTCGGTTCTCACACTTGGGGTGTTTTCACACTGGCCTTTATTCTGGACAGGTGAGAAAGGTGCGCTTTCTCCAGGGCTTTCGTACGTTTGGTCCAGCATGCCAGGTGTGGAAGCTATCCATGCCCGGGTCTGCGTGGGCATAAATAAATAACAATAACTATATTACTCTGACTTTTTTTCAGCCCCGCCCCAGTTTCAGTAGTGAGTTCTAATTGGACAGTGATTACATTTAATTTTGGCACAAAGACCATGTTGCTCCTAGACGAAATGCAATCCTGTGCATTGTGATTTGCTTTTGAACTTTTGCTGTGCCATACAGTGGAATACAATGCAGTTTAGCTGATTGCATTTTAAGTGTAATTTTTAAAACACAAAATTCAGTGTTTTGTTTCAAAAATGTCAATTATTGTTTATTGATTTTTTTAATATTTAAAAAGAGTTTAAGTGCAGTGAAATGTATTTTCATTAAAGATATGTATATAAAAATACTGGACTTCCCTATAGGCCTTTAGGTGGCAGTAGGGCTAGGCAATATGGGTCTAAAATAATATCACAATATTTCAGGGTATTTTTGCAGTACGATATTATTGATGATATTACAAAACATTGCTCAATTAATTTCAAGAATATATTACTTAAACAAATAAATATTAGCATTATTATTAACATTTTATTTAGTATAAATATAACAGCTTCATACATTCAACAGAAACAAAAAAAACATAAAAAACTTTTGTCTATTTTATAAACAGTAACTTACCAAGACCCTGACCCTGTATAAAATAATAACAGTGTTACAAAATAAAAAATATGCATGTATTAACAAAGACCTACCACAAAACTAAAGCATAGCATGTTTAGTGCATGAAAAAGACTTGCACACTGTCAATCCCATAATTAAAGCTTTCATATACTTGGACCAGCATCCCAATCAAGCCCAGGCAGTGCTGCAAAGTTCTGCTGCAAAGGTGGGCTGAAATGACGCAAGGCACTTCTCCAGAGAGTGAGCTCTTTAGCAGCGTAATGCATTTTTAAGCAACGTGTTTTTCCAACAGAACTGCACTTTTGCCTTTTTAACTTTATATTTTCTTAATAATATAAACTCCAGCATGATGGGTGGATTCAAATTCTGTCATATCAGATATGTTTTCATATCTCTGACTATATGAGATTCATAAGTCTGTGGTTATGTCAAAGCAGACAGCTCGCTAACAGCCTCGCTGCAGATATAATTCAGCAGAGCGTTTGGTTAGAAAAACACTGATTATAAAAGGGACATGCACAGCCTGAAGGGCAAGCAGCAGCATCCATCACAGACACCCCATCAGTACAGAGCAGCTAAGCCCTTTAACTGCTGTGCTAAGATAACTGATGCTGTAGTGGTTCTTCTGAGGAATGTCTCCAAAGAACCATTTTCGGCACCTTTAATAGTACAGTTATTATTCATAAAAAAACGACTGACATCTACAGAAGACTGTGGGTTTTTGGTTTATCCATTAAAAAGCTGTATAACATGCTTTCATCTCTAAATTTGCAAGTTTTTTGGCTTCCCTGGTACATTTGGCTTCCCTAGTTTGTCCAGTAATTACAGACAAAAAGTTGATGCCTATATTATTTTATTTTATTAGTATAAGTAATTGTTAATAATAACTGTTAAACAAGTGTTATTAACCTTAAAAAAAAAAAGACTGTGTAGAAAAAGCCTTTTCTGGACATCTTCTGGACATGTATTCTGTTGGTTTTAAAAGCAACATATTATGCAAAAACTCACTTTTTACTTATTTGTATATTTTCACTTGTGTCTTGACTGCCTCTATAAACACCAAACTCCAAGCTAAAAAAAAAAATCAATCCATCCGTTTCTTTTATATTGTTTAAAATAGTTTGGTGTCAGGAATCATATGCACCTATAAGCCGCTTGAATGCCTCCCTTATTGTGACATCACAGTAGGGAAACATGCATAGAACCAACTGGCACCACCCCTCACACGTCAACCCCCACCCACTGTATCAGTTGAAGAAACGTCATTTCGGGCGTTTTGGTTGAGAACCTCAGACAGTGCACAGCGGGATCAGTTATCAGACTTCGTCTGATGGAGGGATCTGTACCTACTGTCCATTGCAAGTCAGCAGACGAGGAAGAGTTAGTTTTGTGTTTCTATCGCAGTTAAGCATGAACTGAACTAAACTGAGCTAATGACAAAAGGCCATGCAGTAAGCAGTTGATAATACCTTGGCAACATTTAAATGTATTAATGCCTTTGTGATTTGGTTTACAGAGACATTAGTCACTATATCGCCTTGGGCCCAACTGCACATTTTGTACAATACACTAATCATTTTTTTGCATCACCTGTACTTAATTCTGTATTTTATTATTTCTATATGTATTGTTTTTGGTGCTTCTTATTTAGTACTTAGTATTTTTGCTGCACTTGGTACTTGTAATGTGGGGAAAAGTGCAGAGTAAGAAAGTAATGGTACAGTGCAACTAAGGGTGTACTCACACTAGGCATGGTTTGGTTGAATTGTGCTGAAGCCCCTCCACTGGCCTGCACTCACACTGCGTTTAAACAATCCGTGCCCGAGCACGCTTACATCAGTCGCTGTTCAGAGCCGGGCTTACCGGTGTTGAATTGAATTAAACAACCGCGGCATAAAACGCACCTTCACTTGGGGGCCACATCTTCCTGATAAAAGCGGAGATAGTCTGCTTTAACTTACTTAGAAATATGCGGCAAAAGTCACGGTTATCTCAGTCACGGTTACACGCATAGCGACATAGTGTGCACTCCAGAGAGGGATGCTTTTCCTGGCAGGGGTGCTGAATTTGGCACAACACCGCCATGTTTGTTTACAGGAACGTCACATCACTTACGTCATCTTGTTCCGTGCATGGGCACAGAGTGCTCAAGTCCAAGAGAACCTTGCCCTGGCCCACCTCTTTAAGTGGGCCAGGGCATGGTTCAGCGTACCACACAGTTTGGAGCGATCACACTCGTAAAACGAGAAAAGCTTTGGGAGGTAACTGTGCGCAGGCACGTCATAGATTGTCTAGTGTGAGTACACCCTAATTGTTACTCTGTTGATATAACAATAAACTTCTGAATCTTCAATCATGAATCTTATGTTTTCTAAAACTTCAAGGCATAAATGTAGCTAACTACTTCCAGTTTCAAACACAGCCAGCATGTCCAAGACAAAATCCACTGTGGAAACTTCATGTTTAAGAGTGCAGTTACTTTCTTACTGTTGCAAAAACACTGCAGAAAGTTAATGTTCAAAACCATGTACTACTGAGCCTCACATGGCTCCACATATACTCGTATATCAAAGCCCAAGAACATGCACAAGGTTTTATGAATCATGATAATAAAATTCCTGGCACACTCCGCCATTCACATTCCAGCTGTTCTAAAGAGACAGCTCTCCGGCACTATTTAAAATCTGTAACACAACAGAGGAGATTTATTGGGCACCATATGTGCCGTGGCTGCACGATGGGCTGTGCGGTGGGCGGTGTAAGACGCAGTAGGTCACTGTCTCTCCCCCCCTACTGCGCTGGCTCGTATGTGCAGTAAAGTTTTCTCAGTAGCAGTGTTTGCTCATGAGATTTTCAGCACTGTTACCTAGCCCAAATACCGGGGTGCTGAAAGACGGACCCTGTTTGTTTTTGCTGTTACCAGGATGGCGGAGGCCGGCCAGCCTCTCCCCCCTGTTATCTTCAGCGCTAAAAAAGAAACTGAGGTCAAAAGTTAGCCACCGTACTCTGGGAGCTTAAGTCCAACTGAGTTTCTGTTTTGTTAGTCTTAGTCTAATTGCTGGTTGGCTCAAAGTGAAACATTAACAGATAAAGTGTTTGTATTAGAAAGTGCTTTTTCTAAAAATCAGTGTGCTGAAAGATTTAGGTTCTGTTTTCAGTTAGCTTAAAAAATCCCCTTTCAGTCTTTTCAAGTGCTATCAAATCTGTGGCTGCAGACCCAGACTGGTGTCAATCTGCACACATATGTGAGTGTAAGCCACACTTTGGTTTATATAGGAGTGTGCTGTAATTGACAGGTTCAAATTTAACAGCAGTAAATGGATTTTGTCCGGATCCTCTATTTCATAATGCAATTTAAAAAATAACTGTAAAAATGAACAGGATTTTTGATTGACTGATCTTCACTTCTAAAAAGTATTTTGTTGGTTTTTGTTAATAATTTGGTTGAGTAGTTTTTGCCATGATATGGTTTAGAACATTATCCAAATAGGGCTATTCAATTGGCTATATTGTTTCGGCCACAGTATTTCCTCTAGGATTTTTTTCCAGCAGTGGCAGCAGGTCCACACTTTTATTAAAACCTTATGAATTTTCTGTAAAAAAAACATATAATATATAGCATTTTTATCATATTTATAAAACACATATGCCTTATATAACAGCGTGGCTCCTCTCATTTCCTTTGTTTGTTATCTGCATATGTTATAAAGCACAAATAAAAATACAAAAATATATATATTTTTTATCATTTACAACAATGCAACAACGATTGCAGTTCTATTAGTACTGCACATTTTTACACAAGACCTTTAAATAAAATGAAGCATGTGATGTGATGTGGGATGTAGGCCATGTGTTTTAAGTCAGTCTTCCTATTAAAATGCTTAAACCTTCCCATTAATCTGTGCTACTCTACATCAACTCACACAGTTTAGTATATTCTAGTGACTCACATTATTAGTTTAATCTGGTAGCCTGAGTCACTTTAATAGGGGTCACATTTACAGTAATCAGCTCAGTTAGTGAGAACAGCAGTGTTGTGATGGGAAAAGCAGCCGTTTTCTGACTCAGGTTCTGCTTCTGCTGAGGAGCTGTTAATAATCAGCCTCATAGTGGTTGTGCATATTAAAAGGAACATTTCCTGATATTTTCATTTACTTTACCACACACGCTGAGCTCCCATAAAAATGACTAGACTTGCATTGCATGTTGTATTTGTCTACTTTTTCCTTTTCATGACAGAATTTGCTTTTCATGCTTTTAGCCAACTGCTATGGGTGTAACAGTACACAAACGTCAAGGTTCATTTAGCTCTGTTTATACCTCACAGTTCTGTAGGAAAACATAAGACTAAACCAGGTTTCTTTAAACAGAAAGTTGTGCAAATTACAGTTTGTTTAATCTAGTGCCAGATAGCGCCCCCTCGAGGTAGTTAATCTTCTGAGACCCAGAATTTTGTTTAATGTGCATTTTTTAAATTTCTCTTAGCTATTTGGGAACAAGTATAAAAATTTAACTTTGTACAGGAAAAAAACTATGTCCTCATATAGGGACAGTAATTTATTTTAACATGTAAAAATTATCCTCGCCATTTGTGATCAAAAGGACCCAATTAGTCCAAAAACTACATTTTAGTTTTTTTTATAAAAAGTATTTGTCGTACTATATCCCAAAAAACGTCAGTGCGCCTTATAATCTTGTGCGTCTTATGAATGAATTTTACCAGTCAGGTTGTAGTAAAGCCACTCCACTGAAGTTATAAAGGAGTTTCAATAAGGCTTCTCCAGCACCGAGGTTAAAACATGCTATGTCAGACAACCCACTAGCTGATAGAGTCCTGGCCTACCGGAACTAGAACTGCAACGATTAGTCGATGTAATCGAGAACATCGACTATAAAAATAGTCGACACAGAATTTCATTGTCGACATGTTGTTAATGTGTGATTGAGCGCGTGAGAGAGCGCGCGTCAGCAAGAGTGAAGAGAGAGAGCGCGAGGAAAAAAGAGGTGAGCGAGGAAGAGACACACACACATAGTGAGAAATAAAGTATCCCGATTGGCCTCACCCTATGCTTATTCGGCCAATGAGGTTTCTGTGCGGGTGGGACTTGCAGCGCGAGACAGAGCGTGAGAGAAAAACGTGATTTAGTGAACATAAACAAATTACATCTGACTCCGCAATACTCTACTCTGGATATGGTGAAATAACGACAGTTCTGCTCACTGCACAGTTCTGCTCACTGACTTCTATATTACCTGTGGTGGGTTAAACTACTGCAGAAAGCTTGATAAGGTAGGTTTAAACAGGATTAACTCCTTCATTAACATTACTAACGCTAGATAGAGTAGCTGGCTTAGTGTTAGGAAAATACTGTATTCTGTACACTATATTAAAATTTTTATAGTAACTATATAATATACAGCTCTGGAAAAAAAAAAGAGACCATGATTAGTTTCTTTGGTTTGTTCTTTGAATATGTGTGGAATATAGTCAAGAGGAAGATGGATGATCACAAGCCATTAGATCAAGCTGTTTAAATTTAACAGTGAATGTGCAGTAAAATATGCGATGAATGAGGAGCCTCACCAATAGAAAGTGCAAATAGAGGGCATGAAAAAAAAAATAATCGTGACTTATCGACTAATCGAAAAAATTATTGGCAGATTAGTCGACTACTAAAATAGTCCTTAGTTGCAGCCCTAACCGGAACATGAACCTATTGACCCCATGCCTGATGCCATGTCAGGTGCATTGATATGTACAGCAGTGGAACTGTGGGATATATTGTGCCATCCAATACTTTGGGATGAGATGGGGAGATTTTTATTAGCTTGATTTATGCACAGACGTCCCAAGTCTCCCGGAAGTTGCGGGAGTCTACTGCCCTGATGCCTGCAAGTCAGAAAAAAACACCAAGAATCTAGAATGGCTCAAGAGTGAACACAAACGCGGACGCAGGCGTCACAGACTTTTTCCCCAATGGCGTGTGTGAAAAGCACTCCCCTCGTGCGCATATTCATCAAGAACTCAAAGAGAGGATTCTAAAACTATTCCTTAACCTAAACCTGTAGCCATAAAATAATCTAGTTCTAGTTTTTTGATAAAACAAGATGGCTAGCAAAGTTGGGCCTTTTTGTCCTGAAAACGTCTGAAAACCAAGACACACTCACACGCACTCACACACAGAGGTAGAGGGGAGCGGGTGTTGAGCAGCTCACATCTCCAGCATGGCCATTAACATGTCAACTGGTGTCTGCAGTCTGTGAAGTCTCCATAGCCTGTCAGGCCACAGTGAATACGATAGCACGGACTCCCATTGTTAATCTGCCAGAGATAGCTTTACATCCCCAGCCAGCCAGCTTTCTAATGTAACCCAGCCTACCTGCTGAACCCTGGCCACATGAAATGAGTCTAAACAGCTGGCAGCGGGCAAAGTCCTGTATCGCTGTCTTTATTGGCCCCGCCGTTCTGAAGGAGCCTAATTATAGCAGGTATCAAGCGGCGAGATTGACAGCACTTTGCGTGCTATTGCTGTATAATCTCCAGCGAAACATCATGTTGACGGACATGCGAGGTCAAAGCTGCTCCTGCAACAAACAGGCTCCTGTGTACGGCTGCCATGATAAACACTGAGGCCTCCTGTTTGCCTGTGTTGACTAACGCAGGATGGACCGCCTGTTTGCCGACGACTTGCCTTCGGTGACTCCGGCAATGAAACGTCTCCGCTCCGCTTCTTGGAAGTGTCATGGAGACGAGAAGAAAAAGCAAGAAGAGCTCAATGGGGGCTCTGTGAGCACTATGTTGGGTGGTGGGCGCTATAAATACAGATGCAGAGATCTGAAACAAGCTTTGCGGAACTTAAAATAAAGGCAAACACCTCAATTTAGCTGTCCGGCGAATGTGTGCTCAGTGATTTCAATCTGTTTGCACAGCTGAACAGTGAAGGCAATATCTGACTCAGTAATAAGTGAGGAAGTAGAGGCTAGTGATGATAAAGCAGAACCTGATTTAAAAGACTATATTCTTTATTTTTTCCTAGATTTTTTGTTTCCCTTGAAACCCATATGCAAAGATAATCTAGAAGAGAAAACTCTATTACTCTAAGCCTATTTGAATAACAAGCATTAATCAAATGTGACAATACGTGAATCTCAAACACTTATGAGCTGAAAAATGGGCCAATCCAAAACCTTTAACTTTTACATTATATTCATGTAACCATAATGTACTGTACATACAACCAGCCCCAGAAAAGGACCTATCAGTGTTTTTGAGTTCAATACGATAACCAATCTTCTGTTAACACAACCATCCAATAGTGGATGGTGGGACTGAAAGTCTTGTTCCCCTTTTTAGGAACTCAAGGATGCATCATCATGCAGGGCTTCTGTAATATTTTGTAATGTACTTTCCTTTTTAAAATCAACCACATTTAAAACTTAAAGTGTCATTAATTGTACTTGTTACCTTCTGCTATGTTCTGATACTCATTGTAATGGGCTAAATGATGTACTCTTAAAAGGGGTATTCGGTTAGTACTGTTTAAAGTAACTGCTCTGCCTTCCTAATCAGGGCATGTTACTTTTACACATTTTACACATACAATGTGTACTTTAAAACCGTCTTTCTAAAGTCGTGTGTGAGACCCTTATCTAGTGACTGACTGAGAAACTACAGGGTCCTGTGACAAAGAGCTACAGTGTTAGCCTTTACAACTCGCAAAATAGGGATCAACATGATCTGACCAACTATCAGATTTGGCTAAATTTACTGGCCTTTTTTATCGCATGTATGGGCTGACAATCGCTCAGTTCTGATACACAACTAGTCAATACATTTTTCTTTATTTCCTTATTTCCATCTGGCAATATGCTTGTAATATGCTATATTTGTAGTAGGACAAGTAATGCTGCTGTTTTTAATTTGAAAAAAATTTTTTACAACAAGATCCAAAAATGGATAAAAAAAGATCCATGCTGCCTGTTAAATTAAAACACTGGGTAAGAATAATTACCACTTTTCGTATTTTTTGGTTACAATTTAGAAAAAGGTATTTTGAAAGAAGTATTGTTTGGGTATCAGTATCAAATTTAAAGTATTGTATCGGTATCAAACCTTTTAAAACGATATCCAGCCCTACTTAAGAGTGTTTTCCTGCCTGCTTCAGCAGAGTTACAAAGTGCAGAGGCTGGTGTGCCAAATGCAGCATAGCAGTGATAGAGACACTATTCTCCATATTATAAATCAGTGAAGCATCAACATAACTTTGAATGTAGTTAAAAATGCTTCAAACCCTAGATTAAATACATAACAAATGTAGTGGGTGGCCTCTTTAAATGTTTGTATGGTTTTATGTACCAGGACTATCTGTAAGATAGTTGTAAATATCAATTTAACAAGAATAAATCAGATACACTATAGACAAAAGTCATCATAACATAACATAACAGTCATGACAAATTCAAATCCTGAAATCTTTTTTCAGCTTATTTTTTTATATATGGACACAATGGCCTGGAAAATTAAAAATTAATACTATCCATTAAATGTATGTTTAGATACAACATCAAACTTTTTGGATGAGAATAGGGTCTTTAAAACATCAAGCCACCATTGATAAAGGTAACGATTCATGTTTTAAGGGTCAAAAACACCATGTTGTTGTCTAGATACACAACCTCCACCACAGAGCGCTCTCCAGATGTGGCAAAATCTGAGGAAAACATACAGCACTGTATCAATTGCCATTTACAGCTACTTTGGCTGGCCTTTATGTGCAGCCGACATGGGGGACAAGAGGTAAATAAAACCAGTTGTTCAAGAGTGTCGACCCCCTGGAGAGGACAGCATAGCTAATGAAGTCTCAAACAGGTGTTTAGCATTTCATACAGTGCGCTGCATCTGTGCCCACTGCCACTCACCCGTGACGTTCTTGGCTCAAAATACGGGTACTTAGCCTGTTATAGGGGCCTTGTTTGCCTTGGAAAAACACCATGCCACTTGCCTTAGCATTTAAACCACAGGCTGTGGCCCACAGACAAAGGGGCTTTTGGCTGAATCCAGTGGGCACCGTCTGCCTTACGTGTGATCTCTGTGCCAGTACCACTTTAAATTAGCCTGCAAACTAGCAACGAAGCCTGTGCAAAGAGCAGCAGAGTGAGATGAGCTCAAGCGTTACTTTGTAAAGGCTTCTAAGCTAAACACTCAACGCTCAAATATGTGCAAATAGCTCGCGACCAAACAGCCATTTTCATGTTTGCTCCAAAACGTACTTAAAACATTAGCGTGTCCAGCATGAGTTCTCACTTGTCTCCCGTCACATTTTAATGCATCACTTGTTTTCTCTTCAGGTCTGATTTGACAGAGCACAACTGCGTGTGGAGCTTCCTTCGTTAGACTGCATAGAAACCCCAGTAGCATGAAACTCGAGAGGACAGCTGTTCTATTCTGTGAGCCAAGCAACTGGAAGTCATATTTTGTTGCAAGCATCAATAGAAAAACTTCTTTTAGAAAGGTTATAGCGATACATTAACAGGCATGTCCTACCAGGTGAGAAAACTAGTCCAAAGTTTGGACATTTTACCTAAATCAAACAATTACTGTCATTTTTATTCATTTTCATCTGTCTCCAATCTTGACTAAATTTTCGAAAAAGGAAAGTATTTTGCTTGTTTTAAAATAAGAGTTTATGCAAAAATTGTCACAGAATGGTCTGTTAAGCTGCATTAGTCCATGTTTTTTAGTAGCTTTTCTGTGTCTGATCCTCTTTGTACTGGGCTGAATTATGTACTCTCAAGAGGGGTACATGGTTAGTGGTGTTAAAAGTCTTTACCCATTTTTTTAAATATTTGAGTTTGAGGGAGTTAAAAACTGCCAAACTGGATGTGCATACAATATGAGTTTTAAAACTGCAGCAATGCTCTTTCAATTCTCAAAATCGCGATCATATGATCTGACCAGATCTCAGGATTTTCTATAAATATCTGTTGATTTTCAATTCAAATATACAAAAATATTTGATTTATGAATTAAGTGATGAAGTGAAGAAGATAAAAATAGCAAATAAACACTGTCTAAGAAGAAATGCGCTGTTTATGCAGCAGATTGTTACAGGACAGTCAGGAAACGTACAGGGGAAAACTCAAAACTGTGGGTTTTTTAAATAAATGAACCACCCAAATATTGAATGAAAAACTAAATACAAATCCTGACAAAATGTTCAATTTTTATTTTGTAGGGTTGTTTTTAATGATACGCAGGAATGTAATAAATATTAGAGGTTTGTTTAAAAAGTCTTTGAGCACTTTTGGTATAGGATCACTGGTGCTGGTAAGTGCAGTAAGTAAAATGAAAAACAGAAAAACAAATAAAAGAGACACCAATACAGTGTTACTCAAACAACTCAAAAGGACAATTCTCCCAAACCAAAATACAGACACTTTAACCTAATTAAACTTCCTATCTATCTTTCTGTGCTGTTCTCTTAGTTCTCTATACTCTCAGCTTTAACTGGTAGCATCTCTAACACAGCTTTGTGAAATGTTCTAAAGCCACCACCCACGCTGCTTTCCAGCTGAATAACGCATAGTTTAGGGATGCACGATGCTATCTTAACTAGATCGGTACTAGAAGATAACTGCTTTTTTTTTACAATCATCTTATACTGATGTTAATTATAAAAATGCTAAAACTAAGTGTGGGCCTATGTTCAATGTTTAAAGAGTTACATATATACTTTTATTGTGCTATAAATAAATACAGATACTTTATTATTATATTTTAAGGTTTAAGGTTTAAGGTTTTTAGCATTTTGAGATAGGAGCTTTTCAGCCATATTGTCCAGCCATAGACAGAATCACACAAAGCTCAATAGTGTAATTTATGGGAAAGAGTAAAAGAGTAAAACATATCTCCCTTTAATGAAATGGGATATTATAATGTCTCTTGAATTTGGTCTGTGGTCAAAACAAGCTAAAACATACAGCTTACTGGAAGAGTGGACATTAGATAATGCGTGCATGCCAAATATGTTCAGAAGTTAAGAGTACAATGGCGGCCTTACATGAAGTGTAACCCGATTCTGATATAAACTTATTTCATTATAGCGATAAGAGTCAACTCGTGCAACTCGAACTGCAATCCAGGCCAACTTTTCCAGAGAAGGAAATCCATTAAGTATCGCAATCCAAGGAATTAATCATCAGCAGGTCCTCAGGATATCACTATCCATGTAATATCACCAGGGGAACAAAAGAGGCGTAGAAGAACAGTCGCTTAACATGAATGACCCTCAGGAGACTATGCATTTATCTGTCAGTGACAGACACGCAAAACTATCGTCTTACGTCTTTTCGTTTTCTTAAGAGCCTACGAAACTCAGTACACCAAGTGAGATACCTCAGTCCCGCTTGATTGACGCATCAGAAGGCTCTTAGTGCCCATCAGGCCATAAATGAGTTCTATTACTTTTGGATGAAAGAAAGAAAGAGAAGAAAATCATGTAGAGTGTAAGCTACACCTTCTATAAGGTATGGCTGAAATACCTAAAGGCTACTGAGAGGCTAAAGCAGCTTATATTTCAATCTGATAAGTATGCGATTACCTCCCACTGCTCATCGCTTCACAAATCAGACTTCAATGATCCTGCTCTGAATGTGTATGTATATGTGTATGAGTGTGCATGGTTATGTGTGTGTAAATGTTTCAGAGATACAGATGCATCTAAAAAAATAAGTTACTTTATTTCAGTAATTTAGTTCAAAATGTGAAACTTATATCTTATATAGATTTTTTACACACAGAATCATCTATTTTAAGCATTTTATTCTTTTATTGTTGATGATTATGGCTTACAGACAATAAAAAACTCAAAAAATCAGTGTCTCAGAAAATTTTTATATTATATTAGACCAATTTGTACTTTTGGCAGAGTGGGCAGTGTGCCAAGTCCTGCTGGAAAATGAAATCTCCATCTCCATAAAATTTGTTAGCAGACAGAAAGAACGAAGTGCTTTACTGCACTGACTTTGTACTTGATAGAACACAGTGGACCAACACCAGCAGATGACATGGTCAACCAATCACTGATCATCAGTAAATTTTAAATTTCGATTGGAAATTAAGAGACCAGAGTCTGGAGGAAGAGTGGAGAGACACACAGTTCAAGCTGCTTGAGGTCTAGTGTGAAGTTTCTACAATCAGTGATGGTTTGGAGAGTCATGTCATCTGCTGGTGTTGATCCACTGTGTTTTATCAAGTCCACAGTCATATGAAAACCTAGTAAAATTGAGGGGTGCAGTCTAAAACACTTTTTCCATTTTTTCCATTATGTTTTAAAATTATACACTGTGCTACTCTTTAGATAGATTTTTGTGTTCTGAAATGTTGACATGTTAAAAAACCAACAGAGCCTCATCTACACTGACTGCTTTTTTTCTCAGTATATTGCGTGTCAAGGGTCTTCCACCTGGCCTGTAGAAAACATGTAAGGGAAAGCTGGGGTCACTTAACAACAAAGGAAAGAAACTGGCTTAACTCACTTTCAATAAACTCCAGATTTGTGATTGAGCCTCCTTTAACAATCAGGGCTTTATGCTTCGCTTTTATCCACTTAAAAGCTGCCAATCCAAAAGCCCCCCTGTTTTTCGGGAGACTAGAGAAGGGTCAGCTATCTCCTCAGCCTGTAAAAGTAATGCCTCTAGCAGGTGTACAGGTAGTGAGCGCTCTGTTAATCTTTAAGAGGGAGACGGGCAGGAAAGAGGGAATTATGGGTCACTGCGAGGGGAAGAGCCATGCACCAGGCAGGTGCTTGGACAGCGCTGTGGGGATAGTGAGCCAAAGGCCAGAGGAGGACTCTGTGTGCTCTCGTTCTCAGGAAGAAGAGCTTCTCTCTCTCTCTCGCTCTCTGGCTCAGTTACTCACTCAAAGCTTTCAGACCTCCCCCAACACATGTGAAGCATGGCCTGTTGCTTCTGCATTTACTGGATTTTTTTTAGTTAGTTTTTATTTTTTAATTACTCTTTAGAATAAAAAAGGATCTATTGTTGTTTATCTATAAGCCATAGATATCTTAGATCTTAAAGCTCAGATTACAGTGTAGCATGAGAATTAACTCGCAAACACTGGCAACTTCTATTAATATTAACAATACTGATATTGTTTTAGATTTTCTGGAATTGACTATTATAGTTTATAACAAGGGATCTTAACCGGGGCATCTCATGATACAATATTATCATGTTTCCCACAATAACATGATATCATGATGCTGCAATTCTGCAATACTTAATATATCACACGATAATTCTCTATGATACTTCACACCATTGTATGCTTTTATTCTGCAGTTTTATCCAATTCGTTTAATTAGTGCCACCACTTGGAGTAATGAAGCAGTAAGTCAAATCAGAAAGTCAAATTGGGAGGCAAGTCCCAAGTTTATAGCTGTATTTTGTTTCAATAAAAATTTGGCAGCACATATCGATGCAAAATCCGCAATGACATGATTGCAATGAAAAGATAAATCGCGTTACCGATATATTGTCCCACCCCTATTGCTGAACTTCGTTTTTCACTGAGTAATGAATAAATGTATTTCACTTTCTCAAAATGAGACTTTGTGATGCCAAAGCAACAATCCAGGCAAAACTATAAAACTATAAAAATCATTATTCATGGTTACAGACTAGCAGCTCATAATTTATAAAAGTCAGTAATGGAGAGAAATAACAGCAAAAGTCATATTTATTCATTTTATCAGTGGTGAAAGCTGAAAAAAAAAAAACGGAAAATGTTCCTAGCCTTCATAATGGCCTTTTTCTGATCTACAGTTCATGGAACCATAGAAATATTTGAGTAGACTGGACCCAAAAACATCTAAAAAACACTCAGAAAATCAAGTACAATACTAAATGTATGACTCAAACTATTTCAATAAGAGATAAAGGTGATAGAAAGAAATATAATAAATATCCTTTAAAAAGTGAAACAGGATGATCTAAACCAAAATAAACTTGGTGATCTTATTCCAAAGCTTATTTTGGTTTTATGTAAGATTCTTCAGGTAAAAGCCAATTAAACAACTGCACCCATGATTCAAGTACGTCAGATAGTATGTAGCACGCACAAAAATAATACTACACATTCAAGCTCCATTTCCATCATAATTGAAGGACTTTTCACTATGCACCAATTGCCAATTTTCCACTGCTCTCTTGGAGGGCAGGAAATCGTTATGCCCTCTCTGGCGCCATCCCAAGTCCGTGCAGTCCACACGATCACTCAGTCAGCATCAGTGTGGGGAGAGGATGATTGCCCCATTACCCTTCTCCATTCACAGGAAAGTCTTGCACAGAAGTGAACACCTTGTGGATGCAGCTCAGCCCAGGAAGCCTGCAGGCCTTAAAATGACAACGAAGGCAAAAAGAAATATGTAGGGAAAGATGAAGTAGGCCAAGGACAGGAAAAGGTATGGCATTGAGGAAGTGTGAGGGAGAACAAGCCCGCTGACAGTGAGTGCACATGGCATAGATGATATGCTGCTCTGCTATTCTGCTATATGAAGAAGTTGAGTATACTGCATTTTACGCACTGACAGCTCATAGCATTTTAACACAAATATTTTTCCTAAAGGCTCACCTGTACCTGAATAATTATTTCCAGAGGATCAAAACAGTAAAAATCAGCTCTGCATGCAGGTAAACCATAGTAAATTAAACAATGCCACGAATTTACATGATTTAAATGTACCAAATATTTGAAAAACAAAAACATATTGTTGGTCTTGTACAAAAATCTTTCTACTTTTTGATATATTTTAACTTTGGCAGTTGTTCTTCTTCATCTCATGATGAGTTGACCAAGAGAAATGTTCTAAAATGAGACGAAGAGATGTCTTTAAACATTCTGAGGCAAGGTGAGCTGGATGCCAGTCTCACCACCCATGACTAGGAACCAGTGAATAAGAATAAGGAGCAATGTTCAGCTTTGTAAACTTCCGCCGTTCTGCGCATGTACATGCGTGATGCGTACTTAAACATTCCAATTGGGGATCTAATCAGGTACAGGCTTTTATTTTCTATTTAATAGATTATTTAAAGGATTATACCCCTTGTTCGAACAGATAGAAATTGCATTTGGAATGGCCTCAATTGGATTACACTATTTCATTTGAGGTGTCATTTTGATTGAGCTATTAGTCCGGTTATTAACTTATTATTAGAATTCATGTAAACATAGCCATTCTAGCACCAAAATAAAATATAATAGAAAATAGAACATACAGTTAGGCCTGTCACAATAGTTACATTATCGACTCATCGTTCAATAAATGGACATGACCTCAATCATTTTAACAATCGTGATATTGTCCTTGTGGGCGTGGCAACCTGGTAGTGCGGAAGCACAGAGAAACACAGACACAGGGAATAAATTAACTCAAAATATACCTTTACTAGGAAAAATAGTCACTTAACTTAAGTGTCTCTTAGGTTTGTGTTGCCTCAGCCTTTCTCTTACCATCAGAGTATCTCTCGAGTAAAGGCTGAGGCAAAGTTTTTATGCCGGTCCAACGCGGGCCAGCTGGGACAGAGCGGGGCTCCACATCATGGTGTGGGGCGAACCCACGGTTCCCCTGCCTCCGCATTTTGCAATGTGTATATGTGTATATATATGTTGAAGAACCTACTATTAGCTCCTTTGGTTCAAGCTGGGAACTTTTCGGGCTCTAAAATAAGGTGTGTGAACAGGAATGAAAAATTTGGTATAATTTCTTTGTTATGATATTGTGTTATCATTATATTAGTGCCATTTAATGGTCTTAAATCTTAAATTGCAAACAATATCGTTTATCGCAATAATTTCTGGGACAACATATCGATCACAAAAAATGTTATGGTGACAGGCCTACATAGATTTTGCTGTAAGCTCACCTGTACTTGGCCAATACCTCACATGTGCCCCAAAACAGCAAAACAATATGTTGAATATATTAAAAACAAATGATGTTGGCTACATTCAGAAGTTGGACACAAGGAAAAAGATGGTAGTGATTATACACACAGCTAAATTGCTTACATGAAATTGCTAAAGTGTGTGCTTTAGTTTCTCGACTTGAGGTATCACTCCCGCTAGTAAAACATGCACGATTATAGCACGTTTGTTGTTATACTGCTCACTTCCCCTTTACAATGACTATCAGAAGGAATAATCATCTAAATGCACAAAGTATACACATATGCACACGCAACACAATGTAGTCCCCAATACTCAGATAATGATTATCATGTGCTATGCTGTGTATATCTACTATACGAACACAAAGCTTTCTCTCTTTTAATATCTCTCACACACACACACACACACACACACACACACTGTGAACAAGAGGGCCTGTTTATGCCTGCCACAGGTGGCAATGCAACCCTCCGTTTCACAGTTATAATGGGCTTGGCTGGCAGAAAGGCAGATATTTGGCAGCAATTTGTATACATTCCCATTTACTCCTCAAGCTAATTTCTGCTAAAGAGCACAAGGCCTAAAAAAACAACAAGCTGGAAGTACACAGGCCACTTCAAGCTTACGAGTCCATGTTTTTATCTTAAACCTCCTCAGTTACCTGGTTATCATAAGGGTCACTGTGTTTACTTTACTTTATTTTCAAATCATTTAAGCTGTTTCTAAAATAACATACAAAAAAAGACTACAGCTGTCGATGAAAGAAATTGCTAATTAATTGCACAGTTTGCTGTGATTAATAATTAATAAATGTAAAGAGAATAATGTAAGATATCACAATGGGATTTTATTTATACTCAGGTTTGGTTAATGGTATATTTTTGACTTTAAACACAGATTGTGACAGTTGAATTAGGATTAGGTTCCACTTCTCTCTCTTGTAGTCTCTGTACATTTTACGGTGAAAACTGTCAATATATGACAACAAAAGCTTGTAAACTCTAAAAACGTTTGAATATGATTTCTGTAACACTATCTTCCAAAACACCATGTTAGAATTACATATAATTTAATTTATTTTAATGTCACACCCCTAATACACATTTATACATTACTATTAGGGGTGTGACAAGACACTCACAATGTCAGGGTGGGGTGCGGGAAGGACGAGGAGGCGGACGCAAACGCAAACTATACAAACATTTATTAACAAAAATGAACACAAAATAAACATGGAATAAACTTAACAAGGAAACCAGGACTGAGCATTACAGAAAAACATGAGGACCACTAACAGACGTAAAAACGTACAAGGATCAACACGAGAGAAGGGAACACGGACTTTAAATAGTGGTGGACACACACGGGAAACAGGAAACACCTGGGACTAAGGGGCGGAGCTACAAATGAACACAGGTGAGTGGAAAACTACTAAGACAGGAGACACAGGTCACAGGAGAGGAGCACAGGTCACGTGGGGATATAACAGACCTGATACAGGGCCAGAAAAGGTAAATAAACACAGAAACATGAGAACAGACAGGGACCACGTGACACACGAGATATTGGGATCACAAGACGAGAGGATACTTTTTTTATTGTAATGTTTTTGTAAGTAATCATCTTGTTATACTCTTGTTATGAGTTACATATGATTTATGATACACACCAATGTTATATCAAATCTGTAAGTTTTAATTTGAACTCTTTTGAGAAATCTAACTCCAGTTCAGTGTTGATCTATTAACTCTCGTAGTGTTAAAAAAAATAATTATTTTTACACTTCCTCAGTGTTGATTCTATCTTCTCTAGAGTAAAATAAAAAATTCTAAAACTCTACAGAGTGTAATTTTTATACTCCCTCAGTTTTGGATTTATCTTCTCTAGAGTTTAATTAAAAACTCTACAAAGTGTAATTTTTACACTCCCTCGGTGTTGATTTTATCTTTTCAAGAGTTCAATTAAAAACTGTACAGAGTGTAAATTTTACACTCCCTCTATTTTGGATTTATCTTCTCTAGAGTTTAATTAAAATTTTTACACTCTCTCAGTGTTGATTTTATATTTTTCTAGAGTTAATTAAAAACTCTACAGAGTGTAAGTTTTACACTCCCTCAGCGTTTATTTGATCTTTTCTAGAGTTACATTAAAAACCCTACAGAGTGTAATTTTTCACTCCCTCAGTGTTTATTTGATCTTTTCTAGAGTTCAATTAAAAACCCTACAGAGTGTAATTTTTATACTCCCTCAGTGTTGATTCCTAACTACCAACATGGCCACACTGCATGCTTCTCTGTCAACACTTTTAAAGCTAGATTATTTCTACTAGCTTAGCTAAATACAAAAAGACCTAACTAACTACCAGCAGTTAGTTACTTTAACTAGCTAGTTAGTAAGCTAGGTTAGTTAACTAACTATCTAACCTAGCTAAAGCTAATTAGCATAACCTAGATTGGGGTGTGAGTCTTAGGGAGTTTAGGCTGCCTATGACTTTAGTAAAAATATAGATTTTGATGCCACATATCGATAGTGTAGTGCAAAACAAAATATAAATAATATAAATTGCAATATCAATATTTTGTCCTGCCATTATGTGTGTGTGAAAACAAACCAGTGATAATAAGCCCCTCCCCAAACGAGACAAGAATTGATACTGGATGACGATCCATTTATCCATGACAAGTGTAAAAATGCCCTGTCTGAAAAGTTCTGACAACAACTGCATATTTTTTATCTTTTTCCAGTTTATTTTTTTTACGAATTTATGTATAAATGTATTAATTAATGTATGATTAAAGACTATATTAATTGTATAGCCTGTATAACTTTTAATAGATAAGCATTAAAAGAACTGTCAGATATCTTGATTATTTGTAACATAAACATAAAGACTTAATACCTAATCTTCACAGGGACTTGCGCATGATTTTCTCCTCAATCTGATTATGCTCTCTACAAACCACAGGTCCTTCTGCCAGTCTATCTGGCTCATGGCCAAGACATAGACGTGTATGTGCAGCCCTCCATCAACTTGTAGCGTGTTTACACCAATCTCCCTCTCCTCCCGTTGGCTTTACCCTCTGTACCGACATCTCTAGATGGCAGATACTGTCAGTCAGAATAGCATAAAAAGGGTGTATTCTACCTTTCTTGTACTTATAAGTCTGTAATGTTCTATACCGCTCTGTCTTTCTGCTCTGCACTAATTTTACTTTCATGAAGCTTTTCATGAAGGTGTATCTCTGAGTGATAAGGGGAACATCAATCACACTGGTGAGGACCACTGGGTAGGGCAGGAATGCATGAAAGCTTAACAGATCATGGAGATTGTAGTCCATCAATAAAAAAACATATTTTTATCAATAGTAATAATAATGTAATGAAAAAATATTTTTTTTACAAAAAATGTAAAACTACATTTACACCTGTCTTTAACAAAGGACACCTTTGTTAAAGCCTAACAAACTTCATTACCCAGAACTCCACTAACAGTCACATAACACCCACCACTGATTACATGACACTACTGACTTCTAATTGCCTTCACCTGTATATACCTATACAGTTCTGGAAAAAATAAGAGAATATTTAAAAATGATGAGCTTCTTTGATTTTATCAAACTGAAAGCCTCTGGAATATAATCAAGAGGAAGATGGATAATCTCAAGCCACCAAATCAAACTGCACTGCTTGAATTTTCGCACCAAGAGTGGCATAAAGTTATGGAGGAGAACATGCCAAGATGCATGAAAACTGTAATTAAAACCAGGGTCAATCCACCAAATATTGACATTTGAACTTATAAAACTTTATGAATATGAACTTATTTTATTTGCATTTATTTTTTTTTTATTTTTTTTAGACACTTCTAATTTTCTGCAAATAAATGCTCAAAATGACAATATTTTTATTTGTAAATTGGGAGAAATATAATAGTAGTTTTTAGAATAAAACAACAATGTTCATTTTACTCAAACATATACCGATAAATAGCAAAATCAGAGAAACTGATTCAGAAACTGAAGTGGTCTCTTTTTCCAGATGTTTATTGCCAAGTATTGTTCGTGGTTCTCCCAATTTTACAAAAAAATTCTCATTCTCTTTTATTGATTTGTGTGTTGACATTTTGGATTTGGCCTGTCAGACTACACTTGGTATGGTCCCCTTTTTGTAATTTTGCCTTCTGTTGCCACCCTGCACTGTTTTTGACTGATTTTGGATTTGTCCCTTTTAATAAAGCTTGTCTCCTCCTTGCCTGATTGTAACACTTTGTTATAAATTTACTTTCTGCAACTGTACGTAAGGATACATCAGTTATGACCTCGAAATCATTCCAAAGGTCGGCTGCATTTCACAACTGTGTACAAAAGATCCTCCACTTTGGAGCAGCCTTATATGACACAAAGGACAAGAAATGCAGCCTATCTTGGCTGCATTCAAGGCCTCGAAAACAGCTTGTATTATATTTTTTTATATGTTCCTTCCTTCTTCAACTCCAAACTTTTGATCAAACTTTAAGAGCAAATGTTAAAATGTGAAGTTCAGACCTTCTACAGTAACAGGGGATGTAATGGGCATCACAATGGATGTTTAATATGGTTCAAAATGTATATATGCTTTTATAGATATTGCTTGGGTTACAGAGAAAATGGTAACACACTAATCCTTACATGACAGAAATCAGTATTTTCAGAATTCCATCAGTATATTTTGACATATGAAAAGAAAACATCACAGCTTTAACATTCACTGAGTACAACGTGTAAAAATAAACTTTACAGAAAAAGTTATTGTTTAGTCTGCATGGAATTCTTTAAAGTCTGAGATATATGATTGGCATGTTAACCTCTAACCATTAAAGGGTTTTTATATAAACACTAGCTGGCATTAATGGTCTCTAGACTTTTAGCACTGAAATAAACAAATGTCATTGTTGTGTATATATAAGATTGGATAAAAAATGCATCATAGAAGCAGTACCACCCACACAGGAGGTAGTAGGTAGGCCTGTCACGATAACTAGTTTTGTCTGGATGACATATTGCCCTTTAAAAAATTGTGATACATTGATATTATTATTTTATAGCATTAAATTACAATTACTTCTAATTCTTAAGAATATTCAGAACTGTTTATTTGGGTGAGTAAAGTGCTTCTGTTTATTTTTATAAATTTTAGATTTCCAGTATTTTGTCTGAGGGTGAGTTTTCAGTGAAGTTTCTCCAGCACTAAGGCGCAGCAGCATTAGCATTAGCTGCTAACTGCAGCGCGACTCCTACTACCTCGGGACATAAATGTCACCCAATATTGCTAGACTGAGGAATCCTGAGTGTTCCAGTAACCCAGGACTCTATCAGCTATCGGTTCGTCCCACGCTGACTACAGTCCAGTATATTTGCCTCTGAACAGCACAAGAGCTAGCGCTAGGGTTAGCACCTAATGCTAATGCTGCCGCACCCAGCCTTGGTGCTGGAGAAACTTCACTGAAACTCAGCCTTATAACACTGTACTTCAGCAGAGTGGGTTTACTGGGTTTCCTCACAACCTGGCTAGTAAAATTCATACATAAGGTGCACCAGATTGTTACGGTAAATAATTTAAACCAGTAACAACAGAATTCATTTAGGCTCGTAAATCCTTATGGAATGTGTAACGTTAGGAAAACACAGAGAGGTCAGATTTTTATCCTTTAGTATTTGTTTTGTCATGTACTGCACCTGTCAGTGCTCAGGCCAGGAGAGCAGGCTAGCTGACGTGGTGAAAGAAGACTATGAGGATGGGTCACCATACACTGAAAGCTGGCACTGAGCCAGAATGCAGCATAATAACACATGAAATGTTGACTGCATAACTACATTCATCTAAAAGACTGATGCTCTAGTTCACACAGTGCACATGTAAGACAGTCAGAGTCCCTTTAATCAGTGTCTTCAAAGTCCCTGTGCTGTCTCTTTGTGACAGGGGCTGATGGTCAATTTGCAACTAGGCTTCATGGATGATGTCACGCTCTCAGGTATGTTAGGAATGTGTTAGCACCTTGTGATCAAGAGAACATGACCCTGTGATGGCAAACCAACTGCTTTACTTCACGGTGTAGAGAAGTCCGTTTACACACTAGCACTGCACAGTTAAGACTACAGAGGGGACACATCTGATGTAATATCAGTATTAGAGCTGATTTGGATGTAATTTAATGTATTGGATATTGGACTAACAATATATACTTATGGATCCAGATTCCAGTTCCAGTTTACCATGAACCCACAGCAGCTACAGCCTCAGTGAGCAAATATCTAGTTGCTGCTTTAACTAAAAGGTTGTTTGTTTGGAGATATTTTAGTTCAGAAACGCTGGTGAAATGCAACAGTTTTTTTGTCAGGTTGCAAGGAGCAGTAAAGCCACTCTGATGAAGTAACGTTGCAGCATTATACAAGAGTTTTAGTTTAGTTCTCCAGCAGAGACTAGAGCAGCTAAGCGCTAGCACTTTCGCTGTTCAGAGGTGAGTATTATCGGCCTGTAGCCTGCTACTAACCCTGGCTAGCACTGCTAGAGCAGCCTTAGCATTAGCTGCTAACTGTGCTACCTCTTTTGTCATTCAATGGGAAGTATATCAGACTGTAGCCTGCGTGTTTACTGTGTTACAACAAGCTACGTGGCAAGAAGCGCTAGCTAATATCGCCCTGGCTTACCAGAATACTGTCGGGTGGCATTAGCGGTTAGCCACAAATGCTAATGCTCCAGCTCTAATGCTGGATGCGAATCCAAGCTTACTGTAAATAAACGGATGTGCTTTACTGTTACTAAATAAACAGTTTTCGTGAGAAAAATCTGTGTAGATTGACATCCAGCGCTCGTTTGACTTTAAAAGAAACTAACTTAACTTAGTTAGCTACCCCCCCTTCCACCACCCAGCAGCAATACCTGCTGAATTAGAAGTGCCTTATAGTCTGACAAATACGATATGTATATATTTTTTTATCTTCTAGATGTTCTTTATTTTAGCCCAACCTCATGATGTGACCTTAAGCACCAAACAGACAATAGTAATTATACTGTTAATTATGTTAAATAAATTTAAAGAAAAAAATAAAAGTGAAAAAAAAAGCTTGTGTATCAGAATTTGTATTGGTATCAGCCATTATGTAACAAAATTGGACCTGAACTGAAAAATTTGGATCGGCCCATCACTAATAAAGACTACAGCGTGCTTCCTGTGAAACAAAATTCGCAAGAGTTGCAAAAAGCTGAAGCATCTTTCCAAGCTCACACTGTAAACCCATTCGTTGTTTGAACTCAAATGATTTAAGTCTGTTTTACATAAAATTGGATATTTCTAAACAATACTCAAACATTTAAGTTAGTTGAACATTTGTGGGCACAAATACATTCAAACTGAGATCTTTGAGCAACTTATAATAACTGACTTTAGTCTGTTGCCATTGGCAGCTTATTTTCCATTGGCTTCTGTCACAATCTATTTGCATACTGGGTGTGTCCAACCATTTCTGACACCCACCATCAGTGTGTAGTGATTCCTCCTGCGCTACCTCATAAATAAATCAGCTTCCCCTTTAGTTGTAATATCTTGATGTTTTAATTTATGCTAACTCAAGTTTTCATTCCCCATTATTAAAAAAAAAAAGAGCAAACTGCCTGCATTAAAAAAAGTAAAAAAGTAAACTCAACTTACCTGGTCTTACAATATGATAAAAATAAATAAATAAATAAACCAACTTCCCCTACCCCCAAATAAAAACTTGATGTTCTAAGTTATGCTAACTTAAGTTTTCATTATCCATTACTTAATTTTTTTAAGGCAACCGGTTTCCTAAATTTTTTTAAGTAAATTAAACTTATTCGGGCTTACAGTGCACTTACTTTCTGTGGTTCCGGTTTGCCTGTTGCGTATCAAGTTTGGCTGTGCACAATTTCTGAAATGAAATGTCCCACTCATTTGGCACCCACTATCAGGTCTCACTTGGTGAGCTCTTTATGCTAAGCAAAAACACTGGACAGTCTCAAGGTCGGGCAAATGTTTGAGATCATATCCATATGTCGTACGATAAGTTAATGATGTAATTATCATGGCTGGCCTAACAGCAAACCATGCAGACTGATTTGTGAGTTCCAACATGCAAATCTGATCGAATCACTTAAATTTAACAGACAGAATTTAAGAAACAAATTTGATTTGCCTGCAGTCTAAACACAGCCATATAGATGTCAACCACATATCTCTCTATTCTAGTTTTATACCACATAGGAAACACTAATAACACACACAGTCCAGCACTGCTGCCTTTTGTAAACATCACCTTCATCATCCAGTAACTCACATGCTCAGTCACGACCTGTTAAAGCTCTACACTTCAGTTTGAGGCCCTCTCATGAGACCCAGGGGCCAGAACCCCTTTATAAACCCAAGCCTGTGTTCCCACAGACCTGCTACCTGACTACCTGACAGAGGACCACACAGGAGCTGCTGTGCTGTCTCTGAGGCAGGTCAGGACCCCTATAACCAGCAGCAGAGTGAAGGACCAGACCCAGGAGCACTTGGAGTTTAATTTTTAATATTTCAGTCTACACTGTACGGGTCATTAGTGAATAAAACCTATTAGAACGATATTATAACATTATAACTAATGACTCCAAACCTTCGAGTAGAAACGTATGCATCAAAGAGAAAGAGAAGAAGAAAGTACGAGAAAAGAAAGTGGCCCCATGTCGTAATCCTTTTCTATGGGAACATCGAGGATAAGAGGGGTCTCGGAGAGTCAGTCACACAGCGGTCATAAGACTGAGAGAGTCACACTTACACTCTCAATCACAGAGACAGATAGCCCTCGCTGGCTGGAGGAACATTCAGCTACTGGCCTTACACCATCACTGTCTGGAGATCCTCACGATAAGCAGCTACCCCCAGCCTGCTAAAGCCTACACTACCAAAACATCCTCAAACCAGCATGCCACACATTCCTCAACACGTAATTACATATACATACAAACTAACATATCAGCCCATAAATCACTGCTAATATAAACAACAGTATTTCACACTTCAGTTAAGCCCCAGTATGGGGGAGATGAGGACACTAAGACATTCGCCCTTGAATATGAAAGTTATGAAAGCATGTGGTGGTCTTTTATTCAGCCAAAGAGAGAAGTGAAAAGATTAATGAATGATTCATACAGAACAATGATGTTTTAAATGATGAAATCTTAAGTAGCTTAACTATTTAAAGTGTTTAGTGTTCAATAAATATTTATAAATACTGAAGGGGTTACGGGCAATATAAAAAAAATAATCTTGATTTTCTGCAAATATATGAGTGATTCTCAATTACAATTTAGTTTTTAGTTCTTACATATCATTTTTTTTTATTTGTGAACAAAAAGCACCAATTAAAGTGATGCACAAGCTATTGTTTCCTTTACATTTATTAAAAAAGCAGTCCCCTTCAACCTTGCATGCAGCTTTTATATTACAGAAATAAATGTTTAGCTACTGAGATTCTGTATGCCAGCTTCTATATGTAAAGATGTAAAATCTTGATTAATCAAATTTATGTGACTCTACCTCATGAAGACACTGAGATTAAAATACCAAGAGTGTGCCGATCTGTCATCAAATTGATTTGACAATCCTTTCCTTTTTATGGTGAATTTTCTCTTTTTCATGTTCTAGGCTGTCACTCTTAGCATTATCCCAGGTTAGTATTGTTAGCGATGGCAGTTGATAACACGATGTGAGAAGTGCTAATAAACTATATAATATTACTGCTTTTACTACTGTTGATGTGTCGTGCAGCCATCTTGGACTCTGGTTTGGTGAGGCACTAACTACACTGCTGGATAAGAGCCCAACGCTAAAGGCCAAACCAAACAATGAACAAGGGCCAACCTGAGCTAGGGGAAGCCCGGAGGACCCCCGAATGCCATAGTGAGTCAATGCTAGGCTAAAAGCTAACCCAGTCAACTGGTCACAATCTCTTTTACTAGCTGTATAGTAACCACACACCACACTTGTGCTTTTCCATGTAAAACCGGCACAGTTCTGGTTCGCAAAGCTAATGTTGAACCATTTCGCCTCGTTTCCACCAGAAAAAGTAGGTTCTGTTTGCAGAAACGTTCGTTTGTTCATGGGCTCTTTTACTGAAAAACACCATGGTTCTTATAAGCCCAAATGGAACTGGTTTAAGAACTAAAGTACTTTTGCTGGAAAAGTGCTATAAGAGGTCACAGAGAGGATTGCAATATGTAAGGTAGCATGTTCTTGTTACAGTGATAAGCTTAGCTATGCTAGGCTAGAAAGCAAAGTTTCATGGCTAATGTGGTCCATTGCAAAGCTGTAAACCAGCCACTAACAGCAGAACTTCATTCTTTTGTTCTAGATTCCACTATAAAAGAAAAACTTGCATGTTTTATTCTGAAACAAAATAATAATAGTTGTAAATAGGCATATAAAACAGCATCTGAGCATTTTTTTCTGGAACGAAAGTTTAATATTCTTATTATTCATTAAAGAAATGCTTAAAATACTCTGTAAATGCGTTCTAAATTTTTCAATTAGTGACTTATAAGTGACAATGAAAAGTAAAGAGGGGAAATTTTTTTTAAAAAGCACCAAAAAAATTCTAGGCACATTTTGAAGGCCAGACCTCCTTGTTGAAGGTGCAAGACTGGAATGCAGCACATGTGGAGAAGAGGGTGGAGATCAAGCAAGTGGAGAATATATTGACAAAGAGGGAGGCACTTGGGGCACGTTCTTTTTCCCCAAACTCCAGGCATTACATAACTCCATTTACTCACTTGAAATGGATAAAGATTATGAAAACAGTTTAGATGTTGGGCCAGTTCACTTAAGCTTTTAAAAGTGTGAGGTACAGCGGGCGTTGAAGGTATGTGGTGCGTGCACCATATCAAAGGAATTCAGTCATCTTCTGTAAGTCACAGTGAGAGCCAGCCCTGAGAAGTCCACGCTCTCTCTTTTCCAAATTGCCATGGAGTCGTGTTTAAACAAAGAACATGTGAAGGGGGGAAGCAGATGTGCAAACCACAGGAAGCATCATTAGCTTCACAAACATTCACGCCAGCGAGGCATGGAGACCCTGTCAGAGCACAACCACCCTTTTCACTACCACCACCACCGCAACTCGCTTCCCTGCCGTCTCTCTCGTATCTGTGCTGGCATTTCCATTTCACTACTCATTCCATTTCTGCTATTTATTTATTGTATCTTTTGTTTATTCTGTATTTTGTATTTCTTGCTTTTCTTCAGCCATTTTGCAGCCATGCATAAGTACATGGTTGTGGATCTAGATAACGATGATACTCAATATATCGCAAATAAATTCTTTACGATGCGTTACATCATCTTTTTTACTGAAGATGACAAAAACTCTTAAATAACCAAATATCAGGAATTATGGATTTATTACTGTCAATTTCACAGAATTTTACAAACAGTTTTTTTCACTGCAGGTTTACCCTATTAATTAATTGTGTCAAGATTGACCCAGGTAGGGAGACAAGGAGACAACGTAAGTGCAGGTAAGAATAGGAATTTAATAACTAAACAACAAATAAACAAATAGACGGGTAAACACAGAACAATGAAATGAATAAGAAAACCAACGTGATATAAAACTAACATAAACAAACAAGAGATACTATAAAACTAGGCAGGATAAACTAAAACAGGGCAAGGGAATAAACTAGGGAAAACACAGGGAACTAAGATATTACAAAGGATAAACAAAAGATATACACTAAGGAGGGAACTAAGGCGCACGAGAATAAGCAAGATAAATATTAACTACAAACAAAGAGGGAGACTATACAAGGAAAACAAATGAATGCAACAAGACTATGAACTAAACAAAGCAGAGACAATTACTAGGAATAAACAAGATAAGCAAGGAACTAAAACAAGACGGGATAAACACAGAGCAGGAAACCAAGGAGCGCAGGAATGAACACAAGAAACAGAGGTACAACAAACAACAGGGGTTAGTGCAAAGACCAACCAAGGACAAGAGACAGAGGAGGGCTATATAACACACAAGGGAAGTGGAAACACCTGGGGCTAGGGGGCGGAGCTACAAATTGACACAGGTGGAAAAGTACTGGAACAGAACACAGGGGCACAGGTCACGTGGAACACACACAGGCACGAGGACAGACAGGACATGACAAATTGATTAAGTAATAAAGCAGTAACTTTAGCAAGTCAAATTGGGGAGGGAGGGTCTTAGGAAGTTTAGAGTGCCAATGTTTCAACAAAAACATTGATATTTGATGGCATATATCAATACGACATGATTGAAGCAATAAATCGCGATACCGATATATTGTCTCACCCCTATACTACACATGACTTAAGACTTCGGTGGATTAAACTGACCAAGAATAGTAAACAAAACACTTAATTACAAACAAACATGTAAGCCTTTTCAAATGATTTTAGATTTTAATTCTAGTAGAGGACAGTTTAAGTAGCTGGTGTTGTTTTATATAGTAGTGTTAAAGCTAAGTAGTATTTTAAATAGAAAAAGAAATAGATTTTTTTGCTGTTTTGTTATCATGTCTCTGTAAAAAAGTGCCTAGAAAGAATAATAAAATAATAATTGTTTGATGCATGTCTGTAACTTTTCCTACAAAAGGGAAGTTTAAAAGCAACACTCAATGAAGAAAAGACAAGGAAGTAAGCAGATATTTGTGCTAGGTTTCAAGCTAAACCTAGTTAACCAGCTTTTACATTTTACAGCTATCTAAGCACATGCCACAGGACTGGATATCACTGATATATTTTAAGACTTTAGAATATTTACACAAATATTTCTTGTTCTTGTTATAGGACTAAGAACTAAAAACTAAACTATACTATATAATGCTGTGTTGTGTGGATACTGTGGGTTTGAGAGCATCGGTTGTAAAGTTGTGAAGAGGTAGAGTTGTTATACAGTAAATAGCTCTGTTTGAGTAATGTTCTAATCCATATTATTGCATAGAAAAAATATTTCTTTAAGAAATGAATATCAGTCAATCCTCAAGTGTGCATCAAAAACATTATGATGAAACTGGCTCTCATCAGGGTCACCCCAGGAAAAGAAGAGCAAGAGTTGCACTATGTTGCACAGAATAAGTTTATTAGAGTTACCAGCCACAGAAACTGCAAATTAACAGCACCGCAGATATGAGTCACCTAAATATTGGTTTAACACTTTTAATTTTACTACACGATTCCTAATGTGTTTCATAATAGTCTGGATGACTTCAGTATTGTTCTATAATGTAGGAAACATAAACATTGAATAAAAGAGTGTGTTCTTTTTTAACTTTAAAACTCTGATTTACAAATGAATATAGTAAGTGTGTATTGCCTGTTACTGTTCACAGCAAGCTACTGTGTAACAGAAGACAAATCCTTTGTATGTGTAAACATGCTTGTCCAATAAAGCTTTATTCTGTTTCTGAATTGGATGCTGGTTTTCATTTAAAAGGTCCTGGGGCTGATGGAAACTCCAACTTAGAGTCCCCTGTTCCAAAGAGAACCGTCTCTGAGTTAAGAAATGATGCAAAATATCACTTTTGTTTATATAAACTAAATTTCAGCAGCACTTTAGCTTGTTTTCTTTAAATTATGTGAGTTAAATAAGCCACACAAACTGATAACCCACTTTTAAGAGTGCATACATTGTTTTTTATAGAATTCCTGACTGACTCCCCGCCCATTTAATGCTTTGCTCGACTTTATCTTCCTTCTTTTTTATTGTATACACTTTTATCTTTGCCGCTTCCTCACCCACTGTCTTTATCTCTGACCTTCCATTTGTGCAAGACAGCTAATAAGGTCTTTGTTCAGATCTTCTGAAGGACATCCTCCTCCCTCTCCCCTCTTCCTCCAGGTATGCATGCCTAACCCCGCTGTACTGATAAGCAGTACCCACACTTTTTTAGACTGCAGTAATTGGAAGGTATGAAGTTTGGCACTTGACTTCACTAGCAGCCACCACCCACACAAACACAGACACGCGCAACCACCCAGACACACACACACATACGGACAGACACACACAAACATCTTTTTTGATGAGACTTGAGTTCAGTTCAAGGACGAGGCAATGACTGCAGCTCAAGTCTGGGAGCCATATGACACTCTCTCTCTCTCTCTCTCTTTCTTCTCCTTTCATTCTCGTTCTCAGTGTCTCAGCTCATCACAGCTTTTAGACTTATGACCTTTTACACGGGAACACCCAGCAGGGACCCGAAATCAGGGCCAACTTAACTCAACCGCTCAGAAAGTAGGGCTGCATATAGGCAATGCAATACTCATTACGATACAGGGGTTCCATATACAGCTCTGGAAAAAGTTAAGAGACCCCTTCAATTTCTCTGATTTTGTTATTTATATGTATATGTTTGAGTAAAATGAACATTGTTGTTTTAATCTATAAACTGCAGACAACATTTCTCCCAAATGCTTTAGAGCATTTATTTGCAGAAAATGAGAAATGGCTACATAAGAAAAGAGATGCAGAGCTTTCAGACCTCAAATAATGCAAAGAAAACAAGTTCATATTATAAACTTCAGTTCAGAGTTCAAAAATCATTAATTAGTGGAATAACCCTGATTTTTAATCATAGTTTTCATGCATCTTGGCATGATCTCCTCCACTAGTCTCTGTGTTCAGTTTTTTATGAATCCTTTTATTTTTTTATTTCAAGATTTTACAATTTTATCTTTTCAAGTCACCTTGTTCAGGTGAAGCATAAACACAAACGTGAACCCCAGAAGGTGGAAGGTGCTTTCCCATAACCCACTGTTGTTTCAGTGCCCTCTGCTGGCCTTTGCTGGACAATTACATCTTGAAATCTTGAAATACTGGGAAAATCACTGTGGGTAATTTAAGACTTGATTCATATTTGAACCAACTCACACCTGTAACTCTGCACCACAGTTGCTTATATTCCTCAGTGCTGTTCAAAACCCTCAAGGAGTGCTTATGAAAACAAGTATTGTACAAGTCAGTGCGCTACGCTTCACACAATCTGTTTTCAATCAATAATGTTTCACAAGAGTCTGCACAAAAGCGCACCACAATCACACTAATTAATCCGTTGTTATGAATTAGTATAGTTCATGGCGCTCATTTGGGATGTCTTAGAGCCATGTGTCTTTGTTCTCTTTCTTAAGGCACGTCCCCACGACACGAGGAGGACCTCTGCCAACATCCTCCTCTCTCCTCCGAGTAGCTAATGACAGTGCCCTTCCTGTTGGCCGAGAGATGAAAGAGGCTGACTTGCCAACAGGATGTCCAGCATGGGAGACAGGACATTGTCAACCTGTTTGAACAGAAAAGAGCAAAGCAGTGCTCGGTTCCACATGCTGACACTAATAAACAAACAATCGGCTTTCTGGCTTCTTCCTCAGCAATCTGACCTCTCCGTGCACAATGATAATTTATCAGGATGTCCAGCATGGAGGGACAGGACAGTGTCAACCTGCTTGAACAGAAAGGAGCCAAGAAATGATCGGTTCCACATGCTGAAGCTAATAAACAAACATTTGGCACCTTGCATTCAGCCAATTTATCAGAACAACTTCCAGTAATAACCGGTTGTCTCAGAGACTGTATTTTCATTCATTCAATGAAAATGAAGCCAAAATCTTCCGCCATGTTGGCGATCCTGAAACCCAAATCTGCGCAGTAGAGACCAGAGGAGGGAGAAAGACTGTGGAGAGACAGCCTACTCATTTAAATAACCCCGCCCCTGAGGGCTGCCTCGCGGTCCTGGCTGCAGAGCGGAGCAGAGCTGACGGTCTGTTATTGGTCCCGCCCATAACCAGCCCTTTTACAATAACCACACCTTTTTGAATAGAGCTGAATAACGTTTTAAAAAACAAATTCTGTGTGGATATAAAAATCAATATAAGCAGAGGTTATACTAGCTGCTGCATTTTAATAATGGAGGTAGAATTACAGTATATTAGAAAAAAACGTGATTGAAAGTTGTCTTTTTTGCCATTGAAACCTATGGGGATGGGTGGGGTTACACAACTTTCTGCAACCGAACAGCAGGGGGCGCCCGAACTGTGGTGGCTTCACTTTTGAGAGACGATGCTCTGTGCAGCTATACACAGTCTATGGGTTGTCTAACGATTACCTTATTTTCCACACCATAATGCACATTATTAATAAATGTCTATTTTCTGGTCTATTTTCATACATAAGGCACACTGGATTATAAGGCGCATTATGCATCAATAGTAGGGAACAAGGGTTCCACCATGTTTTCCTTCTAATTTAGCAGGTCTGGCCGTATGGTGGTGGTGAGGGTAACAAAGTAAGTTAAGAAAAGCTAAGCTAAGTAAAAAAAACTGTAATTCTTAAAAAAAAAACATTTTCTTTTAAAGTCACACAAGCGCTGGATATTAATCTACACAGATTTCTCTCCTGAAAAAAAAAGTGTTTATTTAGGTAAGTAATGTGCTCCCGTTTATTTACAGTAAGCTTAGATTTCCAGATTTTCACTACGGCTGACTAAAGCAGTATTAGGTTATCGGTTATCGGCTAGTAAATGCCGCACAACAGCGCTACACTTAGAAACCCTGAGTGTTCTGGTAAGCCAGGGTGATTTTAACTAGTAGTTCTTCCCACATAGCTTGTTTTAACACGGTAAATGTGCAGGCTACAGGCTGATAATACTCACCTATAAACAGAGAAAGACCTAGTGCTTAGCATGGTTAGCGGCTAGTGCTAATGCAGTTCCAGCCTCAGTGCTAGAGGAACTTCACTGAATCACTCCTATATAACGTGTGGCTTTACTGCTCCTTACAACCTGACTGGTAAAATTCATATATAAGGCACACTGACGATTTTGGGGAAAATTAAAGGATTTTAAGTACGCCTTCTACTGTGAAAAATACGGTAATCAAATTAACTAAAGAGATCAGCGCTGATACTACCTCCTTATTTCTTCAGATTCATGCCAATCTCAAGTTATATCCAGCATCAAATCAGGGCCAATTGGAGCTTGCAGGTTATATCTGCTGTTAAACACATCCAAACAAACCCAAAGCTGCCCTTTCAGACACTGTCGATACGCACATTCCACTGTGTAGGTTTTAGGCACTGAAATAACGGAAACAATGCCTCAGTCCAGAATGGCTGACTTTGCTCTTGTGGCTTTTAATTAAAGGCTAGATTTAAGTGTTCATAATAGATATATAACATTGATTTGTCTATATATAATCACTGCTGCCACAGGCATTTGTACAAACCCAAATAATAAAAAAAATGTCGGGACAGTATGGAAAATGCAAATAATGCAGTGCTGTGTAAAAAAGTGCACTGTTTCTTATATTTATGTTGGCTTTTGTTTCACTGCAGACAGTATGACCCTGAAAGACTTATATTCTGCATGCTAAATCTTAATCCACTTTAATAGACCTTAATACATTCCTGCATTTTAGGACTGAAATACATTCAAAAAAGTACCACTTTGTATGTGATTATCACAACACATCAGCCAAAGTGTTCAACAACAGAGGGTTAAAATTCTTCACACATTCTCATCAGGGACAGGTCAGCACTACAGGCAGGGCCGATCAGGGCCTATACCCTGTTCTTATACATCTATGCTTTTGTAATAATGTGCAGCAGATGACATGTCTCTCCAAACCATCACTGACCATCAGTAAATTTTGTAATTCATTTGTAAATCAAGGGATCAGACTCTGGAGGACAGTTTCCACAATCAGTGATGATTTGGAGAGACATATCATCTGCTGGTGTCGATCCACTGTGTTTTGTCAAGTCCAAAGTCAGTGCAGTGTTTTCCCACAAAATCTTACAGTATACTACATGCTTCCCTCTTCTAACAATTTTTATGGAGATGCAGATTTCATTTTCCGGCAGGAAAAGTACCAATTGGTCTTATATAATATTCTATCACTTCTACCGTGTAATATTACTTTTTTTTAAGATGCACTAGTAAATGTGTAAATCTGCTGTTTTATTTTGCTTTGCTTTGTTTTGTTTTTGGATTTCCATTATGTCCTTACTAATTGGAGTTGTCCATTAACCACAGAAATGTATTCAAATGGAAACCAAACAAATGTAGACCTAAGATCTGAGCATTTTTCACCATAATTCATACCATACCATAATTCATACCGTTATTCAGAATTCCAAAAAGTGCAGAAACTATTTGATAATAGGACAAAGATTTGGAAAACGCTTTTTGTTTTGGAGTTTGCAAGAGCAGAACAAATCTTGTTCAGGCAAAGAACAGCTCAATCTATTCTTCTTGTCATACTAGTCCTGGGAAAGTGGATCATCAAGAGGGTTCTCGCTGCAAACATGGAACATTTACGACAGATAATGCCATGTATGATTTATCCTCCATCAATAAGAGGTACACAACAAACATTGAGCTCAGAATTGGGGAATTTTACAGAATAACAGTTCAGGGCTTCAAAACTCTGACTTCTTCCTCATCCAAAAGCACTTTAGGAGCCAATTATGGAGTCAGGAGCTCTTTTATTGTCAGCCTCTTGACCTCAGTGGAGAGGGAGAGACAAAATGTGTTGTGAAGGCACAAGCTGCCGTGCCCCAAGCTGCACCAATTTAGCTCTTTAAGTGGAGACTCTGGTTAGCTCTGAGGAGGATCCGCTTTGCTGCACCATACGAAAGCTCTCGCAGTGGAGAGGGTCAACGAGGCCAGCGGGAATCACTCTGAGCACATCATTATGTGTCTGTGACAAAGAAGTGTCTATTCGGAGCACAGGGACCACTGCTGGAGAGCAATGCGTGCGTTCTTCAGTTTACCACATAGGTTGTGCAACACACGCATTCCTGTTGATACTGAAACAATACGAAAAGTGCTTATGAAATGTTATATTATTTTTAGCAACTGAGAGAAATACAACCTTTGTTTTTTTAGGGTTTCAAATGCAGTAAAAAATAAATACTGTTTTTTTTTTTTGGAAAGATATCTGGATGCAGTAGCCCAGAACCAAGTCACGCTTGGAGTAAATTTGGAATAAATCTATATGAACGAGCTGAAACCAAAATACTCTAAACTAAAGATGAAATTTATGCCTAAAATACAATCTCATTAAAACAATCACTAATTGTTTGTACCATTGACAAAATAATGCACAAAACTACATTACACTGATCAATTTTGGTAGAACCATAAGCAAGCTGATTTCTGAACTCTTAAAACTCTTAAATCTTTGCATTATTTGAGGTCTGAAAGTTCTGCATCATTTTTGTTTTTTTCAGACATTTCTCATTTTCTGCAAATAAATGCTTTAAATAACAATATTTTTATTTGAGAGAAATGTTGTCCGTGGTTTATAGAATCAAACGACAAATCTATCTTTAACGGCATTCCAAGTGAATTTATGGCCATTGGTTTAAAAGTCTTTGGCATTACTCTGTAATAAAGTGTGTTTTCAGTTAATAAAATGTAATGATATAAAGTTTACACTAAAAATTAAAAATATTTTATATGTCATATAGTCTTATAGAGTTTACTAATATTAATTAACAGCACATCATACCTAAGCTGCTGGGCTGTTTTATTATTTATAAAAACACAAAATTCAGATCATATCCTATCAGTTGACTAACAGCCAGCATCATGATTTTTGGATTGTATCGGAATTTGCAAAAAACTGGATCGCGACATCTCTACATATCATCATACTGACCACCCCTGCAGCTCAATATTCCCCTGGCTGCTGATAGCAGAGTAATGAACTCTTAGCTGGGAATGAGGGATGAAAAGGGAATGTCAGAAGGAGAAGAGTGAGCCCACACATCTGAGAAATGTTCCACACAGAGGCAGCTCTCAGAGTGGGAGTTGTTGTTTTTGAAGTGGCTGCTGGGAGAGCCGATTAGGTCACTTAGGAGTGAGTGAGTGTGTGTGTGTGTGCAGAAGTGTGTGTTTGTGTGTGTGTGTGTATGTGTCTTAAAAATGAGTGAGTGAGAGAGAAAGTGGCAGACAGTGAGAAAGAGGAATGAAACACAAGAAATAGTGAGTGACAGAATCAGACAGAAGAGTTAGGGAGCACCACCAAAGTTCTACTCTTAACAAGTGCCAAAACGGGTTCTCTGGAGCGACCCCTGGGGAACCATCTTTTGAGTGTTGTTTAAAGTTTCGCCTCCATAATTGAGATGTGAGTGTGTTTTTCCTAGAACTGTTCATTCAATCCAAGAAGCGTTTAGGGACCTTTATTTTTCAGAGTGTCTCCCAAGACAGACTGAGAGCAACAAAAATGTGAGCCTGAGGGTCTGTGCATATGTGTGTGTGTGTGCATTTGTGTGTGTGTGTATTAGGGATGTAGGAGAATATTAGGGGTGTCACGATTCTCTAAATCCTCGATTCGATTTCATTTTCGATTTGAGGGTCACGATTCGATTCGATTCTCGATTTTCTTGTTTTTTTTTTCTTGTTATTATTTTATGCCTCATAAAATTTAAATAATATATTTATTATTATTATAAATATTATAAATATTATTATTATTATTTATTAAGATATATATGGTAATGCCATCTAGTGACTTTTTTTGGTAGCAACAGTGTGCACTATTAAAACAAGCAGTTTATCAGAGCTGTGTGTGGATGGCTGGTGAAACTGCTCACTTACAGGAAGCTGCAGTTCTTCATCCAACCACTAGTCGGAGCTGCAGTCGCAGCTCACTACTTCAGTACAGCCCAGCCACGGGCTACAGGGCTCAGCCAGTCCGTTTTTACTGTTTCTGTAAACAAATAAAGGTTTTAACCCCACTAACCGGATAATACAGCTCACTACAGTTCATCTTTCAGCCCAAGCAGCTAACAGCAGCAGGTTAGAACAGCCGACACGGAGTCACTGCTCGGATTACATTATAAACAGGTCAGTTAGCGCGCTGCTAACCTCAGGATGTTTATAACTACGGAGTTTAGTGGACACACCACGGCCGCCAGGTAAGTCTTTTAAAGGCTACTGAAGACTATTAAAGGCTATTAGAGGTTATTGAAAGCATTATTGGGGGGCAGAAATCAGTACAGGCTGGTTAGATAAGTGATGTGGTGAAACTGTGACTAGCGCTGTCACAGTGATGTTTATTAACGTCATTAAAACAGATTTTGTCAGGTATTGTCTTATAAATATTTACACATAACTTATATCTCTCCTGAAAAGCTTTTATTTTAGTCAGAAACACGCTTGTGTTTACTTTATCTGAGAGAAAGATGTTTTTTTAATTCAATGGAAAGCAACAGGTGTAGTCAATTATAAGTTTAAGATTTTTAATCCACCTCACTGTGATCTATAGTCAGTGTTCTCAAGTCACACTGACACACGCATTTCAGCGAGTTCACACGCTCTCACCTGCGCGCACCCACCCCTCCGTCAGATACAGATACAAAACCTGCGCGCCCAACCCCCGCCCCCCCTCCCCCGTAGGACAGATAAAAAACAGTGATCACACTCCCGCCGACACTCAAAACTTGAGAGCCCTGTCTATATTTCTATAAATCCGTTTTCAGTTTCTCCTCCGTGGTTGAAAGGCAGCTGTCTCTCACACAGCAGAACTGAGGGCGGGGCTGCGCTATTAAATGAATAGGATGCGCTGTGTTGGTGCCGCGCCATTTGCGTCGATCCTCTTTTTGACTTCGATACTCGAGACCATGACCTCATTTCGATTCGATTTCGATAAAATATCGAGATCGTGACACCCCTAGAGAATATCATATTGCATCACAATATTTAGTTTTACCGTATTGATTTTAAAGAACACAGTATGGATATTTAATGATTGGTTCACATGTTCAGGTTGGTGGCAGACAGTGGTTAACTTTGTGTTGTGTTTAAACCCACAACCACTGGATAGAAGTACTCTAGATAGATAAATGGATGGCTGGATGGCTGGATGGATGGCTGGATGGATGGATGGATGGATGGATGGATGGATGGATGGATGGATGGATGGATAGATAGATAGATAGATAGATAGATAGATAGATAGATAGATAGATAGATAGATAGATAGATAGATAGATAGATAGATAGATGTCAATTTATAATTTTCTATATCTGAAAAAGTAGTGTCTGAACAAAAATCACAGTAAAAAAGTTGTGTGGGTGATTACAGGGCCGCAATGGCACTTACCATCCACCCTCCAAAAGTTTTAATTCAATTCAATTCAATTTTATTTATATAGCGCTTTTTACAACAAAGGTTGACACAAAGCTGCTTTACAGGTAAAACAGGTCCACGCCTCTTATGAGCAGAACCAAAGAGATGCCTATTTTATGGTGACACAGTGGCAAGGAAAAACTCCCTTTAAGAGGAAGAAACCTTGGAAGGAACCAAGACTTTTAGAACTGCTGGCTTACAGTATCACAATATATCACAATATATTGAATTCACATCGGCAAGTTCTTGCTAATACACAGCCCTAGAGTTTCAATACCAAAATTCTGACTTTCGATACTATACCTGCCTAAATATCTCAAAGTCAATACTGAAATGATGGCAAAAACCTAATAATAAATATATATATATATGTTTTTATTAGCAATAAAAGAAAAGAACAGAAAAGATTTGATATTGTTTATTCATAATTTTAAGTAAAAACACAAAATACATTTATTACTACATTTTTTTATAGTTAACTTTATCTGTGGGCTGTGAGCATGCATGCTCCCATTTGGAATAAAAAAAAAAAAAGTAGTTGTTCTGTTTTTTGATTCGTTCAATCAATTAATCACGAATCCTCACTGTAGTTTTTAGAAACGGTAGGATTTCTTTCTAGCACTTTCTAGACATGAATATGGTTTATGCTGATGTCTTTTGATGCATTCTTAAGATATTAAGCTGAGAAGATGACGATGAAGATGTGATTGAACGTGGTGCCTGGCGCTTATTTGTTTATAGTACAAATACTAAATTAATATGGTATTGTATCATTTTTAATGCCAAAGTATATCAGTATTTCATGCAACACTACCAGTGCTTGTGTGTGTTAATGTGTGTGTGCGCGAGTCTCCCAACCTGCTTTCTGCAAGCAATATCGGTTCACTTGATGGGTCATTACATTGGACCTCGTAAAATCCTCATGTTAGCTCATCTCCTCTATAATGCTAGATATCACATTCCTCCTCTCCATTTAATCTGTTCCTCTAAAGGTCTCACTCCTCTTTACGACCTGTGCTGCAAAAGCCTGTCTCATCTGCTCACATTTTCGGTATCTCTGTGAGGGCTTTCATGGAGCTCGGCTTAAGCAGCCAGGCCTCCCCACACACGTCATTTATCAGCTAAAGTGCCACCTCGTTCTGCAAATACTGGGTCCAAGAGTACGAGCATTCAAAATTCTCCCAGAGCCAAAAGACCTGCGCTTTTCGACTGTGGGCAGCGTCTGAAATCCTGTTCTCATCCATCTCCCGCAGGATCCGCTCTCCACAACACAGCGGAAAAATAAAAAACACGCAAATCCATAACCATGAAGATAAACAAACCTGATCTGGATTGGGCTGTTAACCGCGGCGGGTGCCAACACCAATATAAACCAGGCGAGGGAGGACCGCGCTGCCCTCCAAAGTGTGGAGCAGCAGGTGTGGAGTTGCCAGGACAACTCAAGCCCAGATAGGAAGCGGCAGACTCACTGTCGTCCAGTTGTCTGAGACAACATATCATCTTTTAATGAGCCTGACAGACACGCTTGGCCTTCAGACAGACCGCAAGCCAAATCTTCCCTCCTGTGGCATTTAGCAAGTGCTTATTAGTGGTGCGTGTTCATCAGCAAACGCTCTACAACTTAATCCTCACTAAAAACTTTAGTCTAGATATGTGCGGTTTGGAAAAGGCTAACCTGATGCGTCACCATAGACAAACACATAATAACTTAACGGGGAAGGGCAGGGATGGGTGATCTGATGATGCTTATCATTATTGTAAAAAAATAAATTACTAAATATATATGTGACAATATGTGTTATAAGTGTGTTGTGGCTGTTATTAGTATCTAACAGACTGAGCAGCAGCTTCAACAATTACAAAAAGTTAGAAAGAGTGAATAACTAATTCAATTTAATTGGATTAATTGTACAGGGCCATGTGTTGAATTTGAATAAAGTGTGAATACAAATCATTAGAAATAAAAAAATCAGATGTCCAAAAAATACAAAAAATATTAATACATACCAGTTTTAACTAGAATGAAGTAAATAATATTAATATTATATTTGTAAGCAAGTTTTTAAATGAACTGGCATAAAACACAAACTTTAGATGGACAGTGACCTCCATCACCATATAGTGAACTTCAGAATTTGGCCAAAATCAAGTTAAGAAATAGGTTTCTCAGTATAGGCCTACTAGGAAACATTCATCTGCAGACAGTGGATACACGCATTTAGGCAAATATGATGTGTTCAACTGTTCTGGTGCTGCTCCAGCTCCAGCTTTGGCCTCCCTCCACATGTCTCCGCTACCAGCACTAAGGCTGTTCACACACACACACACACACACACACACACACACTTCCACACACAAAACCCAAAGGAAAAGCACTGCAGCCCATCTGAAGTACCTGAAAGGTTCTTCCATCTCCACACATGCACACACACAATATTCCCAGACAGTGCTGAAATTCACTGAAGTCATGATAAACTACTATATCCCACCTTCAGTCTTAAAGCCTTCCTCTCTGCACTGCATAGAGAGGTCTTCTGTGTTATCTTATTAATCTTATCTTAATTTTTATCAGTTATCTAACAACATTTGTGACTCATATCAAATGTGTTAACATGCAAGGAAAACACAAAACTACAGTCTATAGTGCAGGAGAAAAGAACAGACCTTAAACACAGCTAACACACAGCATCTTTATGAACCTGAATGGAAACCTCATTCTTAATATCAGCCAAAAGTTTGGACATACCTTCTCATTTAGTGTTTTTTCTTTATTTCCTTATTTAATTTATTTTCTAGACTGTATATTAATATTTAAATCATGAAAACAATTAAGGGGCATTACATGAAATTACATGATAAAAAAGTGGTTGTCCTCCACAACAATCCCCTGACCTAAACCCAACTGTGATGGTGATTTGAGATGATCTGGAGCTTCACAGTATGAAGGAAAAGCAGCAGCTATTTTTCAGCACCTCCAGGAACTCCTTCAAGATGCTAAGAAAACTATTCCAGGTGACTCTCCCTTATGAACACACTGAGATTAACATACCAAGAGTGTGCCGATCTGTAATCAAAGCTAAATGTGGTACTAAGAAGAATCTGAAGTATTAAACATATTCTGGTCTGTTTAACACTTTTTATCTGCAAAGTAATTCCATACTGTACATGCTACTGTATAGCTTTAATAAAGTTATACAATGAAAGAATCGTAAAAGTCAAGAAGACATGTCCAAACTTTTGATAGGTACTATATGAATTACAGGTAATTCTGGTGTATTTGTAATTTCCTTAGAATATCTATTTTATTTCTGCTTACATGTATCGAGAAAATTCAAATGTTATCACTATTTATTTGCTATTTATTTACTGTTTATTTATGCACACATTTTCTTGTATGTGTGTTTTCCTGAAACTATGTTGTCCTGTCCTCTGTGGTGCTGCAATATTGCAAATTTCCCTGCTGTGGGATTAATAAAGGATTAGCTTTTTTTTCTATTACTCTAATTTATGCTAAATACCCTAAATTACTTCCTACTATAATATTTCATTCATGTTTATGCTTTATTCTTAAGCACCAACACTATTTGCAACGGATGCAACACTGCATCAAGAAGAGCAGAACTGTATAGATGCTTCATGGATGTACAAAATAGTTCCTATTTTTTTTTACTTTATTTTACTTCTATAGAATAGTATACTGAGAGACTAGGGCATACACTAGGGCATACTCTGACATTAGGGCATGTCAGCACTACAAAACAATTGAGGCAAAGTAATACAAGCCATTTTTTACTCATTCTTTGTCATTTAGAACACTTTACATAATGTATAGGAATAAAAATAGTTTTATTTTAGTTAATTGGATTTATTTTAATATAGCTTTTATATTAGGACAGTAGTGTCTTATTTTGTGAGCATTACAGGTAGAAAACAGCATTCATATATATTTCAATAACTGTAACATAAATTAGGTCTGAAAGGGTTAAGTATGTGTTTGCCTGTGTTTCTAGACAGCTCAGATATATAGCTTTTAGTCTTTTTATTTAGGTCTAAAAAGACAAAAGAGACAAACTAGACATCTCCAAGCAATTCCCAATTCCTGGCGTTTTAGGGCCAATCTTAAAAAAATAAAAAAACAGTTCACTTTGAGAATAAAGTCATAATAATACAAGATTAAAGACATAATATTACGAGTATAAAGTCGTAGTATTTTAAGGGAACTGCATTTCTACATAGTTGCGCTGCAGTTTAAGAGCAAAGCACGGATGGAGGGAAAGGAGTACTTTCTGCTCATGATCTGTTACGGAGCTGCTGTGATTACCATCAGTTATCTACATTTATAACCTGCAGCTTATTAATGCTATGTTGCTACAGTTAGATATTACAACGAGGCTGAAGTTGGTTTGATATTCGCAGCTCCAGATTCGTTTGGCTCGATATTCGCAGCCTCGTATTCCCCGGCTGAAGTTGGTTTGATATTCGCAGCTGCCGCTTCACTGAACCACCGTGAACTAAAGGGAGCGTTCACAAACACCCGCTGTTTATATTAAACACCTCACAGATCAACACTGAAGGAGATAGAATGAAGAAAAGCAGTACATCTGTTTATTAACAATGTAAATATACAATATCGTATTAAATGTAATTTTGTATATTGTAAAATATTTATTTTAATTACTGAATTTATAATTATATATTACAATAAATAATTAAATATATATTTAATAAAATTATATTTTAAAAGCCATTGCGCTCAAAAAATATGAGGCAGATGTTCAAGTGTGATTTTGAAGAACTTTTTCATGTTGGGCCAGAACAAATACACATGATCTGAAGAGTACTAGTCTTCTTCTTTAAGGAAAACCTGGAATTAGCCTGGCCCGAGCTGATTTTATACTTTAAAATTAACTGGCAACGTGGCCTACCGATCCATAATGCACAAAAAAATTGAATATAAAGCTGATGTTCTAGTGTGATTTTGAAGGACTTTTTAATCTTGGGCCAGAACAAATACACATGATCTGAAGAGAACTAGTCTTCTACTTTAAGGAAAACCTGGAATTAGCCTGGCCCAAGCTGATTTTATACTTAAAAATGAACTGGCAACATGGTATAACGAGCCATAATGCACAATTTTTTTTATGTAAAGCTGATGTTCCAGTGTGATTTTGAAGGACTTTTTAATCTTGGGCCAGACCAAATACACATGATCTGAAGAGTACTAGTCTTCTTCTTTAAGGAAAACCTGGAATTAGCCTGGCCCGAGCTGATTTTATACTTTAAAATGAACTGGCAACATGGAATAACGATCCATAATGCACAAAAAAATTGAATATAAAGCTGATGTTCTAGTGTGATTTTGAAGGACTTTTTAATATTGGGCCAGAACAAATACACATGATCTGAAGAGTACTAGTCTTCTTCTTTAAGGAAAACCTGGAATTAGCCTGGCCCGAGCTGATTTTATACTTTAAAATGAACTGGCAACATGGAATACCGATCCATAAAGCACAATTTTTTTATGTAAAGCTGATGTTCTAGTGTGATTTTGAAGGACTTTTTCATCTTGGGCCAGAACAAATACACATGATCTGAAGAGTACTAGTCTTCTACTTTAAGGAAAACCTGGAATTAGCCTGGCCCAAGCTGATTTTATACTTTAAAATGAACTGGCAACATGGTATAACGAGCCATAATGCACAATTTTTTTTATGTAAAGCTGATGTTCTAGTGTGATTTTGAAAGACTTTTTCATCTTGGGCCAGACCAAATACACATGATCTGAAGAGTACTAGTCTTCTTCTTTAAGGAAAACCTGGAATTAGCTTGGCCCGAGCTGATTTTATACTTTAAAATGAACTGGCAACATGGAATAACGATCCATAATGCACAAAAAAATTGAATATAAAGCTGATGTTCTAGTGTGATTTTGAAGGACTTTTTAATCTTGGGCCAGAACAAATACACATGATCTGAAGAGTACTAGTCTTCTACTTTAAGGAAAACCTGGAATTAGCCTGGCCCGAGCTGATTTTATACTTTAAAATGAACTGGCAACATGGTATAACGAGCCATAATGCACAATTTTTTTTATGTAAAGCTGATGTTCTAGTGTGATTTTGAAGGACTTTTTAATCTTGGGCCAGAACAAATACACATGATCTGAAGAGAACTAGTCTGCTACTTTAAGGAAAATCTGGAATTAGCCTGGCCCGAGCTGATTTTATACTTTAAAATGAACTGGCAACATGGAATAACGATCCATAATGCACAGAAAAATTTAATATAAAGCTGATGTTCTAGTGTGATTTTGAAGGACTTTTTAATCTTGGGCCAGACCAAATACACATGATCTGAAGAGTACTAGTCTTCTTCTTTAAGAAAAACCTGGAATTAGCCTGGCCCGAGCTGATTTTATACTTTAAAATTAACTGGCAACATGGCCTACCGATCCATAATGCACAAAAAAATTGAATATAAAGCTGATGTTCTAGTGTGATTTTGAAGGACTTTTTAATCTTGGGCCAGACCAAATACACATGATCTGAAGAGTACTAGTCTTCTTCTTTAAGGAAAACCTGGAATTAGCCTGGCCCGAGCTGATTTTATACTTTAAAATTAACTGGCAACGTGGCCTACCGATCCATAATGCACAAAAAAATTGAATATAAAGCTGATGTTCTAGTGTGATTTTGAAGGACTTTTTAATCTTGGGCCAGAACAAATACACATGATCTGAAGAGAACTAGTCTTCTACTTTAAGGAAAACCTGGAATTAGCCTGGCCCAAGCTGATTTTATACTTTAAAATGAACTGGCAACATGGTATAACGAGCCATAATGCACAATTTTTTTTATGTAAAGCTGATGTTCTAGTGTGATTTTGAAAGACTTTTTCATCTTGGGCCAGACCAAATACACATGATCTGAAGAGTACTAGTCTTCTTCTTTAAGGAAAACCTGGAATTAGCCTGGCCCGAGCTGATTTTATACTTTAAAATGAACTGGCAACATGGAATAACGATCCATAATGCACAAAAAAATTTAATATAAAGCTGATGTTCTAGTGTGATTTTGAAGGACTTTTTAATCTTGGGCCAGAACAAATACACATGATCTGAAGATTACTAGTCTTCTACTTTAAGGAAAACCTGGAATTAGCCTGGCCCGAGCTGATTTTATACTTTAAAATGAACTGGCAACATGGAATAACGATCCATAATGCACAAAAAAATTTAATATAAAGCTGATGTTCTAGTGTGATTTTGAAGGACTTTTTAATCTTGGGCCAGAACAAATACACATGATCTGAAGATTACTAGTCTTCTACTTTAAGGAAAACCTGGAATTAGCCTGGCCCAAGCTGATTTTATACTTAAAAATGAACTGGCAACATGGCATACCGATCCATAAGGCACAAAAAACTTTAATATAAAGCTGATGTTCTAGTGTGATTTTGAAGGACTTTTTAATCTTGGGCCAGAGGAAAACCTGGAATTAGCCTGGCCCGAGCTGATTTTATACTTTAAAATGAACTGGCAACATGGAATACCGATCCATAAAGCACAATTTTTTTATGTAAAGCTGATGTTCTAGTGTGATTTTGAAGGACTTTTTCATCTTGGGCCAGAACAAATACACATGATCTGAAGAGTACTAGTCTTCTACTTTAAGGAAAACCTGGAATTAGCCTGGCCCGAGCTGAATTTAGACTGCACAATTAATTGGCAACATGGCAGCACAAAAAAAATATTATTTAAAGCTGATATTCCAGTATGATTTTGGACTTTTTTTTCAGACCAAATACACATGAGATGAAGTGTTCTGGTATTCTCAAAATCAATGCTTTATATTCATTATTTCTGTGCAAAATGGCTTTCATGTCATGTTGCCAGTTCATTTTAAAGAATAAAATCAGCTCGGGCCAGGCTAATTCCAAGTTTTCCTTAAAGTAGAAGACTAGTTCTCTTCAGATCATGTGTATTTGTTCTGGCTCAAGATTAAAAAATTCTTCAAAATTGTACTGGAACAGTGGCTTTTTTTGTGCAAAATGGCTCGTTATACCATGTTGCCAGTTCATTTTAAAGTATAAAATCAGCTCGGGCCAGGCTAATTCCAGGTTTTTCTTAAAGTAGAAGACTAGTACTCTTCAGATCATGTGTATTTGTTCTGGCCCAAGATGAAAAAGTCCTTCAAAATCACACTAGAACATCAGCTTTACATAAAAACAATTGTGCATTATGGATCCGTATTCCATGTTGCCAGTTCATTTTAAAGTATAAAATCAGCTTGGGCCAGGCTAATTCCAGGTTTTCCTTAAAGTAGAAGACTAGTACTCTTTAGAACATGTGTATTTGGTCTGGCCCAAGATGAAAAAGTCCTTCAAAATCACACTGGAACATCAACTTTACATAAAACATTGTTTATTATGGCTCATTATACCATGTTGCCAGTTAATTTTAAAGTATAAAATCAGCTTGGGCCAGGCTAATTCCAGGTTTTCCTTAAAGTAGAAGACTAGTACTCTTTAGAACATGTGTATTTGGCCTGGCCCAAGATGAAAAAGTCCTTCAAAATCACACTGGAACATCAACTTTACATAAAACATTGTTTATTATGGCTCATTATACCATGTTGCCAGTTCATTTTAAAGTATAAAATCAGCTCGGGACAGGCTAATTCCAGGTTTTTCTTAAAGTAGAAGACTAGTACTCTTCAGATCATGTGTATTTGTTCTGGCCCAAGATTAAAAAGTCCTTCAAAATCACACTAGAACATCAGCTTTATATTAAAGTTTTTTGTGCCTTATGGATCGGTAGGCCATGTTGCCAGTTCATTTTAAAGTATAAAATCAGCTCGGGCCAGGCTAATTCCAGGTTTTCCTTAAAGAAGAAGACTAGTACTCTTCAGATCATGTGTATTTGGTCTGGCCCAAGATTAAAAAGTCCTTCAAAATCACACTAGAACATCAGCTTTAAATTAAACTTTTTTGTGCCTTATGGATCGGTATGCCATGTTGCCAGTTCATTTTGAAGTATAAAATCAGCTCGGGCCAGGCTAATTCCAGGTTTTCCTTAAGGTAGAAGACTAGTTCTCTTCAGATCATGTGTATTTGGTCTGGCCCAAGATTAAAAAGTCCTTCAAAATCACACTAGAACATCAGCTTTATATTCAATTTTTTTGTACATTATGGATCGATATTCCATGTTGCCAGTTCATTTTAAAGTATAAAATCAGCTCGGACCAGGCTAATTCCAGGTTTTCCTTAAAGAAGAAGACTAGTTCTCTTCAGATCATGTGTATTTGTTCTGGCCCAAGATTAAAAAGTCCTTCAAAATCACACTAGAACATCAGCTTTAAATTAAACTTTTTTGTGCCTTATGGATCGGTATGCCATGTTGCCAGTTAATTTTAAAGTATAAAATCAGCTTGGGCCAGGCCAATTCCAGGTTTTCCTTAAAGAAGAAGACTAGTTCTCTTCAGATCATGTGTATTTGTTCTGGCCCAAGATTAAAAAGTCCTTCAAAATCACACTACAACATCAGCTTTATATTCAATTTTTTTGTGCATTATTGATCGGCAGGCCATGTTGCCACTTAATTTTAAAGTATAAAATCAGCTTGGGCCAGGCTAATTCCAGGTTTTTCTTAAAGTAGAAGACTAGTACTCTTCAGATCATGTTTATTTGGTCTGGCCCAAGATTAAAAAGTCCTTCAAAATCACACTAGAACATCAGCTTTATATTTAGTTTTTTTGTGCATTATGGATCGGTAGGCCATGTTGCCAGTTAATTTTAAAGTATAAAATCAGCTCGGGCCAGGCTAATTCCAGGTTTTCCTTAAAGTAGCAGACTAGTTCTCTTCAGATCATGTGTATTTGGTCTGGCCCAAGATGAAAAAGTCTTTCAAAATCACACTGGAACATCAGCTTTACATAAAAAAAATTGTGCATTATGGCTCGTTATACCATGTTGCCAGTTCATTTTAAAGTATAAAATCAGCTTGGGCCAGGCTAATTCCAGGTTTTCCTTAAAGTAGAAGACTAGTACTCTTCAGATCATGTGTATTTGTTCTGGCCCAAGATTAAAAAGTCCTTCAAAATCACATTAGAACATCAGCTTTATATTCAATTTTTTTGTGCATTATGGCTCGTTATTCCATGTTGCCAGTTCATTTTAAAGTATAAAATCAGCTCGGGCCAGGCTAATTCCAGGTTTTCCTTAAAGAAGAAGACTAGTACTCTTCAGATTATGTGTATTTGGTCTGGCCCAAGATTAAAAAGTCCTTCAAAATCACACTAGAACATCAGCTTTAAATTAAACTTTTTTGTGCCTTATGGATCGGTATGCCATGTTGCCAGTTAATTTTAAAGTATAAAATCAGCTTGGGCCAGGCCAATTCCAGGTTTTCCTTAAGGTAGAAAACTAGTACTCTTCAGATCATGTGTATTTGTTCTGGCCCAAGATGAAAAAGTCCTTCAAAATCACACTAGAACATCAGCTTTACATAAAAACAATTGTGCATTATGGATCCGTATTCCATGTTGCCAGTTCATTTTAAAGTATAAAATCAGCTTGGGCCAGGCTAATTCCAGGTTTTCCTTAAAGTAGAAGACTAGTACTCTTTAGAACATGTGTATTTGGTCTGGCCCAAGATGAAAAAGTCCTTCAAAATCACACTGGAACATCAACTTTACATAAAACATTGTTTATTATGGCTCATTATACCATGTTGCCAGTTAATTTTAAAGTATAAAATCAGCTCGGGCCAGGCTAATTCCAGGTTTTCCTTAAAGTAGAAGACTAGTACTCTTTAGAACATGTGTATTTGGTCTGGCCCAAGATGAAAAAGTCCTTCAAAATCACACTGGAACATCAACTTTACATAAAACATTGTTTATTATGGCTCATTATACCATGTTGCCAGTTCATTTTAAAGTATAAAATCAGCTCGGGACAGGCTAATTCCAGGTTTTTCTTAAAGTAGAAGACTAGTACTCTTCAGATCATGTGTATTTGTTCTGGCCCAAGATTAAAAAGTCCTTCAAAATCACACTAGAACATCAGCTTTATATTCAGTTTTTTTGTGCATTATGGATCGTTATTCAATGTTGCCAGTTCATTTTAAAGTATAAAATCAGCTCGGGCCAGGCTAATTCCAGGTTTTCCTTAAAGAAGAAGACTAGTTCTCTTCAGATCATGTGTACTTGTTCTGGCCCAAGATTAAAAAGTCCTTCAAAATCACACTAGAACATCAGCTTTATATTAAAGTTTTTTGTGCCTTATGGATCGGTAGGCCATGTTGCCAGTTCATTTTAAAGTATAAAATCAGCTCGGGCCAGGCTAATTCCAGGTTTTCCTTAAAGAAGAAGACTAGTACTCTTCAGATCATGTGTATTTGGTCTGGCCCAAGATTAAAAAGTCCTTCAAAATCACACTAGAACATCAGCTTTAAATTAAACTTTTTTGTGCCTTATGGATCGGTATGCCATGTTGCCAGTTCATTTTGAAGTATAAAATCAGCTCGGGCCAGGCTAATTCCAGGTTTTCCTTAAGGTAGAAGACTAGTACTCTTCAGATCATGTGTATTTGTTCTGGCCCAAGATTAAAAAGTCCTTCAAAATCACACTAGAACATCAGCTTTATATTCAATTTTTTTGTACATTATGGATCGATATTCCATGTTGCCAGTTCATTTTAAAGTATAAAATCAGCTCGGACCAGGCTAATTCCAGGTTTTCCTTAAAGAAGAAGACTAGTTCTCTTCAGATCATGTGTATTTGTTCTGGCCCAAGATTAAAAAGTCCTTCAAAATCACACTAGAACATCAGCTTTAAATTAAACTTTTTTGTGCCTTATGGATCGGTATGCCATGTTGCCAGTTAATTTTAAAGTATAAAATCAGCTTGGGCCAGGCCAATTCCAGGTTTTCCTTAAAGAAGAAGACTAGTTCTCTTCAGATCATGTGTATTTGTTCTGGCCCAAGATTAAAAAGTCCTTCAAAATCACACTACAACATCAGCTTTATATTCAATTTTTTTGTGCATTATTGATCGGTAGGCCATGTTGCCACTTAATTTTAAAGTATAAAATCAGCTTGGGCCAGGCTAATTCCAGGTTTTTCTTAAAGTAGAAGACTAGTACTCTTCAGATCATGTTTATTTGGTCTGGCCCAAGATTAAAAAGTCCTTCAAAATCACACTAGAACATCAGCTTTATATTTAGTTTTTTTGTGCATTATGGATCGGTAGGCCATGTTGCCAGTTAATTTTAAAGTATAAAATCAGCTCGGGCCAGGCTAATTCCAGGTTTTCCTTAAAGTAGCAGACTAGTTCTCTTCAGATCATGTGTATTTGGTCTGGCCCAAGATGAAAAAGTCTTTCAAAATCACACTAGAACATCAGCTTTACATAAAAAAAATTGTGCATTATGGCTCGTTATACCATGTTGCCAGTTCATTTTAAAGTATAAAATCAGCTTGGGCCAGGCTAATTCCAGGTTTTCCTTAAAGTAGAAGACTAGTACTCTTCAGATCATGTGTATTTGTTCTGGCCCAAGATTAAAAAGTCCTTCAAAATCACATTAGAACATCAGCTTTATATTCAATTTTTTTGTGCATTATGGATCGTTATTCCATGTTGCCAGTTCATTTTAAAGTATAAAATCAGCTCGGGCCAGGCTAATTCCAGGTTTTCCTTAAAGAAGAAGACTAGTACTCTTCAGATTATGTGTATTTGGTCTGGCCCAAGATTAAAAAGTCCTTCAAAATCACACTAGAACATCAGCTTTAAATTCAATTTTTTTGTGCATTATGGATCGGTAGGCCATGTTGCCAGTTAATTTTAAAGTATAAAATCAGCTCGGGCCAGGCTAATTCCAGGTTTTCCTTAAGGTAGAAGACTAGTACTCTTCAGATCATGTGTATTTGTTCTGGCCCAAGATTAAAAAGTCCTTCAAAATCACACTAGAACGTCAGCTTTATATTCAATTTTTTTGTGCATTATGGCTCGTTATACCATGTTGCCAGTTCATTTTAAAGTATAAAATCAGCTTGGGCCAAGCTAATTCCAGGTTTTCCTTAAAGTAGAAGACTAGTACTCTTCAGATCATGTGTATTTGTTCTGGCCCAAGATTAAAAAGTCCTTCAAAATCACACTAGAACATCAGCTTTATATTCAGTTTTTTTGTGCATTATGGATCGTTATTCAATGTTGCCAGTTCATTTTAAAGTATAAAATCAGCTCGGGCCAGGCTAATTCCAGGTTTTCCTTAAAGAAGAAGACTAGTTCTCTTCAGATCATGTGTACTTGTTCTGGCCCAAGATTAAAAAGTCCTTCAAAATCACACTAGAACATCAGCTTTATATTAAAGTTTTTTGTGCCTTATGGATCGGTAGGCCATGTTGCCAGTTCATTTTAAAGTATAAAATCAGCTCGGGCCAGGCTAATTCCAGGTTTTCCTTAAAGAAGAAGACTAGTACTCTTCAGATCATGTGTATTTGGTCTGGCCCAAGATTAAAAAGTCCTTCAAAATCACACTAGAACATCAGCTTTAAATTAAACTTTTTTGTGCCTTATGGATCGGTATGCCATGTTGCCAGTTCATTTTAAAGTATAAAATCAGCTTGGGCCAGGCTAATTCCAGGTTTTCCTTAAAGTAGCAGACTAGTTCTCTTCAGATCATGTGTATTTGTTCTGGCCCAAGATTAAAAAGTCCTTCAAAATCACACTAGAACATCAGCTTTATATTCAATTTTTTTGTGCATTATGGATCGTTATTCCATGTTGCCAGTTCATTTTAAAGTATAAAATCAGCTTGGGCCAGGCTAATTCCAGGTTTTCCTTAAAGAAGAAGACTAGTACTCTTCAGATCATGTGTATTTGTTCTGGCCCAACATGAAAAAGTTCTTCAAAATCACACTTGAACTTCTGCCTCATATTTTTTGAGCGCAATGGCTTTTGAAGTATAATTTTATTAAATGTATATTTAATTATTTATTGTAATATATAATTATAAATTCAGTAATTAAAATAAATATTTTACAATATACAAAATTACATTTAATACGATATTGTATATTTACATTGTTAATAAACAGATGTACTGCTTTTCTTCATTCTATCTCCTTCAGTGTTGATCTGTGAGGTGTTTAATATAAACAGCGGGTGTTTGTGAACGCTCCCTTTAGTTCACGGTGGTTCAGTGAAGCGGCAGCTGCGAATATCAAACCAACTTCAGCCGGGGAATACGAAGCTGCGAATATCGAGCCAAACGAATCTGGAGCTGCGAATATCAAACCAACTTCAGCCTCGTGATATTACAGTGTCCAGATTTTGCTGTGGTGGCGTCTCTTCTTGTAGCCTAGGCTTCATGTTAGTTTGGTTTTTGCTAGCAAAAGAACATAAATACAGTCAATTCCAGTCATGAATAAAGGAAATAAACCTTTTCTGATGCGGGATGTTTACTGTAGCCCAAGCAGTTAAAACTACATTTTCCTCAAAATTCAAAACTACTACTTCACTCTCGTAATATTGTGACTTTATTCTCGAAGTGATTTTTGTATTTGTGGACCTGAAACACCTTCGTAAATTCCAGACCAACAAATGTAGCTAATGTTTTTTTTTTCTCCAAACAAGTAAACAGAAAGAACTTATGGGTCTTACCTTAGAGGAGATTAAAGCCCACATGAAGACCTGAAGTCCTGCTGCTGCTGCTGTTCTTTTTCTCCTCATGGTAACAGTAATAGTAGTAGTAGTAGTAGTAGTAGCTCTGACAGCTTGACCGGTGCTCTCAGTGTGTGAGTAGTGGGGAAGTTCTCAGTCCTCTCAGCCTAGTGGACGGTGGAAACGTGGTTAATGTGTGGAGAAGTGCTGTGTGAGACTTTCAGCTGAGTGGAGAACCGCTCTCTGACATGACAGGGCATATTTGCCTGCAGTTTGTTGTGGCCGCGGTGCAGCACGTTGTTGCTAAATTTATGTGAGCGCGTCAGAAGAGAGAAGGGGGCTCTCCTAGCTTTTTAACACTCTTAAAGAAACAGCTTCAGCACTCATTCACTCTCTCTCACTCCCTCTCTCCTTCAGCGGAGACCCCCCTCACTCCTCTCCTCTCCTCTGGGGGCTACACTCCTGTTCCCAGCACAGTGGGCTAACTATAATAACTATAACGTCTTTCTAAACGCTTAGCTCGTTTAGCGCGTGCTAGAGGAAACAACACGAGGAGAACTTACAGGAACGTGCCGTGAGAAATTAGCCCTGCTGCTGCTGCTGCTGCTGTGTGAGGCGAGCTGCCTCTCTCTCATCTGTCCTCACTCTCTCCTCAGGGCTGTTTATGAGGAGCAGCAGGGACATTCTTCCCTGAATCAACAGCAGTCCTCCTCCTTTCACCTAAGCCGTCGTGATAAGTGACTACCTGAAGAGCACATCACATTCCAGCACCAGAAAAAAAGCAAAAGAACTAGAAGGAGAAAGTGGTGTTCTGGGTGTGTATACAGCACTGAACAAAAATAAGAGACCACTTAAAAATGATGAGTTTCTTTGATTTTACAAAATTATAAAACCTCTAAAATGTAATCAAGAGGAAGATGGATGATCACAAGCCATCAAATCAAGCTGAACTGCTTGAATTTTTGCACCAGGAGTGGCATAAAGCTATCCAAAAGCAGTGTGTAAGACTCGTGGAGGAGAACATGCCAAGATGCATGAAAACTGTGATAAAAAAAAAACAGGATTATTCCACCAAATATTGCTTTCTCAATTAACAATTTATGAATGTAAACTTGTGTTCTTTGCATTATTTGAGGTCGGAAGGCTCTGCATCTTTTGTCTAATTTCTTTACAAATAAATGTTTTAAATGACAATATTTTTATTTGGAATTTGGGAGAAATGCTGTCCTTAGTTGATAGATTAAAAACAACAATGTTCATTTTATGTATGTTTAACATATACCTAAAAATAGCCAAATCAGAGAAACTGATTTGGAAGCTGAAGTGGTCTCTTAATTTTTTCCAGAGCTGTGTATATGTTTATGTAGGGGGTTAGTGGGGTTGTATTAGCAGGATCATGTTTGTTCATGTAAAAATAAGACTCAAAGAAACTAGATTTGTAACAAGAACTTAGGTTAGGCTCGCAATTAGAGCTGGTAAAAGAAATAATTAACAGAAAATAAATCAGGGTCCCCATTATGTCCAATTGCACCTAAATGAACCAAGTCAAGAGCAGTCCTCTTTCACCTCAGCCGTTACTAGTGGTAAGTATAGTAATGAAATAAATATGATTAATGTACTAACTATCTGACTGGACAGGGCGGCAGTCATTAACTCAGAGAAAGGTAAAGAGAAGAAATTAGTTGTGATTGGATTTTAGACATAATCATTTGCCATTATATAATCAAGATGTATCACATATAATGTATGTTTTTTGTACTTCCCATTAGATGCTATAAAATGATTAGTAACAAGTATTTGGAATGGTTTTAATCCACTCAAGTAAATTCAGAACTGTATTTAAACTTTATTTATCCACTAGACAAATTTAAAGAGAAGCCATGTGAAAATCTATATATGCCATAGACACACTACAACAGTCCTACAACAGTCCTTCATTAGTAATTCAATAAGTGTGAGACGAGGATAGATGACCCTTGTTCTGAAGCTGACCTCTTACAAACAGTTTAGCACTGGTGGCAACAAAGGCATTGGCCTGATAGAAAGCTTTTTTTTAGAGGCTGCGTGCAGAACATGAGAGCAATCATTCAGAATATTGTTTATTCTTATCAGTCTGTTGATGACATGTAATGTAATTAATACTGTATAAGGGCCTTAGGGATGCTTTATTGTCAGATAAAACATATTTATTTGACAAAGGAAATTGTGTTTTCTAAAAAACAATATAGCAACAATTACAAATAATATTAAACTATGATGATCTTGTTTCAAAGTTATACCAGTGTGGAAAAGGCAGAAAGAGACAGAGTTTCTGTGGAGTTTAAGAGGGTAAAACAATAAGTTGGTATATAATACATGTCAGTGTCAATCTTAGAAAATTTATTATTACTGTACTTCACCTGTTAGACCTCTAATTCTTTTTTGCTAAAACTGAGATTTAGTCCAGTGTTAAGGTGAGCTAAATATGTTTCCATGTGGGTCAGCCAGACCTTCTCTTGTACCAGGTTTCACCAGATTCCAGAGTCTTTTGAAGGTGTAGGAAACAGTATTCAGCGCTGTCTGGCTTCATCTGTAATTTATCTAAAGAAAATACATACTTTTAATGGTTACAGAGTTATCTGTGTTTCTGTGTCGTTTTCTAGTTATTATTATGGATGATGAATATTCTGAATGTACTGTGTGTTGTGTAAATGCTGCAGTAAAGAGTGTAATAACACAATCTGTTCCAAAACTTCTTTTATGTTTCTTTACTACAGGCTTTTCAGTTTTTAGTTTGTTTGTTTTCCTTAAAGCCCTGGCAAAATCTTGTACACTGCATTTGGTACCATTTTTGGTTACTGACTATAGCTGAAGAGCTTAAATTGCCAAAATAAATGGAAAAATGGTGGTGTTCTAAAACCGTTGACCGGTATATATATTGTTTAATTAATGTGTGCCTATATCATTGCAAGCCTAATATCCCTTTCACAGTGCTTCATAGAACCCTTTTGTTTAGAACATAAGAGCACTGCTATAGAATCAGTTCACAACACAAGCTGCAACCACCCGTTTCTTTCCTCTGTCTTCTGTCTCATTTCCACCACATAACACAATGAAAGGGGGAACATGGACCTGACCAGGCTCCTTAAACTAACCCTTACTTAGATACTAAAGCTTTTAAGGAGCACAGGGCTGCAGTAATGACAACGTTGGTCTGAAACGGCCTATACCTCCCTACCTTTAGTTCTTTAGTGAAGCTCAAAGGTGCACGCATGATGCACGCTGAGAGGAGCACAATAGAGCAGGCATGTCTGGTATGAGCTACCTGAATTGCTGACTGACACGCAGCAGTTCAACTTAATCTCTGTTAACACGCCAAGCACAGGAATTCAAACATCCACACTTAAACTCTCTGAATGTACTGTAGAGGGTAAATGATGCCCTGAGGGGCAAACGTGAAGTAAACCTTCTTTTTTAAAGAGCATGATTGTGGCCATTAAAATTCATGCTGACTGAAGACATCCTTCAGCACTGATCTGGGAACTCGTATTCATTGGGGTGTTTCTTATGATGTGAGAAGTTAGGGAAATAGATTCTTTCTCTTATGTACAATTAAAGTCATTAGTACATCTTACAGTCGTTATCTTCTTTAGATTGTTAAAATGCAAAATTTAACATAAACATGGAAAACAAGGGAATATGAATACGTAGAACAAAAGGGAAATAAAAAGAACAGAAGAGACAAAAGGGACATGAATAAACATACATAGGACTACTGAGGCATTGCCTCTGTGATCCGAGGATTGCTGGTTTGAATCCCGGGTTACGCTGCTTGCCATCAGCAGCTGGAGTCTGAGCGAGCACAATTGGCCCTGCTCTCTTTGGGTGGGTAGATGATGCTTGCTGTCTCCCCACATCACTCCTTAAGGTTATGTTGGTCAGCACGGGCTTATGTTAGCTGATGTACTGGAGCTGGGTTGCTGTGCTTTCCTGAGAGTGGGTTGGCCAATAAGTGATGCTGCATCAGAAGCAGTTGGAAAAGAGGCATGTATCAGAGGAGGCATGTGCTGGTCTTCACCCTCCAAGTTTAGGGGCATTACTAATGAGGGGACAAAATAGGATAATGCTAAAAATAAATAATAAATGAATAATAAATATAAAAAAGTAAAAAGATGCAAAAATGACCTTAGTTCTATACAAGATAGGCTCTCATAGGCATATGTTCACACTACAAGCCTAACTATTCAGTTGTGATTTTTCTTTTTTTGCTCAGATCATGAATTTAGGTGAGCTGTGTCTGTCTATAATAGGATTGAATATGTAACTGAAACACCATGCATTGATACGTTGTGCATGTCCCCTCTGTCTTTAAACATTAGGCTATATATATCTTAAACCACTATGTTTGTGATTTGTCCAAATAATTTGTTTGGCCAATCAGTGTACAATGTAGTTTCATCACATCATGATTAATTTGCATAAAGGTGAGAAAATCTCAGCTCAATGAAAAAACAGAATTGTCGCTTGTTTTAAAAAAAGTAATGCCCTCCCGCGGAAAATCAATGTGTGCAAACTCTAGGTTTTAGAGGCAAATTAGTTACTGACAGATACAGCTTACCTCCCTTAAATTTATGAATGTGTCAATTGTCAAATAATCTGAGCAAAAAAAATCTGAATCGATTAATGAGGCTTGTAATGTGAACATAACATGTAACACATAATTTGGGTTTACAATTTGAGATTAACAGTACCAGTCTTTAATGTTTTTAGTCATCCAGACTATGAATGAACACGTAAGGAATCATATAGTAAACTTGTTCAAAAGTGTTCAATGAACCAAAATCCTTCCTTTCCTGGGGCAGTCCTGATTAGAGCCAGTTTCACCATAACATTTCTTATGTCTTTTTGTGACTGCACTTGATAACACTATTTTTTTTTTCTTGACTTAGTCTCTAAATTTCTTTTGGGATCAAAAAAGTATCTAAAAAAAAGCCTTTGAAAGCCATCCCATGTGCAAATGTGCAAAGATGTGCAAAGCTGTCGTCTAAACTAGAGGTGGTGCATAAAAAAAAAAATAATAATTAAAAAAACATTCTAAATTGTTTAACACTTTTTGTTTGCTAAATAATTTCATAATAATCTACAATGAAGAACATTGTAAAATTATGAAAAAACAATCAATTTAAGGTGTCCCGAACCATGTAAATGGTACTGTATATTTTTTATGTGACACTGATTAAGGTAAGAAACATACGTCACATCATTTAAGGAGAAATAAAAAATTGCTTTTTCCTTTTTACATCTTCCATCAAAACTCATATTTAATGAAATCACTCAGTTAGCTCGAACTGAATTCCCTAAAAAACATTCTAACCTGGATAGAAAATGTGTTATGGTGAACTCTTAGCTGTCCTACCTGCATTCAGTGCTTCCCAGCAGCAGATAAGGCTTTAGTTGTGAATACTTTACATTTGTGGTGACTGATGATGCATGGCCAGGCTTTCATGCTGTGAATGATGTTTTGCTTCTGACAGACTTCAGGGGGCCTTCGACATGACTGTGCCATCAGGGCTCTCCTCACTATAATCCATAGAAGCAGTTGTTTAGAGTTCCTGAGCCACTAGAGGGCCCTGAGTAGTACTGTTACAGTGTAGAGGCTTTATTTCATGTCTTTATTTAGGGGATCTAATTTAATTACTGCATACAAAACTACATTATTGGAGTGTGAGCAAACTAGCATGCTTATTTTTGTCTTAACTTTGTTTACCTTCAATTTATTATGCTTTAAAAATGGATATATTTAACAATCTGATGTTTAATACACAAATCAGATAAAAATAGATAAAAAAAATAATTATTATTATTATTATTTTTTTTTTTTTTAGTTGTGTATATCTGTATTTATGTTTGTGTACGTGTGTACATGCTGGTGTGTGTTATATCTGCTCTTGAACTGTTTGACACTGAAGCAATGCTTTGAGTAAAATTAGCCCAGCATGTGCTGCATGACGTGCATGTGAACAGAGAATCTGGGTATTAACAGGTCATTAGACTCTTTACTGGAGGCTCCGCATGTCACAGGAACAGCTTTGGTGAGTAGAAAGAGGATGTCAAAGGTTAAAGGGTCGCAGGGAGCAGGGCAGTGTCCATGTTGTTCTCAGGAAATGATTCAGTTCTGAAAGCATGTCGTCAGTGCTGCAGCTCACTGCAGGCTAAAATAGTAACTCTGTAGAAGAAAGGAAAAATGAGGTAAATATTTATGTAAAATACACAATAAAAAGAGTTGAAAAATGAAATTTATATATACACTACCGCTCAAAAGTTTAAGAACATTTTTTACTTATTTTTACCATTTGAAGCAAAAAATAATATTGTACAAAAAAAACTGAAAGAAATTTTATATATTGTAAAAAAAAAAAAAATTAAATTGGATATTTGAAAAAAATGGAAATAAACAGAAATTTGTATTGTAAAAAAATTTTAAAACGTATATTGTAAAAAAATAAAACAATACATACTGAAAAAAACTGGAAGAAAATGGATATTGAAAAGATGTAAAATGCAAAAAAACTGAAACAAATATATAGTGTAAAATAATGTCTATTGTAAAAAAACAGAAAAAAATGTATATTGTAAAAAAAACTAAAAACAATACATATTGTAAAAAACTGAAAAAATGTATATAGAAAAAAACTAAAAACATTATATATTGTAAAAAAAAATGAACAGCTGTATATTGTACAAAAAATACTGAAAATATAAATTTTGAAAAAAAAAAACAGAAGCTTTGGAAATGGATGCAAACAACGACAATTTACAAAGCCTTTGTCTCTAGTAAAGCAGTGATGGAAAAGACACTATTGTTATATTGAGTTCCATTGAATACATTTTTCCCTCTCTTGTTGCATTTTGGAGATACAAGATTTTTGCGTGACAGTGATGATATCCATTTTTCAGTGTACATCATTTTAGTCTGGTACACTCTAAGTTATAAAGAGTGTGTCAAACTAAATAGATTTTTTAAACAGATACAAAACAGAGCAGTGAGAAAAATCAAGAAAATGTGTGCGCATCACTTTACAGCCAAGCACAGGTGCAGCACATTAAAATATATCATGCAAAAATGAAGATGAATATCTAAACACTTCAAAAAATACATTTGTTATTTTATGCAGTGCTTTGAGGTCAAAACATTGCAATAAAATATTTAAGCTTTAGACATTTAAACTTCTGAACAGTGTGCAGACATTCATTTTTAATTCCAAATAATATCAACCAATCAGAACAGACATAATTTATAGTCTTAAGGGGTCTTAGCAACAAAACAGGTTGTTTAATTCTTAATTCTTCAGGGTAAAAATAGGTTGGAAAATGTTCTGTAAAATTTAATTATTAATGTTTTAACACATAAGACATGATGCTTGCCCTTTATAATAAGAGTACACTAATTAACAGAACTTACTACAGAATGTCTCTAATTAACTAATTATTGCTAATTGATACTAGTTAAAACATCATTAATCAATGCAAATGTTTAAATGTCTAATGTCTACATTAATTTTTATTTACAACATTCCTAAGCATTAAAATGTAATAACGTTTAATAATGTTTAATAATAACTAGTGTCAATTAACATCCAATTAAGTGTTAATTAAATATGTCCAGTGCACAAACATACGCCCCTTTCTTTTGTATTGGCATGCATTTACACACAGCAGCCTACATTCACTAACATACAGGCAAAAAAACAAAAAAACGTGTTGCTCAAAACAATCTGATCCTGACTGGCCTGATGATGAACAGCCTGCTGGTGGCTCCTCTGATCTGTATCCGCTCTGATTTACTCTGTGGGGAGTGTGTTCAGACTTTCGGGTGGTTTGTGAGGGAAGGAGGGGTTGCTGTACTGGGGGATCTGGTGCTGGACAGAGAGGAAGTCTCCAGGACCCGCTGTCCAAAGGAATGCTTGGCCTGCAGTGGACGCTTACCTGTCTGTCTGTCAGCGGGTGTCCATTTCAGCCTAGCCGTGCATTCCCTCACTCTGCTGTCTGGACACTTGGGGCAGGGCTCAGTGCCATAGTTCCCTCTAACTCACATATATCAATACCAGCCCTGGCTACAAACGCTGGACATAAACTCAGAGGTCACCAGGGGTCACACTCTGTCTCTGAGAGGGCTCTGGATTCAGACAGCCCCTTTTTTTTGCTGATCTGTATTTTCCTGTGTCTCAGTGCTCAAAACTGCAGTACCAGTTTAAAGTTGGACACACCTTAAATTCAATGGATTTTTTTTATATTATTTTAAAATATTCTGCATTGTAGATTAATACTAAAATCATTCAACAACTCTTAAGAAAAAACATATAGAATTTATGGAAAAGTGTTAAACAAACCGCAATATTTTTTATATTTTAGATTCTTCAAAGTAGGAACCTCTAGCTTAGATGACAGCATTATAAAGTACAGTCATCTGGAATGGACTTCAGTTAACAGCTGTGCTGAACTTTTTATGAGTTAATTACTTGAATTTCTTGCCCCTTATGCTGTCTATACACTACATGACTTTAAAAAAAGACTCTGAAAAGACTTTAAACACCCTCTCACATCTGAAGACAAGTCACAGACTTTTTACTCACAGACTAAGAGTTTGCAATGACTGCGGATCACTAACTGCAAGACTGCAACTAGATTATTTTCTGAAATTATTTACATACAATACATATTACATAATAAGTTGCATATAAAGTTACAGGGGTTGGACAATGAAACTGAAACACCTGTCATTTTAGTGTGGGAGGTGTCATGGCTAAATTGGACCAGCCTGGTGGCCAATCTTCATTAATTGCACATTGCACCAGTAAGATCGGAGGGTAATGTCAGCATACCACCAAGAAGGACCAACCACAGCCAACAGAATTAACTGTGGACGCAAGAGGAAGCTGTCTGAAAGGGATGTTCGGGTGCTAACACGGATTGTATCCAAAAAACATAAAACCACGGCTGCCCAAATCAGGCCGAATTCAATGTGCACCTCAACTCTCCTGTTCCACTAGAACTGTCTGTCGGGACAATAAATTATTGTGGTCTAAAACCAGGTGTTTCAGTTTCATATCCAATCCCTGTATATCAATACTGTGATTTATCAGAGACTTACGACTTTTGTCCCCATCAACAGTTTATTTTGTCTGCCACAATGTTAGTTCTTGATATTTTTAATAGAATGCATTTTGCGTTTAACTCATCCTATAAGCCTCTTTTACCCCATTGTATAGCAAAGAATCCCAGTTTCTCCGCTATACATTTTTCTTTGTGTTAGATAGAATTAATGCAATAAAGAACATCATTATGGCAAAATGTGTATTTATTGAACTTGTTTATCAAAAATAACACTGCAAAATAAAGCAAAGTAATTCAAAATAAAATAACTTTATATATAATGACTTTAAAGTGCTACTTGTGTTCAAATACTGTACATATTAAAGTAAGAACCATATTTAACATATTAACTGCAAAAAGTGTTCTTTTTTATTGTATGTAAACAGTCACATAACATGTTTTTGCGGCTTCCTTTAGCTCTCCTATTGGTTGTTGGCATTGTTCACGTCCCTATTTGCATAGGGCAAGATAGATGGATGGATGGATGGATGGATGGATATTTTAGATAGATAGATAGATAGATAGATAGATAGATAGATAGATAGATAGATAGATAGATAGATAGATAGATAGATAGATAGGTAGGTAGGTAGGTAGGTAGGTAGGTAGGTAGGTAGGTAGGTAGATAGATAGATAGATAGATAGATAGATAGATAGATAGATAGATAGATAGATAGATAGATAGATAGATAGATAGATATTTTATTGATCCCTGATTGGCAATTCTAGAAGTCTCAAGACTTGCGATAATATTAAACATGGTTGATTTTATCGGAACACATTGAGCTCCTGGTTATTGCAGTATTATTTTGAAATATATACATTTGTTTGGATTCCCAGAAGGCTCTGTTTTAGGGTTTGTTTGAGGCTTCATTAGAAACAACTGATGTTTGCAGATGTCTACAACTTTTTGAACATCGTATATAGTGTATTTCAAGTTCTACTATACAGTATATGCTTGATACAGAAGAAGCAAAAGGGAGAATATATGTTTTAGATGATTGATTTATTTCAAAACCTGCAGTGTCAGAGGTCAATGTTGCTGATCCTTGATTCCCAGCATATGCAGAAGTCCTCCCTTTCATTGACAGATTTTTCTTTTCATTTATCTTTCACTTTCAAAGGAGCATAAATCCCAGAGTTGGCACCAACAGCTGCAGAACAGTAGCTCACATAGTTGAACCTGTTCAGCACCATCTCTGGAGCAGAGCATCGCATTCATCTGCGAACGCTGGAAACAATGCTGCTTCTGACCCCTGGAACTGCCTTGTGTTCTGTAACTCAATCATTGGGCATGTAGACACTTCCAGAAGCCTCCCTGTGGAATATCAGTTCATTACACGGCTGGAGATTCCAAAACTCTCAATCTGGGATTAAGTGTCTGAAAAGAGAAATGGTGGGCAGCGAGTGGAAAGCTCCTGGGCTTCCATGCTGACTACTGTTACAGCGAAGGCTCGGCGCGGAGAACTGGAAGAGCACGGAACAATGGCAGTCAATGGAGGACTCGCCATTCCCCCGTATCGGTTTCATGTCGGCAGATCGCTCAGCGAGGCACTCTCAGCACAGGGAAATAGAGCAGAAAGCAACAGAATCTCACGTCTAGCTTTATCTCTTTCTCACATTCTCCAGCCAGTACGCTAAATCAGTAAATACAGCACGGTAAATCACAGCTTCCACCGCTCCGCTCGGACACTTAATTCCCTCATCCGCTGCTTCTCTCCTAGTCTTGTTGAACCCAGCTGTCATGAGTTCCTCAGTGACATCTGGATTGGGGATGATTTCACTGTGGAATTGAGTGGAAGTACTCTGATTTTATCTGACACCACATGTGAAGGAAGAAGGCTGTAATTTCCTTCATATTATTTCCTATCTTCTTTTGTTCCTAAAAAGTCACTGCAATTGTGAATTTCTATTAGATAATAATTGTCTAATATGTGCCACATGGTGTCTTTTCTGCCAATTTCACTGCAGTGTCGCAATCTGTAGAGACGTTTTTGCCATAAATTTCCTCTCTTATCTTAATCTAAAGGGTGAGTACATGGGTAACTCATGTCATGGGTGGCCAATTCTGGTTCTGTAGATGTATCACCCAGTAGGGTTCGGAAAAAAATGTATTACCTGTATCTTGGGCATCAGATGAACGGTGAAGCTACATTTTGTGGATTATCGACTTATTGTACAATAAATAGACATGACCTCAATAATATTTGTGCAAATAATTGTGAGATCCAGCAATTTTGTTCTTTTTGACCAGCTCTCTTTACAACGGGCACTTTGGGGCATCCACTTGCCCCTTATAAATTGTTGTTTACACCGTCATCCAGGCTCAAAGTAGCCCCACACCTCATTGTTAGAGTCCGGAGAGCCCTAACACTTAAAACGAGGCATTAGGAACTTAGAAGCTTATAAAAAAACATTGTTTACAACCCGCAGAGTAGCCTAATCTTCTGGCACCCAGAGATTGGATAATGGGGCAAGTGTATGCCCCAAAGCACCCGTTGTAAAGAGAGCTGGTCAAAAAGAACAAAATTGCTGGATCTCACAATTATTTGCACAAATATTATTGAGGTCATGTCTATTTATTGTACAATAAGTCGATAATCCACAAAAAAGAGAGCTGGTCAAAAAGCACAAAATAGCTGGATCTCGGAAAGCTGCTGGAGAGCAGCGGTGAGCTATGCAACAAATGTTAGTACTCTTTATCATGTTTTACTACACCCAAAATCAATTTTACACTTTACAAGTTTTTTCTAGTGTCGTTTGTCTCTTTAGATGGACAATGTAAGTCAGACACCTCCAGTCACAATTGTTACCACCCACTGCACTGTCCACCATGGGTAGTAATGCTGTCTGTGAAGTATTCTGTTACACTGTGGATCGAAGAATGTTTAATGCACAATGTCCAATTCATCTGGCACCCACTGTCAGACCTCTCTCAAACTTTAAAATAAATCATGCTGCCTTGCCATGAGCACACCGGCCAGTGTTCAGCTCACCCACAAGATAACACCTCACAACTTATACAGGCATGGGGGCATTCCCCAAGACAATTTAATATTATCTTGATTTTGGCATCTTAATATTTGTTGTGGTCAGTCAAAAAACTTGTACCTCTACTGTATCTTTGCAGTTTTTCATTTTTTTAAACAATGTTATTTTTTTTTTTCAAATGTTCTTATGGTTATATTCTTGTAAACTGTAAAAATGTTTTTGAGAGCTGTTGGCAATGCAAAAACGGTATGTATATAATAGGATATAATAGCCCTGAACAAAGCATTTTGTTACCAGGATAATATATTCAAAGAAGATTTGTTCATTACATTTAATATCACGTTTAGGGTAGCTGGTTAGAGTGAGAATAACAAGCTGGGAGAAACTTAGACGAACAACCATGGAATTATTTTGTGTAATTTCCACCTGGGTAAATTAAGGTAAGTGGTCTTCTGCTGGGAAGATTTGATCTGCCAAAAAAAAATCTGTTTTGGAATCAGCAAAACAGAGCACATGGTAAAACCATTCAAGACCGTTTTTTGTATATGTCTTTACATATTCAAAGCACAGTATCATCAATTACAGAGTGGCATACAAATAGTAGAAACAAACAGTACAATATGGTACAACTGACATCTGCAAATACAGGTACTTACCTCTAATTTCATAGCTTTCTTTCATGTAAGATGGTTCTAGAGCCAATGCTTTATGCATTTTATACTTTGTGACTAGTGCCCTCATTTCATCCTCTAAAAATGATTCTAAAAGTAAAAAATTATATACCCCCTACTGGCAAACACCCATCGTCTATATATAAGTGATATCCCCAGGTCTGTCAATAGGCCTTAAATAGGACTTTGGCCAGTGGGTTCAGCGCTGAGCCAGAGGGACTACAGAAGTAAATCCACAGAAGAAGCAGAGAGCTAGGGCTCACTTCCCACATTGATTTTGGCATCGGTTCCTCCCCAGACTAACCCATACTAACACATCCAAAACAAAGAGATTGTCTGTCTAGGTGCCCAAATAACTCTACTGCTTTCTTTTTTCATTCCGATGCACATGCAAGTGTGTAGAGTCTGGATGCAAGACCATGTTTCCCACAAATACACTACACAGTATATGCTGACCCCACTGTACAGCTCTGGAAAAAATAAGAGTCCACTTAAAAAATGATGAGTGACTTTGATTTTTACCAAATTGAAAAACTCTGGGAATATAATCAAGAGTAAGATGGATGATCGCAAGCCATCAAATCAAGCTGAACTGCTTGAAATTTTGCACTAGGAGTGACATAAAGTTATCCAAAAGCAGTGTGTAAGACTGGTGGAGGAGAACATGCCAAGATGCATGAAAACTGTGATTAAAAACCAGGGTTATTCCACCAAATATGGATTTCTGAACTCTTAAAACTTGGAATGTGAATATGAACTTTATCTTTGCATTATTTGAGGTCTGAAAGATATGCATATGTTTTGTTATTTCTTATTGTCTGCAAATATAAATAAATACTCTAAAAGACAATATTTTTATTTGGAATTTGGGAGAAATGTTGTCTGTAGTTTATAGAATAAAACAACAATGTTCATTTTATTCAAACATATACCTATAAATAGCAAAATTAGAGAAACTGATTCAGAAACTGAAGTGGTCCCTTATTTTTTTTCCAAAGCTGTATATATTTAAGTAAATTCCACTTATCCAGGATTCTAATGTATGTTTAATGTTTTTATGAATAGATATTATAAGGTATTATGACACCTCTTTTTATAAAGTCAGATACTTGTATTTTACAATGCACTGTCCATTTGTGTGTCATAATAGGTCCTAACGAGTTATTATGCAAACATATGACAGTCATTATAAGGTAATATGTAGGCCATTTAATGCATTATAGATAATTCATAGTGCATTAAAAACACACGATTAATTTGATACACTTATCTGGACATATCTAACAAATTTTCTACCAAGCTTTTGAACTGTATATGAACTGTATATTATGAATAGGCAGATTTACTATATGTAAATGTGTGATTTTTCGGAATTCATTCAAAGCAGTCTGTTTCTGCAATGGCTTATTTTCCATATACTGACTGAGAAGACTAGAGAAGTGTTTTTAGGGTTTGCTCACCACATCAAAGTCTTAAAAAGTCCTTAAGACAAAGGAAAAACAAGGAAAAATTTATTTTCCAAAAATATATTTGCTCTTTTTTGAGAGTAGTTGCCCATTTAGACATCTGTCTTTAGCTAATACCAGTGGTGTACACTGCTCTTTTGCTTTGCAGTATATTTCTCTTTTATGTCATAATTACTCGGACTCTGAGAGGGTGTCGGCAACAGAGCCCTAAAATATAGCTGTGAATAGCTCCTTCATTGCCAGCACAAACATTGCCTCGCTAATCCCAGCATGGCTCAGTGAAACCGGCTCGCCGACCCTCACCCGCTCAGGCCCTGGTTTGGAACCTTCTCAAAACACAAGGGGCCGGGAAATTACAATGTGAAACGACCCGACAGCGGGCACTGCGGAGAGTTTTGTTACTAATTTGAAAAAAAAAAAAAGAGAGACCTAAAGGGGTCTGTCAAATCCTCCAGAAACCTCATCCATTCTTATTCAAGTCAGATGACCAGTCAGTCTGTAGCTGGAGCAAGTCACCCTCTCCATTACAACATGATTGATGTGCCATCTCAGTGGGATTTGTCAGTATGAAGCATAGCATAGCCTACATTAAGCCAATAAAGACCTCATATAATTGCCCTTTCTTTTTAATAATCCTTTTTAGATCACGCAGTTGTGCTGTGCCATGTTGTGCAGGACTGCTACTCAGCACACATACAGTAACTGACTAATATGATAACAGGTGTATTCAACATAGGAAAGCCAAACGAGGAATAATTTGAGACTAGTTTGATGGAACTTGTGGATAAAATGCCTGCCCCACATTATTTGTACAGTTCATCTTCATATTTAAACAATCAATGTCAGGTCATTTTGTTAATGCTGATGATGATGTAATACAGTAACAGAAAGGCAGAATCCTGTGGCTGGGTGGAAGCATGGTGCAGGGCAGAAGCCTGTGGCGGGGCAGAATCCTGTGGCTGGGCAGAAGCCTGTGGCTGGGCTGAAGCCTGTGGCTGGGCAAAGGCTTTTTGCTGGGCAGAAGCCTGGTGCTGGGCAGAAACCTGGGGCTGGGCAAAAGCCTGTGGATGAGCAGAATCCTTTGGCTGGGCGGAAGCTTGTAGCTGGGCAGAATCCTTTGGCTGGGCAGAAGCTTGTAGCTTATCAGAATTCTTTGGCTGGGCAAAAGCCTGAGGCTGGGCAGAAGCCTGTGGCTGGGCAGAATCCTGTGGCTGGGCAAAAGCATTGTGCTGGGCAGAAGCCTGTGGCTGGGCTAAAGCCTGTGGCTGGGCTAAAGCCTGTGGCTGGGCAAAGGCTTTTGGCTGGCCAGAAACCTGGGGCTGGGCAAAAGCCTGTGGCTGGGCAGAATCCTTTGGCTGGGCAGAAGCTTGTAGCTGGGCAGAATCCTGTAGCTGGGCAGAAGCTTGTAGCTGGGCAAAAGCCTGAGAACAGATTCCTGTGGCTGGGCTAAAACCTGTGGCTGTGCAAAAACATGTGGCTGGGCTGAAGCCTGTGGCTGGGTTGAAGCCTGTGGCAGGGCTGAAACCTGTGGCTGGGCTAAACCTGTGGCTGGGCTGAACCTGTGGCTGTGCTGAAGTCTATGGCTGGGCTGAAGCCTGTGGATGGGCAGAAGTCTGATGCTGGGCAAAAGCCTGAGAATGGGCAGAATCTTGTGGCTGTGCAGAATCCTGTGGCTGGGCTAAAACCTGTGGCTGTGCAAAAACATGTGGTTGGGCTGAAGCCTGTGGCTGGGCAGAAACCTGGGGCTGGGCAAAAGCCTGTGGCTGGGCAGAAGCTTGTAGCTGGGCAAAAGCCTGAGAATGGGCAGAATCTTGTGGCTGTGCAGAATCCTGTGGCTGGGCTAAAACCTGTGGCTGTGCAAAAACATGTGGTTGGGCTGAAGCCTGTGGCTGGGCTGAACCTGTGGCTGGGCTGAAGCCTATGGCTGGGCTATAGCCTGTGGATGGGCAGAAGCCTGATGCTGGGCAGAAACCTGGGGCTGGGCAGAATCCTGTGGCTGGGCAGAAGCTTGTAGCTGGGCAGAAGCCTGAGGCTGGGCTAAAACCTGTGGCTGTGCAGAAACCTGTGGTTGGGCTGAAGCCTGTGGCTGGGCTGAAACCTGTGGCTGGGCTGAAGCCTGTGGCTGGGCAGAAGCTTTTGGCTGGGCAGAAGCTTGTAGCTGGGCAGAAGCCTGAGGCTGGGCAGAATCCTTTGGCTGGGCAGAAGCTTGTAGCTGGGCAGAATCTTGTAGCTGGGCAGAAGCTTGTGGCTGGGCAGAATCCTTTGGCTGGGCAGAAGCTTGTAGCTGGGCAGAATCTTGTAGCTGGGCAGAAGCTTGTAGCTGGGCAAAAGCCTGAGAATGGGCAGAATCTTGTGGCTGTGCAGAATCCTGTGGCTGGGCTAAAACCTGTGGCTGTGCAAAAACATGTGGCTGGGCTGAAGCCTGTGGCTGGGCTGAAGCCTGTGGCTGTGGGCTGAAGCCTATGGCTGGGCTGAAGCCTGTGGATGGGCAGAAGCCTGATGCTGGGCAAAAGCCTGAGAATGGGCAGAATCTTGTGGCTGTGCAGAATCCTGTGGCTGGGCTAAAACCTGTGGCTGTGCAAAAACATGTGGTTGGGCTGAAGCCTGTGGCTGGGCAGAAACCTGGGCTGGGCAAAAGCCTGTGGCTGGGCAGAATCCTGTAGCTGGGCAGAAGCTTGTAGCTGGGCAGAAGCCTGAGGCTGGGCTAAAACCTGTGGCTGTGCAGAAACCTGTGGTTGGGCTGAAGCCTGTGGCTGGGCTGAAACCTGTGGCTGGGCTGAAGCCTGTGGCTGGGCAGAAGCTTTTGGCTGGGCAGAATCCTTTGGCTGGGCAGAAGCTTGTAGCTGGGCAGAATCTTGTAGCTGGGCAGAAGCTTGTAGCTGGGCAAAAGCCTGAGAATGGGCAGAATCTTGTGGCTGTGCAGAATCCTGTGGCTGGGCTAAAACCTGTGGCTGTGCAAAAACATGTGGCTGGGCTGAAGCCTGTGGCTGGGCTGAAGCCTGTGGCTGTGGGCTGAAGCCTATGGCTGGGCTGAAGCCTGTGGATGGGCAGAAGCCTGATGCTGAGCAAAAGCCTGAGAACGGGCAGAATCTTGTGGCTGTGCAGAATCCTGTGGTTGGGCTAAAACCTGTGGCTGTGCAAAAATATGTGGTTGGGATGAAGCCTGTGGCTGGGCAGAAACCTGGGCTGGGAAAAAGCCTGTGGCTGGGCAGAATCCTGTAGCTGGGCAGAAGCTTGTAGCTGGACAAAAGCCTGAGAATGGGCAGAATCTTGTGGCTGTGCAGAATCCTGTGGCTGGGCTAAAACCTGTGGCTGTGCAAAAACATGTGGTTGGGCTGAAGCCTGTGGCTGGGCTGAACCTGTGGCTGGGCTGAAGCCTATGGCTGGGCTGAAGCCTGTGGATGGGCAGAAGCCTGATGCTGGGCAGAAACCTGGGGCTGGGCAGAATCCTGTGGCTGGGCAGAAGCTTGTAGCTGGGCAGAAGCCTGAGGCTGGGCTAAAACCTGTGGTTGGGCTGAAGCCTGTGGCTGGGCTGAAACCTGTGGCTGGGCTGAAGCCTGTGGCTGGGCAGAAGCTTTTGGCTGGGCAGAAGCTTGTAGCTGGGCAGGATCCTGAGGCTGGGCAGAATCCTGTGGCTGGGCAGAATCCTGTAGCTGGGCTGAAGCCTGTGGCTGGGCAGAAGCCTTTGGCTGGGCAGAAGCTTGTAGCTGGGCAGGATCCTGAGGCTGGGCATAAGCCTGAGGCTGGGCAGAAGCTTTTGGCTGGGCAGAAGCCTAAGGCTGGGCAGAACCCTGTGGCTGGGCAGAAGCCTGTGGCTGGGCAGGAACCTGTGGCTGGGCTAAAGCCTGTGGCTGGGCTGAAGCCTGTGACTGGGCAGAAGCTTTTGGCTGGGCAGAAGACTAAGGCTGGGCAGAACCCTGTGGCTGGGCAGAAGCCTGTGGTTGGGCAGAAGCCTGTGACTGGTCAGAATATTTTGAAGAAGCTTGTAGCTGGGCAGAATCCTGAGGCTGGTCAGAATCCTGTACCTGGGCAGAAGCCTGGGCTGGGCAAAGCCTGTGGCTGGGCAAAATTCTGTAGCTGGGCAGAAGCCTGAGGCTGGGCAGAATCCTGTGGCTGGGCTAAAACCTGTGGCTGTGCAAAAACATGTGGTTGGGCTGAAGCCTGTGGCTGGGCTGAACCTGTGGCTGGGCTGAAGCCTATGGCTGGGCTGAAGCCTGTGGATGGGCAGAAGCCTGATGCTGGGCAGAAACCTGGGGCTGGGCAGAATCCTGTGGCTGGGCAGAAGCTTGTAGCTGGGCAGAAGCCTGAGGCTGGGCTAAAACCTGTGGTTGGGCTGAAGCCTGTGGCTGGGCTGAAACCTGTGGCTGGGCTGAAGCCTGTGGCTGGGCAGAAGCTTTTGGCTGGGCAGAAGCTTGTAGCTGGGCAGGATCCTGAGGCTGGGCAGAATCCTGTGGCTGGGCAGAATCCTGTAGCTGGGCTGAAGCCTGTGGCTGGGCAGAAGCCTTTGGCTGGGCAGAAGCTTGTAGCTGGGCAGGATCCTGAGGCTGGGCATAAGCCTGAGGCTGGGCAGAAGCTTTTGGCTGGGCAGAAGCCTAAGGCTGGGCAGAACCCTGTGGCTGGGCAGAAGCCTGTGGCTGGGCAGGAACCTGTGGCTGGGCTAAAGCCTGTGGCTGGGCTGAAGCCTGTGACTGGGCAGAAGCTTTTGGCTGGGCAGAAGACTAAGGCTGGGCAGAACCCTGTGGCTGGGCAGAAGCCTGTGGTTGGGCAGAAGCCTGTGACTGGTCAGAATATTTTGAAGAAGCTTGTAGCTGGGCAGAATCCTGAGGCTGGTCAGAATCCTGTACCTGGGCAGAAGCCTGGGCTGGGCAAAGCCTGTGGCTGGGCAAAATTCTGTAGCTGGGCAGAAGCCTGAGGCTGGGCAGAAGCCTGTGGCTGGGTAGAATCCTGTACCTGGGCAGAAGCCTGGGCTGGGCAAAGCCTGTGGCTGGGCAGACGCCTGTGGCTAGGCAAAATTCTGTAGCTGGGCAGAAGACTGAGGCTGGGCAGAATCCTGTGGCTGGACAGAAGCTTGTAGCTGGGCAGAAGCTTGTAGCTGGGCAGAATCCTGAGGCTGGGCAGAATCCTGTGGCTGGGCACAAGCTTGTAGCTGGGCAGAATCCTGTGGCTGGGCAGAAACCTGTGGCTGAGCTAAAGCCTGTTGCTGAGCAGAAGCCTGTGACTCGGCAGAAGCTTGTAGCTGGGCAGAAGCCTGGTGCTGGGCAGAATCCTGTGGCTGGGCAGAAGCTTGTAGCTGGGCAGAATCCTGAGGGTGGGCAGAAGCCTGTGGCTGGGCAGAATCCTGTACCTGGGCAGAAGCCCGGGCTGGGCAAAGCCTGTGGCTGGGCAGACGCCTGTGGCTGGGCAAAATTCTGTAGCTGGGCAGAAGCCTGAGTCTGGGCAGAATCCTGTGGCTGGGCAGAAGCTTGTAGCTGGGCAGAGGCCTGAGGCTGTGCAGAAGCCTGTGGCTGGGCAGAAGATTGTAGCTGGGAAGAAGCCTGAGGCTGGGCAGAATCCTGTGGCTGGGCAGAAACCTGTGGCTGGGCTAAAGCCTGTTGCAGGGCAGAAGCCTGTAACTTGGCAGACGTTTGTAGCTGGGCAGAAGCCTGGTGCTGGGCAGAAGCCTGAGGCTGGGCAGAAACCTGTGGCTGGGCTAAAGCCTGTGGCTGGGCAGATGCCTGTGGCTGGGAAGAATCTTTTGGCTGGGCAGAAGCTTGTAGCTGGGCAGAATCTTTTGGCTGGGCAGAAGCTTGTAACTGGGCAGAAGCCTGAGGCTGGGCAGAATCCTGTGGCTGGGCAGAAGCCTGTGGCTGGGCAGAAGCCTGTGGCTGTGCAGAATCTTTTGGCTGGGCAGAAGCTTGTTGCTGGGCAGAAGCCTGCGACTGGGCAGAAGCCTGCGACTGGGCAGAAGCCTGTGACTGGGCAGAAGCCTGGTGCTGGGCAGAAGCCTGGTGCTGGGCAGAAGCCTATGGCTGGGCAGAAGCCTGAGGCTGGGCAGAAGCCTGTGGCTGGGCAGAAGCTTGTAACTGGGCAGAAGCCTGAGGCTGGGCAGAATCCTGTGGCTGGGCAGAATCTTTTGGCTGGGCAGAAGCTTGTAACTGGGCAGAAGCCTGAGGCTGGGCAGAATCCTGTGGCTGGGCAGAAGCCTGTGGCTGGGCAGAATCTTTTGGCTGGGCAGAAGCTTGTAGCTGGGCAGAAGCCTGAGGCTGTGCAGAATCCTGTGGCTGGGTAAAAGCTTGTAAATGGGAAGAAGCCTTAGGCTGGGCAGAATCCTGTGGCTGGGCAGAAGCTTGTATCTGGGCAGAATCCTGTGGCTGGACAAAAGCTTTTGGCTGGGCAGAAGCCTGTGGCTGGGCAGAAGCCTGTGGCTGGGCAGAATCCTTTGGCTGGGCAGAAGCTTGTAGCTGGGCAGAAGCCTGAGGCTGGGCAGAACATAAAACCACGGCTGCCCAAATCAAGGCAGCAGAACTGTCCGTTGGGCCAATAAATTATTGTGGTCCAGGTGTTTTAGTTTCATTGTACAACCCCTCTATATTAAGAAAAAGATATTTGTATACTAACAAATGAAATGAAATCGAATAGACTAAACGTAAAGTATCTTGGGTTTAAACCATCTGCAACAAAATAAAAGTCATAGTTAATGTAAGAAACATTTTTTTGATTTGGGGTTGTAGATATAGTCATGATTCTTTCCTTGTAAATCCAAAAAAAGAGTTATTATACAAGAAATTACTGATTTTATCTTTGTTTCTGAGCTTTCACTGAACAATGACTGGGCTTGTCAGTGTATTTCTACACTTTTTTCCCATCCATTCCTCATTTTCTTGCTAACCGTTTACCACTAGATGAACTGACTCCTTTTTAGATGGTTAAGAGGCAACCTGAATGTCCTCTGAGCAAAACTGAATTACAAACTTTAAGCAAGTTTGATGGAACTTGTGGATAAAATGCCTGCCTGCCGCACATTATTTGTACAGTTCATCTTCATATTTAAACAATCAATGTCAGGTCATTTTGTTAATGCTGATGATGATGTATACAGTAACAGAAAGTGCTAATAAATGCTCATTGTTTGCAGGCAGATCATTCTCAGGAAATGTCAGCCTCCACTTTGGAAATGACAGATCAGTTTTGTTTGTAAGGAAGTCATTTGATTAGTGAGATAAGCATTACAGGGCTAATCAGGTTTGTTTTATGAAATTGTACGAGTTTGTATGAGAGTTTAGGTGGAGTTATGAATAAAACTTTTAAAAAGTTTTCACCCTTCATTCCTCCCTCTCAGTCCTTTATAAACCTTAATTTCCTCTCGACCTGCATGTCAAACAACATGGCATGATATACAGTATTTTTTGTACTATAAGGCGCATTTAACATCCTTTACTTTTCCCAAAAATTGTCAGTGTGTCTTTAGTTTAGTTCTCCAGCACCATGGCTGAAGCAGTATTAGCATTAGCCGCTAAGCGCTAGCTCTTTCGCCATTCAGAGGTGAGTATTATCGACCTGTAGCTTGCTGCTACCCCCTGCTAGCACTGCTAGAGCAGCATTAGCATTAGGCGCTGACCGCACTAAGCGCTAGTTCTTTTGCTGTTCAGAAGCAAGTATATTAGACTGTAGCCTGCATGTTGATCATGTTAAAACAAGCTACATGGGATGAACCGCTAGCTGAAATCACCCTGTCTTACCAAAACACCCAGAGTTCCTTAGCCGCTAATGCTAATGCTAATGCTGCTGCACCCAGCCTTGACGGAAATCTGGAAATCTTAGCTTTCTGTAAATAAATGGAAGCGCTTTACTCACCCAAATAAACAGTTTCGAGGAGTGAAATCTGTGCAAATTAACATCCAGCACTCATTTGACTTTGAAAGAAATTTTTTTTTTTAAGAATTACAGTTTTGTTTACTTAGCTTAGCTTTACTTAATTTAGTCCCCCCCCCCCCACCCAGACCACCACCCAGCGGCGAGCACTGCTGAATTAGAAGAAAAACATAGTAACACTCCTGTTCCTTACTAGTGTTGCGCAATGCGCCTTAAAATCTGGTGTGCCTTATGTATAAAAATAGACCAGAAATGACAAACTAGTTAATTGATAGTGGCTTTATAATCTGATGTGATTTATACTCAGAACAATATGGTAATAACAATTTTTATATCAATATGAAGTGTTTAAAGGAGCATTATTCAAGAATTGGCATTAGCTCCTGCCCTCCAATGTACAGTTGCAAAGTATAATTTGTGTTTTGAGTCACCACTAAAGGACAGGCTTTACACATGCATTTCTGGGCAAGCTGAGAGAACGTACAACTGTCACTAAAAGAAGAGTGAAAGAAGCACGTGACTTAAACAATAGAGGAACATTACAGGTTTTTATACAAATATGACTTTACACAAATCCTCTAAGCATTTTTCTTCTCACTTCACAAACAAAAAACAGAGTGGAGTTAGAAGTGTGTTTAGTACAAAGTTGTGAAGATACAGACATTATTCTCTTTATAACTAGTCAATAGATTATTACAATTATTTTAATAATGTTTTTAAGGTATAAATGCACATAAGTGTGCGTTATCTCTGACCTTATTATTATTATCTTATTATCTAGTTCTTGTTATCTTAGTCTTAGTGTTAAACTGGAGACAGTAGGCGTCAATGAACAAAATTGGTGACCCCTGCATTAACCTATGTCTGTGGTGTCACCTAGTGGATAAAAGTAGTAAATACACCATATATTTACAAGATTCACAAGAATAGAGAGGAAAACAGGGTACATTTTTTTTCGCATAGAAATGTCATCACATTATAACTATAAACTTTTTTTTTTACATTTATTACATTGTGTTTTTAGTTTTCTTGTGCTGTAAAACTGCCTTTTTGGAGATTTATGGTTTTTGCATTAGAAGTTTTGTCTTATTTCTTTAGTACATTTTATATTAATATTACATTAAATAAAATAAAATATGAACTCAGTGTGAGTAAATAATAATTTAACATTATTTTAGTAAGAGAAAGAGAATTCCCTAAGATGACAGGAAAAATCAAATACCCTATCAGACTCAGTTGTCTTTACACATTGTAGACACAAGAGGGAGCTGTTGGCTTTCTGTAGTAAAAGAGAGCAACAAATCTGCTTCAAGGATCCAAACACTTTACATCTGTATACAGTGGCTTTAATCACAATGCTGGATTAGGGAGCTTTCTCACTTCAACTCTAAAATAGAAATGCATACTTATGAGTGAATACTTATTGTCTTGAACAATAAACTCATGCAGTTCCTATTCTTTACCTCAGGTTCCCAAAGTTTTTAGAACAGGTATCACCCCTGATCAGTAAAACTAATCCACTTACTGGGTCTGCTGAGTGGGAATAATTGCAATCTGCAAATGATGGATTATTGTTTCTGGTGAGGGTGGTTTTAAGGCACTTAGGGGCCCCGCTGCAACACCCTACCCCTCACATCTCCTACCCAAAGCCTGGGGGGTTTCTAACGTTCTCCTCACAATAAATGTATTTAATTTTGTTTAATTATGTTTTTCAATCTCTCATCTTTTCAATACAGTTCAAGCTCAAATGTTCATATGTTTGAATATGTTCAAAACAACAACAGTTTTCACAGGGAGGGTGAGACTTATTTCTTTTATATGACTGTATATAGATCTAACAAAAGTGCAAAATAATGTAGTGAACTATGGTGTCTACCTGGCACCTCCTGAAAGTTAATTATTTAGCTGTTAATCCTAATGCAAAAACTTCAGGAACTTGTGGAGTTCTGCAGGGCTCTACACCGGGGCCTATGACACTGCTGTTAATAATTCCAGTACTGTAGTTATGACTGTGATAACCAGCAGTGTGGGCTTCAAACGGTTTTACACTAAACAGAAACACATCTAAGGTTACACTGCAACAAAATTCTATATATAAACAAAATGTAAATTGACACATATATGCTAATATTAAACAAGAGAAAATCTGCCAATGTGGTAACTATTTTGTCTTAGTAAGAGGTCTTAAAATAAGTCACAAAATTAGTGAAATAAGACTTAAAACTAGCATTTGAGTTCAAATTACTGATTAAGTCTGATTAAGTTTCTGAAACAAGCAGAATAATCTTACTTATACTGCTTAGTAAGAAAAAAAATATTCTCATTCAAAAAATGATTTATTTAAGATTTATTGCCTTTGAAATTACATAATTTCACTTGCAAATATTTAGTTTTTTTTTTTGCAGTGTAGAGATCATTCGTTAAAAAAGAATCAAGGTCTTCTTGAGTTGCACTTTCATGTACAGTCATTTTAAAATGAGAAACACTGCTTTAGGTTAAACTGTGCTGCATAAATAAGACCAGGTCTAGCGAGTACTTTAGGTAAAGGAACTTGTTTAACCCAAAATCTGAAATAGGAGTCTTATCCATTTATGCCAATGCACACACTCCATCCCCAGCCAAATACAATAATCTTAATCCCTAATTGAGTCTATGTTATATTTTCATTACACTGCACTGCTGAGAGGCCCTCCTGGTGAAGCTTTCCACGTCCCACTTCAGACAGGACACTGAGCTCTGGGACCAATGGAGAGGTCAGCCTGATGCCTGGAAGGCAATGGAGCTCAGCAGCATCCACGTGGACAGCAACCACCATCTATGCAGCTTCGCCTCAGGGGCAGCCTGTATAGAATTGTGGCAAAGCTCAAGCCTGCACATCCACGGCTGCCCAGCAGGGAACCCATCATTTCCTCAAAAACCACACCATGATGCTGACCATGCAGTCTAGAAACAAACAATGCTCACTATTCATTGCTTTCTTTTCCTTTACTGCCTGTGAGGTATACATCCTACACCACTACTGAACTACTCATGCCACAAGCCTCACGAGAATCGTCAACTGTGAAGTTGTCCTAAAACGAGGGGTCTTGAATGGTTCTTGGCTTAGTAATGGGACATTCTGCAATATGTGGAGTTTTTTCACACCCTCAAACATGGCTCCCAACAAATGGTTCCACTTACTGTATACATTAGGGAACCAACAGTCGTTTAGGTGATATAACTGCAAAAAAACATTTTGGTTCCATTTTTGTCATGTAGTTTTAAGAAGCCACTTTAAGTGGTATGGAAGATTTACATTGTGAGGATCATTCAACCCGATTACAAAACTATCTATTATCACTGTCCAATGAAAAACATAACTCTCCAAAACAGCTTTACAGGAGAAAGATAAAAATCTTCGTAACTTTCAATGGAATTCAATGTAAAAAGAGTTTAAGTTATTTTATGTCATTTTGGTGAATTTCTATTAGTCCATTCATCAAGAAATTTTGACACAGAGTAAGGGACAGTTTGTGTGTTTAAATTATGTAGTAAACTAAAACTCTGCAAAAGAAGATACTTGTTTTTTTTTATTAAACTACAGTTAGTGCCGACCCTGCAATGTGATTGGCTGAGAGGCGTTTTATAAGTGACATTATTAGCCGATAACGCACTGTAACCAAAGCTGTCCATGTTTTTCTCCGCCATATACAGGTAACCTAGCAACGATGCAGCTTACAAACCGAATACCAAACAAATGCGATGCCATTAAACACCACTGGGGGCGCTGGATCCCATAGACACACTGCAGAAACGCCATGTCTCCAATAGGCAGGGCAGACAAAGAAGCGGTCCCACAAATAAATTTGAAAATACAGCAATTCGAAAATACACATTATTACACACATTATCAGCCACCAATATCAGGTTAAGAGTTGTTATTATTAAAATACAAAGCTTGAGTGTATATATTTTCCGGTTAATATGGGATATTTTGAGCTGAATGTAAGGTGGACTCTTGTAATTCCGCAGGTTTTGCCGCTGGGGGCGCCGAAGTAAACAAACTTTAATTTACTTTTTTAGTAAAAACGAGCGCTGGACTTTAATCTACACAGATTTGGTTGAGTAAAGTGCTTCAGTTTATTTACAGTTCGCTTATCTTTCCACAATTTTGAGTGAAATGGCCGATAATACAGAGCTTACAGTGCAGCTACAAGCAGAGCACCTATGGAACTATTTTATTTAGTGTTTATAACCAAACCGATCGCAGTTTCTCGTCCTCTTTAACTCAAAATCTTTGAATAAACACTGATAATGGAACTGTAGTATAAACGCAGTAATACACTTGAGGTTCGTGCTATAACGTGTAATATTGGCCTCGTTCCTACGACCGCATCATAGCAATGCCAATATTACACGTTATAGCACTCGTGTGTTAATGCTTAATTAGACAGCAATGATACTATATAAGTACTTTTTTGTACTCAAAGGTACACTTTTGATTATTGTACCCTTAAAAGTTTAATATTGGTCTTTACAGGGTCATATGTGTTCCCTCTAAAGTACAAAGTATTTCCTGACAGCAGGAAATACAGATTTGAACCATTTAACCAGCCAAAAAGTACATTCGTTATTCTGTATCACTGTATTAATAGACAATATATATATTTTAATTATACATTATTCATTTGAAAGCCAAACAATTTTGGATTATCAAGTTCTTGACACAAATTCAGTCGATGATAATGTTTATAATCTTTAATGTTTAAAGTGTTTATAATCGTTAGTGTTTATGTTATTTAGGGAACCAAAATTACCTCTACATCATCACTCCAAAAAAAACATTTTTAGCATTTTAGGCACCACTTTTCCACTTAAGTAAGGTATTTTTTTTAAGAATTACCTTAAGTATGTAAATAAGATTTTTAAGGTTAGAGAACATCCACACAATGTGAAGATCCTCTGCTTTAAGATAAAGGTTTTAATGTCCTGCCAAAGATTGAAAAAACCTCTATTTCACTTTATCCAAACAGTAAAATTGAGCTCCTAGGTTACAGGTGTTCAAATCGTTAGATTTGAATCTGAATACGTTTGAAACAGTATAACAAAATGTATTTTTTTATTAAAAATGTCCTCTACATCATTACTCCCAAAACATTCTTTTTAAGAATGTATTAAGGTTTTATAGGAAACCACAAGCAATATTTTTTTTTTTGTTCTGTACACTTTAGACACTTTGAAGGTCTGCCTATTCCCATAAGCCTAGTCCTGATCTTAGTCCTAACCCCTGTTGAGTCTGAAGCTCTGTTGAGTTCAACTGAGTTTATACTAACGATTTAAACACCTGTAATCCAGGAGATCGCTTTTACTGTCTGTACTGTCTGGATGAAGAGAAAGAGGTTCTTTCATCTATGGCATGACATCAAAATCTCTGTAACACTTTATTTTAAAGAAGAGAACCTTCTTACCATGTGGATGTTCTTTAATACTCAAAAATGTCTTTGCACATCTAATTTACTTTCTTTAGAAAATTCTTTTTAAAAACTAAAGTGGTACTCTTGTAGCATCAGTGCAAATAATATCTTTTGGAACAATTTTTTAGTAAATGAGATTTACAAATATAAGTGTAAAGAATCTTTTCGGGGTTTGAAGTGCCTCAATGTATTAGGGTTCTAGGTAGAACGCTTAAATTAGCAAATACCTATATGTGAAGTTTGTTGAAAACCTTTTAAAGCCTTTTCACACTCACAAATCATCTTTTGTATGTACAGTTTGTGGAACCTTATCAAGTATGTCATGAGAACTTTCCACAGAGGACCTAAGACTAAGCCTGTTCTTGCACAAGTGTTGAGTTCCATAATGCTATAGAAGAAGGAACGATGGCTCTCTAAGAATATCTTCTAGTTAACTGATGCTTTTTTCAAGAACCATTTTTTGCAAATGAGATTTGTATAAATTGTCAACAGCATTTTTGAGGTTTCCTTTGTAGCTATGGTCTGTAAGTTGATGTGGAATCTTGAGGAAACTTTATTTTAACCTGTAATTGTTTCTTCACACTCACAATTACATTTTTTCAGACATAGTTCACAGAGAGCTCAAACGGCTTTGTGCAAGACCAATCCTTACACCAACAGTTCTGTGCATAAGGCTATAAGAAAAGCACAGCTGAATCCCTAAATATATTTCAGTTGATTTTTCTTTACACAAAACAAATATTTTTGTAAATGAAATTGAAATGTTAGAATGAAGAACCATTATAGGGCTGGAAGAGCTTCCAAACGCTAGGGTTAAATGATGATGAGAGGTGATGAAAACATTTCCACAGAGGACTTTGAAACATTGCTTCCCACTCATGGGAAGAGTTACATTATATTATTCTATATGAGAACCACTTGTGCTTCTCAAATAGTATAATTAAGTGTAACTTAACCCGTACAGTCAGTGGATGTTTTTTTTATTCTTAATAACCATCTAACAATTTGACCTTATGTATTTTTTATTATTTAAATATTTAAATGTTTTTTCACACTCATGAATCTCAAGAACAGAGGTTCCCAGTCCTGATCTTGCACAAAAGGTTCTGTTACATTGTATTGTATAGATGAACCACTTTACAAAGCCTATAAAAACTAAAATCTTTCAGTTGATTGATGTTAGAGACTATTATTTCTTGTGTGAGTGTGAGAAGTGTGAGAAACCTGTGTGAGGTCTGAAATGTACCTTCACAGATAAGAGTCCTAGGTAGAATCCATAATTTGGATTCGGCTTTTAAGACCTTTAAAAGCTTCTTCACCCTCACAAATCTATTTTTGTCAGACTGCCTGGCGGGCTGGCCTGCAAGACACCATATTGCTTACTGATATACTGAATGAGTCACTAATGAACTTTGTTACAAGTGCAACGACTGGCTTTCCAGGGTATTATTAGTTTGGCAAATGTTGTCATTTCATGAGTGTTTGTGCGTTAGCTTGAAATTACATTTTTGTCAAAGGAAAAAGTGTGAAGTTATCAGTTACAGTGTTATAAACACATTTGTTTGTCAAACTCATCTGTCCAAACAGAAAACAAAGAGAAGTGCCCTTTTTCTGCCTCTCCTACAGCACACTGATTAAGCTTGTTCTGTTGTATTTGTGTAGCTCTTTAACAGCAGCAAAATTAGCTGGCTGTGGACCTTACCCTGCACTGCTATTGCAACGTTAGTAGCACACCGTTAGCATCGCTTTTTGCATTCTTATCACGCTGTTAGCAAAATTACTGCACCAGCCACTGTTCTCACTCAGCATTGTTACTGTAGTATTAGCATCGCTATCACTGGGTTAGCTCCATCCAGCATTGTTACAGTGTAGTGAGCACGGCAACCAACTTTTACATCACAAACTTTGTGTGCCTGTTTTTTCTTATTCAAACGCATGTTTTTTCTTCTAGCATCACTCAAGGAACACTTTGTGCATCTTTTAAAAGTTTTAGTGATGTAAATGTTTCCAGAGAGGGCTTAAACCGGTCACCCAATCCTATAAAAAAATCTGCTTCAGTAATGCTGTGCTTTACACAGTTGATCCATCCATCAACAGGCATGTGGAATTATAATGAGTTTGGAAGCGTGTGAGTGAGAGAGTGATCAGTGGGGTGAACTGGGAGCAGGTCACTCCAGGACCAGACTCTGGAAGAGTGACTGTAAGAAGGAGTGAGAGAGTGAACAGTGGGTGAACTGCGAGCAGGTCACATTTTAGGACCAGAGTCAGTGACTGTGTGAGAGAGTGATAGGGTAAACAGAGGGGTGGACTTGGAGCAAGGCGCACTAGGACCAGATTCTGGGAGAGAGACTGTATGAAGGAGTGAGAGAGTGAAGAGTGGGGTAAACTGGGAGCATGTGACACCAGGACCAGACTCTGGGAGAGTGACAGTATAAAGAAGTGAGAGAGTGAACAGTGGGTGTACTGGGAGCAAGTCACTCCAGGACCAGGCTCTGGGGGAGTGACTGTGTGTGTGTGTAAGAGAGAGAGAGAGAGAGAGAAAGAGAGAGAGAGGGAACTGGGAGTTAGAGGGTGAACTGGGAGTGAAAGAGTGAACAGAAGGGTGAACTGAGAGCACTCCAGCACCGGACTCTGGGGGGAAGTGCTCATGTGTGTGAAAGGAAAGTGAACAGTGGGGTGAACTGGGAGCAGGTCACTCCAGGACCGGACTCTGAGGGGGGGTGACTGTGTGTGAGAGAGAGAGTGAGCTGCTGGTTTGTGTGAGAGAGTCTGAGAGAGTGAGCTGCTGGTTGTGTGAAAGAGAGAGAGTGAGCTGCTGGTTGTGTGAGAGAGAGAGAGAGAGTGAGCTGCTGGTTGTGAGAGAGAGAGAGAGAGAGAGAGAGAGAGAGTGAGCTGCTGGTTGTGAGAGAGAGAGAGAGATTGAGAGAGAGAGAGAGCTGCTGGTTGTGAGAGAGTGTGAGAGAGTGAGCTGCTGAATATGTGTGAGAGAGTGTGAGAAAGTGAGCTGCTGGTTGTGTGAAAGAGAGAGAGTGAGCTGCTGGTTGTGAGAGAGTGAGCGGCTGGTTGTGAGAGAGTGTGAGCTGCTGAATATGTGTGAGAGAGTGTGAGAAAGTGAGCTGCTGGTTGAGTGAGAGAGGAGTGCTGCGCTCCTCAAATCAGAGAGGGAGGCGGTGCTGTTTGAACGGAGCGCGCGGAACGTGCTGCGCTCGCGCCTGTGTTTGGTTTCGCTGAAGTGCGCGCGGATCCAGTGCGGAGAGCGTGTGCGCGCGCCGCGTTTCAGCGTGTTCTAAGCGCCGCAAACTTCAGCTGCTCGCGCTGCGCAGACATCCTCTAACCCCCCCACGCTCCCCTCTCTCTCGCTCTCTCTCCCTCCCTCTATCAGACCCTCACTCTCTGTGTCTATCACTCACACACGCGGAGCGTTGACGTCACACCGTCCGTAGAGCGCGCGACGCTGTGGTGGTGCTGTGAGTAATACCGGACGGCGAGCGGCTGAGGCTCGCGCTCATTTCTCCGCGGACAGTTATGAAGGTACTCGGAATGAACGAGGCGCGCCAGTGCGCCGCTACCGCCATCATGGAGAGCAGCGGCTCGGGAGCGAACAAACCGCGGCGGCGGCACTGTCTGCGCGCGGCCGTCAACGGAGCTCCGTTCGTGTTCTCCGCCGTGTCCGTGGCTTTCTGCGTGCTGCTGGGTGTTCAGAACAACGACGTCCTCAACCGAGTGACGGAGCTGGAGAGCGCGCGTCTGTCTTGCCCGTCCTCAGCGCTGTCAAGCGAGCAGATCAACCTGGCCATTCAGGAGAGAGTGGACGAGCTACTGGCACAGGTGAGCGAGCTCTAACCGCTCAGCTCCATAGTTAAAGAAAATTAAAAGTCTTAATTTAACTTTAAAGTCTCAACTCCTGCTAAAAAATCAAGCTGAAAATCAGTTTTAGGTGCCAGATTGGTTCAGATGGTTTAATCAGATAGTTTAGCTATCAGTACAGGGCTTATGTTCATCTGATGAACTGATGAAGCTTCTGAAACCCCTTTGACCCTTAAAGTTTAACTTAAACCATCTACTCTTTTCTTGGTAGCTGGTGTAAGATGGTCTTTTGATAAGCTGCTATCTGATGGTCAACAGGAATTGAAAAAAGATCATTTAGACAAAAAAAAATAAAACATGGCACAGGCTGGTAAACTAGCTAGTTAACCAGTTTTTGACAAGTTAAGTTAAATTAATGTTGCATTTGATTTTGGGCATGTTTGGCCATGCTTGGTCATTGTTGGTTATGCTTGCTCATGCTGGTCGACCAGTCTGGTCGTGCTTTGTTATGCTGGTCATGCCGGATAATCAGTATAGTCTTGGTCATGCTGGTTCTCTAGCAAATGAAACCATACCAAATAACATTAAATCAGATTTATTTTGTCAAATCACATTAACACAGATGCACAGGTGAGTACATAGTCCCTTATTTAGTAATACAACAATACAGCATAAAAACATAGATAGTACACAAAACTTTATCACCACACTAATATAATATTACTCTACAGTTAGTAATAACTGCACAATAACTGTATATATTTGGATTTATTTTCTGCTGTCTGTTGTACTGCTTGTCCATGCACTTTGTGTCTTGCCTTGCACTATGTCTGTCTTGCACTATTGTCCTTCTGCACCAGAGATCTAGCCTAACAGTGTTTCAATGTACTGTTCAATACAGTATCAGTTTAATGACAATAATGTTTAATTTAATTGATGTATTAAAATATTAAAAATAAAATCTATACAGCTCTGGAAAAAAAATAAGAGACCACTTCAGTTTCTGAATCAGTTTCTCTGATTTTGCTATTTATTGGTAAATGTTTAAATAAAATGAACATTATTGTTTTATTTATTTACAAAAATATTGTCATTTAGAGCATTTAGAAAATGTCAGAAAGTCTGAAATAAAAAAAAAGATGCAGAGCTTTCAGACCTCAAATAATGCAAAGAAAAGTTCATATTCAATATGAATATATAAAATCAATATTTGGTGGAGTTTTCATGCATCCACCAGTCTTACACACTGCTTTTGGATAACTTTATGCCACTCCTGGTGCAAAAATTCAAGCAGTTCAGCTTGGTTTGATGGCTTTTGATCATCCATCTTTCTCTTGATTATGTTCCAGAGGTTTGTAATCTGGTAAAATCAAAGAAACTTAAACTATGTTTAAGTGGTCTCTTATTTTTTTTCCAGAGCTGTATATAATATACAGATGTTTTACATCAGTGTTTGGATAACAGCCATACAGCTCTCCGGCATTGGATATGTTTTATCTAATAACCATGTCTTTTACACTTAAAGGGATCAGCTTAGACCACCTGAACTAACTATCTTAGCAGTATAGGATATTTTTTCACCTGCTGACCAGATTTTCAACACCTTTTGACTCTTAAAGATAAGCATGGACCTGATCTGAAACCAGCTACCAGCAAAAAAAGCTGGTCTTGAATAGTGGGATACAATGTATGTTTGTATTTGAGTAGATTGATTCATAGACTAATTAAACCAGATCAAAATCAATCTCAAATGAAAACATATCTTATATTGGTCAAGAGCTGAGGTAAGCTGGCTCACCTGGTCAGCCAAGCTCGACCAGATTCAGCTGGTCAGGCTTTTTTGTTGTTGTTGTTTTTTGTCAGCACTGTAAAATATGAGAACCTTTTAGTCAGATATTTTGCTTACAGTTATGCATATCTGCTTTCTCTTCTGCTTGGTTTGGTAGCGCTCCTACGAACAGCTTGCCCGGATAAGGACAGCCCGCCAGACTTCACCTGAATGCAACTGCCCACCAGGTAGGCTCGCTAACGTACCTTCCTCATTAGCTTCAAAGCAAACCACACAACACAGCGGTGAGCACAGCACTAATGAACTCTTACAGTGCTCTTTAGCGTCCAGCTGGATTTAACAGAACACTGTGAGGTGTTAATTCAGCTCTGGGGTGTTGGTGTGTGTGTGTGTGGAAAACTTACTGTTGATGTGGAGAGGTGTGAGAGACGCCTGTAAGGCTGGCTGCAGGAGGTTAGTGAGTGTGTGTGTGTTGAATATGTGTGTGTGTGTGTGTTATAGCTAGCTTATCTGACCATTGCTTTTAAGCTGGTCTCTGTGAGCACACATTGGAGAACATTGGAGAATGGGAGCTGTCTTGAGTTTCAGAGCTATGAAATACAGTCCAGGGTCCAGGCTTTTGAGACAGTGACACATGATGCTGCTTTGGCTGTTTCATATGCTGTGTGTGTGTGTGTGTGTGTATGACCCTGCCTGGCGTTCAGCCTGAAGCCGCTAACAGAACAGGCTGGGCTAGTGTGGTCCTCAGGTTATCTTCTCCCAGAGGTCGAGAGGGACACAGAGGCCAGGCCAGTGCTTTTGGAAACTGGCGTGCGGTAGTTATTCGTGTTATGTCGTTAATGAGATGGACAGTCATGTGTGGATAAGCGAGGTGGATTTTGAAGGATGCAGACAGGTGAATGCTCGGCACTACAAACAAAGCGAGGGTCGTTTACAGGCTGCTATACATAGACTCGCAGAAGTTTTGTGAGGGGTGTACCATCAATCACAGTGTCAGAGGAGTTTCAGTTATAGTCTTGTGTGTGTTCTGTGAGTGTGAATGTTCTTGTAATTCATCAGCAGGCTATCAAAACTAGCCACTGAATCAGTGGAAGTCCGGGGGCGGGAATAAGCGAGGGCTGGGGTCCAGCAAAGTTTGCTGAGCTCCCTGCTCTGGCACAACAGCTAAACCTGGTAATTACTTGCTGAGCTGAATCAGGTGCATTTAAGCAGGAAAATCACCAAACTGCAGGAAATCAGCCATAGAGGACTGGATTTTCCCACCCTGCTTTAAATGATGGAAACACTGTGGGCTGGATTCCCAGATCCAGATTAAGTCTAAAACAAGATTAAAAGCATATTTTTTGCTGGTGCAAAAATGGAACTGCAATGTAATCCAAGACTAATCCAAGACTAGGCTTAAAACATTTCTGACTCAGTTTGACCAAATATGTAAAAAAACCCTGTTCCAGTTACTTTACAGTTCACCTACTTTATACATTGCACCCAATACTGAGCCCCCCTCAGCACTGGCCTGTGGAGCAGTGGGATTATGTTCTCTGAAGTGATGGAGCTTCTTCAGATACCTCTTATATGACCTATCATATGGTTTTTGCAATCCAAAACTTTCAGTTCATACAGTACCTGACCTCACTGATGCTCTTAAGACTGAATGCAATCAAATCCTTACAGCAAGTCCTCAAGCGCTTTGTGGACAGCGTCCTGTGATCACTGACAAACCATATCACAAAAAGTATACACGTCTTTTTTGTATAAAATATTTTACCAAGGCCACATTCAGGTAACCTAGCACAGATGCAGCGCTTACAAGCCAAACAGCGCAGCTACAAACAGCAGCAGCAATGGAGCTATTTTAACTCGCAGAGTGTTTATAACCAAACAGACTGTAATTTTTCATCCTCTTTAACTCAAATTATTTTGATAAACAGTGATAATGGAACTGTGGTATAATCACAATAATACACTCGAGGTTCGTGCTATAATGTGTAAAATTGGCACCGCAGCACAGCAGTGCCAATATTAAACATTATAGCAACATTATAGCAAGTAGTAACAGTTTGGTAACTAGTTGTAGGAGGGTCTAATAATAAAGTAGATACATGTTTAAAGGTGTTTAAAAACTCTAGCAGCGCTGCTGTGTCTGATCCACTCTAAACAGTGCATGAGCATTGCAGAACAGAGTGATGGGAGAATAATGATAAAAATATGCAGAGAAAACGTAAGACTACAGTCTGTTACAGTCTGTAAATATAGAACTACAAAGTGCTCCAATATGATTGGTGGATCTGACAAAATGGACAATAGAATTAAAACAAGGGTGTGGTTTTAACAAAGTGACTGTTTAGTGCGGTGCATGTTGGTTTGCACTACTACAGTTATATTTTTACACATGCAGTATTACTGCATATTCAGTCACATTTTGTTCATGTTCTTTCAGTTCCTCATGAAAGATTTCCACAGTGCATTGCACACTTTGTGGGATACCTACTGGCAAACCGTCGTGACCACAGGCAGCCTACTGAAATGAAATGAATGTCTCAGTGCTCCTACATGGAAGATACTTACTTCTACCAGCAGATGGAAACACACATACTTGAAAAGGAGGCTCAAATACGAGTGAATGGTTAGCAGGATGGAATAGCAGGGGATGCTGAGTTTCATCACAAAGTGGTAAATGAAACCATATTACAAAAAGTATACAAGTCTTTTTTTTGTGTAAAATATTTTACCAAGGCCAAGTGGCAGTTTCAAAACCACTAAGATCACCAATAAGCTCAATCAATGTGGGAAAACTGGCACCAGTTCGCTAATGCCTTGATCCATCCCTCTATACTCTTTTGATTCGATCCTATTATGCAAGGAGATTTTACAGAACACACAGGGAGCACAGAGTGCTGTGCAGTAGTTTAGCGTAATCCCCTGTTTAAAACAATCAGTCAAGATGGATTGGTAGTGTTGAAAATGTGGCAGCGTAAACAATGGGGCATGATCAATAGTGTGTCTCTCATCTGTTACATCTGTTGAGTGGAAACTGGGCTTTGGCTAGCAGGCACTGCTGAGAGTTAAAATTATAAAGAGCTGCACCATTATGACGGCCTCTGTTTTAAATCTCCATCATATGTGCTTCATTAATTTTTTCGTCGGCCGGGTGTCTGTTTCTCACAAAAATAAAACAATGAAAACATTTCACACCAAATGGAGCATGTCAGCACAAAACCAGCTTGTCCCTCTGAACTTCCTTGGCAGTCTGGCAATAGCATATGGCGCGAGGACAAGAGCAGTGCTAGAAAATTTGGTGGCAGTACCTATTGTTTTGTGTGTGCTTGTGAATAATGGGTAACACTTTACAATAAGGCTCACGAATAGCAGCACTTGCAACAGTAATTAAGATTGTTAAATGGTTAAGTAATGTTTTAACTAATTATTAATTAAACCACAGTTAGTTCCAACCCTGCAGTGTAATTGGCTGGGAGGTGTTCTATGAGTGCCATTATTAGCCATATATTAGTAATGCACTGTAACCAAAGCTCTCCATGTGTTACTCTGCCACATTCAGGTAACCAAGCAAAGTTGCAGCACTTACAAGCCAAACAGGGCAGCTACAAAGAGCAGCAGCAATGGAGCTATTTTAACTCGTGGGAGTGTTTATAACCAAACACACTGTATTTTCTCATCCTCTTTAACTCAAATTCTTTTGATAAACAGTGATAATGGAACTGTGGTATAATCACAATAATACACTCGAGGTTCGTGCTATAATGTGTAATATTGGCACTACGGCACAAGGCCGCAACCTCAGCACAGCAGTGCCAATATTAAACATGCTGCCTGCCATCAGCAGCCAGAGTCAGAGAGAGTGCAATGGGCCATGCTGTCTCTGAGTGGGGGTAGATGGTGCTTTTTCCCCATATCACTAGAAGATGTGAGCTGATGTATCGGAGCTGGGTCACTGTGCTTTTGTCCGAGTGTGCTGGCTACTCTGTAATACTACATTCATAGCAGCATTCATAGAGGTGGTGGTCAACTTCACATGTATATCTTAGGAGACATGATCGAAGATAGTAATCGGGGAGTCCAGCTGAGTGGGTGGGGAAATGGGGTAAGTAAGATAAAATAAACTATTTTTTTAATCATTAATAATGTCTAAATTAGTGTCAGTTAATAAGTAGTTAAGACATTCTGTCTGTAAGTACTGTTAATTAATGTACCCCTGTTGTAAAGTGTTACCGAATAATATACCTTTTTAGGGATGCAAAAATGGCTAAAACAGCACTTTGAGTGCTTAGTTGAGTATGTGAAAAGACTAAATAACATACACCAAAAATGACCTTTTATTTATGCAAATGCCAAAAAAATTGCAAAATTAACCAAAAATCTGTGTTTAAGTTGTTTTTTTTGTAAAGACAATTGTTGTGTATACAGTAACAACAAACATATTAACCTGATTATTTACCATATTTTTCGTACTATAAGGCGCACCTGAAATTCTTTAATTTTCCCAAAAATAGCCAGTGCGCCTTATGTATGAATTCTACCAGTCAGGTTGTAAGAAGCATTAAAGCCAGTAAAGCAGAAGTGCAGCATTATACAGGAATTCCAGTGAAGTTTCTCCAGCACTGGGGCAGGAGTAGCATTAGCATTAGCTGCTAACCACTATTTTCCCGTTCAGAGATGAGTATTATCGGCCTGTACCCTGTTGCTAATTTTGGAGCATTGTTGTCAGGATCTGATTGCACTCAGCAATGAAAGCATTAGTAAGGTCAGGATGTTGGTTGATCACCACCCCTTTAGGTCTAGGTATCACACAAAAACTCACATCTTGATATGTGTAAGAGAATTGGCGATATATGGTACAATATAATAAAACCTAAAGTGTAATATATCAGCATTATTAACATATCAATCATCCACAATGTACTGGATAGAGCAAACACACACATGGAGAGTGAACAGTGTGCTGGGAGCTGTGGGCAGAGGTTTTAAGAGTCATGTGGTTAGTTAATGTGAAGTTTTAACCATTGAACCACTTGCATAATCAACTCCTCTTTAAAACATTTACTTTTAGAAGAAGCAATAAATGTGCAGGGCTCTCAATACTTTTGTCTCTATAGTTTATTATAGTGATTTTCCATAATGCACAAATCCATTAATTCAGCATTTTCTTCTCTGCCTATAAATATGACAAATTATCTGATACCAGCACTATTAAGGCAGTCATGTACACAAAAAAGTTGAGAAAACTCAAAATTTCAATGCAACTAACTGCATTTTAACTGAGTTTTGAGGCCAGCTCAACCTTTTAAGTAAAAAAAAAACAATAACATTTAAGCCAACTAAGTTAAACATGTTTTACCTTATCTTATTATTTATTCTCATTTATTTATTCTTAACTTTTATTTTTTGTTTTAGTTTAGTGAATCACTTTAAAGGAGAACTCTGGTGTAAAATGGACTTTTGCTGTAGTAAAACATGATAAAAGTACTTACCTTTGATGAATAACTCTGTTCTCCCACAACGTTCCGAGATCCAGAAACTTTAACAGTTTGTCCAAATATCCCTCAGACTGGGTGACACTTTTCCACCATTATCCAGAGTCAAAGTAGCTCCACACCTCCTTGCTAGAATCTGGAGAGCCCTGACATTTAAAACGAGGCATTAATAACTTAAAAAAGTGTCACCCAGTCTGGACAAACTGTTACATTTTCTGGATCTCTGGATCTGGGACGGTAAGTACTTTTTATCATGTTTTACTACAGCAAAAATCCATTTTACACCGGAGTTCTTCTTTAAAGTGCTTCACCAAGCTTAAATTTAAGCTTAAATCTCTCAAGATAAATAAAATAAAACGAAATGTAAAAGTGTTTTAAGGGATTCAAACTGAACATCTTATTAGCTCAATATCTTATGGATTCTCCTCTATAACCTAAGATCAATTTTATAAAGTTTGTTGCACCTTTATTCCCCTAAATGACAAAGAATTTCTTAGTGCTGGTTAGAGTGGGTAGAATCTGTGGTTTGATGTGGATTATGTCTGTAGTTCACTTGAATTATTTACCTATTACCTTCACAACACCAGAATCACATCAATATTGGCCTTGATATCGATATTGTATCAGATCGGTCCCATCCCGTCTCTTATCATTGAGGAAGAACAAGGACATAAGCAAACAGATCACATCAATCCTGAGATTAAGTTATTTTATAGCTTTTTATTGGTTATTCATTAAGGAAGGACAGATCTCAGTAATCCAGATCAAGTTTTGTAGCTTGACAGGAAGCAGGACAGCGATGAGAGCATATATAAGGCTACAAGGCCAGCCCAAATTTTTCTAACCACTCTCCAACCATGTCTGCAGCTTTGTCTATCTGCTTCTCTGTACCTTCTACACTTATGATCCGGAATACGCTTTTTGGTGTTTTGATGGTTATCTTTGCTCCAGATTCCTCTGTCAAGAGCTTCAGGTTCCAGGCATCGTACAAACTGGGAGCAGCTCTCTCCTGGACACTTCAACTCTGGAAGCCTTCTGAAAAAGGGCTTCTCAGAGAGAAGGCTGGTAAGTTCCAAAGGTTTTGGCTCTGGGAGCTATAGAGCGGACACGGCTATACCTTCAGCATCAGCTTCATTTGTAAAGGATGTTAAATCCTGAAGTTCCTGTTTCTTGTCACAGTCCTCAGATGACTGGAGGATGTCTTCTTTCTCCTGGAGCTGGAGTCCCTCTGAGGTCTTAGAGAGAGATGCTGTGGATGAGATGGCATCTGAATTAATCTCAAACTCAATCACAGCAGCACTCTCTTCATCAGTACAAGAGGAAGACGGGTCTTCGTCCACTTTGAGCTCTGGGAGCTAAAGAGCGGACAAGGCTATACCTTCAGCATCAGCTTCCTCTGTAAAGGATGTTAAATCCTGAAGTTCCTGTTTCTTGTCACAGTCCTCAGATGACTGGAGGATGTCTTCTTCCTCCTGATGTCTTCTTCCTCCTTATAGAGATGGTACGATCGATCAACAACGTATTGGTACTGGACAATTTTCCGATATTTCTGATATTCCTCTGATTTAGGAGTTTAGGGTTAAGCAGTGCTGTGTGTGGATGACCAGTAAAACGGCTCGCTTACAGAAAGCTACAGTTCCTCATCCAACCACTAATATTTCTGATCATTTTTATAACTCTTAATGCATTATAACTTGCTATTAGTATCTTTACAGAGTCTAATAGATACACCATTCATTGAAAGTGTTACTAATTTATCTATTAAAATGAATTGTTCTCTGCAGTATGATCAGACATTCTGCGTCTGATTAGATCAAATGTTTTATCAAAGTTAAATATTTCAAATTTGAATTAAGCAGGGAGATTCTGTGTGGAAACAAAATCAAACCCTATCAAACCTGTATTTGTTTCTGGCCACTCATTAGCACAAATCTAGAGAGCACCTGTCTCTTAAAAGCTTCTGAATTATGCTTATAATGATAAAAGTAAAATATTTGGAGGTCTATGGAATGAGCTTAAACTTCTTTTCCTACATGTTTTACATGCGAATGTCCAATAAACGCAAATGTAACATTCACAAGCTAAGGCTTTTGATATAGAAGGCAGAGGAAGTATGAGGAAGGCAAAAAAAAGGAATTAGAGCTAGAAAAAGACTGAGGTACACACTCTCCTGTACAGCTGTGCTTCTGTATGTGTTCCTTCCTGAGAGAACAAACCACTCACATCAGGATCTGTTATCACTTTCAGCGCTGTGTGTTTGTCACCAGCTCGTGCACGCTCCAAATAAGGGTGCCTCTCCACATGCTCTTAATTGTTTCCACGTTTGTGGTGTTTACACCGCTCTGTTCGTATTTCTTGTTCTCCACCCTCCGATCAGCATTCCGAACGGGGGCCTGTTGTTTAATTGGACCTTTAATAAAAACTGTAGTCAGCCACAGGCAGCGCTTTATACTGGTACTCCACCTCTCTCTCTTTCTCTCTATTTCTTTCTCTCTGTAACGCTTCAGAAACCTTGGCAGCTAACTGCAGGCCAGATACGCTGGGGGAAAAGGACGAAAAGAATCAAGATGCTGAAAATGGGGTACATACTGTAGTGGAATTTCCCGCTATTCGTGTGGTTTTTCCGGAAAGAGGGTGGTAGGCCTTGACAGTCAGGGATGTCCTCCGGCAACAGAAGCTTTCACATATTTGTAGCCTTTTGGTATTGGCTTAACTTTGTCCAACCTTTGATCAGCACATTTTCAGCCTTAGCTCATTTACTGACAAATAGCAAATTATCATTCACAGCTCGCAAAATAGCCATCATTTTGCCATTGTTTGTTTTCCCTTTATGGTGCATAAAACTGCTGAAGTTAAAACGAGTTTCATCCTAAAATATCTCCATACATCTGAATTGCTCTACATTGGTTATAAGTATAAGTTGGTCTCAATTGTTTGTATTGTAAGATTGGTCATGATTGAATGTATTGTACAGTTGGTCGTGAATGATTGTATTGTAAGATTGGTCGTGATTGGTTGTATTGTAAGATTGGTTGTGATTGGTTGTATTGTAAGGTTGGTTGTGATTGGTTGTATTGAAAGATTGGTCGTGATTGATCGTGCTTCCCCGGACACATGTGAAGCCAGTCACCGCTTCTTTTTGAGTAGCTTCACAGCACACTCAGAGGATAGTGCAGGGACTCAGTTCTGATACATCAGCTCACAGACACCCTGTGCTGCAGACATCACCATTTAGTGATGTGGTGAGAGAGCGCCATCTACCCACCCAGAGAGAGATTTGATCAGCACATTTTCAGCCATAGCTCATTTTCTCTTGCCTACAGCCACTGAAACCACACAGCCTCCTGACGAATAGCAAAGTATCATTCACAGCTTGCAAAATAGCCATCATTTTTTCCTGGTTTGTTTTCCCTCAGCGGGGATGGTGCATGAAGCTACTGAAAGTCAAAACCCTAATGTCAAACTCAAGAAGATGATCATTTACTTTCAATTCCCCGAGATGGAATTGGATTGCAGAGTTTCATCCTAAAATATCCCTCTCCACTGCCTCAACCGGCCAAACCCCGTCAATCTAACAGTCACATGTTCCCTCCAGACCGCTCCAAACGATTAGACAGGTAATTAATAAGAAGCGTGTGGGCTTGAGCCCGCTGTGTGTGTTTTCTCCCAGTGAGGCAGTCGTGGAATTACTGAGTGCTAGGTAAAGCTACACAGACATCCATCCAGAGGCTGGAGCCAGCTGCTACTGGTTAGCCGCCAGCCAACCGGCGTACGACAGAGGAGGAAGGATGCCTTCTAGTGCGTGTGAGCGAGTGAAAAAGAGCGAGCGAGGTAAATGAACGCATGTCAGTTACAGTGCGGAGGCCTCTGATCAAAAGAACCCAACACTGTGTTTTCTTCTACAGCCTGCTGCTTTAGAGCCAATGGAGCAGTAAACAGATTACACATTGGTTGTATTATTAGTCTAAATTAGTCAAGATTGGCCTTGACTGGCTGTATTGTAAGGTTGGTCTAGACTTGGTCACATTGTAAGACTGGTTGATTATGTTGTAAAACTGGTCTAGTTTGGTTATATTGTAAGGTTGGTATAGGTTTGTTATATGATACAAATGGTCTAGATTGTTTATACTATAAGACTGGTCTTAAATGGTGCTATTGTCCACTGGTCTAAATTAGTTGTATTGTAAGAGTGGTATAGGTAGGGAGTATTATAAGATTGGTCTACACTGGTCATATAGTAAGACTGGTTTAGATTGTCTATTTTGTGAGATTGGCCTTATTGGTCATACCCTAAGTGTGTTCTAGACTGGTCATGTTATAAGATTGGTCTATATATGTTGTGTGGTAAGATGGGTCTAGATTGTTTGTGTTGTAAGAATAGTCCGGATTGGTTGTATTGTAAGATTGGTCCAGATTGGTTTGTATTGTAAGATTGGTCCAGATTGGTTGTGTTGTAAGATTGGTCCAGATTGGTTTGTGTTGTAAGATTGGTCCAGATTGGTTGTGTTCAAGATTGGTCCAGATTGGTTGTGTTGTAAGATTAATCAAGATCAGTTGTGTTGTAAGATTGATTCAGATTGGTTGTATTGTAAGATTAGTCCAGATTGGTTGTATTATAGGCTCAGGCTTTATAACAGGCTATATTTCTGCTATTATTTCTTTAAAGAGCTAATTTGCTATTGCACTAGGTCTTACCAGAACCTAGAATCATAGAATGCTAGCTGTCATGTATTTCTGCAGCTCCTGTTGCTCCAGATGCTGTGGATGCATAACGTGACTGACAGGCAAGTAGATACGCCTCCTTGTCTAGATTTGTTTGTTGGTGGTCCCCATCATTTAGGTTTTGTTTTCCAGTGTATTCACCCTGGGGCAGCCACACAAGCCAGACTTTTCCTCTGAGCATTAATTGTATTGACAGCTGCCAGGAAGGAGCAGAGGTTGCCAAATATTACAAAAAGTGTTCTGACATAAAAATCACTAACCTCACCTTGAAGTCTGACCACATTTGACTGTAAAATAGTGCAGGATTAGCATATAATGCAGAAAATATGACGCTGCATCCTACCCCTAAGAAAAGCAGATTTCTGTCATGCTTGAGGTGATAGACCACATCAGCATAGTGCCACAAAGAAACACTACATAAAGGACTTGCCCTCCTTTACCCCATACATTAGTGTGTCCTTTCCCTAAGGGTAATGGGAGTGAAACGGAAAGAGATGGAAGGATAGCATGACACAACAAATGTCACGATGAGACACAAAGTCAGCCTGAGGACTGAACTCAATAAACGACATTCGAGCGAATGTGAGAGAGAAAGAGAGAGAGAGAGAGAGAGAGAGAGAGAGCAGTAGACGCTACAGAAAGCCAGTCTATCTTAACTATCAGGCCGGCTGTTTGTCGCTCCGCTGCTCGAATTTTGGCTGCATTCCCTGGATAGTAGGCAGTAAGAATCTGAGGGAACAGGGGGGGAGAGATCTCACCCTCGTTGCTTTACCACAGACGATGCTTCCAGGCACATGCAGTGGTTCTTACAGCCACAACACATGTGGCTGCTCCCCAGCTCAGTCAAAGAATGGCCCACCAGTTTTAAATGTCACAGTGCCACTGAAAGGTTGCCGTTTGAACTTGCGGTGGAAAAGCTATACGGTTGTAAGGTTTTAATACTGTCTGACTGGTTAATTGACAGCTGTTGCAGTGCAAGGCCCATCTCTGATTTATTGGATATGGCAGTTATAAAATGAGGCTGGGGTTGTTGGCTGTTTTAACTAATGTTGGACTGATGGTGGAAGTTGTCTTGCCATTCAAATTAAAAGCATACACTGACGTGAAAGAAATCATGGGACATAAACTTGTAGCAAGAACACTGTGCTGACCTGCGGGAGATGCATGTGGGGCCTTCTGTGTTGAATGAAGATGTGATTTCTACCAGATTTCTGTCGTTGTTGGGTGTATCCACAGACTGTTGATACCTAGATAAGCAATCTACAACTGTAGATTATTTGGAGAAAATTCACACTTCTCAATTTCACATATAGTTAGTTGTTAGTATGCTCCATTTTGCTAAGTGATGCCAAGTAATCGTGGAGCTTTTCTATTGGTTCATTCATAAGTAAAATTTAATACCCTCTCAAATCATTATTATTAATATTTGGGCTAACAAGTTTGACTAAGAATGTGAGAAGTAATTTTACCGTAAGTCGATAAATGACGTTAAACATCATAGTAGCTTTGGTCCTCTCCCTGTGTGGCCTTACATCAATGACTCGACTGCTTCTTCACCCACATATCCAGGACCATGATGTGGCCTGTGAAAGACCTCTCTGTATTCCAGCAGATGCAAAAGTGTCCCTCCTTCTAGCCCCCACTAGCTGTAATTCCAAGGAGCTTCCTTAGTGTTGCTCATTCCCACAAGAGGTCATCTTCATGTTGTAGAGCGAGCAGCAGTAGTGTCAGTCGGTGGGTGCTAGCTTCTGAGACATTACACAAAGGAGACCCTTGACCCCACAGGGCACATCTGTGGGGAAAGTCCAGACATGAAACTACAATGATCTGGTCACATCTAATATGAAGCTCTTTTGACGCTGAGCTTTAAGGACTTCACGTGACCCTTGTGATTTATGCAATCCTAATTTTGGTTCAAAGCCAGCTTAGTGAAAACAGGAGATGTGTTGTTGATGTCACTTTGCCGTGTGACGTTTGACGGTTGAACTAAAAGGTTTGACTAGTCCCATTCATGTTTACTGTGATCTAGATTTAAAAGAACTATATATATATATATATATATATACATATATATATATATATATATATATATATATATATATATATATATATATATAAATCACATTTTGCTGCTACATTGTATCTGAACAAGAGCAACTTTGCTGAAGAATAAAAATCTTCTAATCTTTTAATGGAAGTCAGTGGCATCTTTTCCATTGCAGGGGTGTTTTTCAACATGTGGGGTAACTGTTCTGCTTAGTGCTGTGCGATATGACGATAAATATTGTGGGGACGATAGAAAAGTGTCTATCGTGTTACTTACCTTCTATCGTCCCTATCGTTTCTACAGTCATTGTATCAATTATTCATGCAAATATATAAAGTAGGCTACAATGAAATGTACTGCCGTGGTCACTTTGCATAAACTCTGTTTATATAAGTGATAATAAAGTAATCTTCGCAAAAAAAAAGCTTCATAATGTGGTTTTGCGATGTGATGCTGCTTTACGTTATTTGACGGACACTTTAAAAAAATGTTAATTGAGTTTATTTTGATAACTCAATTTAAATACCTGTATAGTTTTGAAAAAATTAGCTACTGCATCTACCTCATCTGTTTTCATTTGATACATATATATTGCTGCACTAAATAAAAAAAGTAATTCTCAGTTGTGAAAGTTTGCTTTTATTTCATTTTGAAATAAAGTTGAAAAAAAGTAAGCAATGATATTATTTTGTTATATTTTTCGAAAAATAACTGAAAACATACTCAAATGTGGTATATTATGATATATATCGTTATCGTGATATAAAAAATTCCATATTGTAATATATGATTTTTCCCATATCGCCCAGCACTAGTTCTGCTACTGTTCTACTCTTTTATCGTAATGTGATAAAACTGCACATTTGATTACACACAGTATAATTAGTGCTGTCTAATCGGATGAAGTGCAGCACTTGAATGGAAATCATTGAATTTAAATAACTATAGTGTTTAGTTAGTATTTATTAAGAATGTAATGTGTTTGAAAATATATTGATAAAAGTTGTTTATTGTGAATATTTAGTTAAATATTGTGATACAATATTTTTACCACATTACCCAGTCCTTTCTCTTGTGGATTTTCAACATAAATACAGTTTGGCATATAACGCAAGTCCAGTTTTCTTAGCACGATTTGCTTACTTTGGGCAATCTTTTGAGGGTTCTGTGAGGGCATAATGATATAGAGATTTTTTTTTTCCTCACCTGTTTGTATGTTCAGTACAGAAAATGGCAGAGACTGTATCTGTAGAGGACACACAAGCTTTTTTTTGCTGCCTTTGCTTCACATTGTAGTCTTTGCTGCCAAAAAAATATCCAAAAAAATGGAAATAATCCAAAAAACTCTTGGGAACTTCTCCGTTTCGCATGTAGAATGTTAAAACTGACAAATCTGTCAAACTCAAAACTCAAAAAACCTTTTGTGTTTGTACTCTGCACAAAAAAAAGATATGTGTCTGTGAGCCATGACGTGCAAAAAGACCTTTCTGAGGATCTACAATCAAAAATTGTTGATTTATATGAATATGGAAAGGGTTACAAAGTGACTTTTTACTGGTAAGGCAAACAATTTACAGATGAAGATTGCCTTAGAAGCAGCTGAAAAGTCTGCTTAGTGTGCTCCATTTCTCAAGTTAGCAGGTAGGGCTGCAACGGTTAGTCGATATAATCGACTACAAATTTCTTAGTTGACTAATCGTTATTTTATAACAGTCCCGCATAACGTGAAGTGCTGGGGACAGAAGCGCAATGGGAAATGCGTAAATGGCTCAATCACACTCCAAAAGTGCCCAAACACAACAGATTTACATATTTACTAACTAAATAATAAGTACTTTTAATGTGTAAACAACATTTAGACTTTAAAATGCCCTTTAAATCTCATGTACAGCGGTTTCTATTGTTTTTAGAGATGGAGGAGATGGCAGAAATAATCGTCGACTATTCGAAAGATTAATCATCAGATTATTTGACTACTAAAATAATCATTAGTCGCAGCTCTATTAGCATGCTAACTTGTTATCATTGCGAAACAAGGTTGGGATTGTAAGACTGGACAAATCTGATCAAATCAACTGTCACATACATATTGCAAGATGTTCTGCACTTCCTGGTCCTGATTTAGTGACACAGTACACAAAAAAAGAAACCGTAACTGGTCTAAAGGTTCCACGCTGGGCTGAAATGGAACAGCATGGCTTTAGAGGCCAATTGGCCCTGCAGTGGAAAAGTGGCCACTTTTTATTACAGGTAATTCCAAGTAATTATGGAGCATTTCTATTGGTTCATTCACAATGAGAATTTAGCACAGTTTAAAGAACAGCTGCCACATTCAGATTATTATATAAAAATGAGGATACATAGTTTTTGCATGAAAGGGATGATACTTATTAAACATGAATGATATTTATTGTAGGTTCATATATACAGTATATACGGTATATGCACATACTATCAGTACAAACTCACGTAAATAATGTATATAAGCAACATGTCTGTGATTAACACAGTGCATACCCTTCCTGCTCAAATCAAGGTGGGTCTCCAGTGATTTTGAGTGATAAGCGTGTACATATTTAAACATCCGACCCCACTGGTACCACATAAGTCCTCATTAGAGCGCATGAAACTGCCTGGCTGTGTCCTCCAGCTGTGTTAAATTGAAATTAATTATTTATCCAGCATATTAATGTTCACATAGAGAATTCATTACACTGGGTAGTTTTAGTGAAAAAAAATATTTTTCTGCATTTTGTGGATGGTAGTGAGGGTAGTTTGACACAAGATGATGCGTAGTTAGGGTCAAACTGAGCCAGTGGAGTTAAAAGCAGAATGGCCTGTAATGGAATGATGGATAGGATGTGTTGCATTATTGAATAATAAAACAGAGTTTCTTTATGTCAAATAGTCCTTATACAATTACATTCAGCATGCATATATGTGTGTCTTTGTGTGTGTGTGTCACTATGTGTGTGTGTGTGTGAGTGACTGTGTGGATGGGTGTACCCTGGTTGTGTGCCAGGAGAAATTGTGTATATGTGTGTTCACGTCTATGTATGATGCTCATGTTCTTGTATGACTAGCACATTACAGTCACTAATGCCTTTAGGACGCAAGTGTCCCAACACTTCAATCAGCGGATCCGTAACTCCATATCCACCAGGCGTGCCCTTGTCTTTTGCCAGCCTTTAGGGAGGGGCTGCCAGATGGGAAGCTCAAGGCCAGCAGACATGGAGAACTCCTCACCTCTAATGGTCTGCAGCCTGCAGCGCAGGATATAGTCATGGCTTGGTGCAGAATCTTCTCTGTGACCTCCAGCACTCCATTAATCCAGGCGTACACTGTGCGACTGGAGCCCATTTTAAGACCGATTTGGTCGTAGCTGAATGAATCGTAGTATTGGTCTGTATTTTAGCTTGATTGGCTGACGATTGATGTTCATTATGAGAGGGGAAGTGATGCCCGATTACCTGCACAAAGGAACTCAGAGTTTGCAGTTGGCTGTTTGGATAAGTTTCTAACATTTCTTTAAGCTCGTTTCTTGGTGCCACATCCCAAGTCTAGCTTTCAAAAATCTATACAAGAGGCATATATATATATATATATACAGTACAGGCCAAAAATTTGGACACATCGTTTTCTTAGTTGTCATGACTGTTTACATTGATTCTCACTGAAGGCATCAAAACTATGAATGAACACATGTGGAGTTTTATGTACTTAACAACAAAAGGTGAAATAACTAAGAAAAAAATATATATATATATATATATATATATTCTAGTTTCTTTAAAATTGCCCCCCTTTGCTCTGATTACTGCTTTGCACACTCTTGGCATTCTCTCAATGAGCTTCAAGAGGTGGTCACCTGAAATGGTTTTCCAACAGTCTTGAAGGAGTTCTCAGAGGTGTTTAGCACTTGTTGACCCCTTTGCCTTCACTCTGCGGTCCAGCTCACCCCAAACCATCTCTATTGGGTTCAGGTCCGATGACTGTGGAGGCCAGGTCATTTTTTGTTACGTACATAAAACTCCACATGTGTTCATTCATAGTTTTGATGCCTTCAGTGAGAATCTACAATGTAAATAATCATGAAAATAAAGAAAACGCATTGAATGAGAAGGTGTGTCCAAACTTTTGGCCTGTAGTAGGGGTGTGACGAGACACTAATATCACGAGACGAGACACGATATTGGGTTCACGAGAACGAGACGAGACGAGATTTAAAAATAAAATTATAAAGAAAACGTCAAAAATGAAAAATGGCTTGAAAACTAGAGTTTTATTTGAAAAAATATAACGCAAACTTAAGAGACTGGTTTCTCTCACACATTGATTCTATAACAAATAGAAATAAGAATAAAAAATAAAAATAAAACTTTTCTAGGTCTTATATAGTGCAAACAATAAGTGCAAACCACAACCAGTCATATTAAGCCTAGGGTTTGTGTTTATTTCTCCTAAATCTCTTGTAATTTAACTCTGCAGAACCATAACCAGTCATATTAAGCCTATGCTTGAAGTGCAAACAGAGACAGAACTTTTTTTTAATACAGTACAGAGCTAAGGGATTTGTACACCTGCCTATGAAACAGTCACGTGTACGATTTACATACAGTATTTACATATGGTTTGTTGGTCACACTGTTACCGTTTATTGTTTCCACTGGAGCCAAAATGCAGCCAGACATACAACTTAAAAGTAGCAGAAGCATCTTCTATGCGAATGCCCAAATTTTCCTCTTCTGCTGAGAGCTGCTCTCACTGCTCAGCTGCTCTCACTGCTCAGCCATCATACTCTATCGCTATCGCTACTGGATTGCCAGATCCCTCTTAAAAAGTCCAAACTGTTTTTTTGCCCCGCGAGACAGGTTTAAGCCTGACGAGAAATATTGTCCGTCTTAATCTTGCGAGATTTTGTGCCACTGTAGTGTATATAAAAAGCATTATTATGTTTTGCAATACTGTACTTTTTCTCCAAAACAGTAATAATTTTAATTAAGAATATTTTACGTGTATTGGGGCTCCGGGTGGTCCAGTGCTGCTACTATGTTTTGAGACTCACTGGAGGCTCTCCCTTGTTCTTTACAGGCATCTGTTGACTGATGTATCGGAGCCGAGTCGCTGCACTTTCCTTCGAGGCATGTTCAAGCCCCCTCAATCTCCTAGTGTTGAGGGCATTACTAGTGACAAGGGGACTCTTAATGAGTGGGTGGGGTAATTGGCCTTTCTGTTATGGGAGAAAATGGGATAACATTAAAAATCTAATTCAAATTAAACATTTAATATTGTAAAATAATATTGAAGTCATCCAGACTATGAAGGAATACGGAATCATGTAGTAACTTAAAATTGCCGTTTCTGATGTCGTTAACTCTTTCTTCTCCTTTCCTGGGGCAGTCCTGATGAGAGCTAGTTTCAACATAATGCGTTTGATGGTCTTTGCGACAAATTCAAGTAATTAACTCTTGACAAGCCATTCCAGGTGACTCTACCTCATAAAACTGACTAAGAAAATTCAGCCAAGATTTGAAGAATGCCTGCTTTGAAAAATCTAAAAATATAAAACAGTTTGGGTTTTTGTATTGGAATAGTCCAAATCTAGTATAAAAGTTAGCAACATTAGCATAGAATCTTTTCTCGTTGTCTTCTAAAAAAGCATGTCAGACACCAAGCACTGGCTAATGGACTGCACCCGGAGTCAGTAATAAATCGTCTTTATTTGACTTTTTGCTGAACTTTTCATTCAGTTAAGATGAAGTGTGTCATTTCATAAGGTGGTTTTAACATCTAATGAAATTCTGGTTTAGATTTAGATTTATTGAAGCTGATATAGATCAGTTTGACAGTGCAGATGAAAGCTCAATGTCATCATCTCTTGTCATCACTTGATACCTCTTTTATTTTTCTTACTTCTTTCTCTGCAGGGTTGACCCACTGCTTGTTTTCATGAAATATATGGAGTTGAGGATAAAAAGAGACTATTTTATCCTTTTATTAAATGTACCAATCTGTCAAAAACACGTTTTTTTTAGTGTCGTAGATTAAAATGTGCTTTCAGTAACTCTTTACAATAAACAGTTATCACCTCAATACATATTAGATATTAATCTAAAAAATAATATATCTTTTCTTTTCATGAGGATTTATGGTGTTTTTTCATTTTTCATATATATCTGTGCTGCTGTTGATGAGATGATGAATACTTTGAGGTGGTTTTGTGTTTTGGCTTTAACCCTGCAAGAAAAATTCATTATATCATCATGTTTCAAAGGTTGAGGTAGTATATGGCATGGTTCACCTGTCACCACCCCCACCTCTCTCTTTCTCTCTTTCTCTCTCTGGCTATGAAACATTGAACTTCAACTCAGCCCTGACGTAACGTTCTTGTATGTATTTTTGCGAGCCGGCTCGGGTATCAAAACAGGCGTCATGCTGGGCTGACATCCATCATGTAGGACAGTGGTGTTAGTTTTGGTTCGATCGTTTGTGTTTGGAGCGCTTGTGGCCGGGCCCCGTGTTCACACGAGACATTTCAAACGGATGATGCACGCTAAATGGGAAGTCCAGACATAGCTCAGGAGTCTCCTTCAGCTATTTCAAATATGAATTCAAATCACCTCATCTAAAGACAAGATGATGAAGAATTTGACGTGAAACTGCGCTCTGCCGGAGTGCCTGAAAGCGTATATATTTCCACCACATTTACCCAACACTAAAAGAACAATCACTCTCACATTTAGCTCTCTGTGCGGTTTGAAAAGAGCAGTGCCCAGATAATGAAGGCCTTCACACACCTAATCAATCACTCAGACATGTCAGCCCATGTCAAAAACTCAGTGTGTGAAGACCGTCTTTATATTTCTCAATAGATCAAGATTTCATCAAGAGATCTAATAGCTCCTAATTGCAGCTTGCAGAGTTTGAAAGGTTCTAGTTTATAATACGGGTCATCAGTGCAGTGCAGCCCATTTAGCCCAACACAACCAAAGAGACAAGAGAGAGGCTTTAGTACATTCTCTTGAGCTAATGAATTGAAAAACACAATTCAAGCTGCAAAATGTGGTGCTATGATAAAAATGATAGTATTACATTTATATACAGGGGTTGGACAATGAAACTGAAACACCTGGTTTTAGACCACAATCATTTACTGTGGTGACGGACAGTTCTGATAGAAACCGGAGAGTTGAGGTGCACATTGAATTCTGCCGTGATTTGGGCAGCCGTGGTTTTATGTATCTTTGGATACAATCCGGGTTAGCACCCGAACATCCCTTTCAGACAGCTTCCTCTTGTGTCCACAGTTAATCCTGTTGGATGTGGTTGGTCCTTCTTGGTGGTATGCTGACATTACCCTGGGTACTGTGGCTTTTGATACATCACAAAGACTTGCTGTCTTGGTCACAGATGCTCCAGCAAGACGTGCACCAACAATTTGTCCTCATTTGAACTCTGGTATGTCACCCATAATGTTGTGTGCATTGCAATATTTTGAGCAGAACTGTGCTCTTACCCTGCTAACTAAACCTTCACACTCTGCTCTTACTGGTGCAATGTGCAATTAATGAAGATTGGCCACCAGGCTGCTCCAAGTTAGCCATAAAACCTCCCACACTAAAATGACAGGTGTTTCAGTTTCATTGTCCAACCCCTGTAGATAATCACAGTAATATTATTGTGATATGCATTACAACAGATTAAAGATAAAATAGCAAACCAGTATGTTACAGTGAGTTTTAGTGTCATGTTGTAGGTTACCTTATTGTAGACCTTTTCAAACTGTTGAATAAAGGATATTTATGTCTAGTTCTGAATTATAGTTTCATAAAGTCTTCTTCTACTAAAATCCACTTTTTCTTGTTCTTAGTGAAATACTATAGGTCTCTTTGAGTTGTATATGCATGCTGCACATGAAACTCTTTCTTAACCTCCATTGTCTGTAATAGCTAGTAAAAGAAAATATTCAGAAAAATGAGTCGTTCAGGAAAAGACCCGTGTCTACATCAACCCGTGAATTAGTATTCATGGTCTTAACCACCTTGGCTCGCGACCGCCCACATTTTATTTGTGCAAATAACACATCAGTGCCCAGTAATTCAGAACTAAGGAATTTGTATATGGAATACCACCAGTGAAGTACAGTTGAGATAGGTAGGTGTGTGTTTAAAACAGTTCTGTTTACACTAGTTAAATGTGGGTTATTATTTTCTGGACCTGGATTACCCACTTTCATGTGCTGACATAGGTTTACATAGGATCTCCAGTGGATTTCGCTAAAGGACTAGGTCAGTGGATAACTTGCGCTTAGCAGGGCATTACACATGTTGTAAAGTAACACATGACACTGCAAAAACTGTTATTAAAATAAAAATGTCTTTATTTTAAAACAATTCTAACTGTTGTCTGTCTTGCTGGTGTCGCAGTGCTGTTAGCCAATTTGAGGTTATATGTTTGCATCTATAAATATTCAAGAGCAAGGGCCGAAATCCTGTTGTCCCTGCCCCCCTCCCTCCTCAACGGGAAAAAGCAACGTTATACCGGCTCACTGGTTCACAAATAAAGAGCTCACATGGCATTCATTCATACTAGAGACCACAACTAGACATTTTTAAATACATGAAAAAATGATGAATGAGACCTTTAAATCAATAGTTCTCAGTAGGGATGCACAATCATATTGAAATTATATCATTAACAGTTGATATCATTATCAGCCGATGTCTAGATTTTTCCAACCGACACTTGGATGCATTGAGGAAAAGGACAGAGAAGCGCTGGCTGTGTTACTACAAAAATAAATAAAATAAATAAGTTATAGCAGGGCACATATAATCCATCAGGAAGTTATAAATGTGTATAGAGGCATCAGCAGATAAATACATGCGTAATATCTGATATCAACATATCCCATAATTCCCTCATCAGACTGAACAGTTGGCCACCGAGTGATCAGACTTGCCTTTGAGGCTCTCTAATACTCTGTAATACTCTACTCTTACTATACTCTCCTGTACTACTTTGTTTGTGAAGGGTTCTCTCTGTTCCTTAAAACAACATTTGTTGAATTGCAGGGCTCGGGCTGCTCGGGCCTGCAGTTGATCATTTTAAAGTTACATATTTCATGTCTGCACATTTCCTCCTTTTCAACCCACTAAACATGACAGCCAGGGAAGCACAAAGTATCACAAAATGCTTCTCAGGTGCTTTTCATGAATGACATGGTGTGAGTGCAAAAAGGTTTCCCTGTGATCGTAATTTTCCTCTCTGCTGTGTGCTTAGGTTGCTAAAACATGCACACACACACACACACACATATATATATATATGTATATATATATATATATATATATATATATATATATATATATATATATATATATAATGTATATATCAACATCTTCTTTTCAGCACCCATCTCAGTTTCATTTTGTGCAGTGGAACCGTGAATTGACCTGCCGTGGCCTGTGAAACTAGAATGTAGTCTGTAACAGAAGAACTTTTTTAATAGTGTTATTAACTCTGTTCAGATAATAATCAATCAGAAATGTTTATTGTACAATATGGTAATATCACATCATATTGTAATACAATACATTAAATAGTGGAACATAATAAGCTTATGATGGATGTGGTTAGTGCTTGAAGAACACTTGAAGAACTCATCAACTGCTGAGTCTGATACTCAGGGCTGAGTGATGTACTCTTGAGAGGGGAATCCGGTTAGAGAGGATAAAAGTCTTTATGCTGGTTTTCCAACAAGGTATGTTACCAAAATTTTAAAGTTGTATTAAAAGGATAAAACACGGGGCTCTGAATGATCCAGCGGACTAAGACTGGGATGATCTGTGGACTACGATTTGGAGATTACTGGTTTGAATCCCGGTCATGCAGCTAGTGATAGGTGGAATAAAGCTGTTTGGCTGGGATATTCGACAAGCTGTGTTTTTTTCTAGCGGTTTTCAATGTCGGTTTTAATTAATTTTTTAGCTCTAGCTTTACCTGTAGTTCTAAATGTTATATGTACATATTTTACTGTCAAAATCAACTTGCTGCTGATATAAATAGCTTTAAACTGTTTTCGTAACTGTCTTAGATTTTGCACTGTACTGCATGTTTAGTTGATCAGGTTTGTCAGGTTAAATACAAAAAAAAGTTAGATGTTAATTGATTTTGAAATACATTGTGAAGATGTCATGATGTCATTATTATATTATATTCCTTAATGTTGATCTAAAGGCTGATCTAAATCTAGAGGGTGCCTCACGGCATTATGGAACATGGATATGAATAACTGGCAGGGCACAGTGTCTGACTGTTCTGTCATGTTAGTTTAAAGATTTCACTGAAGCGTTTTCCTGCAGATGATCCATCCAAGAATACGTAAATACAGTTCCCCCGCCTCACTGCCACCTTCTTCTGATGAGCTGCTGGAGTACAGGACCTCCTGATCAGAGCGAGGGCCGTATAGCTTGTGGTGGTGTAATACTCTGCACACTTGAGTTTAATGGAGTTCAAGGTGCCAGCAGCTGTTTAAGCCCAGCTAAGTCCAATGATAGCAGACAACGGAATATAGACTTGGCAACCCTTCCCCCGTAATCCAATTATAAATTCATGTGTTGCAGCTCAAGTCCATTTGAAAGGTGTGAATTAAAGTATAAATGGCTTGAAAATTGAATTTCTCATCTGTCATTTAAGTTACAGTTAAAACGGCACTGACAGCTAACACCGTATTCAATTTCCCGTAGCTGCTGTTCACATTCTTTATCAACGTGGAATTCGTTTCAGAAGTGTGTCCTTTAAAAAGTCCTTTCGGCTGGTGTCAGTGTACTTAGTAATAGTAAGACCTTTCAACTGACACTTGCCTTGCAATCTAGTAGCTTCCGTCTTTTGCTGGCACTGCATTTCAAAGGGTGTCTTATCGCAGGAAAATTAGAAAGTGCCGCTCTGGATATCTTTTTAATTAAAGATATCCCACATGACAAATGAGACAGCCATGGGCAGAGAGCGTGCCATAGTAACCTACAGCTGGCATTAATCCAATTAGATTGAGTGTAAAACTGAAATGGATATTCTTTCATATTTTAAACCTGGCATAGTGCTGGGCAGTGTGACCAAAAATAAATATCATGGTATATTTCAAGATTCTGATTTCACAGCATATCATGGTATTTTTATTATTTTATTTTTTATTTTTATGGTTTTGTATGACTGGGCTTTTATATAGGTATGTGATTTACTGTACTGTTAGAAGTACATATAATATCAAACACTAAGGCTTTAAATTAAGGCTTTGATTACTATTGGGTTTACTCTGTCCCACAAAATTACACAATATACTGAAAAAAAAAGATCTTAAAAAGAGATACATCGACTGTAACACGGCTTCCTTTTCAAAACGAAATATTATAAATTAAAATTAAAATATAAAATTATCCTTTTTTTTCTTTAGTTAACAAATAAATTCAGTTCAGCATGCATTAAAATGATCCCTCAAGCTACAGTATTAATATATTTAAACAGGGCTTTAGTTACTTTTCCTAAAGCTTTTTTGCACCTCATATCCTGTGTTTTATGGAGTTTTATCTCTTATGCTGAATTAATGATCCTGTATCTAAGACCGTTTCTGGGCTCATCTCGGGAACAAGAGAAACTTTTTTCACTTCTCTTTTATGAGTGACAAATTGTTGTTTGCTGTTGTTTTTCTATTTTATTTGGATAAGAACACTCATATTGCAAGGAACGGCATTAAGAGCTCCTCAGATAGAAGTGCTGTTCTCATTTTTCTCCAGGCAGGACATAGCGAGACAAGCGTTTGATTCCACAGAGCTGAGCTACCATTACTCCAGTGTGTTAGCTTATTATGATAACTGGCTAGAGAGCTGTGCTAGTATCCTTCTTTGCTGGTGCTGTTCTACACATTGCTCTGCTGCACCTCTAGTGGTATGGCGGTATGTAAAAAATGCATACTGATTTTAAATAGTCTCTCCGGTATACCGGATGAACTGCTATACCGCTTAGGACTAACCTGGCAGTATGAATATTAGTTAATGTTAATGTTTAAAGAATTGACTCTTATTAAGATTCACATTCATTTTCATTCAGTCTTATTAGGAAAAGGTGAGAGAAATATTGGAAAATTTTGGATCTGACATGGATCTGGTGCTTCTGCAATGGCCAGAGCCGTTTATAGGAAGTCTGACCACGTTCTGTTTTACTGTTCTATTGGAAAATGTCTGGCATTTAAATGCTAGAAGGTGCTCTCGAGTGAGTCCTCTATAAATGGGGGTGAATGATGCAAAAACTCAAAGCTTAACTACTTGTTGAGTGTTCCTTTCATTTTAGAAAGTTGAATAAAATTACTATTTTTCAGCACATTTAATAGGTTTATAACTGGACATTTATAAACTCTGATTTTGCTAAGTTTGCTTAATTGTACCTATTAATTTTGGACTCACTTTCAAGTGTGTATTCTCCTCATTAGAGATTGTCTGGCATGGCATTGTTAGCTCACATATGTTTAGTTCGGGCATGTTCTCATGTCAAAACATGTTTCTAGAGAGCAGCCAAGTGCATCAGCGATTTCTTAGGATGAAAAATCCTGTAATTTGTGTCTCCGTGTTGCCCATCATTTATGTAGTATTAAAATGTCACAACAACAGAAGGATTCAAGAGTACAGCACCACCAGTTGTGTAGTGTGAACAGCACAACAACTAATGACTCAAAAAGTCATGTAGTGCATGACTTTGCATTAATGTCAAAACACAAATGTTAGTAATTTAAAACCCTTTAGTTATCAATTCAGAGAACTTCAGAGAATGTTAGACTAAGGATTATGTGCTTTAGTCAGATTATCAGGCCTGGATTATTGAGCACATTGTCCTGTTCCAGCATAGCAGTCGTCCCTTCCTCTGTAAACTGTGGACAGCCAGGCCTTTTGTGGTTCCTCAGGGACCTTCTAATGCAGATGTGTGAACTCCTGTTTTGGAAAGCTAGAGTCAGAGCTAGCATAGAACAAGGAAACCACCAAACTGTGCTGGACACCAGGCTTCCACAACTGGACTCCTGGTCTAATCCATGTGACCATCTGATGTTTGGCCTGAGGTCTACTAAAGGGATGTACCTGCAATAGATGTATAGGGTCACTGTTCTGGAACAAGCCCTGGAAAAAGGCATTGAAAATTAGATAAATAGTTAAATAAAATTATTTGTAATGTTTTCTGTGCTATTAAGGGCGCCGGGCTGCAGTGGTTCTTATTTTATTTGCCTTTCAGGTTTAGGTAGTTTAACATTATATATTTGAGAGTAATGAGATTCTGTTATTTTAGTGAGATTTCCAAATGGACCTACAACATATATGCGAAAATAAGTGCATTTTGATTGGCAAACCCAGTTATGATGTGGAAAGCAACTTATTAGCCTAATTATAGGCCATATAGTAAGTGTACATTTCATATCCAAACTTAAAATTCCAGAATTAGCAGCTATTTGGAGGAGAATTAGGTTTCATTAACATGTATATGCAGGACCACACAGCAGCACACAGCTAACTGAAATGTAATAGTTTAGTGGTAAGATGTTTAGTCAGACTAAGGTTCATAAATATGAATTTCCAAATGTTTTCAGCCTTCTGATTCAATCACAAATGATTTTTTTGGAAAAAGAACACTTTCTCTAGATTTATTTATTTAATAGCAAAGTAATACGAAGCACTATATTATTACTATTGCTATTAAACAGGGAGGTCTAGCATGTCATACAAGCCTTATTACTGCATTTGTTCCAACTACTGGCCACTAATATGGCTCTGCTTTTAGACTATGCCATACAAACTGCATAACAGGACCAATATTTATATAGTTAAAGCAGGACATGTTTATACTGCACTTACAAATCAGCGAAATATAGTACCAGTCAAAAATGAACACACATGAACACACATCTTCTCATTAAATGTGTTTTCTTTGTTTTTATGAACGTTACATTGTAAATGTAATAGTGAAGATATTAAAGCTATTCAGGACCACATGTGGAATTATTTATACAAACCAAATTTAGCTTTGATAACAGATTAATCTTAGTGTCTTCATGAGAGAGAGTCACCTGGAATAGTTTTCTCAGCATCTTGAAGGAGTTTCTGGAGGTGTTGAACAATAGTTGCTGCTTTTCCTTTATAAAAGCTTTAAAAAATCACCAGAAATCACTCATCTCAGTTTAGGGTTTAGATCAGGGGATTGTTGTGGAGTCCAAACACTTTTTTTTAACTGTGTAATTCCATGTGTGTCCCTTAATTGTTTTCATGTATTTAATATTAATCTACAATTTAGAACTAAACTAAATAAAGAAATAAAGAAAAAACTGAATGAAAAGGTGCGTCCAAACTTTTGATGGGTACTGTATGTAGGAATAAAAGCTTATTTACAGCTTATTTAACTTATCTTTAAAAAACTTAACTGTGCAACTTTTATTAAAATGCATAATCTGTTAAACATTGAGTGTGTTTACGTGTAAACGTGATCTTAATATTCCTATATTCCTGCAGAACCTTTTTTTTTTTTTAAGTATTAATTAGATCAGTGTGTTTACGTGCATGCACTTCATACCACAGCTTCGTTTTTACAACAAGGAAGACAATTATTTGTCAATCATCTTTTACGCATCGCTCCAGAAGTTGCTGTTTATTTGTTTTCTGGTGTTGTGGTCTGTTTTCACACATCTCACATGACTGAGAAATTCTGCATAATTCCTGTTTAGAGTAAATGCACTGAGAAATACAATAACTGAGCTAAAATCCAACTCATTTTATTAGATTTCTAGAAATTGACCTGATGTTAGAAATTGGAACATGCTGTTTGATCACATGACCACCAATAACTGCAGAAAGCTGAATATAAACTGATTTTTGTAGTTTTTTTTCCCTCCTAATTCCACTTTTACTTCACTACTTATTCATGATGAGTTTAATACTTTTACTTTTGATATATTTTCTATGTGCTGCATCATTTCAAAATCACGTTTTCACTGCCAGAGCAGTATATGCTCCCATCCTTCCATCCGTCACCCTGAAAACCTTTTACTGCTTTATGTAATAACTACATAACACACTACTGCACCTTTGCTTTCTGTATTTAAGTTGTAAATTTTAGAATAAACTACTTTTAGTACTTTAGTAGAAAATATTTTTGAATACTTATTATTAGTAGTATTTTCACTTAAGTGTGGTGCTTAAAAAACAACTTCAACTTTAACTCAAGTCACTTTATACATGTCTGATGTAAACACATATATTGTTTCCTGGCCTCATATCACACTTAGCTTCTCTCCTCAGACAGAGGTTGGATGTTGCTGTCATGACCAACTTCCTGTTACCTCAAGGTGTTTGCCTGTTAAATGGCTGGCTGCTCCTGGGCTGTGATTTTATGGGGTGCAGGCAGCAGGACAATAAGGCCAGTCCGGATATGGAGCTGGACCTGAAGGGTGATGTCTGATGTGGTGCAGAGTTTGATTAATCTACTGCTCGATTACAAACTTCTCCTCACTCTGGTGTCAAATGCAGTAATGCTCACAGTCATGTTCACGATGCTGGTGCTCTTTACCAGATGGAAGGAAGGGAGGGACATTAAAGGAAGAGAGAGAAAAAAAAAGGTGAGTGAGTGTGAATTTAGGTGAACAGTTAGAAACCATTATACTGCAGGTAAATTGTTCCCGTCTGGCCTTCTCTGGGGTTAGCGCTAGCTAGCCAAAGTAAACAAGAAAGGAAACAGAGAAAAGACTTTGCTCATTCGCACGGATCCCGCTAATATCCCACCAGAGCCCCTGTCAAAGTGGCCAATTTGCAAGACTGCATACTCATTACCACATGAGAGCTTATTAAACCCCCAAAAAGTGTTATTGGAACCAGTCCTCCCACCTTCTACAAAGGAAACACAAAGCATATATGGGCAGAAATATTAGCCTACAATCAATCCTTCGCCAGTGCTGATTAGCCCATATAAATTTGAGTTTTCACTCAAGGTAATTCCATCTGTCAAGCAGAGGATAAAAAAAATACAGCATGGAGCTCACCGTAGACGAAGCCCCAAGCTTGTTGACTTAATAATTCAAGAGTGTCCCGTGAGGTAGCCCTGCCAGTAATAAAAAAAGAGAAAAAAAAAAATCTACGGGAATGCCTGTAATAGAGAGAATGTAGCCTGTAAAGCCAGTAGCCCAGTAGCTAAACACTGCTGTCCTCCCCTTGATCTCAAAATTGGGTCACGTTCTGCCCCCTTCCCAAATCAACCATGTTTAATTGCTGTGTACTAAAGACTTTCCCATGTGCACACAAACCAGTCAAGTCTGGCACAGCTTAATAACTGTTCACTTAACTCGTTCCATTGTGCTGCCGTCTGGCCTACAGCTGCCAAGTTTCTTGTTTCCAGCTCCTGTCAAATGTCGTTGCGTTTTCCAGAAATGAATTTGGAAAAAAAAGAACTGATATTTACATAAGCATTAGATCAAAACAAAGCAAAATCACCTAAACAGACAGCATTTTGCGGCCTTTTGCGAAGTATTTTTTTAAACCAAAATTACAGCTAGTTGCTCTTCATTTGCATGCCATCCATACTCTATTCCCTCTGTTCCAGTGTGTATCTGTGACTTTCAGCTGATGTTTGGATTGCAACAAGTAGGCTATTTTAATTGACATTGCTTATCCACTTGTTTACAATACACACATTAGCTGCTAAGGGATGTAGCAGAGCACAAGCAAAAAAAAAGGAAAAAAAAATCAATCACCAAAAAACAATTGGCGAGCAGACTTCCGCATAGGAACACGGGACTGCAACAGCATGGCTGTGTGCTCGTGATATGGATCCTCATGAGGAAGCTAGGTCAGAAAGCTGCTCAACAAGCCTGAAAATATATTTTTTTGTGTTTTTTTCTGCTTTAAATCTGCAGAAATAAAATGGATGCAGTGCAGAGCAGCGCGGCCTCAGCTGAGGACATCTGAAAGGACTTTGGCGTGTTGCTTTGACTGCAGCTCTAAATGACTCATACCTCAGAGAAGGCCCGCTGCACTAAATAGATCATCTCAGCTCATTCGCAATCAGGCCCGTGCGTACAGGGCAGGGTGTGCATGGAAGGCTTTGATGATACGAGAGAAAGCGAAAGTGACAAAATTGAAAGACATGAAAGAAATAGCAGATAATAGTTCAAATGTCCTCAGATGATACATAGCGTGCCGCCGGAGGATTTCTCAAGCAAAATCCAACCAGAATACACCACTCGGCATTAGCGAAAGCAGCTAATGCTTTATTCCAGCTTTTTATCGCTGCCATCCAAATTTGTAATGGCGTCTGTCTGACTGGAGTAAAATCGACAGAGCTAAGAGGACTCCTGCTCCTCTAATACAACTCATACAATGACAATGGTTCCAGAGGTGAAGCGTTTGATTGCATAAATGTAAAGCAGTCATTAATAGAGCTGTAAGATAAATCGTATTTTTATTGTTTTTACGATGAACACATAGAAAGAGCTTCAGTAACATCAAGAATAGCAGCAAACACAGAGCGAAGTAGAGAAAGTCTACAGTGATCACACACAACAAACTACTTCTCAGCCTTGAACAAATGAGCATAGCCAAGCCAAGTGTTGAAACAGTGTTGAAACCTTTGAGAAATGCAAATTATTTTGGATTTTAACTTACTGTATTTTACAGATTATAAGGTGCACCATATTATAAGGCGCACTATTAATGAGCGTCTATTTTCTGGTCTATTTTCATACAATTTTTTTTCCCATTTCCTTCCCAATTTACACGGCCAATTACCCAACCCTCTCATTAGGACTCCACCTATAACTAGTGCTGCTCCAACACAAGGAGGGTGAGGACTAGCACATGCCTCCTCCGCTACATGTGAAGTCAGCCACCGCCTCAGCATTGCTCGGAGGAAAGCGTAGCAACTCGGTTCCAATACATCAGCTCACAGACGCCTTGTGCTGAACGACATCAGCCTTTAGAGTGATGAGGGGAAAGAGTGCCATCTATCCACCCAGAGAGAGCAAGGCCAATTGTGCTCCCTCAGGGCTCCCGTGGCCAATGGCAAGCTGAATGATCAGGATTCGAACTGACGATCTCCTGATTATAGTGGCAGCACTTTAGACCGCTGGACCACTCAGAGCCCACACAGATTTCCAATATTTTCAGCAGCTTGAAAATACTGCTCCTTACAACCTAACTGGTACAATTCATTCAAAAATACAGTACCTTTCACATCTACTGTCACTTCTAATCACTAATATGCTACAATATTATACACTATTCAAAAGTTTTCTGGATGGACACCCCTTCTGATTAATGCATTTATCTATTGGTTTTATTGTCTACAGTATAGCCTGTGCAGATGGCCTATGTTGTTGTCAGCGTTTATACTTGTGCGCTTGTGTGTCTGTGTCTCTCTGCAGTTTAACCTCTAAGGCAGGAATGTTTAGGTGAGAACACAATACTCAGCGGACCAATCACAGCTGGTGTAGTGTTGGGTGTGTGGCTACATGCAGGGTATGCATAGGTAACAAACTGTAGGTTTGACATAGATGCATATTTGGCCTTTATTGCTTTTTTTATACCCCTTGTCTTTGGTACTTACCTCACTTACCTTACATACTGTTAAAAGTGTAAAAAACTTTTTAAAACCAAAAAACTCTTCTGTACACGTTATACCTACAGTATATACATATATATATATATATATATATATATATATATATATATATATATATATGGTTCTTTTGCAATGAAAGGTATTTCTTCAAACTGTGTTGAAGCCAAGAACCTTTCCTACACAATTTATAGTTTAATTGTGTTCTAAGTGCTTCTATGTCCAATTTCAAGCGTACAGCCTGAAACCTGTCTCTTCAGCCTCAGAGCCAACACGTAATTGAATCTGCTGCTGTGTTGTATCAACTAATAGTTAGCGTGAATGTATTTAGTTTAGTGCAGCAGCAAATGTGAGCATATATATATATGTTTCATAGGTCTCAAGCCAAAAACAATTCCAGTAAATGATTCTATAACAGAGATGGCTGTATCTGCCTGACATTTGCACGGATAAACCTGTCCACTGTCCACAGCAGGTGTTAGGAGCTTTACCTCGGAGAACGTCAGTCAGCCTGTGTGTCAGCCATGTTTGTTGTGTTCTACGTTAGTGTTTACGGCAGTTGCTTTTTGGCTGGAAACGTGAAGGACGTCTGGGTGCTCGTACAGATGGCGGCTTGATCGCTGTCTCTGTGGAGCAATGTGGAAAAGCACTTATGGTTTTCTGCTTTCATTTGATTTCGTGAGCGTGTCTCCTGGGGCTGCCAGACAAGGCCCCTCTCATGTGGGCAGCCGGAGTGGCTCGTGCCTGCCCCTCAATAACTGCCCTCTCACGAGTGAGAGGAATGCAGGGATGTCTGGACTTTGTCAGGAGTGCAGTATTGTCTGTGTGTCTCTATTAACCTAAATTCGATTTGAAAAGGACTGTGGAAAAGAGCAAAGGCACAATTTGGCTTGAAGGGACTCTGTGTACGTTTTATTGCAGGTTGGGTTAAAAAAAAGGAATAATATAATGCAAGAAACACCTGGCAGCAGTCAGAACGTCTGAAACTCTTCCGAAATCTTTGCCCTTTTGATGTCAAATGGACTTAGAACACAAGGTATTATTAACGATGTAATGATTTCCATGCAGTATCAAAAAAAAAGAAAAAAAAAGCGAAAATGAGCATTTCATATATTGTACTGAAATTTTAAACTCACTTACTCACAGATAAGTTCCCACCGGCTTTCTTATTTGCTGCCTATCAATCAAACTAGGACTCTAAGTGCATCCTGTTGAGGAAGTGGGAGTGCCAGAAGGCTCACACGCCCACAATCAATTGATTTTTCCCCTGATGTTGCTGTTAAATTCTAGTGGCTTTGATTCTTTAAATGTATCTTTAAATGATTGCGCCATTAACAACACCTCCTTGTTTCTTTCTACACCCACTACATCCACTGTCCGTTTAATTTACCAGCTTTATATATTTAACATATAGCAGCACTTTGTACTGTAGGTTTATAATTACAGACTGTAGTCCTTCCCTAGTTTCTCTCTGCACACTTTAGTATTATTTGGGTGGTGGGTCATTCTTCTCATCACTACAGTGACACTGATTGACATGGTGGTGGTGGTGTGTTAGTAGTTAGCTTTTTGACTGCACTGAAAAAAAATATGCGTAAAATTTACTTTAAAAAAACTTTTGCAACTTTTTGCATTTGCTTTTATTAAGTAAATTTAATTTCATGTAAATTTAAGTAACTTCATCTTGGTTTCAAGACTTAAATGTCATATAGAGTAAATAAGTTAACTGAACTTTAGTCAATCCTTTCTTTTATTAAACTTTACTTAATTTATTTTTGCAGAATCAATTCTTTCTTTACTTAATTTCTGCATACAAATTACCTAATTACAATTACTTAATTTATACAATATTGCTCAAATAATTTATGATACATAATATGGTCTGTTTACAAAACAAATCTTTGAGATAATATATTAAATATTTGAATGTGTGTTTTAACAAATATTATATATAACAATATTGTATAAATTAAGTAATTGTAATTATTTAATATTGTATTCAGAAATTAAGTAAAAGTTACTAAACGAAAGGATTGATTCAGCAAGTCTTGAAATCGAGTTGAATGTACTTAAATTTACATGAAATTAAATTTAAGTAAATTTATAAATTTACTTAATAAATTTACTTTATAAATTAAAAAAAGCAAATGCAGAAAGTTGCGAAACTTTGTTAAGTAAATTTTACGCATCATTTTTTTCAGTGTAAGTGTACTCAATGGCCAGTATTAGGGTCAGCAATCAATAATCAATAATGTAAGAGTGTGCAAGAATCATCATATCCTCATAAATTGTGTTTAAAAAAAAATAATAATGATTTTTGGTTATCAAATCAAGTAAAATGAAATAGGAAGGGAAATGGATTTTTGATGTGAACAACAAGGCAAAATAAAATAATCGTTCAGTATCTGGTTGCATTGCATTTCTTTACAGTTTATTTGCATCTGCATTAAGTGGATCAGCTTTAGTAGAATAAAAAACCTGAGAATATGTATATCATTACACCCCAATGGTAATACACAGGACATTTTTTAGGGTCCTACAGTAATATTTACTCATATAAATGAAATCAGTCTCTGTTAAGCGTCTGTAACACATTGAGCATCCCATGAGTATTATTACATTATGTCATCATCGTTACATCATCCCATTGTTTACACTACATGCTCTTTCAGGTCCTCAGGTCCATTAAAAAGTACCGGGCCCACGGTGGCTTTAGCTAACTGTTAAAGTCAAGCGACCTGTAGCTCTGATGTGGTGAAAAGGTTAATGTCAGCAGGGCGCTACTGGCCCTCTTTTCCGTGTTGCACTGCTTTAGAGGCCTTTTATAGCCTCCTTATAGCCTCTTTCCTTCCTCCTTCTCACACCACACAGCCTTTAGCCAGCGCAGACACACTGGGGAGGGAGGAAGTTAGCTAACATGCTTCATTAAGTGAAAAGGGGCACTACCCATGTCATTTTACACAATGAGACCTTTCTTCACAGACGCCGTCTTTATGAGCAAAGAAGGGTTGTGTTTATTATTTTGTTTTTAACACTGAGAAAAAGGGCTGAGCAGCTTTTCATGTGATGATGGATTAGTCTTCTTCTGAGCAGCAAATACAATAAATATGTACATTTTTATTATATTAATGAAAACAAGAAAATATTTAATTTTAACTTTGTTTTCTCATTATTAACTGAGATAATGTGGTGAGCAAATGAGGTGAGTGAAAGTGTCACGATGCATTAATAATTTGTCCAGTCCAGTTTACTGAACCGTGAACCTCCATACTACGGAAGCATTGGCCTCAATAGCTTGGCCAATTAAGCTATTGATCTTGGTACTGAAATTGCTTGGGTTAGCATTTTTGTTATGTACTCAGCATCAGCAATTATGATCTATTGTTTATAGGGTACCTAAAGGTTGTGGAACTAAACGACAAACCACAAGATTTTGATCCATGTTTACAGACTTGTTTATAGTAAAATGAATGATTAAGTAAATAAATTGTGGTAATAATGCTGTAATTGATTCAGTCGACAGTGACTACTCAAGATTAAGAAACTGAACTACAAGACTAAAGAAAACTAGATTATGAAAACTAGGCTGATTAAGCAGGACGTAGAAAAACAAGAAACAACCAAAACACAAAAGGCATACAAAAGACCAGATACAGGACATTGAATCAAAGAAGCTCTATATACACTGGGAGACTGGGAACAACTGGGGAAGATAACGAGAGGGCAGGGTAACAAACCTCTACAGGTGAGAAAACCTATGACAAAGGGGGGCCTAGGGTGGAGACAAGACAACAACAAAACAGGGCAATGTGAGCACATGAGAAAGAAAGAGGCTGAAGAACAGGATGGAAAAAAGACAGAAACAGACAGAAAAGCAGGACAGGAACTAAATATCAGTTAATAGCTGTGCTGAACTTGTCAAGAGTTAATTACTTGAATTTCTTGTCTCTTAATGTGTTTGAGAGCATCAGTTGTAAAGATGTAAAGAGGTAGAGTTACAGGTATACAGTGAAAAGCTCTATTTAAGTAATGCTCTAATCCATATTATGATGAGAACTACTCAACAAAGTAAAGAAAAAATACTTTAAGAAATGAAGATCAGTCCATTTGACTTTAAAAGTATCCTCAAGTGCAGTAACACCAACAAAAATGTTATGATGAAACTGGCTCTCATCAGGAATGTCCCTGGTAAGAAAGACTAAGAGTTACCTCTGTTGCACAGCATACGTTAATCAGTTTTTCAGAGTTACCAGCCTCAGACACTGCAAAGTAACAGCACCTAAATGCACGTAAATAAATGTTTACGATCAGTACCACCTACTGTGCTGTCCACTCTGGGTAGTAATATCTTCCATGACATGTTCTCAGTAGGGGTGACACCAGTAAATCCATAATTCTAGTATTTTATCCTTTTCAGTAACATAGAATAGATGTCATGAAGCATTGTAAAGAATTGTCAGGGAGGGAGACGAGGAGACGGACGCAAGTGCAGGTAAGGGCGGAAATAAATGATTTATTAAATAAATAACAAATAAACAAAGAAAGAAGTAAACACGTAACAAAGATAATAAACCAAAATAAACAAGGGAAACTAGAGAACATAAATAAACTAGAGATAATGAAAATAATAAACAAAAAGGGAATATAGAAATAAACAAGGAAATAAACTATAAACGAGAAAACAAGAAATAAACAAGAAACAAGGAACTAAGGCTATGAGAGAGGCTATAAAACACAGAGAGAGACAAAACGACATGGGAAGGTGCAAAGACCGACGGACGACAAGTGGCACGGGGGATCTATTTAACAAACAGGAAACACACTAGAATTGGAAACACCTGGGCAAATGAGAAACAGGTTGTGGAAAACTACTGACAGGAGACATAGAGGGGCACAGGTCACGTGGGAGTAACACACAGACATGAGACAAGACCAGGACGTGACATCTTGTGATAAATATTGAGTATCACAGAATCACAGTATTGTCATATAGATCAAAGAATCTTAAATCCAACACAATTTAGAATATTGAATATCCCATCTATTTAATGTGGCACTATCACACTATCAGGTTTCATTCGAATTCACATCAATTGGCTAATTTATATTAAGTCACATCGCCTTGCCTTGAGGACGCTACCCAGTGTTCAGCCTCACTCACAAGATAACACCTTGCAACATATACCTGTGTAGGTGTATTTAAGCTTGTCTCCTGAGGTAACGCTTCATGATCAGTTCACTTACTGCTATCCTATAAATTTGGTGTGTAAATGTATGTCTGTATATTTGCTGATTATACTCATAGCTCTCATGTCTGTTTAGAAAGAGCAGAACTCTCTCAGGCCTCACCCAGTAAAACGTGAATCCTTCTATGAATTTCTCCAGGAGGGTGAGAACTTGTGGCGCACTAAAACAGGCGGCACACATCTGAAGGTCATGCTAACACCCAAGTAATATTCAATACTAGATTAACATGCTGCTTATTGATGCACACTGAGACTGCGGATTAGCACATTTCTTTTAACCCATTTATGCCCAAATTTTTCCCAGACATGCAAATATGCAAATCATGTGTTATTAGTAACCCTTTGAAATAATCAAGAATTATTTCCTCCAAAAAAATGAGAAAAGTAGATGAAAAAGTGTGTTTTATTACCGGTCACAATTGTGACCGGTGGGATGATATGCGTATTCTCAATGAAAGGTTGCTCAAATAGTTTTTTTGTTGAAATAAGGGCCTTCTGACAGCAATCACTGAAACAGAATACTTGATCAGGAACTTGGGACTTTCCACACCATAGGAACACTAAGACCCGTGGCAAAATATGTTCAAAATATGTTAACCTTGTTTAATTATTTCAAATACAAATTGCAACAGCATCACTTTAGTGTAACATGTATTGAAACATTTATTTGTAAACATTTTAAATTGTACTTTACTGCAAATCTTTTAATGTTGGTGTAATGTTTTAGTACAACATTTACAACTAAATGTAAATTACAGTCAAATACTTCATTCAAAACTTCAGGAACGATGTAAACTGTTGTGTATACTATTAGTAACCAGTGTTGGGCACGTTACTTTGAAAAAGTAATTAGTTATAGTTAGTAGTTACTTCTCCGAAAAGGAAACTGATTTACTAACTGAGTTACTCCACTATAAAAGTAACTAGTTGCCAGTAAAAGTACACACACACACACACACTTGCATCTTTGTCTGTATGCGCAAAGTTAAAAAAAAAAGTTAATTGAGCGTCTAAAGTAACGTGCAGTAACGGGGTGTTGAAAACGATAACAGTAATTAGTTACCGATTACTCCTTACTGAACACCGTTATTCCCTAATTTAACAAAAAATTGATTATAGGCAGGTATACAGTAACGAGGTAGGCACCTGAGCGAAGTGCTTGATTCTGTTCAACAATCAGTCAGACATTGTATTACAGTAACTTAGAAAATAAAGTTACCAGATATGGTAATCCATATCTGACCCATCACTATCTCAATCACTTATAATAGCATCTTTCTCATTTTGAGGTATGATAGCAATGTTGCATGCCTAAAATTAGTCATCCTAAAATAAAAAAATATATAGGTAAGATGCAACAAGAAATTTGTTTGTATATTTAGTATGTGTGCATCTAGATACAACATTCTATCCCACCGGTCACAATTGTGACTGTTTACATGTTTACTCATTCTGCAAACACACCAAAGACATTTGACTAATTACGAATGCATATATCATAACTAAACAACTTCGAGAGCATGTGTACAAAAATATTTGTTTCTATGTTTATTTTAACATACTTTACCAGCCTTTTATTTGGGAGCTTTGAGGCAGCCATCCTCTTCTCAAGATGCAACCAGGAAGTAAACAGCTCTGGTCATGTGACAATTTACTCAAAACATTTGATACTGCCCACATTTAATTGAAACATTGTAATATTTCAATATTTCCTTATAGAGTATTGGGAAATTAACCAGTAACATTTTTAGAGGCTTATAATTAAAAAAACTTTTTTTGGTCACAATTGTGACCGATGGGTTGAAATGGGTTAAGTTGAGGTTCTCTGAGCTCAGAGACACATGTGGCATCAATAAAACTACAGTCATCCAGAGAATTTAACAAGCTTTAATTCTGATGCAGGATGGGAGACCGTGTGAGCGGCCACATGATATTATATGAAGTACCAGCATCTGTTTCTGAACTTCTGATATTTAGCTGCCACAAGTATTCCATTAAACTTGATTAAGGAGCTCATCAGTTAAACCCTGCCCTCTCATTAGCACTTAGCAATTTGTCTGATGAGGAAAATGCATATTTTAAATTCTCCTAATGGTGTCTCTTGCAGAGCCTGGGGGGTACATTCGTTCATATGCATTGGTTTTCATCACATGGTGTTAAATATGTGCATTAAAAAAACAGTATAGTGTAGTCTTTTAAAATTTTTTACCATGAAAAAAAGATTATTAATCAACAAAATAGTAGAAAGATTGGTTGTATTCAAGACATGTCCATTTTGGGTACAGAATACAATAAGCCACATTCAGTTTCTGTCCTTTGTTTCTTTTTTTGAAGTCTACTTATGTCACTGATATAGAAGTGCTGTAAACTCTAACCATATTTTACTGTATTGTGATAAATATTTTTACTGTAGCAACAATATGCTTTAAATAACATATTGAGGATATAGAATATATATTCTATATTTGAGTGAATAGAAAGACTGGTTTACTCACTGTACCAAAACACAGCCTGCAGACTCTGGTCGATCGAGCTTTCTCCTTTGCTGCCGCACGATTGTGGAATCAGCTCCACAGAAATATTTGTGCTGCAGACAGCCTAAACTCTTTTAAATCTTTACTCAAAACTCATCTTTTTAGGGAAGATTACTGCTGTTAATATATATTTACTTGTATACTTTATTTTATTTTTTATTTTATTTTATTTTATTATCTTTTTTTTTTAAATACTTGCACTGTTACGTGTAAGTGCTTGTATGCATGTATGCATCTATTTTATTTACTATACCTTCTGTCTATGGCTGTGTTGTTAAGCGCTTTGAGTTTTCAGGAAAGGCGCTATATAAATAAAATATTATTATTATTATTATTATTATTACTATTATTATTATTATTATTATTATTATTTTGCACTTAAGAGTATTTGAATTGCAGTTTTTAAAAAACTGCAAATCTTTGTGATAAATATTTTGTATCATAAAAATTATTCCTATGTAATTCACTATATCAGTGAATAAAGTACACCACAGGCAGCAGCTTTTACTGTTTTCATATTGTGGTCAAAAAGGGCTATTAAAGTGCAAAATAGTGTTATTAAAAGTGCTGGTCTACAAGATGAAAACTAAAAGCTGACCCATTGAAAAATGTAATGCAAGTCAACTATAGTTCTTATTGACTGCCTAGTATAGTCTTATTTCTATATAGTCTTATAGATCTCTATTATTATTTTAGCATAATTTGTCAATTGCCATCTTCAAGTTTTCCAAATTTTTTTATCTAACCAACTAGCTAAGTAACTATCATCCAATGCATCCAGCACTGGGAGGGTGAAGGCTAGAATGTGCTTCCTATGAGAATCTGTGATGCAGATTCATTGCAACATAGTTAAAGAGTTAAACTTGCTTGGAGGAGAACACTATTCACCAGTTTCAGCAGCTTATATTGACTGGCATTGCACTCAGGAATGGAAAGACAGGGAGGGACAATTATGACTTCTCCTAGCTGCAATTAGCTATGGTATCACTTTCGATCTCACACTGAGCACATTTACTAAAGATAACCAATACTTGCTGATATATTTATTGTATGCCGGAAAAGGACCAAGCGACGCTGGCCATACAATAGGCCAACACTGGCCACACTACTTTAAAGTTAATTGATTTAAACAAATAAAAAAAAAATGTTTTGAAGTAGGGGTGGGCGATATGGCTCTAAAATAATATCACAATATTTCAGGGTATTTTTGCGATAACGATATACTTGGCGATATAGCAAAACAGAAAAATAATGAATTAATTTCAGTTGTAGTATAAGAGTACAACAGCATAATCATAATGTGGCAAAATAAATAATATAGCATAAAATAATATAATGCAGCAAATAATATTGCAGAATATTTAGTGCATGCATATAAACTGCAAACTAAAACAATTATACAATAAATACACCTAAAACTTCACAGTAAATAATAGACTACTTTTAAGACAGAACATCTCTATTATCACAATATGGATTTTTAATATCATGATATGTCTGTGTCACGATATATTGTATACCATATAATATTGCCCACCCCTATTTTGAAGTTATAAAGATATACCGGGCATTCCAAGCATTTACATGCTCTTAATAATCTGATAGAATCTGATAACTGTTGAAAATCAGATTTTGGCAGTGATCCATCAACAAATTCAGGAGCCAGACAAAAATCTTTGCAATCAAGTTTCAAACAGAAGCATGTGAGGTAAACTTGGCCCAATTCACTGGCAAGTATGAATCTTCATTTTTATGGTTTCTAATAGTACACAGTTCTGCTGTTCCTACAGGTTTCTATGTATTACTGCAAAGATGGCGACAAACATTTTAAATGAGCTTCTGTTCTAAAAATGTGATTTAGTCATATTGGTTACATGAACACTTAAATAATCAGATAACTATGGAAATCTGTTTATGATTGAATTATTAAGAGCATGTAAACAGCAATTAGACAGTTGTGCCACTTGACAACCATATTGACAGCCCCAAAAATGTAAGGTCTTCCTACAACAAATTATTATTAAAAACACAAAGATCAGATACTCACTGTTAAAAAACTCATATTGTATTAGTGTATAAAAAATAATAAATCAGGCCTCCCTATTTATTACAAATTCAACATTTAGTGAAACACAGATCCCACAAAATTGCTTATTCTCCTAAATAGAATTACAGAACTACAAAGGCAAAGCTTGTTCCTGTATACCTTCTGTGCTCTGAGCAGTTTTCCTGCCTGCAGCTAATTGTGTGAGCAGATGTCCTCTGGGGACGTCATTCTCAGAGATAATCAGGAAGACGTTCCTGTGTGCTCGTAATCCCCGAGCTGTGTGATTCCGCAGAGTGAGTAACCTGAGGTGTGTGCACATGTGGCTCAGTTACTCTGCCTGGCCCGCCGAGCCCTGCACGTTCCGCACTGGGGTTTTGTGAATGGAGCCTGAGGGGAGGTGGGGGTGGGGGGGGTCTGAGGCCTCAGGGATGGCTGAGTGTGTGCTCCCCCATGAGAGTGTCTGCACTGGGGGAATTAAACGAAGAGACCAACAGGCCTTAAAGCCTGCCCAGCTGCTAGTGCTCATATTGTGCCACTCAAAGAGGAACCAGATGACGGACCTCCGCTGAAAAGTCACAGTTTCTGATTTCTGCGCTCACTTTAGACCACCTGAGACCATAGACTACTTTATTTATTTATTTATTTTTATTTGAGTACACAGGTGTCCAGTTCCTGTATATATGTTTACTCATCTTTATATATCATTTGCATTTCGGTAGGGATGCATCAAAATGAAAAGTTTAGGCTGAATTCCAAAAATATTTTATTCAAACTTTTTTTTAAAATAGGCAAGTACAAAACTACAATAAAAAATATTTATTGAACACTGAACATTTTGATGGCATATCGTGTGCCATTCCATCATTTTTTTCATTTGTTTTTAAATGTCTGGTTGTGGTCTCTAGCATTAATAAATGCTATGTGAGTTTAAAAAAAATATAATTATAAAAAAGTGCTCCTGTGATCCGGTATAATGCTGCTTTAGTCCAGTGGAGGAGTGGGGGGAGGGGATAAACGATATTCTTGTTCATGAATATTCAATATACATGCAAACATATTGCCTCTGATTGGCTAACAGCACTGCATGGCTGTGAGACGGACAACAGTTAGAAAAGTTTTAAAAAACAAATTTTTACACTAATAACAGTCTTTGCAATGTCATATGTTACATGTGTAATGCAGTTCAGCCACTGACCAATTCTTAGATTCTCTGTAAATGCGAAATCCCCCGGAGATCCTATGTAAACCTAGTTACTTACACACAGAGGTGGGTAGTCCAGATTCAGAAAGTAAAAATCCACTGCCCAGGCAGTTGGAACAAAGCCCCGGTCATGTGGTTATTTTTCTGAATAATTTCTTTTACTAGCTACTGTAGACAATGGAGGTTGAGAAACAGTTTCATGTGCAGCATGCATATACAACTCAGAGAGAACTATAGTATTTCACAAAGGACAAGAAAAAGTGGATTTTAGCGTGAAGTAAATGGCATTATATCATTTTATGTAAATTTAAATGGTAAAGATGGTTAACTCTGTACATCACTTTTCTGCATTATAGTGCAAGGCTAAATTCCTGGAGCTCCCTGTAAAAGACTGTAATGAAGTAAAATGACATAATCCTGGATGTTTTATGAATGCAGTGAATGAGGGAAGTCCGTTAAGCCCAGTCTTTTCACTTTCACAGTCTTTATCCTCCACACCTGGAAGATTAGGATGTCTTACTTTGAAATCTCTTTGGCAGCGAGATCAATCAGTGGCTCAATATAAAGTGCATTCGCAAATCCCCTCGCATCCTGAAGCATCTGTGCTGTGTGCTAAGGGGCGGCTCTGGAAGTGTCTGACAGGTTCAATTAGAGGCTCGTTGCTGTCTTACTTTCTCATCTGTCTAAAGTGTTAGCCTCACTTAATCCTGGGTGCTTACATGGCATTGTGCCTATTAGTTAATTTTACATTTTTTGTCTTATCTTAAGCATCTGCTTTAATAGTTCAAATACTAGTGTCAGATATTTCTGGGAAGATTCCTGTCTCACATAGAGGATGTTATTAAACATCTAATTATTAATATATGATAAACATTATGTATGTATGTGAAGTAATGCTGTTTAATTAGTTGTAATACATTTACGTTTACATTAGAGTTACTGACATAACTGTAACTAATTTAAAACACAAATTACGGGTTTATTAATTTCTTTTATTTACTCAATAAAGCATAAATGTTATGTGGAAATCACTCATTATTGATAGGTGTTAGATAGAGAAAGAGCAGAATTATGTGAGTGTATTTATAACAATGTATTTACGAACATGCTAAATCGGTAAGCCAGGCCAGCTAACAAAGACCTATGCCGTGTAACAGACAGCCAGCAGTCTTGATTTTGACAAATATGACCAATTGACATAAGTTTTTTTTTAAGTGGTACCCTAAAAGTATGGAATTTCATAACCCAGGAACCCTGTTAAGAAGTATAGAGGAATGGGCTCAGAGTGGTCCAGCAGGATAAGTGCTGCCACTGTGATCAGGAGATCGCTGGTTCGAATCCTGGTCATTCAGCTTGCCATCGGCTACCGGAGCCCTGAGAGAGCACAATTGGCCTTGCTCTCTCTGGGTGGGTAGATGACGCTCTCTCCCATCATCACTAATCATCTTCACCCTCCTGGTTTTGGGTCATCACTAGTGGTAGGGTGAGTTCTAATGAGTGGGTTGGTTGATTGGACGTGTACATTTGGGAGAAAATGGAAAAAAAATAGAAATAAAATTATTAAAAATAAAAAAGAAGTAAGTTGGAATAGCTTTGAATATATTTTCAGATGAATTTGAATAGGATTTGTTTTTCCTCACTGCAGGTAAGTAATGCATTTTGACCCAATCATTGGTCAGTACGCTTTAACTTTAATCTTGATTCTTGAATGTTTTCCCTTTATTGTGTTGTAGTACTCAACATGGTTGACCAGTATCAAATATATTTTTTTTGTCATTTTGTGATTTTCTAAAGGTGCTTTTGTTCAAGGCGAGGCTCAGCTGTTGCACTTTGGCTGTGTTGACCTTTGTGAATTCCCCAAATGCAGGAACTTCTGGTAGTGGGGAGCTGCATGTGCTGTCTCCTCTCTGATATGTGGGGGGCAGTGGTGGCTCAGTGGTTAAAGCACTGGGTTACTGAACCTGGGTTTGACAAACTGCCACTGTTGGTCCTTTAAGCAACACATTTAACCCTCTCTGCTCTCCTTGCACTGCAGGGATGACTGCCCACTGCTCTGGGCACATTTACGCACTACATCATCGTGTGTGTGCTCACTAGTGTGTGTATGTGTGTGTGTTCACTGCATGGATGGGTTAAAGGCATAGGCCAAATTTCATTGTCTTTGTGTTTAAAAATGCCCAAGAAAAAATGTACATGTTAAATAAATTATGATTCTATTTATGTGAATGATATGCTAAATAAAGACTTGTAGTAGTAGTTTAGTTTTCCTGGTTGTATTTAAAATATTGTACATTATAGCTACACATTCATGTATGTTGTATGTCTCTAGTACTGTCTTTGTGTTGTTATTGTTCACTGTTTGAAATAATTTTAATCTATAAAGGGTTTGTTACATTGTATTAAGGATGCGAGGGCCAATAGAAAAGACTCAAAATGATTCTAAATATAAATATAGCTTTTTTACATTGATGTCCATCAACAGTTTAGTTACTTTAACCTAGTGAGACCCAGATTACTTTTGGTATGGAGATTAGCTAGGAGAACCTAACAAGTTTAAACGCTGAACTACGTCATTTTTGCCAAAACGACATCCTTATATAGAGACACTAGTTTAAAATAAAAAAAAAAATTATTCTTACCATTGGGGATCAGAAGGACTGAGTTAGTCCAAAAACTAACATTAGCTTTCTACAGTAAGTAAATAAACTAGATTTAAACAAACAATTTGAAGAGAATTTTTACCTGGCCCATGTTTCTGTCTGGACTGGCTGTAGAAACCTTTGACTGGGATTCCCGCCATCTTGTTTTCAATCAATTGAGAATAATTTTGTAATGTGACCACAAGATGGTACAGACATATGGTCAGCTTTCCATAAAATTCTGTATCATTGCGCAGAAAAGCGTAGATGTAATTTGCCCATATGAAGACGCCTTGTCTCAAGAGGGTCTTCAGTTTCCAGATTTTATGTAATAAGAATTACCGTTTATTATTTTGACCAATGATTTAGGATAAGCACAGCACAGCACACAATATATACAACATATATATATATATATATTGCTTTTTGGCTCATTCCCATACTGCACACAGCAAATATATGCTTATATATTCAGGGTTTCCACCTCCTGTATATAAAGATTCTGTACATGCTCTGCACTAGACAAAAAGAAAACAGTTAATGAGTTATGCGTACACATATAGTATGACATTTAAACCTCTTAAAAATCGTTTTGTGAGTGTGTCATGTGCTCAGTCCTTTACTACAGAGGTAGTGGAGACCCCTGACATGTATGGCCCTTCTGCAGTTCTTCCTAACGCTGCATTTTCTCATGCCCAGCTCTCAGTATGCCAACCTGCAGATCCTCAGCTCCAGAGTGACTGTTCACTTCAGGCATTCGCTGTGACCTACAGGTCGAGAGCGGGTCACAGTGGTGTCACACTGATGGATGCTGTGTGTCTTTCTAAAGCAATGCATTAAACTATCCATCACTCATCACCTCTGTGAAGCAGACACTGGTATAGCGTCAACAGGGACAGCACTGGTGTATGCTGGGAAGTTCTGGCCACTGTTTATGACCTGGGTCAGGAACAACAGACGTGATCTTTGACTTCAGGCACCTGATACTGGAAAAACAAGGCAGCAGCTAAACACTCCACCTTCAAGGACAGATTTCCATACACACACAGGGGTCTGTGTAGTATCCAGGCAGCATTGTAAGGCACACTATCATTGAATGTCTATTTTATAGTCTTTTTTTATACATAAGGCGCACTAGATTATAAGGCACATTTTAAGAGACACTATAAAAGACCTGTAGTTGGGTAGTGGTGGGGCTTAGCTAACTACTTAACTAAGTTAAGTAAAACTAAGCTAAGTAAACAAAACTGTAATAAAAAAGACTTTCTTTTAAAGTCAAACGAGCGTAAACTCAAACTTCTGTAAAACACTGTATTTTAGTGGAGTGGCTTTACTGCTCATTACAACCTGACTGGTAAAATTCATACATAAGGCGCACTGGATTGAATGGCGCACTGACGATTTTTTGGGCTATTTACACTTATCATAGAAATGCTTTCCCAATGTAGCCATATTTTACTTTCCAGCACGAAAATATGTCATTTTCAATTTAGGATTTGTTGCTTCTAAAATTACATGTTTCCATGATTCATGCCGTAAATTCGTATTAATAGTCTTATTTCATGGATATGTTCACATTTCTAGCCTCAAACTGATTGTTTGCTCCAATTGGATTAATCCAGCATGAAAAATATCTGTATCTGTAATCTAAACAAGTCACATATGAAAGTGACTGAAATCTGGTTTGAGGAAATTTGATCACAGTGTCACATTAAGGCAAAAAGAAAGGCTTGAGAAACAATCTGAACAAGATAAGATTGTCTTTTTAGCTAAGTCAGTCAGTTTCAGTCCTAAGCTAAAGCTAACAATGCCGTAAATTATGTAGATAAAAAAAACAACACAGGAAAAAGAAACGTGGAAAAAATGTGAATAACATGATTTTTCACAAAGCCAAATGCTTACTTTTAGTTTTGAAGCATTAAAATACATCACTTGTGCTTTGCTTGGCAGGCTCACCACTGACACCACTGTGATTAATTCGTGGCACTCTTAATACTGGCCAGCTTTATTGAACAAACAATATATTGCCCAGGGCCTGAGACATTATATATAGCCTCACTTGTTGAATGACCTTAATAGTTCACAACCATTTATTTGACAATCCGAGTAATGATACATCAAAGTACATCCCATTGTTAATGAAAAACAGGCTGGAGTTGGCTGAATACGGTCCTTGTCCATCATGGCCTGCCCTAAATGTCTGGCGTTCTCAACAAAGTAGAGGAGAAACAAAATGCACGAAGGTTTTTGGGCTGTAATCCTCAAGCGTGACCTCTGCAAAGCTCTACATATTGGGACAGTTCAAAGACGCATCCATAGAGGAAGAAAAGCGAGGACATCTGGACCTGGTCTTGCTTTTGCAAGTCGTGAAAAAAACCGCAGAATAATACGGAAATGCTGAAAGTACATCGCAGCACAAAGAGCCTCTTCAGGAACCTCTCAAGTGTCCAGAGGAACAAAGCAGCCAGTAACAGTTTGCTTGGAGCATTTATCTCCATGAGACATTTGTGTCGTTGACTGGTTAAGGAAATGAAGTGCTATTTAGCCCTTTGCCCAAACCCAAACTTGCGGATTTGCCCACTTGGTGCATATTTTCTTTTGTGTGTGTGGTGAGCGCCTGGTCTTGAATACATGAAGTAAATCGGGTGGAACCGAGCTAATGTTCTGTGCCTCGGAGCTACTCTGACTCCCTGGCCCCTCGAAAATCCTTCTCCCCTCATTTTTCAGATGTTCTAAAGAATGGGTACCTTCAGGCCAAAACACACTTGCGTGAAGGAGGCCGTAGATGCTTATGGTGGCCTATTGTTCTGGGAAAAGCTGCTCAGGACGAGAGCTTGCGGTGGAACGTTTACAGTGTGGCCAGTATCAGTAATCTTTGGGGAGAAACAAATCAGTACTGTAATCAATACGTCTTTTGTTTGCGCCATGCCACAACTGCCTTGTGTATCACCGATATTATGTCTTGCATTTTGAGCAGAAGCCGTTTTAGACCTTATTTGAAGAGGGATAATGTCAGGATCTCAGTAAGACGTAATTGGTCCTTACTTATGGCTACTGGCTTTGCACCAGGGTAAGATGCTAACACTTATATGCCCCCTACGGTCTCATATTACCAGAAGCGCTAGGGTGGGGACGAGCACTTGGTCAGCAGGAAGACCTTTACTTATCGCTCCAGCTGAGTTAAGTTGCTTAATTGGGTTGTCAGGTTTATTGAGTGTGGAATCGTGTTTGTGTGAGGAAGCTAAGGAATTGGAAATATTAGCTTTTGTAAGCAAATAGAAGCTGTAAAAATGTATTTGAATGCATGTATACAGTTTGCAAAAGGGATTCATCTTCACCGTTGATTTACATCGGTTGTTGTTCTGTAACTGGATCCCACGTACCAAGTGTGAAACGCAGTGAAACGCAGTGAAACGTAGGAAACCAGATCAACCGCACACCTGTCAGTCAGGATCTGAAGAATGGGATGCCGCAATAAGCCTTTCCGTCTCTAGTGTTCATGCATCTCCTAAGCCCCGCTTTTTGAAAATATGAATGGATCGCCTCCCGCTGTATTTCAAGGCACCTCCTGGCTTGGCAGACATCTTCACTGAGCTGTGCACGCTAGTGATAAAGTACGTGTTAAATGTAAGCATACAGGACGTGTTAAGCTTGGACTGTGAAGCTGCAGTCTGCAGCAGGGTCTTTGCACCTGTTTCTGGCTTGGCACGACCGTACGTCCATATATCAGTTACACTCAAACCTGAGCTCAGAAGAGCCTGAAGCCCACTGACATCACTGCTAGCTTCAGTTCAGGCACATTAAATAATGAATAGTAATTCAATTATTTCTTCAATTTTATTTTTCGTTTACCACATATAAGAACACAAAATATGTTAGCATAAGAGTGTCAGCATTCAAAGCCATTAGATCAATGTAAATAAGTAAGCATTCTTCTCTTGAACAGAATAAAATTGTGAAAAAAAAAAACAAAAATCATATTATATTCCCTGGTCAACCATAATAATAATATATACATAATAATATATAGTAATTTTGCCAAAGATTCTGACATAATAAAAAAATCCATAACGTAATATTATTCTTTTTACTTATACATTTAATTGTTTGCTGGCAGTTTTTATGCATTAATTATGCTGCTCTTAATTTTGTGCTTGATAGTTCTTCTTACATTACTTTATTTTTGTTCTATCTCTGTTTATTTTCTTATATTATTATTTTATACAAAATCAGGGTCTTACTAAGTTATTGTGCACGAAATAGACCAACGTTTTTATATTATTTTTGTTTCAACTGAAATTATTATTATCTTTTTTTTATACTAAATAAAACCTTAATATTCGTTTTGCTGCAATATTATATTCTTAAAATTAAATAAAAAAATGTCAATGTTTTGTCATGTTGCCAAAAATATAGTTATCACAAAAAATACCCAGAAATATTATGATACCATATTACATATCATGAAACATATTACTCACCCCTAGTAAGAACATAAATGTTTGATTTTATATTATATACTATATTCATCCAGGAGAAATCTCAGGAGTAAAGTTTGGTCTATTATGTCTACCAAGACATGTAAGTTACGTTTGGATAAAATAATTTTGTATAAAAAAACAAATAATGTAACAAAATGTGTAATGTAACATAAAAATTTACAACAAAACTAAAGTGCTGGATATTCAGTGCATGCATTTAAACTGCAAACATTAACAGTTATACAAAAATACCTTTAAAGCTTTACAGTAAAGAATAAAACAAAAACAAAATAGACTGCTTTCAAGACAGAATGTTTTTATTATTTTAAAAAGTTCTGATGATATTATAGTGTACAGTACTATACAGCACATCTCTAAGTAAACCTGTGGCCAGACTGCTTTCTCTTTAAGCCTAGGCATCTCTTTATCACTATTAACATGCTCTGTACATAAACAACAGCCAGAGCCCAGTTTTATTTCATGTCACATGGCCAACGAGGTCAACTTGTCAACAGATTGGTCTCGCTGAGTGTCCTAAAATAAAAGGCCAGCAGTGGGGCAGGAAGCTTGCTGCTGATTGAGCAGAATGAACAGTGTAGTATCAGATCGTATTTAACACTGTATTTATCAGTCCTGCTGACACGTGTAAACATGTGTGGCGTCTACATACTGTCCATCCTACGCTTTTCTCCTCCTCATCCCTTTCTTTTTGGATTAAACTGGCACTGTGACACTGTGACATTTGACATTATGGAAGCCTGTAAGCAAATCCTCTTCAGATGACTGACATTTGTAGCCTTAGATCACACATAGCTTTAAGCTGTCCTGTATAATATTGCATTATATTAAAAATTTGAATGAATCTTATTCTGTTGTGTTGATGCATTCAGTTCTGGAACAGATCATTTTCTCTATAATCAATTTGTCATTAATGTGCAATCAGGTTCAACTCATTGATCAAGCTCATTAACTGTTAAAAAGCAATTGAAAAATGTCAAATTATAGAAACAATATAATAAACAATAGGCGTATGTGAAATATTTGTTGTACCATCATTAAATCGTGCAGTTCTTTATAGGGTTGTGAATCTTTGGCAATCCCACAATTCGACAACAAACACCGTAACACGACACTACACTACACGCCTCTCTGTAGCCTAATAGGGAGAGGCAGTAAGAGCAAAACCTTTCCCTGTTCTGTTGCTGCTGTCTCGCGAATGTCTCGTGGGGCTCAGCTACTGTCACTAGGAGCTTTTTAATTGTCTCGCGGAGTTCATCTTCTATCCTGCGGAGCTGAGGTCCGTGGTACAGTTATAAAGCTTCGTGGTACAGTTATAAAGCTCCGCGGTACAGTTATAAAGCTCCGTGAGACAATAGCTGAGCTCTGCGGCAGAGTTATAAAGCTCCGCGGTACAGTTATAAAGCTCCGCGAGACAATAGCTGAGCTCTGCGGTAGAGTTATAAAGCTCCGCGGTACAGTTATAAAGCTCCGCGTGACAGTACCTGAGCTCCACTGTACAGTTATAAAGCTCCGCAGTACAGTTATATAGCTCCGCACGACAGTACATGAGCTCCACTGTACAGTTATAAAGCTCCGCGGTACAGTTATGAAGCTCCGCGTGACAGTAGCTGAGCTCCACGGTACAGTTATAAAGCTCCGCGGTACAGTTATAAAGCTCCGCGAGACAATAGCTGAGCTCTGCGGTAGAGTTATAAAGCTCCGCGGTACAGTTATAAAGCTCCGCGTGACAGTACCTGAGCTCCACTGTACAGTTATAAAGCTCCGCAGTACAGTTATATAGCTCCGCACGACAGTACATGAGCTCCACTGTACAGTTATAAAGCTCCGCGGTACAGTTATGAAGCTCCGCGTGACAGTAGCTGAGCTCCACGGTACAGTTATAAAGCTCCGCGGTACAGTTATAAAGCTCCGCACGACAGTAGCTGACCTCCGCGGTACAGTTGAACTAGTTCTTAAAATCATGCAGATATGGGCTAGCAGATTCAGATAATGTTCACATCATCCATCAGAATCCAGGAATTATCTGGCAATAATATAATGATTAGGAGTGTAAGGGTACACAAAAATCAGGATTCAGTTTGCACCATGGTTTGCACAAAAACAAACAAACAGAAAACTAGTCTAGGTCTGTCACGATAAGAAGTTTTTGTGGACGATATATCGTCCCAGAAATTATTGCGATATACGATATTAGTCATTTTAAGGCTATTAAATGCCACTGACAATGATAACAGAATAGCATAAAAAAGCAATTATGTACTTTTGTAAAGACGATAAAATTTATAGGAATCATTTATTGTAATTAGTTTGGGAACTATATACTTATTTCTTCACCTACTTTAGTCCACACTGTGTGTATGAAGTCACAGTTATTGAAGCATGACTGGCTAAAATACTGTTCACTGTTCTATATGTGAACAAACATAAAGATAAACACAATAGACGATATCACAATTATTAGAATTTATTGAGGTCATTTATCATACGATAAATCGATGTTGCAATTGTTGTGACAGGCCTAAACTAGTCCATGTTTCTATTCATTTAATTTAATCGTACAGCTGTGCAAGTTATAGATCTAGTTATAGATCCATCTAGTGCTGTATAGCACTCTAAGCTCACTATTTTCTTCTTACTCATTTATTACTGGTGAAAACAGTGAGAGATATAGAATAATAAGAGATAAAAGAAGTGTATAGGTCACTCACTCTACACACAGGAGCAAGAAAAGTGAGAGAGAAAAGAAAAACAAGAAAAAATAAGAGAGGGGGGACAAACAAGACCACAGTTACCATCATAATGCTCCTGAAAAACTACATTTTTGCCACATTTACTCTAATAGCGTTTATCAAGTATTATCTGTGCAAATGTTTTTTTATCAAACCATTACTCCATTTTGTGAAAGTATCATGGTGCTTCCTCAATTTTGTATTTATTTTTGTTCATGAAAGCCCTCGTTTTAAGCAGCGCAGTGTGAACTGTTGTAATTTGTGTCATTTTATGTTTGTATGGCTTTTTTGTTAAGGTTTAATGTGTGTTTAATCAACAGCAAGCATTTTCTCACATCCATCCTTTATAAAAAATAATTAAGACTAACATTTAGTCATAAAATACATATCAGTTTCTGGCCTGTGTTCTCTAATCTGACAGCTAAAAAGCTCAGTCTAATTCATTATACACTTAGGTCCCTATCCAGCATCACTATGACATCTGCACAGTTCAGATGACATTACCCAACTCTGCCCGGTAAACACCGGCGGGCCAAATATGACAAGCCCAGTACTGACTCCAGGACACATGCGCTGTTTTACTTGGCCTGTGGAGTCGCAGCTATGGGCATACACAGAGGTCATGTGTAAAAAGCGCTCTCTGTTTCATGCTCTTCTGAGCTCTGGGATAACTCCAGTGAGCTGGTATTTGGAACACTACCTCATACTGTACCTTCATGCCAAAATCATAATCCCAATCCCACATGAGAAAGAGCATGCAGCAGGGGAGGAGCCTCAGGGCACAGTTGTTGCATTGAGCTGAATAGAGAAGTGCTGTACAATCAATAAAGGAAAATACGACATTTTATTTAAATTAAAGCTAATGATGCATCTATATTTCTTGCATGCAACTTTTACAATATATGAAGCAAGTATTGGGACACACCTCCTATTTATTGTATATTGAGGTTTTCCATTAGGTCCTATTGCATATACAGGTGTATTAAAAATCAACCACCTTGCCATACAGTCTGCCTTTACAAACATAAATGATAGAATGTCTCGTTCTGAAGCTCTACTGTAGCTCACTAAATTTTAGTATGGTAGTGTAATAAGATGCTGGTTGGTTCATGAGCTGTGAGTGGTATTATTGAAAAGTGTGGAGCATAGTGTGTAAAATTCATAGTGTATACAATGTTATGTGGAGGTTTAAGAAAGTATTAATACACCGAATTTCGCAATATTTTGTTTTACAGTACTGTATTGATTTGTGAAACACAGTGTTGCAATATATCTTTATTCACACTAACACAATTTGAGTAAAGTTGAGATCTGCTCAACTTTCTTGCCAGAGCGGGGCTGAGCTCAACGCAACGCAACCCAGCATGCATGGCGGCATGCGGCGGCTCTCCTCATTACATTGAATGGGATGTGTCGGGGCTTAAGTGCCAGTGGATGCGCACCGTTACATCCTGTCTTGTTTCAATAGCAACAGTGCTTGTGAATATATTGTTTCTGGGTATAGTGGTGGTCTCGAAATGAGGTACATTTCTGCCGTATTGCTATCTTGGCAGTGGAAAACACAGATGCCAACAGTCAGATGTTTATTGCTATCTTGGCAACACAGTTGCATTTCTATTTCCAGTTGGTAGCTGTGCAAACGTTTACATCAACAATAAATAGAATGAACAAACGTGAACTAGCAGATCAATTGTCTATGCTGAGAATAGTTTAACACATCCAGGGATCTGAAATAGCAATCCGCCAAAGTCAGAGGTCACCTGGTTCTTTAAGGGAACAGCAAGTGAAACAGTAATTGGTTTATTGTATGTTACGCCCAAAACATCCTTGATTGTTTAAAATAATTAGTACATGCCTTTTGCATTGTTTTTAACATCAAAAAAGCATACTTTTCCCGCCGTTATGATAGCAAAGATGATTTGACGTGCCCTAAATCAAACTGCACAGTGCAAGGTTAATGGCTTGTCCAAAGGTCGCTAAAATAGGGCCCAATATATTGCGATATATTGAATGGTAACCCCTGTATTGTGGTGCCCTAATGCCCCGCTGACTAAATAGCTTCGAGGGTGTTAGAGTTAAAGAGGTGAGACCAACACTAGGACATTAAAGCTTCTGTTATATGTAATATATAAGTGTCCCTATAATTCTGTTATTAGTGCATGAAGGAAATGGAACTGTAGTTTTATATAAATTGATTCATGTATGTTAAGATATCATCTATGATAAAATTTGGAACTTCATTGGAATTTGAAATGATTCCCAGTATTTTACATACAACTGTATATGCAGTGTGGAGTTGTTAAAAGGCTGTCTGTGCTTTGCTATAGGGATATTATAAGAAGCATAACATTTTGTATTGAACTGTATAACAGTATATCTTGCAGTATCATCATATTTTGACTGCTAGGCTAGCTTGTGGTGGGCGTATAAACTCTGGGTGAACATATAAGCTTGTGGCAAGAGTGTTAGATTGAGAAACTATAAAGCAGTTTTTGTTTCAAATATTGTACTTTTATAATGATGTAGTGTGGTTTTTGGTTATGATCTCACACTGACCTGACTGTAATCGTGAGGGACAGAATCCTGTAAATATTAAAATGGGAGAGCCTCTAAGCAATTCTGCGTCAGACTCGATTCCCTCTCTGCACGAAACTCCGAGATTCTTCACTTTTTATCTGACCAAACTGTTATGATATAAAAGAAGATCTGGCCTATTCTATCCGATCCAAAGCGACCACATGTTAATATATCCTACAAAATCCCCCTCAGCAATGCTGTAAACTCAGAATCCAGCTTTCCACAGCAGAAAGCGGCAAGCATCTTACAGTGCAAGAATTCGTAGAGTTTATTAAAATTCTGAATGCTGTGATAAACAGAAATAGAAACATTAGCGTACACTCCTAGTCAATGGAATATTTACAAAAATAGTTGCACCCAGAAGGAAGTGTCGAATTGCAGTGTCGTTTGGCCACCAGAAACAATAAAGCTACACATACAGAAGTCGTGTGTAAAGCATATGTAATGCAACATGCCAGACTTCTGGGTATGATGATGTAGAGGTCCCTAATGTTGCAATAATCCATCCCATACATTTGGAAACACCTAACAGATTTTTAAAATAGTAATTGGTCTGGCAATGCTGGTGTTTATGGCATAGTATGTGTGTCTTCAAATCAAGATCTTCAGAACATTACATTATATTACATTACATTACATTTGGCAGATGCTTTTGTCCAAAGTGACTTACAATAATTATGTACATTTAGTAATAGAAGACAGATAGAAGTTTAAGGCAAAAAAAAAAAAATAAGACAGGATCTAAAGGAGACCAAAGGGAAATAGTGGGATAGAGGAGGAAAGGAAAGGATGAAGGAAATGAGGTTAGAAGTAGTTAGTTTAGAGTTAGAGGTGTTAGGGGACTAAGTGCTCTTTGAAGAGCTCTGTCTTCAGGAGTTTCTTAAAGATAGCGAGAGATTCTTCTGATCTGGTAGTGGAAGGTAGTTTGTTAGAGGTGTTAGGAGACTAAGTGCTCTTTGAAGAGCTCTGTCTTCAGGAGTTTCTTAAAGATAGCGAGAGATTTTTCTGATCTGGTAGTGGAAGGTAGTTTGTTCCACCACTGGGGAACTATGTAGGGTAACAGAAGGCGATATGTGGACAACCATTGTCCTGTTGGAATAGGGGAGTGTGTATTCGGAAAAGATAAGACCACTGGTTGCAGGACGTCATTAATGTAACATGTAAAATGAAGGCTAAAAATAATAATAAATAAATTCCATTTTTGTCAGTTGAAAGCTGGATTAGTGAGTGGTTAGCCATGCAGTGCTACAAGCTAACATTAGCTTGGGTTAGCATAGACAGACAAATGTGCCCTTTGAAAAGCTCTTTTGCAGGATTCTGACTGTACGTACTAGGCTAAAAGCTAACTCTAACTAGTCTAACTAGTCAGTTAAGAAAGCAGAAACACTTTTTTTTTGCACTATTCCACACTCAGGAATAGTACAAACATTGTTCCAGTTTTTGGTACAGTGCTAATAATACAATGCATAGTACATTATGCCATTCTAATCACATTCACTATTATAAATTAAGAACAAGTATTAAATGCATAACTTTTACCTTAACAACCTTTTTATTAAGACGCATAACGCCATATCAAATTAAATTGGAATATATTGTGAATCCTTATAGGCCTAAAAGACCATTTATAATTGTTGGGCTTTTTAAAAGACGTTTTTTTAGTCATGAAATCATCAAAACAACATGGAAGGTTACTTAAACATAAATATCTTTTACACAACTCAGCGTAATCTACATAGTTTTTGAAAGTACATTTACATTAACAACCTTCAAGCTTGCTTTTTTTTCAAGTGCCCTTCACTCTGAATCAAATGTGTAGCAAGTTCCATCTGACTGAACAAGTGAGAGGGAAAGTTCAGCAGAGCTCTATTCCAGAGCATGTGTGAAAAAAAAAAAATCAAAAAGCCTTGTGAAGCTGTTTCATTGATCTGGACTCTGGTTCCTTAATCAAATGTCAAAAGACCCCCCAGCTGCTGCAGTCCGTACAGAAAAAGAGCAAATGGGAAAACCAATCAAGTCTGATTAAACCGCTTTGAGGGAGCTATTACTAGAACAGAGGAACTGTTGAAATGACCCACTAAAAGATAAAATCTCTGTTTTATACATATCAGTGTCGAGACATGCTCAAAAACAGACCCTCATATGTGTTGTAGGACTTCAAATCGCGGGCCAAGCAGTGGCTGATGAGGTCAACTGAAGCGTACTGCTCCAGGCCAGTGCAGAGCTTGGCTCTGGCTTAGCAGACGAGGTAGAGTTACCCCAGCTGCCCACCCAGATTTTTTGGCACGAGTCGGTGTCCAAAGTTGGTACCACAGCCAAAGGTGAACTCAAGCCCCATGGCAAGTATTAAACCCATGACAAATAAAATATCCAGATACAGCAAAGTGAGAAGAGTCAACAGAACTTGTGTGCGCTCAAGTTTAGGAGTAACTTGTTGCAGATGGCGTGTCAAGGTCATAGCAAACGAGCTTTGTCTGTAGCAGCCAGGAACCCACTGGAACTATGTAGCTCAAGGGAGTTTCGAAGCTAGAGAAGCTAGACACAATGAGACAGAAGGCTAGAGATGAGAAACATGGCTGTCTGGCTTGATACACAGTGCAGATTTGAATGTTTATACTTTGCGCTAATGTTTTTCAGTTATATTTAGTAGCACAAAAAGCAGCTACAACAACAACAACCGTCTCTACAATGCCAGAGTAAATAATTCCTGCTTATCGTGGCTAACCAATGGTGGGTACAAACCAGAATGAACAGAATTAACATAAGTGGAGTCAATATCAAGTTCAGTGCATGTTTATTTTTCGTCTTTTGCACACTAAGTATCATTCCCTCCTTTTTAAAAAGAGCTAAAACTCTATTGTTTAAAAGAGCACTGCAGGAGCATGAAAAACTCCAAACTGTATTTACCTTGGAATAGCTGAATAAAAAGAGGCCATTACATAAAGGTGGCATGTGGTGAATCCTAAATACTATTGTGTCTGTTAAAAAAAAAAAAAAATCTGGCATAACTAAACCATAGCTGTGAAACAAGCCAATCCCAAAACCCTATAACTGTTACATAACATTATGCACTCATTAGATTAAATTTTCCTAAATAAATACTCACCCAATCCTCAAGCAAATTACATTAAAACTAAAGACAATGGCTGCTAAAGTGGAAGCAATGCTAAAAAGGACAAAAGCTAATGCTAAAGCCAGTGAAGGCAAGCTAAATGCAGTGGTTTGGGGAGAGCCAGCGAAGCTAGCAGGTGCTAGGCTAAAAGCTAACCATACCAGTTACATTTGAAAGAGGTGGAGCTTCAGGCATGTTCCTTTTCTTGTTTTTATTCCCCTATAAGCAAAAAAGTTTTATTTGATTCATTTTAATGTAATTATTTTTTTAAAATGTAATAACAGGGTGGTGTCATGGTCGTGTCTCTCTCGTCTGTCTCTGTGTTTTTTCTGCCTTCATGGTTATAAAATGAATTATTACTTATTTACCTTCCCCTGCACGTGCCATGTGTTCTTCTCATGTCTCCGCCCCTGTCTTCTGTCCTCTCACCTGTGTTCATTTGTAGCTCCGCCCCCTTGTTACCCGTTCCAGGTGTTTCCTGTTTCCTGTCCCCTTCCATGTGTATAAATAGTCTCTTTGTTTCAGTGTCCCTTGTCAGTGCTTGAATGTCTATCGTCAGTCTGGTTATATGTTCCCTTGTTTTTGCAGATTCTATGTTTTTCTATGTTTTTATATGCTTATTTATTGTGTCAGTTTTTGGTTCTTTGTTTTTTTTGTTTTGTTTATTTAATAAATCTTCGTACCTGACAGAGCGTAATCAAAAACAGAACTAGTACCTTGGCTGAAGGATAATAACTGCTCACCACTTCATGGGCATGTCTGGGAGGTCTGGTGTAGGTGCATGCTGGGATATGAAGTCTTTGGTGTGTGTACTAGATTCCATGACAGGTAGTAAACATAATTGTAGAACGTTTAGGGATTTTTCAATTTAAAACTGTGGAGGGACCCCCCTAAGCCACTTTGAGAAACATTAAATTCCTAAAAACATTTTCTTCAAGGTTCCTCAAATCACCTAAGGGGTTCTTCCACTGTTTCAAAATAAAAAACTCCTAACGGTTCGTCAAAGTGAACCACAGCTGAGCATTTTTTAGCTCTGAACAAAGTCCCATTTTCATACATTAAAAATGGCTTAAATTACTCAATAAATGCATTCTATGGCACATTTAACAGCAGAAAAGTGCATCATCTGTCTTAAAGAAGGCATCGCTTGTGTAACAGCAACAGATTTATTACTGATGTGTGTATATATATATTGGTATGAACGTTAAAACACTGTTCATTTTATCATTCTTCATCAAATCTGTGCAACATTGCTTCTTATAGGCATTTATAATTGCTTATAATTATAGGCATTTATCAAGCATCATCTCATTAGATGGCAGAGTATTGGACAATGGCTTATGATGGCTGGCTGTCATGCATTGCTGAGTTTGTATGTTTTGTCTCGTAGCAACTGTATGGAGGCAGACTGTTGGGTGGCTTTTGAATAATCCGCCTCGCATTGGATGAATGGACAATATTATCAGCTCCCAAAAGATCTCTTTGTGCGGGGACGTGTTTGACGGCTCCTTGTCATCTTCATGAGAGCGCAGATTTGTTGACTTGCGGCAGGAGGGCCCTGTGAAAGGCTGGCATTGCTAACACATGTCATTGTAATGCCAGCGCTGCTCAAAAGGGCAGCAGTGCAGCACAAAACAGACACTACAGCCTCATCAAAGAAAAAAACAAAAAAAAAAAAGAAAAAATGAAAAAAAAAAAAAAGCTACAATTGATTTCCAGCATTTCATTTAATAAACTTTGCACTGATGTTGTATTAATTGTATAAGGACTACGCAACCTACCATTATTAAACATATTAGAATTAAATAAAGAAATAATTAACCTGACAGTTAGATCAATTTTACTTATCAGTATTTAACATCACAAAATTAGTGTATGTAACGTTAATGTACACTTGGCTGTGATTCTCAAACACTTCCACACAACCTCAGAATCAGAAAAGACTTTAAAAAAGGCTGTAACTGCCACGCTATTTAAGGTGGAATGGGAAACTGGCTACATGTGAGTGAGATATAAATTTAATAAAAAAGAGACATGTCTTGTTTTAACTACTCTTGCAGGCTCTAGTAACAATGAGAGAAGAAAAGAACTTGTTGCTAACTAAAACTACGGCTTATCAAGCTGCCACATTTAAGGTGGAATTTAAGGTGGAAGTGAAATTTGGCGTTAAATGCTAATGCTAACTTGTTTGCTAAATGTAAATAAGATATAACTTTACTAAAAAGGAGACTTATCTTGTTTAACTACTCTAGCAGGCTCCAGTTATATTGAGTGAGAGAAAAAATAGAACTTGTCACTAATGTAAATTTAACTAAAACTATGGCTTGTTTTGGAAATGCTGCCACATTTAACGTGGACTTTAAGGTGAATGTGAAAGCTCGGGGGGGGGGGAATGCTAATGCTAACTTGTTTGCTAAACGTAAGTAAGATATAAATTTACTAAGAATGTATGATTTTGTTTAACTACCTTGTTGCTAATGTCAGTTTAACCAAAACTACGGCTTGATATGGAACTGCCACATTTAAGGTCGAGGGAAAATAAGTAAAACTTGTTCGTTCAATTTTAATGAGAAATAAATGTATTAAAAATTAGACTCATCTTGTTTAACTACTCTAGCAGGCTCACAGGCTAACTTTGACTAAGAGACAAAAAATTAAGCTAAAATTAAGCTAACTAAATGTCACGCCTATTACAGACTGTGTAGTCCAAAACCCAGACTCCTCGGTCGACAATCTCCACCTCAGGACTCCAACCCCCAGAATGCATCTGTCTCTGGCACGTGTCCGGACTCCACCAATCTGCGCGCTTTTTTCTTTCGTCATCTTCGGAATTATGAGATTGTTTTCAGGTGTTTGTGATTAACTTACGGTAGATAAGTCAGTCTATTTTCACATGTTTTACGCAAAGTATTACCACTGTTATCCAGCGATATATCGAGCATTCTATATCTGTTTGTATTACTGTGTATGACCCGTCTTTTCCCTTTTTGACTCGCTCTTTCTGCTTTGTTTACTTGGTGCTCTTCCGGTTTTCTGACTCTGTATTTTGGCTCAGGTTTACTCTTTTTGTATTGATTTACCATCTCTCTGGTTCTGACCCTCGCATGTAGCACGACTACTCTCTCTGTTTTCCCCTTTAATTAAAGCCTCATCTAGTTTATCTCATTTACCGCGTGCGTCTGACTCTGCTCTGTAACATTACAACAAAAACTATGGCTTGTTTTGGAACTGCTGGTTGAGCTGCCACATTTAAGGTGGAATTTAAGGTGGATGTGAAAGTGTAGGGGAAAAGGCTACTGCTAACCGGTTTGCTAATTGTGAATATGATATACATTTACTACAAATAAAACTCTGAGAATCTTGTTTAACTACTCTAGCAGCCTCTAGGAACATTAAGTGAAAGAGAAAAAATATAATTAACTTACTACGAACTTACCCTGAATCCCCTTCACCCATGGTTCCAACATACATGCATCCTGCCCCATTAGGGGGCAACAACTGTATTGTCGGGTATAATAATGTATACCCAACTATTTCAATAATTGTTTTTAATCAATTCAATTGAATGACAAGTACATCTACATTTTAGTCAAATATTGACAGTAGTACAGCGTTAAAAATGTCTTCTTTTTCCTCTCTGATCCTTATCTTTTGGATTGAGTCAATACATACACCCGTAATCATTCACATGAACAATAATGAGATAAACGGAAACACACTGACATAAGAAGTTGCATAACATGCTCAGATTCACACTGCTCTCTCAGCTTATTTTAAGGTTGTGGATCAGCACTGTATGAAATAAGCATCTCTCTGTGGTACTTAATTAACATGGTTTAATAGGTGCAAAGTCCTGCGGGACTCAGGCAGTCTGGATTCCTTTAGACAACACAGCCACCACAAGCCGTAGACAGAGTGTGCCAGAAACACTCCGACTTCGCCACGCTGTCTGCTGGCGTCTGCTGCTTGATCCCACGCGCTTGTGGGGTCTCATGTCAAGTGTGGAGAGGGGCGGGTTGGTGTTGGGGTGATGGCTGAGGTGCTAGGGCAGCTGGCAGAGCCAATCTGTGAGCAGTTGAAAAGTCTGGCTGAAGCATCCAGCCTCTTATTTATTCACTCATTATAATAAATGACACTAGAGCGATGGTGCTGATCCTCTATTTAGAACTTGTGCTGAATATGGAGAGTGAATATTTCATAACAGTGCATGAATTAATGACCAGATCTGTGTTTAGTAGTTTGTTTTGGGGTTTCTTTTAGGGCTGGAACAATATATCAGTATTGTGATATATTGTACAATTTTGATTGTATTGTATCGATATTGTAACAATGTATCAAACGTTGTTAATTTTATTGAAACTTAGGCGCTTTAATTTTTTTTTCACAAATTTGACTTAAAATTAAAATTATGCTTAGTACGTTTATTAAAGTGACATAGGGTAAACCTGCAATGAAAAATATTGGTTGTGAAATTCTGTGAATCTGACACCAATAACCCCATCATTTTTGGTATTTGCTTATTTAGGAGTATCGTATCCTCTTCATTAATACAGATGTTATGAAGTATTTTAGAGAACTGATATATCGAGTATGGCAGAATCACAGTATCGTGAAATCATCTTGTCGTATTGTGAGAGGCCCTCTCAAAAGCTCATTGAAACAGTCTATTTTCATGCTATCCGCCTGCATCATTTAAATAGCAGCGGTGCTTGTGAATATATCTATGCTGATGGGTGTGGTCGTCTTGAAGTGAAGCATATTCAGGTACATGTCAGGTGTATTGCTACAGTATCTTGGCAACAGAAAACACAGGTGCACCACTGTCTGAATAGAACCTAGACAGACGTCAACAGTCCAGTCAGACGTTCAGTGCTATCTTGGCAGTAAATTGTCAACCCAGGCATGTACTCAATGCATGCACACCCTGCTTGTTGTTCACATATGGACACTGCACCATTAAAATAGCAATTCGCTTAAAGGGAATGGCAAGTGACACACTGATTGGTTTATTTCACATAACACCCAAAACACACTGATGATCAATTAAGAAAGCATGGCATACTTTTCCTGTCATTAAGATAGCAAAAACACACTGACACGCCCAAAATCAAGCTGTGCGGTGCGTGGCTGACGACTCTAAATAGATGAGTGATTTTAAATAGGCCGCTTTAAATAGATGACTGATTTCTCACATAATAACTGAAGTGTATTCAGTTTTTTTGTTTTGTTATAGATGCTCTAACACAGTCTCAAACAGCACAATTTTGAGCTACCAAATATGCTAAGGTTACTTGTAAATTTTTTTTACTTTTGCGAGCACCATAAAACTTGTATGAAACACAAAATTAAAACAAAAATTTATTTATTTTTTATAGAATGGGAAGCAGCAACCTTTAGCCTTACAAGCATATTTTATTCAACAAAGTATAAACCTGATTTCTTTCTATATCAGTTTATGAAAAGTACAAAATATAAAATAACATATTTTATGGCTATATAAAAGTTTTTTTCACAGTTTTCAGACGCACAAGTCTACTGAGATTCCTCCTACCAGGTTTTATATGTATATAATTTACCCCATTTTAAAAATCCCATTAAAACAGTAATTTGAAGTAACCAAATTAATTCAGATTAATCACAATAATCAGGGTGTCTAAGGACAAAAGTTAAGTATTGCATCAATTTTCCATGACGGAATTTGGCCCGGATCACAGGAATAAAGGATAGCTCAGGATAAGCCAGCATTGTTGTCTCTATATATCCTCCTTCCCTCAGCACTGATTGGAGAGGATATCGAAAGTGCCGCCTGAAAATAAGAGAGATATTTATCTTCATCATCGTAACAAGGGCTGAGTAGGCTTCGAGGGAACCTGTCCTTCCATGGCTGTTGGGTGCCTTTGATAAAAGATAAGCAGTGATTGGGCCTTCACAATCTCCCCAGTGGAACCAGATTCGATTTGTCCCATGATGAATCAAGGTAAAATGGGAGATAACAGATGTGTCATTCACTGAGCCATTTCCAGTCCCTTGTCTATCATTTGTGCACTAAAATATCCTAGAGAAAGCGCCTTCCAACACTGCCATTAAACCAATCAAAGCGCCTAGTGTTCATGGTCATTTAAGCTTTTAAGTGTTGCTCCAGCCCTGCCTCTCTTACCTTTAGTGCCATTACTCTCTCTAAAATAAAGTTTCTAAATGAATGGAAGGTAGAAGATTACAGAGTAATAATGGCTTCTAGAATAGATGTACGGTTCTAGGGAAACTTTTTTATGGACAGATTAGATGATGTGGAGGTGCTTTTAGAGCTGCATCAGCAAATTGAAACTGTAAGACTATATAAAAAGAGGATTTTTGGGTTTAGGGTTTAGGGATTTGTCGGCTGGACAATGTTTCTGCTTGCCATCTAATGGATCATTCTGAAATGATACAGATTTCTTCATTGTTTTTGGGTGCTTTAACTCTTTCAGTATACTGTTTTTGAGAACAAAGAATCACAAGATTGTGGTGGTTGGTGTGGTGCAGTGGATAACACCACCGCCTGCCAGTGAGCTACCATGTGGGAGACTGTGGTTCAATTCCTGGTCTGAATGATTATGCTGTTCTACACTAATAAGAGTCCTTGGGCAAGACTCTTAACACTACATTGGCCCACCTCTGTAATAGGAAAAAACTTGTAAGTCACTCTGAATAAGAGTGACTTACAAGTGACTTATGATCCTAAATCAGAGCGAACAAAACAATAAGAAAAAAATGCATCGATTCTATACTTATTCAGGCTTTAGTTTAATTCCAGACAGTATGAACCCAAAATATTTCATGTTATATCTGGCCAACTTCTCATTGAATTTGATAATATACATCCATTTCTGCATTTCAGGACTGCAAAGTTGTGACGTTAAAGCATTTAGCTTTAATGGTAATGTTGTCATTGCATTTCACCACACCTAAAAGAAATTTTGATACCAACCACATTAAACTGACCAAATATCCTCTATGTAATAGTCTATCCCAGAAGCCCCAGTCAAGCCCACTTCTGGACATGGTTAACATATGGCTTCTTTTTTGAAAAGTAACATTTCCAGTGGCATTTGTAATATAATGCCAACGTATTGCTGTATTGCAGTGCTTGACAAAAGTAATCCACTGCCCATGTGGTTCTATTGTGAGATATTGAGTGATGGTTCTTGATGCAGGGTTCAGTTATTATGGGTGTTCAGCTAAGGCTTGCACATTGGCCATTTAAAATGAAATTCCTCCTGATTCCTTGAAAGATTTAATATATTATGCAGCCTAGGGGGAAAAGTATGCAAATCTTTTTTGCACTTTTCGCTTCAGTAAGATTGTTTTCAGTATCAGATTTCTATATTTCACTCATGCTCATGCATTTGGTGACAAATAGATGATTATTGCTTGTGAAAGAAAAAGCTTTTGTGGCACGTATTGGTCTATGGGAGGTGCCGGTAACCAAGGTAATATGGATAAACACTTCAGAAATGAGTAGCGTAGCTGATATTTTAGATTAAAAAGATAAAATATCTGTATGTAAAATCGCGATTACTTTATTTTATAAAAAATCGCATTAAAACTGTAATTCGAATTGACCGAATTCATTGTGAAAATCACCTAGCACTAGTTTTTCTATGGCATCCCTCCAAAAAGCACTTCTTTATTTCATCTTTATTTTTTCACGTATACATGCCAAAGGTCTTATAGCACAGAAATGCCAAAACAACTATAGCCAGCATAAATCTTCCCTTAAACTCTTCTAGATTCTACCATGACAGACACAGGACTGTGAAACAACAGGAAACCACAGCAATCAACTGCCATCTCACTTTTCTGATGTGCCCTCTGGTATCATTCAACCTGGAACATTGGCTGTAAACCCAAAATAAGCATAAATGCCTTGTCCCTTCTGGGTACTTACTAAGCGTTGGCTCTGTGGTTTCATTCTGCATGGCCCAGGGGTCTTGTCCTAGAATGCTTTGGAGTCAGCCCAAGAGCAGGTGTTTCTCTTGGCAGCCAGACACCAGAAATCAAGTCATTTTACAGCCAGCGCCACTGGCTGAATACACCTCTCAAACACGCATCGTTCTCCTGTCATACTATACATTTGTCGAATGCTTTGCTTGGCGTGAGCCTTTCTTTGCATCTGTTGACGCAGCCATTATGTAGCATGTCGCTGCCTGTCTGCATGCAGCCACATATCTTCAGTTTAATATCAAAGGCAGCGCGTTCTTAATCCGCATCGATTCCACTCTCACCAAATGAGCACATTTTCTGCGTAATGACTGTGTATAGGTATCACTTTCAAATACCGAGGGAGCTCCGCATATAGAGTGATTTGTAGACGTGCTGTGTGCGTGTATTGTTGCACTCGTCATCCTCAAAGCTGCGCCAGAGTGCAGAGTCCCTCCAGGCGGCAGACCGCAGTCCCAAGGTGAATGAGGCACCTGTTATTTAGCAGTATTAAATTCACAATCTTCTCCTGGTTTATTACACAACCGGCTAAATTAAGCCCTTTGCAGCTGCGTGATCTCGCCCTCCGAAGGACAAATGTGGTGCAGCACAGACTTGCTCACTCCAGTGAGCTCGCACCCAACTGTACTCCAGATTTCACTTGTCTGATGACCTCGGTCTGGCACAAGGAAAAGCTGTGAAGGAGTCGTGGCTGATGGACCAAGCAATACAATACAGGTCAGCTAACAGCAATGTGCCGAAACAATGCAAGAAACCTTTTTTAGTTAATGAATTACCTATAGTATATTGGTATTGCTGAAGAGTTAGGTGTGTTATTTCCTGTTTAAAAAAGCAGCTAAAGTCAGAAATGCCCATATACCTGTAGGGCCTGTATGGGTGACCCAACTGAGACTTTTAAGTTTTGTCCATGAGTTCCATGTGGGACCCATATAGGAATGTCAGTAATGGAATCAGAAGGGGTTAAACATGGGCCCTATCTGGGTTAAACACTACACATAGGGCCTATGTGAGATTAAGGTGGACTCCAACAATGAGGGCCATTTACGAAGCCCAACCAGTTCCCATTAAAACCACATGTGTAAACGTATTAAGAACCCATGCCCATCTGAAACTATGCAAGATCCTAATGAGCGTATTGGCTAGTATAAGCAATTGGAGAAGAATACTAACTGCCAATCCTGATAGGTCAGTTTATAGACGGATTACCATTAGAGTTATGAACAGAGAGTGAAGCCAGTTATGCTGTTTATGGGTTACTTTGGCATTTTGAGGGGATTTAACTTGTAATTCACAATTTAAGGTGGTTTCCTGGTCAACAATCAAGGTTCTTGGTAATCATTCTAAGATGATGTTTTTACTAAGGTTATTAACTGTTAAAGAAAGAAATTTGGCGTGAAAATGACTTTGGGTGTAGTAAAAGATGATAAAATAAATAGCCCTCCTCTGTTCAGCATTAGCATTTCGATATACAAGGATTTTAGCCGATGCTCCTAAAAGGGTTACAAAGCTGGCGATAGGGGCATAGAGTAGAAGTTTTTACACCATTAACAGGCTCAAAGTAGCTTCACACTTCATTGGTAGAATTCTGAGGGTCCTGACACTGTGAACTTGAAAAAACTGAAAGAAAGTGCAGAGATGCATTGAAAAAAAGTGCACAGGTAGTTTAAAGAGGTATTTCTCCGTGCTCCGCCATCTTTAAAGTGTCACAATAAGTCGACTGTTGACATAAACAATTATGTAGGATAGGGGAAGAGATTGTACAATTAATGACCCTCATATTCTGCCATCCTTGTAATATTTGCCAACTCCGGTTGGACCAACTGTAGTCCAAAACTAATGTGAGTAGTCACTTATCAATTTAATTTCAAGATGGTGGCACGCAAAAAACTACCTAAAAGTACTGTGTGTATAAACAGTATTTTTAAATAAAATAACTGTGCGCTTTCAAAGTTCTCAGAACCGTGTTTTAAATATTAGGTCCTTAGAATTCTACCAATAACTTGTAAAGCTACTTTGAGCTTGTTAATGGTGTAAAAATAGCTATTTTTTGCATTGGTAAGACTATGCCCCAATCACTAGCATTGTAAGCCTGTTGTGAGCATCGGCTAAATGGGCTGTATTTCGGAATGCTGGCGGTGAATAGGGGTGGGCTATTCGACAAAAAAGCAAGAGGTAAAGCATTTTAATTGTATTAAACAGAGTACACTAACAGGGCGTGATCATAGCATATTAGCATGTACATTAGCCTTACATATACCTCAAGTGACAGCTTAGGAATGCCCACACCTATGTAAGTAGAAAATTTCAGATACATTTTCCTACAAACTTCCATCACTATGCTGGTGAGAAGATTGAAGACTGGAATACTACATGTTGATCTGGTTGGTCCACTTGGGCATGATTTGGTATGGAACACTTCACTTAAAGACTGTATGTACTTCCTCTGCATGGATAGCTAACCATCTCAATGCTGTAGAACCATTTGGGTGGAATAACTAATTCACAGCCAGAAAGTCACCAAGATGTTTTTTTTTTTTTTTTTTAAGTCATCTTACAGTAAGAGTAGGGGTCTTTTAGGGTCTTTTCTATAACAACTATCTGAAGCCCTGACCCATACTATGTATTTCTGAGGCCCTGGCATGCATAGCCACATGCAGTGGCTCAGACGTCGTTATGACACAGGCGACAGAGTGGGATGTGGGGAACCGCAGAGTGTGTGAGCAAGCATGTGTGTGTTTGGGGAGAAGGGCAGGAAGTGGCCCTGACAACCTCACCCATTAGCAACAGCTGCCAGCTGATAGCTCTTCGTTTTAATGCTCCCTAAATCGAGAGGCCCCGGTGTTGATGCTCTAATCTCAGGCCTCGTGAAACGGAGCGTTCGGCAGGCCTGCAGCGTGCGGTGAACGGTATCAGATGCACACTTTCTGCCACTGCTCCTTCTTTGTGGTTTCCAACAAAGCCAACAATGCCTCGCTGAAAAAAGGAGAGCCGGCGCGGCTCATCCACTAGACGCACGATATGATACTCCACTGGCTACGTTTCCTCGTCTAGGCAGACGTGACTGACTTTAAATAGGATGATCGGAGATCAGTTTGCAGTCTCTCTTATTACGGTCAAGATTTGGATTTGAGAAGCAGGACACACCTCTAAAACACACTCTGCACAGGGTGTGACTGTTGACATGGGGTCAGCGAGGCATTCTTAATGACCTGAAACTTCTCCAGCTTGGCAAGTAGTTTGAAATGTTGTAGTAGAGGAACGCGTCTGTCTCATGCACTCCTAAAATAGAGTACAGTCATAGGGTTAGATAGTATAGTAGTGTAATATTGATATATCCAAAACTATCTAGAAAAAAAATACCATGTCATAATTAATAATTATTGTGTTTCATACACAGGTCATCATCTTTGTGCAATTTAGTGCCAAAAAAGTAGGTGTGTGGGTCTTTTGTGTGGGAATGCTTTGGTTGCCGGAGAGATGACACTAAACACAACTTTGTGTAAATTATGTCAAATATAGTTTTTCTTAAACCCACTTTTGCTTACTACTTTACTTATTCACTATCTTACATGACTGATCACATGACACCTCCTCACAAGACCACCACCTCCCCACAATCACCTGAGTATTGATTTCACCTGTTTCTGCACTTCACTCACTTCCTGCCACGTATTTGATTGGTTCCGTCCATCATTACAAAAAGGTTCTCTTGCAAGCGTTGTTGCATATGGGTCATTTCTGTGTATGACCCTTTCTGTATTTATGTTTTTGCTTTGCCCTCTATTTTCCTGGACTGTCTACTCTTCCTTGGTATGTTCACTGCTCTTCATATTTGCATTTTGGTTTTGATCATCCCAGAATGAAGTGTCAGATTGCAGTTCTACTCTGAAGAAACCAGGCACAATAAATAATAAAAAAAATTATATTTCAATAACTATTTTTATTGAACGACACATACAGAAGCTCAAATATTTGTGCCAGTTATTGAGATGACAGTCTGGCATGACTACAAACCAAGTTTCATTACAGTCATTTGATTTCTTTTCAATGATACAATGAGAAAATCAGAACTGTGGGATCTGAAGACAAGATTCAAATACTCATCTGGGTATCTGTGTTAGTATATATATTTATGCCCTTTAGGCTTTTAGCTTATTCTAAACCCAATTCTCCTGTGATTATCAGCCTTTACTGTATGATATTCCCAGCCCACCACCGAGGCCCATTCACAATCACGTGCTGTGTGTGTCTCTCTCTGAGATGAGGAAATAAAAACACACCATGGCTTCCAATTCTAACATAAATATGTACTCACCTCCAATGGTCTCGGTCCATACACAGCGAGAACACAGAGAATTACCATTTCCACAGGCTTTCACTATCTGTCATAAAGCAGAGAGTGGTCACGTTACGTTTTGATTGGAAAATGGAAGTATTTACTCTTTTGTGACTTAATTTCTCATTTGAAGAAATCCATGAGCTCAGTGCTGAAAAGTTTCCCAACCATGAACACCTACCTTTGAACTGTGAGTGGAAATGTGGCCTGTTGTTGTGGCAGTAAATTATATTCCCACTTCTGCTCTTTGATGGGCTCCATAATTTTCCAATCTTAATAGCTACTCCCAGCTTCAGAGTAGCTACGGCCGTTTATGGCAGGGGTAATTAAACAGTATGTATTTCACTGGCTGGTGGCAGTTTTAGACTCTCCCCTTGAGTGCCTGGCTAGAGGGGATCTATGATCTGTCTCGCCTCTCTGCCTTTATTGCTGATTATTTACCATGATGCTTCTTATGGCCTTACGAAGAATAACTGCCCATGCCTCTGAGAGCAAGCTACCCTTGGCAAACTTTGCCAAGACTGGATCTACTGTTCCTTCACACTTTTTGGCTTTAAAACAGTTGACAGAAGCATTATGCGTCATTACAATCTGGGCATGAATTTAATATAATTGACCTGTCCATTCTCTTCTCTACCCAAAAAATGTAGCAGCTCTTTTCAGCAGCAAACTACAATGCCAACCTGAAGAGAAAGCATTTGCTTAGAGTCCTGAAAGAGTGTTGAGTTTCCAGTTAAAATGTGTTATGAATGAATACCTTTGTTACATGAACAAAAGGAATGTTTTACCTCATTTATTTTAAACATCAAAAACTAGGAATGTGCCAGAAATTATTAGTCGTTTCAGATTCTGAATTTTTCAAAACCAAAGTGCTTGATTGAATTTTATTTTCTTTTTAGTCATGCCAAAGCTCTCACTACAGTGTATTAGATACATGAAAAATATACTAGCACGTCAGGAGATTTGTATCAGCCAAAATGACAGCAACAAGGAAATATATACTGTATATATCACTGTTAGTCGATGATATGCACATATACAGGGGTTGGACAATGAAACTGAAACACCTGTCATTTTAGTGTTTGAGGTTTCATGGCTAAATTGGAGCAGCCTGGTGGCCAATCTTCATTAATTGCACATTATTGCACCAGTAAGAGCAGAGTGTGAAGGTTCAATTAGCAGGGTAAGAGCACAGTTCTGCTCAAAATATTGCAATGCACACAACATTATGGGTGACATACCAGAGTTTAAAAGAGGACAAATTGTTGGTGCACGTCTTGCTGGCGCATCTGTAACCAAGACAGCGAGTCTTTGTGATGTATCAAGAGCCACGGTATCCAGGGTAATGTCAGCATAACACCAAGAAGGACGAACCAAATCCAACAGGATTAACTGTGGACGCAAGAGGAAGCTGTCTGAAAGGGATGTTCTGGTGCTAACTTGGATTGTATCCAAAAAAACATAAAACCACGGCTGCCCAAATCACGGCAGAGTTCAATACCACAATAAATGATTGTGGTCTATAACCAGGTGTTTCAGTTTCATTGTCCAACTCCTGTAGGTACATCTAGTACGTTTTTATAGTAATTATCAAACAGCTACATTTTTTAAACAATTAAAATGGTGATGAAATAGAAGAAGTCCTTGTTCTGACTGAAGATGTCCAGGAGAAATCTGGAACTGAAGCTTTGTTCTTTAAAATGATTCACAAGTTCTTTTCTTTAAAGTAAGAAAGTTTTATTAAATCACATCCATTCTAATGTGATTAAGCAGGAACACTCTCACTGCTGAGAGAAATGGTTTTAAATTATACATTAAGGTGCCTAAAATCTCTGCAGAGTACTGTATATCCACTTAAAGAAGACTGAAGTTCTAAAGTGAAAGACTTTTCACATAAAGCCGAGAATTGCAGCATTTGAAACGACCTGCCTAATATCGTTCAGGTTCCCCTAATGCCAGCAGAACAGCTCTGATGCATTGTGACATGAACTCCTTATGAATCTTTTTCAGCGATTAGTGCTACACAGCTCTTCTGTGGTGTTTCGACCATAGACTTCAGCTACGTTCCAAAGCCTTGGCTGCAGCCGAGATTGTGTGGGTGCTCGGTTGGACTGTCCTATCTTTGTGGCTTTGTGTCATAAGAAAGATCCCAATTCTTGAAATTTCGACATGAAACTTGTGCTTTTTATTTTTTCACAGAGATGAATTGTAATCATAAAACCTAATATGTTTTACACAGGCTTTGTTTCCCTCTGTTTTTGCCCACATTTCGAGGTAGTGTTTCTGAATGTGTATGTACACAGAAAAATATACTTCTGTTGCATTTTCTAGACAGTTCCAAACATAGGCTGCATTATTTGGCTTTATGGCACCTTAATGTATAATTTAAAACTATTTCTCTCAGCAGTAAGAGTGTTCCTGCTTGTTAAAACTCCAGATCACATTAGAATGGATGTGATTTAACAAGACACAGTAAGAAGTAATAAGAATTTCTCACAGAATTATTTTAATTTTATCACCATCTCAATTGAATTAACAATTTAGCTGTTTGATAAAAACTACAAAATGTACTAGACTTCAATAAGGAGAGCTATGAAAATATTTCAATTAAACCAATTCAGTACAAAAAAACAGTACTTTCAGTTCGGTAGGTGGAAAGGTCAGTTGCTCTCACACTTAAGATGAAATGTCTGAAAAATCCGAAATGTTTCGGTGTCCTCTGAGCTGTATTAGCTCTCGTTAATCTCCTAAATCTACATTACAATTTCAGCTGGACTAGAGGAAATATATTGGCACTGAAAGGCCCTATCTCAGGTAGATAAGCCACGCTTCAGCAGTGACTGATGACAGGAAGGAGTGAAGCTGGCGTTTGGGTGGCACTTTGCCACCGGGTGCTGATACGAGCTTTAGGCAGAAGAGCCGTTGGTATCACCTGGCCTGACTAACTGCTAACATTTATGAGACTGTTGGTCATTCAGGGCCTGCTCTTCACTCTGCTTTGGCTCAGGCAGCTCACGTACACTTTCCCACAACAGTCAATGTCAGCACTTCGCTGCTTGTCTTTGTAAAAATCCTCCTAGAGCTCATATTTTATTGAGTGAAGTGGGAAGGACCTCGTATGGGACATTTAAAACCGTTAGACTTCGAGTAACCTTGAGACCGGGGACATCAAAACTGAATCAGCTTGTTTCTGGATGAAGGAGGTGCACACTCCAGTATAGCACAGAAATGTTTAAAAATGTGCTTCTGGTATCTGAATGTCTTTCACACAGGCTTTTTTATTTATTTTTAGCTGGAGGACTGTGTCAGAGCATCCCCAGAACAGCAGGTGTGTTCCTTGTGGAGTGTTCCTGTTAGGCAGTGGTCAGAATCTACCAGAAGTGTCCAGAAGTGTTCTAAGGAAGGAAAGCCAGTGAACCGGGAACAGGGTCACCAGCGCCCACGGCTCATTGATGTGTGTGGGAAGCAAGGGCAAGTCCATCTGGTCTGATCCCACAGAAACAGTACTGTAGCACAAACTCCTCGAGCAGTTCATGCTGGATATTCTACATCCATAGTTCACAGCTTGATGCATCAGAGCTGGTTTGGTGACATGACATAATATTAGACCCTGTTTTCACTATAAGGAGTCATCTAAATAAAATGCTAAATGCTAAAAGCAAACAAAATGACCACTGAATACTAAATACTAAAAAAATTGGTGTCAGTCCTAAAAATGGTGATCACGTGATGCTACTGCGTTCCTACTCTCCCAGCTTCTGATTGTCTACACCTGGCCTGTTTATTATAAATACCCCCCTCTGTCCTAAGCACTACGACTTCAACTTCGTTTTGGCATTTGTTACTAGCCCATTTTGTGTTTTTGACGACTCTCTTGCCTTGCCCTCTGTATCGTTTGTTTACCATTGCTTAACTAATTTTGTATATTGACTACTCTTTTTGTCTTGCTTTTTTTCATGCTGGATTTTCCATCTATGACCCTCATTTTACTTTCCTCACTCTGGTATATATTTTTTGTTTTTGCTGCCTTCCTGTTATTGTCCATTCTCGTCCCTCGTAACTCATGTAAGCTGAACCACTTGGTTAGTAAACTGTATGTAAAGTACCTGCGTGTGTCTAACACATGTGTGGCCCGCATGACAACTGGATACTAAAAATGTTTTTTTTTACAGTTTGTAATTTTTTTTCCATTTAATAAATTAGACAGCATAAATGTACTAATATATATATATATATATATATATATATATATATATATATATATATATATATATATATATATATATATATATATATATATACTGCAAAACTACAATTACAAAAATCCTGTCAAACACACCAATAAAGCACAATATTTTTCTGTATAACGCATTTGTTTTTTTCACTTGTTTTACCAACAAAGGCCTAAAATCTTTGGTTACTGTATAGTTGGTGTTCTTTAGCCACATTTCATGGCAATGTAAACTCAATATAAACTAATCCAATAAGTTACGGCTTGTTATGGCTTGAGAGGCCTTCAGTTGCTTTGAAGTTACCCTGAGCTCTAAAAGAACCGCTGGTTTCATAAATAATCAGATGCACTATATTGCTTGAAGCTGCTTGAAGAAGCTCATGGTGGCACAAGGAAGCAGAGTATTAATAAAGCTTTACTGACCTCTTCTAACAATGTTCAATATTTATCAGACGTCTTAGGGTAAGAATTCTGAACCAGGATCAGTTAAGGTTTACTGAAAGTGAGCTGTGAGCTCAAATTTGACAACCAGTACAACCAAAACTCATCCCAGTACAACCAAAACTCATCCCAGTACAACCAAAACTCATCCCAGTACAACCAAAACTCATCCCAGTACAACCAAAAAACATCCCAGTACAACCAAAACTCATCCTAGTACAACCAAAACTCATCCCAGTACAACCAAAACTCATCCCAATACAACCAAAACTCATCCCAGTACAACCAAAAGTCATCCCAATACAACCAAAACTCATCCCAATACAACCAAAACTCATCCCAGTACAACCAAAACTCATCCCAGTACAACCAAAACTCATCCCAGTACAACCAAAAAACATCCCAGTACAACCAAAACTCATCCTAGTACAACCAAAACTCATCCCAGTACAACCAAAACTCATCCCAATACAACCAAAACTCATCCCAGTACAACCAAAAGTCATCCCAATACAACCAAAACTCATCCCAATACAACCAAAACTCATCCCAATACAACCAAAACTCATCCCAGTACAACCAAAACTCATCCCAGTACAACCAAAACTCATCCCAGTACAGCCAAAACTCATCCCAGTACAACCAAAACTCCTCCCAATACAACCAAAACTCATCCCAGTACAACCAAAACTCATCCCAGTACAACCCAAACTCATCCCAATACAACCAAAACTCATCCCAATACAACCAAAACTCATCCCAGTACAACCAAAACTCATCCCAGTACAACCAAAACTCATCCCAATACAACCAAAACTCATCCCAGTACAGCCAAAAGTCATCCCAATACAACCAAAACTCATCCCAGTACAGCCAAAAGTCATCCCAATACAACCAAAACTCATCCCAGTACAGCCAAAAGTCATCCCAATACAACCAAAACTCATCCCAGTACAACCAAAACTCATCCCAGTACAACCAAAACTCATCCCAATACAACCAAAACTCATCCCAATACAACCAAAACTCATCCCAGTACAACCAAAACTCATCCCAGTACAGCCAAAAGTCATCCCAATACAACCAAAACTCCCAGTACAACTGAATCCCCAGTGATAATTATTGTGCAGTTAGTGAATTTGCATATTTCGTCTCATGCAGCAATCAAATTTCAGTCTATTAGTCTAAATGGAGACATAATTGACTAGTAAGTGTAAATGTATTTGGCTGCACTTTTATCAGGAAACAATCCAGATACTAGTCACATGAAGTGACCATGTGTAAATGGAATGGGTAATAAGTATGTGTTATGTAATAAAAATAACTGCAAGTTTAAATAACTGTTTTAATGTTAGTAAAGTGCAGTTACATAAATCTATTATTAATTCACAAAAAATACTTGATGTTTAATTAAAATGTTTAAAAGTTGTTTAGAAAAAGTAGGACAGCTCCCCTTCCCCACTGCCTGACCTCGCATCATTTTCTGCACAATTTTTCTTTGCGAATGCAAAATTTATGTGAGACTCCTTTTGATCAGACAGGTATTCTGTGTATTTGTTTATTACTGCAGACTCAACATCTTCCTGAAGCCAAATCTTTCTCCTCACATTAAATTTCTCTTTTTGTTCTCGGCGTTGTTCTCACTGCTCATCAGTCCAGTGATGGAGAAACTGAGTTTCCCCAAAAGACGTTTCCTCCACAGACATCAACTATCATCTGTCTGCTGTTTCCCCCCCCTGCTCTCACATTTAAAGCTTTCAACCATATATTTCTGTAATCCAGCCCCTCTGAGCATTACTGGGAAACAATAGCGCTGTCTCAAAAAGAACGCTGACGAGCAGCTTCTGCATCCTTTTTTCTTTCCTGAAGAGCATTTGTGAATAAAAAGCACCCTCTCCAGAATGATGCTAAATGTTCTGCTCAGAATGCCGTCATGTGGGGTTTTAACCTTGACAGAACTCTTTACTTCGGTGAAAAGTTTTCGAAGAATCAATGCAGGGCTATTTGTATGCGGGAGAAGCTTTGAACGCCAGCACTCATGATGGGGTTGGGGTTGGGGGGGGGTTTTGGCCGTGTGTAATTCCACTCACAAGTGGATTTGCTATAGCTGGTAGTTAATTGCGTATGGAGACATGCATTTTAAGCACTGAGTTCTCTCAATCACTGTAGGCTTCTGTTCTTACTATTTAAAGCTAATCTACACTCACCAAGCCACTTTAATAGGAAGACTTTACCAATTCTGGATACGGCCTCTTTTACTCTGAAAACAGACTCAGTTTTTTTGTGCCATGGAATTCTCAAGCATTTGGATTTCTGCATAAATAGGACCTAAAACAGCATCAGATTTTCAAGTCATAAAAGTAGAGAAAGAGAGCCCAATTAAATAAATAACAAATTATTAGATAGCATATTATACTTGGTCATTTATTAATTGTGGAAAATTGTCCAATATTACATATTTGTGACAGGCAAATGTATGTGAAATTTTGCTTTCAGTATCTGCTGTGACTCCTCCCCTATACATTTCCGGTAGCTGTTGATTAGTCCTGCACACTGGCTTGGAGGAATTTCAGGTCATTCCTCCAAACACAACAGCTTTAACTCTAGTATGTTGGTGGATTTCTTCACATTTATTTGAACATTCTAAAACATTAGCTTAAACCATTCCTTGGTAGAACGACTTATGTGCTTAAGGTCATGTCTTTGTACATGACCCACCTTCTCTTGAGATTCAGTTCATAGACAGATGTCCTGACATTGTTCTTCAGAATTCTCTGAGATAATTCAGAATTCATGGTTCTATCAATGATGGCAACTGATGCAAAAAAACAGGCCCAAACCATGATACTACCTCCACCTTGTTTCATAGATGAGTTAAGTTCTTATTCTGGAATTCAGTGTTTCCTTTTCTGCAAGTATAACATTTTTAATTAAACCCAAAAATTCTACTTTGTTGTCATCCGTCCACAAAACATTCTTCCAATGACCGTGTGGCTTTTTTTTTTTTTTCTTTTTAAGAGCAGTGTCTTTCTCCTTGCAACCCTCTCAGGCACACCATTGTTATTTAGGGTTCTCATGATGGTGGACACATGAACATTAACATTAGCCAATGTAAGAGAGGCCTTCAGTTGCTTAGAAGTTACCCTGGGGTTCAGATTTGAGTCCTTGGTCATAGAATAACTGCTTTAGGTTTAATAAAAAATCAGATAGAAGAAGCTCATCTGATATTTATAAAGTTCTCCTGACATTTTCTAATATTGGCCCATATTTATCAAACTTCTCAGAGTAAGAATTCTGATCCAGGATCAGTTAAAAGTTTACTAAAACTGATCTGTGAACTTGATTCTTGAATGGTTTATCTTTAATTGTATGCCTTTTGGGGATCAGTTATTCTTACTACTACTAAATGCTTACTACTCAATAACTAATAATAATTTTTGACAAGAACTGCACAAACCTTTGCGTTTCACTTATTTATATTCACACATTCGTCTGTCCACTAAATATGGGTATGAAAAGATGAGTTAATTTGTGGAAATTGCATCAAATATGGCCAAACACTGATTATTTTGTACCATTTGAAGCAGTGTAAGCTCCTAGGTATGTGTGGTGGAGCGGTCATGTTTTGGTGGGGTGGAAATAAAAGAGCTAGCTATGCACTAATGGTTAGAAGACCCAGGAATTGTAATGCGTAACACCGGCTGTGCTGGTGGGGCTTCTGCGCAAAGTTTACCTAAAATAAGCCAAAAATTGCAGGATTGCCTGCCTGTTTCATTTTAAAGAGGAATTCTATCATAGCTCTATCTAATTGAATTCTAAAACAAGACCATTATATAAACAAGGTATTGGATTGCCACTAGGAGCAGGGGGTTCACTGAGTATATGAACCTCAGTTCTACGATTTCAGTGGTTTTAAAATCTTTGTTGGGATCTGCGAAGAAAGAGAAGGTCACATCACCCTTTGGCTCTTCATTCTGGTAGCTGGAATATGTCTAGAGGTGACCTTTTTTACCTTGATCTTTGAGGCAGAGGCTTGAGGATCTATAGGTCACTATAGGTCACAGTTTTTCCAAATGAACAATGAAGAAAGAACAGTACTGTAGGAACATGTTTATGATCATGAATAGTCTTATACATTCTCCTTATGACTGTATTCATGTCTTTCTTGGTAATTTTTCATAGCAAATGACCTCTTAGGTGAGGTTGGCAGGTTTGGTTTGTTTAAAACGAACCCTAGTGTGATTATTCTGTTGTAAGGTTCATTCAGAAGTTCATTCTAACAAATGAGGGTACAGATGAGGCAATGCAAACACTGATGTGCTCCAGATAAGCTATAACTATTTTATAATTTTCAAAACAAACAAAAAAAAGGCTTGTGGTGAGCCTGCTGGTAAAACAGAGTTCTTCTGTGGTAGGTTTGTTTCTAACCAGACATAATTCAGGAGTGTCATGGTGGGAGTGTATTAGTGTACATGGTTTTGGCTGCATGGACAACAACGGTTCAGTGAAAAGTGGCTCAAGCGCGGTGGATATTACGTTACTTTTTTATGTTCCATAGTAAAACAGTTCCACTCTGCAGACTTTAAACTGTTTTGTTCAATTCGGAGACAGCGTTTGCTTCTGTGGGCTGTGAATAATGTCCGTAAATGGCTTCTAGAGGATGCTCTGGGGGGTACAACTGATAAAAACAAAGAGTCTGAACTGGATCTGGCTCAAATATCACATATTCAATCAAATAAACTATGCCTGAATATCTTTACCAGGTATTTCAGATTGAGTTTCTTCAAGGTCTCAACTCAGACATACTGGATTCAATTCATGAAGGTCTTGCTAATTAAAGATTAAAGACAAAATTGAATGAAATATATATTTAGTAGAGAAGAATGGTCTTTTCCTCTCTGCATACTTCTATTGGCACATTCTAAAATAATTAAAGCACTTCAGGGCTTTATGGTATTTTCGCCTTAACGATACTGTTGGTGATACGACAAAAATATATATTTCAAAATATATGTATTTCAATAATACACTACTGCAACAAAATGAAGATTAAATTCCATTATTGCATATGATATGATATGGTACAAATATCCAGAATGTCATGATACTAATAATACACTCAAAATATCTCCATATATCCAGGATTAAAAAATACATGTAAAATAAATGATACTGGACAGATATAATCTGTCTCTAGTAGATATATAATATGAAATTAGAACAGTGTAAAGTTTTCTTTTGCTAAAACAACAAAAAAGTAGAACCCTGATGTGATGATTAGCGGTGCGTGATATGGCACGATATTTCAAGGTATAATATCGTTCACAAGCTCTTTCCCCTCATCACTCCAAAGGGTGATGTGGCTTATCAGAAGACATCTGTGAGCTGCAGTATCAGAACCGAGTCGCTGCGCTTTCCTTCGAGTGTGCTGTGATGATACTCGGCAATGCTGCATCAGCAGCAGTTCAAAAAGAGCCAGTGGCTGGCTTCACATGTATCGGAGGAGGCATGTGCTAGTCTTCACCCTCCTGGTGTGTTGGGGCATCACTAGTGATAGGGAGGAGTTCTAATGAGTGGGTTGGGTAATTGGAGAAAAAGAAATGAAGATCAGTCAAATGGAAAAACTTCAATAACTTTGAATGCAACGTGAAGTGCAGTCATAAAGACCATTAAAAACGTTATGATGAAACTGGCTCTCATCGGAACCCATCATCTCAGGAAAGAAAGACCAAGACTTCACTCTGTTGCAGAGGATAAGTTCATCAGTTACCAGCCTCAGAAACTGCAAGTTTAAAAATAAAAACCGCACCTAAATGAGTATTTTCTTCCTTTATAGGCTGGATCACCTTAACATGCATTTACAATGCAGGAAATAACATTGAATAAAAAGGTAAAAAGGTAAAAATAAAAGAATAAAAAAAATAATTTTGAGAGGTACTGTACTTCAAAGCTTAAAAGTGAATCCATGGTGTTCTGTTGGATACTAGGAGGCCATGATTCCATCCACAGCCAACTGGTTAACTCACATCCTCAGCTGTTCCAACCTGTCAGTGTGGCCGGATGCTTTAGATTCCCAGGCTGCGGGTTCCTCTCATCCTCTGATGCGTGTTCCTGAGGGTTCTCTTTGCAGTAGGGAGCGACGGCCCCAGAGAGACAAGCTCTGCTTTTCAGAGAACATTCAGAGCCAAAGGCCATAATCCAAGGCTGAGCGTACATGATATGATCATTAAAATAACTGCTAGAAGGGACAGGGTGGAGCTTTCCCAATTAACATGCTATTCCCAAATAGGGAAGTAGCTGTCCATTATTAGCTGGAGTAGGTGGAGGAGAGCGACAGACAGACGCCAGTTTGAAGGCCGATTTGCTACAGGATGCTTATATAAAGTTCAGCAGCTTAACGGAAATTATCATTTTTTTAGCATTTAAATTTATGTAAAGAAAAAACATTTCATAAGCTCACAAACCAGGTCATAGAACATAATCATGCACAATTGAATGAAACGCAGATGTTTAGGGATCGGCATGACACAATGGTTGCCATGTCATAGAAAACTGTGCTAAAGTGAAGGACTGTTTGTATGTAACCTACATTTGGATGCAACTTATGTATCTTCCCAGGCTCTCGGTTACCAACAGTTCTGTGCACACAGGAAACACAAACAGAGAAAAACAATATAAATAAAATGTATGATTTTCATGTACTTTAATTTCGATTTGCTACCTTGCAAAGTGTAAAATGATTGATTGACTCATTTATATACTTTGTTATATTTTTTCATATGTTTTTTTATGTATTATAGAGAGCTAGCTATTCTAGCATTTTATTTTATTGGAAGTTTTTTTTGTAGTCCCAGTAAACTATTTAGATTTAAAATGAAGTGAGTGTTTAAGAGGATTCAGACCTTTCTGGTGACAACACCATGGAGATATCTGATCAGTTTCTTGATTATTATTTACAGTAACAGTCAAAATGTTGGACACACCTCCTTTTATTCAATGTGTTTTCTTCCTTTTTTATTATTATTTTTTTTACATTGTAAATGTAATATTGAAGACTATATTAAAGCTATACAAAAACACATGCATAATTATTGTGTAAACAAAAAAAGTGTTACACAAAGCAGAATATAAAACCATATTTTCTAATTTAGACTCTTCTAAGTAGCCAGATTTAGCTTTCAGAACAGATCTGCACAATCTTTTTTGTTTTTTTTCAGTGGCTTCATGAGGTAGAATCACTTGGTATAGTTTTTTTTAGGGTCTTGAAGGAGTTCCTGGAGGTGCTGAACAATAGTTGCTGTATTTCCTTCACTCTGTGAAGCTCCAGCTCATCCCAAATCAAGCATCCCAGTTGGGTTTAGGTCAGGGGATTGTGAAAGCCAACTGCGTGATTCTATATGTATCCATTAAATGTTTTTTATGTCTTAATATTTATATACAATGTAAAAAATAAATTAAATAATTAAAAGTAGGAAAAACACTGAATGAGAATGTGTGTCAAAACTTGTACTTGACTGGTACTGTATTAGTTGTGGCCTCCCGTCAACATGAAAACATGTTTGCACTGAAAATTGAGCTTTCTAAAATTGGTTATCAAGATCAAAATAATTAAAACTCTATTTTTAGTGTCCGTCGTTACAATGCATGCATGTTTCTGGCTGAATCTCAGATATATATGTGCTTCCTATATAGTGAATTATAGTGAAAAGCATGAAACTACAAAGTCTACATGCAAACACCAATAGATTTTCAATTTTAACACATGACTACATGTAAATTCTGTTGTTTCACAAATATATAATGAACCAACAAGACCAGCTATGATAGATGCCTTGTTTTTTTATATAAATTTATTTCTATTTTTTTACCCCTTTTTCTCTCCAATATACAAGGCAATTTACCCAACACACTCGTTTGGAATCCCCCTATCACTAGTGATTCCCCAACACCAGGAGGGTGGAGGTTAGCACATGCCTCCTCCGATAGTCACCCACTGCCTGTTTTTCGGACTGCGCTGTGATGCTACTTGGAGGAAAGCGCAGCGACTCAGTTCTGCTAGCTCACAAAGCTAGATGCCTTTTTACTCATTAAGTGCTCATTTAGTGCTGGAATGGGTTGAAGAGTGAAGAAGTTTGGGGGATGGCCAGATCACCAGATTTATAAAGATATGTAACAGAAACTGATTAAAATCCAATCTTTTTACAGCGTCTGTGGACAGCAGTGAAGAACATGTGTGAATTCATTAAGATCTTTTTAAAGACGTTCATGTTTTTCATTTGGTCTTTGGTGTAGATCAGCGATTATAATGAAAAACAACATCTGAGAAGTTCTGTTTGCACTAAAACGTACTGAACAATATCCGTGCAATATCTGAGTGGGCTGTCTACACCAGTGGGTGCTAATGACTTTCATGTTTATATCTTCTAATTCCATGTTTGATACAAAGTTAAATAGGTCACATAAAGTACAGAAAAAAATGTGTATGGAATTCATAAATGCTCAATTTCTCTGTTGCTTCCTGAGTCAAACCACACTCATCTGGACCATATAATGAAGAAATGAATCAAATCCCTGTGGTTTATTTCTCCGAGAACTTTTGCTCCATATGCAGAATATGGGTAGAACTTCCTTGATCTGTTCTTCTTCTGAATCTCTGCAAGTATATAAACAGATTAAATAAAAAAAATATAAAACATTCATTAAACATTCATTAGAGCAGGATTGCCAGGCTTGATCATTAATATGTATTGTTTTTCAGGCTCTAACAGGTGCATGCTTTAATAAGAATAAAGAATCAGTGTGTATTGTCTTCATTTAGTCCAAGATTTATTTCCTGAAGCTTTGAATACAAATCTTTACATGTCTTAATCAATTTATTTCTGATAAATTATCCATATGACCACATGACTAGACTTCTGTTTTAGGACTAGGTTAGGTGAACTGTTATATATTTTTATTTTAATGAGTATCATCTTCAGAATTTCGGAGATATTAATATGAAACATAAATTTGAAGCTCTGGACAAAAAAAAAATCAGAATCAGTTTCTCTGATTTTGCTATTTATAGGTATATGCTTGAGTAAAATTAACATTGTTGTTTTATTCTATAAACTACAGACAACATTTCTCCCAAATTCCAAATAAAATTATTGTAATTTAGAACATTTATTTGCAGAAAATGAGAAATGTCTGAAATACCAAAAAAGATGCAGAGCTTTCAGACCTCAAATAATGCAAAGAAAACAAGTTCATATTCATAAAGTTTTAAGAGTTCAGAAATCAATATTTGGTAGAATAATCCTGTTTTTAAATCACAGTTTTAAGCATCTTGGCATGTTCTCCTCCACCAGTCTTACCCACTACTTTTGGATAACTTATGCCACTCCTGGTGCAAAAAATCCAAGCAGTTTAGTTTGGTTTTATGGCTTGTGATCATCCATCTTCCTCTTGATTATATTCCAGATGTTTTCAATTTGGTAAAATCAAGGAGACTCATCATCCCTTATTTTTTTCCAGAGCTGTATAAAGCTCAGAGAAAAACTGATCATACAGTGAGTACTCAACAAGATGTGCATGTTCAAACAAGAACATACTGCCATAAATTCCCTGTAAAAAAAAAAAAAAAAAAGAAACGGTTTATGTGACTCCACACACTACAAGCCTTCCATCATAAATCGCTACGGGTAACAGCCTCTGCTAAACACGTAAATGCGCTGTTTACAGCCATGTGTATGTATTTAGTGCACTAAAGTCTGTGCTCTGGTGAAAGCCTGAATGTCATTAAAAGTAGCTACTGGCACTGCAGCTCTGTTGCTGGAGGAACAAATGTAACAGATTTAAAGAGAAAAAATCCTGCATGTGAACAGAAGATGTGATGTGAAGTTTAATATAAACTCGACAGTAACTAGCTATGAGAACACCAAGCTGAACGAAAGGTACATGAGCTCAAACAGCTATAGGATGAGGGGAAACACAGAGAACGAAATACTGAGGAACCCTGCTAAAAAAAAAAACAGCTCAAAATCAGCTCAAAATCTGGATGATTAGCTGGTCTTGAGCTTGTTTTTTTTTAAGCTGGAAAGTCCGGACTGTACTCATAATGCTTTGAAAATTAAGCATTATTAAGAGGTGTGTAGGAGGTGGAACTTAACCAGAAGCTGTACAAATTCTCTAACAAAATGCTTGGCAACTGCTCTTGTAAAGTTAACTACAAATCCTGGACATTTTACACAATTTAAATATCCCTTATATCTGAAAAAGTACATTTCAGACACAGCTAAGAAACATAAATGCTACGCAAGCACCATAATGCAGTTGCTCTGTTATTTAAGGTGGAACGAAATCTATAGCCAGGTGGCTAATGCTAAGATACAGATGGCAAACATCTAGGTAATAATCCACAAAAGCTACTGTTAGCTTTAGCTTACAACCTTTTACAGCACATTAGGAGCTTTATACAGGTGTAGTTTTCTAAGTTTGAGATTCAGTGTTTCAAAAATAGCTAAGAGAAATAAGTTGAACTACAGCAAACCACTACAAGAGTCAGTTTCTACACAAAATAGATAGCTTCAATTTGAAGTTATGTGTGCTTTGACACTGGAATTTCCTTTATCATAACTAGGAATACACCAAATCTTTGGCAGCTGAAGACAATTACTTGTTTATTTTAAGTCCTTTTTTTTAGTAATAGAGAAATGAAGATTTTTGAACGCAGTACTTCACTTTTAATATTTAAGAATATTCAGACATGAGAAGTGTTATATGTTGCTGCCCGAATCAGATTGACAACTCTGACGCTGGACTACAAAGCCAGATTCTTCTCTGTCCTTCACTCATCTTTTCAAAAGGTTCCTTAAGTAACAGTGTTTTCTAGGTGTTTAAACATGATCAAACCTAGATGTATATTTCTAGTGTGTCTAAAAACTAGCTATAAGTATTTAGCTAGCTATTAGAATTAAACATCAAAGCACAAAGCATTGAAGTCACTCTGAATAGGGAAGTCTGCTAAATCCTTTAAATATAAATGTAAAATGTAAGCAAAAACTGCTTTTGGTGATGTCCATATGCAATATATGGACATGGTATAAATTGCTAGCATAATTATTTCGACAGGCCCATTTCTAGTTCTTGGAGAATCTACATTATTCATCTTTTTTTTTTTTTTTACAGTAAAGAGAATACGCACAATGAGCTTGAATAATGTGTGTCTGTCAGCTGCAGCCAATGTCAAATCTAATCTCACTTATTACTGATCTTTTTACTTGGAGAGTTGAGTGGAAATGGGCTGTATATGGTTTCTGGTTTGAAGAGACATATAAAACATATCCCACATTAGTGTCAGAAATGTCAGAATCCAGGACGAGTTTCTGGACTTCTCCCCCGTCGAGAGTTCAGTCGGTGGCTCTCTGGGGGGGGGGGAGACCCGGGCTGAGTTGGGCTGAGTTGAGTTAGAGAATGGAGCTTTAATTCGTGACACAAACATTGGTCTCTCCAGTGTTGTATTATCGCAGTGTTTCAGACATATGAGGCACTGGGGAGCGTGGAGTTTTTTTTTTTTCATTTTTTTTTTTTCATTTTTTCATTTGCGCTGTGTCTCATTTTTGCAACAGTGCTGTGTTTCTTTTCCCAAATCCAGGGCAAATGGCACTGAATAAATTCTGGAAGGGCGGAGGCACGTCCTCCGCATGAAAACATTAAAGAGTCTTAAGTAACTAACAATATATCACGTGGATCAGCATCACGTCTAGAGTGTGGAATTTTTACCTTTTTCTGGCGAGAGCAGACGATTAAAGATTGAGAACAGCAGCGATTGTCCAGATCAAAGCATTTTTCCAGCGACTTAGCGATGCAGGTCTTGCAAATGAGTCTTTATCGGAGTTCTTAATTTTGTCCGAGTGAAATTAACAGCTTGGGAATGTGACAGAACGCTCCTTCTTCCAGCATCGTCCTCTTTTGTTGTGCGGCCAAATCATTTGACGATCCAGACGTGTTGAATCCTCAGAAAAACATCATTGTCCTTGGAGCGTGCAAATTGATCTCTCCGATTTGCGAGAGAGGCAGTTTAATCCGGTTAGATTTGTTATACATTTGATCACCGAGCCCCCAAAGCCAATGGAAAATGTTGATGGTACTGGAGAGGTGCCCGAATACCTCGATTGCTGTCAGATGAGCAAGGAAGTATGGCAGACATAACATGGGATAAACACTCGGAGTCTTTGTTGGAAGTAAAATGCTGAAGTCCTATCAATCACGGATCTTGGCTCGCGAGATATAGTGAAGAGTTCAGCATGCTGAAGGTGCTGAAAGGGGACTGAACAAGGTTCAAATGAGGCTGAGAACTTGAGCCCACCTGTTGTGCATTTCATATACAATTTAAATACTGTAAACACTGTAAAGCATTAACTACCTTCAACAGCTCTAAAACACTAAAGCGGAATCAGCATACAAAACATAAAATCTGCATGGAGATAAAAAGGCGCAGATCTGCACGTTATCAAAAAGCACAAAGGTCTGGGAACCATCAGTTTGATGTAGGCTTGTTTTCCTTAAAACTGCTGTGTATTTGTTCATGCCTCTCCCAAAATCAACACGCATACAGTACAGTACGTACGCCCGGGCCAGCGCCTCCTTAAAAAAAAAAAAGTATCAGGGGGAAGGAAGGCAGATGGCGAGAGGCCACGAGTGGGAATGCACACCAAATCAAGAGCACAAGTGTTAGCGTGTCAATCTCACTCTGACTTGCTGCAGACTTGCGGTGTGAAGCGAAACCGCAGAGATTTCTCCTGGAGAAAGTTTATCACAGCCAGCACAAATAACCAGCATCAGCTGGAGCTCTCGCACGACTCTCGCAGATATTCTCACAAAACCACTGGCATTTTCACAGCATGGGGCATGAAAGGGCATGCTTAAGGTATCCTACATACAAATGGAGGTGCCAGAAAGATTGTTATTTGGAGCAAAGCCATCGAAGAACAACTCCATCTTCCCTGAAGAACTTTTCTATGGGCGTTTCTTTTAAAAAACTGCTTTTATAGAAGAACCATATAATGATAATATTGCCTAGGACCACACACCAAAGCAAATATCTTTATTTCTAATAGTGTACACAGCAAAATGTAATTTGTACAATGAGGTAATAGCTATACTCTATATTAGCTATAGTTTGGAATTAACTTTTGAGATAAGCCCGTACTTTAAGGCATATAGTTCATTGTTTATATTTTTTAATCTCATCCCTGTTACTTGAATTGAATATTAGTATCAAGTATGTCTAAATATCAAGATGATATTTAAGATGTCAGTTTGTGACCTTTAGCTCAAGTGCAGTTGGGTCATGCAGCAAGACAATGAGCCAGAGCACACAAGCAAGACCCTTTTCTGAAAGTTAAACCAAAATACAACCAAAAATAAGGTTCTTATATACCTTTTCTTAGATCAAATTACTAAACTAAAGTAATATAAACTAAACAAAACCCTTTTTGTCTGTGTGACCTTGTTCACCTCATTAAGTACAGTGTGATAAGCTGATTATATATTTACGCACAGTAACTTGGTGGTTAGCGTGTTCACCTCCAAACACTGGGATCTTTGTTTCAAGTCCCTGTCTGGGTCGGTTTTTCTCTGAGGACTCACAGTCCAAAAAAATGGAGATCAGATAAACTGGATACTCTATATTGTCAAGAAAAATTTAATTCTCTAAATTTATCTGGTGTGTGTGTGTGTGTGTGTGTGTGTGTGTGTGTGTGTGTGTGTGTGTGTGTGTAAAAAATGTATGTATGATTGGCACTCTGTCCTGGGTAAAATGCTGTAGTGCCCAATGCAGTCCTCCAGGTGGACGGTTGTTTCCGGTTAAGAGTACGCTGTGCGCTATTGGCTGCTGCTTCTCGCCGGTGTGTGGATGAGTGCTAAGTATGAATGGTATGACTGGTTGTGTGTAAAATGTGTACATTTTAAAGTGTCCTTGGGTTTCTAGAAAGGCACTATATAAGTGTAACTTTATTTATTAATTCATTCATTCACAGCAAAAAAAAAAAAAAAAGATATGCAAGTTATTGCAAATTAAAAAAGTGCATTGTTACCATATAATAACTAAGTGTTGGGATTAATAAATATTTATCAGTGCACAGATAATTACAACTCTGCATTGTTTGTTTACTCGTGTCTTCTTTCAATCCTGGTACAATGTAGATATTACTTACATACATATATTTTGTTGGGTACTGTAATGAAAACATTAATAAAAAATGTACTGACCTTGTTTTCTTGTGTTTCTCTTCTTTCTCTTTTCCCCACCTTGTTTCCTGTGCCTGTCATCGCTGTGATCCTCATCTTCACTATGGTTCAGGTATGTGCTATCTCTTTATTTGTTTTTCCTAGCAGTGTAAAAGACCTCAAACTCTGACAAAGTACGTTAAGTTCAAACGTAGTTCAACCAATGAGATACGTGCACCTTTTGTATCACATATGAATGGCCAGATCAATTCGGTTAACTCACATAAACATTCTGAAAATCCACACTTGGGTTGAGCACTCCCGTACACATGTGGTAATGTGAATATTATTGTTTGTGCAGTTAAAACACACAGCCCAGCTGAGGTAAACTCTCCCGACTCAGACGTATTAAAGTAAACGGCTGCGTGGTGAAAATAAACACTCCGATTCCATCAAAGGCCATCGAATCCCAAGTGGAAATGGTGCACGAGGCTTTGATGTATCTGTAACATCACCGGCTTTGCTCGCAGACGTTTCCATGTAGTGAAAAATGGAGGCTTATATTGTACTGTGAGAAGATGAAAGTGAGAAATGAGAGAGAGAAAGAGAAAGAGGAGAAAAAAAAAAGAAAACTTACCACAGGAATATTAGTTGGAACGGTGCTGGAATCCTCTGTGCCTTACGTGTGCTGGGTACTTGCAGAACATGCTGTGTGTGTGCCCAGGCCCTCAGAAGAACTACAAATGAGGTGGGCCTTCACAGCAAATTCACATTTCACAGCTCCTGTGGCGCTAAAATAAGAACTTTGATTTATACAACAAAATGGCGAGGGCAGAGGAAGCTAATGTGAGTGAAAAAGGGCTTTCTTCCATACCAAAGCTTTCCACACTGCTTTTGATCTTGGAACTTTGCATGAGAGAGGTGAGATGTTTATACCAAACCACACAAAACTATTAGCAGCTACAGATGTAATGGGAAAAAGGTGACCAGCGAATTAAAAATAAAAGATTTCAGCTTAAAAAACCCATCTGTGATTGTGCATTCATATACACAATCCGAAAACTAATACATACTAATAAAATTTGAAAAGCCATAAGAAGAGATTACATCATTTCACGAGCAGTTGCATCATTGCTGCTGACCTCATTTTAGTCATAACCTGAATAAGTTGGTCAACAGAATTCAAAGATCTACAGACTCATAGACAAAAATACCTTTTCATGCTGTTTCCAAATATTAGCATGGTGTACAGTAGGGGTGCGATGAGATCTCTCAAGATTAAAGCAGCATAATATTTATCATCAGGAGTTAAATGTGTCTTCCTAGACATATCAACAGGTATCCAGAGCAAATAGCAGCGCTGGTCTGCTCTAGTGAGCTTTTGTGCACACACACACCCCTGTGTCTTTGTGTCTTAGTTTAACGTGTTGTTCCCCGCTCGTTTGACTTTAAAAGAAGATCATTTTTTTAAAGAATTACAGTTTTGTTTATTTAGCTCTACTAAGTTAAGCAAACAAGAACGAGCAACAAGCTTTACTTAGCTCAGTAACCCTCCCCACCATCACCCAGCAGTAAGACCTGCTGAATTAGAAGGAAAACATGGCAACACCGCTGTTCCTTACTAGTTTATAAAAAAAATAGATGTTCATTGATTAGGCGTCTTATAATATGGTGCACCTCATAGTGCGGAAAATACTATATACAGGTGGCAGCTTTTTTTTTTTTCTAGGGCAATCCAAGATGCATTTTTTTCTACAGTTAAACAGTTATTTACTCTATAATTTTACTGTAAAAAATATAGGAATTGGTTACAGTGCAGCGCTCCATAAGGATCAAGGTGAATGAAAGCACGCAGAGTTCACAGTGCAGTTTAAAGCTAAGCAGCTGCCTGAAGAAGATTTATAAACTTGAAACATTGCAGACCCTGTCAGTGGGCTTTTTTAGGTCTCATATAAGCAGTACACATTACTCTCTTGGCAAATTAAGCACTTCCACTCTTTTATTTGTTTCAGATTCAAAGTGCTGATTTAATCCAAGCCTTAATCCAAGCCATGTCACCGGGATGTACTGCCAACCATTCATGTGGTTCTCTGCAAACAAACAGCGCGCAATCTGGAACTAAGCTCTTCAATCTGCTCGATAAGGTCATTATGAGAGAGAGAGAGAGATGGATGTAGCTCATGTGATCCTCTATGATCTGTCATATTATGTCAGTTTACGGCCATGTTTACTGGCTTGTGTGGTCTCCACCTACTTTTATAGCAAATAAAACGGGAGCTATTTCGAATGCGGCTGACCGATGCCAAGATAATTCCAGTAGAAAACAAGACCTGAACACCTATGATGTATCGCTGGTATGTCCAAGAGCAAGTATGCAGTGTTTCATGCTCGACCAAGTGGCCACGATAAGTAGCCTATTAAAATACGTTCCAAGCAGATAAATCGGCTGGTTCCACAAGCATAACAAGGCCTTGGCTTGATTGTGTCAATGATGTTTCCAAGTGTAACAGTCAAATCCTGTGGAGTTATGTTTTCAGGTCTTCCTGATTGCCTTCAGAGCTTAGCATCGTCTCCTTAGGGCTTGGCACGTGTTTGACCTTCTGCTTTACCGAATGCTTACTGACTAGCTGTTAATTGTGCCTTAGAGTTCTCTATCTAGCTTTATCTAATCACAGGGCCCAGTGTTGGGGGAGTGCCAGCATGCAGCCCCCACGATGTGCTACAGGGCCCCACTGGCACAGGCACAGCCCTGCTGCCGTGATAATGGATGCCACCTGTTGGGCTTGGCCACTTATTGCAGCCCTTAGCGTGCATTAGCCAGCAGGGGCACGGGGAAGGTGGGCACGACGGGCGCAGCCACCATAAAGCAGCGTGGAGATTTGGCACGGCCCGCGCATTTTTCCACCTTGGCACCGAGCGCTCGGGCTCAGGTGGATGCCAGGCTAAAGGACTCGCAGCCAAATGGGGCAGAGGAAAAGGGTTGTCAAGGTTATTGTAACAAATTATAGATGTGAATAGTGTACCGGATAGCTATTTAGCAGCACTTTATGGCTACATGAGTGGACACACTGTGCTTCATCATAATGTGTTTACGACTGTCATTAATTCAGTACATTTAGTTTTGTAAGAGTTCTGTATCTGAACATAATTACAGTTTTTTTATATATATTTTTTTTCATCGCAGATGTGCAGTGAGAGCAATGGTGGCTGTGTGTTTTGACCATTAACTATGTGGATCATGTATATAATTCATACATTCAGTATTCTATCAAGGGCAGGAATAGATGATGTCCAGGGGAACTGCTGTCAAGGTTTATGCTTAGACCTGGCATTGACTTGACATTTCCACTGTAGAGATGTTAAAGGCTTTGTGACAGTACTATCACTGCTTGTGATATTACTACATTCACTTGCTATTTAGACAAGCTGTATTGGACCTTTATTGATGCATTTAAAGCACTATTTAAAGTACTATTTCTGAGTGAAAGAGGGGCCAAATATCATGATGTATGGCATCCGTGACCGTTCCTCTAAAGACAAAAATATTCACTCTAGAGCAGGGGTGTCCAAACTACGGCCCGCGGGCCATTTGCGGCCCGTTTCCTTTTTTGGAGCGGCCCGCGAGGTATTTTAGAAATAGAATGAAAGTTGGCCCGCTGTTAAGCAGGTTTTTATAATGTGAGATTCAAACTTTGTAAGCTAGGTGTCAGAAACGGGCCAAAGAGTCGGAGAGAGTGCGCATTTCTAGCGCTGAAAAACGGGGCAAAAGAGTCTAAAAGCGGAGAGGGTGCGCATTTCTAGCGCAGAAAAACGGGGCAAAGAGTCTTAAAGTTGCCGTAATTAAGGAGTTTTATGTTAAGAGACGTCATGAAATTAAACATCAATTTGAAAAATCTTAGTTTACACAACACTGTCAAAGATAAAGATAGTAAGTCAAGTAAAATGTTGGGTAAATGAAATAATCAGGAAAATGTATTATTTAAAGTGGTATATTTCATTATTTGTCTGTAGCCCGTGACTTCAAATATATTTCTCCTTCTGGCCCCAAACAAAAAAAGTTTGGACACCCCTGCTCTAGAAAAAGAGGGGTCTGGTAGGTTTTCCAACATCTTTTACTGGTTACCTGAGCAAACGTGGTGCTGCTAATGGTGCTGATACTGCAGATGAGCCACTGCAAACATGGAGATTAGAATAACAAACTCAGACTTCTTCTACTCATTTACGCATCGTCAAACTAAAAGAAATGTACAATTAGAGTTGAAGAGAGCTGGCAAGTGAAAAAAGAAAGAGCCCAATAGAATTCTTAAGGAAATCACTAGATTAATCTGCTCTGGTCCCAGACATTAGAGTACCGTGCCTTCATCAGCTGTTGATTCCTTCTAACAAGGCTGCAGTGATGGCCGCCCACAGCTCCGGTCACATGTTCTCACATAAATTACTGTGTGTATGTGTGTGTCTTTAAAGCAAACAAACTAGTGCACTAGTGTGTGTGCTCACATTCTATTTACAAAGAATGGCGTATATGGTCGTCTTATCTTGTCTTGCCTGGAGTTGCCTTGAGCCTAAAGGGAGACTGCACCACAATGCATGATTTAAAAACATTTTTTCTGCATGCTTTGTTTAATTACTCATTCTTATCAGCAAAGTCTTTAAACCCCCAAAATAATATCTTTAAAACCATAGCTTCAAAATCATGTTAGTGCTACACTGACCTGTAGAAGGGATGAAATGGTTTTAATCGATACTACTCTGAGCTCAACACTCTTAACTGTAGATTAACTTGTTAAAAAGTGTGCAGAAAAAAGCTTGAGAAAACTCTGCAAGGCTGTGTTACCTGTCAAATCTACTCTACTACCTCAATCCACAATCCATTAATGGTTCTTTATCTCTCAGCTTGTCCAGAAATGCATGTCCTGTACTGGTGGATCACAGTGCAGATTTCTGATCCAGTGACTTATTGTTCCACTATTTTACACTATTTTTCATAAGTGGCATTAATGATAAACTGAAGCTTAGAAGCTTAATATGTAATACTGCATATATGTAGGTGAAAGTTGAGGTAATGGAGTTGGGGAATATGAGAGCACATGAAAGCATTGGAAATTGAGGTGATCTGTAAACCAACCCAGGGGTTAAAGATCGCTGCTCTTGGATCTTCATGGGGGACGCTGCAGCTCAGTACATCGCTGGGCTTTGAAATGGGAGGCGGATCACTGTGGCTCACATACCAGTGTCCTCAGCCGCGGTCCACGAGCCTCCACCCGGGCACAGTTGTCGCGTCAGGTGCTTCCGTGCGACAGGTTATTTTTTACCGAGGAATGTGTGTGTGTGTGTGGGTGTTTGTGTGTATTTGTGTGTATTTTTATTCGTGTCTATTCTGTCATCTCTCTGCCATCTGTACCATGAGGTTCAGCAGCTTCTAAACACAAACACGACACACATCAGTCTCATGGCGTCACACACACTCACACACACACACACACTGCGCTCAGAGCACAGCTGCCTGAGGGCTACACTCAGAGTAATGTGCTGTAGCGCCACACAAATTCAGGCACAAACAAAACGGCGTGACTCCTGGGTGGCCTGGTCAGAATAAATTGCTCTAAACTATGAACTCACAGACCACAGATCTGTCACTGGGGTTAATGAGTTCCACACCAGTAAGACCAAAATGACTCAACATTAAACAGCCAATTTGCTCACATTTTACGCTTTTGCCATTGTCTGATTATCAACACGATAACAAATGTAAGAGTAAAGAAAATAGAAATAATCTTTATTATATGAGGAATATAAATAAACAGAAATAGAATACAAAATACACAGTATTTCAAACATAGAATAAGTATAAACAGTGATTTATGTAAAAAAAGGTTAATGTATCATGTAGGATAAGAATAAAGCTACTGTATGTTCATAATTTGATTTACTATATAAATAAAAACTATGAGTTTCTTTGATTTTACCAAATTGAAAACCTCTGGAATATAATCAATACAATATATATATATATATATATATATATATATATATATATATATATATATATATATAATATATAATAATATATGTATAATTTTTTTAGGGGAGAGACAGTAATAATAGTATAGTGTGATTTAGGCCTGGCAAACTAGATTTAGACTAATCTATATCATAATATTATAATATTCAAATGAGAATATTGTAATGTGCTGACTTATTGAGTTCAACTGAGAGGTTTAATGGAGGAAATGAATTCAAGTGTAGCTGCACATTTGCATATTATACCTTTTCTTTGCATATTCCAACTTGAAGTGGATAAAAGTAGCGAATGGCTCCATAGCTAGCTTGTGGAATAGCTTCTGTGCTAACTGGCCATAAATCAGTGTTGATAATCAGTAGGACAGTGTGATGGATCACGAGCACAACTCTTGACACGAGGGACTTGTTACGTGCAACACTAGAGTCTATAGTGAACTTGTGGAGTAACAACGTAAACATTTCATTATTGATGCATCATTGATCCAGATCTTTTCCACCTAATTCCAAATCTTAGAAAAGTATGTGATCGGCCCTGATTTCTGATCACGTAATCAAATCAGGGACATCCCTAAATGACGAGTATAACAGGTATAATATGCCTATGACTAACATTCAACAATAAATATTGATATATTTTCAGCATATAAACCAGAGGTTCAAATACGCTGGGCACTATACGGGAAGTAGCACACATAACTAATAGTAATCCCTTTATATGTTTCTATGAACAATAAATATAGGTCTTAAGGTTAAACAGTTACATGCACAGTTCATATGTACAGCCTATAATTAACTTCTACATCATTAATAACTCATGTATGTGCTCTCTCTCTCCAATATGTCAAGCTCTATATTAAGAAACGTTACTAAGCCGCCACAGCGGAGAAGCGATTAACCTTTCTATTCATCAATCATTCACTACAATAGTGTTCTACATGACACACACCTCCCCCTGCCTCAGCTGAGCACTCTGTCCCCGTGAATAACGTGCGAATGTGATCATAATTACGCTCTATTGCTTGCACCTACAAATCCCCTGGGTGTCGTACTCTCTAAAGCATTAGATTGAGTACATTAATGAATGCCTGAGGGGGATGTCTGCTCATAGATTTATTCAGGGCGAGGGGAGGGGGGAGAGGTGGGTGGGCTAGAGATTGTTTACTGTGGAAATGAATGTACACATCATGCTGTTGCCTCTTGAGATTCAAAGCGCTGTGAAATTATTTGTGAAAGTCTTCTTACATTAACATACATGAATGTTCTCCTCTATATTCTAGGTTTAAAATAGCATTTATGAGGCTTTTGATTACATTAGTGATAATGTACTATTACTGCATGGGGTAAAACTGCATCCATATGGTGCTTGATTTATTATTCTCCTCTTAATGAATATGATGTATGAATAAACACAATCATTTACTACCATGTTATTTTGAACAGACTACCAGTTTGCTTTACTTGTCTGCTTTCTATCTGTCCATTATTCATAGTCTATATTTAACTTAAATATTCAGCTTAATAACTTTCTCGTTTAATGTACCTTTATAGTCTTTAATTTATACTGTCTGGTTCTTCTATTTTCTACCTTTTTCTAATAGCTTGTGTATCAGTAGAGGATTAGCAAATTAAGAATTTCATTTTATAGTGTAACTGCTTGTTTACTGTACACATGACAATAAATATCTTGAATATTTATATAATATATATATATATATATATATATTATATAAATATTACAGATAGGGATGTTTCCGATCCAATCATGTGATCAGAAATTGGGTCTGATCGTGTAATTTACAAAGGACTGATGTATCAAAAATGTTACACTAAATTGTTACCACACAAGTTTAATATGTACTGCCACATGTGTGGTTTAGGCCAGGCAAACTAGATTTAGACTAGACCTTTTTACTGTATTATAATATCTATATTATAATATAGTGAAGTTTTAATGCTTTTCAAATTAGAATATTGTAATGTGCTGAGTTTAACTGAGATATTTAATGGAGGAATAAATACTAGTGTAGCTGCCTAAATTTAAATTCCAACTTGGAAAGAGGAAACGCTGTGTGTGTTTGTGTGTGTTCGTTTGAGAGAGAGTGAACGAGTGAGAGTCTTCAGCACAGTGACGGTGTGTTTGCATTGTAGAGAAAAATAAAGCTTTTAGTCTCTGTGTGCCAGTGTGAACTCGGCATGGAAATGATCAATGCGCGTGTGCAAAAGAGTCTATGTTAAGCATATTTGTTATTAGTATTCCCACAGTCTATAGTGAACTTTTGTGGTAACAATCTTATGTTACATTTTTGATCCACCAGTGATCCGGATCTTTTCTCTCATCAAGTTCCTCATGTTGTTGTGAGTGTGCTTGTTGTGGCTTGCACCGTTGCGCTGTTTATCAACCGGATTCATCAACGCTGATTTATTAATACTGATCTATTAACACTGATTTATAGGGGTGTCACGATCTCGATATTTTATCGAAATCGAATCGAAATGAGGTCACGATCTCGAGTATCGAAGTCAAAAAGAGGATCGACGATCCCTCCCGCGCGCGCTACGCAAATAGCGCAGCGCGCTACGCAAATGGCGCGGCACCAACACAGCGCATCCTATTCATTTAAATAGAGATAGCCACTGCATGAGCGCAGTCGGCGAGAGTGTGATCACTGTTTTTATCTGTCCAACGGGGGAGGGGGGGCGGGGGTTGGGCGCGCAGGTTTTGTATCTGTATCTAACGGAGGGGTGGGTGCGCGCAGGTGAGAGCGTGTGAACTCGCTGAAATGCGTGTGTCAGTGTGACTTGAGAACACTGACTATAGATCACAGTGAGGTGAATTAAAAATCTTAAACTTATAATTGACTACACCTGTTGCTTTCCATTGAATTAAAAAAACATCTTTCTCTCAGATAAAGTAAACACAAGCGTGTTTCTGACTAAAATAAAAGCTTTTCAGGAGAGATATAAGTTATGTGTAAATATTTATAAGACAATACCCACATCACTTATCTAACCAGCCTGTACTGATTTCTGCCCCCCAATAATGCTTTCAATAACCTCTTGTAACCCCTGGGAGCCAGGGGTTACACTCTAATAGCCTTTAATAGTCTTCAGTAGCCTTTAAAAGACTTACCTGGCGGCCGTGGTGTGTCCACTAAACTCCGTAGTTATAAACATCCTGAGGTTAGCAGCGCGCTAACTGACCTGTTCATAATGTAATCCGAGCAGTGCCTCCGTGTCGGCTGTTCTAACCTGCTGCTGTTAGCTGCTTGGGCTGAAAGATGAACTGTAGTGAGCTGTATTATCCGGTTAGTGGGGTTAAAACCTTTATTTGTTTACAGAAACAGTAAAAACGGACTGGCTGAGCTCTGTAGCCCGTGGCTGGGCTGTACTGAAGTAGTGACTGAGTGAAGAGAGCGGGGCTTGTGCTGCTGCTGCTAGTGGTTGGATGAAGAACTGCAGCTTCATGTAATGAGCAGTTTCACCAGCCATCCACACACAGCTCTGATAAACTGCTTGTTTTAATAGTGCACACTGTTGCTACCAAAAAAAGTCACTAGATGGCATTACCATATATATCTTAATAAATAATAATAATAATATTTATAATATTTATAATAATAATAATAATAATAATAATAATAATAATAATAATAAATATATTATTTAAATTTTATGAGGCATAAAATAATAACAAGAAAAAAAAACAAGAAAATCGAGAATCGAATCGAATCGTGACCCTCAAATCGAAAATGAAATCGAATCGAGGATTTAGAGAATCGTGACACCCCTACTGATTTATCAACACTGATTTATGGCCGATTAGCACAAAGGCTAATCTAGCAAACTACCTGAAGAGCCATCCACTACTTTCATCCACGTTTTTTCTCTAAACTCACACACACCCAAACAGCGTTTCCTCTTTTCAAGTTGAAACATACAATAAAAAAAATATATATATGCAGCTACACTAGCATAATTTTCTCCATTACAGCACAGAACACAGAACAATATTCAAAATAAAAAACAATATTCTTCTTAAAACACATTAAAACTTCAATGTATTATAATATACACAAAAATATGAAACATGATCTTAATTATAATTATTGATATTGAATTGAGGTTGTATGGCATTTTTTGTATGTTTATTTAAAAAAATATGGATATTTAAATGGTTTATATGGCTGTTTAGTACTGGTTTATTTTGTGCAAATTAAATTTTTGATTGTTGTTTCAGTAATAATTAAAAATGAACTTGCATGTGTTCTTTCTTTTTTTTACTGCATAACCAAACTATCGTATTGGGACAAATGATATTCCTAGTTACAGACAATATAACAACTATATCAATTATTCATTTATAGCTTTAGCCATAAAACCGAAGTAAGTTACATGAATATTAAGTGATAAATTCGTCTTTATTAATTTAGTCACAGGGTGACAGAGCGTGCAGAGGGGGCTTGGTTTGCAGTAAATGTAAGCTAACTATGCCACAGTGCTCTTGGTTACCTGATATACTGTGACTAAGCTCAACAAATTCACTTTATGACATACAGCGAGTCCGGGTCCAGGAAGACTTGTTACACTGTTAGAAAAACAATTGATGGCTTCAGTAAAGTCTGTTTGGGTGAGCTCAGTGTTTTGTTACCTCTTTTTACAGGTTTTTTTGTTGACAGGAGAAGCTCACAGGCCTCAGAGGGCCATTGCCTCAGGAAAAGTCAACAAATAGCAGTGAAGCTAATAGAGAAACACTGGATAACTCCTAACTTTTGTCTCTACAAAAGTCTCTACAAACTATAACAAAAAACATACGGAATTATTTAGTAAACAAAAAAGTGTTAAACACACGAGAATATGTTTTATATTTTAGATTCTTCTAAAGCAGCACCTCTTGCTTAGATCAGTGTTTCTCAACCAGGGTGCCGCGGCACCCTGGGATGCCGTCTGGCTTCATCGGGGGTGCCGTCAAAATATTGCGCCTCACGTGCATATTTCCTTTCCAGAGTCAGCTTGTGTCGGGGTGTGTCCCAATTCACAGGCAGCATACTCTGAAGGATGCGACCCACAGAGGCAGTGTATTACTGCGCAGCTGTGACGCAATCTGTCTTCGAATACAGCCTCTGAAGGATGCAGCCCCTAAATTGGGACACACTGTAAAGTTTTTGTCCCCCCACGCGATGCACGCGCTATTTTATTTCATATTCCGCCAGCAACACCCCTCGTTCTCACCTGAAGTACTGCGCCAGCACCCCCCCCAACCACCTCCCCCCCCCCCCCCCCCCCCCGTCCGTAAACTGGGGTGCCTTGACATCTCGCATATATTTAAAGGGTGCCGTGATAGAAAAAAGGTTGAGAAACGCTGGCTTAGATGACAGCTTTGCACATCCTGGTATTTTCTCAGTCAATTTTAAAAGGTAGAGAGTGAAATGTCCTTCAGTTAACAGCTGTGCTGAACTTGTCAGGAGTTAACTACTTGAATTTCTTGTCTCTTTATGTGTTTTAAAGCATCAGTTGTAAAGTTGTGAAGAGGTAGAGTGGGTATACAGTGAATAGCCTTATTTGAATAATGTTCTAATACATATTATGGCAAAAACCCCTCAACTAAGTTAAAAAAGAAATGCTTTAAGAAATGAAGGTCAGTCAATACAAAACATTTCAAGAACTTTGAAAGTATCCTCAAGTTCAGTCACAAAGACTATGGAACACATTATGATGAAACTGGCTCTCATCAGGACCACTCGAGGAAAGGAAGACCAAGAGTTACCTCAGTTTTTCTGGTCCAAACCCGTCTGGAGTTTGTTTGGGACAGATAAACCAGAGCCAGTTTTAACCAGACTGAATAGTGCTGGTGTTAAACGCCCTAAAACACATTTTTTTTTTTTTTTTTGATGTTTTTTAATTTTTGTAATGAATTTTAATTTACTTAGCAATAAGTTTACATAACTTTTCTAATAGTAAATTTAGGTTGATAAAGTTGTTGCTCTGATAAACAGATAAGCGGGATTTGCTCTTTGTGCTTCAGAGGGATTTCTGTACATAGTTGAGTAAGAAAGGATGTGTCAGTTGAACCGGCGGCCTCAGCTGTTTGAACAGCATCCTACAGACAATTAACAGGAGTGTGTTGTAATGGACAGGCCTGGAATGCTCTTGAAGATGGGTGTTGTGCTCATTAGCATGAGCATGGTCAGCTGGGCAGACGCAGTCATGCGGAGGGAAGAATGTGGAATCTGCCACAGCTTGTCATCTTTCATCAGTCCTGCACTGGAAACATGGGAAGCAGGAATTCTCAGATTTAGAATGAGTCTATATTTTATCAGATGGGCTGCTTTTCCTCTCTGTACCACTGATATTCCCATTTCTGAGAAATATCCTTACTGTCATTGACTTCTGTTATTAGTCACATTGTTCTCAGTCATATTTTTAAGAACAGTTATAACTGTTATTAGCAGATTTTGGTTCTTTTTGCGATGTCAACATTTTTGACCATTGTTAAGTTCTGATGTTTTGAGAGCTGCTTGGTCTATTTAGTCATTTTTCACTATTACTGGTCACTTTTTTGTCCAATTTTTATTTTTAAGAACAGTCAGAACTATAAATTTGTGCAATTGTTCCTTTTTGGTCATTGTCTTTACTGTTATTGGACATGTACAGTACAGGCCAAAACCTTCTCATTCAATGCGTTTTCTTTATTTTACGACTATTTACATTGTAGATTCTCACTGAAGGCATCAAAACTATGAATGAACACATGTGGAGTTTCGTACTTAACAAAAAATGACCTGGCCTCCACAGTCACCGGACCTGAACCCAGTCGAGATGGTTTGGGGTGAGCTGGACCACAGAGTGAAGGCAAAGGAGCCAACAAGTGCTAAACACCTCTGGAAACTCCTTCAAGACTGTTGGAAAATTTTCATTTCATTTCAGGTGACCACCTCTTGAAGCTCATTGAGAGAATGATGCCAAGAGTGGGCAAAGCAGTAATATGAGCAAAGGGTGGCTAGTTTGAAGAAACTAGAATATATATATATATATATATATATATATATATATATATATATATATATATATTTTAGTTATTTCACCTTTTTTTGTTAAGTACAAAACTCCACATGTGTTCATTCATAGTTTTGATGCCTTCAGTGAGAATCAATGTAAACAGTCATGAAAAAAAACACATTGGAAAAGAGAAGGTGTGTCCAAACTTTTGGCCTGTACTGCATATTGTTCAGTTCAGATTTCTAAGAACAGTGAATACATTCATTGGGCCTTATTGTTCTTTCAGGTCATTTTTTCACTCATATTGGTCATGGTTCATGTCCAGTTCAGATTTTTTGTCCAGTTCTCTAATTTTTTAACTGTTTGACTGTTTCTGGCTGCTGCTTGATCACTCTGGTCAGTGTTACCGGTCACAATTTAGATTTTCACAAGTCGGAACTGTCATTGGGCGCTGATTGATTTTTTGGTCAAACATGATTGCTGTTCCCGTAAATTACCTGCACACCTTTTTTACAGTGTGAACGTGCAATTCAGTTTCCTCTGCTGAGAATCGCAGAAGCACAGAGAACACCTTTACTTAACCCTTGGTTATGATAGCAAAGACACACTGACACACTCTAAATCAAGCTATGTGGTTTACGATAGATAGCTCACCTATAAATCGTCAAAATAGTCTCAGTGTCATTGATCACTTTTTTGTACTTTTCTGTTTCATGTTATATATAACAACAATTGAACTGAACTGAATTGTTATTGACAATAATTGCTTTTTTTCTGTTAAATGTCATAAGGAGAGTTTATTTGTGGTTATTTTCGTCAGTGTTGTAAGCAGATATTTTAGTATTTGGTAGTTCAGATTTTTAAGATTTTAGTTTAACAGTTTTGTTGTTACAGGCCAGTGTTATTGTACTTTCACATTCTATTATTCATATAAAACTGAAATCTCCATCTTTTACCATCTTAGACCATCTAAGAAATAGAAAAACACAATGCTGTTAATGCTGTGATGTGGGGTTCACCTGAAAGTCTGCTCACTATGCACTTTTATAAAGCTGAACCAGTCAACCATGAACATGAAATATTCAAACATCAGTCTTGCTTTTGGAGCTATTTACTGTATTTAAATTTTATTTGCAAGCACTTTTGGCCGGGACATTATGTCCCGTTGTTTTCTACCAAACCTTCTGTTTATTGCCTTTATCGCTCCAAAAAGGAGCCGTCGGCAGAAAGCGTGAACGCCGCGCACGGGGCTTCATTTTTCAGTGTCAGCAAAGCAGGTACTTTGAGAGAATAACACATACATTTTTAAAGTGTCAGTAGCACGGTGGTGGTGGCGTTGGGCCGTGTGGGTGGGCTCGCGCGGGGATAATTGTTTTCTTTGCGGTAAGAAGACGGACGTCAGCACTTCTGAACAAACAGTCCCCTGCAGTAATTGGCCGTCGCACCTTACTGTGACTAACCTGACGGCTGGATGTGCCCTAATTGATTGCTGCATGGCTAAACAGGAAGAGCGCTACATTAAATATAAGATGCTGCTCCCCCGGGGCTGATGCTGATGGGAACATCATTGGTTTTCGCGTGGAGGAGAAATGCCTCTTAGCAGGGCAGCGGGGGAAGGAAGTGTCACAGCACTTCTGAGTATCGAGATGAGCCCAATAATGATATTAATTACTGAGTGTTGTAAACAACTTGTTGGAAGTGTAGTTGGCAGTCTAATTTGCATCTGCTTTATTGCTGCGGGGGGAAGGTTCTGTGGAGTGTTTACATGTAATTACTGCACGCAGACTCTGAATGATAAGAAGGCCCAATCACATAACCACAGCGCCGATACAAGGAACGGCTCTTACGGGGCGGCGGATGGCTTGTTTGTTTATTCAGGCATGTGAATTAAGTAGATGTTTATATGCACTACACCATATAATTGCTTTTTTTAACTTCCTCTGAATTTCTTTGAAGAATCGCATTTTTATGATTAACAATTGAAAAGCTTATTGGTGTAATAACTCTGCAGAGAAACAGTGAAGCTGTGTGCTTCTCACTTCTGGCTTATTCATCTGAAAGTGATAAAAGCGGGGCTGAAGAGTGTGAATAGGGTAGAGCTGCCGCTGGTCTGTGGTTAGTACAGTTTTTAAGGGGGAAAAGAGGTGTTCAGTTGTAGGGGTGGGCGATATAGCCCTAAAATAATATCATGATTATTTAAGGTATTTTTTTTGTGATAACGATATAAGTGCTGATACTACAAAACACACACAAAAAAAATGTACTGCAAGAAAAAATATATATTTCATTTAACAAAGATGCAGTAGAAACAAAAAAAATATATATAATATTTTGTCTAACTTTTTTTCCAAAACTTTTCCCAAAACTTTTGCATAAAATATTAATACATTTATCACTTGAAACATTTGGATTAGGGGTGGGCAATATTATATCGAATGCAATATATCGTGACACAGAAATATCATGATATTACAAATCCATATCGTGATAATAGGGATGGTTTGTCTTAAAAGTAGTCCATCATTTACTGTGAAGCTTTAATTGTATTTATTGTATAATTGTTTTAGTTTATAGTTTTTGTTTGCAGTTTATATGCATGAAAATATTCCGCAATATTTTTTGCTGCATTATATTATTTTATGCTATATTATTTATTTTTGCCACATTATGATTATACTGTTATACTAATATACTATATTCCTGAAATTAATTAATTATTTTTCTATTTTCCTAGTTGCCAAGTACATCGTTATCGCAAAAATACCCTGAAATATCGTGATCTTATTTTAGAGTCGTATAGCCCACCCCTAATTTGGATGGTCCATTATAAACGCCTCATAAATCAACTCACTAACTTTTAACTAAATGTCTATTTCATGCAGCAACTCAACCCTTTGTTAAATGTAAATGATTCTCTATAGAACCAAACCCTACACCTAACCCTGTCCCTAAGCCTAACCTCAACCATCCGTCAACCCTAAAACCTAACCCTGAACCAGACCTTAACCTAAACTTTAAAACTAACCTTAAACCTAGCCCTAAAATTAGAGTGAAATTAGCCCTAAGATCAGAGTTGGGGTTAGAGTTTGATGTAGAGTTGCTTTAGATTCAATAGAGGATCATTTATTTCATCTTACAGTTAGGTTGCATTTAATACGCATAAAATAATACCATAATAATACTGTAAATCTAAACAATTATACAAAATCATACTACAGTTAGTTCCGACCCTGCAATGTGATTGGCTTAGACCCGTTCTATGAGTGCCATTATCAGCCGATAATGCACTGTAACTGAATATCTCCATGTAGTACTCCACCACATACTGGTAACCTAGCAACGATGCAGCGCTTACAAGCCAAACTTCATGGCTACGAACAGAGCAGCAATGGAATTATTTTAACTTGCAGAGTTCTTATAACCAAACAGATCAAATTTTCTTAATCAAAGTTTTCTTAATTAAAGTTTTTTTAATAAACACATTGTATACACAGTATACAAATATTACACTTCAAAGCACTCCCTCTTGTAAATTATTGCTTAAATAAAGCTTTAGAATAAATAGCAAAACCAATAGAAATACTTCTTATAAACATTACATGCCACTATTTTCATAATTTTGATCTTTTAATTGTGATTAAAAAAATGACAACAATATTGTTGTGTATGATACAATATGGCATACCCCTATTGTATTATACCGCCACCTTCAACCAGTCTAGATAGATAGATAGATAGATAGATAGATAGATAGATAGATAGATAGATAGATAGATAGATAGATAGATAGATAGATACTATATTTTTCCCGAAGGAAATTTAGGAACCACCAGACTAAGCTACAGACTAAACTGAATAAACTGCATTGCTCCAAAAGCAAGACCATTATTATAATTTTCATATTCCATATTCATGGTTAATTGTTGACCCCTGAGGTAAATTCAGGCACGATTTTTCTTTAAAAAAAAAAAAGTTATGGTATTAAATAAGACTTATTTATGCCCTTAGCTGAGACACTTGGCACAGTTCTGCTCAGCAATGTAATGCTCCTCCTGGTCCTGGCACTATTAGATAGCAAAATGATATCCTTCACTTAAATAAAGTGAGCCAATTAATGCTGAACACTTTTTACTCAGGTCTACACTAAAATTAGTGCATAAGTGAGAGACTTCTTTTACTGCCTTTAAACACGGTGGCTGAAAACTTCCATACGTTCAGTATTATTAAGAACATACGAACAGCATCTCTGTGATATATTCAATAAAACAGCCTCATAAAACGCTCTTCTATCACACTGAAACTGAAACTTTGTGTAACTCAGATCTGTGCCATGTGGTCTCTGTGCTGTGGGCTGTGTTCCAACATTGTTAAACTCAAGCTGTCAAAATAAAGACAGCAGCACTGGTAGTCCAGTTTGTGTAAAAGACGTGAACCTTGCCACACAACTCAAACACTCAGACGCTCAGAAGATCATGCGATCGGAAAGTCATGCAAACTCATAAGCTCACAAATGAATATTCTAAAATCATGAAGAGAATGTGAATGTGTGTGTGTGTGTTTAGTTAAAAAGGTTAAGGCTACATTTTGGATCACACATGCCGTTGTCTTAAATTGTAGTCTGCATTCCTTCAACCGTTCCATTGATTACCCAATGGAACTGGGCAAATTCTTCACATGCCCTTGATTCTTGAATGTTTTCTGTGTGGTCTGACTTTTGTTTCTGGTTTAAAAGCTCTGACGGCTAAGAATTCAATTTCACAAGAAATTATTTTATAATATGCAAGAAACTTAAATGCGTTGTGCTCAGAACTAAAGCATATAAAGCAGTAGCAGTAGATTACGTAGATTCCTGACACTGGTAAGAGCAGCAATGCTATTTTATTTAGTATTCTATTGATTGTTGTGATGTAAAAGTTGGGTTTGTGCACTGCTGTGCGCATCCTTGTGTGTGTAACAAGCATGCATAAGGGGTACATACACGTTGAGCATTCCTGGTGCACATACGTTGCCAATATCTAGCAATGAACGTCTGGTTTCCAACAGTGGATCACCTGTGCTTTCTGTTGCCAAGATATAAGCATATCAGAAATCTACCTGAAGATATCACAATTCCAGACCACCAGGCACATCAGCGTAGATACAGCTCTGGAAAAAATAAGAGACCACTTAAAAATGACGAGTTCCTTTGATTTTACCAAATTGAAAACCTCTGGAATAAAAATAAGAGGAAGATGGATGATCACAAGCCATCAAACCAAACTGAACTGCTTGAATTTTTGCACCAGGAGTGGCATAAAGTTATCCAAAAGCAGTGTGTAAGACTGTTGGAGGAGAACATGCCAAGATGCATGAAAACTGTAATTAAAAACCAGGGTTATTCCACTAAATGTTGATTTCTGAACTCTTAAAACTTTATGAATATTAACTTATTTTAGAAACTGATTCAGAAACTGAAGTGGTCTCTTCATTTTTTCCAGAGATGTATATTCTTAAGTGCTATTGCTATTTAAACGACACAGGCAGAAGGCATGATAATGGACTATTTGTGTAGGGTGTAAGATAGAAATGAGCATAGGGACATGCCTTGCACATGGTATATGATAGGGCCCTATGGGATGAGTGCTTATCTTGTCACTTTGTCACTTTTCTGACAGGATATGCATCAAATTATGGCTAGTAATAACTTTCCACACAGGTTACAATATAATCAACTCTATATGGATATGGATGTGTGAATCAGTTCTGTGGAAATAAAAATCTCTTATTTAAAGCTATTTTTGTCGCTTTCACAAAAAAAGCCTTTCTTTCAACTAGTTAGAAAACCTTCCACCCATCCCGTGCTTTGATCTGACGCTGAGTCATTCCTAGAATAGCGTGATGGGTAAACCTAGCATTACTTTGTTGCGTCCTGATGTTTTGATGTTTACTTGATTTGGTTCCTTCATCACGCTAGACCATCCTGAAGCTTCAGTCCATCAGGCTTGTTTGCACGTTGTTGCATGTTGCCGCAAATACCTTGATGAATCAGGCCCAGATGTGGGAGCCTCCCAATCCAGAGGTAGACGACGCTGGCCTGAAAGCTGCCTCACACGCTGGCTCCCATTTCTGCCCAAATAAATGTAGTCAATGCTGAGCATGTCAATTATTTTCTCCTTCACAGCCAGAACTAACAGCACACTCTGCTACCATCCAACAGTTACACAGCTCAAAATAAATGTCATCATAACTTCTGACATGAAATATATATATATATATATATATAAATGTTTTAAGTCTCATGAGTTTTAAGACTTATGGGTATCTAGTAAAAGCAGTCTGATGACACACAGTCTGCCAACACCCGTCCGGTCGTAAATAACACTTAGACTGAAATCAGGACTGACACGCATGATTGTGCCTGTGCCACAAATCCTAATAAGCTAAAACTCTGATAAAATCAGAGACTCCCATTGAACATGGAGATGCAGCAAGCTGTAATAAAGAACAGCAGTAAGTGAGCATGGGCAGAATGGTGATAAGGCACCAAGAGAACTGTACGGTTGGCGGCTAAGAGTTTTTTTTTTCAGCAGATGGTAGGAATTCTGATTTTATTTGTCACATGTGCAGTGGTGAATTTGAAACCGAGTACAAGTGAGCTTCCATGTGCCATCTCCAGCGCCAAGGCAAGCAATGCAGCAGTGGGAAATCAGTTAATGTGAAGAGCAATTCAAGGTCCTTCTGCTGAAGGAGGAAAAAAAAACAGCTTAGAGTGTAATATCGGTACACTGTGAGAAAGTAAACGGGCCAAAAATTATTTTCTTTAAAGTGGGTTGAAGTACATTTAAAGAAACTTCACACTATGGAAGAATTCTAAACTAGTTGAAGGTTTTTCCTCGAACTGAACATCCAAGCCAAGAACACCTGCAACTAGGAAATTATTAGAGCATTCTGTGCATTTTTGTATTGTCCCTGTGTGTAGTAATACTGGGAGTAGTGAAATTTAATAAGGTGAGGAATGAGAAATATTTACTTTCACTTTCATACCTTCAGCGGGGGCTCGCAGCGCTGAAGCATGAGAATCCTCCGGTTAGCTGCAATGCTAGGGGTTAGTGGCGAGCACTTTCGAGACCAGGACTATGTGAAGGAGAGGGGTTTGAGTCAGGAGCATTAGCGCTGGATAAATAAGCTGCAGTCCGAGGCTTTTTTCCTCCGTTTTTTATTTTTCCTCTGATCAGCTGGAATGTACAGACCGTCTGACTGATGGTAACGTTACTATGAGAGCGGCAGCTGTAGCCACACGGAACGAGAACAACGCGCTCACCCAGCAGAACAGCGAGAGGTACCGTTACCGAAAGTCTAGATAAAATGACAATTTAAAGATAACATGGCTAGCGTTAGCTACTTAGCTAGCTATCTTATTATAGCTAGCCAACGCTAGCTAACTAGCTAACACTAACTAGATGAAGCTAAGTACCCAGTAAGCCTTCTAACTTCTAAACTGAACGGTTTATCAACCAAACAGCGCCTTGGTGTTTCAATATCCACTTAAATCATGTTCGTTTTATTCAGTCTTAATGAACTCTGGACTTTACATGTTAAATAGCTAAATGTATTACTTATAAAATAGCTGGTTAACTGGATGGTGGTACCTGCTGTTGACGGGCTGCAGGGTTTCTGCACGGCTCCACGTAGAGAGAAATTAAACACTCCCAAATCGTCTCTCTCTCAGAAAAGCATCTGAAAAGTTCTGCTCAGGTTTATACAGGAAAGATCTCTTAGTAAATGCTCCATGTTAGCCTAGTTCATATTCATCTTCATCCATAATCTCCACAAACAATAAGCTCTTTTCCTCTAGCTATATGCCTGGGATCTTAAACCAACCAACCTCGTGACGTCACCAGCGCTGCACGGGCAACATGGCGGCGCCCTAGCTCAAACGTAGCAAACATAAATATATTATAATTTAGTGTGTAAACATTTTATATTAAAAATCCCCCCCCCAAATAAATTTCATTATATTTAATCCCTTAGAAAACTTGTACAAACTGAAATGTTTCATGTGCCCTTTAAGGAAGATATTTTACACAAACTTTTTCTTAAGATTATAGGGAATCTACACTATGTACACATTCTAAACTAGTTGAAGGTTTTTCCTCGAACTAAACATTCAAGCCAAGAACAGCTGCAACTAGGAAGTTATTAGAGAATTCCAAAAACTTTTTTTTTCAGTTCAATGTTTTTTTTTTAGTTCAAAAGCATAAAATGTATCATTGGACCCAAATGCTTGGGTCTACATTTTGAGTTCCTAAATAACTTTTCAGCACATGGTCTCATGGTGGGGTACAGAATACAGACACTCGAGGAACCAGTTAAGGATTTTATTAAAAACCCACAGGGTACAAAACAAAACAGTAGCAGAAGGTAGTGAACACTGTTAAGCAGAAACCAGGAGGGAAAGACCATTACCGGATAGAGAGGCAATCCAATGGTCATACACGGGGCAGGCAGTATCAGAGGTGATCCACAATCAGAAACAATACACAGTCCAGAGTTCATACACGAAGCAGGCAGTATCAGAGGTGATCCAAAAACGTAAACGATAAGCAGTCCAGGTAATACACAAAAATCCACAGAGTAGGCAAGGCAAAAATCAGAGTCGAGAAAACAAAAGCAAGGTCATACACGAGAAAACTATAACAGAGATAAACGCTTTGTAATGTGGACGAAACCAGGCAATACACGGTGTGTGTGTGTGTGAGCTGTCCTTATATACTACAGGTAATCAGTATTCAGGACTTCCTGGCCAGGGCAGGTGAGATGTCACGTGATCGGCAGAGTGTGTGATGTCGGTGTGTGGTGCATTCTGGGTGTTGTAGTTGATAGACTGAGAACCTCCGTTGGAGCTAACTGTGGAAGGACAGGGAGCGCCTACAACACCAGACGTGACACATGCTTCTTTAAGGAAGATATTCGTAGCTGAGACGATTTTTTAGAACCTTTTTCTTAAGTTTAAAGGGACTCTACACTGTGTAAAAGTTCTAAACTAGTTGAAAGTTTTTCCTCCTCGAACTGAACATTTAAGCCAAGAACACCTGCAACTAGGAAGTTATAAGAGCATTCCGAAAACTGGTTTATTTTTCAGTTTAATTGGGTCTACATTTTGAGTCCCTAATGAACTTTTCAGGACATGTTCTTTTCCATTCTTTAAGAAATGTATTTGTAGCTGAGATGATTTTTCAGAACCTTTTTCTTAAGTTTATAGGGACTTTACACTATGTACATTATGTACTGTACCAGTTGGAGAGCTATAAGGCGTATTTTGTATTTAGTATTTGCAATACTTCGTTTTTACTCAGGAGCAAATATAGTGCCTTAAGCAGGATTTCTTAGTGTTTTTTATGGGTTCTGTGGATCAGATTTGAAGAGGACTAAGATGTACAAATTTCTCAAATGTAATATAGTTGTCTGGCACTTCCAGTCTTTGCAATGAAGTAAATCCCAACAAGATTATGCTATAGGCTTTGTGTCCACTTTCATATAGACCACATATATTGTCAGTGTCCAAGTTAGGGCAGAGATTTGAGGGGAAAGAAGTGCAGAGAGTTCTGGCAACCCGCAGCACCCACACATTGTATAAGGTTTCAGAGTGCCCAGTTTCGGGCTTAGGTTTCAGCCAGAGTGAGACATGGTTTACTCAACTGCGTGTGACTGCCAGCAGCGTTTGCTTAAATCACTCTGTACATTTTATTTGCATAGAACTCGTGAAGCTCTGGAGCAGAGTTCACCCAAATGAATCATATTTCATTTCTGACAGTCCTTTTTCCCCCTGAGCTCTGCGAGGGAATTATTAGAGCATTCCAGCGCTGTAAATGTGGCTATTGTTCAAATTGGGTTAAGGATGAATGTATGATGGGGGAATCAGATTGGCACAGACAGTCTCTACAAGCTTGTTTCTTGTTGCTTGTGGTTAGGCTGTTTAATTTGCTTGTGTCTCTATTAAGGCTAATTCCAAAAAGTGACGCAAATCAGAAACGCTCAGGGCCATCTTGGATGCAAAGCGATACCCATATTTTTCCTTCCCTAAATCATAAAAATGATGCTAATCTTGTTAAAAACAGAAAAAAGAAGAAGTGGCACAGCATGAGTCTTTCAGCGTCTGGCACTGAGTGCTGTTCCTTTAGCCTTTAGGATAGTACAGCTTTGTTAAACACTGCATCCATTCTAAACAAGCACTCGGTTGGAAATTCCGAGGTGGATCTTGCCCGTGCTCCTCGGCGCAACTCATTAAATGCACCAGAGGTTTCATTTATAGGGAGAGACTGGTGCGGCAGACGCTTTTTCTGCTAACGTCAAACACATTTCCTAAGGTATCGCTCACCCGCCGAGCCCGCGCGCTTTACACAGCTCGGTAGTTTTCCTACACGCTGTGAAAATGTGAATCCTAATGGGCCTAAAACTTTTTCTCCCCATGCAGCAAACAATATGATGTGTGATTAAATCAATGTGGCTCATGCGAATGGTGATTCACTCTCAATAAAAGAGGAGAGAACAGTAAGTAAAGGGAAAGTAGGATCTGTTGATATCGTGTGTGCGAGTGCGTGGGGGTGTGTAAGCGAGTAGACTGTAAAAAGACCTGAAATAAACACTGTCTCAACTCAACATTTTAACTGCTTTCTTAAGAAAAAAAAAAAAACTGTGTAAAAATTCTAAACTAGTTGAAGGTTTTTCCTCGAACGGAACATTCAAGCCAAGAACACCTGCATCTAGGAAGTTATTAGAGTATTCCGAAAACCTTTTTATTTTTCAGTTTAGTTGGGTCTACATTTTGAGTCCCTAAGAAGAACTTTTCAGGACATGTTCTTTTCCCTTCTTTAAAGAAGATATTTGTAGCTGAGGTGATTTTTAAGAACCTTTTTCTTCAGTTTAAAGGGACTCTACCCTACTCTATGTACTGCACCAGTTGGAGAGCTAGGCCGGTCACTATAACTATATATATATATTTTTTTATAAATTATACTGTTTATTGTTCTAGAAATGATTATGACAAAAAGTATTGTATTGTCACTAGGGGTGGAGCAACAAGGCCACAGTCCCAACTTTATGCAGCAAACAGTATAATGTGTGATTAAATCAATGTGGCTCATGCGAATGGTGATTTATTCTTAATCAAAGAGGAGAGAACAGTAAGTAAAAGGAAAGTAGGATCTGTTTATATCGTGTGCGCGAGTGCGTGGGGGTGTGTTTGAGCGAATAGACTGTAAAAAGACCTAAAATAAACACTGTCTCAACTCAACATTTTAACTGCTTTTTTAAAACAAAAAAAACAAAAAAAATGAACAATTGGACACATGAACTTCAACATGTAGTTTTCTCATGCTATTCAAACCAAGGCCAGTATGTAGTAGAACAGGTTAAAATAATACAAACAGGTTCTTCACAGAAAGCCTCCCCAGCTGACCAAACCAGGCCTGGTGCTCTTAAGTGTCTGCTTGGACATGACGGGTGTGATTTAGGCTTCTCGGCTTCTCGGCTTCTTGGTTTCTTCGTTACAAGCATCCATATGTCTGCAGGTCAGGAGGGTCACTGCCCAGCACCTCCAGGCCCAGTTATCTGAGCTGGCTGCATGCTGTGTATGTCAATCAGGTTAACAATGGCTCACTCATCGGCTCATTTTGGGAAATGTAAGCCATTAGTGATCTGGTGTTAAAGGTCAGGATGTCAGGAATGTGCAGGTGGTCAGGAAAACAAGCACAGGAGCTCGTTCTCGGATTTTACCTAAGTGAGATTCTGCTCACAATAAAGATTAAAAGTGTGAGAATGAGAGAGAATTACTGGCACAGATTAGTGCTGCACTATATGTCATTATTACATCATCATTATCAATGTGTGTGTGTTTTTTTTTTCACATTAAAAGCCTTTTGGGAGAGGCGGGCAAAATAAAAATATTTTATTGTGATATATTTTCTTTTTGTGTCGACAAAATACCTTTTAAAAGCATATTGAGGACACTAGGGGTGGGATGGTGTAACAATATTGCGATATATTGTATCATTACAATCGTATCGTATGGATATGTGCTGTCAAATATTGATATTTTTTATTGAAACATACACTACAGGTCAAAGGTTTTAGAATACCCCTATTTTTTCCTCATTTTTTCTTTCTTAAAAATATATACATTAGGGCTTTTAAGAGCAAAAAATGAATTATAAACTGAACTGAAAGTCATTTTAGTATTTAAAAAAATGTGTATTGTTAAAGTATATTGTAAAAAAATTGAAAAAAAATTTTTTTAAAGGATTTTAAGTTCGCTTTATAGTGGAAAAAAATACAGTATTCAATATCGGAATGTACAGGGCTTGGACAATGAAACTGAAACACCTGGTTTTAGACCACAATAATTTATTGTCCCGACGGACAGTTCTGGTGGAAACAGGAGAGTTGAGGTGCACATTGAATTCTGCCGTGATTTGGGCAGCTGTGGTTTTATGTTTTTTTGGATACAATCCGGGTTAGCACCCGAACATCCCTTTCAGACAGCTTCCTCTTACAGCGTCCACAGTTAATCCTGTTGGATGTGGTTTGCCCTTCTTGGTGATATGCTGACATTACCCTGGATACCGTGGCTCTTGATACATCACAAAGACTTGCTGTCTTGGCCAAAGATGCTCCAGCAAGACGTGCACCAACAATTTGTCCTCTTTTGAACTCTGGTATGTCACCCATAATGTTGTGTGCATTGCAATATTTTGAGTAAAACTGTGCTCTTATCCTGCTAATTGAACCTTCACACTCTGCTCTTACTGGTGCAATAATGTGCAATTAATGAAGTTTGGCCACCAGGCTGCTCCGATTTAGCCATGAAACCTCCCACACTAAAATGACAGGTGTTTCAGTTTCATTCTCCAACCCCTTTATATGTAGGATAAATCCAAATATTTCAATGTTTTTTTTTTTCAAGTCTGTGCAGCCCTAATGCAGACATTAAAGATAGAAGAGACAAAATCTCAATTAAAACTGATGAAATGTGAAGAAAAATAAGTACTACCATTCATATCTGTGGGCGTAGGCCATTAAAGAGTGATGAAAAGTAGAGGATTGTGGCAATCTGTGTGCTGGCGACATGCCAGCCTCTTCAATTCCCGCCAATGTTTGGATTGAACACTTAGGTTAGTTCCAATGTTGTGGTGAATCATGTGGCCAGCCATGCGACGAGCAGCATGCCAGCAATCTCTGACTGCCAAGCAAAGCATAAATCTTACTTTTTTGCTCCATTAACCCTTTTAATACCAAATCAGTCCAGTTCTTTCATTCCCCACCTCTTATATCTACAGCTTTGGTTAAATAATATTGTAAGTAATAAAGCTGAATTAAATTTTTGGTAACACCTTATTTTAAGGAACACAAATTAGGTGCTTATTAATGTCTTATTATTTGCTTAATAAAGCCTTAATTAGACATTTGTAAATGATTTATTCACTACTTATTAGGCTTTATTCTGTGTAAGTGTTATTGGTGCTTAATTAAGGGTCTGTTATATGGAAATGATTAATAATGTCTGTATTAGTTCTTATAGTGCACAATACACAATTATGTAAGCACCCTGTTGAGCAGATTATAAAGTATTAACTATTAGCTAATTCTACATGTTATTAGTGTATACTAGGCTGCAGTTTGATCTACTTGAGTTTGGTAAGGTTATGGCTGTGCTGGGGTTTATTATAAAAGAGTTAATAAGGGGTTAATAAGTCACTAATAGACCAAGATGTGCACCATATTCTAAAGTGAGGTTCTGTTCATCACTAATTAGACACTAAAAATCACAGAGCTCTATTTAAACAACAATAACACTTCTGTAACGACCACTTTTTGGCCAGTAAATAAGTCTGAAACCCGTGCTGCTTTCCACTCTGCTTATTCTGAAACAGATTAAACCAAATAATTCTTCCCTTGTCTGAGTGTTCTCTTTTTAAATAAGTATTATTTAAATATGTATTCAAAATATACAAAATATATTCAAAAATTAACATAGGAAAGCATTTTTTTTATCTTTTCACACAACAGAATTAGAAAAATGAATTAATAACATATTCAGAAATATTTATAGAGCTTTTTTGGAGGAAAAAATATAGGGAGCAGCATACCTGAAACAGATTAAACCAAATAAATCACATCTTGCAATGTGCTTCTGCAGGTATAGCACACTGAGGTTGTAGAAAAATAAAATAAAATAAAAAGGGATTAGCTTAATTCACATTTTACTTTAGAAAGCATGAGATATATAATGCAGCCCGCACTAGATATTTTTATAAAGTTATAGAACAGTGTTTTTAAAGTTTTTAACTAGATAAAGATTAGAAAATATATATTTTAGAGAGGAACTGCAGCAGCTACACACCATCCATCTCAGAGCTCTCACTCGTCTGATGGAGGTACGGCAGCAGCAGAGGGACACAGCCTGCAGAGACGTCAAAGCAAGAAATGAAAAGCTCCCAAAAATATATTTAACCTTTTTACAAAAATATAAACTTTTACAAAAAAAAAATAAACTTTTGAGACATTTTTAACCTATTTTTATAATAATAGAGCAATTTTGGTGAAACTCATTAATTATATTATCTGTTCATTCCAACTCTGTTACATTTACACAGAATAAAGACTACTAAGTAGTGAATTAATCATTTACAAATGTCTACCGTATTTTTCGGACTATAAGGCGCACCGTATTATAAGACGCACTATCAAAGAACGCCTATTTTCTGCTATTTTTCCATACATAGGGCGCATCGCATTATAAGGCGCGTTAAGTGACACTAGAAAGGGTGCCTATATCAAAGTGAACAGGGGTGGCGCCATGTTTCCCTTCCCCCACCGGGGGTGGTCGCTTGCCGGTGGAGCGTCTCAGTATATATAAATCTAGCTCTTTCAAAGTCAAACGAGTGCTGGATATTAATCTACACAGATTCCTCTCCTGAAAACTGTTTATTTGGGTGAGTAACGTGCTTCAGTTTATTTACAGTAAGCTTAGATTTCCAGATGTCCACTAAGGCTTGCTGCACCAGCGTTAGCATAGCTATCCGCTAGCACGCTAGCTAGTCACCTAAACTAGTAAAGTTAACCCAAACTTAAACGACAGCGTTACACTGAGTAATCCTGCGTGTTCTGGTAAGACAGTGAGATATTAGCTAGCGATTCGTCCCCCGTAGCTTGTTTTAACACTGTAAACAAGCAGATTACAGGCTGATAAAACTCACCTCTGAGAGAGTTAGCGCTTAGCATCTAGCTAATGCTAGCCAGGCAAAGCAGCACAGACTTACAGGCCGATAACTCACCTCTGAACGGTGAACGCTTAGCGATTAGCATCTAACTCTAATAATACTGCTCCAGCAGTATTAAAAGTGCTAAATTTAGAAAATACTGATCTCTGAACAGTGAAAAAGCTAGCTAGCTAAGCGGTTAGCATCTAGCTAATGCTATTGCTGCTCTGCACGGAGTGTGTGTTTACTGCTCCTTACACCTGACGGGTAAAATTTAGATAATACTGATCTCTGAACAGTGATTAAGCTAGCTAATGCTATTTGCTGCTCCAGCCTCGGAGCTGCACGGCTCTGGACTCTGTATAGCACTGAAACTCTGTATAAAGCTGCACGGAGTGTGTGTTTACTGCTCCTTACAACCTGACGAGTAAAATTTAGATAATACTGATCTCAGTGAATAAGCTAGCTAGCTTAGCGGTTAGCATCTAGCTAATGCTATTGCTGCTCAGCCTCGGAGCTGCACGGCTCTGGACTCTGTATAGCACTGAAACTCTCTATAACGCTGCACGGAGTGTGTGTTTACTGCTCCTTACAACCTGACGAGTAAAATCCATACAAAAGGCGCACCGTATTATAAGACGCACTGTCAATTTTTGTGAAAATTAAAAGTTTTTAAGTGCGCCTTATAGTCCGAAAAATACGGTAATTAAGGCTTTATTAAGCAAATAATAAGACATTAATAAGCACCTAATTTGTGGTCCTTAAAATAAAGAGTTACCAGCATTTTTAATATAAAAAACACCCTCCACGCATAAGCTTTACCCTGACTTTGTACCTACTAAAGCCTGCAAAGAACCCGCACTCTGAAACACACTGACTAGTTATCAAGCCCTCATATCGTCTACTCGACCTCCGGCTAAAAGCTCCATTATCCTGCAGTATGCTCTGCTATGCATTTGTTCTGCAAGTGCACAAGACATTTAAAAGCTCTCCACTGTGCAAACCAATCTAACTATCCATGAATGTATTTAAGTGGAAAGAACAAATGTTTCATATCCCACTGGGAAAGTGCAGGGTGTTTTTTTTAAAGCTGTTTTGACTGTGATAATTGACAATTACCAAGCAGCTGCACCAGACAGTTGAGTTGTTTTTTATTCAACAGTTCAGTTCAGTTCAAACTGATTTATTTAGCACTTTTCATTGCTGCAGGCAGCAGAGAGTGGATAGTCAGTTTAGGCAACACTGGGACAAAACAGTAGGAAAAGGGCATCTCAATACATGAGAAATTGATAAAAAAATAAAAACTATACAAAGGAAAAACATAGGGGTTTGGAGGAGTGTGGCAAACACTGGTGAGTCTACACAGAGGGAGACCCTGAGCCCAATTTTAACAATCTATAGGAAAGCCATCGCTGGATTTAGGTATGTGTGAGTGTGTGTTTGGTACCGTGAGGACACAAAAAATACTCCTTGCGCAGCTCAAAAAGCACAAAAGGCATTTACTAATTATCTAAATTAATCATCTATGTGTTATGTAAAACAAACCAATCAGCGTATCACTTGCTATTCCTTTTAAGAGCCAGAAGAACTTTGACTTTGGCAGATTGGTATTTTAATGGCGCAGCACTTCTGTGCTTTTCATTAGAGGAAATTGACCTGCTCATTCACTCTGTGAAGGTGCGTTATTTTATGTTGTATTCTGTTTGTTTATGCAAATGGTGCATCTGCTTAGCTAAGATAGGCATGGACATCTGACTGTTGACTGTTGACTGTCAGGGTTCAAATCAGTCAGTGGTGCAACTGTGTTTTTCGCCTCTAAGATAGCAATATGCCAAAAATGTACCTAAACACATCTCACTTCCACTTCCATCATCACACCCATCGGCGTAACTCTGTTGCTATTTTGATGACTCAGGCCCAAGGGATGGAAATAGACTGTTCACAGGGTGTAAGATAGTAATGAGCATCGCAACGTGCCTTGTGCAAAGGGTGTAAAATAGGGCCCAATGATCCAGAGTCAGGCAGGCATCAGAACCCAACCATGAATGAATGAATAGGAATGAGAATGGGAAACAGATAGCAGAGACAACTCAGGACATTGAAATAAAAGAAAGAAAGAAAGAAAGAAAGAAAAGGAAGGAAAAAAAGGAGAAAGAAAGAGAAAGAATGAAAGGAAGAAAGAAAGAAATAAGAAAGAAAGAAAGAAAGAAAGTCTATATTAATAATTATCAAACACATGTAATCAAATAGTTGCTTTTACCTTATTTTGAGGTAAAAATGTGAATTTCTTGGCAGAAGCACTCTTTAGCACAGCAGAGGAATTTGCATATTTGCATATTCTAACAAAACACTCAGATTTCAGTCCAACTAATCATCTAAGCAAAGATGCATTTGAATCCAAGTGTAAAATCTTATCAGGATCCAAAGTCACAATCCAGATGCTTTTCACACGAAGTGACCAGGTGGAAAGGGGGGATTATATATATGTAATCAACATTAAATTATGAATTATGCAAGTAGCACACAAAGGAGCTCTCTACTGGCTTTTGTGGCCCACCGGTTTAAAATTTATTGATCCACACGTTATTTATTCTTTTGGGCAGAACCTTGCGTAAACATGCTTTCCTCCACAGGGATATTTATTAGAGGAATTGGACAAGTGGACAGAAATATAGAGATGTTTTGTAAATTTATCTCTGACAGAATGCTTCATAATAGTTTGTGAGAGTGACATCATTACTGCTGACCTTTTCAAATCTTCCTTCCACACCTTCCAAAATCTGTCCTGCCACACCCTCAGAGTAAAAAATGAAGGACAGTCTTGGGAATAAGGAAAAGGCAGCATGTCTGGAAATTTATCCTCAAAGGTCAGTGAAACGGTACTGTTGTAAACTTGCTTGGACATTCATTTAAACACATCATTTCTTTATGGCATTGCTTCCATTACCTTCACCGTTATGAAGCGATGGAATTCCGACCACACCCAATGGATTTTAGTGCGTTCACTACTCAGAAACACACCTCTCATCCCAGAATGCGAAATGTAAAATCCCGGAACTGTAAAAAGGATAGAGCTATAGAGCTACGGAGTCGGCTGGGAGTTGTTGGAAGCTGGTGGAAGGGTTTGGAAAAGAAAACATGGGAATGGCTGTTCAGGAGCAAAGCAAAAAAAAAAAGAAGGAGAACAGGAAGACGCAACTGGCAAATTAGAGCTTGATGTTTGGCTTGGCTGCGTCTGATGGAAATGACAATAATGAGAAGCATAAGAGCGTCTATAAAGCGTACTTTCCTTCCTCAACATGCTTCAGTACCTGTCATTCTCACATCTCTCACAGTCTCCCGATCTGTCCTGCTTCATCAGTAGCTTCTTCTCCTTCTTTTTTCTTCGTTTCCTTCGTCTCTCTCATCTTTTTCCAGAGCTAAAGTGCTCAGTTTACCATGAAAGCATCTCACCAGCCTTCAAACGTGGATTGTTTACCCAACAGCGTTTCTGAAATTAGCGGAGGGGTGGTAATGATTTTACTCCTGTCTGCTCATCCTTCTCCAGTCTTGAGTCTGCTTTGTTGTGGTGAGCACACTGATGGAGCGCTTTAGCTCTTCTATCTCTTGCAATAAGCAAACTAACAATTACTCCAGGCAGAACTCTAAACATGGCGAGCTTACCGCTGCATATCAGCCTTTCTGATTTTGCTCTTCTGGGAAAATGGAGAGCTCCAAAGCTCTTTAAATGGCATACCTCAGAAATGACTACGAGACAGCTAATGTAAAGCATGTGCACAAGTTTGCAGAACGAAGACAACGTCTTCTACTGTACCAGTAGAGTAGAGTCTAATCATCATTTCAGAGGAGACAGCCCATTTCCTTTTATTTGGGTTCATTAAGGTTTTTTGGAGCAGGTATCGAAGCATTTCTTGATATTTCTGGGACAAACGCAGTGTAGAACAGTATGTTAATGGATTGTCGGTGCGTAGTATGCCAGTCGATGCAGTCATAATTTCACAGGGCGTGACATTTAGAGACTTAGAGCTAGCTCTATTAAATGCGGTGTACTGCACTGTTCAAACACACAACCCTACGCCATAGAGCACAGGTTTATAAAGGCTGAGTGATGTATTAGAATTTATTTGAATAAGCAATAAAGCAAATATTTAGTGAAAGTTACATAAATGCAGCCTTTAAAGACCTTCTCAATTCTGCTAATATCAAGTTCAATCTCATAATCCTTATTACACCATCATCACGACTAAAACTTTGCCGTAGACTTTATAGCAATTAGTTTACTAACTGCTCTTAAACATTTTAGTTGAGGGTCGTCTCCAGGCTCAGAGTGGCAGTGAAAATGTGGGCGATGAAGTCTGGGGGTGAAAAGCGACAGGATTAATTAGTTTTAAGGAAAGTAGTTTTAATTGCCAGGCCCTTCACCCTCTTTAATTGGCGCATCTATAACTACCTGACCGGCACAGAGTCTTAGAATGAATTGGTCTTGCTTCAGGAACCCCTGCATTGTGATTTGCATGTTACTGGGACACAGGCTCAGCCTGAAGGTCAGACAGAGGCAGAGGAGTAAAGTTGCTGCTGATGGATTTTTGCAGTGAACACTTTCCAAAACTTTCTATATGGAAAACTAGCGGCTCAGTTGTTGGTGGATGTTCTTTTTTAAGCTTTTAGTAGCAGGATGTGATTTGAAGATGTTTTTATTTGATTGCAGATTGATCCTACATTGATAGTTCTAGCCAGACGGCACCAGTTACTATCATTAGTTAATACCCACCATAACTGTAGAGAGTAAAGCCTTCTGTAATGTTTTTTTTCCAGTGCACAAGTTACACTGTGGATCAAGGAATGATAAATTCTGCATTTTTCGCACTATAAGGGGAACCGAGAAAAAGGCGCACTATCAATGAACGTCTATTTTCTGATCTATTATCATACACAAGGCTCACTGGATTATACACTCACCGGCCACTTTATAAGGTACACCTGTCCAACTGCTCAATAACGCAAATGTCGAATCAGCCAATCACATGGTAACAACTCAATGCATTTAGGCATGTAGACATGTTCAAGACGATCTGCTGCAGTTCAAACTGAGCATCAGAATGGAAAAGAATGGTGATTTAAGTTACTTTGAACGTGGCATGGTTGTTGGTGCCAGACAGGCTGGTCTGAGTATTTCAGGATCTGCTGATCTACAGGGATTTTCACGCACAACCATGTCTAGGGTTTACAGAGAATGATCCGAAAAAAAGAGAAAAAATCCAGTGAGCTGCAGTTCTGTGGGAGCAAACTCCTTGCTGATGCCAGAGGTCAGAAGAGAATGGCCAGACTGGTTCCAGCTGATAGAACGGCAACAGTAACTCAAATAACCACTCTTTACAACCAATGTCTGCAGAAGAGCATCTCTGAACAACAGCACAACACGTCCAACCTTGAGGCGGATGGGAAGAAAAGAAAGCAGCAGAAAACACACCAGGTTCTACTCCTGTCAACTAAGAACAGGAAACTGAGGCTACAATTCGCACAGGCTTACCAAAATTAGACAATAGAAGATTGGAAAAACGTTATCTGGTCTGATGAGTCTCAATTAGTCCCAACTGAGCATTGTGTCAATGCCACAGCCTACCTGAGTATTGTTGCTGATCATGTCCATCCCTTTATGATCACAGCGGACCATCTTCTGATGCTACTTCCAGCAGGATAATGCGCCACTTCATAAAGCGTGAATCATCTCAGACTGGTTTCTTGAACACGACAATGAGTTCACTGTACTGGAATGTTCTCCACAGTCACCAGATCTCAATCCAGTAGAGCACCTTTGGGATGTGGTGGAATGGGAGATTGACATAATAGATGTGCAGCTGACAAATCTGCAGCAACTGCGTGATGCTATTATGTCAATATTGACCAGACTCTCTGGGGAATGTTTCCAGTACCTTGTTGAATCTATGCACAAGGTACTGGAAACACAAAGGATTAAAGCAGTTCTGAGGCACAAATGGGGGTCCAACCCGGTACTAGCAAGGTGTACCTAATAAAGTGGCTGATGAGTGTATTTAAAAGGGTATAATATAGAATTAAAACTATCAAAATTAATTTCTTTTTAGTATTAAAACCATCAGTGGTGCAGACTGCTGAGGCAGACACTATTAAACCATAAAAAAAAAACTATGAAACCTGAGATATTAGCTAGGTATCAGTGAGTGATGTTCTAAAAATTCCAATTGCCTTTGGAGGCAGAAGAAGTTTGAAGCATAGTTTTCCATGTGCCCTCACCATAAAATAAACTATGAGTAGCCCCCTGCATCCGGTCCGGGTTTACTAACCCAGCAGGCTTAACTTCTGCTTATGTCCAGCTTTCAACACCTGTGACTGGTACACATCTCACAGTGAAAAGCGCAGTCAAAACAGCTAACTGACAGAAATATCCAGACACCCCCCTCCCCTCCCCTCCCCCCGCCATTGAACAAGTGTTAGAAACGTAGGGAGACACCTGTCATCCTTTAAATATATTCTCCATCTCTGCTGTGGTCTAGGAACAGGCTCTTAAGTGCGGGGGAGAGCGACAGCAACTCTGATTAAAGTTCATTTCTCTGCTTGTTATGATTGGCCAGTGCAACGCTGCAGTCAGACCCTACATCAAACGACAAAGGAAATAAAAATAACACGATTTAGGACTACACTTTTAAGAAGATAGATGCCCTGAAGAGAAGGAGGCCACACACACACACACACACACACACATGCACACACTCTCTAAAAGGTTCTGTGGCTTTCTGTCCTGATTGCTGGGTAACAGGAGTGCTTTCATCCCCGGGTCACACTTGCCACCCTTATTTTCTGTAAGACTAACAGTATATATACAGTATATTTACAACCTTATATATATATAAACACATTATCAGTCAAAACTGTGTACACACCTTTTCATTCAGTGTTTTTATTTATTTCTTTATTTAATTATTTTTTCTACATTGTAGACTAATATTAAAATACATTAAAACAGTTAATGGATTAAAAAAGTTAAGCGTTTTAGGTGTTTGTCCTCCACAACAATCCCCTGACCAAAACCTAACTGAAATGTGTAATTTAAGGTGATTTGGGATGAGCTGGAGCTTCACAGCATGAAGGAAAATCAGCAACTATTGTTCAGCACCTCCAGGAACTCCTTCAATACGCTGAGAAAGTATTCCAGGTGGCTCTCCCTCATGAAGACACTGAGATTAAAATACCAAGAGTGTGCAGATCTGTCCTTAAAGATAATAGTGCTACTTAGAAGAATCTAAAATATAAAACATTCTGGTTTATTTAACACTTTTTCCTCATGTGTTCCTATATAGATTTAATATCTTTAAAATTAAATTTTACAATGTAAAAAATCATAAAAAGAAACACAACACATTGAATGAGAAGAGGTGTATCCAAACTTTTGACTGTATTTTTAGTAAATCTGTAAAACATCCTTGCTTAATTTAATTATTACATTTAAATGCCGTGCACTTTTGGCAGAAGTACATTATGATGTGCACTTAGGTAATGATAGTTTACACATTCACACAGTTGAAGCATAACTAACAATCTGTCAAATATCTTATGGAGTTAGCTACATACATATATTTTATTTTTAAATACATAAAAGCAACTTCTACATATTAAGATTCTTTACCTAAACCAACACCTTGAACAAGTGCTCTGAGAATGCTGGAAAAAAATATTATGAACAGCGTCACTGAATGTGTGTTTATATAAAGTGTTTTAAATATTTGTTCATATATAAATTTATAAATAGTTAGTTTGTGAATTTTCTGTAAAAATGCTCAGATGCAGTTTTACAATCCTACAATTTAAAACCAACGTTATTTTGGCTCAGAATGTAACTCACTGTTTTTCCTTGTATGATTGGTGTGTGGATGAGAAATGGTAAGCTCTGCTTTTATTGGCTGATTGATGGTACTGTACAACCTAAACAATTTTTTTTTAAAGGGAATGGCTTTATAATTATAATTATTTGGTTAATAATATGCATTGCAAAAAATCAGGTATGGAAAATGAGAACAAGGATGACGTTTTTTTTTTTTCATCTTTTTTTCTCTAAATAAAGTTTATTTAAAAAAAAAAAACAATTCACACGCTGATTGCTTTAATTCACATTACGCCCAAAACACACTCATGATTCAGTAAGAGAATTAGTACATGCCATTTTTGCGTGTTTCGAGACGTGCATGGGATAGTGTACTTTTCCTGTCGTTACAATAGCAAAGATACACTGACACACCCTATATCAAGCTGCTCAGTGCATGGTTGACGGCTCTCCTATAGATTGCTAAAACAGGGCCCTTAAATACCTGGCAGAATAAAACTGTTTTTAAGTTAAATTTAAAAAATGTAATTTGTGGGGAATGATTTTTATAAAGAAGGGCAATCTAAAATAAGACTATGTACCACTGCCACAGTCACTGTCAAGCAAAGGTTAAGAGTTTGCCTTTCTGTAAAGAAGGGTCTAATGGTAGCCAGTGCCAGCATTAACTAATAGAGTATTGGGTTGCTCTCTCAGTGGAGTATGACGGGCAGGGGCGTAGCAGCAAATTCTGGGCCCTGTACACTCGCAATGTCAGTGGGCCCCTATCAAGTACATGAAGAACGTGAGCAAAAAAGCGGTATTTATCTAAAATAAAAAGCATTAATAAAGTTTTAAGCTACAATCTCTGGCAAAAATATATGGCAAAAATCATGATCACAATTATTTTTGATTAATATTGAGATCACAGTTATTTAACATGATTATTAATTGGCTTTGGTAACATCATGAATTTATTGAGCGTTGATAATAGCTTTTTAAGCACTGCACTGCAATGCTAAGGCTTTTTACCAGACAAAAATAATCAATTGCTTTATTGCTTAATATATTACTAGTGTGTACTCGCACCTACAGAGATATTGGTAGGCTATTTACATGTTGATATATGCAGCAGAAATATTGCTAGGTGGATCATTTATTAAGTCTCAGCACTGTTTCTCTTTCAGCTCTGCTGTGTTAGTAGACAATAGGCTATAGCACACGCACTGAACCAAAATAATAACTTACTTATAACTTATAATAAATCTCTCTCTCTCTCTCTCTCTCTCTCTTGAACCAACATACCAACGTAAGGGGGAGTTTCTAAGACCGGTTAATGTCGATATCTAACCTTACGCGGCTCAGAATTACCTTTATTCTTACAGCAGCAGCAGCCTGGTTGGTAATTTGCTAAGCTAACGGCTTCACGTGAGCATACAGACATCAGCAGCAGCTGTGTGGAGAGGACTACATTAACTTTAATTACACTTAGCATAACAAGCAAACTCTGTTCACCTTTGGGAAAGAAAGCCGTCAACAGCTGCCTCCCCTCACTCTGCCTTCTTTCTTTCTTCTTCTGATAACCTGATTTCTGTTTTAGGGGCAGCATGAAGTCTCTAACCCCCCCAGGTCATTTAATCTGGGCTCGCTGACGGTACACCTGTAGCCGGGTCGCTGTCGGGCGGACCAAACCATCTTGCGCCTCCAGGAGGGGGCTCCCAGAATGTCCCATATGTTGAGAGGACTGTAACTAAAGTTAATTCTCTCAGTAGATGTTATCAATAATTTTTGATAGATTAATTAATAAATAGTTAATTAGAGGGCCCAATTCAATAATAAAAATACCACTTAAAAATAAATGAATAAATCAGGATTTTTATGGGCCCCTCTCCCTACTTGGGCCCTGGGTAGTCAGGTCCACTTTTCCCCCCACTACCACGCCCATGATGACGGGGTAAGCCCTTGAGGGAGGAATCTGGCTGGGCTGTGAAGTTACATATAGTAAACTTTCTCATCCTCTTCCCTCCCTCATTTTTCCCCTGCATCACCAACTTGGCCTCCTTCCCCAGCTGTTCCATGAGGTCAACAACTTTCCTTCATTACAGCACAGCTATGTAGCCTACAGTAGGACTGTGGGCAATACCAGAAGAATTAAATACTGGTACCTGGCCCTGTGTGTGTCTCAGTGAGTGTGTACTGCATGTACTGCATCTTCATAACAATCATAAGTTACTGGCAAGAGCATATATTATATGTCCAAATATATGTCTTCAAATAATTGCATTCAGCTACCACATTTTCCGTATTTTATAGTATTATCTCCTTCTAGGAGGTAACTAAGTTAAGTAAAGCTTAAAGCTTGTAATTCTTATAAAAAAACATTATCTTTTAAAGTCAAAGGAGCGCTAGATGTTAATCTACACAGATTTCTCTCCTGAAAACTGTTTATTTCTGTGAGTAAAGCACTTCCTTTTATTTACAGTAAGCTTATATTTCCAGATTTCCACTAAAGGCTGGGTGCAGAAGCATTAGCATTAGTAGCTAACTTCTAGCCACGAATAGCACTAGGAAATGCTGCCCAACAGCACTACACTAAGCAACCTTGAGTGTTCCAGGACGATATTACCTAGCGCTTTCTCATACATACATAGCTTGTTTTAACACAGTAAACATGGCGAAGAAGCTAGCGCTTAGCGCGGTAAGTGACGTAGTTATTTGTAAGTAGTTTTTTTGTACAAGACCGGTAAAAAAGATAAAAGGACACTCCCATCTTTTCATTCAAGGTTTTTTTTTTAACATTGTAAATTTATGTTGAAGTCATCCAAACTATACAAGACAAAAAAGAAGTCAGGTAGTAACTTATAAGTAACTCTGTGAAGCATTTAGGTGCTTTTACCCGGGGTGGCTGGTACTCATATCACCATATCAACATATCCTGTGTAACAGAGGTGTAACTCTTGATCTTTCTTTCCTGGGGCGGTCCTGATGAGAGCCAGTTTCATCATTAACATTTTTGATGATCTTTGTGAAGGCACTTGCGAAAACTTTTAAAGTTCATGAATTCTTCAGATTGAGTGACCTTCATTTCTTAAAGTATTTTCTTTGTTGAGAAGTTCTTCCCATAATATGAATCAAATACTCAAACAGGGCTATTCACTGTATTCGCCAACTCTACCTCTTCACAGCACAGCTGTTAACTGAAAGCCATTCCAGGTCCTCATAAAGCTGACTTAGAAAATCTAGTCAAGATGTGCAAAGCTGTCATCTAAGCAAGAGGTGCCTATTTTGAAGAATCTAAAAAATAAACGAGATTTAGGTTTGCAGAAAATCCTGTACCATGTTATTTTGGCTCAGAATGGAACTCACTATTTTTACTTGTATGATTGGTGTGTGAATGAGAAATGAAAAGCTCTGCTTTTATTGGCTCATCTATGGTACTGTATAGCCATATAAGCAAGTTTTTTAAAGGGAATGGCTAGTGACGCGCTCATTGGTTTATTTTACCTTATGCCCAAAACACACCCATGATCAATTAGGGGAGTTGGTACATGCCTTTTTGCACGCTTTGAGCTGTGCATGGTATAGTGTACTTTTCCCGTTGTTGCGATAGCAAAGACACACTACTACTTCCTAAATTAACCTGCAAGTTGCACATTGACGGCTCATCTGTAAATCAATGAAACAGGACCCTTAAACACCATAGTCACTGTCAAGTAAATGTTAAGAGTTTAAGTCTATGTAAAGAATGGTCTGATATCAAAGTCATTTTTTGTATTTTTTCATCACATTTATAGTCAGATACAGTACAGAAACATAAAATAAGATTAAAAAATATATGCAGAGAAAATAAGGCTATATTCTATTCTATTCTATTCTATTCTATTCTTTTGTTAAAATGTAAAGAATGACAAGCACTAAATGTGCACAATACAGAAAAGCAGAATTTATTAGTTGGTCTACAATATACCATAGACGAGATGAGTTGTTAAGCACTGATCAGTGCTGATATCAATATATTCAGTATCATTAGTTTCGATATTTCTGTATTGAATGAATGACATTATGGTTTATATTATGGTTTCATTTTTCCACTCCCTCTGTTCCCTTTGAAGCCCCTCCTCCTTCCCAATCTCTCATCTGGTTCCGCCTCTAGATGTGGCTGAGTTAACCGCATTTGTGCAAACTGTGCGTACGGTTAATGTGAAGGAGATCCCTAGTTTAGGTTCGAGAGTCACTGTGTGCGCTGGAGTATCGGAGGGGAAAGTTTTACACACAGATGTTACATTCATCACAATTCAAGGGAAACACAACCCAGACTGAGATTGATAGCCTCATTTGAACCTCTCTGTCCACTAACTGCAGACTGAGACGCATTACACATCCATTCTCATTCCGCTTTAGCTCAGCCCTGTACCAGACCGCTCTCTGTTTTCTACTCCCCTTGCTTCCCACTGACTGATTTGGCATTTAAAGACCCCTTTAACAAGCTAATGCCGGGGTTACAAGGTGGACGCTGCAGCAGGGCTTTTACTGTACGGGGCATGGGGGTGCTGAGGTAAACTTTGGCTTAGCTCTCTGCGGGCCACTTATTAGCCAGGACCTAGGCATTCATAAAGGTTCCCGCTTAATCAAAGGTTATGTGTAAACCGCTGTTACTGGATTATTGTGGCAGGATTGTAAAAGAGCACGGTGAAGCAAGCTTCAAAGCCACGAGTCCGGCAGCTTTCTGGCACAAACTGTACAGAAGAAACCGGGAGTGAGTGTGCATACGCACAGATGCAGGACACGCTCCTGTTCCCCAGGCTCTACTCCCCTTCAGCTCCCCCAATATGCTTTATTAGAAACACAGGAACATTGTCGTCTAGGGATGCGCAATACATCAAATTCAATATATTATTTGCACATAAATTGTAATATCTTATTATTATAGTTATAGACCTGGGAACGGAATTAAGGCCAACAATTACAAGCAATAATTTATTGCCTTATTTTTAGCTTGGACTTGGTGTTGAATTATTAGAGTGCCAGGAATGGACAGCCTAAAGGATAACTCCACAGGTTTATATTAAGAAGACTATAGAGGTAAGATTTCCCATGCAGTGTGTGGAACATCATGTACTATATATTAACAATATTTACAGCTCTGGAAAAAAAAAAAGACCATATAAAATTGATTTTACCAAATTGAAAACCTCTGAAATATAATCAAGAGGAAGATGGATGATCACAAGCCTTTAAAACAAGATGAGTCTCCTAAATGTTTTGGAGCAGGAGTGGTATAAAATTATCCAAAAGCATTGTGTAAGACTAGTGGGGGAGAACATGCCCCGATGCATGAAAACTGTAATTAGCTCTGCATCTTTTTTGTTATTTCAGGTATTTCTCATTTTCTGCAAATAAATGCTCTAAATGACAATATTTTTTATTTGGAATTTGGGAGAAATATTGTTTATGTTGTTTATGTAGTTTATAGAATAAAACAACAATGTTCATTTTACTCAAACATCTACTTATAAATAGCAAAATCAGAGAAACTGATCTTAATTTTTTACAGATCTGTACATCATATACTACAATCTATGTGTGTTATACACTACACAGGTGAGCCATAACATTGAAACCAGCTCTAAACTGCTCTAAAAGGCTGCTTGGACTCTGCTAGGAAGTCCTCTGAATGTGTTGTGAGGTATCTGAAGCCTAGAAATTAGCAACAGATGCTTTATGTTTAAGTGAGTAAGTTGCGAGGAGGCACACAGCAAGCAATAAAAGCTGCTTTTTCCTTTTAACTTGTGGAATAAGTTCCGTATACCTTGGGAAAACTATGACTCTATTCTCTCTACCATCATGCAGTGTGTAAATTGTATAGCATTGCAACAAATTGGTGTCAGAAGTGGGATGACCATCCAATATTCCTGTTATTTTTTTACTGCCAGAAACTAAATTTAGATGACTGTACTATCACTAGGTATCTCTCAGTCTCCTGATGATAGGACCAGGTTTGGTCAAAACATGCAGCATAGGTACCAACTAAAAGTTTGACTCAGAAAAGTACATTTCTTTCCAATGGCTTTGAAGTCCACATCCTCAGTATTGTACAGATGCTCATAAATGGTTTTAAAAATACTGTCAAGTTTCAAATAACATGTTCAAATATTTAGGTTTGTTGAAATATTTAGACTGTTAGGAAAATTTGTTGAGCTCCCAGGAAAATGACAGCTGGAAAAATGAATAAACTGGAAATAAATTGTGTAAGAAACTGAAGAAACTTCAGAATATCTTGAGAGTTTGCCTCAGGAAAGACATGAAAAACCATTTAGGACCTTATCTTACACCCTGTGCAATGATGCTCATCGCTATCTTACACCCCGACAACAGTTTATTTTCATGCCATAATGCGCCTGTTCCATTTAATATTTGAAAATGTGTTCAGGTAAATTTCTGCCGTCTTGCTACAGAATCTTGGCAATGGAAAACATAGGTGTGCTCTCTTTTATTGTGATGTTACAATAAGAAAAAACATGCATACAAGCCCCACCCACTAGATTAGTTGCCATTTTAAAGTCTGCCATTTCAAATTTATCATTTTGCTTAAAAACCTCAGACAATACACAGCAGGATTATCCAGCAGACATCACCTGACTGATGGATCTATGCCTACTGTCCATGGCAAGTCGGCAGATGAGGGAGATGTAAGTACTTTCAAATAATGACCTATGTGCTTCTATCAGAGTTAAGCATAAACTACTTAGTGCAAGCTAACATTAAATTAAAACGTACCCCCCCCCCCCCGACAATTTTAAAAACGTATCTCTCCTCCCACAACTCCCCATCCCCCAATACCCACCCACCCACACCCCCCCGCTGACGATTTTAAAACGTATTCCCCCCCACCTGCTGATGATTTTAAAACGTAACCCACCCCCCGAACGATTTTAAAACTTTTTGTGCTCATAGACCTATTCTAACTTTCAGTACAAAGAGGTGTAATATTTCCCCTTTAAATGACCTGCGTTGTGTTGTTTTTTTTTTGTCTGACCGTATAATGACGAGGCTTTGCCCTTATAAATTCTGTGCAGTCTGGATCAAATGCCAGCTGATCTGGGAAAGCTGTTCTGGATCAGAGTGTTTTATGAAATCTATAAAGGTCAGTGTCCTACTTGTGTCTGCTACAAGAGTTTGTACATTCCCTCCACTGATCATATTTAAAACAATTTGGAATTTCAGAAGAGTCTCTATTGAGCCTCTACTGTATTCATTACATTAGCATAGCTATATTTAATCAATATTGTGTTTGTTTTTCAGAAACTATTATATCAACATGGAAGCTCTCTTCTTTGTTGAGCGTTTTGTTGCATTATGGAAGCATTTAAAGGTGACTGACCTTATAAACATGGAAACGTTTTATGGTTTTAAGAAGACAAAATATGACTCAATCTTGGTTCAAGCTCGGTTGTTTGCCATTTCTGTTGTTTGTTTCTTAATATAAAACATTTCAGTAACATGCTTGCATCTTTTATTTGGCACTCAAAACTCTGGAAACTCTGGAAACTAAGAAAAACAGGCTTTTGTCATTTGAACTGCGGGTAAAGTTTTATAAAGTGGGACTTGAGCGAAGGCTGGGTTCCAGCTTTAGTGCAAAGTGGATTGCGGTTGCGACACATTCATAGCGAAATAAAAGAGTGAGAGAAACGGGGAGGAAAAGCTGATGGCGGGGTAATCTCAGGCACTTGTACATTCTCTAGTCCAGTGCATAACAAGTGCTGTGAGAACACGGGACACTGGAAGGTTTTAATTTGCAAAACATCAAGAGGAACAAAGACACTTTCAGCTGAAAGGTCTGGAGTTGTTGACAAGAAACACTGTCCAATAAGTCTTCACATGCAGCCTCCAGATAACTCCACTCCTCTTTAAATGTGTGGCCACATGCTGCGGGAGCTTTCATCTGCTGACTACAAGCACAACACACTCACACGTCCTTATGGTATGTGTGCTGTAAGAAATAGTGGAATATGTACAGTGTGTGTATAATGCATTTATTATGGAGCTTCTTCAGCAGTGAATGGACTCCAACAGTGACACTGACTAGAACTTTTATTGTCTCTTGTTAGAGCTTTATTTGTTCTATTGTGCTGTGACACAAGTAGTTTTATACTTTTTATATATACATTACACTAGTATGTAATATATAGGTGTCTGATACAACAAAGTTAAAAAATATCCTGTTTAAAGCAACAGTCTATGAAGTTTGGCTATTTGGGGATTTAGTGACCTCTCTGGTGTGAATGTGTAATTGCACAGATCATGTGGAAGAGTACTTTTAATGCAGGGTTATGTAAATAGATGGCTTTGTAAAATTGTGTGTAATATTTGTTAATTTTGTTCATTTATTAAACACTGTCAAAAAGTAGAGAGCAGCTACATACAGCAAACCTACCAGACCACTCATGTTGCAGGAAGGGTTGTGCCAGAACACTGATATCATTAATTAGAATATTATAACGGTCAGAACTAAATTTCTATAAACTGAATTGGCCTGATTAATTTTTCGTACTGTATGGGCTGTACAGTGAAACAGTATAAATGTTGTGTTTTCGTCATAAAACAATGTTAATAGCGTCTCTAGTCTACATAAGTACACCAACTTGAGACATACCAAGCAAATATGACTTCAGTCAGTATCACAGTTTTTGTGTTTTTGATTAATGAACGATTGGTTTAAAGAATGGCAGGTTCACTGTTTTAAGGGAGCAGTAGATAAGGTTAGTTTACATGATTTAGACAGTGTAAATGTTGGCTTGGATTAATTTTTGATTATTGCCCAGCTTCAAATTCATTAATTTTATATTACATGTTATTCTATTTGCATTATGGCCTATAGGATAATAGTTACAACACTGATTGAGACCTTTACAGACATATCCATGGGGGCTGTAAGAAAATATTTTAATTTGCAATACTATATGCTATATATATATTTGCAGTACTGTTTTTATGACTGTATTGATATTTAATTTTTATTTAATTGTGTGCAGACAGTGGTTTATTTTGTATTGTGTTTAAACTGGGACCAGTAGATGGCAGTGTTGTAGTGTAGTGTTGTTAGACACCACTGTTAATTGCACAGAAAGTACCATATTTTTTGGACTACAGGGTGCACTGGATTATAAGGTGTATTATGCGACACTAGTATGGAACAGGGGTGTCGCCATGTTAACTTTCTAATTTAGCAGGTCTCGCTGCTGGGTGGTGGTGGGTAACTTAGTTAAGTAAAGCTAAGCTAAGTAAGCCAGGGCGATATCAGCTAGCGGTTCATCCCACGTAGCTTGTTTTACCATGGCCAGTTTTGTGTGTGAATGAATTCAAAAGAATGAGTTCATTGAACACTCTCTTTCTTTTTTTGAACGTTGAACTGATCGCAACACATTTTTTAATAAAGAACTTGAACGTGAATTAGTTCACATGATGTGTCATGAACGGCAGATACCACTGTAAATGAACGTTGGCTAGAGAACGCGGAGAGTGAGGGCGAGAGAGAGAGAGAGAGAGAGAGAGAGAGAGAGAGACCAACGACGAGAGCGCGTAGTGCGAGGGCAAGAGAGAGACAGAGAGATACGGAGAGATACAGAGAGAGAGAGAGAGAGAGAGAGAGACCAATGACGGGAGTGAGAGAAAGCTCTGCAATAAAAAAGTGGAAGTGATGGCACGGAGACAGACACAGATTCTCCTTATGAACATTTTTATCACTTGGTAAGAATCCCACAATTGCAGTGTCATGAGCAAATGTCTACAATGAGCAGTTTCAAAGAACGTATAGGGATTTCTAGCTTGTAGTGTGAAAAAAAGTATTTATTTGAATATCTCATGAAGAAAGTAAAATGAACTGAACTTTGAACTAGTTCAGAATTAAAATTGTGAACTTTGAACTTGAACTAGTTCAGAAAAGCTGTGAACTGGCACAACACTGACCAGGGCTAATGCTAATGCTGCTCCAGCAGTGCTAGCCGGTGTTAGCAGCAGGCTATAGGTCGATAATGCTTACCTCAGAACGTCGAAAGAACTGGCGCTTAACCTGGTTAGTGGCTAATGCTAATGCTGCTCCAGCTTCGGCAGTGGAGAACTAAACTGAAACTCCTGTATAAAGCTGTACTTTAGCAGAGTGACCTTACTGCTCCTTAATACCTAACTTGTAAAATTCATACATAAGGCGCACTGGGTTATAAGGTGAACTGACAATTTTTGGGAAAATGAAAAGATTTTAGGTGCACCTTATAGTTTGAAAAATACAGTAATCTTTTCTTTTAGTCAGAGTTGATAAAAATGAATGTGTGTTATTATAGTAGGACAGTTTTATATATTCAATATATTAAATTGTAATCCCTTTATCGTGATACGTATGATACCATCAATATCTTGCCAAAACAATGGCTTAGTAGTAACATCTGCGAGCATGTGCCTAGAGACACACCTGAGAACTCACCGTGTTTTGACCTCTGAACTGATCAGACTGATTTACCAGCAAACAGAATGAAAGGAGCCTCATTTCTTCTGCCAGTAGCTAATGACGTCCCTGCTCTTTTCTATAACAAGCATCGAGATTTATTCTATTATTGCGAGATTTAGAGTCGAACAAGAAAACGGAAGGGAAAGGCAGATTTATAGATCATTATTCTGAATGTCAAGATTCCAGACAATATATAAAAAATAATAATAATAAAAAAGTAATAATACCTGCAGGTCTTGTGTAAAGTTAAGATTTGTTTTACAGTTTCTTTGTTTCTTTTTTGTTCTCTTTACCAGTGTAATTGAATTAGGCAAATATCTGCTGCTTATTGCATTACGCAGTGATTGATTAGGTTAGATGAACGATGGCCACTCCCTTCTCCTTCTCTTTCTTTGTCTAAAGCAAGTTTGGAATATCTGCCATTCTAACTGATGGAGGTCTGTTTTGGTTATGGAGTCGTTGGTGTTCACGGTTGGAAAATAAGAAGGCATAAAGAGGCTGATGACGTCGTGCGCTAGCTGTTTTGACGTGCGTAATCACTAAAACCCTCCTTAGCTAGGTGTAGGTAGCGTAACAAAGAGACGGTAATTGTGTTTCCATGGCCTCTGGACTGGAACCAGTGCTAGACCTGTGCCAGAGGAACTCATACCGCTGCCCTACCGTTACGAACCAAACGAAGGAGGAAATTTGTCATGCAATATGTAGTGCTATTACTTTCATTGGAAACAAAGTGGTTTGTGTTCGGAACACATTCAGATGTGTTCACAAGCCTCTCCTGGCACAGCTCACAGACCTTTATTTTACGACCTCTTTTACACTGACATTGTAAAAAGCCAATGGATGTACATTAAATTCACTTTAGCCTTTTCACTTCAGTCTTTACCTTAGGGATGAACTCTGGGAGCTGTAATTATTATTATGCGATTGAATCTGTTCATGAATATCCCTCTTTTTGGAGAGTTCATAGCTTGAAATGGCAGCTGTAGATCAGATTTTTGTGGGTTTTATAGGCGAGAAAGCTATTTAGAGATTACAGAAATAACAGCCGTGCTCATTACTTAAATTCTTTGGACCACATTACGTTTTCATAAAGTCTGAATATCTCTGAATATCACACTCTAAAAAGTTATTTTTCATTTTACTCACCTAGTATTATTTTGTTTAGAGAACTTTCCAGCTACTACTACTAAATAAACATGAACTTGAAAATGTTTTGCATTCAACCAACCTTTAGATTACTATGCATATGTCAAGGTTCTTTTAACAGTGGATCTTTCCCACTGGCCCCTGGCACCATATTCCCAGTGTTACACTCTTTGTCATGTGAAGCTACTTTCTCTTGGGTGTGAATTTGTATTTTATATATTGGGTCGCTACCAAGTCTCAGTGTTGTAGGATTTAAGAGCAAGTTACCTCTATTCTGTGTTGCTGAGGTTGACCATGTGTTGCTCAGTCTTGTGTTACCACAAGATTTCGCTTATAGTGTTGGCAAAAAAATATGAGACGTGTGGTTTGAACTGTTACTGTGGTTAAGTCTTCTTTATTTTATTTAAAAAATAAGAATACCAATACAATTTTGTATACATTTTTCTGAGTTTAATTAGAACACAGATTGTCATTTGTGTACCAGATGATTTTTTAAAAAGTCTGAATCATCATGCAAAATATGAAAAAGGAAGAAGGTGTGAGTAAGTAAGAGAGAAAGAAAAAGTGGAGCACAAATTTCATCCATAGACTTCATCTATATTTCAGCATAAGTAAAAAAAAAAAGTAATCTGCCTTCTGAATTCATCAGTATAAACATGTTGATATGGCTAAATAAAACTTCTAATACTCAACCAGGCTCTGTAAAATGAGTGAATTTAAACAGGATGTTGGGGTCAAATTTGGTAGAATAATTCATTTTAAACATGTAGTTATTTATAAAAAAACAATAATTTGTTTAAGGAACAGCAACTGTGTGGAATGGCTATAGGAGACCAATTTCAAGCACTGGATAGAGTTTTCTGCTCCACACACTCCTCTCTAGACGAAAAGCTCACGCGGGTTGCCAGATTGACAGACAGTGGGATGAGTGAGGATGAGTCTTACTCTGTAGCTGATAAGTCAAAAAATGTCCAGCGATTTTACGCTAGCTGTGTTTAGCAGCCGTACAGAAGCACAGTGATTACCTGTTCAGCAGAAAAAGAAATAGCCAGCTCCCCTGTTTCTATTCCATGTGTGCTATTGTCTATACCTGGCAACCTGGGGTGTGGAAATGGGAGTGGGGAAAAAGCAGTGGGCGGATTCAGAGAACACAACCCACACAGGTTTCCTTGAAGTACCACATAGTTCTAATAAAAAAAGAAAAATACTGACTGAAACTGATGATGCATCCTGACCATGTTATGACCAAAATACTACAGAAAATATCATCCTTAATTCTAAAGATTATAGTTTTCTGATACATTTTTGTTCTTTAATGCATTGCTGTTGACATAATTAAATCTTAGTTTAGTTGAAAAATACCTGTGAAATCAAAGTAATGAAACTAATGATTTGATTCTGAGTTTAATCTACAGATTATATTATATATTTTATATATATATATATATATATAATATATATAATCCCCCTCATATATTTTTTTTTTTTGCAGTTCACCAGTGAGAGAAACATAATTTATATATATATATATATATATATATATATATATATATATATATATATATATATCCATTAATCTATTAAACTCTGCAGTTTCCTCACCCATGTTTGGAGAGGTTTCCTCTCTGGCTGAAGTCAACACAGGTGTTGGGCAGTGAGCGTGATATTAGATATGAGGGGGATACTGGTTAAACAGTTGGTCTCTGGGGTACCTGTGGAGGGCTTTCTGAGAGGAGGGAAAATAAACGGAGACCTGGCGGACTGTCAGCGAGATGAAGCTCAGGATGTAGCGATGGCACTTTATTTTCCTTTCCACTCACAAGCCACTGAGAGGCCCAGACACTACGGCCTTTCAGTATTCAGCAGAAATTCATCCCTCAGCTTCAGAGGAGAGAAGCGGTCAGGGCCTACAGCTCCAGCCTGATGCTCAGAGACGCTCTCGGCTTTTCATGTGGTTGAGGCTCGTGAAACACCTTCCACGAGCTACTGCGGCAGTACATTAAACGTCCTTAACTTGAAAGACCTTGAGCAAATGGAACGTCAGGTCCGATCATCTGCTGAGCAGGTTCACGCGGCGTCAAGTTCATCACATTGTCATCACTATTACAGCGGTGTAACGACACCACAGCCCATTAAACACAGCTTTCTCCTGTCCAAACAAATCCAGAGGCTAAAATCACAGGGGTCACTGAGTTTCCTCTGGGTTTATGGTCTGAATACGGACAGAGCCGCATGAGCGTGATGAGTGGGCAGCGTTTATAACCTGCGTGGTGCACGCACACGGTTTGTGCTAATTACTTAGCGTGGGCCCCACTGTCCCGGAGCTGACCAGAGGCTGGAAACGGGAGCCGAGACCCATGTGTCAGCCGGACCCTGACAATGAAATTAGCTCTCGGCTGGTTGGGCAGAGCTCGCCATTATTTCCGACAGAGACATCAGTCACGTCTGCGGCTGATGGAGGGTTTAATTGGTGGCATTTGGGCAGCGCTGATTGTTCAGAGTGCCACTGCTTTGATCTGCTCATTGTTTAATGCATGAGAACTCTGGAATGTGTTTACAGCAATCAGACAGAGGGCTTCCAGGAAATAAACTTCTGCAGTTCTGACTAATTTAACTCACCTTTCATTCTGATCTGCTGCTTTGCACAAGCAGATTTCCTTCCAAGCTGTTTCATAGAGTCAATAATTCTTGGCATTTGGCACAGTATTTCCTATAGCATAGAAAGAAATACTTACCCTGCAAAGCTCTGCAGCTCTTTTGTGTTTCGTTAATGTGCCTGACTTGGGATAAGATCAAATCTGTATCCATTAGAAACACAGTAATAACACCCATGTTTAAAAATTATATTAGAAATTATAATTATAATCATTCTGGCAATTGAATGAGTTCTTGACTAAAATAAGGATGCTAGCCTGAAGTCTTCTTGACATTAAGCACAGGTGTTTAGATCACAGATACTCAGGCAGGTTGGTTGATTTGTTTCTATTGAATGATTACATCATTATTCAATTTTTTTTTTTTTTTTAGGTTATAGGCTCTATTTTAGTGATTTTAGCTAGATTTTTCGTGTCAGTGTGTCTTTGCTACCGTAACAACAGAAACAATACACCTTGCATGGCTCAAAATGTGCAAAAGTCATGTACTAATTCACTTAATTATGTGTGTTTTGAGCATAATGTGTAATAAACCAATCAGTGTTTCACTTACCAGGTGCGCTCTGACTTTGGAGCATTGCTATTTGAGGGACGTAGGTAGCACACTGAGGAAACTTAGCTGCTTGTTTACGCTCGTCCATTTTGTTTATTGTTGATGGAAATGTTTGCAAAGCTGCCAACAGGCATGCACTATGGGTTTGTGCACTGCTGCATGTCCATGTGTGCATAACAAATGGGTGCTTATGCGTGTAGGGGATGTGTCTTGTGACAATTTACTGCCAAGATAGCAATGAACGTCTGACGGTTGATGTCTGTCTAAGTTGTATTCAGCAATATTTCAGAAATTGACCTGAACACACCTTATTTTGAAAAATATAAAACTATACAAAACAGAAAGCCATCCCTGTTGCCCTGCTTTTTTAGCATTGGTTTGAGGATTTGATTGTATTCAGTGACAAGTGCATTATTGAGGCAATACAAGTGCATTAGTGAGCTTAGAATGTTGAATGATCACCACCCCACCTTATCCCCAAGTTGCTCCCTAACTCATCCCTAAAAGAACTGGATGGAGCACCATTAATACAAAGAACACAGTTCCACCACTGCTCTAAAGCTCAATACTGGAGGCTTTATACCCCTCTAGCTCACATCTGGCATTAGGCATGGTGCCAGTAGGGCCATTCTATCCTGTTCTATTGGCAGTGCTTAAGGATTAGAAAAGCCATGTGTGTGCATTTTGCATGTGTACCAGCATTGGGTACAACTTAACTTAGATGAAAACTTTTGGTTTCCCCCCCAAAAAATGGACATGTAGCATAGATAACAACACATTACCTGAATGTTTTGAGAAGCTGTTGGAGAATGGATGTCTAAAAACACAATGGGCCCTATTTTATTGATTTAAAGCACAATCAATTGTGGATTGCGCAGCTGGATTTAGGGCATGTTGGTGTATCTTTGGTATCATGAAGGTTCCAAAAATAAGCCTTGTGCAGCTCGAAACACACAAAAGGCATGTAATAATTCTCTTAATTAATCATTGGTGTGTTTTGGGCATAGTGAGAAAAATAAACCAATCAGTGTGTCACTTGTCATTCCCTTTAAGAGGCAGGTGAGCTCTGACTTTGGCATGTTGGTATCTTAACAGCGGTATCTATGCCAGCAGCTCATTTAAGAGAACATCAATGTTATTTTATTCTTTATTCTATTTATGGTTGAAGTGTTTATAGTAAAATAGCAACACGGCAGAAATTTACCTGAACACTTCCCACTTTCAGACCACCACACCCATCAGTGTAGATTTATTCCTAAAATCAAGGCGTGAAAATACTTTTGACTTTTGATGGGGTGTAAAGTGTCTCGACGTGTCTTTTGCACAGGGTATATGATAGGGCTCGTAAGCATAAAACAGCTTGGAAAGCAATTGGAAAAACATATTCAATTAATTTCTTTATCATTGAACATCATCTTTTCTGTAGACGTTACTCTTTACAGCACGTACCATTGGTGTGACACTATGCTAGTATTCACAAGCGCTGAAAAAATGCCTCGCGCATCTTCATAAGATTAAAGGCTGTGTGTAAGGTCAGCCAAAAGTCCTAAGATGTCGAAGTTAAGGCTTACATATAGTATTACTGCTAACAGCCAACATGGCCACCTGATCTTGTAGAGCTCTCTAGTACTTCAAACATGGATAAGAAGTCGTATTTGGACTGGCATCACTCGATCCTTGTAGTGTGTGCCATTTGGCGTGGTTAGTGACAGTACCATTCAATGCCCAGAAGTTTTCAAGCAACTGTTCCTCTTGTTGGGCGCCTTGCTTCTTCAGACACTTAAAAACTAGGAAATACAATTTCAGAAGCAGATGTTGTTTTTAGTCTGTATGTATAGTCCCTTCCAAAAGTATTGGAGCAGTGAGACCTATCCCTTATTTCTGTTTGTAGACTGAAAACATTTGGGTTTGACATTAAAAGATGAACATGAGACAAGAGATCAACATTTTAGCTTTTATTTCCAGGTATTTACATTTCGATCTTATATAGAGTTCAGAAGACCTGAACCCACTCATTTTTCTTATGAGCAAAATTACTGGAACAGATGAGCTTAAATCAGGGTTCGTAAAGTCATGAAAAACCTGGAAAAATCATGGAATTTGAAAATAGCAATTTCCAGGACTGGATGAGTTTTGGAAAAAAAATACCCAGATAGTTAAAAAAAGTCTCGGATATTTGAACTACAAATCTTTGTGTTTCCGTTTATCCATGGAGAAAATCGTTTTTGAGCTAACAAAATACATCAGCTCAGAGTTAATTTAGTAATTTAGCACTAAACAATGGAGCTCTCAGGATCTGACACACATTTTATTTTTAAAGATTGTGTGTCAGATTCATTTTATGCTGACTATAATCATAATAATTTCGTTTTAGAGTTTTAGTTGATTTAGTTTTTATTGTCCATGTTTGCGCTGATGTTTTAAAAATCATATGGTCATGAAAAGTAGCCTGGAAGGCATGGAAAAGTCATGAAAAACATGGAAATATATTGGGTCAAATCTGTGACCCACTGACATCACCTTCTGCATGCTGTGTTTTGCTGCATGATAAAGAATCTCCCAATCAGTTTGGTTTCATCTTTTTTTAAATTCACATACATAAATTTCTGTAAACTTCAGTTCACTGTAAATCAATCAAGTTTAATGAGCCCATTCCAGAATAAGCTATGCAAGCCTAAGCAATGACACTACCTCCACTGTGTTTCACAGATGAGCTGGTATGTTTGAGATCATGAGCAGGTCCTTACTTTCTCCTAACTTTTCATAGCCTTTCCATCACATTGGAAAAGGGTTCCTTTGTCTCATTAGTCTATAATCAGTCCATAGGCTTGTCTCTTTTTTTTCCATCGTCTGGTGAAGATTCTGTACTTTTGTTTATGAAGTCTTTTGTGAACAGTAGATTGTGATATATTCACTCTTGCCCTGTGGAAGTTGTTGCTGATGTCACTAACAGATGTTTTAGGGTTTTTCTTTACAGAGCTCACAATGTTTGTTATTTAGTACACCAGTGACGACGTTCTTCTTCAGGACATTCCAAACAGTTGTTCTGGCTATAGACAGTATTTTTCACTCATAGAAAGATCTCTGGTTTTCATGTTGGTTCCTATTTGTAACTATAAAGTCACAGTCTACACAGATAACACTCAAATCTAAAAATTGAGCCCTGTTTATTGTTTAAGTAATTAATGTAGGAGGACACATGTAGGCAACAAACACACCTAACGGTCACATGTTCCAAAACTTTTGCTCACAAGAAAAATAGGTGGGTTTAACTGTGTATCAGATCTAGATGGAAATACGATGGAAATACAGATCAGTTTTCCCATTTTCTCCCCAATTTAGCACAGCCAATTACCCAAACCACTCATTAGGACTCCCCCTATCACTAGTGATGCCCCAACACACCAGGAGGGTGAAGAATAACACATGCCTCCTCCGATACATGTGAAGCCAGCCACCGCTTCTTTTCCAGCTGCTGCTGATGCAGCATTCCCGAGTTGCATCACATCGCACTTGGAGGAACGCGCAGAGGTTCGGTTCTAAATACATCAGTTCACAGACGACCCGTGCTGCAGACATCACACTTTAGTGATGTGGGGAGAGAGCGCCATCTATCCACCCGGAGGGAGCAAGGCCAATTATGCTCCCTCTGAGCGCCGGAAGCTTGTTGGCAAAGCTGCATGAGCTGGGATTCGAACCTGTGACTTCCCGCTCATAGTGGCAGCGCTTTACACCGCTGGACCACTCGGTGCCGAAATACAGATCTTTTCATTTTAATTTCTAATGTTTTCAATCTACAGCAGAAATAAAGGGATCAGCCTCACTGTTCCAATACTTTTGGAGGGGACTGCACAAATCATCCAGACAATGAAACAACTTAAACACACTTAACAGAACTATGTATGCCTTTAAAACTCTAAAGTTATTATTGTCGAGTGGTCATCTTGCCACTTCAGACCCTTAGGCACTACCTTGCAGCTGACTGCCTGAATTATTGGACACATATGTATGTCCACCTATAAACACACCCCTCAGCTCACACATGCAATCCACAGAGGAATACCCCCACCAGCTGCTGTTCCATAAAGCAGAAAAAAGCAGCTACTGGTCCAGACTATAATGTGATATGCCTTTAGCCATCTGTCCGGCTAATTGTCTGTCTGGTCATTTTAGACGTAACAGGTTAGCAGCTGGGTCTCCAGGGGAGTATTGTTGTTAAAATAGTGTGAAGTTCAAACGATCCTTTAGCCTGAGTAACTGCAATTTCAGACACAACAAAAGGCCTGTTGTTTTCAGTCTGTCAGTGTTTGTAAATCAGACACACCTTAGAGACATGCAGGTGTCCTTGGATGTCTAAAGTCCTTTTTTTATACTACTGAAATGCAATTATATAACTATCAATTAGTGCTGGGTGATTTTCATGATTCATTCGGTTCATTAGAATTACAGTTTTAATGCAATTTTAAAAATGGAGTTATTGCGATTTTACATAAAGACATTTTATCTTTTTAATCTAAAATATCTAAAAACGCTACTCATTTCTGAAGTGTTTATCCATCTTACCTTGCTTACCAGCACCTACCATAGACTAACCCGCACATAGTTTCTAAACATTTTGCTCAGTCCGAGGACAAAGGAAAAGTTTCAGCACTTTCGACACAAACACCCAGTGGTATAAAGCATATATTAAGCTAGAAATAAATCATACCATTTCTAAAAACTGCAGCTTCATCTCTTAATTGTGGAAAAGTCAGGTGCGCTCTGACTTTGCCGCTTTCGTATCTTAACAGCGCTGCACTTTTGCATGTCTCATCTGAGTAAACTGTCCTGTGCATTCACACTAAAACGTACGACAGCAGCTTATTTTTTATTCTTTGTTTTGTTTATTGTTGAGTTAAAAGTCAGGTTTTTGCAGTGCAGTGTGCCAGAGTTTGTGTTTAGCAAGCAGGGGTGTTCGCGCACTGACGGCACTCCTGCATGGCTAAACAGGATTGGGTGGCTGACTGTCGACTGCTGTCAGGGTTTTATTCAGTCAGTGGCACACCTGTATTTCCTGCCAACAAGAGAGAAACATGCCAGAAATGTACCTGAACACACCTCACTTCCAGATCACCACACACTTATCAGTGTAGATATATTCCTAATCTTTGACTCTAACCTAAAAAAGTGGGCGCAAGGCATTAAATACACTGTTAAGGGGGTGTAATGTAGCAATGAGCATCCCAACGCACCTTGCTCAGGGTGTACAATAGTGCCCTTGGTCTAATAAGTAAACATGTCCTTAGAGACGGGTAGATAGAGAGCATCAGCACTAAAAGAGTAAGTAGTCCACATAAAGCAGAGTGTGTTGATAGACACAGTGAAGCTTTTCACCCCAGCCAATTTAACTTAACCAGTGAAGCAACAGCTTGGCCATCGATCAGTTTATTACTGACCTTCACCAGCGACGAGTGTTCTCTGTCTACAATTGGTCGGCAGTGGGCTCTGTAGGGAGGATAATTACACTGCGCGGTGCTCGCAGGGTGAGTTTCAAATATCCCAGCCCTTGGCTCAGCTGAAGGAGAAGGGCATTGATCTCTGAAGGCGAAGAAAGGTCTTCTTGAAGTCACAGCTTGCTTGTGTAAGGCTCCTGATTTCTGGGTGAAAAGAGGGTGAGTGTTTCAAGTTTGTCAAGCCTGTCGGATGAATGACACGTGCAGTTTCAACAATACTTATATGTTACAAATACGAATTTGCAGAAAAAAAAGTCAACAGGTTTTCTAGTCCTTGTAAAAAAGCACAGCCTATATAACTGGACTCTCTGGAGCAGATAAAAAAATGAACCTGGTGGGATTATGCTTTATCGAATGCCAGGCATGGACTAGAAGTGTACAAAGACCAAAAGCAATAAGTTGTAAAGTAGTGGATCTGTGATGTCTAGAATGATGGTGCTCCATCCAATGCTTTTTTATAGACATACAAAGAGATAGATAGACAGACAGACAGATACTTTATTGATCCAGAAGGAAATTTAGGCCAATTATTGCAAAGAAATGGGGATGGGATTAGGGAGGAGCTGAAGTTGTGATTCCCCAAAATCCTGACCACACTAATACTCTTTAAATACCTCATCAAATGCTCATGGCATCTGATAGAACATTTCTTTGGACAGTAGAGACAGTTACTCCAACAAAAAACATGAAAAACTCTTTTGAACACCCTTGTTTTCAGAAACAATCAGTAAATGAGCAGGGGAACTAGCATGCTAGCAAGTTAGTATTATCAGCTGCAGGTGAAGAGACAATTGTTCAAGGGGCACCAAAAAAAACAGGCTCTGAAGTCTTGAAGAACACGTGTAAAAATATTCCTTAGCTACGCTATCATTTGGGAGACTGGGGTTCAATTCCTGCTCTGGGTGACCATTCTGCATTCTGTCGCTCTAGATAAGAGGGTCATATAAATGCCGTAATAAAATTAGTTTGGAATCCTATAAAAGATAACAGATAACTAAATGTGTAAATATCTCTTTCTCCTGTATTCAAGAAGGAAATTCAGGAAATTTATGTTTTAAGTGATATAACTGTAGCAATTTGGAGTAATGGTAAGTGAAACTTAGGAAAAATGCCTATTCGGTTGTTCATAAACCAGAATTTGGAGTGCTATAAAACTAGCAAATCAAACTGTTATCAAATGACTCTATAAAATTCTTGAAGAACCCCTTCTATATTAATAATGACATAAGTATTACGTTACTTTACAGTAGCATTTTGGAGTGAAGGGAGGTCAAATGGGAGCATTTGTGCTTAGAGCACCCAAATGGCTAGCACCACTGTATCACTCAAACAGTTACATTATACAGATTTTACACCATTTATAGATCTGTATTATTGCTAATCCTGCATCCAACTTTGTCTCTTTTTTGGGTGTAATAATTTTCTCCATTTTGGAAAAGCACTTCTAATTTTAACTTAGGCTTTTAGTATGTGACTGGGTCCTTATATGTAGGATGCATAAAGTGTATTACATTTGGTTAATCGACTGGGTTTTTTTAAAAACTTTTTTTGTTACATTTTAATAGATAATTCAGTCTTTTTGCTCACTCTGAACTGGGCTGAAATGAATTTAGATACAATTTAGAGAGCTAAATCTTCATTCTTCTGAGAAGAAGAGGCAGTGTAGAACATTAGAGACTGAACGTAGGTACACACACCCAGCAAGAAACGCCAGACCCTGGTTTTAATTAGTTGGAGTCACATGGCTGATTATATCATCACGACTAGATTCGGGCCAAAATAAGCTTCATAAAATCTATTGGGACTAGCACTGTGAAATTAGCTTTATTTCAATGAAAAGTCAACGAGAGTGACATGATTTACTGATGAAATCTGCCAAGACTAATTTACTGTTGACTGAATGTCTCCTTTCCAGTGTATATTTGCTTTTCAAAATATAAGGTCTACCAAGTGTTTCCATCAGTATTAAAACGGTTTAATCAAATGTCATGTGCCACATTAATCGCCACACAAATTAGTAGCGCACAAATCACAGTTGGCATAGTAATAAAGAGAATAAACTGTGAGTCACTTTAACAAAACAATACAATATTTATTAACCTCAGAAACAAAGAGACTATTCAGAAAGTGCTCCTCAAGTTCCTGATCCAAACATAGTAGGAGAAAAAGTGAATTGATGTCATTCATAAAAATATTTGCTGTGTCTTTAACGGTGTAAGTGTGTGTGTGAGTGAGAGAGTGTGTGTGTGTGCAGCTGTGTGTGCACGAGAGTACCAGCATTCACTGGTTACACTGAGTCATAGCTAGGTATTTACCGGATGAGCAGTCAGACACACCTATGAAACACACAGACAGACATTCACCTTTCAGAATGTTATACCCTTCACTGCTTCTCAACAACTGCACTGATGCATTTGTATGAGCAGTTGGCATTTTCTTACCCTTAAATGTGATTTACAGTCACATCCATCACATATATCAGTCAGAAATCTGTACCAGATTTAGTCCTGAACAGCAAAACTAATGATTTTTAGACCTTGTTTTGTTTGAAGCTTTTCCATGCTATTCCTCGAATACTTATTATTGAGATGAATCATAGGCCAGCATATTTATGAAGTATTTTAATATAGAATATTCATTAATATGCACATGTTAATGCTTTAGATACGTTACGGTAAATTACAGCTATTGATCTCTATAGTCACATGTATTCATTAGATTTAAAATATTAAACCAACACTTATGCATTATACGATTCTCCATAATTCTCCTAATTTTTTTGAATATCTTTATCTCAAAAATACATTGGAATATGTATGTGATAATATTTTCTGGCAATCTGGGCCATTAGGGTAATTTTTTTTGCAGTTTGCAGCTAATAGATCATTAAAACTGTGAAAATTTCAGTTAGGGCTGTGCCATATAATATCATATGTAATAATGTCAGCAAACAAAATGTTATATTATTTTTTGCAGTAGAGTAATTACTCTTTTTTTTTATTTCATATGGCAAAGAATATCTAATGTAGATACCTCTCTGCCACCTCCGTATCACATTCTGTATAATTCATAATGAAAACTTAGGTTAACATAACTTAAAACATAAAGTTATTACAACTAATGGGGAAGTTGATTTAACTTTTTTTTTTTTATATACTGTAAGACCGGATAAGTTGAGTTTCCTTTTTTTTTTTTTTTACGGCAGCCGGTTTGCTTAATTTTTTTTTAAGTAATGGGAAATGAAAACTTGAGTTAACATAAATTAAAACATCAAGTTATTACAACTAAAAGGGAACTTGATTTAGCTCTAAGGTAGTCCAGGCGGAATCACTACAAACTGATGGTGAGTGTCAGAAACTGTTGGACTTAAAAATCTCAGTTTGAATGTATATGTGCCCACAAATGTTCAACTACCTCAAAATAGTTGAGTATTGTTTAGAAATATCCACTTTTATGTAAAACAGATTTAAATCTTAAACATTAACATGAAAATTAAGAGATGTTTTGTCAGTGTTTGCTTCTATATACTGTTAATGCTTAAACACATCTGTTGTTTAAATAATTGTTTAAATAATTGAAATAACACATTTTAAATAATTTAGACTTGAAAGAACACCCCATGAAAAATATTGTTTTTTTTTTTTGTTTGTTTGTTTGTTTTTTGGACAAAATTGGTGATTGGAAGTAATAAAACTAAACAAAACTAGAAAAAAAAACTTCCACTTTTCTGTTCTGTGATACTGAGCGAAATTTAGTGGTATAAAGTCTGAGTGGCATATTTCAGACCAGATTAGGAGTTTTAGAACTAATAACAGATAGTGATTGATCCTGTTAGGGCTGGGCGATATTGTAAAAAAATAAATAAAACAACAAACGATGTGCAATCCTCGATTAGATTTACGATTTTTAGTTCTTAAATAACAACTTAAGTTTTTTGTTTGTAAACAGACAGCACCATTGTACAAGTGTTGTGCAAACTACTGTTGCTGTTACAGTTACTGTTACTGTCTTTTACATTAAATTTCAACATTTTTTACTAATTTTGTTTGTTTGTTTGTTTGTTTTTTAATAGAGAATAGTAAGCAGCCTGCTCCATCTTTTATACAGCTTTTATAATAAACACAGTTAAAAAAAACTTCTTGTATTTTAGTTTAGGAAAAGTGTAAAATATATAAATCACTGCCACATTTCATTTCAGTTCATTACAGGTTTCTGACATAAACAAGTGTTTATCTACTGAGATTACCTCTGGCAGCTTCTATATGTAAAGATGTACAATCTCCATTATCCCAGTTAAAAAAAATGCATTAAAACAGTAATTCTATTAATCAAACAATTTTGATTAACCTCCCAACTCTAGATCCTTTAATAACTCTGATTCAAGTAAAGTTCATATTTCAATAAAATATTTACTTGCTTAAGTTTGAGAAATCAGCTGATTTTCAATATTGACCAGAATTCAGAATAGTGGAAACACTTTTTGTGGAATCTCTGTATTTTTTTCACTGAAAACAGCATAGGTAGATTCCATACACTGAAAAATGCTTTCACTAACTGTAGTTTAAATGGTAAGACAGTTCTATTATATTCTTAATATAATATGTAATAAATGTATTTTACTGTATAAATTATTATTTAAAGGGTGTCTATTAACCTCTTTTTTCCTATCATTCCATGTGACCTCTTTCCCTCTGTGGTCTGTGGCTCACCCAAGGTTGAGGGATTAGCAACAGTGCACAGAAAGGTCATGCAAAATTCTTCTGAGCTTTAGATTCCGCTCCTCACAAGCCTGCTATCTTCACCCAGTATCATGTGTTCTTCAGATAACCTCTGTAAACACTCTGCAGGTAATAGTGCAGCGAGACAGCTCACTGATCTGCACCAGTGATAGGTAAAGATTGTGTTTAGCGTTTTTATAAAAGCTGCTCTGCCCTTATAATCAGTGGTTCAGTCCTATTTTATCCCTTGCCTCTTCCACACAGCCCTACAAGTGAGCAAAGAAACCCACAAATATACAACACAGCTCTGGAAAAAATGAAAGATACCATTTAAAAAACATTAGTTTCTTTGATTTTATAATATATTTTTAAATTGAAAACATCTGGAATATAATCAAGAGGGAGATGCATGATCATAAACCATCAAACCAAACTGAACTGCTTGAATTTTTGCACCAGGAGTGGCATAAAGTTATCCAAAAGCAGTGTGTAAGACTGGTGGAGGAGAACATGTCAAGATGCATGAAAACTGTGATTAAAAACCAGGGTTATTCCACCAAATATTGATTTCTGAACTCTTAAAACTTTATGAATATGAATGTTTTCTTTATATATATATATATATATATATATATATATATATATATATATATATATATATATATATGTTTATTTCTATTTATAAAATTAAACAACAATGTTAATTTTACTCAAGCATGTACCTATAAATAGCAAAGTTATTTTTTTTCCAGGGCTGTATATTTTCTTCGTTACAAATTACAATAGCCCTTGCATTACCTCCGTTAAATGTAGATTCAAAGTAATATGGCCATTTTCTTCATAATAAGCTTGGAAAAGGCAAATGTCTTGATAGATAGCTACCTAGTTAGCTACATTTCTTGCGTAAAATATCTTAAATCAGTGGTTTTCAAACTGTGGTACTGGTATCACTGGTGGTACATGAAGCATCCCAAGGTGGTACACTAGTTTCCATGAGTAATTTTCCTAACATTACATTTGTTTGTGTTTGTTGATGCTTTACCTATTAAAACCTGTATGTAAGCTTAATGTCAGTCCTTCAGTCTCAGAACTATAGTTTTGTAATTATTTGTATTTTTCACACTGTATGACGCACTTAAAATCTTATCATTTTCCCAAAAATCGTCAGTGCTCCATATAATGCAGTGCTCCTTATGTATGAATTTTAACAGTCAGGTTGAGGAGCAGTGAAGCCACTCCACTGAAGTACAGAGTTATACAGAAGTTTCAGTAAAGTTTCTCCAGCACTAAGAAGCATTAGCATTAGCCGCTAAACGCAGCGCTAGCTCTTTTGACTTTTCGAGCATTTATTAGCAGAAATGAGAAATGGTTGAAATAACAAAAAAGATGCAGAGCTTTCAGACCTCAAATAATGCAAGGAAAACAAGTTCATAAAGTTTTACGAGTTACTGAAATCAATATTTGATGGAATAACCCTGCTTTTTAATCACAGTTTTCATGCATCTTGGCATGTTCTCCTCCACCAGTCTTACACACTGCTTTTGGATAACTTTAGGCCACTCCTGGTGCAAACTTCAAGCAGTTCAGCTTGGTTTGATGGCTGGTGATCATCCATCTTTCTCTTAATTAGATTCCGGAGGTTTTCAGTTTGGTAAAATCAAGGATTTTTTTCCAGAGCTGTATATCAGCCAACAGTCACCAACAGCTCACAACAGTTTCTGCACTACAGTTAATAGCTAAATAAGGTAGTAAACACTGTAGTTCACTGCTCACCACTCTTGTTGTTTTTCTCTGTGGGCAACAACCACACCACAGGTAAAAAAAATGTTGGGAAAAGATACGATATATATATGTGATGATTACACGTCTAGTTTACTGTGTATATAAAAGCATAAGCAATGAGTATGTGGTTCATATGTTCCTGTGAAATGGCTTGTAGGTGTAACTTTCATATCTGTTCCACCCCTTTGAGAAAAGACAGTGCCCTAAATGTAACTGGTTGCAGCGAGGTTGCTGAACTTTACTGTTCCTCTGCATCACAACAGACTGGCAGGGTCATCTACAGAGCACCTCTTGTAGCCTAGTAATGAAAGAGTGTTCTTTTTTATTATTTAAATGCTTATTTATTTATTTTGTTGACATATCAGGTTATTAATGGGTTGTCCCATTACTTTTGTGGAGTATTTCATCCATTTTCTTCCCTTTGTTTTTCAGTTCCAGTTGGAAATGAAAACCGAAAACAAGGGTTAGGGGTACAAATGAGAAATGGGATTGGGGCCCAAGTCTACTCAAAAGCTGTGGTCAGAGAACTCGCGGGTCATTCCAAGATTCTGTAGGCCACAATTTTGTAGCCTAGTTAGAAAGTCTTTAGCTTTCCTTCTACACTATTAAAAAATAAAAGTTGTTTGAATGCCTCTGAGCGATGCCATAGAAGAAAATGACTTTTGGTTCCATTAAGAGAAACTTCAGACTTTGTTTGTTTTTGCTGGCCAAATACATTGGACATTTTATTTTAACATCACATAAAACAGAGCATAAACACATATTAAAAGAGTGAAAGCGGTTTTCCCAACAACCTGCCGCCCCACATAATAATAAGCAATGAAATGCGGTCAAATTAGTCGTGTAGCGTTCTGCTGTGAAAGACGATAATAACGCAGCGTTTGTCTTTGAGGTGCTGATAATGGTCATTGTCTCAACATTTCCCCAGGGTCTTGCGGCTCACCATAGCCAATTAAATTAGGCCGGTGGAACTTGAGTGGGAGGATTGCTTTGTATTAGGTTGTTGTAATGTGCTTCTGTCACACAACTCAGTAGAATCTGTGTACACCAGGACTCTCGCAAATATGTGCCTGTAGTCAAATGTCACTGCAGCAAACCTCCAGACTCTTCTGGAATGTCGGACAGTGGCTCCAGCTCTGCCCTGGCACTGCCTGCTGCTCATGATCTTAATGTGGGTGTCACACGAAAACCTCCTAACTCTGTTTTGCCAGACTCCTTTGACATGGCATGGACATTCCAATCAAAACAGTCTGAAATGACTTGGAATAAAAAAATCTCATTGCAGTAAAGTTCATCAATGTCCAAAGCCTATAGTATTGTTTTCAGACATGCCAAAGTGCAAAAAATGAATTTCAGGGAGGTACCACCCCATACTACATCTACAGGGGTTGGACAATGAAACTGAAACACCTGTCATTTTAGTGTGGAAGTTTTCGGGGCTAAATTGAAGCAGCCTGGTGGCCAGTCTTCATTAATTGCACATTGCACCAGTAAGAGCAGTAAGAGTGTGAAGGTTCAATTAGCAGGGTAAGAGCACAGTTTTGCCCAATGCACACGACATTATGTGTGACATACCAGAGTTCAAAAGAGGACAAATTGTTGGTGCACGTCTTGCTGGCGCATCTGTGACCAAGACAGCAAGTCTTTGTGATGCATCAAGAGCCACGGTATCCAGGGTAATGTCAAAATACCACCAAGAAGGACCAACCACATCCAACAGGATTAACTGTGGATGCTGTAAGAGGAAGCTGTCTGAAAGGGATGTTCAGGTACTTACCCGGATTGTATCCAAAAAAAACATAAAACCACGGCTGCTCAAATCACGGCAGAATTCAATGTGCACCTAAACTCTCCTGTTTCCACCAGAACTGTCCTTCGAGACAATAAATTATTGTGGTCTAAAACCAGGTGTTTCAGTTTCATTGTCCAAGCCCTGTATATATAGTTATATACAGTCACATTAACTATTAACTCACCTGCCTTTTGCAATCATGTAGTCCCCCGTGGGCTAGTGCTGGGTGATTTTCACGGTTAATTAGATTAATTCGAATTACAGTTTTAATCGCGATTTTACATACAGACCTTTTTTTTTATCTTAAATATCTGAAAACACTACTAATTTCTGAAGTGTTTAGTCATCTCACCCTGGTTACGTCGCCTCCCACAGACTAACGTGCGTATATTTTCTAAACATTCCGCTCAGTCCCAGCACTGTTCCAGTACTTTTCACACAAACACCCAGTGGGATAGTTAAAAATAAAAAACTCGTTTGGTGCATTATTTCACAATTTTCAGTCACAAACCCACGTTCAGATGTATAACTCCAGTTACCGTCAGTGTCTGTGTTTGTCTGCAGTGTGTATATATATATATGTGTTTTTTTTTTTACAGGTAAACCTGGTTTTGAACCATTTATTGGTCATCGGTAGTTTGATTTTTAGTAAGGGGGAAAAAAAATCGATTATAATCAAAAAAACGTTTTTTTGTGAAAATTGGAAGATTATTTTTTAGGCCATAATCGCCCAGCACTACCATGGGCAATGCTAAAATCACTATTACACACTGTACAGCGGGCACGACTTTCATTGTTTTTTACTTTGACCAGACATGGATATACTTTAGAGTAGTGAGAGGTGAAATGAGTTTTGAGATGGAAGCCATGATGCTCCTTCTCTTACTCACTGAACGAATCCCGTCCAGGAAGTAAAAAAAAAACACTGCCTGCCCACACTAAAAACTGATTGGCTGACTCTTTGCCAAGATCAGAACCTGGATTTTTTTGCATGCGCTTCATGAATATTCACTTGAGGGAAGCTTCTTTCTCTCCCTCTCCCTCTCTTGCCCTCACGTGATTGGGTAAAATAAAAAAAGTCTGTGTCACCTGTGTGCGTGTTAGTGTTCATTCTTGGGCCACTTGTTCTAGATTCTGGGAGATTTTATGTGACCTGCGGGCATCAGGGAGCCATTATTGATATGCGGTAAACTCCTGCAACTTCCAGGAGATTTAGGAAGCCTCTGTTTTTGTAATAGTGAGGTTTTGTGATGTGGCACCTCCTTTAATAAATGCATAGACACAGCTTGTCTAGTATCTGTAAATATAGATGTAGAGTCAATAGAACAGGACTCTCTAGGGTGTTGTTTTCAGGAATTATGATATGTCATCTAGTAATTTAGAGTGGAATTGTGGATTTTATGGACAGTAGAGACAGTAGCTCCAACAAGGATACAGCAGTTTTAATATCCCTGATTTCAGAATAAACAATACGTTAGCAGGTGTTCCAGTACAGCTTTTGTTCATATAGTGAATGTTGGTGGTCTTATTTGAGTTGGATTCTGTATTCTGTTGAATCTTGGAATTCTGAGCTTTAATCTTTTCTTAATCTTGTGTTTCCTAATTTACTTCATCTTCTTTGAAGTCAAATTTTTCGAGAGCAGTTTTAACATTGCCAAAGCTTACTCAGACACACTGTATTCCAACTCCTGCTGTGTGTGTTTAGATGACTGGATAGAGCCACATAAATTTACCCCAGATTAATTAGCCATGGCTCTACTCAGGTACAGTCATTCTGTATGAAGGCAGAGTTATATGTGGATATATTGGTATTCATATAATGTGTCAATATTAGGGGTGTGCTGTACAAATACAGTTGCCAGGAAAATGATGTGAAGCCTTTGGGAATATTTGGATTTCTGCATAAATTAGTCATTAAATGTGTTCTGATTTTCATCTAAGTCACAACAATGGACAAACACAGTCTGCTTAAACTAATACCACACAAAAAAGTTATATGTTTGCATGATTTTATTGAATATTATAATTATATGTAATACTTTGCTCTTGTTGGGTTTACACATGGTAAGATTCTACTTGGTTTAGTCTAGGGAGGCTGAACTGGTATATAAAGGAGGGTTAATGGGGCATTTAGGGTGGCTAAATGATAGCTTATCGATAGCTTTAATCCACTTATTCCAGCCAACTCTGAGCAAAAGTGTGCTTTATTATATATACTTTTTAATATATACAATATTATATATAGTTTTGTTTTTTTTTTGTGTATAAAACAAATAGATCGCATACCTGCTAGAAAAAACACATCCTTTTCCTCTAAAAGTTTCTGTTTAAACAAGGTTCCACTTAACCACTAGACTCTACCACAAAGCTATTGACAGTTTTTTTTTATATTTGTTGTATAAATCTATACAGTTTTTTATACTACAGAGTAGGGCTGGGTGGTATGGTCAGAAATATATATTATTGTATTTTTGGAGATTCTGAGGTACACAGAGATCGCAGCATTTTTATATTTTGGCATGGCTGAAACGTGATATATAAAGTAGGAACATTTGAATTTCATTAGGTTCATAATGAAGCCTTTAAATACTCTATGGTTTGCTTGGCAACACATAAAAATGAAATCAGTGTACATGAAAGAGTAGCATAATGTAAACCATGTTTATTGTGCAAAATGCGAACTTGATATATGCCGTAAATAACGACAATGATTTCTGTCAAAACAATGTATTTTTATATACAACTGGTATGGGCAAACTTTTGTATGACAGTATATGTAAAATTGGATTTGGCAGTTGAGTAATGAATTCATCTGTTCTTTAAAATAGAAAACGTAATTCTTAACAGTGGTTAACAGTCGTCTACTTTACTTCAAATAAACACATTTAATGACTTTTATTTTTGTTCCTACATTGTAAATCAATACTAAAGTCATCCAGACTATGGATGAACCATTAAAGTGTCAAACAAACCAACAGACTCATTAAGCATTTAGCATTATGTGAGCTTTTATCTGGAGTGCTGTTAACTTGCTCTTCCTGAGGCTGGTGACTCTGATGAACTTATCTTATGCAACAGATATGTTAACAGATATAACTCCTGCTCTTCCATTCTTTGGGTGGTCCTGATGAGAGCCAGTTTCATCATAACCTTTGACAGTAGTTATGATAAATAATATATCATAATTTAAATGTGAAATGTAAATATTTTTAGTTAAAACACACTTTCAAATATTTACATAATCTCAAAGATTTATTTTGTAAACAGACCAAGTGTCACTTTCTCAACACATGTATGGCGTGTAATACATTCTTTTTTTGCAGTGTAATATGTGTGTTTTAAATAAAAATAACTAATAAATAAATTTCAGGAATTATAATATATGTATCATAAATTATTTGAGTAATATTGTATAAATGAAGTAATTGTCATTAGGTAATATTGTATGCAGAAATTAAGTAAAGTTTACTAAAAGAAAGGATTGATTCAGCAAAAAATAATTAAGTAAAGTTTACTAAAAGAAATGATTTATTCAGCAAAAAATAATTAAGGAACATTTACTAAAAGAAAGGAAGGATTCTGTAAAAAATAATTAAATAAAGGTTACTAAAAGAAATGATTGATTCAGTAAAAATAAATTAGTAAAGTTTACTAAAAGAAAATATTGATTCAGTAAAAATAAATGAAGTAAAGTTTACTTAAAGAAAGGATTGACTGAAGTTCAGTTCACGTATTTATTCTATGTAACATTTAAGTCTTGAAACCGAGTTGAAGTTACTGAATTTATCTGAAATTAAATTTACTTAAAAAAAGCAAATGCAGAAAGTTTTTTTTTTACTCATCTTTTTTTTCAGTGTATATACACACATCAAAACCATCCAAATCAAACTCAAATCCCTTTAATAACACATATTATGTGTGTAGACATTCTGTGGCAAATGAGAGACAGAGGGTGAGAGTGAGATGGTATTAAAATGTTTCATTTATTTCAGTTTTAGACTTCTGTTCTTTTTCTATACTGTACTAAACTGAGTTACACTGTTGTTACAATGAAAATATTGTCCAAACTAAGTATGTAATTTCCTCTGAACTCTTGTTCATCAAAACACTGTAAAAGCCAGATCTCACTCCTTTATGAGGATTGTTGCTTCAGGTTTGACATTTTATTGAATGTTAAGAGGAATAGTAAAATAAAAAAAAATCTGTTGACACGCTTCACTTACTATGATTGTAATCCCAAACAGACTCAGCCAAGAGGTTTCGTACAGTAAAAGAGTGAATGAGATGGTTTTATAATGAGTCCCATACTACGTGTGGAGAGCTGCCTCCAGCAGAAGCTTGTGAAGATATCACTCAGTAAAGTGTAAAACACAGACGTGATGTGAATAACAGGTCCTTGGTCACAATTTGAGTTTGGGTTGAGCCAAAGGTTCTCAGATGACACGGTCATGAGGAGAAGCGACCACCGAGAACAGTGACTAACTGCAGCAGTCTGTGCTTATGACCTTTTGGAAGAAGGCTGGACAGCTGGCCATCGTGCAGCAGTGTAGTGTAGAATAGTGATGACATCACTGCTGAGAAAGTTTATGTACTTGGAGTGAACCCAGTCACACACTGCCTATCAATCTCTCATCTTACACATTAAAAGAGAATGCGGTTACTGCAGGTGAATATAAAAGCAGGGTATAATTTCATAATAACCATAAGAGCCAAGCAGAGCATTTCTGCAGAACCAGTCAAATAATACCATATTTGTTATAGTATAAAGAAAAATAAGACGCATATTGTTGTGACCTGAACAGTTAAGCATTGTCATGCATACGCTTTTGCTTTTTGTTTTGCAGAAAGAGAAAATAAAATACACTGTTTTACTTCTATTCTTGGCGCAGAATCAAAGAGAAAAGTCAAGTTTGCAAAAGAGCAAGCCTGATTGTGTCCCTGCATAATGTGAATTAAAAGTAAATTTACTGTAATGAAATAATTGCTCACATTATTACATTCAGAGCTCTGCTAATACATCTTGACGTCTGTGGATTAAACAAGGAATTTACTCAAGGTTTCGCATGCAAATAACAACATGCCCTTTGGCTGTCAGAGTGCAGTGTTGGCAGGCACTGTCTACAAACAGTTATGCGGCATTATATATTTATGTAAATCTTCTATAAACAGTAAGGTCGGCCCACAGTCAGTTGGCATTCAGGAAGAGAAATGCAATTAATTATAGTTTTTTTGTTTTTTTTTCAGAATGAAAAATATAGCTAGGAAGAAGCACAATTCTGTCACAATAGCAAAACATTAAATGGTCCGTGTGCACTCTATTGTCGTCATCAGACAGCTACCTTATATATCTCCATTTTTGCTGTTTCTCACTTTTTTCCACATTGTGAATCTGGCAATATTTCTTTACATTGTTTGTCATAACCTTGCCCTGTTCCCTGTCATTTCCCTTCCGTCCCCGTGTTTACCTTTCCTAAGTACATGGCCCTTGCTCCTTGTCTTCACCCATGTCTTCAGTGCTCCCACCTGTGATTCATCTTCCTCTGTAGCCCTGCCCCTTCGTTACCTGTCCCCAGGTGTTTCCTGTTTCCACTTTCCTTGATCGGTTCTTGTATGTATGTCCTACCGTCAGTCAGGTTACGCGTTCTACGTTTCCTGTGTTTCTTTTTGTTTCAGCTTTTGTTTACTCCTTTTTTTTCAATAAATACTCGCAAGTGCATCTGCTCTCCTCGTCTCCTTCCTGTACCCACCCTGACATTGTTAGAATAAATGCATTAATAGAAATTCTCCAAAATATATGAATTTTTCCAGACAGCTATTAAGGAGCAGTAAAGCCACTCTGCTGAAGTACAGAGTTATACAGGAGTTTTAGTAAAGTTTCTCCAGCACCGAGGTTGGAACAGTATTAGCATTAGCCGCTAACCATAGCGCTAGCTCTTTTGCCATTTAGAGGTGAGTATCTTGGACTGTAGTCTGTGTGTTTACCGTGTTAAAACAAACTACATGGAACAAACTGCTAGCTGATAGCACCCTGAGTTACCGAAACACTCAGGGTTCCTCAGTGTAGCGCTGTCGGGCCGAGTTTACTAGCACTAAGCGCTGCTAACTGTGGCTAGCGTTGCTTCTAACTGCGCTGCTTCTAACTGCGCTGCTGCTGCTTTCAGAAAAGAAATCTGTGTAGATTAACATCCAGCACTTGTTTGACTTTAAAAGAAAATGTTATAATAAAGAGTATAATAATAATAAAATATAATAATCTGTACTGACATAACTGCTTAAATTACACACATATACTTTTGATTTAAAGGTTAAAAAAATCCATACATACAAAGATTCTGGGCACCTCCTTTTAATTTCTAAATATCTTATAAGAAAGTTTACTTTAAAAATGAGATTACATTTTTGAGAATTTGTTTGTGTTAGTATAAAAATCAGCATCACAATGACTAAGGTATCCTATTTGTTCTATAGTTCATTCTGGAAAAGCATATATAAAAGCTGTAAAAATACAAAAAAAACGCCTAAATTTGTTTACTGGTATAGTAAATCAGTGTATTACAGTAAGAATATTCTCACTGCTGTGAACTTCTTTTGAAGAGGTCACACATTATAATGCATAATTTCCCGAATTTTAAGAGAAGTGGTTAGTTTTCATGTTTGTCGTCAAAGACAAATTCAAACCAAAGCTGTTTTTGACAGCTGTGAACATTCTTCTGAAGAAAAACATTCTGTGTGTGTGTGTGTGAAAAGAGCATGGGACACTGACCCAAACGTGTTGAATTTCCCACAACACAGACATGTGGAGAATACAGTGCGTAATGTAGTTCATTGTATTTTCTTTTTTTTTTTTTAAGAGGAAATTTATTAAAACTGCTATAAAGTTACCAGTCCTGGACAAATACTGCCTGACAGATGTCTGTACAGAAATCATAGACTTTTTTTTTATTATTAATTATGTTAATATTCCGGGTCAAAAAATAATGCTTTGTTACCATCTTACTCTACACAAGGTCAACTTTTATATTTATGAGTGGCAAAACAAAGAGTCAACAGTGTTAAGAGACTTAAGGTTCAGAACATGCTCATGCTTTGTGTATATTAATAGTAATAGTTCAATGCATACAAATTACAACTTTGGAAAAAAAATAAGACCACTTCAGTTTCTAAATCAGTTTCTCTGATTTTGCTATTTATAGGTATATGTTTCTCTCATTTCTCCCAAATTCCAAATAAAAATATTGTTTTTTAGAGCATTTATTTGCAGAAAATGAGAAATGGGTGAAATAACAAAAAAGCAGATGCAGAGCTTTCAGACCTCAAATAGTGCAAAGAGAACAAGTTCATATTCATAAAGTTTTAAAAGCTCAGAAATCAATATTTGGTGGAATAACCCTGTTTTTTTTTTATCACAGTTTTCATGCATCTTGGCATGTTCTCCTCCACCAGTCTTACACACTGCTTTTGGATAACTTTATGCCACTCCTGGTGCAGAAATGTGATGGTTGTGATCTTCCATCTTCCTGTTGATTTTATTCTAGAGTAAAATCAAAGAGTTTGGTCAAATCAAAGAAACTCATCTATCTATCTATTTTAAACCAATTAAAATACATTATTTTAAATACAAAACAATTACAGTACTGAATAACAATATTGTGGGTAGCAAAACCCAAAACTTTCTCTGACATTAATTCAAAGAGCTGTAAATGTGACATCTGGAAAGATCTGGCCAATATGGCTAAAAACCAGTAGAGAAGAAAAAGATACATCAAGATGTTACGATAATCGTTTTTTAATCGCATTGCAGACCTTTGAATCATAATTAAATTGAATTGAATTGTAAGGTATTTTGTTTTTTGAGAAACAACCCATTCACGTTTTTGTAAACCAGTAAATCCCACCCAGATGGTAATTTTATGATATTGCAATGTGTCCATTTTTATAGCATTATTAGTTTTGAGCATATCTATATTTATGATATATTGCAGATTCCTACATCCTGGTCATTTGTACCAGGCGCTATCTAGACATTATCCTGCCAGCTGCCTCAAAGTTCTGAGTTATTTTGCAGAGAATTCAAAGTGCTGGCAAAGTTGCTGACGTCGCCTAGTCTAAACCATGTGGAACATTTCCTGTAGTGCGAGTGAATCTGACAGGGATAATCTCCAGCTGCACACTACCTGTGTGAAAGGGCAGCTCAGGATAATGTCCAGACCTGATTCTCCAGACATGGAGATTCTGGAGTTCATAAGTGAAAACAGCTTTAAATGTTCCTGTTAGATTATATATGTTTAAATACATACATGTACAGGATGTTATCTTGCTTCTTTTAAAAAAAACACAACATTATTTTTACTATTATCATCTGAATAGCTTTAGCTTTAGCTTTAAATTTTAATTGACTCTACTGAGGTGCTTGAGTTTTTTTTTAGGCTAAGCCTCTTAAGTTCAGCAGGGCTCTGGTGGACAATACCCAAGACCTTTAGTCTTTAGTTCTTTTTCAGCCACGTTTCCAGCATGTTAAACTTGACAGTGCATGTAATTACTTCATTCTTCCGGTTGAGCATAAACAGATAGGTGCCGCTCACAGAAAACGAGGAGCAAACAGAAAACGAGTGCTCGAAAAACAAATTAGAAATAACGTCACCCATGCGGAAAAGAATAACAGTGGAGAAATTGGATAAATGGAAGTATAAAGTGCATATTTGTTGCGAGGCCGAGTGTGCCGTCTTCCCGTTTCAGCTTCTGACCTTTAAAATCTTAATGAACCTTGGGATGGCCTAAAGAAGCATGACTTTTCCAAAGGCAATATTTGGACAGAACCTCTGTCTGAGCACTCCTCTCTGGGTGGTTTTACATTTTTTGACTTTCGAGAAAGCCTGCAAGACATAAAACTCTTGCAACAAAAAAAAAACTAAAATAAATGCATTTTTGAGCTTGAGCTTGGCTGTAACTGAATCTGAACGGACTGAGAAATCCTTCTTTTTTTTGCGTTCTAGGGCCACCAGGGAAGCGAGGAAGAAGAGGGCGCAACGGAGACCCTGGTGAGTAAGCTAATCACTCTCACGACTGTTCAGTATCACATCCCTTCCATCTCAATCTGTGGGCAGTTTCAAGTGAAGTGTCAAGTCATAAAACCTATTCATGGAACTGGGTAATAGAAGGGTAATGACTACTGCCTTTCCACATTTTCCAAGTGGAAAGGATGGAGACTCGACCTACAAGTGCAGGGGAGCATTAAATTCTGTGTCTGCTCAATGACATTCCAACCGGGGTTTGGGCCGATTACACCGGCCATTACCACAGGTTCCGTTTTTACTGGACCTCCAGGAAGACGCTTTTACCTCCAAGTCCTGCACAAACTGGCACGACTCCTTGCTGGAGGACACGTGTCAATGGTGTCCCATCCGCAGACCATTTGAAAAAGGGATTCTGGATCAAATTATAATGCAAGGATCTGATTCCAAATGTGCTTTGCCACAAGGATAAATAAAAAATACTGTAGGCTAACGATCCCGAGTGCTCAGATGTGTACGGGCCGCTGGAGCAAAGGTAGGCACTTCATAAAAAGCAATTGAATGAGAGCATATAAATCTGAATGAATGCACATTAAAGCTTGTTTTTTCGATGGTGAGCTTGAGCTTTGAGGTAGCGGTTAGGTCGGAGAAGAGGAAATGAAGGCAGGCCCTGAATAGAAAAGGCAGGACATTGGACTCCATTACTGTTAATTTCGATAATGGCTTTCAAGTCGCAGGAATTAAACACAATCAAAGGACGGAGGTCACTTTTCAGAGTGGGTTTCTGATGTTTTTCAGAGTGCTCTGATATTAATTTTGCCAAATTAATTTCACATCTTGTAAATGGCCTGAAGGCGCTGTTTTCTGTTAGTGAAAAAGCCAAACAGATGCAGTTGAAGGCGTTGTTCATTTCAGGCTACTATTTTAAATGCATTTTCAGGGGTCTTGCTTCAAAACATAGAGAACAAAAGCTCTTAAATGCACTGTGTTGAACTGAAAGCTCAAAGCAGCAGTTCATAAGATGTATTAGTTTGAATTGAATTGAATTGAATTTAAATGAATTGAAAGAAAGCAGAAGGATTGCGAAGGGAAGTTGAGAAGGGAAAGGATATTCTGATTAATAGTATCAGTGTTCTGGCAGGAGTCCTGCATCATCTAATATATTCATTCTACTGTATAAAACCAAGTGTTCTTATCCCCTTCAAAACATCTCTAGCCACTGATTACTGCCACACCTGTTCTCAATCAAGAAATCACCAAAATCGGACCTGCCTGACAAAGCAAAGTATACCAGAAGATATTCAAATGCTAGACATCATTCCAATATCCAATGAAATTCAGTAACAAATGTGAAAATAAAAGGAATTGAGATCTATCAGTCTGGAAAAGGTTTAAAACCATTTCTAAAGTTTTGGGACTCCAGCGAACCAAAGCGAGAGCCATTATCCACAAATGGCGAAAACATAGAACAGTGTTGAACCTTCCCAGAAGTGGCCGGTTGACCAAAATTACTCAAAGAGCACAGAAGCAACTCATCCAAGAGGTTACAAAAAGACCCCACAACAACATTAGAACAACAAAGGACTGCAGGCCTCACTTGCCTCAGATGAGGTCAGTGTTCATGACTTTACCATAAGTAAGAGACTTGGCAAAAATGGCCTGCATGTCAGAGTGCCAAGACGAAAGCCACGGGGGAGACAAAAGAACATTAAAGCTTGTTTCAAGTTTGCCAGAAAACATCTTGATGATCCCTAAGACTTTTCAAAAAATAATCTGTGGATTGAAAAGACAAAAGCTGAACTCTTTGGAAGGTGTGTGTCTCTTTACATTTGGCGCAAAAGTAACATCACAATTCAGAAAAAGATCATCACACCTACAGTAGAGCTGGGTGATTAACCGATTTTATCGATTAATTTGAATCCACAGTTAAGGACGATGTGTTTTTATGAAAATCGTTTTCATCGAGTTTTAATTTCCACCACCAACGCTCACCTGTGGGCTCCCGTAGTTCAGAGTGAGCTTAGCCCCTCCCTCCCGCGCGCACCCCCCACCCCTCCCTTCCTCATGTGAAAACTTAATAAATAAAAAATTGTTTTTAACCATTTTTAGTAGGGGATTTTTAATGGCCATATCGAGGGCCATACCTGAGGCCATATCACCCAGCTCTAACCTACAGTAAAACGGTGGTAATGGTGGTGGTAGTGTGATGGTCTGAGGTTGTTTTGCTGTTTAATTGTGTTGTCTTTGACTAAATAAAGAAAAAAATTACAAAAAATTTAAGGTCAGTCAATCCAAAAAACTAACCAATAGCCGCAAACACAGCAAAGATCACTACATAGACTTTCACGATAACAATCCAGACGAATATGGTCACAATCTCTTCAACTGTACTGATCTGCGAGCCTCATCCTGGTGTTGCTGTAGCAGCGTGTCGCCGGCCAGATCAGGCATACCAAAGCGTTCACACTCGGGCCGCACCACCGACAGCACCACCAGCCAGGCCAAATACACAGCCTTCACTTCTTCCCCACGACCACACATACGCACCCCTCCACTTAGAATGTGGTCCACAGACAAGCCAAAACAAATGGGAGTTGATTCTCAAATAATGACTTTCTGAGCCCGTTTCTTTCCTCTCACCTTTACGCATCACACTAATGGAGCATTTGAAGTAAAATGGGTATATGACCCATGCTTCCCCTCATAAATGTATGAAATTAAAGGGAAATTTCCAGTGGACCTTACACTCTTAAAAAATGGTCTCATCTAGGGTTCACTGTAGTGCTTCCCTAAAGAAGTGGTCTTCAGGGATTACGTGGAAATTCAGACTTTCCCTCTGTTTTTATGTATTGCCTGTTTAGCCTAGACCACCTGAGGCTCTCAAAGGACAAAGTTGAGAACCATTAAAGTTATGAAGAGTGTTTCAAAGCTCGGTTCCTTTAGTTTTAAACTGAGTCTTTTAAAATGAAGGTGATACAAAGGGTTATTGGAGCTAGGCCATAGAAGAACCATTGTTGGTTTTATAAAGAACCATTATTGTATGAGAGATTTAAGTGTACAGAGACTTTATATCTACATATTAAACCATTAAAAGGATTCTCTTGAACAAAATGTTCCATTTCTGGAACCAAACATGTTTTCACCTTTCATTGAGAAATACTATGAAACAATCAGGTCACCTGCCCTTTTCCAGAAACTGGGCCAGGCTCCGAAAAATAAAGGTGCTGCAAAGGGTTTGTTGAGTGAACCAATTTTTGTGGTATTTTATGGCATTGCCTAAAAAACTCTTAATAGCAACTGTATTTTTAGGAAAGTACAGTTAATATGAGTAGGACTTGCTGTACCTGTTCCCTGGATATTATGTTCCCACCAGTGTGATTTACAAATTCAGTGGAGAACCATTTGCAACTAATCCCACAATTTTAGAACACAGACCCAGAATACTGAAGGTTACTTCTAAAACTTAATAAAAAGTTGCTTCAAATAATTCTATGAGAGATGCCACAGAAGAATCACTTTTGTTCCATAAAGAACCATATTAGATGGGTATTTAATCCTTTTATAATTTCTCTACACATACAAATCCATTCTACAAACATAGTTCTTCATGAAACCAAAAGAGATTGTTTTATGACGTAACTCAGGGAACCGTTTACTGCACAGTTACACCATCTAAAGAGTGTTGGCTTCTTATTTGCCAGCTTCTTTTATAGAAATATGTCTTTTACTGTAAATGTTGCAGAAGCTACAAGTGCTAGAATGTTAGTGCAGTAGCGCTTTAAGTGGAATTTCAGCTGTCTTTATGCTCTATAGTTGCATGATTATTTTTGTGAGTTAGTTATATTTAATATTTTTTAGATAGTTCCAATAGATAAATAAAAAAAAAGAAAAAGAAAAAAAATATTTATCACCAATTAAATAATCCACACTGAATGGATGACCTGACCTTGTTTGCACCTAAAGCCAGCATATTCTACATTTGCATCATTCTATAGATGACCTGCAGCTTTCTGGGCTTTACTGACAGCTAGAACTTTCTTGCAAACCATTTAGGAACCTTTATTTTAAGTATGTAATGAAAGGCCTTGGTTTTATTCTCCTATTTCGAGATGAGCACATGTTTAGAATGGCTTCTTGACAGTCATTAATGTATTCATCATAAGAAACTGGATAATTGCCGTGCGCTTCAATGTATGATGAATGAATGTCGTATTTCTGCATCAGTCAGCAAAAGGCAAAGCAAAGGGGAAAATCTTCAGCTATTTGAAGGGAAGATCTTTCAGCCGCAGTGTTAAAGGAGAACCAATCCTGGCCGGATCTCGTTGACCCCACAGTGGTGTTTGCCTGGCTAGGCGGTTTCCAGGGTGAGAAGCACCAAACTTCAGGCAAGAGCAGGGTCCCTGTCTGGGTGGATGGAACATCCTTTCATCTCGCTGCCCTTTGCCCGGAGTTCACTAGCTAATTGAAAATGGGAAAGCAAACTGGAAAAACACCAAGATGTTTACCAAGGAAGCGAAGCTCAAAGTGACACTTGATTGGAGCAGAAGCTGGGTCCGGTGAAAAGAGGTTGAGAAGGCAGAGACGCTGGATGGGTTGGAGTGGCCGGCGCAGTGCTGGGTGGGGTTGGCGGTCGGGTGGTGTTGAGTGAGGCCGCGGTGGTTGTCCGTGACCGTGCATAACGGGTGGTCAGTGCTTGGATGCGCTCTCTCATGCACTCATGGCCAGCTACACACCTCCTCTGTTCAGTCCAGGAGCCTCTCTGATGGCCAGACAACCACAGGAAAAAATCTATCAAACGCTGTTTCTTCCCTGCAGCTTCCTTTCCACATTTACTAAATTGCTTAGCAAAACAATAACACTCAATAAGGAAAACCAGAGCATTTGTTTGATCAGCAGCAGTGAGTACGTGCCAGCAAACTCAGCCACTCAATCTTCTTCCTTTTCCCCCGCTTTTTCTGAGCCAGAATATAATGACCATTCAAAAATCAAGCAAGTGATGTTCAAGTCAATCAAGTTTGGGAAAAATATTAGTCAGTAAATGAACCGTTTTTTTATAGTCAATGTGTGAGACCTGAATGATGTGACCAAGACAGCAAGCCTTTGTGAAGTACAAAGCCACAATATCCAGGGTAATGTCAGCATACCACCAAGAAGGACCAACCACATCCAACAGGATTAACTGTGGACACAAGAGGAAGCTGTCTGAAAGGGATGTTCGGGTGCTAACCCGGATTGTATCCAAAAACATAAAACCTTGACAGAATTCAACTCTCCTGTTTCCACTATATATATACATATATATATATATATTCCACTATATATATATATATATATATATATATATATATATATATATATATATATATATATATATATATATATTGTTGTTTTATGTTTAATTCTATAAACTACGAACAACATTTCTACCATATCCCCAATAAAAATATTGTTATTTAGAGTATTTATTTGCAGAAAGCGGATGAAATAACAAAAAAGATATAGAGCTTTCAGACCTCAAATAATGCAAAGAAAACAAGTTCATATTCATATTCATTGGTGGAATAACCCTGTAACAGTGTTTGTTTTCATGCATCTTGGTATGTTCTCCTCCACCAGTCTTACACACTGCTTTTGGATAACTTTATGCCACTCCTGGTGCAAAAATTCAAGCAGTTCAGCTTGGTTTGATGGTTTGTGATTATCCATCTTCCTCTTGATTATATTTCAGAGGTTTTTCGATTTAATAAAATCAAAGAAACTCATCATTTTTAAGGGCTCTCTTATTTTATCCAGAGCTGTAGATTACCATCAAAGTGCAATTTAAACAAAAAAGATAATGTACATGGGTTGTTTGTATAAAAATGGAGGATAAGCTCATTGAAACTATATCATACATAACATTCTAAAGGACCTGTATGAAAACTTTATATTTCACCAAATCAAACAGCAGAATTCCCTGGGACATTAAAATAATTTCTTTTATACACAGTTTTTTTATTTACTAGTTGAAAAGACCATGTTTTTATGGTATTAGAAAAAAATACTGACACTCTAACATTATACAAAAAGAACACCGCTGCTCGTCTACAGTTTGCCACAAATCAAATAGTCAAGCCAGAAGGCTATTGGAAGAATGTTTTGTGGATGGATGAGACCAAAATAGAGCTTTTTGGTTTGAAGAACTTGGAGTTTGGAAAAAGAAAAGAAAACACTGCATTCCAGCATAAGAACCAAAAGAAACTTTTAGTTGCAAAGGGGGGTCACACCAGATACTTTTGCCACTCACAAATATGTAATATTGGATTCTTTTCCTCAACAAATACATGACTAAGTATGATATTTTAAGTCAAGACTTACTCTTGACCAACAATGGAGTATAAATACCAAAAAGAAGGTCACCTGGTCCAACAACAACTGTTTCCTCTACATGGATGGCCAGGCACATGTATATTGTTTATCATGGGATGTGATGACACCAGGGTGCACTGTGGGAAGAAGACAAGCCAGTGGAGTGGTTCAGCCTACAGATCTGGAAAAAAAATAGAGACTACTTAAAATTTTGAGTTTCTAAAAACCTCTGGAATATAATCAAGAGAAAGATGGATGATCACAAGCCACAAAATAAGCTGAACTCCTTGAATTTTTGCACCAGGAGTGGCATAAAGTTATCCAAAAGCAGTGTGTAAGACTGGTGGAGGAGAACATGCCAAGATGCATAAAAACTATGATTAAAAAACAGGGTTATTCCACCAAATATTGATTTGGTGAACTCTTAAAACTTGAATATGAATATGAACTTGTTTTCTTTGCATTAGTTGAAGTCTGAAAGCTCTGCCTCTTTTTTGTTATTTCAGCCACTTCTCATTTTCTGCAAATAAAAGCTCTAAATGACAATAATTCTATTTGAAATTTGAGAGAAATGTTGTCCGTAGTTTATAGAATAAAAAAAACAATGTTTATCTCACTCAAACATATACCTATAAATAGCAAAAGCAGAGAAACTGATTCAGAATATATATCGTCGCTGTTCAATGAAAAACACTTATCTCCAAAACAGCAATTTTACAGGAGAGAGAAAAAATCTTGTAAATGTTTAATGGAAGTCAATGTAAAAAGAGTTTACTTCAGGTCATTTTGAAGAGTTTCTATTGGTCCGTTCATCAAGAAATTTTGGCACAGTGTAAGGGACAGTTTGTTCAAATTATGTAGTAAACTAAAAATCGACAAAAATGGAGATAAGTGTTTTTCATTGGACAGCGATGATATGTGCTCTAGAGAGTTCTATTTCACTGGTAGTGCTTCTCTACAGAGATTAGACAAGCTGTGTGTGTGTGTGTGTGTGTGTGTGTGTATCAGCTATAGATGCAATTTAAAGCTGAGTGCATTCGAGAGCATTAGAGAGGGTGTCCATAAACAATTGGACATATAGTACGTATCGTCGCTGTCCAAAACAAAAAACAAGTATCTCCAAATTTCTTGATGAACAGACCAATAGAAACTCTTCAAAATGACCTGAAATGAACTCTTTTTACATTGACTTCCATTAAAATTTTACTAGTTATTTTCTCTCTCCTGTATAGTTGCTGTTTTGGAGATAAGTGTTTTTTATTGGACAGTGACGATATGTTAGAATTTGCTTTTTTTTTTTAAGGATTTTGCCCCTTATTTCATTAAATAATGAATGAGAAACTGTATTATGACACTTTTATAATAAATATAAGTGATATAACACTGTTAGAGGTATATCAACATTGACAATGTTAAAATGAAACACTTGTAATGTTAATTTAACAGTAACCGTGTTGATTGAACACTGGCAAATTCGCTGTATAGATGCACTGCATTTCACACCTTGTCTGACAGCTACAATAGCACACGCTGCTTTACTCCTAACGTAAACTCCACTGCTGTCAGTGCTCCAGACCTTCATGTAGAATCTGCTGGTGATAATGACTTGTCCTTTCATGTGATCACACACCGTGCCAAGAGGCCATCCATCATGAAGTCACACGTGGTGAAACACTGAAAGGTCTGCAGCACAGGAGCAGGGCTTCGTTTTTCCAACATCAACCTACGGGATTAAACCTGAGGAACCAAGTCTGACAGCTCTGGCTCACTCTGTGCTACACAGAGCTGCAACTAACAATTATTTCTGCAATAGATTAATCTAATCAAATCATTACGCTTTCTGCTGCTTCCTGTCACTTCGCCCTGCTTCCTGTCACTTCATCTGTGCTGCTACAGAGTATTTTGAGTTTTGAGGCCATATCACCCCTATACTGTCTCTGGTGTGCAGGAATCTGCCATAATGACCATGTATACCATGTGTACATTACATACAGCATTAATGAGTACTTTATGAATGTCAAATACATTCTTTATTATGGAAAAGAGTCTGTCAAAATATCATTACAGTCTTTTACTAAAGTGTATAGGACTTTAAACTTCCAGTTTAACCTAAAAGCATTGAACTGCACTGCTTCTGATAAAGCAGAATGTTTCCTTCAATGCATTATTTTGAACCAATCGTGACTTGAAAACGAATAACAAAGTGGTGGGAATCTTCTCCATGGTTTTGGCTCACTTTTTGCATGCATGTTTTAATAAACATGGCTACTTCAGACACAGTGTAAGTGCAGGCACAGCAGATATTTCACAGTTCATATATTCATTTTTCTTCTTAAAATAGTTCCTATTTCTTGGAAGGCTTCTTACAGATGCTGGTTGTGGATGAAACAGTATGAACTTCTAGTGAACAAAATTGGTTGTTTGTTATCGTCCCCACATTATAATGATGTTAAACTGATAATCAGCTTTAAAATTAGAATTCACAACTAAGAATTGACCCAAAACTGGGAATTGGTTAATACTTAAAAATTTCCTCACAATTGAGAGTTGGCTTACAACTGAGAATTTACTCACAACTAAGAATCGGCTCACACCTGAGAATCGGCTCACAACAAAGAATCGGCTCACAACTAAGAATTGGCTCACGACTGAGAATTTACTCACAATTGAGAATTGGCTCACAACTGAGAATTGAAAGACAACTAAGAATTGAAATACAACTAAGAATTGACTCACAACTGAGAATTGGTTCAATACTGAGAATTGAAACACAACTAAGAATTGAAATACAACTAAGAATTGACTCACAACAGAGAATTTGTATAACACCGAAAATTTACTTACAACTGAGAATTGACTCACAACAAAAAATTGGCTCACAACTGAGAATTTGTTCAATACTGAAAAGTTACTTACGACTAAGAATCAGCTTATAACAAAGAATTAACTTAGAATGGACTGAGAATGGACTTACAGGTGACAGTTGGCTTACAACTGAGAATCATACAGCTGAGAATCGACTCACAACTGAGAGTCATACAGCTGAGAATCGACTCACAACTGAGAATCGACTCACAACTGAGAGTCATACAGCTGAGAATCGACTCACAACTGAGAATCGACTCACAACTGAGAGTCATACAGCTGAGAATCGACTCACAACTGAGAATCGACTCACAGCTGAGAATAGACTTACAACTGAGAGTCATACAGCTGAGAATCGACTCACAACTGAGAATCGACTCACAACTGAGAGTCATACAGCTGAGAATCGACTCACAACTGAGAATCGACTCACAACTGAGAGTCATACAGCTGAGAATCGACTCACAACTGAGAATCGACTCACAACTGAGAGTCATACAGCTGAGAATCGACTCACAACTGAGAATCGACTCACAGCTGAGAATAGACTTACAACTGAGAGTCATACAGCTGAGAATCGACTCACAACTGAGAATCGACTCACAACTGAGAGTCATACAGCTGAGAATCGACTCACAACTGAGAATCGACTCACAACTGAGAGTCATACAGCTGAGAATCGACTCACAACTGAGAATCGACTCACAGCTGAGAATCGACTTACAACTGAGAATCATACAGCTGAGAATTGACTCACAACTGAGAGTTGACTTACAACTAAGAATCAGCTCAGAATGGAAATTGGCTCACAGCTGATAATTGATTCACAACTGAGAATCGACTCACAACTGAGAATCGACTCACAACTGAGAGTCATACAGCTGAGAATCGACTCACAACTGAGAATTGACACAGCAAAAAATTCACTCCCATCTGAGAATCTACTCACACTTAAGAATCGACTTACAACAAAAAATTGAGTCACATTTGAAAATTGGCTCACAACTGAGAATTGACTCACAGCTGAAAATTGACTCACAACTAAAACTCGACTCACGTCTAAATATCGAGTCACATTTGACAATTGGCTGACAACTGAGAATTGGTTTACAGCTGAGGATCACCTCCCATCTAAGTGTTGAGTCTTCAAACCCAACGCTACTTCAGCTGTTAACACTATTTCAAGCTCTTAGTATCTTTGACTAATAAAAGAGAAAGATAGATTACTAAACTTAAATTCAGACATGATTGGGAGCCTTTATGTCTCAGATTCCTTTTTGCTCAACTGCCCTACCAATAAAAAGACACAAAAAATAGCAAATATGTCACATTTATGCACAACAACCTATTTAGATGTTCCTGTGTGAGATCATGTGTAGATCATGTTTGGAATGATTCATCTCTGTGTTTTACAATGAGGTAAATAGAATTTAAACATTAAACAAAAGCTGACAACAACCTCATCCTTCAAGTATAAGTATAGTATGAAGTATAGCTTCATTTCAGTATCCAGTGTTGACCAGAGGAGAGATAAGCATCTTTTTTGAGTTTTGGTTTCTCTCTGAGTTTCTTCCTAATTATCAGCCAGAAGTTTTTCCTTGCCACTGTCATCACTAGCTTTCTCAAAGGAGTCTGTAAAGCTGCTTTGTAACAACATCTATCCAGCTGAAAGGTGCTGTATAAATATATTTTAATAAAATTTAATGAAAAAAAAAAACTGGACTGAGCCCAAGACATTGGTTCGGGACATCAGTAATAAATATGCAGGTCATTATATGTCTATTTTTTCTTTGACCTTCTGGCTGGTCTACGTTCCTATTTTGGATGACAAACATAATTACACATGATGAGATTTGCTTGTTAAATTAATAGCTGTGTATAATAAACCAAAAGCGCATTTCAGAGCACAGCTGCAGAAATGATTTGCTCTTCACCTCCAGTGTGAGGAAGCTTTCAAGCAAAAAAAAAAAAAACTGGCACTAAAAAATAAAGCTTTTTAGTTGAGCAGCTGTGGTTTCTTAATAAGATCCAAGGAATCAAAATGGCGAGCGAGGCTCTTTGATAAAATCCCAATAGTTGTGCTCCACGGACTCATTGAGCGATGGGGTAATTGGGTGGAGGGCACGGCTCTACCACCCCCACAAAGCCTTCAGCAGGGAGGAAGAAAAAACTTTCACGCGTGTAACAAGCCCACAGCTCCCGTGTAACGCTATATGACTCTGTAAACGCTATGTGACGGCCCACCCTGTCATTGTTGGCCAACATCTTTGGAAAGCAGATCCAGGAACGGCATTTTGTCAAGATGCCAGAGTTAAATGCCACAAGTATAAATAAAAAGCTCGTATCTGCCTGCATGCGGTAATGAGACGCTGCTTCAGCCGTGCCGTTGAAACCCGAGTAGCCGGAAGTGAAGATATTCCGTCTGCCTTTTTTGGCCCCTGGGGTTTAGCTCTGAATCACTGAAATGGGTATTTTAGAGCAGTCTGGATTTGAGACATTATTAGAGGTCATCACATCAAAGCTGCTGGGTGTCTCGCAGCTCATGAATGAGTAACTGATCTCTCATCTGTAGCACATTTGCCCAGATTATGACTGAGTTTCTTTTTTCTTCTCTTTTTTTCTGCTTTTCTCCACAGGACCCCCTGTAAGTACCATGGCAACAAGCTAGCTGAATGGTTTGCATGACTGTACATCATTACAGGTAAAACCTCAGACGCAGTACGCATGAGCGGTCGCGGGCAGAAAGAACAAGCTGGAGGAATTGGAAATCCTTTTTTCATTTATTCTTCTGCAACTCTTTTATTGTGAATTGTCACATTTGGATAGAGGCAAATGTAAATTTTAGTATATATTGAGCGATTGCAATACTTTTTTATACAGCTCTGGAAAAAAAAATAACAGACCACTTATAAATTATGAGTTTTTTTATTTTATTTTACCAAATAGAAAACATCTAGATTATAAAAAAGAGAAAGATGGATGATCACAAGCCATCAGACCAAGCTGAACTGCTTGAATTTTTGCACCAGGAGTGAGTGGCATGAGCAGTGTGTAAGACTGGTGGAGGAGAACATGCCAAGATGCATGAAAACTGTCATTAAAAACCAGGGTTATTCCACCAAATATTGATTTCTGAACTCTTAAAACTGTATGAATAGGAACTTGTTTTCTTTGCATTATTTGAGGTCTGAAAGCTCTGCACCTTTTTTCTTATTTCAGCCATTTCTTATTTTCTGCAAATAAATGTTAAGGTTAATTTTACTCAAACATATACCTATAAATAGCAATCAGAAAAACTGATTCAGAAACTGTGTTCTCTTAATTTTTTTCTAAAATTTTAATTCTTTTATTAAGATTTTATAAACATGATATGAGTATTTTATACTAAGGGTGTTTTCACACCAGCACTATTTGGTCCAGTTAAAACAGACTCGGACTCCTATACTATGGTTCTGTCAGCAGGTGTGGAAAAAGTAATCACACTGGTGTGGACCAAAAAAACAATACTAAGACCTATAAGAGGAGGTGGTCTCAGTGTGGTTCCAAACAAACTCCAGAGGGGTTCGTTTGTGGTGAAAATTATATTATATGTTATGTTTATATGTTTCACACTTAATGACGTATGTGCAGCTCTCGCTGCTCATGCCGCATTGTTTTGCTTACTGCGCAGACATGTGTAGCTCCTGTGTAGCTTTAATGTCTTCTATACTAAATTTATAATGTAAAAAAAAAACATAAAAAGAAATAAAACACATTGAAGGAGAAGAGGTGTGTCCAGAGGCGGTCTTTGCATAGAGGCATTGCTAGGCAACTACCTTGGGCCCCTCCCACTGCAGCCCCCTGTAGGGCCCCCTGACTAGCTGCAAACTTCCCATAGGCCTACAGCTGGTAATTGGGGCCCTTTGGACAGTAATTCACAGATAGTGCGTTCAGAAATGGTGATTCTTTTATGTTTAAAATGGAAACAAAGACAACACAATAAATTACAAAAAATACAGTTCAGTCCACACCCCCTCTCTTTCGCGTTAAAATGGAATATTCTAAAAATATAAACTAAACTAAAAACAGATGCTCTTCCAAAACTGATAAGCTTTTTTTCATCAATAAAATACAAAAAATATTTAAAATGAATAAAAAGTAATTAATATAAAATAAAAGCTAATTTAAAACACAATCAAAAGCTATCTCATAGTGCGCAGAATAATATCTAATATAATATCATATAATATCATCATATATAATATAATATCAGTTTCAGTTAGTTTCAGTTTCAAATAATTGAAACAGCTCCCCAAAACCTCAAACTATCCTTTATATTTGACAATATTTGATTACTTTACAGGTCCTCACTCATCTTAATTTTAGTTGTTATATTATTTTTAGTCTCGCACTGAATTTAGCTCCGTGCTGCGGGAAGGATGGAGGGAGGGAGGGGGAGAGAGAGAGCGCAGCGCAGCGGCGCATTTTGCCTGATTTCTCTTGATTAAATTTCAATAAACATGTGAATTTAATACCTTTTAATACCACATATTTTAATTCACATGATAGGACCTTATTTATTAAAACATTTTTTTTTTTATTGCAATGCCTCACGCTTTCCTTATGACTGACGCGTGCATTCCCTATGACTGACTCTAAACTGTTTGATCCAGTTGTTATATTATATTATATTAATATCATTTTAACGTTTTTCGTTTCTATGTTTTGAAATTCGTTAGATTATATTTTTGTCAACATTTTGGGTTTATTTTCGTTTGTTATTTTTCTAATAATGATAGAAATTACATAATTTATTTTTAAAGTAACGTGCCCAACACTGGCTGACAATAAGCAAGTTTCCCGACGCACAACCAGCGTGAATGACATGAAATGTTTAAAATTAATACAGACATGTAGAAAAATGAAGACGAAGACAAGCTGTAACCTAGATATAAATAATAATATTCTAATAATAATACAATAATAATATAATAATAATAAATTATAGAATAATATGCCAATTAGGCATATTTGTAGCAGAAGGGTATTTTAATTTTCATCCCTGAAGTTATATACCTGATTTGATCTATTTCCGTACAATCCCTGCTAAAGTTTTAGGTGAAGGAGACTTAAAGAAGGTCAGTGCATGCTGGAAAAACAAAAAAGTGGGCGTGGCATCGCGATGGTTACCATCCACCACGATGTTGGGTCATAAATGACCATGGATGATGATATCGGCACATGCCTATTTCTCGCATATTAATGTTGATGGGCCCCCTAGCTAAATTCGCCTTGAGCCGCCAAATTGCTAAGTCCGCCACTGGGTGTGTCCAAACGTTTAACTGGTACTATAATTGCTGGGTAACGGTTTTAATCAGAGGAGGCAAAATACAAAGGTACAGAATAAGCAAAATAAACACAAGAAGCAAGGGAACAATAAGAACAGGCAGGAACAAACCAGACTGCGGTGCTTTACCTATACAATAACAGAGCCATGAATGACATACCATCATGTCTCAAAACTCTTATACTTTGAATGTTCAACAGTAGTTTGAATTGTTGTGGTTTCTGAAGTGTTTCTAAACATGATGGTCAGCTTTTCACAGCAAGAAGTGTAGAAAAAATGTGCAATATTATGCTAATATTGTGAATAAAAGTTGTGACTGATATTATGTTATTAATTTATTATTTTGTCAATCTGCGCTTTATTACTCATCAGCACCACCAATAATAGCAGAAATAAAATGAATAGGATTAACAACTTAATGCATTTATTAATAATAATAATCATTATTATCATTAATAATAATAACAACAGTCAATGCTTCCAATAAAAATAACTATTGGCAATTTTATCAGCGAAAAAGGGGCTACTTAAGCACAGACACTGACAGGGAACCCCTGGGGGAGATAACGAGGGGACTGGGCTACACAGAAAGCACAGGAGGGAAGACTAATGACTAGACGATACAGAGCTGAGAAAAGAAAACACAATCAAAACAAGCAGACAAAGGAAAAACAAGGATAGAAACAAAGAAAGACAGGAAACTAAGCAAGAACAAGAGGCATGACAAACATTCTAGCTGTTCTAGTGTTCTAATAATGGCACTGTCAGAACGCCCCAGATTACAGTACCCACTCTGTACAGTAGATTAATAAATTTTTACACACAAATCCAATGGCAAATCTGCTAAATCCAGCATAATAGCAAGGCTTATTGGGTTACTATTAAAAAACACACTAAAATACCAATGTAATCTGACTATATGATTAAAATAATATTTTCATCCGTGGAAATCCTAATGGAAGAATTGTACTTTCATCTAAAAATGTCCCGGGTTTCCTACACCAACCAAAGGGTTGCCAGTTCCTCCACTGAAAAAAGAGAGTCTCACTTCATTATGTGCCGAGTGATCACATGAGCCTTTTACCTCGCACACATGGAAAACGTCTGGCAACCGTGCTAACAAAGACAAACCCATATTTAACCATTAGAGGCTCTGACAGGTCGGAAGGCGGCGGTGCGTTACTCGGGTCAGAATGGGCCTCGTGAGTTTGAGCAGAGTAATTTATGGAGTTGGTGTGCGATCGAGTGGGTATAATGGTGCATGTCTTCAGAACTGTAAAAGGAACTCACTAAACTAATTCGTTCTTCATTTACACACACTCGCCATAACCTTTACAGCTGAAGGTTAAGTGAAGCCACGTGGTGAAGGTGGCTTTCTAGTGGTATTATGGCTATATTCAGCCATCAATCACGTGACTAAGTGCTGCGCATCAGCCCAGTCTAGTGGGGTAGTTTATTCAGAACTAGGGCTGGGTATTGGTCACAATTTTTGATACAGATATGATACTTTGAATTTGATACCAATGCCTAAAAAAAATGTTTCAATACCTTTTTCTAAATTGTAACCAAAAAATGAAAAAAAGCGATAATTAGCATTACACAACTTATTTATTTAGCAGCTGAAATGAGTAATGTCATTCTCATACTGTCACACTAAACGACAGACAGCATGAGCGAGTGACCGAGAGAGAGCGAATGAGACACAGCGTAAGTGAGTGAGAGAAAGAGATGGAGTGAGCACCTGAAGGAGTTCAGCACAGCAGTGAGAGAGAGAGAGAGACAGCGTAAGTGAGAGAGAGAGAGCAAGTGAGAGACAGTGCGAGTGAGTGAGAGAGAGTGATCGAGTGAGAGACAGCACAAGTGAGTGAGAGACAGTGCGAGTGACCGAGAGACAGCGAGTGAGAGCCAGCAGGAGTGAGAGCGAGAGAAAGCATGAGCGAGTGACCGAGAGAGAGCGAATGAGAGACAGCATAAGTAAGTGAGAGAAAGAGATGGAGCGAGCGCCTGAGAGAGTTCAGCACAGCAGTGAGAGAGAGAGAGAGAGACAGCGTAAGTGAGTGAGAGAGAGAGAGAGAGAGAGAGAGAGAGAGAGCAAGAGACAGTGCGAGCGAGTGAGAGAGAGAGAGCAAGAGACAGTGCAAGCGAGTGAGAGAGAGAGAGAGCAAGAGACAGTGCGAGCTAGTGAGAGAGAAAGAGAGAGCAAGAGACAGTGCGAGCTAGTGAGAGAGAGAGAGAGCAAGAGACAGTGCGAGCTAGTGAGAGAGAAAGAGAGCAAGAGACAGTGCGAGCGAGTGAGAGAGAGAGAGAGCAAGAGACAGTGCGAGCGAGTGAAAGAGAGAGAGCAAGAGACAGTGCGAGCGAGTGAGTGAGATAGAGAGAGAGCAAGAGACAGTGCGAGCGAGTGAGAGAGAGAGAGAGAGAGAGAGAGAGAATAATACCAGGAACAATAAGCGATTAAATATCTGTGTGTAATGTACTGTGATAATATTCCATTCAGCTTGAATATTCTAATGCAGTTTCTGCAGATGGGGTTGAGAGTACGTATGAGTGTTGAGAGTACGTCCAATAACATCCCACACAGTTTTAATTGGGGATTCATATGATTAGTGATGATGAGGCTGGCCAGGGCATAGTGTCCCATAAGGGTCCTCTAGGCAAGATCTTGAGAAGGCAGAAGTAGAAGCCACCAGAGAGAGTGCATTCAGTTAAGGTAGAACCACTGATTGTTGGAACTCCTTCAAATAACATTGGGACGTCACATAATAAATTTGCACCCCACACCTACATAAAAAACAGGCCTCAAGATATTTAAGATGATTCTTCAAATAACTATCTATCAGAAGGTTCTTTAGGACAACAAAATAGATTTAACTAAATAGTTTGTCTTTATATTAAGTAGGATGTTATCAAATCTGAAATATTTGAAAGATCTTTATGTGATGTAGAGCACTACCAAAGAGGGGTGGCTCCTTTCTATGTTCAGTGCCAGTGAAGTGATGAAGTGCTACGTTTCACATTTAGAATTGTCTCTGAAGGGAAGAATACGTTCTGTTTTTCAGATGTTCTGGAAAATGAAGCGTTTTGTTCTCGTGAATTGAAGTTACATATGATTATTGTCTGCACTCTGCTGATGAACAGTAGGGATGTATGGTGGTTTTCAATGGGCTTTGTCCGTTCACAGATCATTTGAAAAAGCTCTCATTCAACAGGCAGCATTTAAAAAAGCTGCAGATATGGAAAAGCAATTCTTTGTCTCTATTTTTGTTCCATTTCACTCCTTCGGCTAATGTTTTGCAGAGATTGTCATTTAAATAATGACAGCCTATTATTTAGGAATTCTGAGAATGACAATCCTCTGAACAGTCTCTAAAAAGGAGATTGGAAAAGCAGTCAGTTGTTAGACCGCTGATTTTCTCCAGACAAAAAAAAATTAGAAGATGAAAAAAGAGACTGTGCTTTAATTTGCCTTAATATAGGCTGAATTATTTAAAGAGACTAATCGGTGCATGCAACAGAGGTATTTGCCAACCACTGGATGACGCACTGAACGAACCTTAATGACAGACAGGCTACAGTTCAGCACTGAAAGATGGAACAATTTAAAAATGCACTGGGTTATATTTAAAATAGTATAGAGAGAGACACCACTTAAATTTGGCCTTTTTACCAGCAAAATAAAGGTACTATAGATGTTTCTTTGACCGTTGACATTTGCCAACAACAAAAAACAAATTTTGCTTCCATAAAGAATGTTTATAGTAGGTATGTGTGAGTGTAAGTTTTTGTGAGTGTAATAGTTGTTTATAACATCAGAACACATCTTTTTAACATCATTATAACAGACATGGTTCTTTATAGAGCTAAAGGTGGCCCTTTTAGGGCATCCCTTAGAGAAGTGTCTGAAGCAACTTTGTTTTCAACAGCGCTGAGCAAATAAATGGTGCTGAAGATTTAAGTTAACACTGAAATAGTTAACTCTGTCAAATAACTCCAACAGTGAACACCATTTAAATCTAAATGAGTTAAAATTACACTTTGAAAAAAAAAATAAAAATGTGTATTGGATAACAACATAATTGTTGTGATTCAAAGCACAGCCATAGATATAGGTGTGGATATGCTCAGGCTGTCTGATTCGGGTTCATCTCTCCAACAAACAATGATGAGACCTTTCAACAAAAAGAAATACATAAAAATAAGATCCATTTTCAAAATGTATGTATAATGTTTACGTATATTCATGCGTACTTAAGAAGAAACTATATACCGTGTTTTTTGCACTGTAAGGTGCACTTAAAATCCTTTCATTTTCCCAAAAATCATTTGTGCCTTTTAATCCAGTGTGTCTAATGTATGAATTCTACCAGTCAGGTTGTAAGGAGCATTAAAGCCAGTAAAGCAGAAGTGCAGCATTATACAGGAGTTCCAGTTTAGTTCTCCAGCACCGGGGCTTGAGTAGCATTAGCATTAGCCGCTAATCGCTATTTCCCTGTTCAGAGGTTTTATCAGAAAGTAGTCTGCTCCTAACCCCGACTAGCACTGCTGGAGTAGCATTAGCATTACCTGCTAATCGCTATTTCCCTGTTCAGAGGTTTTATCAGAAAGTAGTCTGCTCCTAACCCCGACTAGCACTGCTGGAGTAGCATTAGCATTACCCGCTAACCACGCTCGCTATTTCCCCGTTCAGAGGGGAGTATTATCAGCGTGTAGCCTGCTCCTAACCTTGGCTAGCACTGCTGGAGCGGTTAGCCGCTAATGTTAAAGCTCCAGCTGGAAAAATCTAAGCTTACTGTAAATAAACAGAAGCACTTTACTCACCTAAATAAACAGTTTTCAGGAGAGAAATCTGTGTGTATTTACACCCAGTGCTTGTTCGACTTTAAAATAACTTCTTTTTTATTACAGTTTTGTTCACTTTTTGAGACCTGCTGAATTAGAAGTTTCTTATAGTGTCTCTTAAAATGCTTTTTATAATCTGGTGCGCCTTATGTATTAAAATAGATCCGAAAACAGATGTTCATTGATAGTGCGCCTCATTATACGGTGCACCTTATAGAATGAAAAATATGGTACTTCAAACTCTGATAGACCTCACTTCTAGGCCAGTAAAATAAGAGACACAATCAGGTCTACATTTGTGCTGATCCCGTGTTTGTGACCGTTTCGATTAGTGACATTTATACGGCTCCTTAAACACTCTGTAATTTCCATTTAGCATGTTGTCTCATGGTTTGTCACTTTGAGTCTCTTAAATGGCACTGATTTTACCAGAGTGTGTGTCTTGCACACCACAGGCCTGCAGAAGCTTAGTGAGGCGTGAATGTTAGCCCAGAGCCTCATTCTCTCTCTGGATAAACCACAACTAACACATTCATTTACAATGCAGACCACTGAGGAATTGGGTTCACCATCTCACAACCTGTAAAACGCTGAATAAACACTAGAATTACATGCTCTGCACACAATGGGTGACCTTTAAATGCATTTTTTGAGGGTGCAGTGTGTGCCTTGTATTGCAGCTATAGCAGAAAAGCTTTTGTCTCTAGATGGTAATTTTAGAAAAAAGGAATAATTTTTTTTTACATATATCAACCAATATCAACAGTGTTTTTCTTCACTTTTTAACAAAAATAGTTCAAAATAGAAAGTCATATAATAATATTGTTAATGAATAAACTTAAAAAAAAACTGATATGTAGAGTTTGCCATATTTGCTAACTAAGAAGCAAAACAAATTTGTTTTAAGGTTTAAAGTGATTTATAGGACTGAGGCATTGTTACTATGATTAGGAGATTGCTGGTTTGAATCCTGTTCATGTAGCTTTCCATCAGTTACTGGGGCAGATGGCAACAGATATAGACAACAGTAATGAAACTAAAGGTTTTGAGGACATGAAATGTTTGATTTGTATTCCGTAAATAGTGATTTTAAAACGACGTTCAGTTATATGATTGTGAATTATTGAATTATTATGATTTAAATATTAACAGTAATTGTTTAAGCTTTTCTGTAATTTTCATTTTATTTTATTTTTTAAAGAATGTAGGATGATATGGTGTGAATGTCATTAGGTTTTAATTTGCATGCTTTTAAATCAATGCTTGTATAGGCCTGTCACGATAACATTTTTTTTGCAAACGATATTTTGTCCCAGAAGTTATTGCTATAAACGATATTGTTGGCATTTTTAGACCACTAATTTGGTACAAATAAAATGATAACATAATACCATATCAATAGAATTTACCCTTTTAAAGACAATAAACTTTTCATTCCTGTTCACGCACTTAATTTTGGAACCGCACCTAATTTTGCAAAGTGCGGAGGCAGGGGAACCGCGGGTCTGCCCCACACCATGACGTGCAGCCCCGGTCTGTCCCAGCTGGCCTGTGTTGAACCGGCATAAAGACCCTGCCTGGGGATGGTAAATGGAAGGCTGAGGCAACACGAACCTAAGAGACACTAAAGTTAAGCAACTAGAGCCGCACAGGGCCGTTATTATGTTCCTTTAAGTTAGTTTTAGGTGTTGATGGAAGGCATTTTTCCTAATACAGGTACGTTTTGAGTTCATTCACTCCCTGTGTCTGTGTCTGTTTGTGCTTCCACACTACCAGGTCATGGTGGTCACGCCTACAGTCACAAAATATGTAAGTGCATTTTGTAAGTGCAACAGAATAGACAATAGATATTACGATTATTAAAATGATTGAAGTCATGTCAATTTATTGAACGATAAGTCAAAGATTTAGTTATTTTGACAGGCCTACGCTTGTAATGTCACCAAAGAACTCACAGTTTTCTAATGGATTTTAACCGTCAGTGAATTTTAGAAACCCGTCACAGATAGAAAGATCACTATAAAACAGATTTTCAGTGTCTAAAAGCATTTCTTTGTTCAGAAACTCGCCAGCGGTGATGTGCAAACTATTTGCTACCCCACTCTGAGTTGCACTCAGCCAGCAAGTGTCTCAGCAAACACTGAATGTTTCTTTATCTATTTCTCCTGCAAAGGAAATGCACTGTGTTGCATTTTTCCGGTGTTTCTTCCCAAGCTTATTGGAGGGAACGGCGTGTCACTGTGAATGAATTATGCAGCGGACCTGCCTGGGATTAGAAGAACATTGGTGACATACAGGAGTCCAGCCCTCAGCCTCATCCATAATGCAGTGCGCCCGTTAATAAAACATCCTCCAGTCGGACTTTGATCAGCTACACACCTTTCCTCTGCTCAGAGGAGCTCGAGATTTAGCCGAGTTCTAACACCAGCTTGACGCTAATTAGCATGGCAACTAGACAAGCCCGGAGACAAGGTGCTCGCAGGAGTGACAGAGAGTTTGTGCCTGCAAGGTTGCCCTTTTAAAATGATCTTCAGCCTGTTATTCTTCTCAGAATTTCATTTAAATAATGGAAAAGTTCTTGTATATGCTCTACGTGAGAGACAGAGGTGCTGATATGGCCTTTTCTGTACTAAAATGCAATTATAGTAAATAAATCTGAATAAACGTAAGGCCCAGTTTACAAGGTCATTGTGTCCTCTGTTATTCTTAATCAGTTTAAACCCTTTAAAGAGGTTAAAATACAGTTTACATTTTTATTTTAGATACTACAAAAGCGGATTTTTTGGGAGATGAGAGATTGAATATCACAATACAATTTTTTTATTAATAAAAACGGAACTGTTGTATCCTCTACATTTTATATAAATTAATGCAGAGAGTTAGCAAGAATAAACTGAATAATTAGACTAGAAAAATTATTTCATGCAAAATTAAAGTTCAGGAGGTCAATTCCAGAATGACTTATTGATCATTCTATATGACAGTTTTTAACTTTTGTTCCTCATTAGTTTAAAATGTAAAAGCATTATTGAATTTAAACATTGTTAAAGCAGAACTTCGGTGTAAAATGTACTTTTGTTGCAGTAAAACATGATAAAGAGTATTAATCTTTGTTGAATAGCCCACCTCCGCTCTCCCGCAGATTTCTGACATCCTGCAATTTTGTGCAGTTTGTCCAAACAGGCTAGAATGGGTTTTAATGGGGCATATATTGCCCCTGCTTTTTACACCGTTATCCAGGCTCAAAGTAGCTAGACACCTTATTGGTGGAATCCGGAGAGCCCTGACATTTAAAACAAGGCATTCATAACTTTAAAAGTGCATAAAAAGTATTCTAAAACACTGTTTACACCCGTAGCATAACCTACATCTCTGGGTAATGCCATTTTAAACTCATGATCAGTAGGGTTAAAAACAGTGTTTTTTAATAAGCTTCTTGTGCACTTTTTAAGTTCTAAACAGCTAGATGAATCCCATAACACCCAAGTGTAGCCTTACACCAACACAGTTATTACCAGTGCAACTAGTGACCTGCAGAGGCATCATAGTTCTTGGTGAGTTCAGTTTATTTTAAATAAAGTGGAATTCTGGGGCATTATGGCAAATACTAGAAACCTAAACAAGACTCAGTGTGAGGAAGAGTGGAAGTGACAGAATGACATTTGGCCCACCCCATTTGACCAAGCTCATCAATAAGAGATTACCTCATCCCTGCCAGAATCAGGACAACTGGGGGGGATTTTAGGGGGAGTCTAGAGCCTGCTAGATTTATACTGTACAAAACCTAACCAAAAAAAAAAAAAGAACGGTACATTTCAGCCAGTTTCTGGCGTTTTCACACCTGTATTTGGTTTCTATGGTCTAGATCAGGTGATCAGTTGAGTTCATTTAATTGGAGCGTTTTCTCCCTCTGTTTGGTTTGGTTTCACACAGGCATAAACTTAAATGCACATAATACACACCAAAAGACATTGTCTTCTCTGATTGGTCAGAGCTGTCTGAGCAAAAAAAAAAGTAAGTATAGCGAGAAGATCCTATGTTCCAGGGTGTATATCTGTGCAGTGAGAACAGAAAGCTGAAACGATGTGCTTTCAAACACAGTGTTTTCAATAGGAGGTGCAGCGCCGGTGTACACATAGTAAACGGAGTCGCGCAGCTGTGAGCAGTGAAGCTGCACAGACCACACATGTAAACAGCCTGGAACAGATGCATTGTTTGTTCATAGCTGTGGTAATTAGCGTTATCCGTCTTATATATCAGATTAAATTGCGCTTTATCAGTCCGACTTGGGTTGAGACCGGATCACATTCTCACCACAAGTGAACCTCTCCAGATTTCTTTTGGGACCAGACTGAGACCACCTCCTCTAGCTGGCTTTGGCCAGGTTGTTTTGATCCGCACCAAAGTCTGTTTTAATCAAACCAAATAGTGCTGGTGTGAAAACGCCCTAAGTTCGAACCTGGTGTATACAACAAATTCTACTGGTCAAGTGAAACCAGAGAATCATTTGTTTAATATTGTTTTATATTAGTGTTATATTAGAATCTTTTAAAACAACAGCTGTTGGAGCCGAGTGGTCCAGCGATCTAAAGCGCTGCCACTATGAGCGGGAGGTCGCAGGTTCAAACCCCAGCTCATGCAGCTTTGCCATCAAGCTGCCGAAGCTCAGAGGGAGCACAATTGGCCCTCCGGGTGGGTAGATGGCGCTCTCTCCCCATATCACTCCTAGGGTGATGTCCAAAGCACAGGGCGTCTGTGAGCTGATGTATCAGAACCGAGTCGCTGCGCTTTTCTCTGAGCGCGCTGGCTGCTTGGCAATGCTGCATCACCAGCAGCTCGAAAAGAAGCGGTGGCTGACTTCACATGTATCGGAGGAATCGTGTGTTAGTCTTCACCCTCCTGGTGTGTTAGGGCATTACTAGTGATAGGTGGAGTCCTAATGAGTGGGTTGGATAATTGGCCGTGTAAATTGGGGAGAAAATGGGAAAAGATTAGAAATAAAATTATATAAAAAAAAAACAACAGCTCTTTTCTAGCGAATGCAAACACTGATACACATGATAAATATGTTTTCTAAAAGCTATCTTAGCAAATTTTCATCCGGATAGAGACATTAATGAACATTGCAAAGGACAGTTAATGTTCTAGGCCTGTATTGTTACAAAAATCGATTTGTTTTTTGCCTTTTGTTAGCAAGAATAATAAACAAACCACCCAAATATAAACCCAACAAGCAATATAATAGCTTAATTGCCTCTTTTGAAGCGTTCAGCAACATGGGCAAATGGAGTGAATAACAAAGGCAATTTGACCATGTTATTAACAGGGTATGGATTGTGTAGAAATGTTTAGATTATGATACAAGTAGATATGTTTTGAATTAAGTGGCATGCAAGGAGAATATGTTTTTACCTCTGTCAAACCTGAAAGCAGTTCAGTTTTGGAGTGTAAAAAATCTTCCCTCTAAGAATTGGAACAATCCTTCAAGATCCCTTTACAGATATATGCATAAAGTTCAACAACCTGCTGGTTATTAGTTAACTTTAGGGCATCATGGGGCTTTGAGTTGTCCAATGGACGAAGGCGCTGCAACTATGGTCAGTTCGAATCCTGTTCATGTAGCTTGCCATCGGCTACCGGAGCCCTGAGAGAGCACAATTGTCCTTGCTCTCTCTGGGTGGGTAGATGGTGCTATCTCCCCACATTACGCCAAAGGGTGATGTCGCTCAGTACAAGGAGTCTGTAATGCTGCATCATCAACTCAAAAAGAGACAGTGGCTGACTTCACATGTATCAGAGGAGGCATGTGCTGAACTTCACCTTCCTGGTGTTGGGGCATCACTCGTTATAGAGTCCTAATGAGTGGGTAGCATAATTGACTGTGTAAATTGGGAGAGAATGGGATAAAAATTTGAAATAAAATTACAAAAAAAAAAAAAAACTTTAGGGCATTGTTTTTTTCTTCAGAAAGGGGGCAGGTGGTGCAGCAATGAATTATTATTGTCCATTCTTTAATTCCTCTGTAATTTGGAGCTGAAATAAGCTTTTTTTCTGGAAAGTTAGCTAGTTAGCTAGCTAGCTACTGAAACTAACTACACATTAAACTGAGGTAATATAGTGGTTTTCATCTCTTTTAACAAGATAGATACTCAAATGTTTGGGTTTCTTTGGTCGTTTGTGCCGCCATATTGCCAGTAATTCTCATTTCCCTCTGTTTTGAATGTACCTCTGAAAAATCTCAGTTTGAAGGATCATGTAGCCCTAACTCTTCACCTTACCCTTAAAGCCTAACAAGGATCAGGACCCCTACCCCTAGGCATCCACATGCAAAAGAGAGGGGTAGGTTCTAAATGGTAGGACCAAGGGATAAAATGGGATTAAGCCAGTGTTTATCTGCCTTACCTGTTTTTGACATTTAGTGTAGCCATCATCAGTTCGTGTTGGCCTTCATTGCTGTCTTGAGTAAATGAGATGGATGTTTACATGGGTTCAGGTCTGATGATGGACATGGCTCGTCAGGTTCAGGGACATTCCACTGTCCACATCTGAACAATAGGTGCTTTGGCTGAATGTTTTGGGCCATGGATCAGCCTTAAAGTAAAGCAGTATACAATGATTTGGGGCATTTAGCTGGATATGGGAAGATATTCACACTGAATTTATCCAGATGCTAACGTCAGCTGCTATATCATCAGGAAAACCATACGAGTCAGTTCTAGAGGCAGCGTACATGCCTGTGTCACCATATTTCACGGTAGATTTGCTTTGATTTAGACTGTAAGCATCAGCATGCTATATACTATGTATATTGTGCAGGTCTATGTACAGGTTAATTTCTGTTTACTTGAACACCTGCCCATCCTGACTTTGAGTAAAGTGGAAATAGACGCAAACAGGTTCTATGCAGTAAAGATGCTAGCATTTCTGCAACAGTGAGCTGATTGGTTGGTGAGCTGATGCTGAAGGGGATGTATAAGGGATGTATAAAAGGCTTATAACTAGAGTTTAAAACCTTTCTAAAATTGTCTGCCATACTGAAAAAAATAATACTGTCATGTTGAGGAAATGAGTACATATTTTAGTATTAAAATATCTGATTGTTATAAACTCTAATATTGCTTAATTTGACCAAATGCACCTATTCTTAAAATCCTTTGGGAATTTAAGTGGGTATTTTCTTCTCTGGGCATTTTCTGGCATGGTATTGTTAATCCTTTTGAATTTAGTTTTGTCATGTTCTTGTGACAAAACCTGCTTTTGGAAAGCACCCAGATGAGTCTGCGATTTTACACAGCGAAAAATTGTGCAATTTGTCTCCCTGTGTTGCCAATCAGTCATGAAGCTTGAAAGCCACAACAAATGAAGGACTCATGATTACAGCACAACCAGTCGTGGAGGATGAAGCAGGCACCACTTGCATATACAAATTATTCAGGCTGGTTTTATTCTAATTTTAATATTAGGTCATTTATTAGGACATTTTTTCTAGTTTGTAACTGTCGCTCAGCTTTAAGTTGGCCTTTTAAAACATTTTAAAAAATGTGCCATTGTTACAGTTAGTCGCTGTTAATCAAAGGAAACAAAGGCCTTTGTTGTGTAGAGTTAGTACAGTAATAACGAAACTCTGTGTGGTCTGTTTGGCAGAGTTCTCATTTGTCAACCCAAGAGCCCTAAGCTAAATACTGTATTGCTTGCAGGCTTCTCTCTGGGATACCGAGTATCTACAAGTGAAAGAATGAGCGCGCTCACAGTGGGACGCGGTTCTTAAAACAAAGACAAAGCAAGTTTTTCAGATCACTGCAGAATAATAATATCCTTCCATTATAGTCGTCCCTTTGAGCTGAGGCTGTTGAGTCTGTTTTAGTGTTTACACTGACTGTTGGAATGATAAAAAGGCTGGGAATGAATGGCGTCCCCTCCCGGGCGAGTCGTGGACGCGGACTCGGAGACTCGGAGTTACAGGGGGTGGTAATAAAGTCCAGCAGAGGGGCGCAGTAAAACCTGCGGAAGTATGGAGCCGAGCTGATCGGCGAGCGGCACACTTCATTCTGTGGCCATGCCTGTGACCGGCAGAGTGACCGGCTTCATTAGCGAGGCCAGGCCTCCACAACCATGCCACTGTAATTAAAAGGTGACCCCGCTAATTAACTCTGCTGGCCACACATTGCTCCCCCGCAGTTCTTTATAGCGTGACCCCTTGGGCTAAAACACGTTCTTGGGGGGGACGTGCTACCATACATGGACGCTCACATATGCAGTCGACATTAAAGCCATTTTGTGCCGGACTAATTGTGATACACTGTGGATATGGGAACCAGATGCCATTCTCCCCAGTCAGTTTTCCAGTGCGGTTTTTCCTATCCCAACCTAACCTCCAATACTCCGGTTCCTCCGACGAGCACCAGCCGCATGTGGTCATCCGTTCTTGTCTGCTCTGTTCTGATTGCTCACATCCCTGCCTGTCCCTCCATTAGATTTACCACTCCAGAATCTTCCCCAAGGGCCTCTACTCAAGGGTCCTCCTTTCAGAACCAGCACCCTCCCCTCCCCAGCTCTTTCTTTTGCTTCCCAGGTTTTGGGGGTCCTACTTGTGGTTTCGTGTTCATTTGGTGGGCTCCCTCGCTAAAGCATTAAAGTCTCCGCAGGAAATGACTTTACAATTACTGCCACTTCCTCCCTTGATATCGTTATGATCTATTGGTTTGATTATCTGCTCATCCCAAAGCTGACGTTGATTTCTTATGTGCTTGGTTCAGTAAATTTGCTTATTGCAGCAAAGTGGATTCATATTGTTGTTGCAATTTTAAAACCTCACAAGAATTCCGTTTTTTTTTTAAGCATTTAAAGGGTCACCTATAGGTCAACCTTAAAATAAACAGATAAACAGTTAAACAAGACAAAACAGACAAACAAGTCAAAACCTCTTATGAGCAAGCACCCCAATCATGCAAACAGTGGCATGGTGATAGTGGCAACAGTGGCAAGGAAAAAACTCACTCATACTAAGAAGACAAAACCTTGGGAGGAACCAGAACTCAGTCAGAGGAACCCATCCTCCTCTGGTCGATCTGGAAAATACAAACAACTAACAGAACAAAAACAAAAGTACAGAAAGTAAAAAAAAGAATAGTACAGTACAGCTAATATAGAAACCGGTTCTGACTGGTGTGAGTAGGTTTACACTGTGTCTTTAGTTTCTTGAAATCTACAATCTATCTATCTGATTGCTGTGGGGAAAGGAATATGCAAATTTGCAAGTTGCTTGGTAAATGTTGCATGGTTATTATTGGTGTATTGATTGTACCTGGAAGAGTTTAATTTGGGTGATTTTGTATATTGATTTTTTTGTATATTGAGTACTGTATATGGTACAGTACTGACTGTGATGCATAAATAAAAAAAAAACCATATTATTTATTAAGCCATTTTAAATAGTTTTTACATTATTAGAGTCTGGTAGTTGTTCTTTACATTGTGTCAAACTTTGGTAATAAGAGAAATGCTTTAAAATGACTTTAATTTTTTTGTTACTTCCATAGACATTTAAGAACATATTTTCCATGTTCTTTTTTTCAGTTTCCATGTTTCCATTTTGGAAATTTGTGTGATGATACTTGATAAAACACTACATCATCAAATGTTTATGAAATGCTGGCAGAATGTTAACCTTCGTTTGATTTTGATAAATCAGTGTCAGTAAACACGCTCACAAAGACAAATTTGGGACAACATAAGAGATATGCGACATCAATTGAAATGCATAAGAGCATGTCCATTACGCAAAAATGCATAGCTACACATTGGCAGTTCTGTATAAATTTTTGGCATTTGTGAATCATTTCAGAATGAATGAAGTTCTTATGTAGCGCCTTTCTAGAAACCCAAGAATCACCAACATCCGAATCAATATGCATCTAAGAATAAAAAAATTCCCCCACCCCTAATATCATATGTTTCACACCATAAGGCACTTAAAATTAAAATCAGGTGCGACTTATGTATGAAAATAGATGTTCATTGATAGTGAACCTTATAATATGATGCGCCTTATAGTTCAGAAAATACTGTTATTTTCGTGCACGTAAGTAAATATTAATTTTAGCAAGTTATCTACTGTACTATCTGACCCATGACCTACAAAAGACTTTTACAACTTTGCATTTAGAAAAATTTACTAAATTATACAGTGACATGTTGACCAGCTCAGTCCATTGTTGTCAGTAAAATGTGTGGATTATTGTATTTTGTTGTCTATTTTGTTTTGTTTATCTGTGAAGCAGCCGCTTTAGCATCTGCCTGTTTATACCAGATAGCCAGCCATTCAGTCGCACTTGAGTGAGTGAAGGGCAGCGGGAATTACACTTTTTATAGCTGTGTTTTACAACACTTGCCACCCTGGATTTACTGAGCACTCTTTAGTCATGCTTTGCTCCCAGAAATGTATGAATTCGTCCTCTTAACATAAGTGGGGACCAACTACCACACTGTTAAATGCAGCCTGCATGCAGCCTCTCTTTGAAGCAGGTATGGGGTTTTAATGAAGCATGCCAGATGCATTTCTCAGTTTAGTTGCTCAGTTTTTACCATTTTTTTTACTAGAGTTGTGCTTCAGAGGTTCACACACTCAAAAAAAAAAACACTTTTCCTTCTAGTATAGCTTTCTTCTACTCATTTTTTTTCTGTGGTAACTTTCCATCCAACCCACAGAAAGCTTGACGTTTTGCCGTTGGTTATGAACTATCTTGCGTTTGACTCATGAGTTGTTCTCTGTTCAGTTTCTGTTAAATGACCCCGTGACTCTCGTTTGGCTTCATCAGAGACTAATATGTGGTTTTGATGATTGGTTTCATTTTTAGACACTTCAAAACAAAAGTCACAAATTGTTAACCATTGCTTTGTAGAAGACCGGAGGCATCTTTAAATCATTCTCTGAGCTCGTTGTGAAAGTGACCATAGGACAGTTTCATCGCAAATGATTACAATGAACCATCATATAAATGTCCACACACATAAAGGAATATGAGTAAACTATTGAAACTCATGCTTTCACTTCAAAATCCATAAATTCTCAATAAACAGAGCATAAAACCCAACTCCTCATTTCCATCCCTTCATACATGGTATGGTAAGGCTTGTGCCACGTAACTGACTGGGTAGGTTATAGGCTTTTTTGTGTTAAGCACATTTTTTGCAGAACAAAAAACAACAGGCCATCTCAAGCTGGTCAAGCTGGATAAGTTGGTTGGTTGGTTAGTTTAGATTTTGACCAGTATAGACTAGGTTTTTGTTTTAGTTTGATTGTGTAGCTGGTCTTCAATCATGATTGACCACCTCTATCTTAAATGTTGACCAGCAAAGACTAGGTTTTTGTTTTAGTTTGATGGTGTAACTGGTCTACAAGCATGATTGACCACTTCTAGCTTAGATTTTGACCAGCAAAAACTAGTTTTTTAGTTTAAATTTGAAGGTGTAACTGGTCTAAAATCATGATTGACCACCTTTAGCTTAGATTTTGACCAGCATAGACTAGGTTTTTGTTAGAGTTTGATGATTTAGCTGGTCTACAAACATGATTGACCACTTCTAGCTTGGATTATGACAGGCATAGACTAGGTTTTTGTTTGAGTTTGAATGTGTATCTGGTCTACAAGCATGATTGACCACTTCTAGCTTAGATTTTGGCCAGCATAAATTAGGTTTTTGTTTGAGTTTGATTGTGTAGCTGGTCTCCAATCATGATTGACCACCTCTATCTTAAATTTTGACCAGCATAGACTAAGTTTTTGTTTGAGTTTAATGATTTAGCTGGTCTACAAGCATGATTGACCATTTGTGGACTAGATTTTGACCAGCATAGACTAGATTTTTGTTTAAGTTTGATGGTGTAGCTGATCTACAAGCATGATTGACCACCTCTAGCTTAGATTTTGACCAGCATAGATTAGGTTTTGGTTTGAGTTTGATAGTGTAGCTGGTCTACAAACATGATTGACCACTTGTGGACTAGATTTTGACCAGCAAAGACTAGATTTTTGTTTGAGTTTGATGGTGTAACTGGTCTACAATCATGATTGACCACCTCTAGCTTAGATTTTGACCAGCATAGACTAGTTTTTTGTTTTGAGTTTGATGGTGTAACTGGTCTACAAGCAGGACTGACCTCTTCTAGCCTTGATTTTGACTAGCAAAGACTAGGTTTTTGTTTGAGTTTGAAGGTGTAACTGGTCTACAAGCATGATTGACCACTTCTAGCTTAGATTTTGACCAGCAAAGACTAGGTTTTGTTTAAGTTTGATGGTGTAACTGGTCTACAGGCATGCTTGGCCTGAACAGACTAGATAATCTGACCAAGTTGGTTAACCAGCGTGGCCAAGCATGACCAAAATCAAATCCAACTGATCCAATCCAATCAAATCCAATCTAATTTAAATGCTAAAGATTATGTTTTCGGCGTTAGAGACTTCGTTTTCAGCTACATAACCAGCTGTCTACAATGGTAGAAACAGTGTTAATATCTAAAAGCTGCAAGACATTCCAGTCTGCAAAAATCTAGAAATACCTAAATCAGAAGAATAAGAAGAATTTTAAGTTCCTTGGCTATGCAAAATAGGATCTTACCTGGAATCACTAGATATTTAATCTAAACAAACGATTGGCAATAAGCCAGTTTGTCATTTTTATCATTGCATATTTTATTCTATAAGTTTTATGATGTAATACTGTGAGGCAGGTACTGTTAGTAATTGAATGCTTCTGTTACTAATTCAACAAAACGTTGGAACATAATTAAACATGACTCATTTGTTAAACAGCCAGATGCCTCCTGCTTTTGATGTGCCACTGTATCTGATTCCTGTTGTGGGAAACTGACTTTTCATTAAAGATTTAAAAATGCCAGTTAGACCCATTAAAGATCGGCTATTTAAAGCTAAATAAATTATACTGCAGGTCTGGTTAATAGAAGGTACTGGGAATGTATGAGTGTGTTTTCTTACCCCACACACTGAGAGCTTCAAAACAGGTAATAAACATTGAACATGAACCAAATTAAACCAAATTAACTCTAAAAAAAAATGAATTAGCCATTTGGGATCAGTATGCCTAGGCCTGTCACAGAACTGCATTTTATGGCCGATTTATTATCCCAGAAATAACTGTGATAAATAAAATTATTTCGTCATTTTAACTGCATTTAATGCCAATGAGGCAATGATATAATGGTAATATAAAATCATAATAATGCAGTTACACTATTTTAAAGAGCAACAAACTTTTAATGATCTAGAATGTTTAGACATTAGAATTGGAAAATTAGGATATTAGAATATTTAGATGTAAAGATATTTAAAAACATAGATTACAGCCAACATACAATCCCCCCTTGCAAGGTCAGCAATATCATATATAATATTAGGTCATGTTTATATATGACTTTCAGTTTGGACTATATATTGTCCTAAAACCAAGATCATTTTATATCTCTTTATAATAACAATCTGATTGCATAATAATGCATTTACACACCTTTTTAAACAGCTAAAAACTTTTAATTATTAAGAATAATCAACTTAAATAATTACATTCATCCTGTAGTACAGTGTTATTAACATAACCTAATTCATGTGACTTAAATCACCAAACCATGACTAGAAAAAAGCTTTAGAAAAAATTTAGAGACCACTTCAGTTTTTGTGACTGTTTTATAAATGAGCTTTCAGGGCTTTGAGTGACAGTGATTGATTCAATATGGCAGCTGCTGCTTTAACTGCTTCTTTTAGTGGTACATTTTTTCTTTTTCGCAAATATTTTTGATAGCCGTGTTTCAGCACCTCAAATGAGGAGAAAGTAGCTCTTACAGAAAGTCCGTGGGCAGGGGTCCCCCGTCGCTGGTTGAATGTGCCTCCACAAACTAGCGATGATTTTGGATTTGGTACAGTAAAGCTGTATCATTGGCCCAGAATGGAAGCCAAACCCACTAGAGCACTTTCGCTCATGTCAACAATAGCCAAAGTGGTGGAACCACTCCAAGCCTGTGCTTGCAGTGCTGAATGCAAACTGTCAAACTAACATCCATCAAGTTATGTGAAAATGATTGCTGAAAAGTGGGGTGAAATATGAGTCCACTGTATTGTGACCTTTCCCTGAAAGACCTGGAAGCCAAACAAAGCATCATGTCAGTAAAGCAGAGAATTTGATGCTTTCTTTCTCTTTTAATTGAAGGATAATAGCGGGGTCAGGGCTTAAACACCAGAGAAGAATTAAACATTCACTTGTTCGCTTGAACATGTAGGAATGAAAACCTGAGTGGGTCAAATGGACCTCTTTTTTTTTGGTGCAGGGAAAACATCTCTGTGTTTTGAATGCATTTTTAGCTGATTGAGCCAAATTGGTTTTGTGGGCAGGAGAATTCCTCCTGTCAGGTTGGTTTGATGATTTTCTCGGTTTATAGTCTGTCTGAGGCCATTTCTGAGCCAAGCCAAACTGACTAAGCCATAATAAAGTTTAGATAGTGCCGCACACCAAAGCTCGGTCTGTGGGGATCGGGTGAGATAGTCAAACAAAGTGTGCAAAAAACAGGAGATTTTTGGTGATAATTTATCATGTTTATATTGATATTAAGAGCACCTACTTTATCAGATGTTCTATGTGAGGTGGTGTATCCCAGTTCTCTGTGGTTTTGGCTCTGATTGTGTGGTCCTTTCATTTAGGTCTTGCAGTGCTTTTTCTTCCTTCAGTTGTCTGCTCTTAGTGAAAAAACTTCCCAGTCAGCGAAAGCCTGTTCAGCCGACCCAGTATTATAGTGAAGCCGTGGCTTTTTGACCTGTGAACTCCCCATTATGACTGTTACTTTAGAGGTGCCTTTACTTACGGCACTACAATGAGGACACTGATATTTTTCAGACAGTGAAGATCTATCTATGAATCAGATATACAATCAATTAGGGGAATTCCAAGAGTTTTTTCACAATTACAGAGTATATAGGTGTTTGCATAAGACCCTTATTTTATATACAGTACATTCATGGCGATAATTAGATGTAGGGCATAGTAAAAAATAGTAAAATTTCAGTGTGGAAAGGACAAGGGCTCAAGAATAAGCTGATGGCACTGCATCAAGAACTGTCATTCAGCAATAGCTGATTTAACCACCTAAACAAGAGTTATGTTCACAAATTCTTCTTAAAAATTTAGTGTGCGGGGCGCCAAGTGGTCCAGCGGTTTAAAGCGCTGCCACTTTGAGCTGGAGGTTCAAACCCCCGCTCATGCAGCTTTGCCATCAGCTGTCGGCATGTGGGAGTGGGTTGGGTAATTGGCTGAGCAAAATTGGGGAGAAAATGAGGAAAAATTTGAAATAAAATTATATAAAAAAAGTTAGTATGCAAAAGCCTCATGTTAACCATGTCCAGGAGTGGTATCGACTTTTCTGCAGATCCAGATCCATATTGCTACACACCGTAAGTCATGTTTGTAGAAAAGGTCAAACCATCTTTTAAATGTTGTGAGAAGAAATGGCAACATTACAAATTAGTAAATTCTGTACTGTCCGAAATTTTATTGGAATGAGTTGAAGGCCTAAAGTGCTGTACCGGTCCAAGTTTTGGCCAAACTTATCATTCAAGGCTTTTCTTCATGTATTTGTTTATTTAACTCATAGTCAACATTTAAGATGTTAAAGACATGAAGGGGTATCAAGGGACACATATAAAATTACATTAAGCCACTGACAAAATACCAAGACTGTGTGCAGATCTGTCCTCAAAGATAAATGTGTCTACTACACATGATTACAACATAATAATTAAATAAGGGCTGATTACAATATAATAATTTCATATGTGCTTTTGTATAACTTTAATGTCTTCAATATTAAATTTACAATACAAAAAAAAAAAACATAAAAAAAAGGAAAAGTCATTGAATGAGAAGAAGAGTGTTCAAAGTTTTGACTAGTAATTGAATATTAATTAATTAGGGTTATAGTGTCAGTGCAATTAAATTAAACTTTCCCAACCTTTTCTGATTTAGGTTGTATATTTCAGCAAGCAGCAATATTCAGTTCTTGAGTAAAAACATGTTTTTTTAATTGTAATCCATGTAGCCTTTTATTTATTGCCAATTATAAACACCACAGAATAAACAGCACAACCTTCTGGTAATATGCATGAATAGCGTTAATTCTACTAAGGTTGTTTTTATTGATTTATTGATTTTTCTTGATTTTCAGTTGAGTCTGGTGGCTTTTTTTAATCCACTAAAAAATATCTTCATTAATATTACGTTTTGTCATGATTTAATACTTTTAATTCGTGTAAAGTTTCTGCTGCTGTAAAGCTTAGTTGAGTAAAATGATTTATGATGTTATTTAGCAGCACATGTCTTTATAACCTGAAGCTCTTACACAGTTGTGAACACATCACCCTGACTCTCAGACAGCAGACTGGTCTCAGTGGAATACCCAGGCCTTGGACAGACAGGCACAGTCAAATGCATGAGGACAGAGTCCCATCGTAGACAGGAAACTCATCATTCACATTTAGCCAAGTTCTCCACTGTCCCTGACACAGTGCAGGCTGAGAGTGTGTCCATTCTTCTTACCTTTCAGGTGGGCTGCTCTGTGTACAGAGCTGACAGAATCTGCTAGAAGTGTTAAACTCCTCCATAAAGTGTAAAGGGGGTTAGGTAAGGCTAGTGTAGATGGAGATGTTTAATCAAGTATATATATATATATATATATATATATATATATATACAGTTGTGGTCAAAAGTTTACATACACTTGTAAAAAACATAATGTTATGGCTGTCTTGAGTTTTCAATAAGTTCTACAACTCTTATTTTTCTGTGATAGAGTGATCGGAACACATACATGTTTGTCACAAAAAACAGTCATAAAATTTGGTTCTTTCATAAATTTATTATGGGTCTGCTGAAAATGTCACCAAATCTGCTGGGTCAAAAATATACATACAGCAACAAAATTTGTCAATTTTGGTGATGTAGCGAGTTGTGTCAATCAAATTAGCTTCATGTCATGGCCTCTTCACTTCTTGTAAGTGATTCTGATTGACTACAGCTGTTGACTTCTCATGAGCCCATTTAAATAGGGCTCATTTGACCCAGTGATTAGACTCAGCTACAAAAGCTACAATGGGAAAGTCAAAGGAACTCAGTGTGGATCTGAAAAAGCAAATTATTGACTTGAACAAGTCAGGGAAGTCACTTGGAGCCATTTCAAAGCAGCTACAGGTCCCAAGAGCAACTGTGCAGACAATTATACGCAAGTATAAAGTGCATGGAACAGTTGTGTCACTACCACGATCAGGAAGAAAACGCAAGCTATCACATGCTGCCGAGAGGAGATTGGTCAGGATGGTCAAGAGTCAACCAAGAATCACCAAGAAGCAGGTCTGCAAGGATTTGGAAGCTGATGGAACACAGGTGTCAGTCTCCACAGTCAAGCGTGTTTTACATCGCCATGGACTGAGAGGCTGCCGTGCAAGAAAGAAGCCCTTGCTCCAGAAAAGGCACCTTAAGACTCGGCTGAAGTTTGCTGCTGATCACATGGACAAAGATAAAACCTTCTGGAGGAAAGTTCTCTGGTCAGACGAAACAAAAATTGAGCTGTTTGGCCACAACACCCAGCAATATGTTTGGAGGAGAAAAGGTGAGGCCTTTAATCCCAGGAACACCATGCCTACTGTCAAGCATGGTGGTGGTAGTATTATGCTCTGGGGATGTTTTGCTGCCAGTGGAACTGGTTCTTTGCAGAAAGTAAATGGGATAATGAAGAAGGAGGATTACCTCCAAATTCTGCAGGAAAACGTAAAACCATCAGCCCGAAGGTTGGGTCTTGGGCGCAGTTGGGTGTTCCAACAAGACAATGACCCAAAACACACATCAAAAGTGGTAAAGGAATGGCTAAACCAGGCTAGAATTAAGGTTTTAGAATGGCCTTCCCAAAGTCCTGACTTAAACCCCATTGAGAACATGTGGACAGTGCTAAAGAAACGGGTTCATGCAAGAAAACCATCACATTTAGCTGAACTGCACCAATTCTGTCAAGAAGAGTGGTCAAACATTCGACCTGAAGCTTGCCAGGAGCTTGTGGATGGCTACCAAAAGCGCCTAGTTGCCGTGAAAATGGCCAAGGGACATGTAACCAAATACTAATGTTGCTGTATGTATATTTTTGACCCAGCAGATTTGGTGACATTTTCAGCAGACCCATAATAAATTTATGAAAGAACCAAATTTTATGACTGTTTTTTGTGACAAACATGTATGTGTTCCGATCACTCTATCACAGAAAAATAAGAGTTGTAGAACTTATTGAAAACTCAAGACAGCCATAACATTATGTTTTTTTACAAGTGTATGTAAACTTTTGACCACAACTGTATATATATATATATATATATATATATATATATATATCCATCCACTTATCCTGTCACTTTTTTATCCTATTTTCTGTCTGTGCTGTTCTCTCTCTCTCTGGCTGTTTTCCTAGCCATGTGTTTTCTTGCATGTGGCTCTGTGTTCTCCTTGTCTCTGCCCTTGTCTTCACTGCTCCTGCTTGTGTCATTTGTGGCTCCGCCCCCTCGTTACCTGTCCCCAGGTGTTTCCTTTTCCTGTCCTCTTCTGTGTATATATAGGCCCTTTGTGTCAGTGTTTGTCGGTTCTTGTACTTGTTTTTTTACGTCCAATAGATTTCTTCCTTCTTTCCTTGTTTCCACTCATTTTTGTATCTGTTTATCGTTGTTTCTTTGTTTAGTTTTCCTGTTTGTTAATAAATACTCACATTTGCATCCATTCTTGACGTCTCCTTGCTGCACTCCTGACATATCCATCCACTCATACATCCACTCATCCTGTAGTATGAATTAATGTGTTATACATGTCTAGTTATTATAATTTGTGCAAATAATGCATTATATACATTTCTGTATTTTTCTGTTCATCTGATTATCCGTTTCTATTTATTTATATATCTGCCTCTCTGTCTGTCTGTCTGGTTATCTATTAAACAGTCCATATATCAATATATCCAACTGTCTGTCTGTCTATGTATATATTAGTCTGTTTATTTATCAGCACATCTATGCATCCATCTATACATCAATCTGAACATTCATCATCCGTTCATCCATCCATCCATCCATCCATCCTTCTGTATGTCTATCCATCCATCCAAATATACATCCATCATCCATTCATCTATTCCTCCATCCTGCCATCCATCCACCTATCCATCCATCTGTATATCCATCCATCCATCCATCCATCCATTAATCTGTAAATCTATCCATCAATCTGTACATCTAGGTATCTATATATTCATTCTCTGCATGGACACATCATCTGTACATCTCTCTTTATATTTTACATCCATCCCCATCTAGCCATCTGTACATTTGTTTGTCCACCCACCCAACTATAAATCTGTGTAATTATCCATCTATCTATTCATCTGTCTATTTGTCTATACATGTTTATAAGTCTATACATGTTACAAGTTATACATGTAACTAATTATTTATTGATCCTTTTGTCTACTCTGTCTGTTTTCTATCTATTCACCTGTCATATGTATCAATCACACCCTCCACCAGTCTTACACACTGCTTTTGGATAACTTTATGCCACTCCTGGTGCAAAAATTTAAGCAGTTCAGCTTGGTTTGATGGCTTGTGATCATCCATCTTCCTCTTGATTATATTCCAGAGGTTTTTAATTTGGTAAAATCAAAGAAACTCATAATTTTTAAATGATCTCTTTTTTTTCCAGAGCCACACACACACACACACACACACACACACACAGTAGAGTGAGCTACTGTGCAGAACGCCTGGAGGAGAGTTTCTGGTGCATGGAGGAATAGCAGGTGTCTAACAGCACAATCACGTCTTGTGTGTGAGAGTTTTGATTCTGAGCACAGCAGCACACATGTGTTTGTGTTTTACTGCACCCCCCCGCCCTCCACCCCCTCAACACACACTGCAACATGTGGAACAAAGAAACATATCCTTTCCACCTCAGCAACACAAACACTGCAGCAGTGGAGCAGCTCACAGTGGAGCACATAGCCTTCATAACTTCACACAAGAAAAACGGATCCTGTTCAAATGTATTCTGATTTCGTTCCAGTCCGTGTGTCCAGGGTTATTAAAAGACAATCTACATTTAATGAAATGTAAAGTCATATGAGGTAATTTGGAACCGGGGGTTGGAGCCTGGAGGATGTCAACTGATTGGTGGAGGAGATCTGCGAAACGGAACGCTCTGTGAGAGAAAATGAACACTCTGCTTTAATGTGCCAGATGAGGGAGAGAGAGAGAGAGAGAGAGAGAGAGAGAGAGAGAGAGACGAGCGGTGGGTAAAGCTGTGATCAGTAGCTTGGTTTCTGAATGGCAGAGTCTAAGATCCAGAAGGTTTAAGGGGAGAAGACAGTTTTCTTTTTCTCAACTGCAGATTAAGGAGTCAGTTTCAATTGGACAAATAGAAACATTTTGCAGAATAGTGAATAATGACAAATATTTGTATACATTTTCATTTATTTTGCTATCTACCCATCTGTCCATGTACCTGTCTATCATGATGATGAAGTTAGACTTGTAAAATGCCTTTATAAATACCCAGATACTTTTTACTATCACATTCTATATATACTAATTTACACTGAGCACTCAACCAACACACACAGAACCAAATTGGCAAGAAAAAAAAACATGCAGGTTTGGGAGGTGAATGTATTAAGCTACATCTATACTGTAAATCTGTTCATCCAACCATCCATTGCTTAATCCATTTTCTATCTATATTTGCATCCATTAATTTTATTTTCAGAATTGTGAAGCATTTCAGCAATTAGTTTGAACTGGAACTAGTAGTAGTGGAGATGCACCAAAAATAAATAAAATGGCCAAAACCAAACATATTAAAACATTTTTCATAATACTCATTAAGGAACACATTTTTTTTACACAGGTTTTCATTAAGTTTGCCAAATGTTCACCATTTCATGAAATAAATATCCGAATGGGATGTTTGCCTTGCTTTTCAACGAAAAAGCAATAACAAAACTGCTATTTAAAAGTGTTTACTAAACATTAAAAATGTTTACTATTCCAGCAGACAGACCAACAAAGAATACAATACACTGTTTCTGCTGCATTTATTTAGAAGCGGTGCCCCACAGCTTCAAAATAAATGCTGCCACTGCTTCAGAATTATATGAAATGTTATAAAATTGCACTTACAAAACGTTGCAGAGTCTTTTATTTTAAAAGAAAGCATAAAGGAGGAAGTCAGCTCCAGGAAGTGAAGAGAGAAGTGTGGATTAAACTGGCTAATACTAAAAATGCTAAAGTTTTAATATTTAACAGTTAAATAGAGCATTCACAATGTAATCCACAGCATAAAGCACGTCACAGTCTCTGGCTCTAGCTTTTGATTCCTCAGTAACTGTAATTGCGCTATACAGCATTTTGACAGCAGTACATTACACAGAGTAAATTAAAGCACTGCTTTGGTAAACAAACAAATGCTAAGGCTAAGTTAGCACTGCTAATATTGCTATTCTAGCCCTGTGCAGCTCATATATTTCAGCTGGAAATATGTAAAGTTTATGAAGAGGAAGTGAACTGTGGTTTTAATAAAACATTGGCAGTTTTTGGTGTAAAACTTACAGTTTAGTTTGGTGTAATACTTATAATAGTTGGAAAGGCAAGCACAGTATATTATATGACTTTTAGAGTTACCTTTTCTAGATCCTCTTGTATTACTGTTGATGTTAGCATTGTTTTGGATCAGCTAAATCCACAAGCAAAATAAATAAATAAATCTACTGCGTTTGAGATCCTGTCAGGTTAATCTACAATTTGTCCTGCGCATACTTAACGAACCAGGCTTGCTATCATCACATGGCATGGTTAATAACCATACAAGACCTTCAATATTGGATATGAAAGCAGCTGTGGAGATCTGCGTTATGTGTGAAGCATATGGCAAGTTAGCTAAGACACAATTTTGGCTTGATTACATGTTCGGCCAATGCGATTCTAATAAGACTGTACAGACCATTAACTAGCAAAAGCCAGACTGTAGGAAACCATAGCTTCCAAACGGATTCATCTGTGTACCATTAGCTCTAAACAAAGGTTTCATATTTTATGAGAGAAGACTAGTTCAGGAACTGATTTGTTGGTGGAGATTTACAGTACCAGTCAAAAGTTTGGGCAACCTCTTCTCATTAAATGTGTTTCCTTCCTTTTTTCAGATTTTTTACATTGTAAAATTTAATACTAAAACATTTAAGGTGTACAGGAACACTTGCAGTTATTATACTGCAAACAAAAAGTGTTTAATTAGAATCAGTTTTATACTTTAAATTATTTTAAGTAGCCACATTTATCTTTGAGGACAGATCTGCACACTCCTGGTATTTTATTCTCAGTGTCTTCATGAGGGAGAGTCACCTGGAATAGTTTTCTCAGCCTCTTGAAGGAGTTCCTGGAGGGGCTGCTTTTCCTTCACACTGTGATTTAGGTATCAGTTGTGTTTAGTTCAGCGGATTGTGAAGGACAAACACTTTTTTGTTTACTACATAATCCCATATTTGTCCCTTGGTTGTTTTAATGTGTTTAATATTAATCTGCAATGTAGAAAATACATTAAATTAAGAAATCAATAAAAACATGAGTGAGAAAAATGCAAAGGTGTGTCCAAACTTTTGAAAAGTATTTAATATTTCTTTTTAATCTTTTACAGGGTCCACCGGGTCCAAAAGGAGACAAGGTAAGCAGCATCTTTATAGCAGTTATCTAATTTAAATGCCAACTTGTACTCTACACCATATTCTGCGCCATGGCCTTGAACATAGACATTAAATCATAACTATACATCACAGCAATGTAGAAATCAACCACTTGGTAGCATTGCCACAATTTATTTGATTCAGTTGGACAAATTGAAAGGATTTAGTGGTCATATGGACCATCTCATCTCAATGTTCCTTCCTTCCTTTTACAAATTTGAGTAAAAGTAAAAGTTGTTTAACAGCGATCAAGCTAACAATTTTTAATTAGTAGAATGTTGTTATACAAAGCATGATTATTTCACATGTTGTCAGAACGTTTCAGGAACATTTATTTTACTGTTATTTTACAGGCTGTTCAGTTTCAGCCATCATTGTTTGTAGCCAATACAGGAAGTCAAAACAGTGGCATAAAAACCAAAGCAAACCTCTAGCATCGCCAACTAGTGTTTTGGAGGTGTAACTGCAGAGTAATGCAGACAAAGGAAAGCACAGCTGCACAGGCTACTTTTATTGTTTAAAAACAGAAGCCTTAACAGTGTAGTTGAGAATGACTGACTGTTGGTGATCAGTAGAAATACCAAAAAATTATTAAATTGTTAACATTTCAGAAACATTCTACATTACACCCTCAAAAATATAAGTGCTACAAAGAGTTTTTTGAGCAATGCCGTAGTGAAATCGATCTTCGTTCCATAAATGAAAACATGATTGTGATACAGATTTGTGAATAAATTTGTTATTGTTTGTTTGTAAGAACCTTCACTTGAGTCATCACTACATTTTTCATACTCACACATCTCTATCTAAAATTCAATCTTTATACAAATTGGTTCTTTATGGAGACAAAATGGTTTCATCTAATGAATTGCTCAAAGAACACTTTGTATATCCTGATAATCTGCCACAATATATTTCCTTTCTGTGCCAGGAATGTTTCTGACACTTCAATCTATTATAGAAAATGTAATCAAGAGCATTTAATTAAGACCTGTTTCATTTGCTCTGGTTCAGAAGATAAATGAACACGAGATGAAGATCCATTTCATTCCTATTTGTTGTTGTGTTGTTTACCATGACAAATCTTTTAGTATGACAATTTCCATGAGTTTAAATCATTTACAGCACAGGAGTTGTTGTCCCTTCTTGCACCTCCACTTCTTTATTTATCGCATTATGCCTTCAGTTCCATTAGGGATGTATATGGATGCCGCTCTGCAGCCAATTCCACTGCAATGAGAAGTGGCCCTGACCTCAAGGCTCATTCCGGAATATCTAAATCCCCACATCGTTCACAAATCCACAGCGCTCTACATTATTGCCTTCACACCAGGCCCCAGGCTGAAGTGCTTTAACGCTTCGCCGAGCATCCCTCTATAAAACGAACGCAGAGCACAAGAAATAACCACACTGTCTCTTTATTTGAGTGTAGACCAGGCGACCAATCTGTACCAATGAAGATTCAATGCGGAAAGATTAAAACCATGCAAATATGTGAGGTTTCCTCGGCTCATGCGGCGTGGAAAGATGCCGTTGGTGCTTCTGAATCCTGATAGGCCGCAAACCTTCAGCCTTTCACTGGCTGGTTGGTAGCTGGATCGTTTAGGCAAAAATGAGAGGCCTTTATGATCTGCTTGATAAGGTTAAGGATAGCACTGCTGAAGCGAGGCTGAGAGTTAACATTTCCATGATACATCCTTTCCATTATAACTCTTCCTGTAAACCTAAATATCAGTTTAAAACATGAGCGCAACTACCGCGAGGCATAAACACTTCCTTAAGCGCTTGGACGGAGAAAAGCCTGGGAAAATTAGGGTTTGAATAGCTGTCCGTAGGAAGCGGATAAATGACAGTTGCTAAATTAGATCCACCCGTTTAGAGGTTCAGCGCTCTTCCCAGCCCAGTCCCTGCCATTTAGTGTTTGTTGTAACTTTCACCACAAAGCCTCAAGTCCAAAGCCGACTGTTCTCTGAAGACCTGCCAGCTCAACAGCTGTGCCTAACGGAGGTCATCAAGCATCATTTACTCTCAGTCACGTGGAGTACATTCTCATTGTATTAAAAACGAGTTGCCGATGCTCTGTGTTCATTTACAGCCTCTTTCATAGTGTTTGTCACACTAGAAACAGTGAAGCATTTGCACTAATACGTGTTCCAATAAGTGAAAAATACCACTAATACACTATTTTTCACACACAAGAAATTTTGTTTCCTTAGTGCCAATAGTGACACTAAGTGTTATTTCTGCAACAGAAACTACAGATGTACCTGTTTAGATTAGGGGTGCAACTAATGATTATTTTGGTATACGACCAATCTGATGATTATTTTTTCGATTAGTCGATTAGTCAGCGATTGTTTCTGAGATGTCCTCCATCTCTAAAAAGAATAGAAACAGCTGGACATGAGATTTAAAAGGCATTTAAATGTCCAGATGATTTTTTAAACAGGGAAAGTACTGATATTTAGTAAACAATTGTTGCAGCCCTAGTTTACATACATGCTTTTAGCAACAGTTCTGAAAAAAAGAAAAGAGTACAATCAGTTTTAGGCAAACCTTTTTTTTAAAGCAACATTATGCAGCATTCTTACCATAAAATAACATAATAACAGCTTCACAATCATGCTGTACATCATTGTGCAGCTTCTCCAAACTCAATTCAGTTATTTTTTTTTCTGCCATATATTGCACTCTACACCTGTAAGAGTAGAAGCAGAAGAAGATCATATTCTGCAGTAATTTTAACTGCATCAAACTGCAGTTACTGTTGTAGTTTCAGTGAAACACATTGACATTTAGTTAATATATTAATTTGGGCTTTTTTTTTACTGGTTCAAGCTCCATTTAGGCACCAACACCATAATAAATCAGGATTATGGGAGAAATTGGAGTTAGAGTTGGGAGGAGTAAATTATGATTTTGGGGCAGCACAAAAAGACAGCATTTCACACATGCATTTTTGGACAAACTAGGCGATACAAAACCATAACTAAGAGTGAAAAAATGGATGGCAGGAGGTAACCGCATGGCCTACATCCACATGGTTGGGCACGTGCTTGTAAACACATGTGTCGAAAGCTGTGCACCTCAGTCCAGCACAGTTTTGCGCAGATTATTCCCAGTTACAGCTGAATTCACACTTTTAATCCCAGAAAAACACTCTTATTGACCTTATTAAAAAGCCATTTAAATGCCTGATAAAAGGTCAAATTACTGTTGTTTTGGTGTTTTCCTCGGGTTTTGAGTGCTCTGCGCTGACTCAGCTCTTGTGATCGGTCCGAACGCGAGAGTTTTAAAGATGTTGAAACTATGTTACTTTATACAACATACAGTACATTATTATATATATATATTTTTGTATTTGTAGTTAATGTTCTAATTTTGGAATGTGATATTTAGTAAAATATTTCAGTTTTTTTATTTTTCTTGATGAGATCATTAAAAGGGTTTTGGTAAAATGCTACATAATGTTGCATTAAAAACATGGTTTTCAGCAGCCTCTCAGTACTTTCAATGTTTCTTTCTTCATTTTCTAACCAATAATATCATTAACTAGCATCATCTACTAAATACACATTTGAACAAAAGTACATTTAGTGCAGTTTCACAAACCTCGTGTTTTAGCGCACTTTAGCCTCGTAGATTTACCGAAAAAGTGCTTAGAGAAAATGATCTGTGGAGATGACTTTTTGTCAGAATTGCACTGGATGCTCTTTTATATCACTGTTGAGCAGTTAGAGGTAATAGTTGCCAGCTCTCATTTAACGACCGGTATTTCTCACTTCTATTCCAAAACGGTCTCCAGCTCCAGCGCTCGTCTCGTCTGGTCTCGTCTCGACGCGTTTATAAAATGGGACGAAATACAGAAACTAACAGCCTCATTACGACGCCTACACGCCAGCGTTTTATTTTTCTTCTCTAACCCTTTAATAAGCAGTGATGAGATGATTCTTCTGCTGCTCGTCTTCGAGCCCGTGCCCGATGTGTGTTCAAAATGAGCCTTGGAGAGACGCAGGCTGAGTCATTTTAAATCACAACACTGCTTAGTCACACTCGGCTGCTGGCTCACACTGAGAAAGCTACGGGCAGGCCTGCGTCTGCTGGTGCTAAAGGAGCCAAAAAGACGAAATGATACGGCGGTCCTTCCCCTCTTTTCAGCCGCAGCGGGATAAGCAAGGACTCCCCCTCAAAGCCCACCACTGGGAACCCTCAAACACGCACCACGTACACAACCTACAACCCCCGTCTACATCAGCGTGTGTTATCATAAGTGATTTCTACCCTCAACCACATTGCATTTCTGAGGCTGCGGGTATTAGCTTACTTCATCAATGTGTTTTGAATTATGTCTTGATGGGTGCTCTTCTGTCCGTGTGTGTGTGTGTGTGTATGATATTACAAATTTATTCTCTCTCTCTCTCTCTCTCTCTCTCTCTCTCTCTTTTTCTCTTCTTCCACAGGGTGATCAAGGAGACCAGGGGCCGCGGGTATGTGGTATTCTGCAGCATGCCATTTTCTTTTCTGGATGTGTTGATGAATGTGTGTGATATGTGTCCTGTATGAAACTGTGGACAGAACGTTTTTGAGATGCATGCGATTTTGTGGACAGTGCGTGTTGTTTAAACTCTCCAAGCATAACACACAGCTCCAGTAGAGTGAGCCAATGAGGCACTAGGGGGTTGAACTATAAACACCTGAGGAAGCCATTAAGAGAGGTCAGCGGCCTCTAACTGCTCCTACCGCTTTCAAGACCATTCTGCCTCGGCAGACACAACCAAAACAAACCTTTGTCCTCTTTAGGGGTGTTAGAAATATCAATATATCGAAGTATCGCAGTGTTATGTTTTGAAGTACTGTATTTAATACAGTTTTGTAACCTCAAATCAGTATGTGGCAGTGTGGAAAATGCAAATAACAAAAAAAAAGCTGCAGTATTACTTAAAATTTCTTTTTATTTGATTTCAAACAGTATTAACCCAATATGTTTTGCATTGTTTGTAACCCTAGTACACTAAGTTTAAAATTAGTAACACCATCACTAACATTGGGTATACACTGTATGACAAGTTTTGGAACCCTTCTTACATTTTACAACATACAACATCACATAAAATCAAAAAGTACAATAGATGACCCTATAAAAAAGCAGAAAGATGATTGGAAGATCAGGAGATTCTTAACAGGTAATGTCCTACTAAAAAAAATAATACTGCTGGGAACTTGGTCTTTGTTCAACCCATTCTTGGGACTAATAGTGGATGAAAATCACCCGAACTGATGTCTCTTGAAAAAAACATAGAAGGTAGGAGGGAATCATCCACAACATTAAAGACATCAATTAGCGCCCTAAAGATAAACAAAGTCCCATCGTCCGGTGTTAGTGTTCTAGGGTTAATATACATCCATTCCTGCATTTCAGGCCTTCAATACATTCCAAAAAATGTTGAGACAGAGGCAACTCAGAGCTAGCAACGTGGTAAAACATATAATCATGATATGTTATGAATATGAGTATCCCTGAAAGTCATCAAGATTGCAACCACAACATATTTGTACCCTTTCCGCATGCCTCGTTTTAATAGCAAAGGCGCTTATGAATATTTTAACGTTGATGGGCATGGTGGTCTGAAAGTGAGGTGTGTTCAGGTGAATTTCTGGCGTATTGCTATCTTGGAAGCGGATAACACAGTTGCGCCACTGACTGACTAAAACCATGACCCTGGTCCCTTTTTTTCTCCCCACTTTTGCACAGCCAATTACCCAAAACACTCACTAGGACTCCCCCTATCACTAGTAATAATGCCCCAACACACCAGGAGGGTGAAGACTAGCACATGCCTCCTCCGATACATGTAAAGTCAGTCATCGCTTCTTTTCGATGTAGCTTTGCCGAGTAGCATCACAGTGGGCTCAGAGGAAAGCGCAGCAACTCAGTTCTGATACATCAGCTCACAGATGCCCTGTACTGCAGACTTTTAGTGATGTGAGGAGAGAGCGCCATCTACCCACCCGGAGGGAGCAGGGCCAATTTTGCTCCCTCTGAGCGCCGGCAGCTTGATGGCAAACCTGCATTTTTTTTTGCAAAGACACACTGACATGCCCTAAATCAAAAGGCAAGGTTGACAGTTCACCTATAGATCCCTAAAATAGGGCTATGAGTCTGTCAGGACCAAAGATCAAAGAGCATAAGATCTACATGAGAAGATTGGAATTAATTTGCATATTTCTCCCTCCAATTCCTCAAGTGTGCACTTAATTAATTAGTTAATTTATTTATATATGTAAAACATATCCAGAAGGGGTGTTGACTTTTCTGGCTTGGAGGCATCTGATAAAGAAAAGAAAAAAGGAACCATTCAGACTGTTATCAGCAACAAGTCTACAGAGAAAACATGAAATATATATTGGGTTCATGCTGTATGCAATCATTTTATTTTCTGATATAGGGGTTGTAGCTTATATGTGTGATGAAGATTGGTGTCACGCAGTGGTTTATTCTGTTTTTATGTTGCATATTGTTCATGCAAATACACATTCCTACTGTATATTCTACAAGTATATCCTACCATTCTGTAGCCTATTTAACAATGACACAAAGGCCTTTTTTTTTAAAGAACGTAATTATTTCCAGCTCAGATGCTTGACGTTTTTGATAAATCCACACCTCTTAGAGGACGATTATGAAGTGCACGCTTTGCAAAACAGCTGGCAAATTATGAAATAAATCACTTGGCGTATCTCATTCCAATATCTGCTTGCATGCAGGCTGATTTAAAGTCATCATTCTCCTGTTGGACTAAACGCAATGTCTCTCTGACTGGGAAGCGACTGCTGTATTAAGTCTATTTGTCTTTATTGCATTAAGTGCTTGCCTCGCTCGCTCTCTCGCTCTCGCTCACTGTTACTCACTGCCTTTTCTTCATAAATATATATCTACCATCGTCGTGGACAGACTCCAAAGGGGACATGGTCGCTTTAAGTGTCTCTAATTGATTCGCCCAACATACTGGAGCATGTTGAGGTTAACATGTGGTGACAGAACAGAGCCATAGGCTAACCCTCAGACCTCTCAAATCACATCTGACAATGTCACCCACATCCCACAGATGCCCACACAGACTTCTCAACAGCGGCTCGTCCTCCGGGTTCTGTGTGTAGAGGCTTGTTGTTTGGAAATCGAATACTTTAACTTTGTGCAGTCTAGTCTAGCTATATAATTATCTGGGTCTCAGAAACAGATCTGAGCTTATAGTAGCTATTACTGTATGTAGTACTAGTGCATAATGTCACTCAGATTTCCTGAAATTCATAGTAATAAGAACAAGAAATTGTTATTCATATAAATAAAATATTGTAATAGATATTTTATTAACCACTTATAACCACATCTACACATTTGAGTTTAATAAGTATTTAGTATGTATGCCTTTAACAGATAACAGAAAGAAATCTTCAACTTAATCTACTTAACTTAACTCAAAGTGTTACTTAACACTTAACTCAAAACTCCTTTAAACTTATCTTAATGTTTTAAGTCTTCTTAAAACTGTACTTAATATTTTGCTCACAGCCTAACTCATTAAGGAAGTATCTTTATGCAATATTTAACTCGAAACTAAACTTAAGTGTCTTTTTTTTTTAACTTATTATTTTATATTTGTTTACATAGTACAATATAATGTAATACAAATACAATTCTACACATTCCTTTTTCCAGTAATTTGCATTATTCACATCAATTTTAGGCAGTATATAAAAAGTACAAGGTAAATGCAATAAAAAGATAGTAATAAAATGAAAAATAAATAAATAAATAAATAAAAATCCAATCCTGAATAGTTCACAGCCACAACTTAAGTCTCTTTTAAATGAAATTAAGTTTTCTTAAAATGTAACTCAAATCTATCCTATACCTTAATTCAGTGTTTAAGTCAAAGCTAAACTCAAATCTACTTAAAACTTAACTAAATGTTTTACTCAAAACTGAGCTCAATCTGCTTGAAACTTAACTCTGTTTTACTGAAAAATCAATGTTAAAATTCATCTTTTATTTTTTTATTGAATGTGAAAATACATATAATTAAAGCATCATTAATTTCTAAGTTTAGGACTACACGTTTTATGATTATTACTTTTGGTGAAGTTAGTTAATTTCATGTACAAATTTGAAATTTGCTGAATGAAAAAAGACATGTTTTGTAATTTCTTGTCCTTAAAATTAAAGGGAAAACATACAGACTCAATCTTTTTGAGGCAAAGTGCATATTTAAAGTCATATATTAAATTTTCACTATGTAATTATAATGCATCATTTAAATGCTAAAGCAAAATGAAACTAAATTAATAATAACTCTCAACCCCTATAGGAGTCTACAAATTCTAATATGCCTAAAACTTTTACTCAAAACACCATGTTTATATCAAATATTCTTATTGAGAGTGCAAACACATTCAATCAAAGCATCTGTTAATGGTAAGTGTAAGAGTAGACATTTTATGATAGTTAAATGTGTTATTTTTGAGTTTTGCAAAATGAAAAAAGACCTGTTTAATCATTTTTCATCCTTAAAAACAAATGGAAAACATGCAAACTTGAGGCAGAATGTATATAAGTAATTTATTTTTCACTATATAATTAAATACTGCATCATTTTGTACGTGCATTAAAATTCTAAAGCAAAATAAAGGTAATAACGCTTAACCCCCAGATCCTGATGTGTGCAGTAGAGACCAAACTCACAGGCAGCTTCCACTTAGCTCTCCTCCAGACTAAATTCAGTCAGAATGTTGATCTTTCTCTTAGATAGAATTTCAGGGATTAGAGTGTGATCTGGACATTCTGACTGGGGAAATAGAGTCATCCACCGTGAAGGAATTCAATCCCGTGCCACCTAGGAGCGAATGTAAGGGAATCCCCCGGCTTTCCCCCTGTGATCCATCTTATAGCACAAATAAACACCAGCAAATACTTATTACATTCAGCCGGGGAGTGTTTGTGTAATTAACTTCCCATCATAACTACTCCAGCCAATCACACGGAGAGCAGCGTACTGAGAATGAAGAGGTTAGAAAAGCTCAGGACCTAATTACATTACCCACTAGGATGACATATTGACTTTGCACATTAAATTATAGAGGAAATGTAGTGGAACAAAATTAGGGACATTTGCTTAATGGACAAACTAGGGAACGTGATATTTATCCTTGAAACTGCAAGAAAAACTTTAACAGGGTAGGTGTAGCCTGGGTGTAGACGAGGAAAAAGGTCTAGGGCTGATTTCATGCGCTCAGCGAGCCTTGATTATAAACTTAGACGCACAATTATTCAATCCTGTGTTAATATTATTACAATGTTGTTGATATCTGGATGATATATTGTGTCAAAAAAAAGAAATGTGATTAATGATGTAATTGACAATGTATGACCAGTTTAAGCCATTTATAAAAAAGGTTTACACAATTTTAAAATGTATATAGTAAAATCTGTTTATTAAATATCATAATAAAACAAACTATAAATAAACTAAACCCACTGTTTGACCCACACCAGCTTTACTATGAACGTCAAGTCTATTATACACATTATAATGTATTAATAAAGCACTATAAACATGATTATACATATTTATAAAAATGTATGTAAGAATTTATGCATCATAATTCATCATCGCCTGTGTTTATAAAGCGCAATATGTCAATATTAAGAACCTTGGCATATTTGCCTTAACCAAGCATGCTATAATAACTTTTAACCACTCATGAATTATACGACCCTGCAATGTGATTTGTTGAGAAGCGTTCTGTGTGTGCCGTTATCAGCCGGTAATGCACTGTAACGAAAGCTCTCCATGTATTACTACACCACATACAGGTAACCTAGCAACAATGCAGCACTTACAAGCCAAACAGCACAGCTACAAACAGAGCATCAATGGAACTATTTTAACTCGCGAAGTTTTTATAACCAAACTGATCCTATTTTCTCGTCCTGTTTAACTCAAAATTAAATAAATAGCAATAATGGAACTGTGGTATAATCACAATAAAACACTTGAGGTTCATTCTATAACGTGTGCTATTGGCACTGCTGCTTTGCGGTCGTAGGCACGAGGCCAATATTATACGTTATAGTATTATGGCTTAACTCTAAGTAAAGTGATAGATGTTCCTCTTGGGAACATATTATTAGTAACAGATCTTTATTTTAACCCAAAAGATTTTGAGTTAAAGAGGACAAGAAAAATATAATCTGTTTGGTTATAAATGCTCCTCGGCCTGCGTCCTCGTGCCTGTGATTGCAGCACAACAGTGCTAATATTACACATTATAGCACAAACCTCGAGGGTATTATTGTGATTATACCACAGTTCCATTTTAATTTAAAGAGCATGAGAAAAATATGATCTGTTTGGTTATAAACACTCTATAAACAATATATTTTAACTGTGAGTTAAAATAGTGCCATTGCTGCTGCTGTTTAGAGCTGCGCTGTTTGGCTTGTAAGCACTGCATCGTTGCTAGGTTACCTGTATGGGGCAGAGTAATACATGGACAGCCTCGGTTACAGTGCATTACCAGCTGATAACGGCACTCACAGAACGCCTCTGAGCCAATCACATGCCAGGGTCGGAACTAACTGTGGCATAATTATGTTTATAGTACTTTATGAATGCATCATTTTATGACTTATGCATTATGTTATGTGTTATGAGAATGATTATAGAGCCTTATAAACATGGCATTCATAAAAAAAGTATTACAGAGTATTTCCATAAAGGTGGGTTTAGTTTATTTATATTGTATTTTATTAAGGATATTTAAACACATTTTATTTTACACTTTTATTTTACAATTGTGTGAACGTTTTTTTACAAATGGCTTAATATGGTCATACATTGCTAATTACATCATTAATCACATTTTTTTCTGAGACAATTAATCGTCCAGATATTATGGCAGGCCTATGTGTAACAATATTAACACAGTATTTAAAAAATAACTTCCAAATTTATAAACAAGGGTAGCTTAAAACACAAAATTACACTAAAATCTCTTCCCAAAGCAACATTGAGTTTAGAAAAATATTAAAGTCATGTTCATATATCCCTTTCAGACCTGAATTATGTTACATTGATGAAAAAAAAAGTGTGATGTTTTCTGTCAGTAATGCACACAAAATAAGACAATATCTACGTATAAAATCTACATAAAAATAAACAAAAAAAAACTAAAATGTTTATTCCTAAACATGATAAAAAGGGTTCTAAATCATAAAGAATTAGTAATGATGAGCTTGTATCACTTTGCCTCATTTATTTTGTAGTGCGGACATGCCCTATTGACACGCCCTATTGACTTTTATTTTTTCCAGTGCAGTGGGCGGGGCTAAGCTACTGTTTCATTGGCTGGTTTATAATCTTTTCTAATTGACAATTACAAAAAAAAAATTCAATAATACTTAGAAATGATTTCTATTAGTGTTCTGTGCAACAAAATATATAAAAAAATGAAACAACATGATGTCCATTGTAGTTGATGCAGGATCTGAAAGAGTCAACACTGTAATTATTGTGACAGAACTAGTTAAATCTATGGTGCTTCCTCAAGAATCTACCATGCTCCAAAAAGGATGGTTCTTCCATAGTTGTTTAGTAAGAAAAGTGGTTTAAATGAATTTAAAACCATGACAATGGACGCACTAGTCGCATGCTTGAATGATTCTATACTAAATAGAAAATGCTTGTTTATGTATCATATTCTATTCTTGCCACAGTTATGTCTTTAGAAAACTACTCTGTGTTGGACTATAAACACATTAAAATTGTGTAAACCTTTTTTCAAATCACCTTAAATGGCTTTACATTGCTAATTACATCATTAATCACATTTTTCTCTGAGACAATTAACTACAAAAAACTACAAAACCTACAAAAACTACAAAATACAAAAAACTACTCTGTGTTGAACTATCAAAAGTTCTGCTACTGTTTCTGTGTCAAGCCATATAACCATCATTAGTACTGTGTAGAACTCTCTTTACATTTAAAAAGTAGTAAAATAAGTGAATTGTCACATTCATTCACTGCATAACAGATATTTTCTTCTCTTTCTGACAGATCAACACACAAAACTCGAGTCTAGATCTCATAAACCATAAATTTCTCACAGCAGTAACGTAACAGTGGAAAGCCACAGTTATTTCAACCAAAGCTCACATCACTTTCACATCCAGATGAACTGCGAACCATAGTAGATGCGGTAAACATCGTAAAAAAAAAAAAAAAAAAAAGAGAGAGAGAGAAAATACCCACGGGACGACTGTTCCACCCAAAGTTACACACATGTCAGGGTCACGGCTCTCCACCCTCCGGATTCCTCAGTATAAAAGGGTTACAGGGTCAAAAGGTGAATAAGCAGAATAAAATAGAGCCTTGCTACACAAACACAAGTGGTAGCCACCGGTGGGTTGTGCTCATTAACGTGAATTAATGGCTCAGTTCTGCTATTATCAGGTGGTGTGTGGTCCGTGAAGTTCTCTGATGAACTTTCAGAGCTGTGACAGATCTACAGGCTCTGCTGTTAGAAGCAGAAGGCTAGTCCAGGCGTGGAAGTTTTATGTTGTACGGCGCCGCACATATACAACTCGAGTCCAGCTGCTTCCACCACGCGGAGTTAAGGTTGGGGGATTTACCCAGCGTGCAATCTCTCCACAAATGTCAAAGGCATTATTCAATTTCCGAGATCTGAACAGATATTCCAGGACAATGGCTTTCGCATGTTTTGCCTCCGAAACCCGAAAAGCCTTTAAAAATAAACCGATTTAAAGTCCGTCTGGTGAGTTTTGTAAGATACATGACAGGCCAAGGCTATCGAGCCTTCAGGTTTCAATCAATACACTTCTTTAAATTATTGAATCCATGTGCGCTTGAGTTGAGTATGGATAATCAACTCTACAACATGGAATGCTTCATGGCAACTGCAGCCTGAAGTCTGCTGGTACGAGAGAAGAAGAGGAGGAGAAGTGGAACGGACATCTTGAGTTTGACACAGGCCACACAGAATGAGCACACAAAAAACCTGATTTAAGGTGAAGCTGATTTGAAGAACACTGAAAAAAATGATGAGTAAAATTTACTTTAAAAAAAGGTTCACAACGTTCTGCATTTGCTTTTTTTAAGTACATTTTATTTCAGATAAATTTAAGTAACTTTAACTTAGTTTCAAGACTTAAATGTTAAATAGAGTAAATACAGTAAGTGAACTGAACTTCAGTCAATCCTTTCTTTACTTCATTTATTTTTGCTGAATCAATCCTTTTTTTTAGTAACTATAACTTCATTTCTGCATACAATATTAAATAATTACAATTACTTCATTTATACAATATTACTCAAATCATTTATGATACATAATATATTATAATTTCTGAAATGTAAATATTTTTAGTTAAAACACACATATTACACTGTCTCAACACATAGGTGGATAGTTTACTAAAAAGAAGTCTAAGTCTGTTTACAAAATAAATCTTTGAGATTATGTAAATATTGGAATGTGTGTTTTAACTAAAAATATTACAATTTCAGGAATTATAATATATTATGTATCATAAATGATTTGAGTAATATTGTATAAATTAATTAATTGTAATTAGTTAATATTGTATGTAGAAATTAAGTGTAAATTAGGGTTACTAATAGAAAGGATTGATTCAGCAAAAATAAATGAAGTAAAGTTTACTAAAAGAAAGGACTGACAGAAGTTCAGTTCACTGATTTACTCTATGTATCATTTAAGTCTTGAAACCGAGTTGAAGTTACTTAAATTAATCTGAAATTAAATTTATTTTAAAAAAGCAAATGCAGAAAGTTGTGAAACTTTTTTTTAAGTAAATTTTACTCATCGTTTTTTTCAGTGCAGCTTGGCACAGAGCTAACCTATCCAACCTATGTTGGCAAACAATTTGAAGTTTCATTCAGTTTTGTAATGTTTTTTTGATGTTTTAAGAGTTTGGGTTGTGAATCTTGACCTTGACTTGACCTGGTTCATCCTAATCGTAGGACCTTTTACACGCACATAAAATAAATATGATTGGAAGCGCACTCACATTTTTATTATATTTTTATGAACCTACAGTTTCTCATTAGGTCGAATGCAGATTTCTGCCAACATTCTTCTCTTCTCCGAAGCCTGTCCAACTTCTCAACGGTTGTTATAAAGGAATGAAGAGATCAATTGGCTTAGTCAAATAAATCAGGCTCAACAAATATGACTTTCTATTGTTCTGCGTTGTCATTTTTATTGAGGTTAAGGGCAATTTGGTTTACTGTCACTGCAATCTTCAGCTTTAAGCCCAGATTAAGTTTTGACAACTACCCTGCAACACTTAGCATCTGGCAGGGAACAAAAAAAGAGAACAATTTGCAAATAGTTTGAATGCTCAGTCGACCGCTGTGATATCGCCCTGATTTCTCACCCTTGTCCATGAAAGCGGCAAAACTCCTCAAGGACCGCATGAACCCGTGCCTAGTTCTAGTTTCAGACTGTTCCTTCCCTGCCTAGAGGGAACACAAAAGAACTTTCCTCTGCTTGACTTGAAAAGATGTTGGAGATCTTTTTTGTTTTCCACTTCTCAAAGACATTTCTGTTGTTACACATGCAGAGAAAGAGAGTAGTTTGACTAGTTTGAGACCAAGTTTGTGGGCCAAGCTAACGGTACACAAGGCCAGCTTATATTAGCCACAGGCATCTTGTAAAAGGTAGTGGGATCAGTGCTAAATCTCACTGTCTCCAAGCAAATTGATCAAGCCTATCGTAAAACTAACAGGACGAAGCAGAGGCAGCTCCGCTCTGCCAGCTTTGGTTGGAGCTCTGCATAATAACTCAAGAGGCGTAGACACGGCGTTCCCCCCGTAATCCTCAATCCTCATGCGCCTGCTGCCGCTTTTTATTTATTTATTTATTTTTTTATCCGGAGGATGTTTGCGGTTATTAGTAACTCTCTGTGTAATATTGGCTCATTATCTTGAGTTATCGTAATCGTGTTTGAAAGTGCATCTTCTTCGCTCGAGCGCTGAAACAGAAGACGAGAAGAAGGGTTTCTGGAGCTTCCGTCTATTCAATGAGGCATGCGATTTAAATTGCTTCCCAAACATGGTGGGATAGAATGTCCTATAAACGTGGTGTTTCCCAGTGTTTACTAAAAAAGAAACACGGCTCAGGCTAATTCTTGGAGTAATCTTTTTAGACCAGATTTCCAGGTTGTGTTGCGGTTTGTACTGAAGCACACATCTCCACCACACACTTGCAATTACAGGTTTCGTGCATTAAGGCAAATTATATGAAATATCAAGGACCACTTCCCCTGACAAATCGCTTTTGTTCTAAACTGACAGGTGTTTGGCTCACCATGAAGAGGAAACTTCAAAGTTTGAAAACATGAATTTATTTGGCTTGTGAAAGAGAAGCACCAATCCAAACTCGTACACAACCTCTCGGAGCCTTGCTGAGATGAAACCGAGCCTCTTATCCAACATTTAACAACACGTTTCTGTTTAAAAGCGGCTCAATTGATTGCACGGGCAACGTGCATCCCGCCTCGGCCCGATTCCAAAAGCCAAATGAAAAGTGAAGTGAAGTGAAGTCAAGTGAAGTTGAGTGTTTGGCGAAACTGTCCAGTGGTGTGCATATACAGGGTTTGGACAGTGAAACTGAAACACAATAATTTATTGTCCCGACGGACAGTTCTGGTGGAAACAGGAGAGTTGAGGTGCACATTGGATTCTGCCGTGATTTGTTCAGCCGTGGTTTTATGTTTTTTTGGATACAATCCAAGTTAGCACCCGAACATCCCTTTCAGACAGGATGTGGTTGGTCCTTCTTGGTGGTATGCTGACATTAGCCTGGATACCGTGGCTCTTGATAAATCAGAAAGTCTTGCTGTCTTGGTCACAGATACACCAGCAAGACGTGCACCAACAATTTGTCCTCTTTTGAACTCTGGTATGTCACCCATTATGTTGTGTGCATTGCAATATTTTGAGCAGAACTGTGCTCTTACTCTGCTAATTGAACCTTCACACTCTGCTCTTACTGGTGCAATAATGTGCAATTAATGAAGATTGGCCACCAGGCTGCTCCAATTTATCCATGAAACCTCCCACACTGAAATGACAGGTGTTTCAGTTTCATTGTCCAACCCCTGTATATATGATTGTCTGAATTTGTCATGTTGTGTGGTTGTATGGTTTTTGTGTGTTGTGCCGTTTTGTCCTCAGGGGCTTCCTGGCCTGCCCACCCTGGCTGCATTGCACAGCAATCAAATCCTGACTGTGAAGGTTTGTTGGAGTGGCCTAGCTGCTCAGGCAGACTCTGTGGCACACACACACTGAGATGACATACATCCTGCGCATGTTTGTCCCCAGGCTTCATTCAATGATGGCGTCTGAATAATCCAATGAGTCCAATCAATTTTTTTGTTTGCTCTTATGCCCCTGAGCTACCAGTAGCCCCAATAAAAAGTGGGGTTCGAAGAGAGACTCATCAGTGCTGGCAGCTTGCTCTCTCTCTCTCTCTATTCTCTCTCTCAAAAAATAAAATAAAATAAAAAATACAAGTGTAATGTACAATTAATTAGAAACAGGATTCTCTAACAGATCAGATTTTCTAACCCAGAAATGATCTGGACTGTAACCATGTATATGGAAACAAATCAAAAGAGAAAAAAAGGCACATTCATTCTGTGATAAAGTGGAAAAAATATTTTTTTTTAGCATACGGCCAAGCGAGTGCCCATGGTTCACCGCAAACCTGCCCCTTTCAGCACTCGTATGAATGTATAAATGTTTAAAAATATGGCTCGCATGTAATGATTAGGTCATTTCATTTCAATTATATAATACTGTACATGACAGAATATTCAAAAGTTTTAGCTGTAATTATTTATATAATACTTTTATATGAGTGCCTTTTTTAACCTATTTAAACCATTCCCATACATATCATTAAATCCTTTTACACACAAAAAAACTTTCAGTGTGTGCAGCTCCTGGGGTCTGGCTTGGCACTAAGCGTTACTGTGATGGCAGTGCTTTCTTTCACTGAGCAGAAATTGACATTTTTTCCACGGGCCAGCAAACTCCATGTGGGTGTCCCGGCACCCCGAGGTGGTAATTGCGGCCTCCGGAGCCGAGCGCAGTCCAGACTTCCGAAAGCCTCCGCTGCTGCTGCTGCTGCGGGGAAAATGTGGATTTCTGCTCATGCATGAAGGCGCTGAACTGGGTTCTCCTAATCTACCACTTGATCTAATCTGTTTTTATGCTCTTTTTTTTCCACATCTCTTCCACTTCTTCTCCTTCTTCTGGGACCTCATGCAACTATCTCCTCTCCAACCTCTCTCACCTCTGACCTCCGACCTCTTGACCTCACACACCTGCTCAGATGGTCTTCCCTAAGATCAATCATGGCTTTCTTTCTGCTGATCAGCAGCTCATTAAGCGCCGGCTCATTAAGGTAGTGCTTGACCTCACTGTACTCTTTTTTTTCTCTTTCTTGTTTCTCTCTCTCTCTATTTCTTGTTTCTCTCCTTCTCTCTTTTACTCTATGTAAATCTCTCTCTCTTTCACTTCACCACAAGGCTTCTCCTTTTGGCCCTTCACTTCCTCTCCATTCTTCAGGCTTTCCTTGCCAACCCTCAAACTGTCCAACAAGAAATGAGCTGCAATGAATAGCAATCATTCAGAGCTCAAAGTGGTGTTTTTAACGCTATTCAGAGCTCGTTTGTTTTTGATTTGCTTTAATCTGTGTACTAAACATGTAATTAATCCTGCAATATATAATCCTTAAAATAAAGTCTCTTGTCCTCCAGTGTAAATAAAAAAAATAATAATTCGATTTTTAATTTTTTGAGTTTTAGATGAGTAGACTGTTAGAAACGTATTTGCTTATTGCTGTCAAAGGTGGAAGGAGTAATCAAACCCACTGCTTAATTTGTTTTAATATTGCTTACTAAGCAAAAAAAATACAATTTAAGTACTCTGAGGTGGAAATTGTGCTTATTTGCTGTAGTTTAAGAAATTGTTTTCTAAAAAAATACTTTACTTGACAATTATTGAAATTTTTTGTTTACTTTAAACTTTTATTTTGACACAAAGGCCACTGCAAGGCTGAACAGTTGCTAAAGCCATGTTGCACCATCCTACTCTGGTGAGGACCCATATGCCTATTAGCCCTACAGTGAAGTAGGACTAAAAGTGGTGGTGACTCCGCTTCTGCAGCTACAGTACACCACCAATTGAAAACTCAACATTCGATTTACATAAATAATTTCATTATTATACCACAAGAGTATCATTACACAGATTTTAATATTAGAAACATCAGTGTCTTCTATATAGACTAATGCATACAGTGCATTTAATGAATTATTGAATATCTCTTATAATCTTCAGACAATTCAGTCAAGATAAATCATGTTTCGCTTGAATGTAAACAATATCTATAGCGCAACAATGATATCATAAGATAAAATATATGTTTAAAAACCTCACCAAAATAAAAAATAAAATATCCTATTCTGTTCCAGTTTATGCTGAAGTTGTTGTTGCTGTTTTATTTGCTGGATGGCAAAATGGCAAATTGAGATCTCAGGAAAAGAGACATGTAAACTTTATACATTTTGGTGCTTTGTAGTATTTATTCCAAAAGGCACTTGTGCAAAAAGATGTTCATGAGCCATTACAAGAACGTCAGAATTCTCTTAGGATATAGTGGTAAAGGAAAAAAAATCAAGAAAAGGAAAAATGCTGAAATTATGTGCAGAAAACTGTTCTTATTACAGTAAGAAAACGAATGAAAAAAAAGCTTAATCTACTTTATTGAGAACAATTGCACTTAGTCACTTTCCACCTCTGAGTGCAGTTTTACAGGCATGTGAAGGACTGTAGCTGCTGAATACTGTTGTGATGCTAAATTCAGCTCAAGCTCCAGTGTCTTGATCACAGAACCAATTGGATGGAAATCTGGAAATAATTAAAGGCAATTATGCATCGAAATTCCTGCAGGAGATTTTCATTGCAGAGCTCGACTCCACGGCCATAAATCAGTGGATTAAAACGGAGGGCTAACAGGACGTCTGCAGCCGTATAGTGGTGTTGATTTAAACTCTGCTGTGAGACAAACCCCCTCATGTTCTCTATGATACGCTATTTTCATTGCCCTCTGCTGTTTCACTAAGCTTCTCTGTTCATGCCAGATGCTTTCATATGCTGTGACTCAGGCCTAATGCCTCTGCGTTATTTGTTGCTCAGGGTGATCAGGGTCAAGCAGGCCCACCGGGACCTCCCGGACCTCCAGGCCCTCCTGGTCCCAGGGGACCCCCAGGGGACACTGGGAAGGATGGCCCTAGAGGACTTACAGGGCTACCGGTAAGTTGCTCTGTTTTAAGCGATAAAACCAGACCTAGAGTCCTTATTAATGGAAAAGTGTAAAACCTGAAGTAAAAAAAAATGTTACGGTTTTTGTTTTTTCGTATTTATTATTTTCACATTTCACAGAACAGTGCAAAATCGAAGTTGCAATAACATATGGATATTTTACATACTTGATCTACTTTTATTATACTCTTAAAATATGCAGTTTTTACATTTTTTTTTTTATTTGTTTTTAGAAATAGCTTCATTTAAAGCATCTTTAGACCTATCTGGATGGGATTAGTTTCTCAGGGGGTCCTGGGGTAATTTTCTTTATGGAGGGTCCTCTTTAATTTTATTCCGTCGTACGTGTTTTTCTTAAACGTCCTCTGAGAAAATTACAGGCTGAATTACCTACTGTTTTCCGCTGAACTCCGTGGTCCTCCAGTAATTTTTTACCTGTCCGGATCCACATCTCTGAGTTTCTTCACTTCGCGTTTAATTACATAGTTATTTATCCACTGCTACAGACCATAATTACACTTTCGGCACGCGTTTCCACAGAGATCCATATAAACACAACACCGAGTGGAAATGGAGGAACTACTGAACACGATGCCACGTAACCGAGAATGCCAAAAAACTCACTGGTCCTCCTGTTTTTTCAATTGCAGTCTGGATGCAAGATCAATTCATGTCACTGGTCTTTAAATTGTACTCTGATTAGATTGTACCCTAATGGGTTCACACTTGGTTGTCAAATCCATCTCAAATTAGACAAAAATCTGAATTGTCTGTGGGATGGAAATGCGTCATCCTCTGAAAGTGATTTGGTTTTAAATTTGTTGTGTTGCATTTTGAAGTGGCTTGGTCTTATCCATATACTGTATTAGATTCATCAAGTGACAGGGTGTAAACAGGGTCTATACTGTCAGTGCACTCTGAAAAATTGTGCATAAAATACATTTATTTGAAAAACTTTACCATATACATTTGTGCAATAAATTTCAACAAATTAACAGGGAAACACATTTCAACTGGTCTGTCTTTTAACTAGTAATGTATACAGTTATGTTAAAATCATGTTAACAGGCTCTCTCTATATTCATCTAAACATCTGAACAACACAGCCCTATTTATTATTACAGTATAAAAAAATGAAATGCCGTGAGCTGAAATGATCCTGATCCTCACTGATGAGTTTTTTTTTTTAAAGGTTGGCGATCAAACGTAAACCAACATAATATTTTTTATCTGGTTAATATGTATTTTAACCCTTAGAACCCTATGGACGGATTTTACATCCAAGATCGCACCTTGTGTTCTCAGCTTTATCAATTTATCAGGAATGCCTTCACCCATCAGCATAAACCATATACGGTTAGAAATGGCGGAATTTCCTCTTTCTAAAAATAGTGGATACAAAAAAAAAAGTGTTTCACACAGAAAAAGTGTGAAACTACCTGCACTCACACTAAAGCTAGGCATGGCACTACTTTATATAGTTTTTAGACTTTATACAAAAATTACAATTTTTGTATATAGTTTTCATTGTGTGTACTAAATAAAAGTGTTTTTCTAATCATTTTGTGAAATAATTCTTTACTATAATATTTGTTATTATAAGCAGAAGAAAATAAATATGTAGTATAGTAAATATGTTTTGTTAGTTGGAATATTGGCCATATTTGCCCTGATATACTTAAAGGTATAGGCTGCTCTGAGTGTCAGGTTTTTAGCATTTTAGGCGCTTGGTAAATTTTTGCCAAATTTGGCCAGTTCCAGGAAAATATAACAATTCTGCTTCCTTTTAAATTTTAAATGATAATTATATTTTTGAGCAGCCGTATGGCTTCAGGAGTAAAAGAGCTCATGGCATGTGTCTGTCTGATATAATTACTTTGTTATAAGACCTGAAAGAGAAACTGAAAAAACTGAGAAAAAAGCACACCAAAACAGGCTAGAGTTCTAAGGGTTAATATGTATTTCTGGACCGGTTCCTAACAAGAGAGGTTTGATTATTAGAGCTTTACAGTGATCAACTCATTGCACTTGAGGCATAAAAAACAAAGCATTAGCGCAGCATTCTTACATCATTTTCTGAAGCGAGTAACTGGAAAGACTGAAAACAATCTAATGATCCAGCCTGGAGCGAAACAGATAAACAGCACTTAATATTTTTACATGCCTGCCGCAAATCGGGGCAAAATAAGAGAGATCTGTTTCGGGGCCCCGGGAAGGTTTTATGATGGTACATAATTGACGCGTTTTCTGTTTTTCTTTCCCCCTTTTTATCTTTCACAGTTAGAACGTACATGAATTAACACACTGTGCCACCGACAGCATTACACACATGGAAAGAGTTATGTTTGGTGGAAAGCAAAAGTAATGGCTATCAATCGCTGCGGCACAGACAGATTTCTGGAACCAGAGGCACTTCTGAGATATGGGGTTGATTGTTCGCATTGTGGGTTACGGCATGTTCATATCACCCCGCCCTGCTGTTTCCCAGAGTTCCTTACTGTTCACTTTCTAGGAAGGGGAGTGGAAACAGCAGTGGCAAAGAAATAATAGGGTATAATAACTTTACAGTACTGGATTTAAGATTTAAGACTTATCTTATTTTATTTTATTTTTTTCATAATTTTTCACACAAGAAAAACATATTTAAACCATGTACATTCTTTAGAGGGAAGTGTCATATTGCAGTGGAATGACTTAGCCAGATACATTGCCAGACCTACAGTATCCCCTGATTTCAAATGTGGAGAATGCTGTTTGATGTGTGCTAGACAACTCCACTCCTATCTCAAAATCCCCAAGAAAATTCAAGCTGCATGGGATGGATTAGCACAAGACACTGACAGCTCTAAAAAATTAAGAGACCACTTCAGTTTCTCCGATGTTGCTATTTATAGGTATATCTTTGATTAAAATTAATATTGTTGTTTTATTCTATAAACTACAGACAACATTTCTCCCAAATTCCAAATAAAAATATTGTTATTTAGAGCATTTATTTGCAGAAAATGAGAAATGGCTGAAATAACAAAAAAAGATGCAGAGCTTTCAGACCTCAAATAATGCAAAGAAAGAAAACAAGATCATATTTGTAAAGTATTAAGAGGTCGGAAATCAATATTTGGTGGAACAACCCTGGTTTTTAATCACAGTTTTCATGCATCTTGGCATGTTCCTCTCCACCAGTCTTACACACTGCTTTTGGATAACTTTATGCCACTCCTGGTGCAAAAATTTAAGCAATACAGTTTGGTTTGATAGTTTGTGATCATCCATCTTCCTCTTGATTATATTCCAGAGGTTTTTAATTTGGTAAAATCAAAGACACTCATAATTTTAAGTGGTCTCTTGTTTTTTCCAGAGCTGTATAAGAACCAGTACCCATAACTCCATGCCTCCAAACTGTTGCATTGTACATATGTTACATATAGTCTAAAAAGCACTTATTGTTCCTGGAAATCTTTGTCTTCCTTCCAAAAAGCATTTTCATTCAACACTTCCTTCTGGGTGCAGCCGTTTTTTTTATTGATGAGTTTATTTGTCTGTCTATCAGATAGTTCAATATAACTCCATAATAACTCCAAAAAAGACATTTGAATAGTAAAATCATCACTAGGACTGGGTTAACAGATAAATGTGTATTTTAAATGTATACAATAGGCAATAAAAAAATAATGTATTTAGTATAATACATGAGGCTTTTATGTATCAGTTATGTAACTCATACATGCTGAAAATAATAAATCCAACATTTCTACAATTAAATATGTTGACTTTTCCCTTTATTACAGGGTGATCCCGGAAATCCAGGAGAGGTCGGCCCTGTGGTAAGGAAATTTTCCAGTATTGTACAATATATTACATACTACATCACACTACAGTCCTCTTTAGTATTGAATGGATATGTAATAATATATGTGAGATCATTTATACTAACTGCTACAGTATAAAGCTCTATAATGAGTCTCTGATCACTGCAGAGTCAGTACTGACACTTACAACATGTCACTATATGCATGTCTATTGTTAACTTTGCACACTGTGCAATATATGATCATCTGCTACTGTAATGTCACTTTACTGTGTACTTTAAACTGTTAAATTATGGCTCTATCTTACACCCTGTGCGAGATGCGTTGCAATGCTCATTGCTATCTTACACCCATCGACAGTCAATTTTTTTTACACCTTATACATGTGCTGTTAAAATAGCACTGGAGTTTATGAATATATCTAGACTGATGGGAGTGGTGGTCTGGAAGTGAGGTGTGTTTAGGTACATTTCTGGAGTATTGCTATCTTGGTCAGACATTCATTCTTAGCTACGCAGATACACATACAAGGATGTGCCACAGTGCACAAATTCAACTTTTACATTAACAATAAACAAAATACAGAATAAAATAACATTTGTGTTCCTGTAAATGTTCACAGTGTAAACACACAGGTCAGTTTCCTCTGCTCAGAAGTTCAGAAGTGCTGCATTGTTAAAATAGCAATCCGCCAAAGTCAGAGCACACCTGGCTCTTAAAGGGTATGGCAAGTAATGTTTAATGTTTAAACTCTAACTCTTAAAATACATCAGACCATTTAATACGATACTAATTTTGCCTCATTTGTTTAACTGGGTATCTCTTCATTTACTCTTATTCATTTAACACTTGACATTTAACACATATGACTTTTAAGTCACATTTATGCAGAAATACAGAAAATTCTAAAGGGTTCACAAAATACCAAGCACAATTGTATATTGCCTCTGAAATTATTTAAATTGTTTTATTTTTATTTATTTATTCATTTTTTCCTTCTAATTTTTATCCCATTTTCTTACCTATTTACACTATTTGCCAATTTCCCAAACTACTTATTAGGACTCACCCTTTCACTAGTGATGTCCCAACACACCAGGAGGGTGAACCCTAACACATGCCTCCTCTGATACATGTGAAGTCAGCAACCGCCTGTTTTTGAACTGCTGCTGATGCAGCATTGCTGTGTAGTGCCGTCTACCTACCCAGAGAGAGCAAGGCCAATTGTGCTCTCTCGGGGCTCCGGTAGCCGATGGCAAGCTGCATGAACAGGATTCGAACCGGTGATTTCCCAAACAAAGTGGCAGCTTATAGCCCACTGGACCACTCGGAGGCCCCTTGCCTCTGATATTAATTGCGAGTGCCATCACCATATCACACTCTCCACAATAACATATAACATACCATTTTTTTTTAAATAATTGGTAGAAATAACTTTAAGAATGCTAACTTTACTGCTACCAGTAAACTGGTAGATGCACACTGTCAGTTATTAGAGCTCTCAGTGGACGTGCAGTGCTAAGAAAAGAGTTACAGTGAACAGACCACCTAATGAAATGTGCTAAATGAGACTTTCCGTTAGTAATTAATTGTACAGGTCAAATAATGCATGATGTAGGATTGATGGAGCGTGTGGAAAGTGTTGAAGTTAGATCTGTTCTGAGTCATAAAAACTCCTGCATATTAAAACCGGATTGTGGATGAACTTAATAGCTGCTTCAGCAAATTTAGCAAAATCACAGCGCCATATGCTGGGAAAATTGTGCATGTCACATTCATCTTCACTCCAGCGTCCTGCAGTAACTGGCAAACCATCAAACTGGGCTGCGGTCTGAAATAGCCAAAAATCTATTTAATAAGCTTTTTCCTGTCTAACAATAATCAATCAAGCAAAGCCCTTTTTGTCAGCAATTCAAACTCATTTGGGGAACGAGTGCAATTGCTCAGGGACGCTGCCTCTCGTTCGAACAAAACTAACTTACAGGCAAAACGTTAACGACTGATTTATTGGAAGCTATTTTCAACAACAGCATATTTCACAAAGTCTTCTTCAAAAATGTTTATTTTCACACATGAAGCTTGTTACAAAACAGAGCCGGGGCAAGTTGTTCCAATTAACAGCAACGGGATACTGCTTTTTGTGTTTAGCAAATCGGGCATTTAATGAAAGTTTCCTCATAAAAAGTGCATGCATGGAAGACGCCGAGGCCAGACCACGCTATCTGCTGCCAAGCGGGCAAGGACAGAAAACGAGGCCAACACAGTAAGGGCAATGCAAATTTTCACAAGGGTAAAGGGGTGCCATAGATGTGGGGAGAAGTGTGACTCAGGGCTATATAGTCTATATACTGCGCGTATGGTCATTACTGCCTCCTGAAGGGAGCTCAGAGGGCATATGCGGGTGGAGGATAATCAGGCAGACATGTCTGTTTCGGTCACTTCTGAGGGTGTGTGAGTGTGTGTTTCGAGGAAAATTACAGAGGGTCGTATTTTCATGATGATTTAGTTCTGCCTTGCTGACTTTTTTCTTAATGAGAAGAAAGTGAATGTCGAAGCTGGCCAGATATTTAACATTGAGTCACATGCGCTCGGCCTTGCGCTAAACTTTAGACGAGTCACAGTAAAGAAGAAGAAATCACCAATGAGTTCCATTAGGAACGAGCTGAGACTCGGAATGAGACTCGGTCTTAAGAGATGTGCACCAGACATGACACTAATGGGCTAACAGAAATCAATGTCATCCTCAGGGAGCCCATCTGCACTTAAAACAGCATACAAGAGTACACAAGATTTCCCACAGTCATAAAAAAAGACATGAAATGAGGCACCCCAAAAGAAATCAGATCAGGCAAGCACAGTGCGTGTAGTCAGAATCCCAGCTTTCTTCACCTTGGATGTGGATAATTTATGGAAAGTTTATGGAAAGAAATTAGGAACAGTTTATACAGTCTAAAACTGTTAAATTACACACAAACATAAGGTGCTTTGGAATAGTTCCTTTGAAGAACCTCTTCAGGTTACATAAAGAATACTTTAATATATTTTAATGACCCTTTAACTGTTTTACTACATAGATTTTATTACACTCTAACAATTATCCTGTGCTGTATTTACCTCAGAAGCTAGAAATGACAAGAGTTGACAGCATTTGTGATAAACACTCCAATAACCGTACAGGATTTTAAAACATTTCCCAAAGAAAAACTGTTAAAATTACTTTTATGGTTTTCCAAAACTGATTTGACACATAAATAAATAAAGTAGGACATTCATTATTTTGGTTGGATTCAACATAAAAAAAAAACTATACATGTATAGTTTTTTTTTTAGTTTTTTTATGTTGAATCCAACCAAAATACTTGAATGTCCTACTTTATTTATATCCCAGGTTCTCAATATAGTGATACCAGTATACAATACTTTGCACATCCAAACAACAAGGAAACAGATAAATGTCCACAGATACAATTTAGACAGTAGAATTTGTGTAATACTGATTAAATGACACACAAACAGATAGAAGTGCTGACAACTGTTTAATCCTACTGATTTTTACTACTGTGAGTGTGTAGGGCAGCCCTATTGGATTGTAAACTCAATGTCACTTTTTATATGCCATGTTCACAATACTTTTTATATAGTTTTTATACTTTTTAAAATTATTTTTATATCCCAGGTTCACAATATAGCGATACCAGTATACAGTACTTTGCACATCCAAACTCTGGAACAAAGGAAACATGTCCACAGATACAATTTGGACAGTAGAGTTTGTGTAATACTGATTTAATGACACATAAATAGATAGAAGTGCTGACAACTGTTTAATGCTACTCATTTTACTGCTCTCAGTGTGTTGGGCAGCCATATTGGATTTTAAACTCATGGTTTCTAACTTTCTGAGTAAGAAGTTTAACTCTACCATTGAAATTTCATACTGGGAACTTGGGAATTTTGGAAATTCTGTGAAGCAGCTGAACTGGGATCTCTGGACTGATGGCATTTAAACCAAACTTCTGGGATGAGGTTGGGTGAGGTGGTCATCATCCAACATCCTGACCTCACTAATGCTCTTGTTGGTGAATGCAATCAAATACATCTTCACAGCCATGCTCCAAAATATAGTGAAAAAAGAATTCCATGGCCAATAGAGACCTTATAGTTACTCTAAAATTAAAATGAAGAAAAATGCTTTTTTCATACCCTTGGTTTCTGAACTCAGTACTCTTATACACAGTACCTCTAACTAATTACATATAAAGCAATGGAAATGAGCTCCTAAACTACCCACAGTTGCTCCTAATTTATAAAACAAGGAAAATGACAGTTTTAAATAACAAGTTAAAAAAATGAGATTGGTGGCAAATGTGAGGAACCACACAGTTTTTACCAACACCTTAACCTCAATCTAAACTTGACCAAAACCTGAACCTAAACCTAAACTTGATGTACACCTCAGTGTTAGACCCAGAGACTGTAAAAAAGATGGACGCCATGTCACCGTTCCCACTCATTTAATGAAAATGAAGCCAAAATCTTCCGCCATGTTGGCTATCCTGAACTTCCGAGTCTGCGCAGTAGAGACCAGAGGAGGGAGAAAGACTGTGGAGAGACAGCCTACTCATTTGAATAACCCCGCCCCTGAGGGCTGCCTCGAGGTCACAGGCTGCAGAGTGGAGCGGAGCTGACGGTCTGTTGGTTAGACCAGACCTCAGACATTAAAATGGCTTAATATTGATTAAAATGTCATTTTTTTAGTTGCACAAAAATGTCTCAGTTAAAAAAGAAAGAAACTAAGATGATAAGAAAACTAAATGGTTCTAAAAAGCTAAGGTTCTTTAGTAGTCCTGGGCAATGACTTTATCCAGAACTGTAAAGCCAAGGCAGGAACCATTTAGAAACTTGTCTTTAAGTCATGTTGAAGTTGACCAGCTTTGAGGTGGTAAACAGTTCTTAAGAGAAATGAAGACATGGCAGTGCAGCCCATCGGGGGCCACTGCCTGCTTAGCACAGTGTAGCACTTATATGGAGCTTCTGCCTGCCGTCAAAATGGGTGAATTCCACAGTTTTCCAAAGACGTCCAGGACATGTGGTGCTGGTTAGAAAGATTAAGTTCTCGTGGAGCGGCGAGGAGGAGAAAGAGAGAAATATTTGTAGGATCTATCTGGAATCATCAGTGCCATAAGGTTGCTCTGGGGAAAATTAAGGGATCCTCTGCTTTCCAGAGGTGGTTTGCAGTCTTGCGCGCAGCTTGCAATTGGGGGTTAAGAAAGGAGGGAGGCACAAAATGTGGAACATCAGTGGGATGTGAAACTCTGCGGTGTTTTTAGAGGGCATTACATGTGTGGGATCATGCAGATGGGAGTTTGTATAATGACTGCACACTCCATTGTCTTTGGGTTTCAGCTGGGATTTTGGAGTGAAAATGAGCCAGAAGCTCATGTTCGAACATCATGTTTACAGTGTATAGAAGTACTGCATTCAGACCTTATTTATTGGGTAGTTAGTTGGAGGGTTGATACACTGTATGGACAAAAGTATTGGGACACCGGCCCATCCATTGTGTCTAATGAAACCAAGGGTATAAAGAAAAAAAATAATTTTTTAATTTTGTTGAGTAACTAAAGACTCTACTGTCCAAGTAAAGCTTTCTACTATATTTTAAAGCATTGCTGTGAGGATTTTTTTTAGAATTACTTGGATGATGACCACTTCACCCAAACTCATCCCAGAAGTATTGGTTTGAGTGCCATCAGTCCAGACAAACCTAGTCCACGTCTAGCCCACAACTGGCATTAAACATGGTGCTGATGTTTATCTTCTCTAGAGAGTCCTATTCTATTAGCAGCACTTCTCAACAGCAACTAGACAAGCAGTGCATGCCTGATTTAATTGGAAAAATTATTACACGCCTTTTTCAAGACATATATCAGCCAATCAAACAGAAGCTTGGCCCCACCCACTACATAAGACAATTAAAAATCTGCACACTGAAGAAAAGTATGGCAGGACCCATGAATAAACACATTTTCCCCATGTTTTTACTGCTTTGGAATAAAAAAAAAATAATGATTTCACTGCAGGGAACAGAAAGAAAGCAGAAAGTATGTTTAATTTGTATTTATTTATTAGTTTATTTACTTTTGTATTCACTGAATTTTGTTTTTGATTGCGTTACTTACAGAAAACTGCATTCTTTTATTTTTTTATTACTGGAGCAACTGAACAACTATGTTGAACAATCTTTGTTTTTAGATCATTTGAGAGTTGTTTTGATGAGCCCAAGATTCCACTCTTCAGAGGAGATTCAATTAGGAGAACAACTTTCAATTGGCCACCTTAAATACCTTTCCTCATGATTGGATACACCTGGCTATGAAGTTCAAAGCTCAATGAGGTTACCAAACCAATTTTGTGCTTCAGTAAATCAGTAAAAAGTAGTTAGGAGTATTTAAATCAATAAAATGATAAGGGTGCCCATACTTTTGCACCGGTCAGTTTTTGGTTTAATGCACATTGCACATTTTCTGTTAGTACAATAAACCTCATTTCAATGCTGAAATATGACTGTGTCCATCAGTTATTAGATATATAAAACTGAAATGGCTGTTGCAAACACCCAAATATTTAGAACTAAAAATGATTACAAATTAATAGGGGTGCCCAAACTTTTTCATATGACAGTGCATGCTCTAAATTACAATATATATTTAGGAATTTGGGAGAAATGTTGTTTATGTTGTGTAGTTTATAGAATAAAAAAATAATTATTTTACTCAAACATATACCTATAAATAGCAAAATCAGAGAAACTGATTCAGAAACTGAAGTGGTCTCTTTTTTTTCAGAGCTGTATAGTGTATATGGAATTAATAACTTTTAAATCTCATTTAAAGTAACTCTTTGGTCCGAACCCCTTAATCATTTACTTCTGACTCTTCCAAGAAAGAGATGAAAATCAGCAACCCAGAGGTGCTTTAAAAAGTGCCTTATTTTTGCAGAGAGACCGAATATATTCAGCAGTAGTGGAGCTTTTATAGATGTTCCTGCTCTTGGCCGTGGCTAAGAGCTGCTTTGGGTCTGTTTGGTAATGAATATGAATTTCTTTTCTTTCTTTTTTTTTCTTCAAAATGAATGTAAGCCTGCTTTTAATTCAAGAACTCTCTCAAATGCTGGGATTCAGGCTGTAGTAGTAGAAGTTCTGTTTAGTACATTAGATTAGTCAGTTTTTAAGACTAAAGGAGTCTTATTATTCTTCCAATTCTAGCCAATCAGTCTACAGGCACTGATTTTGGGGAGGTATTTCCATTCAAGCTGTTGTTATGTAAGAAGAGAAAGGGAAGGAAAGGATAAAAGAAGAGAAGAGATGTTTATCGTTTGAATCAGAGCCTAATAAGCTAAGTTGTGTTTACGGTCTTTGAGTCACTTGACTGATTTCCTAAAGGCTCAGAAACAAAGCCTTGGTTTAAGGCTTGTTTAGTGTGGAATATGGAGCAGGAAAGATGTAATGTCTGTAGGGACTGACCCCAGACATCGTCTACAGGCGTATGGACAATCTCTGGGCTCTTGAGCTCTACGGCTCTTAGTGTTTTATTTACTATTGAGATTCATCACTCAGGGGAACGGAGGGAGGGCTGAACTTGACACATCAAGTATGTCTAGAACTTGTCCTCAATATACACCATGATTCATTACAATGGTCAAACGCTGGGCCAGCGTTATATTAGACTGTCCAAATCAAGATCTGTCAAACAGATAACTGTGTTCTCGCTCTGAGCCATGTGCTAGCCTTGTGCTATACTGACAGTAAAGGGATCAGGGGATTCTCCTGGATCTCTCCCAGTAAGGGGGGCCCGTTCTGATGAGTCAAATGGCATCAAAATGCAACAAAGCTTGGGGCGCAGTGGGATTTGGCTGAGAGTATGCAGTCTGACAAGGAAGTAAGAGGCATGATGAAGCGCAGCACTTCATGACAACTCTGGGGCCAAGGATGGTTGGAGACAGGGCTGTGATTGGGCTAAAAATAGTACATATGATATTGAATGAAACCTGTTGATGAGATCTATTAAACAATCTACTGTGTAAAAAATCAGAATTAATGAAGTTAGTGATAAGGGGGACGATATGGCTCTAAAATAATATCGCGATATTTCAGGGTATTTTTGCGATATTGATATACTTGGCGATATAGGAAAACAGAAAAATAATTCGGTAATTTCAGGAATATAGTATAATAGTTTAACAGTATAATCATAATGTGGCAAAATAAATAATGTAATGCAGCAAAAAATATTGCAGATTATTTAGTGCATGCAAATAAACTGCAAACTAAAACAATTATACAATAAATACACTTAAAGCTTTACAGTAAATAATAGACTACTTTTAAGACAGAACAGCCCTATAACCATATCCTTTAAAAATGCTTATAAATGCTTAAAAATTTTAGAAACGTTTCCTAACTTTTAAAAATGCTTAAAAATGCTTACTAATTGTAGAAACCTTTCCTAACCTTTAAAAAATGCTTAAAAATGCTTAAACATTTTAGAAACCTTTCCTAACCTTTAAAAAATGATTATAAATGCTTAAAAAATTTTGAAACCTTTCCTATCCTTTAAAAAATGCTTATAAATGCTTAAAAAAATTAGAAACCTTTCCTATCCTTTAAAAAATGTTTATAAATGCTTAAAAATTTAGAAACCTTTCCTATCCTTTAAAAAATGCTTATAAATGCTTAAAAATGTAGAAACCTTTCCTAACCTTTAAAAATGCTTATAAATGCTTAAAAAGTTTGAAACCTTTCCTAACCTTTAAAAATGCTTAAAAGTGCTTAAACATTTTAGAAACCTTTCCTAACTTTTAAAAAACACTTATAAATGCTTAAAAAGTTAGAAACCTTTCCTATCCTTTAAAAAATGCTTAAAAGTGCTTAAACATTTTTGAAACCTTTCCTAACCTTTAAAAATGCTTATAAATGCTTAAAAAATTTAGAAACCTTTCCTAACCTTTAAAAAGACTTAAAAATGCTTACAAATTGTAGAAACCTTTCCTATCCTTTAAAAAATGATTAAAAGTGCTTAAACATTTTAGAAACCTTTCCTAACCTTTAAAAATGCTTATAAATGCTTAAGCAATTTAGAAACCTTTCCTAACCTTTAAAAAATGCTTATAAATGCTTAAAAAAATGTAGAAACCTTTCCTATCCTTTAAAAAATGCTTAAAAATGCTTAAAAAATTTAGAAACCTTTCCTATCCTTTAAAAAGACTTAAAAATGCTTACAAATTGTAGAAACTTTTCCTAACCTTTAAAAAATGCTTAAAAGTGCTTGAACATTTTAGAAACCTTTCCTAACCTTTAAAAAGGCTTAAAATTGCTTAAAAATGTAGAAACCTTTCCTAACCTTTAAAAAATGATTTTATAACAGTTATTTCTGCCTCTACAGTGCCCTCACAGGTTCAACCGTGCTATAGGCGAGGATGACATTAATACATACTTTTGTTCATATAATATGCAGATCAGTCAATCAGTGCCAAATGCCTTATAATCTGGCTTTATAATCCGGTGCTCCTTGTGTATTAAGAAAATTGACCAGAAAATAGATGTTTATTGATAGTGTGCCTCATAATCCTGTGCACTTTATATGGTAACTCATTTTAATTGTAAAGGAAGAGTAGATTAGTTGAGTTAGCCCATGTTTATAAGCCATTAAAGATGAAGTTGGTTCTGATTATGGTGACAAATATATGTTTCCTCATTCTTTAAAATGACTCAACTAGACACTCTTTTACTTCCCAATATTTTCCTCCTTAATGGTGGAAGGTTATGTGGGGAAAAAACAGATTAAGAGAGACAGAAGGAAACAGGTATCACAGATGATGAGGGACATACAGAAGAACCCAGATGATGATGGACAGATGATAATATAGGAAGCACAGAACCAAAATGATGAGTGATAAAGGAAAAGGAACCCAGATGATGATGAGGGACAGAGGAAAAGGAATGTAAGTGATTAAAAGCCGAGAGAGAAAAGTTCAGGTGATGAAGGACAAGGCACACAGAAGACCCAGATGATGAGGGACTAAGGTAGACACAGAGAAAAGCCAAAAAGAACAGAAACTGGTGAAGAAAGACCAAGATAATGATGAACAAAATGTAGACACATAACCCAGATTCAGAGGGACAAACACGAGGACACATACACCACCCGTCAATTCTTCTCATTTAGTATTTATTTGTTTACTTGTATTTTTTTCTACATTGTAGATTTATACTGAAGACATTAATGGTATTATTTCATTTTTTTTAAATCTTTTTTCTGTCTTCCTCTCTTTACAGGGACCTGAGGGCCCTCCAGGACTCAAGGTATGTTTTAAGTCATCCTTTACAAGCCAGACTGTTGATCTTATTTCAGAGATTCATAAATCATAGGAACTGGGTGACGAATCACTGAGTTGATTTAACATGAAGCAAACAAAGATGCATCCAGTCAGCAGTCCTGATTCACTGTGGATGCTTGAATATTGTCTTGAAGGGTTTAAGCTACAGTTTCAGCTTCATTTGAAGGGGAGTAGCTGAGATGCTGACCTAAGTGTGGAAAAATATATAAAAACTGTGTTTTAGTGAACAACCAAATAACTCGGATTATGAGGAAGAAAAGGAGACACATGACTCAGATTATGAAGGACAAAGGAAGACAAATAACTTAGATAATGAAAGACAAATGGAGACATAACTTAGATTATGATGGAAAAAGGGATACATAATTTAGATTATGAAAGACAAAAAGAGACACATAACTTTTATGAAGGACAAAAGTAGACACTTAACTCAGACTACAAGGAACAAAAGGAGACACATAACTTAGATTATAAAGGACAAAGGGAGACGCACAACTAATATTATTAAGGACAAAGGGAGACACTTAACTTAGATTATGAAGGACAAAGGGAGACACTTAACTCAGACTACAAGGAACAAAAGGAGACGCATAACTTAGATTATGAAGGACAAAAGTAGACACTTAACTCAGACTACAAGGAACAAAAGGAGACACATAACTTAGATTATAAAGGACAAAGGGAGACGCACAACTAATATTATTAAGGACAAAGGGAGACACTTAACTTAGATTATGAAGGACAAAGGGAGACGCATAACTTAGATTATGAAGGACAAAAGTAGACACTTAACTCAGACTACAAGGAACAAAAGGAGACACATAACTTAGATTATGAAGGACAAAGCGAGACACATACACTTAGATTATGAAAGACAAAGGAAGACACATAACTTAGATTATAAAGGACAAAGGGAGACACATAACTCAGATTATGAAGAACAAAAAGAGACACATAACTTAGATTATGAAGGACAAAAGTAGACACTTAACTCAGATTATGAAGGACAAAAAGAGACACATAAATCAGATTATGAAGGACAAAAAAAACATATAAATCAGATTATGAAGGACAAAGGGAGACACATAACTCAGATTATAAAAAAACAAAGGGAGACACATAACTCAGATTATGAAAGACAAAGGGAGACATAAAATTCAGACTACAGGGAACAAAAGGAGACACATAACTTAGATTATAAAGGACAAAGGGAGACATAAAATTCAGACTACAGGGAACAAAAGGAGACACATAATTTAGGTCATGAAGGACAAAGGGAGACAAATAATGTAGATAATGAGAGACAAAGGGAGACACAAAACTCAGATTATGAGGACCAGAAGAAAACACATGACTCATATAATGAGGACTAAAAGGAGACACACTACCAGTCGTCGACTGGGTCAGATATGAAACATGTTGAATATTCGTCTATTGTCTGCGACTCATTGGTCATCAGTCGGTGACGGCTCGGCGAGCGTCTACAGTAGTTCACACCACATGACACGAGCGCTGAGAGATGCAAGATTTGCCTCCAATCAGATTTTTTGTCAGCGATCAATTAAAAACTGTTGCCGACTGAAAAACTGGGCAAAAATCGTGTAGAGTGAACCAGGCATTAAACGTGGATTGGTTGTCTTCACCAAGAAAAAAGCAGGATTCTTTTTTTTTATAATTTTATTTCTGATTTTACCCCATTTTCTCCCAATTTGGTTATCCAGTTGTCCCACCCCTTTGTGCGTCCCCATCACCGGTGGCACCTGGATGCGGACGAGCACATGCCTCCTCCGACACATGTGAAGTCAGTCACCCCTTTTTTCGAGCTGCTGCTGATGAATCATTGCCTGAGCAGCTAGCACGCTCTGAGGAAAGCACAGCGCCTAGGTTCCTATACATCCGGTCACAGACGCCTCATGCCGCCCGGCGCCACTTTTAAGTGTGATGGGGAGAGAGCGCCATCTACCCACCCGGAGAAAGCAGGGCCAATTGTGCTCCCTCTGAGCGCTGGCAGCTTGAGGGCAAAGCTGCATGAGCGGGGTTCGAACCTGTGACCTCCTGCTCATAGTGGTAGCACTTTAGACCGCTTGACCACTCGGCGCTAAAAAGCAGGATTCTTTACTGAAGATGACCCACTACCACTCTACCATCAGACATAGCTACCCACCAAATTTCAGAAAGCTAAATAATACAAAATATAATAAAGTATAATATAATAAATCAACTCATCAACTTAATATATTTCCACATGATTTTTCTTGATGCCCATCATTCAAGTCAAATTTCTGTCATTCAATTCAGTCTTTTTAGCCTCCCACATATTTAATTTCACGTATATATATATATATTTGTAGGTATTATGTCTCAGTCACAGTAACAGGCAGAAAAAGTGCAGCTGAGAGTCTGAGACACTAAGCAGAAGCAGGGTTTGGGTATACGGGCAGCAGCTGGGTTTTGTCCTGCTATCAGGTAGCTCCAAGTGTTTTCCAAAGTAAGCCTATTAGCTACTTCCTGTCTGAGCCGTCATTGATCAACAGGCTTTCTCATTACTCAGGGGGGCAATGACACACTGCTGTGTTCATGACTCACAAACCATTTGTCCCACCTAAAGGCCCTCAGCTGGGTGTAGACTGAATCTCCTCAGTCCTCAGTGTCAGAAGTTACTGGTTGATGTTTGCCCTCCTACTGCAGCGAGTTTGAGTCATTCTGACTTTTTTTGCAAGTGGTTTCCCTTGACAAATTCCAGATAACGAATATAAAAATTGAAGACAGTTTAATTAAATGATTTTCTGAAGGAGGAAAATGGAAAGTTCCTGAAAATGTCAAATCTATGGTTGCTATAGACTGAGATATATGAGATACTGCAGTGTTTACTGCAATATACAGAATCCCAGCCCTTATTCACTCAGTCTTTTAGAAAGAGGTTTAAAAAAAATTGTTCTTGAGAAAAGCCATATTCATAATAATTTTGTGCTTTTAAACCGCAGAATTGTTTGCAGGTCTGATCTTATAAAGACTGATCCCATTCTTTTAAATTGTTCAAAACCAAAAAGAGCAAAAAAAAAATGAATGTCAGAATCTTCGTGAAAACTGTGTGAGTGGGGTTTAAGGAGAATTTTCTTCTTAACAATGGTGGATAAAAAAAGGCCTATTGTTCTAGACAAGCTCATGACCACTGCGTTTAGAGTTCCAGAGCGGAGATCTGTATTTTCTGTACTTTCTGCTACATAGCTTTTATTTTGTATCCTGTAATTTGTATTTCTGCCTTTTGGGAGAAATCAGTTATTATAGTTGTACATTGCTTTAGCATTTCAATGTTCTCAGATTTACATTCTTCTTATTTTGCTTTATATTTCCCTTCTTTTAGAGAAATCGACACTGTTCCAACTCCAGATTGTTTAATCTTACTGTATGATGTGTAATTGTCTACCAGTTTTTTTTTGATCGGATGTACAGTTTTAATAAGAAAATCTGATTTTTTTCCCCCTTAAGAATGAATGAGGTACAAAACACACAGTCGTTTTGATCTGAATAGGAACTTTCCTTCACTCCCATTCATTTTTGACATTAATTACTAAATCTCAGACTCTTCTTCTCCTTCTGTCTGTGAGACACAAAACTACATGCATTCCTTCATCTCTTCGTTATTTTTTCATTGCTTGTTTATCCCCCGTTTACTCCCATTCATTTTTTTACACATAGCCAAGCCATAGAGTTTCTGTGTCCCAACAGACACCAAACTACATGTACTCCCTCATAGCAGATATTTCAGCTTTAATCTACATTAGTACAGACCTGCACTCATTTGTTGGTCACTTTTTCATCCCTCATTACTTCCTTTTACTTTTATTCGTTTTCAAGAACATCTAGAAACTACTGTACAAATAGATAAATGAAGTACAAATAGATTTTTAATTTTTTTTTTGTATTACTATTATTATTATTTTTTTTAAATCAAACTGGTTTATTTTAAGCACCTTCATAAACAAAGAAATCTATGTCTAAAAAACATATCTTAGCTTTTTAAAATTCTTAAAAAAAAAACTGATTTCTCTCGAGGTTCTTGGCATGACAGCTTTAAATACCCTAGATATGCAGTAGCATGGTTCAAATGCTTAAACCTGTTGTTATTGTCCTGGGTTAATTTGACCCGTTTTAAAGTTAGAAATCTAGGAAATATTTAAATAGTTAAGTATTTTTTTTTCCAATATGAAACTTCTTCTGCTTGCCTTAGTTAGTGTAATCAATATAATAATATGAAAACGGTTCACAAAACTAAAAGAGAAATTCCAATGTTATGTTTCAATGTTATGTAAACCTACAGTTTTATATGTTGGTTTTTCAAAATTAAATAAAGTAGTGAAACATTGAAAAAGTTTGAACATGTACGAGTGATTTATCCTAATTGAACCATTACCTGTTAGAAGAAACACCATTGCACTAAATATTGATAGAATAATTAGTAATGGAGTTAGTAATTAAATATCCTTACTGTTTTTTGGGATTTTTTTTTTTTTTTTTTTTTTAATAATTAAACATGCACCGGTTCAAAATGACCCGGGAACCCCATTGCTGTTCCTGACAAATTTACATAACAGGAGGGTTAATTTATATGTTATATTCCATACATGAGCAATAACCCTGCATTTTTAAAACTTATTCTTATTATTGTCTGTGTTTTAATTAAAAAGCAGTTTAAGAGCAAATCCCTCAACTGCATGTGTTTTTTCACTTGCAGGGTTCCATTGGGCTGCCTGGCAATCCAGGTAGTGACGGATTAAAGGTAAGATTACACATCGCTTTTGGCATAAAATAACGTAAACCCCGGCGTCTGGAATAGTGACACCGGCTCGCCCTGCAAAACAGATTGCATTTGTTATTCCTGCTCACCAGCCTTCTGTCCTAAAGCTTCAAAAACAACCCATATCTAACAGGGGTTAAAGTGATTTCCTGTCTCACCCTTTCAGCGTTGGAGGAAAGGTGGTGGAATAAGCTTTAGGCTGTGGTTTGCTTGATCAAGCCGGTCTGAGCAGCAGCTCAGTTATCATCAGCGCTGTGAAACTGAACACCACTGTGTTTCTGTGAAAAAAGCCCAGCGGCATCGTTTTTACAGCTCCGGTCAGGGATTACTGCGATTCATAGACCTGACGTAAGAAAAAAAAACGTAGCAAAGCATTCATATTATTGCTGTCTCACAAAAAAACATAGTTTTTGTATTTTCGCTTTTGCTGTTTTGAACTTTGAGTGAAAAGAGAGTTCGGTAGATGGTCTTTATATTGTGTCAAAATTGTTTTGTAAATACAAGATACAAGAAATACCAAGAGATAAGCTCCAAAATGACTTAAAATTATAGTGAAACCTTTTTACTTTGAATTTCTTTAAAAGTTAAAAAAGTGATTTTTTATCTTTCATGTAAAGTCACGTTTTTGGAGATACATTGTTTTTGCATGAGAGTGACAAAAGCCAGGGTTAGTTTCTCAGGTGGCCCTGAAGTAATTTTCTCTTTTATAGGGGCCCGCTGTGACTGAGAAAATTTTCTTAGACTGAGAAAATTACACTCTGATTTAGCTACTGTTTTTTGCTGAACTCTATGGTACTCTGGTAATTTTAATCCTGCCCAGACTGACATCTCTGAGTTTTGTCACCTCCCGTTTAATAAAATAGCTATTTGTCCACTGCTACCTACCGTAATTACACATTCAGCATGCGTTTCCACGGAGACACATGTAAACACAACAGCCGGTAGAAAAGGAGGAGCTACTGAACGTGATGTCATGTGACCGGACCGAGAAAGCCAAAAAAATCACTGTTCCTCCTATTTTTTCAATTGCAGTTCAGATGCAAGAGTTTTATCACTGAGTAGAAGTGTGAAATATTTTTCACAGACGTCCCCTGAGAAACTAACTGATTTAATTATTTTACCTGTTGGCTTTAAATGTTTATTTATTTTACTATATAAAAGTACTATATACTATGCTATGTTTATTTTAGCGGTAGATGTGAAATGAATGATAGTGGTAAAACAGATCACAAAACTCATGTGATATAATTCTTTTTATATTATGTTCTATGTAATAGAAATGACACCACAGTTAGTTCCGACCCTACGATGAAATTGCCTAAGAGGTGTTCTGTGAGTGCTGTTATCAGCCAGTAATGCACTGTAACCGAAGCTATCCATGTATTGCTCTGCCACATACAGATAACCTAGCAACGATGCAGCGCTTACAAACCAAACAGCGCAGCTACAAACAGCAGCAGCAATGGAGCTATTTTAACTCGTGGAGTGTTTATAACCATTTCATCCTCTTTAACTAAAAATCTTTTGATAAACAGTGATAATGGATCTGTGGTATAATCACAATAATACACTCAAGGTTAATGCTATATTGGCACAGCTCTACAGTGCTCTACAGTGCCAATATTACACCTTATAGCACGAACCTCAAATGTATTATTGCTTAATTATATTACAATTCTGATACACCTATAGAATAGAGAATACTTTATAAGTATTTTATAACATAAAATGTATCTAAATTTCCATAAAATCACTCATTTGTTAGCATGAAGCTGCTTCCAAACACAATCTCGCTGTAGTCTAAACAAAACTCTTTCACATGAAGATGCTCATTCCAATCTGTCTTTATAAAAGTGACCAGAAAGAGAACATCTGACGCTCAGCAGCTTTCTAATCTTCACAAGCATTTAAAATGATATGAGAAGAGAAAAGAGAAGTAAGCTGTGTGCTAATAGGAAACAGCGAAAGGCCATTTTCTGGTGGGAACTATGCTCACTTAGGAAACAACAAAAGAAAGGCCTCGTTCCCTTCCTGTGTTTGAGCTGTTGGGTGCCAGGCTTCATGAAATGAGTCTCTGGGTTTGCACATTCTTGTTCTTTGGCAAATTAGATCTGCTATTGAAGTAAATGTCATGTGCAGTGCTGAAAATGACAAATTAGAACAGGTGCTCCTCAATTACACTGTTTGAAAAATAGCATTAAATTAGCCTGAGTATGATTCATTTTAGGAAAGTGACAAAAAGCACACTTACAAAGCTTTTGAAAAATGTTCAATCTATGAGAGTGCATTTTCACAGAGATAAAGACTTCTAAATGGTTCAGGTCCCTAACGTTAATAGTTTAAACCTGTTTGCACTTGATGACCCTGTACTGGGCCCAAAAGAAAAACAAAATAAATGAAATCTGACACAAACTGCCACGATTCCTGCGTCTACATTAGCAATTATGCATTTGTTTTTGTTCAGAAGAAAGTAACAACACTATGAAATCAGTATATTTACACAAAACACCCAATTAAGTTTGATCAATAAAGCATATCTTCACTGTCTAATGAAAAACAAATATCTCCATTTTTGTCGATTTTTAGTTTACTACATAATTTGAACAGACAAACTGTCTCTTACACTGTGCCAAAATTTCTTGATGAAAAAAACTTACTTTTATTGAAAGTTTAGAAGATTTATTAATCTCTCTCCTGTAAAGTTGCTGTTTTAGAGATACCTGATTTTCATTGAACAGCAATGATATTAATGTCAGGTATGACCCAGGCAGGGAGACGAGGAAAGCCGACGCAAGAGCAGGTAAGGGCGAAACGAATAATTTAATAAATAAATAACAAAGATAAACAAAGAGACAAGTAAACACGTAACAACGAAATAAAACAAAACAAACAAGAGATAATACTTATAAACTAAGAGGGAGGCTAATAGACGAAGAACTACACAGAGCTAAGAACATAAACAAGGAATAAACAAGAAACTAGAAACTAACAAGGATAACTGAGAAATAAACAAAACCTAAACAGGGCAGGGATATATACAAGGAAAACAAGAAGAAGTAAAACTAGACAGGGAATACCAAAACGAGAAAAGAATAAATAAACTAAACAGGGCAAGGGAGAAAACAATGGAAATAAACAAGGAACTAGGAAAAATAAACGAGAAGTAAACAAGGGAAAACAAACTGGGAACAAACACAGAACTGAGATAAACAAGGAACTAGGACAATAGATAACGAGGGAACGATGAAGACAGACAACAGGAGTTGGTGCAAAGTCCGACGAGGGACAAGTAGCACAGGGGATCTATTTAAACAAACAGGAAACACACTAGAATAGGAAACACCTGGGGAAGGGGCAGAGCTACAAATGAGTAACACGTGGTGGAAAACTACTGACAAGAGACACAGAGGAGCACAGGTCACATGGGGATAAAACATAGGCACGAGGACAGACAGGAAACAGGGCCAGGACATGACAATTAAACATTTTTGTTTAGCCTTTTATTAGTTTTGTGATTTTTATTTTTAAGCATTTCTCTTCATATATAATCAAAGCTATTGTTAGTAGTATTTGTCTTTTATTAGCTTAGATACACAAGCAGTGTTCCAAAGCATAGGCTCCAGCCAAGGTGGCACAAGTCCTTGGCCTAGAACTATGCCTAGGAAGACTCCTTCTCAGATGGATGGATGGATGGATGGATGGATGGATGGATGGATGGATGGATGGATAGATAGATAGATAGATAGATAGATAGATAGATAGATAGATAGATAGATAGATAGATAGATAGATAGATAGATAGATAGATAGATAGATAGATAGATAGATAGATAGATATTTAAGCATAAACATAAATTAAAACACAGAATGATAGAAAATATATGAGGCTATAAAAACTAATGAGGCTGTGGGGTGATGTTACCAGAAAGATGTGTATCTCTCGAAACACTCAAACAGCAACCTAAAATGTTGACCTGGATTTAAAAAAACATTATGTGGAGGTTCTTTAAACTTTACAAAGATTACTCATGCTCAGATGCTGATTGATAAATGATACTTCAAAAAAACTGCATTGAGTTGGAGGCATGAAATAGAACGGATTAAACAGAAAACAAGGACTAACAAATTAGCATTTTTTTAAATGAAATGAGCTGTAAAAAGACTAGATTTGCTGTTTGGGATCATTTTAAACTTAAAGACACACAGGTAAAGTGCATGATTGCCCAGCAGATGTCACCGGGTGGTCACTGGTGGGTGATGATTCGAAAGTTTCACAAGATAAACATGATGAAAAGAAAGCCTTGACTTTAGCTGATGAGCAAATTAATTACAAGGCATACAAATTAAATGTAACTGAAAAATGTCAGTTTACATTAACTAGCTAACAGCACTGTATCATATCAAACAAACAATCAAATAAAAATCTTGTTTAAAAAGAGAAACACTTTTCAGGAATTTAAATGTACAGTTGATGGACAAAATCCAACTCAAATTATATGAGTTATTTATTATTCTTTGCGTAACAAGTCATAATTTGATGTGAAGAGGGTATACAGTACATACAGCTCTTGAAAAAATAAGAAACCACTTAAAAAAGTGAGTTTCTTTGATTTTACCAAATTGAAAACCTCTGGAATATAATCAAGAGGAAGATGGATGATCACAAACCATCAAAACAAGCTGAACTGCTAAAGTTATCCAAAAACAGTGTGTAAGACTGGTGGAGGAGAACATGCCAAGCTGTATGAAAACTGTGATTAAAAAACAGGGTTATTCCACCAAATGTTGATTTCTGAACTCTTAAAACTTTATGAATATGAACTTGTTTTCTCTGTATTATTTGAGGTCTGAAAGCTCTGCATTTATTTTTTGTTATTTCAGCCATTTCTCATTTTCTGCAAATAAATGCTCTAAATGACCATATTTTTTATATGGAATTTGGGAGAAATGTTGCCTGTAGTTTACAGAATAAAGCAACAATATTAAATTTACTCAAACATATACCTATAAATAGCAAAATCAGAGAAACTGATTCAGAAACTGAAGTGGCCTCTTAATTTTTTCCAGAGCTGATATATATATATATATATATATATATATATATATATATATATATATATATATATATATATATATATATACACACACATATATTGAATATACAGTATATTGAATACGTCATTGAATAGATGTGTTCTGCTGTTTGTAGGGGGAGGTTGGTATATCAGGATTAGATGGAATTCCTGGTGCCAAGGTTTGTGGCACATGATGTGCTCAATTTCTCTTTAATCATGAGATTCACTCCATGTTTAAAACATGCATGGACATCTTGTTCTTTTTTTCTTTCTTACTTTACATGAACTGCTTCTTCATGCATTAAACCACCAGAGGTTTTATTGACATCACTTTTAAATGCACCAAAATCACATCACAGTCATTTCTCAGAAAATTGCAATAACATTATTTGTAATCCACAGTCCACAATGTTTTCAGTTCACAGATAAATTCATACAGATATTGATTTTCTCATCACAGCGAATATTTGCATCTCATTTTAAACACCAGTTTCAGTCTGCCTCGTCTGATGCTCTGTGTGTTAAGTGTTGGTGTGTGGGTATGAATGTTTATTTTAAGCTGAGGCTCTACTAGACTGGAATTGTTCATTCCTTGTTCATTCCTTCTGAGGTCATCAGTGGAAGGAGTAGCTGCAACATGAGCTTCATTTCATAATTAAATACGAACTTAATCCCAGATATGATCTAACCAGGCCTGGTGCTCATATTTCTCTTACTGCAGCTCTCTCTGACCTTTGCATGTTTAACATGCGCTGCTTTCTTTTCCAACAGGGTGAAAGAGGAGATCGAGGTGAAAAGGTAAAGCCATGCTTCTGCTTTTGTTCTCTCTTAGATATGCGTTAACTTTCCTAAACAGCGCAATGTACAGGGGTTGGACAATGAAACACAATAATTTATTGCCCTGACGGACAGTTCTGGTGGAAACAGGAGAGTTGAGGTGCACATTGAATTCTGCTGTGATTTGAGCAGCCGTGGTTTTATGTTTTTTGGATACAATCCGGGTTAGCACCCAAACATCCCTTTCAGACAGGTTCCTCTTACAGCGTCCACAGTTAATCCTGTTGGATGTGGTTCGTCCTTCTTGGTGGTATGCTGACATTACCCTGGATACCGTGGCTCTTGATACATTACAAAGACTTGCTGTCTTGGTCACAGATGCGCCAGAAAGACGTGCACCAACGATTTGTCCTCTTTTGAACTTTGGTATGTCACCCATAATGTTGTGTGCATTGCAGTATTTTGAGCAAAACTGCGCTCTTACCCTGCTAACTGAACCTTCACACTCGGCTCTTACTGGTGCAATAATGTGCAATTAATGAAGATTGGCCACCAGGCTGATCCAATTTAACCATGAAACCTCCCACAATAAAATAACAGGTGTTTCAGTTTCATTTTCCAGCCCCTGTATATCAGATGTTTTCTCCCTTTCAAATACAACAAAAAAAATACGAAAATAATGTATGAAAATAAAAATAATATTGTCGATTGATACAAGATGATTTAATACACTAATATATGATACAATATAAGCTGGTAATACATATGTAGTATGATAGTAGAAAAACTACATATTTATAAACTAAATGGCTATATGTATAGATGTTCCATTATGCTACATTCCGTTGCGCTCTGCCACATGACGCTTTACATTAAGTTATGTTCCATTGCTTTGTGTTGTGTTATGTTATATCAGACACAGATACCATACTATAAAATACGATATGATATGAACTGCTAATACATACAGCTCTGGAAACAATTAAGAGACCACTTCAGTTTCTAAATCAGTTTCTCTGATTTTACTATTTATAGGTAAAATGAACATTGTTGTTTTATTCTATAAACAACAGACAACATTTCTCCCAAATTACAAATAAAAATACTTTAATTTAGAACATTTATTTGCAGAAAACGAGAAATGGCTGAAATAACAAAAAAGATGCAGAGCTTTCAGACCTCAAATAATGCAAAGAAAACATTTTTATAATCATAAAGTTTTCATAAAGAGTTCAGTAATCAGTATTTGGTGGAATAACCCTGTTTTTTTTTATCACAGTTTTCGTGCATCTTGGCATGTTCTCCTCCACCAGTCTTACACACTGCTTTTGGATAACTTTATGCCTTTACTCCTGGTGCAAAAAATCAAGTAGTTCAGATTGGTTTAATGGCTTGTGTTTGATCATCCATCTTCCTCTTGATTATATTCCAGAGTTTTTAATTTGGTAAAATCAAAGAAACTCATCATTTTTAAGTTGTCTCTTTTTTTTCAAGAGCTGTATGTGATATGATAGTAGATAAACTAAATATTTATTTAAAAAATGAGCTATATGGATGGATAAGTGATACATTCCACATAATAATTGATACATAATGATACATTCCATTATGCTTTATTGCGTTACACTATGCCACTATTACGCACTATTATGCCAAGCTCTGTTAACCTGTATAATGTTACACTATGTTACATATGCACAATGCATTCCATTGTGTTGCATTCTGTTGTGTTGCATTATGTATCGTTATGCTATGCAAGACACAGATACAATCATGGGCGTGGTAGTGGGGGGAAAAGTGGACCTGACTACCCAGGGCCCGAGTAGGGAGAGGGGCCCATGAAAATCCTGATTTTATTTTCGCTCACTTTCCTTTGTTTACTGGCATGGATAGGGGCCCATTAACATAGAGGGTGTACAGGGCCCAGAATTTGCTGCTACGCCCCTGGATACAATACTATAAAATACAATATGATAGGAGCTGGTAATACATATGTAGGAAGTCATAGTAGATAAATTACATATTTATTTAAAATATGAGAAATATAGATGTATGTTTTAAGTATGATATGCTCCGATATACTCCCTTACATTATACTGTTACATTATTCCTTACATTATACTTTTTACATTTACATTTTGTATACTCTGTATTACACTATGTTGCGTTTGGTAATGGTAATGTTAAATATTGCATTGCATTTCACTGTGTTGTATTTCGTTGCATTGCATTGCGTTTCGTTACACTATGTTACCATTATACCAAACTATGATGCTTATTAGATTGCAAATGTAATTGAAAAAGTGAATTAGTCATTTTGTATTCAGAATTGTTTAAATATTAACTATTAAACAGCACTAAATGTAGTTCTACTGTGTTTCTTAGTGTCAGGCAGACAGACAGAAACATTATTGGTCACAAAAGTAATTTACCAATTGTTCACTGGAAATCTCTGAGTTGTAATTTTTGCATGCACATTTGCTGTAGCTCATCTGTTACAAAACAGTTATTAGTTCTTCTCAACTTAGTGTTGGGATGATATATCCTTAAACCAGTATCCACAACATTTTTCTTTGGTACATACATTTCTTATTTGGCTCAGTGTTTGAGTTCTCCTTAATGGTGCAGACTAGACTGTCATGTGATTACACATGTATATGTGTAAGGAAACAGAACATGAACACACTATGCGGAAAATATGAACAGAAATAACAAAAAGAAATAATTATCATGGGCATTTTCTTGGTGTCAAATAAATGCCTTCCTGGACAGAATTAGCCACATGCATCATGTTATCTTTGATGCATTCACTTGTCTTAAAGATGCAATGCAGTTAGCATGTGAATTAATGTCAGTTAAGGGTTATATCTGTGACTTTAGTTCCTGTGCACTTTAGCCTTTAGGACTATTTCACCAACCTTGTGCTGCATGCCCAAGCAGAACACAACATTCCCACAGTCCACATTGCAGAATAGCATCAGTAGGGTGTGTAGGGTGCAAATGTGTTTGTGTCTGGTTCAGCAGACATGATGAAACATTTTGACTCTTTGGCTGACCAGCAGAATCCACAAGCCTTAATCCCAATTCTCAGTCTTAGAACAGTAAGTGAGAAAGAAACTGAAACACAGACACGATCTCTGGCTGAATTTTTTTTACCCAGTTTGTGGGTGCACTGTTAGAAGTAATCCACCCTGGTTAGAAGCCTAAACATCCTTCAAATAGCTCATTTAAACCAAATTAAAATGAGTAAGGTCTTGTTAAATAGTAGCCCATCTGTATCATTAACAATTTCATCCACCTTCCATCATGCTGCGTTTTAAATATATGGTACATTGTACATATTTAGCTAGCTTAGCTTTAGCAGTAGTTTTTAGCATTTTTTTAGCCTGTGGTTTGTGTAATGATGCTGATTGGCTACCACCTAGTGAACTTTTTGCCGCCCGCTTTGCCTTGCTTGCACCGCTACCAGCCCCAGAGTCCTCTGTGCTATCCTGAAGCCTGTGTAAAATGCTAAGCGGCCCTGCAGTGTGAATGTAGTGTTATTATGCTTCTCTGTGGGGTGAGAAATCACTCCACATATTTAGGAGGCCTGTTACCTTTCTATGTAACCTCTAACTCACTGCTGATGAAGCCTGGACTCAGTACTCATTTATGACAAAAGTGATTGGTGTAAAAGTTGCATTCTGATTCGGATCTGGCTGTTCAATAATAGTAATAATAGTGGCACATAAAAAACACTTTATAATATACATTTGCCATTGCTTTCATCAAAATTGTTCAGCATCACTGCTTAAAATAGAACCTATAGCATTCTGATTATTCATATACTGTATAACAAGCCAAACAAAACGCAGACATTCAGTCAACAGAGAGTAATATGGCAGTAATGTGTTTGAAATAATGATGCTGTCAGAAAGACATTGCTGTGAAAGGAACTGAGTGAATGCCTGAGCAGGAACAAAGCGTGGGCTGCTGCTGCCACAACAAACTGAGAAAAAGAAAAGGCTGCTGTGCTGTTTTCTTTCATTCCCATTGTACTACATTTATTTCTGGGATCTGAAGCCTGGATGTTGTTCCAACTGTTGTATAGCAATTAAAATGCTTTAAAAAAAATGGAGGCCTAGTAATGGTTACATTAGAACATTTATTACAATGACCAAAAAAATTAGATATGGTTTAATAATGTAAACTTTGTCCTTTGTTTGCAGGGTGACATGGGAGAAGATGGCCAGAAGGGTGACATCGGTGAGAAGGTCAGTCTGCACAAGATGATAGACAATTTATCAAAACTGAAAAGATATAGGCAATATATATGTGTAGTAGGTGTTTATAAGTGTAAGCCAGAGCGATTATATCAATGGGGAGAATATAGTCCATACATTTTTCTATATACCATATTTTACAGACTATAAGGCGCACTATCAATGTATGTCTATTTTCTAGTCTTTTTTTATACATAAGGTGCACTGGATTATAAGTCACATTTTAAGCCACAATAGTAAGAAACAAGGGTGTCGCTATGTTTCCCAGGTCTCGCTAAATTAGAGGTCAAACGAGTTCTAGCCATGGTTAGCAGCACTTAGCGCTAGTAAATGGTTCCCAACAGCGCTACACTGAGGAGCCCTGAGTGTTTCGGTAACGCAGGTCACTATCAGCTAGTGGTTTGTCTTACGTAGCTTGTTTTAACACGGTAAACACGCAGACTACAGTCCAATATACTGCCCTCTGAACGATGAAAGAGCTAGTGCTGCAGTTAGCGGCTAATGCTAATACTGCTCCAGCCTTGGTGCTGGAGAAACTTCACTGAAAGTCCTGTATAACGCTGTACTTCAGCAGAGTGGCTTTACTGCTCTTTACAACCTGACTAGTAGAATTCATACATAAGATGCACAAGATTATTAGGTGCACTGACAATTTTTGGGAAAATTAAAGGATTTTACGTGCAACTTATAGTGAGAAAAATACAGTACTTTATTATCCTCCTTTCACCCAGTTATTCAATGGTCAGGAACCAACAGAATCACCACAGAACCAGCATTATTTGGGTGTTATGTTGGGTCTTTCTCAGCACTGCAGCAATACTGACATGGTGGTGGTGGTGATGATGTTGGAGTGTGCTGCACTAGTATGAATGGTGGATCATACACAGAAGTGCTGCTGGTGTTTTTAAACACCTCACTGTCACTGCTGGACTGAAAATAGTCCACCAATCATTAAAGAACAGTGCGAAACAGTTTGTACCTAAACCTAACCTTAAAAGTTTTTCAAAACCTAAAATGTATCATAGTGAAGTGAGGAATCTTTACCATTCCCTAATTCATTTTAAGGAGCTCTAAAAAGTTCAAGAACAGTAGCATTTTCTCCAAAACCTACATCCCACAGCACTGTTTTTACATTAAAGAGAGATTGCACATGTTTGATAAACATTTAAAGCAGTTAAGGTATAACTTCTGTGCATTAGATTAAAAAATAAGTAATTACATTATTAATTATTATTTTAATTATTGCTATTTTTGTTTATATGCTCCTTTTGACCTTATTCTAGTAAGGAATCCCAGCTCTGCTCTGCTATCAGTACATAAATACCTTTAAAACAACTCTTCACATCTAAAACATGATGTAGTGTTTGAATCTGTGTGTATTTTTCACACTGCATTAAGAAAGTGAAGATACTTCTAAACTGACTGTGTAACTGAATCCTCTGTGTGTCTCTATCGATTTATAACATGTTGGAGCACAAGCATTCTGATATGTTTAACTTTATGGGCTCTTTTAGTCAAAGTGCCGCTGCACACTGCGACCAAGTGAGAGAAGCGTTGTAGGAAACAGATGCCGGCTCGTTTCCTTGCACGGAAAATGGCCTAAAAAAAGAAAATGGGCAATGATAAAATTTTTGTTGCTTGAGAAAGGCTTTGATCTCGTCTACCTAGCTGTAATAAAATGGTTTTACCAAAGGGGAAAAATATGAAGAAGGATGTTGGTGTCACGGGAAATGCCTTACAGCTTTTCTCACCAGACATACAAAAGCTCCTACCGTACGTCTCCATCCAGGACCAGAGAAAAAGGAAAAAGGACATAGAAAATAGGTTCCAGACTTCACTGAACGTGTTCAGATTATGGAGTCAATCACATACTATACAAACTGTCTTAGAACATTAGTGCTTTTGCAGGAATAATATGGTCTTCATACTGGTGCAACATGCATGTTTTTATCACAATGAATTTTCAGATCGCAATGAATTTTTTTAGAGGCGCATTCAAAAGTTGATGGGGGCAAGATGGGTGCACAAGCAGCCAAAGAAACTCAAAAATTTAGTATTTTTTTTGGACAATTATGATAACTGGGCTCTGTCTTCATCTGAGAATTGTCGGTTTAAATCCGGGTCATGCTGCTTGCCATCAGCAGCCAGAGCCCCAGAGAGCATAATTAGCCATGCTCTCTCTCTCTCTCTCTGGGTAGGTAGATGGTGCTCTCTCCCCACATCACTCCCAATGGTGATGTTGATCAGCACAGGCATCTGTTAGCTGATGTATCAGAGCTGGGTCACTGCGCTTTCCTCCGAGCATGCTGACTACTTGATAATGCTACAATTCACACGTGTTGGAGGAGGCATGTGCTATTTATACATTACGATAAGGAGTCCATGAGGTATCAAAGTATGATGACCTTTTCATCATAACGAGCATAAAAAATCTCTAGTAGTATGTCTAAGTATCTAGATAGCGAAATTTACCGCTCCACCTTAAATGGTGAAGCAGTTACATTCTGGCACCTAAAGCTGCTTCATAATGGAATGGGAAAAATTAAGTCTCGAAAGATGGCAAACAACTATCATATCACCAAGAAATGAGGAAGGACAAGTATTAATAAGATATACAATGGCTCTGAGTGGTCCAGTGGGCTAAGCGCTACCACTTTGATAAGGTAATTGCCAGTTCGAATCCTGTTCATGTAGCTTGCCATCAGCTGCCGGAGCCCTGAGAGAGCACAATTGGCCTTTTTCTGTCAAATAAGAAAAGGAATCAGGGACAAGATGTTCAAATAAACATTTTAAAAAATCATACATTTTTTAAATAAACATAGAAAAGTGAGCAAGTCTTCAAGAACAGTACGATCCCACACTGTTCTCTGTTCTTGTTACTTTATGACTACTTTACTCTAGATGCAAGGCTGCCATCAAATGCTGAAAATAGATTAAACCGATCAGTCTAGTCATTTTAAGGGTGATTCACCACTGAGTAAATGCAGTGATGCATGTGATCCAGGTCCAGTCTGTACAGTCAGAACCTACTCATGCTCATGATTTGGAGTCAGAGCCTGTAGTTTTCGTAGGCTGTAGTAAAAAGCTCATTTTGAGGTTTCTAACAGTAGGTGCAGGTCTTGATGCAGGTTTCATTGCACGTCTTGCACACGGCAAATTCTGTTTTTAAATAAACTGCCTGACTCATTTTAAGTGTATATGTGTGACCATGGAATACACTCTATGACAAAGAATAAGAAAAATACTTATCTCATCTAGAATAAAATAAAACTTTTTGCTGTTCATTTGAACATAAACTCCTTCACCGTGTTAACAATTCATGCAAAAAGTTTTGTTATTTAACTAATATTTTAAAACCCTGTAACATTTAGAAGTAAAACTGACAAAAAAGCATTAAAATCATTACTGACTATAATAACAATTTCATAATCAACAAGTGTATGCCAGTGTATTTTTCCATTGCATAGAAACTTGCATAGAAAACAATCCTGCATTGCAGTTTTCAGTGAGCTGCCAGCACTTTTTACAGTCACAGTTTACAGTGTAAAAATTGGTAGCTTGCTCTTATAGCCTATAACATGTTGGCCTGGCAAACAACCATTATATAAAATAGAACAGAACCCCGTGAAAGGTAGCCCTGCTGGGCAATACTACACACTAATGATAAGCTAGGATTTGAGGGACACGCCCATTAGAGAGTTCAGTCATGCTCCTCCCTCAACACCTTGGAATAAACTCTGAAATACTACACCGCCAAAGATTTCCCCTTAACTCAACTTGTAGTTTAGGTTGGAGAATAAACTCACACAATTTAACACTTTCACACATTTTAGTTTAACTCCAGATTTTCAAAACTCCAGAAATTTGCTGTGCACAAATCTTGAGAAAACCAGGTCTAAAGCTTTTAAAGCCAAGGAAAAATAATACATTCTGAATTAGAGAGGTAAAACTGTGACAGCAAGACAAAGCAGAGAATAATTAATGACACCAGAGATTCAGAGAGACATGAGAACATGTTCAGATGTTTGATAGAATCCTTTAGCTGTGATAGAGTCAGAATGATGTAATGAAAGGAATGCTGATTGTGCCAGAATTGTTGAGATGTAATGTCAGTCGTGACTGGATGTGGGTGTAACAGATGAGATGAATAATGTCATTACATTTGGGACAGTTATATTAACCCCTTAACAGCCAAGAATTTTAGTTTATTTTCCAAACTGATATTACATGCTTATATCTTAAGGAATTCTATTCACGCATTCCATATAATGGTTTCGTAAGGTTTGATGAAGAAGCCTTACAGAAAATCCTAATTGAAATTTTAGTTGAAGTCAATCTGCAACTGTCTAAATATAATAAACACAAAATCATACAATTGGTGATCCAATGAAACAGTTTATATACTCCTAACTTTTTTATTTTGTAGTGGTTGGCTATTTTATTCAATTTGATGCCTATATGTTCTTTCATACATGCAGACATTAGGGTTGATTCCTCCTAAAACTGATCTAAAATTATTAAAAGGCAGGCCATGTCTCCAAGTGTCCTGTAGGAAAATCTCCAAAGCCTTAATGTCTCTTTTGTATCACCTGTACCTGTAGCCCCTATACAGGCCAAAGCCTGTTGTTAAAGGGTTAAAGCTGAATTGAATTGCCACACATAACACATAAAGTAGTGCTATGGAATTGTCACCAAGATACTGTGCCAGCTTTCTTTTCTTTCTGCTCAGAAAAATTAGACAAAAAAATCAGAAAATGAAATATTTCCTAATCGCAGTATTTGTGTGTCAGCAGCTGGACAACATGAAAGCGTATCAGTCTTTAAGAGATGCGTGTTTTTCAGTTCTTAAAACAATTACCATTCAGGGCAAGGCGTGTAAAAATTTAACAGGGTGTGAAATTAGCTGTGACTTATTTGACAGCGCCAGATCTCCTAAAACCCTGCGATCTGCGAGGTGGAAAAATGCTGTTTTGGTCAAAATGGTGCACAAGTAAACTCTCTAATTGGACGGCGAGAAGGTTCCTGAGGGGTGGAGGCTTGGCCAGCGGCACTGTCTCCAGGCACTGCCTCACAATCTTGAGGTCAAAGCCTACCCCAGACATCTGGCAGCAGCCGCTGGCGGTGCCATGCTCGCCCCTCAGAACCACTGAGAACTTCTGCAGCTCCACATTCTCATGTTCTGCTCACAGCGATCATTAGAGTCAAGCTGGCATGCTTTTAAACAGAAGTGGCACCAAAGTGGCACGGCGCAACTGCAGCCATAACTTTGACTGTAGCTCGCACTCATCGCTGCCTGAACTGGAGCTTTTATGGCAGAAATTAGTCACCTCGCTCATTCGATTATATATGGTCGGGACACTGCGGCACTCCAATGCGCTGCTTGTTTCACCTGGCGCCTGCTTAGCCCAGGAGGGAAGTAAACCCCGATACTTTTTTAATTAACCCTTAAGTCTCAGTATGTGGGCGGCTGCTGTACAAGTTAGAGCTTTAATCTGGCTTGAAATGATTTTGAATACTGCCTGACAAAATTCCCTCCAAATTTGAACCTATCATTACTTTCTAAGGCTTTCAACTGAATTAGGGACAAGAGCATTAGTGAGGTCAGGATGTTGAATGATCAATCACCACCCCAGCTCATCCCTAACTCATCCTTACCTGACTCCTCAAGTCACCTGAAATGTATTGGATGGAATCCATAATTCTATAGAATGCAGTTCCAATGCTATACAGTTCAGTGCAGTGGTGCTTTATAACCAGTGCTGGGAATAACGGCGTTGAAATAAACAACGTTACTATTGCTGTTACTTTTTTTAGTAACGAGCAATCTAATTAATTACTCTGACTGTCACTATAACGCCGTTACCATTTCCAACACCCCGTTACTGCACGTTACTTTAGCCGCCCAATGAACTTTTTAAGTAACACAAAAGTAACGCAATAGTTACTTTTACTGGTAACTATTACTTTCATAGTGGAGTAACTCACTTAGTAACTCAGTTACTTTTTGGAGAAGTTACTAGTAACTATAACTAATCATTTTGTCTAAGTTACGTGCCCAACACTAATAAGAGGCTTATAACCAATGTCTGGCAGGTTCATAGGCTTTTGTCTGCTCTAGAGGGTCCTATTTAATGAAGTGTGTCAGCAATAGGTGCAACTTCAAGTACTACTGAATGCAGTCAGTAGAAGGGTTGTCTACTAACCTGTATAGTTTTATAAAATATATACAGCTCTGGAAAAAAATTAAGATTAGAAAAAAAGATGAAAATCAGTTTCTCTGATTTTGCTATTTATAGATTTATGTTTAAGTAAAATGAACATTGTTGTTTTATTCTATAAACTATGAACAACATTTCTTGCAAATTCCAAACAAAAATATTCTCATTTAGAGCATTTATTTGCAGAAAACGAGATAATAAGAAATGACTGAAATAACAAAAAAGATGCAGAGCTTTTAGACCTCAATGCAAAAAAAAAAAAAAAACAAGTTCATATTTGTAAAGTTTTAAGAGTTCATGCATCTTGGCATGCTCTCCTCCACCAGTCTTACACACTGCTTTTATATAACGTTTTGCCACTCACTCCTGGTGCAAAAATTCAAGCAGTTCAGTTTGGTTTGATGGCTTGTGATCATCCATCTTCCTCTTGATTATATTCCAGAGGTTTTCAATTTGGTAAAATCAAATAACTCATTATTTTTAAGTGCTCTCTTATTTTTTTTTTCCAGAGCTGTGTGTGTGACCAACAGGAGACTGAGAAGGAGTCTTTATAACAGAGTGGAGACTACCACTCTCCCACCTATAACTTAATTTGGGTCAGAAGTAGATTTAGCTTGTTTAGTTTATTCTCATTCTTTTTGAGAACTCAGGCTGAAATATTCAGTAGACCTGAACATTAACGGCTGTTTTTCATTTTTGGCAAACTCGGCGTGAGGTGTGCAATTTCTGTTTCTCAGCCTGTCGCTAACTTCTCAGACCTGGCTAATCTTGCCTGGCAACAACATAATGACATGCAATTTAAATAGTCAAAGCTGAGTGACAGCTGCTGCAGAGCTGCTTTTTGCTCTGTTTGCTCTGTACCTGTCTGTGCCACCAAGCCTTATCGCCCTCAATCACAGCCTTTTGTGTTGCCTCGACAGCAAACCTAAAAGCGCCTATTAACAATTTCAATAATCATGGTACATGGACTTCACAGTTTGACATGATGTTCTGATTTTTGTGCTTTTTTTTTTTTTAGATGAATCTTTTCCACACTGCACCACTTTATTTTTTTTTCCATTTTGATGAAAAACACCTATTGCAATAAATGTGACTGGCTTTTTTTTTCTTGTGTTCTTGAGGTCAAGGTGTCCTTTTCTGGCTGGATCTGGCTGGTAGCTTTTCCATAGGTTGAAGTTTCCATTCGACAATCATGTTTGAAGAGAGAGAGAATTCACTTCCAGATGTGCAGAATAGTTACCGATGTAAATCTCAGCCAAAAATCAACAGGTGCACCGCAGCGTACGCTTTGATGTATGGTGTTTAAAGTTTATACAGCTCTATAAAGTAAACATGAGACAATCACTGAGACGGTCTTTGGGCCTGGCACTTTGTTGCCGTTCAAAAAGCAATAAATACCAAGGAGTGCATGAATAAATGAGATCCAGTATAGACCAGCCTATTTTTTTTATCCATTTAAAATGTTACACTTTCAGCGCTAAATATACACCCCCTCGGGTTACCTGTATATAACAAAAAATGGAAATGACACAGCGTAAAGACGGTAGGACAAAGGGGATGGATGGGATGCTTAGTGATATCCAGCTGTAACTGTTAATGCAGTTTATGGCTAACGAAAAAATGTGGCAATTAAGTATGCCTTGTGTGCTCCCATAAATGACTCCCATAAAAGCCAGGGTCGGCATTCCTCAGCAACTTCTGAGCACAGAGCGCATGTGAAGTGGAACCGCAAATTCAGCAGCAGGCAGAGGGCCCAGCTTTACTGCTCCTTTTCTCTCTCTTTCTCTCTTTCTTTCTCTCTCTCTCCACCTCTTTCACTTTCCCACCAGGGCTAATCATCGGCTGCCCCCCGCACTCCTTTGCTCATCACGGCCCTAGGCAGCCCTAAACCCTCTCCCAATTATCCTTATTGGCCACACGCTTTATTTCTGTTGTTCCACTAAAGAAATGATACACCCCACTAAAAACGCCTGCCTGCCTGCCTGCCTGCCTGCCGTTTCCCTCCAGGGTGTTTAACCCAGTTCTGCTGCAGAAACACAGGCATGTGTGCTCACAGGCCAGCAACTTGTCTCATGTCTCTGGGCAAAAACATAGCAGTAAAGCTACGCACACACTGTACAGACCATCTGTCCAGTTTCAACTTGGTAATAGGTAACAAGGGCTTTTCAATATTAGCACATATTATTAGGCCTTATTTATTAAAAATAATTAATAATCAGTTATAACACATAATTAGAAAGAGCAACAGTATAGTATTGCTGTGGGTTCACGATTTGACAAACAACAGGTCATTGTTGCCCTTTCTACATATATGTGTTATAACTGATTATTAATGATTTTTAAGGCATTTACAACCTAATTAGTAACCATTAATAAACTAATTGTAAACCATTTATAAACCCTTTATAAAGGTAGTCTTATTTTAAAATGGTACCGAAAACACATTAGCCGTAGAACAGAAACCCTCTGACTCAGAGTAGACAATGTTAGTAGACAGAGTAGACTATGTTACTCATAGAGACATTTAAAGAATCTGTGATTATGTACCACACTATTTTATTATAATAGGGGTGTAATGGTAGAGTAAATGTCACAGTTCTCAGGGTTTTCACTGAAGTTTGGATTTCACAGTTTGGTACAACGAGACAAAAACAACAAAAACTCCAACAAATCCAGGTTTCTTTTTCTATTTTTTCTGAACGGTCAGTCGCAGGTGCATGTCACATGTCCCTTTGAGGTAGTTAAAACAAGGATTCAAGTAATCCTTTATTGTCATTCATATCACATGTGGTACATGAGGTGGAACGAAATTGTAACCTCCCGTTTTGTAACCTCCCAAGAGCAGTTGTAAAAATAGATCAATATAAAGACTAAATAAAATAGAATAAAATAAAATAGAATAGAATAAATATCAAGATAAATACGGAAAAATAGTAAAAGTAGGCAAGTAGCAGCAACATGAAGTCCAGATTGCAAGTTTTGCTATAGCAGCATGATAGTGTGAATAAAGTGTCTCAGTGTGGGTAAAGTGACAGTGTTGTACTCGGCCTGGTATACCATACCAGAAAATTCAAGTGCTCTATCTAAAAAGGGTCTTAAGTAGAAGACATTAAAAAATTTACTTTAGTACTGCAAGTAGTTCATTCTACAATTTACTACTCAAGTACATTACATTACATTACATTTGGCAGACGCTTTTGTCCAAAGCGACTTACAATAGTGAAGTACGAAAGTAATAGTTAAAAGTTAAAGGTAGAAACATCTTTAGATAGGGCCTAAAGGAGGTCAAAGGGAAATAATGGGATAGAGGAGTAGAGAAGGAGAAGAAGGAAATTAGGTTAGAGGTGTAACAAACTAACTTTCTACAGACAGTAAAAGTACAGTATTGTGTTGTGTAATTATTACATAAAGCAGTGGAAAGTTTTCAGAGTGAAAGGCAGAACAGGAGCAGCGTGGTCGTCTTATGAGATCAGCTTGATCTCTAGATTCACTCAATAATGAGCAGCTAAAAGGCCAGAAATTGAATTATTTTAACAGTATGTTTATTTTCATCATTTTATCACTGTCACAATTATTTTATCATTAATAATTATTGAAAACTGGCTATATAATTGCCAGTTAAAAAAAGGCACATTGAAATATAAATATACACATAATATAAAGGGTGAAATGTTGAATGTAGATTATTCTTAGGATTCTCTCTGATGACATTCTTACAGATTTTTGCCCTTTTATTCAGCAGATAATTAGCAGTTATTTAGTTATTTTTATTTTGTAATTTAATAAAGTGTGTGTTTCATTTAAAGTCCTGTGCTAATGTTTGTTACTTGGCATTCCCTGGTGAACTGTATCCATGTACACTCGTTACGAGCTGAGCCACGTAATGGAAACAAGTACACCCTTTTTTTATCTGAGCTAAAAACAATGCACCTGATCTCAGTCTGTTATTAAATTCATGATGGCGTTACACTAAACACAGTGGAGAAAAGCTCCTCTACTGCAACAGTAGAGAATTTAAAAGACAATGAAAGAGGATGTCAGTAGGATTATACATACCTAAAATATTTTTTTTCTTTTTGAATCTGTTATTGAGTTTTAAAACATTTTTGAACTATATCTTTATTTTTTAATGTCCTCATTAAAGTGCAAAAAAGAGAAGAGATACAGTATTTACACACTGAGAAGTCATCTTGCATTTTTAATAGCTATGGGGAGTTCTAGAAGCTGAGGAACGATTACTCTACCTTCACGGGGAGAGACAGTATAAAAGAGAAAAGAGACAAACCACCCGGGTCCAATTCACTAAAACTAATGTCTTAATATTATCTCTACAGTTTAACATAGAGGAGCAATAGACAGTGTTTTGTCTGTTCTCTTCTCACAAAAGTGCTTGTGGGAAAGCAGTATCCCATTAAAGTAGTGTTTCTCATTTCACTTGTTTCTTTTCCTGGCGTATGCCAATATTACATGAGCAGCAAGAGAAATATAACACTGTGTTTCTAAAATCGAAAAAGAACTGTGTCAGAAAGACTCCAAATACTGATCAGTTCAACAATATAGCGAGAAACAAAGCAACCCAAAATCTTATTGCATCAGACCACAGCAAATGTCAAACAGGCTAACTGACTTTTCAGCTAGTTAATGAGATTTCACTGGGTGGTGCTACCAATCAGAAACAAACCCAGGCAGGTCACAGTTTCATTTACTCATTTACTGTGAGCAGTTCTATAAAAAAAGTGAAACTTTTAGAATGAGCTAGGGGATGAGTTGGGGATGAGGTCATCTGGTGATCATCCTGAACATTCTGACCTCACTAATGCTCTTGTCACTGAAAACAAACTAAAAGATTTGTTTAAAACAATTGAGTATGGAAAGATTCTTGATACAAAGCATACCACGTAATCTGTCAAACATGGTGGCGGCAGTGTTATGGCAAGTACATCTATGGCTGTCAGTGGAAGTGGGTCATTGGTGTTTATTGATGATCTGACTGCTGACAGATATACAAGGATTATTTCTGAAGTTACTACCATATTTTTCATCATATTATAAGGTGCACTTTTAATAAACATCTATTTTCTGGTTTATTTTCACACATAAGGCACCTTAAATGACACTAGTAAGGATGCCTATATCACAGTGAGCAAAGGTGTTGCCATGTTTCCCTTCTAATAAGGAAGTTGAGGGAAGTAAAAAAATATATAATATAAATAATAATAAAATAACAATAATAAAAAATAACTAATTTTCTTTCAAAATCAAATGATCTACACAGATTTATTTAGGTGAGTAAAGTGCTTCCATTTATTTACAGTAAACTTAGATTCCCAATATTTAGTCTAAGTGTGAGTTTCCAGTGTAAATTCTCTAGCACTAAGGCTGGGTACAGCAGCATTAGCATCAGTGCTAGCAGGACGTAAATGCCACCCAAAAGCACCAGATTGAGGAACCCTGAGTGTTCTAGTAGCCCAAAGCACTATCAACTAGCGGGTTCTCCCAAGTAGCTTGTTTTACTACGGCAAACACACAGACTATAGTCCAATAAACCCGCCTTTGAACGGCGAAAGAGCTAGCGCTGTGGTTAGTGGATAATGCTAATGCTGCTGCACCCAGCCTTAGTGCTGGAGAAACTTCCCTGAAAACTCAGCCTTATAACACTGTACCTCAGCAGAGAGGCTTTACTGCTCCTTACAACCTAAAATTCATACATAAGACGCACCAGATTTAGATTTTTCTGAAAATTAAAGGATTTTAAGTGCGCCTTATAGTCTGAAAAATACGGTAGATAAAGATACACTTTTTCTCAGATTCTGACTAATTAAATTATTATTATTATTAGGAGAGCACCTTACAGTACAGAATGATTTTGACTTAAAATATATTTCAGGAAAGCAAAAAAAAAAAAAGATGAAAAAAGAGTATTTGATATTTATAACTTAGTTTGTCCGACTTAGTTTGTCGTTTTTCACACTTTTTCGCACTTTCACGTTTTTTTTTTATTATTATTTTTTTTTTTCACCAAATGTTTTGTCCAAGTAATATTAAGCCATTTATATTTAATGTGTTAGGAAATGCTCAGGCAAAAAGGCAGCCAACATTTTTAACTGTAAAAAAAAGAAAAGAACAGGAAAAGTGATGCTAAGAGGATTTCCAAATTGTATATTATAATTTATTTTTTCAGTTGTTCTCACTTTGGTCTTGCCAACCACCTGCACATTCTTGAGACATACCCTCACTTATCTCCATGTAATAGCGTAATTCTACCACCATTAGACAACATGCAATAATATTTGTATTTCTTTTGTGAGCCTAAAAGATTTTAAATCATGTGATCTCACTGGGGTTTAGCGTAAGCCTCTCAGATCGTGAATAATGCGCGATCATGCTTTGATGTTTGTAATGCTTTCTCAAACAGTATCTGATCTGAGCTGAACAGCTACTGTGAGCAGGACAGACTGATGCTGACGGACGTCCTTCTGCACCTGTGCCTCGGCCGTGCCAGCTCGCTCCTGCTGATTGAGCTCGGCAATCAAAATAAACATTGTTCTGGTCCTCAGTGATCTGCGGGGTCCTGAAATGTGTGTTTTTAACAGGACGCAGATGCTCTGAAGTGTTGCGGGGCTTACGCACACCAGATACTTACATTTTTAGACAATATGTACAAACACTTTTTCAGTTTGAATGGCCACAGATCCAGATGTGTTTAGGTGATAAATCTTCCCGCCTTGCAGTTCTTTTCACGTTAAATTCTCTTCCAGCCAAAATTGGATTTATTGCAGTTCAGTAGGGCATATTGCTCTGTCTTTATTCTTAGAAATACTCTCCTGGGATTTAATACAGAGATCTTGAGGTGGATATTTCCTCTCTTATATTTAATAATACATAAAGCCTTTTAAAAGCAGAAGAGATTTTAGGTTTAAGTTGTGAAGATCCAGGAAAAGTATCATCACTAAGATTTCCATAGATATTATATATAGATAGATAGTTTTATTCTGCAATTGTGAATTTTAAACATTATTTTTCATTTTTATCACACAGGGTGATTCAGGGTCATCTGCTGCTGGAATTAAGGTAATATTTGTCTTTAGCTCTGAACTGTTTTTCAATAGAGTTTATTATTATTATTATTATTATTATTATTATTATTATTATTATTATTATTATTATTATTATGATTATGATATAATGTATGCATTTATTTAGAATTGTTTTCTATATTTGCATATATATATATATACATATTTGAAAAAAAAGAGGCCACTTAAAAATGCTAAAAAATATTTTCTTTGATTTTACCAAATTTAAATCCTCTGGAATATAATCAAGGATGAGGAAGATGGATGATCATCCATCAAACCAAACTGAACTTGAGCTTGAATTTTTGCACCAGGAGTGAGTGGCATAAAGTTATCCAAAAGCAGTGTGTAAGACTGGTGGAGGAGAACATGCCAAAATGCATGAAAACTGTAATTAACAACCAGGGTTATTCCACCAAATATTGATTTCTGAACATTTAAAACTTTATGAATATGAACTTTGCATTATTTGAGGTCTGAAAGCTCTGCAGACCTCAAATTTTCTGCAAAAGACATTTCTCATTTTCTGCAAAAGAAAAGCTCTAAATGACAATATTTTTATTTGGAGTTTGGGAGAAATGTTGTCTGAAGTTTATAAAAAAATGTAAAATGTTCATTTTACTCAAATATATACATATAAATAGCGAAATCAGAGAAGCTGATTCAGAAACTGAAGTGGTCTCTTATTCTTTTTTTCCAGAGCTGTATATATAATTATATATATATATAATATTTATTATTGTATTAACCTACAACAATTCTGATTTTAATTTTTCAGGGTGAACCAGGCGAGCCAGGCCGAAGTGGACAAAAGGTAAAACTGCAGTCTTAACTACATATTTACTCAAGTTAATACTGTCATATTATCATCATAATATTGCCTAAACGTTTAGTGAATTTGATACATTTACACTACGCTTCAATTTAACCACATTTCTTAAATTATAGCCTGTATATATGCTACAAAATGCTGTGCTACTCACTGGGTTTATTCAAACACAGAAAACAGAAAAGAGTTGAAGCTGAAAATTCGTATTGTTGTTTTCACTTTGTTCACCTGCTTAAATGCAGTTGGCTTTAACTTGCTGTTGTAGAGTTGGACGGAGTTCTAAAACACCCGGAGCCCAGCGGCCCAGAGTTGTTTCCTGCAGTTTTAGGCACGAATCAGGAAGCCAAGAAACCATGTGCATGAAAAAGCTCAAAATGCAGTTCTCCCCTTCATGCATATGCATTGGAAGAAGTATGTAATTTGGTGCATCCCTACTGATTACATATTTTACTCTATTCACGACAGTTACAGTAAATCATGGCTGCAGTTTTTTGGGGTTTTAAAATGAGACTCTTTGCGGTTTTCACAGTAGACATTGTCACAGAGCACCTCCTGGGACTGAGCTTCTTTTATGCAAGCCAATGGTAACAGTGGCAAAGAAAAACTCCTTCAGAATGAGAAGATAAATGTTTAAAAAGAATCACAATAAGACGTTCATTCATCAGTTTTTTCTCAGAGGCTCATTGTTTGTTCTAGGTAAAGTGGTGTGAAAAAAAGTTTGCCCCCTTCAGGATTTTTTTTGTGTTTTGCCTGTTTGTCACTCTTTAATGTTTCAGATCATCAAAGAAATGTAAATGTTAGTCAAAGACAACAACACAAGTAAACACAAAATGCAGTTTTTAAATTAAGGTTTTTATTATTAAGGGAGAACAAAAATCCAAACCTACATTACGGTGTCCGACCAACCAAAACTACCCCAAGAGCACAGCGACGACTCATCCAAGAGGTCACAAAATACAACAACAACATCCAAAGAACTGCAGGCCTCACTTGCCTCAGTTAAGGTCAGTGTTCATGCCTCCACCATCAGAAAGAGACTGCTTTCCTAGTTCCAAGACGAAAACCACTGCTGATCAAAAAGATCATTAAAGCTCGTCTCAACTTTAATTTTAATGATCCTCAAGATTTTTAGGAAAGCACTCTGTGGACTTACAATACAAATGTTGAACTCTTTGGAAGGTGTGTCCCAGTACATCTGGCGTGAAAGTAACACTGAATTTCTGCAGCAGGACAATGACCCAAAACACACCAGCAAGTCCTCGTCTGAATGGCTGAAGAAAAACAAAGTGAAGATTTTGGAGGTGCCTAGTCAGTGGCGCAAAAAGGGGGTATGCAGCCTATGCAACGCATAAGGGCGCTGCACTTGAGGGGGCGCCAAATCAAAGCCCCAAATTAATTTCCTCTCTGGAGAAACAGCCAATCCACTTGCTTAGCACGGTGGGAGAGTAATGACAGGACGCTGACGATTTTAAAAAGTATCCGTGGGCTCAGATACTACGTTTGCATACACCCCAAAAAGTATGTAGTTGCGCCCCTGGGCCTAGTCAAAGTGAACCTGACCTAAATTATATTGGGATGCTGTGGTAGTTCATGCTCGAAAACCCTAAAATGTGTCTGAATAATAACAATTCTGTAGAAAAAGAGTGGACCAATTTTCCACCACAGCGCTGTGAAGTTCCTGCAAACACTTGATTGCCATTGTTGCTGCTAATGGTGGAATAACCCGTTATTAGGTTTAGGTTTAGGGCAATTACTTTCTCACACAGGGACATGTAGGTTTGGATTTTTTCTCCCTTAATAGCAAAAGACCTTCATTGAAAAATGCATTTTGTGTTTGCTTGTGTTGTCTTTGACTAATTTTAAAATAAGTTTGATGATCTAAAACATTGAAGAGTGACAAATAATAAATAAAAAATAATAAATCATGAAGGGGCAAACACTTTTTTACACCACTGTATGAGCACAGGCCTTGGGATGAACATTTAATAAGGATGACAAGAATTTTACTTACTAACGCATACTAACACAAAGGATTAAATGGGGCCTAATGTGTTAAACTGTTAACTGTTGATCTGTTACTCTGTTCCTTACCTTTCATTATCTCTTTTTTCTTCTGAGCTTGTTTTCTGTGTCTCACCAGTTGTGTATAATATAGCTAATAGTTCTGTCCTGTGTGCAGTTTGCATGATTAGCTGCAGTGTTACTCAATCAAACATTAAAGGAGAACTCTGGTGTAAAATGGATTTTTGGTGTAGTAAAACATGATAAAAAGTACTTACCTTTAATGAATAGCACAACTCTGTTCTCCCGCAGCGTTCAGAGGTCCAGAAACTTTAACAGTTTGTGCAAATATCCTTTAGACTGGGTGACATGGGGAATAATTTGCCCCGATAAATCGCTTTTCCACTGTTATCCAGACTCAAAGTAGCTCCAAACCTCCTTGCTAGAATCCGGAGAGCCCTGACATTTAAACAAGGCATTTTTAGTTCAGTTTTTCGTTCAGTGATATCGGCCCTCGGAGCTGAAGCTCGCATTATGGGATGTAAACAGTGTTTTTAATAAGGTTCATGTGCACTTTTTAAGTTCTTAATGCCTCGTTTTAAATATCAGGGCTCTCCGGATTCTAGCAAGGAGGTGTGGAGCCACTTTGAGCTGGATAACAGTGGAAAAAGCAATTTATCGAGGCAAATTATACCCTGTGTCACCCAGTCTAAAGAGCATTTGGACAAACTTTTCAAATTTGTGGATCTCAGAACGCTGTGGGAGAACGGATGTGTGCTATTCATCAAAGGTAAGTACTTTTTATCATGTTTTACTACAACAAAAATCCATTTTACACCAGAGTTCTCCTTTAAACTCAGGCATATTGTGACCACACCAAGTCACATTTTGTGCAGAGCCTGCACCCATACATGTGGGCCCTTTATTTCCTTAGACAGAGCTTTATACTGACATTAAAATAGTGCTGAAAGGTACTGTTAGGATGCTGTCCACATCATACTGCGGAGAAGCCGAGCAGAAAGTGGAGGCTGTACCACCACAGTGGAAACACTTTACCCCATCCAGCAGGAAGCCGTGCTGTCGATTTATTTTATTCTGTTTCACACTGCAATTTATAACTTGTTCCAATTGCCCATTAAATGACTGTTAATCTTCACTGAATCATTCATACGGGTGAAGCTCAAAGCTCAGTGAGGCTTGAGAGAGCAGCCTCGTTTCTGTGGAGAATAGTTCATCATAGTTTCAGTCCTTTAAGGAGTTGCTGTGGAAATGTGCAACCCTGAAACTGTGGTCAGAGATCTGTTTAACATGGTCATTTTGAGAAATGTTCCTACTCACATTCCATATGTGTATTAATTTTAATAGAGCATGAATGCCTAACTAACAATAAAACGTTTTTCTTTGACGTGAGACGTCAGTGCTTTCGAAAATCCTGCTTTTCAACTTCCTCACTTTCTCATAATTTACTGATCCTCCAGTGTAATAATCATATATCTGCGTTCTAATGAGAACTGGAATAGTACATTTAGACAGAAGAACGAGTTGAGAAACTTGCTGTAACCTCTATTTATTAAGCCTTCCTTTATGATAACTTGACATGCATGCTAAACATGCTTTTCTCTGAACATGCTGTTTCACACAATGGCCAGAAGATTGGCAGCTTCATAATATGAGCACATCTTTCCAAGGAAAGCAGCCAAGCGAACCCGAAATCATTAGATGCCCAGTGCTACTTAGCTTTCACAACAGAATGCTGCTGATTGTCACGTCGGTCAGAATCTGAGGACTGATCTAGTGATGTAGTGGACAGTGAGGAAACCTTTAGTGGTTGAGCTGGTTTTCCAGGCTCGAGGCCAGGAGTGGAGGCTTGGCTTGGTTTGGCTGTAATTTGTTGCACTTTTCCTGTGTAGGGAGAGCCAGGACTTCCAGGGCTGCCTGGACTTCCCGGAATAAAGGTAAATTTTGCTGTTTTCACCCCAAAAACCTGTCAATCGGACAAAGTAAAGTCTCAAGTGATTAATTCACTATTGCTTAATTATTTGATTTAGCCGTGTGCCATTTTGCCTGTCCGTGCTCCGCCCACAAGTGTGTTGTTTTGTAGCAACTGTTGGAAAGTTGAAAGAATGTCACAGATCATAATGTAGCTGTCAGGCAAAAACCTGCAAAAATACCTCCTGTTTTGTCTTTTTCCACTTTTTGACAGTATTTGAAGCTTGTAGATGTTCTTTAACTTGTTTCAAAGTTTCAGGATAAACAGACCCACAGGAATGATCCAAAAATAATTTTAATTAATATTTTTACATCAACTTTTTGGAAGGAAGCAAAAGAGGTTGTTTTCCTTTTCCTGTAAGGTTAACATTTTTGATATGTTAATTTTTTATGAAAATATGATAATTGTGCATTGGTTTTTGTTATTTAGTGTTTATTCTGTATAGACTACCAGTCAGTCCATACAATTTTTTTTTACTGAAATCATCTAATCTATGAAGGATCACATTAGAAATCATGTAAAAAAAAAAAACTTTTAAATGGGCTCTTATCTTGGCTGCTGTTAACTTGCTATTTCTGAGACTGGAAACTCTTCCTATCCTGGGGCGGTCCTGATGAGAGCCGGTTTCATCATACCATTTTTGATTGTCTTTCCAACTGGACTTGAGAATACTTTCAAAGTTCTTGACATATTTTGGATTGATTTGTTTTTTTTTACTTAGTTGAGAAGTTCTTGCCATAATATGGATTTAAAGATTACTCAAATAGGACTATTCACTGTATAACAACTCTACCTCTTCACAACTTTACAACTGAAGCTCTCAAACAAATTAAGAGGCAAGAAATTCAAGTTATTTACTCTTGTCAGGTTCAGGACAGCTCTTAACTGAAAGCCATTCCAGATGACCCTACCTCATAAAACTGACTGAGAAAATAAAAATATTTGCAAAGCTGTCATCTAAGCAGGAGGTGCCACTTGACTAGATATCATATTTATCTCAATTTTACCAGCATTTTTTAAAGTTTGCACATGCTAAACATTACAATACAGTTGCCATATAAACACATTTGTTGGCAGGGCATGGACACATTAGTTCCCATTACCCATCTACCCAGTATCCATTCCTGTTTTGTATTGTTGTGGGAATGTGCCTGTGCATTGATCCCATTTCATTAGATTAATAATAAAGTTGTATAGCTTGAATTTCCTACTGTTTATTGTATTTACCTATCTATACATGCAGGTTACAAACAGCTGTGTCTTCCATTTGCCGGCCCACAATCCACTGGATATTGTCTTAACCCCTTCAAAACTTTATTTATATATTTATATAATTCAGCTATATATATCGTTCCTAATGCAGAAGCTCAATTGTGAATTATTTGGTAACTGCTGGGTTTAACAGATCTTGTGCTCCAGGGTCCCACAGGGTTCTAGTTTGGGCCCTATAAAAAGTGATGTTACTGATGACAATAACGTATGTATAAGAGTGGGCTTCTACACAAAGTCTTAGGCTTTAATGGGCATTTGGCTCATTGCTGCACTGGGAGGTTTTGTTATATGCTTTTATGTGCAATAAACAAGACTTTATCCATTTCTCACAACACCCCAACGCTCTTTAATACCGCTGTAGATGACTTCGCCTGAACTCCATAATGTGTGAATGCAAGGAATGCTGAAACAGGCATGAGAGAAAGCTTGTTGCTATTTTGATTTGTTTGGCTGCAGCACTTTTTTTGTATGCTTGTAACCTGTTGGTCTTGTAAAAACCCTTGCATTTTATATAACCCTTTTACTCTGGGGCTGGCTGCTTTTGGACGCTAATGCTATTTCGCTGATGTGATGCTCACATGTTCTCAGAGGAGCTGAAGATTCTGGGTCAATTTTTTTTTATTTAATGCCAAACACCACATGTGAACAAAGTGCTGACTACTTCCAACAGAGCTCAGAGACTTATGCTTAAAAATTAACCGTTATAAACAAAAACTTTAATATTGTTTCTCTAGTCTCAATTATTTAAAGGCATTTGAGGTTCAAAACATGAAGATTAACAACAGAGAATTAAAAGTGGTTCCTCATTAACAATATATGTGTTGGTTCTTTGAAAAATATTTTTTTATTAAATGAAATAAGAGTATCAAATGAAAAAAGAGTAAAGAAGCACCCAAATAATGTAAAGGATCTTTATTAATGGGAGCTTTTTACTGGAACCTGAATAGAAGCTTTATTTATAATGGTCTAGTTTCTTTGTGTAAGTGACGAGTAAAAAAGCTTTTTGTGGATTGATTTTAAAGTCCCCTGGCAACACTCTTAAATATAAAAGTGCGTACAAATTCTTTAAGCAATGTCTTTTAAAAAACTTTTAAAGGTATAAGTAACATTCACATGACCCAAGTTCTATTTAATCGACAAAAGGAAACAAAACGTCAAGAGTTGATTCTTGATAAGGTGTTTACAAGTATTTCAGGTCAATCAAGTACAGAAATTTATATATTTATATACTTAATCATATGGTGGTATTTTTGATAGTGTTTGTAATTTGTTTTTTTTTGTAATGACTGATTTCATGAAATCTGTGGCCTTTTATAATTAGACAAATGATCCTAAACTGATGCTAGATACTTTTCCTGCTTCCTTTACCCTTAAAAAAAGCTTTGAAATAGTGTGATTCGAATATGTATGTACATCATTTTCACAGTAATAAAATATATTGCAGCTAGTTTACTCGTATTACATAAGCTGGATTAAATGTTTTTTGGATATAGACAAACTATTGTGGAAAATAAGTAATAATACAATTGTTGGTTCTTAGAAGAAATGTAAGAGTAAAGAAGCACGCCCCATAATGTGAAGGATCTTTATCAGTGGATTTTTTTTTTTTCTAGAACCTGAACAGAACCTATCTATCTATCTATCTACCTTAAAAAGTGTGATTCAAATGTATGTACATCATTTTCACAGTAATAAAATATATTCCAGCTAGTTTACTCGTATTATAGAAAACATATATCATGGCTTGAGCTGGATGACTGAGCTGGATGTATACATTTTATTAAGATAGACAAGCTATTTTGAAATTTTATTTAATATAATATAATTCTGATATTGATAGAAACATTACAAAAGCTACAGAAAAACTGACAAAGACACCCATAGTGGATGTATGTGTACAAACATCTAATAATGAATACATGTAATACACCCTGTATTCGATATTGAAATATAAAGGTGTTTAAAAATCATATCACATTTCCTATGTTGATATACTGACATAGGATTATTGTCCAGCCCTCTGTTTGCCATAATAGCCAGATATTTCTGTGTGTTTTCACAATAACGATATTCTTGGCGATATGTCAAAACATTTCTGTCAGGGCCAGACAGGAATGAGACTGGTGCAGATACAATAAAATAACTTTATTAAAAGTTATAGAGCAGACAGGGGTAGTCAACGGAAACAGGGTCAGTACCAGTAATACAGAAAACAAAATAGAAAACAAAAACAAGATCATACACGGATAAAGGCAAGGGCAAGAGAAACGCTTTGTATTGTAGGTATTACCAAACAGATACTCGGCGAGGTGTGAGCGTGAGCATGGTCCTTATATACTGAGGATAATCAGTACTCGGGGCTTCCTGGTGGCGTCATGTGATGTGTCATGTGATCGGGAGTGTGTGTTGTGTCATGGAGTGGTGCGTTCTGGGTATTGTAGTTGTTACTGTGGGAATCGCAGATAGAGCTGGATGTGGGAGACCCAGACATGCTTTCAGCACCAGACATGACAATTTCATTATTTGAAATACATTTCAAGAGTATATTACTGCAACTAAATAAATAGAAATGCTTATTAAGTATAATATAACAGTTTTTTTGCATTTAACAGAAACAAAAAAAACTATAAACCTTTGTCTTTTTCTTAAACAGTAGCTTACCAAGTCCCTGATTTTGTATAAAACAATAATAGTGTAACAAAATGAAAAATGTTACAAAAATAATGTAATGTAACCACAAACATGTACCACAGAACCACATTGCAGCATATTTAGTGTATACATGGTGTAAACTGCAAACAATTAAAAGTTACTAACAGTAACAAGTAGAATATTCAAAATTTTCAGAATATTGCATTACTATGATATGGATAATTATTTTTACAATGGATTTTTATTTTTCAGTATTATCGTGTATGATACTACAAGTACAAATTAATTTACTTTTTATCCACAAGAGTGCTTCAGTAATCTACTGCCTTTACGGTATTTAGAGGAAATTGTAACCTGGCCTTATCAGTGATTTCTTCATGCTTAGCCGTGGTGAGTGTCTTGCTGTAAACTCTTTGAGGTTATGAGTGTGTAATATTTTTTTGTGGTAGTGTTTGATATATGCGTGTCTACAGTTTAGGTGGTGTTCTTGATCTGTTCAACAGCTTTCATGATGGAAAGTATTCTGTGGTTGACCAATACCCTGGTCGTCCCTGATCTACGAGCCTGCTTACTGTTGCTAAGCATTGTAGTGTAATCACAATTCCTAACAGTACAGTTTATAAATCAGAGACCACCCTTATTTCATTTCCACTCAAAGGGGTTATTAAATGCATTCCATTTTTTACTGAGGTATTTATGAGGAGATTTTATATAAGACAATCTGTTAGAAAATCTACATAGAGAACAACAGCAACCTAGCAAAAAGAGGTGATACAGAATGCATGTGTTCAGTTATTTTACATTGAAAGCATGCAACTTTGATTAATTTTTAAATGTTCAGCCCTGTGATTTGGGTTTTAGAATTAAACATTCGGAATTTCCTTTTATGCTGGGCTCATGAATAATTATATAGACTCTGCTCTCATTGGTTGGTGTGCAACTTTACAACAGCTCAAACTGAATACAGCATAGTGTAGCATAGCGTAGCCAGAGGTGGAAAAAGTACCGAAAAATTGTAACTAAGTAAAAGTACCTTTTACTTTGCTAAAATTCTACTCAAGTAAAAGTAAAAGTACCCATCTAAAAATCTACTCGAGTAAAAGTAAAAAAGTACTCAATTTAAAATGTATTTTGAGTAAAAGTTACATAGTTACTTTTATTTATTTGATGTAAAAAAAAAAGTACAAATCATGAATGAAATCTTTTAAATTGATTATTATTCCAAATAATAATTTGGACCTTTCAGGCAGTAGTTGTTCAAACCACCGCATAAAACATTTTCAAGAACAAGTGGCATAGGTTTCTATGATCCATTTTTTTCTTTACTGTTAAAAAGTTAAAAAAATTGGTCATATATGTGACTATAAACCGTATTTTTATAGTTTTACAATTCATTATTATATAACTTGCCATTGCTTTGCTTTAACTGCTATTTACATGTTTTGTTTTTTTTGTTTTTTTAATCCTAACAGGTTGTTTTAATGTTCCCAAAAAACGTAAGAAATATCATGAAAAACATGAAAACATAAAAAAAAAATGTTGGTGGGCGCATGCCCAGTGCCGTAAAGACGCACATAACTCGACAGAACACTGGTTCCCCCGAGCCGTGCACACAGACCCCAGGCTACACAGCTGATTCACACAGCGTCTCTCCCGCCAACCGTAATAAACACTGCTGGGAAAAGTTCAGCCGCGCTATCATGGAGAACAAAACTCTTTTTTTTTTTTTTTTCAAATTTTCCCAGCATTTCATTTGTTACTCAGTAATGGGGAGCTTTGCAATGTAGCGAAGTAAATTACTTATGTCAAAATGAACTAAAAGTAAAATTACCTATTTTAAAAACTACTTTAAAAATTACGAATTACTAATAAAATCTACTCAATTACAGTAATGTGAGTAAATGTAATTCGTTTCTTTCCACCTCTGAGCGTAGCATAGCTAATGTATTATTCTGTTTTCAATTGTTGGCAGGTTGTACTACAATCTCATGACACACTAAACTATTTAAATGATAGTAAATTCACTAAGGTAGCAGCTTTTGAACATGGTGAGTAGAAATTATTACATAGCTGTTTTGGAACAGTTACTGTGTGGTTTTGGAATTGGTTTACAGTTCTGTTTGGTTATGGAGTTATTGGTTAAATACAGCTTACATTTTATGGTATTTTTAAGAGAGAGGAAAATAATTCTTTGCACTTCGTTCGAAACAGAGAAATTTAGGAAATGTCCAGTCCAGTCCAGACCCTTAAATTACTGAATATATTAACATAAATGTTTGTTTTGTTAGAATTAGGACTGTCAAGGCTAAAGTGTTAACGCATGTGATTCATTTGGAATCAGTAACATGTTATTATTTTTTATCACTACTTGCGCCATTAAGTTTGACCAAACCTGCTGACTTTTTTCTGAAACAGTCCACTTGTGGTGAGAACATGATCTGGCTTCTATCCGACCCAACTATCACATAAAATAATTTTTAATAAGGCTAATTTTGCTAATAAGGCACAGTTTAATCTGATATATTAGCCAGAAAATATAAAGCTATGAACAAACGCTGTCTCTGCTGCTTCATGCTGTTTACACACTAAGAGCAGTGTATGTGCAGTGTTCACTGCTCGCACCTACGCCATTCCATTATGTCAAGCAAAATGGAACTTTTATCACATTTGTATTTGTATTTATTTATTCAGAAGGGGACAGTGCATTTTCATAAAACACATGATTATACATAGTTAAAAAAAGCCAGAATTAGCCAGAAGGCTAGTTTTCATCTGTAGTCCCCAGGCCACGATGTAAAAAGGCAAGAAGAAGTTTAAAAGAGAAAAGACACAAGATAGAATTACAATTTAAGAAAAAGAGAGTAAGAAGAAAAAGACAAACTACCATACAGTATAACACAAAAACAGGCTTATATTTTAATGTTGGCAACTATAGTTATTAATAAGCCACATTTTCAGTTTTTTGTGAAGTTCTTATATGTTGTGAGCAACTTAACCTCCTCAGGTACTGAGTTCCACACACTTGCACTCCTTACAGACCAGGCCGATTTACCAAAAGTGCTTCTGCGCAACGGAATGTTGCAGTCACCTCTGACAGATCCTCGGGTGACACGCTCAAGGCTATTTCTTTGGCTGATAAAGTCTGCCAGAGGATCTGCAGCCAATTTATGCAGTACTTTATAGATCAATTTTAGGTCTGCAAATGTGTGAAGACTGTCCCAATCCAAAAAATTATATTTTTTTAAAATTGCACAGTGATGATGGTACCTGGGTTTTTTATCCATTACTTTAATTACTTGCTTGTACAAGATTTCCAACGGTTTTTTTGAACTTTGACAAGCCTGGGACCAACTGGTTATGCAATAATTAAAATGGCTAAAAATCATTGAATGCACATACCTTTTTGCAGCTTCAGTTGACATATTATTGCGAATCGCACGAAAGTTTGCGAGATTAAACTTTACTGTTTTACACAATTTTCCGATATGGGCTTTAAAGGAGAGCTCTGAATCTATTATTAACCCTAGATATTTATATTGGTTAACAATTTGTAACCGTTCTCCGTTAACATGGATATCAGGGTCAGATGATACTCTGTTTGTTTTAGTAAAATACATGCCTACAGTTTTCGAAGTGTTTAGCTCCAAACAGCATTTCTGCATCCAAGTTGTAACACATGACATTGTTTTTATGAGTTTGGCCGCAACAATGTCTTTGGTGTGTCCATGTACAAAAAAAAACGTATCATCTGCATACATAAGGCATTCGGCTTCCGAACAGACTGTGGGCAAATCGTTAATGTAAAGGCTAAATAAAAGGGGGCCTAAAATTGACCCCTGAGGAACTCCAGAGGTAAGCCTAAGAAAGTCAGATCTACAGTTATTAACCGATACAGATTGAAATCGATCAGTCAGATATGATTCAATCCAGGTCACAGCATTTTGAGAAAAGTTAAATTTTAAGAGCTTGTTAAGAAGAACAGAATGATTTACTGTATCAAATGCTTTTCTAAGGTCCAAAAACACCGCCCCTACAACTCCACCCTTATCGAGAAAATATTTAATTTTTTCAATAAAGAGGCATGTAGCCATTTCAGTGGAATACTTAGATCTAAAGCCAAACTGCATGGGATGAAGAGAGGGGGAGCTGTTGTTTAAATAATGGACAATCTGCTTTGCCACCCATTTTTCTGCTAATTTAGAAATGACTGGTAGAATACTTATTGGACGGTAGTTAATTAGAGAATTTGATTCACCAGATTTAAAGATGGGGGTGACAATAGCAGATTTCCAGGCCTTTGGAAAGCAGTGCGATGAGATTGAGAGATTAATGATTGAGGCAATAGGAGCGGCAAGAGCTGGGCCGAGATCTTTAAGCATGTTCGGGTCCATTCCAAAAACATCCTTTGCTCTAGATGACTTAAGTGATTGGATTAAATTAATAACTTTAGTTTCAGTAATATTTGTAATGGTAAACGACTGCGTTTCAGACAGTGTGCGGTATTCTCTCCTTTGTTTAACTGTAAACTTATCTGAAATTTCTGACACAGACTCAATAAAGTAATTGTTAAAGGCATCAGCCATCAATTGAGGCTTTGTCAAAATAATTCCATTTAAGTTAATTTGCCCTGGTTTTGATTTATTTTTGTTTTGGGATTCACCCAAAAGTTTTTTAATATAGTTCCAGGTTATTTTAGAATTCCCTCTCGCACTATTCAAGACGGTAATAAAGAAGTCAGCTTTAGATTTTCTTATTTCTTTCACTACCCTATTTCTCAATGAAATAAATTGATGTCTGCTGTGTCCTAATTTATTTGCCAACTTCAAAGAGTGATCTCGTTCTTTCATTAGTTGTAGAATAGATGTATTTAGCCAAGGAATGCTGTTCTTTTTAGCTTTTAGTTTAATTGACCTTGTAAATCGTTTAATAATTTCTTGTATTTTGTTGGCCATATTAGAACAATCCATATCTAAATTTTTGCCAGTGAGCAGTTCATCCCAATTTACTTCATTTATTGAGTCTTGGAAATTTTGTTGTTCCTGTCTTGGTATCCCATAAAATTCAGTACCAGCCAAGGGTTTAAAACGTCTTTTGTTTAATTTTCTTGTGACCATTATAAGATTGTGATCAGACATTCCTGTAAGCATATTGTATGACTTCAATATCCTTTCTGGCATATTAGTGAAAGCTAAATCAATCTGAGTGCTGGTTGAGTTTGTAATTCTTGTAGGGCCATTAATTACCTGAGTCATGTCCATATCATCCATAACCTTTTTCAAATTTTTCCTAAGTTTATTAACTTCCCAATTAACATTTAAGTCGCCCATTATTATTACCTCTTTTGCAAGGTTAAGTTGTTTTAAAAGGCCTTTCAGCTTTTCGAAAAATTCCACACTTGAAGAAGGAGGCCTATAGATAACTACAAGAGTAAAGGACATTTGTTGTGACAAGGTAACAGTTAATGCAACATATTCTAATCCAATCTCATCTGAAACATGTATCTCATTACAATTAAACGTATTCTTGGCATAAATCAGAACACCTCCTCCCTTAGAACCCTGTCTATCTTTTCGGAAAATGTTGTATCCAGGTACAGATAGTATTGCTGAAGGCGAATATTCACAAAGCCAAGTCTCAGATAAGCAAAGAAAATCAATATTAGAGTCAGTAAGAAGATGGTGGACCTGGTCACTTTTCGATAGAATACTTCGTATATTTAAGTGTGCACAAAGAATGCCCTTTGGCTTATGTGTTGAGTCCCATATTAATTTAGAGTTATTAACAGTTTGAAGCACCCTAAGCTTTCGATGTTTTAATATTGCAGGATTTGGCAGCCTTCTGTTTCTTTTATTGGCAATGTTTGCAGGCAGCTTTACACTGCTTTCTTCCACAAATGGAGACCCAGCTAGAGGTGAAGGCCCAGCTAGCATAGGTAAGGACCCAGCTAGCACAGATGAAGGCCCAGCTTGCATAGATGAAGATCCAGCTAGCATAGGTGAAGGCCCAGCTGACATAGATGAAGGCCCACTTGGCATAGGTGAAGACCCAGCTGACATAGGTGAAAGCCCAGCTGGCATAGATGAAGGTCCAACTGGCATAGGTAAAGGTCCAACTGACGTAGATGAAGGTCCAACTGGCATAAGTGAAGGCCCAGTTAGCATAAGTGAAGGCCCAGCTAGCACAGATGAAGGCCCAACTGGCAGTGATGGAAATCCAGATAACAGTGGTGCAAGCAGTGGAAGTCTACCAGCTAACATGAGTGAAGGCCCAGTTGTTAGTAGTGGGGGTAAAGTCCCAACAGGCATAAGTGGAATCCCAGCTAGCAATGATGTTGACCCAGGTAGCATTGGTCTTGGTCCAGCTAGCAATGGTGTTGGTCCAGCCATTAATGGTGAAGGCCCAGCTAACACTGATGACCCTGCTGGCAGTGGTAAAGGCCCAGGTAACAAAAATGGAAACCCAGCTAGCAGTGGAGATGGCCCAGGCAGTAGAGACAAAGTCCCAGGTAGCATTGACATTGGTTGATCTAACAGTGTTGTTAGCCCGGCTGCATGAGATGAAGGCCCCATTAGCAGGGATGTTGGCCCAGCTAGTGGAGGTGCAAACCCAGCTGGCACTGGCCCAGGATTTAGTTCAACATCACCAGCCAAAAGAAGAATCAGCAAGAGATTAAACATACCCAAGAGAGGTTTGCCACTCACAGCCTTTTCCTGCTCACCTGGGGGCGGCCTAGCATGTCCATAGTCCAGTACCTGTGTGAATAACATGTGCTGACTCCATCTTGCTGGATAAAAGATTAAATTGTCCCTTTTTCTTGGGCAAGTTGAACTTAACAGAAGATAGAGGGTTATCCAAACAACAGAAGAATACTTTGATAGCACAATCCAAGATCCACTATGCTTTTGGCTTGACTTTTTAATCAAACACTCAGGACTGGCCCAACTGTGTGTCTGTTCCTTGGCAGCCATCTTGCCATGGCATTTGCTACATCCCATAGATGCTAAAGTACACTGCACTGATCTGTACATGTGGGATATGCATGTGCATGTGGATGTGCTTTCTGTCAGAGTTGCCTATTGGTTGGCACATGCAATTATTGCTCACCATGTTCGTTTTTTTGTATATCGCTATATGCCATAACTTATGGCAATCCTGGTGTCCCACGTTTTTCGGACACTGATAAATTGCACTTGTAAACTGTTTTAACTGGAAATCAAAAATATAAATAAAAGGTTGATTAAAAAGTCAACAAATGTTCATGAAAGCAGTGCCAGGGTAAAAACCTCCTTTGGCACCATAAATATACTTTCCGTGAATCGTTTAAAAAAAAAAAGGACCCCAAGGAATGTTGTTTTGACACAACTAATGTTTCGTCAGTGCTTGATTTACTCAGATCTTTCATGATGCTTTACTGCCTGAAGCAAAAGCCACATTCAGAATCAACTCTAGACCTTTTGTTAGCGTTTTTATGCATTTTGCAACGCAGTGAGTGATTGCTATGGTCATGACTGAGACAGGAACTGCACAAGAGGTGATGTAAGTGTGTGAAGTGTGTGTACGTGCGCACAGATATACACTACGTCACCACAATCCAGACATCACAGACACTCAATCACACAATCACAATCATATTCCTCTTGTCATATCAAAGCATCAGTTCATATTCCTTCCTAACAGACTGTATTTTCTGAAGCTCTGATAGCTGCCTGTACTGACTATTTGAACTGCATTAGAAATAGGAAAAAAGCATTACATTACAGGGCAACCTGAGTTATTCTGCTTTTCACATTATGAACACAGATTGCAGACTCACAGGCACTGCTCATTCTACACGTCAAAAAAAAAGAAAAAAAAACCTTCCCAATCATGAAAGTGCAGGTTTCCTGCCACGAAAGGACGTAATATTCATGACACATCCACTCAAGGAGCGCACACTGGACAGAAGTCCAGTTTCAAAATGTATTTTCCACATTTACTCCCCATCCAAACTCATTCAACATCTTCCCCAGCTGCAGTTGGGGCTTTATTGTCTTATCTTGACATCTGTCCTACTGTTTAGACATAAGTAGCAACATCTGGCGCAAAATACACGTAAAAGAGTTGCAGACTTGCAGGGCTGGTTTCCCAGATAGAGCTTAAACTACACAGCATTCAGAATGGAGATTCTCCATTGAAAGAAAAAATAATGTACAGGATGAATCCCTGTCTGGAAACTAATCCCTAGTTTTTGTAACATTTTCAGGTTTCTAAACAAATTAAATGAATGTTGGGTAGACTGACTGTTATACAGTGCTGTAATAAAGAATTAAGAAATGTTTCCAGGAGTGCAACCAGGGAATAACCACCTTTAATGTCATACATATAACTATTAATAACTATCAATTAATAGTTATTAATGCTAAAAAAATGTTTTGACACGTCTGATATTTTGACAATGGTCGGTTTACTTCAGTTTTTCATGAGGTATTACTGGCTGCAGCAAAAGCCACATCTAGAATCCAACGCTAGACCTTTTCTTAGTTATTTTATGCTGTTTTACAATGTAATCAATGAGATGGGAAGTTATACATAAGAAGTTGATGTCTTGTCTTGTCCAAATTGAAAGAAAAAAATTTACAGGATGAATCTCTGTCTGGTAAACTGATCCCTATGTTTTATTAAGTTGTAAGGTGTCTGTGTAATTATAATATTTTAAACTAAAACAGTTAAATGAATGTTGGGTAGGCTGACTGTTATACAGTGCTGTAATAAAGAGTTAAGAAATGTTTGCAGGAGCACAACCAGGAAATAACCACCTTTTAGTGTCATAAATATACAATCAGTCAGTAAACATATTTAATGTAAAAACAGAACGAAACACAGTTCCAACTCATCCCAAATCACCCATCTCAGTTGGGTTTAGTCGAGGGCAGGCCAAACACCTTTTTTTCTTATTTACTACACAATTCCACGTGTCCATTAACTATTTTCATGTCTTTAATATTAATCTACAATGTAGAAAATAAATTAAAAAAGGGAAATAAATAAAGAAAAAGGTCCAAAAGAATGTCCAGACTTCTAAACACTTACATACATACATAGTATATAGTAAATCAAAATGTTCAAAAGATCAAGCCAAATATCTATGCGATGCTTAAATTAGGAATGGATCTCATCTTTAATGTTGTGCACAATACCAGCAGGTATATGTATTATTTATGGTCTGCAGTATGTTATCTATATTCTATGTATATCCAAGGCCAGGATTTTTAAGGCCTCCTTAAAAATCAATTAGATATCTTATCTCATATCTAGGATTCATAACCTGATTTCCACGAATAGAAACAATTTAATTCAATTTAATTTAATGTAAATCTAAGAAATTGATTTGCTTTGCTTTGCTACACCATTGCCTGTAAAACACCCACACATTCCTGATCAGGTTGGCTTTTTGCAAGTCTAAATGTAATGCATTCTAATGCTTGGCGATAAAAATATAAACCCAGTCAAATATCCAGATCCATGTGGACTGGTCTTAGAAACTATTTACACCCAGTAATTGATTTTAAGCCTAAGGGCTTGTATGAGGATACACATTTTGCACAAGTTGCACAGTTGTTACCAAATAATTCATAGTGATTACTCATTCATAAGCCTGTATTACTGTTGAACTGAAAAAAAAAGCCTAGTGTAGGTCTAAGGCTTAGGTAATGATTGACATCTACAGATTATTTGTAATGTTTAAAAATGAGTGTCTCTCTTGTTTTAACATTATTTCCTGCACTACAGGGTGAACCTGGTTTCCTCGGACCTCAGGGTGAACCGGGCCTTCCGGGACTGCCAGGAACAAAGGTGAATAAAGCAGGAGACTATGCAACATTTGTCACGTCAATATTTGGCTATTTGTTTGTAACAATTATTTTGAATGGCATGAATAAATGAGTTTTTGATCATGTTCTATGGTTAATAAATATTTTAATTTAATATGTAATTTGAGAACCAAATGTAGCAATATTAGTATTACAATCTTAATCAATCTTAATCCATCTTAATGTGTTTGAGATCATCAGTTATAAAGTTGTGAAGAGGAAGAGTTGGTATACAGTAAATAACCCTATTTGAGTAGTAAGTATCCTCAAGAGCAGTTGCTAAAACCGTCAAAAATATTATGATGGAACTGGCACTCATCAGAACCACCCCAGGAAAGGAAGACCAAGAGTTACCTCTGTTAAATTAGAGTTACCAGCCTCAAAAACCAAAAGTTATCATAACCCCAGATAAGAGCCCCTAAATGCTTTACAGAGTATTTTGATACTTTTAAGTTACTACATGATTCCTTATGTGTTCCTTTATAGTCTGGAATTACTTTGGTATTAATTTACAATGTAGGGGGGAAATAAATAAATAAAAACATTGAATGATAGAAAGTGTGTCCAAGCTTTTGACTGGTAAAACTGACAGAGGTGATTTTTGAATGAATAAAATCCTATTCATTGATTAAAAATTCAGTTTAGATCTAAATATGTTCTTAAACAACAAATCGCTCACTACAAAACGATGACCCAACTTTAGTAGTCTATTAACAATCTGTTGTTTTGTACAGTAATAAATACATTTACTTTGTTCTTTTGCTGCTTTAATCGGTTTCTTTGTTTGGCATAACATACTCTCTATACAGAAATCGTATATAAATGAAAGCATAGGATATTAGATCCACTCCCAGTCCCAGCAGACCAAGCTTGTTCAATATGGAGTCTTCAATATGGGTCTTACATTTAGAGCCAAATATTAAAAAATGCCGCATGGGATGATCAATCACTGGATCGTGACTTTTTTTGAGTTTTTGTGCACGTGCCAACAGATTTTGTAACATAGAATGTTTTGCATTAAGAAGAGGAGATATGAGGAAGGTCAGGGTTTTTAGAAGAGTAAGAAAGGCCTGCAACAGAACCCTATATATGCACACAAACCTGATATTACTGAAGTGCAGAACGCCAGTCACATGGATCCATACTGACCCCTAGTGCTGTTTCTGAGAAGCACACACCAGAAACAAGCCAGCAACTTCTGCTGCTTCTGCTGCCACAGGACATGGCAGAATCATGTTCTGACTAAAGTGACTAACACTAACTCTACATACAACTTCTGAGCTATACTAACATTTATTAACTGGGTCAGTCTTTATTGTTTGTTTTAACCCTGCCGGATTCACGTAGTGCTCAAACACAATGCCCTAACATCTCTTTAGGTCATCATCAGATATGATCTTAATTAAGTTGCAGTAAGAAACATTTTTCTGACATGCATATACAGCTCTGGAAAAAAATTAGAGACCACTTAAAAATGGAAAACCTCAAGAGGAAGATGGAGATAACAAGCCATCAAACTAAGCTGAACTGCTTGAATGTTTGCACCAGGAGTAAAGGCATAAAGTTATACAAAAGCAGTGTGTAAGAATGGTGGAGGAGAACATGCCAAGATGCATGAAGGCTGTGATAAAAAAAACAGGGTTATTTCACCAAATATTGATTTCTAAACTCTTAAAACTTTATGATTATGAGCTCATTTTCTTTGCATTATTGCATTGCATTATGCTCTGCATCTTATCATATTTTGTTATTTCAGTCATTTCTCATTTTCTGCAAATAAATGCTCTAAATGACAATATTTTAATAAGGAATTTGGGAGAATTGTTGTCTGCAGTTTATAGAATAAAAAATAAAAAATGTTAATTTTACTCAAACATATACCTACAAATAGCAAAATAAGAGAAACTGATGCAGAAACTGAAGTGGTCTCTTAATTGTTTTCAGAGCTGTGTATGATTGTGTTTTCTTGTGTCTCTTGTCTCTTCTATATTAAAATTTAAATAATTTCAGTAAATAATGATAACTAGTATGGCAGGCTCTGATAAATAAATCATAATCATTTAAAACCAAAAAAAAAATTATATATATTTTTTTTCACAGGGAGAGCGAGGAGAGTCTGGGCCAGCAGGAAAGGGTGAGCGTGGAGACATTGGACCAGCTGGACAGAAGGTGAGCTTTGTTGCTTGTGTGAGAATGAAGCTACAAATGTCAATTGAAAGACAATGAAAAGTGTCATTGAGGAACTTTCCTACTCAGTGGGATAAAGTGGGCTTTTGTCTCTCTCTACTCGAAGCATCAACCTGGCACAATTTGATAGACACGTCAAAGTTAAGAGCCAAAATCACTCAAGAAGTGCACAAAGAAAAAATGGTCCAAACATGGTTCCAACTGGCTTATTTAGATTGACCAAATGAGCTGGCCAGACCTTAGAAAGGAAATGACTGGCTTTAAATGAGATTAAAGTTCTTTGGTTCTGTTGATTTTTTTTTTCTGCTGATCTTTTCAAACAGCAGTGTGGAATGAATTATTTTGGTATAGTGAGCTGGCCCTACAGGTGGTTTCTTCATCAGTCTGACTAAAGTGGTCTGACATGGCCCAAAAAGAATGTCCCTTGCTTACAAGACATCCCAAAGGAAATCTGGACCTTCCCACCTGTGAGAAGAAGTTCTAGTTTAAATAATCAAGCTAGAATTGTGATTATACACTAAAATATACCTGGAGTGCAAACAGAATATCATGCATATATATGGTATATACAGTATTGTGCAAATGTTTTAGACACCTGTGGGAATTTCAGTAAAGAAAAAGCTTCTTATTTTAAAGTAGCTAAGTGTTTATTTGCTCAGTTAAACACTAACTTAGCATTACAATAAATACAAACAGCAAATTTACAAAAAACAGCACTGCTTTCCTTGAAATATCTCCTAATCTCTCCTCATCTGGGTTTAATAGAGTTATTTCTAGGTCTCATCATATCAACACCTGGTTTGGTAAATTGGTAAATTTCGTAAATCAGGTGAGCTGCTGACGGAACTGGACATATACACATATATGCTGGCTGAGAGCATCCAGAAGAGATCTGGAACTACACTTTGTTCTTCAGCGTGGCCGGAAATAACATACTTTACGTTAAAAATGAGAATTCCTTGTTGCGTTTTACTGTATTTGTTTATTTGCATCTGTTTAAATCATATGTGGTTCTTTTTTCAGGTAGAAACACTCATATTGCTGAGATAAATGGATTAGTGTAATTTGCTTTGGTGCCTAAAACTTTTGCACAGCAATGTACATATGGATTAATACTTTATAATCATTTTAATCATTTTAATATGTCCTAAAATATTCAAGCTTCATTACAAAATCCATTTATGTCTTTTTGCTGCAAAATAGGATTTGGATTTGTGTAGCTGTTTTTTTTTTATTTTTTATAATTATCATTTCAAAGATGTGTAATAGAGATGGTTGTTTACTCTTCTTATCACCACTAGGGAGCACAGGGGGAATCTGGAACACCAGGCCTCAAAGGATCCAAGGTTAGTGAGAGAGCTTCTGTTTTCTTGTTAATTAATCTGTAATTATGTTAATTAGACTGTAACCCTTTCTAGTCTCATACATCATAGCTGTGTGTGGTTAGTTATAAATCCTAAAATACTATACATTACTGTGCATGGGTCCACAAATTTCAATAATAATTTTCGTTCATCTGCTTTGTAACTGGATATATTAGTTTTTATTACTACTTTAAATACAACTCCAAAAAATAAGAGACCACTCAAAAATTATGAGTTTCTTTGATTTTACCTAATTGAAAACCTCTGGAATATAATCAAGTGGAAGATGGATGATCACAAGCCATCATACCAAGCTGAACTGCTTTAGTTTTTGCACCAGGAGTGGCATAAATTTATCCAAAAGCAGTGTGTAAGACTGATGAAGGAGAACATGCCAAGATGCATTTAAACTGTGATTAAAAAACAGGGTTATTCCACCAAATATTGCTTTCTGAACTTGAAATTGTTATTAATATGAACTTTTTTTTCTTTGCATTATTTGAGGTCTGAAAGCTCTGCATCTTTTTTGCTATTACAGCCATTTCTCATTTTCTGCAAATAAATGCTCTAAATGGCAAAATATTTATTTGGAATTTGGGAGAAATGTTGTCTGTAGTTTATAGAATAAAACAACAATGTTCATTTTCTCAAACATAAACCTATAAATAGCAAAATCAGATAAACTGATACAGAAACTGTGGTGGTCTCCTAATTCTTTCCAGAGCTGTATATATATATATATATATATATATATATATATTTCACAATTCTGTTCTGTCTTCTGCATTGCTGTAACATTGCCAGTTTCCCCGCTGTGTGCTTAATAAAGGCTTACAATCTTATTTTATCTTAATTTAACTACAGGGGGATTCAGGAGATAAAGGAGATGTTGGCCTCATGGGGCCAAGAGTGAGTATCGGACATTAGATCTTTATCATGCAGTAATGCAGTACATAGAGATTTTTTTTGGTTTAATAACAGGTTGTCATTATTAAATCACAAATCCAGCAAAAACATCAACTTATATCTTGTCTATTTTTCACTGATATCATTGATACTGAAAAATGCATTACTTCTATGTTTAATTACAACAAAATCACAGGGCCCACCAGGAGATAAAGGTGACCAGGGCACAACAGAAATCATTGACTACAATGGAAACATCCAGGAAGCTCTTCAGGTCAGAACATCTACAATTTTATCTGTTTTCATTACACAAATTATTGAATTCATAATTAGTATAAGTATTCTGCATACAATAGGTGAAAAATCCTCCTGCCTGCAAAATGACCTGCAGTTGTTTTTTGTCAAATTAATGAGGAAATATCTCAAGATAATTATTTCAGTATCCTAATAAAAATAATAATTTCTATGGACAATGTGCCTATTTTTTTTTTTTATTTAATGAAAGAAAGAAGTGTTTTTTTAGCCATTTTATAAAAAAATCTGTTATTTTTTTCATGATTTTGGAGGCTATGTAGTTTTAGGTACCTGAGAAGATTATATTTAAAAGGCCCTTTAATAGGTCAGATAACATTTTATATGCTTAGATTGACATCAATATTAGAACTTATTGTAAACTTTTTGGTATGGGTTAATTTTATACCATGAAAACTTACCAAGATATGCCAGTTATATATTGCTGTATATTTCTGTGTTTCTGTTTATTTATTGATTGATTTGCAATATTTTAGCATGGGAAGCAGGTTTTAGAAGCATCAATAGCTTCATCAATACTGATCGGTAGTGCACAGCAGAGGACAGGCCACTGTTCACATGGTATCTGCATGTTGGCGGCACTTCTCCTTCCAGCAGGGAGGACAGTCAGTAAGCATGCTGACACCGGAAGGTTCAGTGCATAACTAGTAATCTTATCTCTCGCTTTCTTCTGCCTCCTGCCTGCCTGCAGAAGATAACCACTATTACAGTGACGGTAATAAATCTCAGTCTTGTCTGTGTTACCTGCTGTTCTTTGCCCTGCATGGACCTAATCCCTTTCCTGTGAATGTGCTCTCCACTGCTAATCCTGCACTCTCTGAATGTCGCCTCAGAGCGAGGGACTGCTGCATATTCTAACTTTTGACATTTATTCTACCTGAGAAAGTGCAAAGTAGCCTCCCACCTATTAAAGGTCCTTGTGTACATTGGATTAGAGGCGAGACTAACATTTCTGAAGCAAAGAAAGCTTTCCTCGAAGGATTTTGTAACATCAGAGCCAGGCATTGCCTAATGCTGGTGAGAGGATCAAGGATACATGGGCCCCATTCTTTATAACTGACTTGAATTAAACCATTAAACCCTAGTTTAATTATTCGGTTTTGCTTTAGCATAGCTTTCGAATAGTGCTGGGCGGTATACTGGTTTATTCAGTATATCGAGTGGGGAACTAGAGCCAGTATGCATTTCTCTCATACCGCCATACCACTAGAGGGTGCTGAGGAGCACCGCAAGGAACAGCACCGCCAAAGAAGAGAGTCAAACACTGGTGTAGCTCTGACCTGCAGAGAAATCAGAACAAACCTCCTGCTGCTGTTTCTACTGTATGAGTGTTTTTATTCCAGTAAAGTAGAGCAGTAACTATGGCCCTTTTAAGTATATTAATACTGTAGCTTCAGAAATTATCTGAATAGATTTTTTGACTGAAGAAAGAAGGGAATTGTGGCTTAGTTTAATACTGTAATGCTAATATTGCTAATATTAAACTTGTGTCTTACTTGTGCAATAGAGCTTTTGAGAAATATGTCGTTGAATACTTAAACATTGAGTATTTTATGTCCATTTATAGTGTTTATGGAACTATTTAAAATATTTTTAATATTTTGTAAAAGAAAGTTGTGTTAAAGTTGTCGGTGTATCTATTGTTTACATTCTTTAGCTGTTTTTCTCTTAATAAAGTCTGGTTTCTTCATATATTGTTTAATTTTGTGTGACAAAGTAAACCCCATACTAATCAAAGCCTTAATTTAAAGCCTTAATGTTTTATATTCTACACACTACTAACAGTACAGTAACTCACAAACCTATATTAAAGCCTAGTCATGCAAAAAATAAAAAAAATATATTTTTTAAATACTGTGATATACTGTGAAACCGTCAAAATCTTGAAATAATACTGTGATATGCATTTTTGGCCCAGCACTACTTTCAGAGCTTCACAGGGTTCAATTTTAAGGCGTATAAGACTGACTATGAAGAGATATCAAGAAGTGTGAAATTACAAAGTATTTCTGGGACAGAGACGCTACCCTGGTCTTGCAGAAGCAGTTTTCTGTGCTTAACTACAGCTGTTAATACTGCTTGTCCCCCTAGAAAGTAGCACAGATATGATACAGATGAGAAATATGACGATAATTTCCCAAGACCATACTTTTTGGACTATAAGGCGCACTATCAGTGAATAGTCTATTTTCAGTCTATTTTCATACATAATAAAAAAAACAAACAAACTAATCAAAGCAGATTGTCTCAGCTTTCAATTCAAGTGACAGTGGCGGTGCTTTTCCTTGGCACATAAACCACATTAAATCGGTCCAAGGTCAGTAAGCACAACCAGAATTCGTTTATAAATAGCACTGTCGATTTTTGAGGTTTTTAAATTTACCAAATAGTCTGAAAAATAAGGTGTGTCTAAGTTAGTAATTCCTGAAAGTGCACATTGAATAACCCATTGAAACCCAGGCTTTTTGTTCATTTTCTATTGAGAATTATTTGGCAACCATTTGCTTTGTGGAGTCCAACAGGGTTCTATTTTAGGGCCTATGAAGCTGATGCTAAATATGATAGTTATATTTGTACTTATGAAAGTAAAGAGCTGAAGTTTGGACATTCAGACGTGTTGAAAGGGGTTAAACTCCTTGGACCGAGCTATAACTGTATGCAGAGAGCATGCCAATGGTCCCTGATGGCAGTCTGATGCTCTAATCACCTGCACCATCAGAGTAGAAACATCAAGCATAGTGGCTAGAGGGGTGGCATTAAATTAGCAAAAAAAATCTGACATAGCAGAAGTTTATTTTCTGCGATACATATCGCAATGTTTTTAAAAATACAAGAATCTTCACCAGATTTCCAGAAGTCAATCCAACATGTCAAAGTATTATCACTGCATTGGTGTGCAGAAACATTATGGAAAATTAGATTTCCATTAAAGTTCCAGTAAAGATTTTCCTTTTGAATCAAGCAGCAAAAAAGTTATAACGTAATTCAGTTTACCTTACCTACCATAGCATATCCTGCGATGTGACCACTGAGCTTGGCCACATTGCTGTAACAATACTGTAACAATATATTGTGCAGCCCTACTGAGATAGAGATTTCGGAAATGCCAGGTATAAATGCTATATTTCTAGTTGTCCATTATAATAAGATCACTTGAGACAAGTGTTAATACCAGATATAAGCAAGGCCTTAGATTGCACAGTGAAGCACACACAGTTCCTGACTGAAAAAGGACATCTATTGAAAGAACTGTCTTGTCCTGTCAGCCTGGCATTTCCACTTAAGTGGAAGTGGATATGAAGAACTTGTTAGCAGTGCTTCTGTGCTGTGGTGAGTCTGTTATGTTCACATATCAAGCTCTTTGTTACCAAGCTTCAATAGTTCAGGAACTAGGAACAGCTGTCGAAGTCACTTCCACCGTTGTGTGTGAGAATGTACGATCTTTGGTAGGCAAATGGGAAAATATGAGCCTGCAGCTGCATTTCTGTCCAGGGAGCTAAAGGCACACTTTTAGGATTTTATCCCTTATTAAAATAGACATGCTGATTTTCTCCTGATCCGTCATGGTGGCTCTACTGATGACACAAAGGAGAGCAGCTGCAGATGGGACTGATTGAGACACAATGCGATGATGAACTTTACAGTTATTTGCAGTTATATGTTTGACTAAATCTTGATTTTGAAATTGGAAAAAGTGAGCATAATGGACAGGAAATGTAGCTTGGGAGAGCATATCACGAATACACTACACCTTCAGCCAAAGATTTACTGGAAATATATTACAAGAAGATTTTACACTGAAAAGCCAAAAGCCCACGTGTGTTAGTTGTGTAATATGAATTATCGTAGTTCGAGAAAGACCTGTGAGTGCGTGACAGATCATTGGGACATTTCTATTGTCACATGTGTACTGGGAATTTGTCATAGAGGGCATTACCACCCACAGTGGACAGTGCAGTTCATGTTATGATTTATGATTATGACCAGTGACATCTGGCTAAAATTGCTCATGCTAGATTGTGTTCGAATCACATTCAAAACAAGAAATCCTGTACACGTACCCATAGTGGAGTTAAGCTTTTCTATGAATACAAAAAAATTATCCCATGTTTTATTAAATTTCTTAGCAGAGCTATTAATTGAACACCTAATTTTTAACAACTTGACAAAGTTAAGAGACTCTTTTATCCACAAGGATTTCCATCTAATTAGTATTAATCGTCTGGCCAGCAAAGAAACAAAAGAAACCAAATCCATCTCCAAAACAGAGAGTTTACTGGGCTTTTCCCAAATAAGGCTGTCAGTGGAGTAGGTTCAATGTTTTTTTCCCAGTTATATCTGAGAGTGATTTAAACATTTCTGTCTAGTAGGATTGAAGAGACGGGCACGACCAACATATTCCTAAACTGATAGAATTTTTACTGTTGTATTGTATTGTTTTTCTTGTTCTTATTTATATATAATTTCAAAATCAATGTGTGTTTTAGTTTTCATACAGTTTTCTTACTTTTACATTAGCTTTAATGTGTGAATTAATGTGAATTAAATATATACTTTTCTTATTCATAAATCAATTAAAAAAAAGATATAGCCTGATCATTTTAAAGGGCTATTGACCTCGTTCTCTAAAGCAGCTAGTTTGAACCTGCATTGTGAATATATAATCTAATGTAAACTTTTGGATGTCGCTGGTCAAATGACATAAATGCTTTTTCACTGAAAATAAAGAAAGAAATCTTCAACAGAAAGGATGTAGGTGTATGCTGAATGTTCTACTTGATGTGAAAAAACAAAGGCTAGCCTTGGTGTGCATTGCAAATAAATAACAAAATATACCATACTGTGCCTGTGAAATGTTTGCTATGAAGTATGAAGTATGTTTTATTGTATTAAGGTCAATATTGTGCCTAAATGTTCAAAGAACTCATTATCTTCCTGTCACAGTTATTGCACTAAAGTACAGTTCAGCATTTTGAGAAATATACATGCTTAAATTTTCAATATTCAGTTACTTCTTAAATTTACAATCATAGACTTCCCAAGTCTCCCGCATATCAACAAAGGCTCAATGATCTCCCAGAATCTAGATAGAGTGGCTGAACACAAACTCGCACACAAGCGACACAGATTTTTTTACCCAATCACGTGTGGGAAAGGGAGGGAGAGGGAGAGAAAGGCGCTTCCTTTGTGTGCATATTCATAAAGCGCATACAAAACAGAGAGGGTTCTGATCGGCCTGTTCTCTGCAAAGTGTCGGTAAGTCAGCCAATCAGTTTTTAGTGTGGGCAGGCAGTGTTTTTTTCCCTGCTGGACGGGATGCATTCAGGAGCTTCATGACTCCCATCAGAACTCATTCCACATCTGGCTACTCTAAAGTAAAAGTAAAAAACAAGTCTCGCCTGCTGTACAGTTTATAATAGTGATTTTACCATTGCCCATTGGGGATTAAAGGATTGTAAAATGCATGTTGAGGTGAGTTAAGCGACTTTGTAGCTAATCAGTTAATATGTTTACAATGATCAAAATGCCCATTTCTACTACAGTATTGGTGGTTGTAAATTACCAAAATATGGTTATCAACCTTGCTGAAGGTTAATGATTACCTGTTTAAAAGAAAATAGCAAACTCACTTGTTTACATGGCTACAGCCACTGTTTGTGTGCTGTTACGTATACCTGTGTTGCAACCCTTTGGAGATTTGGAGGCCACAACCCACACTGCACAGTTCAACAAGAACATACTAACTGAACCTCTGCTTACATCAGCTGCCAGTGCCTAAACATACTGATCATGTTATGAGTTACTACAGAAAATATTATCTTTAATGGTCCTTTTTTTCACAAAATGACATTACATGAAGATAATTACTAAAATACTTACTAAATCAAAACCTGGTTATGATAAAGCAGCTACAAAGAATGGGGCCCTGGCATTATAGTTTCTGAATGTGATGAACAGGGCATTAACCATACTAAGTTGCAGTATGTGTATCACACTTCTTTTAAAGTTGGAAATAATATCATGTCACTAATTAACTGTATTCCAGTCTCAGTGGAAGATGTTGTGAAGCATGCTTTAAAGTTAAGTGGTTATTCCATTTGTTGGAATAATTATTTAACCAAGTCAAAGACAAAAACTATGTTTTTGTGCTGTTATGTGTCTTGACTGTGATTGAGATGTGTGAGATCTTTGCAAAAAAAATTCTGGAACATGTATACTGTCATTGTTCTTATATTTCTTTTTCCATTTGTTTACTTAGGGTCCCCCTGGACCTCCTGGACCACTCGGACCACAGGGCATCAAGGTATTATCAATGTTTAGTTCAGATTTAATCAAAAAGCTTTTTTTACAGCTCAGATGGCACAATGTCCATTAATCCACTGAAATTAGGCCTGTCACAATAATGTCTTGCAATTCTTTTTTTTTTTCTTTATTTTGAATATCATCTATTCAACAGCAGTTTTTTTTACATGTTACAGCATTGTGGATAACATTACTATGTGATTCAACATTTACAGCCCTATCGTACACCCTGAGCAATGAATGTAGCGCCAACAGAAATGTTGATTAAGATGTATTTTACATCTTACACCTGCAGCATTTAAATAGCGACAGAGCTTATGAATATATCTGCGCAGATGGTCTGGAAGTGAGGTGTGTTCAGGTACATTTCTGACATTTTGCTATCTTGGCAATGGAAAACACAGGTGCGCTACTGACTAAATACAACCTAAACAACAGTCAACAGTCAGGTGTTCATTGCTATACTGGCAACACAGGTGCACCCTGCATTCAAAGCATTTACACACCCGGTTTTTACATACACACACACAGTGCGCAATCAGAAACAGAAGCACTGCGCCGCTAAAATACCAATCCACCAAAGTCAGAGCGCATCTGGCTTTTAAATTGAATGGCAAGTGTACAATAAGTCAATAGCATATTTATTGTGACAGGCCCAATTACAACAAATTATCTCAACAACATTATGGGAAGTTTAAAACAAAAATACAGCTTATATACTTTAAGTTAAGACAAAAACATGAATATAAAGGCCCAGTTTCTAATCACATAAACATTTATACATCATTTATAATCAAACTGATCTACTTTTCAATGTATTCTTTAAATTATTTTAAGGGTGATCAAGGTCCTCCAGGTCTTCCAGGCCTTGATGGAGAAAGGGTAGGAAATATATATTTACATTCACTGCTTTTCCTTTTTTCAGAGTATATTGCACTATTGTATGATAAGCTCCCATAACATATAATAATACTGTGTACTACACACTGTTCCCAGGGTTACAAAGGTTCAAAAGGAGACATGGGCATGCCTGGTATATCTGGAGATAAAGGAGCCATAGGATTGCCTGGACTACCAGTAAGAAATAATCAATATGGCACAATATATCACATTTGTTTATCAGTTCTTATATTGTTGTTTTCTATAGTACAATGCCATTACACTGGTCTAAAGGTCTATTGAGTTCACTGAGGTCATTTTGTGTTGATGTTTGTATAGGGTGCCAATGGTTTAAAGGGAGATAAAGGTGATGCGGGCCTACCTGGACCTCAAGGACCATCAGTAAGTACCACAAACACATGAAAGTGTAAAGTCAAGAGACATAACGACATCTGATATTATTATGTATGTTCAGATTGTAGGATCCCCTGGAGCACCTGGGCCACATGGCCCCCCTGGTCCAATGGTGAGCTTAATTTGTTACATTGTCACAAAAAACACTCATATCTATGTATATACACATTATATATAATTATATATCGGTATATCAACTTATATTAAAGTAAAAAAAGATAGAACTGCTTTTATTAGACAAACTTAGGAGAGATATTACCAGTTAATTATCAGTAGTTTATTCTGTGGCTGCTTGCCAACATAAACTGCAGCAGCAAGCATTATAAAAGTCAGTTTCTGAGAATGTACAGATTAGATAACAAACTGGCCGGTTTCCCATGAACACGTTGAGCAGCCACACGTTTCCTAACTCTCTGCTCTCAGAAGCAGGTGCAATAAGGGTCTATTTTGGTGCTGGGAAGCTGGATTCCAGCACAGTTTGGTGCCTTGCACAAACACACCTGATTCAACTCTGTTAGTTGGCAGGTTTACTGAGTGCATTTGTGCGTTTGCACATTACAGTCAGCTTTATGAAGTATAGTCATCTGGAATGGCTTTCAGTTAACAGCTGTGCTGAACTTTTCAAGAGTTAATGATTTGAATTTCTCGCCCTATTAATGTGTTTGAGAGCATCAGTTGTAAAGTTATGAAGAGATAGAGTTGGTGTACAGTGAATAGCCCTATTTAAGAAATGTTCTAATTCATATTATGTCAATAACTTCCTTAACTAAGTAAATAAATAAAATACTTTAACCCTACTTCAACCCTTTCTGTGTCATTTACAATGGACATCATGTTGTTTTCTTTTCTTTTTCAACAAGTTTTGTTGCAAAGAACACTAATTGAGACCTGTTGTCAATCAGAATATATCATAGACCAGTCATTTAAATAGTTGCTTAGCCACGCCCACTGCACTCAGCAACTCAGACATTAGGGCATCTCAGCACTACAGAACAAATGAGTGTACAAATACAAATGAATACAAGCTCGTTTTTTCTCATTCTTTGTGATTTAAAACACTTTTTATCATGTTTAGAAATACGAATGTTGGTTAATCGGATTCATTTTAATATAGACTTAATATAAGGATACAGCCTTCATATATTTTTCCATAACTGGAACATAATCCAGGTCTGCAAAGGTTAAAAATGAAGGACAATCAGATCAAAAACTTTAAAGTATCCCCAAGTGCAGTCACAAAAACCTTCAATAATGTTATGATGAAACTGGCTCTCATCAGGACCGGCCCAGAAAAGGAAGCCAAGGGATATCTCTGTTGCACTGGATAAGTTTATTAGAGTTACCAGCCTTAGAAACCTCAAGCTAACAGCATCCCAGATAAGAGTCACCTAAATGCTCTGCAGCATATTTTTGTTTAACTTTTAAGATTTCATAATGTGTTCTTTCATAGTCTGGATGATTTTAGTATTCATTCACTGTCATCACCTCCAAAAACACAAACCAAAAAGTGTTATGAATAAAATGTGATCTTATAGCCCACTCACAGTAATTTTATTTATTTATTTATTTTGAAATTCTAGCAGCTACATGTTCATAACCACGTACAGTATACTAGCAATAGGCTACAGTATATAATGACTTGTGATGACTTTGTGCCTCTTCGTGTCGTTTAACACCTGAGGTATACCACAAACTTGAAATACCCAAGGTATCTGTGGCTTTCACAAAGAAACAAAACACCTCTATTTGCATCTCGAAAAAATATGAAAACTCCTTTTCCACAGTATATGATGAAATATGTAACTACATGTCAATTCATACAGGATTATTATAACCTAAGCTTATTTCTATGGCTCAATAATACATAGAATCCTAAATGTATATTCATATTGTGCCTTTTAGGGCCCACATGGATTTCCTGGACCAAAGGTAAGTGCTATAGTTATGTAGTGTTTCAAATCCCATAAGGAAACCATGTTCTCTAACCCAATTAAGAATCAATTAATACTGTTAGTGTTTCATTTACAAACAAAATTATCTTTCCCTGCATAATCCTGGGAAACCGCAAGCCCTTACTTACATTACTACAATGCAATCCATAACAGTGCTATCACAGTAGAAATAATGACCCCGCCCCCCTAAACTAACCACCGCTGCTCCTCTGCATTTAGGGGGAGCCAGGTTTGCATGGTGTAAAAGGCGTGAGAGGGGAGCCAGGCCACAAGGGTGATCGAGGACCCATGGGCCTCCCTGTAAGTAGCCTAAATCACAGCCATGCATCTTGGATCTCAGAGGTCAGATCTAACCCCTGCCTCCTTTTAACATCTCCAAGTTCCTTCTTCCATTTCCTGCCCAGTTCATCTCATCTTTTTCAAACTAACTTTAAATACAGTGCTCCGATTTTGCAAGACTTTTGGCAATTAAGCTTTACTTCTTTAGTTTTGCACTGGAGCCAGTGCCCTGGGTGCCACCACCACCACAATAAAAAGTAAAACTCTGAACAATTTAGCTCTAACTACTGAGCCACCGCTGCTCATTGTTACATTACATTTTCTACTCCATCTTACTATGGGCTTCCAATATGGAGACATGAGGAAAATACAGTTCTGGAAAAAATTAAGAGATATTGCTATTTATAGGTATATGTTTGAGTAAAATGAACAATGTTGTTTTATTCTATAAGCTACAGGCATTTCGCCCAAATTCCAAATAAAATATTGTCATTTAGAGCATTTATTTCCAGAAAATGAGAAATGGCTGAAATAACGAAAAAAGATCCAGAGCTTTTAGACCTCAAATAATGCAAAGAAAACAAGTTCGTATTCAAAAAGTTCAGAAATTAGCATGTTGGCAAGTTTTCCTCCACCAGTCTTACACGTTGCTTTTGGATAACTTTATGCCACTCCTGGTGCAATAATTCAAGCAGTTCAGCTTAGTTTTATGGCTTGTGATCATCCATCTTCCTCTTGATTATATTCCAGAAGTTTTCAATTTAGTAAAATCAAAGAAATTCATCATTTTAAGTAGTCTCTTATTTTTTGCCAGAGCTGTAGACACATTTTTACCTGACTGTAATGAAGATGGATAAATTTAGGAAAATGCTAAAATTTAGAAAATTGATTGAAACAAAACATGGGTGCTGTAAGGTACTCATAACAAAACAGACTAACACGCAGGCATTAACAAGACAGGGGGAGATTATACACAACATGCACATGAGCAATGAGCATATGGATGGAGCATATGAATAACGATGGGTGGAGCTTGAATTCCACCAGTTCACATCAAGCAACCAGCTAAAACATATACAACAAATATATTAATGAAATTCAGATGAGTTCAGAGTTTTATCATCCAAATCACTTCTAATGTACTCTCTAAAGTATTCTTATAAATAATAATATTTTATACACTCTTTTAAATAGCCAAATAACAACGCTGCCCAATGAAAAGCAAGTATATCCAAAACAGCAACTTTACAGGAGAGGGATAAAACCTTCTTAACTTTTAATGGAAGTCAATGTAAAAAGAGTTCATTTCATTTTTTTTTTCGTTGTAGAGATTTTGTATTGGGCAATTCATCAAGAAATGTTGACACAGTGTAAGGGAGAGTTTATGTGTTTAACTTATGTAGTAAACTAAAATGGACATTTTTGGAAGTTTTTTTTTTTTTTTTTGGACAGCGACTATAAGCAAGTCTATATAAGATGAGCTATTCAGCAAAACTTTTCTAAAAAGTAGTAAGTATCTCTAGTGCAAAGCTAAATAACCAAATTTAGGACATGTAAAATAAAGGAATGCATTTGGAGTAAGGGAGAAATAGTGACTAAATCAAAAACCTTAAAGCTCACCTTCCGCGAAAATCCGATTTTTCTTGTTTTTTGTGGAATACAGTAGGTCTCTCCGAGTTGAATGTGTACACCTGCACATTAAACTGTTTTGCAGCCCCCATTGTCTGCAGGAGCTAAGCAAAGAAATCCCCCCTCCCCCCCTCCGAAAAACGGGTGAATTTTGAATTATCTTTCTGCCTACGTAGGCAGAAACTCACAGACCAGCCCACCTCGGCTCGAGAAACTCCCAGAGGCGGAGCTGAAGCGACGCAACATCACCGCTCATCAGTTAGGAGGTGGGAGGCAGTGAGCGGCAGAGTGGTGGAGGGGCGTCGCAGTGCTCCTAGCCAATCAGAGGAGAGATATTTGCATGCTGTTTGCATGTATGAATATTCATGAGCAAAGCTGGAATCCGGTCATTTTGGACACACCCCTAAAACAGTCCATTAAAAAAGAGCTATACAGAGACACCTGAGCACTTTTTTTTTTACAAAAACGGCTCACATGTCATTCATTCATACTAGAGACCACAACTAGACATTTTAAAATGAAAGAAAAAACGACGGAAGGTGACCTTTAATCGTTATATTGTTGCTGTCCCTTAAAACTTTGCATCTTCAAAACTTTATAAGAGAAAGCAAAAACCTTCTTAGCCTTTAATGGAAGTCAGTCTATATAAAAAGCATTTCTGTTGGATCATTGATTATGACAATTTGGACACAGTGTAAAAAACAACTGCCAGAAATATAATATGTCAAAAAGTCACGAAATAAATGAACAGTATAAAGGAAAAGCGATGATATGTACCCTTAATCTTCTCTCTTGCCATCCACGCTGCCTGTTCTCCTGTCCCTGTCCACTTTTTATACACTGGTCTTCTTTCTTTTCTGACTCTGTGTTAACAAGTCAGTTGGCAATTTTTTATCCGTCTCACTGTGGTCATCATGTACTAATCCCCCTCTTCATGTCACTCATACCTCCATAAACGAACAGGGAGCATCTGGCTTGGACGGCAAGCCGGGATTAAGGGTGAGTCTGTCTCACATGAACGAGCTTCATCCCCCAGCCAACAACTCTCCATAGCTTTAAGAAAAGCCAATGTGGCCCTTAAAAAATGGCCTGAGAAACAGTGTATTTTAGTGGGGGACATCAGAAATAGTATAGTTCCAGTGCATTTTTCCAAGGTCAATCCAGATCCCTGTCTGTCTGCCAATGAGTGTGAAATTAACCTAGAATTAACACTCACTCATACATTAACATATTGCCATTCATCATTATCATTGTGTTCCTTTGTGTTTGACGTTGACGATGTATGCATGAGTGTGGTCCTTTGTCCCTTGATTGCCATATGCAAATACCAAGCTAAAACTCCAGCTTTGGAGTTTTAAGGCCTATAGAATAAAGTGTTGCTGAGTGTTTGGATATTTTCTAGTCAGTGGACTGGGCAGATGTTTTCACTGACTGTGGATTAGAGTTAGTTAGTAAGATGGTGGTTAATTAATACAGTGATATCTGTACTTTCTGTTTATAGGGGATGGATGGACCAATTGGTGCTTCTGGCCCTGCAGGTCCTAAAGGAGACAGAGTAAGTCTGTTTGTGCCACCACCATCATCAGTGATTCTCTATAAACACAATTATAAAAAGTACAAGAACAACACCCTGTTACCAAGGAGAGTCATTTAAAACTCTAATAAATAGACACAAACGTTTGTGTCTATTTATCAGAGTTTTACATGATGGAATAGAATTGTACATTGTCTTTAATTAAAGGTTAAGAAAGTTATTTTTTTCAACTGCAAATTTGTATTTTGGTAAGCAGATGTATAAAAGTACTAGAGACCCAGACTTGAGCAAAAGTTCAAGTGCTCTATTAAAAAGTGACTTGAGTAGAAGGTGAAGTATTCTTTAAGCTCTGTTTGTACTTAAGTATTGCAAGTGGTTTATTCCAAAATTTACTATTCAAGTACGGAAAGTAGTCAAAAGTTTGAGTATCATATAGCAGGCTGGCAGCACAGTGAAAGGCAGAACAGGAGCAGCTTGGTCTTCTTATAAGATCAGCTTGATCACTTAATTCACTGAATGATGAGCAGCTTCATCAAACCCAGTGCAGAGCATCTACCGCTCTGGCTTAATACTATAATAATACTCCAGTAGATACAGATACAGCATTTTAGTAATTAAGTACAGTAATGAAGAAGTTCTACTTTATTACTATACTTATAACCTTATTAATATACATATATCCTTATTAATATATATATATATCCTTATTACTATACATATATCTCAGCCAGTATGTTTCCAATAAAAAAGTCCAGTTGCAGTTTTTCCATATTTTTTAATGACATTTATTGTGTGAGGGTGGATATGGTTACATTAAGTAGTTAAATATGCTGTATTTATGTTATTTTGCTCATGTGTCTTGATTTTAATTTTTTTATATTGAAATATTAAAATAGCATTGGTACAAACAGATTTGTTGCAAACAGATATTAATGTTGTATATATTAATGTGGTAATTTGGTTAAGACTACTGTATTTTTTGCACTACAAGGCACACTTCCTTTAATCCTTTAATTTTTCGAAAAATCTTCAGTGTGCCTTATGTATGGTTGTAAGGAGCAGTGAATCCACTCCACTGAAGTACAGCGTTATACAGGAGTTTCAGTTTAGCTCTCCAGCAGTATTAGCATTACCCACTACCCACGCTAAGCGCTAGCTCATTCACTGTTCAGAGGTGAGAATTACCAATGTGTAGCCTGCGTGTTTACCGAGTTAAAACAAGATACGTTAGCTGATATCGCCCTGGCTTACCGGAACACTCAGGGTTCCTCAGTGTAGCACAATCAGGCGGCATTAGCCGCTAACCACGACTAGTGCTAGCGGTTAGCTGCAAAGGCTACCCAGCCTTAGTGGAAGTCTGGAAATCTAAGCTTACTGTAAATAAACAGAAGCCCTTTACTCACCCAAATAAACAGTTTTCTGTGTTGAGTAACATTCAGCACTTGTTTGACTTTTAAATATTTTTTAAGAATTACAATTTTGTTTACTTAACTTAGCTTAGCTTACCCAGCAGCTAGACCTGCTAAATTAGAAGGAAAACATGGTGACACCCCTGTTTCTTACTAATGTTGCATAATGTGCTTTATAATCCAGTGTGCCTTATGTATGAAAATAGACCAGAAAATAGACATTTATTGAAAGTACGTCTTATAATCCGGTGCACCTTATAGTGCGAAAAATACGGTAATGTTAAATCAATCTCTGTTTCACAGGGTGAGAAAGGTTCTGCTGGTGAGCCTGGGCCAAGAGGACCCTACGGACTTCCTGTAAGTGTATAAATATTATTCAATAAATCAAGACTCCTGCTGTTAAAAGAAGCATGACTCCTCTACATTATAAAATAAAATGGAGCAGGTTGCATAAAGAGAAATGCTTTGATGGATTTTAATTCCGGTTATTTTACCTTCAGGGTGCTGCTGGAACACCAGGCCTGGATGTGAGTAGACATAAAAGACAGCAAGTCCGCCTTACTGTTGAGAAGTGTTTTACTGTGCCTTGAGTCTCTGCTTGTGTTTTGTATCAGCACTTTACTTGTCACTGAAGTTATGCAGCCCTCAGTAGTTAGCTCTCTAGGCATGTGTAATTATATGAAGTTGTATTTTGCAGGGGTTACCAGGCTTAAGGGGAGAGAAAGGCGACGTGGGGGAAAGAGGAGAAAAGGTGACCATGCCATAGGGAACCTTTCAAACTACCTCTTAACTAGGCTATCTGATGTCAATGGACCAGGGAAGCTTAATTACAGGACCCTATATTGGCCAAAAATGTGTATATTCATTTAGCATACATTCTACATTATTGTTTTACAGTCTCAATTTTAAGATATTAAAAACATTTAAAAGCTTAATCCAGTACAAATACAATACATCATTGTAACACACCTCATTACACATCATTCAGTATTTTGTTTATCACTTCATTTTATCACTCCATAACCATTCGATCCAGTTTGTGAAACAAAAAAAGACAAAAATTCACACATTTGATTTTGATCTTTAGAGATATTTCAGAGTCTGTTGTTTCAGATATAGTCCATTGACAGCAGGCAGTTGCTGCTGAATAATGAATCTGCATTTTTGCAGCTTCTCCTCTCATGCATGCTGCTCATTTCATTGCTGAACTAGCTGTAGCTCAGACTCTAATCATCTGGCTAAAACTCTGGACAACTTTACACATTTTTAGGATGTCATGGAATGTGTCAGTCCTCAGTTATATAACATGTAGCTTCTCATTATAATTTCCAATCACATGGACTAATTCACATTAATCTGTTTGGTCCTGCATGTTTCCTTTCAATCAGTCTAATTTACCAACATATTGTATTATAGAACTTGTATTATATGTTACTACATGTTAATTTTGAGATTTTTTATATATGTATATTTAAAGCTGATCGAAACAATTAACATTAACATGATTAAACATGATTGACTGTCATGATCTGGTTATTAAAGTAACCTTCATTTCACTCAAATCAGATTCCATGACACAATGTGTAGAGAAGGCCATCTTTAGATTACTGCTGCTTGTGTGTAATCCTGCAGTATGCCGCCTGGTTTTTATGTTTATGTTTTTCCCTTCATTTTCAGGAAAACTGTATCCCTTCCTTTTCTTAGAGATAATTACACACAGTGATCTAAACATCTATGACATTGTGTCATCAAAGAAATATTCAAATGGCCTTCACAGTCTCCAGATGAATATAAGCCATAAATCAGTAGTCAATGTCCATACTCATCTTTACCTCATTACGTTTTCTCATTTAGGACAAAACAAATAGAGTCCAGTATCATTACTGTCCCATTCACTATAAATAGGAATATAAAGCAAATTACAATCTCTTGCAGTAGTGGTTTATTTAATATTTAGCTTTAGGTTGGTTAGAATTCTGCATATTGCAGCTTGGCATCAGCAGCCAGAGTCTGAGAGAGCACAATTTGCTTTGCTCTCTCTCTCTCTCTCACCACATCACTTTTAGTGTGATGTTGATCAACACAGACATCTGTTAGCTGATGTATCAGAGCTGGGTCACTGCGCTTTCCTCTGTGTGATCTGGCAACCCAGTGATGCTGCATCAGCGGCAGTTAAAAAAAAAAGGCCAGGGTCTGGCTTTATATGTGTCAAGAGTCCATATGAAAGGGAATAGGGTAGTTGGCCTTACAGAATGGAAGGATAGTTGGCGGAAAAGGGATATGAAAAGAAAAAATAAATATATATATGTAGGTTTAGATGAGATACCCCAACTTTACTTTGTTGCCAGTGGCATTGAGAAAGGGATACAGTTTTTTACTGTGTGATTCTAGGGGTAGATTGGGTGAAAATTCTCTTTGGGGTTCCCTGCTGTTTCTCTTCCTTTGTGCCCTCTAAGACTCTTATTATTCCTTCTCCCTTCATCTCCTAAAGCCCCAGTGTTCACAGTTCCTCCTGGCTGATATCCTCTCCCTATCTAACTTCTCCTCTCCTTCTTCATACTGGATTGAATCCTTCCCTTTAATAATCCCCTGCCTAATGTACACTTGCAGTGCGGGTGATCATTCAATGTGGACTGATAAACTTATGTGTGACTTCCTTTTGCTGGATTATCTAAATGTTTTTCCGTAAATGTGCTTTAGTTAATATTAGGGATGCACTGAACATTTGGCAACCAAACAAAGTAAAAAGACTTATTTATATTATAAGTCAAACTGCAGTGATTCTGCTAATGTTAGGATTTTTTTGTTTAGACACTACCGAGGTACATTAATGATCACAATTGCTCTGCTTTAGTGAATATATGATTAAAATAGCACTCCCCAGGTACATTTATGACTGAAATTACACTGTTTGGGTAAAGTTGTGGATAGACACTCCTGATATACATTAATGACTGAAATTACACAGTTTAAGTACATTTGTGGTTAGAAAAAAACTATTGTGGTACTTTTTTATTAAAAGTGCTCTGATGTATCTGTGCTGTATTAGAAAAAAATATTGAGGTACATTTCTGAACAAAATTGCTCTGCTTTAGTGAATATATGATTAGAACAGCACTCCTTATGTACATTTATGACTGAAATTGCTCTGCTTCAGTGAATATATGATTAGAATAGCACTCCTGATGTACATTCATGACTAAAATTACATGGTTTAAGTAAAGTTGTGGTTAGAAAACACTACTGAGGTACATTTATGATTAAATTAATTCTGAAGGAAAACCTTATATTTAGCCATTAGCCAAATATTTGTTTTGTTTCTGCCAAAAATTAATAATTTTGGTGCATCCCTAATTAAATTCCTTGTATTGTTTGATGATTCTTTGCTTTTTTTCTGACAGTAGGCTTTTTCAGACCAGCAGAGGATATAGAGTAAACCACCTACAAAAATAAATCTGTCATCAGCTTTAGTGGTCTCAAAATGTGCTCATTTTCAATGATATGAATGAATTCTCCAGCTCATCGCATAATTGTGTCCACAGGGGGAGAAGGGAAAGAAGGGCAAAAAAGGGCCTAAGGGGGAGAAAGGAGAACAGGGTGCCCCTGGATTAGATGCACCATGCCCATTGGTATGTCCCAGCTGAGGGCTGAAAACCTCCCCGTGACGTAAGACAGCGGATCCCTCAGAGAGGAGTGGCCCCTTGGACAATCTGGCAACCCACAGTCCACAATCTAAAAGCACTGTGTGGTATATTCCCCAATGGCTTCTTCCTTTCCATGTCGCACACCACAATATTTAGTTAAGCAAAATGCCTCATTGCATACTGGAGGTTTGTAAATAAGTGGTGGATTAAAGTGGTTGCCAGTCACCAGCAGGGCCACTCCTCTCTGCCCTGTGCCGTGCCCTCGCAGCGAGAGGCCGGAAGGGCGCCTGCAGCCTCTATCCCAGTAACACTCCCAGTTCCGTTTCTATGACACAGGGTTTCCGGGGCTTTAAGGGTGAAAAGGGCGAACCAGGCCAGCCTGGTCTGGATGGGCTGGATGCCCCGTGCCAATTGGTACAGTATTCCTCTTTTCCTATCCTTTCATGTGCATGCTGCCATTCTTCGTGCCCACACCACTGAGTAGCTGGCATAGACACTCATGCCACAGTACACAGTTGCCAGTCTACACTAGAGTATCCACGCATGTCTTATGATTGATAACCTGTGATGGCTCACTGACAGTTTTGCAGTGTTAAATCAATATTGTTAGTGCTAAATTAACACAGAGGGCATTATTTTACACCCTGTACAAGGCGTGATGCGATGCTGATTGCTATCTTACACCTCGCCAACAGTTAATTTGCGTGCCTTCCATCTGCGTCGTTTAAATAGCAAGGGCGCTTGTGAATATATCTACGCTGATGGGTGTGGTGGTCTTGAAGTAAGGTAAAATTCTGGCTTGTTGCTATCTTGGCAACAGAAAACACAGATGCGCCACTGACAGAAATGAACCTAGGCAAACGTCAACCATCAGATGTTCATTGCTATCTTGGCAGTGGACATGCAGCACGTGCCAGTTGGTAGCTATGCAACCAGGTCAGTTTGCTCTGCTAAAAAGTGTTGGTCCAGGTAGCATTGGACATGTAATGCCTATATAAGAGAATTAGTACATGTCTTTTGCGCGCTTTGAGCCTTGCCATTCATACTTTTCCCGTCGTTACGATAGCAAAGACACACTAATGCCCTAAGTCAAGCAGCACACTGCGTGGTTGATAGCTTGTCTAAAGATTGCTAAAATAGGGCCTTGGGTATTAACTGTGTTGATTTGACACTGGCAAATGTACCGTGTAGGTGTTTATCAGTATTTCTCAGGCTAATCTGCTGCATCTGATAATTTCCACAGATTTCCCTGTACTTAGAAAAGAACTAAAACTCACCTCTTCAGATTTTCAGCACCTTATGCTTATGCTGTAAGTGTGTGTGGAGTCAACCAGTTTTCTGTTCCTTTACTAAGTACAAAGAAATACGACAAAACGATTGTCTTTGATAATTAAGCATAAACTACAGATGAGCCACACAAAAATAATTCACTCTCTTTGTTGCATGCATCCATTAACTATTTATTAACACCACAACAACCCTCAGACTACTTTTAGGCTCTACTTCCCAATAACAGAATACACACCTCTTATTGATTAACTGTAAATCTAGGTCACACTATTTTGATGGTGCCTTATAGATTGTCAGGAGATGCTCACATTTTAAAACAAATCTGTTCCTTTTCAAAGAAGAAGAGATTAGGTTTAGGTTTATGTTTTAGATTGTAATTACACTGAATTACACTTACCAGCTGTAAATGGAGCCCAGTGGACGAATGCTCAAACATCTTGAAATTCTTGCATAATAAACCACTGCTTAAAACCACTTTTATACACATGCATTTGTTGACAGGCTGAAGGATAATAATGTAAAAAGCCTGTCAGCTGAAGTGGTAGAGTGATAATGCAGCATTTTATACAAAAATGACAAATGATTGATAGTGATTAGGACTATGCAGTTCTTTTGCAGTCGTTGTTACATAGTGCAGTTAGAAACGTTCTGGACAAAATGTCAATGAGAGAAATGCCAGTGGACTCTCACAATGATTTTAAAGCTGCTATTTTTCATTTAAATGACTAAATAAAATGCTCTAAAGCAATAATATATATAATATATATATAATATATATATTTCATGCTTCTGGTGCTTTCTTTCTAAAGGACAAGTTTTACAAGTTCACTTCCTGACAAGCTTAGTGATATAAAACCATTACTATAAGTGTAAGAAGCCTGTAGATAGACACAATACAATAATATTACAGGATGTCCTGTCTGCTTCACAAAAGTTACATAGTGTAGAGTAGGATTAATGTTTTTGTTGGAATGTATTACCGTTACTTGCTGTTAATATGTAAAAGTTACTTAAACATAAACTGACCATCTACATAATATCTACAGAAGAACATCAATTTACATCAAAACAAGTTGTAACCATTATCCAGAACAGCTTCCCTAAACATTAACAGCTTGCTTCCCAGTCAGTTCTAATGTGACCTATTCCTTGTCTTATAGCATTTCTGTAGCAGTTGCCTTTCCAGACTCTATAACCAACCAATATTAACTAACCTGTGTTCCCATGCTATGAAACTGTATCTGACAGGCCTTCTAGTATCTTCCCTTTTATTTCAGTAGTAGCATGGGTTTGACCTGTATTCTGCTAACCAGTTCCTATCCTACCTACTGTATTTCCCACCTGTTCCAATTGGGCACCCGACAGCTGAACTGAAATCATATTCAGCCCTTGACTTCTCAGTCACAAAGACATTTTTTGCTTTTTTTGTAAATAATCTAAAATTATATTGTGATTTAATAATGATTATTCCTTGTCATCTTTGAATGATGTAATGAAGTTTTACCCTGTACACTCTTTATTATGAAATATGTGTAAGAAGAGTTACACTTGGATATCATATGATTGTTCTGCACTTACTTATTCTGCATGAGTTGTGGTGTTCAGAAGCTTTATTTTTCATACATTTTATGTATAAGTGTTCATGATGCATGTAGATGTTCACAATTAGTAAATGCTCTTATTTCAGTGTGTTTGTATAACATTGCCACAGTTTGGTTTGACATATTGTTTCATTTTTAAAACATTACAGTTTATCGGTGTCACTGCATGCAGCTTTACCTGACTTTAATGTCATACTATTCAGTCATAGTGTGCTCTTAAAATGCTTCAGTTACGAGTGTTTACAAAAAGTGCCAGAACACTTTTTAATTTAATCAAAAATGTTGAGTTAAACTACTTACAAAAATACCAAACTGATCTAAAATAAAAACTGATACAGTACGAATACTTAATTTGTACAAAATCTTTTCATGACATAATTTGAATCTGTTTTTTTTTTAACTATGTCAACATTTCATGATGATTTTTGACTTCCATTAAAAGCTAAAAAGTATCTTGATCTTTATTTTGGAGGCAAATATTTTTTGTATTACAATGAATACTACACATTATTCACCTTATAGTAACTTATATGTGATATATCTATTCTGTATGCAATTGCAAAATAGAAGTATTCCTTTATTTCTTTTTATTAAGGATCTGATATACTCCAAATGTCATGCGGCCCACTTTGAAACCCCGTGATTCTTTTGCACCCCACAAGGGGGCCTAGCTCACAGTTTCTGAATCAGTTTCTCTGATTTTGTTATTTATAGTTATATGCTTGAGTAAAATGAACATTGTTGTTTTAATTCTATAAACTACAGACAACATTTCTCCCAAATTTCAAATAAAAATATTGTCATTTAGAGCATTTATTTGCTGAAAATGAGAAATGACTGAAATAACAAAAAAGGTGCAGAGCTTTCAGACCTCAAATAATGCAAAGAAAACAAATTCAAATTCATAAAGTTTTAAGGGTTCAGAAATCATAATTGGTGGAATAACCCTGGTTTTTAATCACAGTTTTCATGAATATTGGCATGTTCTCCTCCACCAGTCTTACACAGACTCAGTAATTCTGTAAGCAGCTATACCCAATATTTATGATACTATTTAGAACATATAAAGCAATTTTACTAAAGCAATATTTGAAGATCAGTTTTATTGCATGCATGCTGGCATGAGTTCATGTATTTGATTTTTTTTAATTGCTTTTATCAATAGAATAGTAGAACATAAGAAACAAATAACATCTCACTGACTGACCTTCTCTCCCTACAACAGGGTCCAGATGGACTACCGATGCCTGGCTGCTGGCAGAAGGTAAGCACACTAGATAGGAAATTGTCTCCTACATGGTAGTATAATATTAAAGGTTATTCCATGCCTTGTTCAAACACTAATGCATGAGGTTTCTGATTTTTTTGGAATTTTGAAATGCACCCTAAGTAACCCTGTGTGGTGCCACTACACACTACGTGTGTTGTGTTAGCTGTGAACCCCTGTGTGTATTTGTATCTTGTTTCTCACCACCTGTCTCTGTGTTTCTCTTACAGTGATCAATCTAACTCAAACCGCATGGAATTTGTAAATAATGCTTCATTTTTGTATTTATAGTTTTTTTTAATTGTGGAAAAAGAAAGTCTATATGAATATAAATGTGTGTGTGTATGTAAATAGAAAAAAAAAGCTCAACGCTCATGAGGCTCAAGCATACACACACACACACACACACACACACAGCTGCTTCCACTCACCCTTGTGCGGTCATGGCAGTGTGTGTCAAGCTTATATAGTATATAAGTATATATTTTTCATTATCTAAGAGACTCTCACACATGCTTTGCATGATCCTCGGAGTGGATAAGCGTGGATATGGAAACGGACTAACTGGGAAAAAGGCAAAGGAAAGGAGTGGAAAAGGATAAGGAGGAGTGAGGAGGAGATGAGAGATGGAGGGATGAGGAGGAGGACTGGCTCTCGACATTGGAAACTAGCTGTTTGTCTATATGTTTGTATTCATCTGAGAACTCATCACTCATCATCATCATGCCACCAAACATCATGCTACCAAGCTTAATATAAGACTAAAGACTGTCTCTACAGGCCAAAACAAGCATGAATGTGTATATATAGGCTACATATCACGTGGGCGTGGTGTGGTCAGAAATGCTATGGCGGCTTCTGCTAAACACTAACTGGCTGTCAGTTTTTTCGCTCACGTCTCTCACATTGTATAATAACAGCAAATATTCGTATCTTTTTGACGTTTTACTTCTTTTTTCTTTGTTGTTGTTTTTTTTGTTCATCTTCCTAAAGGGAGTCACACCTTGGCTGGTGGCCTGAAAAGTGGAGATAGTGATTTATCTGGAGGTAGAAAACCAGAGAGAGCAATTGTTGGTTTGCTTTTGCTTTATTGGCCTTTGTGGCAGCGCCTCTGTTTTTCACTTAAGTGAATCTTAAGTGACTCCCTGCCTCACGTTCTCAAGAGAACGAGCGACCACCAGTGAACTTTCTGATAGGGTGAGCGGGATGAGCAGGAGAAAGGGGCAGCTGCTGTCCAGTCTTCACTTCAATCATAAGTAAAGTGGACGACAGATGGACGGAAACCGCGGCCCCAATGTATTTCGATGCATGGACCTCACAATTCCTTGTCTTGGGTGTGGCAAGAGGGTGGGGCTTTCTATATATTTATATATATTTATATATATATAAACATACCCCTTTCACCCCTTGGAGCGCCTGAGCACCGTAGCAGGAGGCTACACATGATGTGATCTACTGAGAACAACAGGATGACAGGATTTCTTTCACGACTACACCTTTTCATTCAGTCATTTATTTTTTTACTTTTTATTGATGATTTGATTTGATTTCTTTGATTTTAATTCTAGCCTTTGGTGCCTCAAGCCTTTTATTATTCATTCCCTTATATTGTACATCTTTTTACATACATTTTGTGCTTTGGCTTTGTGGAAATGCTGAAAGAATATAAAATGTTTAATAGGGCTGCACAATATGAAGCTTCAGCATCACCATTGCAGTGTACACATATGCAGTATTCACATTACAGAACACACAATGTCATATTGTATCAAACATCTATCAGAGTTGGATTCTTTTTTGCTTAATATCATTTATTTTACTCCAACCTTAGATAAGTAATTGACTGAATTATTAAAAGCATGGCATGTTGGATCACTGATATTTGGTGAAATCAGTGTGAACGTGGTGTTAAATTATGTAATTTGTAATCAACGCAATATTTATTGCACATAAACAACTATAACCTAACTAAATGTACATTTTTCCCAGTATTGTGCAGCCCTAATGTTTTATAAGGAATACAATATTGAAGATGATTGAAGGTACAGACACACAAACAGATATACACACTGTTCGCACGTTGTTAACGCAGTTAAGTGCACTGAAACAGAAGTGTTGTGTTGTTTTTGAAATGCTAAAAGCTAATTTGTAGGGCTTCGCATTGAGAAGGGACGTCGTTTACAGGGTTGTTCTTTTTTTTTACGCCTCAAAGAAGGAATGCACTCCACTGTGCGAAAGCTAACAAAGCTAATGCTAATCTCTCCAAATGCCATTCTCACAGGTGCTTCTGGTTTTGATTTTATTATTTGCTTCACCACCTCTTATAGTGTAGATTCAATGTAAATATTTCCAAACACAAAAATTCCAGTCAAAGCAAGGAGGTGCAGCGTAGAAACCTCTTGGTCTCCAAGCTCAAGTTAACATTGTCTACCAGAGCAGTGTTATGTGCAGAAGAAAACAGTGAGTGATGTGACATTCCAGAGCCATTTGAAACAACCTGGTCATGTAGTTTTAGCCATTTTCTGACTTTTTGGTCATTTTAGCTATAAAAATATTGGCTAGGTGGCCAAATCTGCAGCCAAAGGAGACTTTGGACAGAATCTTTTCTACATCACATCTCATCAGCCTGAGCTGCCTGTTCTTTGCTTTGGATCTGTTGGGCATTTTTATTCATTTTTGAAGCAGCCACATGGCAGCTTGTTTTTTTATTATTATTATTGTTTGTTGTTTGTATATACAGTTTGTATTAACTCAAAAAATCTGCATTCGCTTTTATACGTTATAAGTAATGCAGCGTTAATTTTATACTTAAGCATATTGCTGTCAACAGAGGCATTCCTTCTAACGTGGGGTAGCTTTGAAGGTCTTTTTACCTTTCAGTATTATACATACAACAGTGTTCTGTGGAGTTCTGCACTGAAATGTGAGGAGATAGTAAAGAATGAATGCCAGCTAAGCATGGACAGAAGGAGTTTTATTAGTTCTATTGTCCTATCTCCACTCTATTGTATCGTTAATATTATTACACTATGCCATAATACAGTGCAGTTTATGTTAGGGCCCTTACTTTCAGTCTATTATGTGTTAGACAGCCGATTGGTCGCACTGTTCACTGGCCGCTCCCTTTATGTCAAAAGCGGAGTGATGACAGTAGTGAAGTAAGAATACACCACATGCAGTATTCACGCGCTATGTAATGTAATATAGCCCCGCCCCCTCCATAATCCTTGTTACATTGAATGTACATGAATATATGTATAGTGGACTATGCGTGTGCAGTTAAATATTTGCTCATTTGACGAAAAGTGCAATTTATACTTCTCTTCTATGTATTGACATGTGAACCATATTCAGTATACGAATGCAAATCAAAGTTACACACATTTATTATTGTAAGTTATACAAATATTTGTTAATCACTTTTACATTGGCACTGGGGACTTTTGTTTTGATTTTAAAAGTGCAAGTATGAGCGAAAACAAGTCTCAAAGCTAATAGAATAAGACTACAACATTCTCACATTCTCACATGATTAGTTTTTCAGTTTTCAGACTTTCATTTAGTTCTGTGTCCTTATAGCAGTCACACTATGTGGCTCTGTTATCAAGCCATTAAGGTTTTAAAATTTTCTTAAATCTGTTGTGTATTAAAATGTGTCTCCATTTATTGCTTTCACACTTTATGAAACAATGTTCAATGATGTTTTGTCGAACTGTATCTTAGTACATTTCATTTTGAATGCATGAGAGCCAAATGCATCTTTAAAACTTCTTTTCTTTGAACATTTGCATAACATATTTTCTATATTTTCAACATCGGTGCTGTACAACAAGTTGCATTTTTATTAAGGTTGTTGTCTTTATTTTTTTTTTGTGTCAGAAGTGGAAAATTCCACTTTTCATAAATGATCACTGTTGAAATGCCCAGGATCTCTGATCACATTTTTTAAAGTTGTTTTTTTATGTCCGCACATTTCTTTAATACAATTAGCCCCCGTAACCATCCCCCCCCCCCCCCCCCCCCCCCAGACTGTCAGTTTCATAAACATGAAAAATGTATGGATATGTAGAGATATGTACCCCTAGGAAATTTGTATTTTTGACACATCATACATAAACACATTCTCTCGCCTTTATTCTTGTTTTACTTTTGTTTTACATTATTGATTTTTTTTTTATTAATTTTCTGGAAAATTGCTTCACAATGTTATCGAGTGTCTGTAAATGGCTCATGACATTTCATTTTAAACACATTTCATGTGATATCAGTGTTGGAGCCAAATAAATTCTGTTGTTTTTCTCCAAATGTTCACTGTAGTGTATTGTTTCATTAGCTGGAATGAAAATGAGTTCTAAAAATGTATCAACATACCAGTTTTTTTGTAAAATAGGTTTATCCTCAGTCCAATGGAAGCCAGCTGATCGATCTACCGGCCCAAATAAAAAAAATAAAAATAGTTAAATAAACTTTTTAATTTCATTGCAAACTGTATGAACCCAAGATTTATTAAAATACACCCATTCCTGCATTTCAGGCCTGGAACAAATTCCAAAATAAAAAAGACATGACAATTGTAAAGTAGAAATGAGGTAAAATTAATAAATAAACATATGATTTCAAACAGGTGATGTCAACAGATTGTAACTATGGTTTAGTACAAAGATGGGCAGAAGATCTCAATTTTATAACAAATGTGTGAGAAAATTATTGAAATATTTAAAAAGCAGTGTAGGTCAGTTAGGCCTACAGTTGCCTTCTTTGTTCATGGTGGCATGATCATGTTCTGTTTCAAATATTTTGATTTTTTGAAAGTATTTTATTTACTGTGATATTTGACCATGACAGGGTGGACAGCCTATTATTTACATCAGCTAAATATGGAGTCATAGTGATAAATAGTTAGTGATATTTATATTATTAATTGCTTAGTCCCATAAGAACTAAAGAGTGTGAAGGTTATGATGTCATATCCTATTTTACGGACTATAAGGCGCACTGAATTATAAAGAACATTATCAATAAACATCTATTTTCTGGTATATTTTCATTCATAAGGTGTACCGGATTAACATTATGGGACACAGGTAAGAATGCATACTTGAAGTATCACCATGTTTTCCTTCTAATTCAGCAGGTCTCTTTGCTGCCCCGCTTAAGTAAATAAAACTGTATTAAAAAAAATAATAATTCTTTCAAAGTAAAACGAGCGCTGAATGTTAATCTACACAGATTCTCGTAAAATGTTTATTTGGGTGAGTAAATCGGTTCAATTTATTTACAGTAAGCTTACATTTCCAATACTTTGTCCAAGGGTGAGCGCTAGTCACGGTTAGCAGTGCTAGCCAATTTTAAAAAGCACTTAGCCAGTCGCAATTAGCGCTAGTAAATGCGTCCCAACAGTGCTACACTGAGGAGCCCTGAGTGTTTCTGTAACCCAGGGTGCTATTAGCTAGTGGTTTGTCCCACGTAGCTTGTTTTAACAAGGTAATCATGCAGACTTCAGTCTGATATACTCACCTCTGGGAAAGAGCTAGCGCTGCGGTTAGCAGCTAATGCTAATACTGCTCCTGCTTAGCGCTGGAGAAATGTCACTGCTGTACTTCAGTAGAGTGACTTTACTTCTCCTTACAACCTTTCTGGTAAAATTTATACATAAGGCTCACTGGACTTTAAGGTGCAGTTTTAGGGGAAAAAATCTGAGGGAGCAGAGGTAATGTTAGCCATCTAGCTAGTTGTAGTCAGGTCGTATTTAGCAGCTTTGTTAACAGATGATGATTAATCGTCACTCAGATCTTCTGAAGGTGCTAATTCCTAACTTTGTTTCGGTTTCTACAGATTCATACTAAAAAATCTAGTTTCTACTACTTTCACTGCATGGCTCACAATAACATTGACTTAAACTTGCCACTTAATCACAACTTGCAAACATATGTAAAAAGTACGTCAAGAGGCAACAAAAGAATAAGGCTCTTTTTAGGTTGTTTAGAGTCTTTTAGTCCTTTGGAGTCACATATGTGGAGTAGCACAGTTCTTTTAGCTTTAAGGTTGTTTGAGCATTGCAAAGTGTTCATAACTGAATTTACATTTATGGGTATGAAATAAACCAAGCAAAAAGAACAGGTTGATCGTAAAATACTTCACCAGTATTAAAGTAAGTAAATAAGTAAATGTTTACAAGTAAAAAATACATTCTCAATAAGATGTATTTAAATAAAATATGATAGTTCAGGTGAGAAATTGCTCCTGTAGTTAAGATACATCGCCAAAACAAGTGGGTAACATCTTTAGAAGCACTTTTAGAAAATGAGCAGTCAGTTTCAATATCAAATTTATATTTAACTATTTAACTTTTCAAAACATGTACTGGTCAATCTTAAGCAGCTTTACTTAACAAACTTTACAAGGTTTGTAATCTGATTTGTTTTTTTTTTTTTTTTTTTTTTTTCATTTCTGTTACCAAAACTCATGTGACATTCAAAAAGCATGTTTAAAAGCAAGTCTACTGATTCCTTTTAATTTCTATCAAGAAAGTGTTTATTTTAAAGAAATGTTTACTACATGTTCAAGTAATTGATATTTATGACAAAAGAATCACTATATATGCACGCACATTGTATTTTTCGGAAAGATACAAAACTATTTTATCTTTTCAAGAAGACCCAAACCTGAAATTGACCAAATGTATTATCATGCAATTTATTAAACAAATGAATAAATGTTGAGGAATGAGTTTTTAGCATAGAATTAGCAAAAACAGGAACAATTTGCTAAATGCTGGCTATGCTTATAGCATGAGGACATTGAACACATTCTAGTTATTTTTCCAAAATTTGTGTTTTAAAAATAAACAAATAAGATCTAAGAATTTATTTAGGTAACAGGAGTGTTATGATTGACCTCCTCAGTCTTAGTTACAATAAGATCAAATATACAGAAAAACAAATGAGGGACTTGATTTTGGTCTTCCCATGGTATCTTACCTTTGCAATTAGGTCAGTGTACAGACACTATGCCTGATATTTACAACGTATTTTAAACTTATTTTGTGTGCACATTTATACAAGTAATTTCCTAGGGGACAGAAATGGCACAGAATAGGTGGAACATGCCACAGGTAACTCTCAACGACCGATTGATTGGTAATGTCCAGACAGCCAAAGCAGCAGTAGTTGTAGGGGCATTTAGTGGCCTAAAGCAATACTCATGTAAAAAGATCAATACTCAAGCTTTTTTTCTCTCCCGCACACACTGGCTGCATCAAAGTCTACTTTCTGTCTGTAAGAGTAGTGCTGCGCTGTGTCACACAGCATGGAGCAGCGCACCCTCCCTCTCGTCTTTTGTTGTTGAGTATTTACGTTACATTACATTTGGCAGACACTTTTGTCCAAAGCGACTTACAATAGTGAAGTACTAAAGTAATAGAAGGCAAAAACAACTTCATGCAGGGCCTAAAGGAGGTCAAAGGAAAATAATGGGATAGAGGAGTGAAGGAGGGGAAGAAGGAAATCAGGTTAGAAGTAGTTAGTTTGTTAGAGGTGTTAAGAGAGTAGCGTCAATGAGCAGCGGGGTCACGTGTAATCGTTTATATATATATATATATATATATATATATATATATATATATATATATATATATATATATATATATATATATATTTTTTTTTTTAACTCTGTTTATTTAAGAAAAAATAAAAGAATTGCACAGAAAATGTCTTTTTTTGTTTGTTTTTCTTAAGAACAATTTTATTTGAAAAAAGAAACAAAGAAAGAAAAAAACTAGAAAAGATGTCTAGTGGGTGGAGAATTTTTTATTTAATCTTTGTATTGTGGTTTGTCCTTAAGATTTTTTCCTTAATATTAAGGCAAACTTTGTTTTGTTACTGTTCCATTGTTTCTAAACAAAAATGTTGATTGTGATAAAGTATTTTGTTGTCACATACAATGTTTGGCGAAATTCTATCCTAGGTGTTTTGGGTCCTTTGGATCTATGAAGCTTAAATATTAAAAAGTATCATAATCAATATCGGCAGTACTGGCCCTGCATTTACTTGGTATTGGATCAATACTAAAACTCCCAGTATCGCCCACCTCTAGCCTAAAGCAGACTTTTCACCCAAGTACCAGTAACTGACTCCTCAGAGATCTGAACACATGAGCGCCGCCTGTCGGCTGTGTGAGGTGAAGGAGGAGGAGTGGACAGCTCCAGGAGCCCTATCACAAACACACAATTCACACACACACACACACACACACACACTCAGACCGGCTCGCAGAGGGAGAGAGCTGCTGCTGTACTGTCTGGAAGCTCAAAGCTGCAGCAATGGCAACGCAAGTTTTCAAAAAACAGAAAACCATCGAGCTGAGGAAGAAGCACATTGGGTAAGAGAGCCTTCAGCATTTAGCTTTACTCCTCTGCTGCTATAAAGCGACTGTTAATGTTCTGTTTCTGTTTTTTTTTAAGAGTGAAAGACTTTTCTACACACAATGTCTCTTAATTCACAAACAATTATACAATAAATAGCACATATAGTGTCACTCTAAAGCTTTAATTTCTAAGAATAGTATGTTTTCTTTTTTAATGTGGCTAAAATGTTTCAGTAAATGCCTTTATGCTATGTTAAAGGTGCCTAAAACTAGACACTGTGATAAACATAACAAAAAAAAGAAAACTGATGCTTCAGACTTTTCTTAATGTACTTATTATTTGAAAAAAAATATTATGTGTAATTTTACACTTACAGAAGAAAGGTTTATACTAATGCAGTGTATTATATTAAAATAATAAGGGTCACAACAGCACTTACATAACAGCACTTACAACAAAAAATAAACATAGTTGAATGTTTAAGTAGCTTCTTGTCTTAACTAATTATTATTATTATTATTATTATTATTATTATTATTATTATTATTATTGACTATAGTTAAAACTAAGTTGACACATTTTAAAAATGAAATACTAATTTTATGTATACAACTATAAAAACGCTTTTAAGAACAAGCTGAAGAACAAGCTGAAAACATTTGTTTACCTGTGATTTCCAAACTTTTAGTAGTTTGTAGTTTATTTCTTGTAGTTAAATTTTTTATCACTTTAAGTCTTAAATTTCATGTTCATTATTTTTTCATTTTATGTTCTTAGATTTTAGTTCGTTTTCATTACTTTTATTGATTTATTAGTAATGACTTGTAACTCTCGTTTCATATAGTCTTATATCATGTTATTGTTGTTTACATTTAAGTTAACATTGTTTAATCTTTCTATAAAGCACTTTGAATTGCCTTTGAGTGTAGGGTGATATAGAAATAAACTGTCTTTTCCTTGTCTTTAATGCTTATTAATGTTGTAAATATTAATTAATTCAGTCTTTAGTTTTTAATAATGTGTCTATAAATAATTAGTTGAGACATTCTGTTATAAGTACTGTTAATTAATGTGCCCTTATTGTATGTGTTACCTAATAGTATAATGTAACATAGTCTCTCTCTCTCTCCCTCTCTCTCTTTCTCTCTCGCCCTCTTCCTCTTACACTCTCATGTCCAGACCCTCCTGCAAGGTCTTTTTCGGCCATGACCCCATCAAGATAGTTCGAGCTAGAGGACAGTACATGTACAATGAGAAAGACGAGCAGTACCTGGACTGCATCAACAACGTGGCTCATGGTAGGTAGGCAGGACACACTTATAGCCCTAATTGGTGTATCTTTCTTCCACCTCTTTCACACCCTCAGCTGTAAATCATCCTCTGTCAAAAGACTGCACCGACATTTATTACAGCCATTTACACCTGTCAGCTGGCTAATGCACTCTTTATTAACAAGCAATTGAGGAACATGAGTACTGAACTTCAGCAATACACGTACACAGATTATGCTCTTTAAAAACTTAAAAAAAAACATCTTCCAACAATAGATTAGGACAGTATATAACTGTAACAGTACTTTAAATAAGTATTATATGTGGCATATATATATATATATATATATATATATATATATATATATATATATATATATATATAGTATTACTATAATACTGTATATATAATATAATAATAGTGTTATTATACTTGCAAATACAATATCCAATATGTTAACTAAATGCTTAGTACTAAAAATTCCATTAAAAAAAGCTGATATTTTACATGATTTTATTTATACATAAAACATGCAAAACATTTTATAATTTAAAAAGTCATAGTACAAAAAAATAATGAAAATAAGAAATGTATGTAATTTAAATAAATAAATAAATAAATAAAGGGCTTTTTGGTATTGATTTGTGATCATTTAATGCATTTATACGAAAAAGTCTTAATCGTTCCGCTAAAGCTCAGTTGACTCTTGGTGGATTTGATCTGTTGATCAGATTTATGAATGCGGATGTCTATGCAGCTCACATGCACACTGTCATTAAAGCAGACAAACACAATTACTAAATGTTAAAATACATCTTAACCATCGGATCATATAATTATATTATCTATATATATTATAAATATTGATATATTCTTATGCAATATACAACACATATTTCATAATATCATACCAACTACACAAGTTACTATTTGTTTGTGATTTAATAATAAAAAAAAAGAATCAGCATGGGCTGTTTGTGTGGAAATGGTTTTGTTCTGTTTTCTGATTCAGTGAAACACCATCAAGCACGTGTTTTGTGGTTTTGGTGTTACAAATAAATACTGAGTCAGTAAAATGATAGTTTAGTAAGGTTTTTATCATGGTATATTGTATTGTGTTTCGTCATTTCTTTTAAACATATCAAGACATAGGTTGTTTCAATATAATCCAACTACACTAATAATACAGCTGTGAAAAGGAAGGTAAGTTACAAAGGAAGGCAGAATAGAACTATTTGCACCAGTGGCACTAGTAATTCAAGCCGCCTCTAGGATCTCACTGTAGGTCTCTCTCCTGCAGTACCTTGACTTCTTTTCATTGTTTGTTCTCAGTGGGACACAGTCATCCTGATGTTGTCCGAGCTGGAGCCAAGCAAATGGAGCTCTTAAACACCAACTCTCGCTTCCTGCACGACAACCTTGTCCAGTATGCCCAGCGTCTCCAGGCCACTCTTCCTGAAAAGCTCTCTGTCTGCTACTTCGTCAACTCAGGGTAGGTCTCTTTACAGAGCATGGGAGTGTGAGAATGCACATGTGTTTATGTTATGAGATTTCAATACTTCAACATGTTGAGAATCCATTACTGAGACATGACCCAACATAACTTTTCCCTCAGGGGAGGATAAAAACAGACCTTAGATGCTCATATTTCCCTGTATGACCTAGGAATGTTTGTCAAAAATTTTATTTTTTTAGATAGTTAGTTTTTTCGTGTAAGTAGGTAAATGTTAAGTAATTAATACAGTAACGATAGCTATAATTAGAGGTAGGATCTCTGTAAAAAAAAGGATGTTAAACACTAAATGTGATGCAAAATCAGCTCAATTGAAATGCATTTTATAGTGCTTGTTGTCACAAGCAATCTTTTTACAGAGAGAACCTTTTAGGAAAGTACAATGACGAATGTGGCAAGGGAAAACTGGAGACAGGGTGATTATTTTTTACATTTCAATTAAAAGAGTTGTTTGTCCTATGACAAAAAACAAGCAGGTACATTGTGTTCAGTAGAAATGAATCCACTGTAAAATTAGGTATTAATTCACATTAGTGTAGAGCTGCCTCTAAAGCTGAAAAGCTAGATCTGTGAATGGATTGCTAGGTTTGTTTTATGCTTGTTCCATTCTGACATTACATTTTTAAGTGCACATTAGCCAAAAAGTATAGATAAAAAGATTTAAGTTATGTAGTAAAGTAACAGTAAGATATTAGATTAGATTAAAATGTAGGGCAGATAAAATAAAAAGTAATTTAAAATATAAATTCTTCCGTAAAATAAACATACACAAAACAACTACATAGGTACAGTGATGAATTACATTTACCTTTTTATCGTCCACCACTCTGTATATCAATACTGCAGGATATAAGAGGTACTGCCGCAGCACTGAGGAACAAAATTCATCTGTTGGTCTAGACGTTCCAAAATGTTACATTTCTACTGCTTAATCAGTATATTTTAGCTTACAGGTTGTAATTGAGTTGTTGTCCTGCTGCATGTATCACTTACAATTAAGCTCCAGTTCACAGACAGATGCCCTGTTATTTTAGTTGTATGATTATTTTAGTTGTAAGACTAAGATAATCTGTTTATAGCCAGTGCACAGCAGTGTAATGGAATTTAGCCTCCCCCTTTATCCCGCCTGTGGCTGTAAGCACATGGTTGGCACCAAACTGTGGGTTTGGTGCCTCATTTCTTAAGTGTACCTTAAGTTGTTCGACTCTGAACTGTAGTCTGTTCAGAGGATAAACCTGTTGACCTCCAAGACATATAGAAAGCACTGAATACTATGATACTGCCACACCCATGATTAACAGGGATAATATCTTAAGTGACAGTATTATTTAGTATTATTTAGGTCCTTTCTATTATACATATTATTTAACATGCTGTGTGCATGTTTATTTCTGGATAACCAATACTTGGAAGAGAAAAAGGTTTATGAATCTCCTTCATTTGAATAGCAGCTACTTCAAAGTGGAGTAATGAAAATCTCGTTTGCTTAAAGCATAGCATATTCACAAAACCTGTGTGGTGACATTGTTTTGTTTAAACACTAGACTGCTAGACATGCTAAACTCAAACCTGATTGCCCTTTTTTTAAACAGTGCTTTAAATAAACACATAACCCCTAGAAGTTCATATAAATGTTTAAAAACCTTTGCTTAATAAATAAATAAATGTAAAACTATAATTCACCCTGATTTGTTTAAGGTGGTTATCTTTATCTAGTTTATAGAGAGCACATTTTAAAAGGGTTCACAGCGTGCTAGTGGCCCTGTTGCTGACCTCAGAAATAGACATGCAAATTATTCACAGTTCAAATGCCAAGTCCTTACAATAGCATCTATATTGCTCCAAAGGCCAGACAGAGCCTTACGAAATAGATTTATGTGCAAAGAGAAAGTGAACCCCATGCACTCTCAGCCAATCGCTGAACATCTGCATGTCTCCCGCCCATGCTTACTGGCTTCAGGCCAACTCCCAGTAGCCTGGACTGTAGTGTAAATACATGCAGAACAGGCAGTCCAGAAAAATTGGATACTCATTGTCCAGGTGCCTGTGTGTGTCTTGTGTAAGTATGTATGTGGATAAATATGTGTCTGGCTTAGAGCTTAAATTTGACCCGAGCCCGTGCACGTTCTGCCCGAGCCCAACCCGACCCATCCCATAAACTGTCATTATGAGCCCGTGCCCGATTTAAACTCGTCATTTTTTTAGTAAGTAGATCATTAAAACTGAGCTTTTTTAAAAACTAATTTGGGCTGTTTAAATAAACGAAATATGTTTTGAATTATGTTAATTAACATTGCAACACTGAAAAGGCATAGATGTATTATTTAAATATAAGAAATAAGTACAGCTTAGATCTGTCACAATAAGGATTTTTTGTGGACGATATATCGTCCCAGAAATTATTGTGATACACAATATTTTTGTCATTTTAAGACTAATAAATCTCACTGACATAATGATAACAGAATAGCATAAAAAGCAATTCTACACTTTTTAAAGACTACATTCAAAGACAAATTTTGAATTAATCAATCATTTACTATAGTTAGTTTGGGAATTATATACTTATTTCTTCACCTGCTTTGGTCCAAACTGTGTCTATGGAGTTATTGAAGCATGATTGACTAAAATACTGTTCACTGTTATGTATGTGAACAAACATACAAATAAACACAATAGATGATAACACGATTATCAAAAATTGTTGAGGTCATGTTCATTCATTGTACGATAAAACGATATTGCAATAATTGTGACAGGTCTAGTACAGCTACACACAGCGCTGCAAGTCAAGTGCGAACAAAGTGGAGTAGCTCACGTGTGCGTCCCAGAGCTGCGTGATTATCATGTTTTAACTTGTGCTACTTTTATTTAAAAAAAAAACAGTTTAATTTGTTACTAAGCTATATTGTGATTATCACATCATAGCTTTATATATAAAAAAAAAGATAGCATTAAAAAACAGACCCAGCCTGAGGACAGTGGTGGGTAATCTCAGCCCGACCCGGCCGGAATTTAGGTCGGGTAGGGTTGGGGCTTGTGCAGAGAATCTAAGCTATAGTTTGTCTGTATGCACAGATATTTACTGGATCAAAACCACAGACTGCCAGATACAAGTGGGCGGTCGTTTCCGGTTAAGATTATGCTGTGCATGATTGTCTGCTGTTTCTCACTGGTGTTTGTATGGATGAGTGTTGAGTGGAAATGGTTGGGTGTAAAAATCACAATTTTAAAGCATCCCTGGGTTTCTACAAACTACGTAAATGTAATTTCATTCAGCTGACAGCAAGTGCATTTACACACACTTTAAAATCTGATTACTGCAGAACATCAGAGTTTGTCAGCAATCTGATATTGCTTTGCAACCAGCCAATAAGTATTGAGGAAAACATCATGTAGAACTCAAACTTTATGAACATACATCAGCTAGAAGTCTTTCAGTTTTAAAAAGTGTTTTGTTACAATCTTGAGGGTGCTGTGTTAAACACTCGCTCTGTTTTCACATATTCACGTACTGAGAAACCAGAGAATAACACAGTAAAAAATTATACATGGACTAAAAATATGACTACGGAATTAATTTTTTCACGCTTTATCAATTTGTTTTATCTGATTTTTAGACCTTACACTTCTCTTTAAGTATGGAAGCAAAAGCCAAAACAAAGCATCAGTAAAAGTAAAACCTGCATATTTGTCCCTCTCATGCTTAGTTGAACTTTTAGGACTTTGAACAGAAATGCTTGGTCCAGCAGTTAATAAGAGGTAAAGCTAGTTACATTGTGAAGACACTCATTTATCATACACTGGTCTGTTGCGGTAAAGCCAGTGATTCATCTGAGTAAATTTGGTTATAGAGTAGCATAAATGCAAAGCTTTTAACGAGAGGTAAGACGAATCACCATATATCAACCATTTCTCTTTTTTGGGAAAAATTAGTTATTCATTCATTTTTAATTGACTTGGTAAAAAAAAAAAAAAAATTAAATACATAAATCAAATAAAATGTGCTTTGTTTAGGCTTATATTTCTTATATTTCTACTTACAATACCTGATTTTTTAGGTATTGTTATATATAAAATGAAGAAATGCTTCAAATATGGTGTTTTGTGCTCAAAACTATGGTAGGAATTCTTCCTGGACAAATAAGTAATGCACAGTGATATTGGAATCGTATTGGAATCGGTATATAATTGTTCAAAATTGACAGTAGACTGAAACTTCAAAAAACACACCGTTTAGGCATGGCTGGGCTATTGCACTAAAATATCTTCTTCAGGGCTTTCTCAGTAGTGTTAGAATAGGTACTCAAAACTGCAGTCAGTTCCAGGCTTTTGTAATCCTGCCTGAAAAAGGTATTTTTTTGTTACCCTTTGGAAAACCGGAAAATGCAAAAACAGTCTGTGAAGTGTCTGTTCCAGGAGGAAGGAATTTTCCATGCGTTTTATAACATTCTGATCAGATGCTTTGGCAGGTTTCATGCTCAGTTTATAGCACTTGCACTGTTCTGCTCAAATTTGCAAAGAGGTTCTCAAGCACGAAAATTATACAAAAGAAGTAGCTTAGATAAAAAACACAAATAAAATATCTGTTAATTTCATTTTAAAAGACATCATGTTATATGGGTTTGCTTAGAGACATACTGTATGAGTAATGCAGAGGAGGATGGGTCCTCCCTTGTAAGTCATTGCTTCTTCTAAGGTTTGCTCTGTCAGCTTTGTGGGAGTTTTCCTTGCCTCTGGTTTGCTCACTGTTTTTTTTTTTCTTATTTTTCCCCATTTTCTCCCCTAATTTTGCTCAGCCAATTACCCAACCCACTCATTAGGACCCCTATCACTAGTAATGCCCCAACACAAGGAAGGTAAAGACTAGCACATGCCTCCTCCAATACATGTGAAGCCAGCCTGGCCCAGCCACTGCCAGACTACTTTACTGGACAAAATAATTACACTATTGTAATTTTACTGGCAATTAAGAAAAACATTACAGAGTGTAGCAGTAAAAAAGAAAAAACTCATGTTGGTACCGAAAGTGACACCTAGTCACTTTAGGTGCCTAATATTTGGAATGTATTCTGCTTTTTAAGCATAAGATTTTAGACGTGGTAAAATCATAGAATAGGTTAATTTTGTTGCTGCACGGCAATTATTACTACAATTTTGATTGGTACTGGGAAGAGTTACTGAATTTAGCTGTCGAATGCATCGTGAAAAAATATAGATGCATTTGAACTGCTATAAAATGGTTCAAATGCATATTGGGTGCGTTCACACTAGAATTTTCATGTGGTTTAGCCTTATCCAGATATAATTCTGATACTCAAGCCACATAAAGTGATCAGATGTGCACTACATTAAATATAAAAGCAGTCAGCTATTCAGAGTTATGTCTTTTCTGAGGGGAGTAGCTAAATCTAGAAGTTCTGATTAAAAGCTAATGTTTCACTGCCAGTCTTTACTATTTCACTGCATTCCTCTCTTTTGACTTTGTGACTCTTTACCCTTACACTGCATTCTTGTCCTTTGACCTTTAGCTCTGAGGCCAACGACCTGGCCTTGAGGTTGGCTTGGCAGTACACTGGCCACAGAGACATCATCACGCTGGATAAGTAAGTCAATACCACAGCGCATCTCTGTCTGTTTTCTCTCTACACTCACTCCTAAAGAGTAACCAGGTTTATAGAAGCACTGAGAAGTGCTATCAGCTTACACATTAACCCTGCCCAGTGTCTTGTGTCTGCTTTTGACCACAAAAGCACTGAATCAGCTATTTATTCAGACTGGCTTGATGTGGAATGATAGTAGAGAGCATTACGCCCAATAACCACCTGGAAGTTCAAATGGAGTTTACCCTTAAAGTGGCAGTAATTAATAGTGATAACATAAGGCTTGCTGCAATTTTAAATTCATTATCTCTTATTTACAGCTCGTAGAAAGATGCTGAGTCATGCTGTGCGAGACTCAAACCTTACAGTACATGCAAGATACAGTATAAAAGGAATTGTTGCATAATTATAATTGGGATATTTTTGTAATATAATAACACCATTTAAGCTTCACATTGTTTGGTCTGATTGTTTGATGAGAGATTGTATTCAGCTACTTTTAATATGTATGTATCTATTAAATGTTTTAGGATTTATTCTAATCCTCGAATCACTCTTTTACATACATCCATCTACCGTACAGACTCCCGAGAACAAATACACTCTTGTGTTTTTTTATTACAAGTTCTAATCCACAGTCATACTGGCCCACACTTGTGTATTTGTTTTTTCATTACTCTCGTTCTTGCCATTTTTTCAGGATAGATGCCCACACTGTAATTCACAGCTATACTGACCCACAATTATGTATTTGACATTTTTTGTTCCAAATACCTCCCTTTTATTCCCAGTCATTTTTGCACATGTCTAAGCCCTCAAGTTATTGTGTCCCCACAGCCTCTAAACTGCATGTACTTTTTTAGCTTTAATCCACAGCTATATTTACTCACACTTAAGCCTGTCACAATAACTACGATTATCCAATTATCATACAATAAATGGACACACTCTCAATAATGTTGCTTTTCGAGGAGAAGTCCATTCATGTAAATTAGTCTGTATGTCAACTTTGTTTTAAAAACGATATTTTTATTATTTTTGATTTAATGTATTTAAGATATAGGCCTTCATTACATTATTGACCTACTGTATTCTACAATGTATGGACTTGTCTACAGAAATGTCAGCTTAAATAAAATGAGACACCAGTTTCAATTGATTTAATATTATTACTATTAGGATATTTAAACTATGTAGTAATTCAATTTGAATGTCTGAATATTCTTTAAAAAATGTATTATTTTTTAAAACTATGTAATTGTATTATTATACTGTTATATCATTATTTTAGCAGCATAAAATGGTCTTAAATAAAAAAAAATATTGATTATCACATTAATTTCTGGGACAATATATCATGCACACAAATAGTTTTTGTGACAGGCCTACCCACACTCACTGTTTGTTATTTGTCCATCAGTCACGCCTTCCATTCAGCTGTGCAGCCATTCTGCGGTTTATTCAGGATATGCACTCTCATAGTTAAATAAGCAATTTTTATATTTTTAAAGTTTAACAGGCACATTGAAAGTAGTATAATTTGATTTCTTATGGATAAGGCTTGAAAATAAATGGATTTTGGTCTTTTTGAAAAAGATCTGCTATCTGACACGCCTCACATAACAGCAGTTTGCTCTATTCTTTGTTTACAAGTTGGGCATTCAGTTCTTGACAATGTTCATTGTGCTGTTCCTGCAGTGCCTATCACGGCCATGTGTCGTCACTCATCGATATCAGCCCTTACAAGTTTCACCAGCTCGCACACCCACAGCAGAGTCAGCATGTGCATGTGGTAAGTACTGAAAGATAACTCGCATACACACCCCACACACACCCATCAGCTGACTGCCAGGCAGATATTCTGGGCTTCAGTTACCCTCTCTCTTTTTTGTTTTTTTTTCTCAAGTCAGGCTGAAAATATTTACTGCGGTCATCATGGCATCCAGCCGTACTGTGTCAGTACTGTAATCCAGCACTGCTTTGTTTCAATTACTGTAAAACCGCAACCAGCGGTCAGGTTAATGCTTGTGTTGAAAAAACTTGCTCTCAGTTACGTCTTGCTCCATTGAATACTTGTTGAATATTGCATGGCCTAGACGACTCCTCAGGTTTTTTTTTCCCTAACTTGGGAGATCGAGTGGAACACAGTGTTCATTGCATTCATCTTGTCAACAGTCAAAACATATGTTCATATAGAGGCATGGCCAAAAATATTGACACCCCTGCACTTCTTGCAGAAAATGCTTTGGTATTCACATGTTGTTGTTTTTTTGTTTGCACTGGAACTGGAACAAAAAAAAAGTAATATCTGATATTATTCCACACAACATCATACACATGTTGGCACCTGGTCAAAAGTATAAGAAATTTTTGCATCAGGATCATGTGATGCTTCTTTAAATTTGATTAAAACGAATGAATGTAAATTACACAGCATATTTCCATAACCCAAATGGCACTTTGCAATCAACACTCCATTATACTCAAATGAAATGACACAGCATCCAATTGCACACAGCGTACTCTTAGCCAGAAATGACTGTCCACCTGGAGGCCTGCATTGAGCACTAGCTCTAGGCGGGTTCACCAAGGGCAGAGTGCTAATACTTGTCTGGAACTACAGACATATCCTTTTCAACATATCCAATATCCAGTTTACCTGATCACAGTGTTATTAGACTATGGGAGGAAACTGGAGTCATGGAGAAAGCTCACATGAACAAGGGGAAACATGGCAACTTCAACCAGATAGGGACTTGAATCCAAGACCTCATCACTGAAAGGCAAATGTGCGACCTCCAAACCACTGTCTCTGCCCTAAAGCTGTATTTGTGGCATGTACAGAACAGGCACCATAGCTAACCACCCTGAACATGGACAGAAAAGAAAAAAGGATGTGTGTTTCCAAATTGGGCTACCAATGGTTTTGTTCACTCCATTTCTGGAGCTGAATGTGGAATAATATCAGATTTGACTTTTTCTCTCATCTTTTTTTGCATAGTTTTAATGTAAATAAGCAAACAATATGGTCATGATTTGCATAATTTGATTTGAAGTTTATTGCAATTATTAGACATTTGCATCCAAAGCATTTCAACAGCCAAGTTCATACAACCATTTATAACATTTATACGAACACAATTACATAACTGCAGTTAACACCCTGCAGTTATATTATTTTAAATGCCTAATTCCCAGTACCACATAATACTTGCTGTACTACACTGTAAAACCTCATCTTGTATTCATTTGTTTTTATATAAAATTGTTAGAATTTTTGGAGCTTATGTCTTGAAAATTGTCAGTCACCTCTAAATTGATATGTGCTTTTTAGGCTCCAAGTCCAGACATCTACCGAGGAAAATACAGGGAAGACCACCCAGACCCTGCTACTGCCTATGCAGATGATGTTAAAGACATCATTGAGAAAGCTCATGCAAAAGGGCACAAGGTATGCTAAACAAGTATTATAAGTGATAAATTTTACATTAGAGGTTTTACTTTTAAAGTCCTGGCTTGGTAAATGATCATAAACATGTTCAACTGTTATTATAATATGAAATATTTATGTCAAACATGTTCAAACTTATTATATTATGGAATATTTATGTCAATGAAATGTCAACCTTAACAATAACCTTACGCAGTACATCGTGAATTTTCTAATGTGAAAAATGTGCATCTAGAAAATAGTACTTTTAAAGGAAGACAAAAACAAAACAAAAATTTGATGCCAAGCAATTTTGGAGTATTTTTCCTGCTCCATTCATCATAAAATGTAAAATTATACATACACACACATGTAAAACAAACACTGACATGCCAAAAGTTGTGAAACAGCAGTATGTAAATCAATCATGAAATGCTACCTTCATCAAAGGGACAACTTTGGAATGCCCATACCTTTATAAGTTGTAAGGTGTTATTTTGTGAGTGAGGTTAAATACTGGCCACTGTGCTCATGGAAAGGCAACATGATGCATGATTCCATTCTTGAAGCTGTGCAGGCATTTAACATTCCTTGATCTACAGTGTCACTTGTGCCAATAATAGATCAGAGAAGGCAATACCACTCACATCATCATATTTCACACTGTCTTCTTTCCCTTTCCTTTACCTCTGCTTTATTTTTAACTGTTTCTTTTCCCAGACTGTTTACTGACTCATAGCAATAGCTCTGGTTGCCCAAATCAAACCAATTCTCAGTTTCTGACCTTTAACGAATGAAGGGTCAGTTCATGCAGACTTTTAGAAGCAAAGTCATGAATGTACATGTTAAAAGCAAGATGGAGGTGAATCAACAAAGCATATGTATTTAAATCATTTGATTTTGGACTGATTTTTATTGTATCATATATTATATGTTTTATTTTTTAAATGATGTCTCTTGAATCTTGGTTTATTATGTGTATTTCCTTTATCTCTGTTTTTCACTCTTTGTTGCATATATGTATATACAGCTCTGGAAAAAAATAAGAGACCACTTAAGAATGAAACCAAGCTGAACTGCTTCAATTTTTGCACCACTAGTGCCATAAAGTTATCCAAAAGCAGTGTGTAGAACTGGTGGAGGAGAACATGCCAAGATGCTTGAAAACTGTGAATAAAAACCAGGGTTATTCCACCAAATATTGATTTCTGAACCCTTTCTTAAAACTTTATGAATATGAACTTGTTTTCTTTGCATTATTTGAGGTCTGAAAGCTCTACACCTTTTTTGTTATGTCAGCCATTTCTCATTTTCTGCAAATAAATGCTCTAAATGACAATATTTTTATTAGGAATTTATAGAATAAAATAACAATGTTAATTTTACTATATATACTATACTATATTATAACATATACCTATAAATTGCAAAATCTGAGAAACTGATTCAGAAACTGAAGTGGTCTCTTAATTTTTTCCAGAGCTGTAAATATATATATATCTTTTTGAGATGATTTAGAACACTGTCACAACTGGGGTACCTTTTGGACTTGTTGGAATTTGGGGTCTTACATAACCTTATCTTTTGTAGATCGCTGCGTTTATTGCTGAGTCACTGCAGAGCTGTGGAGGACAGGTCATTCCACCAGTGGGCTACTTCCAGAAAGTGGCACAGTATGTACCATCAGTCTGATTCATTTGATTGTGATTTATGTGTAGTCCCACCTTTAAATATCAAATATTATTTTATTACAACACTGGACAAGGTTTAAAACATTGGCCCATTTCTCCAAATGTGAAGCATTCTTAAATAATCATAGTTTCAATCTGAACGCTGAAGGTTAAACATGACGGATGCTCTGTGTTTGTACAGATTGTGAATGCCAGAGTCCATGTTTGCATTTCTGTGTCTAAAGCACGTTAATTTTACATACACTGTCTAGTGTGACCATTCAGTTTTTTAGCTCCACATTTTATATAGGACTATTTAATTCAGTCTATAGTCCATCAGTTTCTCTGCATAATTTATTATTATCCTTTCTCCCTGTTCTTTAATGGTCAGGACCCCACAGGACCACCACAGAGCAGCTATGTTCGGGTCATTCTCAGTTCTTTAGTCACACTGGCATGGTGGTGGTGTGTTATTAGTGTGTGTTGTGCTCATGTAAGTGGATTAGACACAGCAGTGCCGCTGGAGTTTTTTAAACACCCAATTGTCACTGCTGCTCAGAGAATAGTCCACCAACCAGATATTTTCGGCCAACAGCTTGCCGTCAGCCCTGATGATGGACTAGAGAATGGCCACTATATACGATTGTCTAATAGAATGGACAGTGAGTGGACACAGTGTTTAAAAACTCCAGCTGCTGTATCTGATCCACCAAATAATAGCTGCTCTTTTGTGGTCTGTGGAGTTGTGCCTATTAAAGAACAAGATGAATGGAGGATAGTAAAGTATACAAAAAAAACATAAGGACTATAGTCTGTGATTATAGAAATACAAAATGAGGGCAATTCGAAAAGAGGCGGTGGCTGACTTTACGTGTGTTGGAGGAGGCATGTGTTAGTCTTCACCCTACTAGTGATGGGGGAGTCCTAATGTGTGGGTTGGGAATTTGGCCATGTAAATTGAGAGAAAATGGGATAAAAAAAAAGAAATACAAAATGTGTTAAAAAGAGGAGGTGATAATAAAATATATTATAATATTCAGACGGGACTGTGTAGATTTTAGTGCTGGTGTTCAGAAATTTGCACTTTTCCACTGTGATCAAAATGCATGTATTTAAAACATTGTACTCTCGAAGATTTAATATGTCTATCACAAATCACCTTTTACAGACATGTGAGAGAAGCAGGAGGGCTCTTCATTGCGGACGAAGTGCAGGTCGGTTTTGGAAGGGTTGGCAGCCATTTCTGGGCCTTCCAACTACAAGGGGAGGATTTTGTGCCTGACATCGTCACAATGGGCAAACCAATCGGAAACGGACACCCGATTTCCTGTGTAGTGACTACCAGAGAGGTGGCTGAAGGCTTCATGTCATCTGGAATGGAGTACTTTAATACAGTGAGAAACCTTTTTTTTTCATTGTACATTAGTTCATAATCTTCATGTTTCTGTTATTCTGGTTGCTGCTGAGGTAAAGGTAAACTGCTGTGGCCTCTCTGCTTGTTCGTTACTAATAGCAGTCCATGTTAGCATACTGTAGCATGACAGCGTTAGCCAGCACTAGTCTGAATCACTTAACCTATCTTAAATACTCACTCGAATACTCAATTAAAAACATATTTCTGCTCCTTAACATGTCATTTTAAAGAGAAATGCCTTAAATGTATCATGTTCCTTAATATCTGATTACACCCTGATCATTTTATGAGATAATACACACTGGTGTACAATATAAGTATAATACAAACTGGTTATGTTCTTTGCTATCCAAAGAGATTCCCTATAATTTTAGACTTATAGGTTTACAACTGGACATCTGCCTTTTTTTCCTGTCTTCTTTTATTATCACTCTTGTGCAATTTATCCGTTTCAGGAGAAGAAAAAAACTTCTAAGCTTTCAGTGGAATATTCTATTTTAAGTAACTATCTGATTCAATTTATCACTTGCTTATAACTATTTATAGTTAAGGCTTAATATTATGAATACTGCATTCACCAGAATTGGATGAATCATGTCTTCTAAATATTTATAAAATTCTCTGTTTATTTAAACCCTGTTTTGACTGAAGAATGTCTCTGTGTGTATCTGCAGTTTGGTGGGAATCCTGTATCATGTGCTATTGGGCTAGCGGTGCTGGACGTGATTGAGAAGGAAGCTCTCCAGAGTAACGCCCTGCGAGTAGGAGGATACCTCACTGACCTGCTGGAGAAGCTCAAACAGAAACATCCTCTAATAGGAGATATCAGGTTAGGCTTAAAACTGCTTAATCAGCATTTCCTGTACACTGCGTTTTTTTCCAGGGGGAGTGAAGGAGCATTACTTCACAGTAATTAACTGTAAAAGACACAGATCCTTACCACATTGTGGTAGCTCTGTGACTTCATTTTAGGTCCACTATAAAAAAAATAAAAGTGTTGACTTTGAGAATAGTCATAATAATGAACGAGTAAAGTTGTAATATGTTCAGAATAAATGTAGTTGAACAGAAATTTCAGCATTTTTATACTAATATTAGTATGGTGCTCATAGGCCATAATATTGAGTATTTCTTTATTGTCATCAGCATCCTTTATTTTAAAGGAACAATAAGTTTTTGTTTTTTTTTATAAAAAGATTCCTGTTAAATGAATGTTTCCCAAAAGTAAAAGAAATAGAAATGACTCAATCTTACATAGTGGGATGTTGTGAGCTGAAAAATGCTTTTTTTATTTTATAACCAGCTGCAGAGCCTACATCATGTCAGTAAAAGGCAACCTAAAGTAAACAGACCTGTAGGAACATATTACATATTGCACCTTTAACATAAGAAGGTTGCTATTTGTTAGCAAACTCTTTGGCCATAATATTGGCCATATTCTTTTAAAACATTATTTTAATAAAAATAAATTATGACTTTATTTTATGGATTACTTTACATGTGTTAGTGTTCACTCTCCTAGTGTTGAGGGCATTTCACAATCAAATGAATCAGACTGATGGTACATACTGTGCCACTTTCTGGAAGTAGCCCACTGGTGGAATGACCTGTCCTCCACAGCTCTGCGAGTGGGTGTGGTAAATTGTGATTAAAACCACATACAATCTACAAAAAGAAATATTGCAACTTTATTCTCTACCTTTGGGCTCTGCAGAATAAAGCAGAATAAGCTATCGCTGCCAATACGATCTGAGTATTGCCAGTTCAAATCCTGGATTATGCTGCTTGCCAGAGTCAGCAGCCGGAATCAGAGAGAGCACAATTGTCCTTGCTCTTTCTGAGTGAAATAGAAATTATGACCTTTTTTCTTTAAATATTCTGACTTTACAGGTGGTTAGATGGCAATCTTACCACTCATCACTCCAACTGTAATATCATTCAGCACACCTGCGCTGGATACCCAGTGATGCTGCATGGTTTAAAAAAAGGCAGTGACTAGCTAGTATTTACCCTCCTTGTGTTGGGGCATTACTAGGTATAGAGTGGGTGGGGTATTTGTGAGTGAGTGGGTGGGGTAATTGACCTTTCAAATTCAAGGGAAAATATGAAATACAAAAAAAAGAAATATTACAATTTGATGTACAAAGTATATCCTATACTCAAGTTCCATTGCTTGTTCCCATAACATTTCATAATCCCATATTTTTTAATGACATTTTCTAGATCTTTCTGTCAATCAGCTCTAGTCAAGTGAGAATAAAGGTTGTCTAGGATCAGAATTGTCTGTGAAAATGACCTGTCAATCATCAACTTCACCCAAGTGAGACTAAAGGTTGTCTATGATGATCCTGTTTTTTTTTTTAATTCCTAACATTCTCCAAAGCTTTCTTTGTTTCTTTAAAAGAAATATCACCAAATGTTTTTTTTTTCCTAGCTGTTAAAAGAATGAAAAATGACAGCTTTTGTGATTTACAGAGGCCGTGGCCTTTTTGTTGGAGTGGAGCTGGTGAAAAACCGGATTGAGAGAACTCCTGCTACAGATGAAGCTCAGACTGTCATATACAGGTAAGGGAGGCTGCTTTTAAACACTAATGCCCTGAAGGCTTGTGAGTCTGTATTCTCATAGCTGTATCTTCATTAAACAAGTACATAAAACAGGTATTACATAACGAATGGAAAAAACAAAGCTTTTTTTTTTCACACAGACTAAAAGACCAGAGGATTTTATTAAGCGCAGACGGGCCGCACCGCAACGTCCTGAAGTTCAAACCACCCATGTGTTTCACCACAGAGGACGCTGATTTGGCAGTTGACAAAATCGACCAGATTCTTACAGGTAACAGCTACTAATTTATGTATTTATCTTTTTTATATCTCATTACTTATTATAATATCTAATTTATGCTTCTATTTGAAGACCTTGAGAAGGCGTCGGACCTCAGTATGCCTGCCGACAAAGACCCTGAAACTATTCCAAGCAAAAGAAAGGTAAGAGAAAAGTTAAATAGCTTATAGTTATAATGGCTCAGTAATTCATCATAGTCAGTTATTAATATATAGGGTTTTTAAAACTTGCTATTATCTAATGTTTACTATATATTTATTTTTGTATGACATACTCTTTCAGTATGAAATACTTAACAATCATATTTTTAATTTTCCAGGAAACCTTGAAAGAAAATGGACATGAGATCCATTCAAATGGCACCACCGATATCCATTCCATAACAAAGACTAACAAAAGACGAAGAACATAATGGACTATGATGTTCTTTAAACATAAAATGTATGCTTCTAGATCAAGGCCAATTTTTGGTACTTTCATGTTTTAATGTATTTATCATGTACAAGACAATTTAAATGAATGTTACGTAACATGAACAATTTATTTGTGTATATGTTAGGGCAAATTTGCACTGACATGCCAAAAGTCATGGGGCAGTTACTTATTTCCCCAAGTCTCGTGATTTTTCCTATATCTCATAAAAGCTAAAAAATAAAAGCTAAAGAATGCTGCTCTGACCTGAAGTATGTGTCTGTGGGATCTGCTGCACTGTGGATGTGAATTCTGCTAGAGTCAGATGATTCTAGCCAGACACCACAAGGCACAATAATCATGTCCTCTATGATTTATTCACAGTGACACTGTGGATTAAGGAATGTTGAATGCTTGCATTAGAAATGGAATGTACTATCCATCTGCCGCTTCATTCCTACTCTTGTTTAGTTAATTCTCGTCACCTTGCCATGAGCATGTTGGCCAGTGTTCAAACCACTCCTAAGTTAACACCTCCTAACTTATATCTAACATATCCCATGTATATTCCATGACTTTTGGCATGTCAGTGTAGTTATTTTAATGGTGAGGCAAAGAAGTTATTTATGTTGCCACATAATTACTAAAGATAAATCTCAGGTGAAAATGAAATTCTACAGATGCTTTAATCATTCTTAAGGGAATAGTGTCTTTACTTTATATAAATTCAGAAAGTACTCGTTTACTAGCTCATTATGTAGAAATGAAAAAGTAATGTTTGGTATTTTGTATGTTGGATTTATAATAGTATGTACATCAGTCGTTGGATGTGCAATACAATAATTACTCCAAAGAGGTAATTGTGCAGTTTTTACAAGAAACACTATGTGTGCACTTTAATATATAAATATACAGTATTTTAGACAAATATTGGGAAGGTACTTTGGGAGATAAATATGTATCAACATTGCTTGAGGTTTTTACAGATATACCTATTAAATGTTTACTGTAAAATAAAGTACTACCATGGCTACCATGGTTTTAATTACACTTTATGTCTGTCTGTCTATCTTTCTATCGCTCGCTCAGGAAAAAAGAGACACCACTTAAAGATTATTAGTTTCTTTGATTTTACCAAATTGTGTTCTGTGTTCTGAATGATCTTAAAAAGAGATATGTATATGTACTGCTCTGGAAAAATATAAGAGGCCACTTAAAAATGATGAGTTTCTTTGATTTTACCAAATTGAAAACCTCTGAAATATAATCAAGAGGAAGATGGATGATCACAAGCCATCAAACCAAGCTGAACTGCTGGACGTTTTGCACCAGGAGTGGCAAAAAGTTATTCAAAAGCAGTGTGTAAGACTGGTGGAGGAGAATGTGCCAAGATGCATGAAAACTGTGAATAAAAAACAGAGTTATTCCACCAAATATTGATTTTTGAACTCTTAAAACTTTAAGAATATGAACTTGTTTTCTTTGCATTATTTGAGGTCTGAAAGCTCTGCATCTTTTTTGTTATTTCAGCCATTTCTAATTTTTCGTCAAATAAATGCTCCAAATTACTATATTTATTTGGAATTTGAGAGAAATGTCCACAGTTTATAGTTATATACTCTATATTAGGGTTGCAACGGTATGAGATTTTCACGGTATGATAACCGTCTCGGAAAATACCGCGGTATCACGGTTATCACGGTATCACAGTTTGTTACATATATTATTAAACTGACCCTTAAAGAAATTACAACAAAGTTTTTTTGTTCAATTAACTATTTATTGTAGAAACTACACCATCAGGTGAAGGAAACCATGTTTTTCCACTACTCTTAAGGGCATTAAGAGTGTATATATATATAAAAAAAAGTTGGTATATAACCAGATACTGCAGAAAGAGGGGATTTATTTCTGACATGATCCTCACAATAGAGATTTCTATTTTAAGGCTTTCACACCTTAAAACCTTCAACATATGAAAAACAGGCACGTCAGAATTTGAAAATTAACGCATGTAAATGAATGGCGTCTTTCACGGCCAGGACCTTTACACGGACACGTGAATCCATCGTAGCACGCACTTCACGCCTGTACCTGCGTGCCCAAATTTCGGATAACTCAGCGCTTTTGCGGGCGCTTACCGCATGGGTTGTGCACGACTACAAAGAAGTTTTATTTAGGTTATTTAGGTAAAATTATAAACTGAACACATACTTTGCGCTGCACAGCGGGGTGGTGTTCTCGGAGATGGGAGAACAGGTTTGATGTATTTCCTCCTTTAGCTGTGACTACGGCCACATTGATTACAAGCTTGTTGATTACAAGATTACAAGTCTGTTTTCAGGCTGTTTGAATGAGCGAAATATGATCAGAATTATGTTAATTAACACCAACATAGAAGCATAGAACTATTATTTAATAAAAATGATTTTTAAGAACAGCTAAACACAGTGCGGAGAAGTTCACGTGCGAGAGAGAGAGACACACAGAGAGAGAGAGATTTGCGTGTTCTGATGTGAGCTACTCACAGGTAAAGGTTCTCTTTTATCTCCTCGTGCTCATTTTAGTCCAATTCATAATTCTGCAGTTTCTCAGTGTTTTCTGTCGTATTTTGCGGCTAGCGCGAGCGCTTACAACTAACACCGCGGACCGCGAGGTGCAGCCGCGCTGCCGCTGTTATGCCGAATCCGACTCCCTGCTCAATCCGACTCCCGCTTCGCGGACAGAATCGGCACAACACCTCCCGCTGTAGAACTGCGGGAGTGAAAACAGCGCTTATAAATAAGTTAGTTAAGTTTCACTTTCAGTTTTCGTTATTTGGTTCGTTTTCATTAACAATAATAATTGGTTACTTAGCATTAACATTGTGATTATCACACCAGAGCTTTATTTAAAAATAAAATATATAATTAAAAAACAGATGCCTACATCTCAGACTATTTTCTGGAGCCCAACCCGACCCGGCCCGAGGAATGTGGTGGGAAATCTCGGCCCGAACGGACCCGATTTCGGGTCGGTCCTCGGGTCAGGTCTGGTTCGGGCAGAGAATCTAAGCTCTAGTCTGATGCACTTTCTGCCATTCTCAACGCTGTGTGCTGAGTAGCTGAAGCGGAGCAGAGTTGCGCATGCGCGGGTGACTTTCTCCGCTGGCTTGAGTTTTACCGGTAATAAGCAAACACACACGGTATGATAACCGTGCATTTTAATACCACGGTATACCGTGAAACCGGTTACCGCTGCAACCCTACTCTATATATATTCTATTCTATTCTATTCTATTCCATATTTAAAGAATAAAACAACAATTTTGATCTATCTATCCAGGCCTGTCAGAATATTATGACCAACTTTGTACACTCATTTCTTTTACCTATTATTTGTGTGGTGCATTTGTGTGTTGTGCTAAGAAAAGTAAATCAGACGCAGCAGTGCTGCTGGAGTTTTTAAACACCTCAGTGTCACTCATGTACTGAGAACAGTCCACTAGCCGGAAATATCCAGCCAACAGCGTCCTGTGGGAAGTGCCCTGTGCTCACTGATAAGGGCCAGAGTCTGTCTCAGACATTACCTCTATAAAGTTGGGCAGCTCTAGGTAGGAGTGTCTGACTGAGTGACAGCGTTTAAAAACTTCAGCAGCACTGCTGTGTCTGTACACTAGTACCAGGACAGCGCACAATAACTCACCACCACCATGCCAGTGTCACTACAGGTCTAAGAATGACTCATCACTAACATAATAGCTGCTCTGTGGTCCTGTGAGGTTCTGACCATTAAAGAACACAGTGAAAAGAGATGAGAGTATTCTAATGTACATATATTACCAAATTCTTACAAGGGACTTCTAAGGAAAAAAAGATGATTTTTTTAATAAGTTTAAAAATTGATCACTATATTTAGATCATTTAAAGAAAGCTGATGTATGAACTGGAAGCAGGTAATACTGAGGGACTGAATGTGTTAATCTATCCAATCAAATGTTCACCAAAGGTCACTCTGTGGTTTCACATTGTGCAAACATTACAAAAAGCATACACTGATTTATTTTGCAAGAAAGCTGCTTGACGGGCAAATAAATGTATTTTGACAAAAAAAAAAAAAAAAAAAATTGTCCACTGAACCCAGTATTGAAATCTGTTCACACGCAATATCAGGGGGAGTGCACACTCATCACATTTCACTAGGACTTCATAGGATAACAGCTTGTGACTCAGTGGCATGTTTAACTGTAATGGAGTGGAAAAGATCTCAAAGTGCCCTGTATTCAAACAGACCGTAGAACAACAAGTTAGGGGTTAATACTTTTTTTTAAATAAAAAAAATATATTATTAATGATAGTTTAATGTGTTAACTGTTTTATGCCATTTAGTTTACGGTCACTGCAATTTCTTGACATTTGAGTTAGATTATTAACGTATAAAAATCTTTGGCCATATTTGGATTCTAGTGTCTGTAAATACTGAGATCAAAAAGGGGGCAGATTTTGTTATTCTCACAGCCTTAGCCAATCAGGTAAAAGCAAACTATTACATTATTCGGATACTTTGTGCTCAGTGACTTGAAGCAAGCTGTAAAATATGCAAACTCACAATGATTTCATTTATGCTTGATTGCTGTGAGGATTTGATGGCATTCAGCCATGAAAGCTGAGGTCAGGTACAGATATTGGATGATTAGTTATACATCACAAACGGCACTCAAACTTAGTCCAGAGGTTATGGCAAGAGCTTCAGCACTCAGTTCAGCGATACTGTAAAGTGTCTGATCGCACTCATTATAAAACATGTGTCTGGATATTATTTATGTATAGTGTTTGTGTGAGCGCATAAATGAAATGGAAGAATGCAGTTTTAACTACACTGTAAATGTGTGCATCAAATGAGTCAGAAATGACCACTAGGTTTCTCTGGTTTTACCAGGTATAGTAAGTTAAGCTAATAAATGACGTTTATATAGGAATGCAGGCATTTTAAAAGTATATCAAAATTACTTAAATATTTGTTAGTTTAATATGAGCTTAATACATTCATGTTAGGTTTGTTATTAAGGAATAACAATGCATCTGATAACTAATAATATATGGTATATATTAATATTAATAGCACATAATCGGCAGGATAATACACAAAATATGATTTTAAGAAATTAAGCTATGTGTGCCAAAATAGGTTACTGCAAGCTCTCCAGTCATATTGCCATTACACTTGCATTATTATCTTATAATACTGTTCCAATTTTTCTCTTACTGTTTTAGGTTGCATTGTGGGATATGAGCATTCATTGTACCCACAAAAAAAAAAACAGTTCTGAACCAGTAAGTAGTGTGGAAATTTGATTACACTCAACTCACTTTCATATATACTACATACTTCATATTCAAAAATTAGTATTAGTAATTAGTACACATGGGATGTACTATGTATCTCTTTGAAGCCTCTCTTTCCCTGAACTTCGTTCCTGTTTTTATGTGCACAGGAACACTTTCATGTGAGAACCCACCATGTTTTTTATGACCACTCCAAATAATACCTCTTTTTGACCAACTTGGTCACTAACTTTTAAAAACACATAATACAAACAACTCATCTAAACTGTCCCAAATTACCTCATCTTACAATTTATCAGATAGCCTTTTCAAACACAAGCCAAAGCTTTTAAGGCACAGGTGGTAGATGTTAAGGAATGGTGGTGGGGGTACTTGTTGACATCATTACATTTATTCCCCAAGGCGTATGGAAACAAAAATAAAATTATATTAGAGACATATTAGGAATAAAACAGCATCTTAGAACTCTGGAAAGAACATTTATTTTGTTTTTTAATAGAAAAACAGCTTGACCAATGACACAGCTGCCAGATTTTCAGACTTTTTTTTTTACTTTCTACAAAACAAGTGCATAAGGAGAGGTTTCACATGGAGATGGATTTTGATCGAATAACAAACAGCTCCCATACACTGCAAGCTTTTCCTCCTTCTGTATCTGTAGATCATCAATAGTAGGTATGCAAATTTTGCAGGATTCAAGAAATCTTAACTCCATTCAGTAACGTGGAGCTGTTGGGGACTAGTCATTCGCACACACACATACACAGAGATAAAACTGGGGGCAGAAAACGAAAACCTGCCCTGCAAACTGATCCTTGGCACTGGAAAGGGGTTTCATCTTCATCTGCAGTCATTCTTTAATCTCTTTCACACTAAAGGCCTTTTCTGAGCAGCTTTAACCCATGAGGTAGCCCCTGTGAAACACACATAAATATAAGTTAAACAGGTGTTTATTTATTTAAAATAAAATAAAAAAATCCATGCAAGCAAGGAGTTCTGTTTATTGCTATAGATATTCTGATTTAATGAGTGTGCCTAACCATTTATTAAGCATGTATTTAAGAGACATTTTAAGAATAAAACTACACTGAAAACTCATTTTTAACCAGTGAGCCACCGCCCCCTAGTGGGCCATTTGTGATACTGCTTGTTGGGCAACTGGTAGTCTTTTTTTGGGATTGAAAAACTGTTACAACATATTTAACAAAATTTTAAATATGACAATTGTCACTGTGATATCCACATAAATGTGTACAGCACAATTTGTATAGTAATGTAATTGAGATTAGTCAGAGAAAAAATATGGTTAAGGTAAACAAATTATCCATTTTATTATTTGAAATAAATTATGAATGAACAAATAAATTTCATACTAATGTTCCATAGGTTATTCTGATCCCTGTTTTAGATTCATGTAGGTTCAAAAAAGACAAGTCGTTTAAATCTTGTGAGATGCTTTTGGGGTTTGAAGTATGGGTAATGAGCTGCAAATGGTAAGAAAAAAAATACTGCTCTACAGTTTAAAATAAAGATTAAATTAGTGCTCAATTATACACTTCTGTGAAAACAGAAGCAATTAATATCTTTTGCTACATCTGTGGCGTCCAACTCTTGAATTGCATTGGGCTAAACGCTGTTCTGGTTGGTATCTGGTTAGAGGTGTTAAAAGTATGTACTCTGCCTCCCCGCTATGAGGCACATTAGTTTAAAACATTTTACAAAAACCTGATCCAACAAGCTTCCCAACTACATACTTGGGTCACAAAAAGAGACAAACAGCCAATCTGATAAATAGTCAAATGTTCTTTCCATCTGAAATTGTGACAATCTAGAAAACAATTGTTCATATGGTCTTAAGTAACAGAAAACAAAATAACAAACCAACTTTGCAGTTTTAACCAGCTCAAACAAAGATTAAATTCTAGCCAAACCCTGTTTGTGTACACAACTATATGACAGACTGTAGCCAATATGCAAGCAAGAGAATATGATACAACAGCTTTAGCCAACCTGACCACCAACTTCTTAAAACTTAAAAGTTCAGACTTACGGCAGCTTCATCCTCATGAACACTCTGGCCATGAAGAAGCTCAACAGCACGCTCACAAAGCCGATGAAGAGCAGCAAGAAACGGTTGAGTTTTGGAATGTTGGGTGCATTAGAGCGGTCCAAAATAATAAAGCCAAGACCACCCATGGTAAAGAGGAAGCTGGATGCCAAACCTTCCATGATGTACTGCCCATTCACCCTGAGAAAAAGAAAGTGGACAGATATTTCAGGACATTAAAAAAAAAACACAGTTACTTAAAAGCATAAATAGGTTGCTGTGTGAAACATTGGCAGCATGGAACTGGAAGACTGCAAGAATATGAGTGTGTTTTGTAGCATGACTTTTTCAAATACTTCTAATTTTTTGGTTAATTTGGTCATTTAGTAAGTGTCAGATGAGAAAACACATTAGACCATGTGGGACTTTAGCCAACTGAGGCAATTTTGCCTCCAATAGAAGACATACTGAAGAAAGAATTCTGCAAGAAATGGTATTTCTGGTTGTTGGGCTCCCCCTACAGTAGGGAAGTGTAATATGGAGCCAATCCTAAAGGAAGCTGAACTGAAAATACTACTGGATTACAGGAGCGGGAAGAGTGCAGTTAACAGCAGGTCAGGACAAGAGAACACAAATATAAAAGACACTATTCTTAAAATTTAAAATCATTGTAGCATCACAAACCGCGACAAAAAAAATGTGTGTGTGTGTGGGTTCACAAACTAAGTAACCCATGTACAAGTGTGATAATCTTTACAGAAAAGGAAGGCTAATAATTATTATAAGCACTGCATTTATCAAAAGGAGAGGTTATAAGAGAGGATGTTAACAGGGGCCAGAGTTCAGTTAGTGCTACAGGGTTCTTTTTATACTTCTAACAGAAAAAATGAAGTGTGCTATGATAAATTAGAACATTAACAAACTTCCCATCGATAGGAGTGAGCGATTTTCACAAAGCTTCATATGAATCACACTCACAGTAGTGTCAGATTTTAGAGATATTAACTACCGACAAAAACTCAGTACAATTATTTTTTAAAATTACTAAATGTCAGTTAAGCAGAAAAAATTATGCCGCAGGTAGGTGCTGTTTAAACACTCCCAATACACTCAGCACACTTAGTAAAGCACTGAGCTACTGTGCCTCACAGCAACATTAAGCAGGATAATAATAATTTTAAAAAACATGTTCGCTTTGCAAACTTATAGCTTACCTGTATGCCAAAAAGGCCACTGGGCGCTGGTGACCATGTTCATCAGTCATTGAGCCAACACTGGGCGGCTCAACAATAACATCGTAGATTATTCCTAAAAAAAAAAAAAATTAACAATGTTAGTTAGCTAGGTAACATCTGTGAGCAAAATTATTTTAGTTTACCTAGCCAAGCTGGCTAATTCCAAGCAGCATCAGAAGGTAGTTAGTTAGCAAAGCTAAAAAAAATATTATTTAAGACTTTTCTAGGTAATTTACCTAATCCATTAGAGCAGGGGTGTCCAAGGGTTTCCTTTTTTGGAGCGGCCCACAAGGTATTTTAGAAATAAAATGAAAGTTGTTTTTTATAATGTGAGATTCAAAGTTTGAAAGCTAGGTGTCAGAAACGGGCCACAGAGTCTAAAAGCGGCGAGGGTGCGCATTTCTAGCGCAGAAAAACGGGCCAAAGAGTCTAAAAGCAGAGAGTGTGCATTTCTAGCGCAGAAAAAGGGCCAAAGAGTCTAAAGCGGAGAGAATGTGCATTTCTAGCGCAGAAAAATGGGCCACAGAGTCTAAAAGCGGAGAGAGTGCGCATTTCTAGCGCAAAAAAACGGCCAGAGTCTAAAAGCGGAGAGGGTGCGCAGTTTTAGCGCAGAAAAGGGCAAAGGAGTCTGAAAGTTGCCGTAATTAAAGAGTTTATTATTAAGACATCACAAAATTAAACACTGATTTGAAAAATCTTAGATTACACAACACTGTCAAAGATAAAGATAGTAAGTCAAGTAAAATGGTGTGTAAATGAAAGTAATCAGGAAAAAGTATTATTTAAAGTGGTATATTTCATTATTTGTTTTATTACAGAGACTTTGGCCCGTGACTTCAAATATATTTCTCCTTCTGGCCCCCAACAAAAAAAGTTTGGACACCCCTGCATTAGAGTATTTAAAGTCTGCGACTTTTTCAAAAGCCCAGACAGATAGCCTAGCTAAGCCATCCTAGCCAACCTAGCTAGTTAAATTATGTGCTGTTAAAATTATTATTCAAGGTTTCTCTGAGAACGTAACAAACGCAATACCGAGTCTTATAATGCTGCAAAATTACTAGTGCAAAAGCCAAAACAGACAACCTAGCAAAACCCATAGACAGCTCTGAAAGCTCTACAGTCCAAATTTTAATTTAAGACATGGTAACTAGCGAGGTAGGTTAGCAAACCTGCAGTTAGTTTTGCAGATAGCTAACGCTGGTTAGCTAAGCTAAGCTCTAAAAAGTCTAAATTATGTTCTGTAAAAATATTATTTGTATTAGCTAACTAGCTAGCTAACTTAGTTTAGCTTAGTTCTGCAGATAGCTAACGTTAGCTAGCTAAGCTAACCTAGCTAACTAGCTAATGCTGCAACTTACTGTCAGTGCACCAGCAGCCCACATAGATAGCAACCGCTAGCAAGCTGCGATATGTTGTTAGCTAACAACTGTAGCAAAAATAACCAAGCTAAGCTATTTAACTTGTTATGAAGGGCAATAAGCACCTTTTAATACAACGAAAAATACTATCTAGGTTAGCTATGTAAGCTAAGTTAGCACTGGTTGAATATTTGCTGAGGTTGAGCTGAGTGACTGAATGGCCGGTTAGCCTGTTCGAGACAGAGAGGACTCACCTCCAGTGATGAGGAAATACGATACAATCACCACAGCGTACACAGTCATCGCAGACGGCATGTGAAGCCATGTCGGCTTCTTAATTTTGATATTAGGACATTCTAACACCGCGAACGGAAGACCAACCAGCGTCTCCATGATTAATTTAACTCCTGTTCTGAAGCTCCAGCCGCTCTCAGTTCAGGAGACTCCAGAGCGCCGTAAGACGACGTGTACAGGAAATAGCTGCTCAGCCCCGACCAATGACCAGGTCCTCCCTCCACAATACAAACCCAGCACTGCTGCTGATACACTGAATAAATATTTTCAGAATAGGAGGAGTTCCTATATAAATTAACCCATTTCTGTCCAATAAACAAACTGGGTTTATATCTTATGCACATTACCAGTGAAGAGGTTGGACACTCATTCTATGTTTTTATTTTACATTGTAAATTCATACTGAAGCCATCCAGACTATGAAGGGGCAGTGTAGCGTTTAGCAGTTTAATTTTCTGACTGTATCAAGCTTACTTCGAAAATAGAAAATTGGGTATACAACTTGATTTTTTTCCATTTAGAATAGAGAAAATTAAATGAAAAAATAATATAAAAATCCGATTTTTAAATTATTCAATTATTAGGTTTTTTTTATTTCAGGCTTTCGCAAACAAAATTTTAAGAAAAATAAAAAGTTGAATCTCTCGATTTTCAGATTTATTCTTTTTGTGTTTTGTAGCACATACGATGTTATAATCAGAAAATAAAGAAAATATTAATTTTCTCATTTTTTCCTGAAAAATTTCCTGTGAGGGGCAGAGATGAAAAACAAAAACTGGAAAATGGATGAAAACTTATTTGTTGTACACTGCTCTACATCACAAAAAATGGAGAAAAAAATGAGTTTTACATCCAATTTTCTAATTTTGCCTCAAACGGTCAGAAAATAAAATTAATAAACGTTACACTGGCCATAAAGGAACACATGAGGAATCATGTAGTAATCTGCGTGCTGATCACTTGCTGGTAACTGATAAACTCCTGTGCAGAGGTAATTTTTGGTCTTCCTTTCCTGGGACAGAGCCGAGTATAGTCTTCGCGACTGCAGGTGGGGCAGGTGGGACAGATCCTGTGATCCACCTGTGTTCTTCAAAGGCACTGAGGAGCCATGGTTGTTTGAAGAGGCAGACCCCAGGCTGGAGCTCCAGCAATCACAGCAGAGGAGGCTCTTATTTCCCATTTCCCAATTCTTCACCATTAAACTGATGCAGAAAATTAGCAGTGCTGCTTGTTGCTGGGGAAGTGAATCTCTCGATTTTCAGATTTATTCTTTTTGTGTTTTGTAGCACATACGATGTTATAATCAGAAAATAAAGAAAATATTAATTTTCTCATTTTTTCCTGAAAATTTTCCTGTGAGGGGCAGAGATGAAAAACAAAAACTGGAAAATGGATGAAAACTTATTTGTTGTACACTGCTCTACATCACAAAAAATGGAGAAAAAAATGAGTTTTACATCCAATTTTCTAATTTTGCCTCAAACGGTCAGAAAATAAAATTAATAAACGTTACACTGGCCATAAAGGAACACATGAGGAATCATGTAGTAATCTGGTTACTATTTTTAACCAGAAATGTTTTAGTTGAGTTGAATCAAGCATGTTTAGTTATTAGATTACTGAATACAATGTACTTACTTGCAATTATCTTTAGAAAGAACTATCCAGGTAAACAACAGAACACTTGTGTTTGGGAGGTTGTTATGTTCAAGTTTCCCTCCAAAATACCTGGAAGTGACATCACACCACTTCTGATGTGGTACTATTTAAGCCCAGATCAAGGACTGTGACTGGAATTGTGTGGTGCAGAGTGTGTTATTGAACATTGTGTGTGTGAATTTGAATTTGAATAAATTGTTTTAATGGATTTTTTCTTTTTCATTTAACCACTCATTTCCCTGTATATTTTGTTTGCCAGTCAATTGCAGCCCACCATGAAGGTAGAGTATTTAATATTGTACCTGACTCTGCATAGAGTTTCTAACTAAACTTTAACTATTTAAAGAACTGTAGGTTGGAGCACAGTGATGTTTAGCATGTCTTGTTCTGGGACTGAAATATTGTATACTCCAAAGAGTAAGGGATAAACATTAAGGGACATTAAAATGCTGAAAAAGCTAAACAACTGCATTGTTTCTCACTTTCCCATTCCCCTCCCGTCTTATGTCTGCAAGAGAGCAGTTTCATTTTATCTTTGAATAGTTGAATTCTTCACCATTAAACTGATGCAGAAAATTAGCAGTGCTGCTTGTTGCTGGGGAAGTATCAATGCTTTATCACGTTTACCAACGTTTATCAATACATTAAAGCACAAAGAGATAAAAATAGCATTTATGACTAAATGTCAGAAAAAAACAGAAATGTGCGTTTACGCACGGCACGCTTTTCGCACGGGATGTGTTTTTAGGCACGGAATGGGGTTTTACGCACAAAGCGTAAAAAAACACCACAAGCGTAAGAAACGAGCCTGTGTTAAAATCTACTCAACTCTGAAAATCACGCAGTCGTCTGTAGCTGTGCCAGCCTTCACTTATAGTCAAATAGTGTTTATTTCCTTTTATATCCTTCGCATAGTTGTTTTTTTTTTCTGGTTTAATGTACAGTGCTCATTTCTGACTGGTTTCTCAGCCCTGCCCAATTTCTGGTAGGTTCTGACTGGACAGCAATTTCTGAGCATTGTGATTTGCTTTAATGCACGGCAGGCTTTTATGCACGGGATGCGTTTTTACGCACGGCGCGCGTTTTTACGCAACGGATGAGTTTTTACGCAACGGATGCGTTTTTACGCACGGCGCGCTTTTACTCACAGGTGCGTTTTTACGCACAGAATGTGGTTTTACGCATGGCGCGCGTTTTTACGCAACGGATGCGTTTTTACGCACGGCGCGATTTTACGCACAGGTGTGTTCTTACGCACGGAATGTGGTTTTACGCACGGGATGCGCTTTTAAGCACCGGCCATGCGTGCCCAGCAACAAGCAGCACTGCTTGCTTTTACGCACGGGATGTGTTTTTACGCACGGCGCGCGTTTTTACGCAACGGATGAGTTTTTACGCAACGGATGCGTTTTTACGCACGACGCGCTTTTTTTTACGCACAGAATGTGGTTTTACGCAGGGCGCGCGTTTTTACGCAACGGATGCATTTTTACGTACGGCGCGCTTTTATGCACAGGTGCGTTCTTACGCATGGAATGTGGTTTTACGCACGGGATGCGCTTTTACGCACCGGCCATGCGTGCCCAGCAACAAGCAGCACTGCTAATGTGCTAATGTTTCATTTAGATTTCAATGTTAGTCACTTTAACCCTTGTATGGTGTTCATATTGTTGTTACTCAGACAGTGTTCATGGGTCTGGTGGACCTGCTGCATTTTAATGTTTTAAATTCTGCAAAATTATGCGATTCTACATTAAAATACTTAAAAGATGCTTGCTTCACCTAAATTACAAGCAATACAAACAGCTCATATGGTTAATATTTGCCCTTTACCTTTCTTATGTTACATTTGTTTTAAACAGTGCTACTTGTTTTTTGTTAGTTTTTTTAATAAAATGGAAAAGAAAATGAATTAAAATAAAGATATGAGTGGAAAAAAATGTTAATTTTTAAATTTACAAATAAAGCAATGTTTTTCTCAACTAATTTTAATTTATTTGAACTTCATTAGAACATTTACACAAGCTGAAAGTAACCATGTCAGTCTACACAACACACCATACCCACTGAACACATTGCCTTTACATACAAGACTACGCAACACATGAGGGGCAGAATTTTACTCTGAGGGTTTTGCATTTGTCCTTCTTGTACTGGATGTAGGTATATAGTGTTTTCTTTGGTTATTTTGTCCACCCCTCCTTTTTGTGGCATTATAACCCAGGATGATCTCTGGTTTTTGATGCTCCTGGCTGCAGATTCGCACATTTCTGTGCAGTGCATTTATAAGTACCACATAGATTACCAGGGAAGTGTTGGCTATGTACACAAACTTGGAAGAATTGACAGGCCTGTTCTTTATATTGAGCAGTTGGGGAAGAAGCGCTGGTTTGTTTTCTGTATGGTTCATGGTCAACTTTTTTTAGGAGCTCCTGTCTCATCTTGTGCGATGTACAAAAAGTTTCGCATGTGAGTCATGTCCAGGACAACTCTCATTCCTTGATTTTTCTCAGGGACTCCATCTGGCTAAAATGTACACCTGTAAATGGAATAGGTCCATCTTCGTTCCATTTTTCTCTAAAAACAGGCCTTCCCCTCTAAATAAGTGCAATTCAAAATAATGTTTTGGATGGAATCTGGGATAAAAAGCTAAAAAAAAAAAAGACTTGATGTCCTGTACCGGAGAAACTGCCATCCGCCAACCCTAGTCGCATTCTTATCACATTGGGCAGCTATGCATGCTCCAAAAGAGCATTCAATTAATGACAGGTATCCTGAATTCTTCAACAATATTACAACCTTGTACAGGAACGACAGGGGCAGAAACAAAACACACACAAACTACACAGAGGGAAGGTACACACCTTTATTAGCCCCGGGTCCAGTAGACCCGAACATCCTGTATGTAATGTAAATGTGTAGGGGGTGAACAGTGTGTGTTCATCAAAATGTGTTCTGATATATGTTTTTCACAGAAAATGACCCAAAGCCAATAAGTTTGAGTTAGAAATAATATTTAATTGTATAATTTTTCCTTTGATAAAAAATGTGAACGGGTCCCACAGAACCGAACACCACACAAGGGTTAAAACTGTATTTCAAATAATTTTGGTGTTAATATTGGTCTATTTATTACGAAAAGAGTGTCATACGTAATGTCAAAAGGAGAAAAACTGTCAAATGGACAAATTTGGAGATGCCCTTAAGACTGAACGTATTTGTGTCTGGAAAACCAGTGCCAGGTGGTTCTAAAAATCGAATTAGTTTATGTTAATTTTCTACTTTGGAACAAAATTAATAACATATGCTTAACATCACTATCTTGAGTACTGACTCAGTGCTCACTGTTAAAACTGTGGAAGAATCTTTTAAAGTGCTTTAAGGAATCTGCCTTTTTAAAGGTTCCTTAAAGCAACAGAGCCGGTTTAAGGCGAGCCTGCCCACTTGCTATCCCCGCCGTTATATCAGAAAATTATTGCTAACCGCTAGAGGGAGCCCACGAGTCAAAAATGAATGCGGGTGAATGGAGGTAACCGACTAAAAAACACAAATTAAACATAATAAGGAAAAAACACTTGGCCAGGATATTCTTTTAATTTTAGAAAGAACAATAATGTATTTTGCTAAAAATGTCAATAAAATCTACATATATATGTAAATTTCTTCTACAGCAAATGGGTCACCTGATATAAAGTTTGAGTAGAACTTCTGAAGTAGAAAAAACTGATGAAGTGAAGTTTTAAAATAAAGCTGTCAAAGGTGAATAATTATTTAAATTATTTTTTGTTTGTTTTTAACAGATGGATAACATATTCTTCAGTTAGTGAATTCTTTAAGGGTTCTTTAGTAAAAAACAGAGGTCCAGTGCAGAACACTGACATGTCAAAGAATGACCTGAATGCTTAAATCCTTTCTTAACAGTTTCTTTGCCTGATTAGGAGAGGAATTAGTGCTAATTGGCAAGTCGAAAAGCAAACACTACCGTGAAACATGTAAATGCATGCAATCCACAAGATGCATTGCTTTTTCACACTAACATGCAGAATACGCGCCTAAATGAAATGCAAAAACACTGTTACATTAAATTTCACTGCACCTGCTCTCTTTATTGATAAACAATATATAAGAATTTACATTTTCAAAACCAAAGGCTGAATTTGTGTCAGAATTGCACTTTAAATGCAAAACTCATTAAGGCCGAGCTTTACGTTAAAAAAGTAAACAAACACACGCTCACAACCCCACGTGGACCCGGGATCGGATAGATTCCACACCCGGCGCAGTCTGCACCAGCGAACCTCAGACATTCAACCGGAGATCAGTACTCCGGACTGATCACTCCTGGGCTCATAAGCAGTGTGCACTGCACACTGGACCAAACGTATACCGAAGCCCTGGTGAAAGCGCACCCGGGTCCGGAATAAAGGCCAGTGTGAAAACGCCCCAAGCGTATGAACCGAGTCTGTGTTAAAATCTACTCAACTCTGAAAAGTACGCAGTCGTCTGTAACTGTGCCAGACTCCATTTATAGACTTATAGTGTTCATTTCCTCTTATATCCTGTCGCGATAGTTATTTTTTTCTGGTTTAAAGTACAGCTATGAGTGCTCACTTCTGACTGGTTTCTCAGCCCTGCCCAATTTCAGAAGTGGGATCTGACTGTACACCAATCTCTGAGCATTGTGATTTGCTTTTGAACACTCGCAGCGCCACTCAGTGGAGTACAATCCAGTTAAGATGATGTGTAGTTTTTCAATAAAGAGTGTGTGCAGTGTAATGTAATGTAATAGTGGTTTTGCATTTCATTTTGGCACATATTCTGCATGTTAGTGTGAAAAAGCAATACATCTTATTACATGTTTTATTAATGTTAATTGCATCCCTACTATGGGGAATACACCAAATGTTTATAGCTATAGGAATTAGAATTACAAAGAGAACATCACTGATTTTACACAAGCTTACTGAAGAATGGAAACATTTTTATTGATAGTTTTTTCTGATTCGATTTTCAGAACCAACTGGCACTGTTTTGCCATACATAAAACGTCTTTTGGGTATCTCCAAGTGGCATTTTGGGCATCTCCAAATAAATAATTTAGCACTTTTATTTAACTTAATAAAAGTGTTTCAGTTTTTCTTTTTAAAGAAAAAAATCTTGTCTACTTCATACAGTAAAGGAGAAACCTTTAGGGACATTTAAAGACTAAGAAAGCTAAACAGCTGCATAAGGAAGGCTGCTATCTTCTACTGACTTCAGACAGAAAAAGCTGGGGCTCGACGGAGCAGCTTGGGTTGTACTTTATCTTTCCATCATTTCTCACTTTCCCATTCTCCTGCGTTTCTCTAACTTCTATCTGCAGGAGAGCAGCGGTATTTTGTAAATTAATAGTTAAATTCTTCATCGTTTAACTGATGCAGAACATTAACAGTGCTGCTTGTTGCTGGGAAAACATGTATCGATGCGCTTATTCACGTTTAAATGTAAGAAAATACAGACCCTGCGTAAAAGCTCATTCCGTGCCGCGCCAATCTCGCGCGCTTTACGCAGGTAATCAGTTTTAACGCACGGCGCCCGCTTAAACGCACGGCGCGCGGTTTTACGCACGGCGCCCGATATTACGCACGGCAAGCGTTTTTAAACGTGCAATGTGGTTTTACGCACGGCACGCGCTTTTACGCACAGCTCCCGCTTTTAGGCACGGCACGCGGTTTTACGCACAGCGCCCGCTTTCACGCACGGCACGCGGTTTTACGCACGGCGCCCGATTTTACGCACGGCAAGCGTTTTTAAACGTGTAATGGAGTTTGACGCACAGCGACCGTTTTTTTCAATGTTAGTGTGAAAAAGCAATGCATTTATTTTTTTTCCACAGTAGTGTTTTCTTTTCAATTTGGCACTAATTCCTCTCCATAATTCTTCTTCATAAAAGCCTGCAGTTGCAGGTTTATAACTGCTCACCTGAAGTGCCACAGGTGCTGATAATTAGTAATTAGAAACCTGCGTGGGGCGGTCAGAGAGCGGTTGTCAGAGAGCGCTGTTTTCCAGACACACTGCAAACATTATGGAGAAACATGCTTTGTAATAATTTGTTAATAAAATGTCTGTATCAGTTTATTAGGTAAACTCTTCCAGATAGAAAATCATATGTAAATGTTGTTAAAATCATCATCAATCAGTTTTTCAGGGTTTCCAACAGGCACTGACTATCCATTACAACTGCTTTAATGGACCCCCTGACTGGTAGTGTTTTTCCCCCTAACTTTAACTGAGCATTATTGATTCTCACAGGCAGACCTGCTCCTAACAGCCTCTTTAGTTCAGAGATGAAAGGTATGTTACATTTCCAGAAATTATTGTCTCCTTTATTTTTAGCAGATGCATTGTGCTTTTATATGACTAAACACCTTCAAAATGCTGTACTTTAGAACAGGACGTTTAAATGCTTCTTCTGGTGCCTCCCTGCTTTTTCTTCTCCTAACACACCTGATTCAACTAATCTGCTCGAAACAAACTTTTTCAGAGTTGCAGTGAGTGTAAAGCAGGTAAAATGTGAATCTAAAATGTGCTGGGCAGGGAGAGTACCAGGACCAGGACTGAAGAACACTGTTTTAAAGTAGAGTATTAGTATCCTATAATATTCAACTGTACATGTAACATAGAAACCTGATTAAATAAAAAGATAATTACGTGTTTAAACTGATCTGATTTTTTTTCTGTTGGATTGTGTTCATAAAACACTACACAAAAGTGTAATACCTGTCCTTATATAAAATATAAGCAAATATATAGCTTATGTCAGTGAGGTACATGGCAGTGTATTAAGCAATATTCAGTAAATATACAATGGCAGAACTGGACATTGTGCAGTGGAGCTAAACAGAGTGTCCAAATGTGCCTGACATGCTATTCACTTTGTTGTACAGTTCACTTTGTTTACAGTTGTACTGTTAAAACCTGAATAAAAACAGACATGATTGGAACCCCAATTGACTACTGGCTAAGGTGCACAAGACATTTGATACACTGTTAATTATAAGGGCGATACAATAAAGAGTTTCTTAAATGGTACAATATTTGGGTCCAAACAGAACCCCTTTATAAAAATGAATGTGAAGAACCTTTTAATGATGCAGCATTGATTTTCTTATCAATTTAAAGATTCTTCCCATACATTTCACTTTTATCACAACATCATGCAAAAAACACTAAACACCAATATGTGTTTATAGAACCAAAATGTGTCTTCTGTTTATGTATTACTAAAATAACTGTTTACATTAGAAAATGCAATACTCACACACATAATTGAGTTTTGGAAGTGTGGACTCAGGTAATACATAATAGATTTTTTTTATTATTTACTTTATATGCAACATCTTTCTGAATATATACAATAAGTACTGTCAGAATACTGTTTGATACATTTGAGTAGTGTAGCAATACTGATGCCAATATTCAAGCAGCTTAGAATCTTGTAGAAGATTGTTTTGTATTTGTGCTCAACATTAAAATAATTTTACAAACTGTGGTTTGTTTGTTTTTTCTTTTTTTTCTTTTGCACAACTATTTAGGCTATGAAACTGTGCAGGTCCCGTACAAAAATATAACATACTGAAAATATATTCCAATATATTCTATTTACAACATACGGCAGTATACTAGAGCACATTGCAATGTATCCTGTGATCTTACCTTTTAGGGAATGTGAGGTGAACCTGCTGTGAATATAAAAATGTATTACAAATTCCTTCTGGCACAAGGAGTTGGCAGATTGAAAGACAACACTAAAACTTTGATAACCATGCATTTGTGGTACAACAATATAGGTTTGATTTTGGCTTCTCTGGCAAAAAAAACTGGTGCAATTATTTGTGTAGACGTTTGATACTGTGAAAGATACTGTCAGACCAGTAGATGGTGCTAGTTTCTCAGGAGCCAGGAGGGGTTTTGGCTACTAGATCGAGCAAAGTAGCCCCACCACCAGGGCTTCTCCTGCCTCTCCTCTTCCTGCCCAGATTGTCTCATACTATAGCGCTCCAGCTGGTTATAGGGGTCAAATCGGTCATAACTGCCCATGGATGGGATCAGGAAGTCATCAAGGTCTTGATCTAATGGAGCCTTTTTAAGTATGAAGTCCACTCTTCCAGCTTTCCTCATGTGTTTAGGGAGGTGGACCCTCTTCATGGCTTTGGTGTAGCCTGGAGCTGAGGCGGTCACAATATGGATTCCGGGTGTCAGCAGTCTCCAGTAATCGCCTTTTTCAGCTAAAAGAGCAGGGAGAGATGCATATTGGACAAAAAGGCACTATGGCTACGTTCACATTAAAAGGCTGTAGTGACTCAAATCAGATTTTTTGCTCAATATGGCTCATATCTGATTTTTTAATGGCTGTGTGAATGTGCCAAATCACTAGGTCACTTTCATATGTGGTCCTAAATTGGATACTTATCGGATCCATGGACATGCAACATGTATGTAAACGCTCAAATCCGAATTCATGGGCTTTTTGCTTTTGATTTGTGGCAGAAAAAAGCACATGTACTACCTGTTGTGATGTCATGCCTGATCCCTTTGACCGACACAGTGGCTCGTTTAATGCCACGTCCATCTTCATCTTTCACAAAACCTTTTATTCCCTTATGCACCTGAAATGTACAACAATAAACATAAATACTGTAAAAAATAAAGTAAAGAACCAAACTGAGATCTCGTAAGCTAGTTTAAAAAAAAAAGAAATCCTAGATACCACCTGCCTCTGTGATTCTGTGTAATTCCATCACTAGTTTGTTTAACGCAATTAAACACTGATTTGATAGAAGCAGGTGTTGGATGATAGGTTATAAGTAATCATTAACTCTAAATCTCTAAAAAAATCACAAACATATCTTATTTTAATATTAGTGTTCTGCTGAAATAAATGCTGAGAGCTATTTCATTTTAATTTACATAGGTGTCTGAAACATTTGTACAGTGTATATAGTTTACACTGCCTGGCCAAAATAAACTGTTGGTGCAGTTGGTCAGGTCTAGGTTCAGCAACAGTATGTGCTGAAAGAATGAGGTCAGCTGACTACCTGAATATGCTGAATATAGACCAGGTTATTCCATCAATGGATTTTTTCTTCCCTGATTACACAAGCTTATTCCAAGATGACAATGCCAGGATTCATCGAGTTGGAATTGTAAAAGAGTGATTCAGGGAGCACGGGATCATCATTTTCACACATGGATTGGCAAGTGTTTGTGATGCTTTTTTTGGCCGGGCAGTGTACATATCAAACATTGCTTAATTTATTAAGTAAACGAAAGTATTAAGATTAAGATTTATTTATGCAGGAAGACCATACCGACTCCAAATAAGTGAGAAGAGCTTCTTTATTTTCCTCCCAGCCTGTATGTAGGTCCTCCTCGACTGGAAATTTGTCACAGCCCAGTTCAACTGTTATCTCAAAACAGTTAGTGTGAAGGTAATTGAAGTCTGCCATACCTATCATGAAACAGAAGGTCAGGATGTACTTCATACTGAGAACCACCCTTTTTAGAGAGAAGAGATAATATAGAACATTTTAACTTTACTATAACATACTTAGTCCCTCCAAACAATTCTTAAGCAGCATATTTATATAGTAATTCAATAATATTCTTAGTGTAAAGACTGTAAACACAATTACATAAAATCTAAAACCTTTCCTCTAGATCAATGGGGGTATAATACATTATTGTAACAGACCAAAGCAAATTACTTTCACCCTGCTTACCTCCTGCTATGCTGTACCATTCAGCCCCATTCACAATGCCCCCTTTATCAACAAAGTTGGCGCCGCACCTGTCTGTGTCGTGGTTTGACATTGTGGCATGAGCATTTGCATATGTTCTGGCTATCTGCTTGAATACCTGCAATTCAGATGTGTTTTGTGTGGTTGGTACATAATTCTGTCTTACTGATGTAAGATATTGTTAAAGCAGCAGCAGCATTTGGGAGGGAGTAGCTTGGGGGTTATCTAGATCACCTGCTCATCTGGAGTCGGAGAGAACATGTTAGTTTCCAGTGGATGCTTTGAGAAGTCATATGGGTAGGACACCACCAGATCTCCCCCGTGAAAATTAGCTGACAGGACAAATGGAATAGATCGTATCCACTTCATAACAGCATATGTCTCTGGGGCAACCTAAAAAATATATATGCACAAACAGTTACATATGTTACACTGTGCAGCAATCAATTCACACATTTAGGATCCACTAACCAGTGTGTTCTTTTGTATCATCTGTTGGATCAGTTTAGCAGACATGAAAATGGAAAATTTTGGTATGCTATATAGGGACTAAACCTGACTATTTTTCTTTTTAATTAAAATCTCAATTTAAAATGCTGTGTAATCTAAGTCTATGCTGAGCTGCTGTTGTAGTTAATTGCAACAAGGCAAGTAGGTACTTTTTGCTTGATTACAGAAGACTTCTAAATGCTAAATGATTTCAAGAACTCACTAGGGTGTGTCATTTTTTAATAGGTACTAATTTCTCACACCTGGACATTTCCTACAGTCTGAAAATTGAATTCAAGCTTTGAGCCATCCTTAAAGGACATGTTTATAAATATTTTGGATGAGATGAGAGATGCAGAATCATAACTAGAATGGAAAGAATCATGTGGACTGAGAGGGTACAGTAGTATCAGAAGATATTACACAAAAATATCTTAGTTATTCAGTACTTCCCGCATCACCAGAGTTAAATAATGTACTTAGCAACATTGAGCCTGCAGCATTGAGCCCAAAGCAGCCACTATTCCCCATTTTACCTGTCATTAGTGCATCAGAATAATACTGAAGCTCTTATGGTAATGTTAACACACTACATAATGCTGCTTCAAGAATGTAGTCCTGCTAAGAATATACTGCAATGTATCTGCACACTGAATACTTTATACTATACTATACTAGGAACGTACCTTACCAAGCCAGTAAGAGTCAGGAATGGGAATATGATCACTGCGGAAGCGCTTGAGCCTACGCCGATTATAAACAAGGGAAGTCAAGTCTGGGAAGTTCCGGTTGAGGTCTATGTTCTGGGCATTGTAGCGGCCACCTATTTGCCAACTGAATCCAGCATCCTGTGGATTAAATATCAAAATTAGGATTTGGTATCTATGCTTCTATTGCAATATGTAATAACTTCTGTAAATTGTTGTGTAAAATCCATGAAGACATTATAACTTCAAAGGTCTTTAGTTTCTCACAGAAATGTTTGTGAAGTAATACCAAACTACGTAATATGCAAGATGCATTGCTTTTCCTCACAAACTTGCAGAATAGGTGCCACAAAGAAATGCAAACCCACTATTGCATTACATTTCACTTTTTTGAAAAAAAAAAAATACAGAAGAATTAAGAATTAAAATGCAATCAGCTCAACGGCAATGTATTCCATCCACTGTGTGGCCCAACGAATGTTTAAAAGCAAATCACAATGCACAAGAATTGCATTTCGTGATATGTAATCAGTGTCCAATAACAAAAAGCAATGCATCTTGTAAATTTCATTAACATTTTTCCACGGTAGTGTTTGCTTTTCAATTTGCCTCTAATTCCTCTCCATACATAATAACCTAAAGCAAGTTAAATGATATGATTCAAATGGGAGAACAAATCTGCTATTTTAGGGCAATCATCACAGACATAAAAGGCTCTTCTTGGCCAATTACATAAAACAGTAGCAAATGGATAGTCTAGCATCTGTGAAATAAAGTTCATAGAGTTAAGAGTCTCTCACCTCATCATAATCTGTGTCAAAACCACTCTGTAATTCAGAATAGGCTAATTCGTAGCCGTCAGGGTTCATAGAAGGCAGAATGTGGATGCGTGTGGTGTTGATGAGAGTCTGGATCCGGCTGTTTCCCAGCAGGTACTCGGAGCACAGGTACTGAGCCAAGTAAATCAGTAGCTCTCTGCCCATGGCTTCATTTCCATGCATGTTCCCAATGTACTTGACCTCTGGCTCCACTTGTCAAATGACAGAACAGAGTAGGAGTCACTTTTTTTTGTTGAGAAAAGCAGTATATTAGAATTTTATTAGTGAGTGGAAAGCCAGTGGATTTTCAATGTGGAAGCAGCTGTCTGGCAAGGCTGTTATATTAATCATATGGTTAGCATTTAGGTTTATTCGAATTTGTAGGCGTTTTTTTTGTCATGACAGTATTATCAGGATTAGTTTGCTATGCAGAGGAAAGATGTTTTAGAAAGAATAAGAAATAACATATTTAGGTAGAGCTAGATACTATAATCTTACTTAATGCTATGATTTTTTTTTATTGCTGAAATTCAGGAGCTCCACACTTACGTAATACATGTTCTCCAGGGTTGTTTGAAAACTCGATTACCAGCAAGTCTCTCCTTTCAACACTCTGTCCGATGCTGTATGTTCTAGAAATGTGGGAACACTGTTCAGCAGTCTTCTTCAGGATGTTGAACATCTGTGTATTGGAGTGATGGGTGAACTGGATTATTGTTGAGGGCTCCATTGTTGTAGGACTGTCCATCACTTCATGCCTCTCTGAAAATGACAAAGGTTACACAAGTGTTACACTATGTTTTTAGATGCGTGAATTATACAGCTCTAGAAAAAAATTAAGAGACCACCTAATAATTGTGAGTTTTCTTTTCAATTTTACCAAATTGAAAACCTTTGAAATATAATCAAGAGAAAGATGGATGATCACAAGCCATCAAACCAAACTGATTGAAATGATTGAATTGCCAGGAGTGGCATAAAGTTATCCAAAAGCAGTGTGTTAGACTGGTGGAGGAGAACATGCCAAGATGCATAAAAACTGTGAAAAACTGGTTATTCCACCAAATATTGATTTTTGAACTCTTAAAACTTTATGAATATGAACTTGTTTTCTTTGACAGCTCTGCATTTGTTTTTTGTAATTTCAGCCATTTCTTATTTCATGCAAATAAATGCTCTAAATGACAACATTGGTAATTTTACTCAAACATATACCTATAAATAGAAAAATCAGAGAAACTGATTCAGAAACTGAGTGGTTTCTTAATTTCTTCCAGAGCTGTATGCTAATGCAATCAAGCTAAAACCTTGTATCCCTCTTTTTGCTCATTTCATGGTTTGACATAACATGAATCTGGCATTTGTTCTTTATATTTTATCCATATTTCATGGTGAATGGACCAATAGAAATTATTCAGAATGACATGTAATAAAATATTTTTATTCTGATTCCAATGAAAGATAAGAAGGGGTTTTCTTTCTCTTGTGAAGTTGCAAACGTGGAGATACAACATATTTTTGTTGGAGAACAATAAAATATAACTTGTATATGAAAGAGAACTGCCATGGTACTTTTAGACTGGTATGTGTAAAAACTGTTTTATGTGGAAAATAAGCCTATAATAGGATTTTGCCTTTGATATTTTATGTATAATTGTATATTTTAGACCATTTCTAATTGTTTGTTTATGTTGGTTAAAGGTTTACACAGTACAATAACTATGATTTTTATTTTTTTTAATGGTTGTGAAGTTTAATAACTCAAAAAAAAAATCTTACAGGTCTTTATAGAACACACTCATTTAACATTTAAAGTGGTAGTGGGAAAAGTAAGTAAGTGAACCCATGGAATCAAAATCTGGCTGAATCCCTTCAACTAGCAGCAATAACCTCAACCATGCACTCAATGTAGCTGTGGATTAGATCTGCACATTGCTCAGCAGGAAATTTAGCCCATACTTCCTGGCAGAACTGCTTTAGCTCTGTCATTTTCCTTGGACGCCTCAAGTGTACATCTCTCTTCAAGTCATTCCATTGCATCTGAGATCTAGGCTCTGACTTGGCCACTCCAAAAGGTGGACTTTGTATTTCTTAAGCCAGTCTGCTGTGGACTTGCTCTGCTGTTTTGTGTCATTGTCCTGTTCTATTATCCAACTACTATATCAGAGGTCGGCAATTAGTTTTGGCCATGGGCCAGATATTTTCCAAGCCACAAAAAAAAATCTGTTTTTGGAAAAGCAGGTAAACCCAAGAAGAAAGAAAAAAAAAAAAAAAACACTCAGCTCCTCACGCAGGATCAAACCCATGTCACCAAGATTGCGGTCCAATACACTACTGCTGCCCCAGCTGGGTGAATTGGGTTACAGCCAGGAAAAAGGCATTATAAGGAGGTATGGAGCCCTAATGAATGGAAACTAATGTCACGTTGAGCACGACAGAGAGACAGAGGAGGCGTGTAAACTAAAGTTCGCCAGAGAAGAGTTTTAATTTTTTCATTATCATTCATTATAGTTCAAATAATCTCACGGGCCAGATCTTTCATGCTTGTGGGCCACATCTGATGACGTTCACTCCACCATTACTTTACGGTTGGAATGGTGTGTCTTTTTTATACCAGATATAGTGCAGCAATAGTACAATCTCTCATTTCTCCACAAAACATTTTGCCATTGCTATTGTAGAGTGTCAACATGCTCTCTTGCAAACTTTTTCATGCATCGACAGCCACCCTGCTTGTTCAATGTTTTATAGATTTTAAACTCATAAACACAGATGTTAGCCTGTATCAATGATACCTTCAAATCCCTGTCTGTCATTCATTAATTAATTATTGACTGGGGACCCACTTCTGGGCAGAGTAGCCACAGTCCCAACTTGTGTCCATTTGTAGATTTTTCAGCTTCATGTAAATCAACAATTTATCATCATAGATCCTCTGAAAGCTTTTTTTTGGTGCAGCATGGCTCACTTATGGGTATTCTTTTTGTGCAGAGCATTTTTTTTTTTGAAGCAATCAGTTCTGGCACACATCTTCAAACTAACAGGTTCTACAGGTATGATAACAATTAACACTAATTACCTCTTTGCGGTCATTACACCACAAGGGTTCACATACTTTTTCCATTAGCACATTATATTTATCAATATCTTTGACTTGAATGAAGATTAGATCAAATTTTATGATTAATTTAAGCAGAAAACCATTAAATTCCAAAGGGTTCCCCAACAGTTTCTTAAGCCCCCTAATTTCTAGGAGTGCAGCATCACTGGGTAACCTATGCACTGTGAGAAATGTCCCAGATCCCCATCTCCAATACATCAGCCAACAGACGCCTGCTCCAGCCAGCATCACTGATATTAATATGGGGAGAGAGGCCATCTTCCCACCCCCGGGAGAGCATGGCCAACTGTGCTCACTTGGGCTCTGGCTACAGATGGCAAAGCAGCATGACACAGGATTCACACTTTTGAGCCACAGGCCATAGTGTCTGTCATAACATCTTGGTCTGCAGATCCACTCAGAGCCCTCTTATAGGGCTGCTTATTAGAACATGGCAGTGTGTGTAAGGCTATTTGCGTGCCCAAGACAAAAGCATTTGTTGGTAAGACAGGCACAAATTGAATATGTTTAAAAGCAATGCAAAACAAAGCCTAGCTGCTCTTTCAAATGTCATTTGAAACAGAATACTTACAAAAAAAGTACCGGTAGATATTATAATATTAACCTTTTGATACAAAAATTCCAAACCATCTCTCTTTATGTAACAGCCTCTGGCAGACATCACAAACGAGGTTGCACTTTAAATAAATAGATAGATCTAAATTGCTACTGACAAAACACAAGAACAAAGAAAAAGGAGGAACAAAGTTTGCTGCTTTCGAACTGTGACTTCAATCAAACATCAGAGGCTTTCAATATGGGAATAATTAAGTAGCTGAGAGGCTGTGCCAAACATCTGCTTGTGTTTCTGGCTGCTTTGGAAGTCTGCAGTTTGTAGTTAGACAGTAAACACTGTTCTCAGGAACAAGGATTGTCATAGGAGAAAACAAATTTACAGATTTAGATAGAATATGTTATGTGTTATCTACAGTGTAGTAAGAATCAGATTCATGACTTCAGGTAGAGAAGTAGCAGAAATAGAATATAGTTTGCATTAGAAGAGTTTAGATTGTTTAGACAATAGATTTAGAGTAATTTATATAAAATTATTAATCTACCAATCAGTACAATTCCTGATAATGAAATCAGACTAGGACTATGAGTTTAGATTTAGAAAAAAAATCTGAATCTGTAGCCAGCTTGACTGGCTACAGCCAGCTTGACTCAGTGTGTGCTTCAAATTGACTACTGGTCTTGAACTCTTGAACTTGTGCAGCTGTTCTTTATATCCAGAGCTACTTAATGCCAGAATATTCAGAAATATCAGCATATTCATAGAGGTATTTAAGAAACGTATTAAACTCATTATGTGTTGCAGTATGATCAAGTAATGACCAATTGTGGGTACCATTACTTATTCTACACCATTCTGTTTAAGAAGAATGTGGGTACACATATGTGAGTATATTGTGTTTACACATCGTTTTCTTACACATATACAAACTGGAGATCTTCAGGCTCCCTTTCCCCCTTCAAGAAACATTTTTTTTTTACCTCATTACTTGCCATAACTGCCCATGGTACACAAGCTATATGCTGAAATGCAAGAATTGATTTATATTACCAAAATAAATTAAGTTCACCAGACAAAACTTGAAATATTATGGGTTCGTACTGTCTACAATAAAAAAATACTGATTTTGGTACATCTGCATTTTCCTTACTGTCCAAGTGTTTTCTAATTAGTGGTTGTACAAAAATACAGACATACTAACAGTGATTCAAACAAAAGTACTTTGTGTGCTTTTCTCCATTACCTCTCAGGCCTTCCAGGGGGTCATAACAACCCTCCTCTTCACTGACGAAAAAGCGGTCACAGTCTAAGAAGTACGGCCAGGCCATGTTAATGCTCTCAAAAGCACGTGCACAAGCTTTGTGCACAGACTCGCAGGTGCTGCGACAGGGCTTTAGGATCTTATAGTTCTCACAGCTTGGTGCTACCACAGAACAGCCCAGCATGCGGATGTCTGGAGAACACTCTCCTTTCAGCAGCGAGTCGACCACACTCATCAGCAGATACTCTGTGCTCGTCTCCACCTCCTCACGATTCCTGTGGTCCAGGATGTTGGGGAACTTGGTCTTGGTGTAGGGCATGTCATCGCAGTAGGACAGTGTGATGTCTGCACATTTGGCTAAAATAGTGAAAAACAACAGGCACAGGTTATATTTAATATTTAATTGCTGTTATATCAAAACCATATCTCTAATCTCTAAGATTCTCACTTTTTACATATTCTGTGCTATTACCTAATTCTTTAAAGAAATAAATAAAAAAGCTTGTCTTTACACTATATGAACATTGTATAATGATTGTGCCAGTAAAATGCTTAAAGGTGTTTACATCAATTTATTGTTAAAATGTAGGTTTGTAGTTAAAATGTATTTTTGGCTTCTCTGTAAACTAATATAAAATATCTGTTTACTCTGAATATGCAAACAAGTCAAGCAAACATCATCTCTGCAAGAAGTATGCTGAGGACCTTCCTTTGCTCATTGTAGCCAAAAAGCTCCAAGAAGTCAGTTTTTCAGTCAGGACTCAACAGGACCTGTTTCCAAAATTTTAAATGCATCAGCCTTTTTCAAATGTTTTCATCTGATCAGCCATATTTTGTGGGTGTAGCTGCACAGTAGAACAGTGCACCACCACTCTGTGAAATCTTCCTAAAGGTCTTTTTCAGTCAAAGAAATTGGGGGAGGGGGGGTAGTTTTCTCTGATAAAATAAGCTTGACCTTCACTGTTCGTGGTAACTGTCATTTCTAACTGCATAACCAATTAGGAAAATGTCTCCTTAATGACACCTTCTTTTTTCATGTCCTTTTAGTCTTCTCCTGCTTTGTGGGTATTAATTATTTTTATTTTCAGCTGCTTAGAGGAACCCATCACTGCGTTTATAAAGCTTTGAATTTTGTATTACTTGGCCTTTCCTAATAATGGTTAGGAATAATAAAAATAAAACAGTAATAATACACTATTTCTGCTTCGAAAGTAACATATATATTTTTAGTTTGTAGTCAAAACTATCAAAACAGCAGGTACTTCATCATACACCATCATATAAATTGTTCATTTTTAACAGCACTGACAAATATATATGCATTTAGCTTTATGTTTAATGTGTACATCATTTAAATATCAGAACAGTATATTACATCAATACAATCATTGCCTAATGTAAACGAAAATAACTTAATTTAATGTCTTATTTTTCAGTGTAGTATTAGTAATAATCTCTTTATCAAAAAATCTACATCAGCTATCTATTATCTACTTCTGTCAACATTATTTTTCATGCCTCCATGTAAAGCAGTGAGCAGGAAATTGGAATGGCTTATCCAGGAATAGCTGCTACATGGCTGTCATATTGTTTACTTACTAAATGCATTTTACATAATCATACATGACACTATTTAGCAGAAAACTCCTACACAATATGTCTTCAGTGCATGACTAAAAAGCTGATCAAGATTGAGAGCTGTACATAAATCAAGATGTTTCATAATAATAATAATAATAATAATAATAATAATAAATATAATAATAACATTACGTTTGTTGAACGTATGAAGTATTACATTAAAACAGAAGCAGGACTTCTAGTTAACTACTACAATTTAATCTCTCCTTTTAAATGAATATATACATATTTTATAACACAATCGATCTTCTGGACAGCTGCGCGAGGTGAATCCCCAGAAAAAGTGTCCATTTTGTCTTTCATAAAGACCTAATTTTAAAATAGAAACTAAGAGCTAGACATTTCTCAGGCTGACATGTCACAGATTGTCTATCCAGTTAGAACAGTGAGCACAGTGAACCTGCTCTGAGTGCCAAAATCAGGCTGGAGACTTTATTACAGCATGTACTATTCTGCAAATTTCCCCAAGCAAATTAGTATACATTCTTAAGTATGTACAATTGCCTTAATGGTGGCAAACAGTGATACCAGTTTAATATTTAAAAATAAGTAATACTTACGTTTTTCATCTTTCGTAGCTTTGCAATGTCCTGTAAAACAAAGAGAATGATTATTATTATCAGGTCTGTTTCTAGATATAAGTGATAAGTAAGAGAAGCTTCTAAATGTATATCTTTCTTAGTAGGTGATATTACTATGATATTATATATGTTAGGTATACAATTAAAATATAACTTTTCACTGATTACTGCTTTACTGCTTCCCTTCATGTGCAAAAAGCCTGTTCACCATGGATAACACAATTTAATTATCTGATTACTGTCACTATGTACAATATGACTACCTATTTACTATTTACTTGCAGTTTAAATACTGTTACCTTGTGTGCTTTATCGTCAGTAACTCCTTTCCAAACACCACACCACCATGTTCTCTCTAATCTTATAGTTTGTAAATGTATAAATATCTTAAATATTTTTATTTTAGTTTTTAGATTTTTATACTTTATTTTTATTCATATTTCTTGTATTTTGTATATTTAGACACACAAATATTTCCCTGACACTGGTCCTGTCCTTTGCATTGATGTAATAATGCACATTCCCCTGTTGTGTTATTAATAAATGATTATCTTATCATATCTTATCTTGCCTTTAGTTAATTTTAATATGAATGTACATTATTTGGTAACTCTACTCCCAGCATTTTTATGTAATTCAATAAATACAAAAAGTTATGTAGATGTGATGTAGAACGTCATTATGTTGTAAATAAAATTGCCGTCCTTGTATATAATAAACATAACAAATATCTGCCAGTCGTTTACTGTAAAATTTACATTACAATGTAAAAAGATATAGCACTGGCTCCCCAGGAGTCTAGTTACAACCCTGTATATGGATTTATAAAACTAGATGACATAAATGAGCACATACTATGATCTCAACCTAACTGTAATATATAACCTGTTAAGGGTATACAATAATTTATCTTAACCAATTCCCAGTTTCATCATATAGTCAATGACTATAGGTGTGAGAAATGTGATATAGAACTACAGTATAATTCTGTAAATTGGGTCTTGGTGCTCTTATTAAGTTACAGTAAATAGGCTGGTACTTCTGTAGCCATTGGTTTACTGTTTTTTACTGATGTTACCCCTGGGTGTCCAGAGGTTCAGTCACAGCCCTTTTACAACATTAGATGGAGTTAAAGTGCACATATAATCTTCTCAATCTGACTACAACATACTGTATATAACCTGTTGATGGTACAGATGTTGTGGCAATATATACAGTATAGTGTACTTAGTGATGTAGATCTTCAGTATTTTTCTTTATATAGGAACTGGTTATATGTGTAAAGTAAAAAAAAAGCTGTGAATAGTTAATAATTCTTATACCAGTTCTCTACACTAAAATGTACAGTATTTGTACAGTGTAAAATTCACCCACAAACTTGTCTAATGTTTTACATTTTGATTCATGTTGATGGTTACAATAATAAAAATCTGACTGTAATATTACATGCTGATGGTTTTCAGTTCCAATCCAGATTTATCACTGAATAAAACAAAGTCTATAGCTGCTTACATACAAATAGGCATCAAGATCAATGGTAGAAAAAAAATAAAGATGAGGTAGTTATTAATAAATACTGTGTTTTGTGCAATCTCAGGCTCTGACTGAAGTATGTATATGAAGTAGGAAGTAAGAATTGTAATGTTATAGTATGTACAGTATTTTTAACAGTGTAGGAAAGGTGTTAAATTGGGACCAAAGATGTTAAGCTTTTACATTTACAATGAATGGTTTGAAAAGGCACGTTCACTAATAATAATCTGTCTGTAATATAACTTGTTGATGCTTATCAATTCAGCTTAATCAGTTTGATTACTATATACCAAGACTAGTCAAGAAATAAGCCTTAAGATCATTGATATTACCCGTTAATTTAAAAAATATAGTAGGTAAATATATACATATATTCTGGGATTTGTTTTTGTCTTTCTGAAGTAGACTTTGTACAAAAACGTGTAATGTAAAGTACTGTGATGCAAACCTACTGTGTTTAAGCCTTTCAGACCCTGCATCCATAATAATGGACTTCGTGTTTTGTTGCACATTATACTCTTTGAGAGCTTTTGTCCATCAGAATAGACCATGAACCAGCCAATGAACAAGGTTATAAACCAATGAAAGGTTGCTTGGCCCCGCCCACTGAACTGGAACAACAGTAGAGGCAATTGAGGCATTAAGGCAAAGCAACATTTCATTTGTAAAGCTTTTAAGTGATTTAGAACACTTTTAAATAATTGTTTTATTGTTTATGGTTATGGATTATGAAAATAAAAAGGTCAGTATAAAATATAACACATATTTCACATTATTAATACATACAATAAATATATAGATTTAATTAATTGGGTGTATTTGCTATATAGATTATATGGTAGAAAAAAAAAGATCTTCCTTTCTGTGCATTACAGATAAAAAACAGCATTCTTACATTTGTATCTATCACTGGAGATAATTTAGGTGTGAACGGGTTAATATGTAAGTAGGGGCTGACTGCTGTCAGTTAAAAAAAATCGTATACAAAAAAAAAACAGTAACAACCCTGTCTATAGTAATGCAACACTAGATGGCGTTAAAGATCACTCATAGTCGTCTAAATCTAAGTATAATATAACCTGTTGATTATCAAGTTTCATCACTGTAAAAAAAATAGCCTGTTGCTTCTAACTGAAAATAAGCATCAAGCTCGATGGTAAACACACAAAAATATATTAGTCTCACTATTATAACCTAACTATTAGTGTTTCTTCATTGTAAGTACAGTGTACACTCACTGTGTTAACTCCCCTAAGTTCCCTACAGCATTCCGTACACTGAAACTCATAAAGTTCCAAACGTGAATGTTCATCTCGTCTTATTTAGCTACAGAATGTAGGTGTTCTGGGTTAGTTCTGGAGATAAAACTAGCTTATTTTAAAAGTGTATTTTCTGCTTCTACAGCTCTGTTTCAACCATTTTAACCATTCAAACGTGATACAACACAGGCTATGATTTTTTTGTTTTCATTTGTGGTCCATCAGGATTAAACCTTAAAATATTTTGCAGGCATGTGCCCACAATAATAATAAAATAATTTGGTACCAATATCCAGAAATTGGTCTCTTATGGGTTAATTTAACACTGGCAAATTTACTGTGTGTATAATTAGCTCTATAGTGTATGAGCTCAGAGTCTAACTGAAGTCTTTACACAGCTATTTGAAGTAGACAATATTGTGTACAGCATGCAGTTCACTGACCTCTAAAGTAGTTTCCCGGTTGACAGCGAGGTGGGGCACTGAAGACAGCTGTCAGCAGTGTCTTCACCAACAGAAAAGTCCACAAAAGTCTCATTTTGGTCCAGTTTCGCTCTGTTCCGTCCCGTTTTCAGGCAGGCAGAGAGTGTGCTCGCCCTGTTTTCACTGAGGGAGACACTCAGAGCTTTGCTGCTGGCTCCTCACACTCAGCAGCACTGTGCTATCAGATTACACAGCAGAAGCAGAAAGGATGGAGAGAGCTAATGAAAGTGTGGTGAACTTCACTGTCCGGAGTTTCTTGTTTATTTGAAGAAACCTGGTCATTCTTGGTCAATTACGTTTTTTTTTTTTATTTCCAGGCTAAAAGACTGCAAACACTGTCACGCCGCCTGATCAGTTCAAGATGGGGAATGAGACTTTATTAGCCTGGGACTTGTTTATGGAGCTAGATTAGCCTGAAGAACATAGCACAACCGATTTAACTAGCTACAGTGTGAACGCATTATTAGTGCAGCTTCTGTGAGAAATGCCTCCAGGTGCCAGTTTCCCCTTTTTATAGTCTGGAAGGAAAGAAAGCTCGTAAAGTGCACAGTAGCCTTCTCTGTCTTTCAACACTGCCAGAACAATCCAATTCCTCTGGTAAAAAAAATAGATCATTCCCATGAATTTTGAGGACTGCCTTAAGGTCGCTAATGGCTGCCATCTGTCCTCGTGCTTAGCTAATTTAGCCAGCATGCTAATAAAAAGCTCTGACAAAAACACAAAGAAAAGTATGTACTAAGATTTGTGTAAACGTGTATCTAATAACATAATGTGTCAATCTTATTAGCTAAATATCGCGAGTAAGCATTAAAGCAAAAAAACAACAACAACAGTCTTCCCCCTCAGAGGGTTCAACATTTTTCCTCTCAGGGTTAGGCTAGTTGCGGTCTGAGGAACATCAACAAAAGAAAAATAAGAGCAAAAGCAATAAAGATTTCTAGACTGAATGATGTGGTACAGTAAACCGCCTATTACAAACTATAAAATGTCAAGTCCTGGCCTGCAGAACCCTTCCACTAAAAAGGCAACCCTCAAAGCTGTAAGAAAACTTCAACTATTCTGGCTGTTTCATGATGTTTTAGGTAAAATGTGTGCTGCTTATATAATTATGGTATTCAGGTTTCTATACAGAGCACAGATCTGAATGTAGTAGTTCAAGTTAATTGTTTTGTCAGTAGACATAAAATAATTTAACATCAGGTTTATGTTTTATGAGTGAGTTGATGAATAAGTATTCTGACATATTCTGCTTTTTGCCCCCCTACCAAAAAGAAAGAAAGAAAGAGCATTTATATCATTCTGCTATTGTCACCCTTTGTTTTTCAGTGGGAAGTAATGCCACTGAGTAATGGAATAAAACTGAAACAACCAACATTAAAAAGGTGCAAATATTGTAATAATTCATAGTCCATAGTTCATAATATTTAATTATTGAATTAAATGGTTGCAATTTTTTTAAAATCTGATTGGAGTTTGTAAAAGCAGTTTTGCTGTCTAATTCTGTGCTTTATAGAAGTTTAATGTAATATGTTCTTTTACATTAGTCTTTTCAAGCATTTAATCAAGGTTTTCTGCAGTGTAAAGGTTCTTACAGATAGAAACATATATCTTGGTCCAAATGTTAGTAGGTTAATATGTTCCCTGGGGTCAGAGGAGATGGCCCAGGTGTATCTATCTATTTATTTATTTATTTATTAAAAAATGTCCTTGCTGAAAACATTAGCTTAGCATTAAGAATCATTTGTATTCTAATTTATTGCACCATGTTCACAAAAAAACAGTACATTTGCAACAAATCTGGCACAAATACAGTATAAAGCACTTCATTGGTTACTCCATTAGTTCAGAACCCCTCACACCACACACCTGCCTCACTGAATAAAACAATTTAATTTACACTATAAATGTCTTATAGTCACATCAAAATAGTCACATCAAAAGTCTGACATAGTTTACCTATAGAAACACGACTTGCGTGCACAATGTGCTGCTGTAAAAGAATCTAGCACATTCAGTTACAACAAGTTTATAGGTACTACAGCGTGATGTTCCACTTTGGCTCTAATAGCAAATATATCAACTTGTCATAATAACAAAGTGCAGTATTATCCAGTGACTGATAGGCTTGTGAATGAGTGCATTCACAATGAATTCATGAGCAGTTGAACAATGAGGCCCACTCTTAAAACAAATAATTGACCAGACTGTCTACCAGTAGAAACACCAATGGAAATGACACATTTCTTTCCCATTAAAGAGCTCCAGTGCCTCCATGTTCACGTTATGTGTGCTCATGTCTTTGGATCAAGGTAGATTTCCAAAATGTAACTTTCATAAGACAACTTATTCTAAAATGCCATCTTTGAAAAAGGCTTGTCTCACAGAGGGAATGATGACAGCGACTGGCAAGGTCTTGATGCCTCTGATCTGTGTATGTATGTGTCTCTGGGTCTGTGGTTGTTTGCAAAAGAAGTACATAGCTTGTTAGTCATGTATTCTTTGCTAATGTCCATGTTTATAACTGCTGTCTGCACTGCATATGCCTGTGTGTACATCAAGCAGTCAATAACTCCAGCTGTATCCAGGTGATTATTATCATAACTTGCTCTGCCTCCGTCTTTCTTTCTTTCTTCTTCGTTTGAAGTCAAGGCAAGGGCATTTTCCAGTTTCTACAGTTGCCATTAACTGATTCTTTGAAGAGAATAGTCATTTTCTGTGTCCAGCGAGCTGTTATGTCCAGAGGAGGGATATAAGTCTCGTTTCAGCAGTCGATTGGCCACTGTTACTAGGACCTTCTTGTACTGTTGGCGCAAGAGGGAATACGCAAAGGGATCAGAAGCAGCCTTGCTGTAGGTTAAGCACTTGCTGACAATGCCCCAGTACCGATTGATATCCACAAAGGGAAGAAGTTCTGTCAGCCTAGAATGCAGAAAGCAAAAACTATTTTTAAGCTCAGCAGAGAACAGGACAGACATCATTTTCATGACGGTAATATTAATTAGCCCAAAGAGAAGACACATCTGGAGAAACATTATCACAACAGCATAACAAGTTACACTGTTAACTATTACATTAAGGAATAATTTTAATGCTAATAGAACCTGATGAGAAGTGGGATACACATATCAGGCAGCAAGTGAACAGTCAGTTCATAAAGTTGATGTGTTTGAAGCTTTTGGTTAGACAACTGGGTCAGAGCTTCTCCAAAACATCAGACAACTCTCATGGGGGTTCCGTGTATGCAGTGGGGACAACACTAAAAATTATCCATATATTATCCATATATCTATAGAGGGACAACCAGTGAACAGGTCATGGGTGCCCATGGCTGACTGATGTGATCCATTGATGCCCCTTCTTGCAATTTACATGATTAAAGAATCTAATCCTAAAGTGTCAGTAGCATATTTTAGAATACACCTTCAATGGTCTTGTGGAGTCAACATTAGTAAGACCTACACAATATTAGGTGTTAATACTATGACTGATGAATTGATTTGAAATTGCAAATTATCGATAGACCACTGTGATATTTTAATGCTGTCATTTATAAAGTCTCAGTTTTTGCTGTTGAAAGAACCTCTACTTATTGTAAATGGTTCCATATCAGTTATATATTTTTCCAAGAGAGAAACTGAAGGTTCTAATAGCACCTGCTCATTCATTTTTACCCACATTGTAAATGAATACTAAAGTCATCCAGACTATGAAGGAGTGCATGAGGAATCCTGTAGTAAAGAAATCATGTAGTTAAAGCATTTGGGCTCTTTGAGGCTCTTAACTTGCGGTTTCAAAAGCTGGTAACTCTGATGAACTGTTGGTCTTCCTTTCCTGGGGCAGTCTTGATGAGAGCCAATTTGATGGTCTTTGCAACTGCACCTAAAGATACTTCCAAATAAATAATTTGGACTGACTGACTGACTCTAAGCAAGAGGAGCCTACTTTGAAGTATCTATTTATTTATTTTTTCACTTCTTTTGTACTAAATAATTCCATATGTTTTCCTTTATAGTTTGGATGACTTTTTTATAATCTACAATGCAGAAAAATATTAAATAAACACCAAATTTAATCTGTTTCCAAACTTTTGACTGGTACTGTACCTTAAAGTTGTATACGGTTTAGGCTAGGAGAAAAAAAACATTTTGCATGTCTAAAGGATATAATATGGAAAACAAAAAAATGACCTATATTGAAAAAAAGAAATAGTTGTTTAAACTCGTTTCATACAGAGTACTCATTTTTCAAACGTCATGCAACGTTATATGTGTACAGGATTTATTTAGAAGGCAGATTTTGTCTAAAAACGCTTGAAAACATTGTAATAACCTAATATGAGTGGATGAAGCATATGAAATGAGGTAATACATATATTATTTGCTTATACAACTATAAGCTGCTGCGATTAGATGAAGATTGGAATATCTATCTTTTTTATTTTTTTTTTTTAATGAGATTTGAGGTTATGTGTGTGTTGGGGGTGGAGGGGCAGATATTTTACAAGCTGGCTTTCACAATAGCCTAAGCGTGAAGGTGTTAAAGACATCATCATCATGTGCAAATCACCAGAGTAACAGAAAGTATTTGTAGACCCGCGTGTTATCACCTCTGCTGCGCATCAGCTATTCTTAGGCTTTTTTATGATGCTGTTTGCGTCACATCTTCGTTCAATTAAATGACGCCACTGAGAATCACCTTATTATAAGCGGTTCAACTTATTTATAGCGATTGTCTGGAAATCAGATATTTTGTAGAGCTCTGCTTGGAGCGCACAGAGAATGGAAAAATAAGTGTGATTGTAGTCTCAGGTGTGATGGTTTATTTTCCTGTAAGCGATATAACCTACCTGGTTATGACGTAAGGCGCGAAACAGATAATAAAGGATCCAATAAAAATGCTGATTTTCTTGGTGGCGCGCTGTTTTCTCCTCTTCTGTTCGGCAAGGCAGCGTTGCTTAACACTGCAAGAATAAGCAGCAACAGGAGAACACCATAAACATCATGGAAACTGTCCTGTATTCTTGCTTTATGAAAAAGTCCTTTTAAAAAAATATATAGGTCATATTATTTTACTACTTCATATATAGATAACTTACTCAACATTTTTAGCAGGGTTTCATTATTATTGTCGGTCTAAGTTAAAAATAGCTAGCTAGTTAGCATAGCGACCTATACTAATAGGTATATACTAGCTTATGTTAGTTAAGTAAGCTAGCTAGACAGTTGTCAGGCTAATTTCAACATGTTAACTAGTAGCTAAAGTTCATGTATTCTGTTATCAGGCTGAAAAAAATATAATATTCAGTTGTTCAGGCTTTCATCTCACATACATCATCACATAAGTTTTGTGGGTGCCCATCCAGCAGTTAGCTAGCTGAACTGGGTAGCTACCAGTCTGGCGACCTAATTTTAACTGTGCTTATTATAAGACTAGTAGCTAAATTTCAGGTATGCTGTAAAAATTATAGTTTTAGATTTAGTTTTAGGTTTAGTTTTAGTTTTAGTCTTTTGCTAATTAATGTCACAGAAGTACCTTTTTGGAGTCTTTGATAGCCACCAAGTAGTTATAAACCACACAGCTCACATAACTCCACTCCTTTTTTTTACAATTACAAAATGTGTTTCATTTTTTAATAATTAGCTGTTTAATACTGTTAAACCTTATGAAATCGATATTGCAGTATATATGTATCAGATATGCCTCAGTAAAGGCAGTATATGTACGTATATTTTTCCATATATTTACTAATTCATCTTTTAGATTTTTGGATTTTGAAAATTAATATCCGTTTCAGCAGAAATTTCGACCTATGTAATCTATGTTTCTTTAATTTTACCTCATTGAAAACTTCTGGAATATAATAAAGAGGAAGATGGATGTTCACAAGCCATAAATCCAAGCTGAACTGCTTGAATTTTTGCACAATGAGTGACATACAGTTATCAAAAATGAGTGTGTAAGACTGGTGGAGGAGAACATGCCAAGATGCATGAAAACTGTGATTAAAAAAACTGATATTTACCTAATATTGTCTTCTGAACTCTTAAAACTGTATGATTATAAACTTGTTTTCTTTGCCTTATTTAAGGTCTAAAAGATCTGCATCTTTTTTTTCAGCCATTTCTCATTTTGTGCAAATGAATGCTCTAAGCAATATTTATATTTGGAATTTGGGAAATGTTGTCCGTAGTTTATAGACTAAAACAACAATGTTTATTTTACTCAAACATATACCTAAAAGTAGCAAAATCAGAGTGTTTTTTACAGACTAACTGTAAAATAACAGAAATGTTCCATCTAATGAAACTACCAGTACAAGTTCCTTTTTTTACGAAAGGATTTTTTTTACAGTGCACCATTCAAGACCAAAACACTGGGGCAATATATAATACTGCATATAATTGATGATTACAGATTGATGATTATAAGCCAGAAAGTGATGATGAATAGAGGTAATGTATGATGTATATACCTTGGATGAATGTCCACCAGCAAAAAGAGGGTCTGCATGGTGATGATGTCGATCCTTTTGCAGTGGAATCGTGCAACTTGCAACACCTTCAGGTAAGTCACGCACAAAATGAGCAAGGACAGCATGAAGCTGGTTGCGTGAAAAACGACGGTGAAGACGGTGAACTTGGTCCGCGCGCTCTCCTCGGTCAGCTGCAGCGTGCACGACGCGTAAACGTGGCTGTAGTCCACCCAGGAGAAGAGCAGCGCCACCAGCGAGAAGGTGAGCGAGTGGAGCCAGGCGTAGCACACCAGCACCAGCGCGTCCCGGTAGCGCATCTTGCTGGAGTAGCTGAGCGGGAAGACCACCGCGACCCAGCGGTCGATGCTCAGCGCGGCCATGCTCAGCATGGTGTTGGCGGTCAGGAAAGTCTCGAGGAAGCTGACCGCTCGGCACAGACAGTCTCCGAACGGCTGCTGATCCTTGACGATGCCCACCAGGGTGGAGGGCATGTTGAGCGTGGCGATCAGGATGTTGCAGAAGGACAGGTTCATGGTGAAGATGCCCGGCACCTGTTTGCGGATCTCGCTGCTGTGGACGAAGCATAGCAGCACCAGCAAGTTGGACAGCAGAGAGACTATCGCGACCACGACGATAAAGAGCGCCAGCAGACTTTCTGCAAAGTCCATCGCAAGTCCACTTTAGAAGGTGTCCACGCCTGGGGATGGAGAGCAGCACGCCGAGGCGCGCATGGTGTTCCTCATGAGGCTTCACTTAAGAACAATCAGTTAACTCCCTGCAAAGTGCATAGTGGTGGCACAACTGGCGGAACTGGCACAAATCAGGCGCACATGTAACGCTGCTGTCCAGGGTGCTGTACCGCGGCGGCTTTACCCCCTGATCTGATTGCGTCCCTCTGTCACGTTAAACCTGGAAAAGCGGTGCCCGGCGCTACCGGCGCGCTGCTGCGCTGCTGCTGTCCAGGGTTCTGAAACTCGCTGTACCGCGGCGGCTTTTTTTTTTTTTAAATGATAAACGTCGTCATGTCATGGCGTTTCTATGAAGATGGTCTATTATCTTCTTATTTTCTGATGTTTTAAGGCTTATTTCCTGCAGGTTCCTTTATTGCAAGATGATGTCCTCCTCCAAACCTTGATCTCCTGACGTTCCGCTGCTCCTCTCTCAGCGCAAACTAACATACTCTCACAGAGCTACTGCCAAGCTCCCGAGCACTGTGTCCTCAGATCATGCGCACAAGATGATAATCCACCGTGGGAGGACACAGAAAAAAGGCAACAGGCCAGATACACTCCGAAAAGCAGAGGTGCCAAAAACGAGGGGGGCTCTCTGGAGCGAACCACTTCTGGTTCCCTTCAGAACCTTTCAAAGGACAGTTTTTTACAGAACTATTTTTGTAAATGTCATGTGGTTGTGAGTGGGAGGCAGCTTTTTAAAAATTTAAACAGTTACAATACCACTTAAAGGTTTTATCTAGAACCATTAGAATACAGAGAATATAGTTCTGTAAAGCTTTCAGTACTACAAAGGTTCTATATAGTTCTGAAAATGGTTGTACAGCTTTGGGAAAAAAATGAGAGACTACTTAAAAATAAGAGAAAAGTTTCTTTTATTTTTCCAAATTGAAAACCTTTGGAATATAATCAAGAGAAAGATGAATTATCACAAGATATCAAACCAAGCCAAACTGCTTGAATTTTTGCACCAGGAGTGGCATAAATTATCCAAAAGCAGTGTAAGACAGGTGGAGATGCATAAAAGATGCATGAAAATTGTGATTAAAAAACAGGTTTATTCCACCAAATGTTGATTTCTGAACTCTTAAAACGTTATGAATATAAATGTTTTCTTCGCATTTTTTAAGGTCTGAAAGCTCTGCATCTTTTTTGTTATTTCAGCTATTTCTCATTTTCTGCAAATAAATGCTCTAAATGACAATATTTTTATTTGGAATTTGGGAGAAATGTTGTCAATAGTTTATAAAATAAAACAACAATGTTCATTTTACTCAAACATATACCTATAAATAGCAAAATCAGAGAAACTGATTAAGAAACTAAAGTGGTCTCTTTTTTTCCAGAGCTGTATATTGGAACTGGTGGGTTATATAGAGAATATATAAAATTGTCACTGTACTCTAAAACATTACTCTAGCAGAACAACTATTTCTATAGTTGACAGTTGTAGAAGAGTCAGACAATGAACAATGTAAGAGTTTGATGGTTCTTTTAGTTGTCAAGAATTACTGGAGGATTACTGATGTGTTAATTTAATGTTAACTAGATTTATGTATTATATTTTATACAAATATAATAGTGTTCCATTATGCATTTCTGATGGTCAGAACACATACAAAAATCATAAAAAAATTACAAAAATCATATAAAAATGCCCATTAGTTGATCAAAATGGTCAAATTGCTGATTTATAAATTTCAACTCCCCACAGAGTTCAAATTCAATTCCCTACAGAGTTTAAATTTAAAATTAAATTTATACCTATTGTATTCTCTCTCAGAGGCTCTTAATTTTGCTTAATTCTCAGCATGCTCTGCAGGCAATGTTATACTGTTTTTGGGGTTATGTGAGATTTAGTTGTGATGGTTCCACTGATAGAGTTTTATTCACACTCTTTGTGTTGGGTTGCACGTTGGATAAGGGTCTCCACTGGAGAGTTGGTGTATTATTAGAAAATTACTGCTTAATTGGCAGTACGTCATGTTCCCACCTGTTATAAATAAAGCTTGTCCAGAATAAATAGGTAATTTATTCAATATAGATACCAATAATAGTAATATTATAAGTAATAGGGTGTTAATTAACAAATGATTCAGGAAATAATACGTATGAATATACACAAATATACAAAATAAATGAAAATGAACACTATTCAGAGTTGAAAAAACATTAAATTAAAACTTTTGTTATAATGTATTAACACTAACAAGTGTTACATAGAGTTTATATATGACTCAATATAGAGTTCATATTTTACACTATCAGAGTCTAGGATATTATGTAGGATATTAGATAAGATAATGGTGGTTCTGTATATAGGTTAACCATTGCTTCTATTTAAGAAGCCCTGAGCAAGCCCTTTTTTAAGTATATGCACTGGGTAATGTCTGGAGTTCAAGGATGCTCATCAGCCCTGGCCCCTGCATGCTAATGCATGAACATTAAATGAAATGTGTAAATAGATCTGCTTCCATGGGTAAATTATTCACAACCACTCCAGAGAAATCATAGCACGACTCTGAGCTAAATTAAGAAGCTACAGAGAGCATCGAGTTATAGGTCATGGTTGATCTCCCACACTGAACTTACCATTTAACACTCTCTCACGTATTTATTTCAATGCCATATGTATCACGACACACACAGGAACACACACTCAAATAGATCATGCCGAAATAAGTAATAATATTTTCTACATGTTTTCATTTTTTAAAAATAATGTTTGTAAAGAACTTTTGTCTGGAATGTACTTTAGATATTTATTTGTTAACTTAGCTACATAATACTTATATGACATATATTTCATATTCATCAAAAATATATTATTTTTTACTTGATATGAACAATAAGAACAACATTCTTGAAGAGTTACAGTCACCACAAGGAAAAATTACACACTCTAACCAGACATGAGTCAAAAGAATAATTTGACTTAAAACAACAATGGAACTCATTTTGATTCCCTATAATACATTTTTAAAAAAATATTTTTATTGTGTTTGAATTGTGAGGAATAAAATGATTCATTCACAATTCTCTTTTTAAATAGAACATGTCAGGATGAACATTTTAGTGTTCGTACATTTGAAAATGAAGCTTAGTGCTTGACTTACATGTACAGATCTAGGAAACACTGGTATGGAATCTTTACATTATGTTTAAGGTCTTTAAAGACAAAAAAGCAAGACATATCAGTTCATGTGAAGTGCACTGAAGTTTGTACTGATGGAAAACAATGGTTTTATTCATCTAATACATTGATTTAAATTGTTTCCTTCAGTATATTTAACTGAGGTGCATGGCTTGAACCTAACAGAACTACACTGCACTATACAGTCCAGTATTTTGTGTGATGTAATGGTTATGGGACTTGGATATTTATATCTATAGATATTCTGTGATGTTGTGTATCCTAATCGATACTCAAGCGCACTTGTGAGAGAAACCCGATGGTTATTGACAGGCGATTCATGAACAAATCATTCTTTTGAATGGACCTTTTTCAGTAAGTGAGGCAAATTGATCCATGACTACAAAGTCAAAGCTTTTCTTTTCAACCCATGTACAGTCAGAAAACTATTAATAATAAAGTCTTTTACCTGATGGGGACACATATTAGTCAAAATGTGTTTAATTATGTATGCATTTGTTATGTCTCTTATGACTTTGTACTTGGCTAAAAGTGAACTGAGTCAAACAGGATTACAGGTCTATTGGCCCTAAATCTTCAAAACAACTAACTTCCTATTAAGAACAATTTAGAAAGCTTAGAAAGCTGTGGTCATAGCTCAGGATAACCCTTGCTATAGCACCCCTGCCGCAGAGAAGGTTAAGGGATTTGCTCAAACCCAACAGTGCAGCTTAGCAGACCCAGGTATTAAACCCACAACCCTGTGATCAATAAGCCAGCTCTACAACTTCAAATATGGATGTTTCTCTGGGGAATGTGAATGTAATTAACCATTATGGTGCACATCATGACCTTAAGGACCATGTTGTACCTTTGTGTATTCTCATTTATACGGTTTGTACCTTGGGGAACCAATTTTCTAAAATGATGAAAGAAGCACTTTTGCTTCTTCCTCTAGACCAATTGTTAGATAACCATTTATTCATTGGGATGAACCACTTGAAAGTTTAAATACATCTAAACAATGTAAAAAAATAAACTTTGGAAATGTCATAGAGTGTTTACATTGTGTTTATGTTTCAAATTTATTTGGACATTGGACCACAGAACCAACAAACTCTGAGAAAACATTTGCTATATTATTGGAGTGTTTTGGCTTGTGATCAGATACAGCACCTTTAAATAAATGGTCTTGAGATCAATGGTCTTGCATGCTGGTTCAATCCCCAGAACCAGCATCTGCAGCTCCTCAATTCAATTGCACCATGGGAACCATGGTGGATGTTTTCTTCTGCAGTTATGTGTTCTCACTGCCCTAGTGTGTGTGTGTGTGTGTTGCTGCCATTGACTGGCTAAATGTGAAGGTTGTGTGGTGTAAAGTGTGTTCAATTGAATCTCTATTAAATAGAACCTTCAATATTTCAGAATAACCAGAGCCAACCAAACCAAACTAAACCCAACCAAAACCCCAACCCCTTCAAAAATAACCCTTTTCAATGCTATACAATTCATTAGTCAAAAAGATTCATCTGGTCAGTTAAAATGTTTTATTACTGCTGTTGATTTGCTCAATTTCCAATGGTCCAATGTCTGTGAAACCTACAGTTTTGCAATGGAAGAGAGCAAACTTAAGAACAATTCCCTTTTTATTGGTACCCTTTCCCCTTGATTTTGAATGTCATACTTTTCACTTGGAACTAAATTATATGGCGAAGTGACTACAATCATACCACTATAAATAGAACAACCCTTCAAGAACCCGATATGTCATCAAAATAAAATAAAAAAAAGAACAATGCTCTATTACCAGGCTACTAGTGGTGTTCTTTAGGAGATCTTGCCAGTCTGTTGTGGTAGCAGAATGGTGAAGTTAAGCAATTTCATTGCTGGACTTTAGTTCCGTTTAGGGCATTGCATCTTTTCAAAAGCAGGAGTGATGAGGTAATGCAACAATTGTTTATTATTGTCCACCTAAATTGTCCAGAGCACATGGCTCTGTTTTTGTTTCTCCCTTGTCACAGCCTAGTCATTAGTGTTTCCACCTGTCTTATTTGTAACTCTGCCCCCTCATTACCCTCCCCAAGTGTTTCTTAGCCCTCATTGTATATATATATATATATATATATATATATATATATATATATATATATATATATATATATATATATATATAAATCTCTATTTAATGGGCCTTGTATCCCAAACACTTTACCCTATCTCCATATCCCAGAAAGAATTGGGACAACCCTCCCCTAAGCGTGAACATGCAAAATGTCTGATACACACAGTGTATTCAAAGGATGAATTTAAATCAATATTCAATTTTAAATATATTTGTATAGAGTTTGTTTTTTTTTTACAGTAGACAGTGAAACAGAACAGCTTTGTAGAAATCCATAACCAAGTCTGTAATGAGCAAGCTGTGGGGAACTGGCAGGGAAACAGAATCAGAGGCCTAAAGAGAAATTCTTCCCCCTCTGGATCTCACCAGATAGCATGTTTACAGTAAACACATTATAGTTACGAGAAGTATGATTAATCTCTTAAACCCTGAGGGTCTGTATGCTGGCCCACATTTAATTTCTCTCTCTCAGAACTGCAGTTGCATATTGGATGAATATCTGCGGTTCATTAATCACTGCAGTTTCTGACTGATAACTCTAATATCAGTAATATACAACTGCACATGAAGCTGCTGCAAGAATGGGTTAAAGAAATGGGATTAAACATTAAACACAATCACTCAGATCAAACACAGGCGAGATTTGTGAGATGAAACAGGGACTAATAAGAAGCTGCTAAACTCATCTTGCCGCAGCAAACAAAACATATTCATGAACAGAAAGTGATTTGCATTTGCAACAAGATGTTCTTCCTCAAACTCAGCTCAGTGTTGCTAATTGAGGCCACTTGAGGTCGGAAGGTGACAAAAATGTCTCCTGGGTGCTCTGATGGCACTTTATGTGTCATAATTCTGCCCATTAGAAAAAGATCTTTGAGAGATTTGATCAGTTATGCAACTAAAACAAGAGATTTCAGATATCTGAACCTTATAAATTAATGCAAGCCTAATCAAAAGGTACTATAGCAATATAAAGTAAATATGCTGGCTACAACACTGTTCATTCTTATATTACCACTAGATATAAACGTTTGGCAGAGTAAAAATCCCAGCTGGCACCTGACCGACTTTCAACATTGAAAAAAAAGGTTTAATGTTAAATGGTTGTGCAAAGGTTAACAAATATATTTATGAAATCAAGGCCATGTATATTTTCCAGACATATGATGGCATTGAATTATATTTTGTAATAAAAAACACTTAAATTATCTAAATTTAATGTGTTAAAAATAGAAAACAACAAACTAGAAAGTCAAGTACAACAAAATAAATTAAAAAATCTTAAAAGAATGAGAGACACTAAATGTACAATACAACAAGGTCACAGATATAGACATACGTAAGACAAGCGACACAGGACATTAATGCAATAGTGATGGGGGGATTAAAGAGGGAATGACAGTACCAGTATAAACAGAACCCATATAAAGAGTAGTGCAAATATAGAGGTGTAAAAGCTTAAGACATATACAGTTCTTAAAAGTCACATTTGTGACAATTTTCTTATAGTCTTGTCTTTAGTAAATCCGTGCAGAACAATACTTTTGTGCACAATGTAGAGTAAAAAAGGAACATAATCTAGAGTTTATTAAATGTTGTAAATAACGTCAAACATTTACGTTAAAACAATGCAGCGATATCAAAGCAATATCAAAGATTTTAAAGAAATAATCAATAGGGTTTCTTACAGTGACTACTGAGCCTGAAAGGGTTGAGGAATATTTTTTTTTCAATATTTTAGCTGAGATTTTGAATAAATGATTTCATGATAGCAAAAGTTTCAGGCTTGAAACTAAAGAAAAGAAGGCAATCTTCTTGTAGCCTTTGCCATCTTCATGTAGCGCAACAACTCATCTTGTAAGATCTTGTAAGAGTTCTTTGCCATGAGGTGCCATGTTGGAACTTTCAGTGACCAGTATGAGAGAGTGTGAGATCTGTACTACAAAATTGAACACACCTGCTCCCTATACACACCTGAGATCTAGTAACATTAATGAGACACATGACATTCTGGAGGAAAACAAACAGTGCTCAATTTGGACATTTATGGGTGTAGTCTCTTAGGGGTGTACTCACTTTTGTTGCCAGCGGTTTAGACATTAATGGCTGTATATTGAGTTATTTTGAGGGAACAATACATTTACACTGTTATATAAGCTACATACAGACTACTTTTCATTGTGTCAAAGAGTCATTTTGTCAGTGTTGTCTCATGAAAAGATATATTTAAATATCTGCAGAAATGTGAGGGGTGTACTCACTTTTGTGACACACTGTATTTTGGAAACAATTAATAAATGTAGGTGTTAAAATTTGAGCACCTTTCTTCTCTTCAACAATGTAGAACAATGTAGACAATGTTATGGTGTCCAGACTCCAACAGGGAGCAGGTTAGGGGCTTTTGGTTGTAAGGTCACATCTTTACTTTACTTCAATTCCTCAAAGCCATCTCCAGTTGTAAGCTCCACAAGTAAGCCACAGTGAGATATTTGTGTAAAATACATCAGTAGAAAATCAGGACTGATCCGTGTATGGAACATAAAGCATCACCAATTATATAAATAATCTATATTGCAAAACTAGAAATTAAAAGTACAGGAGTGAAGAAGTGCATATAATTGATTTACCTGCTGTAGCAACTCATGTCTAGGAAAGTGCATTAAATATAAAAGGCATTTTCACACTCATTTGTATGTAAGAGTCTTCTTGAGATTAGATCAAATCTTATGTCAGACATGAGTCAAGTGTGTAAGTCCAGTGATTTCAATTTATGTTTTTAATTTTGTTTCTCCAGTATTTGCATAATTTGCACACTGTCTTGTTATTTATTATTCTTTGTGTGTATTGTGTTGTATTGTCTGTCTGCACTTTTGTACTGTTGCACTATTGTTCTGTCTACACTGTGTTTATGTGCACCATGGTCCCTGGAGGAACGTTGTTTCGTTTCACTGTGTACTCTGTATATAGCTGAAATGACAATAAAAACCACTTTGACTTTGACTTTGCATCATATTTTTGCATCATAAGCAGAGGTAGTCAGATGTGTCTGATAACATAGAAATATTAAGTGTTGATTCAACTCATAATATCCATAATCAAATTGTTCAAATTCAAATTTGAGTTTCAAATGATTTCTTATAATATTGTTTTCATAATAACAGAGAGAGTTTATCCATTTTTCAACATTCAACAGTGATAGAGAAGTACGAGTAGGGCACTGTGAGAGTTATATTCTTTTGGAATTCTTCTCTACAGGGATGTGACAAGCTGTGTGTATGCATTTGCACATCTATGTCTGCAATAGATGCAACTTAAAGTACCTAAATGCATTAATTAGAAGGTGAAATACAATGTAGTGAAATGAATGAATGTAGTGAAACTTTAATGTACACTGTTGTACATAGTCAGACAATAGGGTGCCTTTAAGGATCCATTTCCAGTGGTTGTAACTTGAGGAACTGTACAGTACCTTTATGGACAGCGTATTACCACCACTGTATATTCTGACTCAGAACTGTGTCTTGAAACAGAGCTCTCAATAACTTTTTTTTTATTTATACATTTAGTATAATGGTTCTGTGTAGTACCTTATATATACTACTACAAATTCTGCAGACATCCCACCTTTCCTGGAACTGTCAGAATTCTCTTGCATGTTGATATCAGCTCCCTGATAGTAACAAAGCATATGCAATTGCAAGAGTTTGCTTCTGTGGATAAGATTTACACTTGACTTCTCTTCATACTGCATTGTTCAGTTTAGTTCCGCAACTCCATGGCAGAGTTTGAAAAAACAATTATAAAAGGGATTATAAAAATGCATTTAAACCTACCTGTATTATCCATGGTTGGCAAATGCCTGTAAGACATGTTGAGCTAAGTTTTAAGTTAATGTACTCTCATTGTTATAGCTAATCGTATTTATACTAGCTGCTAGCGGTGCTGCTTTTTTGATGTCCTTTTAGATGTGGCCAAACTTCCTATAGATGTCCCTAAAATTCTGAAAAAGGTATACAAATTAAAAACGAGCATTGAATGTACATCTTTTGCCATATTTGTTTACTGATCAGACAAAAACATAAGAAAATAATATCACAGATACATTGTGCAGTATCTCACAAAAGTGAGAACACTCCTCACATTTTTATAAATATTTTATAATATTAAAGATATGACACTTTGGTACACTGAAAAGTAGTTAAAAATAACTGTCTAAAAATGTCTAAACCTCTGGCAACAAATGTGAGTACACTCCTAAGTGAACGTGGCCGAATTGTGCCCAAAGAGTCAATATTTTGTGTGATCACTATTATTTTCCAGCACTGCTTTAACTCTCTTGGACATGGAGTTCACTAGAGATTTACAAGTTGCTACTGGAATTCCTTTCCACTCCTTCATGATGATATCATGTAGCTGGTGGATGTTAGAAACCTTGTGCTCATTCACCTTTCTTTTGAGGATGCCCCAGATGTTCTCAATTGGATTTGGGTCTGGAGACATATTTGGACAGTCCATCATCTTTATCTTCAGCTTCCTCAGCAAAGCAGTGGTTGTCTTGGAGATGTGCTTGGGGTCTTGATTGTGTTGGAAAACCCAGTTTACGAAGGGAAGGGGATCATGCTCTGCTTCAAAATGTAACAGTACATGCTTGGAATTCAGCACTCATATAGCCCCAGACCATGCTGCTACCACCACCATGCCTGACTGTAGACAAAGCACAGTTTTGTTGGTACACATGCTGGAGCCAAACATGTTTACCTTGATCCGTATCTATGTTTTAGGATGTTACCATGTCTTCTTATAGCCTAGGTCATCTTTATGGAGAGCATCAATTCTGTTTCTCACATCTTTTTGCCATGAGTATACATGTTGTATGCTTGGCACTGCCTCCCTGAAATGAGTTTTTGCAGGGTAGGATGCCTGCTGTTCCCATCACTGAGATATCATAAAGAACTTCTGTATTCCAATATATTTTCAGTGCATAATATCTCTCTCTCTGAGATAATACTGCATAAACTATGAGCCCTATTTTAGCAGCCTTTAGGTGAGCCATCTACAGAAATATTATTTTATACTGTATTCTGTTTATTGTTTTTGTAAATGTTGGGTTTGCACACTACGGTGTGTCCATGTGTGTGTGTAATTAACAATGATGTATGCACGATGAGTTTTGTGCTATGACACATATGGCCACCTGTGTAGCTAAGATAGGTATGGACATCTGGCGGGTGACTTCTGTTGTCAAGTTGCAAATCAGTCAGTTGCGCAACTGTGTTTTCTGCTGCCAAGATAGAAATATGGCAGAGATTTACCTAAACACCTCTTTTCCATACCACCATGCCTAGATCAGCATAGATATATTCCTAAACTCAAGGCATATGGGGTGAAAATGGACTGTTCGTGTGGTGTAAGATAGCAATAAGCATTGTGTAGGACGGTGTAAGACAGGGCCCTATGGCTGTTAGTGACTAGTTTAATTGCATCTGTATGATGTGTTGTATAGCTGTGTATTGTGGGCCTATGTGCTAAAGCCAACATCTGTCTGACAGATCCCTGTCATATACTGATGTGAGCTCATGCAAACAAACACAAGCACTGTGCAGGTGTGTGGAATTGTGTGTGTGTGTCAAAACTGACACACTAACCCCTCCAGTCACTGTCAAACTTCCAGATAAGAAAGTGTGACAATTGGAGCAACAGTCCGTTCCAAAGCAGTCACCGACACCACAGCTTGACAATACTCATATCTTCATGTTCCATCTTTAGACACCAATTAAAGTCCATATTCTCGTGAAGAGTTATATTAAGAGTGTTAAAAGTGCACAATGGCTCGGTTGTTCCCTCTTGTGTTTCCCGACTAGTTATGCGGGAGGTGTTGTTGAGATGAGTGAAGAGCTGGAGCCACTAAACACAGCGCTGTTTGGCAAACAGGCGGCGTGAAATGGCTGCTTTGAGACATCTCCCAGCTGGTGCAGGTACGATCAAAAGAGTTATTGTGAGTCATGTCGCCATGGAAACACTGAGTCTTGTGAGGTATTGTCCTTCGATGAAATGGCAGAGGATTAAAATAACTTCTCAGATAGCATTGTGGCATTAACTGCAACCTTCACTAGTCTCACATTTGGTAATGGAAAAGCTCCAGTGGTTTGAGATCACTGTGGATGTTTGACCTGGAATTAAAATACCCACAGAGAAAAAAACAAAACAAAGACACTTTCCTGAAAGGGTCTGCAAATGGTTGTTTTTGTTTTAACTTAAACATGGCAAAACTACCACAAAATGGTGCGTAAACTATTTTTTATTAAAGGCACATTCATTTTTTTTAAATGTTTGATTTCTAAAAAGAAAAAATAACATTGTTACTTAAAAACTATTTATACTTCTACATCAAGTTAACATGTAGTCTGCACCATAACCTGTGCGAGTGGTCTGTGCCACTGTGAGCATTTATACTTGTGCATTTGTTTGTCTGCATCACTCAGTTTGTAGTTCACCAGCAAGCTGGGAACATAAGGTGAGAACTACAATTCTCTGTGGCAATCATGATTTTGCATTTACCTTTATTTTATTAAAGGCACACTAGGCAATCCTTGGTTGATTTTTCTTACAAGGCTCCCCCTACAGGCCGAGAGTAAATGTTTACAGCAATGCTGTTTCTCCAATTCCACCTAGCCATGCGTGATTGATTTGTAAAATACATATAGAAAAAAATTTAATCAGACTAGACTCACTAGTTTTGAGAGTTTTATGACTAGCAAACAAGACTACATATTCAGATTTTTGCAGTTTATTGTAAAATGCACTTCAAACCAAATCTGCACCAAATAACAGCATATTTATTAAAGTAGACACACATACTGTCATGGTGGAGCAGGAATGAGACATGGAAAGTGGACACACTTGTGAGAATTTATTGAAAAAACACAAAATAAACAAACAACTCAAGAAACAAAGAAACATGGAGACTAGAAAACACAAAGGAACACATAACCACACTGACGTAAACACGTACAACAACAACGGACGAGGACACAGGAACAAGGAGAACTATTTATACACACAGACAAGGACAGGAAACGGGAAACACCTGGGACCGGGTAACAAGGGGGCGGAGCTACAAACAAACAGGTAAGCACACAGAAGACAGGGCAGGAGACACGGGATACACACAGGGCACGTGCAGAGGGTAAATAAACACAGGGACAGACCAGAGAGACGCAAAACTGGACAAGAACGTGACACTGTGATACCTTGCCTGAAATCGATTTATGAAGCAATTTTTGCCAAATAGCAAGTGATGGAAAGGCAGCTATCTTGCTATTATTGAAGCAATGATGTTTAGCCACTGAGCTAGCAAGCTAATTATTTATCTGTGAACATCCCCACTAGCCACTAGCTAGAAATCACTAGAAATCATTTCAGTGTTCATTGACTTTTAGCCCTCTCAATTTAGCAAAGGATTGCCTGAGCTTCACTTGTATGTCTACAGATTTCACAATCGCGATTTTAGAACCACTAGCAGCTAGGCTGCGTCTTGCTCACTGCTGGCCTTGTCCCTAGTATTTGCCATAAAGCAAGACTGACTCTCGGGATACCCAAGAGTTGTGAGCCTGTGGGTCCTGAACTTGGAAGCATGTTTTTTCCCCCTACAGACCACAAGGGAGTGCAAAAAAAAAAACTTAATTTGTCTTGTAAACACCCATTTAATCATCAAAAACAAGTATGAACTGCACTGATAAACTCAAAAATGTTGTAAAGTGTGCCTTTAAATGTGAAGGTAAGTATTTGACACATTTTCTCCTATTCCTGATAAACTTTAACCAAAACATCTGGCTGAATGTTAGCATAAGCATCAAAAACTCAACATACTCAACATGTTCTGTTTGGAAAAGCACAATTCTTCAAAGTATATATACAGAAGAGACATCACTGTTTAAATGTGAACTTCTATAATCAGTTTATTAATTAGCAAAAAAGGCATTAACATAATTTACTGTACCTATTCATAAAGCTAATTTATGAAACCTTTTGTAAAACCATAAACAGAAACTGCAAGTAAATTATAGAGTTATAGTCATATTATTTACAAATGCTGCATAAACACCAGATTAAATATTTAAAAAAATGTGTATATGAAGGAATACCAATGGTTCGCAAACTTGGTTAACTATAGTGAAATTTGGAATAGCAATGATTATGCCATCGAAAACTTCTGGGTTGGTGTGGTTCATTGAGGTATGTGAAATTCATGACCCGTCAGCGGACCTTCCAGTATCCAAGGAGCCAAGCAAATATAGCACCTGTACAGGTACAGGAATAGCATGGAGCTGTGGACTCCCTTCTCAAAGGTGGCTCTAAAATGTTGCATAAATAAAAAAGAACAGATTTTAATTTAAAAAAGTAGACTAATAAATCTGTACCACCTATAAAGGTGCTAAAGTTCTCTTTGCAGAGATCTTTCAGCTTAATCCAGCAACAACACCAGCTAATAAAGCTGCTCATCTATTTTCTAGTGAAATAACCCAAATTACTAATTGACCGTTTTTGTAATAAAAAAAAATGCAGCAACCGATGTATTTGCACACACTACTGGATTATTGGAAAATTGAACATTGTCAATGCCTTCTTATGTGCATATGACAATCTTGAATTAAACAATATAACTTTTAATTAATAATGTGGGATGTTGTGCCTTTTTCTACATACATGGAAAGTACATTTTACTTAACTTAATTGAACTAAGAATAGGTTCTTTAAAGCAGATCTTGCTTGGTATTTTCTCAGTCAGCTTCAAGAGGTATGGCTTAAAATGGAATGGCTTTAAAGTTTTTTGTGAAAAAAGTGCTCAGGTGTTTCTATTTAGCCCTGCTTAAGATCACTACAGCCTTAGTTAAAGATAAAGCACTAAGTGCTAGGTAAAGTTAACCCTTAAACGGCGCCCGCTTTGACCGGTGTCAAACCAGGTTTTCTCTAGTGTAAATCTAGAGTTACTTACATAAGATAGCTAGTGCTAAAGCTCTGTAAACAGAGCTGTAAACAGAAACAGAGCTCCACCTTGACTATAGCTTCTAATGCTGTAGCCCAGGTTCAGGGTCTGCATGTGGGCAGGTCTTAGCCGATGCGGGCGAGGTCATGAAGTCATTGGTTGACATAGTCACCTAACATCTCTCTGATCAACTCGTATTTTTAAGGATTTTATTTCACTAGCTACTGCAGACAATGGAGGCTGAGAAACAGTTGCATATGCAGCATCCATATACAACTTAGGGAGACCTATAGCATTTCACAAAGAACAAGAAAAAATGGATTTTAGCAGAATGAGTCCTTTAAGTTAATAGCAACAGTTAAATACTTAATGTGTTTGAGAGCATCAGTTGTGTTGTAAAGAGGTAGAGTTGGTATACAGTGAATAGCCGTATTTCAGTAATGTAAAAAGAAATGATGGTCAGCCAATACCAGAAATTTCAAGAACTTAGCAATAGCATTAAACATTATGATGAACATTTTGATGAAACTGGCTCCCAGGATCATTCATGTCTCAAAACAAATGTGTGTGTATGTATATATGTATATATATATATATATATATATATATATATATATATATATATATATATATATATATATATATATATGCTTCAGCATGCATATGTATGACACAATGCTTGTCTTGCATCTAAGTTTCCAAGTCACACATCCCACACCCTATTAGGTAAACAGCACATTCCTGTCCAAAGGCAGTCCCACACATGCTCAGATGACAGTTATGCAATATGGTTCAAGTGTAGATGAAAAGTGTCTGTCGTGGGGAATGTTTTGGGGAAGTCAGTGTTCCCGGAACTGAGAATAGTTATTTAATAAGGTCACGACTCTTTCCAAATCTGTTTATTTGTGCTGATCTCAAATGCATCCTCACAAACACTCTCTTACAAACAAAAGTTCCTAATCACTTAACACATTACCGGAATATATAGAGAAAAAGAAACTACAATATACTGTATATCTTGGATCTGATCCACTCCTCCTGATTACAGCCTTTTAAAGCCCTTTATAGCGCGTTAAATTTAGACTGTCTCCAGGACGAGGGTTGCTAACCACAGCTTTATATTATATGGAGGTCCTTTTAACTGTAAAAGGCTTCTTCACACTCACACCTCATTTGCAAAAGTGCAATCCAATCAACGGTTATTTGGGAGACCAAAAATGGTGCTTCTATGGCATCACTTCAAAGAACCATTTTAGCGACATCTTTATTCGTAAGAGTGACAGAGTGTGCCAAATAGAAAACCCAATATATTACAGAATATCCATTTTTAGGAACAAACAAATCACCAAAATGAATGGTAAAATTAAATTAAATCATCATTAAACTCAGATGCAGTCAGTCTGCCATGACAGCAATGCTGAAGCTTGCTTCTATAGTAGGGTGACCATATTAATGAATGGTAATATGTGTTAGTAATTTACCAAGACTAATTTGTGTTTACATTTGTATTGGGTCTTCAGCAGTATGAGCCGAGGAGAACTCTCAGATCATCAGGAACTGGTCAGTTAGTGCAGCCGAAGGTAAAAACATGGAGAGCTACTTCTCTGTTCTTAAAATTAACCAGTTGACGGAGAGCATTAGAAGAGCACCAACACTAAACACTTTTAAATTCAGACTGAAAACCTACATGTTTGATCAGGCCTTCAGCTCAGTTTAAAACACTGCAGCTCCGCCCACTTTTATTCTGTATCGGCATTTTTTTAATCATGTTATATTCATTCTTTATTCTTATTTTATTTTTATTTCCAATTCTTTGTTGATCTTTTACATGTTTTTAATTTTACTTCTCTTTGTTTTGAATCATTCATGTTTTATTCTTATTTTAGTTTTCATTTCCATTTTTCCTGTTTAATGTTTGTGTAATTTGACTTCTCTTTGTATTTTCAAATAAAGCACTTTGAATGACCATTGTGTATTAAAAGGTGCTATATAAATAAACTTGTCTTGCCTTGCCTTACCAATGTACCTTTGGCTCCAGTCAATCAGCTGTGGCAGGAGGAGGTTGAACCAATGGTTGATGCAGATGCAGGGACATGTATGGAGATGCTAAGATAACATTGTAAGTAAACACCGAACTTGTCTAGACCAGTAAATAACAGAAAATGTCTCTCAATCCCCTCAAAACACATCCAGATTATCATATGTTTACCACAGGACGTCACTGTGGTTTAACTAAGGTGTAACTTATTCTGAAAGACTCAAATCCTTAAGTCAATATCCAAAATGTCTTCATCGCACATCAACAGTATTAAAAACAGTAGTTCTATACAGTTTATTAACACAGTTGTACACACATTACTGTCCAACTTCTATTTCTGACTTTTTTTATGTTGTTTGGACGTGCAAAATACTGTATTGTGACATGCGAGAGGGAGAATCCAGAGAGTTAGAATCGTTCTTAAAGGGGCACTAAACCCCCCTGATTTTTGTTGACTCCACCCTCAGCTCAAATTCAAAAAGGGCAAAAAAAGTGGGAGGGGCACTGTATGATGTTTATAAGGTGTGTATTTTTTGGAGCAGTAGGATTTTTCCGGATAACAGGCTTGGCTTAGGCTAATGCAGCTAGCGATGCATAAAGCTAGGTTAGCTAACTACGGATAAAGTTCTCATGAGCCGATTTATAATGTGCTATCAATAAAAACACTTTATTCTTAGCTATTCTTTAGCTGATTAACTTACAGAGTATGACTTATTGTTGATTGCCATGGTAAAAGTTACTGAACTTGTCTTGCACTGGATTGTGTAGATTCAGTCTCTTCAACTTGGCAACCAGAGTGAGCTTCTCAATTGGGGAGGGGTGGGCGGGGCAGACAACTCTCTGCAGTGTTTTTTGAAGTTGGACTGCTGTAGCTCTCTCAGCAGTCCTACTGATTGGTCCATTAACTGTGAATGTGATATAAACAGAATGCATCATAAGTCCAGTGTTAGTTACAATGTTAGCCTAGCATCTCCAATTTTAACAGAAAGAAGCATATATCAGATAATGTAATGTCACCAAACGTCTCAGCTTATCCACTGCATCTGGGGTCGGTGATTAATTATGTTTATCAGAATTTTCACCAAACTGTTCACTGAGGAAGTATTTGAATTATTGCCAGTGTGTTACCTCATGGTTTCTCATGTTTTTTCAAAAACAGATTATATAATCCACCCATAATCAACTGCAATCCCAAGAGTGTATTGCGAATGAGTAAATAATGACTAAGGAATGTTTTGGACTTCAGCCCTTTAAAAAGCAGCCCTACCCAATCCTCAAAACACTTCCCCCATGAAGCATAAATGGTTTGGCCCACTGCAGGGTGCCGCTGGCTGAGGCACATTCAACCTTTGCTTAAGTCATGGGGGTGCATCTTTCATCCAGAGACCAAAAGGCATGGACAGAGAGTAGCACAGAGTGACCACATCAATAAAGCCTTTTGGGCTTCCTGTTGGGGTTAAAAAAAAAGAATGGATCCTGTTCGACCAATAACAACAACAACAAAGGGGTCACATTTGAATAGAGTCTTTTTTGTTTTATTAATGCTCCAGTACACTTGCTTTATTTATGGCCTTTATATAACCTGCTCAGCCTATATGACAAAATACAACCTTGATATTTGTGACTGTAACTGATGCTGACCCCATTTGTAAGGAGGTTATGGCAGGATGTTGCTATTCGTTCTACGCAGAAGCATTTTGAGCAGCAACAGACAGACAGGCAGAGACATTTGCAATGCTGATCTGATATAAATAATTGATAAGACAGCAGTACAGTCCAAGTGTGATGACTGTACACACATCATTCTCTGTGTTGGCCTACTGGTGAGCTTGTGAAGCCCAGAATTATATAAATACATTCATACATATTGGTAGTTCTCGTGTCAACAGCAGGTGGGGTGACAATGTATTGTTTAGTTCTTAGCTTTTATACATGCAGGTTTTATAACTCGTTGTCACACTCTGCAAAATTCCAACTTTACTGGAGAAGGAAATAAGCCTTCCCAATTCATACTTTCGATGTAAAAATATTGTAAGTAATTTTGGAGCCTTTTTGGTCCGTTCATCAACAAGTTTGACCCATTGTAAAGAACAACAAATTTCGTAATATTAGAACTTTAATCTCATAATGTTACAACTTTATTCTTGAAGTGAACTGTTTTTATTTTTTAAGAGTGGCCCTAAAACGCCATTGTAAACAAGTAACGATGCAACACATAAATGTATCGCAGTAAAATGACTAAATATGTAGTGAAGCAATATGTAGTGAAGTAAAAGTGTAAGTAGGAGAAAAATAATACTCCAGTAGATACAGATACAGCATTTTAGTAACTAAGTACAGTAGTAAAGTAGTTTTACTTTGTTACTATGCATCTCTGGAAGTTGGATAGATCTGTGTGTACAACTAATTGAATGAGACACAAATCTGGAGTAGTGCTAATAAGCTACTGTTTTTACTGCTATTGACATGGAGCAGCTACTAGGAAATCTGACTTGTTGGAAGTCTGAAATCCCTGTTCACATGGAATTACAGCATTAGTTTCTGTTTCTGGACTTCAGTATGTACTGAACTCTAGTAAAATAAAGTGAGACACTTTTTTTCACAATACAGACCCTTTAAAAATACATATACTAATATAAATACTAAGTGTTTGTCTTAAAGAGAGAAACAGCCTCAGTAGTATTTGAACTGTGTGGATTCTGATTATATGTGCTTATATGTGCTTGTCTTGTGTTATGATGAAAATACCATATGGCGGATGGGTTTTCATGCCTCACCACAATAGTGTTTCCCTAAATCATAATGGAATGTGGCAATGCAGATGTCGTGTCACACTGCAGACCACTGACTTTAAATTATACAAAAATACTGAGGAAAGAGACAGAAAGAGAAAGAGAGATGTCAGAACAGTCACACACTGTATTATCACCAGCAAAAAAGCAGCTGCCTGATGCCAGCTGGTGACTAATACATACACACACACACACACACACACACATACAAAGTCAATGGCTCAGCAAACTTGTTAATTATAAATGCTACTTTTGTCTTCTGCTGACAACATAATCCTTGATATCTTTGAAGCATAAAACAATAAGACACACGTGGTCATGCATTAGAATGATTTATACCACATTTAAACAGATTTATTAGGCATTCTCCACAGTATGCCCAAAATACACCAATGTTTAATAAAAAGGTAATGTAACCTCAAACTCTGTAAACTCATTTTTCACAGCATTTGAGTTCAATAACAATAAAATGGGTTGTCAAACAAAATAAAAGTCAAAAACTTATTTAAAGAAAACGTAGTCCCTAATCACTTATTTCACTTACCACTTATCTCTCGTTTAACTTACAATTTACAAAGATAGCAAAAAAAACAAAAAAAACAGTTATATTATAAGCAAATGTAAGGCTGCTCAATTAATATATAAATATTAATTTGGAGGAAAGTAACTTGCTGGTGCAGTTTTGGGGCAAGTTGTGGTATGGTGCTACATCCCAGAAATTAGATTTAGCAGGGTGGGATGTCTGTGTTGTGAAAATCCTATATGTGATTCAGTAATATTACTGTAATGCAACAATCTGCATGCTTCTTTCACTTTCAGTGTTTTAGTATCTCTCACCTTGTCATCAAATGCAAATGTAAAGTGTGCCCTATCAGGGTAATTCAAGGTGTAAATTACGCTTCCTGACGGCAGGCAAAACCCAGGAGATAGAAATGCCAATTCTTGCATAATTATGCTTTAAAGATATTACACTGATGCAAGCTGGAGCAAGTGAGGAGATCCTGAGGAGGACATGTTGTCTAAAATAAAACACTAGAAATAACCACAAGCATGAGTATATTTATGTACTTAAAGTATTTGTACATTTTCTTTCATTTGACAGAAAAAGTAGCATTTAGAGACAAATTTAAACTGGTTGTTATTAGAATACACATTTTTTTTAAATAAAAAATTACATAATATATATATATATATTTTACTAATTATTTCTTTATATATTTGGACTTTAGACTCCACACAAATCATATTTTCCCCTCTTACTCACCTTTTATTTCATGCCATGCATCGCTCTTTTTATAGTCAGCTATGTACCCTATGTACAGCTATGTAATCTCCAGTAATGGAAAAAATATATAAGAACGCTGTTTTCTGTCTATAATGCATAGAAAAGAAGACTCTAATATTCTACTATAAAATCTACATAACAAATAAATCATAAATCCAATTAGCTAAAATAAGTAATAGTTTATTTTTTTATTTCCATTGCATTAAAAGCCTGTTTGTAATATTGTTTACTTCATATTTACCTTTTTATTTCATAAACCATCTGTAAACAGCAAAAAACATGATTAAAAAGTGTTCTACATCACAGTAAATTACTAAAGAATTAGCTGTTACTTTACCTCAATAGCTCTAGTGCTAAACTACTGTTTCTCCCGTGCAGTGGGCGGGGCCAAGTTACTGTTTCATTGGTTTATAAACTTGTTCATTGGCTGGTTCATAGACTATTCTGATGGACAGCTCTCAAATAGTGTAGTATGCAACAAAACATTTAAAAATAAATAAAATACATTGTGTCTTTTGTAATGGATGCAGCGTATGAAAGGGAAAGTTAAGATTAACATTTGCATATATTTGTAGTAATGTATTTATTCAAAATAAATCATAAAAAGTGTATTGTTAAACAGTGTTTTAATGAAATATAAAAAAAAAAACTATGCCATGAACACAAATGGTACATTATATCAATACTGATTCAATTAGTCATTATTTAACATAAGAGTTAATTTTCCTACAAACACTTTACCTCAAGCTCAAGCTGTTCTTGCATAACACCTAATAAACACAGGTATGGCACACCAGCCCAACATTTACATGAACTTTGGGCTTAAGACAGCAGTAGCATCCTCACAAATAAATTAGCAGAAACACAGCAAGCTTCTTGGATGTGTGGAAAACTCCATTGTGCACAGAAAAGGTCCCACAGGAAATGTTGCCCCCAAAGCTACCTACGCAGCAACTTCAGTGAATATTGTGGAGGCATCTAACAGGGATGGTACTCAGGCTATCCATCACTGTCTGGGGCTCAGCTGCTCCTGAGGCTGTAGCCCTGTACACTCAGGCCTGGATGGATGTTACATAAGAGAAACAATGCGTGAGTCATGTCCCGTAGTCCAACGAGAGTACCAGAGAACAAGCTTCGTACATCACAGACCAGCCATGCACTTGTGTTTGACTTGTATTTGAATGCAACCTTTAGAGTCTACTTGTATTTCTCTGCCTATATGAGTGTGTTCTGCTGTACAGTTGATATTTAATGATGTAACATTTGCAGACTCTTTTATGACTCTGGTTTTATTCTGCAAAAAAAAAATATTCCAGAGTTTCTTTGGAAATACTTGCTCTCCTAATAATTTTTGGAGCTACCAAAATTACAGAGAGTTTTGTGTGGTTTTGTGTACAAGCCCATTAATGTGAATGAGTTGATATGTCATCTTTGTTAAGAAACAAAGAAAGAAGAAGTGTTTTTATTTTACTTATGTTTCATTTGTTTTTATTGTTTTCAAATATTTTTTATTGGTTTTAACAGTAATAGCATGGGGTAAAACATACACATTATGTGATAAACCGGAAGAAGCACCAATTTTACCCCTCACTCTTCCCCTCAACCAACCACCCCCCACCCAACCCCACCCTCAGGGCAAAAAAAAATAAAAAATAAAATAAAATAAAAAATAAAAAGGGGAGGGAAAGCCCCTTGTAAAAGTATTTTCAAATTTTCAAATTTGGGAAACATCACTATCATGTTCAGTCAATGTCACATTAATTCCGATGTATTCAATGACAGGGTCCCATATCTTGTTAAAGAGCTTTGAGGTTCCCTTAAGGGAATGTCGTATTTTCTCAAGTTTAAGACATGCAAGGAGTTCCTTAACCCACATATTATAGGATGGAGGGGAGCTACATTTCCATTTGAGCAAAATGGCCCGTCTCGCCAGCAAAGTAGTAAAAGCTAAAACATCATGCATTTTCTTTTGCATAAGTGACTGAGGAGCTATTCCAAACAGAGATGTCAAAGGACCTGGATCAAAATTACAGTCCCAGGCTGCTTCAAGAGTATTATAAATTTGGTTCCAAAAGTTTGCAAGGCGTGGGCATGACCAAAACATATGAAGGTGGTCTGCAGGAGATTGTCCGCATTTCTCACATACATCACTCCTGTCTGGGAAAATCTTAGCCAGTCTGGCATTGGTGTAGTGGGCTTTATGAAGGACTTTGCACTGCATTAGGCCATGTCGAGCACAGATAGATGAGGAGTGAACTTGACCCAGAGCAGCTGTCCATTCGTCCTCTGAAATAGTGATTCCGAGGTCTCTCTCCCAGGATTGTTTAGAGTTTAAATTCGGATCGTCACAAAGAGAGTTGATTAAATCATAAATGTCTGATATGAGATGTTTGTCTGTGGGATTTCTCGAGAGGATTTTATCAATAAAAGATTCGGGGGGTCGATTTGGAAAATGGGGAAACAGAGTTTGGACAAAGTGCCTGATTTGAAAGAATCGGAAAAGGTGGTTACTAGGTAAATTGTATTTAGCTGCTAAATCAGAGAAGGAAGAAAAGACATCTTGCGTGTAGAGATCCTTGATTGTGGATAAACCATTATCCACCCATTTGCGAAATGTAGGGTCAGAACATGCGGGTATAAATAAATAATTGTTCAAAATAGGCATATGAATCGAGGCTCTCTGAAGGCCGAATTGTCTTCTAAACTGTGACCAAATCCTGACACTGGCAGTGACGGCTGGGCTTTGAGATATTTTGTATGGAAAGATTGAAAGCTGGGAACAGAGTACAGCATGTAATGAGAATTGTGCGGAAGCTGTTTCAGTATGAACCCAAGGTGGGCGGGATTCAAGAGGTCCAGGATTAATCCAGTATAAGATTTTAAGTAGATTGCTGGCCCAGTAGTAATGACGAAAATTGGGAAGTGCCAGACCCCCTTCTGACTTAGGTAGCTGCAAAATAGACCTTTTTATACGTGGGGGTTTGTTGTTCCAAATAAAGGAATTTAGTTGGCTGTCAAAATTGGTAAAAAAAGACTTTTTTATGAAAACCGGAATATGTTGGAATAAATATAAAAACCTAGGTAGGGTAACCATTTTGATTAAGTTGATCCGGCCTACTGCTGACAAGGGTAGGGTAGCCCATCTTGCCATGTCCGCTTTACATTTTTCTAGTAGAGGTGAGAAATTGTGCGCAAAAAGGCTACCTATGGAACTGGTGAAAAAAACTCCTAGGTATCTAAATCTCTCAGATACCTTGAAAGGAAACAGAGAATGTGGCAGAGATTTAGCTAAACGGTTGACAAGTATGACTTCACTTTTTTGTAGATTCAGTTTGTATCCTGAAATCCGACCAAATTGTGCCAAGGTCTCCAGAACAGGGGGCAAGGAAGTAGAGGGATCTGAGATGTACAAAAGAAGGTCGTCTGCGTACAGAGAAAGTTTATGTTCTAGGCCGTAACGTATAATACCTTTGAATTGTGAGAGGCTGCGGAGCCAGATCGCCAATGGTTCTATAGCTAAGTTAAAAAGTAGGGGAGAAAGGGGGCATCCCTGGCGGGTACCTCTATTAAGGAGGAATGGTGACGAGTTGATCCCGTTGGTTTGAACTGATGCTGTAGGCTCAGTGTATAAAAGTTGCACCCATTTGATAAAGTCTGTATCAAATCCAAATCTCTCTAGAGTGGCAAAAAGGTGATCCCATTCCACCCTGTCGAACGCTTTTTCAGCATCAAGAGAAACAACAATTTCAGGTGTATTAGAGGGAGGTGAGTAGAGAATATTAAACAACCTTCTGGTATTAAAGAAGGAATGTCTACCAGAGATAAAGCCAGTTTGGTCTGTGGTTATTAAAATTGGCATAACTTTTTGGAGTCGTTGAGCTAGTATTTTAGAAAGAATTTTGAAGTCCACATTTAGCAGGGAGATTGGTCTGTAGCTACTGCATAAAGTGGGATCTTTATCTTTCTTTAAAAGCAGAGAGATAGAGGCACTGGTCAGAGACTGGGGCAGTTTACCTGACTTAAAAGCGTCATTGTAAACCCTAGTCAGGAACGGAACCAGCTGGGTTGCAAATGTTTTGTAAAATTCGGCTGTAAAGCCGTCTGGTCCCGGGGATTTACCATTTTTTAGTGAATCAATAGCATTTTGGACCTCAGAAGGAGAAATAGGTTGACCTAAGTCCTTGGCAATATCTGTGCTGATCTTGGGGTAGGTCAATGATTCAGGCATATGCAGATAGGATGGAGTGTCAGAGGAGTGTTCTGAAGTATAGAGCTCTGAATAATAATCTAAAAATGTTTTATTAATTTTAAAGGGGTCTAGGGTAAGGTCGCCAGAGGGCAATTTGATCCTGGGTATAAATCTAGAGGCACAGGTGGCACGGGCTTGTTGGGCCAATAGTCTACCAGCTTTGTCACCTTGCTCAAAAAAACGTTGTTTAGTCTGTCTCAACTGCCTTACTATGCGATCAGTCATTAGGAGTTCGTATTCTAGATGTAGTTGGCATCGTTTCGTATACAGGGCGGAGGAGGGAGAGGATGCATAGGCTAAATCAAGCTGTTTAAGTTCTTCCAGTAATCTGTCCACCTTAGCCCTGTCCATTTTTCTAGTAAAGGAGACTTGTGAGATGATTTGCCCACGCATAAAGGCTTTAAAAGCTTCCCACAATGAGCCACTGCCAGTGTCAGGGGTGTCATTAACTGAAAAATAGAAACTAATCAGGGTTGAAATCATTTTTTTAAAATCACTGTCTGCCAGCATATGAGAGGTAAATCTCCACTGTTTTGGAGAACTTTTACTAAGAGGGAAGCTAATAAGAGTTGTTACCGGAGCATGGTCTGACAGAGAAATAGCCTGGTAATCGCAGGAACCAACTAAATGCATAATTCTATTATCTAATAGGAAAAAATCTATTCTTGAGAAAGAATGGTGAGCGTGTGAGAAAAAAGAAAAGGCCCTGCTCTTTGGGTATTTGGATCTCCAAGGGTCTGTGAGGCCGAACTGGGCAGCAAGCCCCCGTAATACACTGGCTGATTTGGAAAGGGAGATTGGTTTAGATGACGATCTATCTAAAAATACATCCTGAACCAGATTAAAATCACCTCCTATGATTAGGTGGTGAGTGTCAGCATTTGGGAGATTAGTAAAAAGTTTGGTAAAGAAACCATCATCATCCCAGTTCGGTGCGTAAAGGCACACTAAAGTAACTGGCATATTTTGAAGCATGCCTGAGACGCAGATATAGCGACCAGCAGGGTCTGAGACAGAGCTAGAAGGCTCAAACATTATGCTCTTACGGATAATAATAGCTGCCCCTCTTGCTTTAGCTGAGAATTTTGAATGAAATAAGTGACCCATCCACGCCCGTTTAATACGTGAGATATCTGTGGTTCTTAGGTGTGTTTCTTGTAGAAACATAATATCAGCATGTAAATGTTGTAGGTGGGTTAATATTTTGCCAGTTTTTGTGACGTTATTTAGCCCCTTAACATTCCAAGAGACCAGCTGTAGACCATGTCCCATGATTATATATACTGTATATATTTACAATGACGAACTAGTGATGTTTCCCGGAGCCAAAGAGGGGTAATCAAAAAAACAAAAACAAAAAACACACGCCCTGCCCTTTTTACTGTACCCTGAGTACCATTATATCTGAGCTCCCTCGCTCTGATTTTCGATATTCCTATCATCTATAGTCCCAGCTCCCACAATAACAAAATTGAACAACTAGGGACCCTCTGCCTTACCATTAACTCACAGGCTAATAATAAGATGAAGCCTAAACTTAACCTCAGTGCTATAACCAGACTAAATGGTACCAAATAAACGTAAAAACAGCGGATGAACATAAACAGTGCAATTGTCCCAGGAACGAAAAATAATAATAATAGTAAAAAAAAAGCAAATAGCACATACTCAAACACGAGCAGTAAAATGTATATATTGTTAGCAGTCATAGAACATATAGGGGCATAAAAGCCGTCCGCCGAGGATTTCTCCCATGTAAATAGTTCCAGCATTGGAGAGAGATTAAGGCGTGTACAGTGCTTATGCGGGCTTTGGAAGATGTAATTTCTCCCGCGCTGGCAACCTGAGCCGTAACCGTAAGCGCGTTTACATGGCTGGCTTGTGTTAGCAAACTCTGGTGCAGAGAATGGGTTTCCCAGCGTTAATGCTCAAGGCGGCGGGCTGGACAGCCCCAAGAGAACAGAAAAAATGCACACCAAGCCGCAAAGCGTACTACAGAAACAAGTCACTGGGATGATTTAGGTTAGTAACTCGCCAATCACTGTCCCTGGCTGGTTAGCCGCACCAAGATAGTATTACAGTGTGACGGCAGCGGACTGTTAAGAAGACGTTGTCTGCACATTGGACAGGTAGATTTTAGCTTCTTCGACTGAGGAAAATCTCTTCTTACCACCCTCCTTGGTTGAGATAACGAGCCTTGCGGGAAAGAGCAGCGCCGGCTTGAAACCTAGGTTGTAGAAGCCAGCCAGGACCTCTCGGTATTTGAGCCGCTGATCCAGCACCTCCGGCGCGTAGTCCTCGTAGATGGCTATGGGGTGTCCGCGGTACACCAGGCTGCCCCTTTTTGCACGCGCTTCCCGGATAATCTTCTCCTTTTGCTGGTAGTAGTGGAGTCTGATGATGACGGGCCTCGGTCTTTCGTCCGGTCTTGGTTTACTGGCGAGCGATCTGTGTGCCCGGTCGACTTCAGGAGGAGACGACAAAACTTGTTGTCCCAGGACTTCGGTCAGGAACTCGGAGAAAAATACCGTAGGATGGGGACCCTCAAGTGACTCAGGTAACCCAATTACTCTAATGTTGTTACGGCGACTGCGAGATTCAAGGTCCGTGACTTTGGCTTGCAGCCTGGTGTTTGAATCCTGTAGCACGGTACACGTAGCCTCGAGTGATTTTAGCCGTTCATCCACCTGGTTAGCATTACCTTCAAGTGAAGCGATTTTCTCTCCGTGCTCCACGGACATAGCTTGTAATTTTTCAAGTTTAGCTTCAAGGTTGGAGAATGACAGTCTAAACTCTGCTGAGAGAGATTGCCTGTGTTCATCGAGAACACGAATTAGCGTCGCCATGTTCAAGTCGCTGCGTGCTGCCTCAGGCGGATCCGTATTAGCCGCGTGGTCCTTCCTACTCGTTTTGGTGGCTTTAGAGGTCATTTCCACGCTATTTAGTCGTTTAGAAGAAAAGTCTATTCAAAAATCTACAAAAGTTGTACAAAAAAAATAAGCAGATGATTCCTAAAACGGAGTTTTTGGAAAGTGGAGCGGGAGCTGGACTAAAGCACGTCTACTCTATGCCTTCCGCCATTCCCCCTCATTTGTTTTTAATATTAAATTAAATTTAAATATTGTCAAAAACAGTTGGTTATTGTGACAGACCTACATATAATAGATGCATTTATAATGTCTCTGTTGTCTTATGTACCAAAAGCATAATCATAAGACTTTTCTTTAATCAGACAAAGTTAATCTGTTGCAAAAGAGCCCTGCTATGACTGGTTAGTCTGTTTTGTGCTTTACATAAAGCTCTGTAAATTTTGTAAACAAGTCTTGTGCCTTGTTTTAAAATAATTCTATGCTGAAAAAAAAAGTGTGAAACAGGCAGAGGTCAACTGCTATTGGCTGAAAAAAGTGATATTTGGATTAGACCTGGATATTCAAAACTTAATCAAAACAATAACATTTGGAGCATAATCTTGAATAATCAACTGCCATAATATACTGCCACTATAAAAACATCCTACCATGTGTTTAGTCACGTGACTCCACACACTCCTGTCTGTAACATCAAAGCAACACGCAAGAGACGTCAAACACCACGTCAAACACAAGTATCGCTCACCAAATAAGCTGAAAAATGTCATGCAAACTCATTATTTGAATGAACGTACAATTTTCTCATCTGTTGCCACAGTCCCTCCGTCAGACGAAGTCTGCTGCATAAGCCTGCTGTGTACTGTCTGAGATTCTTAACCAGCTGGCTGAAAGGGAGTTTCGTCAATGGATCTAGAGACAGGGCTCTTGGGGGGTTGACGAGTAAGGGGTGATGCCACCGTAGTTCTATGCATTTTTCCTTATTCTGAGGTCACAATAAGGAAGCCATCCAAATAGCTCATAGAAGCACATGATTCCTGACACCAAACTAATTTAACTGATTCAAAGTAAATGGATGAATGGATTTTTTTTGGGGGGGGGGGTTTAAAGAGGTGTCGAGACCCAAGGGAAAATACAAAAGCACACAAAAAGTGAGTTTTTCATAACATCTCTTTAAACTAAAATTTATAATAATGGTAAAATGTTTGATTAAATGTGATATTTATTCAATTTTTTTTCATCCAGCAGAGTTAACATTACATTTGAGTGTTAACATCGACATACAAACTTTTTATTTAGAAAAAAAAATCACTTTTTCATTTTATGCAATTAAATAAGGCCTTTCAACTATAAAAAACTTATTTAATTAAATAATTAACGTGTGCTTTATTTAGACATAGATTTCTACATGTCATGGAAGAAAGGACGCAAAGATGAAGGCAAATAAAGGCAAACACACAATAAACCAAAAACATGAACTCAGAGAACAAACAGAACACCACACACAACTTGAAATGGCATTAAAATGTATAAGAACTGACAAACTAACACTGAAAACAGACTTAATAAATAAACAAACAAGGCAGAAAAGGAAACAGAGAACACCTGTGGAAAGGTAAAAAAAAAAAAAAAGTTAAAAAAAAAAAACCTGATTTCTCCCCAAAGGAGTGAAAGACTATCTACTTCTCCGAACACAAAATTTTTCATGGGTTGTAAGATGCACAAATAAAAAAAACACCAAAAAACGATCATACATGATGAATTTATGTGCTACTTCCTGCCTATACATTTGGCTAACAGCTCCTGGTTGCTAACATAAAAAACATGCTAACAACGGTGACAAAATGTCAACAATGGTAACAAATGTGTTCTAACCTTTTCCAGCTGAGCTATTTAAAGGTGCCCCTTTAATCTGAGGTTCAGCAGGATGCCATAGCTCACGTTTTCTGACAGAACAACATTATTCCTGTGTAGCTTCCAGCCTCATTACTATTTCAGCAGAGCATGCAGTATTAACCAACGTTACGTAAGGCTAATCAGTAGCGTAAGTGAAGCTTCCAGAAACTTCCGCCTGCCGCCCGAATTCATGTTAATCTTTAATTAAGCATAAGGTGCAGAGTTGATTCACCTGTTCCTGGTGGGAGCTATTTTCAGAAAAACGTCGCCCACTCAGAGATCATGAGGGCAAAAATGGAAAAAAGATGAGCCCTTCAAAAATACATCGCTCTGTCACCACACAGCGATACTGCTAACAACTGTTTCAGACAGATTTGTGGGTACTGGAAGCGTCAGGTTGGGTTTTCTTCTGGAATCTTATGCTTGAAATTTGACGTTGCCTGAAAACTCTTGATGGAAATAACATGTGGATTTGAGGACTGTGCTGATAGATGAACAAGCAAATAGCTTGTGGGGGTGGAAAAACAGAGAAACTCAAGTTAGCTTAAGTATAGAGAGTTAAAATATTAATAAAATAAACATGAATATTTGTCCAGAATATCAAAAGTCTCTAGATTTGTTTTTTTATTATTTCATGTCCAAGCATGTTTTGTTGTTGAATATATTTTTATTTAATTTATTTAATAACAATCTTAACAAATCTGGCTGCCTTTAAGGATATTTTGTTTACATATGCAGTTTTCAGTTTAGTTAAAAGAAACTCTGGTTTGTATTTACCATTTTTGAGACTCCTATCCACTTTTCACACCAAACTCAGAAGGGTGAATAACATTTCACCAGCCAAACTGCCACATAAAATTAAAACCACACAACACAATTCTCCCCACACACCAAATTAACATAAAACCATACTAAATAACTCCAGGCACATGTATGTATGGGTATGAGCATTTATGTGTGTGTAGATAGGAGTATCTGTGTACAGATGTGCAAATGCGCTTTGATGTGTATGTGTATATGTATATATATGTATATATGCACTGGACAGTAATATACTATATAGAAAGTACTAGACAGATGTTAGTATAAGTAATTATTATTACTATTTTTTTTTTTATCTCTCCGAACTGTAGAGAACAGGCCAAGACGTTTTTTTTTTTATGTTCATCTGTTCTAATCTGTATTACAGTGATCTTGTACTATTAACAGTATATGCCATTTATGCAATAAAAGTACCTCTGTTCAAAAAATAATAATAAATAACTCCAGGCAAATAAAAAAAAATATTTAGGAATCTTCCCTGTGAGCTCCAAAGCCCTCCCACACTCTTTGGCACCACAGTAATTCACCTGATACTACTAATGGTGGTGTTATTTTCTGTCATCCTGCTTAGTATGACAGTATGTGATTTTAAACACATTCCGTACTTGTTTCACCATCACTGGTAGACTATTATTAAGGTCTATTTGTTCTTACATAAAGATCTGATGCTGGCATCAGACATCAGCCAGTGTATTTTAGATATTAAATCTTTTATTTGTAATTTTAATCCTACTAATCTAAGTTTCACTAGTAAACAAATGTTTGCAGTAAGAGAAAAGCTTATGCAAATTTCTCATCAGTCTAATACCTTAGACAGGACACTGTGTTCCATTCAGTTGCTGTGCAGGAGACCAGATCTTCACTTACCCTTCGAGTTTCTGCCAATCAGAGAACTGACAGGGATGAAAATACCTATAATTGCATGTACTCTAACAAAAGCTAAAGAGAGAATGAAAGAAAGACATTTTGATTTGATGATAAAATGCTGAACCTTGTATTTAAACATTAACTAAATGAAATACCGCAGTAAAACCAGCAATTTATATTTGTAAACAGTGATACTTGAGAAAAAAGCCTCAAGCTAATATCAGTAGAAAGCCTCCTGACAACACACTAGTCATTAAAGCGCAGAGGAACAGAACTTGACAGAATAATCCTTGAAGGAAGGAAAAGCGACACATCTCTGTTCTCCATAAGCTCTACACACAACAATTCGATTTATTAGACTGAATATTAAGTATACATAGTACTGTTTGCAAACAGTGGAAGAAGACCAATTTACCTAAGGAGGATTTACAATCAACAATGTAAAATCAATCAACAGTTAACCTTATCTCTATGCTTTAGATATGTGCCAGAAAACCAGAGTCCTCAAAAAACAAAAACAAAAAACTCACCCAGATAGGGACTTGAACACAAGACGCCAGCACTGAGCCTGTTATTGAGATCAAATTACATCCTATTCTTAATCTCTAGGGTTTATTATGATGTCGATCCACTCTTTTCAAATCATAAAAGGCTTTCCACAAGGTTTAGGGGTGAGTTTAAAAACACTCAAAACAATTTATGAGTTTGAGATCAGGACTCTGAGCTGGACAGTCAAGTTCTTTCACACTGAACTCATGGCTCATCCATGTCTTTATATACCTTGCTTTTTGTGCAGTCATGAAAAATCTACAGTGTATTGTTAGGCTGAAGCATTCCTTTTCCTAGAACTCCTGTAAAACAATCCAGCATTGTCATCCCCCCTTAACCAAACTTTACAGTTACCACAACACAGTCAGACAAGTACTTTAGTGTTATTAGGTAATACATTGTACATGCTTTCCATCTTTTGGTAAAAGAGTTGTTTATAAAACATTAAAGTGGCAACATAAACTGTTAGGAAGGCCAGCCAGGCAGCCAATCAGAGACGTAATTAAGGGAATGAGCACCAGGTGTGTTCAATCTAATGGGGGAGGGGCTTCTAATTGGCTGCTACTTAGAGTTCAGCACACACTGTTTCAGTTAGGTTAAATCTTCCTCTTGTATGGGTTAGTTTTGGAGCTACCTTGGCTAATAAAGAAAAAACCAGTTGTCTTCATCTTGCTTGGAGTATATTCTCTGCTGCGAACACTACCACACCTAACCAGCACTCACTCCACTCCTAAAGTCATTAACAAAGTGGTCCTTCGAGCCGGATAGAGTGTTTACAGCAGGCAGGATGACGGAGTACCAGTCACCAGAGGCAAGACCACGCAGAGTTTCTCGTCAGCCAGCGTATTTAGCCGACTATGAGGTAGGACAGCCACTGAAAGCATCAATGTCTCATGCTCACATAGCTCAACATATACAAGAGCCAGAAGGACAGTCAGATGGGATGGAAGAATATATGTCAGCTGCAGGCACATATACTTTACCTACAATGAGTCAGACTTCCCATAGTGATGAGGAAATTGAATTCGGAATTGAATCTGAGGGCAGAAGACAAATAGAGAACCATGGTGGCTATAGCAGAGCCTTGGAAGAAGTTAAGCATACTCTTGATCCAGTAGATGGCGCCAGTGACCTGCTTAGATACCAGTTAGCTGTGCATGACCTTAAGCAAGAGAATAGACAGCTCTGGCAAACTCAAAGGGCTATGACACAGGAGCTCAGAAGACTGAGAGAGGCTCAAAACCACTTACAAACACTGCTGATGCAGAAACCTTCCACACCAAAGTTACCTTCTCCTGCTGCAGTGTATCCAGTCCCTAGTCCTAGAACCATCTATCAAAGGTCGGTGGTAACTGCTCTAAAGCCAGCTCCTCAGCCTAAACCCTTACCTTCACCCAGGAAGTTTACACCAGTCATCACTGGTCAGCCAGCTGGATCTCCACAGTTGCAGATCCCTTCTAAGACTAGCCCTTCCCATGATGACACGGCACTTAGCAAACCTTTACCTCAAGTCCCTCTGACCACTACTCCTTTAGCTGCTTCTGTTCACACACCTGCCTTTAATCCTCAGCCTCACCTTACCCTGCCGGCCCAGATGGGCCAGCAGATCAGCGTTGCTAGGCAGGAGTTCTCCTATAGAGGTCCGCAGCCTACCATTCCAAACTTTTCAAATCGAGATCCAAGTGAGTTTGCTCGCCTTAGGCTTGCTCTGATTAACTTACTGCCAGAGGATAGTTCAGAGCTCTTCAAGTATCAAGTGCTACTGGATCATTTAAAGCTAGAAGAAGCTTACCTGATAGCTGATTCTTACTTGAACTCACCATCCCCATACTCTGACACGATGGCTGCCTTGACAGAGCGGTTTGGTAAACCTCATCAGCTGGCTCTTAACAAGATAGCTCTAGTCATGGATTCACCAGACCTCCGGCCAGGAGATACGGAAGGATTTGAACGATTCGCTCTGCAGATCCAAGCATTGGTAGGCCTTCTGAAAACCCTAGGTCCTGAAGGAGAAGTAGAATTGCAGTGCGGCTCACATGTGGCTAGGCTGCTTACCAAACTACCCCCTGACTTGCGAGCTTCTTTCCGGAGGCATATGTACAATGGAGAGAATACTGTCCACACACTACTGCATTTAGCTGAGTGGCTCAAGTTCGAAGCTTGGTGTCAGGACCATGAAGGTCAGTCCAAAGCCAAAAATCCTAAAGTCATGAGCTCAGGCTTCGATGGACGTAAAGAGTTTCGACATAGAAGCAGGCCAGCTACTGTATTCCATGGAATAGATGAGCCTCCCAGTATAGCAGCACCTTCTCCAACACTACCACCAAAGCAACCTATGATGAAAGCTAGCACTAGTAAAGTGTTCTGCCCGTACTGTAATAGCATTCAGCACTATTTGAGTCAGTGTCCAGCTTTCCAGTCACTTAGTAAAGAGCAGATCACACACTGGATTAAGAAAAATAACCGATGTTGGAGATGTGGAAGGGCTCACCTGGCATCACAGTGCACACTTCGGAAACCTTGTAACCTATGCAACCGTATGCACCTTCAAGCTCTTCACAGTGTAAATGAGCGCCTACCCCAGACATCTCAACGTGCAAGCTCTACAAGTGAGACACTATATCTTGATAGGCCTGAAGGAAACAAGAGAGTCCTCCTGAAGATCATTCGAGTGCTTCTACATCATAAAGGTCAAAGCCTGGAAACCTACGCAATACTTGACGATGGCTCAGAGAGAACTATTCTGCTATCCTTAGCCACCCAACAGTTAAAGTTGAAGGGCCCAGCCGAGACACTGGCACTCAGAACCGTACGGCAGGATGTGAGTACAATTTCAGGGAACTCAGTCTCATTCAGAATCTCTTCTGCTACTTATCCTCGTAAGACTTACCTGATCCGTCAAGCATTCACCTCAAAGCAGCTGAGTCTAGCTGAGCATTCGTACCCTGTTGCTTCCCTCCAACAGAAATATCCTCATTTGGAAGGTCTTCCCCTGCAGCCTATTCATAAAGCACATCCTCTTTTACTGATTGGGGCAGACCATACCCACCTCATTACCCCTATCGAACCAGTTCGTCTAGGTCCAGATGGAGGTCCGGCAGCTATTCGAACCAGACTAGGGTGGACCCTGCAAGGTCCTGCCCAAATACTGAAAGAGCAGCTACAGCCAAGTCAGTGCCTCCACATAGCAGTCACTTCTCCAATGACCGAACTGTTCAGGAATGTTGAGAAACTGTGGCAGGCTGACGTAATTCCTTACCGCAGTGAGAAGCAGGTGACTCGGTCACGGCAAGACCAAGAGGCTCTAGACATGTTGCAAGCTAAGACTATCAGGGTTCAGGTTGATGGTGCAAGTTGCTACGCCACTCCATTGCTGCGTAAAAAGGACATGCCTTTCCTTCAAGCCCCTAAGGAAGCAGTGATGTTCAATCTCCAGGGTGTAGAGAGACGCCTGTCAAAGGACACAGATAGAGCAACAGCATACAATGAGGAGATTACGAAGCTAGAGAAAGCAGGTTACGTCCGGAGGCTGTCAGCAGAAGAAGCCACTACAGAGGGAGAATCATGGTTTGTTCCTCACCATATGGTTCAACATAATGGAAAAAAACGTGTGGTCTTCAATTGTTCATTTAAATTCAGAGGCCATAATCTCAATGACTACCTGCTGCCTGGTCCAGCTTTAGGTCCCTCACTCATAGGAGTGCTGTTGCGTTTCCGAGAGAAGCCTGTAGCAGTCAGTGGTGACATCCGAGGGATGTTTCACCAGGTACGTCTTCTACCTGAAGACAGGCCCCTGCTCCGATTTGTATGGCGCAACCTACAGAGTCACCTCCCACCTTCTGTCTATGAGTGGCAAGTTCTGCCATTCGGCACTACATGTAGTCCATGTTGTGCCATTTATGCACTTCAACACCACCTTATGGAGCACAGTGAACCAGGCAGTGACATTCGTTCCACGATGGACAAGAGCTTCTATGTGGACAATTGTTTGCGAAGCTTCCTGTCATCCCATGAAGCTAGTGAGTTTGTGGACAAACTTAGAAAGATCCTGGCTGATGGAGGCTTTGACATACGGCAGTGGGCATCTAATCTTCCCGAAGTAGTCCAGCATCTGCCAAAGGAGGCCCGCTCTGATAGTACAGAGCTATGGTTAGCAGAGGACAGGACTGAGATGCATGAATCTACCTTAGGCCTAAGGTGGCAGTGTAATACAGACAACCTTGGGTTCAAGCCCCGATCTGTTGAAAAGCGAGCACCCACCATGCGCCATATATACAAGGTACTAGCAACCCAGTATGACCCTTTGGGCTATGTTCTTCCATTCTCAACTCGAGCAAAGATCCTGGTTCAGCACCTGTGGGATAAACAAAGAGATTGGGATGATCCTATGCTCCCAGAGGATTTGCGGATGGCCTGGGAAAGATGGGAAGGTGAGCTTCCACTGCTATCACAGATTAGCCTACATCGGTGCTACATGTCTCCAGACACTGACCAGTCCTCCACTACCAGCCAAATTCATATATTCTGTGATGCTTCAGAGCAAGCATATGGGGCTGTTTCCTATTTACGCACAGAAGATACCGATGGGCATGTACAGTTGTCATTCATCATGGCTAAATCACGAGTTGCCCCCAAACGTCGCCATACAGTACCCAGACTTGAACTGTGTGCAGCACTGTGTGGAGCCCAACTAGCTAAGCTTCTGGAGAACGAGCTCACACTGAAAGTCTCCCGAGTTTCCTTGTGGTCAGATTCCACAACAGTGTTGTCCTGGATCCATTCAGAGTCTTGTCGTTTTAAAATATTTGTGGGAACCAGGATTGCAGAGATCCAGGAACTAACTAATCAGGGAGACTGGCGCTATGTCAACTCCAGCCAGAACCCTGCAGATGACTTGACTCGGGGTAGGACATTAGCAGAATTGTCTACTCCCAACAGATGGTGTCAGGGTCCACCTTTCCTGTTGCATCCAGAATCTGAGTGGCCTGTCATGCCTGTGACACTGCCAAGTGAGGACAAGGCAGAACAACGCAAAGATTATTTCTGTGGTGTCACAACGATCCTTCCTAACATTCCAGATCCTGAAATGTTTGACACTTGGAAAGAGTTGGTTGAGGCCACGGTGAAGGACCAATTAAAACCATCAGATGAAACCCGACAGTCAGTGGCAGACGACTACCAAGCTGCTGAATTCCTCATCTTCAGAAGCAATCAGCTGGAGAGTTTTCCGGATGAGTACAAGTCACTAAAGGCTGGAAAAGCTGTCTCTTCCTCCAGTCGTCTACTTACTCTATCTCCAGAGTTTGATGACTCTTGTGACCTCATAAGAGTTGGCGGTCGTTTACGCAATGCTGAAAGTAAGATGACATCCTGTGTACACCCTATAGTCATGGACTCTCATCATCCAACCACAAGACTACTGATACAAGATTATGACAGCAAACTATGTCACCCAGGTCCAGAACGAGTGTTTGCCGAGATTCGGAGGCACATCTGGATTCTTAGAGGACGCGAGGCAGTTCGCAAATATCAACGTGCCTGCCATGAATGTCGGAAGTGGAAAGCCAAACCTGTCGTCCCTAAAATGGCAGACCTACCCCCTGCTCGGCTTAGGATCCACAAGCCTGCATTCTATAGCACAGGTATGGACTGCTTTGGCCCATTCCACATTAAGATAGGAAGACGATGTGAGAAAAGATGGGCTATAATCTTTAAATGCCTCACCACACGCTGTATTCATCTCGAGCTCCTGACAAGCCTTGACAGTGACTCATTTCTCCTAGCCTTACGAAGGTTTATCGCTCGTAGAGGTTGTCCATTTGAGGTCATTTCAGACCAGGGTACAAATTTCCATGTAGGCGAACGGGAACTGAGAGAAGCACTTGCAGAGCTAAGTCCTAAGCTCCAAGAACTGCTTGCGAAGCAGAAGATATCTTTCAAGTTCAATCCACCAGGAGCACCACACTTTGGTGGAGCTTGGGAGAGAGAAATTCGAGCAGTGAAGAATGCTCTACGCACCACAGTGGGCTCTCAGTCCCTCACTGAAGAGGTACTGTACACAGTGCTTGTAGAGGTGGAAGGAATCCTAAACAGCAAGCCATTAGGATATGTATCTTCTGACATCGCTGATCTGGACCCAGTGACCCCAAACCTGCTCCTTATGGGGCGGCACGACAGTTCACTGCCACAAGTAATCTATTTCGTATAGATTATAAAATACTTCTCCTGACGTATAAATCCCTTAATGGTCTGGCCCCGCATTATCTACAGGAACTCCTTACTCCTTACAATCCGCCGCGTTCACTCCGCTCCCAAGACGCTGGCCTGTTATTAGTCCCGCGTATTAGAAAAAACTATACAGGAGGAAGAGCGTTCTTTTACAAAGCTCCCCAACTTTGGAATAGCCTCCCTATTAATATACGGGACTCAGACACACTCTCAATCTTTAAATCTAGACTCAAAACATTTCTATTTGCTCAAGCTTTTGAGTAATGTCTCATTACAATTTTCTTCCTCTTACAGCTTATCCAGCAAATATAAACCCTGTCCTAATCATCTGCTTTCTTTTTCTCTCCCCATGTCCTGAGCTGCTGCTACCAGTGCCCATCCCACTCCAGCAGAGTTTTATAAAACCATTCTAACCCCTTTTTCTTCCCTCCCCTCTCTGTTCTCTCTCTCTATCTTTCTCACATGTGCTGAGACGCCTGGCCGGCCGGTCTTCCTGGATGCGTCCGTCTGTGGTTCCAGCTTTCAGGAATCAGCCCTGTCCTTCTACTCAGAATTATCACACAGCCCTTCTAACTTCTGCTTTTTGTTTCTCTTTCTTTCCTTTCTGTTTTCTCTATCTATCTCTTTTACATGTATGGAGATGCCCTGTTCCTGATGTTCCCAGCCTGGCTCTCCACTGCCCGCTGTGTCGTTCTCCGGCTCTGCAACCCTGCACTGATTACCATTAACACACTCAGTATCTGTTTCTGTATTAGCCATAGCTCTATAGTTTGTGCCCATCACATTCTTATATTCATAAATTAGTACCTGTTATATTAGCCATAGTTCACATTAATTCTCTGTACTGTTTTTGTTCTGTTATTTGTTTGTTGTTTGTTATTTGTTTGTACTGAGCGGGTCAACCCGAGTAGGATGGGTTCCTCTGACTGAGTCTTGGTTCCTTCCAAGGTTTCTTCCTCTTAAAGGGAGTTTTTCCTTGCCACTGTGTCACCATAAAATTGGCATCTCTGTGGTGCTGCTCATAAGAGGCGTGGACCTGTTTTTCCTGTAAAGCTGCTTTGTGACAACCTTTGTTGTAAAAAGCGCTATATAAATAAAATTGAATTGAATTGAATTGAATTGAATTCCCCTGCTGAGCTCACGGGGCGGCGGAGGTGGAGACAGAGTCAGGTGCTGACCGACCACTTCTGGTCCAGTTTTGTCAAACATTACCTCCCAGGACTCCAGACACGACAGAAGTGGCAATCAGACCCAGAGAACCTGTCATCAGGGTCCGTGGTTATGATTGTAGACACACAACTACCTCGAGCACTCTGGCTGATAGGCAGAGTGATAAAGACACTACCTGGACCAGACGGAAGAGTGAGGACTGCAGAGATTCAAGTGAAGGATCGACGTTACATTCGACCTGTTGCACGTTTAGTCACTCTTCCAGAATACCACAACAATGAATGAAGAACACCTCTGGACAGATCAAATATGCATTGCATATTTGGGGGCGGCGATGTTAGGAAGGCCAGCCAGGCAGCCAATCAGAGACGTAATTAAGGGAATGAGCACCAGGTGTGTTCAATCTAATGGGGGAGGGGCTTCTAATTGGCTGCTACTTAGAGTTCAGCACACACTGTTTCAGTTAGGTTAAATCTTCCTCTTGTATGGGTTAGTTTTGGAGCTACCTTGGCTAATAAAGAAAAAACCAGTTGTCTTCATCTTGCTTGGAGTATATTCTCTGCTGCGAACACTACCACACCTAACCAGCACTCACTCCACTCCTAAAGTCATTAACATAAACACTATATACAAATTATGGCTGGGCGGTATACCGCAGGGGGAACTTGAACCAGTATGTGTTTCTCTCATACTGCCATACCACTAGAGGGCGCTGCTGAGCACCCTGCGGAACAGAACAGTCAGAAAAGACAGTCAATGGTTTAGCTCTGTCCTGCAGAGAAATCAGAAAACCTCCTTCTTCTGTTTCTCAATGTTTGAGTGTTTTCATCCCAGTAAAATAGAGCAATAACTACAGCCCTTTTAAATATATTAATACTGTAGCTTGAAGGATGATTTAAATGTATTTTTCACAGGAGAAAGAAGGGAATTGTGGCTGAGTTTAATACTGTAATGCTTCTAATGGCTTCAGGAAAAACATATAGTAAATTTATATTAAACTTGAGTCTTACATGTGCAAAAGAGCTTTTGCGAAATATCTATTTGAAAACGTAAACATATTTTATGTCCATTTATAGTGTTTATGGAACTATTCAAAATATTTTTTTATATTTTGTAAAAGAAGTTGTGTTAAAGTTGTTGGCATATCTCTTTTTAAGGTCTACTGTTTACGTTCTTCAGCTATTTTTCTCATAATGAAGTCTGATTTCTTCATATATTGTTAATTTTGTGGGACAAAGTAAACCCAATAGTAATCAAAGCCTGAATTTAAAGCCTTAGTGTTTTATATTATATGCACTGCTAACTGTACAGTAACTCACAAACCTATATTAAAGCTCAATCATGCAAAAATTATAATAAAAAAAAAATAAATAAATACTGTGATATACAGTGAAACCTTCAAAATCATGAAAAATACAGCAATATGCATTTTTGACCATACAGCCCAGCACTAATACAAATAGTACATAAGATTAGGTAAGAGTTGTACAATGCCATATACATTATGTGTATCTCCTTCAAACGCTGAGATATAAACATCCTGAGAAACAGACATGCTGCTCATAGTCAACAGACACTGTATATGTATAGCAGGCATAAACCAGCAGTCATTTAGCACTTGTCTTTCAGCTCTTGCTCTTACTCATTGTTTTCCATTACCTGTATTCTATTAAACACTCTGCCAAGGGAATATGTGAAAGCCGTTCCAAAGGAAGAAAATGTAAGAGGACGAGAGGACGCTTCACTTTTTGAAACCCTTCTGAGCTCCTTTATGATAGCTCGTAATGCAGCCGTGCTTGCCACTTACATTTTGTTCTCTCAGTCACTTCAGGTACAGATCAAACTTACAGGCTGCAAAGAGCAGCTCAGAGAGAAAACTGAGAAAACAGGTCAATGCTGTAGGGGCTTTAGTGGCTGTAAGCTCTCAGATATTCTTATTATTCTAGTTGTCCAAATATATATATTTTTTCTTCAAGATTAATGTGGATATCTCTCAGATGTCTCATTTCAGCAGAAACGTAGACAAACCAGGCTTGTAATATTGCGATTCATCATTTTAATTTGCTAACTCAAGAGCACAACATAATGCTGCAGTGGTGATTTTCTGCACATGTTTCAACACTCTGCCCTCCAAAATAAAATATGAAAGAAGGAAAAAAAAAAAACGGATCTCCAAGCATAACTGCCCTTATTTACACCAGGGAGGGGAAAGGGTCCCTTTGGGCATCTGTTGCACAACTCTTTTGCGTGTACATATTGACATTGCGAGGCACAAGTAATTTCTTCTTTGATGTTGTATAGTTGTTTGCAAATGAGGCAAGTGTGAAGTTTCTCTGTGCTATTTACTCTGCAGCACTGTGTCTTCTATAAATAAGAGCCTTCATGTCTACAGGCTTGGCAGACAGTTCTCTTTCCAGCTCCCACAGCTCAGCACTCCTTAAAGTTGCTCAGTGTCCTCATCCAACCGTGCCACCGACTTTTCTCCTCTAAACAATTCTAATAGTTCTAACTCATAAGAAGTTAAATATGACAAATTGCTTCTTTCCATTTTTTACAGCTTCAACACAACAAAAACGGGAAAAAGAAAAGGGCCCAAAAGTAAACTTTGGGCAGCCTGCATGGTCAGCACTTACTGTTCACTCCCTCTGGCAACTATCGCAGCTTGTAAACACTTTCTGTAACCAGCTAAGAGACCTTCATTTCCTGTCTGAGGTTTTTCACTCATTCTTCCCTGAATTGAGTTATACTTGTAGTGGGGCTTAAAAGTTTGTGAACCCTTTAGAATGTTCTATATTTCTGCACAAAATTTACCTAAAACAACATCAGATTTTCAGACAATTCCTACAAGTAGAAAAAGTCACCTATTAACATACACGTTATAGGTTTAGATGATACAAAACCCTTATTTTCTGCAGCAAAATAAGTTATATACATTCTGAAAATTTGAGGGCTTTGAAATATCTTACAGAACACTTATAGAAGCTGCCTGTCCACTCTCTACTCCTCTTAACAATTCAGTAACAGATCAGTAACAGGAACAATCTAGACAACCATAATGAAACAACAGGTTTGGTTACAATTGTTGCCACCAACATGCCATTTACACACTCTACAGCCACAAGGATAAAGTTGAGGAATTATTAGACACCTTGAAGATCTTGTACACCTTTGTGTACCAGAAATCTTTGCCATCTCTTTATGAAAACATGTTTCCCTGGCCTTTTGTTGTGGATGTTTGATGCAGTGTGATGCGTGTAACCACGGTTTAAACAGAATAAAGATCTCTGTTTTGTCAATATTTGTTAGAAATAGAGTCTGTATATATGCTCACTGAAAATGTGAAATGTTTATACACCCAACCAACCATGTACCATATGTGTCAAGGGCGTTACCATGCACAGTGGAAAGTACAGTAGGTAATGATGGTGACTGGTGTGTCCGGCTAGAATCGTCCATATGACCGGACAAGCAATTCTGGCAGAAATCTCATCCATATTTAATACAGGAGGACCCAAACACATGTCCTGCAGCTCAGTGCAGTGTTCTGAAGCTCCCTTAACAAATGTGGATCCAAATTTTAGGATTCATAGACAATACTTTCTATTACAATTCCAGTTATGATTTTCAGTAATGTTCTTTATCATACATGAAAGCTTTTTATATAATGCTTGAAAATAAATCCTGAAGATTCACGGGTGTAATATCAGGCAGAAAATTGACAAGAATTCTGTCCTATTCATAGAAAAGATTCATAGATTCATAGATTTATAGACAAGAAGTCATAAAATAAATGAAACAGCTAAACTGATCATATTATGAGCAAACAAATGTAGTAGTTTAATATCTATAGGTCATGTTGACATATTAACCATAATGGCCTTAGCTTGAATTACACAAATTCTGAATCCTGTCAAATTGAAGCCATACATTTCCCGGAAGCCATACAGAATGTACTGTGCCAGAAGAAGCTCAAAGTTAAATCCAAACCAAAGTTCTACCTCAGACGAAGTGAGCAGAGAGCTGTCAGCTAGACTCAGTGTCAACAACTGCCGCTGTGGGGAGAGGAAAGAGTCACAGTGTATTCTCTCTCTCTCTCTTTCTCTTTCTCTCTCTCGCGCTGTTCTTTTCTCTCTCTCTCTCTCTCTCTCTCTCTCAGGTGACAGCTCGCCAGATGTGCGTGGGCAGTGTAAAGTCTTTGGCTGACCAGAGCCCACGGCAGTGCACTGTTACAGCACACACAGTGGTACCATACAGACCGGCGAGGAGGGAGAAAACAAAGCGGGGGGCTCACGTCTGGCACCTTGATGTGCTTATCCGTCTCTGTCGTGCTGCAGTGTGTGCACCCGAGATATGGCATCACTGTCAAAGCAAAGCATGCTGGGAGAACGGAGCTGTGGAGGTATCGTTCAGTTCCACAGGTACAGTTATTATGGTTTGGGGGTGAAACACAGATTCTGAAAGACTGATGTTTGGTTCTTCAGTAGCATCGATCCAAAGAGCGTCTGTGACCCTGTGTTTTTATTTCTCAGAGTGCAGATCATACAGGGTGTTCTCGCCTTCTTTACTTTATGTAGAGAGAGAAGAAATGTTGATGACGAAAGAAAAAAGAACAGAGGAATGTTGACAGAAAACGTCTGCTGTGACACATAGAACAGAGAGAGAGAGAAGAGAAACACAGTGATGATGCGAGAAAGTATAGATAATGTTAAAAAGTGACAGAATCTGGTAGAGAGAGAGAGAGAGAGAAAATGTGAAAAAGCAGAGATTGTGACAGAGAGAATGTAAGAGAGGAGAGGGAAAAAAGGGAGAGAGAGAGAGAGAGAGCAGAGATTGTGAAGACAGAGAGAATGTAAGAAAGCAGAGGGAAAGAAGGGAGAGAGAGAGGGAGAATGTAAAAACAGAAAAGAACATGAGAAAGCAGAGAGCATAAAAAAGCAGAAAGAGAGAAGAGATAATGTGAGAAAGCAGAAAATGAAGAGAGATAATGTGAGAAAGAGACTAAGAAAGATGGAATGTAAAAGGCAAAAAGAGAAAGTGAAAAAAGGGAAGGTGAAAAGGAATGTGAGAAAGCAAAGAGAGAATGTGAGAAAGCAAGACTGTGAGGTAGCAGAAATACAATGTGCGAATGCAGACATATAATGTGAAAAAAAAGTTGAGAGAAGAGAAATAATTAGAGAAAGGAGAGAGAAAGGAAGGAGAGAAGAAAGAGAGTATGTAAAAAAATAATTTGGGAAAACAGAGAGACAATTCTGACAAAGACAACGTGCGAATGCAGAGAGAGAGAGAGAGAGAGAGAGAGAGAGACAGAAAGTGACCTCCATTTTTAGCAAAACTTTCAAATATCCCAACCTTCTCCAACAGCCGTAAACAGTTAGCAGTTAGGGATGGTCAGGGCAGGGAAACGTCCAGGGTAGCATTGCCAATGACCTCATAGTGACCAAGTTCATTTCGTCACCTCATAAACATACACCCTTTCAAACACACACCCCCAACCATCACTGAGCCAATCATGATCTCAGTGTCTCCACTGCATTATAACTTACACTCCCCCATGTTTCAGGACCCTATTCACACTATAAATCACACTGCTGCTGTTAAACTGCATCAACAAATCCAGAACTGCATCCTTGGATGACATAGCATCACCCCAGCCTGTCACACACTCACACACACACACACACAGACACACACACTGCACTGTAAACACGTGGGATGCCTTCTGATAAACACTAGGATGAAGTGTTTCTCACTGTTGCTCCATGCACTGATGCAACACAGACCTCAGGACAGTGTACAGTTTCCGTCGTAGGCAGGACCAGGATCATTTGTCTCCTCCGCACCGCCTCCCGCTGGTCCAGATTCATCCATGGCCGCTCATTTCTCCTCCTGTCACTGTTCGGGCAGGGGGAACCGTGTCTGGACTTTATCAGAGCAGGTGGCTAAACACATCAAGTCATTCAGCTCAGGTCACACACTCTTTCCCAGCTGAGGTCACCTATGCTGTTGTTATTGTGGCACAGGGAACGGTTTTGCAGCTGCATTAAAGGAGCCAAAGAAAGGGGCTCACTATTATCTTAGAATCACTGGTCTGTTTAGCAGGTCATGCTGCTTGCCATCAGCAGCCAGAGTCTGAGAGAGTACAATTGGCCATGCTCTGTAGTGCTCTTAATAGTAATAGGAGGACATCAGACGAACAGGAATTGGGTACTTGGCCTTCAATGTTGGGGAGAAAATGGGACAAAATTAGAAATAAATATAAAAAAAGTTATTTAGATTTTTATATTTAAATATTATCTGAATAAATTTGACTTTAATTATGGAAAATGTAGATTACAACCCAGTTATTTTGCTTTAGAATTGAACACTGATTTCCCTTCAGTCAGTCTTGTGACAAATAAAAAGCTGTGCCCCGATTGGCTGGTTTATGGTATAACAAAAACTCACAGGATCCTTGTAGCATAGCATAAAATATGTTTATTGTTTTCAACACTTTTGAACACTCACTTGTTCAGGTTTCCTCTTTTTACTTTCCATTGTTTTATTTATTTATTGATGGATTGTTTTGTGTGTAGATGTTAGAGAGAAGAGACAAACCTTTACTTTTAGCCTAGCATAGATAAACGTTATTGTCATGAGGCCTGGTTCACATAGCATTCTTGTTTTGCTTCTCTCAGAAAGCTGACTTATAACCTACTGTATGTGGACAGGATTAGTTTTACATGGGGAGGTAGAGTTATTTTACTTTAGACCCCAAAGAAAAATGTATGAACAATTTGCAACCTATAAAAATTCCTAGCATATATGACTGCAATGGGAGTGGTTACTTGATTTACACAATGCTCTCACCTCTCAAAACATGATAATAGTCAACTAATGAAAAATATCCAGGCAGTAGCATATTGTGACCAGTTATTTTAATAGTAGAGGATATGCATTAGAGGATGATGACCAATCTTTTAACTCAATTATAATAACAATAATGCATTTTGTTAAAAAAATTGCAGCTACATGGTCGTAACACATATAGAATATAGGCTATGTTAAACAGTGACTTACTTGAAGCTGCTTGGAACATTAATACCAGAGTTGGTTTTGGAAAATTGGAATCTTTTTGAGGAAGTGCAGAAGTATGCAGTCTGTAAAAATGACTGACACATATAAGGGCATATTTCTGTGTGTTTTCAGGTAGACCAACAGTACAATCAACCACAGCATATGTAAAACCTCCTGTACTTGAGTTAAGGCAAAGTTTGAGCTAGGTAAACACAGTTTCTGAAGTTTATCATGTTTAAAGCATCAGGGGGATTTGACTGATCCATGCATTTGGATAAGACTCAAATCACTGATAAGCTGTGGTAATAATTACATAAGCCCTTCTCCTGATGTAAATCTACTACTATCAGAAAAGTGTTAAAGTGTTAAAAATCACAATGCATATTCATCATGTCACAGCTATTGAGCTTGAAAAGGGCTTTCACTTCTTCTCAGAATAATATGTATCATTTTATTTCAATTGTCCATTACAGATGCCTCATAAATTCTCAAATAACATTCATGTAACATTCAAATGCATGTTTGGTAAATGGAACTGGACCCTAATGTAAATATGAATAATTCTCCATAGAACATAACCCTAACCAAACCATACATCTAAACCTAAACCTAGCCATAAAATGTTTGAGTATATAGTTACAATACATTTAATGGAGAATCATTTACTTTCACCTTAATAATTCAGTCACATTTAATAGACATTCAGAATGAATTAGTACAGTTGAATGTTAGTTGAGCACCAATGTGGCATCAATAATGGACCATCCAAATAGTGTAACTCAATAATGTAATATAATATAAGTAGAAAGTACTATGACTATATGACTATTTTTGTTAATGATAATTTAAAAGAGAAAAACTAATGAGAAAATATTGAAACATATGCCCCACTTTATGGTTGTGCTGTAAGTTGCACTAGCGCTGTGCAATATGACAATAAATATCGTGGGGACAATAGAAAAGTGTCTATTGTGCTACTTACCTTCTATCGTCCCTATCGTTTCTACAGTAATTTCATCAATTATTCATGCAAATATATAAAATAGGCTACGATTAAATGTATTGGCGTGGTCACTTTGCATAAACTCTGTTTATATAAGTGAAATGCTTCATAATGTGGTTTTGCGACATGACGCTGCTTTACGTTATTAAACTCATGAGAGCTGAACAATGGAGTTGCACTGTTATTTTGAAAAAAAAAATTGCTACTGCATCTACCTCATCTGTTTTCATTTGATACATATATATTGCTGCACTAAAAGGTAGTAATTCTCATTTGTGAAAGTTTGGTTTAATGTCACTTTGAAATAAAGTTGGAAAGAAGTAAGCAATGATATTATTTTGTCATATTTTTCAAAGAATAACTAAAAACTAATACTAAAAATATCATGATGTATATCATTATCATGATATAAAAAAAATGTCGTGATATATGATTTTTCCCATATCGCCCAGCACTAAGTTGCACCAGTAAAAGAAATGGAAATAAATTACTTATTGTGTAATGAAGGAACAAAAGGGTAAAATTATTTGTGTAATGAAACCAATTACATCTACTTCATGCCCACACTGAGCACGCATACATCACTCTATTTGAGGAAGACCTGGACACCTCAATTAGTCAGATGAGCTTCTCATTGAAATCTAGTCCCATTAATGAAACGTGACCCAGTACGTTCACCTCATTAAGACACAGTCTGGTCACACACTGTACCCATATTAAATGCTCATACAGCATCAAAGGAATGTATAATGTTGTTCCAAACCACCTTACGCCACAGGGCTGCATGTCTCATCCTCAGGTTTCCACAGGATGTTCCTCAAACTCACAATCCAGAGTCCTTTTAAAACAGCAAGCTGCTTTTTTCACTTATCCATCAATATGTCATTAAATGATCCATTAAATCCATAAAGGTCTACTATAGATTAGGAGACAGTTTAACAGCAGGGCCAATGTGATCTCAAAAAAATAATCCAACTGGAATTCCAGAAAATGAACACAGCCTAGCAGTGCTGACTAATTAAATACTAATTAACATAGACTTCATACCCTGTGCATAATAAGTGCATAAGTAGGTCATACTGCAAGAACAACCCTGAAGAAGGATTTGCAGTCAGATGAAAACAATACTAAACCGCTAATTACCAATCTTATGGCTCATTTATGCTCAATGTTTAATCCAGATATGGATGGAGGTTCTGTCTGTACTGTAGGTTCATTTTGCCAGTATTTGTGCACATTCTCTAAAAGATAAAGGATATGGACTTAATGGTGCATTATCTCTGGTAATTGTATGGGAAGTGTAGCCAACAATTCAAGCCAAGTGCAACAACAGGCTTAAAAACACAATGAGAAAAACTTCGGCTGAACATTTTACACTGTTCATGGTAGTTTAAACTGCTGCCTCTATTCTCTTTTTTTGCAATAAATACATTATATAATAACTTCCTCCACTGTTGCCATGTTGTTGTAATGTTTTGATTCTGAACTGGCCCCTAGCGGATGTATTGCTTTTTCATCCATGCCAACAAAAAGGAAGTTTAGGAGCTTTAAGCAGCAGGCTGTTAACGCAGCAGTCCTTAGAGGTGACATATTATGCAAAACTAATTTTTGTACTTGGGTCTTGACTATCCCTAAAAACATTCATTTTTTTTGTTTAAAAGATTTTGTTAAATGGGAATCTTAGGCAGTACACAGCAGGATTAACCAGAAGACTTTGTCTGATGAAGGGATCTTTACCTACTTTCTCTTGCAAGTCGCAGTTAAGCATGAACTAGCTTGTTTATGTGTTGCCATTTAGCTGGAGCAAACACTAACACTTAGCATAAACATGGTGTGGCCAGCAACAGCTTATTTACATAAAAGTGACAGATCCCTTAAATGTCTCATTTTGAAAGGGACTGAAATGGGAAAGAATAGAGCTGGTGAGATCTCATTATTCGAGTGATTTTGTGCAAAGAACTTGATAAACATGTTTTGTATAACCCATAGACCTATTCTAACTTGTTTAAAAAGCTTTAATGTGTCGCCTTTAAGATTTTTGTTCTTTTAAATTTAAATTACCAGTGTTTCTAAACGGCATGAGGGCAAATAAGGGCAGACATGCAATTCAACATTTCTCAATCCACAATATCATATATATACAGGGGTTTGAAAATAAAACTGAAGCACCTGGTTTTAGACCACAATAATTTATTGTGGCGACGGACAGTTCTGGTGGAAACAGGAGAGTTGAGGTGCACATTGAATTCTGCTATGATTTAGGCAGCCATGGTTTTATGTGTTTTTGGATACAATCCGAATATCCCTTTCAGACAGCTTCCTCTTTCATCCACAGTTGATCCTGTCAGATGTGGTTGGTCCTTTTTGGTGTGTGCTGACATTACCCTGGATAGCGTGGCTCTTGATACATTACAAAGACTTGCTGTCTTGGTCACAGTCACCACTTTGACTTTGACTTTGACTTTGAGATGCGCCAGCAAGACGTGCACCAACAATTTGTCCTCTTTTGAACTCTGGTATGTCACACATAATGTTGTGTGCATTGCAATATTTTGAGTAAAACTGTGCTGCTCTTACCCTGCTAATTGAACCTTCACACTCTGCTCTTACTGGTGCAATGTGCAATAAATGAAGATTGGTCACCAGGCTGCTCCAATTTATCCATGAAACCTCCCACACTAAAATGACAGGTGTTTCAGTTTCATTGTCCAACCCTTGTACATATTATATTATAAAATACATTAGCACCAGAAGTAGACAGCCCAGTGGGTGGTAATGATTGCGACTGTCCATGCTAACAGACAATCAGGAATCACATCGTCATTAAATGCAGAAGGACACACAGACACATCCCCCAGGTCCGCTCAGCGTTTCTTATCCTCTGAGGGAAACAACCGGCAAAAATCACTGGACGCAATACAAGTTCCTGTCCCATTACATTCAGCATGTCAGTGTAATTAATGTAAACAATGCATACGTAACTGCATAAGCAAGCAGTTCTCTTGCTGTTTCCCAGTGGTCCTGGAGTGCTACTGTCAGCAGATTAGCAGAAGCCTTTGTTGAGTGAAGTAAATGAAACAGATACAGTGGGTATCCTCGTCACCTGCAATGAGACCACCAAGCAGTGACCCCAGCTGACCCCATAGAGTTCACACAAACATCCTGTCCAATGACATTTGAGCAGAGGGACAATAAACTACAAACAGGCATGCCCCCCACACTGCACACAAATTATTTATGCCTTTAACATTTACCGATGTTCCCAAACAAACACACATACACACACACACACACACACACACACACACACACACTCTCAGAAAGAGCCCTTTTCATGTTCCAGTGGGGGCATCTTCTTATAAAACGCAGGGGAAGCATTTCATTACTTGATCTTTCACAGTTTTGGGTGTTTATTGTTCTGTTGTCACGAAACAGGAATATGTTTGCTGAGAGAAAATCCATTTGTTTTGCAAATAGGAGCAGATAAATAAAAGGCCAGTGATTATTTACACATAGCAATGAGCCAAAAATAGTTCAGTATTCTCTGAAATTAAAAACCCATGATTTCAAATTGCACAAGAAAAAAAAAAAAAAAAAAAAAAAAAACTTTTTACAGACAGTCACATTAATCACAGTCAGTGCTTGAACTTCTTTAGAGGACGTGTGGAAGGCCGCAGGTCATCCACCCCGTGAGCAAAGAGGCAGTCTTCAGTGGACAGTGGGCATCCGTTGGGGTGGTGGGTGTGGAACCAACACTCTCTAGTTTTCAGCGCTCCTGAGATTTGCGATTTGTTCTTTAAGTTTACACGAGTTCTCTGACCTGCAGCACTGGTACGCCAGTCCCGAATGTGCACTCTTCCACCCTCCACTGTAGAGAAAAGGGAACAAAAACATACAGTGGTCTGTTATAACTAAGAGTGCATGATTATCCCTGTCACAATAACCATCTTTCTGTTGTCAAAACAAAAATGGAGATATAATAGCTTATAGTTATACAAAACCCCGGGTCAAACAAGTTGGGATGCTGTGTAAAATGTAAATAATCTGAGCTAGAATCCAGTGATTTGCATATTCACAATGGGATATAGAACAAACTTTAGATGTTGAAGGGCAATTTGACATTTTACCCTTTCATTAAATACATGTCATTGAAACCTTGAGTGCACTAACATATCTAAAAAAACAAAAGGCTGGGAAAAGTAAGTAGTACTATTAAACAAACAGCTGCAGCAGTTTTATGTTTTTTTTAATAAGGGTGTATGAGATTTGCAAATCACTGCATTTTGATTTTATTTACATGTCAGGTGCATCTAAAAAAATAGAATATTATTGAAAAGTTACTTTAAGTTCCGTCAGCATTTCCTGGCAAGACTTGGCACACTGCCACACTGCCAAACATACCAGTTGGTCTTATATCATATTCTAATTTTCGGAGACAACGATTTTTGGGTTTTTATTGGCTGTAAGCCATAATCATTAACATAAAAGAAATAAGAGCTTAAAATAGATCACTCTATGTGTAATACATCTATATATCAATTATATAATATATCAATTTCACATTTTGAACTTCAACGAAAAGTGTTCCAACTTATTTGGAATTGGGGTTGTAATAAAAAAAAATTGCCAATTGCCCACCTTACTTATAACCTAATCAAAAACTTAACTATATAAAATAGTAACACTGGAAAATAATATACAAGTGTCTATAAATAAGTCAGGCTTGCCTTAGAGACACAGATTTCTCAAGAGAGAGAATAAGCCTCTGTAAGTATAACCTTTTGTTAGGCATTCAGTTTTGCAATAAATTTCATTTTTCTGGCATTTTCATTACGCTACAGCTGAGCAGCTGAATTCCATTTTTATCATCTCCCAGACATGCCTACACTTCACAGCAATGCAGATTTATAATAGGCCTCACAAATGTCATATTTGAGAGCAGATGTTTATTGGCATGGCTTTTTAACCATATTTGTGTTTGTGGTAATTATCTGATTAGAATGATGCATCTTTTCTTGATTATGACTAAAGACCTTATGCTGTAATACTGGAACCATTTTTTTTTTTATTAAAAAAAAACAAAAACAAACAAAAACTAAAACTCTCACACACAAAATTGTGTCTAATGTAATAAAAGACTGGGTCTCATCTTCACCCCTGCCAGCATACCAGCATACCATGACTTAATGCACTGTTTTAAAAACAGAACAAAGGGCACGTCTGTCAAGCATCAATCATGGCTGGATAACGAAGTGCATTTGGGAATGCTGGCACACACCTCTGAACACCTGGTGGCTGTTTTTAAGCAGAGTCTGCAGACCTCCACACTCCTTCTTCAGTGTCTGCAAGGTGGAATGATCCAGGAGCTCGGCTACCTCACGGATAGAGAGAGAGCCTGAGGAGGAAGAGAGCAAGAGAGCGAGAGAGAGAGAGAGATGTATAGAGGAAGAGAAAGTTCAGTGAAAAGGCAATTCCTAAATTACTATATGTATATAAAAAAACAACCCAAACAAAAAAGGAACAAATACATTTCTAAGGAGTGTAAGAAAATATTGATATATTTTGCAATACTATAGTTATTCTCAAAAGCACAGTATTGATTTTTAATTATGACTTGTACGTAAATATTGGTGTTGTAAAGATTAGGATTGTGCTCTGTAGTTAGATCCCACTGATTTTATATATCATCATAAGTGTGTTCTTTATTGTGGTGTGAAAAAGTAGTCTGAGTACATATAAAAATCACTTAAATGATCATTTTATTTATCAAAGAAAAAAAACTATCCAAACCAATCAAGCACTGTGTGGAAAAGCGTTTGCCCCCTAAACCTTAAAATTTGATTGTGCCAGCCTTGGCGGCAATAACTACAATCAAGCTTTTCCAATGAGTCTTTCACATCTCTATGGAGGAATTTTGGACCACTTAATTCAGTCACATTGGACGTTTTTTAAGCACAAATGTCCTGTTAAAGAGTATGCCACAGCATCTCAATCAGCAAGGCCACTTTATTTATTTATTTATTTATTTTTAAAGCCATTCAGAGGTGTACTTGTTTGTGTGCTTTGGATCATTGTCCTGCTGCAGAACCCAAGTACGCCTGAGCTTGAGGTCACAAATGTGGTCACAAAAGATGACCGGACATTCTTCTTCAGGATTGTCTGGTAAACAGCAAAATTCCTGTTTCCATTTATTACACCAAGTTGTCCAGGCCCTGAAGCAGACCATCACACTACCACCACCATGTTTTATGTTCAGTATGATGTTCTTTTTCTGAAATTGTGTGTTAATTCTATATCAGATGTAAAGGGACACACCCCTTCCAGAAAGTTCCAATTTTATCACATCAGATCAAAGAATATTTACATATTTACTTAAAGTCCTAGGCATCATCAAGATGTTTGTTGGTAAATGCGAGATGGGCTGTTGTGTTCTTTTTGGTCAGCAGTGTTTTTGCCTTGGAACTCTCCTATAGAGACCATTTTCAACCAGTCTCTTTCTTATTATTAAATCATTAACACTGACCTAAACTGAGGCAAGTGAGACCTGAAGTGCTTTAAATGTTGTTCTGGGTTCTTTTGTGACCTCCTGGATGAGTTGTCCATGCCCTTTTGAAATAATTTTAGTTGGCCGGCCACTCCTGGGAAGGTTCACCAGTATTCTATGTTTTCTCCATTTTCAAATAAAAGCTCTTACATGTGCTCCCAAAGCCTTAGAAATAGCTTTGTAACCTTTTCCACATGGCCGTAATTTGTTTTTCAGATTTTTTCTTGTTGCGTTTGAGATCTTTTAGCTGCTTCCTGTTAATTTCTTGATTCTACAGGTTTGACAGTAATCAGGCCTGGTTGTGTTTAGTAGAGAAATTAAGCTCAGCTTTCCAAAAAGTGTGATTAAACAAAGTTAATTTACGGGAGAACAAACACTTTTTCACAAAGAGCTAGATTGGTTTGGATAGTTTTTTTCTTTTAATAAATTAATCATCATCATTTAAAAAGTGATTTTTATATTTACACAAATTATATTTGTCTGATATTAAAGTTTGGTTGATAATCTTTAAAGTATGACAAAAATGCAAAAACACAAGAAATCTGTAAGGGGACAAATACTTTTTACCCCACTGTATATTAAAACAGTTTAAACAATTTCGATATATTACCTTGCTTTCAGTTTTGCAATATATTGCGATATATTGAATAGTAACCTCTGAATAGTATCGTAATTGGTATCGTATCACCGATCTGCTAGTTCTTGCCAATACACATTTCCAACACTATTCACACACATTCCCCTCGCTCCTTCTTTAAGAGTACAATTCTTCTGCTCTTTCCATCATGTCAGTACAGCCACAGAGCAGCATGCTTCACCTCCAATTACAAACTCTGCCTGGCACGCATCACAAACACATTCCGCAGAGCCTCGAGAGGAAAATGAGCTCCATCTAGCACGGCGGCCCCTGTGTCAGTCAAGGCCTGCTAAAGGGACTTTACTCAAATCCACTCGGAGGCTGTTCTGTTGTGTTTACCAGAATGCATTAACCTGCCAGATTTCCCAGCGGCCACTTTTGCATCTGCCAGCCTGAGCTACCCAAACCCCCAGCCACCCCCGAGACCCCTTAATGCCACGGCTGAAGGGGAACAAACTGGAATGAGCACAGCCATTTCTAGCACCCCATTTAATGCATGCTGATTGCCAACAAGCCCTCGTCACGCCCCGAAATGAGAAGTTGGAGAAATTACTTACTGAGACTGAGATGTGCACGCTTTTTTATTTTATTTTTTAGGTTACTTGGCATGGGCTAATGCATGTTATTGTGTGAATATATTTTCACAGGGTAAAAAAAAAGAACATGTAACAAGAGAACGAAATATACCACTTGACAGTCAAGTGTTTACATTCTGAAAAATACCTCACCCAAAGAAAGCTCTCGAACACAGCCTAATGCCCTTCTTTCTGACGAGCAATCAGCTCCTAATACCCAAACTTAGCAACAGCAGCACAGATTTCCTAATGGCTCCGGTACGCATTGAGAAACAACGTGGGTTTCAAATCTTTGGGCTGATGACTTGTTGCCATAGTAACCAGAAGTTGACTCATGTGCTGAGGGACCCGTTGTGCTGCAGAAAGCCCGTACTTCCTAACAGCGGTTGGCCAGCCCGATTGTCGATGGCTGAAACCACAAGTTCTCCCGCTGTGACTCACTGAGTATCAAAAAGAAGTACTGGAACTCCTCACTGTCCTGCTCTCTCACTTTCAAACAACACAACCAAGTCCACCTAGACCAAGCCTGAGGGGTCAACAACCCTACTGGGTCCACATCCTACTCTCTGACATTTGGAAGAGGGAGAAAACACAAAACTAGGAAAAATAACTCTTTTTTGTTTTTTAAAAGGGGAAAAATATACCTCTTTTTACGTTAAGTTCTATGCACACAATCACTCTTACATAAAGAGATCCCACCAGCTCCATTTTTGCCAGTTTCAGAATAAGCTGTTTAAGGGCTTTGTCACTTTTATGCAAATAAACTGTTGCTGGCCACACCCCATGTTCACGCTGAGCGTTTATCACATTAGTGTTAGCTTGTGCTAAATGACAAATCATGAACATGGCTTAATCAGGCTTAATCACGAATCAGGCTTAACTGCGACAGTTTTAAAGCTTTAAAGCATCTGCCTCATCTGCTGACTTGCCACAGACAGTAGGTACAGATCCCTCCCTCAGAAGAAGTCTGCCGGCTGGTCCTGCTGTGTAGCAAAATTACTGATCTAGTGGGCGGGGATCTGTTGGGGGTTGACTGGTAAGGGGTGGTGCCAGGGTGATTCTAGTTAGGCTTCCTTATTGTGACCTCTTAATAAGAGAGTTATATAAATGGCTATTAGGAGCAAATGATTCCTGACACCATGCTCTTTCAGTTGATTCACAGAAAATGAAAGAATGGATTTATTTTGCGCTTGGAGTTTGTTGTTTATGGGGCAGTCGAGACCCAGGTGAATATATACAAGCACTCAAAAGCAACTTTTGTATATATTTTTAAAAAAATATTTTAAATTGGTTGCCTAAATCAGTCTTTCTTCTGAATCTCAGATTTACACAGTTCCTTACATTGATAGTTTTTAAAAGTTGAATGGCCACATGAATTTAAACAGTATGAAAAAGTCATATAAAAGTGTGAGCATAATGACAGAGACCACAACATTCCGAGAGATGTGTGTCCTAAAATACTACTTCTAATAAAAAGTGACATTCATTGTTTTGCTCCACAAAATACACCTGAATGCCTGCAGTATGAGACTCACTATAGATCCGTTTGTTGCTGACTTCATCCAAGTGCACACTGGAAGGACCACAGTGCTTAAGGCACCATTGGGGACTTGGAGCTTGTTGATTGACAGAAGCACAGAGCTTTCGCCCAAGGGTGTGTCTGAATGAGTCATGTCATTTTAATCACACGGACCCCTGTGATTTCCACAATCAGTCAAGTATGATTCAGGCCTTATAGGTTTAAAGCACTACTGGTTAATGTCTTTAATTTAGTAGGTAACAAAAGAATGTAATTCAGCAGTGTGGGCAAATCTAATTATGCTGGCGATTCCTGTATTCTGGCCTTATAGGTTTATAGCACTACATGTTAATGTCATTAATTTAGTAGGTAACAGAAGAAAGGTCATGCAGCAATGTGGGCAAAACTATATACGTTGCTGATTCCTGTATCTACTGTAACTGTAGATTAACGCTTATTTATACACAAACAAAAGTAATCCGAAGGGTATCTGTTTCACCGCTCATTCTGGTCCAGTGGTCTAAACTGTTTCCACTGTGATCAGGAGATCGCTCGTTCGAATCCCGGTCATGCAGCTTACCATCAGCTGAGAATGAGACTAAGAATTAGTTTTTAAGGGCTCTGTCACTTTTATGCAAATAAACTGCTGCTGGCCACACCCCATGTTTACACTGAGCATTTACCATCTTAGTGTTAGCTTGTGTTAAATGACACATCATGAACAAGTTCATTCCTGCTTAGCTGTGACAGAAGCACAAAACTAATAATTTGAACGTTTGTTTACTTCTCCCGCATATTCTGACTTGCCACAGAAAGTAGGTACAGATCCCTCCCTCAGATAAAGTCTACTGGCTAATCCTACTGTTTACTGTCCGATGTTCTTAACCAAAAATGTTAAGCTTGCATAAAATAAACCGGTAACCTTTTTTTTGTTGTTTTAGTATATTCATGAAATTACTCAAATATTTTTCATATCGTAATGATCAAATTATAGTGTGATATTATTGTAAGGCCATATTGTACTCACCCCTAGTCTGGTAATGTTTAAAATGCTGTAATACAAATTTAATTTGTCAACGTTTTCTAATTGCGAGTACTCTTCATTTGTTGTTGCATCATTGGTATCCTGCCTGTTTTTAAATGCATACACTATTGATTATCTCGTCTTGCATAGTTTCCTGTTTAATGTGTTCCTGTTAAATGGTTGTAGAGTGTCCTTGCACATGAGAAAGGCACTATATAAAGAAAAATGATGGGGATGAAAGGGATGCTGATGTTACACTAAGTGCTTATAGTAACATTTTAGCACACTGTATATTCCCATAACATTAAAGCTAACTGGAAGAAAGGGGAAAGGCACCAAGTCTGTTGGATTGGTGGATACACTGCATAATTTAAGTGGGGAGACAATGGCCTAGAATCCATGACGCCAGACACCAGCTTATCTGCTCTGCTAATACAATATCAATAGCCCATTTAGAGCTGCCCTTTAGACCAGGAGCTACAAATGGGGATTTATGGCTGAGAGGAGCAAAAAGCTGAAAGGAGTCTCACTGTTTGTGTTTATAGTCACATGCCTGCTTGATGTTTTGCACCTTCTACCGTGGCCTCAGGTTACACTGACTGTGGTATTTCCAGTGATATAAACTGCACGTCTGCAGCTTTGATCATTTGTGAATTCAGTACTTATCTTTATGTACATAACCTAAACCAGGCGGACAAATGTTTACTTTTATTAGTAATATATAGTGCTGGATAATATACAATGTAAAATGTCACATGCAGAAAGTTGAGGCCCTTTTTGGCTGTCTTTCTTATCCAGAGTGACTTACATCTGAATCACATTATACAAGTTAGTAAATGTTCTGTTAGGTATAGTATGGTGTATTATGTAGTCTGGACGGGAATTAAGCGCTAGTCAGTCACAGGATATCAAATGTTACAAAGCCTCCGCAGATAATCAAGCATAGAAAAACACAGCAAATCTCATTGCACTGTTACTCTGTCCTTCTTAACATACAATTGCAAGAAAAGGATGTGAACCCTTTGGGATTACTTGATTTCTGCATAAATTGGTCATTAAATGTGTTCTGATCTTCATCTAAGTCACAACAATAGACAAACACAGTCTGCTTAGGAACTGCTCACGAAATGTTTGGTTGGGGTTTTTCTGCTGCCAAAGAAGGGTCAACCAGTTATTAAATCCTAAGGTTCACATATTTTTCCCCCCTCACTGTGAATGTTAACATGTTGTGTTCAATAAAATCATGCAAACATATAATTTTGTGTGGTATTAGTTTAAGCAGACTATTTGTCTAGTGTTCTGACTTAGATGAAGATCAGAACACATTTAAGGACCAATTTACGCAGAAATCCAAGTAATCTCAAAGGGTTCACATACTTTTTCTTGCAACTGTGTTAAAAATAAAATTATCAGCAAGGCAAAGATTTAGGCATCTTGCATACAGTGGGGAAACAAGTATCTGATACATTGCCGATTTTGCCAAGTTTTCCCACCTACAAAGAATTGAGAGGTTTGTAATTTTTATCATAGGGACACTTCAAGTATGTGAAATCCAGAAAATCACACTGTACGATTTTTAAATAATTAATTAGCATTTCATTGCATAAATATGTATTTGATACAAAAGAAAAACATAACACTCGGAACAGAAACTTTTGTTTTTTTGCAATTACAGAGGTCAGACGTTTTCCTAAAGTTCTCAATCAAGTTCGCACACACTGCAGCAGGGATTTTGACCCACTCCATCATACAGATCCAGATCTTCTCCAGATCTTTAAGGTTTCAGGGTTGTCACTGAGCAACATTGAGTTTTAGCTTTCTCCAAAGATTTTCTTTTGGGGTCAGGTCTGGAGACTGACCTTGAAATGCTTCTTAAGATGCCATGGCTGTATGCTTCGGGTCATTGTCATGCTGGAAGACCCAGCCACGACCCCTCTTTAATGCTCTAACTGAGGGAAGCAGGTTCTTGACCAAAATCTGGTGATGCATGACCCCATCCAACTTCCCTTCAATATGATGCCGTCATCTTGTCCCCTTTGCAGTAAAACGTCCAAAACATATGATGTTTCCACCCCCATTCTACACAGTTGGGATGGTGTTTTTGGGGTTGTACTTTTTCTTCTTCTTTCTGCAAACAGGATGAGTGGGGTTGATACCAAAAAGCTCTGTTTTGGTCTCATCTGACCACATGACCTTCTCCCATGCCTCCTCTGGTTCATCCAGATGGCCATTGGCGAACTTCAAATAGGCCTGGACATGTGCTGGTGCAAGCAGGGAGATGTTTCGTGCCCTGCAGGATTTTAATCCATGATGGCGTAGTGTGTTACTAACAGTAATTATTTGAGACTGTGGTCCCAGCTCTTTTCAGGTCATTCACCAGGTTCTTCTGTGTAGTTCTTGGCTGATTTCTGACCTTTCTCAGATTCATCCTTACCCCAAGTGGCCAGATCTCGCAAGAAGCCCCAGACAGAGAAAGAATGAGAGCCATCTTGTGTTTCTTCTATTTTTTTATGTTTTTTTTATAATTGCGCCAAGAGTTGTTACTTTTCACCAAGTTGCTTGCCTATTGTCCTCTATCCTATCAGTACAAAAAACCTGGAGTTCTTTGATAGCTCTTTGGTTTTGGCCATTGTGGAGAGGTTGTGATTGACTGAATGTGTGGACAGGTGACTTTTATACAGGTAACAAGTTCAAACAGGTGCATTTATACCAGTATACTGAGTGCAGAAGGGTTTCCTAAAGAAAAACCATCAGGTCTGTTAGAGCCAGAATTTGTGCTGGTCAGTAGGTGATCAAATACTTATTTAATGCAATAAAATGCAAATAAAATAAGAAAAAAGATACAATGTGATTTTCTCTTACAGTTAAAGTGTACCTACGACATAAATTACAGAACTCTCCATTCTTCGTAGGTGGGAAAACTTGCAAAATTGGCAGTGCATAAAATACTTATTTTCCACACTTTAATCAGGTATTCACAACACCCCTTTGGCAGAAATCAGCATGTAACCACTTTTCGTACATTCCAGTAGCTTGTCTTGTTGCACAGCTTGTTTAAGGTCTATTCATAATATTTCTGTAATATTCATGTCAGAGGGCTATAAGTGCCAATTTAAATAGTTAATTTGGTATTTGGTAAATGGCTGAATTTGAGGTGTGCTTGGATCTACATTTCCTGTTGTAGAGGTCATCCTCATTTCAGATTTAACTTTTTTCACAGGGGGTTTACCATTTATTACAAGGATTTGATGCATTTCTTGGAAGCTCTACCTGTGCAAAACTACCAATGCTATTTTGCATCAAAAACAACCCTGCTATATCGAACATAATCGATCTCCACAGCATGCACACAGCATGCCTATTTTATGCAACCTAGCTTCTTGTGGCCGAAGACTTCTATTTTGACTTAATCAGTTCACAAAGCCCTTGTTTTACAGTCCCATGGCATACTTTATACATGTTGTGATAAGTTTACAGGTGAGGTTTTCAACTTTACTATGTTTGTGCAAGCAGTTCTACACAGTGGAACAGTGCAACACCATCTTGACACTAAACAGCTAAACTTTAATGCATGATTCTTAACTTGTCTTCACCACCACAGTTCCCCTGAACTTTTATTTTTCTTTTATTCTTTTATATTCCCTATGAACAGTCCACATTGTAAAAAAAACGGAAGCTGAACACTCTTATTCTACATAAGTGTTCTTATTTCCTTCCCCTGCCTTGTGTAGACTGAATACTTAGACCTTTGACCTTTGGGCAGTTTCTTAGAGGTGCCCATGTAAGGTAAGTGTTAGTTAAGTTTAAAGCATGGAAATCTGATTCAGCTGACAGGTCCTGATTGCAGTACAATCAGTGAAATGTCTCATGCTTGATTTGCTAATCAAAGGCTGAAACCTTTGAAAAACAAATCTGAATACTGATTTTATGTTTGATGGACAAAGAACCGCGACTAAGAGAAAAGCTGTGTTTCCTACTTTTTAATAAAACACAAACAGCAAAATGATGCCATTTGTCCAAAAGAGCAAAACAATGCAAAATACTGTATCATCTGAACTAGTAGATCTCAAACTGTAAAATGTGGACCACTGTTGCTACACCAGATGAACTCAAACTTTGCTGATTGCAATAAAATTTTAAGGATTGAAATCTATAAAATGTTACCTGTAAATTTTATAGCATCACATTCTTTGAGTTTAGTGGTTAATTAGTAGACTATTCTATCTGTAAACCCACACTTCAGTCACTCATATAACTATAAAAATACAACTACAGTACCACAGTTAGGAACATCAGTTCCACAGGCCCTACAGTAGAACCCTGTGAAACTCCATAAGATATGCTAAAACTAACAGGCTACCAAACAATATTAACAAGCCCAGAACTGCAGTGGTAAATTTGTCCAGAATTAAAGCAGGAAAGCCACTAAAATGCGCAGGTAAGACTGCCTCTAGGACCAGGTTGAGAAACACTGGTGCAAACTGGTATGAGTGTTCTACATTTTACGCAATATGTTAACTTAACTTGTAAATTCAAACTGAAAAATCATCTAATAAGAGGTCATGATGTAAAATGTATAAGATGTATGATTTCATCCACACAAAATATCTAAATCATTAATTAATTAAAATTTCATGTTTAGTACAGAACAGCTTAAAGGACTATCAATACTTTATCGGATATCGACATCACGAGCCAAAAAAAATCGTCCTTATATAATCTACCGTGCTTTATTTGTTTTTGGGAATTACTCAGATCGGCCCTGTCCCAAGTTCACCTGTCCCAGCTTGTCTGAGCGCATGCCATTTAGAATAACTCCTTGAAATACCTCTACATAAATATACTCAATGCATAAAACATGATGAGTGCATAATTCATACACACAACTACATCCAGGAACTCCACAGAGGACATCTCTATTTTGATCTCTCTCACACATTGACAAACTCAGACATCCACACAGACACACTCTCGCTCAGCTACTTACACAGCTGACATACTTGTTCATGGTCTTAAATATTTGCAGAATTTAGAAAGAACAGACATGTGAAATGAAATTATCTGAAGAATTAATCCAAATTACTTGAACAGCAACTGTAAACAAGAGCCGTGTTCCAAACCCTAGGCTGCAGTCGAGCTGGGCTGCTTTACTCTGCTGCTGCGTCATAGAAGGCTGTTGCAAAATGAAGGACTCTTCTTTACAGTGCAGAAATACAGCTGATGTTCAGAGTAGGGTTGCAAGATATATCGTTTAAGCATAGTCTTCGTGTTGTGCGCATGCGCAATAGTCACATCGCAGGACGTGCAATGTTACTTAAGGTAATTAAATCAAACATGTCATGTTGCAATATTTTGATGCTTCACAAATGTTTTGATTCTTTTTTTGTCTGCTGCCAGGGGGCAATGGGCAATGGGGAGGGGGAGTGCGAGGGGAGCGGGTGTAAACACAAGGTAACTGTATGGCCTCCACATGGGTGGACGTGAAAGCAGTGCAGACAGCCTGTCCAAAGCTGTGCATCTCAATTCCAAACAGTTTTGCGCAGATATTTTCAGCCGGAATCATGCTTTTTCAGAAAAACGCTCTTATTTACCTTTTAAAAGGCCATTTAATGCCTGATCATTGTTGTTTAGCTGTTTTCCCCAGGTTTTAAGCACGTGGCTGACTCTAAAGCGCTGACTCAGCTCTCGGTCGGCCTGGATCTCTGTCATGAGACAGTGCGCGGGTGGGGGGCAGGGCTGGTGATTGTCACGGATCCTGTATTGTTTAATATCACAATATATATCGCCGGGAAAAAAAATAATGTGATGTCAAATTTTTCTAATATCATGCATCCCTAGTTCAGAGCATCATTTGATGTACCCTAAGATAACTGCAATTGTCTGTTTACGTAAAATAAAAAATAAAATAAAAAAGAGAGAAAAAAAGAAAAGAAAATTAAGTGAAAATAGTGGGAAGCGAACCCTCCGGAGCAGAATTTGGTATAAAAATGTAAAAATTGTTTATAAATTAAATTATGATGAGTTTCACATCTCAATGCGCATCAATGCAGATGACTTTCATGTGCCACAAAGCCTCCGGAAGGGATTAGTTTCTCAGGGGGTCCTGGCATAATTTTCTCTTTTATGGGAGGTCCTCTGTGATTTTATTCCTTTCCGGAACGACCATGTACGTGTTTTTCTCAAACATCCTCTGAGAAGATTACAGGCTGAATTACCTACTGTTTTTCGCTGAAATCTGCGGTCAACTCTGGTAATTTTAGTCCCGTTTGGACGCAATTTGTTCACTGCTACGCGCCGTAATTACGCTTTTGGCATGCTTTTCCATGGAGATCCACGTAAACACAACGGCGAGTAGAAATGGAGGAGCTACTGAACATGATGTCATGTGACGGAGAAAGCCAAAAAAAAACTCATTTGTCCTCCTGTTTTTTTTTTTTCACTGAGTAGAAGTGAGAAATATTTTTCACAGACGTCCCCCTGAGAAACTAATTCCATTCACATAGGGATTTAGACTGTTTAGACTACTGTATTCCTAAGACCAACAGGCTACTGAGAATCAGTCTTCATACGATAGTACTACAGAGGACCCATCTTACTGCGACTGCAGCCTGAAATTAGGAAAGCAGCTAATGTTGATGGAATGAGACCCACCATTTGTGTGGGCTGTGTGTGAGGGAGTGTGTGCAGACACTGTGTAGGAAATAAATGTCAATGGCGTCATATTTTTAAAACACATCAGAGATCTACCTTGGGTAAGCAGATTTTAGGCTTTTAAAAATCATATCCCTGTTCATCAACTCGAAGGAATTCTCATAAAATGGTTTTGGGATTTTGTGATCCCTTTAGAGCTTTTTGTGGTTATTTGTGTTGGTTAAGGGCCCATATTGAAATTTTTGTAGTTCACTTTTGACACTGTGTTCCAAACACATTAAACCATTAAAATGTCAAACTTCTTTTTTTATAGCCTTTTTAAAAGCACGCTGCTCTTATTATTATGCTTCCGAGATTGTTATGCAAATGACCTCTTTTCTAACTGGCTGGCAAACGACAACTCGCTCCCTGTCTGCTTGTGTCTCTCTGTGCCTCCTGTATTAAAGGTCAGAGCATAGTTTTTTCCCAATGGACACCCAAAAAAAACTGCACAGACCTTGCGTGGTAAGTATGATGACTGGATTAGGTTGCATTGGTATTTTAAATATGAAAATAGAGATCTATAATAAAAAAAAATCTTTAAATGCTTTCAAGACTTGTAATAAATGGATGGAGACAAACTGTCAAATGCAGGTTGAACTAGAGGGCAAATATTGACATGCCAAAGGGTCATGGGACATGAAAACAATCATTTGTATAATCACATGAACAAGTTTAGCCAGACACCACCAGTCACAATAAATACCACCCAGTGCGCTGTCCACTGTGTGAGATAATGCCTTCTATGATGTATTTCAGTTTGGAAACACCTTTTCTTATTTAATCCATTTTGAAGACATAAAAGTTATAGAGGAACACATTTGGAATTATTTTATGAACAAAAAGTGTTAAACAAACCAGAATAGGTTTTATACTTTAGGTTCTTTTAAGTCGACACCATTACATTTGAGAACAGATTTGCACACTCTTGTTTTTTTTCTCAGTGTCTTCATGAGGAAGAGTCACATGGAATCGTTTTTTTCCTCATTGTTTTAAATGAGTTCCTGGAGGTGCTGAACAATAGTTGCTGCTTTTCCTTCACACTGTGCTCGAGCTCATCCCTCATCACCCATAGTGGAGATTTTCAGGGGATTGTGGAGGCCAAATACGTTTTCTGTTTATTACATAACTGCATGTGTGTCCTTTAATCCTGTGCTATGTCTTTATTTTATTTATTATCTACATTGTGGATTAATATTAAAGAAATAAGGAAAAACATTTTTTAAAGCTCCTGTACTGGACACTGTTGTTTGAGGAATGTTAAATTCCTGCACAGCTTCAGACATGAAAAATCTGGCACCCACTATTGGGCCTCACCTCAAACTACAACTACAGTATTATATTCAGCTATTCCATGACTTTTGGCAGGTCAGTGTATTCTAGTCAGACTGAAAAAAATAACAGAAAAACAAATTTTCAATTTCATAAGCCCTTTTGTTGGCCGTGAATAAATGTACTTCTTCAGGTCTGCATGTCCATTTTATATCTCTTTCCTGGCTTCTCTAAACATCAACATAAACCCATCACGCCACAGCCTATGACTCACAGCTCAGAAAACAGAATGTCACACTCTTCTCACCTCCAGTATTCCACTTATTTGTATCCTTCAGCGAGGACCTGTTCTCCTCCTCTCCCGCCTCTGCAGTGAGCCCTAGTAAAGCCCTGGCCACCTTCAGGACCACAGCGTCTATCAGATCTCTAGGGAGAGCTGCACAGTTTCTCACTGTCTCGATCTTCTCTCTGGGCTGGAAGCCGCTTCCCCAGTCACTTCCTGCTGCCGGGATCTCCTGTCCATCTTCATGGTGATTATGTCTACTGTGGTCTTTCTGAGTGACATCAGATGAGCTTGAGCTCGAGACTTGCCGTCCCCTGATGTAGTCTGCTCTTCTCACATCTGCCTCTGCTCCTTCAGGCTCCTTATAACTCCTACTCCTGCCAATTAGGCATACCTGTAAAGAGACATGATGCAACGTGCTGAGATGGACTTCAGAGAAACACTGCTTTCCTTCACTTTGTACTGATGCACATGCTACAGAGCTACCAGGGGAGTTTGACTACATTTACTTTTAGAGTAAACCTGGGCTTGATGATAGGAACTTTCCCATATTGTCATATAATTTTCAGATAATTCACCATTACTACCTGATGTATATAAATATAGATAGATACATACATTCAATTGAAAACCTCAAAAAAATACCCCTAAGTGTTTAGATTTTAGAATTTATATTTTATTAGAATAGTTTAATTTAAACAGAGCTTTAATGACTAAAATAACTGTCAGTTGCCAACTGTGAGTCACGATTATACCTCAGTAGGTTCTGACCCTAAAATGTGATTGAGAGGCATTCTGCGAGTGCCATTATCAGCCGGTAATGCACTGTAACCAAAGCTCTCCATGTATTACTCTTACGCTTACAGCGCAGCTACAAACAGAGCAGCAATGGAGCTATTTTAACTTGGAGTATTTTATGTTCTCTGCTGGAGGCAGTGTGGGAAAACTGAACTAGCTTGGTTCAACACTCCAAACTTTTGTAACAATATAGAGTGATATATTGCTTAAGCCTAGGATATACAACACAACCTTTAAAGACGAAGCAGATTATAAACAGACTGGACATATTCCACTACATATTGACAATTTTTTTTTTTTTTATCTGTGTCAATACAAGTTTACACTACCAGATTCTTTCCAAAATTGTGTCGAAAAACCTTAATGATTGATTTCCTGCGACTGAAGTCGAACACATTTTTTTAAATATATATATAAAAATGAGTCTCTGTCCATCATACCCTACACTTTCACTTTCACTCCAACTGTCAGCTTCGACTGCACCAGAGTCTAAACTAAAGCCAACAAGCATAACTAAACTTAACAACTACAACTGTAAATTGTGGTTAAAAATCAGGCTACATATAATGTATGTAACTCCAGGTTAAGTTAAGCTTAACATGAAGGTGTCATTTTATACTCTGTATCTTTGTGTAACTACTGAATATTAATATAAGAGTGATGGGGACCTACTGAATATATTTCTGGTTGCTTGTAGTAAAGCTAATTCTGAGCATTGGTGCAGAAGAAACCTTCCAACTGTGCATCTTTTTAACAAAATTGTCGCTTATATTTGCTCCAATGAAGTGTTATCCCATAGGTCCTTTAAAAAATAAGAGGCCAAAGAAACAGAAAAAAGGGAAAGGACAGAATTCACCTGAAAAAGTAGAGTGTATGATTCTGTTTCTGATAATTTAATCTTCCCATACAAACATAGATGGATGTTGATTTTATTTTTGTTTGAAATTATATATCTTTTAATAACCAGACTTCATGTAAGGCATATTAATTCATATTGTGTTTTATCTTTCTTTATTCTTTCCATTGTTAATATCACTGTACATCAGAAACAAAAAGAGAGGGTGTATCATCGGAACTGTTGATTTTGACAATGCCACACATTGTGTGACAAAAATGTGCTAACCATTTGTGATATTTGGCAGGCACCAAAAAAAAAAAAAATTCAAAAGATTAAAAGAAGAAAGAACATTTTGTTTGCGTATGAATTCCCAAATCATACCTTATTATTTCCCTAAAGGTAGCTTTTTATGTGCTAAACTACTCAAGCAATGGTTTCAAATGGCTACGCAACCTCCTCTAAAGTGTGAAAGATCCCCTCTAATGATACATAATTAGGCAATTAAATGCTTGAAATCTTGTTCTTTCCGCTCGCTGATATGATTCACACCTAACTTTAGTAGAAGATGAGATCATTAAAAGCAAACTTGAAAGCGCATCTTCTGACTGAGGTAATGACAGAACGTAGTGTATCTTACCCGTTTGGTGGAGGGGATCCTCAGGCAGTCTTCGTCTGTTTGGAAGCCACACACTCCACTGACATCAGAGATGAAGTCTATGTACTCCCTGTACTGAGACTTCTTACACTGCCGGCGCTGGTATTTCCCAAAAAAGTCAAAGAAGCAGCAGGGGAGCACAAAATAGCGGCAGGAGTAGGACGACCTGTGTGATCAGGCAGTTTGGAACAACATTAAGGACTCCAATTAGCTGTCTAACCAAATACAGAAAAAAAATATTTTCCACTTTTGTGTCTTTTGCTTTTTTGGTTAGTTGGAAATAGTGAGGCATGGTCTCATTCTTTTAAAATCTCACTTGCAGTTTATTAAGGGGCAATATCTCCATGCAATTGAGTTTTTTTTTTCTTTTTGAAAATGGCAAGTATGACCATCTACCATTTATATACTGTGATATTTATATAAAGACAATAAAACATTTGGAGCCAGTGGAGAAAGACATATTCAAACAGTTTAGAGAAGGTCTGGTTCACCCTGCTGCCAAGTTTTAAACAGTGGCATGAGCCAAGGTGTGATTCAGGCGGCAAGCTAAATACCCCCACCTAGTGTCTACTCCATATTTGACAGAGTGAATAAACAGCAATAATATACCATAACTTGCACAGTAATAATATAAGAAAGTATAAAATATCTCCATAAAGCTAACCACCCTGGAATTATACATCACAGCTTGAAGGTTTTACAAAACACTCCTCATTCTACATTTAGCTTCATGAATTCATGCACAATCTTTCAAACATTCCTCAGCTTTTTTTCCTGCAGGCCACAGTGGATTAATTGATAATGACTTTAACAGCTACACTGAGGTCATTTTCGAGACGTTTCCTCAGGGTTCAGGCATATTTATGAGACTTTTGCAGCGATGAAATTCTTTAACCTTACTCCGGCTGAGCACATCAGGCTCAGCAGATCAGGCTCAGCTCGCACACCAAGCCGGACATTCCCAGTCAATAGATCACTGTAATAATGGAGCACCAGCAAAGAGCAACACCAAGTTTTTCGACCCCTTCACAGCCACTTAGTGGAGATCAGGTGGTCCTCCAGTGCTAGTACTAAATTGCTAGTGCTGATGACTTGCCTGGCTGCTATAACAGGGATCCATGGTGTGAGCTCATCCGAGTGATTTCCAATCAGCCAGTCCGTCTCAGGGAAGAGGAAACTTGCGCTGGGCGTGATTGCCTTTTCCTGAAATAGACAAGAGCAGTGCATTTCATTATCAGCGGCCAAAGGTGTAATGACATTGAGAGTCGCTCGCCTCTGTCTGAAAATGGAAAAGGAACAAGCTGATCTGCTTGAACACTCCGAGTACAGCTTTATGTGTTAGTAGGATCAAAAACAAATTTTGGTAATAGCAGAGTATTAAAGTTTTATAAGGTTGTTCATAATTAGTCTGTATTGAGAGATACTGTAAGGAGCAGTACAGCCACTCTGTAGAACAAAACTGAAGTGCAGCATTATACAGGAGTTTTAGTGAAGTTTTTCTCCAGCGCTAGAGCACTATTAGAATTAGCCGCTAACCACAGTGCTAGCTTTTGCTGTTCAGAGGTGGGTATAATAGACTGTAGTCTGCGTGTTTAGCGTGTTAAAACAAGCTACGTGGGACGAACCACTAGCTGATAGCACCCTATCTTCTTGATAAATTATAACTTAACACTTTAGATTTAAATTGAATAAAATATGATAGGAACAATATGACAATTTCTGAATTACATATAGAAAAATAATTAAATTGTAAGATTTTTTATGTGTTTTTAAAGAAAGGTAAAGATATTTTTTAGTCTTATAATTTGAGCTAAAGGTTAAATCCTAAGCAAGCACAAATCCATAAGCATTTCTAAAATTTTACAATTCAATACTTTTAATGTAATCTGGAATAAAAAGAAGTGCTGCATAAAATAAAACAGAATTCGAAATATGAGCATTTTTTAGCAATGTCTGATCTGTTGACCCACCTTTATTTTAATGAAGTCTTGTCTTTATGTTGTTGTTAAGTCATTATTAAAATCGGATTCCTTTATTAGTATGGCTCCTATTTTTTTTTTCTCATTTCTTTCATTCAGATTTTTTTTGTCACATTACTGTCTTTATATCTGAAATCATTTTTATGCCTCAATTCCATGATTCTACCAGTGTTCTCCACACCACTGAAATGATAACCCTTTATCATTTAAAGTCATTTAAATCACTGGAATGATTTACTCGCATAACTGATAGTTGCAGCAATGAAATAGATAATTAAACATGAGCAATTTACTATTAATCTACTGAGGACTAACCTATTGAGAACATACTCACTATATAATACAACTAATATGTCAGAGAATAAGAAGTTATAAACTTCTCCAATATGGATAACCATGTGTACAGAACTGCTAATAATCATTAGTAAATGAACAAAACCACAAAGAACCAAAAGAGCAGAACTACAGCAAGTCTTATTGTCCTGCCACCACCCACAACATCCCAGGGTGTATCTGCGCAGATGGACACACCATGTGTTTTACTGATGTTTCATCACTATAGGGACTGCAACAGTACATGACTGCTCATCCTAAAAGCATTGCAGGTCCCAACAGACGTGGCACTGAATAACTCCTGCGCCTCCTTTCACAGCACAACACTATAAATAATACAGCTCTGGGGATGTTCTAAGACTTGTTTCATAGTGAAGAAAGTACATGGAGAAAAAAAAAATAAAGAATTGTCTGAGATTAAGGCTGCAAAGGAACATCTAAAGATCGCCATGCAGACCAAAATATTAGGACACATCTTAACTTAGGCATCATTATCAACTCCAATGACTAAATAAAAAGGTGCTATAAGTATAACAGGTAGGTGTCCCAATAGTTCTGTCCATATAGTGTATAACTTATCTGAACTAATAGAGAAATCAATATTTTATATCAGGCTTTTGCTCAAGTCAAATTAGAAATCCAGTTAGTCATTGTATCCTTCCTCTGCTGGGAAGCATTGGACCCATCCAGGTAACTGCGTCATTGAAATAGCAATACGCCCAAAACACACCCATGATTAATTAAGGGATTAGTATTAGTATATAAGTAGTAGGATTAACATTTTTTGCGACCTCGCAATACGGAAGATCTTGACCAAAGGTATCTAAATCAAGCTGTGCAGTGCGAGGTAGATGGCAAGCCTATAGATTACTACAATAGGGCCCAAAGGCTTTGTAAATAGACATTTAAAAAAAAAAAAAAAAAACACTTATAAAGCTCAGTTGATTTCCATAGCTATTTATCAGCTGTAAGCTGTTAATCAATGATTTGTTCACTAAAAATTACTCACTCTTTTTTTTAAACAGTTTTTTTTATTTACAATATACTATATACATTTTTTTTACAATACTAAATTACTCTTTTTAGTGTTTAGTTTGTTTTGTTTTCCCATAATGACCCTGGCAGTTGACTGCAAAATTTTGCACCATTTCTGATTATCGACTGGACCTGAAGAGCTTAAACAGCAAAAACAATGGGTAAAATGGGGTTTAACTCATGAAAAACTGGTAAATTAGCTGAGAAGTTAAATCAGGTGTGCTAAAAGCAGGTAAAACGTTAATGCTGCTTCGTTTATTTACTGGAACACACATACAAGTTGGATTTTCTACTCATCAGGATATTAGGAAATCTTAATTAGATAAATTCAGTGAGCAGCTCATTCATGTATTTTTCCTATTATGGGCACATGACTGTAAATATTTTTACATTAAAATCCTTATGTAACATAAATGACAACAATTTAATAACCTGTATTTATTTTCTTCTTTTAAATACGGTCAGAAACAGTTACAAGGTAAAGAAAAAAAAATGTATAAAAAGTTTAATTTTTTTATCGATTGGAACATACATGTAAAAGCAAACAATAAACTTTTAAAAGGAGCTAATTTTATCTTCAGAAGTAACCAAGCACTTTCTGTAAATAAGGTGAGATGAACAAATACAGATTCTCACACTGTCCTGAAGTGATGCTCTGAGGATGTTCAGTATATATCACTCAGGAACTTTATGAGTTCAAGTAAAGGACAGATTGCTGTAAGGAACACAAGTTTTAAAGGGTTTGTGACACACGTCACTTTGGGAGCTTGTAGGTTAAACTCCTTTAGTTAACTGTTTTGAAAATGATTTGAAATAGCCTACAATTATCTGGAATAGTTTGGTGTATTTGGGGAAAACATAATTCACTTTTTCACAAATATTTTTTACACTGATTTAACTGATTATTTGCACACAGTGACATTAATGCTCATCAATTAAATGCAATAATGTTTGTCAACCAATGCTGGACATCTAGATTCCCAGTTCACATGGCTCATGCTAACAGTGAATTGTTGGTATAATAGAAATTTACAGAATGTAATGATTAATAAACTAAATAACTGTACAAGGCTGATTTGTTTAGCTGCAAGCCCTTGTTCAAAAGGTCTAACAATAAAAGCAAGGCCCTTTGCTGGAAATCTATTTTCCTTCCTCAGCCTTGCAGATATTTTTGAAGTTTTCTCCAAGGGTTAGTCATCGCCAGTTTTTATCATTCAAGGACCAACAGCATGATGGTGTTAGCAGTCCTGTGTGGATGAAGGCAAACACGTGCCTTCCCGTAAAACACGTGAAGTCACACACCACATCTACTGGCAGCTTATCTTTCTCTTTGTCATTAAAATATACCCAATCAAAGCATGCACAGCCTTGTATATAAAAAAAACCTTAAAACTTTTTACTAATGAATTGATTTTAATTGCTGTCTTATCCAATTAGACATTTCCAAATGCCACCCATTAGCTAGGACTCAGGACACTTTTTTTTTTGCACTGCCTCAAACACAGCAGCACAGGATAGCTGATCACACTTGCAGAAGATCACTGTTAACTCTGTTATGTCAGAGAAAAGAAGGGCCATTCCATCCTCGCAGAGTGATTGAGCTGATAATTATGTTATCAACTTAACGTTCAACATATAACCTGAACTTTTTATGACCTCAATTTTGCCTATTATGTTATTTAAGCCTAATAATGTAAGTCAAAAGATGTCATATTAAAAAACTAATTTAAAGACTAATGATCTTCAAACAGGTGAAATTGAATTGTTATGGTACTGTGGTATAATGTTATCAGAAGCATAAAATTGTCTCAATATTGTACTGTAAGCAATATTTAGATTTTTAATGCTGTGTCTATCTATAAAACATAGTGTCATTTTTAAATTATTAGTTTACACGTTAAAATTGGTGTCAGACAATGCTTAATTTTGTGTTGTGTTTTTACCCCGTCCACTAGACAGCTTTTTGTTAGATACCACTGTTCTGACTGGATAAAACCTAAACTTTTCTGGTACTCTTATTTGATTAATATGATAGCTTTCATAAAATTGTATTTAAACAATAGGAATATATTGCATTTATTACAATATACTGAATTGCCAATACATACCACTAGACAATAGAATATCAATTATTTCTGGGACAAGATCATCTAATAAAAATAGCTATTGTAACAGGACTAAGGCCAATTATGCTTTCTAGGATGATGATATGGCGATCACCTTTTTTGAATTTTATAATAACCCCATGTCTATTTTGTCAAGCATAACCCAGTAAGAATAATAAACAGGTTGGTGGTCTTGACTGAATCCTAAAGGACAAGTAGTCATCCTCTAATGTGTAGTATTCAATGCTAAATCTACGTTGAACTATTCTGTGTCCTATGCTGTGTCCATGCAAAAACCTGGATCACACAACAAAGAGCATGATTATAAACAAAATAAATAGTACAATAGCAGTGTTCCAATAAATCAAGCTTGATGTTGAGCTTAATTGATCTGCCTATTACGAAATCTGCATATATTAGGTTTGTTTACAGCCAGAGAATAACTACAAAAAATAGCTGTCTGGTTCTCAAAGCACTAAATTAATTGTGGGTTCAAACACAACTATGTGTACATGTAATATCACCTATATAAAAGACATAAAAAGAAGCATGTATGCTTGTTACATTTTCTTACCTCTAGGTGTGTATCTGGGCCGTACATATCCCAGATTTTCCGCTTGCGTACATCTATACCCTTTCCAGGGTGCTGTAAAACAAGAGACAATTATTACCAGAGACAACACAATTATTTATTTTAATCAGCCCAAGACATGGTGAACTTCATGGTTACATTTCATAATACCTTTTAACCATCTGAGTGAGCATGACTGTATATGACTGTGAAAGTTACAGGGTGGAATATTTAATCTGTCGTCTAATTAAAAGCGTTGGTGGGTCAGACGATTCTGCTTTATTATTTTCTTCACCTGGGCTGCAGTATATCATTGAATTTTACATTACATTACATTTGGCAGACGCTTTTGTCCAAAGCGACTTACAATAGTCAAGTACAATGTAAAATAAGTTTAAAGGAAAAACATCTTTGGATAGGGATAAAAGGAGGACAAAGGGGAATAATAGGATAGAGGAGTGAAGGAGAGGAAGAAGGAAATGAGGTTAGAAGTAGTTAGTGTGTTAGAGGTGTTAAGAGAGTAAGTGCTCTTTGAAGAGCTCTGTCTTCAGGAGTTTCTTAAAGATAGCGAGAGATTCTCCTGATCTGGTAGTGGAAGGTAGTTTGTTCCACCATTGGGGAACTCTGTATGAGAACAGTCTGGATTGCTTTGTGTGAATGTTTGGCAAAGCGAGGCGACGTTCACTGGAGGAGCGCAGCGGCCGGGAGGTAGCGTAAGCCTTCAGGAGCGAGTGCAGGTAGGAAGGAGCTGTTCTGTCATCACCTTGTAGGCGATTGTAAGAGTTTTGAATTTGATGCGAGCATCAACTGGTAGCCAATGGAGCTCAATGAGCAGCGGGGTGACATGTGCCCGTTTTGGCTGGTTGAAGACCAGACGTGCTGCTGCATTCTGAATCATCTGGAGTGGTTTTACTACACAGGCCGGGAGGCCAGTTAGCAGGGCATTGCAGTAGTCGAGGCGTGAGATGACGACCGCTTGCACCAGGAGTTGGGTGGCCTGTTGCGTCAGGAACGGTCTAATTTTTCGGATGTTATAGAGCGCAAAGCGGCAGGACCGAGCAACTGAGGCCACATGGTGCGTGAGGGAGAGTTGGTCATCAACCATAACACCCAGGTTCCTAGCAACCTTTGTCGGTGAGAGAGAGAGTCGATACTTATAGAGAATTTGTGTTGAAAAGATGGTTTTGCTGGTATAACCAGAAGTTCAGTCTTTGAGAGATTTAATTGAAGGTGATGCTCCCTCATCCATGAGGATATGTCATCACCTTCAATTAAATCTCTCAAAGACTGAACTTCTGGTAGTCAAGTACAATGTATATCAAGTACAATGTGAATTTAATACTAGATGGATATTACTAGAATTAACAGTTGGTGAAATGCACTTACCCCTTCATTGTTTAATATGTGAACTAGCAGACCATTCCCACATCCCAGATCCACAAAAGATTGTTTGGATGTTAATCCTTTTTTAGCACGCTCTTCCTCCCACAAAACCTATGCAGTGACATCACAAATTTATTTATTTGGTATCAGTTCAATTGATCATAAAGTTTTAAAAGAGAAACAGCATTTTTATCCTAATATTTATCTGTATCCACCTGCAGAATATGGCTGATTAACATGGACAGGAAAAACTGTTCTGTCAAATCTGCTGATACATCTGTCCATCAGGTTCTATTTTAAAAAGTGCAAATAACACACAGCTAACAGAATGACATCACACAGTGTGAGTGTGACTGTTTCAGCCTGGACTGGTTACAGGGCTGGATCAGATTTATCAATCTCTTTTTCATCCAAAATCCAGAACCCTGCTGCCATCGGATAGAAACAAGATTGAAACATTCTGGAGTATTGCTTTAAAAAACATTTAAAAATACAACCTTAAACCTGGAAATCTGGGAGAGCGTGATTAAAAAGTGCAGTGCTAAAACAGCTGAATTGAAGAAGTGTCTGGATATTTTGGCATGTAGTTCTTATTATCTACATCCTCAAATCAGAAAGGGTGAAGAGGAGAGGAGGGTATGGAAAACAGTGTTTCTCACATTTACTTTGACTTGTATCCCACTGCAAACAGTGTGAACCCAAAATATTGAATATTTTGTCTGGCCAACTTCATTTTATCTGTTTGGTTGTTAATATCCATTCCTACATATCAGGCCTGATACACGCCTTAAGTTGCGCAAGTCACTGTTGTTGCATTTTGTCATTTCAAAATCCTCCACACATGTTCTATTGGACGCAGGTCAGGACTGCAGGCAGTACAGTACCTCTACCCTCTTCCACAGCCATGCCTTTGTAATTGTGTGCAGCATGTGGAAGAGCCTGTTTTTTGGACTCTTGTTTGCTGATAATAGTCTGGATGATTCTTTTCTTCTTTTTTCTAAAGAACAGTGTCCATTTCTTCCAAAAAGATATGGAATACTGATTCATTTGACCACTTTTTCACTATTTAATTACCTCCAGATGCCTCCAGAGAAGTCGACACCACTTCTGGACAAGTTTAACATAGGGCTCCTGTAGGCATTCTTTAATGTGACTTGTTAGTGCTCGACAAATATTTGCCAATGTAATTTCTTGCAAACACACTGTAGTTCTATAAGCTACATATATGTTGAATGAAGGTTCTTAATGCAGAACCGTCTGTCTGAGGGACCTGAGATCACTGCACTTATGTCCTTTACACACAAATTCCTACTGGTTCCTCGAACATTACGCACTGGAGAGAAAAAAATATGTATACCCCTTTTTTAAACACATATTTTGTTGATGTCACTTGTGGAAATCACAATATTATTTATTTGTTTTAACTAATTACTAGTCTCAAATGTCCCATGTACCCTGTCCCAACTTTTGAAATGTGTTGCACACCTGAAATGTAGGAAGGGATGTATATTAATAAAGACAAAACATGTTAAACATTTGGTTAAAATTGTTTGAAATACAATGCAAGTCAAGGTAAATGTAATAAAGACTGTTGGCCACACTGTATCAAGTACCCAGACACCCCTTCTAATATGTAAATTCAGCTCATTTTTTAAGTGCACACAATGCAGATACAGCCTGCTTATCTATTCTTCTCTGAACACAAATATAAATAGAGATTAGATATAAAAGAAAAAAGTCAAACCCACCAGGAGATACGTTGCAATGGCCACATCTTCAAAGACAAATTTCTCAGGATCAGTAACTTCAGGCCAGACCTACAACAAGATTTCACTAACTGTATTATCCTTTAAATAAGGAAAAAAACATCATTCAGGCTGTGAAAATGTTTTGGTCTTTGTTAGGAACTGAAATCTGAAATCAGTATCCTAACTATCCATAAATTATTCCCAATCACAATGTCACATTCTGCACAAAGCTACAATCTTAATATTAACATCTAAAACATTTCCTTACCTTTACAATGTCTTTGTATTTGGTCTTCAGCTCCTGGTAGAGAATGCTGTACTTCTCCACAGGAATGAGGGACAGAGTGCTCTTGAACTCACTGCTTTTGTTATCTGTGGCCCAGCGTGCTAGTTTAGGAAGAAGCTCTGCTTCCAGCCAGGACAGTTTGGGGTAGGTCACACCATCACTGTACCACTGATCAGGGTTCAGGGCATGGAGAGACAGCACACTACACAACACAAGAAAAAAAAAAGAGACTCACACAACAGTCTAACAGCAGTCTTTATAATTGCACAGACGTAATTTTTAGACCAAAAAGAAATTCCACTTCACCCATAAGTAGTCAATTCTCTGAGACATGGTTGATGTTTGCTTTGGCCACAAGACAATACTGTTGGTTTGTTCATTTTTCAGCTACCATTTATTTACCATTTATTTACTTCATTAATAAATAATGTCTATTTAGAGTAATGAAATGGAAATATATATACATTAGATTTAGAATTTCTAGGAATTATACTTTCAAATGTCTACTCATCAGTGTTATATTAGTTACCATGTACAGTAATTCATTAATCTGAGTTTTAAGAGTAAAGCAAATTACCTATACAAAATAGGTATGTACACAAAATCAACTGTTCAGTTTGCAGCACAGTTTGGACATCATGGTTTCAATCTTGGACTAATCTAACTTTGATACAAACATTTTGATTTGAAACAATATCCATTTAGTGCTGTATAACCCCTCCTAATCAAACAGGAATCACTAAAAGCTGAAATGTTGTACTGTTACAATTACAGCAGGTACTTACATCAGCTGGTTCTTCTGAAGACCATGGGAAGACCAAAATTAATTTTCATTATTTGTTTTTCTGTATATTTAATCTTACTGTAACTATGACTATGACCATTTCTTAAAATGTAAACTTTTTTGACAGAAAAACTAAAGGAATTAGTGAACTTGCTTTTAAACATGCTTTTTAAATGTCACGTGTTTTGTAACCATTTACGGCTTACCTAAATAGTAAAGCTGCCTGAGATTTACCAGTACGTGTTTAAAATAGCTGAATACATTTGTTATTAGTTTCACAGTTGAAAAAAAGATTTTAAAAAATCCAAAGTTTAATTTGGAAGAGTTACAACAAGCAAATTGCACCCATTCGATGGAATGGCCTGTATGTTTTAACTGGTGAGTTTTATTTTTTTTTTACATGAGCCTTCTTGGGAATCTTACCTCTCCTTCGCACATCCATATAAATATAAATTTTTTTATTCATAATATTTGAAATGACATGTTTGTGCAAAATAAATAAAAATAAATGTATGAGCTCACCAGTCACCTGACTCCTCCTCAAACTGGATCTGATAAATATTACTTTTCTTGAGAATAACCGGTCCTTCACTGTTTTCTTCTATAGGGAGAAACGTCACTGCTTGCCTAATGAAATCTGGATAAAGAAGGAGAATTAATCAGTGCAAGGTAAGGTGAGAGTATAGAGAAATATATCAGTGCAGATTGAGTAACTGAGACGTTACCTTTGACTATAATCTCTCTGCACAGGTTTGCTCCGCTGCTGTTTGAAGCTACTTTAGGTATAATGGTTCTGACCCCCACACTCCAGCTCTGCTGTTCACTCTCAGCAGCGCTGCGGTGAATAAACTGGAGAAGCTGGGTCAGGTCCTGGGCAGGAGTCCGGGTTAACAGTAGTGCCAGAGAGCGCTGAAGCCCCTCTGTGTTCACAGCCTCCTCATACCGCCCCTCCTTCACTCCACACAGCCGCTTATTCACCACATGGGGCTTCTGTATCCACACCTCACAGGCTGACCAGAACCCCGTCGCGCTGCATCTCACCTCAGGCCTTATCTCAAACAGTTTAGACATTAGACTTATTAATAAAACTCAACACAACCTTAAAGAAACTCCTCATAACATCCAGCACTGAACTTATGCTGCTCCAGGACTTTTATTATGTACACAACTCGAGCTACAGTAGAGGCAACAACTGGAGCGTTTCAAAATAAAAGTCTCCTGCCCATTAGTGTTGTAGCCAATGATCGACATATTTACAAAAAAAATAAAATAAAATGTAAAACGCAACGCAAACGCAAAAAAGAAAGCCCAAAAAGTTACTATAAATACAGATATTTTATATAATATGTGTATTTTTATGATTTAAACGTAATTTAGGCTGAGCGCATTTTCGCCACCATTCTAATACAATCTAAACATATTTTTTTGAGCTGACTAAACACTAAAATACTCTTGATAAGAAAGCTTAATGAATTGTTCTTACCATACGTCACATAATAATTATATTTATAAAAAAAATATAAAGTATTTGTCAAAATGTTTGTTCTTACAGTAAAGTTTTAGTATACTGAACTATATAGTTTTAGAATACTAAAAATATTTTTATATAGAAAATCAAAAATATAGTTTTTGTGCATTTACAGTAAGGTTTTAGTATACTAAATTATATAGCTTCAGTAAATTAAAAATATTTGTAATATATATAAATTACTACAAAAACAGTTTTGTGCATTTATAATTAATTATATAAATTACATAGATTTAGTATGCTTTAAATATAATTTTTTTGTATCAAAACTACTAAAAATATATTTTTGTGAATTTTGTCCAAGTCCAGGTCCGGGGGTACCTCCCTGAAATTAATTTTTGCCACTTCGGATGTCTGCTAAAATTAATTATAATACAATAATTATAATAAATATACCTTTTTACAAGGCGAAACATCGTTGTGTACACTAATGGCGTGTATAAAAACTTAACGCTGATTTTTACATTATAACGCTCATTACAGCATGTGTAACACGATTCTGGTTAACGTTTCTTGAAATGTTAGAGAAACGTTTATTATGTATAAAAAATGAGCTACTTCCGCTGAGCGGACTTTTCAACTTTCACCCGAGTCCTGGTCCTTCCTCTTCCGTCTCGGTGAAATCAGGTATGGCGGTTTCTGCTCTGTCTCGAGATAAACGAAATGTTATCGAATGTAATCCTCGGGTTTAGCGAGTTTAACACAAACATTTTATACATGAATGAGTTGTTCACAGTATATTGAACCGAATCCGGGTAATATTGGCTCGCTACTCCGCCGGAGAGCTTGTGTATCTGTTTGTAACTGAGGCGTTGAATGTTGAGTGTGAGCTGGTGAGCCGGAGCCGGTGTAGACTGAAGGCCTCCTCCTGAGAGAGTGTGAATACTGTCGTTTAGCTGAAGCGGAGCCGCAAATAAAGATACCTCTGTAGGGTTTAAGGTGGTACAGTACAATGTCTTAGGTTAATATGACGTCTCTAAAGGTATCGTTAGGGGATTGAAAGGTTCAAGCCTCCCACAGCCGGGGCTTCAACCACTGGAGTAACAGTGTGTCTGTGGTAACTGTGTTCATGTGGATCCGCAGGTCAAGATGATGCAGCGCCTGACATACCGCCGTAGGTTATCCTACAACACCGCGTCCAACAGGAAAAGACTGTGAGTATTGTTAACATTATCTGTGTCTGCAGTGTCGGTACCAGTCAGAAGTTTGGACACCTTCTCATTCAGTGTCTTTGTAATTTTTCTACATTGTACATTAATATTAATAAGATGTAAACAATCAAGGGATACATATAGAAATACATAGTAAACATTAAAGTGTTTTGGCCTCCACAATCCTCTGATCTAAACCCTAAAGCTGAGATTGATATTTGGGACAAGCTGGAGCACAGAGTAAAGAAAAGTAGCAACTATTGTTCAGCACCTCCTGGAACTCCTTTAAGATGCTGAGCAAACTGTTCCAGGTGACTCTCCCTCATGAACACCCTGAGGAAATGCCAAAATTGTGCAGATCTGTCCTCAAAGCTAAATTTGGTACTTAGAAGTATCTAAAGTATAAAACATTATGGAATTCTTCATGTTTCAGTAAATATCTAATATAAAACTTATAATGTAAACAATTTTGAAACAAAGAAAACATTAAATTTAGGAGAGGTGTCCAAACTTTTGATTGGTGCTGTATATTGCAAATATGAATAGGCTAGAGCTGCGGGATATCTGAAAAAACTTAAGATTTTGTCCTCTAATGTATCAATATTTAAAAAGTATGTATTTTAGCATGCCTTTAGAAGTCAGTGAAGCAGCAGGTTCTGATTCTTTTAGTGTACAATATGGTAAAAAATGAATTAAGATAATCTATAGTGTGTGTGTGTGTGTGTATATGTGTGTGTATATGTATGTGTATATATGTGTGTGTGTGAAAAGAAGAAAAACTCATCCTGACATGATTAGTGTGCATGCACGTTACAATGTAGATACTAAAACTGTATTGTGCATCTCATACATTTTTCCGTTCTTTTCATTTGTTTTCTTTATTATTGCTATTGACAAGATATTTAACAATACTGATTTTCCTTTCCTACACTTTAAGGTCCCGAACTCCAGGTAACCGTGTAGTGTACCTCTACACTAAGAAAAATGGCAAGGTTCCCAAGTCAGCATGTGGAATCTGTCCTGGAAGACTGCGCGGAGTAAGTACAAAATCTCACTTTTTGTTGTCTTTGCTACCTTTGCAAAAAAACTGACTTTTTTGATGTTCTGTGTCGCTGTAAAGCTAATTTTCAATGTTACAGAACTGTTCTCTCATCAGATTGTTATGCATTAAACAGATCAGTTTTTTTTAAAAGCAAAATACATGTGTTCTTAATCAAGTGTGATTTAATTAGCTGGCGATCCAAATCAAATGTTAGGATGGAAGATTAGGGAACAATACTGTGAGCACCAAGGCATTTCTGTATTTCGTTTTTAAAATTTGTTCAAGAATGTCTAAAACTGATAGAACATTTCACAGCATGACAACAAACATCAAAAGATGGGGGTTACATTTAGACTAGGATAGATATTTTGGGTCTTGGAGGGATGGTCAACTCCTTCACTCCTAAGTAGCTGATGCTGTTGCATCTGCATCTGTTGCTGCTCAGTTTGTGTTGGTCATCTTCGTGTCGATTAGTGGTTACAGGACTGTTGTATTTGTGGTTTGTGGATTATTTAGTTAATCAGTGAGACAGGTGTTTAAAAACTCCAGCAGCACTGCTCTATCTGGTCCACTCATGCCAATGCAACACACATTACTAACATGCCACCACCATGTCAGTGTCACTGCAGTGACAACCTCTCAAATAACATTTTGCCTATGGTGGAAATTTGGACTTATGTCTGTTGTAAAACAGGGTGAAAGGAGGATAAAAATTCACAAACAGAAGGGCTACAGTCTGTATTTGTAAAACAACAAAGTAGTCCTGGATAGTCAGTGGTGCTGGAAAAAGTGGAAAGAGCATAGAAACAAGGTGGTAATGATATTATGACTGGACTTTGTTCATGTTTTGCAATTGTAGTAGCTTTTGATTTTTTGTTCAAGGCTATTGATGGATTGTACCTTTTTTGTTTGACACCTGCGGATTGAGTGTCTTTACTGTACTGTGTTTTGAACTTGAAGTGAGAAATAACTGGTAAATTATGTTTTGGCAGTGTCAAAATGACTGTTCACTGGGGTACAAAAAGCACTTTTTTTTTTTTAGAATTAGATCGTAACACATCTGTTGAGGTACTTAGCTTTATGGACCATTTAATGGTGTTTTTTGGTTGCAGCGGCACAGTAATAGATGTGCCCAGTTTCAAGTCAAGCAGTGCTTTTGTTTCTTGAAGCTGATTTTAAAACACTGTCTTTTTTTTAGATTTGAAGACCTTTGGTCTGTTTAAAATATTTAAATTGCTTTGCTTTTTCTTGTTAAATATTTAATGAAGTGTGGTTGTAGACTAGATGTACTAGCACTTTTCTGTGTGTATTTGTTCTTTGTGCAGTTTGCTAATGTTTGTTTCAATTTTAGATGTGCGCTGTGAGGCCACAGGTCCTGATGAGGCTCTCAAAGACCAAGAAGCATGTGAGCAGAGCCTATGGTGGTTCCATGTGCGCCAAATGTGTGCGTGACAGGTAAGGATTTAAAAATGCATCTTTGAAATGACTGACTTGCTCCTGGTGCATTTTTGTGTTTTTGAACTTGTCTGGGGTACTTCTAAAAAAAACGGAATTGAAAATGAATACCTGAAGACTTTAGGTTGATGTTTTTTCATCAGGAAATAGGTGTTTTTCATGCATGTTTAAGGATAATGCAAGCACTTTGTATACATACAAGGTGTTAATTGAACTCTGGTGCCAATCATGAAGAGACATTTGTCATTCCAATTTACAATAAACTGTGTTGCGGTTTGTTTTTGATGAGAATATGATGCGACCCAACAGTCAGCTGTACACGGTTTGGCATTAAATGGCTGTGCAAGTGCAGTTTAAATCTCGTATATTGTCTCAATTACTACAGCTATGAACAAATGCCATCTCTGCTGTTGCTCTGCTAAATTTTAATTTGCACAGGACTGACCAATAGGCATAAAATATTTGGTTTGTAGTTTGTTTTAACATGTTTGGTGCAATGGGCTTTTGTTTGTTTATATATGCATGGATTCAGAGAAGAGGAAAGACATAAGCAAGCCCCAGAGTTACTGTGGTACAATCAAGCTAGTAATGTTTCTGCTGTATTAATGCAAGTCCCAGCAGCTGAAGTCATGCAAAATTAACACTCCATTATCAGTTATGACCGTGGTCTTGAGAAGCATTGCATTGTCTTGGCATTTTAACACATGTCAATTGTCCTGGGGTCCCAACCCAAGAAATGAAAATAATTAATTTTCTGAAGCTTTACATATTTGATAGATGTTGAGCACATTTTGCTGGATTTGGCTATTTTTTTAGTTCAGGTTTACTTCAGTGAGGTAATGTGGTCAACAGCTAATACCTCTCAAATAAATCAACATTTAATTTAAACATTCACTTTTATTTACCAAGACTAAATAAAAGCCTGTATGGCCAAACAATCTAATTTCAACCAGAAATGCTCTTAACTAAATCAAACACTGATTCAAGTAGGATTGGAAGGCCTGTCCAACAAAATGAACCAATTAGCCACTTTATGGCTAGATCTGCAGTATCTGAAAAACCTTTTTCTGTGCATTGTGAAGATGAATACTACAAACTGTTCATAAGGTTTTTCTCACATTTATTCATTGATTTTGCTGGATTCGTTTTCTGTCTCAAATCTCCAACTTTTAGGTGATTTGCTTAAGCTAAAATGAACTAATTTGATTCCCCTTTAACATTTTGTATAGTGACAACCTTATATTAGATATTTTTTATTTTGGTCTTGTGCTTTTCATGTGCAAATTGTAATGCTTGACAGTGTGCTGTTTGGGTTGTAAAAAAATAACTGGCTGAGGGAGTGCAGCAGGTTTCTTACACAATGTCTTTGCATTTTATAGCTGATAAAAAAACAAGGATTTTCCTTGCAATAGAACTCAAATACTAGTTGTCATTCAATGAGAGAATTTACCCTTTCAGTTCCACACATCAGTTTGATTTCAGTTTGGTTAGTCACACTAATGATGACTGTAAATGCATTTGGCTTAAATCTTACCAGCACTTCACTTCAACAAATATAACATCTGACTTGAATTAAAGATGTCCAACATCAGATTATTTTGACCTGGAGCTGTTGGTGGCAGTAAATATTATGCTGAAAGGCCTATAACTATGAGGTGAAACCTTTTTATTAAAACAGGCTAATGCCTACAAATTAACCGGTCTAGCTAAGTTGCATGGAAAGTTAACTAGCCACACATTCATGCAGCACTCAAAATAATCAAGTTAATATTTAGCTAATGGTAATGTATTTGTTGGTTTTCTAACAAAGTTATTGTGGGTGAAGTATTGATCATTCTAGTGATGCATGTGTAATGTAGAGGTTAGTAATGATGGTCAGTGAGCAGAAAATATCAACATTGTATGAAGACTGATGCAAGCAAAATAAAAAATAAAGCTTTGTGATATGTTAATGATCTGTAATTATTTCTAGAAAACATGTTTGGTAACTCTTGTTCCTTTTCTCCCTTTTCCCCTCAGGATCAAGCGTGCGTTCCTTATTGAGGAGCAGAAGATCGTCGTCAAAGTACTCAAAGCACAGGCACAGAGTCAGAAAACTAAGTAAATGTGTTTGTAACTCAAAATAAATGTTTTGGAAACATGCATTTGTCTTACTATGCTCTCTGATATGTGATTTTTGTAAATCTTTATTTGGTGCAAAAGTGCTTTTTTGCCATTTAAATGCAAACTTTCAGATAGGCTTTTTTAGTAATGCATTTGAGCACGGTGCTCTAAAAGTTTCAGTATGTAGTATTTTCCTACATACCGTCCTGATGTGCTGTAGCCTCTATGGCTGGTTAGGAAAGAGGTGTTTTACAACTGTAAGTCACTGGTATTGGTAGATAATATTTATTGATCAGATATTGAAAAACCTAATTCTAGTGTTAACCTATTGACACTGAGGGTTGTTGTGTATGAGTAATTACCCTAACATGTGAACTATTTTAAGGTAAGTTACCAAGACTAAATAAAAGCTTGTATGACCAAACAATCTAATTTCAACCAGAGATGCTCTTAATTAAATCAACCATTGATTGAAGTATGACTGGAAGCTCAGTTTAAGGTTAAAGGCCCACCCTTCAACAAAATGAGCCAATGATAAATGCTACATTCTTTTCATAAGATTTTGTCACATTTTATCATTGAGTTTCAAATTTGTTAAAATGTAAAGCAGAGAGAAAAAAAGTAATGTAAATGAAAAATCAAGTATCAGTGTGACGATTCTTTAAGGTATGACAATTGCCATATCTGCCAGAATACACGTGTTCTTTTTATGTAAGACGTCAATTGCTTCAGAGGAAGAACTAAAAGATAAAACTGAACTTGAGGGTTTGACCATAAAAGTAAAATGCATTTTTTAGCTAAAGACACTAAAATAAGCAAAGCCTTATTTTATAATAAAGCACTCGTCTAGAAATACAAAAGAAAAAGCAGGAGTAGAAAAAAATGGTAACTTTTAAGCCACCTGTATTATTTTGCCACCTTTACATATTTTCTTGTTTGAATATTAAATACAAATTGTATCTGGATTGTTGGTTAAGATTATCTTATAAAAGGGGATTTTGTGCGCCTTCTGTGCCACTACAACCTAAGAAATGCAGTAAATTATGTTTAAAACTGTTTATTGTACCTGATTCATCTGGCTATCAGAATGATTACATTCATAATATGCATAGTATACAAAATATATAATGTACATAGAAAGATAATCATTGTTGTGTTTGTTTGAGTGAGTGGTGCAAAAATAAATCTCGTTAAAAAAGACCAATCGGAGGCTCTGTAAGAACTAAGCCTGTAAAATAAGTGCACAATCGGACAACCAGCAACAGAGTGGTTGAAAAGAATCACTTTTTATTTTCAAAACATTCATTGTTTTAGTTAATTATTTACAGTTCATATACATCAAAAGTGGCAACCGCAGCTGTGAATTGTTCTGATGCCTGTAATTATTGCTGATGCACTTGGTCTATAACCCTAGGCCCAAATTATTTCATTTAATAAGTTATGAAATGTAGTCAAATAGGTGCATCTGTACAGTGTCTTTCCCTTGCTCTGGAAAAGTTGGTTTGTGTTTTAGAGATTTTCTGAGAGAACTCCATTACACAGCTGAACACCAGATTTCATACAAACGTGGCTTTGTACTGTATGGTGTTATTGTTTTCTGACAGGCTGCTGAGGGGTCGTGCAGGGTCCATGGCAGGGTAAGTGCTGCTCCTCATTTTACTCTGGCACTGACGGAGCTCTGCTGCGTAGCCCTCAAAGCTGTCCTCCATGCTGACCCCATCCACAGCCTTCCTTCTGTCTGGAGTCTGTAATGAGGCTTCCTGGGCTGGGAGAGGGGGATGTAGTGCCCCCTGGTTGTGGCTGGTAGGAGTACAGGCTTCACCATCATTATCCTTTGCACCTGAGAGGGAGAAATGTTTAAGCGCGTGAAAAGAGAGAGAGCGAAATGCAAAAGCAGGAAAGATAACAGGATTTAGCCTATGCCTTTTGTAGGGAGTTGCTTGTAAAGTATGCAGTATGCAGCAAGTAAGCTTGACTAAAGTATGCAGTAGCACGTGTCAGATGTGCAGTAAAAAAAACACATTTTTTTTTTTAAAGCTGGGATTGTCTCTAATTTCTTATACATTTTTGTAAAGATCCTGGTCTAAACGCAGCTGGTTGTATATTATTAATATTGTAGCCATTCCTGTCACAGAATAGGGTTTGATTTTCCAGTCAGGCAGGAACACGACACCATGTTAAACCAATAAGAGTTAAGATATTTAACCACTTGTGTAACAAATATAAACAGCGATCCAGAACTAGACCTTAGTCCAAATGTGGTTTAAAGGAAAAATCCTGTGTGAAAATAGATGTGTAGTAATAAAACATCATAACAAATACGAACTTTTTGTTGAATAGCCCACCTCTGTTCTCCCCCAGCATACTGAAATGCAGAGCTTTTAGCCAATGCTCCCAACAGGCTTACAGTGCTAGCAATATCGGCTCAAAATAGGGTCCTGACAATTAAAAACCGATTCCGTGGAAATGCATGAATTACAGATGTTGCTGAAAAAATATATATAGAATATGTATGTGTTTCCACTAAATTAATTTCGCTACCTGTTCCTCAATTCTACTTATTTGCATGTGCTTGTCAGTCGACTTATTGTAGCCTTCCTAAGTCTCCCAGGATTGGCGGAAGTCTACCGCATATATAAATAAATAAAAATATATAAAATCTCCTGGAGTCTAGTGCGAGAAAAGGCCCAGACTTTTTATCCAATCACGTGTGTGAAAGAGATGGAGAGTGAGAGAAAGGCGCTCCCCTCATGTACATATTCATAAAGCGCATGCGAAACAGAGAGGGTTCTGATTGGCCTGTTCTCGGCCAAGAGTCTGTGAGTCAGCCAATCAGTTTTTAGTGTAGGCGGGCAGTGTTTTTTTCCCACTTCTGGACAGGATGTGTTTAAATTATTGCAAAAGGCATATTGAGGTCAGTTAATGTGATGTGCTGTACTGTGTGTATAAACAGCGTTTTTTAAAATCCTACCTGTTCACTATCAAAGTGCTCAGTGCCTTGTTTTAAATGTCAGGGATTTCAGAATTCTAAAAATGAAGCTTGGAGCTACTTTGAGTTAGGGCGTTTTCACACCAGCACTATTTGGTCCGGTTAAAACGAACTCTGGTCCGTTTGTAACTTTAGTGCGGTTCGATTGAGCAGGTGTGAAAACAGTAATCGCACTCGAGTGCAGATCAAAAGAACCGGACCGAGACCAGCTAGAGGAGGTGCTCTATCTGAACTCTGGAGCGGTTCGGTTGTGGTGAGAACGTGATCCGGTCTCGATCGGATCCAGCTATTAAATATAAGACATTTATTTGAGCTAAACTGCTGATAAAGCAAGCACAGTTTATACTGATATATTAGCCAGATAACGCTAATTACCACAGCTATGAACAAACACTGTGTCCATGCACGCACCGTCTGCGCTGCATTCACTGCTCACAGCCGCGTGACTCTGTTTATTATGTATGCGCTGCACGTAGAAACACTGTGTTTGAAAGTGCAGCGTTTCAGCGTTCAGTGTTAAAGCACAGATATTTGCGCTGGAACACAAAATCTTCTCGCTGTATTTACTTTTTTCGTATATTTATATTTAACCTACTCCCGTGTCAGACAGCTCTGACCAATCAGAGGACACAGGTTGCTCGCGTGGTTTATTGATGCGAATTTTGGTGAAACCAGACCGAACAGAGCGAGAAAACGCTCCAAGTAAACGAACTTATTAACTGATTCGGACCAGAGAAACGAACTACAGGTGTGAAAACGCCCTTAGTTAATGGTGGAAAAATAGAGGTTTCCTTACATGGGCAACATTAAGCCCTATGATTAGCATTGTAAATCTGTTGGGAGCAAAGTGCTGTATTTCAGAATATTGGGAGTGAACAGAGGTGGGCTATTCGACAAAAGTTCATACTTGTTATCATGTTTCACCAAACCCCTAAGTCCATTTTACACCAGAGTTCTACTTTAATTAATGTTAACTTACATATAATTGAAATTGTTTTGAATTCTGGCTTCCAGTATATGTCACATCAGTAACTGGTCTTCAGTTTAACTGATCTGAATCACTCATTCATTAGATTTGAAGAGGGCCCTCAGTGGCACTGTCAGTGTGTGCAATAACTACCAGGTGCCACCAGGTGGAAGCACTGCCCCATTACTGATTTTGGTCACTGCTGCAAAATGTTGTGGTTTTCTAACATTTGAGTTAAAGATTTTTAACACACTAGTTGCGAATTTTCTCATGTTTCTGTTTGTAATGTAGACTGTTCTACATTTTATAGCCTCTCATAAATGGCACACAAGACATTTTAAAATGTCCATTATGCATATTTTAAGTGCAAAGCATGTAGTATAAATAAAAATGAAATAAAAGTTGAGTATGCTCACATATCCAAGATACATGCTCAGAGTTATATATAATACTTGTTCTTAAGTATAAACTTAAGGTACAATATTTTTTTCTTAGATTTGGAACTCTAGACTTAAAAGACTATTTAAAAAAAAAAACCTTTTTATACTGCATTCAGTTTCCCATTTAAAATGGTCTTGTTTATCTAAATTGGAGGAAGGCACGAATTGTTAACTCACACAAGAAGTTTTGTTTACTAGAACGATCTATCTGTATTCTAGTGGAGGGTGAGTTGGGGTGGAGAACTGAAGGCTGTATAAAACAGCATTTAAAAACATCATAATGGACTCTTCTTAATTGTTTTGTTAAGAAAAATGTTAGGAACTGGGTCATGGCTTTCTCAGCATCTTTTCCAGCATGCAGCAAATCATTACAACACAAATTAATCACAACACAATTATTCGCAACACAATTAATCACAACACAATTAATCACAACACAGACAGAGATGAGACTAGAAGAATTAAGGGTGACGAAAGGAGGAAATAAATCATAAAGAAGGAGACTAAACAAGATCACAGGGATGTCTAGTGTGATTTCACCTGTATGGTTTATTAGGCACATACAAAATCAACAATGATCTACAGAAGAGGAGGGATGGCTTGCAATTCAACAATGCATTTTTTTCAGAGGCAGGAAACAGTTCTATATTTAAAAATAATTATTATTAAAAAAAGCAGTTTAAATACTTTAGTCTGGATATTTCTTTAAACATTCTTTTCGTATTTTAAGTATTAAGATCTGTGATATACATTAGATAAAACCTCTGTGCTCAGAATTACAGCTTTGTTGAACTGCAGTTGGGTATGGAAGAATGGAAGGTGACAGTTACTAATTAGACATAAATGATTAAACAAGAAAAAAATAATTCTCCATAATTAACATTGAAAACACTGAGTTTCGCTACACATAATGCAGTAGCATGGAAGCACACCTGTGTGAAAGGTGCAGAGAGCTCCATATACAGAATACACTTGGCAACAACCCTTTAACACTGTGTTAACCCTTAAAAGTCAAGTGGTACTTACTTTTTGTTCTTTTTGTTCTTTTATTTATAGTGTCTTGTACCTTTCTTATAGCATGTTTTTAATATCTTACTTTAAAGTGTAAATCACTTGAATTGCCTCTGTGTATAAAGGATGCTATGGAAATAAACTTGCCTTGCTGTGCCTAGAGATACCTGTGACTTCTAAGGGTTAACAACAGAGATCCTGTTTACACCTAATGGTCACTCAATGTGTTTTGAGTATTAGGATTATATCTGGATTATTTCCAAGTGTGAATGCACCCAAACTGCATTTAAAATGGATGTAAATTTGATTGCTCACACCACTTTTGTATTTTAGCTAAAAATCCTCCCGATACAACAAAAGTCCAGTAATCATTTCCAGCAGATTTAAATATTCTGCCCCACACAGCAGAGCTGGATTTTAGTCGGAATATATAGAAACACAGATTTGGCTACAAAGTGTAAATGCATGTGGCTAAAATCTGTTTCTGTCAGGAAACAATCCAGATACTAATCACATGAAGTGACCGGGTTTAAACAGGGTCTACAATTTTTTCAGAACACTTTATATTTACGGAACATTAGTAAAAAAAAAAAACATCTACTATAACATTTCTATTATTTACATAGATTAGACACAGTAATAAAGTAGTGAAAACCAAGTGAAACAACATAAAGTGCATGTCAATACGACCTGATCGCGTGTGTTAATGTAATGAAACTTCAGGTGTCCATTCCTGGCACTACGCCGGTTCATGCACGGACGCCAGCCACCACACATAAACACCCAGCACACACAACAGAGGGCACACAGCTAGTCATGTAGGGGAAATACCTGAGCTGGGGTGGCTGCGGGCGCAGGGCGGCGGCGGGGTGAAGTTGGCCTCGGGCAAGCTGACTTCGTGTGGGGGTGGGGGCAGGGGGGAGGGGGGCAGTAGGGTAGAGTTTGGGCTGGTGATGTCTCCCTCCCCTACCAGTGTCAGGTCACCCAACGCTTCCCCGTCCTGCAGCTGGGACTGGTGCGCTGGCCGTAGGATGGGGGAGAGGGGAGGGGTGAAGGGCGTGGGCTCAGTGGGTCTTGGGGGGTGTCCGTTGGAGGCGATGGGTTGGGGTTTGTTGGTGGCGTGGCCGGGTTTTTGGGAGGTGGGGGTGGAGCAGGCCGGCGGGTGGCTGGATTCGGGGTCTAGGCGCAGGAAGTCGGGCAGCACCAGATCCTCTTTCCTCAGCAGGCCTCTCTGATCGTCAGCACGGCTGCTCTGAGCACGACTCAGCAGCTCGAAGAACTCTGAGAGACACAGACAAAGCTGAAGTGAGCAGGAGAAATATGTAGAAATATGATGATAAAATATTATTTTTTTTAACTATAATAATAACTGCTTTTTGTGGACTGTGTGCAAAATTGACAGCAGCGAAATACAGTAATAAACCTGAAGCATTTTGTTTCAGCTTGGGCTGATTTTTATAAGATCTACCTGTTTAACTCTAAGAGATAAATCTAGTTTGAAAATAGAAATGTTCTATATGTCCAAATGTTTGTGGAAACCACTTCTGCATTCATTCCTATATCACCTTTAAGTTGCAACCATTGCTGACACACATGTGCAAAAGCACAGAAACAAACAGTTGTCTAGCCCCTTTAGAGAAATAGAATAGGACTGTAATCTGTAGCAGATAAATCTGAACCTATTGCCACAGTGCATAATGCCAGTCATGGGTCGTGTGAGTGGTATAAAGCTCTCAGCACTGAGCTGTGGGGCAGTGGAACTGTTTTCTCTGGATTGATGGTTACACCTCAGCCTGTGTCTTTCTCAATTTTCCTCTTTTCTTGGTCCTGTCTTGCTTTTCTGTTTTATTTCCCTAGTCTGTTTAGTTTTCTTTCTCATGTGCTCTTTTAGCACATGGCCCTGTTTTGTACCTGTCTTGGTTGTTTTGTCTCCGCCCTAGCCCCGCCCTAGTCATGCCCTGTCTCATTTGCAACCCACCCCCTCGTTCTTCCCCAGGTGTTCCTTTGTTCTTGGTTGAGCTTTTTTTTTTTTTTTTTAATACCTCTGTCATACTTGTTTGATCCTCTGTATTTCTGGTATCTTTAGTTATCTGTATTCTATTTCTTGAGTTTTTTTGGTAGTATATGATTGTCTATCCAGTCTTCGTTTTATTGTGGAGCTGGGAATTGGGTGAATGGTGATCCTCCAACATCCTGATCTTATAAACTGACCACTTTTGTGGCTAAATTCAATCAAATCCTGTAGAAGTAAGCCTTACCTGTACATAAGAGACTGATATTCCAGCAAAAGCAGGATGAACTCTTTTTAAGCTCTTTTTAATACCCTTTTTTTAGCTAAAATACTTCTATTACTCTAATACTTTTGTACATTTAGTGTATCTAAAATGTATTCACTTGTAGATTAATTTGTTCAGATAAATTACTCGGAAGATGAATGTCCAAGTTCAGGTTCTAATACTGTAAAACACTATACAAGCTGAGAGATAGAGATCAAGCCTCACCTTCAGCTTCATCCAGATGAATCTTCTTGCCTTTCCTCTTTTGTGATGCTTCTGTTATGGGAAGCTTATTTCCTCCCTCGCCTCTTACAGCAGCTTTACCTTGTGATGTTTGATCCCCCTGGTCATGCAACATAGCAATAACAACAATTCAATACTGACAACCAATGTGCTATTGGGAAACATATGAGATGGTACTATTCATAATAATTCATAATATGATACTATTCAATATCAAACAATCACTTAGTCTTACCGGTGTTGACTGACTCTTGTTGTTCAGTGCTGGCACCTGGGTTTTGGAGGGGGTCGTCTTAGACTTGTCTGTGTAAAGAGTGAAACAACAAAAAGACAGGTTTATGTAACAGCTTCTACTGATGACCGTGAGTGCGGTTATATGCCTCTTTATCAGTGTGAGAACAAGGGTGAGAGCTCAGTTCCTGGAAGCCCGCTAGTACAATACAAGGCTAAAGAAGTGTGGGAGTGTGTCCTCCAAATGATTGTGGACACACACTCCTACACAATACTGACACACTGACATACTTGGACAGAGAGTCATAATGTGTGCATGTAGATTTGTTCTTGCTCATTTTCAAAGATAATGTACATAGAAAAACAAGGCTGACACGTACTACTAAGACCGAGCCAAGAGATATTAATTTATTTTAAATATTTGTATTTTTAAGCAAAACTATACACGCTATATGAACGGAAATATTGGGACACACGCTCATTCATTGCCTCTTCTGAAATCAATGGTGTTAAAAAAAGCGTTTATCCTGCTTTTGTTGGAGAAACTGTCTCTACTGTCCAGCAAAGGCTCGCTACTAGATGTTGGAGCACTGCTGTGAGGATTTGATTGCATTACATCAGTGACAAGAGCGTTAGTGAGCTCAGGATGTTGAAAGACCACCATTCCTCTGCTACAAAAAGCGCAGAAGTGCTGCGCCGTTAAAATAGCAATGTGCCAAAGTCTGTGCACACCTGACTCATAAAGGGAATAGCTAGTGACACGCTGATTGGTTTATTTCACATTTCGTGCAAAACACCCATAATTAACTAAGAGAATTAGTACATGCCTTTTGTGCATTTCGAGCCACGCAAGACTATTTTTTGCGTTCTTAGGATACCAAACACACACTGGCCCTAAATCCAGGTGCACAGTGTCCGGCTCGCCTATAGATTGCTAAAATAGGGCGCATAGTGTTTGTATAACCCAATATAAGAGCAAAATGTGTGTGTGAGAATGTGTATTTTATGTGTTGTTCCATACCTTTGGACGAAGAGCTTGGATCAGCCCTCTCTAGAACTACACGTAGGCCGTCAAGGTTTGATATGGGCAGTCCCAGATCAAGCGCCTCTGTTTCTCCACTCTGAACAAAAGATAATCGTCATTAATAATTGTCCATTATAGGTAAGGCATGAGTTTTTAGCTGCAGAGACAACACTGTTTTAATGGTTATAAATATTTACCAAATTACATTAACCTCATTGTCATTCCACTGAAAAAATATGCTTTAAATGTAGATTCACATGAATAAAAATGCCTCATCTTGCCTTTTTCAGAATAAACAGTGTTGCTGTTAAACATAGAACTGAAATATTTAAACATAATAGCCCACATCTGGACAAATATGCTTTATAGTGCTGGTGAGATTTTTGCTGTAATACCAAATGCCCTATTAGAAAGGAAAAAAGGTCCATTAGGGATATTTGACAAACCTAAGCCATCTGTTTTATGGATCAGGGAGTGTGCTATATTTGAACCTATTACAGGCTAAATTCCAGGGCAGAGGTCTGCCAGTTTCGTTACATTTATTTTTAAGGCAAGCTTAACACACTGGCCACTTGTAACAGAAGAGTGATGACTGTACTATAGGGTCCCACACCATCCACCACACCCTATGACATCAGCATTGGTTTAAGCAGCGGTACAGATCGCACAGCAGTCTTGCCCTTTGTCCGAAAACCACTTCTGATCCTTTTAATGTGGGAGAAGCTGATTCTAGACCAGCACTTTCACATACAGCCTGTAACCATACAGCCCCACCCCTGGTCTAGCCACACATGTGGTGAATTCTGCCACAAATGCACGTTGCCATGGCAAAACGACTTACTATTCTGGCCACCAGGTCGCTAAGGCGGAGGCCGTACTTGGCAACCACAGGGCGCAGGACCTCGGCGACGGGTTTGGTGGGCTTGGCCTTCAGGCCCACTGATCGGTTAATGGGCACCAGATCCAGTCTGAAAATAGAAGGCAGACGAGAAATATTTATAGCACTGAGCACGCAGTCGTGTATTTGTTTTATACTCTTTCCTATGCATTACGAAACTCAGATAAACCAGCAGGAATAAATGTTTCTGGAAAGTAAATGGATGAATGACTGTTACTGGAGGTGGAATTACAGCCTCAGAGCCACCTATAATAACTGAGCTCCATTCTCACATAATAACATGTGATAAAGTGTTGCGGTATTAAACTTTAGTCTGTTCTTGGTGCCTTAGATCACAACGTATTCAGATGGAAACTAATTTTAGAACTTACCTGAATAAAGTACGCTTCTCCAGACGAAGCTCTCTGCAGCTGAGAGTCATGCTGTCTTGGTCCAACACCAGTGGCTTCAAAGAAAAAAAAAAACATGATTTTAGGGCAGGTTCTTATTTCTGAGCTCACAAATATTCAGTTACACTTCTTTAAGACATTTAATTTTTCATATGTGAATTATGAATCTGGAATTTTATTTTAAAATTATTTTCAAAACACTACTAGGAAAATAGCCGACATATCCAATAGTGCCCTATACAATGCAAACGTGATGCTTCACAACAGGGGTCGGCAATAAAGTTTGCCCGCGGGCCAGATTTTTTCCAAGCCATTATGTGGCGGGCCCCAAAAAAAAAAAATCTGTTTTGTAAAATGAAGTTTAATGGGATGGAGCGCTACAGACTAGTAGCTCTTCAGCCCAGAGGGTTGTTGAACCTAAATGCAGAACAGTTGAGCTCAAAGCAGGTAAACCCAAGAAGAAAGGGAAAAAATAAAAAATAAACACACCGCTCCTCACGCGGGATCAAACCCGTGTCGTCAGGGTCACGGTCTAATACACTATTGCTGCCCTGGCTAGTGAATTGAGAGACGGCTGGAAAAAAGCGAGCCCAATAGGGATAGGGAGCCCAAGAACGGGAGGAAAAAACAGAGAACAGGCAGGACCTAAAGTCACGCCGAGCGCGACAGATTGCCGATTGCCGACCCCTGCTTTGCAATCACAGACTTTATACAGAATCATAGCACCATTACATTTATGGCTCTTATTGGTGTAGCATGGCTTTATTGCCCTTTATTGCCACACGGAGAGCAGCAGTGTTATCCGCTATGCTATTCCACAAACTGACAGCAGCTGCTGGAAAATATGGAGTGACAGACAGTGAACTGAAGTGCTCTGGTACCTTCTCTCCTCCAACAAGGAAGAGGTCGACAGCGGCCAGGTTGATGTGTTGTTTCTGGCACAGCTCCAGCAACACCTGTCTGATGGAAGCCCCCTGCCTCAGAGGAACGCAGCAGCTGGAGGCATCAGGAAGCGTTACTGCGCACGATCGGCTCAACCTCTCTCTGTCCCTCTCCAATGTAGAGCCAGGGGTCTTCTGATCAAACTGACACACAAACATAAACACATAAACATTAATATGGATAAAACCATTTTTTAGGTGTAAGGAAATGTACGGACGTCTTTCAAGGAATCAGGGGTTTGATATAGCAAAGAGGTTTTAGAATGCCAGCTTTGAAAGGAACTGTAGTCTGTGATGTTCTTATAAGTCAGTATTACTTATAATTTGTCAAACAGAAAGTTCAGCAGCCAATTTTATGATATATTTTAACCTTTTTATGGTTCTGTGTACATGTTGCATAATATCATATTAATCTCACTAAACTGATAAACAGTACTCTCCTGACCATGTAAGCACTGGACATGTTTGGGTTTGCAGCAGTGGCAAAGAGATGTGGAAAAAGACCAGAAAAGCTGCTGTGTTTGATACACTCAAATAATAGTATAATTCAAAAATACACTTGCAGACTGATAGAAGTTATGGGACAGAAACTAGTATATGGAAGCTAAAGAAGGAATATGACCTGCGGGATATGTGTGTGGCTCCTGCTGTATTTAATGTGGATGTCATGCCATGAATGTGAGTCGCTTGTCTGTTGGCACAGAAAATTCAAGCCAGAAGCCACCGGTCACAGTTATTACCACTAGGGCTGGGAGGTTAATCTAAGTAATTTGATTAATCTATTTAAGGTTTTAATGTAATTTTCAAAATGGGATAATCAAGATTGTGCCTCTTTACATTTAGAAGCTGCCAAAGGGATCAGTTGATAAACATTTGTTTTTTTTGTCAGAATCCTGTAATGAACTCTTTTATGTGGAAGTGATTTTCATATTTTACTATTTTCCTAAACTGAAATACAAGGAGGTTATATTTGCACGTTTATATAAAATTGGTATAATTAATAGATCATATAAAAAATAAATATAATAGCTGCATGTAAGGGTTGAAGGGGGCTTCTTACTATACAAAATTTGTTTTATTAAATGTAAAGGAAACAATAGCTTGTGCAACACTTTAAAATGTGCGGTTTGTTTATACGCTAAATAAAAAAACTATAAGAACTTAAAATCGGAATTGAATCTTTTTTCCAATATTCCCCAGCCCTAATTTCCACCCACTGCGATGTCCACTGTGGGTAGTAAGGCCTTTTATAATTTATTAAAGATACAAATGTCACACTGTGGTGCTGCTCAACTTCAGAAATGGAAAGGTCTCATCTATTTTGTACCCGCTATCAGGCCTCTCTCGAACTTAACAATAATTCACATAACCCGTTTTCACGAGCATATAGGTCAGTATTCAACCTCACCTACAAGATAACACCTCACAACTTACACAGGTGGTAGCATTCCCAAGTCATACCCTGAGGAGATACTTTATATCAAATTTACATACTGCTATCCTATGACATGTCAGTGAAGCACAACAGTCGCAGTTCTTATCTTATAATGTGGCTGTTGATCATTGTGCAGTAGTTACCTCATTCCTCCCTGGGGACGTATTGAGCTCCTGACTGGCACTAGAGGACAGAGACCCCTGAGACTCCCTCCGTCCATTACTGCCTACAAAAATACAAAAATTACATGTAATAAGACTGCAAAAGCCCAAAATAAGTATATTAATACTGTATCTGTGCAAATAATGTCAGATCAATTCTAATATATTTGGACATCTTAGATACAGTGCACCAATGGAAACTACATTCATATTTTTGTATTTATTTTGCATTCTAAACTGAAATCTGTTTAGGTGCACAACCCCAAGAATGTAAAAACTAAGTACTGACCAATGAGCACGTACTGTACAACATTAGTGCTTTTCTAACTTACTGAAAGTGAAATCTGTGATTTCTCTTTTCTTCGGTCCTTTACCAAAGCTTCGGTTTCTGTACCAGGAGAAAATTCCATTTTTCCTGTCTGCATCCTCTCTCAGGTCATCATTTGACCTGCCTGTCCTTGCTCTGCGAGAGTCCTGTAACGTGAGGAACGCAATAATATAGAAGCTGAAAGAATATAATTCTACATAAATTAAATAACCTACACTGACAACGTTGCAATAGCAAACTTTCCATTACCTTTTTTGGTGTGGAGAAAGCAGAGCGGTCGGAGTTGAAGCTGTGCTTGGAGGGGGCAGGGCTGCAGGGCACCTGGTAAGGGTCAGGAAGGGGTCGTCCCTCCACCTCAGCCAGCATACACTCCTGATATAGAGAGGACTTCAGAAAACGGGCGTAGCTGTCGAACTTCATGAGGTTGAATATCTGCAGAGATAGTAAGGGAGAGGGGATGGTTGATTAAAATATTAATAATCTGAACTCAGCTCTGTTTCTTTTTCATTTGCACAACAGCAAGCTCTACTGGCGGGTATGGTTGCAGCTAAAAAAGTCATACTTCTATCATGAAAGTCCCCAGTGGCAATTTGGTTTTAAGAGGTGGTTAAATGAGTTGTTATTTATCATACAAATGGACAGGTTACAATGTAGTGACTAAATCTTGCAAACGATTTCAGAATGTTTGGGGAGCAGTTTTGAATAATCTGGAAGGGTCCTAGTTTAATACCAGTCCCACTTTGATATTTGATATCTCATGTGACATGTCAGCGAGATCTACTGTCTTTACGTTTTTTATAATGCCGGTACTCGACATTATATATATATTTTTTTTCTTTCTTCATCCCTTCCTCTCCTTCTTTTCTCCTTTCTTGCTTTTTGTTTTAGACGCTCTGGTGCCACTTTTTTATCTCTGTTTGCATATTGGTATTGTTAGCATGTGTTTTGTTCTTCTTCTATGATACTTTATTAATAGAGTAGACAAAAAAACAAATAATAACCTGAACTGATTTTATTTTTATGAAACTTTCTACTTTTACAAAATCCCCTCTGATATGTGAAGAAGCTAGCTGTCCACCAAATGTTTTGTTAGGACTGTATGTGTGCATGCAAGCCCACCTGTAGCTGTGGCTGTCTGAACATATCCGGCCGTGGAGCAGTGAGGACATCATCTGCAAGCTGGGCCTGGCTGTCAATGTTCACTGGAGTAGTGGCCTTACTGGACAGAAAGCTGTTGTAGATCTCTCTGGCCTTCTGGGAGAGCTGGGGATGACAACAAACCAGTGGTGATTAAAGGTGATTAAAATAAGTAAAACACATAGAGGACACTAACCAGGTTTCTTTTACATATGCATTACCAAATTAGAATGAAAAAGCATATATGATATTCATGAGTTTATGACATTATACATGAGAATATTTATAAACTTATATAATCATGTTTTACAGAACATCTGTGAATGACATATGTGTCTTGAACCCTAGACAATCCTGCTCCCACATCTGGCTACACAATTAAACTTTTGAATAAAAATAGGAAAGCTGCCATTAAACTGCTACACCTCACAGAACCACTGGCAGTTTCTAATTTGAATTCCTCTGTCCTGCACCTTAAGAAAGACTCATTTTCCTTTATATTACAGAACTCTTTAAAAAGTAGTCAGAGCTTTAACATTCTTAACCAAAAGTAGATAACTGCTCATCTTGAAATACAAAGAGCACAGCTGTTTTTATAAATGCTTTCTTTTATAATATATTTTTAGTTTTTTTTTTTATCCCATTTTCTCCCCAATTTACACGGCCAATTACCCAACCCACTCATAAGGACTCCCTCTATCACGAATGATGCCCCAACACCAGGAGGCTGTAGACCAGAACATGCCTCCAATACATGTAAAGTCAGCCATCGTCTCTTTTCAAACTGCTGCTGATGTAGCATTGCTGAGTAGCATCACAGCGGGCTCGGAGGAAAGCGAATCAAAAAAGGTAATGGTAATGATTGTGACCAGTGGTGTCTGGCTAGAATTGTCTGTGCAGATGCCAGACAAGTGACCCTGGCAGAAAAAACACCCAAATTCAATGTAGAAGGCCCCACATCCATATTTTGCTGTTCAGTACAGCTTTTTTTTTTACCAGTTCCTGTCATTTAACTTTTAAAATGTGAGAGAAATAACTTTTAGAAAAAAAGGTTTTAGAATTTTTTTAGATCGCAGTAAACATGATTTAAGACCCAAAAGTGTAGTCATATCTTCTGTGGTAGAAAATAATTTGTTGTTTTGGAAATTAAAACTTAACATAGCTAACTTTCAACCAAAGTTACTATGTTATGTAGCTTGTTGCTAATGTTAGCTAGATCTTCATTAACCTTAGTTCTCTTTCTGGTAATGTTAGCTAACTCACCACTAAACTTAGCATGTTCTTTTCCACTGGCATTAAACACACCGTCTGAAAATTTAATACCTACAACAAATTTGCCATAAATTTAAGACAATTTAAGACCTTAATTATCCAGATTTTAATTTAAGACTTTTTAAGGACCTGCGGGAATCCTGTGATAATTGGTTTTATTACTGATACTTACTGGCTTCACAATCACACCTCTTTTACACGGGTGAAAAAGACACACAGCCTTTATACTGAGTAAATGCCAAAAATAAATGTATAATAAGCGCATACACTACGTATTACAGTAATTATATCTGAGCCACTGCAGGCACAACTGTGTGCACATGATCCTCCTGGAATCATGTCCTAGGCCTGCCCTCACAAGTTTGACTACTTCACTGGAAATAAATACGCTTTTTGATAACACGGAAAATCCAGTTGTGCTTCAAAGGTTTGTGATCATGAGAGAAAGTCAGTTAAAAGAGGCTGGCATGCCAACTGTTGACTGACCTGCTTCTTGTCATTTTCAGGAACTTGGCTGAAGATTTCACACGCCTGCCAGAACAGGATATTCTCCTCACTGAACTCCTTTTTCAGAAACTCCTGCAGAGAATAATATGACAACATATACATTAAAATATATGTAACGAACAGTGCTAAAGCATCTGTTGCATAACTAAATGTAAGAGTTCGTAAAAAGTGGCACTTACAGAGAAGTAACGAACACCCACAGGGTCCTGAAGCAGGCGCTCGAAGCAAACGGCCCACGAGGCGACTCGGCGGTCTAAGAGCCGGTGGTGGTTGGGGACGCTGGGCAGGCTGCCGTTACTCTCCAAACTGCTGACACTTCCACAGTCATGCCGCTCCATACCACCTCGCTCTACACAAAGTGATGAGAAAAAAAAACTCTGAGCAAAACGACATTATGAGGCAAAATCCCTAAAAACAAAGATTTTAAAGGAATTTCCTAATGGATAAATAAGTGAAATTATATGAGTAATACACCTAGATCACGCAAACCTGCAGAGTACCCCTGATAGATGTTTAAATCAAGGTCAGATCATGTTCTCACCACGAGCAAACCTTTCCAGAGTTTGTGTGGGACTGGACCAAAATCACCTCACAACTGTGTTACTGACTACTGTATTCACACCTGCCCAAACGAACCGCACCAAGAGTGAAAACAAACCAGAGTGCGCTTTGACCAAGCTTAAAAAGCCACGCAGCTGTGAAAACACCCAAAAAATTCTGTACCATAGATAAAGAACTAAAACTAAAACCATACTTGGCACTGTACCCTTTAAACACTGTTTTAAGACATAAGGATTGGCTTTTTAACTATGTTGTCCATAGCCATGCTAAACTGAATGTGTTTTACTTTAGGTTAGTTCAAAATTAAAGGTTTAACTTATTACAATGTAAAACATTCCGCTTCCTAGCCCAATGTATCATAAAACTGCTTAAATAGCTACACTGAAATACAATTTGGCTGAGGGGTTGGGAGATATTGTAAAATCAAGAAATTTATATATCAAGAGATTTTTATTTTAGGTTTTATTTACTATAATAATCTCAAAATATTGACAAGAAGATAAACTGTACCAGTAATCGCAGATTCCTAAAAACTTCAACTTCAATACCATCTCATAATTTGTACAGTGATTAATTTAAAAATGGGTCGGTGTTAACAAAATATATCACTATGCAAAAATAGTCTTATTGCCTACCCCTACTTTGGCCCATCTTTTTCCTCTTAACTCTTAAAAAATTCTCTTATTGAAGTAACTACGGTACAAATGTATTTTCTCTTTGTTTAACTTCAAGGTGGTAATGATAAAAATTATTTTCGTACTGTTATTTACCCTAACGAGTATACCAGCTACAAGCAGTTAACATATACAGTATGCAACATGATCCATATTCTTGCAGATATAAAACTCGCACAGTATCATGTGCCTTAGTCACACATGTTTAGGATGTGTGTCATTTATTTTACTTGTCGTCTTTATACAAAACACTGTCCTGTAAACAAGCCCAGGCAGAACCGGGCCTACCCTCCAAAATACCATTGTTATGACCTTTAACAAACGCTAATCAGACACTCAGCCTTTCACTCCTGAATATTACGACCCATTCACAACTGCTGTTGCAAATGGCTGTGCTCCAAACCACCTCTACCCTATCCCACCAGTCAGCCTAAAGCCCTAAATAAACAGCTACAAATGCTGGCTAACTGCTGGAGATAGGACATTATTGTTTTATGAACCCAATACCAAAAGCCATCAAAAGCTACCAGTTTAACTGGTGTCATGAGTTAATATGAGTTCATATGTGTTTAAAATATGTGCATTCACCATTATATACGATGAACAAAAAACAACACTATATGAAAAAAAAACATTGCTGAGACAAGCCTGCAGTATCAATATGGGCTAATACAGACTGTGTAGTGCTGAGTACATATACATAGTTATATATTATATATCATAGTTATATATTTTCTAAACATACAGCTCTGGAAAAAACTAAGAGACCACTTCAGTTTCTAAATCAGTTTCTCTGATTTTGCTATTTATAGGTATATGTTTCAGTAAAATTAACATTGTAGTTTTATTTTATAAACTACAGACAACATTTTTCCTAAATTCCAAATAAAAATATTGTCATTTAGAGCATTTATTTGAAGAAAATAACAAAAAGAGGCAGAGCTTTCAGACCTCAAGTAATGCAAAGAAAACAAGTTCATATTCATAAAGTTGTAAGAGTTCAGAAATCAATATTTGGTGGCATAACCCAGGTTTTTAATCACAGTTTTCATGCATCTTGGCATGTTCTCCTCCACCAGTCTTACACACTGATTTTGGATAACTTTATGCCACTCCTGGTGCAAATATTCAAGCAGTTCAGCTTAATTTAATGGCTTGTGATCATCTATCTTTCTCATGATTATATTCCAGAGGTTTTCAATTTGGTAAAATCAAAGAAATCATCATTTTAAGTGGTCTTTTACTTTTTTCCAGCAGAGCTGTATATCTATGTATATTTTTTTATAAATATAACATACTCAGGTGGCATATAATAACATAGCCAAGTATCAAGCATTAATAACGTTAATTTTATATGAACTCTTCAGTTTATATACATATCAGGAAGGTTAGTTTGTAATGTTACAAAATGTTATCTAATATTGGTAATAATGGTTTAAAGCACAACAGTAATAGAATGTTCCCATTATGGGAAAAAAAAACTTAATAGAAAGATCTGTAGCAACTTCCTAATACCAAAAGTACAATCATTAAAATACATAACAATTAAAACAATGAGGAAACGGATATAAAATCACAACAATATAAAATATTTAATAAATGTGCCATTAGGTTAATCAATTTTGGGGGAAAAAAGAGCATTTTGAATATTTTTTTCTGATAATAAAAAGTTTAAATGTTGATTTTGCTTTCGTTTTTTTTTACATGTCTACTAAATGTGAAATGCCTATATCCAAATAAAAAAAGCTTTCCTTTTTCATTTACTGACAGAATAAACAAACACAGATCAACAAAATGATAGCTAAAACGTTGTAGGAACAGAAAAAACAGCTTATACATACTGACAAAAAAATAAATTTCTATCTGGGACAGTTGCTGAGAGCTTTTACTCCATACTAAAAGAATGTTGTGTTTTGTTTAAGTGCTTTTGTTTTCCTGTCTTTTCTTTTAAATGACATCTTGAGAATGTTGAACAGTACTGTAAACATTAACCAGCCTGGACTTCAAGAACTAATTTATTAAAACATAAGGTTTTACTGTAGTTGAGCTCTTTTACTTTACTGTAGTTGAACTTTTTTACTTTAAAAAGTTAACTGTATTTAGTGTATTTGACATAATCCAACAAACAATATGTGCCTTAAGTCTTAACTTATTGTGTTATGTCATCTAACAAGCTTAATGTTTATGGTGGTCTGGTTAATGAGTTTTTTTTATAAGTTAAAAACTCGCAGTGCTGTAATCGATATTCAATATTGTTGTAAACCAGTAATATCAGTAGACCACTAATGGCAATACATCACACAGCACTACAAAAGACTACTGTCCTAAAGAGTCTGTCTAACCAGTTCCTGGAGCTTCATTGCTCACTGCAGAGCTGACTAATCATGGCTGGCTTTAAACGTAGGTCACAAAGATCCTATTACTGTCATTTCACAATGGAGATTTTTAAAGTAAAAAGCAAATACTCACCAGCGTCCGACGCAGCCGACTGAAAAAGAACAAAGAAAGACATGAATGAGAAACAGTCATCCCGACTGAAGGAAAGAGGAGAGGAAAGCTCTGGGTGAGAAGAAGAAAGAGAGGAGAGATGAGATATGGCCGGACTGGAGGGAGTTCCTCCTGACATCTCCACAACCTTTCTCATCCCGATTGACTGAATGTGTGTGTGTGTGTGTGTGTGTGAGAGAGAGAGAGAGAGAGAGGGCTGTGTTTGTTGAGAGGGGAGGGTCTTTACAAAGGGATTCACAGACGGGCCTGTTGGTGTAGCTGTGGATAGGCCCTGGTGGCTTAACACACAGCTGTTCACACCTCTGCTCCGGGTACCACCCACACATGCATACACACACACACACTCATACACACCAAATGACCTGAGACAGGCCTATTCAAACACACGCACTTGCCCAAGACTGTCTGCAACTCAAACAAAGGGTTCAGCCCAAGCACTTCAAAAGCAATAAATTCGCTCACGTTCCAGTAGCTCAACAGTTTCCGTGGGTGTGCATCTGTGATTTTTACTAACATGAGTAAAAGAGAGAGAGAGAGGGAGACAGAGAGAGAGAGAGAGAGAGAGAGAGTATGCATATAGAAATACACTGGCAACTACAAAGCATGTGTTTGCTGACCTAAATAGGGTCCAGATATGATTCTTCATTCAAATCTACATCATGACAAACAGAAGTTGCCATGTGTGTGTGTGTGTGTTCATGCTTGTTTTTATATACTTTAAGAATAAAAAAACAATTCATACAATTTTAAAAATTGGAAAAAATTTGAAGTCAATGTTTTATTCACTTATTTTTAAACATTGAGGTCAAATAATAAATTCAGTATTAAATGAAGGCATACTATAAGCTGTAAATGTTAACTTCATTTAAACATACTTTGAAACAGATTTATTTACTAAATTAACCACTCAATACAATTTAAAATAAATCTAAAAAGTTGTAAAAATATTTTACCAAATTTATGTTTTAATCACTTATTATTTATCTTTTACACTAAAAATAAAAAATGTGTTTGCTGACCTAAACAGGGTCCAGATATGATTCTTAATTCAAATCTACATCATGTCAAACAGTCTCCTTGTGTGTGTGTTTATACAATTTAAACTAAATTTAAAAAGTTGTAAAATCTATTCACATATTATTTATTTTTAAACTTGAAAATCAAAAAAACTTTTTTTTTTCTCATTTATTGACATTCAGGTTGAGGTCAGTTTACAAATTTAGAATTATATGAAGGTATACTATAAGCGACAAATGTTATTTTATACTTTATAGTTTCATCTCACTGTCAAGTTGAGTAAATAAAGCTCATAAATTATGATGTTCAGGATCAAAAGTTATTTTTGGGGGGGAATATATGGTAAAATTAATTTTATAGTTTATTGCTAATTATTTTCAGAATCAGTGTGTTTACCCTTAAACCTTTCAGAAAATAAAACAATTATCATATTAAATTAATTAATAATCTTATTTTAATATACTTTAGTATAATAGATATAGCAGCTGTTCTTCACATTCTGTTAAACTTTCTTTATAAATGGAACAATCAAATTGCTCTAAAATTATTTGGAGTAAAATCTTTTTACATTGACTTGTTTTGCATTCACCTGTAAACTTCCTAATTCTAGAGATACAAGTTTTTTTTGTGTGACAGAAACATTTATTTATACACATATAAATGATGAACAGTATGTTTATATATAACCTCATGTCCTGACATTGTGTAAAAACAAGTGAATCAGCGTGTGCGTGTGCTTGTGTGTGTTTATGGGTGGTACCACAAATAGGAAAGACAGCATACATACACTATTTATTCAGTGGGAGGAAGTGGAAAGAAGGCATTGCCTAAAAACTTGGGGTGCTGAGAGGACAGGAGTGCGGAACAGACATTACAAAACTAAAGAGCAATGAGGCCTGAAAGACAAGCTGATGCTGAGCAGTGTTTAGACGTGGAACCGTATTTGCTGGAACTGCAGACAGACAGAGACGAACCTGATGTTATCATCTGTAGTGCTGTATGTGTTGAAAATGAGCTTTTGTAATATTATTTGAGTACACTGTTAATGAGGAGCATTGTATATGTATGTACAGTCGTGTTAAAAACGTGAAAGACCTTTGAAAACCTTCTTTTTTTTTACATATAAACTGGATTTGAACTTTATTTGAACAGAACAGAAGAGTTTATATAACCATAGGGCTTCCTAATTTTTTCACATGACATTTTACACATATACTGTATGTTTAACTGGACATACATACATGTACAAACATATGCTCACACTCTAAATGCTGCAGAACAAAAGCCCCAGTCTGTAGACAGTGCTGAACTGTTTGCCATTGTGTGTTAGTGTGTCGATATCAGCTCATCAGCAGTCTGAAAGGGTGCATTCCTTCCCCAGCATGCCTCCCTTTTCAAACCTGAGATCACGGAGCACATCAAGTGTGCTTAGGCTAATGGGTGGGTATTGATATGCTAATCGAGGGGTTTTTAACGGTAGAACTGGCTCGGATCACAGTCTTTAAAAGTGTCAAAATGCATACCTGGTACAATTAAGTGCATTCTTTCCCTCCGGTAAATAACACAAGTATTGAAATGACAACAAAAACAACTACATTCATAGAAGAATTACTGAAGTATGTGAGTCTTTCTAATGGAAAAGAACAGACTCTTGCAACGAACAGAGTTGTTTAATACAAAGTAACCAGAACAGGAATGTCTAACTGTTTTCCAAGACCTAAAACATGTGGCCTAATTAAGATGCTCGACTCATTTAATTGTAATGACCCTTTACGTCCAAAACAGAACTGCAAGTTTTGTCCATTTCTTAACAACAGAGTGGTTGCAAGTTTTAATCAAAGTTAACATTTCAATAAAGCATCACATTGTAATGAACTGGAACATCTATGGTACAAAAAGTCAGAATAAGGCCAATAACAGAATACGGCTATTCATTCAAACACTACAAGCAGTTAAACCTGGATTTTTTCATTTGTTTTATCTTTTTATACTTTTTTACTTCCACAACGTGCATACACATATTATTCTCCAGCTATCTTTACTGATCTTTATCTTTGCAGCTATTTTTATTGATGGTAGCTACAGAATCAGCAGCATGATAGCCTGAAATTTTATTTTAAACTAAACAGGCTATTAAAAAGCAGACAAAATGTGGTTGTAACCTACTGTCATTAATTTGACCATAAAACTACGATAAGTCACACAAACTCTCTAATGGTTTTGTCTGATGATGTTTTTCCTAAGATTGTAAACTAAACTAAGATTGTTTAATCTGTCTAAAATCTGAGGCTGTGGTTGGAGGACGTCCATAAACATACAACATAACATAGGCAGCGGCTTTTTGGAAAGGTGTGCCCCCTCCCATACAGAGCGATCAACCAATGCAGCTGCATTTTTACTATATTAAGGATATCACATATTAAGCTCAGCTATGATTACATGTCTCTTTGTGATTTATAATGTACTAAAAAGGGCCAAAACTTTAGAAAAGTGGAAGGTTTCTGGTTCAATGCCCTTTTCCAGCAGAAACAGTGCACGTTTACATGAACATTGTATTTGAATTACAATTAATGAAAGCTTATTTTAATGAACAACAGACACAGCATTTGTATTTGGTACAAGCTGCTTGAGTTCAGCTGGTGTGTGTTTAAGTTCTCCTAAATGTTGCTTTGGATGGGGTAAAGTCACGTATGTTTGATTTTAAGGGGACAACACATGAACACAGATTTACACACACTTACAGATTGTTTTAAAGCATAAACACAATGTAAAGCAAAATATTGGATTAATCACAACAGAAATGTGTGTTTAATTGTGATTAATCACAGCTTTTGTTCTTCTTAAGATTAAGTTCTAAATAAGGGGTATTTCAATGTAAATAAAATAATCAGTACTAGATTATATTAGTGGTGAGATTTGCATAAAAATAGCTGCATTGCTCACAAACATATACTGTAATTTAATTAAAAAAAAAATAATAATGCTTGTTGGGGGGGGAGTGGGACAAAAATAATAGACTACAGCTTTTTTTACTTTTTTATTCTAATATCTCATGGTAGTTTTGATGCTTTTTAACCACTTGAAAAGAGGAAACCTGCCATCCGCTATGTGTGTGTGTGTTCAAGAATAAGAGAGAGGGTAAGATGGAGAGAGACAGAATACTTGCATATATAAAATGCAACCTTCTTGTGTCAAATTGCTAAATAAAACCATTAAAAATGGTGATAAAATGCTGAATTGCATGCACTAACACATCAATGCAGACAGCCCAAAAAAATATATAACTTACGTGGGCAGTAATCCTTAACAATGTCCAGGGTGCTCATGGCAAGGCAAGGTGAATTTTGAGCAAAGTTTCAGCGTGTCCCAATAATAGATGTCAGATGGACAGGACGTTCCATTTCTGAAATTGTACAGGAATTTAACATTCCTTCATCCACTGTGTCATGTGTGTACTGGGAATATGCCATGAGGCATTACCACCCACAGCGACAAAGCAATATAATGATAACAACTAGCGGTGTGTGGCTCAAATCGTCTGTGCAAACAATGCATATCCTGCAGATCAATGCAGATACATAGCAGGTCAATGTGAAATACAGACATTATATTAGTGCAGAAGCCTGTTTGTTTGGGAGCAGGGGAGTTCAATGCATACATCATCAAAAATGCGTTTAAAATGCTGATCCAAACTCAACATCTGAGCAATGCTGATATCTGCAGCTTTCAGATGCAATCATGCATCCTTCCAATCAAGAACTGATTGCTAGACACACAAACACTATAGTGGAGTGCAGACAAAAAGACAAACACAGCTATAGCCTCTTGTACAATGTCTGATTTCATGGCAGCCTAATCCAAGAATGCTCTTAAAGAGATTCTAGAAAATAGAGAGAGGGACAGGCTCCAAAAACCACAAGCCTTCTTCACGAGGCCACTTCAAAGCATGAATAAGCTCTAGGACACACATCAGTACGAGCCAGCCAATTCCACCGCTTTGCTCAGAACGTGTCCATACAAAGTTAAAGGACAACAAACGAAGTCTTGACGTGTCGTCTCCACTGTAAGAAGTCTGAAGACTCACAGAGGTAACAGAGTCAGGAGGTAACATGGAGGTTAACTCGATCAAGCTAAACTCTAACGCTAACGAGATTCATGTGAGGGGATGGATGGTTTATCTAGTTAATTATCTGCGCCGCAAGCAACTGCTCCTTTCTCAAACACTGAGGAGCCTCCTTGTAAGGCACGATTCGACAAACCTTCCTCATTCTCTTATTCAAACAGCCCTCATGGTGCTATACAAGCCACTCCAGCTCCACACAGAACCCCCTCCCGGCTCTGAAGTGGCCCCTTCTGCGGTTCAGAAGGAGGGATGGAGCGAGACATGAGGCTGGTAATGGGAAACAGAGGGAGAAAGAGAGAGTAGGAGAAAAACAAGTACCTCCGACATGCTAGTCACTCGTGGAAGAAGAAGAAGAAGAAGAAGAAGAAGCAGTTAATAAACTGCTGCCACGACCCTGGAATCCTCAAGTGGAATACTGTGGTAACAAGTCTTTTCAGACCACAGACAGTGCAGCCACCGGTGACACGTGTTTCAGACTTTGGGGAGTTAAATATATCCTCAAGTCCCATTAGGAAGTATGTTATTATGCAGCGCTAGGGGATTTCAGCAGCAGCAGAATGTGGTCGCCATACTGAATGGGAGGGCCTGTACTCGGTTTAAGAGATTTATAAACTGTCTCAGATGGTCCAGCTGACAGCTCTCAGACACAATGGTAAGTCAAGGGCAACGAGAAAAAGTCCTATGAAATTGTGTTGTGATGATACAACTACCAAAAAGTCAAGAACACAATGGGTGTTGATCTAACTGTAAGTATAAAAGAGAATGTTAATTAAAAAATCTGAAATTCTATCACTGAAACACTACTCAGTCTCATCCAAAGGAATCTCAGGTACCATTCTTTCTAAAAACCACTGTGTATGACCAAAACAGTAGAGTAAAAAGTAAAGTCGGTGAGGAATTTTAAAAACACGTGCTCAAAATATACAGCAAGATACACCACTTAAAGGAGAAATCCAGTATAAAATGGACTTGGGTTGTAGTGAAACATGGTATCGAACACAATCTTTGATCAAATAGCCCAACTCCGGTTCTCCTTCAGCATTCTGAAATACAGCGCTTTTAGCTGATGCTCCCAACAGGCTTACAATGCTATTGAGAGGGGCATAGTGTTTTCCAAACAATGAAATCAAGCTCAAAGTAGCTCCACATTTCAAAAGTAGAATTCTGAGGGCACTGACATTTATAATGAGGCTCTGAGAGCTTTGATAGTGTACAGGTAGGTTAAGTAGACTAACGAGCATGAACGAAAAGGCAGGATAGGAGAACAGAATACAAAATAAATTCTGTGAAAATGCATGTGTATATATATGTATAAGCAATATTTTGAATTCATGCTGGAGGTAAATAAAGGGGGGACATTTAATAAAAAAAACATTTTTGTTATTATCATTATCATGTTTCATTACACCCCAAGTCCATTTCACACCAGATTTCTCCTCTAGGGAAAAAAATTGTTGCTGTTTGTCTTGTTGTTATTTGCTTTTTGATTTCTAAATTTCATGTTCAATTAACAAGTTAATGAAATGCATACAATAATAACTTTATGCATGTCATCTCTGAAGACGTGGAGGAAGTGGAAATAATGCTAAGAACAACATCTCTTTAGAGATGAAACAAAAATTCGGTTTGCAGATAACACTGCAGATATACGAAAGTTAATATGCTAGCAGGGGGCCCCCATTGATGTGGAGATCTGCACAAGTGCAGTAGCCACAACAAATATTTGTGCACTGTTAAGCCAAACAATACAACTCTTCATAAGTTGTTTTTTAATTAGATTTTATCATTGATTTAAAATGTGTAATTGATAAAATCGTCATTTGACCCTTAGTTTAGAGAACTTTGGAGTCTCCTTTTTGGGTAGAGCTAATGGATGATGGGCAAGATCAACACAGTAGGCTACTTGCTAAGTTATATCTGCTCATCACATAGGTAGATCATACAAACTGTACATGTAGTTTCACACACTTTTTGTTGAATATGAGATTGTCTGATAAAGCACATGTGAAAAATGGAAAATCAATAAAATCAACATGTGCCCACAAGACCAACAATAGCCTAACTTGGAAGCAATGACAACTTTAGGTTCTCCAAGGCTTTAAAGACAAAGACAAAATGTGGTACATATTAGGCTTCAGACAACTATCATTATTTCTGTGCTTAGAAAGAGACACCAAGCACATTTTAAAATTGTCTACCACAGAAATGCCATGACAAAAGCTTTTTTCCTCCTGTCCCATAAAATGTTAAATGTCCCATTAAATGTTTGCTGTTTCAGTTCTTTTGTACAAAATTAACATGAATGTGTCTTCATTGCAAAACTCAGCTTCGTTTTTCTTCACTACATCTACACTATGTGTGAATGCTGTGTTTCTACTGGGAGCCACTTTTAGAATAATTAGTTTTGTTAACAAATACAACCGTGAAAAAGTATTAGGACATTATTCATTGTATCTTCTGAAAGGGTATTTTAAAATAGACTATGTTGCTTTTGTTAGTTTGTAAGTGTTTCTACTGTCCAGAGAAGACTTTCTAATATATTCTGAAGCTTTGCAGATTGGTTTGGACCATCCTCCACCTCATCCCAACTCATCCCAAAAGTACTGGATGGAGCACCATCAATCCAAAGAACACAGTGCTGGGGAGCTTATTCTCTGCAGGGACTAGACATGCTGTGTAAGTGCATTTGCACTGTTGTGTTAGTAATCAATGGGTACAAAAAGTACTGTAGTGCAATGCATTCATTAGAACGGGTGTCTACAAACATTAAGATAGTGTATTTAGGACATTATTGCTTCCCATATCCACCATGTAGAGCTGCAGCAATCACATTCCTCCTCTGTCAGGCCCACACACAATCCTGCCAGACTCCCTTCCTCTTCCTGAAGGCTCTCACCTTCAGTGGCAGTCTACAAACAAACTGCATCACACCTCTGCTGAGGCTAGATGTGTGAATTTTATGGCCTCAAAAGAAAGATAACAGGTGGTAAATCTCCGTTTTTCTACAAACATCAACTTCAAAAAAACAGCAATAGTGTTACTTCATTAGAGCTAAACATACATTCAAAAAAGTAATAAATACTTAAGCATTTCAAATAATGTTCCAATTCCATTGTCATGCATTTCTCCAATGTTTTATTTAATGTAACATAGTCATGTTAAACTATTAATCGTGGAAATGAATAAGACAATCTTGCATAGTTATCTTCTGTTAAAGGAACTCTAATCAGAAATAATAATATTTCTGTAATACTAATTATATGTGTTTATTACTGTGTATATAAAGCACTGAAATTACCAGCTAAAGATCAAACTTTTTAATATGAGAGCTTTTTACCTCAACATTTTTATAAATATCCTTTGCAAATTTGATTTTGGAATGAATAAACAAGAAGAAGAGCTTCACTGTCTGACAATTTGATGTTACAACTCTTTTCTGACATTAGGCTTACTGACTTACTTGACTTATTAGGACAAAATTAAAAAATACAGAATACAGAATTCTGTTGCACTGTATTTTATGCAAATATAGAGTAAAAATAGTTTACATCTATGAAACCAAATACATTTTTATTCAATTTTTTGGTCAATCTAATACTATAAGCCTAAACACCCTCAGCTCACATGTCAAAGTTGGGTTTCAAATCTATATAAGGTCTGAATAAGAATAAGAATAAGGTCTGTCACAATAACTACATCATCATCTTATTATTATGTAATATATGGGTATGCCCTTAATAATTAACAATGACCTTATCATTACCCATAGTGTTTGCTTAGAAAAGAGATTCCAGATATTATATTAATATGAATGTTATTTATTTTTGGGGGGGGAACTGTAGACATATTTTATATATTCCACCTTTAGTAACAGCATTTTCTTAGAAACTAAAAGTTCACCACTGTATAAAAGTATGTAATTCCATTATAATGCAATTATATTAGAATTTCATTAGTGACATAAAAGGGTCATAAAACTGAATGGAATGGAATAGACTACTCTGAATGGACAATTTTGTTCTCATTTAGCTTATCACAGTCAACTAATAAAAGCAATAAAAGCTACATTTTTCAAAATGCAGAAGATAACACACAATAATAAGGAATACCACCAACTGTACTTACAACCAATAACAACCAGATATAGATAACAAAAGGGTATAATGTTACTGTCAAAAAAACTTTGAATATAAAAAACGTTTGATATTGACTTTCATTGTAAAGTTCCCGTTTTGGACATACATATTTTTGTCAGAAAGCACGAATAAGAAAAAATTGGGGGATTTTACTTGAAGAGGAAAGACAACACAGAGCGGATGAGTAATATAAGTCAAACAATATGTAAATAGATAATGCCTGTAGCCAAAGGGAACGGCTGCACTAATCAAACACACTTGCCATTAGGTAAGTTTGCACTGACCCAACACACTTGCCACGCAAATCTGACAACTTAATATACCATATTTAATTAGAACACACTAAAACTTATATACTAGATATGTTTTTCCTAACCCAGTGGTTCACAGCAATTATTTAAATGTTTTAATACATTTGTCCACACTGGTTATAATCAGGATGAGTGATGGGGGAGAGGGAGGGCAATCTTCCCACCTACCCAGTGAGCGACTTCCAACCACAGTTAAGAGTCGTCGTCGTCACTGATTGGCGATACCAAGGATTGAACCAACAGTATCCTGATAACAGGGCCAATGCTTAGACAGCTGTGCCATCGGGAGTTCTTTGAGTGTAATTTGTTTATCTCAGCACAACATAACATTGTCAAATCTGCTGCTTATTCCTGCCAATGTTGGAAAAATGTAACTGGTTTCAAGTAAGCTTCTGCTGGATTTGACTAGCTTTACTGCTTTCCAATGAAAATGTCAAAGGAATCATCATATGCACACATGAACCGTTCTGACAGTTCTGTATTATGAACAAACAGCAACCGTTTGGACAGTTGCTGTCAACAAGAGTCTAAAAAGGCCCGTGCCAAGAGGTAGAACAGTATATCCACTGGCTGAAGTTAAAACAGCTCTACAGGAGACAAGCACCAGATCCAAACAAAAGTTCCTGGCATGTCTTAGCATGTTTTAGCCAGAGTTTCCGTGATACACGCGGACAAAGACGGATCACGTCCGTGGATATATCCACTAAAGATGAAGATGACCTGCCTCAACCTCTACAAAGAGAAGTGTTAAATGCCTCTTCTCCTGACAGGCTGTTTGAGACCCTGCTGAGGCCAGGCAAGGCTACCCAGCACAGCTGCTAGTGAGGCAACTAATGAGTAAAGCAGCTGATCTAACAAAGTCAAGCCAGCGGAGGATAAGAGAGCGAAATCTGAGCAAAAAACCCAACGGAAAAAATTCGGAAGCTGAAACTTACCACTTTCTGCCTTGCCTTTCGGAAGGAGAACCTCTTTTTGAGACTCATCTTTGAGTCAATGGCTTTAGTCAGCACGGCGCGTGTGTATATGCTATGCATTTCCCAAGCATATGTGTATGTGTGTGAGTGTGTGTGTGAGTTGTGTGTGTGTGTGAGTGTGTGCACTCATACCTGAATATTCCCCACCCAGGATGGGACAGGGAGCGTTTACACACACACATACACACACACACAGACACATCCAGGGCCATGTCTAAACAAGTTCACCCGGCCCCCAACATACGACTCCAGAAGACGCCACAGCAGAGCAGATTCTCCTGTATTATAGTCATAGCTGCCCTGTCACACACACCTCTAGGGCTTTAGATCATATCACATCCAGGCAGAAACAAAACGATAAACTCCTTACTGCCAGGACAAGCTAATCCATCTCAGTTCCCTGTTGGGCTTATTTGGAGATGTGTGTTAGCGTGTGTGATGTATAATGGGATAAATTTAGTTCCTATATATTTGTGTTAGTGCGGTACACACTGGGTGGGCCTTTCCCAGGAATAATGCAGAGCTACCAGAGGACGTATTATAGGACAGTATTATATTACAGTGTTTTCTTTGCTTTGGAGAAAAATCTAAACTAACGCCCAACTGCATTTGGAGATTTTATGGTGGTTGACCTGACATGTTTTCTTCTGCTGCTGTACCACCGTAGTCTCAGTAAAACAAAGCAAGTCAGGCAAATTACCCCTGTCATATTGTGGCAGTCAGCCCTGTTATACTCGCGTTGAGGTGGTCACCAGCTTATTTGCTCATGTTTCCAATGAGCCCTCAAGGCCGTCTGTAACATTAAGCCTAATGTTTCCCCTGGTTCAGCCTCTTCCTCTCTGCAGTCATCACAAAACAAAATGCATCATCACTGAAGGATTCAGAGACTTGGCCTGGCTGTATCCACTTGAAAGGGGAACTCCACTGATACTGCATGTCAAAGGTTCTGGACATTTGAGGAGGTTTCTGTGGTTGAGACGTAAACAAAAAGTCACTTATAGTGGTTTAGTCTGAAGTGGTGGATTGTGGTAAAACCTACAGAGACTCACTCAGATTTCCTTTACAGGGATGGTGGTAAAATATTGGGGTCACAATGTCTTCAAGGGAAATATATCCGTTTAATTCACAATCCAAAAACACTCAAAAAGATAGATATTTTTAGATTATTGTATTTATAATAATGCTGTCAACAGTGATGTCAATCACAATTAATTACACTTTTTCTTTAATTGGTGGACACTATGGGTGCGCCATATTGTATTGTATACATCATCGAACAAATACCCTGAAATATTGTGATATTATTTTAGGGCAATATGGGCCAGCAGGGTCCAATTTTTGCTGTTTATAGATTATATGTCAAGAATCATTTATTTTACTTCAATCCTAGATACATGGAGTATCATTACATGTTAAATCACTGACTTTTGTTACAATCTAGTGAAAATCTTAATTAGGTGTGTGCCATATCATATCATATTCAATAATATGGACAAATAAAATATCATATTGCAGTAGTGTATTTTTGAAATTATTTTATTCTATTTCAATGTTTTGTCATATCGGCAAGAATATTGTTATCGAAAAAATACCTTGAAATATTGTGATATATTGGGCCATATTGTTCTTATTTTCCATTAAATATCTACAAGAGTTAGATTATATCTGTCCAATATCATTAATTTTACTTCAATCATACTATCGCCCACCCTTTGTGGATATTTAAATGTAAAAAGAAGAATCAACACCAGATTGGCTAAATGAAATGAAAGTGTCAATTACATAAAGAATGTTAATGCTGGAATGTCCCTGTATTTTGGGAGGGAGAAAAAGATAATTGTTTAATAAATCCTTTATTTTATAATAAATATCCCTCAGGTTTAACTGCTGCTTTACTAAAGCACTGCTGCAATTTCAGAAGCTGTAATCTATCTATCGATAGCAAATGAGTGGTAGATGGTGGACAGGAAAGAATATATCACACAGTCTGCCATCTTGGATTTTCATCTACCGTGTGCCTGTGCCTACCCATCCTTGTTTCTATTGACTGACAAGACTCTATGTCAGAATATGTAGTATGATATATGATAAATTATAAAAAGGAGTCACTGAAATGCTATGCATGGCTGATTGGCATGTATATGCCATTAACCAGCCACAACATTAACACCAGGTAAGGTGAAAAACATTAATTGTCTTCATCTATAGTTGCATCTGTCAGGGGGTGGTATGAAATCATCAAATCATCTCCTAAACAAAAGGACTTGTGTGAAGTTCCTGATATGATGTGTCCAGTATCTACCAAAGGTGGTGCCAGATACCACAGGGCTCCTATAGCAGCCCTGTGAGATGTGAGCTGCAAATGTTCAGATCTGTTGTAATGGCACCAGGGGGACCCACTCAATATTAGGCAGGTGGTTAAGCCTGTCAGAATGACTTTCTTTGGATAAGAAATGATTGCACTAAACAATGTCATTGTTTACTGATATAATGATAATGTAATAGCATAATAATGTAATTACACCCTTATAGAGAGTGATGAACTATTAATAATTAAGAATATTCACACATTGGAATTAGAATAGGATTTTTTAAAATAACCTAAATAAATAAAGCATACAATTTAAACAATTTAATTTAGTCAATATACAAGCTCATGAATGTTAATTGGCTCAATATGTACAATATGTAGGTCAACAAATATGATTGTGATGAAAGTGATGTCCATATCGTTGCTGTCCTATGAAAAACACTTATTTCTTTTTTTGTCGAGTTTTAGTTTACTACATAATTTGAACAGACACACTGTCCCTAACCCTGTGCCAAAATTTCTTGATGGACGGACCAATAGGTACTCTTCAAAATTACCTGAAATTAATCTTTTTTTACATTGACTTCCATTGAAAGTTTACAAGGTTTTTTCTCTCTCCTGTAAAGTTGCTGTTTTGGAGATAAGTGTTTTTCATTGGACAGCGACGATATATTATTGTATGATAACTGGATAATGTAATTATTGTGACAGGCCTACAGGTGGTGTTAATGTTATGGCTAATTGGTGAACGTGTATGGATGTTTATAGAAGCTAGAGTGCAGGAATGCTGTTGCCGCTTATATGTGCGTGTGTGTGTGTGTCTGTGTGTGAATTCTCTCTAATGGCCCCGAGTGCAAAGTGGGCTGTGGATTTACAGTATAGGTTTCCTCTTATTCTCTGAGCGGCTCCAGCTGAGAGAAAACACTGACCTCATTCCTCAAGAAGTAAATGAACTCAGCATCAGCTGACGCTTCAGTCATTTTTGAGTGTGTGTGCATAGAGCATTAATGTGCATTACTGACTGTCTGTGTTTATCTCAGTCTGCTGTGTATTTAGAAATCAAAGAGGACCGTAACTCCTTTCAGTAAAGCTCAAAAAGCAGCGAGACCATGAAGCAAACAATCACTGCGGAGTCATTTTCAAGTGAGTAAAGCAAATCTCTTCCTCTTATCTCGAGCGGACAACAAACTGCCTGAAAATAACATCAGAGACCTCGGAGGAGACTTCCTCTGTGCCCACTGGAGAGGGAGGGGAGAGACTGATAAGACAAAGGAGTGAAGGAGGAGGAAAGTGGCAGAACAGCAAGTTCAATCAGACGACTTTGGCTTCTTTTACAGCTAGAAAATGAAGTAACAAGTTACCATTTATGCACAATTATATTTTACAGGTATCACAGTGTTATAACATCAAAGTAGATGTGTACCACATCATACCAATCACAATAATATAATATCAGCATAATTTTTAAAGCAATACAAAATCCACAGAATGACAATATTAGTATTCTTTCTATGCAGGATTCTTTTTTGCATTTGTTCTGCTATTATATGTATATATAATTTATCCTGCACTAAAGTTTTCTAGAAGATTTTTGCTGCTTTTAATAACTTACTGTTGCTTACAAAACAGACATACGTTTACAGATTTTCCTTTGTTTCAGATGAATGTTTAAGACTATTATTCTAAATGAAACATAAAAAAAATCATGATTGAAAAAATACCTTGAAACGCTGTAATATTATTCTAGAGCCATGTCGCCCACCTCAAGTCTATCAGTGAGTGCACTACCGGTCAAAATTTTAGAACACTCCTATTTTTAAGTTCACTTGTCAGATCTCTAAGTTTTCTCTTAACTGCTGAAACTTAGACTTACATTAATGTTAAGCTGAGCTAAAGTTGTTGCCATGTGGGTCAGCCACACCTCTTCCTGTACCAGTTTTCTCCAGTTTCCAAAAGTCTTTTGAAGGTGTAGTAAACAGTATTCACTGCTCTATGGCTTCATCTCTAATTTCTCTCAAGAAAAGAACTTTCATACTTTTTATAGTTACATAGTTATCAATGTTTCTGTGTTTTTTTTGTTATTATGATTTTGTATGGTTTATGGTGATTGACTGGACCTGAAGAGCTTTTCTAGAACTTTTGGTAGTGTGCTGTATATCTTATTGAAGTGTTCTTTAATAGCCATGTGACGTTGTTTATTGCAAGACATTTACAACTTGGTCACTGTTCTGCATCTGAAAACTAATCTGACGAGGTAACACATCACAATAAGGGCCACCAATAAAAGGACTTATGACAGTAATAAGCATTGTTAAATTGTTAAGTAATGTCAAAACTATGTATTAATTGACACTACTTAAGACGTTACTGAACATTACTAGATTTTAACATTTAAGAGTGTTGTTAAAAATAATGAATGTATACATTAGTTTATGTTTAATAAAATGTTTGATAATGATTTAAAAATTATGATCATGTCTAAACTAATGTCATTTAATAATTACTTAAGGCTTTCTCCTGAAAGTACAAAGGTTTCCTGCAGCAGTATATAAGGTAAGGCGGCTGCCTTAACAATAATCTCCCCCCAATTTGACAACCTTTTCTGGGGGAAACCCTGAGTACTGTTAATTAATGTACCCCATATTGTAAAGTGTTATCTCTGATTACAATAAAACATGAATTGTAATATATTCTGTCAGGGATTTAGAGATGTACAAAGGTGCTGAATAGTCTCGCTGCAGCATTCTGAACAAGTTGCATTGGGTCTATGTAAGTAGACCAAATAAGTTAAATACAAGTAGCTTCCACCTTTGCTTAAATCAGAGCAGAATTGCCAACCAAGATTAGATCTGATATTAGGCACACACTCAAACTGAAAATAAGCCTGTGTATTCTCTTTTAGAATGCTGTCATCACTCCCAAATATTTTGCAGCAAAAATGCTGTAAGAGATTATTACAGCATGATCAGCGTCAGCTCAAGTAATATGTCATCAGCGAGGGAGCTGCCGCTACACGCTTAAACAAACATGCTCTGTCAGGAGGGGTTATGGCAACAATCTGCAACAATCTGTACCTGAAGCAGACATGACCATTCATCACAGTAAAAATTCCCAAAAGGAAAACTTCACTGAGGCCATGGACTTTTATTTGCTTTGAGAATTAAATGAATTTTACTGCACACAGGTGTAAGCCTAGGCTTCATTACTCAACTACACATTACTGCATGTGAGTCTGATGTGATTCTTGAGATGACAGTAAAAAATCCTGAGAACACACATCACAATGCAACCCTAGAAACAAAGTAACTGCAGATTTCACAGCGGCTTAACCCAGGACTTCCCTTACAATGCAGCACAGTTGCTGTATTAGCATCAAAATGACATCCTTTGAAGTGGAAATCCAATAACAGAAGCATTTTAGATACTAATCTAAAGCTCAGATCAGATCAGATTTCCAAATAGTATTACAGGATATAAAGAGTGCGGACATCTAAACTTACAATTTTATATTCCAACTAATACAATACCTGTTCAGTAATGCGAAACTCTATAGGAGTGTAAGAAAATACTGATATAGCAAAGTATTGAGATATTATGTTCTGCAATTCTGTATCAATCCTGAAAAAAGTGTAGACTTTGTAATAATAGTTTACATGTAAAGACTGGTGGCAGATAGTGGTTCATTTTTGTTGTGCTACATCTGTTCTGATGGCATATAAAGTAAAATTTTACATAAGATGGTGTATTTGTTAAACAAATTTAAACCATTGTAAAAAAACAGTATTTTAATCAAATATTCTTAATGTTAAACATACTTAAATATATTAAGTCATTAAAACATTAACTGTACTTTCACGCATATTGTATCTTCAGGTTCTCGCCAATACACAGTCCTGGACCAATTCTTCAACTGAAGGTTGCAATCCAATTTAGGTCTGAATTAATCAACACATCACTGAAATTACATAATAAATTTGCCTAAATTGTGTTAAATTGAGTTTTTCTGCCACATTTTTTCCCAATCGTCTCACCAATTTAGTCATTTCCAGTTACCACCCACTAATCAAGACTCCATCATCACTCATTTTCCCAGTGCAGGGAGAGTGAAGGCTAAGAAATTGCAGCTTCAGACTAAAAATAAGCCAATCAACAGCATCTTCTGAGCATGTTTAAAGAATAACACTTACTGACAAGTCTGTAACATCAACTAATAGACAACTGCACTGAGCAGCATCGCTGAGTGATGAGGAAGAGGGAGGGCCATCCCAGCCAGCCAGCCAACTGTTTTTGTTGGGACTCTCTGTCATGGATGTCTGTGGCACCACAGGGGTCCAAACCAGATGATCCAAATGAAAAGGCCAATGCTTATAGGGCTGAAACACTCCAACATCATGGAGTGATGTTTTTTAAAATGGGGTTTTCAAAGTCGTAAATTGATGGATTGGGAAATGAGTTGCTAAATATTTATTTTATTTAACTCTGAGCTAAGGCTGTGCCTCAGAAGGAAGTGAGTAAAAACATGCATTTCTTTTTTGTGAAGATTAAATGTATAAAATCATGTGAAGGCCACAGTTGTACAATAGAGAGACAAAAACCTTTATATATATATATATATAATGTATATAATATATATATATATATATATATATATATATATATATATATATATACATTTTACATGAAACAATGGGGCAGGAAACAATAAATAGTACTAAAATGACAATTTTTTTCAGCAATTCCACTGAAGCATGTTTTTCCACACATCTCTCTCAATTTTACCCAGGATTTGAAACATGACCCCCTTACAGCCCGGTTTAAAAAGCATGGGTTCCACCTTCCGAAAAATCCGGAAATCAAATCAAATTTGGTCCTTGTAAAACAGGATTAAATTTTCAATTCTATAAATCAGTGGGGATACCAAGGCCTACAACATATCACGACATATTATTTTGTAATCCCAGTATACTCATACATATAGAATCTACAGATTAGCAGTACTAAAATAGAGAGGTTCTTTCAAAAATGCTACAAAACCATGGTTTATACAAAACAATTTTACCCCAAAAATAAAACAGGATTTGAAATATAACCCTCATACAGCCTGATGGAGGATGAATCATGGGTTTCACCTCCAGTGAACATTTTAATAGTAAACAATTTGCATTTACGAGGCCACGCACAGTAAACCACCCACTAACCCTCCAGGATGAGTGGCATGAAGGACGAGGGCAGGCAGGCCTCATTTAGCCTGGAGGGAGTGCATCAGTCACCATCTGAGCTTCCCCGCGACCCCACCCAACCACACTTTCAAAAGTTTTCTCCTCTGCCTTTGTACCGAACCAGTGGTCTTTCAAACTGCAACCTGATGCTCATAATTACACATGACAGAAGCCTTTCTCGACAAAAATAGCTCCCTTTGACCGAGCACGAGCGCTGAACCGGCTGCTTTCAGAGTCATGATGAAGAGTATGTGTAAAAATAACAAGCTGAGCTGGGTTTTTACAGTGGAGAAATGCACAGCGTCTCGAAAAACATAAAGATCCTCGACTGCTTTGCCTATTACATTCTTTACGACTGATTTAATCCTCCAGTATTACTTCAACTATTTCAAACTGACATCAGGTCAGCTGGTAAGGGCCATGTGTCCATTACCAGAAGTGGCTTTTCTTAGCAGGGTTAATACAAAAACTGCTGGAGACTTGTGGCTACTCTGACTGCAGTAGGAAGGCAGTAAGTAGCTCTCTTGGGAAGAGGTCACTAACAGCTTCCCATTCATCTCTGTATGTCAGCGTAGTTCAAAGAGCAAAAACATGCAAATACTTAGGTAGCGATAGCGGCACAACACATTGGCTTACAAAGAGGAAATGACCATTCCTGTTTGAAAGACTTCCTCTTTAACAGAATTAGAAGGAATACACTAATTGAACAAGTGATGCACAGATTTTGGAATTCTGTGTAGATATACAAAATGTATTTCACTCATATCTTAATCAAATATTGAAATCTGTACTGGGTGCATTTTTCGTCATTGCTAAAAGCAGCACTATGTGAGAAATGCAATTTATTACTTCTGGGCTCCCCCTGTAGTTTGGAAGGACACACTTTACACATGCCTTTCTGGACAAGCTGAGAGTAACAGAATACAGAAAGATGAAAATTCCTGCACCTAATATTTGGGGTAAAACATAGGGCCATATGCTCTATTTTCCCATTTACTCAATATAAATTATATTATAAACTTATAGTTACAACTAGTAACCTCCTCCACCTAACAGCTAAGTTGCTGTGGCCATTTATGATCTAATCAGCATCACTCAACCCAAACAGCTAGGCAGATAGAAAACCAAAACTTAGTGGTGTGATGCTACAGGATCTTACACAAATACCACTCAGATTTTACAGTCCTTACCAACATTGTCCAGCTAGGTTCATCAAAGTTACACAGTGCAGTTAGAGTCACTATTCTTCTTACTACATGTCTGTGAAGCACTGACATAATTTTAAGGTAATATTCCACATATTGCTGCTTAAATGTTGGAACCAGTGAAAAATGTGAATGATACTAGACACTACCAGCTCTCAACTTCTCAGGATTAACTTCTAGTCACATTACATAATTTGCTGTTCTACTGCATTAAATTAGCAGATAACCAAGCACTTAACTGCACACAAACACTACATATATGTTCAAACTTAATTATCTCCATCTTTTCCACCTCAAGGTTCTACACTTCACAGAATAAAGCCAGTCTGGCACTTCCCAACCTTCTCTTCGGTATAATCAAAATAACAGCTGGCCTTCATCAAGGTATTTTCTCTGACAGCTAGATTAAGGGCTGCTCTCACAGCTTTTGTGGTTTAGGGTTACCAGCTCACAGCCAAGCAGAGTATACCAAGACGGCTGATCATCCAGAGGACAAACGCTACTCCTCATTCCTAGTCAGGATAGACTCTAGTCTCTGAAATTGCTCAACCTACTCAAGCTATTGTCAAGCTCCAAATGAGTGTGGCGCCCATTATCACAGCACAGTGGTTCTACAGTAAATGCTTCCTTTAGATATTAATGGGAGCGCACACTGGAGCTTAATCACATGTGAATCATAATGACTGTGAAGGAAAACGGAATAGTAGATGTGGCCAGTCTATTTTGCAAACTGTGAATTTTTGTGGAATTGGCAAAGAGCTCATGAAAAATACAGTGAATTACACTCATAGTGGCGAGACAGTTTTGTTAGAGATATATTGCCTACACCTTTTGGAGCTGTATCAGATAAGTAGGTCAACTCAGGTATAGGAGACTACTTAAAGTAAGCAAACCTACTTAAAATAAAAAGTATTTAAATATAATGAAATCAGGTTAAACAGCCTAAATGTATTTTTGTCTTAATAAAATAAAACCAACATTATCAGAAAATCAAAATGTTTTGTTTTTTGTACTGTTCTTTTTTTGTACTGTTAACATTTTGTCCTATTTACATGAATCTTCATCTTTTACACCCTCTAGACAGTGCTGTTGTTGATATGTATCATTTTTTGCACTACTACACTACTGTACAGCATTTATTACAGCACACTGTCACTGGTCAAAGAAAAATATGTGTGTGTAAAATAGTAACTTTACAGTAAAAGAAAAAAAACGTATTAATTTTCAATGGAGGCCAATATAACAAGATGTTATTCCAACACATTTTGGAGTATTTCGACAACAATCAAGATACATAGTTTTTTTTATAACAGCACTGACATATTCACATTTATTTATTCATTCATATCGTACTTCTGACATTTCTGTAATTAGATTTTTTCCCTCTCTCTGTTGTAAGTGTTTGTAGGGTAATCCCAGACATTGTCTTTAAACATGTACTTTCTGCCCCTCCAGCTACTACCGGTATTAAATATCAGAAATTATACACTGCAATTACAAAGCATTACCACATCTTTTCTTCAAAATCTAGCAGTATATCTTTCCATTAAAAGACGGTCTTAAGAAATGCAAAGTAGATCATTTTACACATAAGAAGAACTAAAAGTAAAAGCTCAGAGATTCATCTGAAACAGATGCATTAGGACAGCAGAAAAAGAAAAACGGCACTTACTGTTGGAGAGTGGAGAGTTTAAGGTGGCTCTATGTGTGTGTGTGTGTGTGTGTGTGTGTGTGTGTGTGTGTGTATGTGTGTTTCCTCAGCGCTCCCTCAAACACCCGGCATAAATAAACATGTCCATTCGCCTACATGCTCTAAGAGTTCACAGGGTGAAGCTGAAGTGATTTAAAAATCTTCCAACTCTTTTCCCTCTCTCTGTAACACTCCCTCCCTTTCTCCAAGCTCCCTCCTTTCTCTCTCTCTCTCTCTCTCTCTCTCTCAGTTTCTCCTCCCACTGTAAGGAAACCTCACTCCCTCAGGTCAGTCACAAAGAAATTATGTCACAGTCTCTTAGGGGGAATGTGGAAAAATGACCTAGACACTGCATGTAAACACACACGTTTCCGCTAGTAAACTTTAGTCTTATAACAGTTTTGTAATAAAGCTCATTCAAATAATAAAAAGATATCTATGCAATTATAAAACAATGTGTTAAACATTTTTGACAATATTTGTGGGCAATATATATATAGCCTATATAGATTATAGATTATTATGGTATTAGGGGTAGCAGATGTAAAAACTGCTATTCTGGATAGGACATTACTAACATTAATGCAAACATAAATAACCTAAAATAAAGATTTAGATGCATTTGGGAAAAATACTGTGATCCAACACTAGATTGTAGCTGGATTCCTAGCTTCAAAATCAAGTATTCTGGATTTCTTCATCGAATAACATGTAAGTCAATACTATGCAGTTAAAGGGTATAAAAATAAAATATTTCAAACCTATACTTGCTCACATATTAATTGTATAGAGAAAAAAAAACAAGAAATGCTGGCTTCAACAGTCCAACACTGGCCATTCTACTCTAAAATGTATTGATTTTAGCAATTTTTTATTTATTGTTACAGAAATATGAAAAAGGTTTGTGCACCCCTAATAATTTTCAAGATTTTCCTTTATAATTATTGGTTGTTCAGATCAGCAATTTCAGTTAAATATATCATATAGCAGATAAACCCAGTAATATTTGAGAAGAGAAATTAAATTTATAGGATTTACAGAAAGTGTACAATTTTTCTTTAAGAAAATTAGGCAGGTGCAGACATTTTAGGCACCCTTGTCGTTGTAATGATTTGAATACCTTTGACCCTTGACACACACTTTCTGTAAACCCTATTAACTTTATTTTGCATTTTCAAATATCACTGTGTTCATCTGTTGTATGATATATTTAACTGAAATTGCTGATCCGAACAACCAACGATTTCTAAAGGAAAATCATGAAAATTACCCCTGAATGAAAAAATTCTTCAGAAACGCCTTTAATGTTATTGTTTTTAAATAGATGGTTTAAAGCTAAATACAAAGCATATAAATGTTAGATTTGTTTCTAAAGTTAGACAAGGTTGTGGGCTGCAGCAGACGTACACAGACATATACACATGTTGGATTTCAGCATCGGCCAAGAATTTTCACATTGGCGTATCTATAAAATGTTTTATGCAAAACATCAGGTGCATCATGTTTTACAGTTATTATAACTGATTAAAACAGTGGTCTAAAGCAGAATAACCCTGAGTATCACAGTATCACACAAACCACACACAGTGCAGACTGAACACCAGCCATTTTCAGATATGTCTGAGGCTCTATCAATTTCCCTTTGCCCCAACAGGCTCTTGTGATAATGAACCTAAAGGAAAGGAAAGTGTGCAAGTCAGTGCTGTAGAGATATGCCGACTTATCAACCGGATTTGCAAAGCGTGAGAAAAAGTTTGAGTAGTTCATCATATCATAAAAGCAACATCTCATGTCCATATCCACAGGGTCAGACTGTCTGATTGTGTGTTAGTCTTAAACTTCTTTCACAAGCTTAGATAGATATTCATTTTTGAGTGTGGAGTTTCACTGTATTTGTGGGTGTTAAGATTTTAGTTTTCTCTGCTATTGAGTTTGGACTAATGGCTACAATCTAATAATGTAATAAAAACAAAAAGGGGAAAGCCAAAAACAGCAGACTCACAGAGTCTCCAGACTGCTACAATTATGCTGCTTGAATTTTGGAGCGACTGATATTTATAGGTAGATGAAAGCTGCTGGTCTGCCAGAGTGTATACAGCTATTCTCAGCTAGAAAAGCCAGTTATTATTCTCTGAGGTGTATTTTTATTTGAAAGTAATTTCAGGCATAGAATTTTTGTATTCTATAGTACTGTGCAAAGGTCTTAAGCTAAGCAGAAAGTGTTCTTTGGCTTGCACAAACTGTATATGTCTATACGTTCAAACCATTGTTGTCCTGATCAAGAGGCCTGATCATTCAGCCCTTGTCAAAGTTGCTTAGGCTTTCAGTTCTGCCCATTGCTCCAACATTCAGCACATCGACTACTGAGTACTAGTACTACTGACTGACAGGCACCATTGATGTAACTTTTAAGACAATCAACCTTATTCGCTTTACCCGGTCGTAATGTTTTGCCTCATCATTGTCTTTTTTTTTTTTTTTTTCGTCCTTCCTTTGATTACTTTTGGCAGGTACTGACCACTGCATACACAGGAACACCTCACAAGACCTTTTGTCAAGACCTTATATTTGACCCTTATCAAAGTGTCTTGAACCTTTTCACTTGCCCATTTTTTAAAAGAACTGGCTGTTCAATAGCTGTCTAACATCTACATACATCCCACCTCTTAATAGATCAGACTGTAAATAGATAATTTATGTTATTCCCTTAACCCCTTAACAGGCCAGAATTTGTGTCAATTGTCTGCCTGACATTACACCACTAAATCTTGAGGATATCTATTCAAGCATTACATAAAAAGCTTTCATGTTTTATAAGGAACATTACTGTAAAACAATATTGTAATTGTAATAGAACATTTTAAAAAGTATACAAATAAACTGAATACAAATAAAACAGTTTGTTCATGTCCTCCAAACCTTTAGTTTCGTTATGTTTGTCTAGTTTTTACGTCTTTTTTTTAAACATGAAGAATTTGGGTTGATTCCTGTTAATGATTTGAAATTATTAAGTGAAGCAGAGAGCTTCTCTAAGTTTCCTGTAGGAGATTTCAAAGCCCTCAATTTTTCAGAATGTAAATAATTTATTTTACTGCAGAAAAAAGGGTTCTGTATCACCTACACCTGTAAACCAGCATATGGGACAAGGCATTTTAAGTGGTTAACTTGTGCATTTAATGTTATGGCTGATCAATGTTAAATAAGCACAAATTATTTTGATATTATCTTTAAACACTCACTTGCTAGTTAAATTTTCACAATGCTGTATAATATATATATATATATATATATATATATATATATATATATATATATATATATATATATATATATATATATTGGTGGATTTCTATTAGAGCTTAGATCCAGCCTGACCCTATTAAAGCCTGTGCACGTTCTGCTCGATTCGGCTCGAGTTCGGTTTGGCAACAGGTCAGGCTTGGGCTTGGGCAAAGAATCTAAACTCTAATTTTTATATGCAAACATAACAAGCAATCCACATCTCTTTTCCAGTAAAGCAATTGAGTTTGAAATCACGATGTGTTTAACTCAGACAGCACATAATTACCAAACTTGCTTAAGTCACCGTCTTGGTCACTTTAGTTTGGCACAAAATTGCAGAGTAAATTGGTGAAATAAGCTAGTCTGCCATAAATCTCAACCTTATCTGGCAATCCAGCAGATCTAATGCTTACATAAGACATTTTCCATCCCAGTTCATGCGAGTCTGCTTTAGTCTCTCTCTTTTCTTCTCTCTCTCCTTTCTAAGCAGAGTTTCTCCTGGTGAACACCAGCATGACTGATGTTCTCATAACCACACTTTCCAGTTTGCCTGACCACCAGAAGGGCATTAGGTCCATGAAACAGCCATCTCCAATTCCAGGAAAACTCCTACTCCTCAGATTTCACACTTGGAGAAGTGACAAAAGCTTTCCTACTTCAAACCTCTGTGAGAATCTGTGCGTTTCATAAAACATGTTTAGAAATCTTTAATAAAAGGTGACCTACAAAGCAATAAAGAGCCAACCTAGATTTAAAACTGAAAACTCTCCCAGTTTTTAGCAAGCAGAGGTCTACCTTTGAATAGAACGTATTGTATACCGAACGCATTATTGCTCCTGGTTATAGAAGGCTTGATTAACAAAAGCACAGAGCACAATAAGCTGTTTTCTGGTGGACAATAAGGTATGAAACCAGTAACCTAGCAAGGCAAGTTATTCTTAAGCCACTAATCAGCTCCCAAAAGACATTGCTGTGCTTAATGTGGCTTAGAAACTAACCTAACCTCAAGTTTTTAAACACTGTTTCCACTCACTGTCTACTCTTAGCTGATCCACTTTGTAGATGTAAAATTAGAAAGCATAGCCCTGTGCAGTGACACTGTAGTGTTTGAAAACTCCAGCAGCACTGCTGTGTCTAATCCACTTGTACCAGCACAAAACACAAGTATCTTCTTCTAGTTTAGTCATTTTTGGCAACCATATCTAAATCACTATAAAAATTCGGAGAGCAGATTCAATTAAATAATAATTCTACTATTATAAATGTTTTTGGTGCACTTTCCTATACAGTACCAGTCAAACGCTTTAACACCTCTTCATTCAATGTTTTCTTTATTTTTTATTAAATGTATTACATTGTAGCAATTCCCTGACCTAAACCCTACTGAGATGCTTGATTTGGGATGAGTTAAAGCACACTATGAAGGAAAAGCAGCTACTGTTGAACTATTGTTCAGTCCCTCTAGGAACTCCTTCAAGACGCTGAGAAAACCATTCCTGGTAATGCCTGGAACCTTATGAAGACACTGAGAAAATACCAAGAGTGTGCAGCTCTGTTATCAAAGCTAAATGTGGCTACTTAAAAGGATCTAAAATATATAAAATGTTTAAAACTTTTTGTTAACATTTTTTTACATGTATTCCTGTATAGCTTTAACATCTTGAATATTAAATTTACAATGTTAATAACTAGTGCTTACAATATATTTAATGTAAAATATTGTTCAGTGTTTTGATTGATAATACTAATATTTCTGCTGAGGAAAGATATATATGTCCTTCATCTCAGTCACAAACATTGAGTGACCAACTGCTTCCATTCGGTTTCAGACAGAAAGTAAAAAAAAATACTGACAGATCAACACTGTGTATCACTCTGAAAGATATAGCTGCTCCTCCTCGAGCTCAGTGGCTATGACCCTTCACCAAGAACAACAGACCACAGTCAAAACATGCTCATGTTTTCACATCCCAGGCCAGACTAGTCTCCTTAAGATAGGAATATAAATAGACCATTAAAGAAAACATAACCAATTAAGACATCTGGAACACTGAAGTAGAGACACTGTATTTCAATGATAAATCAACATCTCATATCTTCTGAACATCAGCAGGTTGAAATATCAGTTTATCTTTTAGGAGTGTGTGCTAAAAGAGAATAATCAAAGTTTGTTTACAACCTTAATAGAGAGAATGTAAATCTTAAAATTAATGGAGACCAAGTCAACAAGAGATTCAAACAAAAAACACCAGCATGACTTCAAATACAAAAGTACATTTTCTAAAGAGAACGCATCATGTTTACACAGCTAAAATGGATTCCACTTGCAATACAGACAGTTGCTAGGCTAGTTGCTATGTGCTTCTACCTGGTTCCCATGGTGTTGTAAGATGGTTGCTCTAGTTTCCCTAAGTGGCTGCCTAATGGTTTCTGCGGTACCCCAGGTGTTTGCCATGCTGTTGCTAAGTGGTTACTTTGGTATCTCAGCTGGTTACTACTGTGTGGCTGAGGGTATGCTAGGTGACTTCTATGCTGTTATGGTGTTGCTAAATGGTTGCTATGGTACTGGGTGTAACAACAGCTTTGCTAATTAGTTATGATGGAGTTGTCAGGTGGTTGCTCTGATATCCCAGGTGCTACTGAGATAAGTGGACACAAGATGGGTGCACAACATTTTTGCACTTTATTTATTCATATGGGGAATAAATTAGCAAAAATATGTTGCAATTTAAAAAAGCAATTGAAAATGTGCATACAAGCCCATATTGACCCAACAGTTTGAATTCAGAAAAGTGCTGATATCTCATAAACTGCAGGATAAGATAAGCAGTAAATATCAGTCAGAAAAAATGATGAGCAGAAGAAAAGAAGATACATTGTATAACAGTATAGTTATCTGATTTATAGGACAGTACAATTATCTGTATTTGAATGTGTAACAGAGCATTCACAAAAAAACTAACAATTACTGTCCATGGTAACACTTTATAATACTGTTCCATAGTTAATAGGTAACTAAGCAGGAACTAAGCAGTAACTGATTAATAGTGCTGCAGTAACACCTAAATATTTTCTATTAACTACCAGGGAGTACTGAATAATTACTTAGTATATAGTACTGAACTAATGATTATAGTAGTTCACTATTAACTCCACAATAATTACTGAGACTTACATATCTCCCAGAGAACTACTACTAATTATGTCTCCTTTATAATAACTATTCATTAATTTCTGCTCAAATCAACATTAACTACTGAAAACCCTTACATGCCACCTGGGGAACTATAGATCTAAATCAGGCATATTTGAGTTAAATGCATATTAATTGAAAGCATTTTTGAATTAAGCAAGTGACACCATTTGTAGTAGTGGTAACCTTAATTACCTTATTATCCTCAGTTCCTTCCAAATATTAGCAACATATAGTAAAATACTACAGTTATTGCTTAACCATCATTTTTGGAAGAAAAAAAACAACATTATAACGTAATATTATTGCATAGAAGACATTGCTGAAAGTTCTCCAGAAGGCATCTAAGACTCTAAGAATGACTGTAAGACAGTAATAATGTAACAATCATTGCTTTATTATTAGGTATCAGCCTTATAAAAGTGCAGCCTTTGCAGTCTCACAGAGTTTTTTTTTTTTTATCTGCGCATTATTAGGGTAATTACGGTAATTTCACAGCGAACGCAGCTCTCCTGGTCCTTCGTGTAAATTCTCTGCTGTGCTGCTGCTGCTGGAGGAGAGACTGCTGCTTTCATATTTCTGTATTTGATTGAAAATAAACTAGTAATCAAGATATTGAGATCTTTTACAGCTTATTTTACCCCCGGATCAGATGAGGACTCTTTGTGGGTTGTTAACCAGCTTTAGGATGTGTGTAGGCCAGCTAAATTAGCTAAGTTGTGTGTGTTAGTTAACTGTCTAAGTTAACTAGGTTATGTGTGTGTTAGTTAGCTAGGTTATGTGTGTTCGTTTGCTAGCTAAGTTAGCAAGGGAAAATGTGTGTGTTAGGTAAGTTAATTGTGTTAGCTAGTTTAAATGTGTGTGTGTTAGTTAACTAGGTTAAATGTGTGTGTGTTAGTAAGCTAGGTTAAATGTGTGTTATTATTATTATTATTATTATTATTAATGTATATTTCCCTTTATAATGCTGTGACATGATCTGCCGTAACTCCTAAAGAACACAGTAACTCCTCAGTAATTAGTAATTAGTTACCATGTTTCTCACTTTATAATACTGTGACATGATTTGCAGTAACTCCTAAAGAAGAACACAGTAACTCCTCAGTAATTTGTAATTAGTTACCATGTTTCTCACTTTATAATACTGTGATATGATTTGCAGTAACTCCTAAAGAAGAACACAGTAACTCCCCAGTAATTAGTAATTAGTTATCATGTTTCTCACTTTATAATACTGTGTTCTGATCTGCAGTAACTCCTCAGTAATTAGTAATTAGTTACCATGTTTCTCACTTTATAATACTGTGACATGATCTGCAGTAACTCCTCAGTAATTAGTTAACATGTTTCTCACTTTATAATACTGTGTTCTGATCTGCAGTAACTCCTCAGTAATTAGTAATTAGTTACCATGTTTCTCACTTTATAATACTGTGACATGATCTGCAGTAACTCCTAAAGAAGAACACAGTAACTCCTCAGTAATTAATAATTAGTTACCATGTTTCTCACTTTATAATACTGTGACATGATCTGCAGTAACTCCTAAAGAAGAACACAGTAACTCCTCAGTCATTAGTAATGGGTTACCGTGTGCTGCTGTTAACTCCTGAAAAAAGAAGACAGGGACCCCTTATTAATTATCTATGAAGAACACAGGGATGCCTAGTCCGTTATCTAACACAAATATTTATTCATTTAAACATGATTTCCTCCAGAATAAGGATGTAGGACACAACCTACAGTAAAGCTGTATGTGAGCCATCACTTCTACTGAGCACATCTCCAGGAGGACCGAAGAAGAGCACAGGTTTAGAATAAACACCTGTAACACACTGACAGAATATTACAAAAATGGGGGTTAAGCAGACTACTGCACATTTCAGTGTGTCTAACATTTGGAAGATATTGAGCATACTAAGGTAAGTAAGGTTAATATATGATAAGTGGTGTCACTGACTTTAATATCACCACTGATAGAATAACCTGCAGCAGCAGATAAACACACTGAGGCTAGGGATCGGCGCTGTGGAATTACCGTAATTACCCTAATAATGCGCACAAAAGTCTGTGAGACTGCAAGGCTGAAGATGAACGTTTATAAGGTTGGTGCTTAAAATTAAAGCAGTGACCGTTAAAACAAAATTGAGTATAGTCAGTCTTATAGTCTTAGATGCCTTCTGGAGAACATATATAATGTCTACTATGTAATAATATTAAGTTATAAAGTTTAAGCAGATTACAACACACTGTAGTATTTTACTATATGTTGCTAATATTTGGAAGATAATGATGATAATAAGGTAATTAATGTCACTACTACTACAAATGGTGTCACTGGCTTCAAATATGCCTTTAATATCACCACTGATTAAATAACTGTTTGTGTAGACTGATTTAGATCTATAGTTCCCCAGGTGGCATGTAAGGGTTTTCAGTAGTTAATGTTGATTTGAGCAGAAATTAATGAATAGTTATTATAAAGGAGACATAATTAGTAGTAGTTCTCTGGGAGATATGTAAGTCTCAGTAATTATTGTGGAGTTAATAGTGAACTACTATAATCATTAGTTCAGTACTATATACTAAGTAATTATTCAGTACTCCCTGGTAGTTAATAGAAAATATTTAGGTGTTACTGCAGCACTATTAATTAGTTACTGCTTAGTTCCTGCTTAGTTACCTATTAACTATGGAACAGTATTATAAAGTGTTACCCTGTCCATTTATTGTTTAATTTTCTAACAAGGTTTCCTGCCTGAGCACAAATCTGCAGGTATTTTTTAAATCAATGCATATGTCTAAAAAGCTAGTTTTAAAAATATTATAATAATATCAACTTAAAGTATGCAAATCTGTGCAAAATTGCATTATACTTTATTCTTTACATTATATTCTGCTGTTTCTTTCATTATCCCAAATTTTGGAAATGGGGGATTATATTAAAAACATAAATGAACATACTGCACACTATAAAATACCAGAAGCATTCAGTCTGCCCGAATAAGCCTTTTTGTTTTTAATGTTTCTGCTATGCTTACCTCAAGGTCATCCAGTGAACGAGCCAGACTGAGTCTCTTGGCCTGAGCTGCTGTTCGCCGAACAGAAGAGCGTCCTCTAGTGAGACCCCAAAACCTGGAACCCTAGGAGTGAAATATACAATATAACATAAGTGTTGGTATTATTTAGTATTAACTGTTAGTATCTGTAGTTTTTACTTTTCATCCATTAACAAGGGAGTTATTAAAAAAAAACTTTTCAACAGGATAAAATGGTATGTATGCTTGGGGGCTTGATTTTATTCACCTGTGTGTGAGTAATTGATTGGAATGTGAGTTTAATGATTTGGATGGGTGAACGAATACTTTTACAATATAGTGTACTTTATTAAGGTGTTCTTCATATTTTACAGTACATTGTCTTTTCTCCTTAGCATATCCAGACATTATCTTTTAACCATATTGGCCAGCCCTACTTGATGCTGAGTGATTGAAACAACTATTTTACAGTCTATGTACAATCTTCCTCTTATATGTTCATATTGCTGGATTTGGTGAACAGAACAAATTTCCATATACATTTGCACATAAATTCCCACATGAAGTTTAACTTACACCCACTTTACCTGCACATTTGAACCACACATTTTAGCCTATATAATTTTCTTTAAAAAGATAACTAAAAACATATACACACTGAACATTTGTTTGACTGGAATGCCTAGCAGTAATAAACATGATATCACACATACCAAAAAAACCCTGTAATTTCCTTTCCATCTAAATACGGTGCTCCCTCAGAACAGATGGAAGGCCCAGAGTTAACCGAGTTAATCTTAGCATCATCCCTTAAGACAAAAATATGCCGTCTTGAGGAAGAAACACTGTCTAGCAAACACTAGCAAACAGAATTAGCAAAAGCCTGAGGCAAAGCTTCATTTCAACCTGGATTTCAACAGAATTCCCTAAAGTAATACAACACTGTGTGCAGGCTGAGGGTAAAATCAAATAAAGAGCCTGAACATGGTTAATGCTGGGTTTTTGTATGATGTGGACAATTACATTTACAGCACATAATCAAACTAATGGACACACCATGACAGATTAAGACTGAGGAGTGTTAGAGGTCAGTTAGACTAAACACAGTCCTATTCCATTATTCTGCTCCCAGAACAGCCTGTGATTAGTGGCTAGCCAATGGTTGCTAGGTGACTCCACTGAATCTAAACAGAGCTTAGCTGCTTTCACACTGATCTATCCGGGTGTAATCATATTGGGCTCCACTAATCAACACAACAGCTCCATCTGCTGTGCCTCAGCTATGCCGCACCATCTGTTTTTTCACTCAGATCAGTGCTGGATAGTCCAGGATAGGCTTAGTGTGCAGCTAAGCTTGCTACTTGCAGTCTGGTATCCTTTGTGAAAAGGAAGTATAACTAAGAGCACTAAAAGTATGTTCAAATTAGGTAGAGCTAAAAGTACATTTTCTTTTTCACATACCTCTTGAAATAGACATTAAAAATATTTTCTCTGTATTTTCATAAAAATATATTTTAAGCAATATACATTAAATCATACTTCAGTGTGTTGATATAAAATATGTGTACTTGTTAACATACTGAAACCTGTTCGAATCCCATTCATGTAGCTTGCCATCAGCTGCTGGAGCCCTGAGAGAGCACAACTGGCCTAATTTCTCTGGGTGGGTAGGATGGCGCTCTTTCCCCTCATCACTCTTAGGGTGATGTCAATCAGCACAAGGTGTCTGTGAGCTGATATATCAGAACCGAGTCGCTGCGTTTTCCTCGGAGCGTGCTGTGATGCTGCTCGACAATGCTGCATCAGCAGCAGTTCAAAAAAGAGGCGGTGGCTGACTTCACATGTGTCACCCTCCTGCTGTTGGGACATTACTGATATGATAGGGGGAGAGGGTCTTAATGAGTGGGTTAGGTAATTGGCCTTGTAAATTGGGGTTGAAAATGGGATAAAAATAAAAAAATTAAAAATATATATAAAAAGGTATTATTTAAAAGTATATTTTAAAATGTTTCTCACATATTGATGCATACATCTTATGCCAAGAAATGTACAGTAAAGTAATATACCAAATTAAATTATTTTATTATTTTTCAGTTTCAGCCTAATAAAGTGACATTTAGGGTTTGCCAAATGTTTGAGCAGTGTAGCCTTGGTGAGTCACTTACACCATTCCCATTGGCTCCTGGCACGCTATTTGCATACTAGGCATGTCTTTCCCTCTTTCACTATGAAGTTATTTCTCCTAGACTACCATCTCTTATGTGTGCAGTTGAGCTCTTAGTGTTATTGTATTTACCTGAGCTCAGTGTTGAGGGCTTTAGGAGTAAGTTGAATTCTTTGCTGCTGAGAGTGGGTCATGAATTACACGTAGAAGTGGCATTAAATACTGCTTAAAGTGCAATACAGTGTAGTTTCTCTACAATAGCATTAAAGTGTACAATATGTACACAATACGTGCATCAATACACAAAGTGGTACATTAACAATTATGTTTGCATATGTTTGCAGAAATTGTATGAACGGAGCACAACTAAAGCACAATGTTTATGTTGTATTTAAATATGGCTTGATTACAGTTTAAATATAATTAACTAAAAGTTATAAGATGCTCTAAAATAATACATTTAGTATGTTCTTAAGTATGTATAAAGTAAGTATAAATTCTAATGCTTAAAGCATGTACTTTTCCATGTTTAGTTTACTTTTAAAAAAATATACAAGGAATAAGATTAAGATATTCTTTTTTACTTATTCACCTAATGACTGTTTCATAAAAAAAAAGTTTGCAACTTATCTAATACATAAGATTACTTTAACCTGAGAGATCCATGGTTATGTGGTATCACCACAGCTCATCCTCAGGTCATGGAGGGTCACAACCCTACAGAGATTAGTCTTCTCCCTCTGTCTTAGACTCGTAAAGGCCTGTGTAATTAGCTAAATGAGCTAAATAAGGTGTGTTAAATGGAGTAGAAGGCTAAAGTGTGCAGTGGAATGGCCTATAGTCCTCCTTTCCTTTAGACACCCTTGGCTTATAGAGTGGGATCTTGTCTAAAGGCCAGCCTCCATTCCACCTGACACCCCTGACTTAAAGTGAGATCTTATTATCTGCATCTCAGTGTTGCTATATGCATTAAGGACAGTTCAAAGGTTCAGACGATATTATGTGTACAGGAGATAGAAATGGCCGAAGCCACCTACATTAAAGTTTAATCTGATCATGTGTATTTTTAACTGGATTCTGAATATCTTATATGAAGGATGGCATTAAAATGAGCTATTTTTAGTTAAAGCATTTCACTTAAGATGATTAATTGGTGAGTCAAAATGGGGAACGAGTCTAAGGGAGTTTATGATACTTAATGCTATGTATTGATATGATACAATTTATTATGTTATCAATATACTGTCCTACCCCTAGTAAAGACTAACATCACAACAGATGTATGTTTTTGGCTGAACTTCAAATATCTCCTTACTCCATATATACTGCATAAAGCAAACAACTACAACATGCATACATGCAGATAGACTTCAGATAGATTTCATATTTTATCCTATGAATATATTAATTACAAATCTATAATTCTCTGTAATTGTTTAGTATACCATAAGGGAGTAGGGTTATTTAGGATTAAATCTCTGTGGGGGGGGTTTCTTCCTCCTATTTCGAGGTGTGTTGATGTCTCCACATCTCTCTTTATAAGGTACAATCACCCTAACCATTTTGTCTCTGTGTGGATGGAAATATTTTAAAAGAAGGAATCTCTGTTTTCAGAAATAGGCCTATCCGAATATGCGTTGACACAGTATTAAATTAACAGAATAAACAACCAGCCACTTGTACTAATGACAGCGATATGCAATCAGATGATTAAATGCCACAAATCTTACCTTGTTATCCCCATTCTTATTTTTAGAACCACTGCTGAAGAGTTTCCGAGTCAGGCTGTGCTGAGGCCCTTCAAGGTCCCCTGGCGTTCTGTATCTCAGCGTAGGGATTTTTTCCATGGCAGGTGGCAAAGTGCCGTTTTTGTCCTTGAGTCCATTGGAATCAGTGTCTGCCAAGCTTTCAATGCTATTAGGCCGAGGTTTCTGCCAGCGTGATCGGATGGCAACAGAGGGCCAGCGCTGACTGCCCCTGCGTTTGGATGGATTTTCAGGCACATTTGTTTGTTTGACTGGGGACAGAGTTGGCACTGGTGCACAGCCTGAGCCCTCTGGCTTGGTAGTAGCACCTGTTTGTGGACTCACAGGTACAGCAGGGGCTGGAAATGGCTCTGAAAGGAGGCACCTACGTTCTACCTTAAGAGATTTTCCATTCCTTTCTCTGGAAGAGTACGGAGGAGGTTTATCCCAAAGATGACCAGAAGAGTTTGGAGAGGGGAGACTCCATCGGTCAGCCAGGCTTTCGTGATCTTCTGGAGACACGTTGCTAATCCCGCTGTCACCGCTACCACTGTTTCGGGTGTTTCTATCACTTTCATCAGCATCCTCACTGTCCAGTTTAAGTCTCAACTTCTCAACATAGTCTCCCATGTCAGTGTAGAGGACGGACACAAACTGCACAATGGAGTATGGAGTCTGAGGAAACTCCAAGCATCCCTGGGTGTCAGGATCAGGAGTGCACGAGAAGCCAAAGTGCTCAGTGATATTTTGGTGCTCTTTGTGATCGTACAATTCTGGGTCTATAAAGAATACGTGGCACAATGTCTTCAGACAGGTGCTTTCTTCTGCTTTGTTTTTGTCAGTTTTAGTTCCATCCATTGAGAGAAAACAGAAGAATCTATTGTCTTCAGAGCATATTACACACAAAGCCAGGTTCTCTGCAGGATATGTGGCCAAAGCCACATCCCTGTCATCACAAAGCTGCACGCAATTGCATTTGATTCTCATCATCACCAGCGAGTGGGTTTTCTGCTCAATTCCAATTCGGCTGATGCAGCTCCGAATTGTTTGTATGGTGCTTTCTTCAGAGCGTGAAGTCACTAGATCCAGTTCCATGGAGCTTATGTAACCGACCACCATTTCCACATTGAGGGCACTGGAGTCAGGCAAAATATTATTCTGACACTGAAAGTCAGAAAAGACTGAATCCTTACTCATAACACGAGTTGGCTCCTCCATACCAATGGCATGGGGGTGGCTGCATTTGGATTGACTTTGATGACCCCAGTAAGACATATCTGGTTCAGACATGGGTCTCTGCTTAGACTCCTTTTTGGAATAGGAATTAACAGACGTTTGGCCTGAAATCTCAAAAACAGTATCAAAACTTCCCACTGATTGCATCAATGGCTCACGCATACTTTTCTCATGTGGTTTCTCAAAGGTACTGGAATCCATCTTTCCAGGATTTAGCCATGTCTGTGTCTGATTTATCTGAAACGCCAGCTCCTCGTCACTAGAGCCAGACTCAACGAACGGCTCGTCAGCTGATGTGACAAGCAAACAAAGTGAACGTGAAGACGAGCCAATGAGCTCCACCACATTGTCATGTGAGGCCTTAGACACATCCGTTCCATTCACACTCAAAATGTAGTCACCAGGTCTCAGTCCAACACTATAAGCAGGGCTCCCCTTCATAATTCCTCTCAAGATGCAGGGAGCCTGGCCAGCCATGGTGAATCCATATCCAGCCCTCCCACGTTCCATCTCCACCCTGCGGACTGTCGAGCTTGGAGGAAGGTCCAGACATCTCCTCACAGCTCCAGGTGGCTCCACAACCCTCATTTCTGAGATACCTCCAAATCACAGCAGACTGAATAATTTCGGAAGTTGAATGTGCTGATCACAGCAGAAAGCAATGGCCAGCAGACATCCTAACTAAAATAAGAAAAGAGAAAAACAGACTGTAATACACCATAAAGTAGAGCATTGTATTGGCAAGAATCTTGTAATACCATATGTATCTTGATAGAGTTGATAAGTTAAGATTCAAAGTTATTTTAATATTACTCCAACCAAATACTAGCTATTCTAGGGATATTGTTGCTGTCTAATGAAAAACATGTATCTCCAAAACAGAAACATTAGAGGGGACAGATAAAACTTTCAACGAAATCAATGTAAAATATTGTTATTATTTCAGGTAATTTTGGAAAATTTCTATTGGTCCATTTATGAAGACATTTTGACACAGTGTAAGGGACAGTTTGTGTGTTCAAATTATGTAGTAAACTAAAAATCGACCCAGATACTTGTATCTCACTGGACAGCAACAACATATTTGCTTGTTTTATATATTTGATTGTTTGATGAAAAACACAAAATATAATATTGTGATATTTCGATATACAGCTGTGGAAAATATTAAGAGACCACTTCAGTTTCTAAATCAGTTTTTCTGATTTTGCTATTCATAGGTATATGTTTGGGTAAAATGAACATTGTTGTTTTATTCTATAAACTACAGACAACATTTCTCCTAAATTCCAAATAAAAATATTGTCATTTAGAGCATTTATTTGCAGAAAATGAGAAATGGCTGAAATAACTAAAACTATGCAGAGCTTTCAGACCTCAAATAATGCAAAGAAAACAGGTTTCATATTCACAAAGTTGTAAGAGTTCAGGAATCAGTATTTGGTGGAATAACCCTGTTTTTTAATCACAGTTTACATGCATCTTGGCATGTTCTACTCCACAAGTCTTACACACTGCTTTTGGATAACTTTATGCCACTCCTGGTGCAAAAACTAAAGCAGTTCAGCTTGGTTTAATGGCTTGTGATCATCCATCTTCCCTTTTGATTATATTCCAGAGGATTTAAATTTGGTAAAATCAAAGAAACTCATAATTTATAGGTGGTTTCTTATTTTTCTACAGAGCTGTATATCTATTTACTTAAAACCTTACCATAAAGTAATGTTTATACATTTTTAAAACAAACAGCAAAACTGATGCAATACATTTAGCAAGCCTGATAATGAATAAATAAATACAATAATAAAAAATAAAAATAAAATACATAACATTTATTTTAAATATATTTTAGATTTTGTTAATTTAGCTAGCTACAGAAAAACAGATACATGGGAGACTTTGTTTTGACATTTTAGGAATCCTGACTTTTAAAACAAACAACACAATAATTAATTATGCAACAAATCTAGCTATTTTAAGTAGTAAAAAAAAAAAAAAGAAGTAAATAATAATATAAATAAAAAATAATTAATTCACTTCAGATTTTGTTCAGGCAAAGGAAAAGAGCAGCGCGCGACTCTTTGTTTTGACGTTTCAGCTTCAATTCTCTTATTAAAATCACTGCCACGTTCAAATAAATCAGATAAAAACACTGCTGACAGAGTATATTTACAAAACTATAAACTATTAAATGAAGTCTGTATTTATTTCAGTAAATAACATTACGTTAGCTAGTTTAGCTGGTTAACCCACCGCAGGGACTCTCCTTTACCCTCACGCGGTTTTTAACCTTAAGGCTAAAAGGCTACTGTTACTGGACCAAAGTCGATTAACTCACTTAAGTTAGTAAACTACAGTGAAAACTACTATTTTAACATATTAAAAATTTGCTAAACACTCCTGAAATGTTCTCTATTATCAAGAATAGAGAGAAAGTTTCTTACCTGGTGAAATTTCGTCCGTATTTCCAAACTTTGAGTTTTTTTAAACGCGTCCCCTCAGGACAACCGCTGCCATTCACTATTGTACAGAACACAAAGCGTCATTCAGTCACTATGGCACCGTAACGTTTACAAACTCGCAGGAGCGCTCCCATTGGTCAAATCACCCGTCAATCAAGCACTGCGTTTAAACCAATACTTAACGCTTATTGGTGTTCGGTGAACCACGTGCTGTGCTCAGTGGAGCGGGTGCTCTGACGCTTCAGGTGGGTGGGACAGAAGGAGGCTAATAATGAATAAATCCGTGGCTGCTGTCTGTCCCGGGTCAGGACTGTGCCCGACACCGAGCCATTCGCTTCATTTTCACACTTTTCAGACATTTTCTGTAATAATAAACAGAAGAAAGGTAAGGTAGTGTGTCTGCACGCGAAGTAAATCGATTTTAAAATGGCTTTTTAAATAAGTTAACAATGTGTTTTATTGGGGAAAATCCGTATCTGTGTATGAAGGACTCAACTTGAGCTCAGTCAGTTTATTGACTTTTAGATACATACATTTTAATGAGCTTCAACTCTCGGAAGGTTCATTTTCTTCATTAATTAAACCGTGTGCTTGTACTATTTACATTATTATAAACTGCAATATCATTACTTTGGGCCATTTCATTGAATGGGTGCCATTTCTGTCCCCAGGAAATTACATGCATAAGTGTGCACACAAAATAACTTTAAAATACATTTGATTATTAAGCATATTGTCTTGTACATTGACCTAATTGCAAAAGTATCATATGTAATTAAAAATAATAATAAAAACTAATTATAACACTGAAAAAAATACATGTGTTACCTGTCCCCACTCTCTAACTATAAACTTTACCATGAAATATAATTATTAAAATTATTAATGATTAAAATAGCTATTTTTCATGTTTTTGCTAATTCTATGCTAAAACTGTTACTTTTATTCCTGTTACTTAAAACATAAAAAGTAACAAGATGCTTTCAAACACATTAAGTGTTGTTAAGAATTAACAAAATTTTGGGATATGAACCACGCCTCAATTTCCCGTGCTCCTCCCCCTGGTCCTATATATATACCTTCCAGGTGCTCACCTACACGACTTTCGACCTCGCACCCACCTCCACCCCATCACCACCCTAATCTTCACTCTCATCTTCATCACTCATCTTCATTACTCCTAGCTGCGGGGGGGACCTGGCTTGAGAACCGTCTCAAGCTGTTCTGAACTGTACCCCAAGCAACATCATCACAGTTCCCCTCCCCGCATCGCGTAGGCGGGGTTCATTATAGCAAAATGGCAAGAAATTCAAGTAATTAATTCTTGACGAGTTCACTCGTGCCGCAGGACTCTTCTCTTTTATTATTTTTCTGGTTTTGATTTTACTTTTCTCTTCGGTGGTCTGCGATGTTGTGCTGTTGTACCACTCGTGTGCCAGGTGAGCTGTTGACTGAAAGCCATTTCAGTTGACTCAACCTCATAAAATCGCAAGATGTGCAAATCTGTAATCTACACAAGAGGTTCTGCTTTGAATAATTTAAATAATAAAACATATCCTGGTTTGTTTCAAATTTTTTGTTTATAAATAATTTCATATGTTTACCTTCATAATTTGATTGACTTTAGTATTAATCTACAATGCAGCTCTTTTAGATCAGGTACATTAAGACACCAAAACCTACCTGGAATTACTGTACACAAGGAATATCCCTTTCACACAGAGCCAGTCCTTCATTTTTTTTTACATAGTAAATTGTTGTTGTTCATATTAATATAGCTAAGATCACTACTATTTCATGGAAAATTAGATCAACTCACACCAAAAGGTTTTCAAGGGAATAAATCCCAACTAATCTTAATGTGTTGGGATTAGATTTGGCCCCATCATTTAATTAGGAAAGACATTGGTGGCTGGGGGACAATTTACCCTGGGGAGCTTCTTCCCCCAAGTAACCCCCTTGGGGTTATGCACAGCCTGTGCTAAAATTGATCTCTCTAACTGTGCTTTGTTTGTGGTTGTAGTTCTGTCCCCTGTGCAACTGGACTGTTCTTGACGAATGTTCTTTGTAAGTATTTATATATTTTTGTTACTTTGTTTGTTTTTTAAGAAATGATCCAAGGACTTAAAAAGATAACTGTTGTACTTTTGTAGAAATAGGCATCATGCTCATAGTCCCAGTTGGACACACCTTGGTCAAAGGGCACCAACGACTTTTTCTGTCATTAAAGACAGATAACTGAATGCAAACCCTTAGACCAGTTTATGTCATCGAATGTCAGATGACATTTGCTAGATTGTCCATAACAGCTTCCATCACAGCTGAACCATGCCATCAAAAATACCTGCACAGGATGGGGGCCTTTAGGGACAGATTAGAGAAATCCAATTCCAGCCTATTGTTCTACAGTCATTCAGCCTTTACATAGACAGCAATTGCGTCTGTTAAGCCTACTACCAGTGCAATTACGCATTCTCCTAACAGCATTAGTTAACTCTCCTCTCACATTTCACATCCTTTAAATCATTATCTGCCACCTGGTTGAAACCCAAGTGAAAACATAGTGTCACCTGTCTGCTGGAATTAGCAGCAGTTTAAGAATCTTATATATACTTTCTGTCCTCTGGTAGTATATCTACATGGAAAATTATGTACATTCTATTACTCTATTTTAAACTTGGCCTAGATTATTTTTCCCAATGTGGTCCCATTAAAGTAATGTACAGATTAGCATTGTACACATACAAGGGCTGGACAATGAAACTGAATCACCTGTCATTTTAGTGTGGGAGGTTTCATGGCTAAATTGGAGCAGCCTGGTGGCCAATCTTCATTAATTGCACATTATTGCACCAGTAAGAGCAGAGTGTGAAGGTTCAATTAGCCAAGTAAGAGCACAGTCTTGCTCAAAATATTGTAATGCACACAACATTATGGGTGACATACCAGAGTTCAAAAGAGGACAAATTATTGGTGCCTATCTTGCTGGCGCATCTGTGACTAAAACAGCAAGTCTTTGTGATGTATCAAGAGCCACGGTATCCAGGGTAATGTCAGCATACCACCAAGAAGGACGAACCACATCCAACAGGATTAACTGTGGACGCAAGAGAAAGCTGTCTGATGTTCGGGTGTTAACCCGGATTGTATCCAAAAAACATAAAACCACGGCTGCCCAAATCACAACAGAATTCAGTGTGCACCTTAACTCTCCTGTTTCCACCAGAACTGAGACAATAAATTATTGTGGTCTACAACCAGATGTTTCCGTTTCATTGTCCACCCAATGTATACATATACATATACATATATATATACAGGTTTTTAGTTCAGTTTATATAACACTTTTTCATTTTATTATAATTTATTTTAAAGGCTTTTTCATTTTTTTTTGTTTTAACTTTGTTGTTATGTTCTGTACAAATAAACTTAAGCCTAAATTTAAGGTTTGACATCATTTGAATTGAATGTTCTTATTTTCCATATGTTTGGCTAGAATAGGCTGATAAGACTGATCAGTAGCAATGACCTTTTATTAAGCCATACTTTTTCACTTAAAGGTTCACTCTGTGTAAAATGAAAAACTATAAGCTTCTCTATATCATTTGTAGACATGCTCACCCAGCTTCTACAGGGGTGTAAAACTCTCCAGAGTGAGAGAATCCACTTCTGATGTATGTTTAAAGTTGGAGGTAAATTTAAACAAAAAAAAAATGCTTTGAGGACTTTTATGGGAACACTATCAAGCTCTTCCCCACTGTACCTTGCAAATTCTGAAAAGGGCAGATAAATGCAGTTAGGAAACTGAATACCACATTTTATTAGACCAGTGGCCACAATAGCAGGATTAGTCAGGATTATTTTATTGCTAGGGGATTCCCAGGTGTTGTATGATGTATTTGTGTAATAAAAAGTGGGTTTTGTAATCAGAGTACATTGAAGGAACCATAAATAAATGGCAGACTGTTGCTGAAGGATAGAATGCAGAGCTATATTTTAAGTACTGTATGACATTACAAATAACAGATCAGGCACTAGTGTTAGAGACATAAATAAGACTTCATAATTGTTTTATTTGTTTATGAGTATTATTGTAATATTTTTGTTGTTTCGATGTAAGTAATCTTAATGTCAGTTTAATTGAACAGGAAATTTAAGATGGGACTCTTATTTTGATAGTGTGCAAAAAAGATGCTCTTGAGCTTGTAGCGCACTAGCTGAATGAGTTAAGGTTTTGAGAGCACGGATTCACATAGTTTTTTTGACCGTGCTTACTGTGTTTGGAAATTATTGGAAGGAAACTGTAAAAAGAGGATTTTGTGTTTACATTTTTCTTATATAAAGACTTTTTTTTTTGTTGAACTCATGTTTTCATGCATCCATTACTTTTCTTAAATCCTGAATGACACAGATATGATGTGATGCTGCCATAACAGCTACATTACGGAAGAATTCCTCCTCTAACCAATTCATGTTCAGATCTGGACATTTCTTTTTCTATTTAGGTTTTTCTTTGTAGCTTAAGAATAGTTCAGTCAGACAAATATGAATAGTTTAAACTTGATTAACAACAGAGTTTTTTTTTTTTTTTTTTAGAGATATTTTTATTTTTTGATATTTTAGTGTTTTGGTCTAATAGGACTGACTACTGTTTTTTTGTTGTTGGACATAAATGGGTTGATTTATCTTGGACTAAAGTCCAGTGATTTAGGCTACAATACAGGCCCAGTTAATCAATCCAGATGTTTTTGTCTTAATGGTTCACATTTCTAAAGGTAAGGGATCAGAATCTGTCCCTGAAATGGCATGCTAATACAGCATTATGCTGAATTCTGGCTCCTCGGCAGAATCTGACCCCCTTTAGCTATGTCCTGCTGTTTGTTGCGAATGGTTATTCAATCTGGAAGAGAACCAGAATTTGATACTGGTGCTTGGTAATGACAGCAGCCCTTATAAGTGTATGTATGACATCTAATGATCATTTACATTTATTGATAAAATAACATATGTCTGATCAAGGACCACATAAATTAAGTTCTGATTTGTCCACACAGTCCTGACAAAATTAGGTCTGTTTCACAATAAAGCAAAAAAAAGATTTTCAGATTTAAGTCACCTAAACCTCGTATTGTAATGTGAACAAATCCTCAATAAGAATTTAGAGGTGGATTATTTTAAATATAACATTTACAACACTCACAAATGACCACTGTGTTCATGATTTTTTTGAAAAATACCATGGTTTAATCAAATAAGATCACAGATAGGTAAAATGATTTTGGACTAACAACATCTGGCTAATGCAGCTAGCTGTGTGTTCACACTCTCAACTCTACCAGGGGTGTGGGAATGGGTCTATAACTGGGTAGGTTTACTGGACGTGGTTGGGATCATTTTCTCTAGCAGGTTCATCATTCTGTCCTGGAGCTGCAGGCTCTGCACCTGCAGGAAGTTTTGCTGCTGCATGACTCTCCGCACCTCTCGACACGTCTCCTCCACCGCGTGCCTCATCTTCCTCTGTTCATTCAGCATCGACTCCATCACACGCAACTTCTTACGCCGCATCGACAACGGAGACACGCGCCGCCTCTTCACTGCCTGAGATCTGAACACATACAATACACAGGCCTCACTGTAACAAGCTGAACTCTGATACTGTTAGATAGGTGATTCTGTTCCTGTTCATGAAGTGAAGTTCAAATAAATACAGTTGTGGTCAAAAGTTTACATACACTTGTAAAAAAACATAATGTTATGGCTGTCTTGAGTTTTCAATAAGTTCTACAACTCTTATTTTTCTGTGATAGAGTGATCGGAACACATACATGTTTGTCACAAAAAACAGTCATAAAATTTGGTTCTTTCATAAATTTATTATGGGTCTGCTGAAAATGTCACCAAATCTGCTGGGTCAAAAATATACATACAGCAACATTAGTATTTGGTTACATGTCCCTTGGCCATTTTCACGGCAACTAGGCGCTTTTGGTAGCCATCCACAAGCTCCTGGCAAGCTTCAGGTCGAATGTTTGACCACTCTTCTTGACAGAATTGGTGCAGTTCAGCTAAATGTGATGGTTTTCTTGCATGAACCCGTTTCTTTAGCACTGTCCACATGTTCTCAATGGGGTTTAAGTCAGGACTTTGGGAAGGCCATTCTAAAACCTTAATTCTAGCCTGGTTTAGCCATTCCTTTACCACTTTTGATGTGTGTTTTGGGTCATTGTCTTGTTGGAACACCCAACTGCGCCCAAGACCCAACCTTCGGGCTGATGGTTTTAAGTTTTCCTGCAGAATTTGGAGGTAATCCTCCTTCTTCATTATCCCATTTACTTTCTGCAAAGAACCAGTTCCACTGGCAGCAAAACATCCCCAGAGCATAATACTACCACCACCATGCTTGACAGTAGGCATGGTGTTCCTGGGATTAAAGGCCTCACCTTTTCTCCTCCAAACATATTGCTGGGTGTTGTGGCCAAACAGCTCAATTTTTGTTTCGTCTGACCAGAGAACTTTCCTCCAGAAGGTTTTATCTTTGTCCATGTGATCAGCAGCAAACTTCAGCCGAGTCTTAAGGTGCCTTTTCTGGAGCAAGGGCTTCTTTCTTGCACGGCAGCCTCTCAGTCCATGGCGATGTAAAACACGCTTGACTGTGGAGACTGACACCTGTGTTCCATCAGCTTCCAAATCCTTGCAGACCTGCTTCTTGGTGATTCTTGGTTGACTCTTGACCATCCTGACCAATCTCCTCTCGGCAGCATGTGATAGCTTGCGTTTTCTTCCTGATCGTGGCAGTGACACAACTGTTCCATGCACTTTATACTTGCGTATAATTGTCTGCACAGTTGCTCTTGGGACCTGTAGCTGCTTTGAAATGGCTCCAAGTGACTTCCCTGACTTGTTCAAGTCAATAATTCGCTTTTTCAGATCCACACTGAGTTCCTTTGACTTTCCCATTGTAGCTTTTGTAGCTGAGTCTAATCACTGGGTCAAATGAGCCCTATTTAAATGGGCTCATGAGAAGTCAACAGCTGTAGTCAATCAGAATCACTTACAAGAAGTGAAGAGGCCATGACATGAAGCTAATTTGATTGACACAACTCGCTACATCACCAAAATTGACAAATTTTGTTGCTGTATGTATATTTTTGACCCAGCAGATTTGGTGACATTTTCAGCAGACCCATAATAAATTTATGAAAGAACCAAATTTTATGACTGTTTTTTGTGACAAACATGTATGTGTTCCGATCACTCTATCACAGAAAAATAAGAGTTGTAGAACTTATTGAAAACTCAAGACAGCCATAACATTATGTTTTTTTACAAGTGTATGTAAACTTTTGACCACAACTGTATGTATTACAACACTATTTACTAATTTGTCAAAATATATTTATAAAATAATATATTTTAAAAAAACAACTATGAAATCCTTTAGATCTGTAAGAAAACAAGTATTTTCTTTTCAACAGAGTATTTGAAATACTCTCTCTTGACCAGTATTACTCAACCATTTTAATGACCTGGTAATGACCTCCAAATAAATTTGTAAAATGAACCAGTGGTGGAAAAAAAATTAACACATTAACACTGTACATTAAGTTGAACATTCTCGGATGGTGTAATTGATGGTGAAAATTCTAGAAATGTGTGAATTAGGATGATCATTCTAAATAAGGACAACATTCTAAAACTGTATAATTGAGAGTAAACAGTATTCTAGAACAGTGTAAAAGATCATTAACATTCTAAAACTGTATAATTGAGAGTAAACAGTATTTTAGAACAGTGTGAATGATAATTAACATTCAAAAACTGTATAATTGAGGGTGAACATTATTCTAGAACAAGGTAAATAATAATTAACATTCTAAAACTGTATAATTGAGGGTGAACATTATTCTAGAACAGTGTGAATGATAATTAACATTCTAACACTGTATAATTGAGAGTAAACAGTATTCTAAAACAGTGTGAATGATAATTAGCATTTTAAAACTGTATAATTGAGGGTGAACATTATTCTAGAACAGTGTGAATGATAATTAACATTCTAAAACTGTGTAAATCAGAATGAACTTTAAATATTACTTGAAAAAGCCTGTGACTTATTGATAACCTGAAGAATAGAGATAAATTAACTAAATAAGCATTGAGTTTCTTTCTTGGATAACTTTAGAGCTCTAATCACTTTTCAGCTATCATTAACAGAATCATAACACACAATATTAAGTCCGCCATTATGGATCAAAAGTCTGTCAGTGGTTTACTCAATTCATCACTGATACCGTATACCATCTTACCTGGACTCGAAGGAGCTTACAGAGATTTCTGTCCCATCTTCCTCTTCTTCCTCTTTGACCTCCCTCTCCTCAGAGGAGCCGGTGTACTCTGGAAAAAAGCCTAACAGTGGAGCTGCAGACTGGGACAGAGATGATTCAGGTTGGGAGGTGGACGCTCCAGTAGACTGTGGGTCCAGTGGGCTCATGTGGGTCTGCTCTGGTACCTTGGACAAAATCCTCTCAATAGATTTGTAGTAGGGCCAGTCAGGTATGCTGCTGCTACCACTGGCCGTGTACTTTAGCTTCCTGTGGAGTGAGTACACACTTATTAAAAACATATGATATGTTGTAGCATTTTAAAGGTACTGCTTATGGATGGATTACTGTATTACTTTTGAATGGATGTGTTTTTAAGTGGCTTAGATAGATAGACTATGATGTCCATGACATGGAGATCACTAAGATAAATTGGATTTTACATTCAAAGACAAAATAATAAAAAACAAAAAACAGATAGTCAATAAAAAGTAATTTGGGGAATAACATAGGAATAACACAGATTTTTTCTTAGAACATATTTTAATGTTTCTCTTTATAGAAATGATGACAATTTAATCAGTTTTAAGGATATAAGCTATTGTAATGGGACTCAGAGATCAGATGATCCATAACTACAGAGCTCAAGTATCTTTACAGAATAACTTACTAATTTCTTTAAACCTTAGAGTTTTTATACCATGGGGCATCAGTACGTGAACTGATCATGAAGTGTTATTTCACAGGAATACTTAAAAATGTCCACACTTGGATAAGTTGTGAGGTGCTATCTTGTTTGTGAGTGAGACTGAACACTGGCCAGATTGCTCATGGTAGTGTAACTTGAATTATCGAAGTTAGTGAGAGAGGCCTAATAGTTTGTGCCGGATGGATGACACATTCCAGTTCTGAAGCTCTGAAGAAAATGTAACATTTCTTGAACCATATTGTCACATGTGTACAGGCAATACATCGTAGAAGTCATTACCACCCACAGTGGACAGGCCAGTGGGATACAATGATCATGGCTGGTGGCATCCGGCTAGTATTGACCATAAGAACAGACAAAGAAGTCAAGAAATCAAACACACACACACTTGTCTGATAGGCCAGTTAAGTGTTCTTCAGCCTCCATGGGACATACTAGTTTATTTCCCATGACTTCATTTCATTGTCATTCATTTGCAAAAATAAAAAATAAAAATCTATTTAGATCATGTTTCAAATTATTAGATCATTTTTCAAATTATTATTTAAATTATTAAACATATTTTAACTACTTATACACCTTCTTGGATGTATAATTGTAATTACACAATCAAGCAACATTTAAAACAAAAGTCACTGAACATGGTACTTGTTCCCACTTATTCCCATGACTTGTGGCAATTTCATTGTCATTCATTTGCATAAGTAAAAATCTATTTAGATCATGTTTTAAATTATTAGGGAAAAATAAATAATTTTCATACCTTTAAGCACAAATCAATTTTAACTAAATGTTTTCGGTTGTATGGAATTTATAGAAATTCATAGAAAAATATATGAAAACTGTTAAATAAAGATTTATATATTCTACACAATCAAGCAAAGTTTTTAACACCAATCTTTTTTTTTTTAATCCATGATGGGTGAATTCAAAATGCTCAAAGGAGATTTTTTATTAAAATGCACTGAAATACATAATAAACTTAAAGATAACGTTGTCAGTTTTTATTATTACAGTCAATGAGCTTAATTTTGTTTTACAACAATAATATATATCATATTGAAATTAGTTCTGTTTGGTTCTGTTTAAAAGCTTTTTAAGCTTTACAGTAAAGATATTTTGTTGCTAAAAAAAAAAAGCAGCAGTACCACGATGGCCTGCTGGGTAACAGCTGCCCACCTTATAAACCACTGCTCTAAAATAAACAATGTGATATCCTGTATCTAAGTGTCATTTGTTAAAATGGTTTTAACTCTGCAGACTTAAAACAATGAACGACGAGTGCTTTTAAAAGATTTTAAAGTGGCACTCTTACACTTGCCTGTATTGGAAGGTCATGTTGGTGATCTTCATTTTGATCTCCTCTCTGTGCCGGTGCTCGCCGGTAAGTTCGTAGAGTCTCTTGGCCATGGTTTCATAGATCTTAGCGTTGCGCTTGGCCTTCTTGAGCTCGGTGACGTACTCCTCCCAGATGTACAGAAGGCCTTTCATTTCCGAGTCTGTCCAGTTACGAGCCCGCCTGTGCTTTTCGTTGGAGCTTGGCACTATGTAACTGAAACAGTCCTCAGCAGACATTGTGTAAAGGTGTGAAGCTTGGTTGTAGGAGCAGGTTTGCTGCTGTTTTTTAGTCGTTGAGAGCGGTAAAGCTTTTAGAAAGCCTCTTTTCTTCCCCCTATTCTCTCAGAGCCTCTTCAAGCATGTGCTTGTGTGCGATGCAGGCCACACAATCTGCCCTTCCCCCTCTAACACAGTTAAGAGGCATCAAAATGGGGCCTGGAGGGCTGGAGCAATCAGCTTTAAAAGCTTTTAAAGAGGGAAGTTCGTCACTGTGATGTCAAGTTGCCCGGCAACGGCCTGCCAAGCCCCTCCCACTCCGGCACCCCCCTCACCCCCACCCTGCTCTGTATCCTGCTGGCTCTCTCTGGGATCTGTAACAAAAAGCTTTTAGCAGAAAGCTAATGATGTGGGTCGGGCAGCTAGGAAATCTGCAAGTGAAATGTGACTCCTGAGGGGAATGGCGGGTGGGCCGAGGAGGGGGGCCCGGTGGGCAGCAGAGCGAACCGTTGCTTGGCAACACGCCTTGCTTTAGGCCATACAAGCCAAACCATAATGTGTTTAAAAGCTTTTAATGAAGTCTACAACACCGAAGGCTGGAACAGAACAGAGCTCCTCGCCTGACACTTAGGAGATGCAGTTGGAATTCACATTTCATTGCACTGCAATCTGAGAGCCACGCTCAACCCCTATTTATTTAAAATCACACGCTGTCTAAAGCAGGGAACTTGGTCACAGCACTGGCTATAAAATGTCAGCAAAAGTGCAAGCAAAAACAGCACGACTGCCCAAGCTGCGGCTTTCAGATTCAGCTTTTAAAGGCTAGGCCAGCTGGGTTCCTGACCATGTGGACACTGTGGGCATTGTCTGAGAGTATTTCCACATTTCACCCCTCCCCCCTCCTTTCTGCCTCAGTCTCTCCCTCATACATTCAGAGCAATAGCTCCCCACATTTAGTGCTTCAGATTACAACCACATTTTCTGAGGCTCAGCGTTTGTGTACAGTAGGCCCGTATGCGACTGAAAATATAAAAAGGCACAGGGGGTTCTTGAGACCCCTGACAGTGCAGATTATGCACTGATCTAACTCTGTGGGCTCTGCTCACAAATACACACACACAGAATGTCTGATGATATTTATTGGGGGACTCATGCTGGATAGACGGCTACTTGAACATGGGCAGACTTCTGCTGTTTGAGTTTTAAAAGATATGTACTACAAAACGTTCTATTTTCTGTTTTAATGTGATATTTTAACTGTCACAAATATGACATTTGTTTATTATAATCATGTCACCAAGACAGTATATTGTTTTACTTGTTTTAGTCAGTAATATCCATGTTTGACTAGTCATATGTAAACACTAAACTACAAAAAGAGCCCTATCGTACACCCTGTGCAAGGTGTGTCACAATGCTCATTCCTATCTTACACCCTGTGAACAATCTATTTTTATTGCATTGTGCCTATGCCATTAAAATAATGCTGGAGTTTAGGAATATATCTACACTGATGGGCATGATGGTCTGAAAATAAGGTGTGTTCAGATAAAAATCTTGGCGGCAGGAAATAGAAGTGGACCACTGACTGAATTAAACCCTAACTACGGTCAACAGTCAGCCGCCCAATCCTATCCATGCAGTAGCGTTGTGTGTTTCGAGCTGCGCAAGGTGTATTTTTTGCACCCTCATAATACCAAAGACACACCGACACACCCTAAATCCAGCTGCATGATGCGCAATTGACCGGTGCACTATAGATAAGGCCCACTATAGATAGGGCCCAATTTTTTAGTTTTTCAATCTAGTTTTTCAATCTAGATTACATTTACCTATACTTACAATTAACAATGATTAAAAAAATAATTCTTCTCTTTATTTTTTTTTTTCATAGCAGCATTGTTTAGTCAGTGTTTCACAGTTTTAAAATAAAGCCTCAAGAGCACCCTGAATGCATAGTACTCAGAAACATCCCCCTTTGGTGAGAACAATTGAAAATGTAAATGATGTTTGTAGCAGCTATGAAACTTTCAGGTCTTGTTTTATTTATTTTTCTTTCTTCTCTCTGTGAGATTCCACTTTATCTACTCTACTATTTTTTAAAAGCTCATGTTTATTGTTTAGATCAGAGGTTTTTCTTTTCATAAATTAAGCACAGTTTTTTCTTCAAATATAACTACCGTATTTTGTGCACCTTATGTATGAATTCTACTAGTCAGGTTGTAAGGAGCAGTAAAGCCACTCCACTGAAGAACAGCATTATACAGGAGTTCCAGTGAAGATACTCCAGCATCAAGGCTGGAGCAGTATTAGCAGAAGCCTCTAACTGCAGTGCTAGCATTTTTGCTAGTCAGATGAGAGTATATTAGACTGTAGTCTGCATGTTGAAACAAGCTACATGGGATGAACAGCTAGCTGATAGCGTCCTGGCTAACCGGAACACTCATGGTTCCTCAGTGTAGTGCTGTCGTGCGGCATTTGCTAGCGCTAACCACGGCTAACTACTGCTGCTAACCGTGCTGTTGAAATTATTGAAAAACCAAAGCTTACTGTGAGTAAACAGAAGCGCTATACTCATCCGAATAAACAGTTCTCAGGAGAGAAATCTGTGTAGAATAACTTCCAGCACTCTTTTTTTTAAGAATCACAGTTTTGTTTACCGTACTTAGGCACTTCCCCCAGCGGCGAGACCTGCTGAATTAGAAGAAGAACATGGCAACACCCTTTGTTTCTTACTGTGCTCACTTAAAATGTGCCTTAAAATCTGGTGCTCCTTATAGTGCAAAAATACCGTAAAAAATTATAACTTTATCGAGCCACAAGAGTGAACAGGCTTGTTTAGGTGTTCCCGTGAAAATTCCTGATTGCCTAAATTTTGTGAATAGGATAAAGAAAATGTTTTGTTCTGAAGACTATTCCACGGAAGCCATATTCGTGCATGTGCTACACAGTATAATAGTGCAAATCCTCCTCAGTATCTTCTGCAGTCAAATTTGACTGTCCAAATGGCAGTTTTTCTAACTATATTATTTTTTCTTGACCTTTTAGACCTCAATTAACCTCCACTGGTCCGCTTAACTGCTATTTCCTATGCACTTCACAAACTGAACCAGCTATTAAGGCATATTTTGCTGTCTTTTAACACTAATGATTAGCAGTACATAATCACCAAATTAGCTACACAAACATACATATTTGCATGCTTTTCTCTAATTAGAAACACTCCAAACCCAATTTAACAAAGTAAAACATTTACTTAACTTTGAAAAAAAATTTAGGTGCACCTGAACTATAGTATTGCTGCAAATAAAGTTTGAAATGTTTTGAATTATAATCAGATAATTTTACAGATCATTAGCCAGGTTCTGAAGCTTACCTTTGTAACCCATGAACACTGAAGGTGTAGCCTTTCTGTAGCCTTTCTTTACAGAGCCAATAAGAGCCAATATTATAAGAGCAGAATTGAATTCAATTTCTAATAAATAAATAAATAAATAACTTCCTGAATTCAAAACCTAATAAATCTTATGTAGACTTTATGTAGTATTTTTTTTTTCAATAATTATTTTAAGAGAATCTGTAGCAAGATGTTGGAAAATGAGACTTGTTGACACTTGACCAGCTCCAACTAATGTGTGTAAAATAATCTTTATAGTCTTTACAGATTATCTGAGCTACTAATGCTCTGTAAATTCTTGCTCTTCTCTAGAGGATGTGTTCATTTATTTTTAATTTAACAACAACGTAAACTTATTTGGGTGTTCACATGATGGCATAGTGTACAACTGTATATTATTTTTCGTATAATCTAACTATGATCAACAGGAGAGTATGTGTATACATCATATACAGGTGCATCTTACAAAATTAGAATATCATTGAAAAGTTATTTTATTTCTGTAATTCAGTTCTAAATGTGAAACTCATATTTTATATAGATGTATTCTACACTGAGAGATCTATTTTAAGCATTTATTTATTTTATTGTCGATGATTATAGCTTACAGCCAATGAAAATCCATCCTTCCCTCTGCTGACAACTTCTATGGAAATACAGATTTCATTTTTCAGCAGGACTTGGCACACTGCCCATACTGCCAAAAGCACCACTTGGTCTTACATAATTAATTTTTCATACTGAGATACTGACTTTTGAGCTTTCATTGGCTGTAAGCCATAATAATTAACAACAAAAGAAATAAACGCTTAAAATAGATCACTTTGAACTACATTACTGACATAAAGTAACTTTTTAATGATATTCTAATTTTTAAGGTGCACCTGTAGGGTTTGTTTAATATTTGGCTATGTTTGTAAAACAACATTTAAATTATTTATTACTTATTATAATCTATGACTTATTCCAGGACACATTTAATTTGTAATGACTTAAGCATTCTATTAGTATCTCGTATCTAAATCTACTGTATGTGTATGATTCGAAATTAACGACAGTAAGGCAAAGTTTGTCAAAACAGACAAACATAATCCACTCATTTTTTTCCCCTTTTTAATATTCATTCAGTATTCCAGCAGCTATTTAATATGCATGTTATTTTTTACAGACTTATATTACACAGAAACAACAGTTCTAGCTCCGAACACTGGTTTTCTTTGCAGCTTCCTCTTGGCAGAAGTCATTATTTTTTTAAACCGTTATAACCATAGCAACTATCATGAAAAAAAATTACAAGTGCAATATGTGAGAGAAAAAAAACTTCACAGTACAAAAAGAAGAATAAACTAACAGCTTATAAGACAGTACTTAAAATAAAAAATAATGAAAAAAAGAGTAACGAGTGCTTGCCTCATTTATACTTGTCATCACACTTCAAAAACATGATTTTGATTAAGAAAAATGTGTACATAAAACACATACAGCACACAATATACTTCAACTATAAATGTAAGCTTACATTTGCATGTACACACATGCACAAATGGCTTGACAGCAATACTTTTTCTTTTTTGTAAACGTGTCCACCATGGACCTACCAAGGACCGACTAGAATAGCAACCGGAGAAAGTTTGACCACAGGACAGAACTATTTAAAGAAGTGGGACTGGATGTGTCTGTAATAGGTAAACATTATCTGGCCTGCTAGACTGCTAGCTACGATGATGTTACAGGGTTTTGAACAGTATGCCATTACATCAAACCTTCACAACAGACATTCATAACAGTCTGACATGAAACCTCAGTACCAACATATGGCCTGTGAAGAGCTTATATTATTGAACGCATGATTCAGTTTAGCGCTGGTCCATGTATTACACATGTAATCTCCGGTTGCAAATCTAATCACAATAAAACTCTTTTCGATTCACTCACACTTTCCATGTGGCTTTAAGAAAAAAGGGGTTAGGAGGAACGTGGCCGTTTTGTGCATTGGTCCTCGCCCCAATGGTTTAGGGCTGTTAGCTGGCTCACAGCCATGCCTTCACCCCTTGGCTCCACATGTTTTTACCGATTAACACTGATTAATACTTTAAGTGGTTCGAGTTTAATGCCAGAAGGCAGGATTACCAGTCTCTGACAAAGACTTGGATTAACGTCAATCCTCAAAATCGCACCCAAACATAGGCTTCCGTTTTATTCACTTTTATAACGTGAAAAAAAGGTATGATGCGATATGTATAAAAGTAAGTCATTAATGCAGAGTAAATTAAAGTAAAACTGAAAAAAGAAGACATCTTCATGAGAACATCAACAGCAGTACCATGGATATGGATATGGATGGAATGTATCATCAAGTGCCACTAGAGGGCAGTAAACATTCATATTCAGTCCGAAACTGCCGCTGGAGCTTCACAGCAAAATGTAGGGGGCCTCAATTGTACAAAAGGACTTGTTTCCACTTTGCACTGAATGATATACCTACATGCACAGAAGTACCTCAAGTTTGGAGTACCCTTCACAGAACTACGATACAGTAAATTGTTGAACAGACACCAGCAATAGTAAATTTGTACCAACATCCTTTCAAGGTTCCCAGTTGGTCCATCTAACAGAAACCGTGTTAAAATCTATGTTAAAAGCTTTAGCTTTAGCTCTCTTCCGCAGTCAAAAGGACAATACCACGGAAAAGAACAAAGAACAGTGACTTTTACAAGTCCTTCGAGTCCTTTTTTTTAACCACAATAGATTCTCAGCTTCAAAACTTCTCCAAAAGTCTCATAATCCTAGTTGAGCGTCCAGGTATTGTATCTGGAATCAAACCTGGCATCACTCCCCAGCCACCAATGCTTTTCCACTTATTCCCTCAGTCCCTCAGACAGTCTTCCTCCGCGATGCCCTGTGCCCGCAGCTCCTCTAGGACGTTGTCCAGGTGCCCGGAGTCAGGGTAACCGTGACCGGTCAGGTTGGAGCCAAACTCAGTCTTGTGATGGACTTCATTCCAGATGACTGTGTCTGCCTCGCCGGTCGTGCTTGAGGTCCCCACAGAGAAAATCAGCCTGCGGTCCCATGCAACCAGCAACAGCTTCAACACCTGAGGTGCGGGAGGGAGGAGGTTAGCCCATCAATTTATCAACAATATTTTTAATAATTTATGCAAGAGGAATACAGGCGATTCTGGACTACACAGCATTTAGAATGGAGATTGTCTACTGAAAGAAAAATATAGGGCAAATCCTTGTCTTGGAAAGTTGCCAAAACTATTTAGGGCTTCCCTTCAAAGTTATAGGGTCAGTTTCGCAGACCTGGATTAAGGCTTACAATAAAAGACTAGGTTACTACAGTGCTGGTGAATAGATCACAAATAAATGTTTATAGTGTAGCCTTGTTGCTTACAGTGAAATAAAGTTACCAAGTATACAATGCTGCATAACAACTAGACATGAAAATGCATTATAACCTAAAGATGTAATAACATGTCTAAAAATGTAATGCAGAACACATTCATTAAATTATTTGGAATTTATTACATTTCTGATTGAGGTAAGTGCAACATTTGGTTATAATAGCAATCAAATGCAATATTCGTGCAACGATCAATGTTACAATTATCAACAAACATACTGTTAAACAGTAATAACAATAATAATTACAGCTGTGTCTCTGTCCTGTCTTTTTACTGAGATTTACTAGTCTACCGCTTAAATAATTTTTGGCTCTATCAATACAGACTGGAAATATATTCTGATTTATTATATAACATAACTATAACTTTTAAAATACTCCAGCATAAAAGCAATGGACACTGCATTAAAGCAAGCTGCTTTTCTATAAAATGTTTAGGTGATATACATTATTAAGGGATGTGTTTAAGTGGTGTAAATATTTGCACACTTACTAGGCGGCCTTTATCGCTGTCAGGGAGGTAGCAGTGGCGGGGGAAACCACGAGCTGTGAAAGGTTTTCCAGGGTTTGGGTGTTCAGGGCCCTGTGACAGAAAGAGAAAAAAAAAAAAAGTTCAGACTTTACTTAGATCACTGACCATTAAAGAATGACCATCCACACACAATAAACAAATTATACCCTTATTCACAAAGCCAGCAGTTACACAAACTACAATGTTCATTAGAATGTTTTTGGAATAAAAAAATACAGCATTTTACAGCTTAATATGCAGCAAAGTAAGACACATTAATTTTCCATCACTGGTTAAGTATGTGCAGTGGTCAACAAATAGAGTAAAATAGATTGAGTAAGCGAATTAGACCTTATGGACTGGTTTCCCAAAGATGGATTAAGAGTTGTCTTGCACTACACAGCATTTTGAATGGAGATTTCACATTTATTAAGCTTTGTCTAGACTAAATTTTACTTTCAATGTCTGTGAATAAGGTTCTTTATTTAGTTATTTACCCACTTTAACTTATAGTCTTAGAGAATTGCCAGGGCATCGTAAGGTTAAGAAACATTTTTTCGAAAACATTGTAAAATCCATTTTCAATTGATATTTATAAAACAAAACAACATTTAAACTTACATTTTTTGTACTTGAACTTAAATTAAAGACCTTTTAACACCCGTTTGTTCTGATTTGGAACAGTTAATGATTTCACAAACTCAGAGCCTTTTTAAACACATGCATCTCATTAAATAAGCTAATGAATTTCTGTTTGTTTACTGGTCAGACCTGTCCAAAGTGGGAACAAAAAAGTAAAGCTCCACATCAGAGTGCAAAATGTTCCCCATTTAAATTAGACCAAAATATGCACGTGTGAAAATGCTCTAAGAGACAAGGCTAATCTAAAAAAAAAATGCTAAGACTTTCTTTTTCTTAACCTTTGTTAAGTATCTGGCCCCTGATTTGCAGTGGACATTATTTAAAACCACTCGTGATACAGTCTTAAGTACCTATATAATCTTATAAGAATAGATTCATCTGGACTTAAGATAGAGTATGATGCTTCTGTTGCATTCTGAGGACTCCTACCTGAATGCCAGGTGGTATGTTGTAGATAATGCGGATGGTTTTGCAGTCAGGGTGTCCAGGCAGTGAGTGGGGGATGACGTGGTACTCCATCTTGCCTGGTGGCTGGTTACCAGTCTTTACACCATAGATGGTCTTGCAGGTGGGGCACTGCAGGCTGCCATCTTTGTTTCCGTTGTTGTACATCGCCACCAGGCACTGCAGGTGGTACTGGTGTCCGCACTGAGACAGACGGCCGACTGACTCAGCTCGAGAAATACCACCCACGCCAGGACCTTTATAGCCAGAGGGTCCTGCCAGAGCCTCCATACAGATAGTGCAGTCCTGCAGGGGCAGAAGTGAAAGCAGTAAGTACTGAGCCTACCAGCAGAAAACACAAACTACAAACAAAGAGAGTGTAGGAGACTTACCTCCTCTGGTGGGTTGCGAACCTTCTGCAAGTACCGCCTCACGACTTCCTCAGGAGTTCTGCCTGTTGATGCAAAAAGGGAGTATGGGATCAGCAAATGTTCAGCAGTAAGATAATATACGTAATTAAATCAACCCCCTTTTATTGCAAGGTATTATTTAACAACCTAACAGCATATAATAATAGTGTGATATTATTAATAGTGTAAAAGTTCTCTGGACCTTTGCGGGCTTGTTTCTTTGTAGTCTTGCGGCAGCAGTGACCCAGGCCTGGCACTGGCTTGATGTCACTCTTGCTGACAGGTGGGGGGTGAAGCACCAGTTTAGGGGGACGAGTCAGGCAAACAGGAAGTCCAGCAGCGCTCATCAGAATGCCCGTAATTCCTGAAAAAAAAAAGAAACAAAAAAGTTACTTCTGTACTTTTACTATCATTACGGTCACCTTTTTTCCATTTTATTTAGGATTTTACTCACCAGCCAGGGCTGGGTGAACAGGGCTGGACCCATTTAGGTTCTTAACTGGGACTGTGGGGACCCTGAAACACACCAGAAAACATTATTTAATTAAACATCCACATTTTACAGACAATCAAACAAGAAATGCATCACGTCTTGTGTAATGCCTGATGTGTAATGTGCGGAGTGATTCACTGAAAGATTTTTGATTATGTAATGGACGGTATGCATATTCTTTGGATGAGGTGAAAACAAATTCTATCCCAAAAAGGAAAAATGTTAAAGTAAAGAAAACATTTAAAAAGGCCATTTAAAACTATTTAAAAAAAAAAATAAATAAAAAAAAAAAATCCTGCTTAAAGAAAGTTACTGTCTGCTTTCTACTAGGGGTGGGAATCGTTTACTATCTCACGATTCGATTCGATTCCGATTTTGGGGGCCACGATTCGATTCAAAATCGATTTTTGATTCAAAACGATTTGAATTATAAAAATTTCTGCTTCTGGCTTATGAATCTTATTGAAAAAAACCCTCCATAATATACACTGGTCCTGGAGCAGGTAATGTGTTACAAAAACAATAAAATGTGCAGGAATGTGGGTCCTCAGTGACAGAGGAATCACTGGGATATCACAATGACGTTAATGAACAATAAATAAATAATAAATAACACTGCTTTATTACCAGGCTACTAGCGGTGGTGTGTAGGTGACGCTGCTGGGCTGATGTGATGATAGCAGTGGAGCGCTAAAGTTCAGGAGCAGCTGCTGATTAACTAGTTAATTTAAGGTCGTTGTATTTCTTCAGAAAGGGGGCAGGAGGTGGAGAAATTAATTCATATGGTCCATTCCTTAATTCCTCTGTGATGAGGAGCTGAAATTAGCTCTGATTAGCTTATTGTATTTTTCCGTTCCGCCTTAAATGCTGCAGCCCGCTGCCACCTGTAGCGTTATTTAAGGTGGAACTGGAAAGTTAGCTAGTTAGCTAGCTAACAGTTACTGAAACTAACTACTAGCGATCTTTTTTATGCTTGTTATGAAGCATTCTGCCATAAAACATTGAAACTACACGTTAATCTAATGTAATATAGTGCTTGTTCTGCCATCTTACCGGTGATTCTCAAACACCTACGCTCTGTGTGTGTCTGGAAGATCTCCGTTTGAAAGGACAAGCGCTATCCCCAGGGTTGCCAGGTCCAACAAAAATACCCAGCCCAAAATCAGTCTAAAACCCGCCCCTCAGAATCGATTTTGGGACATTTTAAATCGATTCTGAATCGTAGTAAATGAGAATCAAGATTCTTATGTGAATCGATTTTTTGGCACACCTCTACTTTCTACTATTACATTAAATGGTTCCTTCTGACACATTAGCTTAATTAGTGTACATTTTCAAATGAACTATGAATAAATAAAACAATTAAGAAAAACAAAATCGATGGAATTATGGTACAATTTGAGATTTGTGGCTCTAATAATGCACTAAATGATGTCTTAAAGAGTCACAATTTAACTCAATCACTGTGAAGCCAAGTGATTTAATAAACATTTGATGAAATGCAGAGTTAGGAAAGAGTATATACACGTGCTTTTCACTGTTGACATATATATTTTAAAATGAAATACGACTCGAAAATCATTAATCAAAGTGATCAGAATTGGGGAATATTTGAAGAACTAATGATGCACCAAATGATTTCTTAAAGAGTCATAATGTAACTGAATAGCTGTGAGGTCAGTGGTTCACACGGCTACATGCCATGTAATCTGGCGGTTCTTTGCATAATGATGGCATCTGATCTGAGGCCAATCAGAAATAGGTGCAAAGCTGTATGCCTCACACCTGTTAACACACACCCTCCCCACACACACACACACACACAACCTGATGAAATGCCAAGTCATGAAACAGTATATACACACACACACACACACACATACACAACCTGCTGTCAACTACTGCATCAATTATTCATTCAGACCTACGAGCTTAAATCAGTGTACATGTTTATATTTAGTATTTGTATAATTGTGGTATGGAACTCAGCACTAATCACACAGTAAATGACTTCAAATCAATTCAAATGTGTATCACAACTGAATGGTAGTGAGGTCAGGTGTTTGTGTGGCTTTATTCCACATGATTTGCCGTATCTTTGTATACCAATGATGGCAATTCGAGGCCAATCAGATATTAGTGCCAAGCTGTCTGCCTTACACCTGTTTTACGCCCCCCCTCTCCCTCTTCCTCTTCCTCTTGACCTGATACAATGCTGAGTCATGATAGAGTATATAAACCAGGTCACACCTTCAGCCAGATCAGCTGGCTGCTGGCAAAAATAATCGTTCTAATTTTATCACAACCTGCTGTTGTTTGTGTTGTTAGTGTAACACTATAATCCTAATTAACACCTTTTATTATTGTTACTGATATGAAGGCATATTACTCAGTCTATAGATTTAGGAAACTAATATTGTATGTATGCTGTTTCAAGTCAGGCACAAATTGTTTAATGGTTCTAGAACAGTAAGAGAGACTATTAAACTAGAGGGGTGATGACATTTGACTTTTTTAACACTTGTAGAAGTATTTTCATTGCACGATTGATACTAGGGTTGGACAATAGTTAGATATCAAAATATATCGCGATACAAAATGTTTCAATAAGGATATTATTATTTTTTATGAACACATTTTCAATATTTCGAAATACATTCATTTCAATGGATTATTTAATTCATTTGTTCATTAATATTTTTTTTCGGAAGTTTGTATGTACATTTGTGGCTGTTCATATTGATATCAGAATATATTGTATCAACCTAAATTAAGAAATACACTACAATATAAATTTGACAAATTGTCCAACTCTAACTGATTGATGATGACTTTATTATCATTAAATAACAAAAAACGTATTTAAAACAACTATTAAACAAGATCTATGCTCAATTCTGACCAATTAATTACACATACAAACAAACAAACAAAGAACCTGAGTGTGGAGGACCCCATGCCCTGCACATTGTAATGCTGTTATGCACAAGCTTGTTAATTGTCTGATTACACAGTGCAGGGGGTCTTTCAGGACCAGGGTTATGAACCTGGCACTAAAGGCCAGCTTCCTAGAGTTTCGATTAAGCCTAAATTTTAAGGCTTCAACTCAGATCAGCTGAGATTTCCTACTGGACACTGTTGGGTTTATTTTGTTGTTGTTGTTTTGCTTAGCCTTAATCTGGCTCTAATTAAAGGCTTATTAAAACTGTGTATATCAATCATTTTATATCACGTAAAAAAAAGAACATTACTGATTTGAAAAAGTTTTAAATCAACTTCTATTCTTTATTGTCAAAAGCAAAATACATAATCCCACTAAAACCAAATGAAGCAATTGGCAACATCATCGCTACTGAATAGAAGAAAAGAACAACAGAACAGACCAAAAAGATTTTTAAAAAGATACTCACGGGTTAACCTTGATTACAGTCATGCCGTCAAAAAGTAAAGTTCAGATAGATGTTCTCCTCTAAATCACCAATAGGAGGTCTTGTATTAGAGTTACAAAGAATTAGAGAAACAGCTATGTTACTGTAACTGGTCCTCTCTCTCTCTCTGAGGAGGAACGAATGCCTCTTCTCTTCCTGCACTGCCTCTTATAGAGCTAATCCACCTGTTTCCATCTGTTGATGAGCGGCTGGGAAAGGTGAGGCACGTCACACAGCTCGGGATTACTTTTCAACGTCACACTCCAGCACTCCGCCATAAGGTGCCATCACAGCAGCACTCCCACACACACACGTATACAGTATACACACACACATACAGTACACACACAAATCACATGTGCCTCCTGTTCTTAGGCTGGTGAAAGCTGCTGGTTAAATATGGTATCAAATTTCATTTTGACAAATATACATTTGCTTACACTGACACAATGTGAGAAACACTGACTGAAAGACAGACAGACAGCCAGACAGGGTAATTTTTTAAAATATAACTGATTGCTTCTAATAAACAACGTTAAACATTAATTTTGTAATAATTTTTTGTAGTTTAATGTTTGATATGATTTTCAAATAGAGGAAGAAATAACACTGTCAACATTAATTATTATTCTACACTACAGCTCAACTGTATAGACAGCACAGACTGAATCGGTTCAGAAAAAAAGTAAAATAGAATAATTTAATTCAAAGACTCAAGCAAAACATCAATAAACTTGATGTATGTGGAAGGTTTAGTCTATCTGTGATTGACAGCTTGACATTTTTTTCCACACTGTATTGTCCATAAAATAATTACTCGGTAAGTGATGAGGCTTGTAATAAAATGATTAGTCCAAATAGATCATATATGAAATCTACCAGCACACTGGTTTACTGCTCTAGGGGATGATGGGGAAAATCTATAATAACAATGCTAAAAAAGGTTAATTATGTGACGCCTGTAAGGTCAGATTTTATTAAGATACAATATAACCAAGCATCTCAAGTGTTCCCTCACTCCCACCGCCTCATCACCATGTTAATACGGTATTTCATTTGATAGGAGTAGATTCATTAAGTAGAATTAATGTACATATGTTGGTATTTCTGGGAAGCATGCATGGATTTTTCCCCACATTCCCCACATTACCATTTTGGTAGTAAAATGATCGAGATCATTAAAAGTCAATATGGTGCGCTTCTGAAAAACTTATTTCATTTGATAGGAGTGAATGTATTAATTTGATTTAAATGTACATATGTAGGTATTTCTGGGAAGCATGCTTAAATCTTACTCACATACTTTCAGTAACTATCACTATTCTGGTAGTAAAAATAATAGAGAACATTAAAAGTAAATATAGTGAGCTTCTGGCTAACTTATTATTTAACAAATTAATAATTGTATCATTTTTTGTTTGTTTTAAGCACTAAAAAAAGACTTTTGGTTGGTTGGTGGGTTTTTTTGCCACGTAAACACAGTGCTGTTCAGATGTTCAGAATATAGATTTATATAGATTTTTTATATTGAAATATGAATTAAATATAAATAATCTACCAGATTTCTCTTTCAGTGTTAAAATCCACAATTAAACAAAACATTTTTAATATAAATAAGATCCTATTGTGATTATCTTTTCTTGAATATATTATTTCACATTTGTAATATCCATTATTAAAAAGTTAGAAAGGAAAAATAGGATTAATCATAATGAACCCATCACACTTTCATAATTAATTACTTATTTTTAGCAATTGACAGTCTTAGTTAATTTATTTTATTATAATTGTTTCTGTCACACAGACCCACACAAAAACTTAACTGAAGATGATAAAAACCTTCTTAATTTTTAACAGAAGTTAAAAGATCATTTTGGAACATGTGTATTAATTAATTCATCTTAACACCTAGACACAATGTGAACATCTGCAATACAGATAGAGATTGTGGCAAATAGATGTAATTGGCAATTAAATTAGCTATTATTCCTGACATAAACGACTTTACATTTTATTGATATAATATACACAAATAACATACTATCTACACAGGAAACAAGATCACATTTAGAAAGAGAGTTAATCTGACCAGAGCAGAGTAGGTCTCTCAGGACCATACTGGAGCATACCACATACCACACTGCTCCAGATCAGTCATTGTGAGTGTGTGTGTGTGTGTGTGTGTGTGTGTGTGTATGTGTGTATGTGTGTCTGTATCTGTCTGTTTACAAGCACGAGTGATCGTTCATGACAAGTGCCCATAGACATGTAGGTTAATTCCCTGAATGAAGTGCTGTTGAAAATACGTTTTAGAAAGTGTGATTCAAATAATGACAGATGGAGAGACATATAAAGAAACAGCTACAGAGAAACACACACACAGAAGTGGAAGAATAGAGTGGGGGGGTGGCTAAACCTCTGGTCACGTTTGCTGCCAGCTAATCTAAGCAGCATTACCATGAAACCCATATGGCCCGCAGCAGTAATCACCAAGTCACCTAATGATCCCTGAGCAGCTGCAGCACCTGACTGACACTCAGATGGGGAAAGAACAGAGCAGGTGTGGAGAGCAGGAGGGACGACAAAGCGTTCAGGTCAGGGTCTAGCTGAAGTTCCCTCTCACTGACGACAGTCCTAAGTCACACTCACTTACACTCACTCACTGACGAGACCCTCCATCTCAATCCCCACAAAATCCTTTTTACTTTCTGCTCAACACACTGACTGTCTGCTGAATTTAGAACAGCAGATTTCACGATCAGAACCTTTTAACCGTTCAGAATAACAGACTACTAGATTTACATTAGCAAAAGCTTTAGAAAACTACCAATTTTTTTGTAGTTTATTTCTATTATGGATGCAGAGAATATTTAGTAACCAATAATATTTGTCAGAAAATGTCAAAAAGCACCTTTAGAATAAGTGAGTATAAGTCAGAATAGCTCATTTTTACTAAACAATATATTTAAAATATGTGGTCAAGATTCCTTTAACCTTACAGAGAAGGAAATGAGGGGTTGAAGCTCATTTTTAGACTATAATCACTTAAATGAAATGAAATAAAGCATCAAGCATCACTTACCAAGCTCTGTATCAGTTTACTATCTCCTCACAAACTGTGTTTTCTGCTTGAGCAGATTTGAGCTCTATTGTGCTAAGATAGTAGCACAGGCTTAGCTAGCTAACTTAGCTAAATAGCTAACTTTGTTTACCAAAAGACAGACTAGGTTTATGTATGTAAATTCCAAGTTAGCAAGCTTACATATGACTCTAGTAGCACTAAACTATGACAAAAATTAACAGTTTATGTAAAATGTATTATTTTAATAGCACTGCTGTCAAAAATTCTGACTAAAATTACAGAGTTTGAGTAAATGTATGCACTGCTATCTGAGGTAAATTCACAACTACAATTACAATGCTTAAGTAAATGTGTGACTCCTGAGGTATAATTATTATTTGAATGGCATTGTGGGTAAATATATTGTGCGTTTTTGGCATATATATGTATGGAACACAGGACATATACAAATACATTTAGCCTATATTATTTATTTAAATGGTAATAACTGCCAAAAAAAATATTTTTTAGAATTTGGGCCTAGGCCATATGTTTCATTTTCTTCGTTTCTGACAAGAAAATAACAATTTCAGTGTATTTCTATGTTCTCTGTTGGCCATTTTAGCAATGAATCTCTTGCTGCTGCCCCTGTCAATTCTGCATCTCTAAGTCTTCCCTTACTGCTGAAACTGAGACTTAGTCCAGAGTTAGGCTGAGCTACAAGGTTCTGTCGTGTGAGCTGCCCATCACACAAGCTGTCTTCTAAAGCTGTTGTGGATTTGAGTGAGCTAGACATCATCCTGTTTAAGATTTCTCCAGTTTTTAAAATTGTTAAGTTTTTAAAAAATTTTATAATTAATGTAAATATATTAAATATATTTACAAATACAGTAACATTCTAAAGTTTGGATGCAAACTAATGAATGCTGTGTTTTTAAGAATAATAGTGAACACAGCATTCCTACATTTCAACATTTCCATGTGAACATTTTTTTTAGGCCAATACATTAAGAATGTTCTGACCCAATCCAGATTAAGTATCGGCTACTTTACGCCCTATTCCTGCACAATCTCTCATTTTTAGTGCTAAGCTGCTGTGTAGAGGCACTATCAACAAAAAATATTCTATCTATCTATCTATCTATCTATCATATATAATTTTATTTTCATTTTTGTTGCAGTAGTGTATTCCTGAAATATATATTTTTTCATTCAGTGTTTTGTCTCATCGCCAAGAGTATTGTTATCGCGAAAATACCATGAAAAATTGTGATATTATTTTAGTGCCATATCGCCCACCCCTATGCGGAACTGTTGTCTGCAGTTTCAGCGTACTGACTGTGTTTGAGAGCCATTTCTCCAGATTTCTCCAGATTTCTCCAGATGGTGTTTTTAATGTGAGAGTTCGACAGGCTGTTTATTTTTTTGGTTTTCTTTGGAGAGAGAGAGAAAGAGAATGATAGAAAAGAGATAGAGGGAAAGAGACAAATAGAGAGAGACTGCTGATCAGACAGAAACACTGTCCAACCATCTGGGGTCTGTGCTCTCACCTGCCAAACACTGTAAGGATCAAGTCTTCACACACACACACACACGCCTACACACACTCAGGAGAGGAGTTTCCCTGAGCTGCACTAAGTAGGTCTCTGTATCTAAAGCTCTCTGCGCTCTCTTGTGGTTCCCTGAAGCAAGACAAGTGTTTGTAACCGGCTGAGAGCAGAATTTTACACAACAAGGAAAAAAAACAGAACAAATGTTTAAACAGTATTTCATTACAGTATTTTTTTTTTTTTTACGATTCAGGCAGTTTTTTGGTATATAACATTTGTTGCTACGGGTGGGACTTATAAAAGGCTTAAAGGCTTATTATATTGTCAACACTAGGGGTGTGCCATATCGTATTGTACGTGATATCGCCAAAAAATTGAAATATCGTAAACAATATTATTATACCCTGAAATATCGTGCCATATTACCCACCCCTAATTACCTAATTTAGCAAAAGAAAAAAAATATCACACTGTTCTAATTACACATTATATATCTACTAGAGACAGATTATGCCTGTCTAGTATCATTTATTTTACTTTAATCCTGGATATTTGTAGATATTTGGAGTTCATTACTAGTATCATGACATTCTGGATCATTGACTTCTATTACAAATCTGATAAAATTATTTGTTTTTAAATATCTCAGTTAGCCATATCATATTGCATGCAATAATAAAATTATAAATAATTCAAATTATAATTGTTATATCGTTAAAAGTATCGTTATCGTGAAAATACCATGAAATATTGTTAAATTATTTTAGAGCCATATCGCCCACCCCTAGTCAACACATTACAGTACATTGGATATACAAATATTTTAATCTTTAATATATAAAGAAATCAGTGTGTATTTCTCTTTGCAAACTTCAGAACCTAAAAATGTATATGCATGTCCAAATATTCCTTTTAGCTAATTAATGAATTTAGCTAAGCTAATATGCACTTGCTGCTGACATAGACAGGCATATGAACACAAACATACCTTCGCTTGTCCCTGAGGAAAACTGGCTGCCAATTGAATAGGATTCTCTGGAGCATATGAACATACAATTTTTGGCACCATTCCTAAAGGTGAGGGCTAGAGAAGTATAAAAACCCCAGGATCAAGCTGCGAAAATGTGAAATAATAATGGTGCTCCATTCAGTACTTCTGGGGTGAATTGTGGAGTTTGTTTATGATAAGGTAAGAAAGCTATTATTATCCAACTGATTAATGATCTTGTTGCTGAATGCAATCAAATCTCATAGCAATGATTTAAAAAGAAGTAGAAAGTCTTTCATGAACACCAGGAAATTAATTAACAGGTGACCCAAAACATTTGTCCATGTAGTGTACACTTAAAAGCTTATCCTTGGTTTATAGGTTTAAAAACTAAAGTAAGCAGGGTTTAAGTATTTAAAAAGAGTGAGAATGAGAACATGTGAGAAAGCGAAAGAAAGAGCCAGACAGACAGACACAGACAGGTCACAGACAGGAAGAGGCAGAGACATAAATGTACATTATACATGCTGTGGGTCTGTGTACTGGCAATTTAAACTTGAATTTGATATAATATGCATCAAGAGACAGGGTTTATGATTCAATATGTCGCAATATATAGGATCCAACATACAAAACTGCTAAAAACAATGTGTTTTTGAAGAGTCAATACAGTGTAGGTACAAAAAATATAAAGATATTGTGCTAGTATGTTGAGGGGACAGTATACATACAATAATGATAAATTTACAATTAAGACACACACAGTGATTTTTGTAGAACACATGTTCGGAGTGGTGGGCAGCCATCGCTGCAGCACCTGGGGAGCAGTGAGGGTTAAGGGTCTTGATCAAGGGCGTCCAAACATAGATATCACAACCACAACACTGCCATCAATGGCCCAGTGCTCTAGACGTACAATTATATATATATATATATATATATATATATATATATATATATATATATATATATATATATATATATATATATATATATAATATGGGATGGGCAACATTTGGCAAATACTATTTTTATAACCATCTAACCACAGGGTTTAAAAAACAAGTATGAAGCCATGATAATTTCTGTCCATCCTTATACATAATAGTAGTACATCATACAATGTCATAAAGAACATAAGCAGATCTATTTTAGATCAGCTCACTGACCGTGGAGGTTTGAGGGCAATGTGTGATGATTCAGGCACCCAGCTTACGCAGTCCTACCTGGGGTTTTAAGCTTCTGTTACTAGTTAGCTCATTTACCCTCCCAGTTCTGGTACAAACAAATAAATTTTGCACATTTGATTATTTAATAAACTTTTTTAAAAATATTTTAAATATACTCTTAAAACTAATTATGTTTTAAGAGTTTAAAAGTAAGTTTTAGGATAAAATGTCACACATTCAGCATTAAAACATGCTGGATGAACACATTTACGGCTAATATTGTCCACTACTAACTAAAACGTTCCTGCAGATTTGTGATACAGAGAAAACATAGCAAAAAAAGAGGCAGATGAATGCATGTATGAGGGAAGATCACAGCAGCCTACACACAGTCAGGCAGGAAACATACACCTCTCATGTGTTCCACGGCTAAGCTCAGGTGCTGTGGGCGTACAGCGACCAGTCTAGGTGGGTGATACTAAAATTAGTAATGCAACAATCAGGAACTTCTAGTTTCACAATCTTTCTGTCACAGTCCAAACAGTTTAACAGAGATTTTGTGAGAGAGGCATAAAGGCCAAAAGAGTATAAAAGTGGGCTTTGGACTAAAAGCTTGCTGGTTTAATCTCTTGGACCAACAGGGGGTTGGGGGGGCAACCAACCAGTGTTTTCTCCTGCCTTAACATTCATGGCTGGTATTATGTGATCGCTGCCAAAAACGAGAAAGGTACTTTAGTACCTTCCTTAATTCTTGTTGATGTACTTCCCCGTTTAAAATATACTACAGCACATGTTATTACATGTTGACACTGCATCAGCATTTTTTTTAACTTTTTATAAGGATTTTATAAGGAAGTGTGTTTTTTATGTTGTGGAAATTTTAATTTTATTAAAAAACTACAATACAGTATACATCCTTGCTTGTAGTATCACAACATACTGTCAGATATTGATTCCTAACCCCCTGTATTATAATATATATTACATCCGCGGGTTCTTGCCAATACACAGCATAAGTTATCAGCAACGCCAAAAATTGGAAGACCACAAAAGGCAACTCAAATAGATAAAGGAATTTTTTTTTTACAACAACTAGTGAAGATTAGGAGAGAGACTGTAGGTGTATCATTGCAAAGTTCTGCATTTAAGATATACCTTTATGTATCTAAACACAGGGATGTTTACGTCAAGATGCAAGATATGTTTTTATGAGCACTGGTAACACTAGTTACATTAGTTCCAATAAAAGTGGACAGATACAACTAACATTAACTTGAGTATAAAGATATAACTGGAGTTAATTATATCAAGCATTACACATCAATTCTCAATCATGGTGCCATGCCATCTATGCTAGAATGGCACAGAAGAAGGCAATTAACTACTGCAAACTAGAATAATATAACAGTTATCTCAAGTTAACCAAAAACACCTAGATGATCTGGCGGAGTTGTGAAACAAAGTGTCAAAGGCAGACAAAAACATATTTGTTTCCATGCCTATAGTCCGTTTGCTCTGGTCTAAATCTTTTGAGTTTATAAAGCTTGGTTTGGTTTGTTTTCACACATGCAAAAAATAATAAATCGCATCAAAATGGGTCACAACAAACCATGTGAGAACATTCCTTCCACCTAGTCGGATCTCTCTGAGGGTGCAACAAGAAAGTAAAGTAAAAAAAAGTTTTGTGTTTTGGACTAGAGCAGATTTCTGTGTAAATTAATTATTGGGACAGATAAACATGGGTCCTGGGCTGATGAACACCTAACAATGCTCTTCAATATAGGAACGCCATACTACCTGTGAAGCATGATGGTGGTGGTGTATTGATTAAACTCACTGTTTAAATTAAGCTCTATGAGAAAATTGTCAGGACAACATCTAGTGATCAAACTGCATCTTACAGAACTGTCATCAAAGTCAGACAAGCACATCTGCCTCACAAGGGTTAATAATAAAGATGGTTAAACTTTCAGACTAGCTTAATCAAAGTTTATATCTAAACCCTGCTATGGCAGGAAATGCGCAGTTTGTGCTTAAAGGTCTACAAATGTCAACAAACGGTAGCAGTTATGCAAGAATGCAAAAGTGAGCCAAAAATTCATGTACAGCAAAAGATACACCAATTAACAACTACAGAAAGCATTTGATCGCTGCTACAAAAGGTATAACCATCTACTGAATGAACAAGGGCAGGTTTACTGGTAATTGTGGATAATACAATAAATAGTTGTTTTTGTGGTGTATATTACAAACTCTGTTAATTTCATTATTTAAAACAAACAGACAAAAACCTTCCAAATACAGATTTACAATTCAAAATGCTTTGCTGTGTCGAATATATGCCGAAGACTACAGAGAGCTGTGTACCCTGCATTGTATCCTCTACCATAGCCTGACACACAGCCTGACACATATCTATGTATGTATCTATGTATGTACCTATGTATTCATGTATCTATGTATCCATGTAATACATCCATCCACATGGTTGGGCGCGTGCTTCTAAACGTACGTGTCGAAAGCTGTGCACTTTGTTTTTACTCAATACAGGGGTATAAATTGGTCTTAAATTCAAATAGTACTAGTCCTCATGCTGTTTTTCGCTATTTTTGCCACTTTTCTTGATTCTGAAGTTACTTTTTGTTGGGTTTAACAACTTAATAGGCAGGCATTTTAATAATAAATGCCAAATCTTGAGGATTTCTATTTAAGCTTTAGTCTTCATGTTTAAAATCTGAAAATCATTATTGGAATACAAAATATAAAAGTGAAGTACAAAGTAAATTTGCAACTGTCAAAATAAAATGAATAAAAAATGATGTAAAGAATCTAAAAAAAGAAAAAGGGGTTTGTATCACCTACACTTGTAGCTCGTATATAGGCCAAGGCCAGTTTTAATAGGGACCCATAATTTCCATAATAAAAGACAATATGGTCAAATTGCAGAATTGAGATTTAAAACAGATTTTAGGACAAAAACCATTAAAACCCTAAACATATAAATAGGAAAAAAGAAAAATCACAAAATAGGGCAAAAAAAACTCCAAAAGTTTAATTGCACCCTAAAGCTTATTACGGAGTAGGTTAGCTGAGCATCATTTTTGTGAATGTGTCGCACATAATAAACAAAACTTTCCAACATCACACTCATCTAACTGATCAGAATGCCAGAGTGTGTGAGCGAGCTTGCCTGTTGGCTCGTCTAAGCTGTCCACAATTCCTTCCTAAACCTCTATTCACACTGCTCCCCTTTACAGATCCAGCCTGAAGCTGTGGCGTTCCAGTGTCTGAGACAGGCTTTTGTCTCTAAAGGACAGCGTCTGCGTCTGGCTCCCTCACACAAACACACACACACACGCACAGTTTGCCCAATGAACCAAACTCTTCCAGCACCATCACCACCTTCAAGACAGACCGAATCTTCCCCTCCCTCATTTACTGCCCCCCCTCCACTTCATCTCTCCACCTCAACCACCCCTTAACTGCATTGTGCTGCAAATACAAACAAAGCTACTGCCAGCCAACCAACAAAGGTTGCTGTGGATACGCTAGCTGCACACACACATACATACTCTCACACACTTGCACAATGAGGCCAAAAGGGGCCCCGAAGAATGAGCAGAGCCTGGGAACTGAGGAAGGGGAGAACCAGAACTGAGCGAGGAAAGGGGGCATTCTAATGAATGATTGACCTGTTGACATTGATGGAAGACTCCCAGCTCCAGTCTAGAACACTTCCTTTAATTTCCTTTACTTCCAGCTCTCTGAGCTGAACACTCAGCACTATTACAGACACTGGAGATCTATGTGCTTCTAACGATGCCAAAGTAATAACCTCTCTCTTGCCTTACACTCTTTTCAGGGAAAAAGAAAACCTTAACAATGACATTCAGTGTGCAGGAGTTTAGGCACCTAAGCAAATTTGATAAAAGTTTAAAGACTAGATTATAACACACACTACTGCACTATTGCAAGATGTTCCTGTTTTAAAAGAGGTAGGAGACTTATATGAATATTAAACATATCTTGCTCCAGATTCCCCTTGAATTCCCAATGTAATCATGCAAAATTGGGTTTTATAAATAGCTTTGTTTATAGACCATAATGAAAGACAACAAAAAATGTGATGGGAGTGAATTTCCCAGTAGTTTTGATGACATGAGCAAAAAAGGCATAAAATAGTCACTAATAAACAACCTGAAGGAAAAGTAGCTTAAACATAGTCCAGAAGACCAGCGACTACTTGTTTAAACTAAGCCAAATTAATAATGCCATAATGATACTCAAAGTTTAAGGAAGAGTACATGTACATGCACTGTACATAATAGTCCAAAATCAAGGCATTTACATGAGCTGTATGAAAGACTTGTCCTGTTCATAAGCACAGTAGCATAGTTTTAAAAAAAATATGTGGGACGTTGATAAGGAGGGTACCATATGAGAACATTCTCTCTGCTAATTTGGGGAAAGCTGTCTGGGGTGGGAGCAAGTCATTAATTTGTAATTAAACATGGAGCAACAGCGAAGATCCAATTTGTTTACAATTGTAGTAATTACCTGGACAATATACCAGGTTAAACTTCACCTGCATAATACATTCAGCATAAACTTGCAGGGCACACCTGATAGTTGGGTCGGATTGAGGTCAGACCAAATTCTCACAAAAATCAACTGCAGCAGAGTTTCTTTGAGCTGGACCAAGACCAAATCCTCTCAAGGGTTTCAGTGAAGTTGGTGTGGTCTGCATCAGGTTGTGATAACTGTACTCACACCTGTCCAAACAAATCGTACCAGTGTGAACTCATCCTAATCAGCATTCTGGCAAACATAGACCCTGGAAAGATAAATACCCAACAGTGCTTTTCAATTTAACAATTTTATACTATATGTGAAGCATGGTGGTGGTAGTGGATGGTGACACCTGGACTCCCAAATGCCACTGAGGCTACTGGTTTAAACTAAGTCAAACAAATAACGCATCATGGTACTCAAAGTTCAAGAAACTACGTGTACATGCACATACTAGTCTGACCAATACAGACCTTAACCATATTCAGTCAGGTGATTAAACTCTAATATAGGCAGGAAATACATGTTATTCAAACCTGAAAACATGCAAACCCCTGGCCTAGCGCAATACTTCAGTAAAGGGCTTGTGGCGGCAACTGTTGCTATGGAAACTCACCCGGAGGCGATGAGCGCCCGTGACTGTGCCATGGCAATCCTCTGGAGGGCAGGGCGGCTGAGGCCTGCAAGGCTGGAGCGTGGAGGCAGTGGGGCAGCACAGGCTGCCGACGGCACAGGGCCAAGCACCCGGGCAGAGGGGGTGGGGGCACAGGTGGTCGAGGTTGAGATGAGGGCATTGGAGGGTGCAGACTGGGCACCGCTAGGCGCCAAGGCAGTGTGTGGAATGGTGGAAGGAGGTGGCGGTGGAGGAACAGTCGGGGGAGGCGGTCGTGAGGACGAGGAAAGGGACAGAGCAGCCGTGGCTGAGCTCAGAAGGGAGAGCGAGTGTCCAAAAGCACCACCACTGCTGGCGCCTGAGGTGGAGTTCCTGTGTGGAGAGAGCACCCGGGAAAGAGATGGTGGGTGGGGGAGTGTAAGGGAGTACGAGTGGCTTCGTGGGGCAACTTTAGGACTAGGGGGCTTGGGCATGGGTGGAGGTTTCCGGCCTAGAGTCTGTGCTGCCATGCCCGGAGTTTTGACACCGAGGACCAGCATGCATTGCTGACAGGAACATGGCTGACCTAGGGATGTGATGGCACTAGCAGGGAGAGCACCACTGGGATAAGCGCTTCCATTTCCTCCAGTGATCCCTGACACTCCCACCCCCAAGTGTCCTCCGCTCCCATTGGATGTCCAGGCGTGTGGTTTGGGCAAGGGGCCTGAGACCAGAGGGTAGGCCAAATCCGAGCGCCTCTGGACACGGCGACGCCGCTGAGTCTGCCGGTTGATCTGGGTCATGTTCTGCAAGTCGATGAGGTAGCAGAAGCCTAGTGGTGTCAGGTCCAGCCAGGGCTGCTGCCGGTCACGAGCCGCCTGAATGGCGATGCCCACCTCTGTGTCGTACGCCGTCCATGAGCCGGAGTCATTCTCCCACTCCCACACCCAGCCCTGTCCAGGAGCCGAGCGCGGGTCGTAGAAACTCCGGCGAACTGGCCGCAAAGTGCCTGTATAAAACAGTGAGAAACGTTAGTCAGTACAAGATGTTTACATGCGTAAAGTACAGATATTTAAAAAGGAAATATATTATCTGTTGTGTTTACTCACTTAACCCCCCTGCCACTGGCTTTTGTGCAGTGCATGCTTTATGTACTGCAGTGTAGTTACAAATTAACAACTAGTCAACAATGAAATACAGAATTCAACAATTTTACTAATCAACACATAGTAATCGTTCCATCTCTAAAGTGGTATTCATCCTGTAAAACCATTTCATAAACACAAAGTATCATTATAGTTAGCTGTTAACATTTCCACAACCTTAACTTTCCCAAAGTCATGAGTTGACTCACATAAAAAAAAAAAAAACCTTGCTGGCTTAACATTTGCTTAATTTCATTCAAACATATCTGACGAACACTCTATTCAACATCTGCTTCTTTTAATCCTGCGGGAAACACTGCTTATTATAACTATTCCCGATTAAATGCAGATGATGGAAAAATATTATTTCATGCATTTCATAACATATTAAATGTTATCATATAATGAAATCACTTCAGAGGTTCACATCTATGTAACCCAGGTTCAAGCTTATCTGGGTTAGAAAAAGTATACTAATCATAAAACTCAGTATAATTAAGCAAATATGTTTCAGACATAAGAGCACATCAGTGGAAGTCCGCTGTGAAATAGGAGACGAAACATAACTTCTGTACGAGCAATTTATGATTAGCCCATAAAAATATTTGACAGGGCATGAAATGCAACAAAAGGGTATTCATCCGACCCCTAGTTACCCTCATGACCTCACTTCATTGCTATTCGTATCTCTCTTCCTCGCTTATGTTTTTTTTTTTTTTTTTTTTTTTTTTAGAGTAATGGGTTGTCGCCCTTGGTCAGCCCTCTTTTCCAAGTCCCTCCATCTTCCCATGTGGGCCACTCAGCCTCTTACAATAGCTTTTGTCAGTTGGTGGAGGGTGATGGACTCTCCCAAAACTCTTTGGAGCCAACAATCCATCCCTTTGTTTTGGTTGCACTTCACTCCACATTACTGCTTCCAGCATATTCCGCCTCTCTCGTCCAGGGCAGTGCACTTATTGCACTGATGAGGGTTAATTTGCGCAGTCATTTAATGATTAAGTGACCTTACTGTGCTTTCATTTGGTTCACAATTAAGACTGCACAGAGAATAAGCAATAGCAAATAATAAATTAAACTTTCATACTGCAGTATCTCACTGGGGTTACCTTCCTTGCTGCACAACAAAACATACATACATTTAATACACTTTGGCACTAAGCCATACATTCAACAGGCTGTAGTAAAAAAAACTGCTCACAGGAAGCAACTACACTTACACTTTTGAGTCTGTTTAACGCACGGTGTAAAGGGGCAGGTGTGAATACAGTAACTGCACTTGTAAATGAATCAAAACAACCTTGCAGAGAACCTTGAGAGGAGCTCATCTCAATCAAACCCAAACAAAATAAAAAAAAAACTATGTTTGTGGTACAAGTACAAGTGATAATGGTTTTTTACATTTTTCACTCTTAAGGCCTTTCTGGACGAAATTAGTTTCTGAGGGGGACATCTGTGAAAAATATTCACACCTGTACTGTATTTTAATAAACGTGAGGTAACGAAACTCAGAGACGTGCGTCCAGATGGGACTAAATATACCAGATGACCAGGAAGTTCAGCGAAAAACAGTAAGTAATTCATTCTTAGCGGATGTCTGAGAAAAACACATACAGTACATGGATGTTCCGGACAGTAATAAAATCACAGACGACGACCCCCCCCCCCCCCCTCCCCATAAAAGAGAAAATTATTCCAGGACCCCCTGAGAAATTAATCCCGTCTGGATAGGGCTAAAGGTAACACAAGTTTACAGTTAGTTCTGTATCAGTTAATAAAGCATAAAGCAACTTATTGGTGCCATGGTTGTTAACACTATATGGCATGATGTTGCCCTAAGGTAAGAGACCATTTTTTGGTTATTAAACCATTCCATTCCATTAGGGATAAACAAATAATATCAGAATAATATTGACATTTCTTAATAATTGCTTTTTTTAAGTTAAGTGTACACCAAGAATATAGTAAAAAATATAAATAGCCAAATATACTTTTCCACATATTTTTTTGCACATATTTAGATATTTTTATTTATGACCTACTTGAGCAAGGATTCTATTGTACGTATATATATACACATATATTGTAACATTATGTTAAACATACATCTAAAACAATTAAATACATCAAAATTAAGGTATGGTACGGTATGGTTTGATGTAATAACCAAGTAACCATGTTAATTGTTGCCCTTATAGTGTTTTGTCACACGACCAAAAAAAAATTAGCCGCAAAAATAAAGTTACCTTTAAACACTGTAATAATATTTAGGAGCCATTTCGCCCACCCCTAGCCAGGTTTCCAGGCTTTTCCGTGTTCTAGAACTTCTGAGACAATAAATCGTCCACAAAAATAGTTTGTAAGACCCTATTTAGGTTCATCTTTACAGAATAACTAAGAATAAACGTTTATTAACATTCAGTTTGCTTTGAACGCCGTGCACGAGCTGCACACCATCTCCACGAATGGGCGTCAATCTGCAACTAGAACTTCACAGATTTTATTTATAAAGTGACATCCATCTTACCGGTGTCTTGGCGAAACTGGTGCATGGACTGCAGGTCGATGATGTATGGTGAAAGTCTGGAGTCGACCTGGCCCAGAACCACGCTGCCGGCGCCCCGGGGGTCGCTGCGGATCACCGCTTCGATATGGTGAGACACAGCCGGGCTGTACGGCCGCCAGCGCCCGTGCTCGTTCAGCCATTCCCATACGACCACGGCCGACGCTAACAACATCGCACGCTTACAAAGAAAGACAGAACCAGCAGAAGATTACAGAGGCTTCGATCTGTGCAAAACAACACTGGTCTTTATTAACTAGCATTATTTTGCAGCAGCTTTTGTTACTTAGTTAATAAATCAATAAAAGCACTGTAAGCTCATATTCACGGTATATGAGCCAATCTAAGTTAGGTTAGCTTATATCCCGTTTTCAGTTTAAAGCCATGTAGCCTAGCACAGCTAACGCTAGCTCCCCACCTTTAGTATAAACACACTTGCAGGTAGATTCAAACCACGTCAACGCTAGTCTAACTAGGTTATATAATGTTAAAAAAGTCAAGAGCACAATTTAAGGTTGACAGGTTTATGGGAGCGGAAGATATTTATCTAGTTAGCTAGCTAGCTAAGATAGCAAATCAGTAAAGTATGGGCATAGCTAACGTTTGCTAACTAATTCAGCTAAGTTAGCCCACAAGCTAACAAAGCATAGGACACAAAACGAGCCGTTTCACAAACAAAATCAAAGCCGATTTAAATACTACGGAAGCTTGTAACTAGCTAAGCTTACACGCATTATTGTTTAAAGATTAAGATGATGACATTAAGCTAGCCTAGTTAGTGTTAGCTAAGCTAACTGGCTAATACACAGATATCGTTTGTATGCAGGTTAGCTAACGCTAACGCTAGCTAACGTCTCTGCGTGAAATACACAGCTAGCTCTCGCCTTTCACTGTTGACAGCTTCAGTTAAACACAGGAGAGACAGACAGCTAATACAGAACAGCGACACAAATAAAAACAATAAAAATACCTTCAGCCTTCTTCTGCACTCAGATAACCGAAGGCGACTGTAAATCCCCCGGCAGATACATCTTTATCAAGCGAGCCGCCGAGCTGCTGTGCACCAGTCTGGATAGTTTTCCAGTGAAATCAAGTTACTGAGGTGTTTCCATCCCGGTCTCAAAATACACTAACACCGCAACGAAGCGCAGGAATATCGCGAAAGCAGCTCGTCTTACTAGATAACTGCTAAACCGTCATTTCTGATTGCACTCCAGCTTTTCAAGTCTCTTTAACGTCCAGCATTTTTGCAGGATGGTGATAGACTCCTGCTTGTTTTCGTGCATTTCTTCAGTTTCCACGCCCAACCACGACAAAGTGGCCAATCACGCTCCCCTCCTTCCACAGGCTCCGCCTTCCAGCCTACAGAGCAACTCTGTGCAGACGTGCAGTCTCTGCTTGGAGTTTTTAAGTGTCAAATCAAGCGATGAATGTGTTTTTGGCTACGATCACATTACCAGGCTTAGGTGACTCAAATCAGATTTTTGCTCAATGTGGCTCAGATCTGATTTTTTTCATGGCTGTGTGAACGTGCCAAATCTGATTTTTTTCAATTCAGATTTAAGTCACTTTTATATGTGGTCCTAAATCGGTATTTATCCAATCCATGGACATGCAGCATGAATGTGAACTGACAAATCGGAATTTTTGCTTTTACGCATTCGCTACGTGCTTCTCTCTCGTACCCACACATCTCTTTGCAAAAACAGCAAAAGCAAGCTGTCTGGCCTTTTTTCTCCTCCTCAACCTGAGCATGAACTTCAGACCAGCTGTTTGCTCCCAACTCCGGCAAAAGATGCTTCATATGAGCTGCTAACGCATCCATTTCCCTTTATAAAGCTACGTTGTCTCTCAAATATGAACTTTTTTGATGTTCATGAAAAAGGCGACGTTTATACAGAAGTTTAATAAATTGGTTAGTATAACGTTTTATGAACATTACAACTGTGCACTTTCTGTTATCAGAATGTTCATTCTTTCTCCTAATAGCAAAGAACAATGAGTAATATTTTGTTGTTGTTGTTTAATTAAATCTTTTAACGTTGATGGTGGATAAGCAACCTTTAAAGAGCCTTAATTTATTATTGCCTAATAAGCATCGGCTAGTAATGAAATTCTGACACAAATTCTAAGTTCATTGATAGGGTTTAAATGGTTGTGGTTCTGAATCTACACTCACAATGCTTTTTTGCCAAAAATGCCCCCCCACAAATAAAAATCATAATAATTATAATCATAGGGTGGTAAGTACAGCCCAGCACGTCACTGGGGTTCAGCTCCCAGACCTTCTGGATTTAAACACCAATCACTGCCTGAGGAAATTTAGAAGGATCATAAAAGATCCCCCACCCAAGCCACTCACTGCCTGTTTTCACAGTGTTCAAGTGGTAGGAGGTTCGAAGGCATGAAAACCAGAACCAGTAGTTTCCAAAACAGTTACTTTTCCCAAGCCATCATCAGGCTGTTGAGCTGCCCGCAGGACACTGTTCTATCCAACCTACTACAGGCCACCACACCTGTCCTAGTTACACTGCACCCACTTATCTGCCCTACACACACCTGTATAAAGCACATCTAAATAAAAAGTACATCTAAATATTCTGAGTTATATATTAGAACTGTAAATTACACAGTGCAATTGTGTATGTTAATAGTGTAAGTTTATGTGTGTAGCATAAGTTAAGTGTATATATATATATATATATATATATATATATATATATATATATATATATATATATATATATATATATATATATTTCACCTGTACTAATGTGATGTGACAATAACTCTGATTTAATTGTAATAATTATTATTTAAATACATTTTTTTGCACAGTAAAAAAAGTATACAAGCTATAAGAAAGGAATACAAACAAGATACACATAAGTACATCGTTTTTATTGCTAGAGACAAATGATATATTTAGATACACATATACATACACACATTTACATACATACTTATACAAAAACATATATGCATGTGTAAGGGACAAATATAGCAAAATAAGAGGATACATTCAACAGGAAAAACAAACAATTATAACTGCATAAACAAAGAAGTCAGCTCTCAATGTATAAGAAACGAGGGAAGACTTCTTCAAATGATTTAATGTTTTTTTTTTTTTAAGTTTTGCTTTAAGACTCTCCAGGTTACAATGAACTGTAAGGAGATTAAGCTAATGTTTATTTAAAATTTGAGTACTATCTTTCCAGTTCAGCAGTATTACTTTTGGGGTATGAGTATATCTGTGATAACATTTATATCTGTGATAACAGTAAATAAGTACGTACATCTTAATCAAAAACAATACATATAAAGTATAAAGTTGAATCAATGCTGAAACAGTAATAAAACTGATGACAAAGAATACATCAATTCTGATCGGCTGAGATTAAAAAATAAATGATAATTCAACATACTTCTGGTTCATGTATCCTGGACTTTTTATTAACTCATTATGTTTTTTTTTTTAATAATTTATGGTCTTTTCATGTTTGGTAAAAAAGTATTAATACTGCTCTAAAAGCATAATTTTAAAAAAGTATAATTTTTACTTGCATTCCAGCACGACGGTGATAGACTCTTGCTAGAGTTTTGCGTTTGCGTTTCCACGCCCAAGCAGGACAATGTGGTCAATCACACTCCCCTTCTTCCACCACAGGCTCCGCCTTCCAGCCTACACTGTAGCTCTGCCAGACGTGCAATCTCTGGTTTTCACTAAACGACAGCCTTTTTTACGTGTCCCATTATATGTTATAGCGTGCAGTGCATCAGTTGTTGTTTTTTGTTTGCTGTACAGTGCGGCCAAAAAATATTTTTTATTTTACGAAAACGTTGTGGAGATGCCGGGGATTGAACCCGGGACCTCATACATGCGAAGCATGCGCTCTACCACTGAGCTACATCCCCTCTGGACGCGTCACCGCGCACTAGGCTATATGTAGCTTATTCGCCAGCGTCCGCAGTTAATGCTAGTTAAGTAAATTAATGTTTATAAGCCCTAAAACAGCTTTACTGGAGGTGAAAAAAATATGGACAGCCCGTCTAATGAATATTTTATTTTCATAAATAGTAATCTCAATCGACAACGTTTTAACTTATAAGGGATCTGAGGCAGCGCCTTTGGGACACGCTTTGGAGTCAACAACTTGTCTAGTGTGCTGTGCTCGTGGGCTCTATTTACAAATTCAAGTTATTAACCACTAAAGTTACCTCAAGATAAATCTCAAAGCAGCAACAACAGCAGATATGTCTCTTTCTTTGCACTTCTGCAGCAATGTACTCATCCAAATTTTAAAGATAAACCTAAATATTCCTGATTTACTAATTTATACACTTTCCATCACTTCTTACTCAAGAGTATGGTCAGTTTTATTTAGTTTATTTATTTCTGATTAGAAATTAGCTTTGTAGGAGTAATGTAACAATAATATAATTAATAGTTTGTATAGACCATCAAAAGTTTGTATCAGCTAATCTATTTAGACATTTTAGTTGCATAAAACAAACACATAACATGCTTCATAAATGTCTTATTTATTTGCAAATAAAAGTGAAAAATTTACCCACTAACATTAGTTAAAATGTGATACTACAATAAGCATTTTGACAGTAAAAAGTAAAGTAAAAACTCTTTATAAAAGGAGCTAACACTGTCTCCAGCCAGTCGGAGTGGAGTAAGTTAACGTTACCTCTCCCCAAATATAAGAACCTCTTCCCTGGCCCGGTAATCGCGTTTATCCCTGGGGACAACATAGGAGGACACGATCATAATTCCTCTATTTACACATTAAATCACTGAGTTATCGGTTAATCTACACTTATTCCCTCTAACAGTTAAACCTGTTACACTGTACGATCGCCTGACGCTGCTAGCACACCTGCGAGGTTAGCTTAGCATGCTAGCCAAAGTTAGCTTAGCGCGCCAGCCGCGTTTGGTGCTAGGAAATCCAGCTGACCCGTTTAGTTTCCCGGTGAATCGGCTAAAGCACTAAGCTAAGGGTAGCTTCACCGAGTCAGGTCTTACTTTAAATTAAGTACAGGTGAAAACAACCCTGGTGAAATGCATCATGGGGTTGCGTTTGTCGGTAAGGATATATGTCACCCTGCCTTCATAACTGGGGTAAGGATTCTGACCATAAAGGATAATATTGTGGCGGCTCTGGGTTGTGTGTGGCTGCCTTAGGCAGGGTTCTGTTCTCCTGTGTGCGAGGATGACAGGGGTGGGGCATCTCCCTTGGGAGGGGTTATGCAGAGAGGGTGGGCACCACTCTGGATCTGCCATCTGGGAGACACACAGCTGGGTTGGTGGCCTTTGGGCTGTTTGAGCTCTGTGGGGAATGCTATTAGCTCTCCTAGTCTTGTTAAAGACTGTAAGTGAGTGGCAAGCCGGTGCAATAAAGGAGCTGTTGAGCATTCAGCATGAGTCTCACGGGTCTTCCTTCCTCTTCCACGCCACAATATGCTGCCTACAGAATGAGACAGTCCTTTTCTCTGGAGCGCCCACATGCTGCTTAAAACTGCGGCTCTAAAACTGTTGGGCAGCTAATAAGATACCGCTCTAGAGTCTGAATTGTTTATCTAGCTAAAGTTAGCTTGCTTAGATTAACTAGGTTAGCTAGCTAGCTTTGCTAAAAGAATATCTTTAGAATATTATAAAGATATTATTAAGACATCACAGCATGTTTTCAGAGGAAACCTAATGTGAGCCGAGTGTGAGCACACCTAAGCACATATACACCGTCTTTTTGATTAATCCAGAGATAATCTGCTTTAATTACCTTAGAAATACACATTAAAAGTCATGGCAACATAACGCACTCTCCAGATAGAGGGCGCTTTTCCTGTCAGGGTGCTCAATTCGGCACAACACCGCCACGTTTGTTTATAGGAACTTTGCATCACTAACATCATCTTGGTCATAGATAGCGTTCTCACTGCATGCATGGCGTGCTTGAGTTCAAGTGAACCGTACTCTAGCCCACCTCTTTAAGCAGGCCAGGGCACTGTTCTAGGGTATGGTTTGAGGGTTTGGCAGGTCTAATAATCATGCTTAACCTGACCAAGCTAGATAAAGAGTATGACCAAGCTTGACTATGCTTGTTGACTAGCATGACCAGATAGACCAAGCTGGTTGATCCACATGACCAGCATGACCAAGGTGGTCAACCAGCATGTGTGCAACCTGAATTGCAAGATTGGCAACCACAGGTTCTCATAATTTTAGGCACAGCCTTCCTTTGACCTGTATACAGCTTTTTGCTATGTAGAACAGGCATGCGTTGGCGACACTAAGGAGAGGTTTTGAGCACATCACTCAGATAGTTTGTTGTCTTCTAGTTCATACTTTGTACGACCACAGAACAAGCTAACAGCAAAGAAGCTTATCTGCCACTCAGGGCCACAATGTCAACACTTCTTGACACACTACAAAGATACAGTAAATAATAAATACATTCAGCTGCTATATGTTGTACTATATGTTGTCACGTATGTAAAAATGCACTCACACACAAGAGAAGCATTGTCAATATAATAGGAATCTCTGGAGGGAATATACATGAACATACTGGCACTATGTCTAATGTCAGACGTGGACTAGAGGGGTATAAAAACCCCAGTATTGAGCAGTGTAAATGTGTTCTCTGAAATTGTGGTGAGGATCTGATCATCCAGCATCCTGACCTTACTAATATTCTTCAAGCTAAACACCATCAAATCCAGAATCTAGTAGACATTCTTTCCTGAACAGTAGAGACAGTTACTCCACACTCTAAAAAACAGAGGTACGACATGAGTACTTTTTTGTACTCGAAGGTACACTCTTTATAATTGTACCCTCAAAGGTACAATATTGTTCTTTACAGGGTCAGATTTGTTCCCTCTGAAGTACAAAGTAATTTCTAACAGCAATAAGTACAAATTTGTACCATTTAACCAGCCAAAGGGTACATTCAGTTTTCTGCATCACTGTACTAATGAAAAGTATATATTTAAATTGCACATTTTTTTATTTGAAAGCCAGACAATTTTGTATCATCAAGTTTTTGAGCCATATTTAGTTGATGATAATGTTTATAATCTTTATGATCTTTACTGCCACAAAAACCATGGGTACAAAAAAGGACTTTCACTGAAAGGTACTTTTTTGTGCCTCAATATAAGGTACAGCCCCAGCGACAAGCTTTGTACTCTTTTAAGTACAAATCTGTACTTATATTTCTTAGAGTGCAACAAAAGCATTAAAAACTGTCTATATTAATTAATACCCTTTTTTAATTTTGGTAGAAACATTAAATGAGAAGTTGTCCCAATATTATTCTAAATATAGTGTAGTTTACCTGCATTAAATTTTTTACATTTAATCTTAAAACAGGAAGGTTAGTTATTAGTAAATGTGATTGCAGAGACTTCAGCATGTCATATTAAGTGAAGTGTGCTCTGGTGTGCTTATTTTGGCTGCTTCTTTGCTGCAAAACCGCTTCCAGTCATGTCTAACCAGCACAAAGTCAAAGTGGAAAAACAGTTTGTTAACAAGACCTGGCCTCTACACTCACTAACGACAGATTTCACCTTAGTGCAGGGAGGTAGTGAGAGAGTTTCCAGTTAACAAAAAAAAGTTTCCAGTTAACAAAGCATTGGTAAGCATGTTTTTTTATGTTTCAAGTTGTCCTTTTTAGAGCTTGTCTCTAAAAACAACTAAACAACTATTGTGGGCTTTTTACAATTAGTAGGCATATGTCAAAATGTACTAGAAGGTTTGTACTTTTCATTTTCAGTGTAAGCAAATAATAAATAGATAATTAAATGCTCCAACTCTTAAGTTTGGAAAACATTGTATGGTACATTGATTACATATCATGTATTATAGTAATATCAGTGTAACTATGTTGTATAAATGTTTTTTTTATTTTTATGTTTGAGATTTTGACGTTGCGTCTTAACAAAATGCCAGTGTTTGTTTGACTGGGATCTTTGTGTGAGAAACATTCAGAAATGCAAACCATTATTACCTCACACATTATAAGAATTGGAATTTCTTAGAACATTATTTTTATAATGTTACAAGCTAAAATGTCCTGAAAATGCTAAGCAAACAGGCAAAGCATGTGCACTGTTTGCTGTGATATCGCTGCATTTTTATTAGTATTACTATAGCCTACACTGTACTGCACATCTTTGGCAACAGACCATTCAATGCTTGTTTTGTTGAATAAAATCAAAACCTCACAGCAATGCTCCAAAAATGCAATGCTCCAAAATTTTGTAGAAGGTCTTTGCTGGACAGAGATTGTTACTCCAACAAAAGCAAGATAAATTATTTTTATGTTTTAAAATATTGTTGATTTAGAAAGAAACAATGAATGAGCAGGTTTCCCAATATATGTGTTAATATTGTGTATATAAATATGTTTGGAGTCTTTATCTTTTTTGCATAATGATATGCAAAATATAAATTGTATGAATTGAGTAATTTTGAGTCAGCCCAATCCTATAACATTATGAGCTTTATATTGTCAAAATTATACTAATTATGTATCACATTAAGTGAACAAACTTATCACATATTGTTACTGGGGAGGAGATAGTGTGAATTAGACTGTGAATGTAAGAAGGGTGTGATAAAAATGCCAGTGCACTCCTAACAGTTAGCTAAAAAAAATATTACCATACTGCAGTTGACTACATATCATCCAGTGCAATTACACAGACCTTAAGAAAGCCCTTCATGAAATAATAAATAAACGCAGTTCATTGTTCCATGTTCATTTATTTAAAAGAATATTTACACACACTTCTTCTGGAAATGTCTTAATAAATTTAGCTCTGGTGTAAACTAGCATTTACAAAAGCATTACAAAGCGACTGATAACTATTATATTTTAAGAAAACGTTTTCATGCAGTTCATATTAGAAAAAAACAAGCTAAGTTCACATCAGTATTTTTCAAGAAACACAACATCGTTCAGCAGCGACCCATCCACACATTTAGTTCTAAAGTCTCACCAGCGGCAGATCTAGATTTTTTTTTAAATAAGGGGCTATCAAGGAGCCACGTATTATTTCACCAGTCACACCATGTTCAAACACTTGAATGTAATTGTAAAATCTTGCACAGTAAAATCTATAGAGTTCATTTTGTGGCAAAAGTTTTGCACCAAAAATTTTAATTGGTAAACAAAATATTAAGAAAAAAGCATATATTGCAAATTCAAAACAAAGCAAAAAAAAAATAAATATCAAACATATATTTAAAAACAATACATGGTTCCGGTATTATGTTTATAATTTGAAATTTATTTGCATTTGGATTTTGCCAGTTTTCTTTAGAATTTTGTGGATTTTGAACAGGGTTACTTTCAGGGGCCCAATAAGATTTCACCTGGGGATAATGTCCCTGTGGCTCCACCCCTAAAACCACCAGTGTCTCTCAATAAACTCTGCCCTATATTTAAGCCATCTCGTATTATTATTTTTTTACAAAGCCGTCACGTTGCTTTCCTCCGTCTTCTCTTCAGACCAAATAGCACTGCCAGAAAATGGCTTTATATTTACAAGCAGACCTACTCTCTCTTCATCCTTCACCTCTTCCTGCTGTTTAGGTTCTTCTACCTTTTCTTCAGCCTTAGATGACTCCTCCTGTTTTACTTCTGTCTTCTTGTCCTCTGCGCCATTGTTCCGCATCACTCTTTCTTTCAGGTCAACGCTGGAGTAGTCGTCTGAAGAATCATCCTTGTCCTCCTCTTCATCCTCGTCATCTTGGTCATCTTGTTTGGCCTCCCTGTGACAGGCACCTTCCCCATCTTTGTCTCCTCCATCTTCTTCTTCTTCGTCTTCTCTGTTGTCTGTATCTCCATCGCCACCAATCTCCGCCTCTTCGTCACTGTTTTGGGGTCGTATGCGGTCAACAAAGCTGGTCACAAGTTGAACCCCCTGCACCGCACGATCCCTCAGGCCTCCCTGAGTGTAGACCAGACGGTGGATAGTGTACTGATTGTTGCTCTCTTGGTTTAGCCGTTTGTAGAGATAGACGAGGACCAGGATGAGGAGGATCCAGAAAAACAAGAGACCCAAAACTAGCCCAGTATTGTCGCCTTCATCATTATTAGTCATTGTTGCTGAGGAAGACAAGGGAGAGACAGGTGATAAATGTGAGCAGAAGAGTAATTAAAAACTAGAAAAGTGCATTTTTTGAAGGAAACGCAGGATGGTTGCGCAGTTAAAATGGCTCCCACTGTTTGCTATGGTGGTGGCTATGATGTTGCTAAGTGGTTGCTAATGTGTTGCTATGGTGTCTGTGGTGGTTGCTAAGATGTCGCTAAGCGGTTGCTAAGGTGTTGCTATGGTTTCTGTGGTGGTTGCTAAGATGTTGCTAAGCAGTTGCTAGGTGGTTGCTAAGGTGTGGTTATGGTTTCTGTGGTGGTTGCTAAGATGTTGCTAAGCAGTTGCTAGGTGGTTGCTAAGGTGTTGTTATGGTGTCTGGAGTGGTTGCTATGGTGTTGCTAAGCAGTTGCTAGGTGGTTGCTAAGGTGTTGCTAGGTGGTTGCTATGGTATCTGTGGTGGTTGCTGTGATGTTGCTAAGCAGTTGCTAAGTGATTGCTATGGTGTTGCTATGGTATATAGGGTGGATGCTATGGTGTTGCTAAGCAGTTTCTAGGTGGTTGCTAAGGTGTTGCTAGGTGGTTGCTAAGGTGTTGCTATGGTATCTGTGATGGTTGCTACTCCTAACAGTTAACTTAACCCATGCAAAAAGGACAAAGGCTTCTTTCCTACTGGAGTTTCATTTATTTATTTACTTATTGGATTTCATTTATTTTAATTTACGACATTTTATCTGCCGCTTTTATCCAGAGCGACTTTCAAGGTTATTCCTGTTACAGAGGTGGGTCAACATAGTATTAGGAGTCTGGCACAAGGACTCTTATTGGTGTAGCACAGCATTGAACCCCAGTGCCCCCACATGAAGGGGTAGCTCACTAACAGGTAGTGGTGTTATCCACTGCTCCACACTAACCACAATATGCATTCATTATTTTTTTTATAGAGTGTCAATAAATGTTGTTACAAAGCTTCAGATATTCAGCCTCTTATATGTACACTAATGGCAAAAATGACATTAAAGCAAACTTGGCTTAACAAAAAAAATATATATATTGTACTGTTGTTTACACCTATCTACTATCCATCATATCTCTAAATGCACAAGAGGAAACTCACACACAAGCCTGTGGAACATTAAATAAAATCGCTTTAAAAAGTTTTGTTTTGCAAATTCTGGAGCCTATAACCACCACTGCTAATAAATCTGAATCTGTGAAACTGTAAATTTCATTACAATGCACCATTACAAACCATGTCAATCCATTCCAAGTCAAACCAGCACTCAATCACTGCGTACATCTCAATGATTGCTTCAGTAATCGTAGTATTTGGATTGTCTGTACTTGAGTTTGCTAGTTGGGGTGCTTGTATATCATTTTGTTTACAATTGACATACAGTGATTCTGTACATTCTGGCATTCAGCATCACAGGTGCAGTGGAAAAGTGGAAAAATCTCTGCAATGTGCTAGTTTGGAATATATGTTCTCTAAATCTCTAAAATATCTCTAAAATAATGATTTAACAGTAGTAGGAAATAACTTTTTTAATATTTAGTTTATGTAAAAATATTATTTCAAAGTGGTTTTGGTTATTTTCATTTTTATTTATTAATGATATGTGTAATTTAATATATTTTAATATATATACTATAATATATTTTGACACAATTTAAAGAAAAACTGCAAGATTCACATTACCAGAAAAAGTAAAAAAAAAACCCTTAACAATCAAGTTTTAAGCCCCATAATAAAGATGTGTATACCTGAGTGTATAGGTGAATTATTTCATCTGATGAAATCCTGGCACTTTTTACCATATATTTTGAGATTCTGTGAACAAAAAAATGAAGAAAAAGAGAAATCTAGTGGCACGCTAAAGACCCCACACCACCACCCTCACACAGGAAATGTCTGTGTTCAGTTTTATCCTCTACTCTATTTTATTTTACTTTACTGTAGTTTCCTGATACCATCATACACCAAACTGTGAAACTGTGATCGTTTGGCCAGTTAAGTTACATATTTGTTTAAATTAAACTTTAAATTTCTTCTTCACGGGTCACAAATGTAACAGATTTTGATTTTAGTGAGAAGTAACGGCTTTTAATAACATGAGCGAGAGAGGCTAAAATTTATTTATTTATTTATTTATTCATTATACTTTATTCTGCATTGCAGTGGCACAAATCATGGAAGTGAAATCTGACCAACGTCTTTACATCTTTTTATATCTTTTATAATATTGACAGAAGCTCAGCTATGAAGGAACGATGATTCTGTGTCTCTTAGACATTTCAATAAATTCTATTAGCAATGCAAGCGGGTGAAAATTAAAAGAAAGAAACTATAATCAGTATATTAAAGCTGTGTCTTTAAATGGAATAGCTCTAATAGAGTACCAGTCTCAGTACAGAGACTACAGAGACACAGGAAGATGTAACACTTTCATATATTTGCTAAAAGTATTTTTGAAAATTTTGAATTGAATTCAGTTCAGTTTAATTCATTTATATTTATTATTTCTTAAACAAAAAAGCTATGAAGTGAGATTAAAGTAAGAGTAAGTAAATGAGTAAGTAAAAGCATTACATACCGTTAAGTGATTGTTCTTAAACGTGCATGAGTCGAGGAGTGGCAGTGCAAGCGTTTCGGGCAGGAAAAAAAAAAGAAGAAAAAAAGTGGGTGGAGGAAACATGAGCACACTTCTAATCTCATTCGCTCTTGGTGTGAGAATGATCTGTGTCAAGACTTATCTGTGAATAAAATTAGAAAACTTCTACAGCTGAGAGTGTAAAACTGACTCATGATAAAATAAATGAACAGCACGTTTGAGTAGATGTAAAAAAATATATATGTAAATATGTAATAGTGCACATAGACATAGATAAATAGATCTAGATGCATCTATAGACCTATAATAACATATACATGAAAAAAACACATTTATATATTAGTATAAAGAACACGAGGATATAAAATGAAAATTATAAGCTTTAATACCACTAATATTAGCAATAATACTGCAAATAATGATAATAAAATCCTAGGCTACTTTAGTCCAAGAGTACACAGCACACCATGGATTCCTCACAATCAAGTCTCAAAGCTGCAGTACAGTTTTAGACTGAGGAACTGAAACTTCATGCAAATTGCTGCTCAGGCAGCACAGCTTTGTGTCTTTATACAGGAAGGATTTGGTGGAACCCTTTACTGTGCGATAGCATGCTCAAGTACTAGCCCCTCAAATACCACATCCTGTTGTGTCGCGTTCGAAGGTTCAAAACCACGCCTGCACTCTGCATATACAAAACGGGCGCTCGCTCTGAAACTCACAGTTTCTCTGTGTTTCTGGACCACTTGTGGCCTTATGATACAAAAAGTTTGATACACAGTCAAGTGAGCTGATTTTCATGGCAGTGTAATTCAGATCTTGATATTTTTAGTGTAGATGCTACAGTACTTTGACAGGAAATGATCAGCTGCCGCCCTTCTCTTTTTGAATAATTAAACAGCTACTGTTCATTTTTACAGTTAATTCCAAAGTCACACGGAGTCATAAAGTTATTAGTTAGCCATAAGTCATATGAGGTCGAAGAGATATAAACTAGGACACCACACTTCCGCACATTTCAGAACTTAGGTTACTCTACCACTATACGCAGCCTACAAAGCTACATGTAATCAGAGGAATCAGCAAATCTCAAGAATCAGGTCTTGAGATTCTTCTACTCAACAGTGTCCAGAGGTGGAAAGTAATGAATTACATTTACTCAAGTTACTGTAATTGAGTAGATTTTATGAGTAATTTGTCATTTTTAAAGTAGTTTTAAAGTAAAAATAAAATGCTGGGAAAAACACAATTGTCTGAATAAAAAAAAAAAAAATTGGCGCACGGATGCTCACGCGTGGAATAACGAGGCAATAACTTCCTCATGCAATACAAAATGTGCCCTGCCGGGCAGAGCTGTCAGCTTTCAAGACTTCCACAACAAACCAAAATGTGGTGGTAAGTATTTTTAACATAAAGAATCTGCTTGAATGTTAAAAAAAAAAAAAACATTAAAATAGCAGTTAAAGTATAGCAATTGCAAGTTAAAATAAAACAATGACCTGTAAAACTAAAAAAATCCGGTTTATAGTCACCTATATGACCATAACTTTTTAACAGTAAAGAAAAAAATGGATCATAGAAACCTATACCACTTGTTCTTGAAAATGGTTTATGGGGTGGTCTGAACAACTATTGCCTGAAAGGTCCAAATTATTATGTGGAATAATAGTTCATTAAAAACAATTTAATTTATGATTTGTTGTTCTTTTTTACATCAAATAAATAAAAGTAACTATGTAACTTTTACTCAAAGTACATTTTTAACTGAGTACTTTTTTACTTTTACTTGAGTAGATTTTTAGATGGGTACTTTTACTTTTACTTGAGTAGAATTTAAGCAAAGTAAGGTACTTTTAATTAATTACAATTTTTCTGTACTTTTTCCACCTCTGATAGTGTCACAACACAATCATTATAATCCCTTTTTCTTTCTCCCTTTCTCTTTCTCTTTCACAGTCCTTCTCTAGAACTCTGCACTAATCCATTACTGCCAGACTTCGTAACTGTACATGCAGATTCTTAAACTGCTGCCTGGACTTTAACATTAACAATGAGCATGTGTCCAGCTACTGCTCACACTCATAACTCAGAACCTGTTTCTATATTAGCTATAGCTCCCTATTATCTCTGTACTGTTGTTTTTGTTCTGTTATTTGTTTGTGCTGTCCGGGCTGACCAGAGGAGGATGGGGTTCTCTTACTGAGTGTTGGTTTCTCTCCTTTTATGGAGTGGCCATAAAATGAAAGTTGGCCCGCAGGGTTATTAATGTGAGATTCAAAGTTTGAACGCTGGGTGTCAGAAAACAGACCAAAGAGTCTATAGATGCAGCGAGAATGCGCACCTGTAGCGCAGAAAACGGACCAAAGAGTCAACATGCGGCGAGAATGCTCAGTTGTGGCGTGGAAAACAGGCCAAAGAGTCTAAAAGCGGCGAGAGTGCGCAGTTGTAGTGTGAAAAAAGGAATCAAAGAGTCTATATGCAGCGAGAATGCGCAGTTGTGGCCCGGAAAACGGACCAAAGAGTCTAAAAGCGGCGAGAGTGCGCGGTTGTAGTGCGAAAAAAGGAATCAAAGAGTCTATATGCAGCGAGAATGCGCAGTTGTGGCCCGGAAAATGGACCAAAGAGTCTAAAAGCGGCAAGAATGCGCAGTTGTAGGGCAGAAAAACGGGCCAAAGGGTCTAAAAGCGGTGAGAATGCGCAGTTGTAGCACAGAAAAATGGGCCAAAGAGTCTAAAAGCGGTGAGAATGAGCAGTTGTAGCGCAGAAAACGGGCCAAAGAGTCTAACAACTTCAAAGAAATGAAAAATGGACAGCAAATGCACAAAGTTTCAGGCATGATGGGAAAATTACTATTTTTTAACAAGTATAATATTAAGAGCCATTATGAACCATTATGAAACATCAATTTGAAAAACCTTAGCTTACACAACACTGTCAAAGATAGATAAAGATAGTAACTGAAGTAAAATGGTGTGTAAATGATAGTAATTAAGGAAATGTTTTAAGTAGTATATTTCATTATTTGTTTTATTGTTTTTTGAGTCTGTGGCCCGTGACTGCACATATATTTTTCCTTCTGGCACACAATAAAAAAAGTTTGGAAACCCCTGGTTTAGAGTGTTGATAGCACTTCCAATAGCATCCCACACAACTTCAATCAGTGGTAGGTCTGGAGATGTTGCTGGCCATGGCATAGTATCTTGGCATAGTATGTCTTCAAGGCAGGCTCTTCAGTATGTGCACGAGCATTGTCATGTTGGAATAGCACTTTAGAGTGTTGGTTCAGAGAAGAAAAGCCACTGGTTGCAGGACCTTATTAACATAACATTGGGCTGTCAAAGTGCCTGTAATAAAAACAAAAGATTGTACAAAATTGCAGCCCACAATATGACATTGGGCCTTCTTAACATGCAATGTGTGACAACAAACTGTTGTCTTTGCGTTGACCAGTGCCTCCAAACATAGACTTGTTAGGTGTCCACCAAGACAAAAGTGGAACTTGTCATCGAAAAAGATCCACTGCCATTCTGAGTCACCTTATTTCAGTCTTGCATGACTATTTACCAAGTTTTATTCCTGTCAGTTGATTCTTTTTTTTTTAACGATGAGTGTAAAACTATTTTTAGTTTTCAACTGATGACTGTGCCTATTTTCTTTATTTTTAAACACACGTAACTGTACCTATTTTCTATATTGTCACATTTTATAATTCTGAGTCAGGCGTGTGTTAATTGGAAAATGTCTAGTGGTCCGTGACACCATCATACATGCTATACATCACAACAGATGTTGAGGTTTCATCATTACACAATACACTTATAAAAACATCAGCGCAGCTTGTGTGGTTGACCACCTACTACAGACCACTTATTTTAAACTGGCAAAAGCTCATCATTCTATCTGAAGTTAAGAAATTAAAACTGTATTATGGGATGAGGAGAACGCCTACCGCTCATTTTCCTCTAACTCTAATATGCTCTAAATTGCTATAGAAAGGCAGATCAACATTTTTGTTCTTCACATATTCTCATTGCTAGGACTGAGAGATATGGCACACGTTTAGGGCTGTGAAAACATGTTGTAATAACTGTCAGTTTGAAACAGAGTGGATGTGTTCTGTTTAATATATGCACTTATCAGAGGCTGGTCTGATCTAGTGCCACTAAACAGACACTACCGGAACTCGCTACCGAACAGCCAAAAATATTCAGTCTCCTCTAAATGATCAAAGTCTGATGTCATGATGGTTTGAACTAAAAAATTCCTGTTATTTTAAGAACGTTTGTCATTTAAACATCAACATTAACTAGTTACACATGTAATTTAGCCATGTTTAAACCTAAAACCACACTTAAATAAATGAATAGGCTTTGTTCATCCACGTCCTCTAATAATGCGCACATTAGACTCTCTATATTTAATCAGTATTATTTACATTTTACCTCTTAACACTGAAAGTTTTATAATAGATTTTCAGATGTAATATAAAAGAATCAATGTAAGATCATTAAAATGGGATTTTATTTATATGCATGTATGCTATTGTAACTTTTCCACTTAGAATTTTAGATTGTCCATCAGTAGCAACGCCATGTGTAAATTGTTAAATACAGCTAAAATCCAGTAATTTGTCACCAAGTAAAAAAGTGCATCCTGGCAAGAAATTGGGGCCAATATTGAGAAAATAAAGATTAATGTGAAAAAAAAAACAGTATGTTTCCATTGTATAGGTATTTGTTAGCACGTTAGCATTAATGGCATTCATTTTTTTTGCCCAGCTAGACTAGGAAAAAAAACTGAACCTAGGCTTGTCATATAATAACATCATCAATTTATTGCACACTATACAGTACCGGTCATAAATTCGGACGCACCCTCAGTGTTCTTTCATTATTTTGTCATTTTCTTCATTGTAGATTCATACTAAAGTCATCCACACTGAATTGTTTAGTCGATAAATATTTTAAACAAACCAGAATATGATTTGTATTTTAGATTCTTTAAAGTAGCACCTTTTGCTTAGATGACAGCTTTAAAAATCTCTGCATTTTCTCAGTCAGCTTTATGAAGTAGAGTCACTTGCAATGGCTTTCAACAACTACTCAACTAAGTAAAGAAAAAAATACTTTAAGAAATGAAGGTCAGTCAATACAAAAAATGTAAGAAGTTTGAAAGTATCCTCAAGTGCCGTCACAAAGACCATTGAAAAAATTATGATGAATTTGGCTCTCATCAGAAACACCTCAGGAAAGAAAAAGCAAGAGTTACCTCTGTTACACAGGATAAGTTCATCAGAGTTACCAGCCTCAGAAACCACAAGTTAACACCCCCCCCCCCCGATAAGAGCACCTAAATGCTTCACAGAGTATTTTGGTTTATTTAACACTTTTAAGTTACTACATGATTTTTTTATGTGTTCCTTCATAGTCTGAATTACTTCATCATTTATTTACAATGTAGACGAAAAAAAAAGACTTTGAACAAAAAAAGGCATGTACAAACATTTGACTGGTACTGTATGTACATAACCTAACCTAACGTAACCTAAATAATGTTTGCTGAACACAATATTACCCAGTGTGTGTTTACTTAGCGAGAAGAGCCCATTAATGTGAATGAGCAAGTTTGTCAACATTGTTCTACTTGTCTACATGAGCCTTATTGTAGTCAGCTGTTTAAGCTAGTAGACCAGCTTGGTTAAGACAGTCATTCGGGTCAGTCCACGTGGTCGAGTTGGTCACACTGGTAGACCAACTTGGTCATGTTGGTCAGACTGATTTGAAGTGACCAAAGCTGATAATGTTTAGCAGAATAACAGAGGAACAATCTGTTATTTTTTTTATCTAATGGTAAGACATGTTAAAGCACAGAATTCTCTTTTTGTATTTCATAAGTTCGACATAACATTGGGCTTTTTTGCTTCTTTGTGCTTTTTTAAAAAATTGCAGTTAGTGAGACGATGCTGTACACCATTATTGCTGCTGTTATGCAGAGACACAGTAACTCAGATAACTAAAGCTATTATGACCAGAATGTTTGCTAAAAGGTTTCCTGAAAAAAAAAAGTCTCCACCTGGATTTAACTAAGCAAATGATCTGGGGTTGCTGCAGTTGGTCAGGTCTAGGTTCAGCAACAGTATGTGCTGAAAGAATGAGGTCAGCTGACTACCTGAATATACTGAATATAGACCAGGTTATTCCATCAATAGATTTTTTCTTCCCTGATGGCATGGCCATATTTTAAAATGACAGTGCCAAAAATTATGGGGCTGGAATTGTGAAAGAGATCATCATTTTCACACATGGATTGTTTATCACAGAGCCCAGACCAGAACTCCACTGCCCAGACCAGAACTCCACTGAAAACCTTTGGGATGTACTGGAGAAGGTTTTGTGCAGCACTCAGACACTGACATAATCAATGCAAGATCTTGGTGAAAAATTAATGCACCACTGCATTGAAATACATCTTGTGACATTGCAGACGCTTATTGAAACAACAGCAAATGTGAATGTGCAGCAGTCAAAGCTAAAGGCTATCCAACAAAATATTAGAATGTGTGACCTTTTGTTTCTTTTTGCCAGGCATGATTCCTGCAAAAATGCAAATACTGTGATGTTTTTGTACTGCTTAATGCAGTGATGCCTTTATGAACTGAAAGTTACCTAGCGATAAATCAGCAGAATAGACAGCAAACCACACAGGGTGACAATTGTGTCTGTGGTTAGTACATTTCTGGCTTTTATTTAAAATCTAGTCACCACGAACAGAATTGCAAGAATACACGTGTACTTACGATACTTTACAGCACATACAGGAAATAAAGGTAGGTGAAAAACATGATTAACAAAAAGTAATCAACAAATGAGGATGGGTAAACCAACATCCCTGATTGTAGTGTACATAAATTACAGTATGTGAACATGAAACAAGTAAAAAAGAACAGAAAAGAAAAGAAAGAAAAAAGAAAAGAACTATCACAGCTCTACTGTTATCCATCAAGAATGAAGCACTATTCATTCATGCTAAATGCTCTACATTTCTTTTCAGCATTCATACTGACAGTCCACAAAACTACACAGACTTGCTATTGGTATAAAAGAAGGCTTTTATTAGCCACACAACACATCAGAAAGAGCTACACTCATTAAGACCTACCATTCGGTTAGCTGTAGTAGTGGAAGAGAAGAATTATGAACAGTGATTACCAATGTACATGAGCGCCAACTTAGGAAAAGGGGGGTGGGCATTGGGTCACACTCTCCCACCAAAACTAAGGAAGAGGGCCACAGTGCAAGTGCAATCCTAGTACCAAACACGAGGATATGCCATAACTGTGAAACTGCTGTTTCAAAATATATAAGCTGCACTGTCACTACAGCAACTGGAAACACTGTGCAGTTTATAATGTGTGTGCATTTAACTTGCCGGTTGCCAGATTGACAATTTCAGGTCAAATAGGGATAGCTAGGGATATCATTTCACTGGATTACTAAGGTATTTTGTACTGTATCTGTAATTTAAGATAGTATTGACTCTTTTTTACACCAGTTTTTTTTTCGTGTTGCATATCTGGCAACCTAAAGACCAAGAGAAAGACTGGTAAGTTTGCTGATAGTGCTAAAAGCTAGCATATGGTCATGATGTGACAGTTCTAAAAAAGCTCCAGTCTTAAACCTCACAAGTGAGTACAAATGTTCATGGGTAATAAGTGCTAATGGAGGATTTGTTGGATGCTGTATCTAAAGCTGGAGTTACAGTACACAACTTTTAGCCAGATTTACAGTTGTAGAGATTCTGGGTTAATTGGCTCTAGTCTGTAGACCCTAGTGCAGTCGGAGCTGACAGTTGAAGTGAAAGTCGTGTAGTGTATGATGGGCTGAGACTAGATTTTTAGCTTTAAAACCGCATCCAACTTTAGTCTGAGAAAATTAAACGGTTGATATAGGGCGTGTTGGTGTGTGGGGGTTGGGTTGGTCGGAAAATGCAAAAAATAAGCTTTGCACAGCTTGAAACAAGCAAAAGGCATGTACTAATTTTTTTCATTAAACATGGGTTTTACTTGCCATTTGGTGTATTGACATCTTAATAGTGCAGCACTTTTGTGCTTCTCAGCAGAGGAAACTGACCTTCGTGTTTACGCTGTGAAGGTGTGTGAGCAGGTCATTTATGAGCTGGGGTGTACCTGCGTTGCCAAGATGGGGAAGAACTTGTTGTCAGGGTTTTAATCAGTCAGTGGCGCAGCAGTATGTTTTCTGTTGCCGAGATAGCAAATATGCCAGAAATTTACCTGAGCACACCTTAGTTCCAGACCACCACACCTATAAGCGTAGTCATATTCGTAGGCGTCGTCAGCAGAGGGCATGAAATTAGACTTTTCGTGGGGTTTAAGACAGCAATAAGCATCTCAATGCACCTTGCACAGTGTGTAAGATTTTCATATACGCATGCAGCTACTTCTGTCACCTTCACTACTTTCTCTCTGTATGATCTGTTCATAATATTACAATAGACAATAACAGTGCAGAGCAATCATGCCCTTCCCCATCCCCTAATATTTAATCTAAGTTGGCGCCCATGCCATCGTATGCAGCATGATTTTTTGTCAAAATGTGCATATTTACCATACGTTCTAGTTAACAGTAAACAGATAGGCTACTATAAAGAGTACAGCATGTAGGATTTGTTTATGTTCTTCCCCTCAAAGGCTTCGAACTTTCATCCAATTTGCATTGGGTAGCTACACGCCCAAATGCTAATCCCACCAAAACACTGACTAAAGCAAAAAGCTTTGCTAAATTTGATTGTGTGTTTTTAATTAGCAGCAGTAATCAGTACCTGATGTAAAAGCTCTATGAAATGCACAGTACGAGCCATGAGGTTTCATTTTCTTTTATCAACACACACAGTTCTCTTTTCTTATATACCACTTCCCATACTGTCAGCCCATTAATTTTCACCCACACCTCATATCTAAACAGGGCGCAGAAGTTCCATGCTCAAACCTTTTCTTTTTTATCTTTATTATTATTGTTATTATTATTTTTGTACATTATGCCTTAGCAACTGGACCGCACTTCCCATGATCTTTCACTGCGATGTAAAGCTATTAGGGTAAGGCTATGGGTCTTTCAGTGTGTATCTGCGCAGCCACGCATCTCATACATCTCCATCCTCAATCCGGGCGACCTGTCTCTCCAGCACATCGATCCTGTGACCCTGAGCTAACACCAGGGCTCGCAGGGCGCGGATTTCAGTCAGGATGTCAGAGAGCTGGTCGTCCTGGCGGTAGAGAGAGAGAAAAAAAGAGAAGTAGGAGACAGTATGAGAGATATCATTTACCACAAAGAACATCTACAGAAGAGTCTTAGCACAGTTCTCACGGTTCAGTGAGAAAGTTACCACAGCTTAACCTTCTGAAAAGTAAAGCAAGATCTTTTTCACTGATGCTAATAGGCTAACAAATGAATAAAGCTAATATTCTGTATAATATATACTATTAGCACTGTGTAAACCATAGATTCTGAAATAGGGGTCAAAATGAATACGCAAGTCTTGATTATCCTCTATGCAGAAGCATTGCCAATGGAAAAAGAAAAAGTTTTTCATGCTCTCAGCTTTGTGGGAACAGTTTGGGGATGTTTTTATTCTAACATGACTGTGCACCAGTGCACATAGCAAGGTCCATAAATACATGGATGAGCGAGTTTGGTGTGGAAGAACTACACTGTCCAGCACAGAGTCCTGACCTCAAACAGATAGAACACCTTTGAGATGATTTAAAGCGAAGATTGTTAGCCAGGCCTTTATATTCAACATTATGGTCAAATATTCCCATAAACACACTTCTAATCCTTGTGAGGTAAAGCTGTTTTAGCTGCAAATGGTGAGTTGACATAATATTAACACATATGGATTAAGAATGGGATGTCAAAGAAGTTCCTATTCGTTTGAAGGCAGATGACCAAAAACTTTACATTTTATATACATAGCAATATTGTAGTTGTTTCATCCAACATCAGTACTTGACCTAATAGAAGACAGAAGAAAAGCTGGATGAGCAAATTTCCACAAATGCTTGGAGTATGGTGCCAAACTTTTAAATAATTTTATTTCTAATTTTTCCCTTTTTCTCCCCAATTTACACGTCCAATTACCCAACCCACTCACTAGGACTCCCCCTATCACTAGCAATGCCCCAACACACCAGGAGGGTGAAGACTAACACATGCTTCCTCCGATACATGTGAAGTCAGCCATCGCTTTTTTTCGAGCTGCTGCTGATGCAGCATTGCCAAGCAGCCAGCGCGCTCGGAGGAAAGCGCAGCTCCGGTACATCAGCTCACAGATGCCCTGTGCTGCGGACATCACCGTAGGAGTGATGTGGGGAGAGAGCGCCATCTACCCACCAAGCAGGGCCAATTGAGCTCCCTCTTCCTACATAGATTAGTCATGGTTCAAAGCCAAGGATAACGATGAGGAAGGCTGCATTTCCCAGCCACTACACCACTACAGGTAGTTCAGTTCTGAAGGATCTATTGAATGCAGCCAAGAAATGTAGCCTTCATTTCTAAGAAACCCAAAGTCCACTGGTTTATCCTTAAATACATCCAGATAAGCAGTGATATGACTGTAAAGAATTATAGTATGTTCTGGCCAATTTGAAAGAAGACAAGGAGCTGGTAGGTACCTGTAGTACTTGCAAATTCTCTCCCACCCCAGATGCAGCCTGAACTTGAACACAATGCTGTTGTGCTGTTACCTCTTTCCTCGATCTCTCCATCCCTCCTTCAGTCTCCCTTCCGGCCTGCGGCTGCTCCACAGCTTCACTCTCTGGCTCTCTGGTCACAGTGTTAGCGGTTCCAGCAGTAGCAGAGGCAGCAGTAGAGGCAGTAGTTGAGTCGGTCTGAGGTAGGAGTTTGGGTCTACCGCGCAGCGTGCTGCATTTAGAGGGTGGAGCGGTGTAGCCACCACTCAGAGAGACTAAGAGCGGAGGAGCGTCCTGCCCTGCTATCCAGTCTTCAGCCAGAAGGGAGGGCTCTAATCCTGCTGTGTCTGGATACAAATCCCCCTGGAACAGGTCTGACTGGAGGGTGAGTACAGAATACGATAATTACACTTGTTGCTACATTTACATCACTTTCTTTAAAGTAACATAGTAACTAAACTGCCCGTCAATAGTTTGGGGCCACCTAGTTTTTTGAATTAACATTAATAACCACACAAAAAGGTGTATAGGAAATCAAATATTTTGAAAATAATGGCATAGCCAAAACATTTTATCATCTTTTTGCGATTTCAGAAAATAGAAATTAAGTAGAAAGTCGACTACTTTTACTTTACATTCTGACACAATTATTTGAACTTCCTTCTCCTTACATTTTAAAAATAGCCTCCTTACTCCTCTTTGATTTTAGCTTGTTTTTATTTTGGCTTTTCTTCATTCAAAAATAAAACCCTATACAGACAAATCTCTCCATCCAAAAAGAGTAAATCTAATTGTGGTTGGAGAAAAAGTATAAACATTTATTATTCCGACACCCTATTGGTTCATATGTAGTCCATCACACCTGCACATGTCACGCCACACTCCAGCAAGAACATAGCAGACACATGTAGCCTAGTATGAAGATGATCTGTGGCTCAAGAGCCTCAAGAGTACTTGAGTTTTTGAAATGTCTCATCTAAGCTTCTTTAATATATCTGTATTGTACTAAAATACATAGATTCAAACAAGTAGCCTAGTGCCTCCCAATTTTTCAGCATTAAATAAACATTTTAATATAACATTATAGTCATGGGGGGGGGGGTGTTATCCACTATTGGTATCTGTGGCCTAAGCTTTTGTCCTTAATGACATTTTTCCCCATTACATTACATTTACATTTTAAGTAGTGCTGAAACCGGTACTTTTACATTTTTACTTGAGAAAAAGCTGTTTAAAAACAAAAATCACACATTTTGATATATTTTTTTCTTTATTGTTATGAAGACACTTGCTAAACATGCCTACATGTCTCTAAACTGTACAAGTTACAAACTGTATTTACAAGAAGTATGCTAACCTTTAATATAAACATTTTGCCTCTGCCTCTGCCTTTTTTAGTTAACTCACCTTAGTTTAGGCAAAAGCTCACCTTACTACTAACTCACATTTATGGTTCCACTTATTAGCCAAAAATACAGTCAATTTAACAACATATAAAAGTACTGCAGCTGAAATATGCCTAATTTTAATCTGTATCCCTTCCTCTCAATTTGTTTACTTTTAATAATGTTAAATATGATAAAATGTTGTCCAAACTAAGGCAGAAAGCTAAAAATGTGTGCTATAAGGACATTTGAGTTAGAGATAATCAAAAAATGCTTTGTAATAAGTTACTGTTACTTTTTTGAGTTTGCTTTACTTAAATTTGTGTGTTCAAAAAAACTTTGTTCCATACTTGATTAAAAAAGTGAAACATTTAAAGGTCACCTTCCGTCGTTTTTTCTTTCATTTTAAAATGTCTAGTTGTGGTCTCTAGTATGAATGAATGACATGTGAGCCGTTTTTGTAAAAAAAAAGTGCTCAGGTGTCTCTGTATAGCTCTTTTTTAATGGACTGTTTTAGGGGTGTGTCCAAAATGACCGGATTCCAGCTTTGCTCATGAATATTCATACATGCAAACAGCATGCAAATATCTCTCCTCTGATTGGCTAGGAGCACTGCGACGCCCCTCCACCGCTCTGCCGCTCACTGCCTCCCACCTCCTAACTGATGAGCGGTGATGTTGCGTCGCTTCAGCTCCGCCTCTGGGAGTTTCTCGAGCCAAGGTGGGCTGGTCTGTGAGTTTCTGCCTACGTAGGCAGAAAGATAATTCAAAATTCACCCGTTTTTCGGAGGGGGGGAGGGGGGATTTCTTTGCTTAGCTCCTGCAGACAATGGGGGCTGCAAAACAGTTTAATGTGCAGGTGTACACATTCAACTCGGAGAGACCTACTGTATTCCACAAAAAACAAGAAAAATCGGATTTTCGCGGAAGGTGAGCTTTAAATTTAAATTGTGAAGGAAGGCATGCTATCTCTAAACATTTGGTTATCTTAGAGTTTGACACAATTACCCAAAAAACATTGTCAAAATATTCCTTGTTTATACATATGCAAATGTGAAAGATTGTCCAAAAAACTCAGCTTACCTTTCTTGGCACAGTCATAGAGATCGGTTCAACCTTCCTCTCATGCAGCTTATAGAATCTAGTAGAAAGGAGGAACATTGGTATCACTACATTAATTTACTGGTTCATACACATCTTCCTTTGTTTTTTGTGTTTATTTAAATAATTTTGTGAAAAGAGATATTGTTATACTTTTGAAATAGGATTTGTAGCAAAAGAAAATGTAAATCTGTTCTATTGGTCTATTCATCAAGAAGCAACATAGAGAGACCATGTGATGTTTCAAAACGAAAGTGTGAAGTTTTGATATGACAAAGACTATATATAACTCATTTACCGGGCAATCTCACACTTGTTTACATCCACTCCTCTCTTGCTGAGAAAGCCAGCCCCTCTCTGAGGCTCCTTACTGCTGTGGAGACTGAGGAAGTGGACGTAGGGCGATTCGTCAGTTACCTCAAAATAGCGAATGGTGCAGTCCCCCTAGTGAAACAGACAGAATGTGAATTGCAATAAATGCCAGTCAGTGTTTTGTTTGACTACGTTTTGGATTGATGACCGACATTAAATATGCATTGTACATTGTACGTCTTCTTAGGTTATTCATTTACACATCAGATTAAAATAAATTGTGTTGTGTGTACACGCTTGTAACAATACACTGCTGATCAGTCAGTAAGTGAAACCTTACAGCCTGGTGTAGGTTAAAAGTGATAGTGTATGTCTGGATAGTTTTACCTTTCCACATAAGTAGACCATGTTCGTGTCTGGGTCGTAGAAAGGAAGTAGAACTCCATTGCTGGTGTCCATTTCCTGAACAGCCATTGGCTCAGAGAGATCTCTCTAATGATTAAATTAATGACGTACAACAACCACACGCACACAAACACAGAGACAAAAGATAAGACAATGAAAGTATGTTAACCGCTACAGATATACCCTGATGACTACTGTAAACAGTTTCTCTTTAAGGGGATTTTTTTTTTTTTTTTTTCTTACCGCATCCCAGAGGGCCAGCTGTCTTTCACTCATGCGACTAAAGCCAGTAGTCAGGATCTTCCCATCTGCCAGAAAGACAGCCCTCATTGGCCTGGTGCCCTCATGGGCCTTTTCTCGTACCTAGACATGATGGGTAATACCAACAATACTCGTGTCATTGTATAGCTACGCTAAACACATTGCATTACGTTATATCACACAATCGCATATAACATAGACAACTTTGCCTTTTTAAACATATTAATATCATATATTACTATCCATATTTAAATCACATGAACATACAACATAAGTGGTCATGAAAAAAAAAACATACAATTAAGAAATATTTAGGACCCTTCCTTTGTTCTCATAGCTGGTATTTAGTTTTTTAGCTGAAGTAACCTAAATTAGACAGTACATATTACCATCTACCAGTCTCTGATATCGATTGAGAGAACGTTTTTTTCCACTCCTCCATGCACAATTATTTCAGCTGTGTGATATTTCATCTTCATCTTGTTTGTATGGATGGTCTCAAAGTTTCCTCATGGTGTCATAAAAAATAATATTATGAGGAATAAGTTAGAACCCCCCCCCCAATGCCCTGATACCTAGCATTTTCTTTTTTTTAATAAATTAACCTCAATTAGACAGTCCCTATAACCCAACGCCAGTCTCTAACATAGACTGGAAAGACGTTTCAACAGATTCAAATTATGCCAAAAAGTTAAAATCTGCAAAAAATATATGATACTATTTTTTACTTAGCCTTAACCTTCAAAGTTGTAATTATGTTACATGTATATATACACATCATGCAGTCTTTTTAAAAATATAAAAGACAGTATTTGTTTTACCTGAGGAGGTGAGTTTTTCAGAGATTTTTGTTCTGTGCAAATGAACCATGTCGTTGATTTTTACGGACTGTCAAAAAGTCATTGTGTAGCAAAGCTTATAGTTTATACAACATTTATTACCAGATTACCGTTTATTAGCTATGATAAGTAAACAAAACTGTAGTTTTTAACCAAAAAAATGTGGACTGGATGTTAATCTACACAGATTTCTCTCCTGAAAACTGTTAATTTGGGTGAGTAAGGTCCGTTTACTTACTGCAAGCTTATATTTCCAGATTTCCACTAAGGCTGGGTGCATTTGCATTAGCATTAGCGGCTAGTGCTACACTGAGGACAGTTCGTCTCATGTAGCTTATTTTAACATGGTAAACACGCAGGCTACAGTCTGATAATACTCACTTCTGAATGGCGAAAGAGCTAGCACTTAGTGGCTAATGCTGCTCTAGCAGTGCTAGTTGGGCTTAGCAGCAGATTACAGGCCGTTAATACTCACTTCTAAACAGTGAAAGAGTTAGACTTAGCTCGGTTATCGGCGAATGCTGCTTCTGCAGTGCTACCTGGGGTTAGCAGCAGGCTACAGGCCGATAATGCACAACTCTGACCGTTGAAGGAGCTAGCGCTTAGCGCTGTTAACAGCTAATGCTAATGCTGTTGGAGAACAAAACAGAAACTTCTCTATAACACTGCACTTCAGTGGAGTGGCTTTACTGCTCCTTACAATCTGACTGGTAAAATTTATACATAAGGCGCAGCAGATTACAAGGGGCACTGATGATTTTCAGGAGAATTAAAGGATTTAAAATCAGTCCTATAGTACAAAAAATACGGTAGTACAATAAGGGAGTTACACGATTTATCATCATCATGTTTTTAGAGGTGGCAGCAGTGTGATTCAAGTAGCCATTACCATTTCAGTAATTTATCCTGAGATTCCTTATCCTGTGTGAACCGGTCATTAATTTTTACTACAGACGTCCTGTAGTAGAGTTACAGTACTTCAACCTCCACAGGTAAAACTACCCCGTCCAAATACAGCTGAAGTGTTAGAGTTAGGCTACAGGTCACCATCTAACAAGCATTATTAGACTCGTCAATATCACTGGCTGCTGACCTTAAGGACAGTTCCACGTCGAGGGTCAATGACACGCAGAGCTTTGTCTTTGCAGGTGGTGCAGATCACACTACCCTCTCTGTTCCAGCTCACACTGTAGATCAGGTCTGGGTGGGCATCACCCAGCTGGTACACCAGCTCCCCCGTGCCAACATCCCACACACACAGGAGGTTATCACAACCTGCAGCAAACACATATGGATCAGAAACAAGCTCTCAGATGACAAAGCTCAAACCACAGTCTCTTCAATTTTTGCATGCTTATACAAATTAGATTCAGCAGTATGCCTACTGTTCTGTTTAACTTTGATTTTATGCAAATATAAAACTATGATTTTAGCAGATTAAATCAATGAATGCAGTGCATCATTCAGTTCTAGCAACTGCAATTGTAGAGTCTCTTTCTTTTAGATAAGGAAAAGAAAAAAAATGGTTGATGGGATTAGTGGGTGGGTGATCAAGATTACTGAAAGGCTATTCAAATGGATTTATAAACTACAGTTTCAGTCTAGCAAAAAGATTTAGTGCATGAACAATCCAAAGACTGGGGTGAGCCAGAGAGACTTAATCCAAATAATCCAACTTTAGCGTCTGGAGCAGACACCATGTAAACACACACACACACACACACACACACACACACACACACACACACACACACACACACACACACACACACACACACACACGCACGCACACACAAACAAGGAGCTTACCTGCGGTCAGCAGGATGTTCAGAGCAGTAGGGTGCCAGGCTACAATTCCCACCCTTTTACTGTGGCCTTCTAAAGTTACTACAGCCTCAGTCATCGGTGCTGTGAGGCCGCCATCAGGAATCTGCCATATCTACCAACAGCACAACAGTTATTTACAAAATAACAACAAAATTTACAACACTCCATACACCCCACTTATATATTTTATCCTAAAGTATCACCTTAAAAGTTGTTGTTGAAGGGATTACTTATTAACCACTTAACTTAGCAGATTAATAAACAAAATGCTGTGTCGAGGGAATTGAGAGTGAAGTCCTGATTAGTCAAGCATAGTACATTTAAAATTTAACCTGCACCTCCAACTTAGGCCCCAGAAAGAAATCCTAAGAAACAGAGAGAATTCTCTCATCACTAATTAACATGACATATTTTAGGATCAGAGAGCAGCCATGATGTTCATCTCTTTCTCATCCAATATCCTTTTTTAAATTACTCTAAATGAAGTTTCAGTTCTTCTTCAACATTACTCAATCCACTTTAGTAGATGGTTTCAGATTGCGTTTTCTGTTTTACCTTTTGGCCTTCTACCTTCTTATTTATTTTATTTATTTCATCCATTTTTTTTAAATATTTTCTGTTTTACCTTTTGGCCTTCTACCTTTTTATTTAGTTATTTTATTTATTTCATATTCTGTTTTACCTTTTTATTGTATCTCTACTATTTACTTTCTTTATATCCTTAATGTTATTTTTAGCTAATTATTTTTTATTTGTTTCTTATTTTTTATTAATTGAATTTTTTATCTTTTTTTGCCTGTCCACTTATCCTTTTATTCTGAATTGTTTCATTTCTTCTTAATTACATTAATTGTTTAGTTTTCGAATGACTTTGCCATTCATTTTTTATAGTCTGTTTTTTTTTTTTAAGTTTTTCATATTAGCTTAACCTGTTTAAATTCTTTATTTTAATGTTACATTTATTTTTTTAGTCCCTTTAAGTTGTAAATGCTTGACTGCATTGGAAATGTGAGTTACCCTCAATGTTTTCTCCGGTGAAAATAAAGGTTGTTTGTTTGACTGATTGATTGATTGATTGATTGATTGACATGTTATAGCAGTATAAATGCATCCATATTAGTTGTATACTGACCTTTACTGTACAGTCTTCTGAGGCACTAGCTATAATATTATCATCATGTGGACACCACTGAATGTCCAGCACAGGAGCCGCATGACCACACACAGATGGAGTGGACTGGTCCACCCTACCACTCTAGAAGAAACAAACACAATATTATATGTAATAAATCAAAAAGAAAAAAACTTTGATCAGAAAAAGTGCAGTAAAAATGTCAGAAATGACTAACCTTGGCGAGTGGTAATACAAGAAAGGCTCCACCCCCACCAGCCTCAACGATAACGGCAATGAACTTGGGATTGGCTGCGCAGAGTGGCCCCTCCCATGTCACGCGTGTTACTCTGACATCATCAAGGCAATGCTCTGCCTTCCACGCCTGAGCGAATACGTGCCGGAACTTACTCTGCCTCACCACGCCCCTCCGAAAGGACATGACTGCAGAAACAGAAACACAGCAAATTTTAGACATTGCTTAGAATACACAGAAAACACTGCTTACACACTGTGAAAGCTAGCTGAGGCCTACTATCTTTATGCAAATATTTTTTTTTAATTGGTTCCTATTTTTAAGTTCCTGTTTTTAAGTTTGGATCTAATATAGCACACTTAGGTATACAGTTAGGTCCTTAATAATCTTGACATTATTTTGCATTTAACCACACTGGATTTAAAATGAAACAAATGAGATGCAACTGAAGTATGATATGACATAGTTTTTCCAATTTGTTCCCAATTTAGCTGGCCAACTGTCCCTTCTATATCACTCAGCACAGATGATGCCACAACACAAGGAAGCTGAAGACTAGCACATGCCTCCCCCGACACATGTGAAATCAACCACCACCTCTTTTCGAACTGCTGCAGTATTGCCTAGTAGCATCATAGCCCGCTCGTAGGAAAGCACAGCGTCACTGTTCCAATACACCAGCTCATAGACGACTTGTGCTGATCGACATCACCCTAGGAGTGATGAGGGAAAAGAGCGCCATCTATTCACCCAGAGAGAGCAAGGCCAATTGTGCTCTCAGGGCTCAGGCAGCTGATGGCAAGCTGCATGATAAGGATTCAAACCAGCAATCTCCCGATCATAGTGCAAGCGCTTTAGACCGCTGGACCACTCAGAGCCCAGGCAAATGAACTTTATCATAAATAAAATGTTTATTTTATGAACATTTTATGATTTTATAAGAATCCCTGAAATTAAAAGGTTTTGTAAATAAACCGAAATGCTTGTAGGATATTATTATACTAAATGCTTCACAGGATATTTTTGTTCAATCCCTTGATTTAAACCCGAACGTCTACACTTCAACTGCATTTTATTTGTTTTATTTTAAATCCAGAGTGGTGGCATGCAGAGCCCAAATCACTAAGATATTTATAGTCCTAACTGTAATTTATCTGCATGACAGACACTGTTATCCAGAGTGACTTACAGGTTAATCATGTTAGAGAGGTAAGTGAATGAAGCACAGAGGTCACACACAATTCACAAGAACATACCATTCATTATTACATTGGACAATGGTACGTATGTGCCCACAATAAATTATATGTCACCAACTTAATTTTAGCATTGTTCCTGTTGTGTCCGTGCTGAACTGAGTGGCACGACTCTAAAGACCAAACGTGAGGAAATGCTAATGTTAGCTGTGTGTGTCTTCACACAAGAGCTTCCCCACTAGCTCGAAATGAACTAATAAAAGAGAGAAACCGCACATACACTGAGCTAGGAGACTGCACATATTATGTATTATCTTCCTGTGACTGGTTTGAGTTAGCAAGCAGTTTCCTCAGCTAAAAAAAGAAGTTCATGCAAATTATCCACTGCCCTGACCATTAAATTAGCTAGCTAGCCCTATACTGTGTAAGACTAAAACACACTGTGCCATGCTATACTGTAGAGAGCATGTGGTTATCTGTCATAAATATCCATATTTTTGTATTTCATCATATCTTTCTTGGTAGACGAGTTAGCTAGTACGCTAATCTCTAAATGATCTCCTCAGCTGAATGCATCATAACACATAAATGATTTTAAACCACTTAAATGTCTGCTATATGTAGACTTATGGAAAACTAATAGGATGTGGTATAATTCTTGGCCGATATCAGATATTACACATTTAAGACTTACAGTATTAGACACCTTGGTATACATTTACAAACAAATATAACATGTATATACTTTCCATTTTAGCTTTCCACCAACTGTATTCAAACAATAAAATGAAAGGCACCTCTTGAGAATTATTTTCACACTTTTTGGTTCACATTTATTTAGCTAACCGGTTCTTAAATAGACTAGTCACATTTTAAACTCTCTTTTTTATATTAACTGGTTAAATTAAATAACTGATCTATTAAAAATTCCAAAAAATTCTACTAAATCGAAATAAACATGAGTACTGTTAAAAATATTGCAAATATATGGTTCCAGATTTGCTCTCAGTTAATAAAGCATTGAATAGCTAAACCAGGTGTAGAAAGATAACTACAAATCTGTTCTATATTAAGAAGGCATGTACATATAGTCACTAGGGGTGGTCAATATGGCCCCAAAATAACACAATACTTAAGGGCATTTTTGTGAAAACAACTGTAGGAAATATGCCAAAACATATTTTGAAAAATATATATTTTAAGCATATCCTACTGCAACAAAAAAAAAAAAATTCGTATAAATACAACAGTTTTAAACATTAAGTTTTAACAAAAAAAATCTGTAAACTTTTGTCTATTTTGTAAACAATGGTAATCTACCAATGAAATTGCACCATTAAACTAAAACATAGAATATTAACATAAACAATTATACAAAAATATGCCTAAGCTTCAAAGTGAATAGTAAAACATACAAAATAAACTACTGTCAACACTGAATATCACTATTATCACAATATGGATTTTTAATACTATTGTGTACAGTATGATATGGCACAGTTGTTCCCAAAATAAACATAAACACACAGTGGTAAAAAAGCAGCTTTTTATTACCATAAGGGTCATTTTACCACATGCTTAAACTGTATGCATTAATCTGCAATATCTTATGGGATGTTAGGGGTCATTTACCCTAATAAACTCTTTTACTGGCAGCTCTGTGGCTTTTTTAAAGATTTCAGGAAGTATTATTCCTGTTCCAGCTGGTGCTTATTAGTGTATTTAACTACATGAGCAGAAGTAGACTGTAAAAAAAGTCTGGGGAAGTGGATAATTAAATAAAACACAGTCATAACTTTCATTTTGTACAAAAATGAAAACGACTTTTCTACTAACAATACAAATGAAGAAAGGACTAAGCTAATCCAAAAATCATTCAATAATTAATAAGCAATAAACACAACACACAGTGAGAGCCTGTGGAAGGGCAATATAAAAGTCATTGTGATGAAACTTGAGATGTCCAATCCAATGAGAAGTGCTCTCTTCCTATAGGAAGACACTGTTTGAGTGGGAAATGGCTAAATAATGGATGACTATGAAAATGACTTGTAATCTGAGTAAAAGTGAAAGCCTTTTTCTCTTGTGTGGTATAACTGAAGCTCCTATGTTAATGTATTCAGATGCTTACTATTTATGATAGTAATATATTTTAAATATGTTTTAATGTATCTATAAAATGGTATATGTATATAATTAATTTGTATTAGGGGTGTGACGAGACGAGACACGATACTGGGTTCACGAGAACGAGACAAGACGAGATTTAAAAAATACAATTTTAAAGAAAACGTCAAAAATGAAAAGTGGCTTGAACAAAATAATATAACACCAACTTAACAGACTGGTTTCTCTCACACATTGATTTTATAAGAAATAGAAATAAGAATAAAAAATAAAAATAAAACTTTTCTAGGTCTTAAATAGTGCAAACCACAACCAGTCATATTAAGACTATGGTTTGTGTTTTTTTCTCTTAAATCTCTTGTAATTTAACTATGCATAAACATACCCAGTCATATTAAGCCTATGCTTGAAGTGCAAACAGAGACATTTTTTTAAATACAGTACAGAGCTAAGGGATTAGTACAACTGCCTATGAAACAGTCACGTGTACGACTTACATACAGTATTTACATATGGTTTGTGTCTTGTTGGTCACTCTGTTACCGTTTATTGTTTCCACTGGAGCCAAAATGCAGCCAGACATACAACTTAAAAGTAGCAGAAGCATCCTCTATGCAAATGCCCAAATTTTCTGCTGAGAGCTGCTCTCACCACACTCGCTGCTATCGCTACTGTGTTGCCAGATCCCTCTTAAAAAGTCCACGCTAAACTGTTTTTTTTCCCGCGAGACAGGTTTAAGCTTGAAGAGAAATATCGTCACGTTATCTCACGAGATCTCGTCACACCCCTAATTTGTATCAAAGCTGTTGTCAGAATGTTTTACATGTATGCACCTTCACATTTTGCTTTTTGTGACGTTGTGTCTGTTATATACTGTTTAGAATATTGTGAAATAGTAATATTATTTAGGTGGAGGTTGTATGTATATGAGTCCAAATTAGTTTTTTTTTTCTTCTACACTCTCAGAAACAGACAGGGTAGTCACTTGAGTGATATCCTTAAGAGTATTTTTCAGTGGGTTTAGATAAGCTGATGTCCTTAAGTTTTGGGATTTAGGGCCCTCTCTGGTGAGGATGGGTAATTGCACCGAGCTTGCGGAAGAATCATTTTAAATGGCGGGAGTGATACGGTCTCCTTTCACAGCAGATGAATCCGATTCCAGGTTATGTTCAGTCAGAAAGAAAGAGAGTGAGAGAGAGAGTGAGAGAGAGAGAGCGCTCAGTCGGAAACTTCACTTCGACTACACACTCTGTTTTTACTATGAGTGAATGACCTACTGAGGTCCGAGTTTCCCCTTCTGAGGTCTCCATTGCCCTACCTGCCGCTGTGCATTTGTAGCCAAGAAAACAAGCCATAGTGTCGATAACTGGTGAATGTGTGCAGTTGTAGCACAGAAAGTGAGCCAAAGAGCTGATAACCGGCGAGAGTGCGCAGTTGTAGTGCAGAAAACAAGCCAAAGAGCTGATAAGTGGCGAGTGTGTGCTCGCAGTAAAACTGAGACGGATCCTCTTTCAGAGGCTGTACATGTGACGTAAGTACGTAAAGACGTGTGACGTGGCCAGTAGAACTGCCACGAAAAGCGACCAGAGACCCCAGTTTTTAGAATGAATATATCAGGCTTAGCAGGGATGGTCGTTCCAGCACACTGGTACCATTAAACACAATATTTTATCCCTTCTCCACTTCCGCTTCTGCTTTCAGTTTAGAAACAAAATAATACGAACTACCGCTTTAAGGGACATATTTGTAATATATATTGCTTTGTTGTTTGTTCCCCTACTTTTAAGGGATAGAGCAGGACCATGCTGTAGCTTTGATAGTACATTTGCACTGTTCACTTCACACTATGGTGAATAAAATGTACCTGTACTGCACCTTTTTTTCTGAAAGTGTATCCACACTGCATATTTTATCTTTTATATTTTATAATTGTATTTGTGAGTATTTAAAGCAACAGTCTGCACATTTAGGCTATTTGTGCATGTATAGACCTCTCTTGTGAAAATGTGTAATTGCAAAAAACATGTGGAAGAAACTTACAGGTTATTGTAAATAAATTTCAGAGTTTTTGAGTATACTGTTTTGCACATAATTTTATTCATTTAATCGAACAAACCTACTAGACCACTATGTAGCTAAATATAAACATATTAGAAATTGTAGGACAATGATATCATTAATTATACATTTTTTGTGCCCTCCTAGTTTAGAAATAGTACTGCTTACAATGTAAAATAAATAAATCTGAGGAGCTGCTGCTTTAAAAATTGGTCAAAAGAAACTAAAATGAACTAAAGAAAACTATCCAGTAAAAATGTGCCATGTTATATCATACACAATAAATTGTGACACATTAAAAATTGTAAATTTAAAATCATGATGTCTTAAAACCAGTCTATTATTTTCAGGTATGTATGTTTGCAGTTTACATGCATGCACTAAATATACTGCACTTTGAATTGAACCTATATGTGTTTTTATTATTATTATTATTATTATTATTATTATTATTATTAGTAGTAGTAGTAGTAGTAGTAGTAGCAGTAGTAGTAGTAGTACTTAGCAGTAGTAGCAGTAGTAGTAGTAGTAGTAGTAGTATATGTAAGTAATTGTTCCTTACAAAAATACCCTGAACTATTATAATATTACTTTAAATAGGGCCATAAATAAATAGGGCCGTAAAGCCCTAGCTACTATTCAGCCAGGATTGTAGCTAATGACATAATAGAATAGACTATTTTAACTAACCTCCTGATTGGTAGCTTAAACATCGCATTATGTTTGGCTGTCCCTCTAATTTAATCTATTATTAGGATAATAATTGAGGCATAATTGAGTCTCTCCCGGTTCACATGAATGAGGAGGGGCGGATTATCCTACAGGCGAGCGGAGCGGAGGAATTTAATTAAAAATGCAAACTGTGCTCCATTTAATATTCAGGGGTTTGTGCTTCAGTGGCAGCAGTGTCCTGCTGTCTGAATGAGCGCTGAAAGAATGAATGAATTGACAGATCTCTCTCTCTCAGATCATCTCGCCACACAACCACCCGTACATTAACAACAACATGCAGTAGATAATAAAAAACGTGCACGAAAACGGATAGAAAAGCCACAAACTGGTCAGATAGTAGGAGTACTTGTACTAACCAGTAAACACACCTCAGATAGCACACAAAAGGCGCAGCCCAGCTTCACATAGACACCGCAAACTAGCGTCCGACTGTCAGACAGAGAGAGAGAGAGAGACAGAGAGGGGGTGCGGTATAGGAGGGGCTGTTAGTATAGACAGGCAGATAATAGACAGATACTGTACCTCAGGTTAAGTTAGGGGTTTCCAAAAGCCAAGAACGACTCCCTCTGATTCGATATGTATCAGAAAAGGCGAAAAGCAAAAATAATCCAGCAGAAACAGTGAATAAACCCCACTTCTCCTTCTCCGCCCAGCCTGTCAGTGTTTTGTACAGAGGCAGGTGGAAGAGTCCAGTTCTCTCACAGAGAGGGACACGAGCTAATCCATTAGGTAACGTTACGAAAAATAATTAGCCTACTTCGGGTTTTCTCTCGTTTTTCCCCACGCAAAACAAATATCCAAATATCTGTTAAATAAAGAATAACAACGAACACGTCTATAAATGGTTAAAAGGTAAAAAAGGAACAGTTTACCGCCGAGACAGATATCCTGAGAAAATAGCCTAGAAATAAGGCAAGTGTCCTATGAAGCATCAGCCGATAGGAGATAATACACAAAGGCCACCTGGAAGAGGAATTTTACTCAGTAAAAGTCCCAGTCCTTCATCACAATCCAACCACAATCACACATTATAATTCATTAAAAAAAATGTAAGTATAGCACAATTATAGTCTAATGATTTAACGTATTCTCGGCAAAATTATAACTGTATATCTGTTAAGACCATAGGGGCATTTAGCCATTTTCTGTTACAAAATCAGAAATATCTCTGGATGTACAACAGATTTCAGCTTTATAGCCTGTGTCTAAATATGAGTAAATTTATTTGTGTTTGTAAAGTTGAAAATAATAGGGGATTACTAGCTACAGTTTTGTAGTTAACTAGCTATCTCATTAGCATCACTCATACAGCAGCGGGCTGCACCTCCCAAGCGCACAGCAGAGCAAAATTCAAAATAAAAGCCCCAAATGCGTAAAGCATCAGAAGAACGTGGTACAGAAATCCCCCCCAGTGTCCAGTCACTGAAATGTTCATGCACGTTTTTATTGCCACACTCTAACAAATTATTCTAGGTATTATTATTATCTAATGCGTGTTTCTGTATAATTATACATATTTAAAATGTTCTTTTATTTATTTACACAATCCCCTGACCTGAATTGTGGAACAATGCATTAATCAATAATATCCAGTAACTTTGTTCCACAATTCAGGTCAGGGGATTGTGTAAATAAATAAAAGAACATTATATATATATATATATATATATATATATATATATATATATATATATATATATATATATATATATATATATATATATATATATATTATATTTATATTATAATTATTTTTTAACAATACTAAAATTAATGGTGGCAAATATGCCAAAAACACATTTCACAACCGTTACTGAAGTATGTATACATATGTATAATAGAGCTAAATATGTGTCTTATAAGATTAACTATTAATTATACTATTAATAGTATTATATTAACTATTAATAAAATAATAATAGAGGTAAATAATAATTTATCAACAAGAGAACAAGCATACAGAGAAAAGGATTATTATTGTACATTTTTAGTTTGCACTTACAAACACCCCTACCGTCCCCAGAATCCCAGCACTATCCAGCAGCACGGTGGGCACATATAAGTAATATCCTGACTTTAAAATAATAAAAAGGTATCAGATTAATAAAACAAAAATTATGTACATCTGGAAACTGATAAACAAAATAACGTCTGTCATCACATGCCAAGATTATAGTCCCGATACCAGCACTGGTTATACAAGAAACAGGCAGGTAATAACAGTGGAAACATGAAGCTTTTAGATGGCCATAAAACAACATAGTTAAGGTAAATACCAATAATAAACTGTAAACAAACATGATGTTCACGCAAAACTTTCACATCCAATGGAAATCTTTATAATACTTCATGTTAGCCTTCTCTATGGCTTTCATCACAACTAGCAATAAGAACATACATCTCATTAATAGTCAACATACTGAATAGGAAAAATGAGTGTTTTAATGGAATGTTTTGTGATTCATCAGCATTAAAAAAGACCTTTTGCATTATAATGTGCTCTGTGTTTTGTAACAAGTGGGTTCAGGTCACTCTTGTGGTCACATGGGGAAGTATTTAACAGCTGTTCTCTTCTCATGGAAGGCATTGCAATCTGTTATAACACTTATTCACAAAAAGCTCCACTTGCAAAACATGTAGACAGTAAATCCAGACGTTCATTCATGCTCGCCATTAGCAGCCAGAATCAGAGAGAGCACACAAGAGCCTTGCTCTGCCAGGGTTGGATTGGTGGCATTTCCTCCCATCACATCATTCTAGCATGATGTTGGTCAGCACAGGCTTCTGTTAGCTGATGTATCAGAGCTGGGGTGCTGCGCTTTCTTTAGAGTGTGCTGGCTCCTCGATGATGCTGCATCAGTGGCAGTTCAAAAAGAGGTGGTGGCTGACTTCACATCGGAGGAGGCATGTGCTAATCTTACCACTTCTAGTGTCGTGGGCATAAAAAAGCTAATGTTTCCATTGTTTAGTCCAAGGTGATGTAGGTGGTGTATGCAGTTCTATGGAAGTATTTGGCAAAGAAAAAAATATATAGTTAACATTGATTACTGACTGTTTGTAAAAGTAGTACACTGTGTCCCAGGGTTCTCCTACTATACAAAATGTTCCCAAATTACACAAAGTGCCTGATTTGGGACATAAGAAATCAGGATGTAGAGTGTCCATGTCCAGATAATGGACCTTGTTCCCAACAGTAACAAGGTATGTTCCAGTGGGTGTGGTGGCTGTCCACATTTTGGCATTTAGTCCCGTATGCACTAATAGTGAAGCCTTTGGCAACAACTACAGTTTCCTTAAGATACAGACTAACCAGAGAGAATACTTTTTTCTTTTGTACAATGTTTTTTTTCACTTTGTTATCTGACTGTACCTTACTGTGCCCACATTTGGAGCGGCACAGTCTAGGGAACTGTGGTGGGGTTATTTGCCTAACCCAAGGCAACAACCAGGAATACTCAGTTCTGGGGTTTAAACCAATAACCTTCTGGTTGCTGTTTTACAAACTGCTTAGTCGAGTGGAGTTTCTTCTTGTAATCTAGATTGAGCAGCTATAAGTAAAATAGCATTTAAACAAAACAGGCACAGCCAACTAAACCAATTCTCCAGGTATGGTAGCATTGCATCTAAAATGAATGCATTTATACCTGATGCCCTGGAGGATCCGTGTACACCCAAACATTCTTTTATAACATCAAAATCCACCTTAGGGTGTCACTAAAGAAAGGCCATAAAACGTGCATGGCTTTTTGTTCCAGTTGCTGAATCTCCAGTTTTGCCACTATTCAAAGTCTCCAAAGTATTCAAACACTTTTAAAATTTATTACCAGTCTTCTATGGATCAGTGATGGTATCCAGTACAAAGCTCTGAGCTGTAGAATGGGAGGTCCTACACTATCTGAGGCTGATGATGATGCATGATACCATTGTGGACAGGGTGTAACCCGTTGGTCTCTGGGCCGAGCAGGATGTTGTCGGGTTTCGAATTAGGCCACAGTTTAACACTGGTTTGCTCAAAGGGACTGGACCGGGCCTCTGATGTCTGAGAGCTCACTGTGGCGCTGGAAATGTTGTCCAGCACATCCCCCTCATATCTTGCTCCCAGGATCACACCAAAAGCTTGTCCTGGATTCCTCTGTGCCGCATCAGTAAGTGGCGGGTTGTTGGGTGAACTCATGGGTGAATGGTGTCCCCTACTGCCTGTTCTACTGCCTGCTCTGCTGCCTGCCCTGCTGCCCCCACCTGACTGTGGTCTGCCCTCTGCTGGTAGAATGGCACTGCCGTTTCGAGACCTGACAGGTTCAGCAGTTTGGAGAGGAGGGAGAAAGTGGCTTTCCTAAAACAGAGAAATGGATAAGGTATATAATACAAACTGTAAAAAAGCAGGAATAACACAATGGGCAGATAAACATTCCATGACATATATTTAACAAATATAGATTTCCAATCTCTTAAAACTATGAATATGAACTTGTATTCTTTGCATTATGTGAAGTCTTCATTTTTTTTGTTATTTTAGCCATTTCTCATTTTCTGCAAATAAATGCTCTAAATGGCAATATTTTTTATTTAGAATTTGGGAGAAATGTTGTCTTTAGTTTAAAGAATAAAACAACAATGTTCATTTTACTCAAACATATACCTCATACATATAGCAACATCAGAGAACCTGATTCAGAAACTAAAGTGGTCTCTTGATTTTTTTCCAGAGCTGTATATATAGTACACAACAAGATATTTCTAAAGAAGGTTTAGCTAAATACAGCCTTTTAAATATGACGGTTTGCTAGTTTTTTGGTTGTTTTTTCTTAATGTGGGCACATGACTGTAAATACCTAAAGGATTATGTTGTGATAGAACATAAATGACAATAATTTAATTACATTGTCCTGCGATGCTCTCAGGATGCTCAGTATGTGTCACTTAGGGACTTTATGAATATAGAACTTTACACATATTTTAAATGGTATATGACACAAACATCACCTTGGGCTCTTTTGGGGTGACATATGAGTCACTTAGTCTCCAAAATTACAAAGAACTGCTTTTTAAGAACTGCATCAGTTACAACATTTTTCAGAAGACCCTTTTTTACGTTCTTGATTACGAGATTATGAAGTACTTTGCGTATAGAAACGTATAGAAAACCACCCCCGTAGATAAACTGTAAACAAATAAATGTTAACCTATACAAATACTAATTATTAGGAAATTATTATGATTACGAAATTGCAGAGGAATACCAAACTGAATTTAATTATAATGTATCTAAATTTAATACATGTATCTGGATTTTTTTTTATTGAAACATTATTAATTAAAATAATGATTCCAAACTTTTCAACAATGGTGTATAAGTTGGTGAAAGAGAACTCAATGTGTATTTGGAGTTATGCAAGGCTTTATACATTAAGCAGTGCAGAATTTTTGTGTACATACCGAATGCACCAGTGACATATTGCTGCTCTTCACAAAAGCCTCCACTTTCAGTCGAGACAACTCTCTCTCCCCTTCTCTCTCTCTTTCCATTGCTCGCTCCCTTCCTCGCCTGGATGTGTTGTAAATGACCGGACGACCCAAGGTGTCCACAGCCCCTCCTAGAGTGGAACGACTGTCCCTAGAACGAGGGTGGTCCTGTGGTGTGTGAAAGAGAGTCAAAAACAAAGAAGTGAAAAAAATACATATCATACCGAAAAGGAAAAAAAAAAAAAAAAATATATATATATATATATATATATATATATAGAGAGAGAGAGATATAATCATATATTAACTAAAATAATTACCAATGAACTGAGGCTGGTGCGTAATGTTCCTTCAACTCTTAGAGGCATGATCTCATCCATCTTATATGACAAACAGGAAAAATGCAATATTTAAACATTATTACACAATATATAAAATCTACATAGTTATAGAGCTATTACTATTTGTGTACATATGTGTTTATACCTGATATTTGCAATCTGTGTTAACTGAGTTTACTCTTCTGATTGAAGCCTGTCTGGACAGAGTGCTGATTTCTTCCCTAAAACAGGAATGGGGGGAATTACAAACATTTATCAATAGCAATAAATGCTATTTTATTGATAGACTTTTACAGATTTGAAATACAAGTTTAAAATTAAAATGTGTGCTAGAATTTGGAATACAAATCCCAACAAGCAAGCAGTGAGTTAGAACCAGGAGTATGAGTTAGAATGTAAAATGTGGACTTATTAATGGGTCAATGGTTAATATTAGTGAAAAAATATTAATGAGGAATGAGGGTTAAAAATAAGAATATAAGATAGAATGTGAAATCTGAAGTAGAATAAAGAATGTTTTACAGAATTAGAAATATTATTTAGAATTTGGAATATGAGGATTAGAAATAACAATGTTGGTCAAAATAAAGAATATCAGAAACCTTTTTTTTACATTTATTTGAAATATGGGTTAGCATTTAGAATGTTGGTTAGAGCCTGGAATATGGATTAGAATTCAGAGTGTGAGTTAGAATCTAAAATGTGGATAAGAAACAGGAAAGTTTAAATTTGGAATGTGCCTTTGAACTTGTGGGTTAGACTCTTTTAGCAAACATGTATTAATAATCAATTAATAAGAATAATTTAATGGTCAAAACTTTGCTTACTTTTTCTCATTTAGCTCTATAGTCAGCTCTTTGTTTTTTCGCTTGTAGTGTCGGTTCACTGTTAAGACCACAGCTACCAGAATGATCACCACTAGAACAGCCACACATCCTACAATAATCACTAAAACGCTGGGTTCTGGAGGTTTCTCTGCTGGCAGACAAACATACATACAAATAGTTATAATCACATCAATCACATTCAAATGTACAATCAGTCATTTTTATAAGAAACCTTGTCATTTGATTGTGCATGTACATAATATATCCACTAGGGGTCGGCAATGACAAGCTTGTAAACATATCTAGACCACGGCACAGAAAAAAGGAAGTTAACCTCTTATCGCAGATCCAATTTTATGCTTATTTTCATGCGATTTGCACTGCTATGCTATAATACTGGATATCTTAAATTTTACATATAGCACAATGACCATTCAGTGCTTAAACTGAAGTAGATACTTGGAACAAAACAATAATTTACTTTCAGACTTTTATTTTCATTATTTAGGTTCCATTTGAGAACATCAAATGCAGAAGAAAATGTAAAAAAAAAAAAAGCGCCTGTTATATTTGGAGTTTCCAATGTGTGTATGGATGTTGGTGATGAAAAATCAGTCATTCTATTCATTTCCTGATTTAGTAGGGTCTTGACAAACAAATAAAAAAATGTGAACAAGATACAAAAAAAGCATTAAGAAGGTACACAGCATTATATTAGGTGTACACTAGGCGTCTTCAAAGGGTTCAAAACCTCTCCAGAGTTCCCCTAACCCCTCCAAATTCAAAGAAGAAATAATATTATATATTTATAGTATAATAGTAATATTTTTTTGTTCTTGTGATAGAACAAACTAATGTTAGTCCATTTCAGAGTAATATTAATATATTTTTGATGAAATGACACACAAAGTCACACGTGTGCCACGCATGCCCCACCCCCAGCCATTAGGAGACCAATCATAGCAAATTACGTTTCAATGTTTTCGTCTGAGGGTGGACTATTGGTTGGAATAGGTGTCAATCACTTTTGTTAACCTGGAGCAAAACGATGGCTTGATTTGATTGGACACCTCTGAACACCAACGTGATCCGGTGCACACGCTATTGGTACAAAAGCCTGTCACTCAAGAAAATTAGTTGTTTGTGGACCAATAAAAAACACAGAATCTAGAAGAGAACATCATTAGCTTTGTATTCACGTACAACTTTAAGTAAAAACATTACACTGCTTGGTCACTAGGAGCTTGAGAATATTACGTTCCGGTTGCGCTGAAAATAAACGCATGTTTGTGAGGAGAAGTGAGCAGGCAAATAAATAACTTTTTTGATATTTTATCGGCTCTTCAGTGCTGTATTGTAGATGCTGTGATAGTAAGTGAATTTTCTATAATATAATCTGTTGTTATTTTACATACTAATCATATTTTATAAGGCTATTTTGTTGGGGGGGCGTGTAAATAATGTGAAAAAACAGGCTGTTTTCAGTTGGAGATTTATGGCGACTGGTTCCATGTTGATGGCTGAAAATTTGCTTGCAGTTATTCATAGTATTACTAAGAAATATGAGTCGGTTATTTGGTCGGTGTGTTTAAAATTTTTGACGCCTTTAAGCATTCTACTTTACATAGTCAGAATGGGCCCGCCGGCGGGCCCGCTAGAGGGCGCTTCTGCAGTAACAGGTCATACAAGCCAAATTTCAAATTAAACACAGACTTTTTTTATGCTGTAATAAATTATTGCTTTACAAGCAATTCAGCTCTTTGATCATTAAATCGCACTTGTTCAATGAGGGAGTCTAATTTTACTAAATTCACCCCTCAAAGAACAAACACATAACAACAAGTGGAAGACAAAAAAAATAAAAGTTTGTTTTTAATAGTATATTCAAATGAGAGGTCACAGGCGTATACACTAAACAGAATAGAATAGAATAGAATAGAATAAATATAATTAAAGCTAGGCTACACTGCAGCTGAATATGTACAACGTATTATATGTGAGTCAGAATTCAGAATGTTGGTGAGAAAACACAAAAAAATAAATCAGAATATTAATAAACCAGAAAATGTATAATGACTAAACTCAACCAAAACACTGTAATTGAAGCACTGACAAGCTACATAAGTATAAGACGAACTCATCTACAAAAGCAATTAAGTGAAAGGCAAAACATTATTTTTTAACATTTTAAACTAGATTAGTATAATATTTTTATTTGTTCAATTTTAGAACGGAAAAACATGCAAGAGGTTCAAAACACCAACAGGTTTGGGACCTGTGACACCTTTTACCAAGTCTCAGACATTTATTAGCGCATTAAGCCAGTCTATAGTTTGATCACAATCCTACTAAGGAAAAGGCCAAGTGCTGCTCGCTCAGAAAAACTATTATTGCATTGATATCACAAAATTCAGTATCTAAACAAGCTTGATGCATTTAGTAAACAAGACCTGATTCCAAATAGAAATATTGTAAAATGTCATTAAAAACACCACAATTTCCAGCAGTTAAAAATGGGGGTGGATTGATCACTGTGCTTGTGCTAAAGTCAGTGGCATATTCAATTGGGCATGTAATGTATATATGCAACAGTTTGAATTGTGTACTAATTAAATATTTATTTTAGTGCAGAATTTATTTATTTAAAGAAAACTGTATGTAAATCAACAGTGATTTTAACAAATAACAGCACACATACCTGCTACAGTCACTTCCAGGTCAGATTTTCCTGACCCTGCCTGATTGGTGGCCGTGCATTCATACACTCCTGTGTCTGTCGGACTGAGAGGCCTGTTAAACCGCAGAACCCCCTTCTCCACTGTTACACCCTCTAGTAAACCTCCGTCTTTCCTGTGGAGTGAAGAGAGATTGTTTTGTGTTTTATCCTAAACTGATGATGGTGGAGAACAACGTTAAAGAATGAAGCCACTGGTGCAAAATTACCATCTTATGTTAATCTGATAATCATTCATTTTAACAGACTGTCTGTTAATACAGTGATGTAGTCGGCTTACACTCATCGTCAAAAAAATAGTTGCAACTATTTTCAACAAGATTAACTGATTTTACTATTTATAAGTATATATTTGGTTTTATAAATCACTGACCCACATTTCTCCCATTTCCAAATAAAAATATTGTTATTTAGAGCATATATTTGCAGAAAATGAGTATTGGTCAAAATAATGAAAAAGGTACAGTGCTTTCAAACCTTAAATAATGCAAAGAAAAAAAGTTCATATTCATTTAGAAACAACAATGCTAATGTTTAAAGAGTTCAGAAATCAATATTTGGTGGAATTACCCTGATTTTTAATTTCAGCTTTCATGCATCTTGGCATTCTCTCCACAAGTCTTTCACACTGCTATTGGGTGACCTTATTTCACTTCTTGCACAAAAATTCAAGCAGTTCAGCTTTGTTTGATGGCTTGTGACCAACTTACATCTTACATGATTACATTTGGAGGTTTTTCAGTGGAGTTCAGGTCTGGAGATTGACTGTCAGCTGGGGTGAAGTGCATGGAAAGAGCAGTTCAAAACAATCTCTTAGAGGCAGGACTCAAGCAAGAAAAAGGACCTTCGTAATGAGAAGCAAAGAAGAGCCAGGCAGAAATTTGCAAAAGATCATAAGAATTGGACCATAAGAGGACTGGAATAAGATCATCTTCTCTGATGGAGACCTGCAGAGGTGTACTTGCACCCACTGTAAATTTGGTAGAGGATGATCTGGGGATGCTTCAACAAGACTGGAATCAATTAAGGTCTGAATGAAGGACCACCAGATCAAGACAGTGTCAAGGCCAGCCCAATCTTCAGCCCTAAACTCCATTGAAAACCTCTGGAATGTAATCAATAAGAAGATCAAACCAGCTATCAAACCAAGCTGAACTGTTTGAAATTTTAAACCAGGAGTGGCATAAAGTTATCCAAAAGCAGTGTGTAAGACTGGTGGAGAGCATGTCGAGACACATGAAAGCTGTGATTAAAAATCTGGGTTATTCTAACAATTATCGATTCTGAACTCTATCGTAGATAAAACTTCTAAATGAATATGAACTTGTTTGTTTTACATTATTAGAGGTTTGAAAGCTCTGCATCTTTTTCATTAATTTGACCTTTTCTCCTTTTCTGCAAATAAACGCTCTTAATTACAATAATTGGGAGAAATGTCGGCAGTAGTTTATAGAATAAAATGTTCATTTTACTCAAACATATACCAATAGATAGTTAAATCAGAGAAACTGATTATTTTTAAGTTGTCTCTTAATTTTTTCCAGAGCTGTATTTGTCAAACTATCAAAATGTACTGCAAAATTAGTCTAGGGCCCCTAAAAGTTCAGCTGACAATGTGCAGTAAAGCATGCATTGGATCAGGAGCCTCACCAGTAGGAAGTACAAGTGCATAATAACGTTTCTACTACTAAACTATTAAAATAGTAATTTGTTTGCAGTCATACACTTCACAATGCTTTATTCCAACAGGACAATGCTCATCTACATACTGCTGCTGTCTCAAGAGCTTGCCTTAAGGACACAGAAACTATGCCATGGCCAGCTGCATCGTCAGACCTATCCCCGATTGAAAATGTGTGGTATGTTATTTGACGCACTTTGATCAGCACTACATCCCTACCACAAAAAACCTACAGGAATATTCAAGCTTTAACATCACAGGACACCATTAGGAACCTCTACAACTCTATGTCAAGATGTCACATTATTTCTGTATTTCTGTATCAACAAAAATGACCAAGAGTTGCCCATATCAGTCTATATTTTTGACCATCTATTGTTTCTGGTAATCTTTATCTTCCTTCCGAATAACATTACAATCTGACACTGCCTTCTGGATGCAATTACTTTTGCAACTATTTCTTGTGTATTGTACATAGTTGTTTAATGGCATTTACAAGTATTAATACATTCAAACAATCCTAACTTTGGAAATAAAGGAAGTGAATGGAACTTGTTTTACATGTGACACAGATGAGTTTGCATAGTGACAGTAAGAGACCTGTCCTGTCGTATCAAAGTCATCTAGTGACATGTTTTATGGCTGGTTGCTTTCTGCTGTCCTTCTACATAAACCTCACCAAACAAACACATCCAGTCAAATATGTCTCATGTGATGCACTGCAGCCATACTTTCTAGATAAGGTGGGAGATTTGCAAAAATTTTAAACACTATATGGAAAAAAGTATTGGGTCTTCTGCTCATTCATCGTTTCCTGTGAAATCAAGGGCATATAAATACAGAGTATATCCTATAACTGTCTTGTTGTAGTCATACTTTCCAGAGAAGACTTACTGCATTCAGTGACAAGAACTTTGGTAAGGTCAAGATGTTAGATAATCACCACCCCAACTCACTACCCCTGCTTCACAGCTCAATGCTGGGGGCATTTATACAAATATATTTTTCTGTGTATCCAATTATATTGGATATTATATTGGGGTGTCAGCAGGTGGAGAAAGAGACCACAGCACACAGATTTTTGTGTTGTACTACACTGTAGTTAGAAAATACTATCTGAAGCTCTGCTGACAAGAGATGACAGTGCCCAAACTTTGCAGATATTTGTTTCCTTAATATCCGTTGACACATCCTGATCATTTTATCATTTAGTGCTAAAAATATAATCCTGAACGATTGAAAAACTTTAGTACATAGACAGATGCAAAATATATCCCAGTCGAACAACTTTAGGGGCAGTAGTGGCTCAGGAGTTACCCAAGGTTATACAACCTATGTTGTTTGGTGCCAAAATAATTTCTAATCACTGCTCTTGGCATTGTGTGTATATGTAGCAGTTATATTTAGGGTTTGTCATGGCATTCCAGCACCCAGAAAAGTAATTGCAATCATTTCATGATGGTATGCGGGCCAGATAATACACGTGGACCAGAACTGGGCCGTGTCTGCTTTGCTATCTGGGTTGTATATATGTACTGGTTGTATTTGTATAATTAGTATTGTTCATGCTACAGGTAGTTGTTTACTGTTCTAGAAGTGTTGATCATCCCTATGACATATTCAGAAAAGTGCACAGTAATGATATTTGTCATGATATTAATAGCATATCATTGGACTGCCCAGCTTTATGTTTAACCTCTTCCAAACCCAAGTCCACTCAACCCAAAATCATCAACCGCTCCCCAATCGTTCCCTTCCTCCTCCTTCGTGTGAAACTACGCAGCTGACGGTTTTTGCACAAGCTGCAACAGGATACCAGGACACAGTTACTTCACTTGCTTTGCATTTCCACCGAGGAGACAGAACAGGTTCTGCCACTTTAGGGCACCCGTCAAATGTGTACTGTGTGTGTGCATGTGTGTGTGTAAGACAAAGCTTACGAAGCAAGAGGGTGACTGCTCGAATTTGCGTGCATACAACTTTGAGTCACTCTTACAGTCAATCTGGAAATTAGGTGTGTGTGTGCATGACTAATGAAATGAAACACAGCAACTTATTTGCAACATAATTACAATACAAAGCTTACCTGAAATACAATACATAAACACTGGCACACCAAAACCTGATATGTGTCTTCAAAACAGAAACTTTACAAGATAAGGAAAAGACATTCACATCTTTCAATGGAGGTCAACAAAAAACATTTTCAATCCTCAATTTAAAGTCACTTTGAAGCGTTTATATTTTCTGTTAATCTTATAATTTGAACATAATGTAAGAACAGCTGCTAAATTTACATTACATTAAAAAAGTTGAAAGCTGACACAAATGAAGACAAGTTTTTTTTTTAAGTGTTAATGATGACATATAAAATCGCTCAAGGCAGCCAACACTACAGGAAAGTTCTGTGGCAAACAACAAAATCAGTGAGGGTGTGTTAATGAATTTAGCTGATTGAATCACTGACATACCACACCTTGGGCTTGGATTACTGTGGCATGCAGGTAGAGAAACAAACTAATGCTGAAAGTGGCCATGGTAGCAAAGAGCCAGGCAAAATACATAGAATTGTGAAAATGCCATCTTTTAGATTTATTCTCCTAATATATTAAGCCTATGAAGGCAGGGAAATGATAAGTGTTACATAAGTACTTCTATCAAGTATGTTTTATTAATTTAGACCAAAGCTAAAAAAATAGTAATAAGTGTATAGCCACTGAGTGTGTTTACATTATCAAAATCTGATTCTAAACAGATTTCTGCTGTTATCTGATTAGTCATTTAAGACTGAGATCTAGAAATTATATTAAAATTTATTTTCTTTTTTAAGAATCTTATATTATTAGGAAAGCCAATAAAGAGAGCTGTTTTTAAGCTCAGCAGTTGTATTTGTCTATCAGTCTATATATACTTTAAAGTGGAGTATTCCCAGATTTCTCAGACTGTGGAACCAAAAATAAGCAAGCAATATTAAACACAGCACATGTGAGATGCCAACAACAACAAAAAAAAACTATATTTGATGAGTGGAGTCACAACGATCAGGGTTTGTTTTCAGATGGCACATGTCCATCAGGCCTGGAGTCATGGTATGGGATGCAATTTCAACTTTAGTCTTTATTACAGGCAAATTAAAAGCCCAATTTTTACGTTAATGAGGTCCTGCAACCAGTGGCTCTACCTTTTCTGAAAACAGGTCAATGCCCAGCCAACCATATTGCTGCCATCTCAAAAGCTGGCCTTGAAGTCAGAGACGCTGTGCTCAGAAAATATGATCAAGTGTTGCTCATATTAGTTCACAGTATTAATCATTATTCTTCCTGGTAACCATTATCTTGCCTCTAAATAGCACTGCAATCCAACACTTGCACCCACATGTTTTGCAATAATTTCTCTGACGATGAGTGTATTTGATGATTTAATTCAAAATTCATTGTAAATTAAGTGTATTAGTCGAGACCCAGATCTAAGACTCAAGTCTAAGCAAGCCAATGAAATACTCCCTCAGATCAAGAGGAAGAGCAACCAAGACTCAAAAATGCTACCTATTATCCTCTGATCGACACCAGAAAACACAACAGATAACAAACACCAGCAGAATATCTAGTCAGATAGAGTAAGATAATGAAGAACTATGACTAATGTGAAAGCTAGCCATGAGTTAAGGACATGAGTACAGGACAGAAGGTCAGGATGTTTACATAATGCCAGAATCCTGGACAAAAACATTGCAATTGTATTTATTTTACTGACTTTGTCATTCAACAGCAGTTTTGTAAACGTTTATGATTCTGCTTTGAAAGATATGTGCAGAAAAAAACAGTTCATTAACAGACAGAATAGAGAGGTGATAAGAGGGTCATTTACCTGGTCCAGGTGAAATTCTCTGGTTTTGGGTTTCCTTGACCATCGCACTGTAGTGTCACTCCCTCCAATCCCACATACCAGTCCTTTTTATATCCTGTGATCACTGCATTTGGAGGGTCTATTCAATACACACACATTAATGGATTAATTATACGTTTACCTGAATCGGTGGGTAATAATATTAAAGTAATATGAGTACAAATAATATCCTCCAGAGATTAAAAAATGTTTCATTATTTAATTCGAAGTACTGTTGTAAACATAATAAGAAAAATGTTTTTTTTTCTTAATATTTTTTTTGTCATTTGAACCTTGTAGTTGACATCGAGTCTTGGTTTGTCTCAGAAGATAAGAGTTATGTAATGGTGTTGTAAAAAAATTAATGTGGATTTTTGATACCATTTCTTTTAATGTAATGTAACATAAAACACAGGAGGACGAAGGAGACAAATCAGAACGCTAATAGAGGCTTCATCCAGAGCTAGGCACTTAAAGCTGGTGCGTGTGTTCTAAAATATTTCCAGAAATGTGCTCCACAATTCTGAAGAAAAGCTGTGGTTTAAAATAGTTAAAACTACTGCAGATTCTAAAATATTTAAAACTATGAACTGAAGTAAATAAGTTTTTTTAAGAGATTTATTTTTTATTATTTTAAACAACCTGATTAGCAATGTTGCTGTTGTCATAAAATGTAAAAGCTGTGATAGCTCTTTTGGCATGATGGGGGATTGGACGGTTAACTAGACAGCTCAGAATGTCCTCTTGACAGTACAGTAGGATTCAGACAGGTTACATAAATGATGCTCGACCTCTAGGTCCCAGATATTTGTCTACTACACTGAACTAAAAAAATAATTTGCAGATGAAAAAAGGAATGAAGATACAATATTCATTAGTATGTAATAGTATGGCATCACACAATACTAATAACATAATCCCATTAATAATGATGCTTAAGATTTTCCAGAATGGATTGTTCAGAACTGGAGCCAAACATTCAGCCACTTCACACACATCTCAATCCCCCATAGCCAAATTCTCAGAAGTGAAGATGTCAAGACAATGAATCAGACAGAAACCAGGTAGTCATTCTACCGAGCCAGACAACAAAAACAGGTGCTGCAAACCACAGAAAAGTTCACACAGGTTACTGAGCTGAAGTGAATAACATGAAGGACATTTTTCTTTCACTTGTTGTAACAAGCTGCAATGTTAGGAATGGATTTTACCTTCACTATGTGGTTGATTACACCTAGATACTTATACATTTTTAAGAAATGGTGCAATTGGTTCTTTAAGTGATGCTATAGGACAGGGGGTTCTTTTTTATTTTTTTGCTATGCGACCCCTTTTTAAGATTAGCAGGAATGCTTTCTAAAAATAAGACAAAAATAATTACATACATTTACTCACCTAATGTGATGGTTGTTTTAGGCTTAGCTTAGGTCCCTTTTATCATATTACCTAATTTTAACCTTTTTTGTCATTTTTTCCTAAACTTTCCAAAATCATCTGTGGCCATTATATTTTCCCTACCTGCTTTCAGTTCTACCTTTTAAAAAAGCTCAATTTTAAGCACATCTAACCATGAATATGCAAACCCATGACCTGCCCCTGCAAAAACCTGAATCTGCTATAGAAGAACCACTTTTGGTTACATTTTAAAAAAAGATATTTGTAATAGAGAAGAACTTTGCATTTAAGCGTAAGTTATTGATGAGCAGATCTCAAGCTGACCCATTTAAGGCTAGGTTCACACAGCGTGTAAAAGTGGCCCAAATACGATTTCCTTTTTTCAAATGTGAAGTTTTTAAGATATATACACTATAATGTTAATGTGATCTATATCTGACCTTTTGAACAGTTTGCGTGCCTGCAAAACATGAAGATTTGTTTTCGCCAGCATCACAGGAGCTTCCTCACAGGATTCTAGTGACTGATATCTGAGTTTATCACCAAGAATGCATTCCAGCTTGCTTCCAGTTTTCTTGCATGATATTTGGCCATGGATGTTTCAGAACAATTCAAGATGTTGTTGTCTTAGGATTAATATCTATCGCTATATTTCCACAGCAGATAAAGTGTCCCAAATCTGATTTTCTTACCAAATCAGATTTTTTAGGCTGTTCACATTATCTTTTTAATCTGACTTATATTTCACATTTTTCTCAACAGTTTGTGCTCTGATAATAATATGCATGCACAAAAAAGAAATGCTTGATAAAACCAACTCATCCACAGGTAACAAATTAAATTCAGTCAACAGTAAATCCACACTCTATAATACTCATGTTACTGTGCATTGGTTGCAAAATCTGAAAGCAAATTATCATGAGAGAAAGTGGGTGAAAAAAGGCCAGACTGAGTCACACAGTCAAGTACCAGTAATATTTTTGAATTGGCCCAGATTTTACCTGTTGTGTGATCTCCAGTCTTTGGGCCACAGCACTGCGACTGTGTTCTACCTTCATAAACACACAAAATTCCACCTCAGGCCTTCATTAGCTGAATTCAGACAGCTCAGAGGAAGGAAAACACTAATCACTGCCTTGTAGGAACCTAGTTGGACCAGCCTGTTTTATGGCATCTTAAGTGTTTTCCAATGTCACAAAAGTGTGTGACAATGTAAAACTCACAGTATACGACAAGCTGACTGCTGTGCCTCTTGGGGGTTTTTAGAGTCGGGTGCCAGACCAGACAGTCCAGCTTGCGGCCATTCATGCTGCGCAGTGGGTACAGGGAAAACTGGATGGAGGATATGTCTTTTTCCAAGCTGCGATTCTGGCTTTGGCCTGGTAGTTCCGTATCCCAGGACAGACCTGCCCGCGGTTTCGCCACGGAGCGACATGTAGCAGCCACCCCAAACACCTGACCCTCCACTAGTGTAACAGTCTCCAAGTTGGAAATGGGGGAGGCTAAAACAAGAGAAAACACAGAAGTAATGATTATAGTACACTCCAAAAACTAATTATTTAACTTAATGTGTAATTATGATTAGACACAATATGTTCTCTCTGTTTTGACTGAATGAAATATGTGGCACCAAAATATTTTTAAAACCTTTCTATATTTGGATATATTATGAAAAGACTAGTCATGATGTTATATACATAACATATAGCTAAATGTTTTAACTAATGTTAAATCAGTATTGTATTCATCATTAAAAATCTTCTACACTTTATGTACAATGGTATCCAGACACAACACCCCTATTTATGAGACACAGGCATTTACTTGTGCATGCACAGCTTTGTTTTTCGCCACATAAAAATGAAACCAATATAACCGGATGCTCTGGAGCAGCCACCGTGTCTACAGCCACCGTGTCCAAAGCCATGCGGTAAATATAGGGGTATAAAACTGACTTCTGTAGAGTGCTGGAGCTTTAGCCAGTACACTGACAAGTTTAAGTAGTTTTTTGATGTGTAACTAGTTATCCATTATCAGTATCTCTTTTCAATAATGTTGAATAGTTAAATGCCATCAAATCCTTTTAGCAATTCCTTCTGCAAGGCCATTGCAGAAGACATTATTGATTCATCCTACCATAAACTGATATGACCTTAATAATGTCTACTGTTTTTATTTGTGTGTCTTGTAATATATTAAAATATTGTTAAGTATATGTTTTTCCATTCTATGATTTATTAAAATATTGTCTTTAAAAGTGTATACTTGCTTTGTTATGCTATTCTTTAATCATTATGTCAGAGGCATTTATTGATCTTTTATCTTTTGCAGTAATTTCTAGGACGATACAGTCCACAACAAATTCTTATTGTAACAGGCCTACTATTGGCACCTTGTAAATCACCTGAAGAAACTCAGAGGAGAGCATCTATACACTGTTCAACCATGCAATTCTAATCACTGACTAAAGGTGGAGAAAGAGCTAACTGAACAAACACAGCTTCAAGTCATAGCTGTAGAAAATCATGCAATGACAGAAAGAGCCACTTTTAAATGTGGCTAATACACAACAGAGTGAAGAGCAGTGTGTTGAGTTTTGATTTGCATATTTAAATATGTACACATACTTACACCATACAGTGAGAGACAGCTGAGCCTCAACTTTTCCAGATGGGAAGGTGGCAAATGTACAGATGTATTTGCCCTCATCAGAAATTCTTGTATTCATGATGATCAGAGCAGAGTTTACCATGGGGTCAACACTCTCGAATCGTACACGCCCTTCATATTCAGCGAATTCTAAGATGAAAAAACATAAAAATATTCTGAATGAGAAATATTCTGCAAGTGACAGAAAGAACTCTTTTAACAGCTTTTAAACCCTTCAAATATTTAATGATTAATGATCTTTGGTAGTTTAAAGACTTTATTTTATAAATAATACATTTACATTTTTTTTTACATTGACTTTTACAGAATCTTATGACATTATTTTCTGCAACCTGTAAAGTTATCATTTTGGAGAAGTTTTCAACATAATTTTCAAAATAATGTTTGCTGGGGATGTCCTAGTCTGATCCACTGATTTGGGATAAGGTCAGGCACATTTTAATGGAATGGGTGTCAGCTATTTTTATCCCTATCTAATTTCAAGTCTTTGTTTTATCCACCGTGTTTAGCACACCCCATTTTAAGTACTTTTTTCACCATGTTTCACCTTTAAATGTTCTAAATGCTTTGTTGCCTTGCTTTTCAAATAAAAGTATTAATTCCTCAGTATTAATTATGTCTTTTTACTTATTCATCTGAACCCTTTTCTTATTTTGGTTGCTGAATATTTGGTGCTAATGACAAGTTGGCAGAAAAAAACAATGTCCTTTATTATTTATTATGTGTGTATTACAATGGTTTTACCATAATTAACTGATTAACAGCTTTAATATGAAAAAGGTAAGATCCATTTACCTTTCTGTCCTTCTGTATGATGCACAACTATTATTGGTTCCTTGGTTCCATCTGATTTTTCCTTACTCCAGGTGATCTGAACCACTTTATCTTCATCATCTGATGGTTTATACTGACAGGGCAGGCGTGTCTCTCCTTCTGCTACCGAAAACACATCCGGTGATGGGGGTGGCACAATCTCTCCACCAAATACACAGACCACTGAGAGAAAGAAAGAGAAAGTATTAAAAACTATTATAAACTATTATAAACTATTAAAATTACTTTTCCTCTACTGATAATCCCTTTTGCAAGTCAATTTATAAATTAAGTATTGTAAAATCACACTAGTGTCATTATCAGAACCCTGGGATCTCATCAGAACTCTTAAAAAAAAACATTGATAAGCATTTGATAAAAACTTGGTTGTCTGAGTGGTACAGATGAAATGGTACAGTGAATTGTTCATGGTTCTATTTCGAAGATACATTTAAGATTTAGAGAGAGAATTAGTTTCTATATTGTGATATTTTACCAAAATAAAATGCCTTACTTGTTCTTTAAAGTGGCAGTTATGCCAAAATTACAAAGTGGACAGGACATTCTTGGACAGGTTTATCTTAATTTTTTTTTATTAAAATAGCTAACTGAACAATTAACATGCCTTAATGATTAAAATAACAGCTTCTAGAATATTTTATTTAGGTTTTGTTTAGCATTAAATGATTAATCAGCATGACCATGCAGCACTGCAAACATGACAGCATTGAAGAAAACTGTACAAAAGGTACAAAAAAGGTACTTTAACTATCAATAGGATGATTTTCAAATTTGTTGAGAAATAATAGATATGTTAGCCTACATTTTGAGAGTTTGGGGATACCTGTTGATATATCCATCAACAATTCACTGTGTAATAAACACACTTGCCATGATTGCTTTGTTCTGTAACTGTGTAATGTTGTTCTGAGGCAAAAAATAATCACTGTTTTAGTATGAATATGAAAAAGAAATAGCCACAATAATAATACACACATTAAATGGACAATGCAATAATCAAAAGGGCTTTGTTGCCTGAAAGCAACACCATCCCATAGAGAGTTTATGAATATTTAAATTCCTCTATATTTATCATAACATGTGCATTCAATGTAAAACTTGTTACTCAGCATTTGTATGAAATTGAAACAACTATGTTGTTCTTTATGCTGTATTGATATTGACCCACAGCTGAAGTACAAGCCCTAGTCCTGGGAGTTCAGGGCAGGCTTCCAAAGTACACCAGCCATTTCTAGTGAAGGTAGCAAGTTCACACTGGAAAATGAAACAGGATGTAAGGTACTCCTAATACCAGAGTGATATATTAGCACCACAGAGAAAAAGAAAGCTGGAAATCTGCACACTGTGTGCACTCAGAACTACAGACAGTCATACGATGCAGACGAGGAGAAGCCATCAAAGTCCACAGCCATCTGACATCTGACATCTGGCTTGCCATTGCACAGCAATGTTTACAGTAGGGTTCACACAAAACTAGTGCTACATAAATTGTTCACCAAGTGCTCTTTGGCTCCTTTGGCTCTTTTTTCTTTGAAATGTCTGTATAAATTCTACCTCAAATCTAACTGGATGAAAGCTGAATTTGCACCAAACTTTCACAGTTCTTAAATTAATTATTATTACATTAATATATTTACATATTTTTGCCACTTACAAACACTAACCACTTTAAATGTGATATGATTGTGCACAATCAACTGATTAATGGATTTATTATGAAAGAATAATGATCCATTCTACCTAGCTGTCCATCTATATGATTAGCAACTATAATCCTATTAACACTACATAAAATACATCATAATCACATGTTTATAAGCTTGTCTCCAGAGCTAGATGTGAACACAACAGTACTGATATAACACCATACACTAGGTTGATACGTGTAATGTGTAGGTTAACAAGTGTATGGAATATTGACCTGATTTAGTAATATCCCTTTTACTTTTTACTATCTTTCTTATTCACATTTACTGAGTGTTTTCTCTACTCCACCAATGTTCACCCACTGGTTTGATGTTGCTTTGGGTACCAATTCACAAGCCATGGTCTAACACACACACAGTGCTGGATTTAGAGATGGGTGGCATGTGTTGGGACAGACACAGGCCCTCAATATAAAACTGTGAATATAGAATATATATATATATTTTTTAAATCTACCTTGACTACATTATATTGAATATAATTTAACCTCCAGCAAAAACAGTACAATCTAGACAAGAACTATTGGATCACCTTCTTCACTCATCTAAATACCTTAATTAAAAATTCAGTTAGGGCATAACCTGGTGTAGGAGGGTGGGTGCTGACCGGTTGGTCCACTCCCTTCCCTCCATAAGAAGGCTGCTGTTGTCGGTCTAGAGTATATTTAATTAGGGAAACATGGAGAGGCAGCTGCAATTTAATTTTCTCTGTATTTCATTTTTTTAAGAATTAAGTCCAAAATGTGTCCAAACTGAAAACAATTATAAGCATTATAGGTATTATAAGAATTATACTTTAAATTAAATTAAATGAAAAATGTTTTTGAAAATAATTGAATGAATTGAATAAATGAAAATAATTAAATTAAATAAATTAATGTAATTGATATGTATTTTATATGTGTACACAGTGTCAAATATCACACTGTTTGCATTTTTTATGTATAATAGAGCTAATAGTGTTATTATGTCCAAGTTTGTTTTTTTTACAAAGAAAAAGAAATATTTTGCAGAATATATTTTGCAGAATATATTTTGAATAGATCAATAAAAGTAAGCACACATGAGAGGATTCGAACAGGCAGAGAAATGCCAAAGAAACTCAAGAAGCAAAACAAAAGGAGGGAGTGAGCATGTCGGAGGAAGGGAGGAGAGAAAAACAACGTCTAGCACAGATTTACTGGATGAAGGGCAAGATATGCTGCTCAACTTGTTGTTCAGTGTCTCAACAATAATTACCTCTGGGTGGCGAACGTGCAACACACCCACATACACTCACACAGAGACTTCACCTAGTTAATAGTACAGGCAGAGTTTCGATAATATCTATATACAGATTAAAATCAGCCATTTGGCACACTTACATTATGCATTAATGATGTTTATGAATGTGCATTATCCCTGTTACTTAAATAAATACAACTACATAAAATAAACATTAACAAATCCAAAATTGGTGAAGTGATGTAATGGGCCTTATTACAGTATTACCTTCATTATCATACAATTTCAGGAGTTTTGTTACATGTGACATAAGGCTAAAATTCTTAACTGTAAATCACTTTCATAATCTAAGAGATAAAATGTTATACAGGTTAAACACTGATTTCCTCTACAGGAGTTCAAATATAGTCAACAATTACCTTTGGGTCAAAAACATATATCAACTGTACATTTGATAATATTAGCCTGTGCATGGATTTTTTTTTTTCAGAAGAATTAACCATTTTAATAATAAATCAAAATAACCTAAAATAGGATATTATTTTATTTTTGCTGCTTTAGGGCAATTTTGGAAATGTATCACTTTTTGACATGATGTGAATGTGACGGTTCTTTACATTGTGTCAGAATTTCATGATGAAATGCTCAAAAATGAATATTTCTATTTCTAATCTGCTTTCCACTGAAAGTTATGTTTTTTTTATTCCACTGCAAAGTTCGCATTTTGAAGATACAATGTTTTCGCGTGACAGCGAGGATATCCTCTTTTAATCCACCCTTTTGCTCCACTCCTTTGTGATGACATTTTGGAAGTGTTTGAGCCAGAGCTGCAAATGACACAGAACTCATTTACATATCATTGCACTCAGGATTTTTTTCCATTTTTACCAGTATTTACTTTTTTGTACTTGTATTATAGCAGTAGTTATTTACATTAGTGATGATATATCAGTTCAATAATAGCCAGTCTAATTCATAATAAAAAAAGAGAAGTTGGTTGTGTAGGTTGGTTAGAAATAAACGTCTGAAACTAAAATAATGTAATATTAAGTCTCTCTAAATAGTTTATATAAATAGTTCTGTGTTAAAATGAAGCCATAAATGAAAGTAGAAGTGGAAGTAAAGACAAACTACTCTTTAACAAACTCAAGTGCATCAAAGATAAACCTAAAACTTTTTAAAGTGTAGTAAAAGCTCTTTTGACTGTGATGGTGTATTGGTGGCTCAGTGGTTGGAGCTCTGTGTTTGTGTACAACAAAGTTGTGAGCTCATTACCAACGTCTGCTAATCTACCACTGTTGGGCGTCTGCTCCAGGGGTGCTGTTGTAAACCTGACCCTGAGCTCTGACCCTGGCTCTTTCTACTCTAGGATATACTACACTATGCTCTTGGTTGCTAATGTGATCGCAATGGAAAGGGGTTGGCTGCTAAGGAGTTGCTTACAGGCGTCTTCCAAGTGGTTGCTAGGTGTTGTTGAAAATGAAAGGGAGTGAATAGGAGGAATGAGAGATGAAAAATAAGAACAAGTCTGGGTCAAAATGACAGTTGATTTGTTCTTGTTGGACTGCCCTGAAATAGTATACACCAAATGGTGCGTACTGGTAGAGCAAAGGCACAGTAGATGGACATGCGTTAAAAAAATGAATGGAATCCTACGGGGGAATAAAGAGACAAAAATGAGTGTAATGGGTGAATGAGTGCACGTATACAAAAGCTGTATACAAGCCTACATGACAGTCAAACAACTTACATCAGTCAAACAATCTAGAGCTTGAATAATGTTGATATTTTTAAAACTACAGGATAAGTCAAACATGGCAAATATCCAGCGGAAGAAGAAGAAGAAGAACAGAAACAAAATAATTGCTTTGCAATGGACAACCATAATAAAGGTACTTTATCTAACAAACTTTTATAGTAAAGGATGGTACTAGTCCCAACAGTGTGTGGCTATATGGTTTTAAAAAACACAGTCGAATAATATCTGCAGGAATCTTTTCACACAAACACTCGTCCTCATTCAACAGTACATTATGGGGCTCACACTTTAGGCCCCATGTGCAGTGTACAACCCAAATAGGGCCGATGTTTATAACCCCTTCTGGTCCAATCACTGACATCCTTACTACATTGAACCCATGGGCAAAACTTTCTGGTTCATTACGATAACCATACAGGGCCCACATGGGCATATTATTTGGATATTCGGATTTGTATTGTTGATTTTTTTCTTTAAAAAAAAGTTATGTTTGAGTAACACATTTAAAAATGTTATATGTCTTTTTTTTTCAGATATAAAGAGATAAAAGCAAAACAATACACATTCCAGCACTTTGTGTAATGCAGTAATGTTACAAATTAACGATTAGTAGACAATTAAATTTGTGGTCGACAAATTTAAACAATAGACATTGTCGATTATATCGACTAATCGTTGCTACTTTCTAAATAACTGCTTTCCCACACTGTGTGTGTGTGTGTGTGTGTGTGTTAGGGAGGGCCACCCTGTCACTCTGAATCACACACACACACACATACACACACACAGAGGAGATGGGTTGATCATCAGAACCAGTTCTTCCTGAAAGGTCAGACAGCTGTGAACGTGTTGAGCGCTGGAGCCGAGGAGCTTGAGCAACACTTGAGACTTCTCAGAAACTCAGTTTACACTAAATACACCAATACTCACACAAAGTGCAGAAGATTAGGACCCTCGAGCTTCTAAACACTGAAGTCATCTTCTATTTCCCTCCTGAAGATGGTTATCCACTTCACAGCAACAAATACAAAAAAGAGCATTCAAATAAATGTAAACAAATCCTTTTTGATACAGCTGTTAATCCCTTGGTTTTTGCGTTATTCCGTTGTCCATGTTTCCATGTTTAAAAAAACATGCGCATAAATGAGACAAACGAGCTTAAAAAACACAAAAACACGTGAAATCAACTTCTGTCACCTCCTTCCAAAAAAACCCAGGCAGCGTGATGATAATAAACTCAGTGGAGTTCAGAGAGTCCTGAGAGCTGAAGTGTCTCTGAGCTCATTCTTCCTCTATTAAACACCATAACAAAGAGAAAAGCCGTTTCTGTCTCCGGTTTAGAAAAATGTCAATAAAATGTGTTAAAAAATGCCGGTTAAATCAGAGTGACAGCAGGCTTGTGTGTGAGTGAGTGCATGTGTGTGATATTTGAAGGTCCGCTGAATCTGAATCTGCAGCTCTTCCTCTCAGACACCTGTCCGCCTGCAACCGCCCCGCCCTCCCCCCACGAACCGACTCTCTCCAGCTCCGAATCAGTGAATCATTTCAATTTCATCATCGATTCTTACTGCGCTCCTGTGTGTTTATATTTATAATAATATATATCAAAAATATGTAATTTATAAATTTTGACAATTTTAGGAGAACTTCGAAAATGTGAAATTTGCATGTAAAGTATCATTACTTCCCTGATTAAAAATTTAACAAGAAAAAAAAAACATTCCCTATGCTGATTAAGAATGTATTGAAGCCCATTCCCGCCACCTAAAATAATAATAAAAAATCCAGCACATTTTTTTCTATTATTAGTAAACTACTATCTCATTATTTTGAGATACTAAGTCGTTATTTTAAAATACTATCTCATTATCTTGAGATACTAAGTCATTCTTTTAAGATACTATCTCATTCTTTTGAGATACTATAAATGACTTTTAAACAATGATTAAGTATCTCAAAATAATGACATAGTATCTTAAAATAATGAGATATTAGTTTACTTTAATAATAATAATAATAATAATAATAATAATAATAATAATAATAATAATAATAATAATAATAATAATAATAAAATGTGTTGGATTTTTTTTTATTTTAGGTGTCTGGAACGGGCTTCCACAAGAATGAGCTAGACTACCAGTAATAGATATGTTTTTTTTCTGGATGAACAGCTGGACTTTTAGGATTTTAATGCTACTCATTTCATCCATTTGGTAAGGGTTTTTTGGGGATTTTTTCCCAGTTTTTTTATTTCTGCCCCTCACCATCTTAATTTCAGAAAAAAATAGGGAAACAAATCTTTACTTGCTTCTTGTGATTTATTTACAAAAGTGATAGGATAAATTTGAGGTTAAAGAAAACAGCTGTGTATATTTTCTTAATTGTTTTTTAATTTGGTTTTTGCCTCTAAAAATAACAGTCTGTTACTTGAATTGTATTAGAAATTTGCATTTAATCAAAACTGTTCTACTAACATGGCAATATACATTGAAAAAAGTAATAAAAAATGCAGAAAGTAAATTAAACAAAGAAAAAAACAAGCACTCCTGTATTGTACATTTACAATTACTATACAAAAAAAGAGCTATATAATTAAACCACTTTCAATACAGGAAAACTTTAGAAAACTGATTAAACATTTTTTTTTAGTTTTGCCTCAAATTTAGTTTTTTTTTTAAATAAACATTGTATTTTTATCTTACTGGGGGCACATGACTGTGAATATGTTATGGTGAAATCCTGATAACTTGTATCTTAACATTTAGTTCTATAAACTTTAAAACCTATTATATGAAATGTAAAAGATTTAATTTGATTCCAATAAACTGTTAAATTGACCTGTAGAAGCAAACATACACTTTTAAAAGGAGCTAGATTTACAGGGCTTGGACAATGAAACTGAAACACCTGGTTTTAGACCACAATAATTTATTTTCCTGACGGACAGTTCTGGTGGAAACAGGAGAGTTCAGGTGCACATTAAATTCTGCCGTAATTTGGGCAGCCGTGGTTTTATGTTTTTCGGAGACAATCCGGGTTAGCACCCGAACATCCCTTTCAGACAGCTTTCTTTTGCATCCACAGTTAATCCTGTTGGATGTGGTTGGTCCTTCTTGGTGGTATGCTGACATTACCCTGAATACCGTGGCTTTTGATACATTAAAAAGACTTGCTGTCTTGGTCACAGATGCGCCAGCAAGACAATTTGTCCTCTTTTGAACTCTGGTATGTCACCCATAATGTTGTGTGCATTGCAATATTTTGAGCAAAACTGTGCTCTTACCCTGCTAATTGAACGTTTACACTCTGCTCTTACTGGTGCAATGTGCAATTAATGAAGATTGGCCAGCAGGCTGCTCCAATTTAGCCCCGAAACCTTCCAAACTAAAATGACAGGTGTTTCAGTTTCATTGTCCAACCCCTGTATCTCAAGCACTAACTCAGCACTCATATCTTCTCTAAATAAGGTCAAATGAAAGAACACACCTTAACACACTGTCCTGGAATAAATGCTCTAAGGATGTTCAGTATGTCACTAAGGGGTTTAATGAGTTAAGTGCTTTAAGGAACTTTCCACATCTTTTAAATGCTCTTTTGGGTTAAATTAGAAGAATGTGTAAGAGCAGATTACTTTTACTACTGGCTTGTAGTTTTGTATCGCAGATGTGATGCATCTGTGTGTATCTGGTTGCAGTGTTCGCCTAGAGGTGAAGAGACTTCACAACCTTTAAACTTGTTCTCCATTAAAAGCAGTTACAGCTTGAGGCAGTACAGCATGAAGCAGATTAACTTTCCAAAAAGCAGAAAGAAAGAGTGGCAGATTTCTGTAATGTGAGTGCTTAAACAAGATTAATATAGTGGTTTGTGCACATTCTTGGACTAATCTGACTTTTGTTTAAATTGCTAAGACCCGTTATGGGACTCAAAATGATGTGATGATGCCATCTGGTGTCACATATAGGAATACACAGAATCCTAATGAAATTCCTGCTCTACAGTAGGTGAAAATATTATACCAAAACAAAAATGCTAACGAATGCTAATGCTAATATTCAGTTCACTCAAACTACTTTGAGAACACCAAATATGGCTTAAAGCAAAAGAGCCCATGGTAATATATGTGTCACAGATCCTTTACAATCCGTGTAAAGCACAGTGTCCATCATTAAAGCTCTCTGTAAATCATTTTAACTCATGAGGTGACAAATACCCTTATCCTGACATCCTGTGAGCATCACAGGACAGTGTGTGAATTTGTGTTTGTTCATTTGACCTTATTTATAAAATGTAGGTGTGCTAAAATCAGTAAAATCTAGCTCATTGTAAAAATATATTTTCTGCCTCCACAGCTCTGTTCCAACCTTTACAACAATTAAAAAAAATGATCCATAACTAGTTTTGACCTGATTTCTTGAGAAATAAATAAAAAAAAAAGTTATGGTATTGTTGATGCCATTGATGTTTCATCAGGACATTAACATTAACATATTTACAGTTATGTGCCCACAATAATAATAAGAAAAAAAACATGAAACATTAATGCTCATTGAAATGATCAGATTCAATTTTGAATTTAGAATCAATATACAAAAATGGACCTGGGCTCTTTTTAACCACTTTTGTTAAAGAACCCACAGTTCTACATGGAACACAGCTTCACCCTATAGTAAGAATCCACACCAAAACAAAGATCCATGCTGTGATCAAATATGAACTGTGTAAAAATCAGTGTATAAAACATTTATAATTTTATTTACCAGAAGTGAAGCTTCTGCTAAATCAGGCTATGTACAGTTTCAAAAGAGGGAGTAAAAAACAAAGTACAACTGAACTAAGTAAATGCATCACTCCTGCAATAAACTTTACCATATTAAAAGTGTACAAGTGTGAGAAAAATCTCCAGATCTTTGTGATTTGTACTAAATATGCACATTGTACTTGTCTAAAAAGTATGACATGTAACTAAGCAAAAGTATTAATTAAATTTGTTTTTATGATGAAAATGTCCAAAACATATAAATTATAAATCATCAATAGGCCAAATCCACTTCTTTTAAAAGTATAAATAATGTAATATCTATACATATATGGATATGTTGTGTTCTACCTCCTATAGTTTGAATCATATTTCCTGACATTAAATCCTGTTTAATTTATTTTTATTCTTATTTGAATTGCAAAAATGTGTAAATATACGTAGTCATTTTTTCCTGCTTTGAGACAGCCACACCTCAGGAAAGGCTTGTTAATTAATTAGTTAGAGGTGCTAAGGCAGGGAAAACACAAAATTATTATATATTATTATTATATATTATATTATAATATTTGTATCATATTATATGATGATGATGATTATTATTATTATTATTATTAATAATAATAATAATAATAATAATGTAAAGCTCTGGAAAAAAATATTAGACCACTTAAAAATAATCAGTTTCTCTGACTTAACTATTTATAGGTATATGTTTGACCATTTTTTATTCAGAGCAAATAAATGCTCTAAATGACAATATTTGTATTTGTACCTTGGAACAAATGTTGTTACTGTTTTATAGAATAAAAGCACGTTGTTCATTTTACTCAAATATATACCTATAAATAGTAAAATCAGAGAAACTGATCATTTTGACTTGGTCTAATAATCTTTTCCACAGCTGTATACATATGCTGCCAATAGAGGGCAGCAATCATGTTATAAGAGAGGTGAACCATATGATTTTTTTACAGGTTACTCAAGAAATGCTTCCCATAAAGACAGTATTCTCAGGAAGGTACCCTGTCATGTCTGAAGAGAAGTTAAGTCATCTAGTCCTCTGTTTTATTGACCGGAAGCAGTTTTGCAAAAACTTTTAAAAAAGTACATTTTCATTTTTCCCCATTAAGAATTAACGGTTACATAAATTGCACACCAATCTACTGTACTTTTGCTTGACCATTTTGCCCTGTTTCAGATTCTCTATTCTATCTTAGCATAAAGTATAAATTCTGTTATTTTGACCCACCAAACTGTGAGCACTCCTTCAGGGCAGGTCGCCAAGCTATGAATCAGAGGCATACTGACCTGTACTCATCAATTTCTAATTTTTCATTCCTCATTCCTCTTATTCACTCCTATGCATTTAAACATTTGCTCAAGCCAGAGAGCTTTTACAACAGATACCAAAAAATATTTACTCCATCAGGACAAGTAACTGAGCTCTATTCTAGAGCCACACTGATATACAAGTTATAAGCTCAAAGGGGTCTTAAAAATCATAAAGCACTATATGTTTCAAATTCAGTGCCAAAACACTATTTCTACAATGAAAAAATCTAAATGCAGAACTGAATTTCTTATACTCACAAACTTATCTTTAAACACCAAGATCATTAAAAATATTGTTTTTTTGTGTGGAAAACATGCTTTTTTGGGAAAAGCAGGTGAAAAAGAGGATTTGTACCAAATGTGATGCTTGTATCACAAAGTGAACGATTCTTTTACTAATCTGCAGTACTACAGTGAGCTGTCTGTACCACGGCAACATCAGGATGCATTTTTGCCTTCTACGACAAAAAAAGTGTGTGCAGCAAGATATTAAGTCAGCATTTTTTTGCATTTCAGACACAGACAATGACAGGCTCAGGTATGTTGTTGTGACTTTACCTAAGCCTAGAGTAGTGGCCACCAACCCTTCTGTCTAGAGATCTACTCTCTTCTAGCCTGCGTTAAACATGCTGCACCCCCGTTACCCCAACACTAACACACATCTGGTCCAGCCACTCCAATAAGTTAATTAGCTGGAGAAGGGTTGTTGGAACTAGAATCTGCTGTGTAGCAGATCACCAGGACCTGTGACCGTGACTACTGGGCGAGGGTGAAAGGAATGTGAATGCAATAGAATGTGTACTTGAGTATTAACTTAACTTGTCATGCAAGAGGTCAGAGATCACCTTTAATGGTAGTGAGAGAGGTTCTGATCTCAGCAGCAGTGATTAAAACAAAAAAAATGTCTTTCCAAAACAGTAAAGAATTAATAATCATAACTTATTATCATTAATGGAAAAAATAAAATCTGGAAAAAAAAGCATTCCAGTATTTCTATAAAAAGAATAAATTAACAAGAGAATGTATTTATGAGGTAATTTCTTTCTGTTCTACATCCTGGCTTGCAAGTTGTTGCTGCTCATTTAATTGGTCCTTTGCATCTTCACTCTTTTCTGTGACTGGCTCGCATGTGTCTGAGTCTCTGTCGGAGTCTTCCTCGTCTTCATCATTGCCCTGCTCCTGTTTGTCCTCCTGGCCCACTGGCACAGCTCCTTTCCGCTGGGGCAAAACAGTGAAGAATGCCTCCTTCCAGTCACGTTTCTCCAGGTACGCCAGCAAAATCTCAAACACTGAGGCACATGTATCATGGCATTGATAACAGTATCAAAGTACTAAATCAGCTAAGGTAATTAACTTCATAAGAAAATTTGTATTTGTTTATTTTAGTATATCTAGAATAATTATGCTACAATATTTATATTAATATTGCATTTTTAGGACAATTTTAAATACAATAAAAATATAAATTGTGATTTTTTTTTACGTGTGTGCATTCTCATTACCGTGGTTTACAGCAAGCACTTTGCGACTGTTCATCTTGACAAAGCTGCTCAATGGGAGCTGAGCATGAGCAATTCCAAGCTCTTTGGCACGTTCAAAAGAAATTCCCTGAAATATATGAAGACGGCATGTTCATAAAAATGTTATTAGCAGTATATCCCATTTTATGTATCAATAAAATATCCCAAAACTAATTTTTGTCGGTTGCATTTGGCAGTTTGCAGAAATTGTTGATTAGGCACACTTAAAAAAAAAAACACCTAAAGTATGCAAATTACGGATGTGCCACGTTTTCTCACAGGTCAGTAACAACCAACCTTATGGTGGTTATGATCCACCAGGCCTCCAATCACATAGGCTTTGTTCTCATCCAGCTCCTCCAGTACGTTGGGTGAATCTGATGTGAGGTACACCAGATCATCTTTGCTTAAGACTTCATGAAAGTGCTCCGGCTTGATATGGACATCCTAGACGAATTAAAATGAACGAGGAGGAGACAAGTTCAATGTGTTAAAGTCATTGACATCCAGAATCCAATACTCACACCTACGCCACCTACCACACTCCCCTTATGGCGCCCTCCATGATACAGTTTCATACCGTGTGAAATCTGCTATCAGATAGTGGCTATGAAAACGAGAAGGGTCACAAATATACTGGACGGAATTCATTTATGGATTAGTATGTTTTTGTGTTGGTTGGACAGGTGCAGTGCAAAGTGGTTTGGTTCCATTAGTGTTAGTAGCAGCATTTTATGTTTAAAAAACAGTTTACACAGTTACAGATTGAAAGGTTGTGTTCCCACCTGTCCTGGACTCAATGGATGTTTAATGGAAAATCAGTCTGCCCACCTGCTCATAATCCATCACACTGTCTTACACAGAGTAACTCTACATGTTAATAAATTTACAAGCTGCCTTAGGAGTAAATCAAACACTCAGCAACATTCTTGCCTCACTTTACCACTGACTGCATTACCACCAAGGAGAGCACTTTCATTCAGGATGAAGAAGTTTTTTTATGTGTACTAATGTGATATGTGTCATTTTTATATTTATATGTGTAACTTCTGACACTACTGCAGAATAAATAGTACTGTAAACCATTCTTAATGACTATATCAAAAGCCTCTTACCTTCCAGTTCACCCAGCCTTTGTTTATTTCATCCATGTTCTGTTTCAACTGTCCACCATGGCTTGTTATGTAAAACTGTCCACAAAATAAATAAGTGTTATTGGTCAAAACTGTTCAGATGTACATTTAATTACCCTACAAATAGTTCAGAGCCACTGAGACGCAGCTGTTACCTGTACTGGGTGAGCAGCTCGTCTGTTCTCTGCATAGCATCTCTGGATCTGCTTGTGGAGTTTTTTTACATCCTGCAATTGAAAGTTATTTAAATCAGTTTATTAAACAAAAAGTCTTAAGCTAGGCTTGTGCTAACTTATAGATCATCAAGTTCGATGATGTAAATATCAGAAAATATGCAGTCTGCAGCTTTAAGATGGACATAAGTAAAACAATGTGTGTTAAAATCTGCCCTCAAGCCACTGGAGTAACAGTATCATAACACTTTCTGAATCTTCAGCATTCTGTAAAAGTGCTTCACAGTCTGTGATGGTGTGCCCATATCATTTTATAGTGAGTGCATGAAGTCGCATTCTGAACAGTTGGATACTAAAGAGTATTCAACATTTTTTTATTTCATGATAATTGTATAATGTATTGCATTAACTACTGTGAGCGTTTTCCAAGTCCTCTGCCTCTCAAAATAAAGAAGACATGGCAACAAGCTTAATGTTTTGTTTGCAGACTGTTGTAGCACTTTCACATTCACACCTCCAAAATATTAAACTCATATAGAAACAGTGCACAGTTTTAATCGGACATCCATTTCACTTGCAGATTTCCTCTCTTTTCGGCTTGACAGTTTTACACATTTTAACACTAAACTGAGTCAGTTTAAAAATGCAATCCTGGGTGAAAATAATAAAATTGCAGTGTGTGATTTCGGACTGTCTCATGAGTAAATATTGATTCTGATGATAAACTGGTAACCCAAGAACACATAGGCACAGAGGAAGACAAGGGGGATACTGGCAGGTTAGACAGACCAATGTCATTTTTTATTTTTATTTATTTTATTTTTTTTTTTTTTAACAAAATTATTAAGGGTTTTTGTTAGATTTTCTCTCTGAAAAGTTTATTTAACAAATATTTAGTTACATTTTACACTCCCTTAAAACTTTCAAATTTGGGTATTTATTTTGGTTTATTTCTATCTCTGGTAGACTGTTGTTGAGACAATCCAAACAAACAGTCCTGCCTGTTCTGCGATAGCTTGGCAGGATTACCTTTCATAGCAGACAAAACATCTGCACAGCAGCTGAGTTATAAATAAAATTAATTTTGTGTTTGTTGTACTTCAAATAAGAGATTTAACAATGGCATTATAGTTACAGTAAATATTACAAAAGTCCCACAGCTAATAAAAATGAACTGAGTTTTATTGAGCAGAAATAAAATAAAACCAATCTTGATAGCTACTTACACAAGATAGCAAAGTAGTTAGTGTAAAACAGACCTTTTTTATTGATTTCATGAGTAAATAATAGCACTATATATACACACTAGCACTTGATATAATGGAAAGCTCAAAATATTAAATTATAAGCTAATTTAGAGTCCATGATTGACCTGTGTTAGCAGATCTTAACCTAAAACTTGTGGGCAGCATCTTTAATATACTGTTAAAAATATAAAGTCCTTCCGGAATTTTTAGGGTTCCTTCTTTTTAGAAACCTTTAGCTTTCTTAAAGTTTTTTTCACAGTATCACAGTATAGTGTACACTAGAGTTTAAATCCTCTACCCGAGCCTTATCTACCTTTAGCAGCATGAGACTGTCAAAGCTGCAGTCTACGACCAGACGGAGAGGACTGGGCTCTGCTTCTCTGCGAAGGCGCTTCCTGAATGCAAACTCTGTTCCATCCTCAGCCTGTGTCTGTCTCTCCAGTTTCCTCTGTTGTTTCCGCTCCTTGCGCTTCTGCCTGGGTAGAGCCACAGAGGAACAGACCACAGTCATATCACAACATAAAAAACATGACAGCTGTAATATGGCAAAAAACAGCAAGCTGGTGTCTAATATTATTAGGTATTATTATCTACAGTAACGAAGAACAATTAATTCACTACTGTATTAATCTACTCATTAAAATTATAAAGAGGTAACAAATCATTCCAAAGCCACATTATCACTACCAGAGCGGCAGATGCACAGCACTGTCACTAAGTTTAATGAAGTTCCTCATTAGAGGTGTGCCAAAAAATCGATTCACATAAGAATCTTGATTCTCATTTACTACGATTCAGAATCGATTTAAAATGTCCCAAAATCGATTCTGAGGGGCGGGTTTTGGACTGATTTTGGGCTGGGTATTTTTGTTGGGCCTGGCAACCCGCTTGTCCCTTCAAACCGAGGTCTTCCAGACCCACACAGAGCGTAGTAGGTGTTTGAGAATCACCGGTAAGATGGCAGAACAAGCACTATATTACCTTAGATTAACGTGTAGTTTTAATGTTTTATGGCAGAATGCTTCATAACAAGCATAAAAAAGATCGCTAGTAGTTAGTTTCAGTAACTGTTAGCTAGCTAACAAGCTAACTTTCCAGTTCCACCTTAAATAACGCTACAGGTGGCAGCGGGCTGCAGCATTTAAGGCGGAACGGAAAAATAACAATAAGCTAATCAGAGCTAATTTCAGCTCCTCATCACAGAGGAATTAAGGAATGGACAATATGAATTAATTTCTCCACCTCCTGCCCCCTTTCTGAAGAAATACAACGACCTTAAATTAACTAGTTAATCAGCAGCTGCTCCTGAACTTTAGCGCTCCACTGCTATCATCACATCAGCCCAGCAGCGTCACCTACACACCACCGCTAGTAGCCTGGTAATAAAGCAGTGTTATTTATTATTTATTTATTGTTCATTAACGTCATTGTGATATCCCAGTGATTCCTCTGTCACTGAGGACCCACATTCCTGCACATTTTATTGTTTTTGTAACACATTACTTGCTCCAGGACCAGTGTATATTATGGAGGGTTTTTTTTCAATAAGATTCATAAGCCAGAAGCAGAAATTTTTATAATTCAAATCGTTTTGAATCAAAAATCGATTTTGAATCGAATCGTGGCCCCCAAAATCGGAATCGAATCGAATCGTGAGATAGTAATCGATTCCCACCCCTATTCCTCATCATTGAGCGAATCAAGTGACCAAACTGTTTATTCACTCTGCAAACTCTGACTGCTTTCAGTAATAACTCCATACCACAATACTTGTACTTTTACTTTCAGTATTTGAGTAGTACATTTTAGAATATACTACTTGCAATATTAGGAAAAAAAAGTATACTTTAGAAGTGTGGTGCTTAAAGAACACTTTAGAACACCACTTAAGTCATTTATTTGATAGAGCACTTGTAGTTTAACTCAAGCCTGGATCTCTTGTCTGGTTATTATAAGGCTATTTAGCAATACAGCCTCAACCAGAACAAATGTGTTTTAAGAAATACATCTTTTAATAAATACAAACTGTATCTTAAGGATTGCTTTTGCTGGAAGCAGATTTGAGATAGTCAACCTGGACTTTAATAGGTAGGGTGGTCAAAAAGCTGGTCAAAAAGCTGGTCATACAGGCGGTTAACAAGCTGCTGACCATCAGGCCGTTTTTTTCCGTAGCGATTATCATTTAGGTTTAGGTATGCTTACTTTCGTAGGTCTCTCTGCTCTTCCCACTGTTGCTGCTTGAGAAGTTTCTTTCTCTGCCTCTTTGACAGTGTCTCATTCTCTCCACTCTGGACCTCCTGCTTGGTTCCATTAGTTTGGGGATCTGTGCTGTTCTCTTGTGCTTCAGCCACAGTGACTCCATCAGAGGCCATGCTACTGGCCGTTCCTAAACATGGAAAGCTCCAATGTCAGTAAAACTTGTGCTATACACAATCATAAACATGCCAACTAAATACACTTAATAAAGACAGTTTTACACTCTTAATGTAAACACGATCATAAATTGTAGAATAACAACCAAAAAGGCAGACAAAAGAAGACTCTTATAAAGACTAAATAAACTAAATATATTCAGACTAAATAAACTAATGCTTTTGCTGATAAGAAATTATGTTCTGCAGGGCTAAAGTTTATACTGCTGTACATTGTGTTACATTGTTTTAATCATACCCCCAGCACCCCAGAGTCCCAGCAAGTCAAAGTGAAAAATGGATTTAAAAAAATCTTAGAAAAGAAGATCATTAAACAGGATTTTTAAGGTCTAAAATACAGCAGTCTCCACCTCACAAATCATACGATTCACTTTCTCTCCACACTGCCATGTGCGCACGCACACACAAACACAATATCAAACAGCAATATTGTTGCTGTTATTGTCTGAAACATTTTTATTTGGTAAGCTAATGTGATAGGATAATAATCAGCATTATCCACTGTTTAAACTGGCGTGAAAGAGGCTAGCTGTCGGTCTGTGTTTTTATATTAAAGGCGAGGTGCAAGACTAATACTGTCTGTACGATTATCAGTTAATTGGCATTGTGTGTGTAGGCTGTGTGTGTTTGTGTGTAATAAGCCATACTGGGTGGTTGTTTTGGGTTAGGTAGGAGAATAAGGTGAAAATACATGATGGGACTTTATTGTATAGAGTAGGGTGAGTAGATGCCCTGAAAAAGATATACTGAGTTTTGAGTATCAATCCACTTTAAGCTATTTAAATTAGACCAGATAATGGAGAATGCAGCTGTGGGAGCGAAACTTGATATACAACTATATGTAAAGATGTGTCTCCAACAGTTTTATCTTCTTATCTGCTGAAAAGATGTTTACAATGAAAGTAAAGTGTGTCTTATCTAAATGTAAATTATTATTTTTCTTCTGATATGCATCACTCACGCCTCCTAGGAACTCTCCTCTAATTTATTTACATCTTGTGTTGTTTTATTAAGGGAGGGCGGTTCGTTGGGTGCACAGCACCCCTAAACCCCTAATCATAGAATAATTTGCCCCTGACAAATTGTCTACTTAGTGTGAGCTTCACAATACAAAAGAAAATCATTCTCCCTCATGTGCTGGGCTCAGCTTTCTAAACATATTTAGCTAGGCATATTCCTGTATTTCAGGTCAGTTCTTAGTTAACATTAGCCTGTCATGCCCCACTGTTAACACTTATTACAGGTACGATAGCTAAAAGGTAGAGGTTCTACACTACTACAGCTGCTAAAACAAAGGCGCGCGTTACAAAATCATCAGAAGCAAACCCACAACTAATTATATCACGAGCACATATTACAACTTTATATAAAACTCCAGCAAACTCACCTTATTTTCCTCCACACTAGCGCTCAGCGTGGCTGCGCTGTTGCGTCACTAAGCTGCGCCCGTAGTAAAGCAGCAACACGCCGCCATTTTTGGGAGGTCAAAAGAAAGATGGAGGACCACTGCTTTTTAACATGCCAGGGTTTTTGTCAATTGTCTGCCTGATATTACACCCCTAAATCTTGAGGATATCTATTCAAGCATTACATAAAAAAGTTTTCATGTTTGATAAGGAACATTACTCAAAATCATAACTGTAATTGTAATAGAAAATGTAAAAAAAATACTGCAAATCTCAAAATATAATGAATACAATTATTAAATTGGCTCTTACCTGAACTTCATCTTAAAACCAATATTTACCTGAATACAAATCCAAAAGTTCATGTCCTCCAAACCTTTATTTTCGTTATGTTTGTCTAGTGTTTACGTCTATTTTCAAACATGCAGAATTTGGGGTACTTCCTGTTACTGATCTGGAATGATTAAGTGGAGCAAAGAGTGAACAGGCAGTTTCTCCAAGGAAATTTCAAAGCCCTCTAATTTCTAATTTTCAGAATGTAAATAAGTTATATATATAAAAAAATATATATACATATATATTATCCAAAAAGGACCCCAAAATGTGGGTAATTTAAAAATGAATTTCACTTATATGTCTACTCAAATCAGTATATATACATAAAAAAGACATTAATTAAAGAAATTAACATATTAAAACACCTTATGTTAGAAGTATAAAAAGTATATTGTAAAACATTGTTAAGTGGATGTTCTCTGTAGAAATTCTCTGGTCTAACCAGCTGAAGTTAATAGCCTCCTCCAGTCTGTCTTTTTAGCTCCCCAGTCTTTCAATGCTCCTTTCTTGGTGAAGCAGACGATATTTAGCACTTTGTAAAGAGAATTTGCAGAAGATTTTAAGTTTATAGTCAGTGTATATACAGGTAGAGACCTATCAGTAAAAATATAACTAAATAAATAAATAATAACGCTTGAGTCATTTGATTTCCTTTTTAGTTTAAGCACTATCTGAGGGCTCTTGTGCACAGCGCGTGTTTTACGCACAGAAAGTGTTTATACGCATGACGCACGCTTTTACACACGGAATGCGTTTTTACGCACGGAGCGCACTTTTACGCACGGAATGCGCTTTTACGCACGGAATGCGCTTTTACGCACAGAATGCGCTTTTACGCACGACATGCGCTTTTTCACACGGAATGCGCTTTTACGCATAGATATGCACTATTATATATTTTAATATTATTATTTGCACTGCCATCTACAGGCGGCCGTATGTAACTGCAGCAAGGTGGAAGGGGAATTGGAGTAAGAATAAGGTTATAAAAGAACATCTCACACCATCGTCTAATACTAGTCAGAAGAGTTTTCATTAACCTGTTTGGTAACACCGAACGGATATAAGTGGGGAAAAAAAATACAATACACACCAGCAGCGGTGTGATGTCACTTCCAGGTATTTTGGAGGGACACCTTTACATAAAAGCCTCCCAAACAGAAGTGTTTTCTTCTTTACCTGGCTAGTTCATGCTAGATATGCAGTTAACTGTATTGTATTGTAACTGTAGTGTGATAGCTATGCAAGCTTGATTCAACACTTCTGAAACGTTTTTGGTTACAATTAAGGTTACAGAAACCTAAACATGCCTGTTCAATTGAAGTTAAAGTTGCATTTTTTTCTTTTTCTGCAGGATTTACTCTCTGCCTTTTGGATGGTTAAAGCTGTGTATTAAAAAACTGAATCTGTGTATATATGGTCAACCAGTTAATGTTAAAGCAAAAATGTTCTTTGGCTTTTCCTGATTATAAAGCAAATTAAATGTTTGTACAGCTGTACTTCTGGGAGAGCACAAAATTGTGGCATGCCTGGCAGAATTTATTTTATGTTCATTTATTCATATAAATATGTTTTTTTCTAATATTTATTTTCGGAAATAAATATTAAGTTTGCATTGATGTATTAGGTTATTGCATCTATTAACCCTGGACATGTAATGTGTACAAAAAAAACGTGGTTTTCACATTTAGAACCCAGTATTCCATACTTCCCAAGTCTGAACCCCACTGTTGCAGCCAGAGGTGAAAGGAGAAAAACAATGCGAGCTGAGATAAGGCCACTAATAAAGCTGAATACAGACTTCATGATTTCTTATTTCAGAGGCACTGCAGAGCTGAGGTGGAAGACTCTTACATTTTATTTTAAAAAGTAGAATAAAAAAAATCTCTACAATGCTCATGTAACAAGAATACATAACATTTTCTCAGCTTTTTTATTTAGATTTATAGATAATTTGTAGTTGTGGTCAAATAAGTCACTCTTGGACCAGTTTAAATAATCAATACATTCTTATAAATATAAGAAATGTTTTCAATATATATATATATTGTATATATATATGTATATGTATATACATATATATTAAATACATATATATTATAAATACATATATATTAAAGTTAAAGTTGCCCGGGTAATATATATATATATATATATATATATATATATATATATATATATATATATATATATATATGTATATGTATATATATATATATATATATATATACATATATATATATATATATATATATACATATATATATATATATATATATATATATATATATATATATATATATATATATATATATATATATATTACCCGGGCAACTTTAACCCCTTAAAATGCCTTGTATATATTTATATATATATATATATTTTTATATACATATCAAATTTTAACATAATATGTATTAATGTATACACTTTGTATATTTTATACAATTTGCATATCATATGTCTGTCTTTGTTAAAGAGCATAATACAAAGTATTTTAGCATAAAAGCCGGTATTTGTAATGTGTGGCAGCGTCCTGTATCATTACTACATCTCTGCTGTTTGTAACAATCCAAACCGTGTGCAAATCGGGTAAAAATGGTCTAAATTTAGGCTGTCTATGCTTTAACGCACCTTATGCGCTTTTACGCACGGCGCGCACTTTTACGCACGGCACGCGCTTTTACTCACGGAATGAGCTTTTACGCACGGCGCGCACTTCTACTGCACGGAATAAGTGGGCGTTTTACGGGTCTGTTGTGTTTTTAATGTACAACTTGATATATAAATGCTCTTTTCATCTGTTTGTGATTTCTTGTGTTTATAAACACACTGACATATGCTTCCCCAGCAGCAAGCAGAACTGCTAATGTTTTGCATCAGTTTAACGGTGACGATTTCAACTACTAGACAAAATGCAGCTGCTCTCTTGGCAAAGGAAAGTAGAGAGAAACAGAGGGGAATATGAAAGTGAAATTATATAGATGATAGAGAAATGAAAGAGATTTGATTCAGTAAACAGGGAATTAAACAAAAGTGCCATTCCTCTGCATGATGCTGTAGCTAAACCTCTTTAGATTCCCTATAGAAGCTTTAATTAGAAAATAAACCCTCTTAAAAATCAGGGGTCAGGGGCTATTTAACCCAATATTCAGATATCTCACTGCAGACTTGTTTTATAGTTAATTATACCACAGTTAGTTCCGACCCTGCAATGTGTTTATAACCAAACATCGTATTTTCTCGTTCTCTTTGAATAGTTTTATTTTTTTTATTTTATTGTTTTTTTATTTTGGAGTGTTTCTGTTGCTCCATTTATTACAAAATTCCAATTTATTCGGTTTATGGAGAGAGACCCATTTCCTATCCCCCGTCATACCAGAGAACCACTGCAAACCACTAGAGGGAGCCCACGAGTGTCTAAAATGAATGGGGGTGGACAGAGCTTATCGGATATACCCAAATTAAAAACAGTAAAACAAAAAGAAAACACTTGACCAGGATAATTCTTTAATTTTAGAAAGGATATGATTGTAAAGTACAAAAACAAACAAAAAACGAAACAATGAAAATCTACTTATTTTTGTATTTTTTTTCTATAGCAAATGGGTTTTAAACAGTAAATATATATGGCACTACTGCTATTGTGAGCTGACTGGTTGGTGGTCTATAACTGAAGTTAAAAACTACAAAAAATTATGTCCTCAGTGCTCAAACATTTGATTTTTGTTTTTGTTGAAGAAAGAATATATTTTTTCTGAATAAAATATAAAAATATTGATAAACTTTCATTTACTCACTGGTTTTATATGAAGCCATTCATTTTGGACTCACTCTGGAGCGCCATCTTGTGGCTCGACAAACCCAGTACACATTGTTAAGTGGGGGTTCTCCTCTGGAGAAACTCTCTGGTCTAACCACCCAAAGTTTATAGACTCATTTACCCCGTCTATTTAGCCTCCCCAGTCTTTCAATTTAGTTTATAGTCATTGTACAGGTAAATTCCAATCAGTAAAAATATAAATAAATAATCAACACCTTGAGTAACGTATTTGTTTTTTCTATTTCAGTTTGAGCACTTTGTGAGGGCGCTTGTGCACAGCGCGTGCTTTTATGCACATTACACATGACGCACGCTTTTACGCACGGTATGCATTTTTACACACGGATTGCGCTTTTACGCACGGCGCGCATTTTTACGCACGGAATGCACTTTTACGCACGGCACGCGTTTTTACGCACGGAATGTGTTTTTACGCATATACATCTTATACGTAGACGCCGCATACCCTGCCTCCTGGCGTGCCTGCGTGGCCGCTATATTGGAGCAACCCTGCGCCCCGAGTGCATTGATTTACACTGAGGAAGGTGTAAAATAAACCTACAATAATCACAACTCTACCAATTTTTACCCGATTTTCACACGGTTTGGTTTGTTACAAACATTTTTAAACAATTATTATATTATATACACATACATGTATGGGCCATTCCACCTAATGAGTGCCAGCTGCTAAGTTTTTTTTATCTCTATATTTATTTTTTTATCTATTTTTTTAACTCGGAACCTATTTTATTATGAAAAAATATATATTTTTAAAGCATGACTGGGATTTGGACTCACACAACAATGAAAAAAATACATCTCTGAAGGATTTTAATAATTATTTTTTATGGTAAAGTATATTTTTAAAAGAGTGGCGACAGGTAACAAATGCTATTTTTTAAACACCTAGCACACTTCTATGCACGGAATATGTGGGCGTTTTTACGGGTCTGTTGTGTTTTTACATTGAAATATAAATTATATTTTCATCTCTTTGTGCTTTGTTGTGTTTATAAATGCACTGATACATGCTTCCCCAGCAGCAAGCAGTTTAAGTATGATGAATTCATAATCCAAAAGGACATTTGCAGATCCCCAAAAGGACACTTGGAGATGCTGAAACAACATTTGGAGATGTCCAAAAGCACACTTGGAGATGCCCAAAAGGACACTTGGAGATGCCCAAAATGACATTTGGAGATGCCCAAAATGACATTTGGAGATGCCCAAATTGACACTTGGAGATGCCCAAAAAACACTTGGAGATGCCCAAAAGGACACTTGGAGATGCCCAAAAGAACACTTGGAGATGCCCAAAAGGACACTTAGAGATGTCCAAAAAGCAAACTTGGAGATGCCCAAAAGGACACTTGGAGATGCCCAAAATGACATTTGGAGATGCCCAAAATGACATTTGGAGATGCCCAAATTGACACTTGGAGATGCCCAAAAAACACTTGGAGATGCCCAAAAGGACACTTGGAGATGCCCAATGGACACTTGGAGATGCTAAAGGGACACTTGGAGATGCCCAAAATGACACTTTGAGATGCCCAAAGGACACTTGGAGATGCCCAAAAGGACACTTGGAGATGCCCAAAAGGACACTTGGAGATACCCTAAAGGACACTTGGAGATGTCCAAAAAGCAAACTTGAAGGTGCCCAAAATGACACTTAGAGATGTCCAAAAAGCACACTTGGAGATGCCCAAAAGGACACTTGGAGATGCTAAAGGGACACTTGGAGATGCCCAAAATGACACTTTGAGATGCCCAAAGGACACTTGGAGATGCCCAAAAGGACACTTGGAGATGCCCAAAAGGACACTTGGAGATAACCAAAATGACACTTAGAGATGTCCAAAAAGCACACTTGGAGATGCCCAAAAGGACACTTGGAGATGCCCAAAGGGACACTTGGAGATGCCCAAAGGGACACTTGGAGACACCCAAAAGGACACTTGGGTGTCTCCAAGTCTCCACATCACCAAGTGTCAATATAGACACTTGGTGATGCCCAAAGGGACACTTGGAGATGCCCAAAGGGACACTTGGAGACACCCAAAAGGACACTTGGAGATGCCAAAAAGGTCATTTGGAGATGCCCAAATTGACATTTGGAGATGCCCAAATTGACATTTGGAGATGCCCAAAAGGACTCTTGGAGATGCCCAAAGGGACACTTGGAGATGCCCAAAGGGACACTTGGAGGTGCCCAAAAAAGGACACTTGGAGGTGCCCAAAGGTTCACTTGGTGATGCCCAAAGGTATACTTTGAGATATCCAAAAGGACACTTGGAGATGCCAAAAGGACACTTTGAGATGCCCAAAGGACACTTGGAGATGCCCAAAATGACACTTGAAGATGCCCAAAAGGACACTTGGAGATGCCTAAAAGGTCATTTGGAGATGCCCAAATTGACACTTGGAGATGCCCGAATTGACACTTGGAGATGCCCAAAAGGTCATTTGGAGATGCCCAAAATGACATTTGGAGATGCCCAAATTGACACTTGGAGATGCCTGAATTGACACTTGGAGATGCCCAAAAGGACACTTGGAGATGCCCAAAAGGACACTTGGAGATACCCAAAAGGACACTTGGAGATGACCAAAAGGACACTTGGAAATGCCCAAATTGACATTTGGAGATGTCCAAATTGACATTTGGAGATGCCCAAATTGACACTTGGAGATGCCTAAAAGGACACTTGGAGATGCCCAAAAGGACACTTGGAGGTGCCCAAAGGTTCACTTGGTGATGCCCAAAGGTTTACTTTGAGATATCCAAAAGGACACTTGGAGATATCCAAATGGACACTTGGAGATATCCAAAAGGACACTTTGAGATGCCCAAAATGACATTTGGAGATGCCCAAATTGACATTTGGAGATGCCCAAACTGACATTTTGAAATGCCCAAAAGGATACTTGGAGATGCCCAAAAGGACACTTGGAGATGCCCAAAAGGACACTTGGAGATGCCCAAAGGGACACTTGGAGATACCCAAAGGGACACTTGGAGCAGCCAAAAAGGACACTTGGAGATGCCCAACAGGACAATTGGAGATGCCCAAAAGGGACACTTGGAGATGGCAGAAAGGACGCTTGGAGATGCCCAACGGTACACAAGGAGATACCCAAAATGACACTTGGAAATGCCAAAAAGGACGCTCGGAGATGCCCAACAGTACACAAGGAGATACCCAAAAGGACACTTGGAGATGCCCAAAAGCACATTTGGAGATGCCCAAATTGACACTTGGAGATGCCCAAAAGAACACTTGGAGATGCCCAAAAGGACACTTAGAGATGTCCAAAAAGCAAACTTAGATATGCCCAAAAGTACACTTGGAGATGCCCAAAATGACATTTGGAGATGCCCAAATTGACACTTGGAGATGCCCAATGGACACTTGGAGATGCTAAAGGGACACTTGGAGATGCACAAATTGACATTTGGAGATGTCCAAATTGACATTTGGAGATGCCCAAATTGACACTTGGAGATGCCTAAAAGGACACTTGGAGATGCCCAAAAGGACACTTGGAGGTGCCCAAAGGTTCACTTGGTGATGCCCAAAGGTTTACTTTGAGATATCCAAAAGGACACTTGGAGATATCCAAATGGACACTTGGAGATATCCAAAAGGACACTTTGAGATGCCCAAAATGACATTTGGAGATGCCCAAATTGACATTTGGAGATGCCCAAATTGACATTTTGAAATGCCCAAAAGGATACTTGGAGATGCCCAAAAGGACACTTGGAGATGCCCAAAAGGACACTTGGAGATGCCCAAAGGGACACTTGGAGATACCCAAAGGGACACTTGGAGCAGCCAAAAAGGACACTTGGAGATGCCCAACAGGACAATTGGAGATGCCCAAAAGGGACACTTGGAGATGGCAGAAAGGACGCTTGGAGATGCCCAACGGTACACAAGGAGATACCCAAAATGACACTTGGAAATGCCAAAAAGGACGCTCGGAGATGCCCAACAGTACACAAGGAGATACCCAAAAGGACACTTGGAGATGCCCAAAAGCACATTTGGAGATGCCCAAATTGACACTTGGAGATGCCCAAAAGAACACTTGGAGATGCCCAAAAGGACACTTAGAGATGTCCAAAAAGCAAACTTGGAGATGCCCAAAAGGACACTTGGAGACACCCAAAATGACATTTGGAGATGCCCAAATTGACACTTGGAGATGCCCAAAAGAACACTTGGAGATGCCCAAAAGGACACTTGGAGATGCCCAATGGACACTTGGAGATGCTAAAGGGACACTTGGAGATGCCCAAAATGACACTTTGAGATGCCCAAAGGACACTTGGAGATGCCCAAAAGGACACTTGGAGATACCCAAAAGGACACTTGGAGATGTCCAAAAAGCAAACTTGAAGGTGCCCAAAATGACACTTAGAGATGTCCAAAAAGCACACTTGGAGATGCCCAAAAGGACACTTGGAGATGCTAAAGGGACACTTGGAGATGCCCAAAATGACACTTTGAGATGCCCAAAGGACACTTGGAGATGCCCAAAAGGACACTTGGAGATACCCAAAATGACACTTAGAGATGTCCAAAAAGCACACTTGGAGATGCCCAAAAGGACACTTGGAGATGCCCAAAGGGACACTTGGAGATGCCCAAAGGGACACTTGGAGACACCCAAAAGGACACTTGGGTGTCTCCAAGTCTCCACATCACCAAGTGTCAATATAGACACTTGGTGATGCCCAAAGGGACACTTGGAGATGCCCAAAGGGACACTTGGAGACACCCAAAAGGACACTTGGAGATGCCAAAAAGGTCATTTGGAGATGCCCAAAATGACATTTGGAGATCCCCAAATTGACATTTGGAGATGCCCAAATTGACATTTGGAGATGCCCAAAAGGACACTTGGAGATGCCCAAAAGGACACTTGGAGATACCCAAAAGGACACTTGGAAATGCCCAAATTGACATTTGGAGATGTCCAAATTGACATTTGGAGATGCCCAAATTGACACTTGGAGATGCCTAAAAGGACACTTGGAGATGCCCAAAAGGACACTTGGAGATGCCCAAAAGGACACTTGGAGATGCCCAAAATGACACTTGGAGGTGCCCAAAGGTTCACTTGGTGATGCCCAAAGGTTTACTTTGAGATATCCAAAAGGACACTTGGAGATATCCAAATGGACACTTGGAGATATCCAAAAGGACACTTTGAGATGCCCAAAATGACATTTGGAGATGCCCAAATTGACATTTGGAGATGCCCAAATTGACATTTGGAGATGCCCAAAAGGACACTTGGAGATGCCCAAAAGGACACTTGGAGATACCCAAAAGGACACTTGGAAATGCCCAAATTGACATTTGGAGATGTCCAAATTGACATTTGGAGATGCCCAAATTGACACTTGGAGATGCCTAAAAGGACACTTGGAGATGCCCAAAAGGACACTTGGAGATGCCCAAAATGACACTTGGAGGTGCCCAAAGGTTCACTTGGTGATGCCCAAAGGTTTACTTTGAGATATCCAAAAGGACACTTGGAGATATCCAAATGGACACTTGGAGATATCCAAAAGGACACTTTGAGATGCCCAAAATGACATTTGGAGATGCCCAAATTGACATTTGGAGATGCCCAAATTGACACTTTGAAATGCCCAAAAGGATACTTGGAGATGCCCAAAAGGACACTTGGAGATGCCCAAAGGGACACTTGGAGATGCCCAAAGGGACACTTGGAGATGCCCAAAGGGACACTTGGAGATACCCAAAGGGACACTTGGAGCAGCCAAAAAGGACACTTGGAGATGCCCAACAGGACAATTGGAGATGCCCAAAAGGGACACTTGGAGATGGCAGAAAGGACGCTTGGAGATGCCCAACGGTACACAAGCAGATACCCAAAATGACACTTGGAAATGCCAAAAAGGACGCTCGGAGATGCCCAACAGTACACAAGGAGATACCCAAAAGGACACTTGGAGATGCCCAAAAGGTCATTTGGAGATGCCCAAAATGACATTTGGAGATGCCCAAATTGACACTTGGAGATGCCTGAATTGACACTTGGAGATGCCCAAAAGGACACTTGGAGATGCCCAAAAGGACACTTGGAGATACCCAAAAGGACACTTGGAAATGCCCAAATTGACATTTGGAGATGTCCAAATTGACATTTGGAGATGCCCAAATTGACACTTGGAGATGCCTAAAAGGACACTTGGAGATGCCCAAAAGGACACTTGGAGATGCCCAAAATGACACTTGGAGGTGCCCAAAGGTTCACTTGGTGATGCCCAAAGGTTTACTTTGAGATATCCAAAAGGACACTTGGAGATATCCAAATGGACACTTGGAGATGCCCAAAATGACATTTGGAGATGCCCAAATTGACATTTGGAGATGCCCAAATTGACACTTTGAAATGCCCAAAAGGATACTTGGAGATGCCCAAAAGGACACTTGGAGATGCCCAAAAGGACACTTGGTGATGCCCAAAGGAACACTTGGAGATGCCCAAAGGGACACTTGGAGATGCCCAAAGGGACACTTGGAGATACCCAAATGGACACTTGGAGCAGCCAAAAAGGACACTTGGAGATGCCCAACAGGACAATTGGAGATGCCCAAAAGGGACACTTGGAGATGGCAGAAAGGACGCTTGGAGATGCCCAACGGTACACAAGGAGATACCCAAAATGACACTTGGAAATGCCAAAAAGGACGCTCGGAGATGCCCAACAGTACACAAGGAGATACCCAAAAGGACACTTGGAGATGCCCAAAAGCACATTTGGAGATGCCGAAAGGACATTTGCCGATGCCCAAAAAGACACTTGGAGATGCCCAAAGGGACAATTGGAGATGCCCAAAGGTTCCTTTGTAGATGCCTAAAAGGGACACTTGGGGATGCCCTTGTTGATTTGTATGATTTACACTATACTATAAGTTTATTTTTTGAGGAACATACTCTTTTTTTCCAAGAAATATATATTGAATAAATTCTTATTTTTTTATTTCACACTCAGCAGCATTGCTTCAGCAGTTGCTGCACATTTTCTGGGCACATTTTTATAGCTTTTAAAAACAGTATCTTGTTTTTTCACATATAAATAACAGTCAGGGCCCCTGTAGTTCAGAGATTGTTCAGTGACACATTTGTCAATTGCTGAATAAATCACTTGCCCTGGCACAGGGTGAGGAAGGGAGGCAGTCTTTAGACTTTTGAGAATCTGCTGAAGACATATTAAGGGTCCTAAATGTTGTCTCACCCTTTTCTGTGACCCCATTTATGTGAACACTTGCACTTTTCTTTTCCTTTCCCCCCTCTCTTCCTACTCTCCCACCCTACGTTACATGATCCAGTTCAACTATGGAACTCTGGGCCCGAGGCCAAGGGAGGCCTTAACATATGGGTTCAGACAGCTTAACCTAGTTTATGATCAGCTGTCCCTATAGATCTTAAAGCATTTATTTGTTGTATATAAATTCTTCTTTTGTGTAATAGAAAAGGATTTTGAATTTATATTATCTTTTTAGTAATGTTGTATGATATTGATAGATTAGCTGCATATCGGTCTTATAAAACATTAAAACAGTGACAATGACTGCCTGTACCCTGGACTGGCCTTTGTTTAAAATGGAGATGTGCACTCTGTAAAAAAAAAAAAAAAAAAAGTTCTTTAAGGGTTCTTTTAGTGAAGGGAATATATAAACCTAGTAGCTATGTTCTTAAAATGTTTCTATGACTGGTTAAAATGGCCCTCTGGATTGGCACCCTATACAAACCTTTAAATTTGGTACTTAAAAAAATTTATTGACCTAAAATACATACTTTTTATATAGAGTCCTATTGATAGTTAAGAAGGTTTTACCTCTCTCCTGTAAAGTTGCTGTTTTGGACATTTTCACCGGTAATCATTGTTATGGAACATACATTTAATTGAATGTGCAGATGTTAGCTATTTGATTATTTGGAGATATTTATTTAGCTGGTTTCACACTGGCATACATGTGTTAAAGTATATTTATTAATTAATTTATTCTGGTCTCTCTACCTGTTATAGATACTCTGGATCACTGCCTGCACTTGAAAGGCACAGGCAGGTGGCCAGATGAACAGCATTCTTTGCCTTTATGAAATAAGGAGCAGTGCTGGTAACAGAACTGAGCTGTGCACTTTAGAATAGGACTTTCTACCATTCACATATTTAACTCTTTTTGTTTGAGTTGTTTTTGATATTTGGCTGTATGCAATATAATTGATTAGGGTGAATAGCTGACTTAGTCCCCTGGTATTTGATTTATTATGTAATGATGAGAAGGACTTATAATAATGATATATTTCCTTTGGGAAATCTAGTTTGACAAGTATCAGTATGGGCTTCTACATTCTCAGCACAGACAAGAATAGAGTAACACACACTTTAATGTGCTCATTAGTTTTCAAATTAGCACTTCACAATATATTTATAGTGACGCTGTTATGTCTGCAAGCATGTTTACTCTGAACACATTAGAAACACTGTGAACACTGTAAACTTAAATACTAGTGAGTTCAAAAAAAAATTATACAGTTACCTAAATACACTTTGTTTATTTCGAGTAACTGGTTCGAGTAAATGTTCCTGCAACACACAATGTTAATTTATATAACTGACATATATCATTCCTATATGCAGGTTTGGTACCTTTCAGGTACCTTTACAAGCCTACATTTTTAAGTGAACCTAAAAAAAAATAAATCAAAGGATAAATCTAGAATAAAGGAGTTTAACCCCTTAACATGCCTTTTCCCGTATACAGGCTACAGGTGTAGGTGATACAAAAAAAAAATTATTGCATTCTGAAAACTTGAGGGATTTGAAATCTCCTACAGGACACTTGGAGAAGCTGCCTGTTCACTCTCTACTTCACTTAATAATTCCAGATCAGTAACAGGAATCAACCCAAATTCTGCAGGTTTGAAAACAGATGTAAAAACTAGACAAACATAACAAAACTAAAGGTTTGGAGGACATGAACTGTTTGATTTGTATTCAGGAAAATATTGATTTTAAAGGAGAAGTTCAGGAAAGAACCAATTGTATGATTGTATCAATTATATTTTGACATTAGCTGATTTACTTAAATATTTTTTTATATTTTCTATTACAATTACAATTATGTTTTTCAGTAATGCTCCTTATCAAACAGGAAAGCTTTTTATGTAAAGCTTGAATAGACGAAAATCTTGGCCTGTTAAGGGGTTAAAAAATACGTAAGCCAGTTACCCAGAAGTTACAAAACAAACAAAAACAAGCAACGTCGTTAATTAAATGAAACACAAATGGAAAGTTGGAAAAGTATATTACTTTATTGAGCAATAAATCACATTACTTCAAAATAGAAACAATCTCTCCAAGAACCAGTGAAGATCTTTACAATATAAAACCATGTGTAAAATCTGTAACTGAGTAGCTCTCCATTTCCCTTTTACATTTATTTGGCTTGTTACCCATTCATTATTGCCCTCCTAAGACACTCCAGTGCATCTAAAGTTACCCTGGTATTCGCCCACGCACTTTCACACATTCCGCTTACCCTCGCAACATGTCATTTCAGTCTGACTCAAACAGCTTCTCCAGAGGATTGCTCTGACAGTAATGCTTCTTGTGCTAATTGGTGAAATAATAATTAATAAGTAGTGGCAACTAATGACAGCATAACTGTGCTTTAAGTCAAGTGGTTATCATTTTAGTATTGAGTTTTTTGTCATGTAGTGCCACATTAATATGCAACACAGTTGTACCCTGAACATTTAAGAGAGAGGACAAATACATATCAACCTTTCTGAATAGAAAATATTATTTTAATTATTTTACAGAGTGTATCAGAATAGCATTCAACCAGGCTGACGTTTTATCACTGTTTGTAAAAATACCTCTCATATTAAGAGACACTGTCCAATGTTTAGGGTAACTGTGAAAATACTAATCTCTGAACCAGACTAAAAATATACACATCCCAAAACGTCCAAAAAGAATTCAAACAAAAGCTATCACAGCTCAACAGACTGGCCAGCAGCTCTGAGAGCTTTTCAATTGTAACATAATGTGACTAATTATTGCACAACTACCAATGCATCAAAAAGAAATGGAAAGGCCTGAAAATGGGAACCCCAAGTGTAAAAAAAGAAAGTAAGTTTGTCAACTGTAAACCCCACGATGTAAATCTGATTTAAAGCACTGTACAAATAAATACTTTAACCCCAGTGACTGCAGTTTCACAGATAGACTTCTTATACACTTGAGGTCAGCTTCATTTTGATTAAGGCAATAAACATATGAATATCCAGTGGTCATTACGGAAACTGTGCCTTAAGTATCAGTAGTAATGTATGAGTAAATAGATAGATATACAGTAATAACAGTTGAATCGCATTAATTCATGCCGAGGTTGGGTGGAAGGTGGTGATAAACAGATAAACATTGTATGCAGTCAAATAAAGCCGTACAATAATTATTAAAGTGAGGAACTGACAGAGATAAAGTTCATCCATGAAAATGAAAAAATAAAAATGCAATGGCCAAAAAACAAACTCCAATTTAAAGGACATGTTAATTGCCATTTGAATGAAATCATTCCACATTCATTCCTCATTCTTTTCTCTTTGACATTTTTGACATTTCATTTTGACAAAACCACAAGATTTTAGTAATTGGGATTGGTTTTCTAAAAGTAATAATGCCTTATTTTGAACAAAACATTCTGAATAGAGATTTCTTACTGATAAAAAGTCTAAGATTAGCTTAATACCTGTCTGAGAAACCAGCCCTTATCATTCTAATTCATTATTTATGCAAGCTGGTACATAATTTGGGAGATACCTTGATTAATAAAAGCTAGTTTAGGCTAACCATTGTTGTTGACACCATAATTAAAGTCATTATAGTTTCAAAACCACCTATAAAACAGTTATAAATATCCTCCTTTCTTCCTCTTTATGGAACCATTGATTTTTCTTATATAGAATCATCCAAAGAACCACTTGAACCAGATTTATTTTGCTGTGGGATTCAACAGGTTTACACCTACTAATGAACATAATTTGCCTTGTATCCCATTTCTTAATCAAAACTGATTCCCACGTAACTTTCACTTTCATCTACCCTTCGAGAAGAGGCATAAATAACTAGCCTAAATAACTAACACCAACACATATAAACACTTTTAGTACTTTATCAAGATAAATAGAGGAAGGTAATCCCCTAAATCATCTATTTTCCACCATATTAATCAACACAAATCAATGTGTTTCTACAGTGGTTCTCTCAGTACCAGAAGTTCAAAACACATAATAAATATACAGTACCAATGTGTACTGTAATCTAACAACTAATAAATCTAAAATCAGCTCTTGATAAAAGGAGATGAAGGTCTAGATAATGGGTGTAGTTTCAGAAGAAGAATTTGGGATACAAGGAGAAATTATGTTCAAAACAAAAGTGCTTTCTGTTTAACCCATACAAGGTTACATATTGTATCTTTGTCCTTTGTGAAAATATTATTAATTTTTATGACAGATGATTTCATGCCATTTGCTTATTTTTGGCATATATTTTTAAAACAGATTAAATTTTAGATCATTTTATATTCACAATAAGGTGCAATCAGTGGCTTCAGTCTGTTTTTCAACTACTCTGACAATGATGTAATTTAGGTGAAGGGGATTTTTGCTTTAACCTAAAAAGCTGCAAAAAGCTGTGTCTAAATCCCAAAATAGTAATATCTATTTTCTTTACAAAGCTGCAAAATATCTAAACCTTTATCAAGAAACAGACATGGCATAGTCACATAAAAAACAAAAATAGAAATAAAAACTATTAAGAAAGGGGGAAATTCAGGTCCAGAAAGTAGAAATCTTTTCATGCATTTTATACCAGCTAACTGGGCAGCTCTGTTGCTAATCTAAGCTAACTAGTAATGACTAGGACAGGATTTTTACTTTCTGGACTTGAATTCAACACCTCTGTTAATAAAGAACCAAAGTATATGAGGAAGCAAAAGATGGGTTATAAGATCTTGGCTGTCTTGTTGAATAAGTCCAAAAGTGCAACAGGCAATAAGTCAGTAAATTAACAAAATAAACACAACAAATCCAGGAAACGATGGTGGGACAAACTGCAGGCAGCCCCTGTGTGGAGAAAAAGTAATCATTATTAGACATTGTGGGATAGATCTGCCTTTATCATATCTTATTTAAGAAGGTGTTAAACTGAATGCAAACTAATATTGCTATCTCCACCAATCAGCAGTATTAGGCTAAAAAATCTATTATACTATCTAATCTATTAGCAAATGCTGTGTCTTTCAGTAGTTTGCCTTTTTAGTTCTCATCTGTAAATCAAGTGTAAACATATAATATCTAGAATTGTGTAGGTTTAGAATTCATATAACATACATATCCCTTCATGTAACATGCAACAATTTTAAATAATATATTTTCCTTTTTTATCTATTTGTACAATTACATTGTATATTCACAATAATAAGGTCTTTATACAAAAAAAAAATCAGTGGAAAGATCAGATGTTACAACAGAGGACCATTCTCAGCACAATAGAGAAATACTGTGTATCATTTTTGGTGCTAAACACTCATTATCAATGTAATATGCCTTTAAGTGTCATTGTATCAGTATTTACTCTAAATAAACACATTATTACAATTTCTTTTACACAATTTTATTTAATGTGGGAATGAGTTTTGGCCATGCCCGCAGTGCTGCCTGGTTAAGTTTAGTGGTTAATAATTTTTTTTTTTATATAATATTTTCTTAATGTTTTGAATATGATAATTGAGGCCTTTTCAATTTTCCATATAGCTGTATTCTTAAACATATCAAGCTATTTAAATGTATATTTAAAAGATTTCCCTGTTCCCCCTGGATAACAGCCCATTTGGGCACCCCTATTAATCTTAATCATTTTTAGTTCTAAATATTTGGGTGTTTGCAACAGCCATTTCAGTTTGATATATCTAATAACTGATGGACACAGTAATATTTCAGCATTGAAATGAGGTTTATTGTACTAACAGAAAATGTGCAATATGCATTAAACCAAAATTTGACCGGTGCAAAAGTATGGGCACCCTTATCATTTTATTGATTTGAATACTCCTAACTACTTTTTACTGACTTACTGAAGCACAAAATTGGTTTGGTAACCTCATTGAGCTTTGAACTTCATAGCCAGGTGTATCCAATCAAGAGAAAAGGTATTTAAGGTGGCCAATTGCAAGTTGTTCTCCTAATTGAATCTCCTCTGAAGAGTGGCATCATGGGCTCATCAAAACAACTCTCAAATGATCTAAAAACAAAGATTGTTCAACATAGTTGTTTAAGGGAAGGATACATAAAGTTCTCTCAGAGATTTAACCTGTCAGTTTCCACTGTGAGGAACATAGTAAGGAAATTGAAGACCACAGGGACAGTTCTTGTTAAGCCCAGAAGTGGCAGGCCAAGAAAAATATCAGAAAGGCAGAGAAGAAGAATGGTGAGAACAGTCAAGGACAATCCACAGACCACCTCCAAAGAGCTGCAGCATCATCTTGCTGCAGATGGTGTCGCTGTGCATCGGTCAACAATACAGCGCACTTTGCACAAGGAGAAGCTGTATGGGAGAGTGATGCGAAAGAAGCCTGTGTGCTTTTGCACACCTCAGGCAACTCTGTTTGTGGCGTGCTTGCAGAAATGGCTTCTTTCGCATCACTCTTCGATACAGTTTCTCCTTGTGCAAAGTGTGCTGTATTGTTGACCGATGCATGGTGACACCATCTGCAGCAAGATGATGCTGCAGCTCTTTGGAGGTGGTCTGTGGACTGTAAACCTCATTTCAATGCTGAAATATTACTGTGTCCATCAGTTATTAGATATATCAAACTGAAATGGATGTTGCAAACACCCAAATATTTAGAACTAAAAATGATAGGATTAATAGGGGTGCCCAAACTTTTTCATATGACTGTAATATAATTTTTACTTGGTACCGGTCATATTGTCTCTATATTTATTATATAGGTAAAGCTTAAGGTGTCCAGCCTATCATATAAAAATATCAAGCTAATTCAAATATATATTATAAATAATCCATTAAATCCCAATTTTCACTTAAACTGTCGTCCCTGTCCTGCAGCTTGGTGAGACCGGGTAGATGCATGCATCACAGAAAATAAAAGTAGTGCAATTAAGCTAGAAACACATGACTTGTGTGCAGTCTGGAGTCTTATAAAAAGGCACAGCATTCTAATACTGACCCACACCCACAATGATTTTAGATTTAAATACTAAAACTAATGTCTAGCCCTTTAACAGTGTTCAATTTCTCTCCACAGGACCACGTCTGGGTATTTTTGGTCTGTGGACTGTTCTCAACTCTGCAGTGCTGCTCTACCTGATATGCAGCACTCTGTATCACTGCAACTCATGCTTCCATATCTCTACCATGTTGGTATCACTGCTGTTCTGAGAATGGTCCTCCATGCAAAAATGTTCTGAACAGCAGTTGTCCAATGACGGTCCTTTTCCTCATCAGCTAGAGGACTGCTAATGAACTGTGCAGCAACAGAGTGGGTACAGTCAGTAACTGTAAAAGTGAACCTGATAAAAATAAGTACACACGTGACAACACTTGCCAAAGCAGTCTACTGTTACGACACCTGCTGGTTCAGGCTTTCAGGACACAAGAATTTTCCAGCTCTTACCTATCACCTTGCTTTCTGAGCTGACTGGAAGCACGTTGGATGGTTTGTTTATCTAATTTTCCCAGAGCCAACGGCCTCTGGCCTGCTTCCTGGTCTTTTCCCTTCTGCATAAGGCTGTCCTATATAAAGGCTGACCTCCCTGCACCCCTGCCTTGATATCCAGCAGCAGCTGGCCTAGCCCTGTATCAGCACAAACACATGCCACACAGCAGCTGACCTTTCTCTTCCTCTTGCCACTATGCCAACCAGCTCAAACCAAGCTCTGACCAATCCCAAACAACGCCCTGCTTCCACACTAGAAAGCTGTGAAGTATTACGAAGATATGCATTTTATGAACCATGAAGGCCATTGTAATATTTGATCATGCATGTATTCTACAATACTAATTCAAAGAGGGCCTGGTAAGACAAAATAATAACTTACATATTTCTTGCATGCTTTTTAAACACTATAAGTCAGGCAGTTGTGGTCTTCCCAGATCAACAGTCCCTCATCCCAAAATAGAAAGCAGTCATTAACACATTTTCTGTTGCCATGATTTGATATTTCACTTGATCAGGGGTTAAAGCATTGCCTCTAAATAACAGAGGCTACAGCAGCCATGACTGAGATACTTCCTTGTGGACAGCCAACTTCTACTTCAATTTACAGCAGCAAATGTAAACAGCATTGTAAATATGGCACATCCCTGGTACTCTAGTATAAAAGCCAATAGGTGCTTGTGATAAACTGTGCCTATGACATACTGCATGTATGTTTTCTATGGTCTTCAAGCTAGTCCACATTCTTAACTATGCATATGCATTTATTCCATCTACCAATAAATGTTATTTTACAGCCAAGAAAACAACCCTAAAAGGTACATAATTCTAGAAAAAGTCTGAAACAATGATTCTAGTCAGATGAAAGTCAGATTCTAGTTATAAGCCCACTCTTGTATTGTCATCCAACCCATGCACTGTCATGGAATTATGATGATGATGCTAATGATGACGGTGACTTTGTATCTGGGTACTGAAAGGTAGCCACATTTAGGCAAAAAATTGTAATAAAAAAAAGAAATGCATGTGATCCACATAATAGTGTAATAAAAAATTTGCTGTCTGCCATGCAAATATTTTCCAACATGACTGTTTACATAAATATAACAGCGTCTTAGGCACCAGCATGTGATGTATCAGGATTGTTTCACAGACAGCATCACAGACTGGTGCCTGAGGCATTGTTATATTTATATTTACAGTTTTAGACTCCAGATCCATGGTACATGCAGGGCCTTCTTAATGCAAAACAGCATCCAAAAACATGGCACCTCATATCAACACCTTTGTAAAGCAGTCTGAATCTGTATGTTTTACTACATTTCAGCTGCAGTACAAAAATACTACAATGTTACAATAAACAATACAATAAATGCTCATTAAAACCAATCAAATGTATTTGTTTATATCTGAATTATACAGAAAATAATAGTGAAGTTTATTCATTTTAAACAGTTTGTTTAAAATGAATTAAAGTTTAAGATGTTTTCATGTTCTGGTCAAGTATGTGGTAGCTGGAACAGAGTGGGTGTGACTAGGATGAACAAAATATTTTGTTTTAAGCTGTTTTACTGTAAAAGTAAATTAGCCAGAGAGGTGCCTTATCTTTGGTAAGGTAAAACTTATCCTAATAATGTCTAAGGAATTACAAAATTCACTATTCATTATCAGAAGATGGCCTTAGTGGCTTTGTGGAGAAAGCGGTGTTATTTACAAAGTAGTGATGCAATCAGCACCCTCATGCACATTTCAGAACCACATAACTTGCATAGTAAAAATGTTATATTAGCAATAATACTCTAGGTGTTATGACTAATGACTTTACAACAATGCTGCAGTTTAATAAATGAACTGTTATTAGTATGAGTGGAAGAGGTAAAACTTACAGCTAGCTTACATTGCACGTGGCCTTATCTGTGCTCCACCACAAAGCTCATGGTAGTGCCGTCAAACGAGGGAGGTGCGATGATCCTTGGCCCTTGCTGAGAGGTGATGCTGATGACAGGCTGCTTGTTGCTGGCTGCCCTGCCAGCACTGACATGTTGACCTCCTGAAGTCATCTGCACAGACTTTCCTGAGGGCATGTAGTAAGGTGCTTCCATGTAAGCACCATCTCCTTGCTGTCCCCCATGGCTTTTGTCTCCCTCCTCCACCTCTGACTGCACAGAGAGCTGAGACTGAATCCTGGCAGGAATCACTGCGGTGGGCATGTATCCTGGGTAAAACATGTAGGTATGACCGTAAGTCCCAGGGCTGAGGGCCAGTGGGGAGATGGGCATGTGCACAGGAGTCATTGGGGGCTGTGGTGGCATGGGAAGGTCGACATACTGTCCTGTCTCTGGGTCAAATAAGCGCCTTGTTGCTGGCTGCACTGGGGTGTCCACCAGGTAGTAGTTTCCAGTGGTGGGGTCCAGGAGCATCTTTCGCTGTGTGGCCTGGAAGTGTTCAGTGGGGACCGGAGAAGGCTGCACTGTGGGAGAAAAGCAGATCATCTGAGGTGTTGCAGCTGGCATGCTAATAGGCAGGGGGTGATGGTAGATGGTGGCAGTAGGAGTATCTGAGGACCGTGTCTCCATGACAATGCTGGAGCGCTTGGGAGACTGATGCATCTCATTCTGCCTAGAATCGAAACTGTGTCCCAGGGATGAGGGTGGACTGACCGTATGAGTCTTGCCAGCTGAAGCTGGGAAAGTGTACACAACTGCTTTATTGCCAACAGATGTGCCCGCTTGCTTCACGCTTGGTTTCACAGGTATGGTCAGGTAATTCTCTGCATCTGCTGTAGAAGCAAAGTGAATTGGGGTGAATCCAGCCTCGTTGCCATTCGGTCGCTCCCTCTCCTCTGTCATGGGTTTAGTCTGACCGATCTTAAAGGATACTGGTAGCTTTAGAGAGTTAGGGTTCACGTCTTTAGGACTAAAAGATGATGAGGATGAGGCACGCACCTGTGAGGCCTTCACGGAGCTTGCTGTGATTGGAGCTGATATTTTCTGACCCATACTCATGCTGGATATGCTCTTACCAGGACCTCCTCCAAGGTGTAATACAGTTTTGGGGCCATTCTGGTTTAGGAGAGCATGTGATACATTGAAGGTTCCCTTTTCTTCTTTTTTTAGAGACATATCTGCTTGGGCCAAGTGTCTTTCAGCAGATAAAGTGCCTCCCTTGCCCTGCTCTACCTCAGCATTTCCCTGCTCCTCGCTGATGAGTGAGAGCACATGGCTGTCTGTGACTGGATGTGGCTCTCTTTTTCTCTTCCATTCATTTCGGTCAAACACATACAGCTGCTCCATGGTCTTCACAGCCGCCTGGAGCTTCTCCAGAGCTGCCATTTTGGAGTCAGACACTTTCTCGCCCAGGTCACTATGCTCCTGCTTTTTTGCAGCTGTCAGTGTCTCAATTTTCACTCCAGTTAAACCTTCTTGATTGACACTGGCTGGAGTCACTCGGGCAGCAGGTTTATGGACATGAGTGATTCCTTGAGTTTTGATGCTGCTGTCCATCAGCGCAGGAGGAGACGGCCCATCAGACTCCGGGTCATCTGGTGCATCCTCAGCAGATCTGCATTTAGAGGGCTCAGCAAGACTTTCACTTTGCTTCGAATTCGAGCTGCTGTTAGTGTTTACTGACTGACATTTTATGACTATTGGTGTAAGTGAGGCTGAGGTTGAGGCTGAAGCTGAGCTACCCTTCGCCCACGTGCCCTGCTTGAAGCTTTTAAACTCCCCATTCCCTGATCCGCCCTTACCCTCGTTCCCTTCTAGAGACACAAAGTGGTATGAGCTCTTTACGAGTTTGCGCACGTCCCGCACCTGGTGAATGGGCGTATGAAACTTGCCTTTGCTATTGTCCCTCACGTCCCTCACTGTGAAATGGGGAACGCGCTCGGACGGCTCGCTCCTGAGCGCGGCCGCGAGCGCGCTCGCCACGGTTAGTGGCGCCTCGCTCTTGTCACCCCTCGAGCTGCGCAGATTTATTTTAATCTCGGGAGGCTTGACCGTGAAGGCGCGCGGTCCCCCCGCACCTCCCGCCGAGCTCGTGCTTGCGCTCGCGCTTCCACTACCCCTCTCTGCACCCGCGAGCTGTATGCTCGGCACGAATAGTCGCGACATTTTGGTGGCCTTACCGCTTTCACTCCCGTCGCTCTCCGTGTGCCGCGCGCCCTCGCGCTCTTCGTGAAACCCAAGCTCGCCGTCCCTCCACGACCTGAACGCGCTATTTTGGCTCCTCGGCAGCGCGCCCCCGCGCGCTCCTTTTTTAGCCTCGCGTGGAGAGTCGCGCGACGAACCGCCGCTGCCGTCCACCACGTCCGCTAACTCTTCCAGGCAAACGAGGCTGATGTCCGAGTCGCTCAGCCCGCGCGCTTCTATATCCTTCTCCCTCTCTTTCTCCTTCTTTTTCTCCCTCTCTTTCTCTTTCTGTTTCTCTCTCTCCTTCGCCATCCTCAGTCTTTGTACTTTCTCCGGCTCCCCAATTTCGCCCCTCTCCATCTTACGCTCCCTCTCGAACTGCACCTTTTTGGAGAGCACGCTCTTCAGCAGGCTCGAGGCGAGCGCCGCGCGCCGGTGAGGCTCCTCCATGCCGTCAGGCGCGGGTCTCGCGCGCCTCTCGCGCCTCAGCACCAGCTCCAGTGTTTCACCACCACCCCGCGCGGACGCAGCTCCGCCGGCGCTCAGGAGACTCCCGTTTAGCGCGAAAACTTCCACGGGCGGCGCCCTCACGCCACTGCGCGCCCAGAGCGCTGCTGTTGCGGCTCGCTGCTCGCTCTCTCTCGCGCCGAGTGGCTGCTGCGCGCGCGCCTGCGGAGCTGTGTCTCCTCCTGCGTGCGGTGCCTTCTTGTTGTACTTAAGGTCCACGAGCGCGGACCAGCAACCCACGCCGCCCTTGCCACGCTCCGACGCGGACGACTCACTGGACGTGCTGAAACTGAAAGCATACGGGTACGGGTAGGGGTAGGCAAGGCTGCGGAAGGCGCGCGACGTCAGGTTACGCACCTCCTTGTCGGCGTCGTCCAACTCACTGACCGCGCTGGACGCGCCGCTTGAGTGCTCGTGCGCGTCTCTCCCCTTCAAACGGCGGCCGCCACCAATGTGCAACCTGCCGGGCAGGGCGATAAGGCACGCAGCTCCCTCACGCGCTTTCTCCTCCTTTCGGGCGTTCTCTCCTCCGAGCCCGTTCACAGCTCTGGCGGTTGCTCTGATGGCCAGGTGAATGCGCCCGGGGGGCGCGCTTCCGCTCTCCTTGATGTCGGGCTGCGCGCTCTCAGCCACGTCGCTGCTCTTTTTCTTTTTCTTGTTGTTGTTTTTGTCCCCCTCCTCCTCTTTCTCTTCTTCCTCCCCCTCCTCCTCCTCTTCCTCCTCTTCCTCCTCGACTATCGTCGCCTCGCGCTCGAAAGACGCGTAGTCAACGAACGTGTACACCTGGTGCTCGTCCTCGCCGTCCCAGCTCGCGCACGCGCTCAAGTCACAGTCCGCGTCGTGGTCGAGCTCGGATAGTTGGATCTCGTGCGTCGTGATGTAGTGCGATTCGTCGTCGGTCACCGTGGCGATCAGCACGCGCAGCTCGTGCTCGGACGACTCGTTGCTCTTGAGGCTCAGATGCTCGTCTCCGTAGTAGTAGTCGTCGTGGTCATTCCCTTCTTCGTCCTCCTCTTCCTCCTCTTCCTCCTCCTTCTCCACCTTTTTCTTTTCTGTGCCGTGCACGTCCCCGTTAACGCGCGCGCTCTCCTGGCGCTCCTTGGCGGGGAACTGCGCGCAGCTCGCGTCCACCGGCGGTTCTTTAGCAGCAGTGGCGAGCGCCCCCTCCCCCGCGCGTCCGCCCGCGAGCCACTTCGTCGTCTGCTTCACAATCGCCACGTGGTTCGCCTCGCCGTTAAAACCCGCTCGGAGCGCGTCCACCCTCTGGTCAAGCAGCTCCTGCAGGTCTGCGTAGCTCGGCTCCGGCTCGTACGCGGCCGGAGCGCTCGGGGACGCAGCCATGGCGCGATGTGTGCTCTGTGCTGAAGGGCTGGAGGGGAGATATAAGCCTTGACTTGACTTTATGCTCCTCAAGCAGAAGCCCCAGTGCCCTCCTCACTGTCGTCCTCGCTGCCCTCCTTACAGCCCTCCCTGTGCTCCTCGCGCTCGTGCGACTGTCGCTTTGGCTCCAGTGGACGCAGTATGTGCCACCGACAGACCAACTCATCTCACGTAGCGGCGACGACACCGAGGGAGCATTCCAGCGTCCAGCTCTGCACTGAGGGCCTTTTGGAGACCAGCAGCTCTCAAGCTACATTTTTATGGGCGATCCGCTCCTTAACTGATGGACTAATGTGATGATATTCCCGCGCCCAGGAGCCGAGGCTGTACAGCCATCCAGATTCAGCGGAGCAGATCTCCGTCTTTAAAATGCACCCAGTCTACAAATATAGAGACTGTGACGAAACGCGAAATCTGGGCTATTTTAAAACTAGGGATGTTGTGCTCGTCGTGTTTTGTTACATGCAGCAGACCTGCAGGCCCAGACTCCAACACAACATTTGGGCTAAAAAAAGTCTTCACAAACAAAAACTTTACAGAAGATAAAAACAGTGCACAAGTTTATTTTTGAGAAAAACAGTAATCAAAATAGTACAAATATGTCCCTTAACTTAAGAACAGATTTGTGTAATTTGTTTGGAGAGTGTTCAAATACATTTTTGTTCAATCACAAACGGACGTGTAGGAGTGTTTAGATACAATTTTGATCAACAAGTACATTAAGCACAATTATACTTTTCTCAAAGGTACCACATGATCCTTTAGATACATCTTTCTCCCTTAAAAGAACAGTTTTGTATCATTTTATTCTGAGAGTATGATGATGGTAATGATGACGGTGATGATAATAGGCTAATGATATACTAACAGTGAACTGTGGCCCCTGTGCATGTGGAGGGTCAGGGGGCATTGTGTATGTGTGGGTATGTATGCTGTTGAAACAACAAGCCTGGAGGGCTAGCTCACACGCTTTAAGCAGACGTCATGTGAGAGGAGCTTATTCTGTCAGCAGCACACACAGGTTTTTATAGAAAAGCTCAGCTCTCCTCAGACTCCACTGAGTGATTGATGAGTTTTGCTGAAACAGAACAACGTCTACAAAACATGGTGCTCAGCTGACTAACCTTAGCATCGTCTCTGGGACAGGACAGTCAGTTTTAACACTTAAAAATAAAAGTGCTGCAAAGGGTTCTTTGAGCAATGCCATGGAGGAATCATTTTGGTTCCATGAAGGATAGAGGTCTGATGAACGGTAATGATTTTAAAATTGTTTGGCGATGAAGAAACGTGAATAGCAATTTAATGTTTTAAGCTAAACATTTTGAATTTTGTTTTAAGATAAAAAGTGTAAACATCCCTTTAAAGGCCTTAATGTTGGCAAGGTCTGACAAATTTTAAAGCTAAAGGCTAAATAACTTTAATGGTTTAGTGTTTAACGATAAGAACGAAGTGTTGCCAACCTTTTATACTTCTGATAAACCTTAAAGTTTAAGTTCTAAGGAACCTTAAGCTTATAATGTTGTTTAGAAATGAAGAAGTGTGAACAAACCTCTGAAGAATTTGGGTTAAAAAGTAGCAGCACCTTTTTTTTTTAAATGTAAATTGCCTGGTTTTGCTGTTTCAGCACCACATGTTGCGGATAGCGCCCCCAAGAATCCACAAAGAAACTGTACACCTGGTTTGGACCACAACACGCTTGCTTTGAATGATGTACAACTTCGATTTATATATATACAACCAGATTTTTTTGCACATATATATATATGTGCAAAAAATCCTGGTTGTAATACCTGGTTATGGTTAAATGTAAATTATTTTTAAATTTATTTAGAGACAGTTTCCAAAGTCTCAAACAAAACTAAAAGGAAAATGTATTAGTCATGTTTTTATCTGCAGGATTTCTTTTTATAATCTACTTATAAACAGTTCAGTTGGATATGAAGACCCTATAATGTTTCCTATAATGTCTCTCACCAAGATTAGTAGCTGAAACTGTAGCCTGATTTTTGTCCTTGCTGTTGACTCCAGTTGACCTTTTCAGCAGATGTGTCTGTGGCTCCCCGGATTATAGAGCTGCTAACATGTCTCATATACTAAGTGCTGTTAAGGCTGTCACATATACGGCTAATTATCACAGCAGTGAGCACCTTCAGCACCCCATGGCCTCACTGTTCTTCACTTACTGCACTTCTGTGTGGCCGTTTACAGTAGGAGTATATTGCGCTATTTTAGTTTTTACATCTTTAGTATCATTTCATTTAACACAAAATGTATGTGTGGAAGGTACTGTACATATATTTACTGTACAATAATTTGATCTTGCTAAAAACTATAAGTTTTAAATGAATACACCCAAATATAGGCTGAAGTTTTAGCCTACATTGCCTACCTTTTTACCTACATTTCACATTTTATCCAATTTTCTTTCTAATTTGAAAAGCCAATTACACAACTACTCATAAGGACTCCCCTTATCACTAGAGTAAAGCCACCAATGCTCAGTGGAAAGCTCAGCGACTCAGCTTTGATACATCAGCTAACAGGCATTTACATTATGGTGGTGCACTCTTTTATTGTGCAGCAACACCTGCATAAATATGGTCCTCGAAGAAAATTCATTAGATGGAAACCTTTCCTGCACCTTTACCACAACCATTCACATTTTAAACACAGTTTTAAACATTAACATTATTAATAAAGTTAAATAGAATTTTTTGGAGAAAAGAAATGGCAAACTTTGTATGAGATTGTACAAAGTCTACAATGATTGCTTCACTCTGTATGCCCTATAATATTTCTCACAACCTACGGAGTTCTATTCATCAACTATGCAGAACAGTACAAACTGTCTGAGTTGTTATTAAGCGATACCAGTAAGGACAAAAATAAGGAAGCTTATCGACTAATCCTACAATATAGACATAACCTCAACCCACTATTTGCTGACCTCAGATCTGCCTGTTAAGTTGACTTATTGAGAAGAGTTAATTCCTATTTAATGGGTAAATTTTTGATGTGTAAATTATTATTCTATTATTCTATTATTATTCTATAATTGGCATGAAATATTACAGTAATAACTCACTTACAGTACCAGTGAAAGGTTTGGACACACCTCTTCCCAGTCAGTATGTTTTCTTTCTTTTTATGATTTTTTACATTTTAAATTTATTAAAACAACATAGACAAAAAGTGATAAAGAAACCAAAATATGTTTTGTACATTTAGCTTTGAGGACAGATCTGCACACTCTTGGTATTTTCTCAGTGGCTTCATGAGGTAGAATCACCTGGAATTGTTTTCTCTTCCTGGAGGCGCTGAACAATAGTTGTTTCTTTTCCTTCAGCCTGTGTCATATGTGTTCCTTAATTGTTTTCATGTCCTTAATATTTATCTACAATGAGAAGGTGTGTCCAAACTTTTGACTGGTACTGTTTTGATGGGACACCATTCTCTTTCCCTATGAACACTTAGTTCCTCTAGAAAGTATAATTACAGAGAAAATCACTCTCCCCATCCATCCATCCATCCATCCATCCATCAATCCATCAACCATCCATCCTTTAACCCATTTATCCATCCGTCCATCTCATCCAATCATCAATCCAACAATCTATCCACAAGCTTTCATTCAATCATCCATCCTTTCTTCCATCAGCCATATATCTTATCTAACCACACATTGACCCATCACATCCATCCAGCTTCATGAAGTTTATAATTTGGAATCCCAGATAAACAGAGTGTGCAGTAAATATCTGTGTCTTATCTGCCCAAGTGATTCTTCACAAAACAAACACAACAAAAAAATAAATAAAAAATAAAACATCAGTGTTTGTGGGTCTAGCTCTGTTTACTGGGCTTGTAGAGACAGCAGTTGTGTTGCACAGCTCTGTGTGTTTCCCCTCTCATTACCAAAACAGAGGATTAGCCTAATGTCTACTTATGTAAGACAGACCACAGCATCCACTGGCCTAGTTCACAGAGCAGCTGGTAGAGTCATCTATAACTGGACCAAGAATATAACTAACTGTATAGAATTACATTTACTCCAGCGTGTTGTTATCAATTATACACAAGTTACCACTGTGCAAACTCAATTACATGTGAGGTGTCTGACACTGAATATCATACTGTCATATATAAAAATAGAGAAATATAAACAGCAAACTAAATATTTGTGTCCTTTTTGTCCATGTGGTACAAAGAGAAAATATGTCAATCAGATAAACTCTCATTATATCTCATTATAAACCTCATTATAGTCATTTTTAAACAATTAGGATTAAAAATATGAACATATAAATCATTTGTCTTCTTTTAACCCATAAACCAATGTAACAAAAAAAGAAAAATAATTTAAGGATACCCTATGCCATAATAGCAGGTATTAGACATGTTCTTTAACCGTCTACCAGCATCAAACATTGACGGGGAGAAAGTGTTTCATTCTCCTCCATGTGGAATTCTGTTGTAACAGTTTTGATTTTTGAAAATTTCTTGCATTAACAGTCTGGTTCATATTACTCCACAACATTAAGAGGACTACATTCTGAGCTTTGCCTTTTTTATTTTCTGGAAAGTTAGGGACTATTGTCATGTTGCATGGTCCAGCTCAACTTTTTTTTTTTAATCAAACATCATCTGATACAGTAAGACGGAGAGCTTGCCAGGCCCTTAAACATGACATTTTAGGATAGTTTGAGAATTCTTCCTCAAGAATCTTGTACTCTGCTCTTGTGCTAAGCTTGGAAGTACTTCCTGACCTGGTCGTGTTGGCAGTTTTAAATGTTCTTTAGGTTTAAATTTGTTCATCAGCAAAAGTGGAATGTCTCATTTCTAATTGTTCTTTCTATTAAGATCTCTTTTTATCTTTTTGTAAGACTCATCTGCGTCTACAGCCTTTTTTCTGAAGTCATCATATAGAGCTATTTGGATTTGATAATTGTGATCCGCTCAACTGAACAATCAAAGAGAAAGCCAAACTATATGTTTGAAGCCTTCTTTATTAAAAATCCAACGTAACAATATTCTAATCATCTACAGTGAATGGGAAGCATGTGATTTAAATTTTGTTTTGTTTTTTTATAGCAATGAATGTGGGTGTTCTAAATTTTGTTTTACAAAAATGCATTTCTCCAGTTTTATTATTAAAATAAAAATGTATTGTCCATGTAATCGAATATGTTCAAAAAAGAGACTTTTTGCACATGGAGTTGCCAGATGAATAAACAGTTTATAATGTGCTGTTGTTACCCTATATTGCCAAATCTGCTCACCCATTTAAATCATTGAACTTTCTGAAGTATAACTTTCTGCTATTACAACTCCTGAAGTAAATGTGTTAGTTGAAATATTTATTGTTGAATAAAATAGATATATATTATAAAATAGTTTATATAAAAACAGTCTTGGATAAAGTCTTTGGCACATCTTCATATGTTTGGTCTTTGCAGATCCTGTCGATTATGGTAGACAGGGCGAAGCCTCTCGAACAGGGCGAACCCTCTTGGCATCCAAATGGGACCAACCTGGAGGCGGTGGGGAAGGAGGTGGGGAGAACAAGCCGCCAGCATCTGAAAGGCAGCAAAGGTACGTTATGAGTGTTCGTTATTTAAAGGCAGAAGGGAGCAGCTGATTGGATAGGTAATTTGGTGACATAGAATCGGAGCTTGTGCTGCACTTTCTTTTCCAATCTCTTCCATGTCCACAGGTGAATAAAACTAAGCAGCTAAGCATGCAGACTGGCAGGTCACTCTTAGGAGCTCAGTGAATGAGAGTGTGATTGTCACATATTAGCCTGTGTCTCTCCTGTGTTTTTCCCCTCATTTGTTCCCTTATGCTCCTGTCATGTGCTTCTGTTGTGTTTTGGTCCTAGCCATCAGTGTTCTCACCTTGTGTCTTGTTTGTAACCCCGCCCCCTCATTATCCTGGCCCAGGTGTTCCTTACTCTCCTTGTCTATTTAAGCCCTTCTGTTTCAGTGTTCCTTGTGGAGTCTTTTGTGTGCTACCTTGTTGTGTATATGGCAGGTTGGTTTTTGATTCTAGTGTTACTGGTTTCTTAGTTTTGATTATTCTTTGATCACATCTTTGTTATTTTAGTTATTTCAGTCTTGTATTCTTGTTTTGCGTTTTCTCGTGTTTGCTTTCTGTTTTATTTGCTGTAGTTTTCTGTTTGATATTATTAGTTATATCTGCATTTATGTCCATTCTCTCCACCCATATCCGTGACAGTGATACTGTCCAGTTGTGAAATTTCCTCACTACTAAATATTTCACAGTCAACTGTCAGTGATTATAACCACATGGAAGCGACTGGGAACGACAGCAACTCACTCTGTCAGCATAAAATGAGTGGAGTCAGCGGATGCTACAGACCTCCAAACTTAATGTGGTCTTCAGATTAGCTCAAGAACAGTAAAGCATAGAGAGCTTCATGGAATGGGTTTCCATGGCCAAGCAACTCCATCCAAGCCTCACACCACCAAACTCAATGCAGGTGAATGGATACTTTTGGCATTAAAGTTATTAGTTACTGTTCAGACTGTTCACTGCAGTAAATTAAGTGTAGGTTTGAGACAGAAGGCTCTCTGGAGGAACTCAGTGATATTGGACCCCAACATCTCAACTACAAACAGCTGCAGATAAATACATATGAGATTTATAAATGTGCGACACCCGCTAGCAGCTTTCAGAGAGGCTGAAGTTTGGCCTGTGTCCTGCTTAACACCACACATGTCCCTACTCCAGTGTCAGTCCTGCCACATTCCTCCCTCACACCGGTTTCTCATGTGTTTCTAGGATTTCCACTATTGGTAAGTCAACACTTACGCATTCCCACCAGTGTAGAGGTTTCTGTCTGTCAGTCTCTATATCAGTCTGGCTGCCCGTTTATTCTGTCTATATACTGTATATCTATCTACACCATATGAAAAAAAAACTATTGGGTCTACTCATTTATCATTTATTGTTTCTTTCCAGAATGAAGGGATCTTTTAAGGGATGTATAATTTGAACACAAAAACTGTCCCTTACACTGTGTCAAACTTACTTGATGAATGAACCAATAGAAATTCTCCAAAATGACCTAAACTAACTATATTGTACGTTTACTTTCATTTAAAGTTAAGAAGGTTTTATCGTTCTTATAAACTTTATACACAGTAAATTCACCAGTGTTCAGTCAACATTGTTAGTGTTAAATTAACAATGAGTGTGTAAAATTTAACAACAACAGTGTTGATTTACCACTGGCCAATTTACTGTGTATAAAGTTTCTGTTTTGTAGATATGTGTTTTTTAAGTGCATCTTGTGCAACAACAAAAAGGAACTTAGCACATTTCCCCAAAGGTTTTCGTGCTCAAATTACCACATATTGTTCTGCTCAGATGTTTAATGCTTTTTGCCCAATCGGTTTGATAAAAATAGCCATTCAAACTTTTCTATGTTGATATTGTTAGTTTATCTATCCATCCATCTAGCTACAGTATCTCTCTCATGCAGTAACCTGGTGCAGGTATATTACAGTAATAGAGTCATTGCTATTTGTAGTGTCGAGCTTAGTTTCTTCTTTTAAATCTGTCACAGAGACGTCTTCATACCACTCACTGAAACCCATCCAGCCATTTTATACTGAACCCAGTAAAACCGCATTACAAGGACGAGAGCAACAACAGCAGTGTCCTTAAAGCACCTCAGTGGATATACTGTGTCTCATCCATTTACAGTGAATCTACAATACTGTAATGTTTCAGACATTACATCCCTTTTAATGTCCAATCTAGCATCAGACAGCCCCATCACAAACCTAAATACGTTCTACACAGTTACTGATTCAGATTAGGGTTGGCTAAGTTACATATGGTTTTTGAATTTTAAAAAAATCTGCATTGTAGATTAATACTTAAGTCATACAAAATAACCCTATTTGAGTAATAAAACATGTCATGATGAAACTGTCTCTAATCAGGAAAAAGAAGACCAAGAAAAAATAAATTAAAACATTGAATGAGAAGGTGTGTCCAAACTTTTTTCTTTTTTTTTTTCATGTTTTTTGGTGGTAAACCACTTTTAGCTTCACATTTTAAAAATGAACATTGTTGTTTTATTCTATAAACCACGGACAACATTTTTCTCAAATTCCAAATAAAAAAAATAATTTAGAGCATTTATTTGCAGAAAATGAGAAATGGCTGAAATAAAAAAGATGCAGAACTGTCAGACCTCAAATAATTCATATTCATAAAGTTTTAAGAGTTAAGAAATCAATATTTGGTGGAATTACCCTGGTTTGTAATCACAGTTGTTCTCCACCAGTCTTACACACTGCTTTTGGATAACTTTCTGTCACTCCTGGTGCAAAACTTCAAGCAGTTCAGCTTAGTTTGATGGCTTGTGATCATCCATCTTCCACTTGATTATATTCCAGAGGGTTTCAATTTGGTAAAATAAAGGAAAACATCATTATTAAGTGGTCTGTTATTTTTTTTTCCAGAGCTGTATGAATAACTAGCTAAATATACTACCACTACGATTCCTTCAACTAACAGTAATTGTAGTTCTAATAACAATAATAATTGCTGTTACTATTTTGTAGATATATGTAATATAAATAAGTAACATAAAATGATCACTTTTTTACAATTTCTTTGAAATTATTAGAAAATTATTAAATGATCATAATTACGACACGACTAATCGCTAAGTACATAATAATAATAATAATAATGAAATTAACAACAGTAAACAATAACAATCTGCCAAAGCAAACACTTTAATAACAACAATGATAAAATAATGTAACATAAAATGTTAATATGTTAAAAGTAATGTTTAGTGTGAGTCTATGAACACATGCCATTTTAATGTTCTACATGAGCACACTTGCTCTGAGTCTTATGTTCCATATGGAGAGTGAAGTGTGTATCATGTGAACTCTGATCTGAACATTAGCTGGTGGGCTGGGTTTAAGCCAGGAGAGGGGCTTTCCAGAACTGAAAGGTTAACCCTGACATCAGTGTCAGTGTCAGAGCAGTGCTGGGTTCTGGTACTGTCTCACTGTCTGTGCTGCTGTAGTTCAGCCAGGTTCAGGCTGGGTCACTTCAGCTTAGTGGCTGGTAGTTAGGCTGGGTTTGTAGATGGATATACTGTATATGTGGTGCACAGCTCAAGAGATCTGGGATTGTGGGTTTGATTGGCGCTCTGGGGGGGATCTTTTGGGATGATGTGGGCTAGTCGTCCAGTTCTTGTTGTTGAATGCAATCAAATCTTTACAGAAATGCTTCAAAATTACATTATAGACAGTTACACCAACAAAAGCAGAATAAACTTAAAAATAAGGATCTTTAATAAAGGGTTGATAAATATATTATAAATGCAAGTAGGTTGGCAAACAGGTATTTTTTATCATTAATTTGTATCCCATTTTCTCCTCAATTTACAAGGCCAATAACCCAACCCACTCATTAGGACTCCCCCTACACCAGGAGGATGAAGACTAACACATGCCTCCTCCAACTCATGTGAAACAGCCACCACCTCTTTTCTTAATGCTGATGCATCACAACACACTCTGAGAAAAGCACAGCGACTCAGTTCTGACACATCAGCTCACAGACGCCCTGTGCTGAGCGACATCACCCTTTGGAGTGATGTGGGGAGAGAACACCATCTACCCACCCAGAGAGAGCAAGGCCAATTGTGCTGTCTCAGGGCTCCAGCAGCTAATGGCAAGCTACATAAACAGGATTCGAACCAGCAATCTACTGATCATAGTGGCATCACCTTAGTCACCTTAGTTAGACCACTAAGAATGCTGAATTGGCAAATAAGTATGAATGAATGGCAGTGTGCGGTACCTTGTGATGTACTGGAGCCCTGTTCACAGGATAGTCCTGCCATGTCTTCTGTCTAGTCCCCAGACCCACTGTTAAACTGTTTGGTAACTTGCTTTTTTAAGCATTTCTGAGAAACATGCTTTTAAAAACTTATTTTTAATGAGATTTTTTAAAAGTAATGCTGGTCCATTACTATTGACCCTTTCTTTGCATATTTTTCGAAGATGCTGCACACATTACAAAGGTGTGGCTGTAGATGAAGAGGTGGGTACAGATACTGGACTGGCCTAACTGCAGTCCTAACCTGTCCTCAGTAGAGAATGTGTGAAGAATTTTAAAATGGCAAATGCAATGATACTGCTGTCACGTTTGCAGGAAGAATAAGATAAATTATACCACAGTTAGTTCCAACCCTGCAATGTGATTGACTGAGAGGAGTTTTATAAGTGATATTATCAGCCGGTAATGCACTGTTACTCAAGCACTCCATTTGAAACTCGGCCACATACAGGTAACCTAGCAAGGATGCAGCACTTACAAACCAAATACAAACCAAATGCAATGTCATTATACATCACTGGGAGGCACTGGAGACCATAGACACAGTGCCGAAACAGCATGTCTCCAATAGGCGGCGCAGGAAAAGACACGGACCCACAAATAAATAATCGATTCTAAAATATGCATTATTAAGCACATTATCAGCCACCAATATTAAGTATATATAGGGCATTTTATATATATATATATATATATATATATATATATATAATATAGGGCATTTTAAGCTGAATGTAAGGTGGCCGAAAATAGGGGACCGTTGTAATTCTGCAGGACTTGCGCAGAAGTACACAAAACTTAAAAAAAAAAAAAAACATTTTCTTTTAAAGTCAAACGAGCGCTGGACTTTAATCTACACAGATTTTTCTACTGAAAACTGTTTATTTGGGTGAGTAAAGTGCTTCTGTTTATTTACAGTAAGCTTAGATTTCCACAATTTTGACTGAAATGGCTGAAAGTAGAGGCCACCAACCTAGCAACAATGCAGCATTTACAGTGCAGGTACAGAGCAGCAATGAAACTCTTAACCTGATACTGGTGCTGCTGATAATGTGTGTAATAATCGCTGGGCTTATTTGTGTGGACCGCATTTTTGCCTGCGCCGCCTATTGGAGACATGGCATTTCTGCGCTGTGCCTATGGGATCCAGCGGCTCCCAGTGGTGTAGAATGATATGGCATTTGGTTTGTATTTGGTTTGTAAGCACTGCATTATTGCTAGGTTACCTGTATGTGGCGGAGTAATACATGGAGAGCTTCTGTTACAGTGCATTACCGGCTGATAATGTCACTCAAAAAACACCTCTCAGCCAATTACATTGCAGGGTCGGAACTAACTGTGGTCTAATTAATAATGAACCTCAGATCCTGAGGTGTGGACTAATGGACTAAAACTGGAGAGAATTTAACTGGTCCAGTCTTAGCTGCTGGACTGTGGCAGCTCTCCAGAGAACTTTATTAAGTTCATCCTACAAACAACACCATTTTACTTCCACAGATTCTCCACACACCACTCACTGCCTCCATATTGAGCGCACAGTTATTTCCACATGCCTGGGACGTCATGTGTCTGGAGTGCGATGGTAAAAGGGAAATGCAAGTGTCAGGTTCAACTGCCTTACAGCAACTGTGAGACGCAATGTCTACAGTGTCTACAGTGTCAGGAAGAGCCTTTTAAGATGAATTTACAGCGTTATTGAGTTTATTTAGCTAGATTGTGTGTATGCCTGCCTTCACACTGATTGTCTTATTTCACATTTACAGTAATTAGGATTGTAACCAGTTCCATTGTTTATCAACCAAGTAATCAACTGGTTGCTTTGGTGATTGACTGGGTAAACAGTAAACTTACACCATATGTCCAAATGTGATAACGTCTCTCAGCTCTAAATGATTGGATTCACTTACTATAAGTTGCACCCATTGCTGGCAGAAATGTTCAAAATCACATATATCATTGGATTATTAAGCCCAACAGAATTGAGCTGTGGAGCAGTGGAATGTGTTCTCTGAAATTAGGTGGGGATCATCCTTAATCGTGGCCTCACTAATGCTCCTTCTTCTGAATTCAATCAAATTCTATCAGACAATTTTCTTAAAATCTAATAAAAAGTTTTCCCTCAACATTAGAGACAGCTATTCCCTTGATTTTGCAAAAAACAGTGAATAAACAGATGTCCCACAACGTTTGTCCAAACACTGTTAAAAGTTTATTGTAAACTTTACAGTAAGTTAATAAAGGATTGTAAAATTACAGTGATCCACTGTGGAGAAAAACATCATATTATTGTATAATAAGAATAGTATTATTTTTTTTTTGTTTGAAAAGTTTTTCTGCTGTTCAGTTTAGGTAATAGATACTCAAAATATGAAACCAACTATACCCAAAAAAAGAGAGAACAAATTTTTGCTTTAAGTGTATGTAAGAGTAGATTCTGTGTCCTTTTTGTACATTCTACACTTTATAGTTTACATTGTTATTGAGTACAATACAGGAAGCTTTGGCATGTGGGAGATGAGTCTCACAACAAAGCAGTACATTCCTGGGAAACATCTTAAATATAACCACCCTTTTACCCTCAAATGTTACTGGTAAATATAAAGGTGGCAGCTGTATTCATAAAGTATCTCAAGATTCATTGCATTCTATAGTTTTACTGTTGTTTACTGTATGACTTCACTGTAAAAAACAAACAAACAAAAAAACAATTGGTTACAGTGTACGGTATACAGGTTTAGGGTACTCCAAAAATTATATATATTTATATTTTTACTGTTTTGGCGTCAGAATTAATCCTACTGATTTTTCTTTCACAGTGTGTTTTTAAATAGATTGCCTGGTTTATGATACAAAACGTTTTAGAATTTAGCATAGCATAGTACTATAAGCACGGTGGCTGCCAGCGCTGGGGTCTTGGGTTCAAGTCCCTATCTTTATGAAGATTGCTTCCCAGGGTTTGGCTTTTTCATGCTGTGCATTTCTTTACATTGACATTAACAAATATTCATGGTAATTTTTTTATTTTATTTTCTAATTTAAGTATAAAATGTAACTGTATCCTGAACACAGTCTTACTAAATGTTAAATGAACTAGATGGGGACAGTACTGTATGCATGTATTTTTGTATTCTGAATTCATTTTCATCACATGTGTTGTGTTATGTCAGGCCCTGCCTGCATATGATTATTCTTAGGCATCTGTTGTGAAGGGAAATTGTTATCTTAGACTTTGTAGCATAAAGCACACCTGCGTTAGTAACAATAACCAAAATAGATGTGCTGTAGCCATGTGCGTGTGTGTGTGTGTGTGTGTGCGTGGGTGTATGTGTGTGTGTTGAACACAGGCTGTGTGCAAGATATAGTGAGCTGTCATCAAAACTCACAGCAATGCCAGGCATGCTCAGTCCCTGCCTCCCAGGCTCCAAAATTCTCATGCACACACACACACACACACACACACACACACACACACACACACACACACACACACACACACACACACACACACACACACACACACACACACACATTACATGATTTTATGTTGTACGCAGCTTGTAAAAATAATTTAATGCATATACACTCTTAACAATAATGGTGTTACTAATGGTTATTTGATGATACCATAGTAGAACCACGTTTGGCTCCATGAAGATAGAGATTAGAGATGAGAATAGATATAAGTGGGAGTAAAGAGCCATTACATTTTTAAAGAACATTAATATCAATAAAATAAGGTTATTTAATCCTTTGGAAGGCTTTTCACTCGCACATACTGTATCTGTTTCTGGTTGCTCTCTGTAAGTGGTTCTTCTTTGGCATTATCAAAGAACCATTGGAAGCACCTTTGTTGTTAGGAGTGTAACGCTTCATTTCAGCCATGTTTGGATCTAATAGTTGCTGCTCATTAACGTAATGTTGCTGATTGTGGTCATAGAGATTACGGAAGTACTGAATATTTAGCAACAGAAAACATTCGGCAGAAAATGAATGAAATAGGAAAATTTGAAAAGATCAATTAATGTATCCATAAAAAACATTGCAGTTTTCTCTAAAGTTAGGTAGGCAGAATAGCACTGCTGAAATGAACTTATGAGTAGAATAGTACTGCTGAAATAATTTAATGATTAGAATAGCACTGCTGAAATAAATGTATGAGTAGAAAGGCGCTGCGAATTGTACTGCTAAAATTCATTCATGAGTAGAACAGCACTGCGGAAATACATTTACGAGTAGAATAACACTGCTGATGTAAATGTGTGATTAGAATAGCACTGCTGAAATAAATTTCTGATTAGAATTCCACTATTGGGGTAAATATATTGTGCTTTGTTAGTGTGTCTGGTGTCTGTAGGTTTCATGAAAAAAATATCAATAGCAGTTTTGTAATAGCTGTTTCTTTTACATATATAAAAAATGCATATAGAATATTTAATTTATTCAGAAACTGCAAAAACTGGTGATCAGCAAATGCTTCACTTTATTCAGTTTCTGACAAAAATGTTAATTTTAGTGCATTACTACTAAAGAATTACTACCATGAAGAAGTCCACCAGGACACACCAGGGTACTGGGACAGGAAAAAAGAGAAGTATTTGTTGTATGTTGCCACTAGAGGGCAGTAAATCACCAGACATTGCAAGGTAAGTTTTCTGTGCACTAAAATGTTACTGAGCACCTTTTAGTTCAAACAGGGTAGTATTTCCCAAAGACAGTCCTGCACACCATGCTCTGCTCTGTTTGTATGTGTGATCGATTTAGAATTTGGTCACCAGGACTGGGTTTGGGAAACCCTGGTAAACAAATACAGCAAACCTGATCATGGAGTAGTGTGAGACGCTCTGCTATACCTTACTGTTAGATTGTAAGTGTGTCACGATAATCACAATACTTACTTTTAATACAATAGGTTTTGCTGACCTTAATATCATTTATTGTGTTTTATTGTATGTTGGTTTTACATTCAAACAAACTTTATCAAGATTTTACCCAGTTTCTCAATGACCAGTGCATTAAAAACTACATACACACAGAGTGGACTGAAACATAGAGAGAGAAATGTATAATATTTTTCTTATTATTAATTAAAGGTTTATTAGCTGTTAAAAGGTTGTAACTGTATTTATGCTATTGTATTATTATATTATGACAATAATATTATTTATTGTTGTTTCTTGGACAATATATCGTCCAAAAAATCTGATTGTAATTTAGTTCAGCACCAGCAGGGGCAGTGGTGTCTCAGTGGATAGAACACTGGGCCTTTGATGACAAGTTTGTTGGTTTGATACTTATATGAACACTATATATATATATATATATATATATATATATATATATATATATATATATATATATATATATATATATTGCCAAAATAATCTAAAAAAAAAAAAAAAATATATATATATATATATATATATATATATATATATATATATATATATATATATATATATATATATATATATAGATTATTTTGGCGATTCCTCTGGCTTTTTTCTTTTCTTTTTCTCTCTCTTCCTTTCTTCCTTTCTTTATTTACTTATCTTTGACATTGTTTATTTGTTTCTGTTACTTCTTGTTGCCTGTTTTAATTTATCAATGTACCTATTTGTATAACAAAAAAAAAAAAAAAAAATATATATATATATATATATATATATATATATATATATATATATATATATATATATATATAAATATATATAGTATAACTTTTAACCCCGCCTATTTCCATTCAACTGAATGAGAGAAGGCGGAATCTTTAATCTAAAATTACACATCCAGTATTTTTTTTTAAGTTTGGTTCTGTACATTCTGAAAGCCCTCCCTCCTGTGATAATAACCCCCAGTGTTTTTCTTTACAGTTAATACGTTTTATAGGAGTTATTCAGTGATATTTAAAGGGGTGTGGCGATGTGGTGATTGACAGCTGAGGGAAAGTTGATTGACAGGTCGGCTGAGAGCGTAAACGCGCACCGCCGCTGTGGCTCAGTCGCGGAGCTCACAGTCAGATTCGGATTTTACTGTTAAAAATTACATTTCTGAAGTAAAGCAATGGCTTGTTCAGCAGTTAACTGTTGTAACAGACCCTCAGGGAAACGTTCTCTGCAGTTTTTTTCAGTAAGTGGATAATTTCCCTTCATCAATTCATTAATATTACCCTAATTTTAGTATCTATGTTATGTTTTCAACCTGGAGTAACTAGTTAACTAGGTTAGCCAACTCAGGTTAGCTAAGTTAAGTAACTTGTTTGGTGAAAATGACGGTAAAACGCAAAAAGTAATTGAGGGGGAGGACGGAGTTTGGGCTGCCGAGCCAGTTCTGGCTCCAATGTGCCTCTACTACGCAAACGCACGCAAGATGGCAGCTTCCATTTCGGCCATATTTTGGCTTTAAAACGTCATACTGAGAGTGAATGGGGACGTCCTGTCTATACTTATAAACAGTCTTTGATTTGATACCACTCTGGGTACGTGCTTACTTTCTCCCTGTGTGTCTTCTGAGTGTCCTCTCTGGTGTGAGATGTTGACTGCCAAATTAAGCCTGTGCCCAGCACACACAAAAAATATATGGGTGCCCTGACCTGTCTTGTCAAGGTTTTGATAGTAGCTGATTTTCCAAGTGAAAACATACAGTGCCCTATGCTGGTAAGCTAGCTGATTAACCAATTATTTACACGTAATTTTGCATTTGATGTTGATCATGCTGACCATGCTGATTGACTAAAACATATGCACTGAAAGTCACCAATCCACTGTGCCACTGGGCAACTAGCACTCCTGTTGTTAGAAACAAAGATCTGTGGAACTGTAATAGCTTAGGCACATATTGTCAACAGAATGTGCTATATTCTCTAACTTTACACCACTAAAGTGAGTCTACACAGAAGGTTTTTTTAATAAAGTATCCACCATGTGGCCCTGCGATGGATTGGCGGCCTGTCCAGGGTGTATCCTGCCTTCCGCCCGATGCCTGCTGGGATAGGCTCCAGCCCCCCCCCGCGACCCTTCACGGATAAAGCGGTTGACAATGAGATGAGATCCACCATGTGTACATAAAGTGTAGACATAGTCCAGGACACTATGGAAAACAGCAATTTGTTTCTCAGTGATCTGCTTATTGAAAAGTACTCTCAGCAGACAGAGAAAAGCTAGAAAAGACTGGCAGATTACATACATCTTGCCCACTTACCTTAAAGTTATCACTTTATTAGGTCTAATTAACTTATACCCTGAAAGATTCAGCCCAGCACCAGCAGGGGCAGCGGCTGCTCAGTGAGTAGAGCACCAGGCCGTCAATGTCAAGGTTGTGGGTTTGATACCACTCTGGGCATGGAGAGTCCTGATTCTGTGTTTTGGTTCTCTTGTATTCTCTTTTTTTACTTGTATTGTCAAGCATTTGATAGTAGCTGGTTTTCGGATGATCTAAGCTGGTCTGTGATGGACAAGGTGGTTGAAAAGCTGGTCATCCAAGTGAAAACATACAATACTCTATACTGGTAAGCTCTTGACCCATAAAGTGTATTTTGCATTTGATTTTGATCATGCTGGCCATGCTGGTTGATCAACATACCCTATGCTGTTCAGTATCTAAGCTGTTCAACCAGCTGAACAAGTTTGGACTAGTGAAAGACACTGTGCCACTGGGCAACAGTACTCCTGTTGTTAGAAACTAAAATCTGTGGAACTGAAATGGCTCAGGAAAATATTGTTGACATAATTGGCTATATTCACTAACTCTACACCACTAAAGTGGGTTTACACAGAAGGGTTTTCTAATAAAGTGGACGCCACCCGAGTGAAAAAAAGTAGATTAAGTATATTGGAGTTAATAACAACTTTGGAAGTTTGATCCATGCCCTTACTCCTCCCACTCTCCAACCTATATAACCGTCACTTCCTCTCTACCTGTGTGTCAAACAACCTTGCACCCACCTCTTCCCCATCTTCCTCCTTCATTTATTTCCCCCCTTTCTCTTACTGTTTCTCTTTGCGTGGGGGGCCTTCAGCTTCATGCTCTTCCAGCGAAGCTGGAGTTTCTTTTTTTTTACCAGGCATGTGTAAATAAAGTGTAGGCACACTCCAGGACACTTTGTAAAACAGCAGTTAATTTCTTAGTCATTTACTTTCTGAAAATGTCAGTTTGGAAAGATTGCAGTCCTGATTTTCTGGTAAACACCCTGTTTTCTTTGTGTGGTGCACCTGCACGACTCATCTTCTGAATGAGCTTCTTTTACAGTGATGTCTTTGAGTAGTCAGTCTCTGAACACTCTGAGAGCAGCCACCCAAGTAGACAAAAACTGCTGTGTGTGCCAAGTTCAGAAGAATCAGCGGAATTCCCTTTTAGGGGGAAAGGAGAATCTCCAGGCTAAGCCGCTGTCTGTGTTTGAGTGACGAGGGACAGATTGTTTTCTGCAGGTTCAGACTGTGCCGGCAGAGAGTCAGTTAGCCTCCAGCACAGGTGTGGAGGCTAGAGGCTGCAGGCTTCAGCTTGATGACTGGCAATCTCCATTTGATGGGAAAAAAACATCCTGTTACAACTGTAAGGTGAGACAGAGTTAAGGTGACCCTTTCAACTTTTAAAGAAACTAGGTTTTATTATCATTCCATCTTAGTACAAAAATGCAGTTTGTGGAGAAAAATTAAGAAAATTGTTTCTGGACCAAACCAGTATATCTTACTTGGAACAAAAGCTGTACAATATAGACATAGTCAGTCTGGGCAATATGAAAGAAATATGGCACATGATACATATTATGCACAATGTCTAAATAACTAAAATGAGACTAAGGCCTAATGCCATAACAAACAAATTATTGTCAACTATTTGTTACCATTTATGCATGATATTAATAAAAGAATAAAAGAAAAGGAAATGAAAAGAAAAGAAATTTGTTCCTTGATTAAGGTATTAAAAGCAAACTTCTGAAAAGGGCTAGTGTTAGCCATTTGGGTGCCCTACACACAAATGAAACATACATAGCGAATACTATTATTAAGAATTGCAGCACAAGCAGCTTCTCCCCCAGCTCCACTGTGCAAACAGCTACCGTAAAACATGACTTAGATGTGAACTTAGTTAGATGTGAACCTTATAGTATTTGTAACCAAAAAAGTACAGTTTTGTTTTTCTTTTGGTAATGTGCACAGTTAAGTGTGATGCAGTTAATTGAGATTATACCCATACTATAGTCAGAAAAACTGTAATGGGAAGTCATTTATTAATCATAATCCACATCCTTAACTGTTGGGGTGTCTAGACTTTCTTTTCTCACGCTTATAAAGTACAGATGCATCTAAAATATATATATATATATATTAATTTCAGTAATTCAGTTTAAAATATGAAACTCATATATTATATAGATGTATTACACACAGAGTGATCTATTTTAAGCGTTTATTTCTTTTATTGTTGATGATTATGGCCCAAATGTTGGTGCCTCAGAAAATGTGAATATTATATAAAAAAAGTAGTTGGTACTTTTTGGCAGTGTGAGATTTCCAGTAACATAACAGGTGATTTTGATCAACACATTTCTGCGCAATTCTCACAGCACAGTCCATTTTTCCTCACTGCCATTCCTATTTCACATGTACACAAGTAACAGACCAGCCCGGCCGTTAGAGGCTCATACCTCTTGTGAAGAGGGAATGTCAGTAAAATGCTGGCACAGCTCGTCGAAAGTGACATTTCCCCAGTTATGACTCGGCGTTTTCTCTAACCTGGAGCAATTAGAGCAGAGGTTGGGCGGAAGAATGCCTGAACCGAGACCACCCTTTCCCCCCAAGTCCCCTAACTGTAATTATCAGAACGCAGTTACTTCAGTTTACCCAATGCCTCGTGAAAATCTAATGTGACACCACATGTGAAACGCAGAGCAAATTACAGCCAGTTGTTCCGTCAGTCCCCGATCAGTAATAACCTCGAGATCTGGAGACGGGAGCTCTGAAAGCAGGTTCAGTCTGCTTGTCCAAACAAATAAAGACTGACGTGCTCGGGTACTTAACTGGATAAATTAATGCTGGAAAATGCTCATTGATCAAAACAAGGCCTTTCAGAAACGCAGTGGGAAAGAGCAGGTTGGCTGATTTTCTGGCAGGGCTGCCAGGTCTGGCAGGAGCAGAAGCATTTCTCAACGATTTTTGTGACACAATAGATAATTATCGTTTTGTGCCAAGACACGGGGCTTCTTCTGTCAGGAGGGCTGGAGGAGCATTATAGTTAAGGGTGGCAGTTCCTGCACTGGCACATTTAATACCATTGTGGCATTCTGCTGCCTTCCAGTGCACACTATACACACTACAGCAGACAAAGACAAAGGGAAAATTGTAAGTGTGCACATCCACCTGTACTAAAACACAGCTGCAGGACACATGATAACGAATAAGTAATCTTTTTATATATAATAATAAATCTATTTGTTATCATGTACTTTGTTATAATTCAGTGTGTGGTAGGGGGTAGTGGTTGGTGGGTAGGTACAATATTATATCAGATTATGAAATTTAAAACAATTTAAATTTTCTGAGACAATGAATTTTGGGTTTTCACTGGTTGTAAGCCATAATCATCAACAATTACTGAAATAAAGTACATTTTCAATGATTTGTTTTATTCAATGATGAGTTTTATTTTTTAAGATGCACTAGTACAGTACACAGCAATCTTACACATGTGTCAGACATTTAGATTTCAGAACTAAGCCAACCTAATCTATGCATTTACAAATAAATAAACAAACAAACAACAAAATATCAATTTGCAATAAAATGTTTGGGAAGGCTCAGACTGGTCCAGTGGACCAAGATGCTGTCACTATGATCCGAGAATCGCTAGTCTTCCCACCCCACTCTGACAAATGATGTTTGCTGGCTCATGTATTGGAGATTCATCAGCCAGAGGTATATGCTTAAAAAAAGAAGGAGCCTGGCTTCACATTAATCAGAAGATGCACATACTAGTCTGCACCTTCCAAGAATTTTGGGGCATTAGTAATGATAGCAGGACTTCAAATGAACAGAGTTCAGTTAATTGGCCTTCCAAACCTGGTGAGAAAATGGGATAGAAATTAGGAATAAACAATTTAAATTATTTAGGTTGGTAAAGCAGTAATGAAAAAGAAGTGATCTGTGGAAGAACTGCATTAAATAATATTCTCCAGACGTGCTCAGTAGCTGTGTAGACTCTGCCTTCTACAGAAGGTTAAAACCTCCAACATGACCTGAAGTCTGAATTCCTCCTTTAATCTCTGGCCCTGTTTGACTTGGTAATGAAATATATGGAAGGAGCACAGTAGGGAAGCAGATAAGGCAGAATGTGGGTGGAACGCTTGCAGAGGAGAGAGTGAAGGGGCCACGGTGATGCTTGCAGGTGATTGATTGCCAGCGTCAAGCAAGCTTAACTGAAACATCCTCCGTCAGTTTTGCCCTAGTCAGCCTTTCATGCCTTGGAAATATGACTCCGCTGCCAGACAGAGAACATCACACGTCTACATTATTGGGCCTTCCAGCGAATTCCACCAGAAATGATCGCTTCGATTGCTTCGTGGCAGCCCTCGGACTTTTTTTCTGATGCATTGCCAGCTTGAAGCGCAGATGTCCTCAATTCATTAGGAAGCAGAGCACTGGTCCAAGAGTTGACTGGCAGCTATGAGCTTTTCCATGTCAACTCTTTGGCCGTGTGAAGGAGGGAATCAGACAAGGAGACAAGCTGGAGGTCTGCCGTTTGTCATCTGGGCCTGTAGTGGGGGGCAGTGCTGGCTGTGGTCCAGGTTGATGGTTGCCTGGGTGGTGGCCCATTTGCAGAATAAAATTCCCTTCATCATCTTCAGCATTTATACACTCATCTCAAAAAGCAAATTGAATAAATGTCCTTATGATCATAATTATGACTCAATATTCTTATTTTAAAACAAATTGTGAAGCAATCATGCCTATATTTATGCTGTTAGTACTGGATGACCAGTTATCTTTCTTAAGCCATGTTGCAAATCTGACAAGGTCATGCAGATTCTCTTGTACAACATCCGAAGAATTCAACCGTTTCTCTCAGTGGAAGACTGGCTGGTATTCCACTGTGTGCCCCCAAACTCCTGCAACTAGTTCAGAATGTGGCAGCACGACTTGTCTTCAATTTTCCGAAATTCAGTCATGTGACTCCTTTGCTGCGTTCCCTCCAGAATGTTTTTTTTATTATCTGATGACACATCCTGATCATTTTATCATTTAGTACTAAAAAATATGATCCTGAACAGTCCTTTAAGTTGTTTTCAACATTTAGGGTCAGTTTTCCTAACAGGGATTAAGCTTAGTCAGAGAAAAGATTTTCCTTTCAGTCAAAAATAATCTTAATTCAGAATGCTATTTAGTCCAAGACTAGGTTTAATCCCTTTCTGGGAAACTGGCCCATAGTGTTAAAAAAAAGAGATATATGTTTGTGAATGAGTAATGGAACATTTTAATGGTTAAAATGACCTTTCCACCACCATGCACCATGTTCCATCAAAACTTTTTTACACATATTTAATGTGTTTTTGTCTTCTTTTGCTTCAGTCTGCTCATGTTTAGCAGATAAGCTCCATTTAGAATTATTCACAAAGACCTTCAGATCTTAACGTTCTTCATATAAGCATAATCAGACCGTTTTTTCCCCTAATCCCCCTGAACTCTAGCCAACCTCCTGGAACAGTTACAGTGTTTTATTTACTAGCAGTGATTAATTGCGCATTGTGAAAAGAGACACACATAATGAGCATTCTTTCAAAAGACCAGTGAAAACTACTGTTTAATGCAGACTTTAAAGGCCACCGCAGCTCGCACCAGACCATTAAGTGAGTTACAGACAGAGTAGTAACACTCTTTTCATTTGTTTTCAATTAGCTGAGAGGAAATAAGCTGGAATCACCTTGAGGCTCTAAACATGTTGAAAAGAAGCAAAGAGCGGTAACTGCTGACCGCTGAATCGGGGCTTTAATGTGTTTTAAATTCGCTTTCAGGATACGGCGCCCTGTATAACCCCCTCACACTGCCGCATGGCCTGTCGGAAAATACTAATTTGGAGGAAGCACTAAACTCTTCAACATAATTCGCTGGAATGATGCCATAGAACAGCCAATTTTTGGTTCCCTACAGAGAACATTTCAGTGAATGGATATTTAAAGAAATACCAGAGGGGGTTTTAATCTAACCTGCAACATCTGCAGCGTTTGCTTCTTTACCATGTAATTAGACTGTAATTTTGATGCTTTTTTACGCTGGATTGAGGATTTTTTTTTACAACATACAAGATATTAAAAGAAGTACGTGTGTGAAAGTGTTGTTATGAAATAATAATATTTTGGGAGGAGGAACATGCCTGAAGCTCCTCCCCTTTCCAAGCTAACATCCAATAAATCCCCTGGACTTCTCTTACGTGTCATAAGGAGTTTTTGCAACCCTCAACTGCCCTAAATCCATTGCTCTTCTCTATTTAACTCTAAATCTATCCTTCCTGATTCTACTTACAGAAGGGGGGAATGGCTTCTTATAACAAGTAGAAGCTGGCCAAACAAGACAGCTTCCTCCTTCATGTCTTTCTCTTTCCACATAGTCATATGTGGCATGTGCATTTTTTGAACTAGCAAAATGTACAGTACTGTGCAAAAGTTTTAGGCACCTAAGCAAATTACACTAATTCATTTATCTTAGCAATCCGAGTGTTTTTGCCTGAAAAAAGCACCACATATGATTTAAACAGATGAACATAAACATAAATACAGTAAAAATTAACAAGATTTTTTTCATTTTTAGGTAAGTACGTTGTATTGTGAGCGTTTACTTTTAGATTTCTCCTGGATGCCCTCAGCCAGCATGTGTATATGTTCAGTTCCGTCAGCAGCTCACCTGATTTAACATAAGTTAGATTTGATTTACCAAAACAGGTGTTGATATGATGAATACTAGAAATAACTAGGCTTGGGAATCGAGAATCGATTCCTGTTGAGAATCGATTCCGTGTGTTTCGATTCCACGGAATCGTTTGGCACCTTGCTTAATGATTCTCTTATCGATTCCAGACAGCACGATCACGCAAGTTACGCATGATTCAGTAAGCACGTCTTTTCAATGGCGTCCACTAGGTTAAAACGCTCGAAAGTTTGGCTTCATTTCACGCTACACAAGGATGGCAACAGGGCGTTTTGCAACCATTTTAAATTTTTGATAACATCGCCGGGAGGGAATACATCAAATATGCACAAACATCACACAACATTATTAGAGAGTATTTGCTACATTTCCATATTGCCAGTTGCACATTGTTGTGGACATGTTGACCTTGTTGTTGAGTTTGTAAGGTCGTATGATATTTAAGTAAACAAAGTTGGTGCTTATGAAACTGTTTGCGCTCCTTTTTTCCCCAAATTGGAATCGATAAGAGAATCGATAAGGAATCGAATCGTTTCACAGAATCGATAAGGGAATCGGAATCGGAAAAATCTTATCAATTCCCATCCCTAGAAATAACTATATTAAACTCATATGAACAGAGATTAGGAGATGTTTTATGGAAAACAGGGCTGAAAAAGCTCTGCTTTTTGTACATTTGCTGTTTGTATTTATTGTAATGCTGGTGTTTTACTGAGCTAATAAACACTTACTTCACAGATAAGAAGCCTCTTCTTTACAGAAATTCCCACAGGTGCCTAAAACATTTGCACAATACTCTATGTTTTTTAGATTATATAATTTGTATCAATTATTATACGGAATGTGACAGTGGTGACTCTGTTGTTAACAATCCATGTGTAGAAAAAGATGATCTCATGTTCCTCAGCACTTAGCCCACTGGACCACTTGGAGCCTGTCAAAACAAAAATAAAAAAATTGTTTTTTTAACCATTAAATATGAATCGTCATGTGCTCTCTATCACAAAAAAACCCTAAATTAGCTACTCAATTAGGTTGCCTCATTTTGCACAGAAATATTACTGGTGTTTTGGCCATTGTGGGAGGAGTTTTGACTGTTACATGTATCTTGGAGAGACGGATGCATTCACACTGTTTTGACGTGGCTTAAATGCGTTTAGGGTCACCTCCTGAAGTGGTTTGTTGCATTGAATTTGGATCTGGTTTAAACACATCCTGGGTATGTTTATACTTAATTAATTAATAATTATTTGTCTCGGTCTTACCCAGGTATAATCCTAATACTGAAGTTGTAAGTAAACAGGTGCAAATGGGCCTTAGGTGTAAATTCTTGTGGTTGAAATCTTATCAGGACACAATCCATATTCTAGTCACATGAAGTGACCAGGTGTGAACAAGGTCATACTTTGCTCTGGCTCCACTCTTTGGTGTGTTGTTGCTGCCTCAAAGATAGACTTGAGTACTACAACATAAGCAAATCAGTTTTAAGGCATTTGGGGGCCACAAGCAAAATGAATAGCTAAAGTTTTATATTTTGCCGGCTACAATAAACTGTTTGTCGTTTTATTCAGATCATAACCAGTCATTGTCTGGGAATTGGTTTGCTTGCCTTGTTGCAGCTGATCTGAGCATAAGGTATAGATGTTATAGATTTATTTATAACATCTGTTTATTTCTTTAAGGAACCTTTACAGAGTCCTTTTAAACCTTCGGGCACCTTTACCTTTTTTAACGGTGTATGTTGTAACTTTCCAACTGTATATCAGATTCTGGACAGTTGAAGAGCGGATGGTCAGTCAGCAGCACCTATTAAATGTTAAGTGGGTTTGTGGAGAGGTTTCTTTCCTCTTATTCACATTCACCACAATCTTGCCTCATAAAAAAAAAAAAAATGTTCAAAATCTGAAAAAACACAGCAAGAAAGAGGGCACAAATGAGGATGCTCTGTTGCGAATTTAAATTTTGAATGGCCGGGCCAACCAACCTCACCCAGACAGAGTGTGTGTGCAAGTGTTTTTTTTTTTTGTCTCTTACTCTCTAAGAACCCCCCTACAGAACTCTTTTGAGGAGGATTTAGCGACTGAAGCATTGTGTGTGTGCCTGTGTGAGAGTGTGTGCGCACTTCCACAGACTGGTGGGCCGGCTGGGGGTCACGGGTCACTGGCCCGCCGAGCTCCATGAGGGAGAACAAAGCCTCCCTCGGGCCAATCAAAAGAGCAGGTTGGCTCTGGGCTCCACTCCAAGAGCCCCCCAGCCCCGCATCAGGGGTACCGGGGTTCCAGGCCCAAATACGCGGAGGAGGTGGAGCCATTATAAGAAATAATCAAATCCCCAGCCGTCTGGAGAGCCGGTCATGTGGGAACAGTCTATGCCCTTCCATTCGGACCCCTCCGTGAAGCTTGAGCGGAGTCTCCCTCCCTTTCCACCCCTTCGTCCCACCCTTTTCGTCCCTAGCCGTCACTTTGAAGTCCGCTCCCTTTTGTTCTTTACATAACTCAAGCTGATTTTTTTGAAAAAGCTAATTTGTATGCGTTTCCAGTGACACGGCCGCCACCCAGAATTCTTCACAAGGAGCTGGCGGAGGGGTCAACGAGATCGGCCGCCCCAAGAAAGGGACCAGACACAACTAAGCTAAAACATATGATGAGGGGACCTTTGAATTATTGTCACTGTGTGCAAATCGGAGAATGGCGGATTAGGGGCCTGAGGGACGAAATCACTTGAGCAATAGGAAGTTTTTTTCCAAGGGGTCGAGGGGGGGTTCTGGTTTTCTCTCTCAATTAATTTCCTGCCTAAACCACTTATTCTCAAACCACAGATTAGAGGTGGACAAATATTTGCTCTAGTTTTGTTCACATTTAAATGCAAGGCTTTCCAAAAGAAAAGGAATCAATATCAGAGGTCCTTCTGTTGTTACAGTCTCTCAGGCAACCTCCAGAGATGCCTATTGTGAAATTCTTGTTAAGATTAAACATCAAAGGCTTTTCTAGGTGTCTGAGACAGTCACTTCAAACAATAAACTACAAACGCTGTTTACAAACAACAAAACAATCTTTTAATTAATGTCTCGTTTGAAACCAATCTTTTCCGTTTTTTTGTTATTATTGCTGCTGCAGTTGTTTGGGCTGGAGAGCGAGATCAGTACGAAAATTAGCAAGATCCTCCTGTTTGAAGTCAGCGTTTATAAAGCTTTGTAGTCAGCAGCCTGTAAAGGTCTTTTGGGGAGGCAGCTGAAGACTTTTCACCAACCTTCAGCTTTAATGACATACTTTAGGTGCTTTTTTTCCCCCCTCTCCCCTGGCTGCTTTCTGCAGGCTCTGCTGGTCCCTTTCTCTCAGGGCCTGGCCATGTGCCAAGATGATGATCAATGTCCCTGCGTCTCTTCTGTGGGAGCCGATTGTGGAAGGTCTCTCCTCTTTTTTCTTGTTTTTTTTTTATATCGGAGGAAATGGCATTTGGAGGCTCAAACAGGATGTCCTGCTGTTGGCCCTGACTGTGAACCCCCTGCTACCCCCCTCCAGCCCCTTTTGCCAGCACCCCAGCAATGTAAGATGGCTTAAGTTAATCCAGGATACCAAAAACTGGTGAAGCCTTCTTTCATTTCTTTTTTTTTTTTCGTCCTCTTGTTCTCGCTCATTTGGAAGCCAGTGTGAAAGAAGTCAGGGACAATGCTTTGGTGTGTCTCTGCTGTGGACAGACTGTCCTGTCCTGTCTGATGTCTGAAGTCCTGGCCCTGAATGGGAACTGAGGGCAGACACTTTATGAAAACTGCTTTATGTTACTGCTTGCTAATTTTTACGTTTTACATGTAGACATGTTTACTTTCTATTTGAACATACTGTTTATATCTTTTTAAAATGCTGTTTTAATGCTGTTTATCCTGGTCTGGGGAACTGCTTTTATACTGTATGTCTAAAGGTTTGTAGCCACCTAGCCAATCTTTCATCTATCAACAGCTTTGGGACATTACTTTAATAACTTTTAGTTGCATTTATATTTGATCCATAATGTAGTAAAAAACTGATGATGATTAATCAGTTATGAATCACAAATATGTCCAGTCAAGAATGCAGAGATGCACAGTCCCTCCACAACCCGTTGCCACAAGATTTTACACCCCTTTATCCAACATGTGACCCTAAGCATAGTGACTTTAAACTCAGGTGCAGCATCACTTGTTACTGGCAATATTTTTGAGTGTAAATTAAAGAAGCTGCAAAATTGCAAAATAACAGAAGAATGCAATTTAAAGGACAAAAGATATTTTAAAGAATATCTTCATTCATTGTGCCATGTTAAAGCAATGTATAGGTCAGTAGTTTACTGTTCGTCCAAAAACTCTCAACTTATTACTGCTGTAGTGCTCTACTAAGTGTAGTATCTACATTCAGAGTGTGTAGTACAATCCTTTTAACATCCCTATGTACATTAAATTGCCACTTATTTCCTACTTATTTGCTATTTATTTACTATCAACCTATGTGCAATTTTTCAATCTTAACAACTTCCAGATTTACATAAGTAATTAGATATATGTTTTCGTGGGACAGTGAAGATACAGTATGTACTAAATTGGGCATATCTTTCCCTTGTGCCTTACGTACACCATCAACAAATATTCAAAATGTTAAGCTATTTAAATGCATATTTTGAGACGTTTCTCTGTAGAATTAAGGTTAGACTTAGGTTAGACCTGGATTAAAACCAGGGTTAAGATTAGGACCCAGTTTAGGCAAATATAACAATGAATGTAATAAACATTTAGTTAAAATAGAACAAAGAAATAAGCATTTATCAGTTTTACAGCTGCTACTGATCATTACTGACATATAAAGGTAATAAGTGGCTGTAGTATTTCCCAGTATTGACCATAGTGCATGAGTGATAAAGCAGATTTCGTTTTAGTATATCTAGTAATTGCCTCTTGGCGCAGTGCAGATTTATGAAGTAATGAACAGGTGTTGGGTGGGAGGTACAATGTGACAGGGATTATAAAGAACCTCCCATCCCTCTCTCTCTCTCCCTCTTTCTCTCTCTCTCCCTCTTTCTCTCTCTCTCTCTCTCTCTCTCTCTCTCTCTCTCACGTTTCAGTGTAGTCTCATGGTCAGTTTCGCAGTTCGTATTTGTAGATAAATAATCCAATTTGTCACGCTAGATTAGTGTATTATATAGGTTTCCCTTGTAAAAGATATGTTTCAGAGATCCAGAGCCAAATCAGCAATTCACCACAGCAGGAATCCTTCAAATTACTGCTTAATTTAACCACAAATGCAGGAAGGTACAAAGGGTTAAAGAAAGAAAGAAAGAAAAAAAAGAGAAAGAAAAATAAATGCTATTCACCCCATTATCTACTGTTTAAAATATTTAAATAAAAAATATTGTAATACAAAAAATATATCACATAAAAAGTATTTAACAACATTACATGTAATATACAGCTCTGGAAAAAAAAGAGACCACTTAAAAATGATGAGTTTCTTTGATTTTACCAAATTGAAAACCTCTATATAATCAAGAGGAAGATTGATGATCACAAGCCATCACACCAAGCTGAACTGCTTGAATTGAGGGGTGGCATGAAGTTATTCAAAAGCAGTGTGTAAGACTGGTGGAGGAGAACATGCCAAGATGCATGAAAACTGTTATTAAAATCCAGGGTTATACCACCAAATATTAATTTCTGAACTCTTAAAACCTTATGAATATAAACTTGTTTTCTTTGCATTATCTGAGGTCACTCTCCACACTGCCAAAAGCACCAGTTGGTCTTATTTAATATTCTAATTTTCTGAGACACTGATTTTCTTTTATCAACAATAAAATAAATAAACACTTAAAATACATCACTCTGTATGTAATACATCTATATCATATATGAGTTTTGCAGTTTCAACTGAATTGCTGAAATAAAGTAACTTTTTAATGATATTCTATTTTTTTTTAGCTGCACTAGTATGGCAGAAACTGAAAGTCTGATTCTATATTAACTCAGTTTAGGTACAAATGTGGTTTTACATTGCCATTGCAACATTTTTTGAAAGTATTTTTAACCTGGCAACCGAGGGCTGCATCTAGGGAGGAGAGGATGGAGCAGGCAACCCTCTCCAGTGTTTTGAAACTGAACTGTTGTAGCTGTTTTTACACACTTTGTCATTTGATGTCAGTACATATTGTTTCTTTAAGAACTATTGATATATTTTGATTAATTTGCTAATTCCTTTCACAAAAACTGTAGGCTCAATGTAGGCTAACGTTGTTAGCTGCACACGCTGCAGAGTATATGACTTATAACTGTCTTGGGGCAGGCAAGTTAAACCCTGCATTATGGATGTCAGACGTTACATTCCAGAGATCACAAGTCTTTAGCTCACTCTAGAAGTATTTTTGAGCAGATTCCATTTCCCAGTCCATTACTGGTCTGTAATAAAGCACTGAGCTGTGTAATCTGATCTACTGTACTGTAGGTGTTCTGCTGCATAAGGCTGGCCTGACAGGATCTGTGTGTAAAAGCTTACATGCCCCTACTTTAACTCTGAGGCTCCAGAACGAGGTCTGTGCTGACGTTCAGCTGCTCACTGTGGACTGTGTGGAATGGTGTTAAGTGAGAGGCTTAGAGAGGCTGTTACAGATGCTCTCACACTTCCAGCCATTGTTTGGAGAGAGTCACCAGTAGAGATATGTAATTCCAGGGCTGATAACAATAAAAGTTAAACTTATTATACAGGTGCAAGAAAAAGTATGTGAACCCTTTGGGATTACTTGGATTTCTGCATAAATTGGTCATTAAATGTGTCACAACAAAAGTCACAACAACAGACAAACACTGCCTAAACTAATACCACACAAAAATGATATATTTGTATGGTTTCATTGAACACAACATGTTAACCTTCACAGTGAGGAGTGGAAAAAGTATGTGAACCTTTGGATTTAATAACTGGTTGACTCTCGTTTGGCAGCAAAAACCTCAATCAAACATTTCCTGTAGTTGCAAATCAGACCTGCACAATGGTCAGGAGGAATTTTGGATCATTTCTCTTCACAAAACTGTTTCAGTTCAGCAATATTCTTTGGATATCTGGTGTGAATCGCTCTCCTGAGGTCATGCCACAGCATCCCAATTTGGTCAAGGTTAGGACTCTCCAAAAGGCGAATTTTCTTCTGTTGAAGTCGTTCGGTTGTTGATTTAATTCTATGTTTTGGGTCGTTGTCCTGTTGCATCATCCATCCTCTGTTGAGCTTCAGTTGGCTCACAGATGGTTTTAAGTTTTCCTGCAAAATGTCTTGGTTAACTTGGGAATTAATGTTTTAATTGATGACAGCAATCCGTTCAAGCCCTGAGAAAGCAAAGCAGCCCTGATAACTTTGATGAACATATCCTGTGCAACAGAGATATCTCATGATCTTCTTTTCCTGGGGGGTTCCTGATGAGTGCCAGTTTTATCATCATAACGTTTTTGAATGTCTTTTGATGATACGTTCAAAGTTCTTGAAATTTGTTTTGATTGACCGACATTTTTTTTAAAGTACTTACATTTCTTTCCTTAATTGAGTATTTCTTGCTGTAATATGGATTAGAACATTCCTCAAATAGGGCTTTTCACTGTATACCAACTGTATCCACAACTTTACAACTTTACAGCATTAACTCTAAACAAGTTCAGCACAGCTGTTAACTAACAGCCATTTCAGGCGACTCTACCTCATAAAATTCAGCCAAGATGTGTAAAGCTGTCATCTAAGCAAGCGATGCTACTTTGAAGGATCTAAAATAGAAAAAATATATAATATAAATACAAATAATACAATTTCCAGTTACATTCCAGTGATGGAAAAATATAAAAATGCTTTTTTCTGCCTGTTATGCACATAAAAAAATCTAATACTCTAATATAAAGTCTAATTAAATCAAATTAACTAAATAATTGTCCACTGTATTGGAAGCGTATGTTGAACGTTTTTAGTTCGTTTTTATTTCATGTCACAAAACATTCCTACACAGTTAAACAAACATTAAAATTATTTATGATTAAAATGTCTAAATCACATGAAATTAGCAAAAATTAGCTTTTATTATTTTACCTCATTGGCTTGTTGGAGTGCTGCCATGCCATGCTTTAATGGCATGGCTTGAAAACGTGTTCATTGGCTGGTTCATGCACTATTCTGATGGACAGCAGTGACGTACCTGTGACTCCCGAGAGGGGGTGCTTTTCCTGGCGGGGGTGCTGAATCGGCACAACACCGGCGCCCAGAGGGAGCAAAATTGGACTTGCTCCCTCCGGGTGGGTAGATGACGCTCAAAGCGGATGTACTGGATCCTAGCCGCTGTGCTTTGATGCAAAATGATGCATTGGCAGCATCTTAAAAAAAAGGGTGACTGACTTTACATGTGTCGGAGAAGGCGTGTGCTAGTCTTCACCCTGGTGATGGAGATGTACAAAGGGGTGGGACAATTGGATAGCCAAATTGGGAAAAAATATAAATATAAAAAAAATAAATTAGAAAAATCACAATTTGATTAAGGTGTTGCCAACATTTTTACTTTAAGAAATTATACGATCATTCACAAAATATGATTTGTTTCCATCATGTTGTCCATGTCTTTTGTATGAGAACCAGATAACATTTACTGTAATATGCAATATGGAAATAAAAGAAAGACAACTGCTTTAGAAGCTACTTCTTAATCTTAAATATTAAGTGTTTTTTTCATTTGTAGCGATTCTTTGATGGGCCCTCGCAGTGCGTGATGCCTTCCAGCTTGATGTTGCCCCAATCCTGCAGCTTCCGATTCAAGCGGAGAAGCTCTTACAGAGTTACTGTACAAACTCATAATCCTTAACCCAGAGGATTTGCTTTATTAAAGACAGATTTTCCAAAAAGAATCTAAAGAAAATAGAGTGACCTCAGATCCACTGTTAGACCACCCACGCCGGTCAGCATAAAAAACACATGTCCCCTGACGGAGAGTGGGTGCAGCTCTCTAACCCGCCCCGGCTGCCTAATGTATTAATAAACTGCCTTCATGAACTTTTCCCCCTCAAGAGTTTCCTTTATATCCGCACTTAGCCTTAAAACAAGCCCCCACCCCCTTTAGCAGTGTAAAGTTTAGAGCGTAAAACCTTTTAAACTGCAGCGTGAGAGTCTTTAGAGTAGAGCTGCACTGCTAATGCATGCTCACTGTATACAGTTATACAGTCCACTAAACGTCTTCATAGAGCACGTACATCTACAGAACAGTGTGCGGGGTTGAAGGTTATGGTTTCAACTCATTGAGTACTGGATACTCGTGCATACAGATACTCTGAGATCTCTATAATGCATTGTTGCTGATGTAGACCCATGCAAAGTTTTTATTTCTTCACTTAATACATCAGTTTAGCCAGTATCATATGGAAGCCCATTCTCATCACCTAAAAAAAATAATCCAGCACATTTATTAAAATTATTTTTCATTATCTCATTATTTCGAGAAATTAAGTCATTATTTTGAGATACTAGTACACTGTACAGAGACAGAAGCAGGTGAGACAAAAGACGCAAAATGGATACTATTATTGAGGACTCCTTCAGACGTGGATTCACAAATCCTGAAATATTGGTGCTTTTAGAGGAGTAACACAATATCAAAATAAGCCTCCAGACCTTGAAGAGAAGAGATTCATTTAATAACACACGAGAAATATATATTAGTGTGTTAAAGAGTGGGGCTGTGACTCCTGATATGCTGTATGTTATGTATGGTAGACTTCACTGGAGGAAAAAAAAAGCAAACACTTGCTATCTCAAAATAATGACTTGGTATCTTAAAATATTGAGATACTATCTTAATATTTTGAGATGCTATCACAAAATAATGACTTGTTTTTTAGGTGGCGAGAACGAGCTTCCATAGTATTATTAGCTCTGGCTTTAAAAGTATGACAATCAACATGACTACCCATCATGTTCTACTGCCCCCCCAAGCAAAGCAGTCTAGAACCGTGGCTGGTCTGGGGTCTCATTTATGAAGTGTGTGTACACACAAACACGTGTCTGAAATGCATGTGAGCAACATCTCATGCAGAAACTGGGGTTTACTGTATAAAGAAATATTTGGCCTGAAAACGAGGGTACATTTAAGCAAGGTTTGAGTCATGCGTACTCCTACAAAACTAAACTGTGCAGAGACCGGGAATTAGTGGTTTCGTGTAATAAAAGTGATTTGCAAGTAAATTTGCATATCAGTTCATATCACATAAATCAAGATGTAGAAAGAAAGATTAAGGAAGGATTAAAGCAGACTAATACTCATGAGTTTAAATTAACTTAAAATGATTATTTTGTGTGCATTTTTAAAGCTTTAATGGTTGTTGTGTCTTAGGGTTGCAAACCACCAGAGTTTGGTCCAACCAAAAGAGATGGTTTTGGTCTGGACTTTCTGAACCACGGTCTGGTTCGTCTGCAGTATGAAATTCCTTTTCTAGATGTTTCAGACCATTGGACCAATTACAGTAAGTAATTAAAGAGGCAGTTCTTAAACAATCCAGAGGAAAAAAAAACAATTTGTGTTGCAGATAAACCCTTATTTATAAACAAAAATAAAAGGTTACACTTATTCTGCTGCAGGATCCGTGTGTCCGATCCGATTATTATTTTTTATTATTATTTATTATTATTCCACATTATCTCCAAATTAAGCTAGCAATATTGTTCCACCCAAAATAAAAATTGTCCAGAGGTCCAGACCAAATAAGGTAGACATGAAAGCACAGTAGGTGTGAATCTGCTGGTACTTGTAAAGCATTTTTTCAGAGTCAAAATATTGCAATAAAAATTGTGATTTAAAATAATCACCATATTGTCCACCACTACCTCTTACCCTCACATTAAACTACTGATTGATGCATTTTCTAGTCAGTAATTGCACACTGACAAAGACTCAGTTTGGAGATTGTATTGGGATCAAGAAGCTTGAGCTTGAAGCAGGTTAGCACCTTCCAAATAAGGAAAGATAATCAAGTTTTACCACATATAAAGTTTATACACACATATAAACATTATATCATGATAACTGAACTAAAAGCTCTTTGGGTTGAGAAACTGAATCAGGGAAATTCAGACAGGAAAAAAGTATACAAGGTTTGATTTCATTCTGCAAAAAACAAACAAAATACAAAAAAAATGCAGATTTCTGAAAAATTCTTACACATTTTTACACACAGTGCCAATAATTCAGTCCCCGCCCACCCACACCCACACCCACACCCTCCCGAACAGGTCTCGAAAATCATCTGTATCCCTTACAGATTGATTTATTTGATTCAGAATTACCTCCCTAAAGACACTGGTCTTGCCTTAAGGCAAAACGCAACTCAACCATCGGGCCTACAGCTCAACTGCACAATCTGCCCGTACTGGCTCGTATTAATTCAACATCACTTAATCAATCAAGTTTCTTATAAAAAGAACAGTCTTAATGACCTGCAGAATAAACTTTGATTTCCTCAGTTTAACAAAAAGAACATCTTTTTTTTCCCAAAGTAAATCTAAAAGAAGACACACAAACCAGTTCCCACTGGTTTCAAGACAGCCAACAAAGAACCATGGGAATCGTGGTCCCGTTAAATAAATAACATCAACAGATTCAAAAATACGGCATCCTACTGAGACAGATTCCTATTGTACGAGTGTATTTGGCCTAGAAATCAACAGTTAAGCTCAGTCCTGCCCAGTTCAAAAGGTGTCGGTCCTCAACTGTTCCAGTAGTGGAGTGGAATACATCACTGCAGATGCCGCTGATGTGCAATAATTTAAAAAAGGGGCACTCTGTCCTCATCGTGAACGTCTGCTCAGGACAGATCGCCTTTCCTGGAAACAGCAGTAAGACCTAATCATGGAGTTTTCTTCAGACAGACAGACACTGCCCATCTTACAGGGCTGTCCACTGTTCAAAACGTAGTCGTGGCGATAGGTAAAAGAAAATGCTTCTTCTCAAAAACCTGCGAGCAAATCTGTAAACGCTCCTCCGCCTCAAAGCGCCAATGAGATGACTGTTCCCAAGTGCTTGCACAAGTTTAATATCATTTGCTCTTACACACACACACTTGAAACTCATACTCAATAAATAGACAATGGTGTAAGGCAGTGTTGAAAAATGCATTCGTCACAAAGAACAGAACAAAACATTCATACGTAGTAACAATATGCACATTCTTCTTTTTTTGGTGCATGATGAACTCTCATAATTCCCATTTTTTTTGGCAATGTTGGATTTTCAAGGCTTTTCAGGTGAAGTCCTGGTGGACAGGAAGAATCTCCAGGCTGATGTCGAGTGTCCGTTTCTGAGGCACATGGAGAGAAGTAAAGGCGATCCAGGACCTCCACATAGATGAAGCTGATCCATAGCATTGCCACACAAGTTGATTGATTCCAAAGACGACAACAAAAAAAACTAAAAACGGAGGACGTCTGGTGTTCCTGCTCATGGCAGCCAGCTGCACACGCTCCTCAAGACGCTCCAGAGGTTTCCAGGTAGCTCTGGAGCTTGCGAACTGTGGTTTTGTCCAAGGAGCAAAGGTCAAAGTCAAAGGTTGTGTTTGTGATGTGAAAATGTCCAGTTTCTTCAATGAGGTTTACAATCTAGAAGAGAAAAGGAAGACAGAATTAATAAGTGTTTGTGGGTTGGCAGATATGTATATGAGCCTACTGTGAATATTATAGCACAAAATAACAGTCTAATGTGATACAGTGGATGTTTACTAATAATTAATTAATGAGAAGTTTTGACCAAAGGAGGATGAGACCTCTCTGTGAGTCTTGGTTCATCACAGGGTTTCTACCTTTTTCTTTTACCTGCCACTGACATTCTTGGCTTGCTTACCATAGGCTTTATGTTTTATGTGGTGTTTATTTGATTGGATTCCTATGGATCAAAGCTGCTTGTCAAAGTCAGTTGTAAAATAAAGTGCTATACAAAAAATATATATTTTATAATAGATAGTGCTTTACTGATTTATACAAATTATTTTTTTAAACAGTGTTATTGATAATAGCTAAAACATTAAATCATGATATGATTAAATTAAAAGAAATAAATAACAGTTTTTTTTTAAGCCAGAATTAGACATATACAGTGTTTTTAACACAATGCATACAGCTTTAATGATTATTAGTTTGTAAGTTGGAGTTCTGGTATGTGAACATCACAAATAATTGCATTACTACTAGGATATTTAAAAAAGTAATTATTAAAACAAATTTTATGGAGCAAAAATCAAAAACTAAACTTTGTTTGTTTCTTATTATCAAACATATTATAAAATTATAGTAGAAGAAGTATATTTTTGAAACATTTTACCTCTAATATATGTATATCATATCATCTTTTAACCGTACATTAAGCATTTAAATAGTGCAGAACACAAATGTAATTTAATGATAAAAAAGTCATAATGCAAATGCAGTACATTTAGTCAGAAAAGCATTTCTCACAGATTTATTTCCCATATAGATCCTAACTGAAACCAGTTTAAACAGAGGATCACTGAACGGACGGCTGGTTTTCGGATGTTTTCCTCTTTTCCCTTATTTTCTTAAGGGGTCCTCATCGAGAGCAGGGAGCCCCTCCACATGGAGCCGTGTATCTGACTGTAATGGGAGAGATGCTTTTCTAAACCGGTTCCTAAATGATTCCATCTCTCTCTCTCTCTCTCTCTCTCTCTCTCTCTCTCTCTCTCTCTTTTTCGCTCTCCTGCTCTGAGGGGATCGTACTGCCGATTAAAGGAACGGGAGGGAGGGAGGGAGGGGTGGGGAGGATGGAGACTCCACAGCGTCTGCACAGATGAAACCGTGCAGTAATGGGACCCAAACCTGATCCCTTTCACACTACAAAGCCAGACCCCCATATGGAAAGAATTTCTCTTCTTTCTGCTGAACTGGGGCCAGGAACACAGAGAGAGCGAGAGAGAGACTCGGGGGCCTGTTATGACACTGGAGATAGAACTCAGCTGCTCAGAGACCTTACCGCTTTTTCTGGGTGGAGGACTGCGGCTGTTTCACTGTTTGAGGTATCATGGGGGGGAAACAAAGGGGCTACTTTCTACAATTAATATCCAAACATAAAGTTAAATAAAAAATAAATCTGCAATTCCTAACAGTGTTTTAATGTTTATTAAATCATCTAAGTGCATTTAGATTGTGCATCTCCCCATGTCCTGAGCTGCTGCTACCAGTGCCCATCCCACTCCAGCAGAGTTTTATAAAACCATTCTAACCCCTTTCTCTTCCCTCCCCTCTCTGTTCTCTATCTCTATCTTTCTCACATGTGCTGAGACGCCTGGCCGGCCGGTCTTCCTGGATGTGTCTGTCTGTGGTTCCAGCTTTCAGGAATCAGCCCTGTCCTTCTATTCATCAGAATTATTTCACAACCCTTCTAACTCCTGCTTTTTTTTTTCTCTCTTCCTTTCCTTTCTGTTTTCTCTATCTATCTCTTTTACATGTATGGAGATGCCCTGTTCCTGATGTTCCCAGCCTGGCTCTCCACTGCCCGCTGTGTTGTTCTCCGGCTCTGCAACCCACATTCTTATATTCATAAATTAGTACCTGTTATATTAGCCATAGTTCACATTAATTCTCTGTACTGTTTTGTTCTGTTATTTGTTTGTTGTTTGTTTGTACTGAGCGGGTCAACCCGAGTAGGATGGGTTCCTCGGACTGAGTCTTGGTTCCTTCCAAGGTTCCTTCCTCTTAAAGGGAGTTTTTCCTTGCCACTGTGTCACCATAAAATTGGCATCTCTGTGGTGCTGCTCATAAGAGGCGTGGACCTGTTTTTCCTGTAAAGCGGCTTTGTGACAACCTTTGTTGTAAAAAGCGCTATATAAATAAAATTGAATTGAATTGAATTGAATTTATATATCTGTCTGTATCTAGTGGCATGAAAAAAAAAAAAAAAAAAAAAAAACTAATGAAGAACCTGAAAGTTAAAGTGGTGTCCTAATTTTTGCTTCTCCACGCAAAGCAAAGAATCAAAATTAATCACTGCCATGTTTCATGGCTGAGGATGTGGAACACTTAGCTAGACTTAGCTAGAATGATTAGCTTGATTAGGCCGCGTGTTTGCACTGTCTCAACCTCGTATGGAAGTCTCCCGAACATGTTCCATGCCTATTCGTTAGAAAGGCAAATCGAAGCCCTGGAAAAAGAAGTATTGTTCTCTGCCGTGTCAAAACAAATAGGCCTCAAACATACGTAATCAAAATAATTATGACCGCAAAGAGCTTACTGGGCCAGAACTTACTGGGCCAGAATAGGTGCCGTTTCTGGTAAGTTATGAGATGCAGATACTCACTGACATAGTAATGTAGTGAAAAATAGCCTTCAACTTTAAATACAGTGCTCCATGACCTCAGCCTGCTTCCCTGAGCTTCAGTGTAGTTGTACTTGTATAGTTGCAGGTGAAAGAGAACACTAAAACACACACACACACACACACACACACACACACACACACACACACACACACACACACACACACACACACACACACACACACACACACACACACACACACACACACACACACACTTTACCTGCTGTAATATGTGCCTCTCTCTTAGTGCCATTAGTCTTCTGTGGAGCTCCACCAATTCATCCAAGTATGCCTGAAATCAAACACATCAAATAGTTCAAGTTCAAATCAAGTTTTTGTCAATTCAAATCAATTCAAACTTAAGCTTTTTTTGTTTTTTTTTTACAGTATTCTATTCTGTAGGACATGGTGCCTAAAGTACTAGAGCTACAAGGCTAATTCAGCTATGCTCCACAAATCAGCATTCTGCAAACAGCATGTCTAAATTACAACACACTTTCCCCTAAACTGCTCAGAGTCACATAATCTGTAACAGACGTCCTTATATGGCTTCTAACATTAAATGATTTACTGTTTACTATAAAAATCAGACACAAAACTCAAAACCATCTGTGAGCTGCTTATACCATACTAGGGTTATATTCAATTTTTGGCCTTTTTCAGATTTGTTTTTATTTATTGGTAATATAATAATAGTTCATTGATATGTGTATGGCATGTCAGTGTATATGTAGGGTAAGGGGAAATGATGCTACTTTGACTATGTTAATTTCCCAAACATCATCAGGGCATCTTATGGATAAATTTTAACAGTCAGGTTGTAATTAGCACTAAAGCCAGTCAACTGAAATACAGGAGTTTCAGTTTAGTTCTCCAGCACCCAGACTCGTGACTGGAGCAGCATTAGCATTACCTGCTTTGCCATTCAGAGGCGATTATATTGGCCCATAGCCTACTGCTAACCCCGGCTAGCATTGCTGGAGCAGCATTAGCATTAGCCGCTAACACTGCTTTGCACTAGCTCTTTCATCATTAAGAGGAGAGTATAATCGGCCGGTAGTCTGCGTGTTTACCACGTTAAAATAACTGGGATGAACTGTTAGCTAATATCACCCTGACTTACTGGAACACTCAGGGTTCCTCAGTGTAGCACTTGGGTGTATTAGTGGAAATCTGGAAATCTAAGCTTGTAAATAAACGGAATGAACAGTTTTCAGAAGAGAAACCTGTGTAGATTCACATCCAGTGCTCATTTGACTTACAGTTTTTTTTACTTAGCTTAGCTATACAGGTCTGACCAGAGACACCCCTGTTCCTTACTAGTGTCGCATAATGTGCATTATAATCAAGTGCGCTTTATGTATAAAAAAATAAACCTCAAAAATAGACGTTTATTGATTGTGCGCCTTATAATCCTGTGCACCTTATAGTGAGAAAAATCCCATTTAATACTGAGAAAGTCTTCAAGCCAATCAATCAACCTAAACAAAATACTTAAGTCCATTTGTGTGGCCACTAAGTAATTTTCTCCACAATGCCCCCAGACACTTTGCTTTATTGATGTTGACTTCTCCAAACACCTACAGCAGCAGCACACTTGATTTATGAAGCATTTTATGAAGCACTGATCACCCAAAGCAGGTATTAAAAGACAATAAGCTGATAAGATAATAATTCTGGCCTTCCTCAAGATACAAACTAGAAATATTTAAAAACATACATAAATATATATTGTCTCATTCCCACATAAACCTCTCTGTCTCAGTAGTTTTGAGATCATTTTGAGATCATCTGATCATTTTTAGATTGATTTCCATTTAAAAAAAAAACTTTTCCTCCCTTTTTTGTAAAGTTAGTATTTGTATTTAGAAGATACAAGAATAAAAAGACCTAAAAAAGACCTAAAACGTGCCTAAACATTCTGCACAGCAACTCTGGTGCATTCAGTTCTGCTAGAACAGCGCTTTGATAAGTCATACGCTATTCATCAAAACAGCAACGCAGCAATGTTTACCTTGTCACAATCAATATTCTTGTTTTTGTCCACTTTCGTCTGCTTCATGGGACTCTTCACTTCCAGTATCTGTAAAGGAGCAGAACATTTCCATGTGTGATATCAGAATGAACTTCACATTAGGTCACAGCACTGAAGCTGGGAGAGGGGCATATTTATACAATACTGTGACAAGTTTAGATTTCTCAGCAATGCAGGAACTGATTAGAGGAGTAAACTTTCAAGGTGACCGAGATTTATGTTACACAGCATACGTCTAGAGTAACCTCTAAAACTGATTAGCTCTCAGTACAGACAGGGTAAAATATCGCTTCCATTTTTCAGTATGTAAATAGAGAAGAACCTAAAGAACAGGCAGAGATTCCTCAACAGACGAAAAAAAAGAGGGAGGTAGGAAATTTCATTTCCTGTCCATTTCCTCGTAAATAAGAAAATCTTAAACATTTCACAGCTTAGCACGATATTACTTGCGACAAGCACCTCTGTCTTGAATAAGACGTCTTGTGCCGCTAAATCTGATTTATTCGTAGGAAAATTGCTTTTTCCTTCGTTTCTCTTCGGCTCGGTTTCAGAACAGAGATCTACACCTCGCTGATTTAGCACTGAAACGCTGTGGAGAACAGCTTGCTCTTACCTGGTTATTGCTGGCCTTCAGGAGCGGCGGGGGCTCGCTGTGGTGAAGGGGAGACGAGGCGGAACTGTTCTCACTGTCACTGCCATCACTCAAACTCACCCTGCAACCAGTCAAATACAATCACCATCACAATACATAACTATAACATGCACCACTGGGCTGTTTCAAATTATATTTTAAAAGCAACTGGAAACCTTTCATCTTAAAATGTAATTTGTGATGGATTAGGCATCAAAAACTACATTTAATGTGGCCAACAGGTAATTAATACTTCCTTTGGGAAGAAAAACTGAAACATTGCAACAATCTGAACATGGCAACAAAGAGGTGCATAAAGAGTCTAATAAAAATATATATATACAATTTTTCAATTTTCTCCCCAATTTGGAAGGCCAAATATCCAACCCAGCGCTGATACAAGTGATACAACATACACCTTTGCTATGGCATCAGCTTGGAAGTGATGTAGAGAGAGAGAATGCCACCTGCCCACCCAAAATGAGCAAGGAAAAATTTGCTTTCTCAGCCTTTTAATTGTAACCATAATAGTAACTAAAAAAATAGTAACATATAAATAATTTTCATATCCATACAATTTTGCTGTGTTAGGCAGAGTATCGATAGGAAACTGACGATACAATATGTACCACAATAAAGGTGTTTCAATTTAATATATTGTGAATATACGTAATCAATATATTGTGTAAGCAACACCATATATTGCTCAAAATATTGTGTAAACCATTTTTAAAAAATCTGTCATAGCATAAAAACACACTTTAATTTAAATACAGTTTGAGTTAATCAACAAAAAAAATATTTTTAATGCAATCATAATCTTCTTCATACGTTCTAATGATATATCTGATATCTAGCAGTTGGGGTTTAAAAATAACACAAAATCAAGTCTTACCACTAGGAGTGGATGATATGGCACTAAAATAATATGATATTTGAGTGTATTTTTGTGATTTTGATATTCTTGGCAATATGACAAAAGACTGACTATTTTAAATTAATTTAAACAACATAATACTGCAACAAAATAAATATTAGAGTTTCATCAATTCAGTAAAAAACAAAAAATCTATAACCGTAGCCTATTTCAGTTACCAAGACCCTTACTTATTACTGTATGTTACTGTATAAAATAATAATAGAGTAACAAAAATAAAGTAATGTAACAACAAAAATCTACCACAAAACTGAAGTGCAGCACATTAACTGCATGCTTATAAACTGCAAACAAACAACTAAAAGTAAATACAGTAAATAGCAAAACAAAAAAAATATTACGGCTTCACTTCTGTCCACACCTACACACACTGACTGAAAGAATGTTGTCAGCGGTGTTGGGTAGCTGAGTTTGGTACCTGCGATGTCGATGCGTCATGTGCGTGTGTAACGGTCGCTCCAGGTCAGAGTCCATGTCATTATCATCCTCTTCTTCAGACTCATCTTCATTGTCATCAGAGTGCAAATCTTGAATTATGGTCTGTAAAGGACCCAGTACTGGAAATGCAGAAAATATAAAACACTGAATACCTTACAGACTGGCACAGTTTCAGTTCTATACACATATGATAGTACAGGCAGTAGAAGGTTTTTTTATTACAATGAGTAATATAATAATAATATAATGCTGTTAGTTTTATTTGGCATACTGTTTCTGATATAAAATTGGCCCGCAGCTTCAAGTTGCTTTAGCTTAGCCAATAAAAGTGAAGCTGGTGTAGTTACCTTGTCGCTTGTGTGCTGGTCCAAATCCTGAACTGGAACTGGAGCTTGAACTGGCTGGACTGGGCTGTTCTGACTGGAGGGAAAAGGAGAGAAGAAAAAGAGGAGAAAACAAAATTAAATATAAATATAAAATTAAAGACATTTCAAACAAGCAAAGGATTTCTGAAACAGTTTGAAGAGTTGAGGAGATTCATTTCATAATCATATTTTAAAGCGTAGCATCAATTCTGTTGCACGGAAATGCATAAACATGGACGTGAATAAACGAATCCAAATGCATGAAGCAGAAATGCAGAAATCTGAGGCATAATGCTGAAATCTGGCCCACATGGACAGTTTGTTCAGATGTTGGTGGAGCATCTAAGGTTCAGACTATTCACTGCCAAGTGTTTTTCTTCTAACGCACATGAGTATAACTGGGGTGGAACATATGGCTCTAAAATAATATCACAATATTTCAGGGCTCTTTTGTGCTAATGATATTCTTGGTGATATGACAGAACAACTTTTTTTTTAATTAATTTTAGAAAATACTCCAATAATAAAGTAAATGCAGTAAACAGCAAAACAAATACACAAAATATACTGCTTTCAAGAATATCACTAATATTATGATATGGAGATTTTCCTATTCTATTATTACATATGTTACAATATGGCACAATCCTTTACAACCATTTATAACATTTATGACTGTTCCTGTTCTAAAACCTGATTGGCTGAACCATGTTAAAATCTAATCTAAGCTCCACCAAAATAATTACAATTTTGTATGGACCCCATGAATTCTGGACAAATGAAATATGAACAAAAAGCCAGGCATTCTGGGAGTCCCAGCCATGATTGGCTACAGAATCTGCTGTGTACACTCTGTATTGTGAGTGTAAGTATTATCAATATGAAATGATGAGATCCAATTTAAATGAGAAAGTGTGCATCACTGTGATTTTATCATCAAGTGAAATGGATTTTTACTTTATTTTACATATTAATCTTCCTTATAAATGAAAAACTAAAAATCACAGTATCAATATATTCACAGTAAGAAGCTTCTTACAGCTTTTTGCTTAGTCTTATAGAGATGAACCAGTGGAATTCTCTTAAATCTCTGTCTTTGTCAGATAAGTCAGATTAGTTGTTTATTTATCATTTATTAAAAAAGAGGAAAAAGTATTTTATAATACTTCCCTCTCCAAAAATGCATCTATCAAAGCGAACACACACAGACTGCCACATTATTGGTTTTGTATACCGCATAATTAACTTAACTTTATGGGCCTCATGGTCTCAGTATAATTAAACTTCATAATTGATGTACATATGGAGCATATGCACGTTCTAAACTGTTACTAACATTATGTCAAGCCTTTGATGGGTTCTGGTGTCACTTCCCCCAGTGTAAATCAAGTCTCTCCTAAAGCTTTCTTAATGAAGGCTGATTTATGAGGACACTGCTGCACAGGCAGTGCCACACACACACACACACACACACACACACACTTCCCCTCATCCCTCCATTCACAACAGCCACACACACAAATAAACCAGCGTATGAAGACAATATGTAGACAGCAACATTAAACAATCAAACAACGCCACGGCCAAGCCATTGTTTTACGCAGAACGCCACACATTTCTGTCCAATTAAAAAGATTCACAGAGCAGAGTATAATAAATGTAAATCCAACGAAAAGCAATGCGACACTCATTCACCAAGAAATGTCATCATTCATAGCCTAGCTGAGATTTACTAGCAGCCTCTCTGAAGAGCACTGCTCGTACATACAATGTTCAGAACATCAAAATTTATGAAGCTCTGCTAAACTCTCAAGACAATGTCTCACTGCAGAGTGCAGCAAGGCCATGCGGGACTACAGTCCAGTGGAAGTGTAACAGAGTGGATTTAAAAACCTCTTTAACTTTAACATACCTGGCCAGTGTTTACTACCACACCACAGATCAAACTACACAAATAAAGGAAACAAATTCAATATTTACTGAATATAAAAAGTTACAGGGAGGACTATGGCCTGAACTAACAAAACTGCAGAGTACAGCACTCAATAAAATACAGAAAAGTCAAAAAAAAAAAAAAAAAAAAAAAAAAAAAAACTGCAGCGTCATTTTTGAGGGAGTTGATAGTTGATGCTGGGTATTTTTTTGTATTGAAGTTGCAGGGTTAGTAAAACTAAAAGAACTCTGATTCCTAGCTAATGAGTTACTTTTCAGCGCTAATTAAAAGAGCGCTTGAGGAGTTATGGTAAAACATGTCATTAGGCAGCTGCATAGAGCCATGACTGAAATTCTGCCAAACTGACACCAATAAATCGAGAATTTGTGGTATTTGTTAATTTAGAAGCATCTTCTCTTCTCCAGTAGCACAGATGCCATGAAGTATCGTAGTGAATTGTCAGGCAATATATCGACTGAACATTATTTTTATGCAAATAAAAACCTTTATAAAACAGAACACAGACATTTAAATACTTATTGTGAATATAAATCAATAAATGATATAAAAAAGTAACTTTATTTTGCATATGTAAGGGCAATTAAGATTAACATAGCTTGTTATAGCTTGCTAACTTCTGCTGTCAGTTCTCTGGATTTTAGTGCTAATAGTTTTAAAATTGATCAAAAGTTACAGTTGACAGTAGTCAGCCAAAAGCCTACTTGTTAAACGAGCACTGAAGGCTAATCTATACAGATTTCTCTCCTAAAAAAGTTTATTTGGGTGATTAAAGCACTTTCCTTTTATTTACAGTAAGATTAGATAGATTTCCAGTATTTCAGTGGAGTTTTTCCAGCACTAAGGCTCCGTGCAGCAGCATTAGCTTTAGCTGCTAATTGCAGCGCTAGTGAGGCGCAAATGCAGCTGAAAAGCGCTAGACTGAGGAACCCTGAGTGTTCCTGTAAGTCAGGGTGCTATCACCTAGCGTTTCATCCCACATATATTGTTTTAACATGACAAATACGCAGACTGCAGTCTAATATACTTGCCTCTGAACGGCAAAAGAGCTAGCTCTGCGGTTAGCGGCTAATGCTAATGTTGCTGCACTCAGCCTCAGTGCTAAAGAAAGTTCACTGAAAACTCACCATTATAACACTGTACTGAGTGGCTTTACTGCTCCTTAATACCTGACTGGTAGAATTCATACATAAGGGTGCACAGGATTATAAGGCACACTGTTGACTTTTTTGGAAAATTAAAGGATTTTAAGTGCACCTTATAGTCTGAAAAATACGGTAAACAATTATTTTTTTGGGGGGTGAATATTTTTAGGACTATTTATATAAAACAACAGTACTGCCATATGCAATTTGTTAATAGTATCACATTGATAAAAAGCGTGGCACAGTCTTTTCAACATTCTAGGCCTTGACTAGAATGTTTTTTAGAGTGTTTTTTTGTACTGCACAAAACTATACTAGTATAATGATAATAAACTAGACCTGAACTTAACTTAACTGAAGTGATTTTTACAGAAAGTTCTGAGGTTTAGGTTAGCGGTTTGTGAGACTCCGTACTGCTGTACTGTTCAGTGTGTCAAAGCGCAGCAGTCTACCCGGTATAGTTAAGATTAAAGCCTGCCTGCCTCTCTGGGAGAAATGTGACAGTTTTACTGTGCAGGCTCCCATGGGCTACGGAATTTACAACACACAGGCGAGCGCACACAGTATTAGTAGTCAGTGTTTTCTCTAACTCACTGCTGCTGCTCAGATGCCATCAACAGAGAACAACAGTCATGAAATAAAAGAACATGAGTATTTACTGCAACCACAACACACAAAACAAGTGGAAGTTTTTTTTTTTTTTTTTCAGAACAGGAAAGACCTGGCAATGATCATCACAGCAAATGCACACTGATGATAGCTTTTGCACATGCACAGCAGGTACTGTGCAGAAATATGAAATCAACCTGCACAAAAGAGTCCAAAACCCCAGATAAGCCTCATTCCTCAGGGCGTCTGCTAGGAGACTGTGATGACCAGGCTTATTGTACCAAATCAAACAATTATTCAAAAGGGGGAAAAAAAGGATAAAGGCCCCAGGAGCGTCCCATACACATGCAGCCTAAACGTTTTTCTCTTGGCCGGGTTTGGAGGGTTTATAGTTTCACATTAAGTCCACCCTACATTTCTGTGGGGTTTGTATCCCTCAACACCAAAACATAGAAAAACGTGTGTGTGTGTGTTTTTGTGCATGCACGTGTGTGCGTCGAGGGGGTGGAGGTAGAGAACAAAAGTTCAGCACAATACTATTAACTTAATTCCTGTTGGAAGAAGGCCCAACAGGAAATCTAAAGACACCATTAAAGTTAATCTGAATTAATTTGTTTACATTCTTCTCTGATGAGCCCTCTGTGAAACCTAACCGGCTCGCTCTCGACAGTGCGGTCAACAGAGCTCGCTTGGCCCAACTGTAATGAACACTGCTTCTGTTTTATATGAGAGAGAGAGAGAGAGAGAGAGAGAGAGAGAAAGAGAGAGAGAGACAGAGGGAGAGAGAGATAGAGAGAGAGAGAGAGAAATAGAGGGAGAGAGAGAGAGAGAGATTAAATGAAAGATTAAAGGAAAATCTATGCTTACTAAGGGTGTTTCCACACCTGCAGTTTTATTAGGCCTGTGTATTGGCAAGAACTTTGTGATGTAATACGTATCACAATACTGGGGTTACAAGTCAATATATTGTGACGTAATTCAATATTATAATCAAGGTACAAGAAAGCTGACTTTTTATGCTTTATGCTTTCTAGGGAAGGTTTAAAGAGATATAATGCCCGGATAATTAGCACAGCTATAAACAAATGGCATCTCTGTCGCGTCTCCAAGCTAAACTTCACAGAAACATGCACTAGTGCAAAATACAGGAGTTTCTTCTTGTATTTACTTTTTTTGCTCCCACCCCATTCAGCTCTGCCCAATAAGCAGGTGAAAATGGGAATGTGTGTGCAGGAACCCAAGGCTCAGTAGACCAATCCCAGCTGCTAATTAGAGCATTCAATGATTTAAAGATGCACATATTTGCTTAAACTGATGTTCAACTGCACAGACTGCTTGTATTATATCCACAGTAAACACAAACAAAACTGGAAACATTGAAGCATTCAGGCATGATCCTAAAGTCATTTAAAAGAAAATCTAGATAAGAGTGTGTCTGTAAACCTTTTGACACACAGTGTGCATCACCAGCTAATATTTAGGTTCAAGGACAGAGCAAGTAAAAATTGGCATTAGTAAGTGTAAGAAGAAAAAATGAAAAATTAGGTGAGAGAATAAGTGAGAGAAAACAAGCTAAAGAATTAAAGGCTACGTTCACATTACCAGACCGAAGTGACTCAAATCTGATTTTTTTCTCAATATGGCTCAGATCTGATTTTTTTCATGGCTGTGTAAACATGCCAAATCCGATTTTTTAAAATCAGATTTGAGTCACTGTCATATGTGGTCCTAAATCGGATATGTTTCCGATCCATGGACATGCAACATTAATGTGAACGGTCAAATCGGAATTTATGCGTCTTTTTGGTTTTACGCATTTGCTACGTGCTTCTATCTCGTACACACACTTCTCTTGGTGCAGCTGTGTAGCTATAGTTGTAAAAACAGCAAAAGCAAACCGCCTGTCCTTTTTTCTCCTCCGCGACCTGAGCATGTACTTCAGACCAGCTCCACTCAAGCGAAAGATTCTCCACATATGAGCTGCTAACGCATTAATGTCCCTTTATGAAGCTACGAGTCGCCTCTCAAATATGAGTTTTTTTGTTGTTGGTAAAGAAGGCGATGTTTATACACGTATCACTGTGCGCATGTGAGCCGTTTCAGGAACTGATTCATTTACATTACACACAGATTCAGGTCACTTGTATTTGTGAATGTGAATCTTCAAAAAAGCCAAATCTGATCTGACCAAAAAATTTGGATTTGAGCAATGTGGCTTAATGTAATGTGAATGTAGCCACAGAGTAGAAAACAAAGTGAGTAACATTTAGATTGATTAAGAAAGTAAGTAAAGCAAGTGTAAGGAAGAAAAAAGTAAATGTAAAGCGAGAAAGCACAAGTGAAAAAGAGAAGGAGAGAGTCAGCAAAAAAGAGAGAATAAGCAAGCTAGAGAAAACGCAAGAAAACAAAAAAAAGCAACAAAGAGAAAGTGAGACAGAAAGTATAAGCAAATGAATGAGTGTACGACAGCGAGTACAAGTAAGAGAAAGTAAGAGAAAATAAGAGTAAGAGCAAGAGAAACTGTAAGTGAGAAGGCAAGCAAAAGTGAAAGTGAGGGATACAGAACTTCACAAATGAACAAGAGAAATCTGTGAGTAAATCTACTGTATCTGTGGAGGAAGAATGGTGGAAACTCATACTGCATCAATAAAACAATCACACTCAATGTGCATCAAACACATCCCTCAGAGTGTACACACTCCATGCTGCTGAGCTTAACTGTGCAGGAGTTGACAGATGGGTTATTACATGCTGTCTAACCAAAGACTGACAGGCCAAACAACTGATTCCCCAGCAAACGCACAAAAATGATTAACAAATAATATAAAAAAGAAAATTCATAACTAAACTTGAAGCTAAATATCTTTCTCCAAATAAATAATAGCTCTATTTGCAGTGTTAATAAAGCTAAATTTAGTCTCACGTTCTATATTGTACACAATGCATTATCACATACTAAGGTAAAGGAAGATGGTAAATCCTGCACCTAACATCTGGGGTTACACATAGAGCACATTCCCTCCCCCCATACTCTACTGTCCCTAAGTTGCTGTGGCCTTTTATAATCAGATCAGCAACAGTTAACCCAAACATGAAGACCCAACACCTAACAGTCAAGTTGCTGTGTCCGTTTATGATCCCATCAGCAACATTTAAGCCAAACTTGAGAATCCATAAACATTAAAAAAAGCACTGGAATAGCAATATGAGAATATAACGATAAAAGAATATGAGAATATAGCGATAAGAGATTCCACATAAAGATTTATAAAGATAAAAGTAACAAAAGAAAAATTGTGTCCATTTAAAGTGTATAAATGCAAAAATAAAATGGGCTATATTTATTATTTCTGAGTAATAGTACTGATCTAAGACATCCTTCATTAGCTGTCTAATACAATTCAGTAAACCTTTAACTCATTCTCGATCATCATTCTTACTCCAAGTAAAACTAACTTAAACCAACTAAGTTTGAAAAATATGTGCCAATATTAAAGATGTGAACAAAAACAATGGTGACATGATGCACATTACAAATTCATGTATTGAAATATATTGCAATACTGTATGCAAGATAACATACTAATATAATATTGCAAATTTCCCTGCTGTGGAATTAATAAAGCTTAATAATCGTATCTTAAACTCAATAAAATATTAACCACTTTCTGCAGGAAAACTATGAATTAAAAAACAAAACTGCATTTGAGAACCAACACAATATTGCAAAATATAAAATCACATTGTGCATATCATGTTGTGCAGTTTTAGGGCTGTGTATTGGCTAGAACTTGGTGATACAATATGATATATGATTAGAGAGGTCTTGCAATTCAATATATTGCAGTAGGGGTGTGATATTGTATCGTAAGCAATATTATCGCCAACATTTTTAAATATCGTGAACAATATTATACCCTGAAATATAGTTTTTTTGCTGTTTTTTACCGTTCTCATTTTCCATTTTATATATACTAGAGACAGATTATATCTGTCCAGTATCATTTATTTTTCCTTAATCCTGGATGTATGGAGATATTTGGAGTGCATTATTAGTATCATGACATTCTGGATCATTGACTTCTGTTACAAATCTAATAAAATTCTTGTATTTTTTTTATTATCTCAGTTAGGGGTATACCAGGGGTGTATCATATCGTATGCAATGATATCATGTAATTTAAATTTTTTTGCAGTAGTGTATTTTTGAACTATATATTTTTTAATTCAGTGTTTTAATTCAGTCATATCAGCGAGAGTATCGTCATTGCGAAAATACCATGAAACCATGATTTTATTTTAGGGCCATATCGCCCACCCCAATATTGCAGTATATTGTTGCGAACAATATATTACACTAATTTAAAGTACAAATCAACTGCTTTTTAGTGGTCAAGGTCTTAACACAACACTTATTAAACCACTTTCTGCCATTTATCTTTACAAATAATTAAAAAGACAATGTATTGCCAAAAAATATATCTCAATGTAATAAACTATCAATATTTTCTTACAGCCCTTGCATTTCTATTACTCTATTACTCCTTATATTAAATTATCTGCACAACATCTATTCAGATGAGAGTTTTGAAATATGACATAACCAAATAGTTTAGATGTTTTTAGCATGTTTTAACTGTTGTTTGTCCAAAACAAACTTGTAATAAATTGCATCTTTGGCTGATTTGGTGCAAGAAGCTTGTACTCTCTGTAAAGTCAAGCAAACAAAGCTTGACAATCTAAATCTGCACAAGCTGAAAGGAAGAGAGAGAGAAGAAAGAATTGATGGTGACAGTACTGAGAGCAGCGAGTGGGGGCTGGTATTAAATTTAGCTGTGAGCAGTCAGGGTGGTAAAGACACTTAACTTTTACTGCTCTCAGAGTCTGAGGGAAACACAACGAAACTTCTTTTGATGTTTCTTTACCTTCTTTCTCTCTGCTTTCTCACTCTCCTCCCCCCCCCCCACCCCCCCACCCCCACCACCTTCCTTCTCTTTACACCTCTCCGCATTTTACGGCCTGTTTGTCTGTCTGGGAGTCTAGCTGACATCAAACGCATGCTCACAGTCCTGCGCTGTAAATCACGAGGCCTTTTTCTGACCAAGGGTCCGACGGGCCCCCAAACTAGACACTTGTAAAAGTGCGGACAGAAAAAGCCATCCCCGCACCGCCCCACCCCTCCGCCAATAAAAGTGATGTCATTACTCATGTGGAACAGACTGGCAGATCTTTAAGCACCGAAATCATCTGGATTGTCGTTGAGCTTTAACCTGGGTGGGTGTGTGGGTGCTGAAAGAAGAAAAGCGAGGGATTGAGGGAGAGCTGGATTGAGCGAGTGAGTCGGTACGGCTCTGCCGGCCTGTCACCCTTGAGCTTGAGTAACGGCCATGCGGTGGCTGCACTGTAAAATGCTACATTACTTTTTTACAGCTAATGAAAAAGCAGCTTCAATCAAAGCAGACATGGCCTGCAGCCGCTTGTGGACTGCCAAATCCCAAACGATGCCCTAAAGCAGAGGAGCTTTAAACTGGGCTAATCTATTAGCAGGACTTGTGTCGTGCTTTTATGTAGACTTACTGTAGTCTGTCCTGGAGTTGCTCTGGTGCTGAAACCGGATTATTTAGAGAGAGAAATCAGAGAGGCTACATTATAGACAGATATACAGACATGGTAGCAACAGAGTTGTAAACTGTTGCTACTACTGTTATCCAAGACTATTTAATGCTTTGCTGCTATTGTTCTGCAGTGTGAGACTAATGTAGCTAACTTGACAACATGCCTGGGTGAGTTGACTATGTCTTATATATGGATTTTTACATATAACCTCCTAGGTGGACATTATTACATACTAAGGTAAAGGAAGATGATCAATCCTGCATCTAACATCTGGGGTTACACATAGGGCTCATTCCCTTCCCCCATTCTATACTGTCACTAAGTTGCTGTGGCCTTTTATGGTTAGATCAGCAACATTTAACCCAAACATGAAGATTCTACACCAAACAGCTAAGTTGCTGTGGCCGTTTATGATCCGATCAGCAACATTTAACCCAAACATGAAGATCCAACACCCAACAGCTGAGTTGCTGTGGCCGTTTATGATCCGATCAGCAACATTTAACCCAAACATGAAGTTCCTGCACCGAACAGCTGAGTTGCTGTGGCTGTTTATAATCAGATCAGCAACACTTAACTCAAACATGAAAATCATACACCGAACAGCTAAGTTGCTGTGGCCGTTTATTAATAGATCAGCAACACTTAACTCAAACATGAAGATCCAACACCTAACAGTTAGGTTGCTGGGGCTGTTTCTCATCCAATCAGCAACATTTAACCCAAACATTAGCTATGTTCACAATACAAAAAAGGTGAAATGGATGCGCTAGCAGCTCATATGTTGAGCATCTTTTGTCTATCGTACATGCTATAGCTGCACAGCTGCACCAAGAGACGTGTGGGTACGAGAGAGAAGCACGTAGCACATGCATAAAGGAAAAAGACGCATGAATTCCTATTTGATCGCTTACATTCATGTCGCGTGTCCATGAATCGGATACTTATCTGATTTTGGACCACATATGAAAGTGACTTGAATCTGATTGTATTTGGCACGTTCACAAAGCCATGAAAAAAAATAAATCAGATTTGAGTCACATTTTGAATCACTTCAGCCTGGTAATGTGAACATTGCCTTAATGATCAAACACCTAATAGCTAAGTTTCTCTGATTACATTTAGTAACTACAGCTATTTCTGTGCAAACTGAGGGGTTCCGGTTCAGTTATAGAGGACACCCAAAAAAAAAAAAAAAAAAAAAAAAAAAAAAAAAAAAAGGAATTCTGGTTTGACTGCATGTTTTTTAAACCATTTGCATTATTGTTTTTCAACTTATTTAGATTTTCTTTTACCATTTTTAATATTATAATTTGTATTAATATTGCGATTATTTTTTTTAGTTCCTTTATTTATTTGTATTTTTTATAGTATTATGCAAAAGTTAGTTTTTGCTTAATTTTAACTCATTTTTGTTGTATTAATCTAAGCTTCTTTTGATCTTAATTTCTTATTAATTAAACCAAGTTTTATTATAATTATTCTTATGATTTAATTTGTTTTATTAATCTATTTTTATATTTTATTTACTGTTATTTTAAAATAATTAAATTTTGTTATTATTTTCTTTGTCATGTCAATCCCTGTTTTTGTAAATGCTCGGCTACATTGAAAATGAGGGTTGCCCTCAATGTACTTCCAAGTCAAAATAAAGATTGATTGATTGATAAAACTCCATCTTTTTAACTTAATATCTGTGGCAAACTCAATTACAGTCCTACTTATTCATTTTTATTTCAAAATATTGTTCAATAGACTGTTGTTTCTACTCAAGCTTATCCCAACAAATGTTTGGTTCCTTATCTGAAACAGATGATCTGCAGATGTTCTAAACAGCATCACATTCCGTGTTTGTCAGGTTCGTATTAAACGTTTAAAGACACATCGTTGGTGCTTTATTAGCAGCTACATTTTCTGCAGTTTTAATGGCTAATTCTAATCAAGATTTGCATTCGGCCAAGGCCTAATGTATTCTTCCCCTGAACCTGCTGTTTACGGCCAACTTCACAACCAACAGTTAAAGTGTAAAAAGCATGGATGTGACTCACTTCACACTTGCTGACGAGAGGAAAGCTAGAGAGGTGGTGAACAAAAGGCGGCAAAAGCTTCAATAGTCAGAGACTTGCAGAACCATCCAGCTGCGCTGAGGCTTTACGTCCCCTCGCCTTGACTGCGCTGCCATAAATCTCCTACTGCTCTAAATCTGACGACTGGGCTGGTGTAGGGCCTTTGTCCCGTTCACTTCCCAGCCACCAAAGAGCTCCTCTATGGGGGAGTCATAAACAGATTTAGAGCTCGGGTTAACCCTAGCTCCCCCGAAAATCAACCACCAATTATCATTTGTCAGTGGACCCAACAGAGCAGTGCTGTAACAGTGCACCCGTGGCGCGCAACTTGACCAACGGCTCACGTGCTTAACACAGAGTAAATTTAAGTGCAGGTTACAAAATGTTAAGTGTGGGTTTGAGGTTTCACTGTGAGGACATTTGAACACACACACACACACACACACACATCTGTAAGTTCCCCCTTCTGAGGGTTTTATAAATGGAAGTATGGTCAATACAAAATGTAAATGTAAATAAAATACAGAATTTAAAATAAGTCTTATTTCAAGTTAATATTTAGTAGATGCAGCTTTGGCTGCAATCACAGCACGGAGTCTGTTTAAAATCTGGCTTACACATCTGGATGCTTCAAGCCACTTTAGAACATTCACTTTGTTGTCTTTTAATTATTTTCTTACAGCATTCATGTGTGAATTAGGTCCTTGTCTTGCTGGAAAAAAATCTTACATGGGGTTGTAGATCCTTAATTTGCAGACTGAATCAGATTGGCCTATACTGTGCTGCATTAATTTCACCTGCTCCCTTAAAGCCTTCCAGAGCCTGCTACAGAGATGCGTCTGTACAGCATGATACAGCAACCACCATGTTTTACAATTGTGACATTGTGTTTGCCATGTACATAGACCTGTCATGATAGTATTTTTTGTGGACAATATATCATCCTAGAAATGATTGCGATAAACAATATTATTGTCATTTTAAATCCATTTAAATTCCACTGACAAAATGATAATAGTATAGCATAACAAAGCAATTATACTCTTAAATACAACATTTTAATTAATTATAGTTTGGAAAATACATTTCTTCACCTACTACAGTCCACACTGTTTGTATGGAGTCACAGTTATTGAAGCACTGGTCTGGTCATGCATGACTGGCGTAAATACTGTTTGCCGTTATATATGTGAACCAATGTACAAATGAACAAAATAGACGATAAACGATTATCAAATATTATTGAGGTCATGTCCATTTATTGTACGAGTCAAAAATGTAAATATTGTGACAGGTTTACATGTACACCATCTAGTCTTAAAGTTTAAGGCCAAAATGCTCCATTATGGTCTTATTAGACCAAAGAACCTACTTCTAGTTGACCCTGGAGTCTCCCTGTTGACTGGTAAAGAACAAATGAGTTTCATATCTCAGCTGCTAAAGCTTTAATCACCTTTAGTAGAGTAGACCTAGTTGTCTTTAACTGCCTTCTTTGTCTTGAATTTTAATTTGCCTATAATTTACTGAACTCCAAGGAAGTTGTGTGACTTGGATATTATTTGTATACATTCACTGACTTTAAGAAATCCTCAATAACCTTTTCTTGTGTGAAGTGTTCTTTTGTTTTATTGTGTATTTTAGTCTGGAATACAGAGTAATCAGTGACTGTAGTATAATGACACTTGTATGGACACTTGTGTTCAATCATTTGAGACATGTTCACTGCAGCCAGCTGATCTCCATTTCACTTAGACTACAAAACAAACTGTCTGAACATCTGTTGCATTAGGTCTGTCACTTTAAAGGGGGTTACTATTTATGCAATCACTTATTTGACTGTTTTTGTAAACTTAACTGACATTACTTTATAGAAATCTTTCTTCAATTTGACATTAAGGAGTTTATTGTAATTTTTGTTGAAAAACTCAATTATTTTGACCATGATTCCATTTATAAAAGCACTAAAATGGAACAACATTGTACTTTAAGGGTTTACATCTGGGCCAGACAAAAGTCTTAAATGCCAGTACTGCTCACATTATAGAAGAGTACAGTACTGCAACTAATTTAAGCTGGTTGCACTACAAAATATTTTTTTTTCTGAGAAAAAAACAAAACAAAACAAAAAATATCTGAATTACTTCAGTGTTGTCAGAATACGATGAGCTTGTAGTGCTTTTTCAAAGTTATTTCTTATTTGTATTGTTATAACTTTCCTGTTTTTATACATCTAATTTATTCAAAACTCTAAACTAAATTACATTTACAGTTTTGGTCTCTAATGCACTTTTTCCATCTTCTACATGGTAAAACCCCCTTTAAATGCATTTGGAATCTCCTTGCAGAGCTTAATGTTTAAAGAAAAAATAGCACACATTTCATCTCCTTAAAAACTGGCCAGTGAATAAGAGAAGTCTTTCCAATATCTAAACTGGCTTGAGTTTATACAAAATCTGATCTATAACCAACTCAAATTCATACTAATCATTTTCTTTCTGCTTCTCATTTCTGGTATCAGTTAAAATCCAACTGCTGTCCAGGTTTGAGATTCAGACTACAGAGGAGTACAGAATAAACACGTCATTTCCTTTTTGTTCTGAGACTCATTATTAGACCTCACTGCTTTCGGGATCTCAGAGCAGTTAGCTATTGTTGCCTGCATACTAATGGAGGCAGTCTAGCAGAGCTCAGACAGGATGACATGTGGAGGGGGAACACCTGGCATTTGTCAGTCGTCATCGAGACAGACGTTTCTTCCTTCTTTTCACTGGTTTCTTAAAGCAGAGGGATTAAAGAAACTTAGCTATTCATTGCATCCTTTCTCCGTTCTCCTTAGGTGCCATAAAGCCATAAATCTCATCTCACCACTTGCTTTCAAGCTAATAAACCAGACCTCCCTTAGTGAGCCTCTTTCTTAACCAAAGTGAGGGGATACGGAAGCCCCGGTGGACCACTAAAGCCAGCTGATTTCCTTCACTTGAAGGCATGTTGAGTTTCTATAGCCAACGCTTGAGAACAGTTATGGGTTGTGCTTCGGATTGGGACAGCTGTCAGAAAAAAATCAATCTTCTGTTTGATCCTAATTTATCTAAATGTAAAACGGACATATATATCTTTATTTCCAGGCATCATTTAGTCCATGAGTAAATCATGGCGGTTATCAGAAGGCAGATTAGGTTGGTTGCTTCAGTAACATGAAGTTAAAACAGTTAATAGACTGCTGATCTGCTGTCATTAGTTAAATGCTCTTCAAAAATACATTTATAGGTCTGTCACAATAATTATATTACTGACTTATCATTCAATAAATGGACATGACCTCAATCATTTTAATAATCGTGATATCGTACATTGTGTCTGCACTTACAAAATACACATATATAATTTGACCCGGTAGTGCAGAAGCCCAGAGAGACAGAGACACAGGAAGTAAAATCTCAAAATGTACTATTATTAGGGAATATGTATTATTAGAAAAAAGTAATTAAAAAACTTGTGTCTCCTAGGTTTGTGTGGCCTATGCTGGTCCACAGCGGTCCAGCTGGGACAGACCGGGGCTGCATGTCATGGTGTGAAGTGGACCTACGGTTCCACTACCTCTGCATTTCGCAATGTCTATATATAGATTATTTATGACTATAACCTACTTTGGTTCAAGCTGGGAACTTTGCGGGTTCCAAAATTAAATTGGAAACAAAGAGTTAAATTCCTAAAACTCTTAAAAATCCTAAATCTGTAAATGATGGCAAACATGAGCTACAGTATAATCAGGCTCATACAAGGTAAAATATAAATTGCATGTTCCAATCAAATGTCAGAGTCAAATAAAAGGTATGTAGTACCTATTAGAATCTAGAACAGCCACATTTTGAAATTAACCATCTCAGGCTAAGCACTAACATATAATTAGAAACTCCACAAATCAACATCTTGCTTTCCTTTTAGTGATGATGGGATGATGATACTAGCTAGATAACAACTACAAAAATGTATCTACAAGAAATGTATACCATTTAAGCTTTAAATCAGCCTTTTTGTTTGGTTTTTCAGAGAATATGATTTAAAGCCTTTACCCAAAACTCCATTGGTTTCTCCACTGCTGTTCTAGAAGGCAGAACTGCCTGGCTACAGGCAATGTTGACTTCCTGCACCCCCATCTAGAAAAATGGGGCCTCAGCTCCTGAACTCCCACAGAGTTTATTAGCCCTCCTTTCAAACCAGTCCCTGCCATACTGGAAGTCACCCTTTGCCTGTCGCAACCCCTCTGTTTGAAGATTACTCTGCTTCACCATGTTCTGAGGGAACTGCAGGATGCAAAGCAGCTAGAATTTGACAGCAGAAGTACACCAATACATCCAATTACTTGAAGCCATTGAGCGTCTTCTCAAAATCCAATATCTAAAGCATTTCCTGCCCGGAAAGTGCCATTTTCCTTCAGCAAGCAACACAAGGGACCACAAAGGTTAATATACGAGAATGGCATTACACAATAAACAACTACGCAACAGAAATAACAACATAAAAAAGCATCTGCAGCACTTACGTCTGATTTGGTAGATATGTTGTCATCCATGTCAGAGTCATTGGGGTCCACCACATCCTGAAAAGGAGGCAACGTGGGCGCTTTTCTTCTCTCAGATAGCTCATTATCCCGTAACTTGGCATGTCGGACTTGTGATTTGTCCTTTAAAACCTTTTTATCTGACTGCTGGAGCAAGCTGGAGGAGGCCTGCAGCTTCTGCGATGGCTCTGAAAAACTACCTTTCCGTTTTTTGGTCACTTGGCCCTCGTCGTCCAGCGCAGGCCTGCGTTTATTTTGGCCCAAGTTTGAGAAGCTAACCTCCGTAGCTCTGTGTTCCTTAGACATGGCCTTGGGCTCTTTGAAACCCATCTTGGGGATGGGCTGCTCATCCCGCAGTGGCTGGTTCTCTTTGGGTTTCTTTGAGGAGTCTTTGGAGACCTTGGAGCCCAAGTCCCTGCTGAAGTCTCTGAAGGCACTTTTAGACTCTTTCGAGTCTTTGGAAGGCTTGTCTTTGTGCTCCTTGGACGGTTTGTGGAGCTTGAGAGAGCTGCTACTGATGCTGTTTGTGGTGGTGGTGATGGTGAGGGCACTGCTGCTTTTGGAGCCGTCCTGCAGAAAAAGAATACTAGGTTCAGATTAGGGATGCAAGACAATTTTGATATAGTGAAGAAATATTGCAATATTAAATTGTGCAATGCTGTATTGATTCTCAAAAACAAAGTTATAGTATTAATCCTTATAATTTACATTGAAAGATTGGTGTCAGACAGAAGTTGTGTTGAAATCTCTATATTCACATGGTCTAGTAAAAGACCAGGACAAATTTTATTGGGTCAATGAAAAACCGAAAAGGCTCAAAGTGGCTTGATGGGTAACCTGGAGTCTGAGGGGCGAAAGCACTTCCTCCTCTAATGACTGCGCTGTCCTGTCCCAAGGTCAGGCCTGGTAGCCCCTGTCAATATTTCACTGATGTAGTAAAGCTATTAGGCAGTCTAGACAGAGGAGGTGTTATGACCTGCCCAAACTGCCTCTAAATCTGCTGTTGACCCTGGGACCTCTGAGCACAAAGACGCTTCTTCATGGCCAGCCAAAGAAAACAGTCCAACTTAGCCAAAAAGCTCAGAGTGTACATCTCTAACGGTTTTACAAGACTGAAGATCGCAAAAGAGCCAACAAACGAATGGAAGCCAAGATGAAAATGTAACTTAATATATTTCTGCTTGTTGCATCAGATGTTGAGGTCTACTGGGAAGAAACAAGAATTATTATTAGCAAATAAAATCTGAAAGACTGAAGAAATTCACTATGCCATAAAAGTCTGTGTGAGGTCTTGAGCTACAGATGTTCCTTAAATCTAATGGAAAAAAACAAAAATCCAAATGTACACTAATAAAAATAAAGGTGTGACAACCAGTGGCTCTTCTATGGCAACACCCTCAGTGGCCAAAAAATGAAACTTTTTTTTGGAGATTATATGGCCAAAACGTGAGTATATAAGTATTAAAAATAGGGATGCATCAAATATTTGGCAACTGAAATTATGGCAAAAAAATAAATAAATACAATTTTGTTTTTTAGCCAAATAATCACAGAGGAAGGGAGGGAGAGAGAGAGAAAGAGATAGAGAAAGATAGATAGAGAGATAGAGACTGAGATATAGATAGAGAGACGATTTGTATTCTTTTCATTTTACGCAATGACTGTGGGTTTTTGATTATTTTGACATTTTAAATGATTTTGTTAAGTCTCTATGTACAACAGTGCATTTTGTCGCTATCCAATAAAAAAAAAAAAACATGTATCTTAAAAAAAGAAGATTTTTACAGGAGTGATAAAACCATCTTAACCTCCAATAGAAGTAAATGTAAAGAGTTTATTTTAGGTCATTTTGGAGAATTTGTTTTGGTCCATTTATCGAGCAATCATGAAAGTGTAAGGGACAGTTCATGCTTTCAAATTATGTGGTAAACTAAAAATCTACAAAAATGCAAATTTCATTGGCCAGCGACGATATACGTAAAAAAAAAAAAAACACAATCAAAATGATTAAAAAATTAAATAAACCAGTTAACTGGTTACATTTGGTTTACTCTACATGAGACCATCATACTACCCAATGACTCAAGCCTGTTGAAACCCTTACACCACAGCATCACGCTAAGTGCAGGGGAGAAGACAGCGGACTGTTTTACTGTTTGCTAAGGAGGCTGGTGCAGCGGTGCAGCACGCTGGCTTCCAGTGACCCTTGATCTGTCAGTAATCCATCACGTGCAAGGGCCTGTTTAGATTGGGAACCATTTCCATGTGCACTACAGACTCTCGTAACCTCCCCGAGCGCGCAGGCCTGCTGGCTCTCAGTGCGAGATGCAGCACCGGAGACCAAAAATAAAACCTAATCGAAGAAACGTGGAGGAGGTTTACAGTCATGCCCGATTTACTAGTGTAATGGCTAATGTGGTTTAATCGGCACAGAGAATAAGGGTTTAGCTTCTGAGGCTCCCTGTGAAACCCTGTTGGAAACAGTAATAATTCTTTTTTCCAGCGCTGCAGTGGGGCTTCATATAATAATAAGAATAGTTGCCTATATGGGAGTTTCAGACAGACAGGGGTAAAGAAAACAGAAAAACCCAAAACGTCTCATGTCTCGATAAGTATTTCTCAGTTCATTCAAACCCCCCTCCTGTAACGGGACACCCCGGCGCTCGGTTTACGTCATCGGAATGTAAGCATGTGTTTTCTCGGCAGCCAAGAAATACTCGAGTTAAGCCAAAGTTTAACGTCTCACAAATCTGCAGAGTTAAATACCCTAAACATCTTTGAACTTGCCAAATATGCAGGATTAGAGGGAACTCTTTGAAGATCTGGGAATTCGTTTGGTGGCGGTCGAGGGGGTGGGTTTGGTTTAGTCTGCGGACCCTGCGGTTCTAAACCTGGAAATCTGCACTGACCTTTGAACCTGGGAAGGACTTGTTCTTTTTGCCGTCAGAGAAGGTCAATGTCAGCGAGCTGCTGGGTAGCGTGGGCAGCTTCATGTGCTGGCCGAACAGAGACGTGGAGCCCTCCTGCATGACCATCACCTAATATATAAAAAAAAAAAACATATACATTAATATTAAACACATCTTCAGTTTATTTAACCTGAACTGGCTATATCAAATTGATATACGAAACACTGGCATTTGTGAATGGACATACTAAACACTTGGGGGTGGGAATCTATAAGATTTGAACTGTCCGCACACATTTTTGACTTTTATAAACTACATCACAGTATCTGTCTAGAGGAAGGAACATTTAGCCCTACCCCTCTGTTTTGAGGGTGCACTTCCACGTCTAGGAGTAGGGAGAAGTATTAGGGATACATGACCCTTCAAACTACAATTTTCAGAGGCACATTCAAAACAGAGGATAAAAGAAATCACTTTTGAGCATTTTCCTTGTGAAAAAAAAGTAATTCGCAAAGTAATTCGCTAGTAATACGTCTCCATGGCTAGCTAGCTATGCAACTTTTCTGTTCCACCTAAAATGGCATTTAGGGTGGAATGGAAAAATAAAAAATTTGAGCTCCCATCACAAAGACATTAAGGAATGGACATTAAGTAACAATAACATCCCAAAAGGAATAGATAGAGCCCCATCATTCAAAAAAAAAAAAAAGGTCCACTTAGAGCTGCAAAATATTGTAAAAATCTGGCATTGCATTTTTTTCTACAATATATGTAGCATTTTTTAAAAATATAAAAAGTGCACATTTTATTTTTGTGTGAAGCAGCAAAAAGGTTGCAGCACTAGTGTGGCAGGTGCACATATGCACATTGTAATGATTATGCTAAAATTGCATATTTTGCAGCTCTAGATCCATAGTTCCACTGCTCCACAGTGCTCAACGCTTGGAAATATAGTGTAAATATAAAAGTGATTAAGTTTTGTATTGTGATCCTTTAAATATGCAATATAGAGTATCTATAAAGTGACGTGATTATTTTTTCCACCCCTAGAGAACAGGTCTCCTATTTATATTAAATGTATTATAGTGCTCCTTACTTTAGATTCCTCTGAACTCCGTTTGTGAGGATCTCGTTGCTGTCAAGAACACAGAAACAAACAAAAAAAAGAAGATTAGGGCGAGAAAGCAACAGACTCTCTAGGCAAAACACACTCTGTGCTTATTTATATGATTTAATGACAAAATGTCTTCCAATGGCTAAAGCAATCTGGTAAATGGGAGAAGACCTCTCGGTCCCTGCCAAGTTAAATTGATATTGCACCACCTCACAGTTCTTTCTTAATTAAACGGCTTCTAGGAGAACTGCCCCGCTGCCAATCGACAGTGTCGATCTGGGCCACGCCCCATCTGTAAAGCAGCCAGTATTGAAGGAGGTGATGTCATACACACAGCAATAAAACAGTCCGATTCCTGGAACGGGTCTGAGGAGCAGGCAAGCTACAACTACAGCACTGACCTTGCCAGACCGACCGTTTCCTTAGATGCTCAGAACTTCTTAAAGAATGATTCATACTGGATCCGGCCTGATACTATTTCATGAGCTGAAGTATCAAAGTGGGACCAAGACAAACAAAACATTTCTTTAATGCAGGAAGAGACAGTGTGGTCCTCTGGCATGGACCCAAGGGCAGGCTGGGTTTTCCTGTACTGATGGATGCTTCACGTTACAACTGGCCCTCTTTAACTCATCCAGGACATGTTTTTTTTTTTTTTTATCTTGGCTGAGGGGAAGCACAACTAAACTTAGGAGCAGCTGGCAGACTGTTGCTTTTACTACAGTGGGGTATACCACTAAGCAGGATTTGTCAGTTTAGCCAGATAAGTCAATTCTGCTCAGTAGGAGCTTAGAAAAAACTTAGTGCCAACTTTGGGATTAAAGGAGAACTCCGGTGTAAATTGACTTGTAAATTGGTGGAGTAAAACATGATAAAAAAAGTACTTCCCTTTGTTGAATAGTGCAGGCTATGCGGAGTCTATGTATACATATCTATGTTATTATCAGTACAGTGATGGTGGCTCCTGGAGCTGAAGCTAGCGTTATGGGATGTAAACACTGTTTTTTAATAAACTTCTTGTGCACTTTAAGTTATTAATGCCTGGATTTAAATGTCAGGGCTCTCCGGATTCTAGCAAGGAGGTGTAGAGCTACTTTGAGCCTGGAGAATGGTGGAAAAAAGCAATTTATCTGCAGGGGAAAAATATGCCCCGAAGCAGGGGGGGGGGGGGGGGTGGGGGTGGAGTGGGGGGGTGCTGGCGCAGTACTTCAGGTGAGAAGGGGGGGGGGGGGGGGGGGTTGAAAACGAGGGGTGTTGCTGGCGGAATATAAAATAAAATAGCGCGTGCATCGCGTGGGGGACAAAAACTTTACAGTGTGTCCGAATTTAGGGGCTGCATCCTTCTGAGTCTGTATTCGAAGACAGATTGCGTCACAGCTGCGCAGTAATACACCGCCTCTGTGGGTCGCATCCTTCAGAGTATGCTGCCTGTGAATTGGGACACACCCCGACACGAGCTGACTCTGGAAAGGAAATATGCACGTGAGGCGCAATATTTTGACGGCACCCCCGATGAAGCCAGACGGCACCCTGGTTGAGAAACACTGCTATAATCAATAGGTCAAACTCATTTCCTTATTTTTCACCACACAGGTTCATCATTAAGCATCCAACAGGATTTTAAAGGAAAGTAAAGTAAACATCATGGTCCATCACAACCCCCTGTTCCCCTAAGAAACATTACAGTACCCCGCCAGCCTTTAGCAGCTTCCTGCGGAACTCCTCCGTTGGGTTGTTGAAGGTGAGCTTTTCGCAGCGAAGGTGGTTGACAGGTGGATGTCCCTCTAAATGCAGGAACAAATCGTAGTCGAAGCGCACTTTTTTAGGTTCTTCCTGGTAAAAAAGGAAAAAAAAAGCACCTGACATTTATTAAACGTAACCAGTATACGAGGAGGGATTAATATTGTATAAGCATTAAAAGGAGCTTAAAAAGAGAATAAGGGAAAGGAAAAAACAAAGACATAAAAAAGATGCTGCAAGTACCTTATTTCTGAAATAAACTTCAATAGGCAGGATAAAGCCAGCATATCCAGACTCCTCAACTTTATACGGTGGATCCTTACACACTGTAAGAGAGAGAAAAGACAAAAAAGAAAAACAATTTTTGGTTAATTTCAGGTTTTGTTTCAATGATTCAATAAGTATTTTTTTCATTCGCAAAAAAATCTACGGAATTGTAACCCAAGTTCATGACACAAAACTCAAGTGGACTGAGACAGATTAAAAAAGAGAAATACACAAAAAGAGTGGCTGCCATGGAGTAAGAAAGACGATAGTAAAAAAAAAAAAAAAAGAAGCAGAAAATAGTAGATGAATAAAAGAGAAAAAGTCTTTGCCCTGCTAGTATTAATTAATTATTAGCAAACAGGTTACATTTGAACCCTATTTGAAATCAAACAAACAGCCACAATCATCTACAATTTGCCCACCAACAACCACACTCAACAGCCACCCACCAACAACAATCCACAAGCCAACAACTACCCACAACTAGGGCTGCACAATATATCGTTTCAGTAGTCATCCCAATGTACACAAGTCCAATAGTCACATTGCAGCAATGTTTTGTGCAGTCTGAAATTATATGTTTAAAGCTTTTTTTCACATCTTTTATGTTCTAAAGGACAATATACTAGATTACAGATCGTATCTACTCAATACCACTTATGATACTCCAATGATTGAGACGCAGATTATTTCTGCCAAAATGTGGTATTAATTCCTTTAATCTTTATTATCACAATGTATACTGCAGAACAACAAAATATTACCACAATATAATTTTTCTTCAATATTGTGCAGCCCTTTTTACAACCACCCACATTCAACAACCACAACAACCACCCAACAACAGCTTTTCACAACCACAACAACCATAGCCCCCAACCTTATCAATATCCAACAACCTCATCAACAAGCCAACAACTCACCACAACCACCCAACAGCTACAGCCCCTAACCACAACATCCAACAACCATGCACAATCCAACAACCCACCACAACCACCCATCAACAACCACCACCAACATCAACATCCAACATAAACCTCATCCACCCAACAAATCACCACAACCACCCATCAACAACCACCAATAAACATCAACATCAATCAACCTCATCAACAAGCCAACAACTCACCACAACCACCCAACAGCCACAGCCCCCAACCACAACATCCAACAACCATGCACAACCCAACATCCCACCACAACCACCCATCAACAACCACCAATAACATCAACATCTAACATAAACCTCCTCCACCCAACAAATCACCACAACCACCCAACAGCTACAGCCACCAACTAAAACATCCAACAACCATGCTCATCCAACAACCCACCACAACCACCCATCAACAACCACCAATTACATCAACATTCAAAATAAACCTCATCCACCCAACAAATCACCACAACCACCCATCAACAACCACCAATAAACATCAACATCAATCAACCTCATCAACAAGCCAACAACTCACCACAACCACCCAACAGCCACAGCCCTCAACCACAACATCCAACAATCACGCACAAGCCAAAAAACTCACCACAACCTTCCTTCAACATCCACCAATAACATCAACATCCAACATAGACCTCATCAACAAGACAAATACTCACCACAACTACCCATCAATAGCCACAGCCCCCAACCTTATCAACATCCATCAACCATCAACAAGCCAACAACTCACCACAGCCACCAATAACATTTACATCCAACATAAGCCTCATCCACCAAAAACTAAATCACCACAACCTCCCATCAACAACCACCAATAAATATCAACATCAACCTAATCAACAAGTCAACAACTCACTACAACCACAGCCCCCAACCACAACATCAGCTAACAACCATTGACAAGCAAACAACTCACTACAACCACCCATCAACAACTACATCCACCACAAACAACAACAAACAATCTTACCTCCACCAACCACAACAGACTATCCACAACGAAAAACCACCAATGAAAGCACAATAAACACTATCCCAAACTGAAAAAAAGGGATAGAAAGGAGACAGAAGCAGGAATGAGAAAGAGTGTAAGAAACAAAAAAGGAGAAAGAGAAATAAAGAAAAAAAACAATAGACAAACAAATCAAAGAGAAAGAGAGAAAAATAATGAGAAAGGAAAAATGAATAAAAAAAAAAGAGTGAAAGAGTGATGAGTGTACAGTTATAATATGATACAGTATGTACACACTGTTAGAATATTGGAATAGAAGGAACATATTGATGCTGCTACTCCTGCAATTAAACAATCAGCACACTCATTACTTAGCAACATTACATCAAGAGAGAGTGTGTGTGTGTGTGTGTGTGTGTCTCAAATTAGGCATGAACAAAGCATCAGTCTACTGACAGCACGAGGTGATCTCTTGTCTCTGTGTGACATCCTTAGATTCTGAGCGAGATAACAGACACAGACAGACAGACAGACACACACAAACAGACAGACACACACACACACACACAGACAGACACACACAGACAGACACACACAGACAGACACACACACACACACACACACACACACACACACACACACACACACACACACACACACACACACACACACACACACACACACACACACACACAGACAGATAGACATACAGACAGATAGACACACAGACAGATAGACACACAGACAGAGAGACACACAGACAGAGAGACACACAGACGCACACAAGCTCTGAGAGTTCTTTCCTCTAGACTGGAAATCAGCAGAGGAGCTCACTGCCCAAAAGGGATCTAATTAAAATTTTAATTCAAAACAAATGGCCAAAAAGCTACATTTACCGAACGAGATTAAATAGTCATCTTTAAATAAAATCAAATTTTAAACGGAGAAAGAGAAACAAATATGTACACGCCAAACAAAGCCAAACAACCTGTCCATCAAACATAAAAAACAGAATATGTTTTACAAATAAATGCATTTTTTACAAGTCTGGGAGCATTCACAAAGAAGTTAACAAAACGTAGAATGTGTTTTGTTTATTTGCCCCATATGTGGTTAATAAACTGAGAGACGTTTTTGAGAGTTTTCTCACAGCTGTTTTATAACTGTCGAGGGAATTCGGTGGATGTTTATTTAAAAGAATTAAGAGGTTTTTTTTTTTTTTTCCGTTTATTCATTTGCATTTGCGATTTTGCATTAATTCAATACATTTTTACATTATAATTTAAAAACAAATAACAAATAATTGCAGAAAATTCTGCTTTCATCATGCACATACGTACGTGTGCGCGTGCACACTTTGCGCACACACACCTCAAAACAGCAGGCCTAGTCTCAATTATGCACTTGGGATAAAACACTCAGGGGACACTTGTTTGTCTTGCTCTCTGCTGTCCCACAGGGCCTTACAGCAGCACCGGCAATTAGTCACCATCCACTGTGTGCATACAGAGTCAAGGACACCTGGAGACAAATTACCATCAGAGAAGAACCGCCGTTCTGATTGTTCTCAGAGTCTAGTTTTCCTCTCAAACACAGAACAAAGTGAGCAAATTTGTATTAAAAAATATTAAAACCAAAAGACCACCTGCAACTGATTTCCCCCCCCCCAACCACACAGGTGTTATAGGTCTTATCGTACAATATATGCAAAAGACCTCCATCATTTTTGCTGAACTCAAAGTATTACTTATCGTGTTTACTTGGCACGAAGAGCCAAGAGTAAGTCAAGACCAGTTCAAAACAAGTAGTTTTAGTTTTTTAATGCTTTATTTATTTAGATATTTTCAAACTAAATTAAAAAAAAATCCAATTTCAATGTCAAAATATTCTTAATAAGAAAAGGTTATTGTTCTTTAAAAGTAATATGTAAATGCACTATTATGCTTCAGTAGTAATCAGTATATCAAATGGCATATAATAAAAGATGTCATAAAACAACAATAAAATCATTACCAACAATTTTTAACTAAAAACCTGGTGTTGACATCAATTACTCAGGTAGAAGTAGAGCTGGGCGATATGGGAAAAAATCTTATCACGATATAGTTTTCCATATCAGTCGATATCGATATGTATCACGATATAAATCAAATCACTTTGTGTCACACTTAAAGGTTTGTTTTTATTAGTGAGAGAATAAGGGAGTGATGGAAGTTTTATCACAATATTTTTTTCTGTATCTCCATAATTATTAGGGCTGGCCCGAATAGCATTTTTTGAGCTCCGGATATTTGGCAGTAATTGGTAGCGAATATTCCAATATTAGTTTTTAAAAAAAACAAATTAATCATGAACGCGAGCCAGAACCCGAGCTTGAACGTCAGCCTGACTCAGGCGCTGCATGAACTCGGGCTTTTTTCCAATTTTTTCCAATTTTCCATGACTGAAAAAAAAACTTGGGCTATAAGCTCAATATTAAATATTTCGTTTGTTTAGAAATTATTTTATATTCTTAAACCATGTTAAATTATATTAGATTAGTAGGGCTGGCCCGAATAGCGTTTTTTGAGCTCAGAATATTGGGCACTGATTGGCAGCCAATATTGGAATATTTGTTTTTAAAAAGACGGATTAAAAACTGATTAAAGTAAAACAAAAATTGCAACTCGGCCCCTTTAATTCACCACAAAGTTTTCCAAGACCCAGCCGGAAAAAAAAAGATTTCCCACCTTTTCCTCAGCTGGGTCGGGCTCAAAAAATGATTTGTGATAGGCTGTTTTTTGGTTTGTTTGTTTAAGCACTTAGGCTTTTGTACTGCTGCAGTGCAATATTTAGATTTTATATTCTGAAATTCGTTAGGTTTTATTTCTTTTAGCATTTTGAACTTTTTTTCCAATTTCAAATTTATTTTTTTCTGTTCGTTATGTTCTATCGGTCCTTGCGTTTTTTGTAGTTGAAGTTGAATTTAATATTGAAGTTCAATATTTCTAATTTATATTTTGAAATTCGTTAGATTATATTTATTATTGTATTTTGAGCTCACTTTAGTTGGTTATTTTCCAAATTCATATCTATTTTTCTGTTATTATTAAATGTTATTAGCTTATTAGCTTAGCTTGTCATTTAGCATACAGAACTTCTCACGGATTTTTAATGAATGTTGATTTATTAATTTAAAAGCTGTACCTTATTAAAAGTATTTTAAGCCAGACAGACACTGTGTGATTTTTTAATGAGTTTATCTGCACTTTTAAATGGTTTGTCCTGTAGGAAACGCACACGATTTGTATGCTGACACTGTTGTCTGACTGAGGAGCTGCTTTCCGTCAAATGCAGCCTGTAGGCAGGAAAAAATCCAGCCAGAACCGACCATATCATGAGCCAGTTTTAAAGCCAGTAATTTAGTAGAGCATTAAACTACAAATCTGAGATGTACCTGCTGTACTTCTTAATCTCTGCCCCCAAAACGGTCCATTAACTTGCTTGACAGACGCGTCAAATCCCCCGCGAGCACGCGCGGCGCACAGCGCACCGATTAATTCATGCGTTGAGCTTTAAACGCGCAGCTGAGCTGTAATTGGGGAAATATCACAAAAATCACAGTGTGATTTGTTACATTAAAAAAAAGACCATTTTCTTCCGCCTAATCTGAGAGGAAAGCGGTGTTCTCGACCGGCCCGAGTTCATGCAGCGCCTGAGTCAGGCTGGCGTTCAAGCTCGGGTTCGGGCTCGCGTTCAGGCAGATAATCTAAATGATAAATGATTTTGTGTTTTTGCACTTGGGCCATAAGCTCAATATTAAAAAAGTTCGTTTGTTTAGAAATTATTTTATATCCTTAAACCATGTTAAATTATATTAGATTAGAGGAAAGTCATTTAGACATCATTCTTAAGGTGTTTTTGTCCTGTTACCGCTCCGCAAAAAAAACTCTTCCTTTAATCCGCGCCCCACATACACATTTTTGCAGCACCTGCCCCGAGGTCCTAATATAAATTGAATTAATTACATTTAGTGCTTAAAATTTACTTAAAATTTATTTAAAACGTGCTGAACAGTGCGGCCGTTTATTCCCAAAGTACAAACACTATGGTTGTTTGCGTGTGTCGGGCCATACTCCACTATTCTTTAGGGTTTTTTGTTGCATGCATGAGAATAACTATTACAATTTTCTTAACTATTTATTAATTTGCTCCAGCGTCTTCTGGATTGATTACACGTTGTGTTTTCGTTGTTTGCCGCGCCACTTAGACGGAAATGGAAATGAATGTTTATCGAATTCTATTGCACAGGCTTATCATCGTCATCGAGGGAAAAATTATCGCGAAACAAATCGATATCGTTATATCGCCCAGCACTAGGTAGAAGTATAGATACTAGAGTTTAAAAATACTTCTTAAGAAGTTGAAGTATAAACAAAACTTTTAACTCAAGAAAAGTGCTGGGAAAAGTAATTCAATGATTAGTAATCAAGCTTTACTTTCCAACTTTATTTTAACTTCATTTTAAGGCAGAAAAATGGAATTACCATGGCAAAAATGATGTAGTTGATCAGCCAAGACATGTTTGGTGTCTGACAATGGCTTTAGTTTACAATAGGAGATATTAGGCTAGCCTCCGAGCCTGTTGTGATGCTTCTCAGCAATGCTGCATTTACAGCAGTACAAAAAGATGTGTGGGTGTGTGTATGTATATATATATATATATATATATATATATATATATATATATATATATATATATATATATATATATATATATATGTTAGACATGTTAGACACATTGCATTGATTTTTATACTTACATTAAATTTATATGACAATATTTCAAGAAAGCCAGACAAAAAAAATTCACATAAACAGTGTAGACACACAGCGAACCCCTCAGGCCTTGTAGTTCCATAGAAACTCGCATTCTCAGGTTACAGGCCAACCACTTTCAACAGGCTGAGTGACAGGTCAGCCGGCTAGACAGCACGTGACCCTGATCCTGAGGTCACGACACCCCCAACTCACTCTGCTGCACAAATATTATGGGTTGCGATTAATTGCATGACTGGGTCAGGTTCAATAATGAACTTCTAAATGGTCCTCATACAATGCAGAGCCTTTATTCAGTATAATGAATCCACTACTAGAAAATAACTTATCTGCAGAAATGTAACATCAGCTGAGAAACAGTAGGATCAGTAGGATCCATATAGGATCTATAATGTTCATATAAGCCAAAATCAAAGCTAGAACCTAAAATGTTAGCCCCATGCATTTACTCTTGCTATTCAAAGATAGCATACTTGTAATCTAGAAATTTGCTACCAGGACCCTAAGCCACGCCCCCAGAAAGGTAGCTATGCATCACAGCAATGCAGAACATCCATCTACAGTTTTAGCAGTACGGACAAGTACAACGCACAAGTGTTTTTTCATAACTGTACAAACCCTTTAAAAGCATTTACGCTGCTAGTTATGGGTGTTTACATTTGCATGTTTGTGTAATTTGGTCTTACATGGCCTTACACCTGCAATGCAGAGAAAATCCCCATATCTACAGTGTAATAAATGCAATTATCTGCAAAAAGTAATGTGATTCATGTATTATATTGTACAAATATTTATTTTCATTCATAAAAAGCCAATACAGTAACAACATAATAAAGATGAGCGAGAGATAATGAAACCGCTATACTGGGACACTGGTAACTTGTTATTGTGGCTACAGAACTCCAGCGTAAATTGAAAAGGTCACTTTACATTTGGAAGGGGGCGCTTGGACGAGCAAAGTGCACAATACACTCATTGACCTGTAACAGGAACTCTGCCAACAAATACACTGAGTGAGAGAGAGAGAGCAAGAGAGTGCAAGTGAGAGGGTGAGAGAGGGCTTACATTTTTTTATTGGAATGAACCAAAAAGAGTCCCTCTTCTCTCACACACATACACTTCCAGCCAGGATGCCAATCACAGAACAATGCCAGTCAGAATGCATTTGCCCTCTCTCCAAGACTGGGTCGTAATGAGGCAACGCCGGAAGATACTGAGCCAAACTGCTGAACAGGGGAGGGAAAAAAGTCCAGAGAAGAAAGAACGAAAAAAAAAAAAACACACACCAGAAAAACACACAAAAAAAACTGATCCACTTGACATTTAGATCACTGCACAGCTCAACTGTTAATCTACTCTAGTAGATGCTATCAGCTTCTCTGCCCTCTTTGAGGAATAGTTAATGTATACAATAAAAGAAAAAAGAAAAAATACAACACACAATGTTGTTTCGGATTACGTTTCCTTCTAAACGCCCAGGCATAGTAACACTCTCGTCTGTGGGAAGCCAGTGTAGCGCTCCCCCCGACTCAGATTACCATCTTATAGTGGAGGCTAAGTCTCCACAGTGAGATATATGTGTCAGTAGTACAGGCAGTGCATACAATACAATCCCTCAGTACAGTGGACCACCTGCATTTCAGTAAACCAGGGCCAAAACCTCAGAAACACATCAGAAACTTTCCATCTGCTGAAATTTGGTGCATTTAAAAAAAGTAGCATATAAAACATTTAAACCCCAAACAGAGAAAGGCCATACTTAATTTTTTTTAAGATAAGGAGTTTTCACCAGAATTAAAAAAAAGTGCCAAATGATGGAAAACTAAAAAAATAAAATAAAATAAAATGATGCATCACAGGGCTCATCGCAAAGTGAGCATTTCCAAGTAGCATTGCAGGATGTGCAATGTCCCCTAAGGCAATTAAATCAAACAGGTCATGTTGCAATGTTTTGATTCTGTAATGTTCTAAGTGAGCAGCCTTGTCTCTGTCTCTTTGTGAGTGACAAGAGTGCTGCTGCCTGAGAAGTGGAGGGGGAGGGGGAGCGGCCTTAAACACGAGGTAACCGCATGGCCTCCCCGTGGCTGGGCGCGTTCTTGTAAACAGAACCCTCAGCTGAGAGTAGAAAAGGGTAGAAAGGGATACAGGCTTTAGCCACCAATGCGACCAATTTTTGGTGCCACTGAAAAAGCCGGTCGGGGTGGTCAGTCACTCGTTAGATAGAAGGTGCCGGCGCACGGCTGGCACATGCAGGAGCCTCGGATTGGCCCTGGTCAAATCCTGCCATTCATTTTGTGTTGAGCGGACCTAGCCTGAAAAAACAAACCATTTGTGAAATGAAATGGGTTCGTCCATAATTGGTCCCAGGCTTGAACACCATAATGACGGATGCCAACGACTGGGAAGGCTCCCGCTTCTACTCCCAGCGGTAATGGTGACCAGTGCTGCCTTGTCATGGCCTAAGTGGAAAACCCAGTCTCATTATATGCTCCACAGGAAGGCACTAATTCTAATACAGGCACTTTAGAATATTTAAGAGCATTTTCCTGTGTGAGAGAGTTCAGCAAATGGAGAAGAGATTTGGGATGCTGGCAAAAAATAAAAAACACACAATATTATTGCTTTTTGGAAAATATGACTAAATAAAACTATACAATACGGCTCTCACAAATTTTAAGTGACAAAGAGGAAAAAGAAACTGACAAGGTTGTGAAATTTTCTTGGAAAGTCTTTAGAAGTTTTATATCGACACCAAACACATTCTTTTTCACACAAAAACTGAGTAAAACAGCGGGTCCAGGCCCCTCAATCACCAATGGCTCACCTAATGTGATTATTCCAATTTGCCTTTAATTGTAGTATGCAGGGATGCCTTTAAGATGTAAAGACTGGAAGCATATTAGCATGGCTTGTTTTAAGTACTACTGTAAGTTAACATTACAATTAAATTTGAATAACATTTTTAGATTAGGTAAATCCTACAACATAACCACAGGTGACATAACGAAGCAGAGTCAGTGCCAATGTGCAGTGAGTTATTCTCAGCTAAAACTGCAGCTCCACTGCAGTTATATATATCGCAATATTAAACAATGCAGGGTCCATGACGTCACCAGCCCTGCCCCCACCCGTGCACTGTCTTGCGTCCAGAACGATCAAGAGCTGAGTCAGCACCAATCACTCAAAAAAAAAAAACTGTAAAACAGCAAAACAATAATTAGCCCCTTTAATCAGGCATTTAAATGGCTTTTTAAAAAGTAAATAAGAGCGCTTTTCAGGGATTGAAAGCTTTTGTGCACAGCTTTTGACGCATGCATTTACAAGCATGTGCCTGACCATGTGGATCGACTCTATGCGATTACTTTGTGTTTACTCCAGCCCCCCATTGCGCTCACGCTCCCCCTCGCACTACTCGCACAGGCAGCAGGAGCCCGTCACTCACACAGAGACGACGCTGTGTATCTAATTCTTGTGCCAAAAAATTAAAAACATTACAGAATAATGTGTTTGGATGTGTGATGTCACTTATGTGAATGCGCATATCACGATGATGCGATGCCTAAACGATATATATATATCGTGCAGCCCTACAACATATTAAGTGTTAAATTGATTGCTCATTTCCGCTGTATGCAAAGCAGGTAGGCAATGTTTCTGATTTATAACAAACAACCTGCAATGCACTTCTAAATTCAGTTCAAATTAATCGAGCAACATGTGGCGTGTTATTCTGAGAGAAATCTATGCTGCTGTTTTTCTACATTGTCTGGTAAAGTGCAATATCTCAAACATAATTAACAGGTGAAACACCAAGCAGTATCATTAGCATTAAGGGCACACCATTGTCTTAGAAAAATGCTGTTTACTTCATATACACGTTTAGGTGACTGCATACAAGAACACCTATCCTGAACAAAGAAAAAATGCAGGTTTTACTGTTTGGATTGTGCGTATTCAGACCAACTAGCATGTTTTTTAGGCTCAATTAACAATCTATTACTTTTCTATTGAAGCCTGTATTTACTATTATATGGAAATGAAACTTGAAATGAGCCCCATGTACAAAAGCCCACACAAAGCGGTAGTTCCAATAAAACCCTACAAATACCCACATTCACCTGTGCTCCACTCATGCAGTCAGTGTGTCAGTGGGTCTCCCGGTTATCTGGTCTAGCCCATTCATCACTAAAGACTTCCACCCTGTCAGAACCCAGACACCTAGCTTTTCATTCTGCTTCTTTAAACATGCTCCTTTCCGTGTCCATTATTCTTAGTCAGATAGGCACACCACAATGGTCACGCTCGGCTACAAAGAACGCCATACATCAAGCGCTGCTCTTTAAGCAAAGCTACAAGGCTTTTACACACATGCTGGTGAGAAACAGCCTTTCAGGACTAATGTAGCTCCGAAAAAGCTAGCTAATCAAAGGCCTGGCGAAGTGGCTTCCTGTCACTTCCAACAGTTTGTTTGGATAGGAATTTGCTCCGGTTTGTCGCTAAGGAAGGAGGCGAGGAGTTGTTAAGAAACGGTCCTCAAAAGGCGTGCTCACGCCGAGCGCAGGGACTTATGTTTTTTAACTGCAGGGGTTGAAACATAAAGGAAAGGGGGTAACACCACGCAACCTGGCATATGGGAGCACCTTCGACTGCACACAGAGGTGTAAACTGACACCTTGTACGTGGGAACCATGGCAGCCAGGAGCTTTTTCATCAGGGAATGGGTTTCCTTTGGGTGTGAGGCTCTCTCCGTATGTCAGTGATTCCCTTTCTGGTACATTTTAGCTTGGTTTTCAGGAAGGAGCTGGCAATTAGATAAATCAGGGGCATTAAGGCAGAAAGAGACATTTAGTGCAATGCAGGGACAAAAGTGCAAGGCAGGGATTTCTGAGCTTCTTTTCCACTGTAGAATTAAATAATTCTGACAGTCAGTTTTTGTGCCATTGAACAGTGGAACAGAACTGGTTTATTTTGACATCTGTTGTGCTGTTAAATCAAGACTAAAAAAAGTATGGATGCACAACTGTGTTGCCATTGCATAAATTAAATAGGATGACTACTTCACTTTTATCTTGCTTTTTAAAGAGCAATTACAACATTTTGATGAAAAGGTATTTTACACTTTTAAACGAGGGATGCAGGAGGAAGATGAGAGAAAACAGTGAGCTGGATTAAACTAATTCATTTTAATTAAGAAAAAGCATTCCCAATGTAAGGGAAAGCATGTTGCACAAGACACACACAATTCTAAAAACTACTACATTAAACCAAAGCCAAATCCAAATCATTGAAAGACACAGTAAATCACTACTTTACATTGTCAAAACATCTGTCAGTTTTTTGCTAAACAAACAAACACTAAGGCTAAAGTAATTTCAGCTAGTACTACTATCCTAGCTCGGTACATCTTTCAGTTTAAAATACAATCAATCAGTTTGTGAAGGGATAGTGAACTGAGTGAACTCATATCCTGTGTGATATATGATACTAAACAATTTATTTGATTTAATTTATGTGAGTAGAGTGTAAAAATTATTATCGTGAACCTGGTGTTTTTTGGCTGCACGCTCCCTACTGGCTCGCTCCCACACTCCCTGCCAGCATAGCGTAGGGGAGGAGGTGATGAAAATTCAGTTGCGGATTATTACGTATGTCCCTACTAGAAAGCAGATAAGTATTTTGTTGCTCTTCATTGTGCCGATTATACAATTTCAAATCTCTTACATTGCAGCAGGTAAAAGTGTCCCAAATCCAATTAATTCAGCCTATTCACACAATCTTTTTAAGTGTGACCCATATCGGACATCTGTCTGAAAAGTTTCGTAAACGGCATGCATGCACGACACAGCAATGCTTCATGTTAAGTTTCACTTTAATCATAGTCAGAATCTCAAGAGCAAATAAATTCAGACTACAGCTGAGCTCATCACAGAGAACACACTCCAGCTCACTAATAACTTTAATTTATTTATTTTTCTTTGACGCTGCAGCCACAATCTGTAGCCACGTTCAGCCAATTCATTAAGAACAAAAGTTGGCAACACAAGCCTTCTAATATTATTGGAACGAAACGCATCACTCCAAACATTTATGAAGTCTGTTATCTCGTTTTTCCACCACTTAGATCCAAGTCAAATCACTGCTTCTGTCAACTTTCAGTTTTCCTCAAAGTCTCCTTTTTCCTTCAGCATGAATTCTCACTGCAGTGAATCACATATGCATCAGGTTTTAATACCAAATATTACTGAAGTGACCCAAATTATGAATTTGGTTTGGCTGTTTACACTTCCACACGAAACAATACACCTGTGTCACATATGACATAAAATAGCAGATTTAGGCCACATTTATCTGCTGTGTGAAGGCAGCCCAAGTAATCATAAAAAAAAGAGAATCAGAACCATGAATTGGGAACCATTGCTTACGCTTGTATTGTAGCTTTCCAAAAAATAAACACGCATCTCCAAAACAGGAACTTTTCAAGTGAGAGAATTTCTTTTTTTTTATTATTTCAGGTAATTTTAGAGAATTTCAATTGGTCCGTTTATCAATTTTTTTTTAGCACAGTGTAAGGGACAGTTTGTTGGTTTAAATTATGTAGTAAACTAAAAATCAACAAAAATAGAGATTTCATTAGACAGCAACAATATACAAATGTTCACTATCAAAGGGAGAGTTTATTTATAAAAAAAACAAACTGTGAGACCCAAGCTAGCAAAAAAAAAAACTTTAGTTGTAAACGGGCCAGTCGAACCCTGCAGATCATGGCACACTTTACTGACACCATCAGCCTAAACCAGCACCATTCCATTTGTTCCTAAGAGCTTTACCCCCATGGTGGAACTCTCCAAACTGCCACTTTCCAGCTGTGCCTTCTCAAATGCTGAAGTCCGCCCAGGGCGAGAAAGCAGCCCTGCAGCACTGCTCGCTTCATGGCGTGTTTTCAAATCTATGCTGGCTGTGCCAGAGCACTGTGGGTCAGGGAAAACTTCCCGTTTCGGGGGTAAGACTGAACTCCCTCCTCGTTTCAGTGACTGAGTGCTGTGCATGAGGCCTCTGCTCGCTGCAGCTCTATAAACAACGCAGCGAGGTGAGCCTACCTCAAACTGAGGTACCTTTGGTGCAGCAGAAAAGGCCTCTGCTTGTAATTACAGCTGCCGTGGCCTCTCAGTCAAGCCGGGGAACCTTATCACGCTGCCATTTGTCCTCCAGAGTGGGGTTGAAGGACTAGGCAGTGTGCCATGGCAACTTGTCTGGAGTGGGTAATGAGAAAGCAAGCAAGTGGCAAGTCAGCTGGCCCATGCCAATCTGGACCACCAAGTTGGTGGCAAGTGACAGACTGCATTGTCTAGGTCAGTGATTTCTCTGCAGCTTTGCACTGAGCCCAATACCCATGGTAATCACGCTAGAAATCATTGTAGCTCATGCAGCCTCTCACAGCTCACTGCTTCAGTACCCAGTGTATACATTTCATCTCAAAACCACTGGATCTGCTAGAGAACCTTAATTATTTTCAAAAACTCAATACTTACTAGGGCTGTGTGGTTACAAGAACTTGCTAATATAATATGTATCACGATAAAGGGGTTCTAATTCAATATAATCACAAAATAATGTGACAGTATCACATTATTATATTATAGAACAGTTAACATACACCTACCTATCTCAATTGTACTTTGCTGGTGGTGTTCCATAGACAAATTCTAACCATTTGGGTGTATTTTTTTACTATCATCTGGACCTGAACTACCCATCTCTGTGTAAGTAACTACAAGTTTACGTAGGATCTCCAGAGGATTTTGCGTTTTTACAGAGACTCTAAGACTAGGTTAGTTGCTGAAATGCACATGTTGTATGGAAACATATAACATTGCAAAAACTGTTATTAGTGTAAAAATTCTTTATTTTAAAATGTTTCTAACTGTTGTTCATCTCGCTGTCTTGCAGTGCTGTTAGCCAATCAGAGGCGATATATTTGCATGTATAAATATTCATTCATGAGCAAGAGCCGAAATCCTATAGTTCCTCCAAGCCCACTCCTCTACCAGACTGAAGCAGCGTAATACCGAATCACTTTTTTTTTCATTAAAAACAGCTCACATGGCATTCATTCATACGAGAGACCTAAAAAAAAAAGTCAGTAATCTACCTTTTGAACTCAACAGTAAGCGTTGTTGTTCCGTCAATTTTGTCACCTGATCAATTTTAAACACAACACAAAATAAAACATTGTCTGCCACAAACCTTTATATGGAAAATCTATACAATATCGCAAACTAAAATATTGCAATACTTCCAATATACTATACTTCCAATCTTCTATATATTGATATTTTCTTACACCTACCAATTTAACAAAGCATGTACAATACCAATGCTGAATAAATCAGAAGATAAAAGACATTACTCATTTCATTCTAAGTTTATGATTCATTAGTCAAACACCTCTTTTTCCTTAAAGCAACATTAGCAGTGAAATGTGAGAAAGGAACAATACAAGAACGGAGCAGGCCAATCCAGTGACTGACATAAGTAGGTATATTCCACTTCATCTGATCTGTGAATTCTTAATGAAACGGATCACATTAGCCAACTTAACACAAGCACAATGTATTCAAATGATTTATTTATCTTCCCAACATGAACCTGGCCACAGTTAATGCTCCATGAAGCCAAAGAAGCATAAATGAAACCCAATCCATACGGACATGTGGAAAAGCACACATACAGAACTCTGCTGATCTCTGATCTTCATACTTCTTCCCTCTTACCCCAGCACATAGCCAAATACCCCATTGTTCCCCCAGCAGCCCATGGAGTGGATAAGAGTTTAGTAACCAAATATCTGATGATGGAACAAGAATGATGTGTCTGTCCTCGTTTTAAAGCATTTTAAATACAGCTTAAGCTTAACTCAAACGGTTAGAGAGAGAGAGCTGGCTGGATGGAACTTTTTCCTGTCAATATTAATTCAACCCTGAAATGAAAATACTGTAACAGTGTGCTTTTTGTGCATTTAAGACTTAGTAGAAGCCTAAGCTTGAATAATGCACAGTTACCTCCAATCCAGCATTTCCTGCAGATGAAAAAAAAACATTACCACTGGTGCTCTCTTTACACAAGGGTTTTGTAACACATATATTGTCTATATGTTGATGGGTAGTGCTGATAAAGCACCTTTTTGTGCACATTAAAATTTTATCGTTCTAAAATTTTCGATACTGACACCAGAACGGTACTTTGAAATCGGTACCGTTACCCATTGCTACTTTTTTCGATCCCTTTTTCTAAATTGCAACCAAAAAAAAAAAAACATACAAAAAGCGATAATTATTTTCACACATTTTTTTTAACAGCAGACAGGAATAATCTCATTGTCATACCGTTACCATGATAAGCTACCATACTTTTGGATCTTGTTGGAACAAACAAACAATGAGCATGATTGTGGTACAAAAACAACAGCATTAATTTAACTGCTTAAACTACAAATTATTCAAAGAATGAATCAAACCGATGCTACACTCAAATGTTGAAATTACTGAGAATGTCCCTACTATGCTAGTGGTGGTGACAAGTTTAGCAAACCTTACTAAATCCAGCTTGGCTGTGGGCTGCAGCACACTGTTTGTTTTCTGTTTCTGTTCTATACCTGGCAAACCAGGGTGTGGAAATGGGCCTGAGAGACTCGAGGTGGAAACATTTCTGTGATGTACCACCCAGTTCAAATAGGAAAATACTTGCTTAAAACTCTGCTGACAAGTGCTGCCAGTGCTTAAACTCAACATGTTTCCTTAATATCTGATGATACACACTGATTGTGTTTCAAGTTAATGCAGAAAATATAATATGTTATAATTTATTCTATAAAATAAAATATAAACCTTAAAGGTACTTTTAAAAAAGTTTGATGGTTGAAGTGTTTTGTTCATTAACATTTTGCCTAATCTGTGGGGGTCCATAATTTATAGAAACACGAAAATTGGATAAAATGAGCATCAGCCAACTCTCACTAACTCTTGGATTAGATTGGAGGGCAAAAACAAAATAAAAAAAAATTGAATGAGACACGAAGTGACCATTTAACAAATCAATACAAGTCAATAAATGAATGTAAAAGTGGATTAATCAGTTACTAATATAATCAATAGGGAAAGCCCCCCTCCAATTCTTATCTCTCTAATCTGCCGAAGTTAACAGCAGCAGTATAATCTGGACACAACAACTCTACCCTAGACTGAATTATCCTGAGGCATTCTCATTCCTCTTTTCCTATGCAATTCAAAGCAGACCTTGAATCCAAGGTCCAAAGCCCAGTAATTGACCATTAGAGGCTGGGATGCAGCACGGCATACATTCACCCATTCCAGACACCCCACAGGCATCAACTAGGAAAGATTTACAAGAACCTAAAGTACGGCACTCACATCCTTTAATTGGCACCATACTAAGGTGATCAGTCCCTGGATAAGATTTCACGATGCTCCTCATTAAAACGCCATTAATGGCCGCCACTGCGGCTGCTTTGCCGGTTTCTATGATTTAATTTCCTGCGTAGTATTGTTTTCAGTTTATTGCATAAAGCACTGCAGCTTGTGGCCGTTTTGTGTAGGAAAGCTAGACAGTATTTTAGCCAGCCTGCAGTGCTGTCACCCACCAGTCATCAGTCTGGAGAGATAGGGTGGTCTTAAACTGCTGCCTACTCTCTCAATGTCACCTTTATGATGCAATGCATTTGTTATCTACTAAAACTTTATTTTATGGATGGCTCTGTTCTCAGACGTAGCTATAAGCTTTTTTTTGGACTGAGGCCTAAGAGCGAATTATGCAAAATGATCAATGATGAACATAAATGTACCATTACTGAGGAAGTGATACTATTAAGCAATTACAGGCCATGTAACGATACAAAGCCAGTTCTTTAAAATGGAACAAGCTGGACCACCACTGCTGCTGCACAATGCCTACCATCCTCACTCAGACAAGACACAAACAAGATCCAGGAGGTACAAAGGAATTTAACTCTGTAGTCAGAGCAATGGATATAGTTTCTTAAGCAACTGGTGTTATTGTGATTCTAATATGCATCCCTGTTTCAGATTATAAAACTGGTAGTTCAGACCTTATAGTATTTTATTTTCCATACTAAAATATAGAAAGTTATATAAACATTATTTAATAAAGAAACACAGGTAAAGACTAAATATCATATGTAGAGGTAGGCTGAGCCTGACACTGGCGAGTATTAAGTAAACATCTGTACTAAAATGTACTAAAAAAAAAAAAAAAAACTTGGGCAATGTCAATTAACAAGTTTAACAACTACAACAAAGCAAAACCAGCCTAACAGACCACTGACAGGCCAACAGGTTTTCATTACATTCATTACTTAAAATATGAGGTAATTTGCTGCATTTAAGCATATAGAAATATTATCTAAAATATACAGATTTACAAAATTTCTAAATTCAAAAGTCTTTTACTTATAATTAACAAAAATTTGCAAAACTCTTTGCCATTTATTTAAATTGCTGATGTGACCTCAGCAGTCTTGTCACAAGAGGTTTCCTCAGCTGACCTTCAAAAAAGGATTTCTGAGGCTTTTTTTGGTTAGTGTACCTCTTGGTGAGAGATCGCTGACTGACATTTCACGCTGTTGACAGACTTTAAGAGGGGCATATCATAAGTTAGTGTTCATGAAAATATCCTGCAATGCTAGGAACTGGAACTATATTGTGTTTAGCAAATGAATCCAGGTGCTGTTTAGGAACACGTGGTGATCATTTTAGATATCAACTATGTCAACCCAAGAGTGCACAGGATCTACAGACCCAGCTGCAACACTGTGGGCAAATGTGCCATACAGAACCTGTATGTCTCAATGCCCAACTGTATCTCATCTTGTATTCAGGCTAGAGACACTCAACAAGCTACCAATAGTACCACAGTATTTACAGTATTTACAGTAAATCATAAGAAACTAACAGTGTTACTGTTAAAATATATGTTTAAGTAACTACTAAAACACTCTTGTTGGCATTGTGCAAACTGCAAATTTTACAAGAAATCCAAATTTTCAAAAGCAGTGGTGCTCAAACAACTGCAATAACAGCTTGATTAACTTTATAAACACCATTCCATTTACAGCTCTGGAAAAAAACAAAGAGAGCACTTAAAAATGATGTGTTTTCTTGATTTTATCACATTGAAAACCTCTGGAATATAATCAAGAGGACGATGGATGATCACAACCAAGCCTTCAAACCAAACTGAACCGCTTGAGATTTTGCACCAAGAGTAGCATAAAGTCATCAGAAAGCAGTGTGAAAGACTGGTGGAGGAGAACATGCCAAGATGCATAAAAATGTGATTAGAAACCAGGGTTATTCCAACAAATATTGATTTCTGAACTGTTAATAATGTTGAATGAATATGAACTTGTTTTCTTTACACCTTTATAAAAAAAACTTGAGTTCTGAAAGCACTGCATCTTTTTTTGTTTCATATTTTATCCAGTTCTCTGCAAATAAATTCTTTATATTACAATATTTTTATTTGAAATGTGGGAGAAATGTTGTCTGTAGTTTATAGAATAAAACAATGTTTATTTTACTCAAACATATACCAATAAATAGCAAAATCAGAGAAAGTGATTTAGAAACTGAAGTGGTTTCAGAGCTGTAGTGTCATAAGAGCATTTGCAGATTCTTTGATTGAATAGCAGTAGTTTAGTTATCTGTTAATGGTACTAAAAAATAATTATTAGCTCTTATCTGCATAGCTTGCAGGGCAAACCCCTTGTACATTAAGAGCCAGGAATTCTAGGAGTTCCATGACATTCAGTGTTGAATTAAGCTCTGTGTTTGCTGAGCATAGTTTTAAAAACATCCAACAGTGAGGAAAAGCTCATTTTCCAAGCCCTTTACCCACTAAAACCCTACTTACAGATGCAACACAATCTCCTCATATCGATTTGGCCATCTCCCTCAGGTTCAAGGGCAGTCTTATTAAAATGGGCTCTGACGAGCTACATAAAGCAAAACAGTAGAGAGTCCAATAACCTTAAGGACTAGCACTGTAAGCTGCATACGGTCTAACAAGTCACAAAAAGAGTCCCCAGCACTGAATTCAGCAGGACGTGAGGGTGCCAGAAATTCTTCTACTAATCATATATAAATCTAAAAAGGGCTAAGACAAGGGACTCTTTGAGAAACGACCACGAACAAAACAGTCCGCAAGGGAGAGCTGCCACTTATTTGCCAAAAACAAATGAAACGGAGAAAAAAAAAATCAATTCTGAGCATTTCTTTTACCATCCAAGACTGACGTTTCACACTGAGCTTAGGGTGTGTGGAATTTATGACAATTTAAACAGCTTCTTTCTGCCAGCCAAGCAGACAATGGCCACGGCAGGATTCCCCCACGGCGAGAGCAGGGGCTCGGATTTCACTTCACACACACTCGCCAAAACCACATCGCCAAAATGAAACCCTTCTTGTTCCCTGAGACGCAAAAAAAATAAATAAATTATTTTATTTTGGCTTCTTCAGACCAATGCTGTACACTCATCGCTTCTGGAGACACATGAAGGATATGGATATGTAATGGTTAAAGACCGCTGGTTAAAGAGCCCCGCTGATACATCGGCTGGAAATTCCCACAGAAATGCTGTATATTTCATCTTGATCTGGATGACTAACGGCACAAACCCGGTAAAAAAAAAAAAAAAAAAAGGGGTCCAAATCAAATCAAGGGGTCCTTATATAACTGTAGTGTCGAGTGCACTCCCCTCTGCCTGAAACCCTAAACTACTAAAGCTTTGTGAAAACGAACACGTACATTGTGAAATTAAGACATTACTATATTGATTATGACTCAAAATGTTACAACTGTTACAACTCTTAAATTAAACATGGCACATTTATATTACATTCACTGGTTTATTTGGCATTTTTCAGTAGTTTGTCAGCACAGACATCTGCTGTTTTTGCCCATAGACATATATGTTATGGTCTCACTCAAATAATCTTTTGTTTGTAACAGTACAACATCTATAAGGTCTTTTTCTTTTTGCCACAATGATAACAGCAGCAAAATAAGTAATGTGCTGTGTTGATTTTACACAGCTTAACTCTTGTGTAAATGTTATGCTACAGTTATGGTAGTCTACTTTTGTACTGTTCTTGCACTGTTGTGTGTATTAATTTACATAAGCAAGTCCTCATAATATCAATCATGATCGTAAGATGGGATGAAAAGTAAATGTTTTTAGGTGTTTCAAAATGTAAAAAAAAAAGCCCATCCATACTCTGAATTGGTAATATGGATGTTAAAAAAAATAAAAACAAACAGATGTTTTTTTTGTTACAAAATCTTAAAAAGGTGAAAAAAGGTCTTTAAAACAACATTGTGGTGAATGTATTTAAGTATTTCTTCTTAAAACAAGGACTAAAAGGCTAATGTCCCGGTCAGATTGCATTACATTGATTTCAGATATCAAACATTGATTTCAATTCATTTCTTAATACACACTCTAATGCTTCAGTGAAAAAAAGTTGTGTCTAGAGACGAAGTTAAAAAAATAAAATAAAATAAAATAAACTAGCCATGTCTTCATGCTTACAGAAAACAAAGGGAAAAAATATTTAACATATGAGCAGAATCTCATATAACATCATACATAATCATCACACTGGACAAAAATTATATCATATATTTACTTCAGCTTTAATGTCTAAAAAAAAAGATGCATGTCATTTTAGTTTCAGACATAGTAAACAAATTGGGCAGACACACACACACACAAAACACTAAACGACTTTTATAAAGCGTGCTTCAATAAACCACTTCCTCCAGCCCCACCTCCCTCCAGACTCCAAACTGGGGGAGAGTAAGCATTTATGGCTGAGTTCCTGTTTTGGGCTGCTGCTCACAAGTCAACTCCCCACCCCCACCCACCCCCCTCCTCTTTCATTCCCTCTCTCTCTCCATCCCTCCCTTTTCCGCTCTTTTCATAGTGCTGGAGGAGGCAGTCTGCAGTCTCATGCTCTCAGTCCTTTGTGCAGCACCTATACAAGTAGGTACCGTTCCTGCCCAGTCGTAAAACAATCACAGGCCTGTTTCTGCAGATGCTGGACTTCAGGCTCCTGCAGAGGCTGACTGGGCTGAAGGACATGAGGTCGCTGAGCGAGTCTTCATTTACCCCCCAGCTCACACAAAACCCAGTACAGCCCTGTCCCTCCTGAGGTTAACAGTGCAGTGACTGATCAGATTCTCTTAGTAGAAAAGTGCGAGGTAAGCTTTTTAACGTGCACATAGCAGCAGATATTGACAAAACAATACATTTCCTTCATTCAAGCTGAAAATTGCTTGCAAAGTGTGTGAAGATAAATTAATGACTTGGAGAAATAAAATAAAAAAAATCAAATCTGAGACAATGGGGTGGAGAACTACTCACAAATATAAATAAATGATAAGTAAGTGATTTATTATGGTCATTTGACGATTTCTGTTGCAGAATAACACTGGCCAACTACTGATATTGTCCTGCGTTATCTGGCATCATGATTGTAACAACAACTCAATTAAATCCTATATGATGTGAGGTGGAGCCTCCACAGATCAAATCGATGTTGCCCATTACCAATAGAAATTCTCCAAAATGACCTGAAATAAACTTTTTTTTACATTGACTTCCACTGAAAGTTGAAAAGGCTTTCTCTAACTCCTGTAAAATTGCAGTTTTTAATTGAACAGCAACCATTTAAAAATAAATTAACTAAAAATGAACCAGATGCAAACAAGTTATCCTTCAGTACAGCAATAATTTTAACCAACAACTTTTAAAAAAGGGGGTCAAGGTGTACTGATATTTAAATACTACATTAGCCACGGAAGGTGTTAATGCTCAAATACTAAAATACCTATAAAGTAGGGCAGCACAATATAATATATATAATTTCAGCATAGTCACTGTGGGAAAGCGCTACCGTTACATGTCATTTGCACACAAATGACAATAAATATCCTTTAATTATTTGACTTGAAACAACAAACTACCCAAAACAGCTAAACTGTTCTCGTAAGCCAGGATGATATTAGCTTGCAGTTCATCCCACATAGATTTTTTTTTTCTTTTTTTTATAATTTTATTTCTAGTTTTTCCCAATTTCTCCTCATTTTTGCACAGCAAATTACCCAACCCACTCATTAGGAGCCCCCCTATCACTAGTGACGCCCCAACACTCCAGGAGGGTGAAGACTAGCACATGCCTCCTCTGATACATGTAAGGTCAGCCATCGCTTGGTTTCAAGCTGCTGCTGATGCAGCTTGTCGAGTAGCATCACATCTCGCTCAGAGGAAAGCGCAATGACTCAGTTCCGATACATCAGCTCACAGATGCCTTGTGCTGCAGACATCACCCTTTTAGTGATGTGGGGAGAGAGCACCATCTACCAACCCAGAGGGAGCAGGGACACTTGGTGCACGTAGCTTGTTTTAACACAGTAAACACACAAGTGCTATAGCCCGATGTACTCCCTTCTGAATGAAGAAAGAGCGAGCGGTTAGCGGCTAATGCTAATGCTGCTCCAGCAGTGCTAGCCAGGGTTAAGTGCGCCTTATAGTGCGAAAAATAATGTAACAATTTTTTCAATATTTTTTCTAATTGTTGCGAATTACCAGACATGTCCATTTGATATCATAAAATATACTGTTGACAGCCCACCACCCCCATATAAGGGTGTACTCACACTAGGCAATCCGAACCGTGCCCGGGCACGGTTACCTCCCAAAGCACGGTTCGTTTGGCTAGTGTGATCGCTCCGAACCGTGCCCGGGCACGGTACGCTGAACCGTGCCCGGGCACGGATCAAGATGACGTCAGTGATGCGACGCTACTGTAAACGGAGGACGTGTTATACACAATTCTGCATATAATATTTTTGAAAAGGGTTCTAAAGAGCACCATAATGGTTAGTGTTACCCATAATAAATTAGGACTACTATCTACAAGTCCTAAACAACAAACACATTTTATTATTACTTGAGTTTTATGTTTCGCTCCTTTGGTCACTATTTATGTATATAGCAAGTACGTCTCTTACCTTACTGATGAACGTGAATTGTAGTCCGCGAGTAAAGCTGCAAATTTCTCCCTGGACGTCTGCTGCTTGTGTAAAAACCTTCTTACACGTGCAGCACGATTAGCAGTAAATCGCTGTGTTGCACAATCAATGAATCTCTGGTTCAGTTGCGTATTTGCATGCCCAAAACGACTCCAGAGAAACAAAAACAACAGTACAATCCTGAACTCCATTGTTTTGCGCGCGCATACTGTTCTTCAAAACAAAAGTCACCTGTTGATGACGAAAGCGTGCTCGGGCACAGATAGTTTAGCGCAGTGTGAGTGCAGGCCTGCGGGGGAGTGGGGAGGGGGCCGAACCGTGCTCCGGCACGATTCAACCCAACCGGGCCTAGTGTGAGTACACCCTAAGAGTACCCCAAGTCATTATGGCCAGCCTGAATGGAGAACCAGGATCTGCTCTCCTGTGGATAAAGCAGTGCTACTCTCTGTATTATACAGCTGCTTTAGCTTTTGCATCATCGTCACTTGAGGTTTCTATTTTGTTAACGAGGCTCAAGCACACACACACTGTTCAAGAAAGTCAGTCAACCACATGCATAAAATGAATGAACCGCATAATGAAGGCGCGTTAAATTGTGCCATATTCACAACAATGGCTCATTTAATATCTCAAATTACGGGCAATGAAACGATTAAATACTTGACAAGCTGCTTTTTTAAAGAAACAAAAAAGGATGAACCCAACACAGCACAGGCATGATGTAAAATATGAACGTGTCAGCGACATCTTCTACTGGCAAAAACACTGTTCCAGACAGAGGACAGACATATCATGCAATACAGCCAGAGAGCCAATTATTTCAGCTCTCCGCAAGAGAAAAAGAGAGAGAGAGTGTGTGTGTGAGTGTATGTGCACACGAGCACATGCACACGTGCTAGTGTGTATCCACCGCAAGCCATGTGTGAGTGCAGGAATGCTGAAGGCATTAGGCGCTGGAAAAGCATCACTGCTGAACACTTTATGAAAATAATTGAACATCACAGAACCCCTCAGTTCAAATATGTTGAGGCCTACACAAATGCAGCGTGCAATTTACATTTATTCCTGCCATTTACCAACATCTGCTACATTTCATTCACCACTCTCCTAAATGAACACTGGGTGGAAGAATCATATAAAATAAGTGGGCTTCTCATTTTAAACACCTGTTTAATACTTGATAGCCTCCTGCCATTCACACAATACAGTAACACGAGCCCATCTATTAACCCAAAAGCTCCGAGGGCCGTTTTTGCCAGACACACTAATCACGTCTACTCATACAGTACAATAGCAATTCTTCCATCAAGAGTCTTGGTCTCAATGGAGTGTAACTAAATCTAAGCGGAGGCTAAATCAGATCAGGTCTGGAAATCTAGTCTTTAAGATGTAAAAACTCAAGTCTTTAAGATTAGCTCGCACAGCCCTACAGCTACATCATGTTCTGTGTACAAGAAACACTACTCTGCTACTACACACAAGCTCCTCATCATGCAGCCGACAGCTGCGCGAGCTCATAATTCATTATCTTCAGAGAAGGTTAAACACTGACAGATAAAACACAACCTTTTAAAATCCTGATATTTAAAACCTTTTCCTGATATAATCAAGGTATAATGGTTTCAGAAGAAGTATACATGTTATTTGAAATGTATACTGAATTTTACTACTGTCAATTGTACACCCCTCAGTAACAAAATAAGTTAAATAAGATGCACCAGACCACCAGGCAGCACTGATTAAAACTGGTTTTGTGGTGCAGTTGAGAAGAAAAGTGGACAGAGCAGGGAAGGATGTGGCCTATGTTATGCACACCAAAACACTGAAACAGCTGAGATTGGGACATTTAGTTTTTTCTTTAAAGAGTGCACTGTCAGACACTAAAAGTTCTTCTGCAGTTATCTATAGAAATGAAACCAATATTGTCTACTTGTCAGTCTTGACCCACCCAACCACCTCCTCCCAAACCAAGTGTGTCTCAGACTGCCATCATTGAATTTACAGCTCAGAAGCAAAGTAGATTTCTCCCCAAAAACCTACTTAGCTAAAAGTACAAAGTCTGTTTGGGGTTCTTTACTCTGAAACTGTGAAGGAACCCTTTAAATGCTTTGAGGAACCTTCAAGAAAAGAAAAAATGTTTCCTGAAGGTTCCCTAAAGCACCATAAGTGTTTCCTTCACAGTTTCAAATTGACTAACCTACAAATGTTCTCAAGGATCTTGTCATTTTAACGCCACAACTCATCCACATATATCCACAAAACAAAACAAAAAGGTCACAATGTAAGTCCAGCATGGTCTGTTTCAACCAAGGCTGCTCATCACTTTATTCCTATATAGTATAATATATTTTTGATAACTGAATAAAAAACAAACCAGTATTAGACCAGGGAAAACCAACTGTTGAAATTGGAAGCTGGTGGAAGACCGTTCCAAAAAAAAAAAAAAAAGAAAAATGATCATCCAAAGATTTACTGATAGTGCTGGTGTGCTACTAGCTGGTGGGCGGTCAACTAGCCGAATAGAGATAGTTGCCTATTAGCAATGGATTAAGCCTAGCTAAGTTCATGCCATGTTTATGTCTCCCAGAATGTCTGCAGTCACATGTCCTAATATCCATATTACATCCAACTTTTTTTTCTTTAACAGTCAGTTGGTCATACTGTTAACACCTCCATATTCTAATCAAACTTTAAAGTGGCTGTGAGTAGAGCTAGCAGGGCTTTTGTTTGTAGGATGATGTACGAAATTATGGTTGCTTATATTAATTGAGCAAGCACTTAAGTAATGGTTTTGATTATGCTGTTTTTTTTCCTGTATTTATGTGTACCTCATTATTCAAATGTGCCCAGGTAAATATAGTTAATCAAATTCAACAACATTTAAACATCAATAGATCATTTCTATGTATTAATGTTTGATTGTTGTTGAAGTTAATGAACAGTATTTACCTGGGCGTCAATATTGTGTGATTGGGCATTACAGAGAGCACACGCGAGAGAAAAAAAAAAGGGAGAGAGGAAGACATACACACACACATAGTGAGAAAGTGACAGATCTTGAACATCCCAATAGGCCTCTCCTCCTGCTTAGTTGGCCAATGAGGTTTCACTGTGGGTGGGGCTTGCAGCATGCGAGAGAGCGGGAGAGAGATAACAGAAGATGTGCATACAGTGTAATAGCAACGATGTGTTCACAAAACACAAACAAACACATTTTACTCCACACAATACTCTAAATTCGCTCTTTAAACACTGACTTCTATAATACCTGTGGTGAGTTAAAATTACTGCAGAGAGCTGCTGAGATGAGTTTAAAAGTGTTAGATAGATCCTGTACTCTGTCCAACTTAAAATTAAGTTATATCCTATAATAACTATAATAATTTTCCTAGACAAACAATTATTAAAAAGTAAGAAAAAAAAGTAAAAAAATAAATAAATAAATACATAGAAATATCCAAGAATCCCCTGAAAATAACATCCAGCCTGTGTGAATGTTTCCTATTATATACTTTGTAATTTTTAGTTTAATATAGGTGTGTCAAACCATCAAAATGTACAGCAAAATTAGTCTTGGGGCCTAAAAGTTTAGCTGTTCTCACCAGTAGGAGATACAAATGGAGGGCATGACAAAAAAAACAACAATTTTGACAAATCGACTAATCTAACAAATAATCAGCAGATTAGTTGACTACTAAATATAGTCATTAGTTGCAGCCCTAGCTCTATATAGATCATTGTTGTGTGTGCAACCCTTGTACAACTTCTCTACTCCTTCATCCCTCCCTCAGGGTTCATCTGTCCATTAAGGATAGACAGATTGCTCCTCTGAGACAGAGAGAGAGAGAGAAGGATCTCCAGCAAAACTACAATGAAAAAAGGTCAGAAAGCTACACAGGTCTGGCTGACCTGGCCTGAGGACAGAGCTGATGTTTAAAGGACTACATAAGGGCTATACGTTATGGGGCATGTACATACAAAACCGCAGCCTTCTGATAAGCTACAGCACTGGGCAGGCGGGCGGCGAAGTTAAAAGACTCAGTACAGCAACTGCAGAACCTCAGCCGCAGACTCCCACAGGCTAACATACTGACCTGATCATCAGGTGCCCGCAGAGGGGAAAGTGCAGAGGGTGCTGGTGGTTTAGCCTGGCTTGCATTAACATTATAATGTGGGGATGTGAAGCTGCCTGTTCTAAATCTTCTCATATTTGGTTAAGGGATGTCTGAACAAGAAATATTTTAAATGGATCAGTATTCATCATATCAAGGTGTTCCTATTTCCAATTTATTCCGAGGTCCTCTTCTGCTAGGGTCATAGATACACAGTCAACAGGCATCGTCCATGAGGTGCAGTAGTGAGGAATATTTCAGTTAAAGTTAAAATGGTGTAAATGTCTGCACTGCAAAAGTACTTTAAAGGAATATCAGTGTTAGGACTGTGGTAAAGCTAGAAATGTTTTATTCAAATGGTTTGATTTAGGCCTGTCACTAAGGGTTAAACGATTACTCTAGTAATTGATCGATTAATTTTCTGTGCCTCGAGTAATTGTTTAATTAATTTTAAAATGCAGAGCACAAATTTTTGCACGGATTTTTAATGTGAAAAAGCGCACTTAGCGTTACATCACCCACGCCCAGGAAGTAAGTGGAGGAGGCGAAGGTTTTTAGAGCGGTGGAGCGTTAACAAGATAAAGATAGTCCTGTGGAGTGCTGATTATTAGGAATATTGTCTAATGTACAACATAGACACGTTCTCGACTTACAGGCTTTATGTAATCAGTAAACACAGCGCTGTGGAGTTTATAAATAAATACATGTTAAAGTTAGCGAGATAAAGTTACTCTGGCCGGAATGCACGGCCATAAACTTACTGTATTGTCTAAGATGCACAACATAAAGCCAATGTTCATGCCTTTATTACTGATTAATGCCCTATATTTAATACTTACAAGAAATCCTAAGTTGAAATAACTTAATTTATTAAATTATTAATTATTAAATTATTACTTGTGGTGTTTGTCTATTTTGTGTTTTATTTATTACCTATTTGTGTTTGCAATGTGGAAATGTATGTTGTGAATTTAAAAATAAAACCAATTGGTCGTTCATTATTAAGTGAAATTTCTTATTTTATGAAATCTCTTATTTTATGTTTTATCCGATTACTCGATTAATCGAACTGATTTTTCATTAAAGTACTTGATTTGTAAAATAATCGATAGCTGCATCTCTACCTGTCACTATAACAATTTTATGCGAACTATATTTTGTCCCAGAAATTATTGTCAAACAATATTGTTGCCATTTTTAGACCACTAATTTGGCACTAATAAAATAACATAATTTCATTAAAAAATTAACCCTTTTAAAGACAATACACTTTCCATTCCGGTTGACACACCTAATTTTGAAACCGCACCTAATTTTGCAAAGTGCGGAGGCAGGGGAACTGCGGGTCTGCTCCACACCATGACGTGCAGCCCCGGTTTGCCCCAGCTGGCCCACTTTGAACCAGCATAAAGACCCCGCCTCACTCAAGATACGCTGATGATGAATGGAAAGCTGAGGCAACATTATTATTATTAAAATGACTGAAGTCATGTCAATTTTTTGAACGATAAGTTGATAAATTTAGTTATTGTGACAGGCCTAGTATGATCCACATGCTTGCTCCATTTACTTAACAGTAGACTGTATGGCTGTACAGTTATTGAGGGAACTATTACTGTAAAAATAAAAGGTGACAGTGAAACTGTTTTTCATCTAAATTATTCTTTGATTTTCTTGTTCTATAAACAATCAATTCCTTTACTAAAGAGAGCTTTGACAAATTTTGCAGGGGAGAACTTATGGGAGCAGAGAACTCAGTAGTTCCAGCTGACTGTTTGTGAGTAACTAGTTATCTACGATGTAACCCTAGTACACGACAGGCAACAACCTCTGTGAAGTCATCCCAGTTCCCAGCCGCTCTCACAGCTGTTGGGGGGAAAGTGGACTCCAGAGTGGAGTGGGGATGAACATCTCGATGCACAGAGAATGTACAGGTGCTATGGGCTTAGAAAAGACTTAACAAGTGAACTGATATCTGATATGGTACGAAAACGCCACAAAAGACTGTTATCAGTTAGTTTACTTCACAGACAGTCAAACACTAATTAGACATCCCAGCTACACATATAGAGTAACTTTAGCTCCACCATGCAAGTTTAAAATCCAAAAGCAACCACACACATATAAAACTTGTTTTTAAAAGGCAACCTTACAAGAGAAAAAAAACTAATCTTTAAAAATGTAAAAAAAAAAAAAAAAATTTGGGAGAATTTTATTGAATCATTCATTATGAAAAGTGCATGTTAAATGAACTGGGGGAAAAATGTTACAATTGTTTTTACTTTAACTTGTTTTTGGGACTATGTCCAAAGGCTATGTGTCTAGTACATACTGCTATATGATATGAATATGAATATCAATATTACAATTAATAATTGAACCTTTATTGAACCATTATTTTAACAATACATTCTCAATCTGACTTCTAATTTTTCTATATCAGACTTGTTTTTTTTTTTTGTTTTATTTTGACCAAATTAATTTATGTAAATGACATCTATTCAGATTGGTTGCCAAGCATCGCATCTCAAGCCAAACACTTCTTAGAATGAGAACACTTTTTGGAGGGCATACATGAATAATTATTATATATGTAGGGGTGTAATGACTTGTGTCTGCCAAAAAAATAATACATTTAAAATGGGCTATTTCCCTATGCAGTCCAAAGATTTATTGCTTTTATTATTTTAATATATGGACTGATTACAGACATACAACACAACTGTACACAAAAAAAACCTGGTCAAATCATGTGTTGTTGATTTTTCAAGATGAGTATTACTTCACCACAACAGAAAATCATCTGCTACATTAATACTGTCCATTTGATAGAAAATAAATTCAGGTTGTGTTATAAAAATGGCAAGATTGCAACATATAATTTCATTCCTGATAAAACACTTTTTTTATTAGATAGTCAATAAAACCTGTAATTTGACCAGAAATGTTTAAACGTATGAAACAACTATAAATCAATAAGTCAACAGATAAAATTATCAAATTGTATTACAATTTTTCTACATCTTCATGAGATTAAACATGAACACTTCTAACCCAATTTGTAAACCAAGATTAAATAAGAAAAAAAAAACTACTACTGGTAACTAGGGGTGGGCAATATTATATGGTATACAATATATCAAGACACAGAAATATCATGATATGATCATCCATGTCGTGATAATAGGGCTGTTCTGTCTTAAAAGTAGTCTATTATTTACTGTGAAGTTTTAGGTGTATTTATTGTATAATTGTTTTAGTTTGCAGTTTATATGCATGGACTAAATATTCTGCAATATTATTCGCTGCATTATATTATTTTATGCTATATTATTTATTTTGCCATATTATGATTATTCTGTTATACCATTATACTATATTCCTGAAATGAATGAATTATTTTAGTTTTCCTATATCGCCAAGTATATCGTTATCGCAAAAATACCCTGAAATATCATGATATTATTTTAGAGCCATATCGCTCACCCCTACTGGTAACTACTAGCTAACTGTTATAGCAACACTTAAAGAAAGTAAGTTAGTTTATCTGTCAGTTCAGCAGATATTAAAAACAGTCTAGTAAAATGTTTCTCTCTCTCTCAAGCAGTGTCTAACGTCAGGAAAAAGGAAAAATCAATTGCCTGTAAATTACGGGAAGTATAAAAAACGATTTGTCTAGAACATAAATTTCCTGATATTCCCTGCTGCATTTCTCTGCTGACTGAAATACTTTCACTCCCCACGACCAAATATGATCATGCATCTTCAGTGCTGGCATGATATTTAGTTTTGGATGAGCGGTTTATCTGGCTCATGGCTCCCTCCATCTGTGGCAAGATTTCATCAAGTCTCGGGTTAAGCTGCAACAGATGAAGTGCGGAATGGGTGGAGTATGTCGATTCAGTGGGGAAACGAAAAATGTGAAGTTAATTTTTTTTTATTGATTTGATTCACAATAGAAATAGCAGCGCTGCATTGTATTCATACCATTTAAAATCCTGTGACAACCACAATCATAACGCAAAATTACCGTATAGACAGTCTCCAGATCAGACGTCGGAATCACTGGACATCTCACAATAAATTATTATCACAATATGTTGGCCTTGATAATGATGAGATCACGATACTGTGACTCTGAAAAACTCAATGAAACAGTAACTTTTCAGTAAGTCACATCAGTGCGAAAGTCTTACGGAGTTTAGAGCACCTGTGTTTCAATAAAAATATCAATTTAATGTGACATATCGATAGTGTATCACACATTAAAGCAAAATTATATATTGTGATAGATTTTTTTTTCAAACCCTAGTAAAAACAAACCTATGTGTGCTTCAACCAGACTAGGGGTGGGCGATATGGCCCTAGAATAATATCACAATATTTCATGGTATTTCTACGATACTGATACAAAACATTAAATTAAACAAATTACTGCAACAAAATGAAAATTTAATATTATTATTGCATACAATATGGCATGGCACATGATACGATATTTCAGGGTATAACATCGTTCACAGTAGGGGTGGGCGATATGGCTCTAAAATAATATCACAATATTTCAGGGTATTTTTGCGATAACGATATACTTGGCGATATAGGAAAACTAAAATAATTCATTCATTTCAGGAATATAGTATAATAGTATAACAGAATAATCATAATGTGGCAAAATAAATAATATAGCATAAAATAATGTAATGCATCAAATAATATTGCAGAATATTTAGTGCATGCATATAAACTGCAAACTAAATCAATTCTACAATAAATACACCTAAAGCTTCACAGTAAATAATAGACTACTTTTAAGACAGAACAGCCCTATTATCACGATATGGATTTTTAATATCATGATATTTCTGTGTCACGATATATTGTATACCATATAATATTGCCCACCCCTAGTTCACAGTATTCAAAAATGTTGGAGATATTATTGCATACAATACAATATGGCACACCCTAAAGCAGACTAAAATCTGCAGGTGTAAAAACACTCTAAAGCTTGTCAAAGTGGTTTAAAGGACAGCACTTAGCAAAGGTCTGAATTCTGCACAACTTTTAAACGGATGTGTTCAGAATTCTGATGTACAGTGAAGTTTTGTTTCTTTCAATAGCTTAAATTCACTCGCATTGTGTTCTAAACCACATGGAAGAGTCAGAAAAACCTTGAACTGAATACCTGGGTTAGGCCTGAATGGATTGAATGGAAAGTAGTTACTGAAAAGATTGAGGTCTATTGACTTATAAGCTATTTTGCTATTTAGCAATGTTGAGAACTATACTAGTCAATTCTAGTCAAGTCAAGACACTTTTGTTGTCATTACGTCTGAGTACAGGTACACAGTGTAACAAAATTATGTTCCTCCTGAACCATGGTGCATCATGTAACAACAATACAATAGACAAACATAAAGTGCAAGAGTGTAATGATACAATGAACTGAAAATTTGATTCTCACAAATTTTCCAAACCTTTATTTAGGCCCCAACATGTGAATGACTAAAATCTTAGGTTCTATAATACAGGTAATAAAAGACTGTAGACATTGGCAGCCAGTTTAATATCTGCTTGAACAAACTGCAGGAGCAGTGCACAACTGAAGGAGTCTTTGTGATGATGACAAAGACAACATTTTCTGCACTCTGTGCTTCTGTGCTTCCACTGCTAAATTATGGTTAGCCACTTCTGACCACCCAAAAGCCACACGGCTATATTTCAGCATTTTTTTCCTCCTTTTCTTAGGCTGCCGTAGACGGGCGCAGGTGAAATGGACGGCCGTGTTCCAGGCCATTTCTTTTGAGTTCGTTCCCCTGTGCACCCCCCCCCCACCCAAATCCCCCATCCTGCTCCTGACACTAAATATCAGGTTTCCAAGGCTACACAGCATGGCTGCTAATCATAGCATTTTTGTCCAAGTCGGGCACAATTTTATTCCTGTTTAAATGTGTCTGGCTTGGAATAATTGTGCTGAATCGTGAAATTTTATTTGTGCAACTGGCTCTGGGCAAAAGTTTTAAATCCTCACAAAAGAAACGAAAACTGAATTTTTTCTATATCATCATCCAAGAGGGTAAGAGTACATTTTTACTGCTTAACCAACAAAAGAATGCCACTTTCAGCACATTTCAGAGAAATGAGAGTATAATAAACAAAGGCGTCTCTTTTACATGAAGCAGGGAGGCATTTCATGTAATAAAGAACAGCTGTTGGATGGGTAATACCGAATAGTGGGGAAGCTTCCGAAAGACAGGGGTATGGGGGGGGGGGGTTTAGTGAGACAGGACAAAGAGCAAAGTAAAGATTTGGATGAGATAAACTTGAGAAGAGAAAGTCAGAGCATATAGAGAGCGAGAGAAAGAGAGAGAACAAGTAAGAGAAAGAAGGGTCCAGCTGTTCTCTTCCAGGGCAGCTTGGTGAGACTGTTGGTATTAAACTGTCAAACACACACTGGTCTGTACACAAGCTCTCCCTCTAAAACTTCCCTCCCTGCTCCTCTTCACACTGGCTGGCCCTGATCAAAGCCTGGAGCCAGGGGGCCGGGAAGAGGAGGGGGGTCTGGAGCCTCAAGAGACCCCAAATAATAAGCCTGATTGTTTACGTTACATTCGCTCCATAAATTGTGTCCTGTCTTGGAGAGCAGGTTGTCTGTATCCAGTGTCCACAAAGAGCCTGCTGTGGATTATCTACTCAACTCAACAGAAGTTCCTTACACAGAGCTCAGAGTCCCCATTCCCATTTAAAGAGCTGCACAGGATCATCGTTATCAGTGTAGTGGATAACAGTGCCTTCACACTGCCTTCCCCAGGGCTGACTTGAGTTTGATTCAATAGCTAATAGGCTACCTCTGAAGTAACTTGATTCAATATTTAAGTCAGTCAAATGCTGCAAATGTATATAGATCAAATACAACAAATGCTTTAAAAATATTATAATAAAAATTTCTGGATATTATATATCATGAGAGAAACACAACATGACAAAAGATAAAAAAGACAACAGTGTCATCACAAAAAAGGTCAGACCTGGTTAACTAAGGAGGCATCATGATATCCTATTCATAGTGGATTCACTACCTGAACCTGGCCCGACCTCAAAATATTCTGTGATGTAGGCGTCTGTTTTTTAATGCTATGTTTAATTTATATAAGTCTTTGGCGTGATAAGCACAATATAGCAAAGTAATAAATAAAACTGTGTTGTAAAAAAGTTGCACAAGTGCTCAGTGCACACTCCACTTGACGTGTAGCGCTGTGCAGTTTTTTTTTGTGTTTAAGCACATCGACTATAAGTTCAATATAAAAAAATAGTTTGTTCAGAAATTATTTTCTATTCTTAAACCATGTTAAATACAATTAGATTAGAGCAAAGTCATTTAGACATCATTCTTGTAGCCTAATTTACCTATGTTTAGGCCTGTGGCTCATTGTTCACATTGTTTGTGTTTTAATCTTTCGGAGATCTGTTCTTAATAATCATTTTTCTTAAATGATTTTACTTAAATTACTCTACTTACTAAAAATGATGGATATAAATAAATCAGGCTCTGGCTCAAAAGGACAGTGTATGCAGCGGGTCTGGTCGGGCTCCGGCAGAATGTGCAAAATCGGGCTGGATATTTTGGGCCCGATCTAAGCTCTAAATTATAGACAGATCCATTGGCAGATAATAACTCTATTTTTTAAATGTTTTCTAGGTCTAAACCCGTCATAGGATGGCCCAAGCTTTCACCTAGAAACGTGAAGCCAGCCAAAAGCATCTTTACAACTGCTGCTAACACAGCATCTCTAGGCAGCTCAGCTCAGATAGGGAGGGGCATCCTTCCCACCCACAGAGAGTGAAGACAGTTATTACTTCTTGGACCCCCAGTTAGGGTTCGCTTTGGCAACATGGGGGATTGAACCAACAGTAAACAGTTATGCCACTCAAGAACAAATTGTACTCAGGCATGTTGCAACAAGGTAAGCAATCCAATCAATTGCCTAGGGCCCCGAGCTGTCCTGAGGCCCCCAGACAACGACTGTGAACGGCCTGAGGCCCCAAGACAACGACTATGAACTGAATGCAACAACAAACTGTGTGAGCACCCCTTTAAATTCTGTGATGATCAGTGCAGGAAATTACAACGACATTGTTATCAGAACTCCCCTTTAAGGGAGTCTCTCTCACTTATTGCTGACAGTAGCCAGCCAGCCAGGTTTGTGAAATATGGTTAGTGGGTAATGCTAATGCTGCTTCAGCAGTGCTAGCTGGGGTTAGCAGCAGACTACAAGCAGATAATGCTCACCTCTGAACGGGGAAATACCGACTAATGCTAATGCTACTCCAGCCCCGGTGCTGGAGAACTAAACCGAAGCTCCTGTATAACGCTGTACTTCAGTGGAGTGGCATTACTGCTCCTTAATACCTGACTGGTAAAAATCATACATAAGGAACACTATTTTACATCAGTGCTGATACAGCTACATCTAGACCCAATCTCCACATATAATAAGCATTTTTCTTTTCTCCAGAGAAGATACGGACCCAGAAACTTCATGTCATGCTAAAACAATCTAAACAGAATTACTCTCATCCAAAGTTCAAACTGACTGTAAAGCCTTGTTTCATCACTTCTGGTTTGAGCTGACCTCACTTTAACTTTAGCTGTGATGTAGAGCACATCTCACTGAACATAAACTCCCGCTTCCCCCGATCCATCCTGCATCAGAGACTTGAGTCAAACCAATTATAAACATTCCCTAAAACAAAGATCCCTCTTTAGCAGCAGATCTGAAAAATGCAGGAAACTTCAGGAAGTACTTACGCTACTAATTTGTCACGGTGCGAAAAGTACATTAGGGTGGGTGCATACCATATACTTTTGAAAGGGCGGGTCGGGGCCGGGGGGAGGTGTTGGGAGGATCTCTAAGGTGTGTGTCAGGGGGAAGGATTTATGAGAGGTTAAGTATCCTCCTGCTGGTTTTGAACTTTTTTCAGAAGGCCCTGCAACACATTTGTCAAGGAAAGGAGGGGGTGTGAAGGGAGAGGAGGGGGGCATTAAAGCAAACCTACATTTGGTGCACCTCCCATCATCAAAAGTCCTCCGAGCGTGTTTCAAGTAGTTTCCAAATTCGGACTGGGTGATTTACAGTCTGTTCTAATGCTCTGAGAAAATAAATACGGCAGGGGAGATTTTCACCACGTTGTCACTCACGCACAGCTGGCCCTGGAAAGCCCGTCCCCTTTGGAACTAATGCAAACATGAAAATCCATGTTTTTTTTTTTTTCTTCTGTGATGTAAATCAAATCCAGTGGGGTACAAAAGACATGCAGGGAAAAATTGGGGAAAAAAATATAGCACCACACATGCACTAAAGTAGTCAGCAGTGTTGAGCTGAAGCAAAACAAAGCTCAAATTGGGGGTTAAATTTTTCCAAACTTTGCGGTACCATTTCCCAGTATGCCACTCTACTAAATCAAGCTGACTCACTGTACGGTTTACAGCAACGCCGTGTACTCCTCTCTGCTTCCTTCTGATTTAGCCCAAGATAAAGAGAACTTCCAGCTTTGTGCCATGAATGAACGCTGTCCTACTAATGGCTTGTTTCGGGCTGCTATATGCCCAGCTCCTGTTGTCATGCCAACTGCATAATACAGTCACATTTTCATGCTTGTGTGTATTTGTGATTCCTTCCAGACGCGTCTTTCTCTGCGTGCGGACCCCGGAGAGGGCAGAGCGTGCCCCCAGAAGCAGCACAATCTCTACAATCTGGTCCCAATAAAGTGTCTGCAGTGCGAGTCGTGTGTAATGAGGGTACGAGAGAGAGAGAGAGAGAGAGAGAGAGAGAGAGAGAGAGAGAGAGAGAGAGAGAGAGAGAGAGAGAGAGAGAGAGAGAGAGAGAAGAGAGAGGGAGCAAAAGAGAGAGAGAGAGAGCAGCATGCACACACACTCTCTCAGCCTGGCTCGCTGCCCGGCACTTGTCACGTCAGAGCAAACCCAAACGCATGAGCGGCAAAGAAAGGGGAGACTACTTCAAACCAACAAAATATTTTAATTGATCCCTTCCGTCCTGCAAGCTCCACCATGTCCCCTGCAGCCGAGCACGCTACACTCACCCGAGTTCACTCCCTCATTCACACGCTCCCTCATTCCTCACCTTCACTCACTTCCCAGCTCCCGCTGCTGGACACTGTAGATGGAATTCAATCTGCACAACACTTTCCAGGCATATCTCAGTACTGCGGTATGTGCTGATCTCGCTGATAACTCTGCATTATTAAAAAGTTAATGAACTCATATTTTGCTACTTAGGGGTAAATAGTGCATGATTATCATGATGCACAACATGCACTGTCATTTAGGTTTATTTTAGGAGGTTTATGAGTTAAAATGTTTAAAATAAAGGACAGTAATATATTTTTAATCATTGTGTAGCACAATAGGATGAACATCAAACAACAATCTAATCACAATACAAGATTTCTGATTCAGTGTATTGTGATATACCAGAAAACTGTTAAATCGCGCCATGTCACAGTATATACAAAACAAACAAAAAAATCTGAATAGAAGAAAAGTTTACTCATTGTCCAATTAGAATGGAGATTTAAAGTTAGTCAGTCATTTAAAAAATGTATTTGTTTATGCATGACAAAATCCACAATTAATTTAAAAAAAAAATCTTGGTCCATAATGTTCCATGCAAGCTATGATTACACTGTTTTATCCAGCAACACTTTAGACAATACTGTAAATGCTAACCATATACATAGACTGCATTTTTTGATAGTTCTATAACAGTACCACCACTATTGCATATTCCAAAGTATCAGTTCTCAGAAAACACAAAAAAGAAGACACAGATCATGATATATTGAATGCCATTTCACTCAACTTCCAACAAAGTCATAAACTAATCCAAAATTACTGTAAAGTCTGTAACACCACAAGCGCACTTTATTGGTCATACCTACTGTACATCTCTGCAGAGAGTACTAGTAAAAAATAACCCCCGTCCTTAAAGGGCTATCTAATCTAATGTGATGTTTTGATTAGAAAGCATATAAAAGCATTTAAACTGCAAGTAAAAAAAAAACAAAACAAAACAAAAAAAACATATCAATGGTTTACTGACTGAACCCAAATTAGTCCTTTCAGTATTACACACACATAACCACCATCCATCCTATCCACTCTGCACCAAGTAAGAATGCAGACCTGCTGAAATGCATGCAACCACATCACAGTTAACACACACGCTTTAAACTGCACTGTCCACAACTCCACTGAGCTTTTGGAAACTCACACAAGCCCCATTCTCTTCAATACAGCATGATCTTCCACAGCAAAATCAACTCCAACCCAAGCACAGATACCAAAAAAAATGCAAAAGTGGGACTTTAAATAAGAATTCCTGTGAATTTACTAAATGTTTGCAGAGTTAAAAAGTTTTGATGCAAGTTATTCTGAGTGGTTTGATGTGAAAGTAAATAAAACTTCCAATTCTTGTTTTTTTAATATCTCAGTTAGAGGTGAGTCAGATCATATCGTATGCAATTATAAAACTTTATTTTCATTTTGTTGCAGTAGAGTATTCTTGAAAAAAAAAATTAATTCAGTGTTTTATCATATCACCAAGAGTATCGTTATCGTGAAAATTTGTGAAATTATTTTAGGGCCATATCGCCCACCCCTACTGCTCATATCGATGTTGGAAATTGATCATATTGGATAGACCGAAATTGAAAAATATATTGTGACAAAGATGCTTCCAGACTTCTATAGGAATTAATGGGGGCCCAATGAACGTGCTAAAGGAAAGCTTTCTATGCTCAGCGCTCCAGTACTGTGTGTGTATGGAGAAGGTATTGGATAAAGCAGCTTTAGGTCAAAAGTTTGGACACCCCGGCACACCAGCCAGCGTTCCAGTACTGTGTGTATGGAGCAGCTATTAGATAAGGCAGCTATTGGTCAAAGATGTGGACACCCCAGAATGCCGGCCAGTGCTCCAGTACAGTGTGTGTATACAGAGCAGCTACTGAGTAAAGCAGGTTTAAGTCAAAAGTTTGGACACCCCGCTCAAACCCCAAAGCAACACCTTTCCAAAGCAACCCAGCTTTACTTAAAAGTTTGAGCACCCCGCATGTCAGCCAGCGCTACAGTACTGTGTGTGTACCGAGCAGATATTGGATAAACTAGATATTGGTCAAAAGTTTGGACACCTTAGCAACCACCACGGACATCATAGCAACACCATAACAACCAGCCATAAATCAGCACTGCAATCACACTCACAGTTATCTAGTTCATCTATACAAGAAACTATTTCACATTAAACCACTCTGAGTGCCTGAATATTTTATACCAACATCTCAACCACCAAAAATAAAGATGATATTTGGAAAACATCATCACTGGAAAGTGGAATGTAAGTGGAATTCTCTTTTAAACGTCCCTTCCACATAAACGCAGATAAATAGAAGACTTCTTACCTCTTTTTGGCCTCGGGAAACTTTCGTGCAGGTGAAACACCACTTTCTCTACGAAGTGCTGGATGTTGCTGTGTTCGGGTCCGCGGACAAACACCATCCAGTCGTGGGTGAATCCCTCCGCCGTGGGCTTCCTGCGCACCTGGGCGCGGTGGCCGAGTTCCAGCTTCACCTGAACAGCGCCCTGGAGCAGGAGCACCACCACCAGCAACATCACGAACACCACCACCACAGAAAGACCAAAAACAAGTCGTCAGCTACAGAGCAGCAGAAATTAACCTCTCAGCACTTAAACACACTCCAGACATCACAGAAACGACAACTGCGTCTGCTAGTACGAGTAGCTAGCTGCCTTTACTCTCAAAACTACAACAGATAACAGAAAACTGAGGCTACACAGAAATAAAAATAATAATAAAGCCCCTTAACTAACCTATATAAATCTGATTTCACTAGTTCATTTCGTCCCAAAATATAAATAAATATGTTTTTAAGCAATGTCATGCTTATAAAGTCTCGCGAGTTTTTATTATGTTTTATTATTAGCAGTTTGTCTTACTGGAATCTGTTTTCTCTGGCTGTTGGGATATGTTAGTTAGTTATAGTCTCTTAAAAAAACTCTTCAATAGTTCATTTCTTACCAAAATAAATATGTTTTAAAAGACAACGACATGCTCGTGCACTCTCGCATTTTTTATTATTTATTATTAGTTTTCAGTTATTCTATGTCTAACGTTGTTTTCTGTGGCTGTTGGCAACGTCATGCTCGAACCCTCTTTTAAGTTTTAATAATTTTTTTGTATTATTTACTTTTGTTTATTATTAGTTAGCAGTTAGTCTTATGTGTAACGTTGTTTTCTCTGGCTGTTAGAATGTGTTAGTTAACCTAGCTTTCTATGTCTCAAACTTGTATCGTGCACTGTGTTCTTACTGCTATTGAAATTTAAAACAAAATAAGCTCACTAAATAATAAAAAAAAAGTTATTTAATTATTTAAACCATTTAAAAGTAACTATTTCAGCTTTTTTAATTATTTAAATTTTGGCGTCAACTCTCCAGCGCTCGAGCCCCAAAACCAGCAGAGAGAGAGAGAGATGTAGAGACAGACTCTAAAGAGAGAGAGAGATACAGAGAGCGAGAGAGCTGAAGGAGAAAGCCGCGCCGGGTTAACGCTGCTACACAGAGAGGCGAGCGCGAGCGCACGTCTCGAGCCCGCAGAAGCCGCTCGCGCCCCTCGCGCCGTACTCACCGAAGCGGCCATCCTCGCGGCCCCAGGGGAGACTGCTATCTCATGGAGAGCTGCTGTGCAGTGCGGAGAGCGGAGAGCGCGAGCGGCCGATGGCGGACATGGTCTCTTAATTGAGCTCCGTCCGAGTTTCAAAGGCTGAGGAGCGCATCGGCGCGCATGCGCGTTCGGTTTGGAGCGAGGGTGGGGGCGCGCACGCGCACGCACGGCGCAGCGGCAGCAGCAGCAGCGCTGCCAGCGCGAGCCAATGAGGAGCGGCCGAGCGCACGCGGGCTGGACTTTAACCCAAAAGCATCCGGAGAGCTGAGAGAGTGACCGCTGGCGTTTACCCGGGGGAGAGCTGCACATCCATTAACGGGTTTCTGTTTTTTTTAAGGTGACAGTTCTTCTCCAGCAGGAGGGGACAACCACTGAGCCTCACAACGCGTTTTACACAATATGAGCAAAAATAGTTACACACTACTACAGTATTAATGTAGAAATAAACCCAAAAGAGCCCATGGTGGCTACATATATACAGCCCTGGAAAAAAATAAAGAGACCACCTTGATTTTACCAAATTGAAAACCTCTGAAATACTGTCAAGTGGAAGATGAATGGTCACAAGCCATCAAACCAAGCTGAACTGCTTGAATTTTTGCACCAGGACTGGCATAAAGTTATCCAAAAGCAGTGTGTATAACTGGTGGAGGAGAACATGCCAAGATGCATGAAAACTGTGATTAAAAACAGGGTTATTCCACCAAATATTGATTTCTAAACGCTTAAAACTTAATGAATATGAATGATTTGAGGTCAGAAAGCTCTGCAACTTTTTTGTTATTTCAGCCATTTCTCATTTTTTGCAAATAAAAGCTCTAAATGACAATATTTTTATTTGTTGTACACTCTAAAAAACAGAGGTACGATATGAGTACTTTTTTGTACTCGAAGGTACACTCTTTATAATTGTACCCTCAAAGGTACAATATTGGTCTTTACGGGGTCAGATTTGTTCCCTCTGAAGTACAAAGTAATTTCTAACAGCAATAAGTACAAATTTGTACCATTTAACCAGCCAAAAGGTACATTCAGTATTCTGTATCACTGCACTAATAAACAATATATATTTTAATTGCACATTTTTTATTTGAAAGCCAGACAATTTTGTATCATCAAGTTTTTGAGCCATATTCAGTTGATGATAATGTTTATAATTTTTATGATCTTTACTGCCACAAAAACCATGGGTACAAAAAAGGACTTTCACTGAAAGGTACTTTTTTGTGCCTCAATATAAGGTACAGCCCCAGCGACAAGCTTTGTACTCTTTTAAGTACAAATCTGTACTTATATTTCTTAGAGTGTATGTAGTTTAGAGAAAACGACAATGTTAATTTTACTCAAACATATACCTGTAAATAGCAAAATCAGAGAAACTGACTCAGAAACTGAAGTGGTCTCTTAATTTTTTTCCATAGCTGTAGGTTATAAAGTACCAGAGACCTAGGCCTGAGTAAAGGTATAGGTGCACGATAAAAAAAAAAAGGATTCTTTAAGCACCACACTTAAGTAAAAGTTCGGAAGTATTCTACAGTTTTGTACTTAAGGATTGGAACAATTTTATTCTAAAGTTTACTACTCAAGTACTAAAAGTAAAAGTACAGTACTGTGCTATAAAATTTTTACAGAATCAGTGGAAAGTTCTCAGTTTGAAAGGCAGAACGGGAACAGTGTGATCTTTTTATAATACAGCTTGATCTCTTTATTTGCTCAGTGATGAGGAGCTTTATCAAACCCGGTGTCAGTGCAGAGCATCTACTTTAGTGATAATGTGGGTTTAAAATGATTTTAAACATTTTTATGATTGTTATGAGTAACGATGCAGCACATAAAAAGTATAAAACTCATTAAAAATATGTGGTGAAGTAAAAGTGGAAGAAGGAGAAACAGATAATACTCCAGTAGATACAGATTCGTACAGATTTGATAGTAAAGTACAGTAGTGATGTAGTTCTAGTTTTTTACTATACATTTCTGATGGTGATGTGTGTTTCACAGACCCTTTAAAAGAGGTGTAAAGGTTCTTACAGCTCAATGTCCTTCACTTTCAGTTAATCAGTGACAAATACTGCACATCCTGAGAGCATCACAGGACAGTGTGTGAATCTATGTCTGTTCTTCTTATATTATTTACAGAATGTAGGTGTTCTGAGTTAGTCCTTAAGATAAAACTAGTTCATTTCAAAAAGTGACACAACTTGTTTTTAATTAGCAAAAGATCTGGTGTTGCTGCAGTTGTTCAGGTCTAGGTTCAGCAACAGTATGTGCTAAAAGAATGAGGTCAGCTGACTACCTGAATATACTGAATATAGGTAATACAGGTTATTCCATCAATGGATTTTTTTCTTCCCTGTTGTCATGGGCATATTCAAAGAAAACAATGGCAGGATTCATGGGGCTGGAATTGTGAAAGAGTGGTTCAGGGAGCATGAGATCATCATTTTCACACATGGATTGCCCACCAGAGAGTATCTTTGGGATGTGCTGGAGAAGATTTTGAGCAGTGGTCAGACTCTACCCTCATCAATGCTGCAAGATCTTGGTGAAAAATTAATGCAACACCAGATTGAAATAAATCTTAGGACACTGCAGAAACGTATTGAAACAATGCCACAGTGAATGCGTGTCTCAATCAAAGATAAAGGTGGTCCAATGAAATATTAGAGTGTGTGACTTATTTTTTGACCAGGCAGTGTATTTACAGTCATGTTCCCACAATAATAAACAAACATGTATGAACTGCTCACTGAATTTATCTAATTCAATGTTAAATTTGGTATTTGAGTAGGACATTTTAAGAATCTGACTCTTCTGGTGCATTTTGTCCAAAAGTAGTAAAACATAATAAATACTGTATATTTGAAATACTGGGATGTAATATTTTTGTCATATCGCCCAGCTCTGTGAATGCGTGATTATATACACCGAGGGTGGTGGCGTTTATACCGGTCATATCAATATCGTAATTATATCGTATCGACCAAAATTAAAAACATATTGTGATAAAAACATCCGGCACTATTTTCACTGTAGTCCAATCATGAACTCAAGACAACAAGATACACCACACTTGTGAATAATTTGGCCTCCTCCTTTAACCCAACCCAGAACCATTTTGTCGATGCAGCCAGGTTAAGCTTCATTTCTCTTTCCCTGTTTTATAGAAGGTTGTTCCAAAGTAAAGGACCCTTTTTATTCATCTGAAAATTTCAGGCTACTTTTGGAGCGTTTGAAGGACTGCTAATGAATTCTTTCTGGCCCTCAGTTACCCACAAAATAGCATGGCGAATATAACGGAAAGCTTACAGCTTACAGAACTGAGTTCATTTTACAATGTCAGTTTTTAGAATCTTAAATGTCATCATGCAGTCGTGTTGCACTCTTCCATTTGTGTGACCATTAGACTGCTACAGTTGTGGTCAAAAGTTTACATACACTTGTAAAAAAACATAATGTTATGGCTGTCTTGAGTTTTCAATAAGTTCTACAACTCTTATTTTTCTGTCATAGAGTGATCGGAACACATACATGTTTGTCACAAAAAACAGTCATAAAATTTGGTTCTTTCATAAATTTATTATGGGTCTGCTGAAAATGTCACCAAATCTGCTGGGTCAAAAATATACATACAGCAACAAAATTTGTCAATTTTGGTGATGTAGCGAGTTGTGTCAATCAAATTAGCTTCATGTCATGGCCTCTTCACTTCTTGTAAGTGATTCTGATTGACTACAGCTGTTGACTTCTCATGAGCCCATTTAAATAGGGCTCATTTGACCCAGTGATTAGACTCAGCTACAAAAGCTACAATGGGAAAGTCAAAGGAACTCAGTGTGGATCTGAAAAAGCGAATTATTGACTTGAACAAGTCAGGGAAGTCACTTGGAGCCATTTCAAAGCAGCTACAGGTCCCAAGAGCAACTGTGCAGACAATTATATGCAAGTATAAAGTGCATGGAACAGTTGTGTCACTGCCACGATCAGGAAGAAAACGCAAGCTATCACATGCTGCCGAGAGGAGATTGGTCAGGATGGTCAAGAGTCAACCAAGAATCACCAAGAAGCAGGTCTGCAAGGATTTGGAAGCTGATGGAACACAGGTGTCAGTCTCCACAGTCAAGCGTGTTTTACATCGCCATGGACTGAGAGGCTGCCGTGCAAGAAAGAAGCCCTTGCTCCAGAAAAGGCACCTTAAGACTCGGCTGAAGTTTGCTGCTGATCACATGGACAAAGATAAAACCTTCTGGAGGAAAGTTCTCTGGTCAGACGAAACAAAAATTGAGCTGTTTGGCCACAACACCCAGCAATATGTTTGGAGGAGAAAAGGTGAGGCCTTTAATCCCAGGAACACCATGCCTACTGTCAAGCATGGTGGTGGTAGTATTATGCTCTGGGGATGTTTTGCTGCCAGTGGAACTGGTTCTTTGCAGAAAGTAAATGGGATAATGAAGAAGGAGGATTACCTCCAAATTCTGCAGGAAAACTTAAAACCATCAGCCCGAAGGTTGGGTCTTGGGCGCAGTTGGGTGTTCCAACAAGACAATGACCCAAAACACACATCAAAAGTGGTAAAGGAATGGCTAAACCAGGCTAGAATTAAGGTTTTAGAATGGCCTTCCCAAAGTCCTGACTTAAACCCCATTGAGAACATGTGGACAGTGCTAAAGAAACGGGTTCATGCAAGAAAACCATCACATTTAGCTGAACTACACCAATTCTGTCAAGAAGAGTGGTCAAACATTCGACCTGAAGCTTGCCAGGAGCTTGTGGATGGCTACCAAAAGCGCCTAGTTGCCGTGAAAATGGCCAAGGGACATGTAACCAAATACTAATGTTGCTGTATGTATATTTTTGACCCAGCAGATTTGGTGACATTTTCAGCAGACCCATAATAAATTTATGAAAGAACCAAATTTTATGACTGTTTTTTGTGACAAACATGTATGTGTTCCGATCACTCTATCACAGAAAAATAAGAGTTGTAGAACTTATTGAAAACTCAAGACAGCCATAACATTATGTTTTTTTACAAGTGTATGTAAACTTTTGACCACAACTGTAAGTAGGAGTCTTCATAGGACAGTCCTACTGCCCTACCTTGATTGCAGCCTAGGCTACAGAGGACGAAGGTTTTGTTAAATTCAAGTCCAAATCCATGGAGATCAGGTAAATTGTGTATATGAGAAACTGTGTGTAAATGTATGTATGACTGTGTGCCCAGAAATGGATTGGCACTTTGTTCTGGGTAAATGCTGTAGTGCCCGATGCAGTCCTCCAGGTGGATGGTTGTTTCTGGTTAAGAGTACGCTGTGGGCTATTGGCTGCTGCTTCTCACTGGTGTGTGCATGAGCACTGAGTATAATTGGTTTGTGTGTGTAAAACGTGTAAATTGTAAAGTGTCCTTGGGTTTCTAGAAAGGTGCTATATAAGTTGATCTTCATTCATTCATTCATCCACCTGTTTGTGTAAACTCTCATCTGTTTGTTTTACTTGTGAAGTATTGCCGTTAACTCCTAGTGAAGCGAGTGGTAGATCCTGTTTTTCGTCTATTGTGTATGACCCCTTTTTAGATATTTTACACATTATGCTTGTTTTGACTTGTTTTGTACAATTCTCATGAATTGTTGTTTTATTATTGAAAGTGATTTGTTTGTCTCACTAATTTTACTCCCACTTACTTGACGTACACATGCACTTCTGGACAAGCTAAAAAATACAGCATACAACAATATTACAAGATTTTACACAGAACTAAGCTTTAGCCACCTAGTTGAACATACTCATGGTAATCCACACACACACACACACACACACACACACACACACACTACATGGCTAAGTTATTTGAATCATCTAAGCTCTACAGCACAGCCAAACGTTCTAGTAAGGTGTTTTATCTGCACACATTCATTTTAATATCATTCACAATCTGTCAGTTACACAGTACAGTTGTGCATTTGAATAGTTACACCTTAGACTGATAACTGTTCTGACTGGCTGCTCATATACTTCGCAGTGCTTGCTTTAAAAGTCTGCACAGTCTGGCAACCTTAAACCTTAAAGGAATTGTGTAAAATAAATTCGAAAGCTACAACTCCATGAGCTGCTAGAGCTCATATAAATGTTTAAGCTCTTGAAAAGCCTTTCTTTGCTGAAAAGTGGCTGCTGACAAAAGACCTACTTCCTGTGCAGATACTGTGATAAGCCATGTGGCTAATCATGTGACTCAATTGATATCCATGATAACCATTTAACCTGTATTTAAGCAGAAATGATGAAGTTTAGTCCAGTCGCTTTATTAAAAATCATCTAAGAATGCTCGGTTCTGAGAGTGTTCCGCAATGTTTTGAAAAGGTTCCAGGAAGGTTAATCTGTAACTTTAAAAATATAATGTTCCAGGAATGTTCTGAGAACATAAAACATAATAATGGTTTGCACCATAAATGCAGAATTATGTGAGAACTAATTTGTTTTGCTTCGGGGCCCTGCAGATAGTTGGAAAAATGCTTTGAGCTCGCACTAAAGGACACACTTTACACTTCTGGACAAGCTGAAAGATACAGAGCATGAAAAGCATGTGGACTGATGTAGTAAAGTAATATTACAAGACTTTACACAAATATGATTCTTAATGTTTGAATGGGCAAATTACTACAAATATTAGTGTAAACGGTGCATAATATCCAAACCAAAACATGAAACAAGCACATTGTGTAAACAACAAATCCAAAAGCAGATAAACATGTTTTGGTACACAACAACTTTTAGAGGCAAGTGGCAATCCTTAGCAACAATGGAGTGAATGATGTACAGTAAATAGATGTGTTTACACAGAGATTAGATGAGATTAGTACTCAGGTGAGCCTGAGTTTGGGTGCAGTCTGCTATTGCAATGTAAACATATGGGTGTCACGTGAGAGTCTGAGTATTCATGGGAAACAGAGTCTGTGGTTCAACTTTAGTAGAAAAGAAAGTTGCGACTGCATGACAGAATGACAAAATATCAATATTATGATACATCACTTAATTTTTATTTGCAATGCATTATCGTTACATCAATACAAGCATATTATCAGTATAAACTCTCTAAAACTTGCCCCAAAATTGGCCTCTATGCAGTGATGGCACTAATCAGATGCCAACATACCTGTGGTAAAAAAATATTTGCCGCCAAATTCTGTGAAACTGACACCAATAAATAAATAATTCCTGGTGTTTGCTTATTTAGATGTATTTTATCCTCTTCAGTAACACAGATGCTGTAAAGTATCGTACAGAATTGTCTTGTGATATATCAATTATCACAGAATCACAGTATTGTGATATTTTGTGGGCAATGTATCGTGACAGTATCTTATTGTTGAGATGCCCTATGATTCGCACCCCTAATAATGATCAGATGCAGTTTTAAGGCCAATTAAAAACCCTATATTTTATCTTCAGAATGAAACATTGATTTTCCCTTAATTGTAGGTTTGTGAAAGTCTTGATAAGCTCTGCTCTGATTGGCTGGTATATATCACCTCAAGGACTCACACAGAAACCACAGGGCACAGAACAGTATAGCTATTTTGAGCACTGTAACAACAATGTTGTATTTATTGTTTTTTCTCATTATAAACTGGGGTATGCTTTTAGCCTAGCACAGATACAGAGTTACATGTGTGGTTTTAACTTTCTGCTTTGCTGAGTTACCAGTTTTCTAACAGTGCCATCTGGGAAAGCCATGGTTACATGACCTGGTTTGCATAACAGCTCGATTTATGAGCTCTAGTGCAGTCTGATGGTGATGTCCTGCTCTCTAGTGTTGCAGATGAAGAATCATGGAAAGATTGTCACAAAAAACTAACAATGATAACAAATGCATATAGTAAATATATTTTACACATGCACCATATAATGGCTTCTCCGTTTTACTGCTTTGGCTTGGCCTTCACTTGGGTTTTTGCTAGTGGGCTGGGTGTATGTAGTTTCACACTGTTCTGCAATTTTCATTTTTTATCTATGTTATTATATGAGATTTGCTTTTGCAAGAGGACTCACCAGTACTTGAGGTTCATGGATTATTACTTTTATGTACCACAACTATGCCAAGATACTATAAATACAAGTTTTAATTCAGAGCCTCCGTTTAAGGAGAGTACAGCTTGTGTTGACATAAAGATATAAAATTATAATTATAATAATTACCAAACCTTTTATCTTGTTTTTTTGTGATTTCACTGCAATATTTTACTCAGAAAAGCAAAAATTGTTATGGGTCATTTTCCTAAATTGATCAAGCTTTGCACTGGACTACATGTTCCACTCGGAATGGTCTGTAGTTACAGCCCTTGTGAAAAGGAAATATACTTAAGAGCATTAAAAGTACCGGTATGTGCAAATTAGGTAAAGAATTTCTATTTAATATACTCAATGAAAAAAATACACATTAAATATTCTTTCTCTGTATTTCCATAAAATGTATTTTAAAGCAATATGCTTTAAATGATATATATAGTGGAATAAAATACTGCTTAAAATGCACTTTAGTGTACATTTCTTCCCAGTGTCATTAAGGTGTACATAATATGGGCATCAATAAGCAAAGTAGTACATTTACAATACACTTTAACTGTATTAAAAATAATGTTTAAAAAACACATACTTAAATCTAATAAATTTTGCAGAAGATATATAAAGAAAGCACTTCAAAGCACAACCTTACGCTTTTATGTTGTATTTAAATCTATCTTAATTGCAATTGAAATATACTTAAATTTCAATTTATCAGATTCAAAATAGTAAATTATTAGTATGTATAAGATAAGATAACAAAATCCTTTATTAATCCCACAATGGGGAAATTTGCAATGTTTCAGCAGCAAAAAGGAAAGGACAGAGAAACAGGTCAGGAAATTATATAAACAAATAATAATAAATCTATATATGCAAAAGATTACAGAAAAAATATAAAAATACTAAAAATATAATAAAGTAAATATATAAATCAAGTGCAGCTAAAATAAGGTCAGGGTAGATGTGTTTATGGTAGGTTGTGACCAGTATTATTGCACAAGAACTATCAGTGAATAAATAGCAAATAAATAGTATGTACTTTTTATGTTAAGTATACTTTAAAAATATATATATATTTAAATGCACTTTTCTTTTACAAGGGAGGAGAAGGCTTAATCCTAATCTGAAGAACCAGCCTTGTATTGGAGATGTATTAGCTGTGTTCATGTACATGAGGTGTTCTAAATGGCATTTACAAAAATCTGCCTATTTAGCCTACAGCTGAATGTTATTTGCTCACATCAAACACAATCAAATGAAAAAGGTAAACATGCAGTAAAGAATGTTGGTTGTCAATTTCTGTGAAATTAACACCAATAAACACATGATTTCTGGTATTTGCTCATTTAGTTGTATTTTATCCCCTTCAGTAACACAGATGTTGTGAAATATCATAGAGAATTGTCTTGGTGATATACTGAATTAATGTATCGTGCAATGTATCATGTTAGTATCGTATCGTCAGATGCCCTGTGATTCACACTCCTGCATCTCTAAGGAGAGCAAAGTGTTTTCATGTTTCATATTACAGTACTCTCAGTTTTTGCTTGTCACTTCAGGTAAAAGCGAAGGGTATCTGAGCACCTAGCTGAGCATGATTTGTGCCAAATTTCAAGATTATGTTACTGTTCAAGCAGCTGTCGCTGTAACCCTGCTGAGATCAGACGCTAATCGAGCATGACAAACCACTAACAGAGGAACAGTTGTTTATTTGAACTTAAACAGGCCTTTTGCACTTGTAATTTTTTATGACATTAGTGGTAGTATAGTATAATTCTACCTATAGGTGAGTGATAGGCCAAAAATGTATTTTACAGTACTTAATGGTAATTTTAGAATTTACAAGAATGTGAATTTTGATCTGAAAAGCAGACAAAATGCATAGTAATATAGTAGTGTAAGTTTGTCCTACTTGATATCTATAATTGTTTTGCAGTAATCCCAGCAATGAAATTGTCTAATTTAAAGGCTAGGGGACAATGCTTAAAGGTGAAATGAAACATCTATGAAACTCCATTTGCTCTGGGCTTGAATTCTGAGGAAGGGCAATAGAGTAAACACAGAAGGACTCAAGATAACTAATGAATCACGCTATGTAATGTTATTTGTGTACATACTCTGTTACAATAGCATGATTTTCTGTAGTAGTACAATTTAAAGATAATTATTCATTATTTTAATTGCAGCTTATTGCAGTTTTTTGTGTAAAAGAAAAGGTACACTGTTATGTTTCAGAAAAAAAGTGTTTTACTTGGTTATTTAAGATGCTGAAATAGAGCATTTTTGTTCTTGGTAATTACCTTTAATTGCAGAGCACTGAAGTCTTTTTAAAGAAATGTGCATTTTTTTGTTGTTTATACTTTTTTTTAATATCATGATAAAATTGAACTGTGGTTTCATTATTGTGAATCAAAACGAATCAAATCGTAAGCAGAGTGTATCGTTACACCCATACTAGAAAGCATTAAAATTGTTAAAAGGCTAAATTTCTTTGGTGCATTAGTGTTAATTGCCAATATAATGGGAAAGTCAGATTGGGGTAAATATCTATAAAAATGTGTATTTAAATTGGTTAAGTCTAACAACATGAAAATACTGCAGATTCACTAATACGTCTTTCTAGAACTATAACTATATCAATCACCTAATGCTCATACTGTTTTTTAATTTTTTTTTTTTACAGTTGTTCTATATTGGTAACAGAAAAACACAAGTAATTTTTTGTCAAGGCATTGTTTGGTCATTGTTGTTTCTGACCTAAACCACTTGAACAGAAATTGCATTGTACTTATGAGCTCCAAATAAATTATAAGTATGAACTTCGTGAAGTTGAAGATAGCATATAGCAACATGTTACATTTTTGTAATGCATGCTGGGTGTTGTAGTAGAGAACGTTGATGGAGCAAAACAAAAAGTTTTTTTTTTTTTTATCACACTGTAGAGGCAACAGGCAAATAGCATTAAACACTAGTTTTAGGAGCCTTCAGTATTATTTGTATACACTACTACTATTATTATAGTTGCTGTAAGACATCACCTGATCAGGGTAATGAAAAACCTTCTTAAATGTCAATAGAATTTATTGGAAGTGTAGAAGTGTATTTGTTCCAAATCATTTTAGAGCATTTCTATTGGTCCATTCATCATAAAAATAGGCATAATTTAACCAACCTGATTAGATTCAAATTTAAATTTCAGAAAATAATAGTTAAAGAATAATATGTAGTTTTTGCTTTAAAATGAAAAAAATTACTGTTATAACTTTGTTCCCCATTGCAGAAAAAACATCTAACTACACCATTAAAAAGTCTCCACCCCAAAACATTCATGCAGAGGTATTTTAAACAAAGCAAAAACACTGAATAAACATTGCTTTAAAGTACATTTATTTAACATCACACTGAATCAACTTTAGATTTCTGAATGTCTGCTACACAATGTTTTTATGTCTTTGCATTTTATTCCTGTTTGTTTACAGGACTTTAAATTTCCCACTGTGTATAAAATGTGTTACAAATAAACAAACGTGCAAAAGTACATGTGCTCTATCAAAAAAGGGACTTGAGTAGAAGTTGAATTATTATTTATTAAGTACTAAAGTTTTCAACATTTTTTTTACTTAAGTATTGCGAGTAGTTAATTCTAAAATGTAGTACTGAAATACTGAAAGAAAAAGTACAATATTGAGTTATGTATTTGTTACAGAAAGCAGTGGAAAGTTCTCAGAGTGAAAGACAGAACGGGAGCAGTGTGGTCTTCTTATAAGATCAGTTTCATCGCTTGATTCACTCAGTTTTAATAATTGTAAAGAGTAATGATGCAGCACATAAAATTGTATTGATATAAAAGTATTAAACTGATAATGTAGTAAAGTAAAAAAGAAAAAATAATACTCCAGTAGATATAGTTAAGTACAGTAGTGAAGAGCCACTTAACCCTAAACAATCATTTTTCCATTAAAAGATGAAATGTGTTCTTTTGAAGTAACATACCAGTCCTGCTTAAAAATTTTAGAAACATTTCCTAACCTTTAAAAAACGCTTGTATTGTGGTCATTTCCGCCTCTGCAGCGCCCTCTCAGGTTCAACTGTGCTATAGGCGAGACACATTACAATATGCAGATTAGTCAATCAATAATAATACTGCCCCCTGCTGACGTCCAACCATCTGGGTCTCATTGCTATCAAAAACACTCTGCTGCTGCTGCAGCACAGCCAATCAGCTCTTCCTCCTGTCCCGCCTCTAAACCCATACATCACCCAGTGCCCCTCCCAAATTATATCTTCCTTTTTTATTTGAACTAAGGGTGGAATCATCAAAAATGAGGGGGTTTAGTTATCCTTTAACAGAAATCTCTACAAATAAACATAGCTTGTCTTACAAATTCATACATATTCATACATATTCATATTCAACATATTATTTTATTTATATATATTTTTTTCATACACCATGTGAACAAAATCTCAGATGTAAACTTTAAGCTTTGGAAACAGCCCCTGGCACAGTTTTTATTATTTATGCATCTCTTATGGGTATTGTATATTAAACATAGCTAGGCACCTCTTCTTTTCAAATCGCCTTTTGAGCGACCGCGTGGTCCGTCTCGCGCACCGTACGACCATGTGTCTCGGAGTTGCTAATGTGAGCTGGAGGAGCGGAAAGTTTACAGAGCTGGTAAGAAGAGACTTCAGCTTCAGCTACTGCAGTTCAGACCCCACTGAGTAACACTGTAACTGTGTTTATTATATACAGACACCTTCAGCATTGAGCGATCAGCTGCAGAGATCTGTTAGAGGCGGTTAACTCTCAGTTTTAGACTCAGATCTGGTTAATGTAGAGAAGTGAGCGCGCTCTGAGCTGCGTGACAGTGCAGAGATAACTACTGAGACCCATTCATTCACTACTGACTCATCAACTCCCCACAACCCACTGATACACTGACCTGCAGCTGCTGCTGCACATGCACGAGGCTCGATTAGCTACTTCTGCAGATCCGCAGACATATATCTCAAACACACGCACTGATACAGCAGCACTGCTAACCTAGCTTAACATAAGCTACCTCTTTTCCAGTGTTATTCCTACTTTTTTCCTGCTAATATGTTTTAAAGTATCAGCATGTTCATCTCATGCTGGTCGAGCTGGTTAATCTGGTTGACCACCTTAAATTCTGACCATCATACTGTATATTTTCTTGTAAAGTTGATTGATCAGTTAGCTGGTCTACAGTCATGATCAATCAACCTGACCATGATGGCTAATAAGAGACCACTTCAGTTTCTGTATCAGTTTCTCTGATTTTGCTATATATATTTGAGTACAATGAACATAGTTGTTTTATTTTAGAAACTACCGCCCACATTTCTTCCAAATTCCAAATAAAAATATTGTCATTTAGAGCATTTATGTGCAGAAAATGTGAAATGGCTGAAATAACAAAAAAAGATGCAGACCTTTCAGACCTCAAATAATGCAAAGAAAACAAGTTAATATTGATAAAGGTTTTAGAGTTCAGAAATCAATATTTATTGTAAAAACCCTCATTTTAATCACAGTTTTCATGCGTCTTGGCATGTTCTCCTCCACCAGTCTTACACACTGCTTTTGGATAACTTTATGTCACTCCTGGTGTAAAAATTCAGGCAGTTCGGCTTGGTTTGATGGCTTGCAATCATCCATTATATTTCAGAGGTTTTTAATCTCATCAAACTTGTCATTTTTAGGTGTTCTCTTTATATTTTTTTCCAGAGCTGTAAATTAAAAAGTATCAGATTATACAGTATGCAATAACATCTTTTTTATATCGTTGTTGCAAAAATACCCTGAAATATTGTGATATTATTTTAGGGCCATGTGGGCCACCAGGGCAATTTTTTTATTTTATTTTTTTGCGTTTGTAGCAAAAGGAAAATTTACACTGTTCTCATTTCTCATTAAATATCTATTAGAGACAGATTATATCTGTCCAGTTTTATGTATTTTACGTTAATCCTGGATATATGGAGTGCATTATTAATATCGTGACCAGTTTGTTGGACCATTGACTTTAGTTACAATCTGGAGAAAATCATAGTTAAGGGTTGCAGGAATGTATGATATTTATTTTATTTATTTTCTTTAATGCCAACAATATCATTGTAACAAAAATACCCTGGAATATTGTGATATTATTTAAGGGTCATATCACCCACTGCTATATGGTATATGTTATTTTCTGTATGAACAGCTTTTCAACCAACTTGAAACCAACACAAGCTAGCTTTAGGCATTTTTTTAACTGGGTTATACAGATTTTCTGGCTTATTCATAAACTGGTATGACTGCCAGCAAACCTGCCTGGCTGCCCAGTGGCTGTTTGTAGCACAAAATAGCCGATGACAATGTAGTATTATTTGTCAGCACACCAGCAATGCAGAGCAAGCAGTCCAGAGCCAGCTGCATTGTTTGTGGCTGAATTTAGCTAATAAAACACAGCCTGGAAATCCCTGGAATATTTCCACTCCTGGGCTTTGCTGACAGCTGTTCTGTCCTCTGAGCCATTTCAGATTCATTTTCACCAGCTTTTCACCTCAAGCCGCAGGTTTTAGAGCTGCACAGTCATTGCTGTGGGAGTTTACATATAAATACAGCTAGCTAGCTAGTGCTAACTGGCTAGCACTAACTCTTTAGATCCACATACCTCTCTATGTAAATCCAAACTTCAATTTCTGACGTAAATATTGGGCTCCATAAGATATGCTAACCAAATAATTACAGAACAATTCACAATATTTGGGATACACTGAAAAACAAATAGAACATGTCATTTTTCATGAATATAATATATTCACTGTTGTTTAAATTAACTAGCTTAAATGTCTTGTCTGCATTTTTTGACAACAAAATTTTTTATGCCAAATATTCAGTAAAGTCTTTTCATGTTTTTTTTTTTAGTATTATATATATATATATTTAAGATTCAAAACATGCCACTCCCTCCTTAGAAGGCTACATTTATGTTGTGCTGTTGTGCTGTAGTGCTGAAGCAAAAGAAAAATTTACACTATTCTCATTTCACATTAATTCTGAGACATCAATTACGCATTGCACAGCTGGATTTAGGACAGGTTGGTGTGTCTATGGTATTGTGAGGACGAAAAAAAGCATACCTTGTGCAGCTCGAAACATGCAAAAGGCATGTACTAATTCTCTTAATTAATCACAGGTGTGTTTTGGGCGTAGAGGGAAATAAGCCAATCAGCATTTTACTTGCCATTACGTTTAAGAGCCAGGTGTGCTCTGACTTTTGCACGTTGGTGTGCCAACAGGTTATTTATGGGAACAGCAATGTTATTTTATTCTGTCTTCTGTTTATTGTTGATGTAAAAGCTGGATTTGCATGCTGCATTGAATACATGTGTTTAACGAGTGGGGGTGTATGCACGATGCATGGTAAGGTATGGATGGGTGACTTGACTGTTGTCAGGGTTTAAATCGGTCAGTAGCCATGATAGAAATATGCCAGAAATTTACCTGAACACACCTCACTTCCACACCACCACACCCATCAGTGTAGATTCCTGTTCACTATATAAGGAGTGTTTGAACTGTTTGTGTATTAAATTAGGCAACTAATTAAAAATCATTTAGAAATAATTTACATGTCAATTTTAAAAGCACCTTAATCCTCTATGACATAATTTATATTTTTGGGGTGATAAAAATCACATCACTATTTGTGAGATATTTTTCTATGGGAACCTTTTTTAGACATTTTTTATTTTAATAACAAGCTGATTATTTCATTCACTACTGCTTTATCAAGATAACCCTAGCAAAAGTGGTCTACATTATACTGAACAAAAGATAAAACGTTTTATTAAGTTTACAACAGAATGTAAAATTATAAACAACCAAATATAGATCTTAACATATTCTTGCATATACATATTTATATTTATATTTATGTTTATGACCCACTTGTATACCTCATTGTAGTGGATGTAGATATACAGTGTAAAATGATATATATAAAAAAAAAATTAATAAAAAATAAGGTATGGTATGGAATGGTGTATTAACTGAAAGATGCAATAGAGGGTTAACACAACCAGTCAGTTTATTTGTTGATTTTGGAAAATGGTGAAGTAAAAGATTAACATTCATTTTTTATTTGCATATACAGCTTTGGAAAAACTTAAGAGACCACTTCAGTTTCCGAATCAGTTTATCTTATTTTGCTATTTATAGGTATATGTTTGAGTAAAAGAAACATTGTTGTTTTATTCTATAAACTACAGACAACATGTTCCCAATTCCAAAAAGCAATATTGTCATTTAGAGCATTTATTTGCAGAAAATTAGAAATGGCTGAAATAACAAAAATATGCATATTCTTAAAGTTTTAGGAGTTTAGAAATCAATATTTGGTGGAATAACCCTGTTTTTTAATCACAGTTTTTATGCATCTTGGCATGTTCTCCTCAACCATTCTTACACACTGCTTTTAATGCCATTCCTGGTGCAAACATTCTAGCAGTTCAGCTTGGTTTAATGGCTTGTGATAATCTGTCTTTCTCTTGATCATATTTCAGAGGTTTTCAATTTCTAAGAAATTTCAAAGAAATTTATCATTTTGAGATGGTCTCTATTTTTTTTCCAGAGCTGTATTATATTTTAAAAAAGGAAGAAAAAAATATTTAGACGATAAGATATGGACCATTTAAGCTCTAAATACATGTAGAATCCCCATGACTCTGAGGATTCTGAGATACAGTTAATACATATAATCAGCCGCATGTACAACAACATATCAGGATTCCCCACAAAATAACAATGTGAACTTAATAGCATGAGAATTAGAAGGACTTATTAGCACACATTTCAAGGAGTTTGCTCTGAGGCCTACCTGTTCTCTTGTGTGAAGGGCACTTGTGTTTTCCTCTCCCTCGTGCAAAGTTGTCAGTCAATAGAGAGAGAAGGCGGCTAGTGGATCACAGGGCTGTGCCGGCTTGTCAGTTATCAGTGCTGAGTGGGTGGGGCAGAGCGAGTCGGACCGCTCTACTCACTATCACATTCCCCGTGTTTGAATATGTGCCTTCACGTTCAGTGGCCAGACGCCATTGTCAGTCAGACAACAGCTGGTACCCCCATGACTCGGCATTGTCATTCACTATCAGCAAACCTGAGACCCCAGCAGTCAGCAACTGCTGCTGCAGCTTTAGCCCAAAGGAGGGGTGTGAATAATGTATTCTGTTGATAAAAAAGGTGAGCGCTTTCCACCTGTTATGCACTATATATATATATTTGCAAGACTTGGTGTGATACTTGCAAAAGTGTCGAGCATGTCTTCAGCCGTGAAATTCCCAGATGATTGTTAAAAGTGGATATCTTGGAATATGTCAGTTTATTTCTCGGTGTTAATTATGAGTATAGAATGATTTTATAGATATTTAACTAGAAATGTTTGGTGGAGATGTAGGCCTGTCACAGTAAGAGTTTTTTTGTGGACGATATATTGTCCAAGAAGTTATTGCATTAAACGATATTTTTGTCATTTTAAGAAATTAAATGCCACTGGCTAAAATACAGTTTACTCTTCTATATGTAAACATACATACATACAAATAAACAAATGTTATTGAGGTCATGTCAATTTTTTGTACAATAAGTTGATAATGTAATTTTATAATGACAGGCATATTGAGAATTGTCACTGTAAATCACTGTACTGCTACATGGTTTTTAAATACATGCTATATTCTGTGTATACAGCTTTGGAAGAAATTAAGAGACCACTTAAACATTTGAGTTTCTTTGATTTTGCCAAATTAAAAACCTGAAACCATCAAACCAAGCTGAACTGCTTGAATTTTTGCACCAGGAGTGGCGTAAAGTTATTCAAAAGCAGTGTGTAAGACTGGTGGAGGAGAACATGCCAAGATGCATGAAAACTGTGATTAAAAACCAGTTATTCCACCAAATACTGATTTCTGAAACTTTATGTAAATGAACTTGTTTTCAGCCATTTCTCATTTTCTGCAAATAAATGACCTACATGACAACATTTTTATTAGGAATTTGTGAGAAATGTTGTCGGTAGTTTATAGAATTAAAACAACAATGTTCCATTTTCTCAAACATATACCTATAAATAGCAAAATCAGAGAAACTAATTCAAACTGAAGTTGGCTCTTAATCTTTTGCAGAGCTGTATATAAGAGACCTTATATTCGTAGTTCTGCTCTGTATAAAATAGACTGTTCAGAGTGTATTTTAGTGTGGGTACAGCCTTAGACTAAATGTTGAGGACCTCTCTCATCTCTTGTGATGTAAGTATGACATAAGTTGCATAAATTGATTCAAATTGTTCAAATACAATCAATTAAACTGGCTTTTACAAACTTACAGCTTACAATTTTAGAATGGTCAGGGCGGGGACTTAAACTGGCTATCAGTGACATGCTTGTCATCCGACCTGCCCTACTGCCCCTCCTCTCATTGTACATTCCAGTCGTTAGGTTGCCAGATCTTTAACACCACCAGCAGTATTCATTCAGTATTCAAAACTGTGCTTTGGTCAATTAAAAAAAATCTAGAAAGACTTTTGCACCTCATGTAACATTTTTCCAATTCAATTCATAAATGCCAATCTGGCAACCTCCTGGGGCTAAGAACTAGAAAAAGCAAAAGGTTTTCATCATTTAGTGTTGTGAGATGGTCTACATGTAGATGCTTAAAGTAGTGCTTGTATCCTACCTTTATTGTGTATTTTGTCTTTGTCCCTGAGCTTCATTAATAGTTTGGAGTTCATATACTATTGATGGTCTTTTTTTTCTTTTTGATTGGCCTTTCCAATCTCTTGTTGTTTATTTCAGTAAGACTGTCTGTTTTAGTTTGTGTACCTTTAAGACATATGTAAATAACTTCTGTTCTACAGCCCCAAGTCAGAACTAATATTAACACTATAGGAAATGCAGTTAAAATATTCTATTATACAGCTTCTTGCCATAATTTACTCTTTTACAGGACCTGTTGATGTGTTAATGGTTTTATATAGTGGTTTTATTTAGCATTGGCATCGCTAGTGTTGAGTTCAGAAGGTAGATTAATCTATATTTTAAAATAAATAAAATGTAAATATACTAACAAATTATCACAGTTATACATCTCCCTACTCTTACATTCTTTTTCTTTGTGCTAAGAGCATTTATTTCAATCCATTCTCTGTATGAAATGAAGTAGTAAAATTAAAGAGTAATGAGTAATTGAGGGGTAAAATTAATCCTTACCACAGAGAGAATCTGTGTCAACAACAGTTCCTTCTTTCTTTTTCATATTTTGCATTGATGTATTGACTTACAATTAAACAAACATATTTAAATATAATTAAAATTCATCCATTAATTCTTTTTTTATTTTTATTTAAATACCCTGCATTAAAGGTTTTAGTGTTAAAGGAGAAATCCGGTGTGAAATGGATTTGGGGGATAGTGAAACATGATAACAAGTACAAACATTTTTCGAATAGCCCACTTCTATTCACCCCCCAGCATTCAGAAATACAGTGCTTTTAGCTGATGCTCCCAAAAGGTTTGCAATGCTAGCAATAGGGGCATAGTATTGCCAATTCAAAGAAATCTTTTAAACCATTAACAATCTTAAAGTAACTCCACACTTCATTGGTAGAATTCTGAGGGACCTGACATTGAACTTGTCGTGACTTACTTTTTACTATATTGGTTTGTTATAATATGTTATGATTTCCTCCAAATGTTGTACATTAATTTCACATGTTGATAAGCAGGGTTCCCACTGGTCCTTAAAAAGTCTTAAAATATCTTAAATTAAAATCTGGATAATAAAGGTCTTAAATTGTCTTAAATTTACTGTAAATGTGCTGTAGGTATTACATTTTCAGGCGATGTGTTAAATGCCTCTGGGAAAGCATATACTAATGTTAGCAGAGAGCTACCTAATGTTACAGGGGAGAGAGCTAAGGTCAGCGAAGAGCTAACTAACATTAGCGGTGAGCTAGCTAACGTTATTAGGGAGAGAGCTAAGGTCAGCGAAGAGCTTACTAACATTAGCGGTGAGCTAGCTAACATTACTGGGGAAAGAGCTAAGGTTAGCGAAGAGCTAGCTAACATTAGTGGCAAGCTAGCTAACCTTAGCCTAGGGCTAGCTTAGGTTAGCAGAGAGCTAGCTAACATTAGCAGAAAGTTAGCTAGCTAACATGCTAACATATTAACTTAGGCGAGCCGGCTAATGTTAGCGGCGAGCTATCTAACTGGAAATAAGTCTTGACTAAGACTATTATAAATTACACAATTTTAGGCTGCAGAATTTTTAAGCTTTAACTTCCAACACAATAAACTATTTTCTACCAAAGAAATTGTGACTACATTTTTGGGTCTTAAATGATATTTTTGAGGTCTTAAAAAGGTCTTAAAAAGCATTTAATTTGACATTTAAAATAGTGCAAGAACCCTGATAATGATAGCAGTATCTAGAATAAACTTAACTACTTTAAATCTGTTGTGTGTAAGTAATGTTATCTTTTCTCTCAACAGTATGGAGAAACTCCAGTGATCTGAAGAGATGAATGAAACTCTAAAGAAGAGGTTGGAGTTCCCCAGCTCGCTCATTCAAGCACAGGTTAGCACCACAGACAATGATTAATTTAGGCTTTATCAAATCTCTTAGAATTAGGATTAGTAAAAGAGACCAGATAAACATATCCTGTCACAAATCACTGAATCAGGTTTTTTGACTCCACTGTTCATTAACTATGGTAATGAAATTGTAGTTTGATCAATGTATAAAACCACATCTCTCTGTGAAACCGCAACTATAAGATCATACACAGTTATAAGCCTTTCTTTTTCTTCTGGGTTAGTGACAGATTTCCTTTGTTCCAAAGTCATGTTGTACCTTTTAATCTTCTTATCAGAAAGCAAACTCTTAACAGAGATGATAAGTAATGTTAGACATGCTGTCTGGGGTTTGTTTGCAGAGGTAGATGTTTAGATTTGATGTCTCTGTTTCTCTGTACCTGTAGGCTGTGAGGAGTCTGGTTACGGCAGTGCTGAAGGAGAAGGGCCACAATGAGAAGATATCAGAGTCCACTACTCAGGTGGGTGTTACACTACCAGTAACAGCAGAACACAGGAGGCATTGTCAGTCAGATACAGCTGGTTGACTTACTGTTGACTACCTGTAACTACTTGTTCAGTAAAATAAAATAATATATACTTTTAGTGTCTCTGTAAGTAATTGAAAAGTTACTTTATTTCAGTAATTCAGGTAAAAAATTTGAATCTCATATATTGTACAGATGTATTGCACACAAAGTGATCTCTTTTATGTGTTTTTTTATTTTATTGTTGATGATTATGGCTTACAGCCAATGAAAACCCAAAAGTCAGTATCTCAGAAAACTGCTGTTGTTGGTCCACTGTGTTATATTAAGTCTAAAGTCAGTGCAGGGTTTTCCCGAAAAGTCTTACGGCACTTCATGCTTCCTTCTGCTGACAACTTTTATGAAGATGCAGATTTCATTTTCCAGCAGGACTTCCACTGGCACTGCCCACACTGCCAAAAGTACCAATTAGTCTTATATAATATTCTGATTTTCTGAGAAACTGGTTGGTATTGGTTTTCATTAGCTGTAAGCCATCATTACCAACAATAAAATATAATAACACTTAAAATAGACCAGTCTGTGTGGATTTATCTATATAATAAGTTTTACATTTTGAACTGAATTATTGAAATGAAGTAACTTTTCAATGATATTCTAATTTTTTGTGCCTGTATAAAACAGCTCATACTCTACATTGTATATTTTTATATGTATTATTTGTATGGGAATATTTATTAAAACAGTCCAATTCATTTATCACTTGCAGTAAAACAGGCTGTTGTCTTTTTTAAAAACTGATATGATTGCTGTCATGCAAAAAAAGCAAGGGAAAAATGCTAACCTTCAATGCAGAAAATTATGGAGTTATTTTAAAGCATTTTAAAAAGTAAAAAAAAATAATAAACTGTTACATTTTGTTAACTTGCACCCTTTTGATAATTAACTTTCCACCAGTGGAACCTTCACAATTAATTTATATTTGCCTTCAAAAACATGTAACACACACACACACACACACACACACAACCCCCCAAAACAACATCAAACCCCCTAAAATAAATAAAGAATAAATAAAGAATAATAGTGGTTGCAGAGTATGCTGAGAGTTAAGAAATATCAAGAGGTGGAGCATCTGAGACAGGGGGAGTTGAATTTTAACTGTGTGTATAAAATGTGTTTTGAAAGAAACTATCGTGCACTTTCAAAGCTGTCAGTGCCTTGTTTTAAATGTCAGGGCCCTCAGAATTCTACCAATGAAGTGTGGAGCTACTTTTAGCTAGTTCATGATGTAAAAGTAGAGATTTGTTTACACGGATAACGCTATGCCCCTATCACTAGCAGTGTAAGCTTGTCGGGAGCATTAGCTAAACGCACTGTTTTTCAAAATGATGGGGGTGAATAGAGTTGCGCTATTTTACAAAAGTTTGTTCTCGTTATCATGTCTCATTAAACCCCAAGTCCATTTCATACCGGATTTCTCCTTTAAAATTATTCAAGATGTCTAAAGACTCTGTTAGTGTAAAAAAACAAAAAACGCATATAAATATCTAAGTGAATGCTGAGAAGATGATGTTGTAATATGTATAAATGCTTTTGTGTTTCTGTGTTTTGATCGGCAGGGCGCTGCTCTGGAGGCTCTGTGGGAGCAGTGCAGCAGTGAGAGCGGGGTGGTGCGCTCAGCATGCTGTGATGCGCTGGTGCTGCTGGTAGAACAGGGGCATGCTGACCTGCAGTATGTTCTCAACAGCATCCTCAACCTACTGCCTTCTGCCAGGTACCCCACCTGATCATTCCTCATTCTCTTTAATGCATTAACACGCATCATTCATCCAAAATTTTTTATGTGGTATTTTATTTATTTTTATTTTATAAAAAAAAAAAGTTTGGCTCCAATTTTCTATGTCTATTGAATATTAGCGGTTTTATTCAGCAGTGTAAACACAGATTTGTTTCTTCTGAGTTCAAAATAGTAGTCTCTATAGTCTCTCTAGTAATTTCTCTCTCACTCACACACACAGACAAACACACGGCTGCCTCTCATCTTTCTGTATGTTTTGAGTGACACTGACCAATGGACAGTCAGAAAACCACTAATGACACACCCATCACGCCAGAAACCTGTCTATCCCTATCAGAGACAGACGTTTGTATAGTTTACTACAGCTCTGTGTTAAAAAAAATAAAGAGATTCATTGCCCACTTATTTTCTTTACTCCCTCACAAAATACCAGCATTAACATTTATTAATCATGATTTTAATCCAATTAATTGACTTTGATTCTTTTAGTCACATTTAAATTTCCAATATTAAAATGAATGTTCTAAGAAGAGGAAAAAAAAAGTATGATTAATCACAGACTACTATTGTGATTAATCAGATTTTTAAACCACAAATAAATACATGACTATATGGACAATTTTTAATTTTTTATAGTGTGAAAAGACACAAAAAATTAAGACATTTCAAATGATTGAAACAACTGACGATACCATACTTTCAGTTACTTTAATTTGCCCCTTTTGCTAACGCAGATGTGCAAACACATATAATAGCTTGCAAAACTATTCATACCCCTTGAACTTTTCCACATTTTGTCACCTTATATCCAAAAACTTTTGACCAACACAAAGAAGCACATAATTGTGAAGTGGAACGAAAATTGTCCACCATTTTCAAACTTTTAACCAAACTAAATGCTGAAAAATGTGATGTACAAAAGTATTCAGCCCCAGTATATCAATAAGTATTCAGTATATCAATACTTAGTAGAACCATCTTTCGCTGTAATTACAGCTGCAAGTCTTTTGTGGTATGTCTCTACCAGCTTTGTACATCTGGAGACTAAATTACACACAATTTAACTAATTAAGTGACTTCTGAAGGCAAATCAGTTGGGATTTATTTAGGGGTTTCATAGTAAAGGGAGCTGAGTTCTGAACATCTTCCCACATTTATTACTATTAAGTACTAAATTACAGAATATATATTTTTTCAGAGTTATCATGTCATTTCTCAAGCAAAACCATGATTATTCAATATAAAATAATTTCTCGCTCATAGCCTAGCAGATGTTCGACACAAGTAATCTATAGATTCGGACTAAGGCTGCACGATAAATCATCTAAGCATCACCATCGCTGTGTGCACATGCGCAATAGTCACATAGCAGGACGTAGTGCTGGGCGATATGGGAAAAATCACGATATGGAATTTTTTATATCACGATAACTATGATATATATCATGATATACCACATTTAAGTATGTTTTCAGTTATTCTTCGAAAAATATGACAAAGTAATATAATTTCTTACTTTTTTCCAACTTTATTTCAAAGTGACATTAAACCCAACTTTCACAAATGATAATTACTACATTTTAGTGCAGCAATATATATGTATCAAATGAAAACAGATGAGGTAGAGTCTTCATTGTTCAGCTCTCATGAGTTTAATATCGTAAAGCATGTCGCAAACCGGCGTGTCCGTCAAATAACGTAAAGCAGCGTCATGTCGAAAAAAAAAACACATTATGGAGCTTTTTTTTGGAAAGATTACTTTATTATCACTTATATAAACAGTTTATGCAAAGTGACCACGCCAATACATTTCATCGTAGCCTACTTTATATATTTGCATGAATAATTGATGAAATTACTGTAGAAAGGATAGGGACAATAGAAGGTAAGTAGCACAATAGACACTTTTCTATCTTCCACGCGATATTTATCGCCTTATCGCACAGCACTAGCAGGACGTGCCCAGTTACAGCTGAATTCACAATTTTAATCCCAGAAAAATCCTATTATTTACCTTTTAAAAAGCTATTTAAATATCTGATTAAGGGGGCGATTACTGTTGTTTAGCTGTTTTCTTTGGTTTTTGAGTGCTCAGCGGGTGAAAGCGGGGCTGGTGACGTCATGGGCCCTGCATTGCTTAATTGTGAGATATATTTAGTCAAAAAAGCAACGTACTGTAAAAGTTTACCAATATCGTACAACCCTAATCCAGACACAGGGTTTAACAAAGACAATAGCACACGTGGAATTAAGGCACGCATTAAGACAGACAGGGTAACAGTGTACATTAAGGGGTGGGAAAAAATATATATTATTGTTACTGTATAAACTTTACAACTTATACAGGTGTGGGAGGTACCAACCTGTCTCTTCTTGATCAATTTACATACTGCTCTCTAAGGACTTTTGGTGTGTGAGTGTTTATTTATGTCATTTGATCAGAGCTGTTTCTGCACTTAGTGCGTCAACCCTACTAATTGCCATTTAAAATGTTATTTGTGGAATGTGAACGTTTAAATCGTGTTATACAGGTAGGTTAAATGTAGTGTTAGGAGTTTAGGAGTATGGTGCAGTAGGATGGGCTTACCCAGCGTTAGGAACTGAACACTAGTCTGTGATGGGAGAGGCAATATTCTTACTAAATGTGCAACACCAGCTATTACATCTAAATACTACAAATTACATCAGAAATGGCAATCTATGGGGTCCAAGCTCTGCTGTGCAATCATGGAGCCAATAGAGCAGAAATATGGGTGATGTTTTAGACTGACCTTGTTTATAATGTATTGTACAAAGAGATTTTTGGGTATGAGTTAAGTAGTTTTTAAACTACAATAATAATTCCACAGAATGTATCCTCTAAATTATAGGGAGATGAAAGCATCATACTTCAGCAGAGAGCTGAAAGACTAAAGGAATTACAGATATGACTTGTCTCTTAATGTGTTTGAGAGCATCAGTTGTAAAGAGGTAAAGTTGGTGAATACAGAAAATAGCTCTATTTGAATAATGTTCTAATCCATATTATGGCAAGAACTACTCAACTAATGAAATGAAGGTCAGTCTATACCAAATATATCTTATATAACTTGAAAATGAAAGTATGTTTAAGAGCTGTAGCAAGGACTATCAAAAACATTATGATGAAACTGGCTCTAATCAGGACTTCTTCAGGAAAGGAAGACCTAGAGTTACCTCTGTTGTACAAGATAAGTTCATCAGAGTTACCAGCCAAAGAAACTGCAAGTTAACAGCATCCCAGATAAGAGCATCTAAATGTTTCACATTTTTGGTTGTACTTTTTTTGTATTTTGGATTGTTTTACACTTTAAGTTACTACATGATTGCTTATGTGCTCCCTCATAGTCTGGATTACTTCAGTATTAATTTACAAAGTAGGGGGGAAATAAATAAATACAAATGTTGAATGAGAGAAGGTGTGTCCAAGCTTTTGACTGGTGAAACTGACAGACGATTTTTTAAAACCCTATTAATTGATTAAACAATCAGTTTGAATATGGTCATAAACAACAAACCGCTCACTACAAAATGATGACCCAACTTAAGTTGTCTATTAACAATCTGTTGTTTTGTACAATAATAAATACATTTACTTTCATCTTTTGCTGCTTTAATTAGTTTCTCTGTTTGGCATAAAATACTCTCTGAAAGCATTAAAGCATAGGATATTAGATCCACTCCCAGTCCCAGCAGAAAAAGCTTGTTTAATATGGAGTCTTCAATATGGGTTTTACATTTAGTGCCAATTATTAAAAACATAGAATTGGTGGAAAGCCTTTTCAGGATAAGGATAAAATAAAGGAACAGATTCATTTCCTCTCCATAGTAGTGCTGCTATTGTGGTTTTTATACCAGCAGCAGCAGCAACTTCAGGCACAGTACTCTAGGTTAGTTCTTCGCCAAACGAACGTGCTTGTCCTGAAGCAACTGTATCCACTGCTCATTTTTTCGTGCTTTCTGGTTATTTTGAGAGGGTACTGACTGCAGCCTGCAGGAAGGCGGAGCGGGACGCACTGGACACTTTGTTAGCGTCATGCCGTCCACTTCCGCCCACTTTGTCAGCATCACGTCATGGAAGTAAACAATGTACAGGGCAGTTAGCGGACTTTAAATACTGTGTATACAGTACAAGCTTGCGAGACTGACAAGGCATGGTGTGGACAAAGTGGGTGGGACTGGACGCGTTGGACGTCCAACTCCTCCTTCCCGCAGGCTGCAGTCAGTAGTAGTTGGTTATTTTTCTTCTTCTGCTGCCGTTGTTGAGGAACGCCTGCTCAGCTTCCTGTAATTGGTCCGAAAGTTCGAACCATCCAGAGAAGCGCTTTCACACTGCAGGCGACCCGGACCATGTTTCAGAAGATCCGGACCGAGACCACCTCTCTTTCACACCTGCTACTTTGGTTCGGACCAAACTGAAAAGTCCTAAAGTCCGGACCAAACGAGGCAGGTGTGAAAACACCCTAAAACATTATCGGAGTGTGGCTAATGACTCCGGCAGATCTAAATAAAACAGCCTAACTAAAGGGAGAGAGCCAGAAGGTAACATAGACACGGAGGCTCCCTGAAATTAAATTATATTAAATGGGATTATTAAATGATAATTCCTGTATTGTGAAACGTACTGCCAAACTCCTGCCAATACACTGCCCTTCTTGAAATCAGATTGGAAAAAAAAATTAAAATGTGGATCACCCCATCACTGCTCATTTTGTGTCGGCTGATCTGATTGGAATACAGGTGGTCAATCTGTCAACAAATCTGAGCTTTTGTTTGTTTTGTTAGTTTGTTCTGGGGATCTGTCAGTTTTACTTGCTGCTGTGATTAAATGAATGCCTGCACGACCCAGTCTCGGATTGGGTTTGGCCACTTGGGCGACAGACGCAGTAGACTGTAGGCGCTCATCTGCATATTCAGATTCAGATATCTGAGCAGAGACGCAACCTAAGTGCAGATTCCGCCATCCGCGCCAGCTCTCATGTTTATTCAGTGCATACGCGCTCATAAACCGGCCATGCTGTCACACTCGCCATAGTGAGAGCAGATCACTGCCCACGCAGCATGTCCCCTTCCAGCTCCATACTGCTGCTGCTGCACAGAAAAGAAGAAGAAGAAGAATGTGGCTGCTTTCTTGCAGTGTTTTAAATTAATGTGTGGAAGATTTTATTTTGTTCTACAGTTTAATTGTAATTATAAGTGTTTAATCATGCATTTAATTGCAAAATGAAGTAATTTACATTCACTTAATATTCTGCATTAACAGCTAAGCTTCCTTTATCTGGGATGTTCACTGTTAGAAGTTTTATTAATGTGTTTTTAACATGTTAAATTAATAACAGGGCTAAATTGTTAGACACTGTTAACACCAGAGCAGGCCCAGACTTACCTGAGGCCCTAAGCCTCTGAACTCTGCGCCTGCATCTGACTCACCACTACTATTCTCCCTCATTTGTTGGATTAAGAATAAACAGACATTGACGTTCACTAGTTAATTTGGTACAGAACAATTAAATCAGTAGCTTAGTGAGCGCTAATTCTATAACAGCTGCAGCGTTTAAAGGAACGGTCAGTAATATTTAAAATGAGCAAGGTGTGAAATGGATACAAACACTGGCTTAGTGTTGCACAGTATATTGATACTAGAAAAGTATCTCCAATACTTCATCATTAAAAACTGTAGAGTACTTTTTACCCAGTCGCACCAGGCAGCCACCGCATTTGACACTTAAGTAACACCTTATTGTTTTCTCCGCCTAATAACTCCAGAATGCCTCAACACATCAGCAAAACCATGGAGTTATTTGGCTACAGAGACTTTACTAAAGTTTACTGCTTTATTTCTCTATTTTTAGTCACAATCACATGTTCTGAAGCAAATACAGTGTCTCCAGCCTGTGTTTACATGAGGTCTGAGTATCAGCGCATGCGCTTGTAAACAAGGCATTGATTTATTGAATCATCGATTCCAATTTGCACCTGAACCCATCATATAAGTTATTCAAAACATCCAAACACAACATATATCATATGATAGTTCATGAAATATCAGTCGATTTTAAAACTTAAATGTCTCCCAGCTTTTAAATGCCTAGTTTTACGATTTCCTTCTTTTCCGATTTTCCTTCAAACAAGGACTCTGTTCTTTTCTTGAACTTCTTCAAATAGGAGCTAACAAGGGACAGGGCTGATGATATGATATTTTCTCTGATTTTTTACTTGCCTTTTTGTATTAAAATTCTTTTTGTTTATTTTCATAATAAGTGCTTCACCTGGCTATTAAACACTTACCGCCCAGATTAGGAACTTTTTATGAACTGTGAGAAATTGGTCTTATATGTTTTACAAAATGCTCTTGTTATCAGCAACACTTACTTTGACTTCTTAGAGATAAAAAGAGTATTTTTTTAAGTGACTGCACCAAAAATGCTCTTTCCTATGTGCTACTTTTAAAATGCTTCATACTCCTTCTTTGAACTTTTCACAGTATAAAATTCAAAGTGCATTTTCTGCTTAATACCAGCTTTCTGTGCCTCGGTTTTGATAGATATTCAAATTCCAGCACACTGGCCCAAAAATTCCGCTTCTAATTCACGCTCTCAGACAGCTTGTAGGTAGCAGATGAGAGCATGCTGGCGAGTGCTTCAGGTTTCTGACGTGCTGCAGTGTGGAGAAACCCTGCGCTCGCCACTGTTCACTTCACTTCACACAGAGAACTTCAGACACATGAAAATAGCCGAAGATGAAAGCAGAAATGCAGATGAATTTGCTGTCAGTTTGCTGTGAGTAATGGTTTCCCTCTCGCTAAAATATAGAGTAATCAAACCCAGAGGAAGATTGGATGTGCGGGCCCACTGAAAGATGAGTGCAGGATGAATGAGAGAAGCGGTGGGTGAAAGAAAGCACAGAGCAGTTCTGCCACAGCGGATGATTTATAATGTATGAGAGAGGCTCGTCCTGCGCCCCCGTCCTGCAACCGGAGCATCGTCTCCCACGCCCTGTTAAATCATCCTTACCATAATCCACAAATTCAGACATCTGCATGCATGTACTGTAAGTCTCAGTAGAGATGACTTATGTATACTCCGCCCACAGTCTAAATCTTTCTTAGCAAGTTTTGATTGGTTGCTCCAGCTTTAAAGAGTGCTGGTGTAAAAAAAAAAAAAAAAATAGTTTTCCACACACAGGTCACAGGCTATTTTACCTAATATGTGGCACAGATGTGTTCTCTGTGTCGCACTGTGCAAAAAAACACCAAAAAAACAGTGAACAGGGTTCATACGGTCATGAAAAACCTGGAAGAGTCATGGAATATGAAAATAAGAATTTCCAGGCCTGGATCAGCTTTGTAAAAATAAAAATACACAAAGTTTTGGAAAAGTCAAGGAAATTTGGTCTACAAATCTTTGTGCTTCAGTTTATCGATTGAGAAAATCTATTTTGAGCTACAAATACATCAGTTAAGAGTTAATTCATTAATTTAAGCCTACACAATGGAACTCTCAGGATCTGACACGTTTTATTATTAAGTATTGTGTGTCAATATTTTATCTGATTCATTTTGGATCTACTATAATTATTGCATTGATGTTTTAAAAAACGTATGGGCACGAAAATTTGCCTTGAAGGCATGGAAAAGTCATGAAAAAGTCATAAAAAGGCATGGAAATGTATTGGTTAAAAAGTGTATGAACCCTGAGTGAAACTGATATTCACTTCCAGTTTGAGCACTTCAGATATACAATCTCCGATTCACAGCAGTGCAACTCCAAAAAAGAAAAAGAAAGGAGAAAAAGCTGCAAAAAGAACGCAAAATGGATGTTAGGAGAAAAGAAAATGGATGACAGCAGTGAGTGAGGGGTTCCCAAACTTGGGATGCTCAAACTTTTGTATGCCACTGTTTTAAACTGTTTTTCTGCTTTGTTTCTTTTTGTCTTCTTTTAATGCAGGAGTGTACAGGGGCTGATTAAGGTAGTTGGGAGGCTATTGCAGATCCAAGCAAGTCAAAGAGACAAAACAACACCCTTTACATGTCCGTACTCCATCAGGTAAGTTCTATTACTTACCTTACACATTTACACAGTTTCCGTTACTGTTATCAAATTAGTTCTCATAAGCCTAAATTATTCTAGGATGGTTAAAGCACAAGTAGTTAATATTTTACCTTAAAAATAGCAATATCTATATTTTATTGCTTCACTGATGTGTAATCGATAGAATAACATATACAGTATCGTTTGCTATCAAAAAGTCCACTTTTTTCCACTTTGAAGGGACAATACTGTATCTCTCAGCTTGTTCAGAAATGCACGTGTAAAGTGTGTCCATTAGTGGTGGCTCAAAGCACAAACTTCACTTTACAAACAGTAGGGGGAGCAAGAAGTAGCACAGGAGCAAGAAATACACACATCTTTCATAATGATGCTTTAAGGATCAGGTGTCAGATCTACAAAGCGTCTAAGGAAAGAGTTAACACTGTTACTGTTTATTTATTATTTAATATATTTCATTACTTACATGCTTTTGCTCTTGCTTAATTTTCTGTGTTAATATCTTGTTTTAAATGTAACATTTTTTATTTGTTATCTGCTGTTAGCTTTTTACACTATTTTTATTTTTATTTATTTTATGGTGCTTATGTTTTATTGTTCTACACCGTGTACAATGTCCTTGCGCTTATAAATTAATTCTATTGTTATTGTTATTGTTGTTATTATTATTATTATTATTATTATTATTGCTAATAATAATAATAATCTCCAGAATGTGCTCTCTTAAGAAAATACCCTAAGATTAATTAAAACAATATGTCCAGGCTTAGACTTAAAGTTCAGAAATTAGTACTAATAACAAGATTGAGTTGAGATTATTATTGGTATTATTAAAATTCTATTAATTGTCTACATAAAGAAAAATCTTACACCACAATTATCCTATTTTCCCAAATTTTATTTATCTAAAGTTTACTTATTTACTTTTTATGCGTAAATATTTGGTTGTGATATTACTGTGTACGATACGGTAGGATACAGTGTGTGTGTTTTTGTGTGTGTGAGGGAAGAGACGGGGTGAGACCATATTTCATATTTATTGCAGAAATTTAGCTACCTTCTAAACTCAGCAGTACCAAGACTGAGACTGTGTTTACTTCACTAAACAAAACCACTAATACATGAACTTGGACTTATGATTTTATTTGCATTAAACAATATTAACACAATAAAGTTTCCACATTAATCTTGTCCATTAACATGTTAATTTTGAAAGAAGTTAAATATAATAATGTAAATGTAAATGTAAAAATCTTGGTCGAAACTGAGTGGATTTTAGAGTGTTAAGGCCTATTTTTATTATCTTATTTTATTAACTGTTTATTTGTTTTCTAGCAATATTTCCTTGGAAAGGATTTGGGAAGTCTGAGCAGTGAACAGTAACAGACGACACTGAAATGTTGCAGTGATTACCCACCTTAAGTGAGGAAAACTACATGTTTGTGCGAAGCTGTCAACCCCCCTGCTATCATTAGAGGTCATATGTCTTTATGAGTTATTGCCCATAAATTTTCCTCCTAATATGATGGGCCCCTCGGGCATGGTTGTCTCATTAGTGGTGATAAATGTGTAAATTGGTGTCTTTTGAAGAAATCACTCAGTTCTAATGAGCCTTAAGAGTCTTGTATTGACTTGGTTTGGAGGCAGCGGCGCTTGGCTGTGGATGTTGTCTGCTGTCCAGATACGCTGTGTAAAGGGTCTTCAGCTTTTGGGGTGTGGGGTACTGCGGTATTGGGGGTCATCAGAATGTCAGGAGCGTGGCGTTAATGCTGGGGGAGGGGCGGTGTTGTCATCGGGGGTGCTGAGGGTTTTCCTCTAGACCTGTCTTCAGCTCTAATGACCACCTCACGCTTCATCCAGCCTTAGACAGCTTAAAACCAGTAAGATTTGTGGAATTTTCCATCACCTTCGCTGCCCGGTGAGAAGATGTATGGCTGGAGGGATGAAAGCTTGTCTGTGATTGGTGCTTGGCCATCAGGGACAGTATGAGGATTAATGGAGGGCCTGCTGATGCCCAGTGTGTCCGTCTGCCTGATGCCACCCTCGTGCAATCTGTTCTAAGGTCAAGAGGCCATTTATACCGCACCCAGGGACACCACCCGACACCCCCACACTACTTTATGGTCTGTTATTTAATAATAACTCACATTTATTTGAATAAGGTATGAAGTTTGCTCCTTTTTATTTTGGTTTCTGAGAAAAACATTAAACTCAAGGGAAAAAGTGTAATAAAACAATACACATTAATTTATACAGTAGTGTGAAAAAGTATTTGCCTCTTTAAAAATTTATTTTGTTGTAAATTAACTGATTAATCACACTTTTTGGAAAGATGAGTTAAATTTCACTATTGAACACAAGCAGGCCTGATTACTGCCAGATCTGTAGAATGAAGAATTCGCTTAAATAGAACTAGTCTGACAACATAGGCAGCTAAAAGATCTCAAAAAGCAACACATTATGCCGCTGTCTAAAGAAATTAAAAAACAGACAAACAAAGTCATTGATCATCTATCAATCTGAAAAAGGTTACGATGTAATTTCTACGGCTTTGGGACTCCAACAAACTGATAAGAGCTATTATTCACAAATGGAAAAAACATGGAATATTGGTGAACCTTCTCAGGAGTGGGCAGCCAAAATTACTCCAAAAGGGCATGGACAATCATCCAGGAGGTCACAAAACAACCCAGTTGCGGTCCCTGTTAATGATTCAATAATAAGAAAGGATCTGGTCAAAAATGATCTCCATGGGCAAAAAACACTGCTGATTAAAAAGAACACAAAGGCCCATCTCACTTTTATCAAAAAAAAAAAACATCCTGATGATTCCCAGGACTTTGGGTAAATATTCTTTGGACTGACTTGAAAACAGTGGAACCTTTTTAAAAGGTGTGTTTCCTGTTACATCTGGCGTAAAACTAACATATCATTTTCGAAAAAGAACATCATAATGAACGTAAAACATGGTGGTGGTAGCGTGATGGTGTGGGTCTGTACAACTTGCTGTAATAGATGGAACCAGGAATTCTGCTGTTTACCAGACAATCCTGAAGAAGGATGTCCAGCCATCTGTTTATGACCTCAGGCTCAGGTGTACTTGGGTTCTGCAGCAGGACAATGATCCAAAACACACAAACAAGTACACCTCTGAATGGCTTAAAAAAAAAATTAATTCATGTCAGATTGAGATACTGTGGATGATCTTAAACAGGGTGTTCATGCTCGAAAACCCTCCAATGTGTCTAAATTAAAACAATTCTGTAAAGAGAAGTGGTCCAAAATTCCTCCACAGAGATGTGACTTACTAACTTAAAGAAACATTGTAACGGCCCAGTACGGCTCTAGTTGCTTATATTTAGTGTCTCTTAGGTTCATGTTGCCTCAGCCTTAATTCCATTCACCATCAGCACATCTTTCGAGTGAAGGCTGAGGCAGGGTCTTTATGCTGGTTCAACGTGGGCCAGCTGGTGTGGGGCAGACCCGCAGTTCCCCTGCCTCCAAACTTCGTAAAATTAGGTGCGGTTTCAAAATTAGGTGCGTGAACAGAAATGGAAAGTTTATTGTCTTTAAAAAAAGGTTAATTCCTTTATGAGATTATTATTTTATTAGTGCCAAATTAGTGGTCTAAAAATGCCAACAATATTGTTTCTTGCAATAATTTCTGTGACAAAATATCGTTCGCAAAAAATTATCGTGACAGGCCTACGTACAGTACCAGTCAACTAAACACAGCCAAAATGTTATGCATTGTTAATATAACATATCGGGCGATTGGCAGTTGGCCAATACTGAAGCCCACATATGGACCCCATGGTTGTTGCAGGGTTCGTTGCAGTATGAAGGTAAAGAACAATATTTAGACAAAGTTGTCAACCTTTCGTTTGACGCTATCCTCTTCCACGGGATACTGTAGTTCCACAAGGACTTTTTCTTATTTTTAGCCCAAGTGGAATAGGACCCATCACTCTCAATAAGGTTTGAAGACGTGTTGAGCATGAAATAACTCCCAGAACTTCCTGTAATTTAGCACAGCTTTTCTCTCTTTGTGAGATTTGAATAGCGCACATCAGCAGCCCTCTTTGTCTGCTGTGTGAAGCCCAGCTGGGTTTGTGAACTTGCAGTTAAACTCTGCGAGGAGAAGGTCAGGATCTCGGGCAGCCGTACACGTCCAGCCTTTGTCTGACGCTGAAAGCAGGTAATGTTGTGGCTGTCTGACACAACTAGAGCTTGATGGATGGGATCCAGCAATGTGAATGCTGGGTTAGCTGGATGGAGAACACCAGAAGGTAGATAAGGAGATAATGAGTCAGAAGACTGTCTGTGAAAATAATGGAGTGCTTCTGTGCAGTTTGAACCCTCTGACTGAAGTGAGCTGAAGTGAAGGACTTCTATTCAGGCAGGAATTCAGTGCATTCTTTTTTTTAAAGCGTAGGCTGCGTAACGGTCAAGTAGCTGGATACAGACGCGGTGATTTGATTAAACATTCTAGTACAAAAGAACTTAAATGCTTGAATTACCTTGTTTTTTTTGTCAGTGTTCTTCTGTTTTTTTTCTAGCATTTTATAATATTTTTGGACATTATATTGAAACTAAATATAATTGTTATAAACAATATTGTCATTTTAAAACCATTTTATTATTTAAATATTAAAAAAATTAAGGTCAGCCAATCCTTTGAACATATCCTCAGATGCAAAGACCATCAAAATGTTACGATGAAACTGGCTCTCATCAGGACCACCCCAGAAAAGGAAGACCAAGAGTTACTTTTGTTGCACAGGATAGGTTCCAGTAGTTACCAGTAGGGGTGTTCAATATGGTCCTAAAATAATATCACGATATTTCATGGTATTTTCGTGATAACGATACTCTTGGCGATAGGTCAAAACACTGAATTAAAAATATGTATTTTAAGAATGCACTACTGCAACAAAATGAAAAATACATTTTTATCATTGCAAACAATATGATGTGGCACACCACTTACTGAGATATAAAAAAAAATACAAGAATTTTATCAGTTTTGTAACAAAAGTCAATGATCCAGCACTCCCAAATATCTCCATATATCCAGGACTGAAGTAAAATGAGCAATGATATAACAGCCTAGTAAGGCAATTACTTCCTTTTAAAAAACAGGGAATTTTAAATACACTAAAATTTACACACAGGAGGACGTGTTGGATTGCAATGCTTTTTAGGATGAAGATAAATGTTACCAGGGACAGAAAATTTTACAGAAGTGGTGCGCAACACGTGTATCACAACATGCCAGATGTCTCTGCATTAAGTTGTAGAGGTTCCTAATGGTGTTTCTTGGTAATTCATCCTATGAAGCTTGAATTATCTTGCAGGTTGTGCGGTAGGGAAGTGGAGTGTTCATCATTGTGCGGTTCACACTTTGACAGCCCGATATTAGGTTAACAAGGTCCTGTAACCATTGACTCCACCTTTTCAGCAGGACAATACTAGTCCACATACTGCTCTTGTCTCAAAATCTTGACTTTTACCAGACTTACCTTGACTGGAAAAATGTCTGATGATCACTCCACAGCAGAATTTTCAAGAATATTCAACTTGCATGGGATGGATTGTCACCATTAGGAACCTCTGTGTATGTTGTCGACCTCTAACTCACTCTGCCTCCAACCTAGTTATGTCATGTGATCACAGTCTGTGGTGTGAAGAGCTCCCTCTGTTGCTGCAGGGGGGTATAGCAGATAGTGTTTTATATAACTGTAAATCAGATATATTAATTATCTTAGGACATTTTCACACCAGCACTACTTGGTCCAGTTGAAACGGACCCTTAGTGCGGTTCAGGTGAGCAGGTGTAAAAACAGTAATCGCACTCGGGTGCGGATCAAAACAACCAGGCTAAGGCCAGCTAGAGGAGGTGGTCTCGGTCCGGTCCCAAACGAACTCTGGAGTGGTTCACTCATGATAAGAAAGTGATATTGTCTCTGTCCGACCCAGCTATCAAGTATACTTCTTTTATTCGAGCTAAACTGCTGATAAGGTGCAGTTTAATCTGATTATTAGCCAGATAACGCTAAATATCACAGCTATGAAGATTTGCTGTCTCTGCTTCATGCTGTTTACACGCACGGTCTGTGCTGCGTTCACTACTCGCAGCCGTGTGACTCTGTTTACTGCGTGTACATCTGCACTGCACATCCTATAAAAAACAACTGTGTTTGAAAGCGCAGGGATTTTAGCCTTCAGTGTTAAAGGAGCTTTAATTAAACTGCACAGATATACGTGCTGAAACACAGAATCTTCTCCCTCTATTTAATTTCTTGCTCCTACAGCTTCCAGACAGCTCTGACCAATCAAAGGAGACAACGTGCTTTTGGGTTTTATTTGTGTTCAGGTTTATGCCTGTGTGAAACCAAACCAAACAGAGGGAGAAAATTTGGACCATAGAAACAAACTACAGATGTGAAAATGCCCTTATAGTCGTACATTATTATTTTGTGTGTGTGTGTGTGTGTGTGTGTGTGTGTGTACGTGTACACCTCAGGAGCAGCCCTCACCCGTACATCACGGTTCTGGAGAATCGTCCTGATTGCTGGCCCGCTCTGCTGCAGGAGATTGATGACTTCATCCAACTCGCTGCTGACAAGTAAGAGCTCCCTCTTCAGTACATCCTCAGACAATAGGCCTTGAGTGAGAGATAAAACCATCTTATCTTCTTTCTCTCTCTCCCTCGCTTTCTTTCTCTCTCGTCTAAAACCATCTCACACTCGCATGCCTTCACTCTCTCTCATCTAAACTACCAGCTACTCTCAGATGACCTTAGTTCTGTCAGATCAGGAGTTCCAGAGGAGAAGCTCTTTCTCTGTAGAAAAGGAGTGAGGAAATATATATTTTCCCCTGGGTTGTTTGGTTTCAGAAGTAGTATTTTTTTCTTCTTTCAGAAAGAGTCTGAAGGCTAGCTGTAGACTGACAGTAAGGAAGTGGTTTGTAGCTGTTGTTGTCTGTCAGAAATGTGGATGGAGATGGATGAGAACAGTAGCTTGCTATTGAATTTAAAACCACATTAACTGTTTTTAGGTGTTTTTTAAGGTAGGTGAATTTTAGGTTGTAGTGGTCTGCTCCCTATAATAATAATAAATAATTATAATAATAATAATAATAATAAAAAGAAGAAGAAGCGTGATTTCACCAAATTCAAAACCTCTGGAATATAATCAAGAGGAAGATGGATGATCACAAGCCATCAAATCAAGCTAAACTGCTTGAATTTTTGCACCAGGAGTGGCATAAAGTTATCAAAAAGCAGTGTGTAAGATTGGTGGAGAAGAACATGCCTGTGATTAAAAAACAGGGTTATTCCACCAAATATTGATTTCTGAACTCTAAAACTTCATGAATATGAACTTGTTTTATTTGCATTATTTGAAGTCTGAAAGCTCTGCATCTTTTTTGTTATTTCAGCCATTTTTCATTTTCTGCAAATAAATGTTCTAAATCAAATTTTTTTTTTATTTGGACTTTGGGATAAATGTTGCCTGTAGTTTATAGAATAAAACAACTATGTCGATTTTACTCAAACATATACCTTTAAATAGCAAAATCAGAGAAACTGATTCAGAAACTGAAGTGGTCTCTAATTTTTTTCCCCAGAGATGTATAATCAATATATATAAATATACTAAATGAACCTGTATCACTGTATTTTTGTCTATGTAATGTGTCTATGTAGCTCTGATTCATGATCTTGCATTTCTCTTTTCTAGAGATGAGCCGTTACATATTTCCATGCTGGCTCCGTTCCTGCGTTACCTTTACTGTGAGCCTCAGAGACTGGCGGAGAACGCCCTGCTCAGACACAGCCTGCTCAGAGTCCTGCTGCAGCCCAGAGAGGGTCAGGACTCCTCCTGCACTCGGGTCACCCACGAGATCCTGCGCTGCCTCGTCCAGCTCTTCCCTCATGTACTGGTGAGAACCGGGAGGGAACAGCTCTCTTGGGGTAGAAATAACAGTTCCTCAACCACTGCGGGGGAAAGACTGTAGCTGAACCATAGAATTAATTAGCAGCACATTGATTTTCCTTTAGGGGTCACTGATTAGAGGATAAATCTATAAATACATATTTTTCTCAGTGGGCTTTTAGCTAGTTGGACTTTGACAACCACTAACCAAATGGATGACACATTCCTGATGCTCTCTGTATGAACATTTACATGTATTTTGAGTTTCTAAATTATTACTATTAAAATTGGTCTAATCATTTTCCTTGTCCTGAACAGTACCAGTCAAATATCTGGACACCTTTTTTGTTGTTTTTATCATTTGTAAATTAATACTGAAGTCATCCAGACTATGAAGACAAGGAATCATGTAGTACCTTGTAAAAGTGAAACAAACCACAATACTCTGTGAAGCATTCTGTGCTCTTATCTTGGTGCTTATCTGTTAACTTGCAGTATCTGAGGCTAGTAACTCTGATGAACTTATCCTGTGCAACAGAGGTAGTTCTTGGTCTTCATTTCCTGGGGTGGTCCTGATGATTGCCAGGTTCATTATAACGTTTTGGATGATCAACTGTACTTGAAGATACTTTAAATGTTCTTGAAATGTCTTTAATTAGTTGAGTAGTTCTTGCCATAATATGGATTAGAACATTACTCAACTTTACAACTGATGCTCCCAAACACAATAAAAGAGCAAGAAATTCAAGGAATTAATGAACTTTTGAAGTTCAGCACAGCTGTTAACTGAAAGCCGTTCCAGGTGATTAACTCTTAAAGCTGACTGAGAAAAAAAACAAGATGTGCAAAACTGTCATCTAAGCAAGAGGTGCTACTCTGAAGAATTCTGAAAATATGTTTTTTGTTTACCAAATATATATTTTAAATTTTGTATAAATAGATAGATAGATAGATAGATAGATAGATAGATAGATAGATAGATAGATAGATAGATACATACATACATACATACATACATACATACATACATACTTTATTTATCCCGAAGGAAATTTAGGCAAAATTACTACATTTAAAAATAATGAAAAAGAAAAAAAAAAAAACACTGAATTGAAACTGTGTCCAAACTTTTGACGGGTATTGTATTAGACAAACAAAATTGAACTTAATTAGTAACACACAGACAAAGTTCAGTTTCAGTACTTTAAGCTTACTTAGTAAACAGCCAAAGATCAGGCTAAAAAAAGTAAGTGATCAACTCCACCAAATGTTTCCCAAAGCTGCAAATAGATTTGCACAACATTTTAGGGCTAATTTTATACTGTGTTCAGTTTGTCAGTATTTCTGGTGTTTATGTACAGAACTTTTTATGTCATATCACAGCATCTCCATAAAGTTAAGATCAGAATTCTCATCGGAGTACCATGGCCACTCTATAACACACACATTCTTTTTTTCAACCATTTTTTTTTTTACTGTTATTGATTTACTTGTGTGCTCTGGGTCTTTGCCTCGGTGCATCAGCCTAAGGTAATGGACTGCCTGAGGTCATGATGCTGCAAACTGCATTGCTGTGCTCCACGCTTTAAAGTAAGCGTGAGGTTATGGTGTTCTATTCTGCTCTTTTTCCTCTAAACATAGCGCTGTGGAAAAGGTTCCTTTTTTTATCTTTTATCATTTTTATCTGTCTGTAGAATATTTTTCCAAAAGCATTGGGGAATATTTCAGTGCTCTTTGGTTTGTTTGTTTTGGGAGGGCTTTAGCTTTCTTTGTGGTGTCTTTCTATGATCACCTTTCCTTGTTCATATTATTAAATGTTATTAAAGTTTTTTGTTTGATTGTTTGTTTTCCCAGTCCTTAGGGGGCAAAAAAAGTGAATCTGATTATTTTTCTGCTTGTAGAGAGTTTTTTTTAACTACATAGATTGATGTACACCCAGGTTTTTAGCAGTGCTTTTGTGTTAGGGCTGCACAATATATTGTTTTTGTATCGTCATCGCAATGTGGACATGTTTAACAAAAAAATATCAACAAAAAGAAACATTTGGGTTGAAAACAACCTAAATGTGTTTTTGTCTTGTTTTTAAAGAAAACACAGTAAAAACTACAATTAGGAAGTACAGGTTTATACAGATGAGTTTTCAGTGAAGTCTCTCCAGCACAGAGGCTGGTTGCACCAGCATTAGCATTAGCATTTGCCGTTAACTGCAAAACTAGCTCTTTCGCCATTCAGAGGGGAGGCATTTACCATTGGGCAGCTTTTATGTCCTGCTAGTGCCGCAGTTAGTGGCTAATGTTGGTGCAACCAGCCATAGTGCTGGAGAAACTTCACTGAAAACTCACTCTTAGACAAAATATTGGACATCTAAGCTTACTGTAAATAAACTGAAGCACTTTACTCCCCCAAATAAACAGTTTTCAGGAAAGAAATCTGTGTAGATTAATGTCCAGCACTCTTTTGACTTTAATTTTTTTGTTTGTTTGTTTTAAGAATTACAGTTTTGTTTACTTAGGTGCTTCCCCCAGCTTTTCCCATTAGAAGAGAAACATGACGACACCTTGTTCACTGAATGCTGTAGGCATTCTTATGAGTGTTGCTTAATGCGCCTTATGTATTAAAATACACCAGAAAGTAGACTTTCCTTGATGGTGCTCATTTTAATCCACACTTTCACTATGCACTGTGGACTGTGTTTATCTATAATTGTGACTTATACAACAAGCAGGCTACAATTAGTTAGAAATCACTGAAGACAATACCAGAGGATTCACTTACTTTTTCTACGAACTGTACATGCACACATGCCTGCAGTAATTTCTACACATAGACACACTTGCATTGGAGAATTCACACACCCATAATAAACATGGACATCCCATCTGCTTTCCTCTGTCGTCCATCATCATCCTGTCAGCGCACATCAGTGTGTATGCCTGGACTGCTGCTATTGTTAGTGTCTCTGTCATTGTTTATGCTATTGTCTTTATTAAGCCTTTCAGTTCAAGTTATTATCAAGTTTCTGTAGCAGTTTATCAAGACATTCTCACAATGTAGGGTTCTATCTGTCTGTAAACTCCTAATCCTAATCAAGACAAGTGCAGTATGGTAATGATCGTGACCTGCAGCATCTGGCTAGAATTGTCCAGTCAGAGTACAAGGCCGCAGACACATATTTCACAGGTCAGTGTGGCATTCTTTAGCTTTAATGGGACATGTCAAAGAAGCCATGAGATACAGTATCACCATATTACTAGTTCCTGGCCCATCTGTGGGATATGGAGACCTGCCAACATGTACGCAATTTGCCTAATCGATACACATTTTGACCTCCTAGGGTGCTTCTACAATTTCCGATTCTAACATACGCATATCGTAAAGTGAATATGCAGCTACAATGTAATTTTTTAGGGTTCCCGCGGGTCCTTAAAAAGTCTTAAAATGTCTTAAATTGCAAGTTACTGGGAAGAGAACTAAGGTTAGTGGAGAGCTAGCAAACATCAGTGGCAAGCTAGCTATTGTTACTGGGGAGAGTGGAGAGCTAGCTAACATCAGTGGTGACCTAGCTGTTGTTACTGGGGAGAGAACTAAGGTTAGTGGAGAGCTAGCTAACATTAGCGAAGAGCTAGCTAATGTTAAAGAGGAGAGAACTAAGGTTAGTGGAGAGCTAGCTAACATTAACAGGGAGGAAACTAAGGTTAGTGAAGTTAACATTAGCGGTGAGTTAGCTAACATACTAACGTTATCGTTGAGTTAGCTAACGTTGTCGGGGAGATAACTAGGGTTAGCGGGGAGCTAGCTAACATTAGCGGAGAGCTTGCTAACATGTTCTGTGTCGCAGTGGAACAAAAATTGATAAAGAAAATTGAGAACAAATGGGAAACGTTACGTTTAATTTTCAAAACAATAAATTATTTTCTACTTAAGTTATGACTACATTTTTGGGCCTTAAATTATATTTATTGAGTTTTAAAAAGGGTTTTAAAAAGCATTGTATTTGACATTTTTTAAATTGAGCAAGAACCCTAATTTTATTTTCTCCACGAAAGCCTAGTTAAACTGAGTAATTCAGTGCAATACAATATTCTCATTTTAAAAACATTAAAACTAGCCTGAGATTATATAATAATGTAAAAAAAAAAATGTTTTCTGGCAAGCCTAAGCATACCAACATATGTGTTTTTGAAGGTTAATTTAGTATTTCACAGTTGGGAATAGGTGTAATTGTGTCTTTTAAAAGAGATATCAGATAAACAGAGATGAACTGAACTGGATTGAATTTCATTTTGATTTCTGTGTGTGTGTGTCTCTCTGATGCGTGTGTGTGTGTGTGTCTGTAGGTGGACAGTGTTACGGCTGTGGTGGAGCTGAGCTCGTTGGCTGAATCTCTGATTACTGCGCTGCTCGGGGAGCCGGAGTGCTGGAGGGCTGAGTTAGCTCAGCTGGCGCTGCAGCTGGTGTGTGCCTGTCAGCTCAGCCTGCAGCTGGGAGGAGAGCTCAGGTCCCTCCTGCACACCCTGCACCAGATCCTGCCCGTCTGCAGAGAGGTGAGCTCTGACCGCCATTCAGTCTGAATGGGTCAGATACGCTTCAGACAGGATACAGTCAAACAATATGGAAGAAAAAAGCTACATTTTTAATTTTTCAGTAAATCTTGCGATATTTGAAATGTTGAAGTACAGAAACAATCAAAAGTTTGAATTACCTTCTCATTCACTGTTTATTTTTTCTTTCTTTAATTTATTTTCTATATTGTATATTAATATTAAATGTATAGAAATAATTATGGGACACATATGGAATTACGTAGTAAATAAAAAAGTCTTTGTTTTCCACAATCCCCTGATCGAAACACAGTAAGAAGAAAAAGCAGTAACTATTGTTCAGCACCTCCAGGAATTCCTTTAAGACGCTGAGAAAACTATTCTTGGTGACTCTCCCTTATAAAATGACACCTGAGATTAAAATACCAAGAGTGTGCAAATCAAAGCTCATCGAAAGTAAATGTGGTACTAAGAAAAATCTGATGTATAAAACATGTTAAGGTTTGTTTATCAAATATTTTTACTTTTTTTTTTTTTTTTTTTTTTTTTTACAATATAATAATTTATTGTGTTTTCCTGTATAGCTTTAATGTCTTCAGTATCAAATTTACAATGTAATCAGTTATAAAAAGAATGGGAAGAGGTGTGTTCAAACTTTTGACTGGTACTGCAGTCAATTATCACTATAACTCTTTTTAGCGATCAAAACACTGAATGTATCAAAACATTTTTTTACAATGACTCGGTTCTTTCTTAAACTTTGATTACAAATGGGAAACGTGCATGGTGGTGGGGCTGATGACATCATTAACATTTTTCTAGATTATTTTCTCAGAGATCTCACAGAAAAAGTTAACTATCAAAGAAATTCCATAAACGTATTATGTTATTTTTTTGTGTACAAGTATTTTTATTTATTTTAAAGCAGGATTGTTATTATGGACAACATGCACAAATTCTCCAACTTGACATACCACCATGAACCTACCCACCCTCACTCATGGCATCCAGAACAAAATAAATTGAGTAAAGTAGTTAAATAAAAAAAAAAAGCATTTGCCCGGGTGTCTACTATGAAGCTTTTAGCACTATTTATCCTGGCAGTTCAAAGTTCCAAATAAATGGTGTCCACAAATGTTAGTATCTATTGACGGCATCTTAAATGTATTGTGTTATTATGTTCTTACTTGGAATGAAGAATAAACGTCATCGCTTTATTAGTCTTATTGTTAGTTTTATTGTCAATAAAAACAAATAATCTTTAGTTGCATATTTGATCTTCTGATGTTCAATTAATTTCTGACGTTTTAGGTTTTTGCCGTGGTTTTGTTTCAGTATCGGTAGTGACATATTTCGGGGTTCGTACTGTCATGAAAAACCGGGAAAAGTCATGGAATTTGAAAATAGCAATTTCCAGGCCTGGATAAGTTTTGGAAAAATAAAAATACCCAGAAAGTTTTGGAAAACTTGGTCTACAAATCTTTGTGGCTTAGTTTATCGATGGAAAAAATCTATTTTGAGTTAATTCAGTAATTTAGCCCTTAAACAATGAAGCTCTCAGTATCTGACACACATTTTATTATTAAAGATTGTGTAATTATTTTGATCAGATTTATTTTAGGCACACTAAAATCAATTATGGTTATGGTTTTAGTTGATCTTTGGTTTTATTGTCCATGTTCGTACTGATCGTATTGTATGTTCATGAAAGTTTGACTTGAAGGAAAAGTCATGAAAAAAATAATGGAAATTTGTTGATTAAAATGCGTATGAAACCTCATATTTACATATTTAGGTATCGTATCGAAATTCATAATTTTGGTATCTCAAATATTAGCAACACTTTATTCAACACTTTATTCAACCCTACTGGATGCAGCATATGGGGTCATTTCACAAAGCAGACTTTCTTATTAGGATCAATAACTATTACCCAAAAGTTACAAATGTGTTGTGTTGTATTGTATTGTATTGTAAAGACTTAGAGATTTTGAAGTGAAATATAATAATAATTCAGCTAACTGAGAAATCCTGTTTTCTTTTTTGTTAAATACCCCCTACAGCCTTCTTGTAGGAGCTTTGTATTGTTATTATTATTATTATTATTGAGCAGATGTGTGTGGACTTGCTGTGTGGACATTCAGAGTTCCATTTCAGGCTGTGTAACTTTAGGCTTTGTAAGAGGACTCGTAATTCCGTTAATAATTCCGCCTTTATCAGTTTAAATCTTGCTGAACAAACCGCAGACTACACATAAACTGTTTACCTTCAGCTCAGAAAAGACCTCCTTCTCTTCAAACAGAAAGATTTGCTTTATTTATCTGCGGGATTTGTTTCTGTTACGGTGGGTGTAATGGAAAAGCCGCGACGGCTTCAAACAGAGGTTAGCTGTGTGATGCTAATCTCTTCAAAGCCTCCCCTCTCATCTCTCTAAAGGATTGTGGAAGCTTTCACACCAGCCCCGAGCGATTGTCATTCTCCATTCAGCGCCCCCTCAAAGACTCCATCTGCGTCCGCCTCTTCCCTGACTCCTCTCTTTCTTCTCTCGGCAGGATCTCCCGTCTGAGCAAGTGATCATGGGGATCTCCCTGCTCCTCCTCAGAGCGTCGGCCTCGCAGCAGAGCGCCCTCCTGGAGCTCGGTGAGCTCTCTCTCCTCATCTGAACCTCTCTCTCTCTCTCTCTCTCTCTCTCGCGCTGATAGAGAGAGCTTCACCTCCACTCTCCTCCTCTCCTCACAGGATGTTTATGTACTGTGAGAACTGGCCATTTCTCTCCATGAGTTATTTGATGTTTCCAGGACTAGAGTCTAATGTTCTCAGTTTAATGTTCTCCAAACAATGTGTGATAAATGCTCTGGCCACAGCACAAAGGGTTTTTTTCCCTTTATTATCATTAATTTCCTGTATAATCTTTACAGCTGTTCAAAATAACTGCACATTTATAGAAAATATATTAGAAATTTAATGTCAAACTTTGCACTTTTGAAATAGGAGTTCTATATTAAGTAATTTGCTATGAAAGATATTAATATATATAAAGATCTCCAGCTGTCTGTCAGCTGAAGATCAGCTACAGCCCCATTCATCACTCTTGACAAAAGAGGAAGGACGACATGGCCCAAAAATAATCTCACAATATTTCCGGGGGGTTTTGTGAGAACGATACTCTTGGAAATATGATGCAACCCCAAACAATATTTAATTAATTTCAAGAATTTAAATATATATAAAACAGGCATTATGTGTATAATCAAGTATAACAGTTTTAAATATTCTATAATATACAAAGAGTTTTAAATATTTGACAACATCCAAATTTTTTTTTTGTCATTTTGTTATTTTATAAACAGCAGTAACAGAGCAAAAGTAATTTTTTTTATAAAATAATAAGAGTGAACCTAAAAAATTATGTAAAATATTTATAATTTATGAATACACTTAGCATATTAACTGCAAACATACATGTTGGTAAAAAAAATAAAAGCTTTCTAGACAGAATACTGTTATTATATGATTTTTTGTTTTTTTTAAATCGCGATATTATTGTTTCACAATTGAGTGTGTACAGTACTAGAGGATACACCATTTTTAAGTGTGTATGTGTTTTTTTTTTATTATTTCTTTTCTTATATCTGAACAGTAATTAAAAACAATTAATACATGTTAAGAAATTGTGTCAACATGGTCAATATTGTGTCAGTAAGAGGTTCTGAATCTTAGTTTCTTAACCTATTTCATATGTATAATCACATAAGAGGGGGAAATGACATTGTTAGTTGTAGGATGCAGACTTTTGTTAAACAGAATGAAGTGAAAACTTAAGTTAAAATGTGTTTGCAAAAGCTGTACTATTCTGATGTATCTATTTAAGAAAATGTGCCAGCACTAGCTACACTACTTTTAATTAAAGACACTTAGTATGAAGTGAGACAAATAGCTATTTGAAAACTGTAAATTTGCAAAGGGGTAAGATTTTGAGTTGAATATAATATTTAATATATACTTTTTTATTTACTAACTTTCGTACTCTTATTCCAAACTACCGGTACCTACTGTGATTATTGACAGACCATTCAGTCAGCTAACCTTCTTTTCCAGAGGTTATGACCTCACTAAATCAATTGTATTGCTCTACTTGTGCTTTTATTAGTATTTATTTACAATTACATGAACTTGTACGTTTTTCAGCATAGGAGGCCACTTACCTGCTATCTATTCCTTTACTTTTATAGCTGTGAAGATTGTCCCACCTGAGGTAAGGCCTCCCTGGGGTGCCTCGTTGTTAGTGATGCCCCTGCTGCAGGTTCTTTCCTGCTCCAACCTAATGGAGGCGCTCTCAGACCCACAAACACAGAACAAGAACCGAGAATTAGCTAATTCTCTGCTGGAGACTGTCCAGAAGGAACCGTGTTGTCCAGTACAGGTACACTGATGAACATCTGGCTGTTACTTTACATCATTTAGTCATGTTTAGTCTGTATATTCTGTTCCATAGGGTTGTTAGCATGAAGATATTTGTAAAGATTTGTAAAGGAGAACTCCAGTGTAAAATGGACTTTTGGTGTAGTAAAACATGATAAAAAGTACTTACCTTTGATGAATAGCACATCTCTATTCTCCCACAGTGTTCCGAGATCCAGAAATTGTAACAGTTTTTCCAAATATCCTTTAGACTGGGTGACACGGGACATAATTTGCACCTTTATCCAGGCTCAAAGTGGCTCAGGAGAGCCCTGACATTTAAAACGAGGCATTAATAATTAAAAAAGTGCACAAGAAGCTTATTAAAAACCACTGTTTACATCAGGGGTGTCCAAACTTTTTTTGTTGGGGGCCAGAAGGAGAAATATATTTGAAGTCACGGGCCACAGACTCTATAATAAAACAAATAATGAAATATACCACTTTAAATAATACATTTTCCTGATTCCTTTCTTTTACACATCATTTTACTGGACTTAGTTGACAGTGTTGCGAAACTAAGATTTTTCAAATTAATGTTTCATTTCATGATGTCTCTTAATATTAATTTCCTTAATTACGGCAACTTTTAGACTTTTTAGCCTGTTTTTCTGCACTACAACTGCGCACCCTCGCCGCTTTTAGACTCTTTGGCCCGTTTTTCTGCGCTAAAACTGCGCTAGAGGTTAGATCGGGCCCAAAAATTCCGACCCAACCCGAGCCCGTGCACATTCTGCCCGAGCCTGACCCGACCCGAACCATAAACTGTCATCATGAGCCCGAGCCCGACCCGACCCGCCCCATAAACTGGCTGTTTTTGGGCTGATTGAATGAGCGAAATATGATCAGAATTATCTTAATTAACACGGTAACATAGAAGCATACAACTATTATTTAATTAAAATATTTTTTAAGAACAGCTAAACAGTGCTGCAAGTCAAACACGGAGGAGTTCACGTGCGAGAGAGAGAGAGAGAGAGAGAGAGAGAGAGAGAGAGAGAGAGAGAGAGAGAGAGAGAGAGAGAGAGAGAGAGAGAGAGAGAGAGAGAGAGAGAGAGAGAGAGAGAGACACAGAGAGAGAAAGAGAAAGAGACAGAGAGATTTGCTTGTTCTGGTGTCAGCTACTCACAGGTAAAGGTTCTCTTTTATCTCCTCGTGCTCATATTCTAGTCCCACACATATTTCTGCAGCTCCCTCAGTGTTTTCTGTCGTATTTTGCGGCTAGCGCGAGCGCTTACAACCAACACCGCGGACCGCGAGGTGCCGCCGCGCTTGTGCCAAATCCGACTCTCTGCTGAATCCGACTCCCGCTTCGCGGACAGAATTGGCACAACACCCCCCGCTGTAGAACTGCAGTAGTGAAAACAGCGCTTATAAATAAATTAGTTTAGTTTCACTTTCAGTTTTCGTTATTTTATTTAAAAATAAAAATATAATTAAAAAACAGATGCCTACATCTAAGACTATTTTCTGGAGCCCGACCCGACCCGGCCCGAGGAACGTGGTGGGAAATCTCGGCCCGGATCGACCCGATTTCGGGTCGGGCCTCGGGTCAGGTCGGGTTTGGGCAGAGAATCTAAGCTCTAAACTGCGCACCCTCTACGCTTTTAGACTCGTTTACCAGTTTTTCTGCGCTACAACTTCACCCTCTCCACTTTTAGACTCTTTGGCCCGTTTTTCTGCGCTATAACTGCACACTCTCTCCGCTTTTAGACTCTTTGGCCCGTTTTTCTGCGCTACAACTGCGCACTCTCTCCACTTTTAGACTCTTTGGCCCGTTTTTCTGCGCTATAACTGCGCACTCTCTCCGCTTTTAGAATCTTTGGCCCGTTTTTCTGCGCTATGACTGCGCACCCTTGCTGCTTTTAGACTCTTTGGCCCGTTTTTCTGCATTAAAACTGTTATTAATTAAGTTATTAATGCCTCGTTTTAAATGTCAGGGCTTTTCGGATTCTAGCAAAGTGTGGAGCTATTTTGAGTCTGGTGGAAAAAGTGATTTATCGGAGCAAATTATGCCCCGTGTCACCCAGTCTGAAGGGTGTTTGGACAGACTGTTAAAATTTGGATCTCGGAATGCTGTGGGAGAGCGGAGTTGTGCTATTCATTATAGGTAAGTACTTTTTATCATGTTTTACTACACCAAAAGTACATTTTAGTTCTCCTTTAAGTTTTTTACCCAAACTTCAATCATGATTTATTCATAATGGCATGTTTTCATATGCATATACTGTATGCTTCTCATGGGTTGGAGACTGAAATCTGTAACATACTGTAGCACAAGCCCTTTAATTATTAGTTTGTTCCTGATTATCTCTTTCCTTCTCTCCACAGAGCAGCACACAGCTGACTCTTCCTCTCAGTACATGGTACAGTGAGCTACGGGTGGCCACCAGCGTTCTAAACCAGATCTCTGAAGAACCCATAGCCTCTGTGGAGTGGCTCTACTCTGTTCAGTCCACTCTTCCTCTGTGTGATAACGTCCCAGACGCTCTACCGCTCCTTATCACTCACCTGATCATCAGCAGTGAGGGGGACCTCTGCAGGCTGGCACTGGACACCGCAGCTGCCATAGCTGAGGCAGATCCTGCACAGGTACAACCAAATACTCACCTCACTGCTTTTTGAAGGAGGATATTTAAGGTGTTCATGTGACGGAAAAAGCAGCAGTATGCGAGAATTTGTAATTCTTGCTCATGAGCTCCTCCTACATGCAGGAACTGTAAATCGCCAACTGTAAAGAAACTGGTGGAGTAATATTACCAGGTTTTACATGAGTAGGACTCTGATAACACACATCTTTTAAGTGTTGTCCTGCCCCTTTTACCAGAGTTACATAGTACAGTAGCAGTGATAGAAACACTATTCTTGCTATTACAATTCAGTTGAACATCACAATGATTTTGGAGCTATTGTTTATGATACAAATGCTACATAATGTGACTCTAAATTAGTTTAAAGATAAACTAAATCAATTTTGGCTGTCTGTAACAGTTTTAGAACCATCTCTTGATCAATAAACAGCTTTAACTCCATTTGTACCATTTAAAATATTGATTTTTTTACACAATAAGGCACACTAAATTGTCCAAAAAAAATCATCATATAATCTGGTGCACCTTATATCCGTTTAGTTCTCCAGCAGTGTTAGCATTAGCCACTAACCGTGCTAAGATGAGTTTTATTATCCTGTAGCCTGCTGCTAACCCCAGCTAGCACTGCTGGAGCAGCATTAGCATTTGCCATTAACCACGCTAAGTTCTAGCTCTTTCGCTGTTCAGAGGTGAGTGTATCAACCTGTAGTCTGTGTGTTTACCATGGTAAAACAAGCTACATGGGGCAAGCCAATAGCTAATATGTCCCTGGCTTCCTGGAACACTCAGGGTCCTCAGTGTAGCGCTGTCTGGTGGCATTAGCCACTAACTGTGGCTCGTGCTAGCGGTTAGCTGCTAATGATAATATTGCTGCACCCAGCCTTAGTGGAAATCTGGAAATCTAAGCTTACTGTAAGTAAACGGAAGGGATTTACTCACATAAATAAACAGTTTTCAGGAGAGAAATCTGTGTAGATTAACATCCAGTGCTCATGTGACTTTTTTTTTTTTTTTTTTTTTTTTTTGAGAATTACAGTTTAGTTTTACTTAACTTGGATTAGCTTTACACGCAGTGACGAGACCTGCTGAATTAAATGGACAACATGGCGACACCTCTGTTCCTTACTAGTGTCACATAATGTGCCTTATAATGTGTGCCCTATAGTGTGACAAATATGGTATAACAGAAAATTTGAATAAGAAGCTAATTTAGGCATGCATTTGGTACGGTCGTGTTTCTTTACATTGTCGTACATTGCTGTGTTTTGAGACTGTTAGCAGAAATGTAATAGTTTGTAGGCATATAATGATTATGTGGTTCAATTTACAGTAGCACAGGCAATTAATGATAAGTGAATGATGAGGAAAAGACATAAAATGAGCAGAGCATCAATAGGCTTAAGCTCTCAGTGCGTGGTTTTAAATGTCATGAAGTTTGGAGCTACTTTGAGCTTTTTAATGGAGTAAAAATAGTGATTTGTTTGCATGGGCAGCGCTATGTCCCTATCTCTAGCATTGTAAGCCTGTTGGGAACATCGGCTCAAAGCTCTGTATTTTAGAACTTATTAGACAAAAGTTTGTACTCGTAATCAGGTTTCACTACTATACCCAAAGTTACTCCTTTAAAGTAAAGCAATAAAAGAATAACAAAAAATATTGGAATAGGGAAGATTACTTAGCCTAGAAGATTTTGATTTAGTTCTTATATGAACTAAAAAATAATTTTCACTCATTTCTCTGAAAGACAGTCGTTCAGTATATATTTAAATATGACAAATGGTGACCTAGATTTAATAATATGACATTTAATTTTCCTGGCAAATCTGCCTATATTGTGGCATTTTAATCTGTACTTCTCTCACAAAGCCACAAAATGCCACATAATGTATCATTCTTTTTTACAGCAGAATTATACAGTGACTGGGAGGCACGCAATATGGTGACTGCTGTTAAAGCAGGTGGCATTTGAATTGAAATCACACCCAGAGTCAGTCCTCCCCCCCTTTTTTTTTCTCCCCACTCCTCCATCCCTACCCATTATCCATTCAGATGCCAGTGTTGCTAGGCAACATAGCGGCTGCTGAGGAATGGGAGCAGTGTGCAGATGGAGATGGGAGAGAGAGGTATCATGGCAGTGGTATTGGGACCCGCAGCCTCAGCTCATACTGTTCATAACTCATAATAGAACTCCTGCAGGGTCCCTTACTTACACAGTTATTGGACAGTGAGGTGAATTCATGGTAAATATAACTGCAGTTACATGAGTGTGTGGTTTATTTGAGTTTCTTCTTTACAGTAAATGCAATAATGCAGTATATAGTTATAGTCTGGCAGTTCCTTAGTGCTAGACATGGTGCCGTTTACCATGCGCATCCTTTTATCTGTCTGTAAAACATGTAGCTTCTTCAGATGGAATGTTGGGAGGGTGAGGGTAGAGTGGAAGAGAAAATCACTGCAGAGACCCAAGAATTGCTTTACTCTGATGTGGTAAACCATCCACTTACATTATTTCAAGGCAGAGATGAAAGGAAATGCACACGGCTGAATTTAGCAACACCCTGCACAGTCATAGTCATTTGGGTCGAGATCAGCACCATGCAATTTAGATGTAGGTTGTTTTTTTTATTACGGGTGGAACGTGTAGGAATGCTTAACAGTTATCATCCTGTTTGAATACAGAGTGCATTCCTACACTGTACAATATGAACAAAAAACTAGCATAGTTTTATTAAAACACATCAGTCAGTCAGTAATTTAAAGATTAGTTTAAAATAGATATTTTACCTTAATCATTTACTTTTGTTGATTAATAGGAATATCTTATTTGTTCTGATACCTCTAACTGGTTGTGATTGGTTCCAAACCCCTATGTAAATTACACTGAAACTTCTCCCAGTCAATGATTCAATTTAATACCTGTGTATTAGTCATACTGAAACTTGCTTTAAGGGGTGGGCAATTCGGTTGGATTCTGATTCACAAAGGTCAAGATTCGATTAAAAATCGATTCATTTAAAACAAAAACATAACATGTTTCATAAATTTCTTATTTATTTGCAAATAAAAGTGTAAAATGTATACATACCCACTAGTTCAAATGTGATACTATAATAAGCATAGTGATAATTAAAACACAACATGCAAAATAAATAATGTTAAGAGAGAAAACTTTATTAAATTTAAAGGAAAAACCAGCCGGTCTGAGCGGAGCTCTTCTCCCCCGATATAAGAGCCTCTACCATGGCCCGGTAATCACGTTCACCTCTGTGGACAAAATAATCTAAATTAGTAACAGCGCTTCATAGAGAACACGATCATAATTCCACTATTTACACATTACACACCCCTAGTTCTAACCTCTATTAAACTTTTTTTAATGTAACTTTTTTATGTAATTTGTTATTTAATGGTTTCAATCCCAATGTACGTAGTCTGTTCTAAATCCTTACCCTGACTGTAATTGTTTCTAATCCCATAAAATTTGTACTGCAACCTCATGCTAACTGTTATTCTTTCCAATACCCATGTAATTTGCTCTGAGGCTCTTCCCCCTTGATCATGATGGGTTCTTATCCCGATGTACATTGTTGTGGGTCAACCCCCTCAACTGTAATTGGTTCTAATCTCCTCCTTACTATGATTTATTCTGATCCCTGTATAATTTGTACCGCAACCTCCTGCTGACTGTGATTGGTTCTAATACTCATGTATTTTTTTTCTGTGACCTACTGTTAACTGTTATTGGTTCTAATGCCCATGTAGTTTGTTCTGAGAACTTCCCTTGATTATGATTGTTCTAATCCCCATGTAAATTGTTTTAAATTCACGGCTTATTTGTAATTGTGCTAATTGTTCTAATCTCCATTTTTTGAAACCTTTCTGACTATGATTGGTTCTTATCCCCTTGAGATTTGTACTGAAACCTCCCCTTGTCCTTTTTAATAGGATTGGTTCTGATTCCCACATAATTTGTTCTGAGAACTTCTCCTTACTAGGATTGGTTCTGATTCCCACATAGTTTTTTTTCCTGAGACCTACTCATTTAACTAATGATTGGTTCTATGATTGGTTCTAATCCCCATGTAATCTTTTGTGAGACCTCCTCTTTACTATGATTGGTTCTTATCCCCACATAGTTTCTTTTGAGACCTTCTTCTTACTATGATCTTTTCTAAACTCCAAATAGTTTGTCCTGAGACTTCATCCTTACTATAGTTGGTTCTTATTCATGTATAATTTGTCCTGAAACCCTCCTTGACTGCAAGTAGTTCTAATCCCTATGCAATTTGTAACTGCTGCTGGTTCTAATAAGACTTGTCCTTCTTTTCCCTCACTCGCCATTCCTTACCATATTCTGCGGCTTCTTCTTCTGTGCATGTTGCATCATGTTTCACCAGTCCTTCCATGAGCTTAGCTCTCCTAATCAGGGCTGCTAATTGGCTGGCTGATGGGGTCAGGGGTTGAGTTGGTCTCGGGGGTCTGAGTTGCCCCTCTGTTCCCCCGCAGTGTGAGGCGTGTAGTGGGACGCTTCAGGGTTAATCCACAATGCAGAGGTTAGAACATCCAGCCTTTCGTCTGCGGCAGGGGTTAGAATACCTCTCAGTGGAGAGGAGCTCTGCTCTGATGTCTTCTGCTCTTCAGGGTCAGGCTGGATGAGCACTGATTACTGAACTGTGTTTTTCACAGTCTGCGCTCAAATTGGGACTTAATGAGTTGACAAGCTGACTGTCTGTTCAGCAAGGAATCCAGCGTTGTGTGAAAGCTTCTACACGGCTTTGTCTGTGGCTAATAAGACATGACTGGCAGGCTTTCATGTTGTAGGATGTTCTTTGGTTGCTTTTAAGGCTGTGTGAACACAACATTATTTCAGATTAGATTAATTATCATGTGGAGATGTGTGTTTTTTTGCATTTTGTTGGGAGCACTATACAGTGGCCTACAAAACTTTTCGTACCCCTTGAACTTTTTCACATTTTGTCACCTTACAACCACAAACTTAAAATCTCAATAAAACAAATTTAAGTGATGGATCAACACAAAGTAAAATACTCACCAGAAAGGTCAGAAATAAAGTTGTGGAGATTAAGTTTAAAGCAGGGTTGGATAATTAAAAAAAATCCCAAGCCTTGAGCATACCAAAGAGCACTGTTCAATCAATCATCCAAAAATGGAAAAATAATTCTACAAATCTACCAAGACATGGCCATCCAACCAAACTGGCATGGTCACTCTGGAGGAGCTGCAGAGATCCTCAGTTCAAGTGGATAGTTCAAATCTGTCCACAGGAAAGGTTTGCACTCCTTAAATCTGGCCTTTATGGAAGTGTGGCAAGAAGAAAGCCATTGTTGAAAGAAAGACTTAATAAGTATCATTTGCAGTTTGCCACAAGCCATGTAGTGGACACAACAAACGTGAAACATGGTGGTGGCAGCATCATGCTGTGATTACACTTTTATTCAACAGGGACACGGGAGCTGGTTAGAATTGAAGGGAAAATGAATGGAGCTAAATACAGGGTAATCCTGGAAGGAAATGTGCTGGAGGCTGATTGGAGGAGACTCACCTTCCAGCAAGACAATGACCCTAAACATACAGCCAGAGCTACAGTGGAATAAAAGGTTTAGATCAAAGAATATTCATGTGTTAAAATGACCCGGTCACAGTTCTGACCTAAATCACATTGAGCTTCTGTGGCAAGACATGAAAACTGCTGTTTACAGATCCATCCTATCCATGCAACCTGGCTGAGCTTGAGCTGTTTTATAAAGAAGAATGAAGCAACAATCTCTCTAGTCTCTAGATGCGCAGAGCAGGTAGAGACATACCCTTAAAAGACTTGCTGCTGTAATTGCAGCGAATGGTGGCTTTACTAAGTACTGATATATCGGCGGGGTGAATACTTTTCAAAACTGATTTTTCAGATTTTTATTGGATTAAAATGTTTAAAAAAAAAATCTTTATAATTTTTGTTCCACTTCACAATGATATGCTACTTGGTGTCTGTCTGTTCACAATAAAATACATTTAAATTTGTGGTTATAAAATGACAAAATGTGATTAATCTCAGCTACTTTGAGCTTGTTAATGGTGTAAAAATAGTTATTTCTTTGCATGTGTAACGCTATGCCCCGATCACTAGCATTGTAAACCTGTTGGGAGCATTAGCTAACAGCAATGTATTTCTAAATCCTGGAGCTGAATGGAGGTAGTCTATTAAACAAGTTCATACTGGTTATCATGTTTCACCACACGTCAATTTCATTTCACACCGTATTTCTCCTTTAATTACATTTTATTGAAGGATTTCTTAATAAATATTGCTATCTATATATGTATAGCTAAATTTAGATTGGATGTTGGAACACAGTATAACTGTATACCATTTTATGATAACAGTTCTGTATGTTTTCTTGAATAAAACGTAAGATTTTTAACAGTATGATCTGTAAAATAATTTCCCTCTTAACAATGAAAAAAAACATTTGAATTATGTTATTACATTGTTGTTTTTAAACTTGATAGCAGTAAAAGAATTGTGGTAATAATCCAGCCAAGATTCATGATATTTTATTGATTTTTTTTTATTGGCTTGCCCCTTTTTTAACCAATTTTTTAAAAATGATTTTGGTATAAACTAAAGCACAAGGTTTAGTTTCAGCATCAGAAAGGACAAAGAGCTTTTGTATCATCTTTCATCTCTAGGCGCAGTTTGTTTTTCGTCTCTTTTTCCCGTGTCTTTTTTTTTTTTTTTTTTTTTTTTTTTGCTTTTCCTGAAAAGACTGTAAACACAGTTCAGGTTTGGCTTTCGCTGAAGCGGAGAATGGCTCTCTTTTATCCCGTGTTTGGCAGGTACCAGAGCCTCGCCGTATTCTGACACTCGTTTGGCTCCCTGAACATTTCCAGCTCTGCCCTCAGGCTCAGCACATCGCAGGTTTCTCAGGACTTTAAAGCCGGGAAACATCGGCCACATGCCAACGCCGTAGCAGGATAAAAGCCTCTGGAGCTGCGTTTAAGACACAACAGCTTCTTGAGTGAGACGGAGGGAGAGGGTGGAGGAGGGGGGGGGGGTGTGGTTTGAGCTGCTGGAGGCACTTCAAAGCTGAGGGGTCTGTGGACACTCCCTCTCTGCGTGGTGTTCTCCAAACGCTGTGCAGGAGATGGATAGGTTGTGACAGTGTGGCTGGGGTTAGCAGCAGTAGTAATGATGAGGGGCAGAGGGAGAATTCTCTCACTCTTTTTTAACACACACACACACATATATATATATATATATACACACACACACACACACACACACACACTCTCTCTCTCTGCTGTGAGCAAACACACCTCAGCGGCAGCTCAGCTCAGGCCTGCGCTCTCTCTGTATGGCCTGGAGTGATCTGCTACTCTCCAGCTGAAGCTCCTCACACTGCCCCTTTCACTCACACCACTCAACTACACACCACATAGCTCAGTACCTCACCACTCGCACTATACTGCACAACACCACACCATTCACACTACTCAGCATCACACCACTCAACACCAAACAACTCAACCACACACCACTCAAGACCACGCCACTCTCATTGCTCATAGCTATTTAAATATAGAAATAGATACAATTCCATGTTCTAAAGTACTCATAGTTTGATCTCGCATTTCCTCACAAGTGTGTCTGTTGTGTGTGTTTTGCGGCTGCTCGAGCTGTTTGTCATGCTGGCAAGTTAGCACAGATGCTAATCCAGCAAGCCACCTATTGAATCATCCGCTTCTTTCATCCACGCTTCATTTTCCTCCAAACTGTCAAAACACAATCACTGTGCTGAAGGCTCTCTCTGCTCTCTATCTCACACTCTCTCTCTTTCTCTCTCTCTTTCTCTCACACTCTGTTTCTCTCACTGTCTCTCTGTCTTTCTGTCTTTCACTCTCACTGTCTCTCCCTCGCTCTCTTACTGTCTCTCTCTGTCTCCCTCACTCCCTTACAGGCTCCATCTCTCTTACACTCCTTCTCTCTCTCTCTTGCTTTCTCTCATCTCTCAGTTTCTCTCTCTTGCTTTCTCTCTTTCGCTCTCTTACTGTCTCTTTCTATTTCTATCTCACATGCTCTCTCTCACACTCTCACTCTCTCACTGTTTCTCCCTCCCTCTCTCTCACTCTCACTGTCTCTTTCTCTCTGTCTCTCTCTGTCTCTCTTACACTCTCTCTCTCTCACACGCTCTGTCTCTCTTACACTCCTCTCACTCTCACTGTCACACCCGGTCTCTCTCACACTCTGTCTCTCTCTCACACTGTCTCTCTCACTGTCTCTCCCTCTCTCTCTCTCACTCTCACTGTCTCTCTCTCTCACGCTCACTCTCACTGTCTCTCTCTCTCTCTCTGTCTCTCTTACACTCTGTCTCTCTCTCACGCTTACTCACTCTCACTGTCTCTCTCTCTCTGTCTCTCTTACACTCTGTCTCTCTCTCATGCTCACTCACTCTCACTGTCTTTCTCTCTCTGTCTCTCTTACACTCTGTCTCTCTCTCACGCTTACTCACTCTCACTGTCTCTCTCTCTCTCTCTGTCTCTCTTACACTCTGTCTCTCTCTCTCATGGTCACTCACTCTCACTGTCTTTCTCTCTCTGTCTCTCTTACACTCTGTCTCTCTCTCTCATGGTCACTCACTCTCACTGTCTTTCTCTCTCTGTCTCTCTTACACTCTGTCTCTCTCTCTCATGCTCACTCACTCTCACTGTCTCTCTCTCTCTGTCTCTATTACACTCTGTCTCTCTCTCTGTCACACGCTCTGTCTCTCTTACACTCCTCTTTCTCTCACTGTCACACATTGTCTCTCTCTATTACACTCTCACTCTCTCACACACTGTTTCTCTTTCACACTCTTTTTCTCTCTCTCTTACTCTCTCATACTCACTCACACTCTTTCTCTCTCTCACTTTCTCTCTTTATCGCTTACTCTCTCTTTTTGTCTCTCACACACCTTCGTGTACATGTGCACACACACAGTAGATGTTGCATTTGGAAATTGGAATATGGAGCTACATCAGCATTCATTTCATCCATTTAAACTCTTAATTAAACTCAGTAACTCACAACTCAGCACATTATAATATATATTTTTTTAACTAGAAAACTGCACAAATATATTATAATACAGTAAAAAAAAAAAAAGTATCTAGTCAGCCGGGCCTGAACTGTAATATGTTGTGTTTGGGCACTTTTGGAGACACAGACAAGTAAACTGCGATGCTGTTACAAATTGATGAGTAGTTGACAGTGAAAGTTGGAATTGACAACAATTGACAATCAAAATTATTGAGTGCATCGACTAATTGTTGCAACAGTACAACACCACCTCACAAAGCACTAATGCTGCTTAACACACCACACCACTTAACACTATGCCTGTTGCTCTCTCTCTCTCTCTCTCTCTCTCTCTCTCTCTCTCAGGTCCCCTGTCTTCTCCCGGTTGTGATGCTGAAGCTGGGCCAGGTGTCTGACCCTGCTTTGTCTCATGCTCTGCTCTCCACCTTACCAAAACTGGGCACACACAAGGTATCTATGTATAATCTATACTGTGTTACATATCTGTACATGTGATCAGTAAAATGCTGGTGACGTGTGTGTATAATGTACAGTACAGAAAGCAGAGAGAGGCATGTTTAACACTTGACTCTTTGTTTCCGCGCTGAACGGCCCTAAAGCCGGCATCTGCTGGATTTGGGCCATAATTATGCTTCCCTTGTTGTTATGGCAACAGCTCACCTGGCACTAGCTACTCACATCCAAAAAGCAGTGTGCTGTGCTCGCTGCCATTGTTATTCATTGGTGTCTCCAGCAATGCACATTATTCATAGCTGCCACACACACGCGTATACACACACACACACACACGTGTGCATGTGGAGGGAAGAGATGCTGACATTTTGCTTACTGTTTGAATAATGCTACATCAACAGAATATATTCCTGGAACATGCATAAAAAGCAGTCTGTACACATGCTGCCAGCAGGTAGCTTTTGTTTGGGCTTTTGTTCCTTTATCTGTGTCTAAAAGTAATTTTTTCTCTTTTTTTCATAATTTCTTTATCTGTTTTAGTCATCAGGTCTATATAAACAATGCCGCTCTGTTGGGGGGAATTTAAGCCGGGTTTGGGAGTGGCTTTAGGGTGCGGGACAATGCCTCCATTAGTTCCCCCCTAATGAGATTATGATGTTAACTTCTTTAAACAAAATAACTAATACTAGGCCTCTTACCCAGACGTTCAGCCTCTGATAGAAAGGCTTCACTGCTTCCATGCATCCCGGTCTTTCCAGTAAAGGGCTTTTAGGGGAATTACGCTCAGGTTCAGGATTGCTCTGAATGGGTCCTCAGACTTTGCTCATTATGATGAAGGTGGTCTTTGTGTTTTGAGTTTTGTATACCGCAGGTTCTGCATGTACTGCAGGCTCTGGCCAGCTCCCCCAAACTGAGGGCTGTGGCTCTGCGTCTTCTGACCTCCCTGTGGCAGAAACAGGTACTGTAACAGCTGAGTTTGTTTGGTGTCCAGTAGGGTTGTATTGTTAAGAACCTGGCAACATTATGAGCATCACAATCAGAGGTAATCTGTATTTTAATGGAGCAATTAATAATCTTTTAGACAACTTTTAACTTCTACTCCTTTTAACACAGTTATCTGTACTTTCTACTCCTTACATTTACAAAAAAATAGCCCCGTTACCCGCATTTCAGAATGAAAATGGAAAAAGTTACCACATGCATAAAATCAGACTAAAATAATAGTTTGCTTGTTGTTTTCAGATCCTGTTGATCTGATGAGATAGAATATAACACTGCAGTCTAGTGGTCAGGGTTTTACCACAAACCAAATCAATCATTACCATATAAACTAATAATAAAATAAAAAATCAAGATTGTGTTTTTGAGAATTGAGTTGACACAATATTGCAAAACAAAATATTGCAATACTTTGATATATCAGTATCAACAAATAACAATAATAAAAACATGCAGAGCTTTCAGACCTCAAATAATGCAAAGAAATCAAGTTTATATTTAAGTTTTAAGAGTTCAGAAAATAAAGAATAACCCTGGTTTTAATCACAGTTTTCTTTTTTTGGAATGTTCTCCTCCACCAGTCTTACACACTGCTTTTGGATAATTTTATGCCACTCCTGGTGCAAAAATTCAGCTTGGTTTGATGGCTTGTGATCATTAATCTTGATTATATTCTAGAGGTTTTCAATTTTGTGAAAATCAAAGAAACTCATCATTTTTAAGTGGTCTCTTATTTTTTCCAGAGCTGTATACTGTTTCTTAAAAAAAAAAAAAAATCACAGTTAATCATACTTTTTGTTCTTCTTTGGACTAAGCTTTTAATAAAACTATTTAAATTAAATTATATTCATATTAGTGGTGTCAATCATTAAAAAAAATCTATTATATAAATCTCAACAATAGTATGTGATTTAATCATGAGTAAAATCATGCTGGTGCTTACCTGTATTAGGACACAGAAATAAGAAGTTTTGATGTTTTTTATATGTGCAATTAGAAATGTAATGAAGAAAAAAATGCTTTTCTATCATAAAATATAGTAATAGGAGATTTTTTTGTCCAGCCCTAGTTTAGTCTGACTGTGTACTTTTGAGTCATTTACCACAACAAGATGATTAAAAAAAAAAAAAAAAAAAGATAAAAATCAATATAACTTCAATAAGTGATCTTGTTATCATTGTTTCTTTAAAGTTAAGGGTGATTTATTTTCTCTTTATAGGACCGTGTGTATCCAGACCTGCAGAAGCTGATGGCGGTGTTGGAGAAGTCCTCAGTGGTGGTGGGAAAGGAAGCTCAGTGGGAGCAGATTCTGGCCAGAGCTGCCTCTGTACGGGACATCTGCAGAGAGAGGTCCTTCAAATTTTCTCACTGAACACATGCTACTATCACTTTTATTCACTTTTATGCGCTCATCTGCATAATATCTAATCAGGGTTTGATTGTTTTCATACCTTCTTTGAAGAATGATGAACTGCCACTCTGTAAACAATCTGTGTTCCAATAAAAGAAGCTGTAATCCAGTACAGACTGTAAATGTCAGCCAGGTAGAAGCAATTTGAGGGAAGGCATTTGGCAACCTTTATTGTGCACTTCATAAACTGTTCATTCCAATCATTTGAAAGTAATTGGCCATAAAATGGGTTGTGCATATTTCGTATTTATAGTCTACACTGGATTAATGTTTTTCTATTTTCTATTTTATTGAGTTATGGAAGGGTAGCCAGCTGCGTGGTACGCTTTTTGAAACACAGTGTAGGTGTTCCTAAATGAACTGAGGTCTATTGTCCGTTAGTTTTATCCTGAATATACTGCAGCGCTGCCAGCGGCGCTGCTCAAAGTGCACACTTCCTTTGAAATGTTGACAGAGGAATTTGTCGTTTTTCCACGAGACGTTTGACAGCAGGAACTGTCAGAAGCTTTTGAAGGTGAAAGTGGTGCAGACAAAGAAGTCCCTTTGTGCATGTAAAAATTCTAAAGCTCTGCTGTAGGCCCCTGGTATTTAGAATTACAGCTAATGAGATGGTAGGTGTGTCGCGTCAAAAGTGAAGCAGGAGGCAGTCTAAAAGTGTAAAAGTCATTTACGGGGGAAATACAGGGGGTTATTTCACAAAAGATCATTTTTTCAGATAGCTAATGGCAAAAGTTTTCCTCAACTCTTTTTAAATTGGCTTGCCTTCACTTTTGGCGTACATAATAACAGTATTAGTAACAAAAATAACCTTAAAAAATTGAATTTCCTGAAGTTAAATCAAATGTATTTATATAGCGCTTTTTTACAACTGCAGCTTTAAAGAAATGTGCATTGCAGGACAGAAAATCATACAATACGGAACCCCCAGTGAGCACGAGACAAGAAACAAACTCCCTCAGAGCTGGAGGAGGAAGTAACCTTGGCTTGCAATCAGCTGCCGGAGCCCTGAGAGAGCACAACTGGTTTTGCTCTTTCTGGGTGGGTAGATGGCGCTCTTTCCCCTCAGCACTCCAAAGGGTGATGTCACTTAGCACAAGGCGTCTGTGAACTGATGTATCTGAACCGAGTCTCTGCGCTTTCCTCCGTGTGCGCTGTGATGCTACTCGACAATGTTGCATCAGCAGCAGTTTAAAAAGAGGCGGTGGCTGAATTTACATGTATCAGAGGAGGCATGTGCTAGTCTTCACCCTCCTGGTGTGTTGGGGCATCACTAAATATAGCAGGAGTCCTAATATGTGGATTGGGTAAATGACCGTGTAAATTGGGGAGAAAATAATTTTTCATAGATATATATTTATTTATTATTTATCTTTATTACGATTTTACATGGCATATGTATCTTATTTCTAAGTATATTCTTATTATATTTCTGTCTAAGTATGTTCTTACTTTATTCATGTTTTGGGTGCTTTCTGTGCTGTAAAACAGCTGATTGAAATTGTTAGATTGTTATGTAATCAAAAGTCAAAATCTAAAGTTTACTACAAAACTTTTTTTTTTTTTTTCTCTTCCCGTGCCCAAACCTTTGCACTGGTCCATTTTCTGTCTGTTTCATTTGAAATGTATCATCTTTAACTTGCCTTGATGCCTGCCAAGTAATTCTATAAAGGTAGTTTAAACTACCTTTGGACAACGAAACTGAAACACCTGTCATTTTAGTGTGGGAGGTTTCATGGCTAAATTGAAGCAGTCTGGTGTTCAATCTTCATTCGTTGCACATTGCACCAGTAAGAGCACTGTGTGAAGGTTCAATTAGCAGGGTAAGAGCAGCACAGTTTTACTCAAAATATTGCAATGAACACAACATTATGGGTGACATACCAGAGTTCAAAAGAGGACAAATTGTTGGTGCACGTCTTGCTGGCGCATCTGTGACCAAGACAGCAAGTCTTTGTGATGCATCAAGAGCCACTGTATCCAGGGTAATGTCAGTGTACCACCAAGAAGGACGAACCACTTCCAACAGGATTAACTGTGTACACAAGAGGATCTGTCTGAAAGGGATGTTCAGGTGCTAACCCGGATTGTACCAAAAAAACATAAAACCACGGCTGCTCAAATCACAGTAGAATTCAGTGTGCACCTCAGCTCTCCTGTTTCCACCAGAACTGTCCGTCAGGACAATAAATTATTGTGGTCTAAAACCAAGTGTTTCAGTTTCATTGTCCAACCCCTGTACATGATATTACTTAAGTTAATTTCTGTAAGTTAACAGTGTTTTTTTTCCGTCATGTACCAGTAATGTTCCCATATTGAAGGTTTGGTCGTACATGGTGTTTGTGTCCCACCAGGCCTTACCAGCACGGAGGAGACATGCTGGCAGCCATTACAGACATGCTGACTCAGTGCTCGAGGAAGGATCATGCCACTCCAGCAGCGCTGGCCCTGCAGGGTCTTCAGGAGCTCTGCAGAGCTGAGGTCTGAAGCACAGCTTTGTAGTTTGGGAAGTGGTTATCTCTGTGGGGTCTGCTGTGATCACAGCCTTTGCTCCTTTTTCATTTTACAAAAGCACCCAGAGGAAGGGAATAGTCAAGTTTAGATCTGCTCTTAGTCATATTATTTCTCCTAGACGTAATGAAGACCTGTTTAAGACCAATGTGAAGATTTAAAGCTATTTTCTCCTACTTTACAAATTCAGGTCCCGAAAAACAACCCTCTGATTTCTTATCTGTGGCTTAAAAAAAGGCAAAAAGAATGACATTTTCTGTAGTAATTCATAACATGATCAGGATGCATCATCAGATATTAAAGAACCATGCTGAGTTTAAGCACTGGCTACTCTTTAAGCAGAGCTTCAGCCAGTATTTTCTTATTTGAACTGTGCGCTACGTCACAGAAATCTGCCCTCAGCAATTACCCCAGTCCTATCTCATCACTTAGGGTTGCCATGTAAAGACAGTAGCAAGTATACAGTGTGCTGCAGCCATTAAAACAGGCAAGCTGGCTTTTTTTTGTTTGAACAGGTAATCACTAAGCCTCAGTAAGGTTCTTAAACATAGCTGCGTAATTAACCACCACCACCACTAGTGTAGTACAGATGGGCATTGTGGACACTGAAATGTATATATTCACTGATCAGCTACAGAATAAGACTCACCCTCCTTTGTCACAGAGTCAATCTGGCAACCTTTGTGAACATCGTGCCTGGGGAGGAGTGGGTTGGGCAGAAAAAAACTCTATCCAGTTTTAGCCTGTGAAAGCCTGGAAAAGCATCACAAAAGAAGAATACAAAAGTTTAGTGATGTCAGTGGGTCACAGACTTAATGAAGTTATTGCAAGCTAAGGATTTGCAACTAAATACTACTGTATTTTTTACACTATAAGGAGAACTTAAAATCCTTAAATTTTTGTAAAAATAGTCGGTGCACTTTATAGTCCAGTGCGCCTTATGTATGAATTTTACCAGTCAGGTATTAAGGAGCAGTAAAGCCGCACCCCTAATATACAGCGTTATACAGGAGTTTCAGTTTAGTTTTCCACCACCAACACTCAAGACTGGAGCAGTATTAGCATTAGCTGTTAACCACGCTAAGCACTAGCTCTTTTGCCACTCAGAGGTGAGTATTTTCAGCATGTAGCCTTCTGATGACTCCGGCTAGCACTGCTGGATCAGTATTAGCGTTAGCCACTAACCGCGCTAAGTGCTAGCTCTTTTGCCGTAGAGAGGTGAATATTATTGGCCTGTTACCAACCACGGCTAGCACTGCTGGAGCAGTATTAGCATTATCCCCATACCGTGCTAGTTCTAGCTCTGAGTATATTGAGTATATACAGTGAGTAGATTGGACTGTAGCCTGCGCATTTACAGTGTTAAAACAAGCTCTGTGGGATGAACTGCTAGCTAACTGAGAAACATTCAAGGTTCCTCAGTGTAGTGCTGTCGGGCGGCATTAGCTGCTAACCACAGCAAGCCTTAGTGGAAATGTGGAACTCTAAGCTTACTGTAAATAAACTGAAGCACTTTACTCACCCATATAATCAGTTATCAAGAGATAAATTTGTGTAGATTTACATCCAGCGTTTGTTTGACTTACAGTTTTGTTTATTTAACTTAGCTTAGCTTTACTTAACTAAGCTACCCCTGTTCCTTACTAGTGTCGCATAATGTGCATTATAATCTGGTGCGCCATGTGCATGAAAACAGACCAGAAAATAGATGTTTATTAATAGTGCTCCTTATAACCCAGTGCGCTTTATAGTGTGAAACATATAATGGGTCTTATTCAATTCAAACTATTTTATATTTCATCTATTTCAATTCTCTTGCTCACAAAAAAATATGTGGATTCTGACAAAGGCTGTTATTTTCTTTGCTGTTTATTAATATGGAAAAAAAGCTGTTGTTGGCCGTTTGTCTCATATTCATATTTAATGCTAAACCCAGATGTTTTTAAGTGTACAGTAGAAATAAAGAGGAGTGGCTTCACTGGTCCTGTACTTTTTATTTTTGTGAGAATGCATTTTCCAAATCAACACTGTTCAGAAAATGTTTCAAAATCGTTTGCTCATGACAAGTCATCCTATTATGGAGATCAAGCTGTGAAATACTGATTACTATTCATAATCCAATAACGTGACCTTTTTGATTCGTATGCTGCTTCAGGTGGTTGATATAGACTCCACATGGCGGGCTCTCTCTCCCAAACTGAGCTGTGAAACGAGACCTCTGGTGTTAAAGGCCACCGCTGAGCTCCTTTCACTCGTGCCTTCACTGCACGTCAAAACAGAACAGTATGAGGTACAGTATGACCTACAACTTTTCTTTTTTTCTACCTCTCTCTGTATATCATCTCTGTGTTAATAGGTTGCTTAAGTGTTGTAAAGTGCTGAAGAATTCACACTTGTTTATTTTTTGTTTCTTTCCTGTGTAGAGTTTTAAAAGTGAAGTGGTCAGTATTCTGTGGAGTCACGCTCTGAGTCAGGTCAGTATATCGGTATAATTTTTCTGTTATTTTATTTTATTTCTAGTTACAAATTTATGGGCCCTATTTTAGCTGTCTTTAGGTGAGCCGAGCTTGTTTTAGGGTGTGTCACTGTGTCTTTGCTATCGTAACAATGGGAAAAGTATGATTTGCGCTGTAATGTTCAATAAACCAATCAGCGTATAACTTAAATGGAAGCCATTTCCTTTAAGAGCTAGGTGCTATGGCTGCACGATATATTGTTAAAGCATTGTCATCACGATGTGCTCATGCGCAATAGTCACATTGCAGGACATGCGATATCACTTAAAGCAATTAAATCAAACACATAATGTTGCAACATTTAGATTCTTGACACAAGAAGTAGATACACAGCATGTTCTCTGTCTGTGTAAGTGACAGGCTGCTGCTGCCTGAGAAGCGCAAAGGGGAGGGGGGAGCAGGAGTAAACACGAGGTAACCGCATGGCCTCCATCCACATGGTTGGGCACGAGCTCCTAAATGCATGTGTCGAAAGCTTTTTGCTCAGATATTTCCAGTTACAGCTGAATTCATGCTTTCCAGAAAAAACACTCTTATTGACCTTTTAAAAAACATTTAAATGCCTGATTAAAAGACCGATTACTGTTGTTTTGCTCTTTTCCTTGGGTTTTGAGTGCTCGACGCTGACTCAGCTCTCGGTCCGGACACAAGACAGCATGTGGGTGGGGGCGGGGCTAGTGACGCCATGGTCCCTGCATTGTTTAATATCGCAATATATATAGTCTAAAAAAAGAATTGATTGGTGGATTACTATTTCAGTGGCGCAGCTACTTGGATGTGTGCAATGCTGCTCAGCAGAGGAAACTGACATGCTTGTGTATCTTTACACTGTGAATGAGCAGTTCATTTTCCTCTGCTGAGAAGTGTTGCACACGTCCAAGAAGCTGCGCCATTGAAATAGTAATTCACCAATGTCAGACACCTGGCTTCACCAGAGGTCCCCAAGATAAAGCAGACATGGGAGGAGAGAGAAGCGTAGGTCTGATGTAAAGTAATGTTATAGAATGTAGAATATAATGACACTGATGTAGAATAATGTTATTTTATATTGTATTTGGATTATTGTTAATATAAAAATTAGCATAGCTGCTAACAGACACATGTTGTGGTTTTGTGCACTGCTATGCATCCAAGTACATGCATTGGGCACACTCCAAGATAGCAATGAACATCTGACAATTGGCGTCTGTCTATTTATTTATTTATTTTTTTTTTTAAAGATAGTGACTCACCTGTGTTTCTGTTGCCAAGATAGCAGTACACCAGATATGTTTGCCCGTCAGCGTAGGTATATTCACAAGCACTCTTGGTATTTAAACGATGCAGGCACATGGTGTGACACAAAAACTGTTGACGGAGTGTAAGATGTGTTCTTACTTTCAGATAGAAGAGCATTTGCTCCTTTTCTTTTTAGATCCTTAACTACTTCCTTAACTAATTCTCGGTTCTGTGTTTATATGTGTGATTTATACTTGATTATTTTTTCAGGATGCTGATGTGGCTAGCAGTGGTTACAGAGCATTGTCTGAATTCCCAGAATCCTCTCACTCGGTCATGCATCTGCCTGAGCAAGTAAGAACCTGCACACAAAATTTTCTTACACTTTAGGGCAATAGAAATCGTTTGTCTTTGGCCTTTAAATTTTTTAAATATTACTTAAAGGGGACATATTGTGCAAAACTAAATTTTTTTTGCATGTTTTTGTATTTCCATTTGGGTTTCAACTGCCTCTATAAATTCTCCAGGCTTGTAAAAATATCCATTCATCTGTCTGTTTTCTCTAAATAAGTTGAAAGAGTTTGGAGTCAGGAATTATATGCTTCTATAAGGCATTTGGATGGCAGGCTTATTATGATGTCACAATAAGGAAACAATCATTGATCATCCATCAATTCCCAACCAATTAGAGTCCCACCCACTAGATTAGTTAGATCTGCCATTTCTGTCACTTTTGTGGAGAACCTTTAAAATACACAGCAGGAATAGCCAGCAGACATCGTCTGACGGAGGAATCTGTATCTACTGTTTATGGCAAATCAGAAGATAAGGGAGATCTAAATACTTATAAATAATAAGTTTTGTGTTTCCATTGCAGTAAAGCATAAAGTAGCTTGTTGGTGTGTTTTTTTGTTTAGCTCAATCTAACACTAACGTGTGGTAAACACTCAGCATATACTGTACATGCCATGGTCAGCAACAGCTTATTTCCATAACAGTGACAAAGCCCTTAAGCGGCTCATTCTAATGGGGACTGAAACTAGCAAGAAAGATCTCGCTATGTGAGATTGATTTTGTGCTAAAAACCTAAAAACAGTTTTTGTATAACCCATATACCTATTCTAACTTGTGCAAAAGATATAAGATGTATAATATGCCTTTTATACTTTAGACTTTTATATTACATTTATATTGATTTCTGTGATTTTCTTTCCTCTTTGTCATGTTCTACTCTGTTATTTAGATTTTGCTTTTTGAGTTTAATCACCGCTGAGATGCAAAACATTTTAAATCCCTCTAATTAACCAATCCAATCCAAACTGGGCTTCATTTTTTTGTTGTTCTGCTCACAGGCCAGACCAGAGATGAAGCAGCCTGAAGACGAGGATGACGAGGAGAAAGAGAATAAGAAGGAGGAAGATCTAACTGTTCCGGGGACTTCATACATAAAACTCGTTGCTCTTACTCCGCGGCCAGTTTCAGCAGGTATGTGAAAAATCTGATGGACTCTTAATCTCTAAACCTGAGCCACAGTCAATGAACAAATCATCACTCACAAATGTTTTTTTTATGGCCAAATTTTACACCTTCTTTATTATAATGTTCAGAAGACGTCTGCTTCTTTATGATTAATGATTGGATAATTACATGTCAGTATTATTTTAACCCGTCAGGTTGTCCAGCATCCAAGTTAAAGATGTCAAATCAGAGATCTGAGCATAACATTTTAATTGTGGCCTGTAATGGGAATGTAGCCTCTGTAAACATCATATATTTAAAAAAGCGGAATGTAAAAAAAAAAAAGAGTTAGCGCACATGATTAACCTGGGATTTCTAACTGTTACTCCCTCTCTCTTTTCCTCTCTTTCCCACTCCCTTTTTTCTTTCCATTTCTCTCTCTCTCTCTCTCTCTCTCTCCCTCTCACACACATCTGTTCTGATTGATGCTAAATTTAAAAAGCATCAAAAGTACCCTGGGACATTATAATAGAGTAAAAAAGGCTCTATTCTGTTTTCTCCCTCTCAAAAAGCAATCTCAAGAGATTGGGACTGTTTATATAATTATTTACTATTAAACACTTACTATTAAACAGTCATAAATCACAATTTGTCACCACTAATTGAATAATAATGTACCAGAAGAACATCATTCTCAGGGTTTTCTTTAATCTATCTAAGTAAGTAAGTGTAACAGATTTTTTAATTTGGATTAATTTGGCTCCTTTGATTTTCATTATATTTCTTATGAATACCTTAAAGTCCTTAATAAATCTGTGCTGTATTTACCCCATCTTAGTTTCCTCTGAATGTACAGTTGAAGGGGCGGGTCTAAGCGTGGGTCTGGCCGACATTAGCTTAACCCTGACCAATCACAAGGCTAACATAGCTCCGCCCTGTTTTCGAGTCTAAACAACCAGAATCGACTAGCTGGTGTGCTGTCACTCAACAACCATCTAAGCAAAAATACAAAAAAAAAAAAAAAAGCAGCCAAAGACTGACGCAGTTTCTTTGTTTCAAGACTGTATGTGTTGCCATAGTGATGTAAACAAAAGTTGGTTTGTACACCTGTGATGGACAGCTGTCAGTCTTAGATATTCATTAAAATATTATGAGCACCCCCACACACTTCTCAGATGGCGCTTTTTAACCAATGTGGAACAGTCTCTGACTCGTTTCCATCAAAGACAATAAATAGGTAGTGAAACCTAAAAAGTCAGTTCCCGGCTGAACCCTCGTAGGATTTTCAGTGCATACTGTGACCACATCTGTGGATGTGTCTAGATTGCTCTGCCTCTGTACAGAGGAGAATTCCAACTTAGGAATTTGTTACGAATTTCTCGGGCCACTTAAGGGCGCTCCCAAATGAGTCCAAAATAAATGGGTTCGTATTGAGTAATTAAGACCAATCATAATTTATAAATGGTGGGTCATTTTATACTGAACAAGTATAAATTTTGTTAAAATAGGACAAAATCAAACGTTTCAGAACCAGAGACTTTTAAACTCCTGTTATCAACCCTTTAAACATACTCTAAGTTTGACTTAGCCCACCAACCAGTCAACTTTCCGTAGCAGTAGTGTTACGGAATCTATTATTCAAAAATAATTTGTTGTCGAGAATTGGAAATGTATAGTATTTGCTTTTTTAGCAAAATTCTTTGTTCTACTTTGCAAAATTAAAATGCTGGCCAGTTCACTGAAAAGCGCTAAGATATCATATTTTTGTATTGGATTTTCTATTTAAACTTGGCTGAATGCTTCACATTACACCCAGGTTTTATATATTTTTTAAAAAGTGTATACGATGTGTTCTCAGGACCTTTAATGGGATATAATATGCGATAGTATAACTATTTTTTTTTTTGTGAAACTGTTAAATACACACAATGTATAGGTATTTCGCTGAACAAAGACAAATTAAAATATTAATAAAAATACAAATCATTACTTATCTAACGCTAAATTGCGCTCTAGAATAGATTTACTCTGCACTCTTTATGATTTAAGAGTGTTAATAGTGTTAAAATAATAGTGTTTATTAATGCTCAAAATCTGCCCAAGATCTTAACCAGATGTTCTCTGACCACAGAAGCCGGGGGGAAGAATCTCAGATAACGCTTCAGACTTGTCTGCTAAAGTGGTGAATAAAACTGGTGTGTATGTGTGTGTGTGTGTGTGTGTGTGTGTGTGTGGGGTGAGCTGAGGAAGCTGCTGTGCCTTTCACTAAAACAACAATGGACAGCCATCTCAGTTTGCATCACTGAAATGAAATATGACCAATATGAATAAACTGGAATACGCCCGTTTGCCTCTGAGAATGAGCTTTACCGTCTTATCTGAGGGCTTTGTTCGAACCTTCGTCTGAATGTTAAACAGCCTGTCAGCTATTTTTCCAGCTCTTTCAAAGTGTTTTAAAGGTGATACTCTGAGTCTCTCGTGTGATGATCCTTTGTTCTCCTCTTACTACACACTTAAAAGTGCCATGTATTCTCCACAGCAGCACACAGCACCTTATTTTAAATGTTTACACATATTTTAGGACATTAATAATAAAAACCCTGCTCTCTTCAGTCCCACATAATCCACATGCAGAAAACAGTCTAAAACGGCAGAGATATGATTCATTAAAATGAAAGGAAATGCCTTCGCTGTGAATTGTGGTGCCTGGAATTTTTAATCATGCCATCATATCATCATCCAGGCCATGAATCAGGCTTTGAACTTTTTCTGATCAAAGGTTGGTGTAATTGAGGAAATTAAGATGTTTTTGAAGGCTACATGTTCATTTGTTATTAATAAATATGCTACATTAATAAAAGCTGTGTCTGTTTAAAGACATCCATCCAGAAAACATCTGTGACTCTGCATTTTAGAAAAAGAGCCAAGATTGAAAACTTTGCTATTTAAGGATAGTAGGGGGTGTGCAAAAATATCAATATTATGGTTGTAAGTCTCCTAAACACCTGAAGATTGATTTGATTATGATTCAAAAGTCTGCAATACGATTATAAAACAATTATTGATTTATCTTGATGCATCATTTTCTTCTATACAGGATTTCTTGTTCCTCATTACATGACTACTTGCTACTTTTAAAGTAAAATATCTAAAAGTATCTGTAATGAATCCTGTAATTTAATAAAATATTTTATATTATTTCTCTTTGCTAAAACATAGTATAGTCATTTCTATTAATCAAAATAGTAATACAGTAGGGGGCACCGAGTGGTCCAGCGGTCTAAAGCGCTGCTATGAGCAGGAGGTCGCCGGTTCGAACCCCCACTCATGCAGCTTTGCCATCAAGCTGCCGGCGTTAGAGGGAGCAAAATTGGCCCTGCTCCCTCTGGGTGAGTAGATGGCGCTCTCTTCCCACATCACTCCTACGGTGATGTCTGCAGCACAGGGCGTCTGTGAGCTGATGTACCAGAGCCGAGCCGCTGCGCTTCCCTCCAAGCGCGCTGGCTGCTCGGTAATGCTGCATCAGCAGCAGCTCGAAAAGAAGCGGTGGCTGACTTCACATGTATCGGAGGAAGCATGTGTTAGTCTTCACCCTCCTGGTGTGTTGAGGTATCACTAGTGATAGGGGGAGTCCTAATGAATGGGTTGGGTAATTGGCTGTGTAAATTGGGGAGAAAATGGGAAAAATTAGAAATAAAATTATAAAAAAAAAAATATAGTAATACAGTAATCTAGGTTTAATGCTACAAGCAAAGCAGAAACAAGAAAGTGATTATAATGTAATGGCTGACCATTGTATATGTATATACAGAGCTGGTGTTAATGTTGTGGATGATCTGTGTTTGATCTGCATATGGATAAAGTATTATGCATTATTATAAGCATATAATAAAGCTTTGTACTGTATATCTCAGGTTAGTTCTGATGCTTTTAAAATGTAAATATTAGAATGTGTTGAGTTAATGAGTTTCACTCAGAGATTTAATGGAGGAAATAAACAAAATAAAGTGTAGTTCCATATTCTAACCTACTTTAGAAAGAGGAAACAGGCCATCAGCTGTGTACACAAGTGTGTGTGTGTGTGACAGAAAGAGAGAGCGAGTGAATAAGTGAGAGACAGAGAGAGAGCATGTCTGAGTTTAGCACAGCGATGCTGTTTCGACAATTTGGAGGATAATGAAGCTGAGAAAAGTAGCCGATGACTACATAGGTAGTTTGCTGGATTAGGGACATGGTGATATGCATACTTTAGATTATGGAACCATACAAGCATACTAGGAGGTCAAAATGTTTACTCATTACACAAAATGTGTCCATGTTGGCAAGTCTAAAATAGATTTTTGGCATTTGTGTATCATTTCAAAATCGGCCATGTATGTATTAAAATGCGTCTAAGAATTGGAAATTTTCCCCACACCTGTATATTGTATTAATCTATACAGATTTCTCTCCTGAAAAAAAAACTTTTTTGCATAAGTGAAGCGCTTACATTTATTAACAATTAGCTTAGATTTCCAGGTTTCGACTAATGCTGGAGCATTAGTGGCTAACCGCTTACTGCCGTCCAACAGCGCTACACTGAAGAACCCTGAGTGGTTCGGTCGATCCAGCTAGCAGTTTGATCCACAGAGCTTGTTCTAACAGAGTAAACAGGCAGGCTACATGCCGATTATACTCTTCTCTGAATGGCCGAATGGATGGCATGGTTAGCGGGTAATGCTAATGCCAGCAGTGCTAGCCGGGCTTAGCAGCAGACTACAGGCCGATAATACCTCTGAATGGCAAAAGAGCTTAGCGCTTAGCGGGTAATGCTAATACTGCTCCACCAGTGCTAGCCGGGGTTAGCAGCAGACTACAGGCCGTAAATACTCACCTCGGAAAAAGCCAAATGCAGCCAAACGCTTAGCAGTTAATGCTGCTGGAGAACTAAACTGAAACTCCTGTATAACGCTGCACTTCAGTAGAGTGGCTTCACTTCTCCTTACAACCTGTCTCGTAAAATTCATACATCAGGTGCACCGGATTATAAAGCACACTGATGATTTTTGGGATTTTTTTTTAAGTGCACCTTATAGTGTTTAAACTTTATTAACCTCTCCTCTAAAGTAGTTTCAGAACTCCTGTAGAGTTAGACATAAACTTTTTTTTTAACGTACTTACTATGTTTTTTTTATAAAGCCACATCATTCTCTGTGCAGTCGATGCACTCCTCTGTGCTCCTCTCTCTGTGTGAGTAGAGTCTCGGCTTGGTATGAGTGTGTTGAGGTTCACTCACCCTTATCAGAGGCGGTTTGTGCCCCTTTAATCCTAAACATCTCAGGGTTTAGCTTCAGGTTCAGCGTCTGACTTCACTCAGACTCACAAGCGCAGTTTGACACACGTTACAACAGGTTTTAATCGGTGCAACAAGGAGATTCTTAAGGTAAATGAATGGAGTTAAACTTATATAGCGCCTTTCAAGAGCACTTTTTATAGACACACACACTCATTGATACATGTGTATACACACACACATACACACCAGGTCAATTTAGAAGTTTATCACGAGTTCATCTGATCACCGTGTTTTCGGACTGTTTGAGGGAAACGGAGGAAATCCACTCAAATAGGGACTTGAACCCTAGAACCTTGAACGTGCAAAGCACCAAGACACTATGCTGCCACTTTCTCTAAATAATAAGTATGATGTTGGTAATAAAAATATGACCCATATTGAATTTATAAGGGTACTGATATCTGACCAATAAACATACTGTATGTACTGTACATTCATCCATTTAGTCCATAGTTTAGCCAATCAAGTTTAGGCTGTGCAGAATGTTTTTTCTGCAGAATAACTGTAGCAGAAGTATGTGACTCTTAATTTACCTGTGTGCTCTTCCTGGCTGCTGTTGTAAGCAGATTTATAAACATAATAAAAAATGCACAGACAGTTGAGCATCTTAAGTTGAATAACTGCTTCATCCACATTGTTTCAGTTGTTATTTATAATTTGGGTTTGATTTGTAAAACTAATATATGACCAATAAGTCTTATATCCTAATTCAACCCCCTCTTCATCCACAGCACTTGAGACCTTCCTGACAGCTCTTGTAAGACAAGAGATGAGTCAGATGCCCCGTGGAGTGTACCACTCAGCCCTGAGAGGGGCGAACCTGCGCTCAGACCAGGGGAAAACTGTTGCTGGAATCCCTGCATTCATGCTGAAATCTTATGAAAAGAACAAGCAGCCAGGTCTGAAACCTGGACTAGCAGGTAAGGGTGATGTTATTCAGTCATGAGTGAAAAAAAGTTTTAAACAAGCCAGAATTTTAGATTCTTCAAATTAGGTTCCTCTTTCTTAGATGACAGCTTTACACATCTCTGCATTTTCTCAGTCAGTTTTATGAGATAGACTCAACTGGAATGGCTTTCAGTTAACAGCTGTGCTGAACTTGTCAAGAGTTAATTACATGGATTTCTTGCCTTTTAATGTGCTTGAAAGCATCAGTTGTGAAGCAGTAGAGTTGGTATACAGTGAATAACTCTATTTGAGTAATATTCTAATCCATATTAAGGCAAGAATTACTCAACTAAGTAAACAACAATATACAAAGAAATGAAGTCAGTCAAATACAAAAAATGTCCTCAAGTGCAATCGCAAAGACCAAACAAACATTATGATGGAAGTGGAAACAGGCTTTCACCCTGGAAAAGGAAGACCAAGAGTAACCTCTGTTGTACAGGATACGTTCATCAGAGTTACCAGCCTCAGAAACCACAAGTTAATATTAGCCCGCTTCATTTGGTCTGATTAACATGATTATTACATGATTCCATGTGTTCCTTCATAATCTGATATAATGTACAATATAGAAAGAAAAAAAAAAAACATAAAAAAGAAAAACATTGAATGTGAAGGTGTGTCCAAACGTTTGACTGGTTCTACATATGTTGTCAGTATTCGAAATGATGCAGTATGCAAAAAGAAAAAAACAGGATTGAACAGTATTTTCAAGCATTTAAAAAGCATTAATTAGCCAGTGTTAAACAAGGAAGCTATTAACAAGTAAACTTTTAATAAACAACAATATTCGTCCACAAACTACAAACTGCTGATATTGATCATTTAATGTTATTGTTATTTGTGATATTTGATATAACAGTTTTAATGATCTGTTTGTTTCAGCTGGTCTGCTGTTATGTTATGACCTCCCTGTCCAGACTGACCGAGACGGACGGCTGATTAGCCGCTTCATGGTCAGCAGAGGGCGGAGCTTCCAGCAGACCTTAACCAGCCTCATCCATGAGGTAGAAAACCTGTTGCACTAAAGAGTACAATCAGGGTCTATTACGCTCTGCCATTACAGATACTATATATCTCTGGGATCGAGACACATTGTTTCAATGTGCAATAATTTCAGCAAAAATTCAGACACAATAAAAAAAACTCCATATCGTGATTTAATTTTTTTGTTTGTGTTTTACTAATTATTAGTGATGTCATTTGATTACATTTTTAATCAGATTAATCACAACAACATTCTTGTTCTTCTTAAGATACAAGTTTTTTTTAATAGTGATTAATAAAATGTAAATAAAAGACTGAATATAGGAAATGAAAATGCAATCATATTTATATTGGTGGTGTCATTTAAAAATACTAGTATATACATGTATGTTTGAGGTGAGATAAAGCCAACTTGGAGCACTTAGTTTGCTGGATATAAAAGGGTGTTTTCACACCTGTAGTTGGTTTCTATGGTCCAGATCAGTTGATAAGTTTGTTTAATTGGAGCGTGTTTGGTTTGGTAATTATTTGCGTAAAAAAATAATAATAACGCTTTACTGATTCCAAATTAATCATCTGCGTTACCACTAATATTAAATATCCTACACTTTAGATTTGTGGTAGATATTAACTGTTATTTTTGTTAAAATTATTTTCTTACACTATTTAGGGTTGTGAATTTGTGTTTGTGAAGTTACTGAGACAAATAGACGTTAATAGACGAACTTCTTAGTTTATGTTTTTGTTTCTACTGAATGTATAAAACTCTTATATTTACACTAAATAAAACTCTAATGTTTTTTTGCTGCAGTGTATTCTTGCAATGAATTAATAAAATGTCAGAGTTTTGTAATATCGCCGCAAATATCGTCGCAAAAATACCTGGGAATATTGTGATATTATTTTAGGGCCATATTGCCCACCCCTATTTGTGTCTGTGTGGATACACATTGAATACATTGAACACATTATCATTTCTAATAAATTAAATAACACACTACAGGCTGTACTGTCTACCTCTACCTAACTGTTATTGCTTATCTTATTTATATATATTTTTAACCTTTTATTAAACTCGTACTGGTCCTTGATTTTCAAACTGTGATGTGAACCGAACCATGACTTTTATCTACCATTACACACCTAGCACATCGTCTCTGGCACATTATTCTTCATTCCATTTCTCTTATTCTCTTCTCCTTCTCCTAGGTGAACATCCAGCCTTCAGAGTGGCATCGCTCCCTCCTTCTTCCTCAGGCCTGGCGCGGCTTCATGAGCAGAACATTCCATGCTGTGCTGCAGGTATGAGTATGTGTGAGTGTATGGAAGAGGGTAAGATGACACTGCAGCTCCTCTTTGTGTTTTGCTTGGCCCTCTCTTAAGTGCATCTCTCAGCACTCTGTCAGTGGCTTCACACTTCCACTACCGTGCCAACGGCAGCTTTAAAGTACCCCAAAAAAACTGAAAGCTCAACCCACCAAACATCAAATTGCAGTTAATTTCCTCTCAGTGCCATCAGGAGAAAAGCAGGCTTTCAGTGGACCAGTGCACACATGAAAGGGTGATGGCATTGAAAGTGTATTGAAGAAAAAAAAAATGCTGCTGATAAAGGGTTCCTACTACCATTATGCACACACTGACTGAGGAAGTTAGTTACATTCATGTGGAAATTACAGCACACTATTGATAGTCCAAGCATTTTATTCACGTTGTTTGTGTTGATGTAAGTGATTAGTACGTGAGTAGTAGCCTCAGGGTCTGTTTTTAGTAAGCATCTCAGAGCAGCTCATCAGCTATTAGTGCTTAAGGGCTTCTTTATTTGTTCAAGTGCTGATGTTGTGTGTGTGTTTTTAAACCCGTCTACAGATGCCCTTGGTAAAACTTTGTGAAGGCTGCTAATTGTTAATTGCTTACTAGATAAATAGGACAGGCGTGTACAGGGACTGGCTGGAAAATGCCTGAGAAACACTCATTCTATATATATATATATATATGTATATGTATTATATAAGGATGAACCAAATATTTGGCAATCAAAAATATTTTGCTGGAAAAAAATTTTTTAATGATGATACCGAATCCTTTATACCAACCAGTGATTGATATATTTTAAGTATATGTAAATTTTATTCTGATCTATTCTGATCAATCTCTGCTGTTTCTAAGGTTTTTCATGTACTTTTATATTTACAGGGTTCATAAAATCTTGAAAAATCTGGAAAAGTCATGGAGTTTCCAGGCCTGGATACATTTTGAAAACAAATTAAAATACACAAAGTTTTGGAAAAGTCATGGAAAAATAAATTTTCGTTTATTGGCTGTTTTGGTTAAAAGAAATAATTTAATGTTAGGGTAAATCCATCTTGTGGCATTAGCTATCTGCTTATGGGGCTCCTATTCAGACTGGATCTTTAGCTTCAACTATAACTGTAAATTCACACGTGAGAGAAAAATGCTGATTTAATGCTTTCTTGCTTTATTCAGACACACGTAAGGCAAAGACATGCAAAATATGCAGAAATGTTATTCATCTAGTAAAACGTGACATTTAAAAAAAAAAAATATTTTATTTCAAATTTTTCCCCATTTTCTCCCCAATTTACAAGGCCAATTACCCAACCCACTCATTAGGACTCCCCCTATCACTAGTAATGCCCCAACACACCAGGAGGGCGAAGACTAACTCATGCCTCCTCCGATACATGTGAAGTCAGCCACCGCTTCTTTTCGAGCTGCTGCTGATGCAGCATTGCCATGTAGCTGAGGAAAACGCAGTGACCCGGCTCTTTTACACCAGCTCACAGACGCCCTGTGCTGCAGACATCACCGTAGGAGTGATGTGGGGAGAGAGCGCCATCTACCCAAAGGAGGCAGGGCCAATTTTGCAGGGCCAATTTCCCTCCCTCTGGCAGCTTGATGGCAAAGCTGCATGAGCGGGGGTTCAAACCTGTGACCTCCCGCTCATAGTGGCAGCGCTTTAGACCGCTGGACCACTCGGTGCCCCAAAATGTGACATTTTAAAGTGTTTTCAGTTAATTTTAGGTGAGATATAGGCCTATTATAACCAGTTTTAACTTGGATTGTCTGTACTGATGTTTTAAAGATCGTATGGTCATTAAAATTTGCCACGAAGGCATGGAAAAGTTATTAAAAAGAAATGAAAAAAGTGTATGAACCCTGTATTTACATTTGGGCATTAACAAATGCCCTTATCCAGACTGACTTACAAAATTACATTGTTGTTTACTTTACTAGTTTGTGATCCTTCTGAATTTCTGCATAAATATGACTTAAAACAAATCATTTGATTTCTCCTAGTCCTAAAGTCCTAAAAGTAGATATAGAGGACACAGTTAAACAAATTAGAAAAATGTTGTACTTGGTCATTTAGATTTTAAGGAAAAGTATCTAATATGACATATTTGTGAGAGGCAAAAGTATGTGAACCTGCTTTCAGTATCTGGTGTGCATTTTCATACATCATATGTTTTTGTCCATATTGTGCACCCCTGCTTAGCTTAGAACATAGTTTACTCAGAAACAAAGGCTGTATTTCATGACTTCATACAAGTCCTACAAAACAGGACAGTCTTCAGTGACGTAATGCTGGAGAAATGGAGGCCTCCTGAGCTGCATCCTGGGCTTTGAGACCCGGTTATTACTGTATGCTACCTCACCCTCATAGCTCCGGTGTTGGGGTCTTTCAGGGTCGGAAGGCAGAGCTGGAGATGTTGCAGAAGCAGGGAAAAGAGAGTCCAGAGGAGCTTCAGTATAAACAGCACTGTGCCTGGCTCTGGTGAGAATGTGCCCTTTCACTCTCCCTCTTTCGAACACACACATACACATCATTTTACTCTATTAGTGAGGACAGACAATAAATGCCCGGATGAGAGACAGTTTCATAACGTTTTTAATGGTCTTTAGAACTGCAGTTGAGGATACTTTCAAAGTTCTTTTTTTTTTTTTCACTAGTGAGCTAGATACATTCTAATTTATAAAAGTTGCTATATAAAAAAGCTAGTATTAGTATTATCATTTGTTTTAGTAGTAGTAGTGATTAGGGGTGTGCCATATTGCATCGTACGCAATAATATCTCCAACATTTTTTAATATTGTGAACGATATTATACCCTGAAATACGGTGCCATATCACCCACCCCTAATTATCACATCAGGGTACTACTCCCATCAGGGTATTCACTCTGTTCTTATTTTTCTCATTATATATTTACTAGAGACAGATTATATCTGTCCAGTATCATTTATTTTACTTTAATCCTGGATATATGGAGATATTTGGAGTGCATTATTAGTATCAACGCATCTGGATTATTGACTTTTCTTGTATTTTTTTTTATCTCAGTTAGGGGTGTGTTAGATCATATTGTATGCAATAATAAAATGTAAATTTCATTTTGTTGCAGTAGTGTATTGAAATATATTTTTTAATTCCGTGTGTTGTTTTTTTTTTTTCATATCAACAAAAGTATCGTTATCGTGAAAATACAATGAAATATCGTATATTATTTTAGGGCCATATCGCCCAGCCCTAGTAGTGATAGTAAATGTATTAGTGTGATATGTTGATGCAAAATAATTTTTACTTTTGAATTTTGATTAATGTTTTCAGTGAAAAACGGCAAAAATGGAGATATAAGTCTTTTTTGCAGGGTAGCAGTAATATAGACATTTGTCTGTATCATCCAGGCATGCCATTCATGAAGCCATCCAGTCTGACACACACATCATAAGTCACACTGCAGGACCCCTGTTTGGCAGCCTGTCAGCCAGTATATCAGTGAAAGGGGGGCGAGTTCAGCTGGTACCAGGAACTCGGCCCCCCTCTGCATTCTGGGCTCTGGAGTTTTGTTGTATGAAGCGATGCATTTATGTCTCTACTGGGGATAGTGCAGTCGTCCTCGTGCTGTCAGGTGCCCTGTAGCCCTGCGGGGGGCGGCGAGGTGGTATGAGAGCAGAGAGGCCTGAGGGGTCACTGACTTCACCCCCGAAACAGAGACGTCAGGTGAAGGATGGCTGAGGCTGGGGAACACGGGAACACTGGGATTGGGATGTATGTGCTGTGTGTGGATTAGTACGTGTCTGAGTGTGTGTGTGTGTTTGTGTGTGTGTGTGTGTGTGTGTGTTACCTTGAGTTCTAAATCACTGCCTGTGGGGATGAAAGGTTTGCTCTGTGAGTCTGCAGGCTGTGGTAAATCAACCCTTCTTTGCTCTTTCTTTCTTCAGGGTCAGAGACCAGCTGACTGATGTGGTGAAGTCTGCAGCCAAGTGAGTTACAGGAGCTACCGCTGCCTCCACCCCTCCCCCTCTTTCCTAATCTTCTAGTCTCTTATTACTTTTACTATTAAAACTATTACTTGTATTCGAATTCGCTCTTGTTATATTATCAGCTTTCTTATTCTTTCCAGAGGCCTGAAACTGGTGAACTGGTGTTTTATTGATTGGTTTACATGCACTTTCTTGAACAGTTTACTGCAGTTATCTCATCATTCAAGTTGTCATGTGAACAGCATACTTCAGTAGATCAAGATCAAGAAATTAAGATATTAAAGAAATCAGAAAAAGGGCTGAATGATTTAGCCCAGTAATCATTTTTCAGTGCATGTGTACTCTAAACCGGAGAATTATTGGATTTCTCAGTCTCTGCATGTGTGAAAACAGACCAGAGTACTGCAGATAATAGGGTGTAACAATGTACACTGCCCACAATTCAATTCAATTCACGATTTGAATTTTCTCACAATATTTGGAACAAATTTCTACTGACAAAAAATAAGACCTTTATGAACAATGATTAATGCACCTTATATAAATGCTCCCTATTTATTTTATTTATTTCTCAACTAATATACAATATATAGTAAAAGTATCATTGTGATGAAATATAATTCATTACTTTACCTAAATAGGTTTTTGTGTATCTTTACTCAAGTTTTTTTTTTTTTTTTTTTGACATTTTACTTTAATTTGCTTGCATTTAAAATTAATTCAACTTACTTTTCACTCCACTACATTATTGAAAATCTGTCGTTCCTTTTGGATTGTGAGGACTGAGTGGAGGAGCTGTCGTCTCTTCCAACTAGTGATCAACTGATTTGGATTTTTTAAATAGCTGTAGCTGTAGTAAAGCTGATATTGCATCTAATAAAATACAATATTAATTGTAATACTAATAAACAAGCCACAAAACTACTGAACTTAAACATTTATTTAGCACAGTCTACTCTTCACTTGAAATAAAAACAGAGCAATATAAAAAAAACACACACAAACTTACAATACAAAATACAAAATGTCAGTACGTTTAACATGCACAAGCATATAGCAGCATGCCTATGTTTTTAAAAATTAACATTCATAAAAATTACTCTCTTATTGAAGACAGTAGCATGCAGAAGAAGTTAGATTTCTGTTCAGCCATCTGAAATGATTAAAACAGAAATATAAAGGGTGAGTAAAACAAACAAAAAACAAAAACCCAAAGCCAAAATGGACGCACAGGCCGCTCAAACAGCCAGAATGACCGAGCTGCCCACAGCATTGCCTGTGTGCACTGTGTAAATATCGCCCTTTTGCACAGATATATCGTCTGATGCCGATTATCATAAAAAGTCAGAAATCCTCCCGATTAATCGGCCAGACGATATATCAGTCGATTACTACACCCAGGAGAGTGAAAGCCTAACTGATATATCCTCTGCCCTTAAACGCCCACAGGTTCTTTGGCATGTACTAGCGAAATTCAAACTATGCAACTGCACGACATTTATAAACAGAACATGAAGTCTTATATTCGCACATTGGTTAATTTTTTTTATCTCAATAAATTGCGCATCTTGCAACAATGCATTGTTACGCTCCTAGTTAATAAGCTAGTAACTGGCTAATAATTTGAAGTGACAGTTATGTTCATATTGCGGCTCAGAGAAATAAGGAACATCATGAAGTTTTTGTGAGTTTATTCGCTTGGTGGAAAAGCAAAAATGTGATTATTGCCCAACTCATGTAAACTCATAATGGGAGTTTTCCCAGTATCTCATTACCTAAGTTAAAGTAAAAATGTTGATCGAATTACTGACTAATTCCATAGCCAGTGTTCTGCAGTAATTAATGATTATGACTTAACCCTCAGACAAATCACATTTTACTACATAGTTGCTCTCATGTAAAAATTGTTAGTACGTAATGATCAGACCTGCCAACATGTACACATAACAGGCACAATTTGATCTTCTAGTACACTTGTACAGTAAAAGGTTTTTGTTTTAAAGTCTTTTGCTAGGTTTATGCCTGCCGTCCATACTACCCCAAACCCCTACACAAAGACATGTTTGGAAATGCTGCTGTAAAATACTAAAAAAATTCAGAGTTTCCTTTTAATGTGGACAAACAGAAGTGAAAATCTGTGGAAATGGTTCAGTCGTGTGACACTTTCCCCAGAGAAAATGAACAATTCAGCCTCAACAGGCTGTTATTTTACAAACCACAACAATTGTGCTGAAGCATTTGGGCCAGGCCGAGAAGTTGTTACTGTCATCACCTGGCATCTCTCTTGGGCAATTACTGTGTCCTCCCTGTGCGTCAAAACACAGAGTACAGAGCCCAAAGTGCATGCTTTAATAAAACATTAAAGCTTTTCCTCCACTGTAGTTTTTACTGCAGCTGAACAATCAACTGCAAAGTGTGCTTTCTCTGAATGCCAGCATGCGCTGGTCCAGTGTTTATGATTTTACGTGATGTATGTTTTTTTTTTTTAGGCAAGTTAGTTCTAATACGGAATTGAAGCACTGGTCTTAGCTATTTATACTTTTATACTTTTATCAGTGTAGTGTATGTTTGTTTGCAGGGACAGTCCGGTGGTGCAGGGGAACTGTATTCTGGCTCTGAGTGGTCTGGCTGTGGTCCTGAGCCGATATGAAAGTAGCCTGCCTGCACAGAGTGATGGAGCAGTTGAGGTAGGAAGTGAAAAGGTCTTTGGAATACAATGTTATTTCTTTCTTTCCTCCTTTAACTTTTGAATGAGTTTTTCTTTTTAAATTATAAGAAAGCTTTTTGTGTGTGAAGGTGGGGCCAGAGATCTTACCCACTACCCATTGGCTGTCCATGGTGATTGACACTCTCCTAAGCATTGTGAGCAGCAGCAGTCGACCCAAAGGGCAAGTCTTCCCCTGGTTTGTCCATGTGAGTATTCTCTAGACATTTCAATAATGCTGGACATGATGCCAACTCTTTGCGTTTCATGGGTTTAGAAATTGTAAAATCTTCACCTAGAGGTGGGAATCAGGAGCAGCGTCTCCTACAGAGAGAGGCTTGGTACATTTTTAAATTAAATACAGTAAATCTAAAAGGCATGGATGAAGATTTTTCTTTGAGTTGTTTTCTTTATGTTTTTTTTGTTTTTGATATGCATGTGGATTTTTAAGATACTGTTATTTTGTTGAGTTGACTTTGAGTAGGACATATTTTCATAAGATTGTGATAAGTATTTTTCCATGAGATTGTGATCATTATTATTGTTTTTGAAGTATTTTGGTTTTTTAATTTATATAATTGTTTTTGTTATTTTCTTTTTCCATTTCTGCACATCATTGATGTTTGTATATTTATTATATATTTTTAAGCTAGCTTAGTGGGGCGGGGTGTACACACCTGGTTTATCCATTTAGCAGTGGGTCTGGTGTTTGGTGAGCACGCTGAGGAAGGCCTAAGAGCCGAAACGTTCGTGTTTTATCTGTGAGTCTAATAAATACATTGGAAATTATACGAGTGCTGTCCGATCCTCTTCAACATGTGAGTATTCTCCCAGAATGCTGAATTAATGCAGGCATGAAAAAATACACATCACCTTGAAATATTACCATTTACTGTGTTTCAGCTCTTTTTTATTACCTAATGCAGACTCACCAGTGATTAGTGTGCTACAGCAGGATTTTTTAAGGTGTTTTAAAGCAGTGAAAAGGTCCTTAAGCACAATTCAATACGCTTTAGTACTCTCTACTGTACTATACTAATCGGCACCTGGCTCTGGGTTTGACACAAAAATCACACCTTGTGGTCTTTTCAGCCTAATAACTCAAGACTGCCTCAACACATCACCCTAAACCATATAGCTTTATGGCTAGAAAGAGCTAGAAAGAAATCCTCCTGTTTCTAATAAAAAAAAACTGCAGCACAACCTCAACCTTTCACAGTAACTTACTGTAAATCGTTTGCTGCTTTATTTCTTAGTTTTTGAAAACAATCACACATTCTTAAGTATGAAATCCAGTGTCTGAGGCGAGCTGTGTGTCGTCTCTGAGTTTCCCCAGACTGTGTCTACATGAGGTCAGAGCCTGATATGAACACATGAGCTTGTAAACAATGTTTTGAATCATTGATTTAAAATTGGCCCTCGATTCATGAATCGATTCACTGATTCAATAAATCGACTCTACACTCAACCCATTCTGTAGGTTCCTCAAAGCGTCCAAACACCACGTAGATTGCACAATGAAATATGAATGGATTTTAAAGTTTAAATGTCTCCCTGTTTTTAAACGCCTTATTTTCTGAAATCCCTTAGCTTTTAAGTCGAGTCGAGTCAAGTTGATCAAGTAAATCAATACACAAAACAATGATTTGGTTCTTTTCTTAAAATTTGATTTCAAAAGCGAGTGATTGTGGGGGCGGGGCATAGTTCCTAGTGGTGTGCAGTGAGGTCCTTCTAACCCTTCAGAGAAGGGGTGACAATAAATGCATGCAAATAATTACATAATTTTTAATCAAAAAAAAAAAATATATATATATATATATATATATATATATATATATCATAGCTATTGTAAGTGTAAGAATTTATTTTATAAATAAACTAAAATCAAAAAACAGCAACTAATTAAAAGTATTAGTCTGTGTTTTTTAGTTGCTACAGGACTCTTATCTGACTGATGGCGGTTTTAACCAATCAGAGCTTTTTAAAATGGCTTCTGCCCCCACATGAATGTGTGACCCTTCTCCTGATTTTGAGAAGGGTGTAGTAATGAGTCTATTAGCAAAGTGGAAGGACAGTCTAACCAATCAGATTAATTAATTTTACTGCGGGGGCGGGGCCATGGCTGTGTAACCCCTTCTCAGCGCTGTGTTGAAGGTGTTACGCGTTGCTTAGTCATAAACGGAGCTCATGCTGGGTTATTTCAATATATAACTATCATGGAATTGCGAATGTAAATCAGACAGATATTGTGAGGGGGTATGGGGGGGTGATTGCAGAAGGGGTACTCACTATATTCACTGCACACCACTGATCCATATGAGAAATCAAAGAAATTCCATAAATGTATTATATTTTTATATTGAGTGAAGAATAAACATCATATTGATAATAAATAGTGTTTTTTCTACTATGGTTTTGTTTCAGTATCGGTATTGAGGAATTTACTATAATATCGATAGTCATCATTTTGATATTATTACAATGCTTATGCTTATATCAGTGACAAAGACCAATGAAGGGCGGAGAAGAAAAATGACATACTGTTAATACTGTGGAAAATGTGCATCCCATAGCAAAACCTTAAATAATGGTTCTTGTCTGTTTATCTGTAGCGTTCCTATTCAGGTGAAAACACAGCCAGTGGGATTGCTCGCTCCTGTGCTGCACTGGGTTTGGCGTTGCTGGTTCCAGTCCTGGTCACGTCCCACAGAGACGCAGTGCCCACAATACTGTCCACTCTGAGCTCAGGCCTGCCTGGAGCGCCCACTGCTGACGAGACTCAGGCGCTGCAGTTCCACAGCGGCCTGGCCTTGGGCATGCTGCTGGCCTGGCTGAACGAGGAGAGGGTCAGGTGGGTTAATGTTAGACCTGTCAAAAGTGAACCAGTGTGCAGAGTTTTAATCTGGGATTCAATGCAGAATGGCCTGTATTTACAAGATATGCCTTTTTGTTGACTGAGTGACAAATTAATGTGATAAAGTAATGCTGGAATTCTAGATTAAGATTTTACAATATGAATTGTTAGAAAAACAGAAGGAACAAAAGAGGCATGGCTTGTTTTGCAGCAGTGTGACCGTGTTTGTACTGATTGTTGCCTGCAGTGACATCGCTGGGCAGTCCATGTGGGAGCTGCTGCTGAACACTTTGGAGCCTCTGGAGGCGTGCTGCTTCAACACCCAGCTGGAGTACAAGTGCGTCTCAAACACTTCCATTGCTATTTTGAGCTTTGCTTGGAAAAATATGTCTCTACACACTTAAAAAAATGTTGGCTTATGTTTTTTTTTTTATTATTAAACTGTATGGAGGCCTGTGTATGGTGTGTGTATAGAGAAGCTGTTTAATTAGTGTATTTGTCTATTAAACTAAATAGGTAGAAGGTGCAAAAAATCATGTATAGGCAGAAATTGACTGAGCTACTCAGAGTCTGACCCCAACTTCAGTCCCATCCAGCACCTTTGAGTAGAATTAAAATGTCAGCTGTGAACTAGGCCTGTCACAGTAACGGTTATCTTTCTGATCATTTTTTTTGTCCCAGAAATAATTGTGATAAATAATAATATTGTCAATTTATGATAGTTTTTGCCTCAAAAATAGATTTAAGGCAATGTGTCTAGAAAAATATCACTGATGCTCTTGTGATCAATAGAAGAGAATCTCTGCAGCCATGATTCAAGATTTAGTTCAACAAACCTTTGACTGTTACAGTCTTAGCAAGATTAGCGAGCTTCAAATTAATCCACATTGTTATGGAATCAGATATTTGACAGGGACTTACCTGTACTTTTAAAGATGTAGTAAATTACTATATTTCTGATCTACTCTTGATACTAATTTCTTATTCATATGACATATAAATGTGTGTTTGTTTACATGCACTTCATAATCTAGTAACCGCAGAACATTTGTTAAGAGTTTGCCGGTAATCTGATTATTGCGTTTATGAACACTGGTAATGTTAATGTTGGAAAATTAAAAAATGTACATCAGTCAACAACAAAAATCTGATTTTTGCTTTGCAAACAGACAAAAAAATTGCATAAAACATATGGTAAACATCATGTAAAACCCAATATTCATATCACATTTTTTTTTGTATGAACTGAGCTGCAATATCAACATACATCACCTATAAGATAAAGATTTTGTTAAATCCTGCAGTGTCTGAGTTGCTTTGAAAGAAGCGGGAAGAGATTACTGAGCTTAAATCCAGCTCCCTTTATCAGATTTCTTAGTCTGATTGTTAGACCTTACTCTGATTTATGACTTTGGCGTAAGCTACATACAAGACTTGAATTTTTAGATAACTTAGGTAATCTGGAGAAATGTATTGTTGGTCCAATTATTGTCCCTATTTCTATCCTATTTAGCAGAGCGTCTTACTTGCATAAGCATAGATTGTGTTCACTATAACGCTCTCTCTCTCTCTCTCTCTCTCTCTCTCTCTCTCTCTCTCTCTCTCTCTCTCTCTCAGTGCTGGGTGTGTGTTGGCTGTAGGGCTGGTGCTGAGCTCTCTCTGCAGCAGTAGTGAGGTTGAGCAGCGAGCTCGTGTGGCTCTCTCTCTGGACAGGCTGCTCCAGAGTCTGCAGGACAGCAGCAGCTGTGGGCTGGGGCGCATGCAGCAGGAGGTAACATGCCCGGTCCAAACTCAGCACAAACCTGCTCAAATCTGTTAGCACAACACAACACAGCACAGCACAGCACAACACAGCACAACACTGCTACATGCTGTACTAGTCTAGTCCTCCGATATTTAACAACTGAGTAATCAAATCAAATACATTAACCCCTTCAGCTCTACAGGATGTCATTTTTTCTCTTGTGCTGCTCTGTGCATCCCTCATTCTGATTTTGACTATGAAATAAGGCATTATATATCCAGTTTTAGTACAGACTCTGCTAATAATAAGATATTGGGTCAGCAAACACATATATTAGGTGTAAGAGGGGATAGCTGTTCATAACCATATGCATTTTCCATGTTTTTTTTTTTGTTTTTTTTTTCCTTTCCCATTTTCTCCCCAATTTACACGGCCAATTACCCAACCCACTCATTAGGACTCCCCCTATCACTAGTGATGCCCCAACACACCAGGAGGGTGAAGACTAACACATGCTTCCTCCGATACATGTGAAGTCAGCCACCGCTTCTTTTCGAGCTGCTGCTGATGCAGCATTGCCGAGCAGCCAGCGCGCTTGGAGGAAAGTGCAGTGGCTCGGTTCCTATACATCAGCTCACAGACGCCCTGTGCTGCAGACATCACCATAGGAGTGATGTGGGGAGAGAGCGCCATCTACCCACCCAATTTTGCTCCCTCTAACGCCGGCAGCTTGATGGCAAAGCTGCATGAGCAGGGGTTCGAACCTGCGACCTCCCGCTCATAGTGGCAGCACTTTAGACCGCTGGACCACTCGGCGCCCCGCATTTTCCATGTTTTAGCAGGAACAATACAGGTTGGTAGTTAGAGGAGCATATGTACTTATACTATAATTAATTACACTTCAAATAATGTGGTACTTAAACTTGTTAAGGCAAAATTTAAATGGAAAAGAGGCCAAAGACACCAAACGTTCTCTAGTTCTCTAGTCGAGCTTCAGCTCACTTTTCTGTAAATGTATTTTATAGCCAGAAATCTTTCAGAATCCTGTAAGTAAGGCCATGTCTGCATTGTAAATTAATGCTGAAGACATCCAAACTATGAAGAAAAACATATAGAAAAAAAATAGTGAAAAAAAGGGTTAAACCAGAATGTTTTATATTTTAGATTGTTTAAAATAGGCACTTCTTGCTTAGAAGACAGTTTTGCACATCTTGGCTGGATTTTCTCAGTCAGCTTTATGAGGTAGAGTCACCTAGAAAGGCTTTCAGTTAACAGCTGTGCTGAACTTATCAAGAGTTAACGACTTAAATTTCTTGTTCTCTTAGTGTGTTGTGTTGTGAAGATGTAGAGATGGTATACAGTGAATAGCCCTATTTGAGTAATGTTCTAATCCATATTATGGCAAGAACTACTCAACTAAGTAAAGTAAACATACTTTAAGAAATAAAGTTCAGTCAATCTGGAAAAAAAAAAAGAAATTTAAATGTATCCTCAAGTGCAGTGCATTATGATGAAACTGGTTACCTATGTTGCACAGGATAAGTTCATCATTAAAAATGACCAGCTTTAGTTAACAACACCCCAGATAAGAGCCACATGAATGCTTTACAGAGTATTTTGGTTTGTTTAACCATTTTTACTTTACTACATCTCGCTTTATCTGCCTAGTCCAGCATGACTGGTCTGAAAACACAAGTTACATACATTTGCGCAACCCCAATATTTTTTAATCACCAGTTAAAATAAGGATTATATCTGTCGTTCTTAATATGCAGTTATACTGGAAGTTATGTTTTACTCTTACTGTAATGCAGGTTCTGGCGTACTCTGTGGCGTGTGTAGGAGTATCTGCGTTTAGTTCTGGAGTTGTTGATGCCAGTAAAGCCGAGGAGGTGATGAACGTCTTGCGCTCCGTGACTGAGGAGAGCCAACAGGTGAGGACAGACGAGCCCTGTGTTGTTCCAAGAGTCCTTATTCCTAAGAAAAGAAATGAAAAAAAAACTGTAAGGTTTATCCAGATATCGCTGTTTATAAAATGCTCAACAGTGTTTAGGCTTGGGAATCGAGAATCGATTCCTGTTGAGAATCGATTCCGTGTGTTTCGATTCCACGGAATCGTTTGGCACCTTGCTTAATGATTCTCTTATCGATTCCAGACAGCACGCTCACGCAAGTTACGCATGTTACGCAAGTTACGCATGATTCAGTAAGCACGTCTTTTCAATGGCGTCCACTAGGTTAAAACGCTCGAAAGTTTGGCTTCATTTCACACTACACAAGGATGGCAACAGGGCGTTTTGCAACCATTGTAAATTTTTGATAACATCGCCAGGAGGGAATACATCAAATATGCACAAACATCTGCGCACACAACATTATTAAAGAGTATTTGCTACATTTCCATATTGGCAGTTGCACATTGTTGTGGACATGTTGACCTTGTTGTTGAGTTTGTAAGGTCGTATGATATTTAAGTAAACAAAGTTGGTGCTTATGAAACTGTTTGCTCTCTTTTTTTCCCCAAACTGGAATCGATAAGAGAATCGATAAGGAATCGAATCGTTTCACAGAATCGATAAGGGAATCGGAATCGGAAAAATCTTATCAATTCCCATCCCTAACAGTGTTTGTTGAATTTTTGATCGTCATTCTCTCTATGTGTGTCTTTGTGCTCTGTTTTTAAATGGTTTTGAACATATGAATGTTCTTTCTAAAGATAGTACACAAGAAAGCAACCGTGCTGGATGAGAACGTGTTCTTTTACTTAGCTAAAAGTTGGCAAAACTGACCTAGCCTAGTAGCATTCCAATTGAGGCATTTTAGCTATTCAAGCAAACATTGTGGCTCGTGTTGATTCTGTGTGAGCTGTTGTGCTGGTCCGATGTAAACAGCCAATCAGAGCAGAGCCCGTTAAATTATTCAGGAGCCAGCTGCAACAAAACAACTTGTTCTATTTTTTTTATTATTATTTCTAATTCATATTCCATTTTCTCCTCAATTATCAAAGCCAATTACCCAACCCACTCGTTAGGACTCCCCCTATCACTAGTAATGCCCAACACCAGGAGAGTGAAGACTAGCACATGCCTCCTCCAACACATGTGAAGTCTCTTTTCCAACTTCTGCTGATGCAGCACTGTCAAGTAGCATCACAGGATTGCAGACGCCTTGTGCTGATCGACATCACCCTTTGGAGTGATGTGGGGAGAGAGTGCCAGAGAGAGCAAAGCCAATTGTGCTCTCTCAGGGCTCTGGCAGCTGATGGCAAGCTAGATGAATAGGATTCAAACTTTCAACCCACTTGTAACAGCAAACAACAAATCTACTGTTCATACCAAAGAAAATAAACTTTTTAATGAATATGAAGTTGAACCGAAGAGTAATATTACTAATACTTTGTGGTAGGTTAATGGTAATATTACTCTAAAACATAAACCCACATACTTCTTTCACTTCAGATGCTGGCTCTGTGTCTACCAGCTTGTCCATAAATGCATGTGTCAAGTAATTGGCTTTTTTTTTGTGCACAGACTCCAGGCTTTGCCCTGGCTCTGGGTCTCACTGTGCACGGACTGTCCTCCTGTGGTCACGGTAAAGCTGAAGACATCCACCCTCGCCTGCTGGCTGCATGGACCAAGATCTTACTGGCAGAGGTACCGTACAAAACACACACTTTATAATTCCTCTGCAATTACGGTACTGATGATGATTGAGATGGTAAATTACTTTTCAGTTGTCTGATATCTGGTCACAACATGGTTAAATGGTTTATGGTCACATGCTTTTTTGGATGAAATTGTGATTCCACTTCCTATATGTTGTTTGCTTTAAATAAAAGGCGAGATGCTGACTCTCCTTGTATATTTACTCTCCTTGTCTCGTGTTTAAATGAGTGTAGTTTTATATTAGAGACATTACTGTTCAGACCAGCACACTCGTGCTTATCACATCCTCAGCCTGAGCTTCTCACTGTGTTTCTTCTCTGCTCTGTAATAAAGTGAGATTGCTGTCTGAATGTTACCACTGAACCTTAATAACTGTTATCAAGACTAGATGTAATTGTTAAGTTCTAAAACTGGACCCACTGTTTGAGATTTTATTTTAAGCCTGAACTGAGGTGTGTAGGTCTGTCATGATAAACAGTTTTTTTTAAGACAACTTTTTTTTTTTTTTTTTTTTTTTTTTTTTCAAAGAAAAATGTATCTGTTAGTTCTGGGCGATAAAAACGATATCAATATTTATCGCAATATATATTTTTCATCGATGACTATGATAAGCTGGCCGATAAGATTCGCTAAACTTTATTTTCTATTTCCCCATTTAAGTAGCTAACAAAAAAGCTAAACTGCATGCTTAGCCAAATACCACTCGCCACACAGGTCTAGTCAACTGAAAGCCAGTAATGTTAGTATAAATCTGTACTGCAGTAGAAGTGTATCATTTCAGAAACTTGACTTTATTCGTCCCACCTCCATTACAGGTCACTTGCTTTAAAATATTTAAATGTTAGCATAATTTAAATGCAACAAAACGTAAAGGCTATTATTCTAATAAACATTAGCAATAATAATAAATAATCTCAAAATAAAAACAAATAGAAAATAGAAAAACAGTAAAACATATGTAATACATACTTTTTATATTGCCAAAATTTATTAGACTAAAACAAAAACTAATAACTAATAACTAAAAACTTGACTAAAACTAATAATATCTGATAGACTAAAATGTAACTAAAACTATTATACATTTTAGTCAAAAGACTAAGACTAAACTGTATCAAAATTACATGTCAAAATGAACACTGTGATATACTCTTGTATTTTGCTTTATGTAGTTGCCTGCATTCAGGGAGGGGAGTAATCATTTGATTAAATATAATTTTATTAAAAAACCAAGTGCTATTGCAATTTAATTTAAACAGAAAAATAATGTAAAGGTTCTGAATTTTTTTTTGAGTTTATATATTTGTCCCCTTGTACCTGTTTTAAGGGCCAAACGTGTGTGTGTGGGGGGGCGGGCTTGGGGGGGTTCTGGACCTGTGTGGATGTATAATGACTTTTTAAAATTAATTTAAAAGCTTTCTGAGCAACTTGTACCCACCTGGCAAGATCTGGACATCCTAGTGTCTGTCCACAAGGCAGGTAAAAAGAAACCTTTATCGGCTGATATGGAAAGATTAAATCCTAGTTTACTTAAATTGCCTGACCAAAAAAAATACAAAAAATTATACACTCTAATATTTGGTTGGACCACCTTTAGCTTCTGTTTACCTTTAGTTTCGAAAAGCATCTGCAATGTCACAAGATTTATTTCAATCCATTGTTGCATTAATTTTTCACCAAGATCTTGCAGCATTCATGATGGTAGAGTCTGACCACTGCAAAAAGCCTTCTCCAGCAAGTCTTAGTCTCTTTCTTCTTTTCCTTTCTCTCAGGGCTGTCCCACCATGCAGAGACTGGCGGCTCTGAACGGACTAATCGCTCTGGTGGGATCTGAAACTGGTCTCCTTCAGGTAGTCTTACTCAGAATGCCTCTCCTACACAAGTGCCCGGAATTTAGCTTCTGTCCTCGTACAGTGAAACATTTCATCGCTGTTAGCACACACTGCTGTGCTGTTACAGGTTTTAATAAGAGATCAAAAAAAAAATCTGTAATTAGTCCCACAGGGGGGAATTCACAGCATTACAGCTGCAAAGGGAAAGTGAGGCACACAAAAGTAAAAAAGAGAAAATATAAGTATAATGATGTAAACTTTCTAAATAATAAAGTATCAAAGAATCTTGAAGGTTTAACAATTTAAGGCCCAATCACATTTCACCCCTTGGCCCTAAGATTTATCCCCATACCTCAAACAGCGCACTTCAGAATTCATTGGCAAGATGGCGGCACATTCCTTGTTAAAATTACCAGCGAGCTAGGAGCTGCCACTATGATCAAGAGATCGCCGGTTCGAATCCTGTTCATGCAGCTTGCCATCAGCTGCCGGAGCCCTGATAGAACAAAATTGGCTTTGCTCTCTCTGGGTGGGTAGATGGCACTCTCTCCCCATGTCACTCCAAAGGGTGATGTTAATCAGCACAAGGCGTCTCTGAGCTGATGTATCGGAACCGATTCGCTGCGCTTTTCTTCTGAGCGCACTGTGATGCTACTCAGCAAGCAGAAAATGGGAAAAAAATTAGTAATAAAAAAAATATATAAATAGATAAGTTAACCACTAGCTATATTACCATAGTTTAATATGTAGTTTTATTGTTTTATGGCTATTTTCTTCATAACAAGCATAAAAACAGCAGTAGTACGTATCAGTTACTAGCTAAATTTCCCATTCCACCAGCAGAGACTGCATAATTGAAATTTCTCATTTTATATTTTACGCAATTAAACCGCAATTAGCATTCCTGAAAAAATCGCAGCTTCTAAATAACTCTAAATATTCCTTTATTAACCACCTTAAATGGTGCCACAGACAGCAAAGGCTGTGTATTTTAAGGTGGAACCGAAAAATAAAACAAAAATTTCAGCTCCCCATCAGAGAGGAATTAAGGAATGGACAATAAAAATAGTTGATTGCAGCACCACCTGCCCTCTCTCTAAAGACATACGATGCCCTTAAATGAACCAAAGTTGCTGAACTTCAGCTCTTCACGGCTTTCACCTACATGTTCTTGAATGGTCTTAGTCCTTAAAACTCTGTGGTAGGGTTACAAATTAGAAATGGGATTGGGCCTAAATTTATATATGCACAATTGTACATGGTACATGAATGTAGACATTCCACATTGTTATGATATGTGTAAATAGTAAATTCTGCATTCTGTAAGTGTATAATGTGTAAAATGTGTGTGTGGAGTCCTACTAGAAGCAATGCTGGTTGTGCTGGTAGTAAAAAAGGGCTGTGAAAATTGTATAATACTGGTTTTATGTGGTATTTTGGGGCATGAAATCGTTTGAAACCTATTTAAGCTGTTCTAGATTGAGCTAAAGCGTCTTCTTCGACGCTAACGTTTTATTTTAATGGTTTGTACCAAAGCACGGGTTACAAATGATTGCCTTTTAAAGCCGGAGCTATAAATGTGGCGCTAAACAGCAGTTTACTACCTGTTCATTTGCCACTTTCAGCAGCAAGGCCATTATCACCAGCTTCGGCATCTGAAACGGTGCCAGCCAAGTGCCAGTCTCATACCGCTGCTTCCCTTTTTAAAACCCACACCTGTGCCAGCTTAGGCTTTGTGTGGCAAATTACACCCCTCAGTGCCCACCCACTTTACACACACACACACACACGCAGGAACACACACACACACGCACGCACTGAGCTGTCTCGCCCATTTAAATGCAAATGCCACCATACTTGGAAGGCAGCCAGGAAGTGTCTCCATAGTAACAGCAGAACTTGACAACAGTAGTGAGGGACGGATTTTCTCCCGGTGTGAATGAATTCCTTGTGGATGTCTCTGATTACACGACCCTCCCAAACGATGAAAGGATGGACCTATATGTGTCTCCCAGTCACTCCAGTCATCAGTGGGAAGTCCCAGACACATTTCAGAACGTTTGAAGTCTGATGCTACGTGGTGTACACTCTTCAGATCTTCAAAGAAATAGTTACAAGAATAGTTGCAACCCAGAAGGAAGTGTCTGATTGCACTGCTGTATGTAAGGAAGATAACGGTTACCACATCACATTTTACTCCTTAGTCCTTCCCCTCTGTTTTGGGGGTGCAGGTCTAGAGTTGGGGGGGTCCTAATTTTTGTTACACATCTCAAAGGGGTAGAGTGAAGTGTTACGGGTATATGACCCTTCAGACTGAGATATTTTAAAGGTACACTCAAAACAGAGGATTATGTGAATCACTGGCTAGATAGCGGCACAAGCGACCAAAGAAACCCTGAGATTTAAGCATTTTCTTTGTTAAAAGTGACGATAATCGATATATAACCATAATGTAATGTTGTTTAAAAAAAGTTTATGAGCGAGAGGAGAGGAGAAATACAGCAATTCTAAACTCTTCTAACCCATATCTAGAGTTATATTGTATGTTACACGAGGGAGAGCTAAAGCCCCACGGAGTGTGTCGGACCGCGCGAGCCACGCGGTGTGTCGGACCGAGGCTCCGCGATGTGTCTGACCGCGGCTTCGCGACACACCGCGGGGCTCGCTCCGTGGTGTGTCTGACCGTGGCTCCACAAAAGTACCTGACTGAGTTAGCTAGCCAGTTAGCTTACCTGTTCAGGAGAAAAGTAGCAGTTCTGGGTCAGTCTTGGAGTCTTTTTGAGCTCTAAGTCTCCACCGTTCGAACTCACTGCCAATATTCACTCTTGTTATATTCCTGCTTTTTTGAGACATGCTGAGGCTTTTTAAGCTGTGTAGCAGCTGAGGTTTAACTGAACCAGCCCTGCTAGCTCCTCTGCTGCAGCGCCGATCGCTGTAGTGTGGTGTTACGTGCTGGCAACCTCGGTGGGCGGAGTTAGTGTTGGGGAAGGAGCAGCAGGAGGAGTCAGAGGACAAAACAAACACAAAACCCGGGACAGACTACACATTTAAAATAGGAACGTACTGCTGAAGCCGTGCTGACAAGAGCTGCCAGTGCTTTCACTCAACATGTTTCCTTAATATCGGATGATACATCCTGATCATTTTATCATTTACTACTGAAAATTAGTTACATATTGGTCCTTTAAATCCCGGGCAAGTTTAAATCGCCATCAGCTGCCTGAGCCCTGAGAGAGCACAATTGGCCATACTATTTTTGGGTGGGTAGATGGCGCTCTTTCCGCTCATCACTCCTAGGGTGATGTTGATCAGCACAAGGAGTCTGTGGCATCACTGGTGATGGGGGACATAAAGCTGAATGGGTGGGACAATCGGCCTTGGCTAGTTAAGGAGCAAAATTGGAGAAAATTTGAAATAAATCTATCAACATTTAAGGTGGAGCGGAAATATTTTTTATTTAATATATATAAAATGTTTTATAAAAATAAAAGCTAATAAAAGCTCATTTCAGCTCCTGATCACAGATAAATTAAGGAATGAACAAAATAATAATTAATTGCTGCACCACCTAACCACTTTCTGAAGACATACGATGCCTTAAAACTACCATATTTTTTGCACTATAAGAAGCACCATATTGTAAGGCACACTCTCAATGAACGTCTATTTTCTGGTCTATTTTCATACACAATGCACACTGGATTATAAGGCACGTTTTAAGAGAAACTTTAAGGAACTTTTAATTTAACTGGTCTCACTGCTGGGTGGTGGAGGGGGGGGGGTAGCTAACAAAGTTAAATAAAGCTAAGCTAAGACCTTCTTTTAAAGTCAAACGAGTGCTGGATGTTAATCTACACAGATTTCTCTCTTGATTTTTTTTTCTTTTGTGAATAAAGCGCTTCTACTGATTTACAGTAAGCTTAGATTCCAGAATTTCTCCAAAACTAGACTGGAGCATTAGCATTAGCGGCAAACCGCTCCTGCAGTGCTGCAGTGCAGATTTCTTCAAGTTGCGTCTTTTTTGTTTGATTTTGAGTGTATATTGAAAGGAATAGAAAAAATAAAAATAACTTTTTTGAGCAATGGTCCACATCTAGAAAAAAACAATTTGGGTTCCATAAAGGACCATTTTTAGAATTTAAGATCTAGAGAATGTAAAGTATCTTTAAATTACAGACCCTCTTTACACACAGTCACTTTAACAAGACTGATTCTTTCCATGGCGTATCACAAATAACTCTTTGGAGTGCCTTTATTTTTGATGTGCATACTGCTGCATACTGTACTGTTACAAAACATTTAATAGCCTCAACAAATTATTATTATTATTTTTTTTTTTTACCTCTCAAGAGCTGTAAAAGCGGTACCCTGTCACTAGGTTTCACTGTAGAGCTAAAAATAAAAGTGCGTGTGGTTGTAACTCCTCTTTGGCATTTTGCAGTGTTACAGTGTTCTACTATTTACTGAAGAGTATGAGTAGATGATAAAATTTGGCCATTCTGCAACAGTCCTTTTTTTGTTGGGAAAAATGTAAACGCTTAAAATCTTCTGTCTTCTGTCTTTTGCAGCTGAAGAGTGAGACAGAGCAGTCCTCCCAGCAGCAGGCCAGACTGAACGAGGTTATAAGATCCATTACACAGGTGATACTTCCTTCTTTATCCTTTTTATGTGTCTTTTTATTAATCTTTCTAACCGTGCTGGTTATATAGAGTATAATCTAAGATCTACTTATTAATATTTATAATATACAGCTCTGGAAAAAATAAGAAATCAATTAAGTTCCTGAATCAAATAAAAATATTGTCATTTAAAACATTTATTTGCAGAAAATGAGAAATGGCTGAAATAACAAAAGATAGCTTTCAGACCTCAAATAATGCAAAGAATTGGCATGTTCTCCTCCACTAGTCTTACACACTGCTTTTAGATAACTTTATGCCGCTCCTGGTGCAAAATTCAAGCAGTTCAGTTTGGTTTGATGGCTTGTGATCATCCACCTTCCTCTTGATTATATTCCAGAGGTTTTCAATTTGGTAAAATCAAAGAAACTCATAATTTTTAGGTGATCTTTTTTTATTCATAAGTAAAATCTAGCAACTCTTCAATGTTGATATTCTGTAACGCATGTATTACATTATATTGAAATAATATTTGAATACTGCTGGTCTGTTTAACATGAAATGTGCTGTTCAACAAATTCCAGATTAAAATGATGTCAAAAACATGTGGAAAAACAGCGAAAATAAAAATGCAAGGATGTTGATTGACAATGATGATGTACAAGGTCTTTGCTGTGCCATTAGATTTAATAAGTACAGCGATGAAAACTCTTTAGTGCTCCTTTTGTGCCATATGTATGACCTTCAAATCTGAGACCTTCAAATCTGGTGCAAAACAGTACATCATGGGTACCTTGATAAATTAATGTAAAAACATAAGTTTAGATTTAACATTTAAAGAGAGCTTGTAAAAAAGAACCACCAGTACATTCATGACTGTAAAGGATTTAGTTTCTGCCTATTATACCACATACACTGTATTTGTTTGTTTTTTTCCAGTCTTAAATGTATTTATTGTTTGCCCATGTTGTTCATTGTCTCTTGTGAGGATTCCTTTTTATGCTCACATGCATGTTTTTATGTTTCATAATTCAATTTAATATGTTATATCTGCTTTGTTTTTTTACTGTTGCTATGCAGATTATCTCTTTCTCAGGAGCAATAGGTCTTCAGTCTAACGGAGCGTGTCTGGTGGGCCACCTGCATTTAGCCCACATGTCCAGCAGCCACAGCAGAACTGCAGGTGAGACTGCATTAAAAAACACTTCAACGGAACTCTAAAATAAATTGGTAGCCAGAATTCTTTTGTGTTTTGTTGTTTTCAATTCAATTCAATTTTATATCTAAAGCGCTTTTTACAACAAATGTTGTCACAAAGCCGCTTTACAGAGAAAAACAGGTCCACGCCTCTTATGAGCAGCACCACAGAGATGCCAATTTTATGGTGACACAGTGGCAAAAAAACTCCCTTTAAGAGGAAGAAACCTTGGAAGGAATCAAGACTCAATCAGAGGAACCCATCCTACTCGGGTCCACCCGCTCAGTACAAACAAATAACAAACAAATAACAGAGAAAAACAGTACAGAGATACTAATTTATGAATATAAAAATGCAATGGGCACAAACTATAGAGCTATGGCTAATATAGAAGCAGATTCTGAGTGTGTTAATGGTAATGAGTGCAGGGTTGCAGAGCCGGAGTACAACACAGCGGGCAGTGGAGAGCCAGTCTGGGAACTTCAGGAACAGGGCATCTCCATACATGTAGAAGAGATAGACAGAGAAAACAGAAAGGAAAGAAAGAGAAAAAGCAGGCGTTAGAAAGATTGTTTAATGATTCTGATGAGTAGAAGGACAGAGCTGATTCTTGAAAGCTGGAACCACAAGTGGACACATCCAGGCAGGCAGGCTGGCCATCTCAGCACATGTGAGAGAGATAGAGAGAGAGAGAGAACAGAGAGGGGAGGGAAGAAAAAAGGGGGTTTTAAATTTGTAAAGAAGATGCAGTGGTATGTCATAAACATGCGTACATATAGAGCTGTACATTTTGGCCAAAATTTAGATCATAAGTATTGTCAACTCTGGACAATCAAGCTGAAAAATGACCAGCAAAACACTGATCCATTTCTAGAAAGTCACCTATCTTTATCTTTCTTTCTCTGTATCTCCCTTGCATTTTACTTATTCCTTTATTTCCTTTTTTTTCAGTGCCTCAAGACTTCAGCTATCTCCCAGAAAGGAGCCTCATCAGAGCTTCAGTTGAGTACATCACTGAAGCAGGAAGGAAAGGTATTATAGATCAAATTCACCTCTGGATGATTTTTTTTATTAAGTTTTTAAGGTCACAAATAGGGGTGGGTTTAAAAAAAGAATGAATCGATTCAAACCGATCTTCAAAATTGTTTGATATTGATTCATATAAAACCAAGATCAATCTTTTACACACTGGTAGACACTCACTGACATTAGACTTGATAAAACACAGTGGACCAGCACCAGCAGATGACATGTCTCTCCAAACCATCACTGACCATCAGTAAATTTTACATTTCATTTGTAAATCAAGGGACCAGGGTCTGGAGGAAGAGTGGAGAGACACACAGTTCAAGCTGCTTGAGGTCTAGTGTGAAGTTTCCACAATCAGTGATGGTTTGAAGAGACATGTCATCTGCTGGTGTTGATCCACTGTGTTTTATCAAGTCTAAAGTCAGAGCCGTGTTTTCCCACAAAATCTTACAGCACTTCATGCTTCCCTCTGCTGACAGTTTTTATGGAGATGCAGATTTCATTTTCTAGCAGGACTTGGCACACTGCCCACACTGCTAAAAGTACCAATTGGTCTTATATAATATTTAAATTTTCTGATTATTGTTTTTTCATTGGCTGTAAGACATAATTATAAAAAATAAAAATAAAAACATTTAAAATAGATCACTCTGTGTGTAATACATCTATATAATATGTGAGTTTCACATTTTTAACTGAATTACTGAAATAAAGTAACTTTTCAATGATATTCAATCTTTTTGAGATGCACCTGTAACATATAGGCAAGTGTCAAATTTAAGAAGATATGGACAAAATAGCCTTTTCCCCTCTTAAGCATTAATTAATATTTTTAATAATGGTATGTTGAGTGTTTCTTGTATAATTACAACATTAATTATCTGAAAATCACTTTTTTATATCCAAACAAAACCTGTAATTGTAACAGAAATAGGGCTAAATTAATCTATACAAAATTAAATTGAATCAGAAATCAAATCAGTACCTTGTGATCTAAAGAGAATTGAAACGTTTTGGGAAATCAGTTTTAATACCCAGCCCTAGTGATAATTTCTCTGCATATTTAAATGTATTACGTAGAATCTCATGCATGTATGTTGAATTTGTCTGAACACAGGGCCGGAGTTCTTTCCTCCTGATGGAATAAAGGTGGTTTTGGCTCCACTGGCCACAGTGGGAGATAATTTCCAGTATCCACCCGTCAACTGGAACGCCATTCTCTCACCCATGATGAGACTCAACTTTGGTATAAATTCTGATTATTTGTACTGAAGTTTTAAACCTAAGAATAGATAGAGTTATTAAAATTGATTTGACATTTGGTAAAGTTTTATAATCAGTAATACATCACACAGTGATCCGTTGTGTAACATATTAAGATAAAAGAAAGAAGGAAGAACTCTACAAATATACGGTAATTGAAAAACAGCTTCTCTTATAGGTTTTTTTTACAGTTTAAAATTGGACAGCTGCATATGGTAACATACTTCTAGATTACATTATATCAAATGTTGTGTTTAATTATGCAAATGCTCTTCCTGTGTATTTTGTAGGTGAGGAGGTGCAGCATCACTGTCTGGAGTTGGCAGCCAATCAGGCACAGTCTTCCCCCAGTGCTGCACTGTTCCTGGGCGTGTGGCTCGCTCCACCTCTCGTCCACAGCCTGAGTGTGAGTGATTCCTGATGAAGATTGTTGTGAATTATTGTAAAACGCTTTACAAATACATAAATGTACAAACACACACACTACCAGTCGAAAGTTTTGGAACACAATTATTTTCCCCCTTTTTTTGCCATTTGCCATTCGGGTCAGTCAATAACCAGAGCTTTTAAGGAATACAGATAAATTAAAAACTGAGAAAAGTCATTTTAGTGACTAATCTATATGGTGATTTGGTCAAAGCTTACAACGTAGCACATTGGACATAAACTAAGATTGGGAAATTGATTTTAAAAATGTCATTGTACAAACCCTCTGTCTGTAGTAAAGCAGTGCTGAAGAGATCATGTTACCTCACTCTCTACTGCAGAACACAGAATACTCTGTACAACTATTAAAAGTATAAGTCTTTACTTTGGAAAAATTACAAATGAAGCCACATTCAAAAGACTCTTGGAAACTGGAAAAAACTGGTAGAGGTCTGGCAATGCCAACCTTTAGCTTAGCTTATCACTGGACTGAGTCTCAGTTTCAGCAGTGAAGTGAAGAATGTTATTAAAGGTAAAGTGCAGTATTAAAGGCAATGCTAAGATTAGAAAATAAGAATCAGTTTGTCTGGGCCGTACAGCACTGTTACAGGACATCTGTACAATAGTGGTGTTCTAAACCTTTTTACCGGTAGTGTATACATTTTCACACATAAACTTTGTGTTTCGTTAGTTGGCATTTCCCTCTTTTTGACATAATGTAAATCTAACTGCTGTTCTTTACATTATGTCCAAATTTCATAATGAATGGACCTGTAGAAATGTTTCATTAGGAAGGCTTTTTTTCTTCCTCCATAAAGCCCTGTTCTCTTCATTACTGTTTGGAGTTTTATTTTAACAGAGTCTTCCTTTCCTTATCTTATTTCTCTTCATCCTGCAGCTTCGTACGAGAGCACTTCTGTACGAGTGTCTGTGTAGCTGGATGAAGCACGTGGCGGAGGATAAGCTGCAGGTGTATGTGGAGAGTCTGGCCGTACAGCAGTTTAATCCAGACACCCGCGCTCAGCGTCATCCCCTCTGCCTCGCCATCCTGCAGGGCCTGGCTAAGGCCATGTCCCTCCCCAACCCCGCCCAGAACTGCTGGAGTTCCCTGTGCACCACCACAGAGAGGATCTACAACCTTTTACCAGATCATATACAGGTAGGACCTTACAGTCACTACTGAAGACATGTACTAAACATACATAACTAAATAATGTCAATCAAAAGCTTTAGGAAATGTTTTAAGTAACATGAAACCATTTTGGGTAGAGCTAAAATGTACAGTGCATGTAAAATAGTACGTAAATGCAGTGTCAAAAGTTTAAGATCATTTGTAGAAAGAAGGTAGAAAACAGAAAATGTTCCTAAAATATATATTCTTCATTACATTAATGTATTTTGATTTGTTGGTATGTTTTCTGGAATATTAAAATGTTAGGCGTGAAATAAATATTTTCAAATTGTAGTTTATAAAATGTTTTTTTAATGAAAATGAAAAATAAAAACATCTGTATGATAGTTATTTTATTATATAATTTTGTTTGGTTTCAGCCAAATACACTAAGTTGTTGCGTCCCTAGTACCGGTACATTTTCAACAGGAAAAATGATAAATCCAATAATACAAGTGATTCCAAGCTTGTGAATAGTATTTACAATAACTGATCTTTGTTTTTTCTGTTTTTTTTGTAGCCCAGTGAAGTGGAGCTCTATGAAGGAATCTGTTCCTGCTTGTCAGAAATGAGCGACACAGAGATTGACAGGATTGTCAAAGTCACTGAGGTACAGATACCCTCCCCTAAAGCAGCACACACTATTAATACACAGCATAACATTGATAAAATCATTTGGATAAAAGTCCTTGAATAATCGTAGCCTCCAAGGCATCACAAAATAAACAGACAGTTTTTGGTTAAAGCTAATCTAATCTGACATGAACAATAACTGAGAGACAGCTACTGCAGTGACTGTTCTATTAGATTATCCCCTGTAGGCACTGTTGACAGGTCCAGATTCCCATCCTCACCCTCATACAAACAGCATAACTTATATACATATGTTCTAGCTTAATGTTAGTCAGTAGAGAATCAGTAATCACTTGACCAAAGGGTTCCCAACCTTTTGCAACTCAAGGCCCCCTTAGCACACCACGAAGTTTTCCACAGTTCTTTAGAATATTTAATTTATTTTTTATGTTTTGCAATTAAAACCAAATACAGCACTAGGGCTGGGTATCGTTTAAAAAAATGAAATACCTATACAATACTTTAAATTCAATACCCATACCCAAACAATTTTTTGATACATTATTTCTAAACTGCAACCAAAAAATACCAAAAGTTATAGTTATTCTCACACAATGTATTTATTTAACAGCCGAGTGCAGCTCTGAGTAACACAGCACTAACTGATCTGTACTGACCTCTACAGGCCAATGTGGAGAAGACCACCTTCATTCTGTCTTACCTCAGTTCCAAGGGCAGGATCCCACTCCTGGGTCTCAATGATATCATCAGCACCGTCCTGCAGAAGGGCAAGACTGAGCGAATCAGTTGGCTTTTCCTTCAGTGCCTCTACCAATCACGTTTGGCCTCCAGTCCTAACACAGGTGAGACTGCATGTTTTGGTCTTACCATCAGGAGATAACAGTTTGATAACTGGAACCCTGTCTGTTAGCTGACAGGATAAGTGGTTGTCCAACAGTTCAAAAATGTGCACATCACAATACAGGGGTTAAGATCCAATATACTAAAATTAAGTATTATACTATTAATATGGCAAGATACTGTATTTTTTGCACTATAAGGTGCACTTTAAATCCTTTAATTTTCCCAAAAATCGAAAAGTGCGTCTTATAATCCTGTGCGCCTTATGTATGAATTTTACCAATCAGGTTGTAAGGAGCAGTAAAGCCACTCTGCTAAATTACAGGGTTATACAGGAGTTTCAGTGAAGCTTCTCCAGTACAGAGGTTGGAGCAGTATTAGCATTAGCCGCTAACCATGCTAAGTGCTAGCTCTTTTGCCGTTCATCGAGGAGTATATCAGACTGTAGCCTGTGTTTACCGTGTTAAAACAAGCTACATAGGATGAACTGCTAGCTGATAGCACCCTAGCTTACCGTAACACTCAGGGTTCCTCAGTGTAGGGCTGTTGTGCAGCCTTTATGGTATGCACGTAACACTGTGGATTGAGGAATGTTCACCCTGTTGATTATTACACCATCTCTTTTTTTCTTTTTGTTACAAAATGTCACAAAACATTACATTTGGATTTTTGTTTATTTATTAAAACATTTTTTTGTTGGAAGTAATTCTTAAGCAGTGTTCGTTGTTGTTATTTTCCTTCTAAAAAAGAAAAAAATATTTGTGTCATGAAGGATAAATTTTTTTGCACAGCTTTGTAAATTAAAATGTAAATGTTCTATCAATCTGGCACCCGCTATTAGACCTTGCTTGAACTTGGATAATTCATTTTGACTTTTGATGAGCATGCTGGCCAGTGTTTAACCTTACTCACAAGATAACACTGTACAACTTATACAGGTGTGGGTATTTCCAAGCCATCTCCTGATGTAACACTTTATGCACAGTTTACATACTAATATCCCATGACTTTTGGCCTGTGAGGGTATTGGTTATATGAACGTAGTTTAGCTCTCTGAAAGTTTAGTTATGAGTCAGGTGGGAATTTCGTAAATGAATGAGAGTTGAGTTGAATGAGTCACTGATGTTTCATTTCCTTTTCGCTTTGCTAAAATGTCCCACAGTATCAGATTTTAACGCTGTGTGTGTGATGGCTCTGTTTCTAAAACTGTGTTTAAACCACTGTTTGCATTGCTTTTAGGTGTGTCTAAAAGAATGGAGTGGCTGCTGGAGTTAATGGGGCATATCAGGAAAGTGACGTATGGAGCATCAGTGAAATGTAACAGAGTAAGAGAGGTGTGTAAAAAATGAAAGTCAACACAAAGCATTTTTGACCGTTCTGATAGCTGTAGATTATAAACTGTAGGGCTTCCTCATTGTGTTTTAGGCTGACAGCATTACTCTTATGCTGGAACTATCTATATATATATATATCTATATATATATATATATATATATAGATAGATAGATAGATAGATAGATAGATAGATAGATAGAGAGAGAGAGAGAGAGAGAGAGAGAGAGAGAATCTCTCGCTATCTTTAAGAAACTCCTGAAGACAGAGCTCTTCAAAGAGCACTTACTCTCCTAACACCTCTAACAAACTAACTAATTCTAACCTCATCTCCTTCTTCCTCTAATCTACTCCTCTATCCCATTATTTCCCTCTGACCTCCTTAAGGCCCTATCTATAGATGCTTTATTTTTAACTTCTATTATTTTTGTACTTAACCTCTTCTATTATTTGCACTTCAATATTGTAAGTCGCTTTGGACAAAAGCGTCTGCCAAATGTAATGTAATGTAATGTAAAAAGAGAGAGAGATGCCCAAATATCTTTTTCTGGAATATATTTAAAATTTGGATTGATGTGTTTTCAGTGATCAGATCACATTTATTAATTTTACTTGACTACACAGAGATGAGATTAACTAAGCTACATTTAGAAGTGGTCACCAGGGCTGCAACAGTTAGTCGATATAATCAACAATGTTGATTATAAAAATTTGTTGACTCCAAATATTCGTTGTTGACTAATCGTCAATTAGTAGCAGTACACAAATTACTGAAGACGAAAACGCAATGTTATAGATGGGTAACACTCAACTTGGCCTGCGTCTCCAAAAGCGTCCAATCACAACAGATTTCACATTTTCTCACTAAATATCAGCACCTTCCACATTCTAAGGACAAAAGTCTGGACATTTGAAGGGCATTTAAATTTAAATAAAATTACATTTTTATTTAAGAACATTGTGTTCTTATTTCAGCACTATTAGTAAGAGAACAGATGATGTCCATCAGTGCAGACTCTTCATTGCCTGTTTTTTAAGGATTGTTTTGGTATTTGACTGCATAAATTGGTAAATTGGCTGTGTGTATGTGTTGATGCCCTTTTTGGAATTCAGCCAGAATATATTTAGATATAATCTTGACTGGAAAGTGTATATTCGACTGGAGTTTAGGATTAGGCTATAACATTGAAAACTGTGAATCTAACATTTAGTTTAACTTACCAGTTTATTTAGACAAATCAATGAAACTGACAATAAATAGAATATTTAGACAAAATGTATGCATTTATTCATGCTGAATGATTTTGGAACAAGTGAAAGTTTGCCCAGTCTAGAGAAGTCTTTCTTTCATGCTTGAGTGTTGATGGTTTCTAGTTCTCTGGCTCAGGGAACTGATTTCCTGCTGGAAGTGTTTGCTGCTGCTGTGGTGTCCTGGGCCAATCACTCCACGCCCGTCATCGTTGGCGTCCGAGCTCAGTGGTTTCCATGGAGACAGTTTTCAGCGGAGTACCCAGACGTGCCCCGTGGCCTGTATGTGAACAGCGTTAGCACTGATGAGTCGGTTAAACAGTGTGTGCTGGCCGTTCCTTACGCTCTGAAGCTTCTGCTGGATAAAGAGCCGTGGAAGTCTCAGTCCCAGAAGGTGAGCATTGCTGTAATATTGGAGATATTATGTTAGATTTCAGTAGAGACGCATAATTATTTGCAACACTGCTGCAAATGAGTTTCCTAACTGACTGCAATGTTTGTACTGTGAACTCTGATGTTCCAATGAAACAGGGTATTTGTATAAACCAAAACATTTGAATGATTTTTGTTAAAATAATGCACATTATTTAATCACATTAATTATTTACATATTTTGGGGTTGATAGTAACTGCAATAACTTTTTTTGGTCTCTATAATATAAGATATTCTACTGAAGAATATAGTTCAGCTGTTAATTGAACTTCAAGCAGTATTGAAACATTGGTCATAAATATTATTATTATTTATTATTATATTATTATATTATTATTAAAGGGCCCATACTGTCAAAGAAAATGATGTAATGATGCTCCATTTTGTAATACATACGCATGTTTTCAGACTGAGGCAATTGAGACTAACAAATAAGAAAGGTTTTAGAGGCATAATAATAAAAACTTGACTGTTTTATAAAGACAGAATAAATACAACAAGAATAACAACAGTATATGGTATGGATACTTTTACAGAGCTTAACTATTTTTTTTTTCGTTGCAATCCCTTATGCAATTGCTAGTGAAAAGGAAAATAAGTGCAGTATCCTCTTGTGTTTTTCTGGCAGTTCATTGATTGGCTCTTCAGCATAACGGAAGCTCCTGAGGAAGCTTTATCACCCACAGCGATCTCTACAGCCAGAGGTGAGACTTTTGAGTGCTAAAAAAAAAAAAGCTTTGTGGTACAATGCTACAGTCATTTAAGACATTTTTTCATTTTAGCAACACTTACAAAAGATCATGTGATTGGCATTATGAGCCCTGATTTTATTTAGAGAGTCACACAATTAGGAAATTTAATAACTTTATTTTGAACAAAAAAGTTTTACATTTATTGTACATATTTAACATGGACATATCTCTCACTTTCCAATCTGCTTGTCTTTCTCTTGTTTCTCAGCGGCTTTACTGGCTCTGAAATCCAACCCAGAGTTCAAGAAGAAGACCGTCTGGACCAGAGCATACGGCTGGTGATGCACTCAGTCGTTGCTCGCATTGCTTTGCTTAATAAAACCTTTATTTTTGTTACAATGTGCGTTGTGGGCTTGAACAGACCCTTCGAAAGTAGTTTTTCAAAGATTGTAAAGAAGAAATGTATTGTACATCATCATCACTTCAGTCATACTAATACCACAGCCCTTCATTGTCACTGTGAAACACACAGTCTTTTCAGAAATTACCTGTTACATAAGATTAAAAGTATTATCAGATGCTAATGACATGTTTACACCACAGAACCATAGATAAAGATCCAGAAAGTATGTGGTTATAGTGTGTTTAAGCACTTAATGCAGCAAAACAGCAACATTTCCTTGCAGATCAGTTTGATAAAACCTTTAATCTGTTAATCTGTTGCATGGAAAGGTACAATAGTAAATCTCTTTACATTAACATTTTTAAAATGTTTACATTTTACATGTGACAAACTCCTCAAGTCTTAATGGTCATTAAAAAGTGAATGATCATGAGTACCAAAGTGCATTTTTGGGGGTATTGTTCTTTGCGTTTAAACCATGACTGTATAAAACATGGACACTATTGGTCCATTCTCTTCCATTCTGTTGAAATAAATGCAAAGTTGTCTGGCATTTAAAACCAAAGCCTACCAGAGGCAGAGCTAGGTAGGCTTTCCTTTTCATTGGGTAATTCAGCCCCCTTCTCTTTGTTACAAGAATTACAGACCACCTATATTGAGTTTGCAGTGCAGCCTAAAGGATAAAAAGCAAATTACAATACGGGCGCTCTGCTCTGTTTGCTCCGTTTGACAAACCAAGATTGCATCGATGACAAATAAAATAAGGAAATAATTCAAATAATCTTAATAAAGGTATTTAGACTCGGTCCACAACAGAAAATAAGCTATACAAATACTACGGAATACAGCATATCTCACAGTGCTTACTTTAGCTGAACAACGACTAATTAGACTTTGTACAGAGCCTCTCTTAACTCCTACAGCGTTCCGAGATCCAGATTTTGTTTTTTTTGCCAAGCACTCTGTACAACGTCCGTATTGGGGCATATGTATGTATTTTGTCCTGATAAACCGTTTTTTACACCGTTATCCAGACTCAAAGTAGCTCCACACCTCCTTGCTAGAATCCGGAGAGCCCTGACATTTAAAACAAGGCATTAATAACTTAAAAAGTGCACAAGATGCTTCTTAAAAACACTGTTTACATCCCATAACGCTAGCTTCAGCTCTGGGAGCCGCCATCACTGTACTGATAATAACATAGATATGTATACATAGGCTCAGCATAGCCTGCCTCCTGGTGCCCAGTGCATTTATTAACACTGAGGAAAGTGTTTAATACGCCTATAATAATCACACCTCTACCAATGTTTACCTGATTTTCACATGGTTTGGTTTGTTACAAAGGGCAGAGATGTAGTAATGATTCAGGCCGCTGTCACATATTACAAATACGTGCTTTTGTGCTGAAATACTTTGTATTATGTTAAAGACAAATACTTTGTATTATGTAAAAAAATGTAATGCAAAGTATTTCAGCATGAAAGCACGTATTTGTAATGTGTACCAGCATCCTGAATCATTACTACATCTCTGGCCTTTGTAACAAACCAAACCATCTGAAAATCGGGTAAAAAATGTATTAAAGGTGTATTAAACACTTTCCTCAGTGTACATAAATGCACTGGGCGCTGGCTGCTACGCCAAGAAGCAGGCTATGCAGAGTCTATGTATACATATCTGTTATTATCAGTACAGTGGAGCTGAAGCTAGCATTTTGGGATGTAAACAGTGTTTTTGTGCCATTTTTAGGGTATTAATGGCTCATTTTAAATGTCAGGGAGGTGTGGAGCTACTTCAAGCCTGGCTAACAGTGTAAAGGGCGATTTATCAGGGCAAAATATGCCCCAATACGGCCATTGTACCGAGTGCTGGGCAAAACGTACAAAATTACTGGATCTCAGGAAGATGTAGGAGAGTGGAGTGGGCTATTCAACAAAGGTAAGTACTTTTTTTTTTTTTTTTTTTACATGTTTTACTACACCAAAAGTCCATTTTACACCGGAGTTCTCCTTTAATACGACCAACACACATGATCAATAATAGTATGACTACCTACCTATTTGCCTGACAGCTCATCTTCAATTCAGCTACTCCATGTAATCAAGACAGTTAATTCATTCCTAAACATAACCCTGCCCTATTATGGTCGAGTACAATTACATTTAAAAACTTATTTTGCTACTTTAAAGCATGCCATCAGCTTATGTTATTCAGGAAGAGAAAGACGAAAAGGGAGGAAACTCAGAGAACTTTGGGCTGGAGTTCAGGCAGCTTTAACTTGAAGTAAGAAGCAAGTGCCCCTCTTCTAACAGTTCTGTAGTCAGGAAGATGAGAGATAAGTTAAAGGGAGGAGATGGGGCGGTGGAGGGTTGCAAAAACTCGTTGTGACATGACAAGAAAGTCCAGTAGATTTATAGAATGTTAGATTGAAAAAGGGAGGTGCTTCAGACATGTTCTTCCTCCCAGTATGTGTAGTTTTTCCATAATAACACTGCTTGGGGAAAAATGTGGCACTAATAGAACAGGGAAAACTGGCTCCTTTTGTCACTGAAAAATATTGTGGGTGGGAGGAGCTACACGTCATACATACAAGCAGCCTGCAGAGGCACTAAACCTGTAGCGGCTTCTACATTTTGAGAGATGTTGTGCTGTCCATGCTTTATACAGTCACTGGATTAAACGAAAAAGCATTCTTTAGTAGCTTTCCAGTGAACACAAGGGGTGGGGGTTCTTCAGTTAACTTATCTTCATCTTCTGATTCCAGCTCTCAAGAGTCTGTCTTCTTTCTTCCAGTAAGATTCGTACTGTTACACCAGAGCCTTCAAAACACAAAAATAAAAGCGTTGAGCCATGGTTTGTTTGCAAGATAAACCTGGTGTAATCTTTGTGAAGCTGTCTTTTTCCTGTTTGCATCATTTCTTTTCTCCAAAACAGCAACTTTACAGGAGAGAGATAAAACCTTCTTAACTTTCAATTGAATCAATGTAAAAAAAAAAAAAAAAAAAGTTTATTTAAGGTCATTTTGGATAATCTCTATTGGTCCATTCATCAAGATTTTGCTAGGTACAGTTTGTTTTTTCTAATTCATATAGTAAACTAAAAATCAGCAAAAATGGAGATACTAGTTTTTAATTGGACAGCAATGATTTATTCAGTGTTTCTACATATGTTTGTAGTTGTGTTCCAAAGCCTAGGCTGCAGTAAGAAGACTTCTCAGTAGACGGTTGGTCAGTAGACTATGAAATGACATCACATGCACACATGTTGACATTGTGGCTTGAAATTCATGTGCTTTTTTACATTACTTTAAATTAATAAGTAACTATTTGAATATTGGATCTATTTTTTTTTTTTTTGTCATTTTCACTCAATTTTCGTGGTGCTGTTTTTCTTTTTTCCCTTCTTGTTGTCCGTGTTTATCTGTGTACCGAGTATCCTATGTGTCGAGGGTACATAGGACACATCAGTTGTATCTTCCACATGGCCCCAAACATCAGCTGTATTTCTCAGCTGTGTACGAAGGGTCCTTTACTTTGGAACAGCCTTCTACAACCCAGCGGTCTCAGCAGCCTACCTTGGCTGCAACGTAGGCTTTGGAACGCAGCCTGTGTCTCACCTGCTGCCAACAGTGGGAGGTAAGCCATTAGGACATATGGAAAATGGACATAGACAGAAACGGGTGCTTCAAGCTGGACCGAATACGTCCCCTGTGTCTCATAGTAGGGCAGCGCCAGTAAAATACTGACTCCTGGGAAAAGCAGAAATAAGAGAAGGTGTAGTAAGAGGATATTGCAGAGAATGGTAGTCTTTAGTTTCATAATAATACTGAAGGTGACAGGTTGAAAAGTGAAGAACTACACTGAAGAAATAAAATAACCCTATAAAAATAACATCTGAAAAAAATATATATAATTATTGTATTTTCTGCATTTTTTAAATGAAATGTCATTTTCATACTACGTGCAGCTGTTAATTAATATCTTCTTCAGCAGCTAACTATACAAGAGTGTATATTTAGTGTTTTGTCTGCTTTAGACAGTTTAGAAACAGCACAGCTGAAGTGATCAGGCCTCTGGCTCTGATGCAGATGGAGTGTTCTGTTATAAAGACATTTCCTGATGCCCCTCCACCCGCCACTCCAGCGAGCCCCTTCTCTGACTCTCTAACACTCTAACATATGCTTGCTCACTTCCTGCTAGTTCAGATATCTGTTTCCGAACCAGCGTGGACTGTGTAAAGCTCCTATGACCCTTTTAGACAGGCTTAAACAATGGCCTGTTCTGTTTATACTGCTCTACAGTTATCCATCACGGCTGTGCAGATGTTTGTTCTCCAGCCAGACTGATTTACTCCCTTGTTGTGATTAATTCCCTGACCTAATCTTACAGATCAGACACTAGGTCACTAGCATTACAGTATGAGAAGAATCACATGATGTGGTATAATGGTAAATAGTAGCTAATCTGCAATAACCTATAAATTAATATGTCTTTGCTCTAAAGCAGAATTGAACAAGCTTTACGAGAAGAAAGTCTTATATTTTTCTGCTGTGTGCCACAAAATTAAGTCTACAACTAGTGATTATTTTGGTAGTGGACTAATCTGCCGATTATTTTTCCAATTAGTCAATGTTTATTTCGCCATGTACTCCAACTTAGCTTGCTGTGGGTACGGCTCCTATTTCTAGCTTTCTCTATTGCTTCAAAACGAAAGAAACTGCTAAACGTGGAATTTTAATGGCCTTCAAATGTGGAAAGTGCTGCTATTTAGTGAGGAAATATGTAAGGTGTTATGTTCAGGCACTTTTGGACATTGAGTGTAAACCCCAGTAATCAGTCTAGTGCTACAAATTAACGTTTAGTCGACAATGAACATTTGGAGTCGACAAATTTTAATAATCAACATTGCCGATTATATCGAAGAATCATTGCAGCCCTACACAGAATGCCACAATGTTGCACAAATCAGATGTAGCCTGTACACCTTCTCATTAAATGTTTTTCTTTTCTTTTTTTATATATTTTTCCTGCATTGTAAATTAATACTAAAGTCATCCAGACTATGAAGGGACACATAAGAAATCGTGTAGTACGTTTAAAAAAAAAAAATACTGTGCGAAGCATTTAGGTGGCTCTTATCTTGGATGCTGTTAACTTGTAGGTTTCTGAGGCAGCTAACTCTGATGATCTTATCAACTACTGCTCTTCCTTTCCTGGAGTGTTCCTGATAAGAGCTGGTTTTATCATAAAGTTTTTGATGTTTTTTGTGACCGCACTTAAGAACACTTGAAAATTCTTACAATCTTACCGACCTTTATTTACGAAAGTATTTTTATCCTTTATTTAGTTGAGTAGTTATTGCTATAATTAAGCAATAATACATGAGAGGGAGTACTATAACGTAATATTTCCACAGTTTTATTATCGCTGTTTATTAAAAGATTTTGAGTTAAAGAGGACAAGAAAATACGATCTGTTTGGTTATAAACACTCGGCCGTTTCAGTCAAAATTGTGTAAAGCTAAGCGTACATTAAATAAATGGAAGCACTTTACTCACCCAAATAAACCTTTTTTTTTTCATCTGTGTAGATTAAAGTCCAGCGCTCGTTGACTGAAAGATTTTTTTGTTGTTGTTGTAAGAATTTAAGTTTGTTTAATTCGGCACCCCCAGCGGCGAGACATGCAGAATTACAAGGGTCCACCTTACATTCAGCTTAAAATAACCGATATTAACTGTAAAATATATACACTTAATCTTTTATTTTAATTATAACAGCTCTTAACCTGATATTGGTGACTGATAATGTGTGTAATAGCGTGTATTTCGAATCGCTGGGCTTATTTATTTGTGGGACCGCGTCTTTGTCTGCGCCGCCTATTGGAGACATGGCGTTTCTGCACTGTGCCTCTATGGGATTCAGCGCCTCCCAGTGGTGTATAATGTAAGCGCTGCATCGTTGCTAGGTTATCTATATGTGGCGAAGTAATACATGTTCGGTTACAGTGCACTACTGGCTGATTTGTCACTCATAAACGCCTCTCAGCCAATCACATTACTCTTGACAAGTTCAGCACAGCTGTTAACTGAAAGTCATTCCAGGCGACTCTACCTTAGCCAAGATATGCAAAGCTGTTATGTGGGACATTCCAGGATTTTGGTACATTTCCTGTCCCACCACTTAAATTTCAAATGTACGTATCCAAAATATCTAAATGACTATTGTTTGTGAAAAATGTACTTATTATAAGACAAACTGTAAAATATGGTAAAAAAAAATAAGCTCCTTAGATATTATTCAAAAGACTGAATACCTTTGGACCACCTCAAAAAATGGCCGTTTTCACTTGTCCCACACATTGGGTGACCAACTCCGTTGGCAAATTTAACAATTAAAATAAGCTCTAAATAAATGACTTCCTCTTGTATATTGTTGATATGCATCTCCTTTACTTATGAAAACAACTTCTTTGGTCTACATTGTATTGCATGTTACAATTTTTATGCTATTAAGTTGTGTCCTACAACATGCACGCAACCCTGTTACCATAATGAATTTTACATGGCAGAGAAAGAGTTAATAATATTTGTCTACAGGCACAAAGGAAGTTACATCACAAGGACATTTTCTGCCCACATGGCAAGACCAAGAGTAAGTGCTCTAACAATTTTCAAGTTTTTTTTTTTTTGTCCAAGTTGTGTGTGTCACTCAGTGAACGCAACCCTGTTACTCATATTGTAAGACTAATAATGAGTAGAGTCAAAATTTACTTTATATACTTATATAACCATGTTTGTCCTACTCGCAACCCTGTTACTGTTACCAAAGTTACCAAATATATTGCATAATCTAATTTAAAAAACTGCTTTGATACCTGAGCTTGACGAATCAAACTTTTTGATAGTCTATTACCTGTATTTAAAAAATATATGACTAAAAATTATCATTAGAAGTGACCACCCCTGAAATGTACCAAAATCCTGGAATGTCCCATATAAGCAAGAAAATAAAACATAAAACATGTTCTGGTTTGTTTAACACTTTTTTGTTTACTAAACTTTTAAATTAATCTACAATGCTACAAAATGTTCAAATAATCTAAAAGCACTAAATTGAGATGTGTACAAACTTTTGACTGCTACTGTAGTTAGCTCTAGCCTGAGACTGGCGGGATAGAGTTAGCTTTTAGCTAGCGTTGGCTTCATGTTTGAGCCACCGTTTTTTCAACATTTGTAATGGAAATGCTTTAGTTACAAAGCCTGGCAACTTGTTTTTCAAGTATAGTGGTGATTGGGTGTCTGGCTAGCAGGGCTTTCTGTAGTGGATGGGTGTATGGCTTAATTTTAGGAGTTTAAATATACGGGAACAAGTTTGTTATGTAACAATTATGTAGGGGTTTAAATTGGCTAATTGTAAAGCCCTGTTTTAGCTGGCCAATCAAATGGGTTTGTCGTGCTTAGGTGTTAAAACTTGGAACTGGAATTACTATGCAGCATTAGCCCAGCAGTAAAATATGTCCTAGATATTCCAAGTTTCACACTTTCAATTAGTATAGCATTATATAACTGAATACTTAACTATTAAACACTAGCGAATAATTGAATAGTTCGATCAATAGAAGTATCTAATTTGGTTGAATGTTTTTTTGTCAGCGTAGGAGTGTGATGCTTATATACCTTCTGCAATTACAGACAGTATGTAGACAGGGATGAAGAAAGTGTGGCGCACCCACAGCATATTAAATGTTGGAGTGCTGATGAGGCGTAGCAGCTTGTATGGGTATCTGTGTAACAGAAAACAGTCTTAAACAGATCCATGTTATTAGTGCTTGTATAAAAGCGTAGCCACTAATACACTAGTCACAATTAAAGGCACAATACAGGAATCCTTCTGTAATGAGCTTGGGTGTGATTTCAGAGTCGCTTGAATGTTTCTGTGTACAACTCTAACCGGATGCCACTGTTCACTGATCATTGCCTCCCACTGCGCTGTCCACTGTGGGAGGTAATGCCTTCTATGTTGCATATTCTTTAACACTGCAGAGGAAGGAATCTCACATGCCTGCACAACTTCAGAAATGCAATGTTCCATCCATCTGACACCCACCATCACATCGCCTTACATGAGCATGCTGGCCAGTGTTTAACCTTGCTTACAAGATTACACCTCACAAAGAATACCTGGGTGGGCATTCCAAAGATGTACCCTAAAATAACACTTCATGATCACTTTACATACAGCTATGTCATGACTTACAATTAGAAGGATTAAAAATGTGGTGAAAATAGTCACCCAAAATTAAATAGCACTGTTTTTTTTCACCATTTTAAAAGTGGGCCCTTTAATAAATGTCTTTTATCTGGTTAATGTGTGCAAACAGAGGATACACACCTTATCAGATCTAACATATTCCACAGATAAAACAGCACACACACTACAGTTTGACTCTGAAACTCTTCTTGGCTGATGATCAGGAATAAAAGGAAATTTCTCTGCATCACCTAACAAGAAAATACAAGTAAAAAAGAGGTCTGGACTGCATGCATGATCTGTTTGAAATAATAAGAAAGAATGAATACATGTGCATTATACTGTTAATGTTTAACCAAGTCAAGCCTTTGACGTAGGCCTGTGCTGGTAACTTGGAGTCCTTTAATTAATATAACTACACACTAAGAAAAACAAGTACAGATTTGTACGTAAAAGAGTACAAAGCTTGTCACTGGGGCTGTACCTTATATTGAGGTACAAAAAAGTACCTTTCAGTAAAAGTCCTTTTTTGTACCCATGGTTTTTGTGACAGTAAAGATTATTAAGATCATAAACATTATCATCAACTGAACTTGATCATCCAAAATTGCCTGGCTTTCAAATAAAAAAATGTGCAAATAAAATATTGTTTATCAGTGCAGTGATACAGAATACCGAATGTACCTTTGGCTGGTTAAATGGTACAAATCTGTACTTATTGCTGTTAGGAATTACTTTGTACTTCAGAGGGAACAAATCGTACCCTGTAAAGACCAATATTGTACCTTTTGAGGATACAATTATGAAGAGTTTACAAAAAAGTACTTATATCGTACCTCTGTTTTTTAGAGTGCATGTGGAAAATATTAATTCCACCATTACCATTCTGCCTTACTGGATCTCTCAACCGAAATGTACACCAAATGTTAGAGCTGTCAATCATTTTCTTTTATAAATTACTTTCATACTTGACTTTTGGGACACATGGGAACTCACAGTTAACCATCACAGGCCTAGTTCCATTCCCCACATGGACACTCCTATACCTGTACAAAGCGAGGAAGAAGTCTGCTCTCTTCAAGCCCGTCTGCTATGTGGAAAAGCTCCAGTATTGATAAAAGTTGGCACCCACACATCATCACTCCAACAAAATAGAATGTGCCAGCTAAAGCATCTAAAAGCAGAGAATAAAAATATTAACAAAGCAGATTTTAAAAAGTTGAACTGATCTCTAAAAATCAAACACTGTGCCATGTCATCTGCTGGTGATGGTGCCTTTTCACTTTGCCAAAAGCACCAACTGGTCTTTTTTAATATTCTAAATTTCTGAGATACTGACTTTTGGGTTTTCATTAGCTGTAAGCCATAACTATCAAAATTAAAAGAAATTGACACTTGAAATAGATCAAGCTGTGTGTAATGAATCTATATAATATATGATATTATATATTTGATACTCAGATTTTTGAGATCCAACTATAGAGGAAGAAACTGAATCAACTAAATACCAGTAAATTATAGAAACACCACATCTCTGTAGAGAAAAATGATTAAATGAGAACAGCTTCTACAGGGGACTAATGATACTAAACACACCTTAAAATTTACAACACAGTACCTAAAGAAGTCTAAACATCTTTTAAAATTCTTGGATAGAATTTAAAAATTGCATACAAAAAGTACTAAGTACTAAGTACACATGGCCAAAAAAGCAAAGGGAAAAAAATCCCCTGAAAACGAGAATATTCTTTACTGACTACAAGCTGTGAAACCACAGGGAGTGTTACTTACCATATTTTATACACTATAAGATGCATCTAAAATCCTTTAATTTTATTTAAAGGAGCAGTAAAACCACTCCGCTGAAGTTCAGCGTTATAGAGGAGTTTTAGTTTAGTTCTCCAGCACCGAGGCTGGAGCAGTATTAGCATTAGCCGCTAATTTAGCTTTTATTTCACCATTCAGAGGTGAGTATTATGGGCCTGTAGCCTGTTTCTAACCCCGACTAGCACTGTTGGAGCAGCATCAGCATTAGCCGCTAACTGCATTATGAGCTAGCTTTTTCGTTGTTTGGGAATCTAAGCTTACTGTAAATAAATGGTAGAAGAGCTTTACTCACCCAAATAAACAAATTAAACCACCACCCAGTGGCGAGACCTGCTGAATTAGAAGTTCTTTATAGTGTCTCCTAAAATGCGCCTTATGTTTAAAAATAGACCAGAAAAAAACATTCATTGATAGTGAGCCTTATAGTGCAACAAATAGAGTAGTCCTCCTGACCATGCAGGATGTCCAAATATGGTTTATTAAGCAAATGACAAGAATTCCCATGTAAAATATTCAAGAAATTTGTCATCTCTACCTTTATCGCCTTTTGGAAATCTTGTCAATTTTTACTTAGCTCTTCAGATTAAGACATACACAGTTCAGTCAGAATCTTATGACTGGATCAGACACAGCAGTGTTGCTGGAGTTTTTAAACACTCTTTATGAGAGAAATCATATTGTACACTTAAGACTTAAGATACTCCTACATAGCTGGTCTACCTTGTAGTTGTAAAATCAAAGACAGACTGTTTAATAGTAATGTCATTTGTAGCAGGAGGCTAAGGGTATTGAGACAGAACAAGTGGTCTGTAAGGGAGAAGCCTGATGTATGCAAGACTCCTAACATGTGTCAGTTAGGTCTGTTTGTGGTTTCCGTAGGAAATATTGATAAACTGCACTAAAACGTAACATGCTGCATTTTCCTCATTTTTTAAAGCGTGTTTGCACAACCATCAGCCGCCACTTTTTCGCTGATTTGGCATAAACACTAACCACAAGCTCCAGAAAGCTAAACAGCTCTTGTACTCCTCCTTCAGACTATTTATTTAGGGTGGAGAGCTAAAAGCTGTTGCTTACCGCCGCCAAATGAGAGAAATCTGGCAGACATGTTTGCAAAGGTCCATGTGTGTCCACAGAACTGCAGCAAATTGTATGAGAATAGATAGGCCAGCCCAATGCTGCTCCTGAGAAAACACAATGGAGAATGACAGGAGCAAGTTTAGGGCATGACAGGGATAGTAATTTTGTCTATTCAGTCCATTATTATATGTTGAAAAAATGTAAAAAAAACAAAAAAAAAAACAAGAGTATTTTATAATACATATGTTGTCTTTAAAAAGTATTTGTGCTTTTAAAGTAAACCATCAGCTTGTATATGACTTTTGAACTGAACAAATAAAAACGCTATGAAAACAGAATACTAAGACTACCAATGCTAACTGTACAGACTTTCTATGACAATTTATGATACACAGGTTTATTGAATATACTTCAATTCTCTTTAAGGATTCATTAAAGAATTCCAAACACGGCCCAATGGCCCATATGCCTCTAGGTCCATTTACATTTAAAGAACAGCTTTTAAAAAAACTTGAAAGTTAATAAATTAGCTTTTATTTACATAGAAAGTGTTATTTGGCACAGATGATCATTACCATATTCCACTCTTGCCCATTTCAATTTTATCATGTAAAAGTAGAAAAAAATGAACCTTTTTTTTTTTAAGAAAAGAAATTGGCCTATTCCATTTAACAAAAGAATAATCTTATCGATATATACAAAATTGTATCTGAGAAAAGTCCATTACTCACTGAAGAAGTGGTGCAATAGTAGAACTTTAATAGTAGTTTCTAACAATTATTAAATAGTTCAGATTATTCTGAATAACAGAATAACAATCAATAAGTACTGCATAAACATGAACTTAAACATTATCAGATTTTTTGCACAATTCTAAAGGAAAATGTCAGGACATTTGTCCATGAACTGAAACTCAAGAGAACGTGGGTCATGCAGCAAGACAATGACCCTAAGCATACAAGTTGTTCTACCAAAGAATGGTTAAAGATGAAAAAAGCTAATGTTTCAAAATGGTCAAGTCAAAGTCCTGACCTTAATCAAATCAAAATGTAAATAAAATGTGAGAAAATCCACTAACATCCCAGAGAAAGCTGGGACAGTTCTGTACAGAGGAATGGGCTAAAAATGGGCTAAAGTTCCTCAAAGTTAGTGTGCAGGACTGATCAACAGTTACCAGAAAGCTAAACCCCACCACAACCCCTAAACCCCGCCACTTCCGCCACAGCAGATCCACCTCACCTCACCCCACCTCACTCTTACCTCAGGTCCCTCGCGCCCGGGGAGGAACTGTGATCAGGGTCCTGCATTTCTGAGGAAAATAACAGCGAGTCTGACTGACTGCTTCCCTCAGAGTCTCCTGCTGACGTCAGAAGGGCAGGGCCTGTGCTGGGCTTTCCCAAACACACACACACACACACACACACATACACACACATACAGCACAGAGTACAGCACTCTGCTCAGGATTACACTCTGGAGCACGTGGAGGTCACCAATGTCTGTCTGTCTATCTAATAATGTTACATAGCATATCTACATCTAATACAAGGCCATGCACAAGTTGGTCATAAATAAAAAAAAATGTATAAGTGCTTATATTCTTACTATATTCTTACAGTCTTGTTGTAAACTTATAAGATTAATCATGATGAAGCAATAGATGTCATATCTGGTCCTGGAGACCTCCTCCTCCTCCTACCTTGCATGATAAAAAATATTTTTCATGCCATAGAGGGTTAGAAGTATATTTTGGTTTTGTAAAATATATGCACATTGTATGCACATAGCAAAGAACACTGAATAAACATGATTATAGAAAAACAACCTTTATTTAACATATTTAACATTGCCTAATAGCATTAATCAGTTAATGTTGAAATTCTGACATTGACTCAACATTCATTTAAAGGTGTTTGAATGGTTGGGGCTCTGAATCTACACTCAGTGCCTGTAGGCGAAAGGTGCTCCATACAAACAATAATCATACTTAATTGCTGTCTTTTGCTCTCTTTGTTACCTTAAAAAACACTATATTTTTATACAATGCCGTGATAAATAAAAATAGAGAAAACATTAAATATTTCAAACACTTCATTTTACATACAGTACCAGTTAAAAGTATGGACACACCCCTTTTCTTTAAAAAAAAATCCTTCTTTCTTTCTTTTTTTTATTATTATCTACATTGTACATTAATATTGAAGACATCAATGCAATAAGCCTTCATATGTTTTATACTTTTGGTAAGTATACTTTTCAAAGGAAAAGACGCATGCCTATTCCTGTCACCAGCACTCCTTCCCACTCACTCTTGTTATGAAATGAGGTGAGCAGTACATTTTTACACTCTTTAGCTGTAGATCTACAGCACTAACTCGTGTGTTCTGCTCCTGCAGGATGTGTACACACCCAACATGCCAAGGCCTGTTGTGATAAACCGCACAGTGCAGGCTTTGGCAGTCAAGCACACTACTGAAGGCTTCCATTTCACCATGACTTACTTTACTTTAATGTTCATATCACTGATGATTTCTCTGCCTCAATTGGTTCTGTTATCATAGACTAAAACAACGTCTAAACAGTACACATTACTTATATTTATTATAGACATAGTAATGTCTTAGTAATGGAAACACTGCACCCTGCTGGCGCTTACCACTAAATCCAAATCATTTTAGCTCCTCTCTTGGCAGGAGTTCCAGAATTTCAAGACAAAACCAATCCAAACAAAGGATGAACTAACCTCCAAACATTGGGGACATTTAACCCATTAGACACTGTATGTAAGCCCACACTTCAATTCTTCACTCTTATAACTACAGTACTATCATATTTAACATGAGATTTATACGCTGTAGAGTAGATCCCTGTGGGATTTCAAAACATATGTAAAACTAAAACCAATTTTCTTTATTAGTATTAATGACTAAGTAATAAATCTATGATCTAATAAAGCAACTCCTCTGCTACTTCCTAGTCTTTTGAGAAATTTCATAAAGGAAATGTTTAAAAGGCAGGAAACTGTGATGTGCTTTATTAAAAAAAAAAAAAAAACATACAGAAATGTGCCAAATTTAACTTCTGACCTCAAGTTTTAAAAACATACACATGTGTAATGTGTTGAAGCTACTGTCTGACTCATTACTAGATTTATATGGGCCACAGTTTAAACCCATGTAAAGCCCCATTTTAAATGGACCTAAATTGATTTAAATGCATTAAAACAGGACAGTGTAATCTGCTAGTGCACTGCATACATCTTTTAGAACAAACTGATGCTCTCAAAGCATGTCACTTACACATTAGTGTTTGATGTTATCTTATTTGTTGGTGTCATATTTTTTATTTGGATCACAATAACTACCTATTCAGCTGTCTGATGCACAACTGGCCAAATAAGGTTACCACAGATTCCTGAGAACGCTATTACTATAACTAGAGTGAAACATAAAATGTATTTAATTTGTAAAAGTAATAAGTAATTAAATCAATCAAACACATTATATGAGATCTTAAGCACAAATAGCTATGCCATCTCTGGGCAGGTAGATGGCACCCTATCCCCAACTTTTTAGTGGAGTGATACATTGTTAATTAAATTGAACAGTATTTGTCTGCTGCCTTATGTCTTATGATTTAAAAGTAAGTCAGATCATCCAAACAGCTAAACCACACTAATAAAAGAGTTTATATATTGATCACTGAACACTATGCTTCTCAATTATATAAATGTTTTGATACAAAATACACAGAAAGCTGTAAAAAGTATATATACATAAAAGTATATATATATACTGCCTGGCCGGAAAAAAAGTCACCACCAAAAAAAAGTTCACACACTCAAATATTTCATTGGACCGCCTTTAGCTTTGGTTGTGGTATGCTTTCACTGTAGCATTGTTTCGAATAAGCCACTGGAATGCCACAAGATTTATTTCAATTCAGTGTTGCATTAATTTTTCACCAAGATCTTGCACTGATGATGGTAGAGTCTGACAGCTGCACAAAGCAGCGCTTCTCCAGCACATCCCAAAGATTCTTAATGAGGTTAAGATCTGGACTCTGTGGTGAACAATCCATGTGTGAAAATGATGATCTCATGCTCCCTGAATCACTCTTTCACAATTCCAGACCCATGAATCCTGGCGTTGTTATGGAATATGCTCGTGTCATCAGGGAAGAAAAAAATAAATTGACAGAATAACCTGGTCTATATTCAGTATATTCAGGTAGTCAGCTGACCTTATTCTTTCAGCACATTCTGTTGCTGAACCTGCAGCATCAACCCCACATCATTTACTTAGTTAAATTCAGGTAGTGCCTTTTTTTTGGACATGCAGTGTATATTAATACATTATATATGTTTTGTGGGATGTATAACAACCCTAGATACATCAGTTGCATCCTTTAAATCACTCTAAACGTTGACTGCATTTCACATCTCTATGATGTAACATCGGAAAAAAGTAGCCCTAGATATATGAATCCAGCCTGTGAGTCCTGGTTCATTAACTGTAAAATTAAATGGCAGTATGTATGGTCATTTTATTATAGTCACATTTCCATAGTAATTAAAACACTGCATCCTACTGGCCTGTGCCATTACATCCTTGTCATTTAAAATTCTCTCAGCAGTTTTGTATGGATATTCAGATGTCTTTTTTCAGGCCTGTCGACCTAAAGTACAATATATGGATATATTCTCTATCATTTATGTTGGCTTCAAAATTGCTTATGTGTTTAATAGCATTTTATACACTGCTCAAAAAAATAAAGGGAACACTCAAATAACACATCCTAGATCTGAATGAATGAAATATTCTCATTGAATACTTTGTTCTGTACAAAGTTGAATGTGCTGACAACAAAATCACACAAAAATCATCAATGGAAATGAAATTTATTAACCAATGGAGGCCTGGATTTGGAGCCACACACAAAATTAAAGTGAAAAAACACACTACAGGCTGATCCAACTTTAATGTAATGTCCTTAAAACAAGTCAAAATGAGGCTCAGTATTGTGTGTGGCCTACACGTGCCTGTATGACCTCCCTACAACGCCTGGGCATGCTCCTGATGAGGTGGCGGATGGTCTCCTAAGGGATCTCCTCCCAGACCTGGACTAAAGCATCCGCCAACTCCTGGACAGTCTGTGGTGCAACGTGACGTTGGTGGAAGGAGCGAGACATGATGTCCCAGATGTGCTCAATCGGATTCAGGTCTGGGGAACGGGCGGGCCAGTCCATAGCTTCAATGCCTTCATCTTGCAGGAACTGCTGACACACTCCAGCCACATGAGGTCTAGCATTGTCCTGCATTAGGAGGAACCCAGGGCCAACCGCACCAGCATACGGTCTCACAAGGGGTCTGAGGATCTCATCTCGGTACCTAATGGCAGTCAGGCTACCTCTGGTGAGCACATGCAGCCCGTGCAGCCCTCCAAAGAAATGCCACCCCACACCATTACTGACCCACTGCCAAACCGGTCATGCTGAAGGATGTTGCAGGCAGCAGACCGCTCTCCACGGCGTCTCCAGACTCTGTCACGTCTGTCATGTGCTCAGTGTGAACCTGCTTTCATCTGTGAAGAGCACAAGGCGCCAGTGGCGAATTTGCCAATCCTGGTGTTCTCTGGCAAATGCCAAGCATCCTGCACGGTGTTGGGCTGTGAGCACAACCCCCATCTGTGGACGTCGGGCCCTCATACCATCCTCATGGAGTCGGTTTCTAACCGTTTGTGCAGACACATGCACATTTGTGGCCTGCTGGAGGTCATTTTGCAGGGCTCTGGCAGTGCTCCTCCTGTTCCTTCTTGCACAAAGGCGGAGGTAGCGGTCCTGCTGCTGGGTTGTTGCCCTCCTATGGCCTCCTCCAAGTCTCCTGGTGTACTGGCCTGTCTCCTGGTAGCGCCTCCAGCCTCTAGACACTACGCTGACAGACACAGCAAACCTTCTTGCCACAGCTCGCATTGATGTGCCATTCTGGATGAGCTGCACTACCTGAGCCACTTGTGGGGGTTGTAGAGTCCGTCTCATGCTACCACGAGTGTGAAAGCACCACCCACATTCAAAACTGACCAAAACATCAGCCAGACAGCATAGGTTCTGAGAAGTGGTCTGTGGTCCCCACCTGCAGAACCACTCCTTTATTAAGTGTGTCTTGCTAATTGCCAATAATTTCCACCTGTTGTCTATTCTATTTGCACAACAGCAGGTGAAATTGATTGTCAATCAGTGTTGCTTCCTAAGTGGACAATTTAATTTCACAGAAGTTTGATTTACTTGGAGTTTTATTGTGTTATTTGAGTGTTCCCTTTATTTTTTTGAGCAGTGTATATTTTTTAGCATAGTTAAACCAATTTATATTCCTATTAAAAAGTCTAAATATTCTTAATTATTAAAAGTCCATTACTCTTTAAAAAGTAATTTCTATGTTGCATGCCTTACCATAGTTGTGCACTCATTATATCAATATATCATTGCATAAAATGGTCTTAAAATGGCAGTGCAAACATCTTCATCCAAAGCAGGTCTAAGACTTGATACACTGTTCCGCATAAAGTAGATAAATGAAACTGCAGAGATTAAAAAGTTTAAACAGTTCTCTCAAAATTTATTACAGGGAAGATGGTAAAAAAAAGTGGTTAGATTAAGTGCTAAAGTACTAACCACACATTACCATTAAAGTATCCTCGGAGGATCATTACCTTGTCGAGGTCGGGGGGCTTGTGTGTGTCGATGACCCTGAGAGCTATACCGGGTAGGGACACCCAAGCCGGGCAGGTCAAAGGGTAGATGCCAGACGAAATATGATCCCTGGTCCTCCAGGTTGGGGGTTGGGCACAGGGCTAACAACCCTGTCCCATAAAAAAAAACACTATTGTTACGGAAACAGAGACAGAGAGAAAAAAATACCACTATTGTGTGCGATGGGCTCCCAGAGATATCACAAGATTCTTGTATGACTGTCAGTAGTGAAAGCCGAAAGGAAGCTACTGGCACGAAGATGGAAGTTTTGAGCGCCAAATGCAAGACCAGAATAGGTTTCTGGAATGTGCGTACCATGTATGAAACTGGTAAGCTAACACAAATTACGGCCGAGATGAGGCGTTACAAATTACACATCCTTGGAGTAAGTGAAAGCAGATGGACAGGTTCTGGAAGAGTAAAGACCCAGACCGGAGAGACAGTGCTGTATTCTGGCAGAGAGGACAACCAACACCACGAGGGAGTAGCCATCATCCTGAGGAAAGGAACAGAAAAGTGCCTGATGGAGTGGAAGCCGATCAACAGCAGATTGATTACAATCAGAGTGAGGGGGAGACATGGCAACATGACCCTGATCCAGTGCTATGCACCAACCAACGATGGCGATGACGAAGCGAAAGACACCTTTTACGATCAATTACAAGCAGAAGTAAGTGTAACACCTCACCATGACCTGTTGATTGTGATGGGCGACATGAATGCCAAAGTTGGGAACGACAACACCCATGTAGAGAGAACTATGGGCAGACATGGCTGTTGCTGCAGGAACGAGAACGGAGAGACTAGTGGAGCTATGTACTGCATACAACCTGGTAATTGGAGGAACACTATTTCCTCACCGCAACGTTCACAAACTAACATGGTGCTCACCCAATGGTAGGGACAGCAACCAGATCGACCATCTTATGATCAACGGCACCTGGAGACGTTCCTTGCTTGACGTCAGGGTGAGAAGAGGAGCAGATGTTGGAAGTGACCATCACCTTGTTATAGCAGACATAAAAATGAAATTGCGAAGTACAGGACGCAAACCAACAGCACACAGACGCTTTGATGTGGAAAAATTACAGGACCCCAAACTGAAAAATACAGTAAAAAAACAGTTTTCAGGCACTTGCAGACATGACAGACACTTGCGAGGCAGATGCAGAAGGAATAAACCAGAGATGGGACCTTGTGAGAACAGTATACCAGAAAAGCAGCGAGACTAGTCTTGGACTGAGAGAAACTAAGAAGAAGGAGTGGATAACACCAGAGACGTGGAAGGCAATAGAGGAAAGAAGAGACCTTAAGAAGAAGGTGGCTAGCACCAGATCTGAAAGACTGCAGGAGAAGTTCAAATTACAGTACAGAGAGATGAACCAGAAAGTGAAGCGCTCGGCGAGAATAGACAAGCGTGCCTACTTGAACAATCTGGCAAGCGAAGCCGAAGAAGCAGCAAGAAAAGGAGAACAAGGAAAGCTGTACAAGATCACTAAGATGATTAGCGGCAAGTTCCACAGTACCAATAATAACCCAGTCAAGGACAAGGAAGGGAAGCTGCTAACGACAGAGAGAGAACAAGAAGCACGCTGGGCCGAACACTTCAGAGAGGTCCTGAACAGACCACCGCCTCCCGAAGAAGCCGACATACAAGAAGCCATTGAGGACCTGGACGTTAACATCGCCCCACCAGAGAAGCAGGAAATCATTACAGCAAGTCCTTGAAGAACAGAAAGGCACCAGGCCAGGACAATCTGAATGCTGAACTATTCAAAGGGGACCCAGAACTGGCAGCCAATATCCTGCAACCCCTATTTACCGCAGTATGGGAAAGGAAACAAGTCTCAGATGACTGGACCAGAGGAGTAATTGTTAAAATCCCAAAGAAAGGATCCCTTAGCGACTGCAACAACTGGCGAGGAATAACTCTCCTGTCCATCCCGAGCAAGATCATGACAAAGATCATTATTCAACGAATATCAGAGGCAGTGGACACACAACTTAGAGAAGAGCAGGCAGGTTTTCGCAGAGGAAGAGGATGCACCGACCACATATTCGCACTACGCAACATCATTGAACAGTGTACAGAGTGGCAGAGACAGCTCTATATTAACTTTGTGGATTTCCAGAAGGCATTTGACAGTATACACAGGGAGAGCCTCTGGCGCATCCTGAGAGCATACGGAATACCAATGGAAATTGTGCTGCTGATTAAAAGCTTCTATGCAAACTTTTCATGCTGTGTTGGAAACAGTGACATCTATTTTGAGGTCGGGACCGGAGTGAGACAAGGCTGCGTAATGTCTTCCCTGCTCTTCAACCTTGTCATTGACTGGGTAATGCGCCACACAACGGAGGATGAACCAAGGGGCATAAGATGGACACTCTCCACAAACTTAGAAGACCTAGACTTTGCTGATGACCTGGCCCTACTGTCACACACCCATCGACACATGCAGGAGAAGACGACTCGCCTGAACACCTTTGCACAGCAGGTCGGACTGCACATCAGCCGGACAAAAACAGAAGTAATGACCCTGAACTCCACCAATACAACACCGATCAGCATAGAGGGAGAAGACCTCCCGATGGTTAAAAGCTTCACCTACTTGGGCAGTGTAGTTAAGCAAGATGGAGGAGCAGGCTGTGACATCCAAAACAGACTGAGCAAAGCCAGGGGCATCTTCTGTAGCCTAAGTAACATCTGGAAGACAACCCAGTACAGCATCTACACCAAGCTGAGACTTTACCAGAGTCTGGTCCTGTCCACTCTTCTGTACGGCTCGGAATGGTGGCGAATGACTGACAACTACCTTAACAAACTGTCAGTCTTCCACACCAAAAGCCTACGAAGAATCCTGGGCATTTTTGGCCAAGGACAATCTCCAATGAGGAGCTGCTTATCCAGTGTGGACAGGAGAGTATGACCACCATCCTGATGAGGAAACGATGGCGCTGGATTGGCCACGCCATCAGAAGCGGGAACAACTCCATCACAAAAACTGCCTTACGCTGGACTCCAGAGGGAAAACGCAAGCGAGGCCGGCCTAAGAACACCTGGCGACGAACTGTGGAGGCAGAAATGAAGGCCCTAAACCACAGCTGGGGCACTGTGTGGAAACTGGCCCAGGACAGACAAAAGTGGAAGACCTTTGTCGCTGCCCTATGTGCCGACCGGCATAACAGGCACTGATGATGACCATTAAAGTAATGTGCCATGTGCAATGTGCAATGTGCCACATATTTCTTCCCAAATGTTAATCTGAGCTTTCTGAAGCTTTTTGAACCATTAAGTCACTAACTATAAATACAAACTGGTAGGATATTCTAACTAGGATTACCTCAGTTAGGAGTGTTTACTAAAAGAATCAATAAAAACTGTAAAACTTCTATATATATATTCTTCTGTGCAAGTGTATATGTTAATATCAATATTAATGTAAGCTGTCTATTTGACAAAATATACTAAATAGTTAAAAGGTTTTAATAGTTTTAAAATCATATAATGTAATGTTGCAGTTAAAATCCTAGTACTACAGCAGTAAAAGGAAAAATAATATGTTTGGTTTATTAGTGTAAATATCTGTTCTGCTTTGTGATTGGTGGAAAAAGTCACATGTGAGTTGACAGGAAGTGCATCAGAGTTTTTGGGAGCGCTAAATGCGGGTGCCTGAAGCAATAGTAAATAAACAGCGCTTCAAGTTGGTAATCTGTCTCCATCCTGCTTTCTTTTTGATGGAAGAGTGATCCAACCACCTTATATCGAACCCAAGACTTACATTAACCTAAAAAATATTGCATATTTACAAGCGTCAATGATTGTTTTAATCTAGAAATGCCAAAAATGTGCTAATGTTAGAATATGTTAGTTTAGCAGCATGCTAGCAGAAACCTATAGGGAAGCTAGTGTCACACCTTAGTCCTCGTTAGTCTTGTTTTCTTCCTTTCTTTTGTCCTTTGTGTTTCTGTCCTGCTTTTTTGTCTGTCTGTCTGTTTATAATATCCCCAGCCTATGTGTTTTCTTCCCGTAAGATCTTTAAGTACATGGCCTTGTTCTGTTGTTGTCTTGTCTCCGCCCTAGTTGCACCCTGTAATCAGTGTTCTCACCTGTGGTCATTTGTTACCCCATCCCTTTGTTATCTTCTCCAGATGTTCCCAGTCTCTCTCAGTCTATATAGAGCTGCTTTGTTTCAGTGTTTTTGTCTGGTCCTTTGTGTGCTTTGTGGGTATGGATCTGTGAGTGTCTTTGCCTGTGCTTGATGGTTCAGTTGCTTCTTGTCTTCTTAATCACATCAAATCAGTCTAGATTTCATCTTTAGTCTTGTCTTTGCAGTTTAGTTTGCTTAGTCTTGTTTTTTGGTGTTTGCTTTCTCTCAATTTTGATTTTCTGCACTGTTGCCAAGCCCTTTCAGCCCTCAACATCCATAAAGTTTTTATAATTTTTCTTTGTAATTTTCATTTGAAAGTTAAATACTTGTGATGTATTATTTAAAAATAACTCATTGTGGAGCAAGTCTGCCATGCCAACCAAAATAATTCCAACTCCTCTCAGCACTGTAGCTTACTATACGCTTACTAGCGTCCTCATTTCCAGCATCAGCAGAGTCCACTGGTGTGGCAGTGAAGGCCTTTAAGCATTCCTGTGGTAAGTCATGCCGAACAGGGATTTAGGGTTTCGCAGTAGAACAGATCAGCTCTGTGTTTTCTCTGACCTACTCATTAATATATTCTACCAAATCTGGGTCTCTCTACAGTTCCAGTTACAGTCCTCTTTCATTTTTCTCACTTGTCCTCAGCTGATGTCTTATGATGTTGTTGTTGTCTTTTTCCGAGAGCAGACTGCAATCATTTAATAATAAAAATAATAATAATAATAATAATAATAATAATACATTTTATTTGTAAACGCACTTTACATTTAAAACAAATCTCAAAGTGCTACATCGCAGAAGCATCACTATAGGAACGTCACTCTAAACCTAAAAACTACTGTACTATAGAGAGAGAGAAAAAAATAAAAAATAAATAAATAATAAGGTCAACAATCATATGTTCTGCTAAACAGAAAGGTTTTTAGTCCTTTTTTTGAAGCTCTCACTCGACTGCGGGGCCCTCAGATGGTCAGGGAGAGCATTCCATAAGCGAGGAGCAGCAGCTGAGAAGGCCCGGTCCCCCATGGTGCTGAGTTTAGTTCGGGGGGGAAATTTGTGTTTGCAGAACGTAGAGACTCACATTTTGTGTGAAATGTGAGAATAAACTAAAAAAAAATACCATTAAACATCATAGCAAAGACACTAACCTTTTAGATTTAGACTTTTTGGGGGTTTAACAAAAATGCAGCTATGTGATATATAGTGGGTGGTTGTGTGTGGTGTTAATATTTTTTTATTTTATTTTGTGAGCTCCTGTCTTCTATAACAATAAGCAATCTAAATGTACTCTTCAGTTAAGGACTTCAAACGGTGAATATGTTGACTTATTGCAAAAAGTTGATTTAATTTGTATATGAAACAGTAATTTGTTTTTGTTTATCTGTTTGTATGAAATATAAGAAAATAACCTGTAAGCCTAGTAACCAGAGAAGACAATTAAGAATATGCAAAGTGTGTTGTGAAATTGTGACTGAAAACAATATAAAAAATGTTGGACAATACTAGGTGCATACTTTTTTTCCTTAATGCCTGCTAAGTGCTAAAAAACTAAATATACAAAAAATGAGTGACATTTCCATTTCATAAATGAAATTTAAGATAAAGGGAACAAATGTAACGTTTTGTTTATTAGTTGCAATTGAGATGAAGTAAACATCTGGGTATTTTTACCAAACATTTGATTACTTTGAATTAATAGCCCTAAAATCTGCCAGACAAGGCATGACTACCGTATTTTTCGGGCTATAAGGCGCACTTAAAATACTTATTTTTTCCCAAAAATCGTCATTGCGCCTTATAATGCAGTGCGCCTTGTGTATGGATTTTGCTTGTGTTTACTGACCTCGATTTTATGTGGTACACGGCGCTCTGTTGTGCAGAATTCCTCACCCACGCCAGAAAAAGATCCCCCTCTTGGGCTAGCGCGCGGTTACCTTTGACTGCCGTACTGCCTCTCGGCTGTGGCTCAGGGTAGCTAGTTTCCACTGTAGCTCCGTGGCCAGAACAAGGTGCCGGTAAACTTTCCTTTCCACCCGTTCTGGGGTAATAGCACAAACTGTTTCTTTTTAGCGCCCACTTCTAAGTAAAGTTAACCTCTTAACACGCGCTGGCCCACCGGCGGGCCAGAAATATTTAATATTTCATAACTGGCTGTGTTTCTGAATAGTTATGAACAGTTACAGGTTCAATATAGACATCCAATATACCATTTTAAAGCTTAGAATCTCTGCTTTTGAGCTATTTAGCCTATTTAGCGGAATATCCTTTCAGAAAATAAACATTTAGGGCGAAATATGCCTTGGTTATGATTTTAATAATTCATAACTCTCATATTTGCATTTATCGTTCGTCCATATTTCATCGAATGCGGTCATGTCATACACCATTCGAACCGTCTGGCTCTCCGGATTCCAGAACTGTGCTTTTACTGTAGGATGTATGTTTCATGAATTAGAGCTGCGTCAGAGCGCATGTTTCCAGTAATAAAAGGCTCTCCTTTTGTCCTGGGGTAACCTCCGGTCACTGCCGCCACCCCCCGAACACACACCCGCGCTCAGCCACAGGTCCTACCTTCAAAACGCGTCCAGACTAAAGAGAATCCATCCATCCAGTCTCCTGTAATCCACAGTTATATCCAAACAGCGCTGGAAATCACTTCATCCAGAAATGAAACTTATCCAATCTTTATCTCTGTTTTAAAACCGTTTTATTCACCGAATTCGGCACAACACGCTATTACAGTCAGAAGCCTCGCGGAGTAATACGTACTTGCTGTGCTTCAACATAATATTATGGTCTGTCGGAGCGTTGCGGCTACCGTTGTCAGGAGCGTCGCGGAGTAATACGTACTTGCTGTGCTTCAACATAATATTATGGTCTGTCGGAGCGTTGCGGCTACCGTTGTCAGGAGCGTCGCGGAGTAATACGTACTTGCTGTGCTTCAACATAATATTATGGTCTGTCGGAGCGTTGCGGCTACCATTGTCAGGAGCGTCGCGGAGTAATACGTACTTGCTGTGCTTCAACATAATATTATGGTCTGTCGGAGCGTTGCGGCTACCGTTGTCAGGAGCGTCGCGGAGTAATACGTACTTGCTGTGCTTCAACATAATATTTTGGTCTGTCGGAGCGTTGCGGCTAAGTTTAATTTAGTGCGCCTTATAATCCAGTGCGCCTTGTGTATGGACTAACACTAAAAATAGACCGTTCACTCATCGTGCGCCTTATAATACGGTGCGCCTTATAGTCCGAAAAATACGGTAACTGTAAGAAAAAAAGACCGTATAAGGGTTAAGCTGAATTGTGCTGCTTACTACACACATTTCTACACACCTAACTGACCTCATAAGATTGGCAGCCTCACAAATCCTTGCTTTGTTAAAATATGAAAGATTTCTAAAATGAAAAAGAGGATGATTAAAATACATTTCTTTAGGTGTAGGAGAGCCAAATTTGAGTAGCTGCTGCTGTTATACAAGAGTTTATATTAAACTTTATTGGCAGATGTAGCTTGACCATATTTTAGTTTAAAAAAAAAAACACACTGTAGTTGAGATGTTATGGGTGGAGGGGAGGATGGGCAGATGGATTGGGCACTTTAATTGCGAATAATGTGTCTTGCAAATACATTTAGAAAGCAAATAAGTTATCAGATTGCATCACATTACTTTTTTATTTCTTGTCAATATTAACATTATTTCAAATGGTAAACAAATAAGACCTTCAGTTGTCATATAAAGATGGTTGATAGACTGTGTGGCAGCATTAAGGCAGGACTTAAACTCTCACGTTCCTCTTTCCCAAAAAGAGGAACATGAACATATGTCCAAAAAAGAGAACATATGTTCACGCTAACTTACTTTCATGTAACACCCTTTCACCCTTTCAAATATGTTGGTCTGCTTTTCCGATTACAAGACAAAACAGTAATGATAGGCCAAAGAGAAGAAAGTAGACTGTATTGTTGTGGGTGGCTTATGGTATCCAGGTGGGAAAGCTTGGGGAGTGAGCAGGTGCTAGACTAAAAGCTAACTCTAGCCAAATGGCTACAATCTATTCAGCTAGCTTACTGTGTTTGCACCAACAGTAACTGTTAAGGACCTTCTAAATGTTCTAAATGAGCTTCTAAAACACCATCTGAGCATTTTTAATACACTCAGTGTATACTTACTAAGGCACCTGCTATGCTTTACAGGGCTCTCTAGTTTTACGCATTAAGTTGAGACATGAATTTCAAGCAGTTCACACGCTCCTATGCCACACCTTGTGTCTCTTACGCACAGAAATGACTAGGAAAACACCACCATGGTGCACCGCTAGTTTTAAACTGTTGACGAAGAGCAGTCTGCAGACATCAAGCGGTTTCCCACAGAGCTTTAAACCACAAGTCAATAAATAAAAAAATGCAGTTATCCAACAGCCAATCAAAAAAATAGCATCTTTAAATTTTTCGTGATCCTGCTAATAGTTCTCATTGTTTGATTTAGTAGTTCCTGAATAAAATCAGCACCTGGGCCTTTCCACTTTATGGGTGCCATTTGCTTGTTGTAATTCTTGAACATTAAATTTCATTTTGTATCCTTTTTTAAACTTTTAATATAAGAACACATATTTACCTATTCAAAATATGCATTAGCCAATCTCAGGCAGATTTATAATTTTTTTACAAGGTTTCTGAGCTTAATTATTACAATTTTATTAATAAAAAAAGGGTTTATTTTAAAGAAATGTGTCATGAATGCCAGACACGGGTGAGGCACATGCATATTAGAATCAGGGAATTTATTAAAGATGGTAACAGTAGTTAACTACAGCAAGGCAGCAGACAGAGGGGCAGAGAGCACAGGTGAATTCTGGGAAATGTAGTTTGTGTCATGGGAAACAGTAGGCAGACAGGAAGTATATGAAGAGTACATGTTTAAATAATTTATATTTTTGACAAAAAAAAATCACTAAATATGCATGCACATATTTTTCTAAAAGATGCAAAGCAAGTTTTATCTTTTTAAGGGTGTTTTCACCATACCTGTCAAGTCTCCCGTTTTGGCCGGGAAACTACCGTATTTTACTCCTCTTTCCCGCCGTCCTCCCGTATTAGTATTTTCCCGTAAATTTCCCGTATTATATTAAAATAAAAATATATATATTATTGAGGAGACAGGGCACTGACCGCTCTGTGTCTCTTAACCAATCGTGGAGCCGGTTCAAGGAGAAAGTGCCGCCTTTCAGGAGAAACAGCCAATCAGCTTGCAAAGAAGGGTCAGTGTGGTGAAGCCCCTCGTCGCTGTAAGTTCAGGCAGCTAGTCGGAGCAGCTGATGTTAAAACAGATCTGGATTTGCAGCGATTTTTCCAAAATAAAGGTAACGGTAGGCTAATCATGTAAACTGTGATGAGATTTTTCTGATAGCTGCTTAAAAATACTCGTCTCCGAAATAAAACACACAGATTAAACCTTTTAAAATAAAACAATTACAGTTTGTGAGAAATGTGGAGAGGACCAATATTCACTGAACTAATCAGGGGTGGAGTGATCAAAAGAAAGAAGTATTAATTAAAAAGTATTAATTGTGTAGGCCCCTTAGGACTAATTTTTACTGATGGAATATATCTGGTCCATGTCCTTTTAGTAAAAGCTCATAATACTATTTTTAGGTCACCAACAGTAATTTTGCAGAATTTGTGCACCCTTTGTTCAATTTTAAATCTATTAAATAAATAAAAAAATGTATAATATAAAAGAGTACATGTATGGCAAAAAAGACATGAACTCTTAACTTTTTTTAATATCTAGAAAGGGATTTTTAATTTGGCTGTATTAAAAGAATGACATATGTAGGAATGTCCACAACATTTCAGATTCTGATAATCTAATTGTAGTGTGTAAGTGGTTCACGTGGTTATTTTAGATTTTTGGAAACCTGTCTTAAAATGTAAGGGATACTGAACCTTCGTTGAGCTGGTGGGACGGCTTTAAGCGGACAGAGGAAAATATCCCTTATTTTTAAATCTAAAACTTGACAGGTATGGTTTTCACACCTGTAGTTCGTTTGTCTGGTCCAATGAGTTTCTCAGTTGATGAGTTTGTTTACTTGGAGTGTTTTCTCCCTCTGTTTGGTCTGGTTTCACACAGACATAAATGTAGATGCACCAAAATGCGCACCAGCAAACCATGCAAGGAGGCTGTGTCCTCTAATTGGTCAGAGCTGTCTGGTGTGGGAGTAAATATACATAGATGAAAAAAGTAAATATAGCAAGTGGATTATGTGTTCAAGCGTGCATATCTGTGCTTTAACACTGAACGCTGAAACGATGCGCTTTTAAACACATTGTTTGGATGTGTAGCGCAGATGTACATATAGTAAACTTATAGAAAACGGCTCCCAAGGTGGAGATTTTTGAAAACTCCTCTCCAGCGGAGCCGAGTGGACGGGGGAAAACTGAGGTTTTTGAAAACGCTGACGTCACACAGCGAGTCTGCGCATGTCTGCTTTTCCTTTTCGATCGGGAGGGTACTCTTTTCGGCGCAACAACAGCGAACTCCGGCCGTTTAAAGCATATTTACACCCAGCTGATCCAACTAATGAACCAACTGCCCTCTCTGACCCAACAGCGCGGAATTATCCAGAACCAGCTGTAAACGCAGTAACACGTTTGACCAGTGTAGCTGAGACACTTGATAGTGGCGTCTTGTCTGTTCTACATGCTACTCTATGGGTATGAGCTTAATTATACTGGTCCAAAACCACCCTTGATATACTGACAGACCAGCTACACCAGCAAACTCAAAATACATAATTTACCTTTAGTGGAACTTCTGAACAAGCCTGTTTACTCCACAGCCTCTCTGGATTTTACAGCGGTTTAGTAATGTGGATTATAGTGATTTGTTTATGGATTCTGATATTATGCAGTGAAAAAATAAGATGTTTGGTGTTTGTTTCTTGTTGTTTTAGTACATTAAGCCACGTTAAGATTTGTCTTAATTCTGTTCTCTCTGCAATGTGTGGATTAATAACATGTTCACAGTTTCATTTAATGTAACGTTAACTCTCACAATATTTTACACAGCGGAGGTAACATTACTAAAATGCGCAGTTTTTTTCCGATCCTCCTGACCGGAGGTAAGTTACAAACCTTACTGCGAACGGTAGAGAATCCCTGTTCATTTCAGCGTTTTTGAGTGGTATGACGTTTCCGTGTGAACGGGAATATTTCTGAAAATGCTGCTCGTGTGGACGAAGATATTTTTTAAAACAGCTAATAATGTTAACAGCAGATTAACAGCAGATTGTCTAGAGCAGGGGTCTCAAACTCGCGGCCCGCGGGCCAACTGCGGCCCGCGGGACGATAGTTTGTGGCCCCGCCTTAATATGAAAGTTTAATGTTAGCGCGGCCCGCTAGTTTGAATTTGTCATTATATGCACGCGGCGCATGCGCAATTCCCGCGGCTGCTCCCGCTTCACGCGCTGTCTGAACCCGGAAGTTGCTGTTCCACAGGACAGAAAAAGAAGCAGAAAAGACTCAACGCGACAGCGACACCAAGTGGAATTATATATATTATACAGCCCCAAACATGTCTTTTTCAAAGCCTGCAGTGAAGAGAAAGATTTGTGATGAGCACAGACAATTTCAGGAATCAATTTCATTTGAATCTGAATAATAATAATTACATTTCTCTAGTCAGCAACTATATGTGGTTTCTTCAGTGTTATTCTTCTTATTCTTCTTCTTATTATTATAATTATTATTTTCATTTAATTTATTTTTTACTGATTTTTATTTTTTTCTTATGAATTGTTAATTAATTTATTTTTTCATCTTATTTTGTGTTAAAAAATAAAGACATTTGATAACATTGGAATGTTTTTGTAAGAGCTTTTCTTGTGGAAAACCTGATGCGGCCCAGCCTCACCCAGACTCTACCTCCAGCGGCCCCCGGGTAAATTGAGTTTGAGACCCCTGGTCTAGAGTCTGTGAGCTTGTCTAGTCACTTTAATATTGAGTTGTTGCTCATTTTAGCAGCTATTTTTGACTCCTGTTTTTATCTCTTCCTTTACTGGCAACTTGCCAAACTGAAAAACTTCACAGGCATAGTAGAAGACCGTTACACTTACAAAACACTAAGTTAGTTGTTTAAAAGTGAGCTACTTGCTAGTAATGAAATAGTAATTTCAGTTGTTGTTCTTTTGTGTGAGTGTGTGTGTCAGAGAGAGAGATGTGTTAAAACGAATCCCCCGCATTAGCATCTCCAAATTATCAGCTTCACAGGAAAGAAATTAAACTTAAAGTTAATGTAAAAATAATTTATTTTAGGTCCATTCATAAAGAATTTGTGACACAGTGTAAGGGACAGTTGTGTGTTCAAATTATGTCATAAACTAAAATCAACAAAAATGGAGATACTTGTTTTTCATTGGACAGCGACGATATACACTTTCTGTAAGTATCTGAATTCTGCTATAGTTCTAGCTGACAGACCACATGGTCACAAAACAGGAAGTGAATCGGACACTCTGTGGTCAGTGGAAGGAGGAAGATCTTGGTTGCCATAGCAGTAAAAGACAGAAACACAACCTCAATGAGCAAAGTGTTGACGGGCGTGGGAACGAAGTTTAAGACCAGCAGAAGAACTCAATAAAGCAGTACACAGAGTTATCATAAGTGTGCATACCGGTACATGGAAAAGAACATAATGTACACAGACTAAAAGATAAAAACATTTAAAATAAATCTTTTTGTGTTCCTAAAAAAAATAATTTGTTAACAAAAACAACAGCTTCAGTACTGTATCTACTAATTTTACCTATTTATATACTCTTATGTACATTCCTTATTTCATAACTTATAAAGATAATAATTTTTACAACATTATTACAAAGTTCTGCACTACACATAACAGATTGCACTGAGAAAAAAATGGTGCTAATAACAGTGAGGCCTGTGTTAGTACCACATAGACCAGTTAATAAAGGTTATTTGTTTAATCATCTAAAAAACCTTTTCCAACAATGTGAAGAATTTTTAATCAATCAAAAATCTCTTAACACATCCAGATGGTTCTTCATGTTTTATGTTTAGTTCTGTATATAACCATAGCCTTTTATTTAACATATCTTTAAAGAAGCCTTTATGAAAGAGTGTAATTTAATCTACACATCACAAATCTATAAATGGTAGCATAGTTTTTTTATTGTATACAAACACTGTGCAACATTACAATTCTCAAGATTTACTGTGAATTAACACACTATTACACATATAGGGGAATGTTAACTTTTTTTAATTGCTGAATTTTCAGCAATAATTATATTAATTTTACTCATTAATTTTCTCATATTGTCCCTGAACTTAAGTAAAGGACGGCTAAAATATCCACACTGATTTTAAAATAATATCATGGCGATTAAAGTATCTTCAGAAAAAAAATAAAAAACATAATTGTATCTAGAAAAACAGAACAAGGTCACCATGAGCAATTTAAAATGCAACTTTAGGTCAACCACATTTTCATAATTTCAGCTAAACTTGTCCAATTGTGGATGCATTACATAACACATGCGTAACAGGAAATAAATACAATTGAAAATAAAAAGCAATTAAGCTGTGAAAATATCATTCTGTCTAGTCTGAAGTTATAAGGGCCAAAAGAACCAGTATTCTGATACTGACTAGTTCAAATCGTCGCTGTCCAATGAAAAGCACTTATCTCCAAAACAGCAACTTTACAGGAGAGGGGAAAAAACCTTCTTCAATTTCAATGGAAGTCAATGTAAAAAAAGTTTATTTCAGGTCGTTTTGAAGAGTTTCTATTGGTCCGTTCATCAAGAAATTTTGGCACAGTGTAAGGGACAGTTTGTCTGTTCAAATTATGTAGTAAACTAAAAATCGATAAAAATGGAGATAAGTGTTTTTCATAGGACAGCGACAAAATGTACTTTCCAAAGTGCTTGAAGTAAAGCATAGACAGATATCGACAATTCTCTTCAATATAAATCTCATTACAAACATTACAAAAATCTGCACTCTAAGCAAAAATGGTTCTTTGACTATTTTCATATTAATGTACACATCAGTTTACACAAGTAACAATAGGTGAGAAAGTATACACAAACTAACATTATTTTTAACTAAATTATATTTTTTGTTATTTAATCAAGATGAACATAGCTTATTATTATTATTAACATCTGCTACAAAAGAAAATGCATGCAATTTACATCCAGTGGGCAGCAGTACCACTACCAGGGGAATGCTGGCCAATATATATTTATTTATATAAATTTATTTATTTTTGCCAGGTAAAAATCCTTTCAACATATATTTCATAGAGGTTTGGCTAGTTTTACCATATCTCTCTCAAACTTACATACATATTCATAAAATATTCGTAAAAAAAAAACTGTCCCATGGGGGAGCCCATCACTCAGCCCACTACTAATCCATCACAGTACAGCTCTGTACAGGAATTTATGGACTCTCAGCTGGTGTTTGGAGTCTAACAGCATTTTAAATGTTGTTGCTTCCAAAAAGTAAAGAATTTTTTTTTTCAGTTCAGTTTAAAAAATGATGCACAGAATATTATAGAAGCTCTGCATGATGATACATTACCATATTTGCCTGGAAAGTTTAATATGGGATCTAGCTATGCCCTTGATCTGTATCAGCTTCAGTGTATTGAAAGTTTAAAGTATAAGGTATACTTTATATAAACATATTATGTTAATTTATATATTATAGTATAAGTAAATATATAAGTATTAAGATAAGTATTAGTCTCAAAAACAGTGGACCATTAAATCAAATTAAAAGGAAAACTGTCATTGTATAAAAAAGACACCATCATATGCAAACAATCTGATTAAAAGTAAAAAAAAAATCTTACAAAAAACATGGTTTGCTAAAAAAATATAATTGTGTTTTTGAAATCAATATAAATTAACACTTATCAATATTTTCTTACAGTTTTATTGGCTACAGTGTCTAGTCCACTGAAGGACACATAACATAAATGTATCAAAATAAAAACAATATGATGAGTAAAAGCATGCCAAGTTAAATAATGCACATTCATTTTGACCATAAAGTGAAAGATTTTTCTAACCCATTGATGACAAAATCTTTTCTGGTACATTTGTAGAACAAAACCCCAGAAATATCTGAACCAGATAGATAGAAATAAGAGAAGATGACCAAAAGCATACCCTACGTAAACATAAACCATACTTTTCCCCATGTTAGGCAGTGAGCCCCTCTCTCAACTACAGAGAGTTGCTAAGACTGATTCCTCATCACATCTCAAAGTCTTTCTGATTTGATAATAAGTCAGTCTATGCTACAGTTTTTTTCTTCTTCATTTGGATGGTCTCATAGGCATCTTCAGCATGAGGTGCAAGACCCTGAGAGAGAGAAAAAGAAAGGGAGAGAGAGAGAAAGAGAGAAAAAAGGATGTGGCATTAGTGGCAATTCTATAGAAACTCTACAGGCCATATACTGTGTCTGGTAAAGCAATTGAAAGCAAATTATCAGAAAATAAATGTCTGGAACTCAAGAGGAGGTTTGATCAAATAACATGAGGTTTAGACTTTTGCTACAATGCAGTTTGTTTTTCTGCGCTACTCGGATCACTTACCAGCAGCAGCGGTGGAAACCAAGGCATGAAGCTTGTGGTTAAATACGCGTGGTTGACCATAGTCCAAAAATTACACTGAAGCATTAAGATATGATCTAGACTTGATGTGTACACAGGCTACACACACACAGTTGCAATTTTGTAAAGTTTTTAGCCTATTAGTGACAAATATTGTCTAGATTTTTCACAAATACAGTACTCCACAGAAGTAGGCAACCAAGAGTTTTGGCTTAATGTAATTTATTGTATTTACTTAGGCAGCTCCACTGTTTAGAAATTATTTTCCCCCTTTATTCAATTTTGCTTTCTTGTATTGATTCTGGCATGTATTTCATCTTTTTGCACCTAAAGGCTCTATCGTACACTCTGTGCAAGGCGCATTGCGATGTTCATTGCTCTCTCACACCCCACCAACAGTCTATTTTTACACCTTCCGTTTCTGCAGTTTAAAAAGTGACAAAGCCTGTGAATATATCTACGCTAATGGGCACGGTGCTTTGGAAGTGAGGTTAAAATTGATTGAGTTAAAATTGCTGGCGAAGCGCTGCGCCAGTAAAATAACAATCCACCATCAAAGTCAGAGTGCACCTGACTCTTTATCAGCAAACATGCCTATTGGTTTATTCCACATTACCCTCAAAACATACCCATGATTAATTAAGAAAATAAGTACATGCTGTTTGCGTGTTTTGAGTAGCACAACACCTTAAATCAAGCTGCGTGCTGCGCATTTGGCAGCTTGCCAGGGCCCTAAAATAATTTGTGTACAAAGGAATATGAATTAAAGCCACCAATTGCTCTCAAAGCAATGATGTCTGTGAGAAAGCAGGACATTTGACTCTAGTGGTTAGATTGCTGGTCGGGCTAAAACTAGGTGAAATGTATGAGGCGTGCTGGAGGCAGAAAGACCTGACCAATTCAGCGGTGTGATAAAGTATCTACGGTACACAGAGAACAAACTGAAACTTACCTCATAAACACCCTCTCCTTCATCTTTCTGTAAAAACAAAAAGAGTTGTGAGAATGTGAATGTTACACAGGTATCACACGTCTTAGATTAAAAATGTTGATCTAGAATCCACTTATGTCTTTCATCTAACACTGGAACTATATGAGACCATTGTATTGTGAGGTATTTAATCAATTTAGGCTTGTTCCTGCACTCTAAAATTATAATCATTATATTGTCCTATCCCCTCACCCATTCAAATCATTGAACTCAGGTTCCAATTATCTTTTATGGCCACAGTTGTATAAAACCTATTCAAAAGCAGTGTGTAAGACTGGTGGAGGAGAACATGCCATGATGCGTGAAAACTGAAATTAAAAACCAGGGTTATTCCACCATATGTTACTTTCTAAACTCCTAAAACTATATTAATATGAACTTGTTCTTTGCATTATTAAATCTTTTTTTTTATTTCAGCCATTTCTCATTTTCTGCAAATAAATGCCTTAAATGACATTATTTTTATTTACAAAATTGGGAGAAATGTTGTCTGTAGTTTATAGAATAAAACAACAATGTTCATTTTACTTAAACATGTACCTATAGATAGCTAAATCAGAGAAACTAATTCAGAAGCTGAAGAGGTCTCTTAATTTTTCCAGAGCTGTATATTACACAGCCAACTGTCAGTGATATAACAAAGTGGAGGCCATTGGGAACAAAAGCATCATATTCTCTCAATGTAAAATAACAGAATGGGGTCAGCAGATACTGAGGCACAGAGCGTGCAGAGATCACAAACTTTCTGAGAGTCAATCTCTGCAGACCCTCAAACTTCATGTGGCCTTTAGATGAGCTCAAGAATAAGAATAGTAACGCAACAGAAATTTTTGCACATGTCTTCACTGTGATGCTATATGAGAACACTACTGTACACTCACCAAGAACTTTATAAGGAACACCTGCGCTAACCATTCATGCACTAAATATAATCAGCAGTTCATTTAGATTCATTCTCATGGGCAATTATGATTAGATGGCAGTGTCAGAAATTGGATTTAACAGCAGGATTACATGAACCCAACCTAATTTGTGTCAACAGTCCAGACTTGTGAATAGAAATGCCACAGTCTGTTTAAGTGTTTTTGCTGAACATGTGCTCACATGCCATCATGACCACAATTTACCATATTATTAAACTGTAGCTACAAAGCAAAATCCCTCTCAGTCTGATTTAGTGAAAATGACAGCAATGTTCAATGATATTTAAAGAAACAATCAGTTATAAATGTGAGCGTGAGTGTGTGAAATGGCTACATAATTCTAATTTCCAAGCATTGGATAGGGATTTCTGCCCCACCTGCTCCTCCCCATATTAGCATTAGCTGCTAACTGCAGCATTAGCACTTTCGTCATTGAGAGGTGAGTATATCTGACTGTAGCCTGCATGTTTACCATTCTAAAACAAGCTACATAGGACTCTGGGTTTCTCAGTGTAGCGCTGTCTTTTGGCATGTATCACTAACCGCGGCTAGTGCTGCTGCTAACCGTGGCTAGCGCCACTGCTAATCATCGCTAGGGCTGCTACTAACTTCACTAAAATGCTGGAAATCTAAGCTTACTGTAAGTAACCAGAAATGCTTCACTCACCCAAATAAATCGTTTTTAGGAGAGAAACCTCTGTAGATTAATACCCAGCACTTGATTTTGAAATGTTTTTTTTTTCTTTTAAGTTACTACAGAAAATGTCATCCATGAAGGTTCTTTAAGGATGTTCCCAGTCTATGGATCTGAATCCAACAGAACAGCTTTAGGATGTCGCAGAACAGGAGATTCAAAGAACTAAAAATGTCCTGATCTGCATGAATTGCATAATTAATTCATGTCAACATGATCCCAAATCTCAGAAAGGAATGTGTCCAACATTTTGTGGAATCTATGCCGTTAAGATTTAATAACAAAAAGAGATGCACCACCCAGTGTTCATATAATCTTCCAGTGAATGGAAATAGAAAAACAATATTAATAAATATATATATTGTATGACAATCTGTGACACTGTATAAAGTTTTGAAACTAATGAAGGATGAATACGTTTCTCTGGACTAAGCTTTTAGATATAATCTAGATATGTGTCTATTAAAAAGTGCTTCCGGCATCTGAAAACAAGATGAGTGGAGATATGCACACCATCTAAAGAGCAAAGGGGATTGGAAAGAAGATTATACTAAAGAAGATTTAAAAAAAAGATAAACTGTCAAGAGTTTCTAAAAGTAACATTTCACATCCCCCAAAAATGTTGCTCAACAAACCTCAATAGAAACCACAGAAAATTGAAGCTCAAAGGTATACTGCTAGTCGCAGTCAGGTGGCTTATGTTCCTTTACAATTAATCTCACATTAATATAAACAACCCCTAGGTCCTATTTTTATCTGAGGTCTTCCTTCCTCAAACACTGAATGCTGTGGAACAACACAGTGGTTATCTGTATTTAATCTTTTATAAAAGTCATGTTAACTCATTAAATTAATTCCAATTGAACATGGCTAGAATAAATAAGAGATAATACATTCCACTGTTTTTTTAACAGATGGATTTTTAGTTAGCACTTTTAAGTTAGGTTTTTTAAAAAAGTAGTTTATCACAAAGATGGCTCACCTTCAGTGGCAAGCAAGCATCTCACTGAACACTCTCTCTATTATACTTAATCACAGCCTCACACATAACTTTTCAAGCGATTTCACATCGCAGACTTATTTCCAACATCATTATAAAATTGTGCAACTTATAAAAAGGTTCCCTACAGTGACATTTAAAAAGTGTGTCCCACAGTGTACAAAACCATTTATTTAAGCTAATAATTATTAAGGACCTGAGGTGTTTCTTTTGTTGTGATGTTTCTATTCAGAAAGCTAACTTTGCTGTGTAGTACACTGAAACAGTGTTATGAAATCAGTTGAGTCTTTCTAGAGTTAGAGGGCATTCTCATCATCTCGACCGTTTGGTGAAGGTGCTCTTTTTCACCACCTATTACTATTACCTATTATTAAGGTCAAAATCTTTGTATCTCCAAAATGTCAGTCTTACAGTAGAGGGAAAAAGAACCTTCATAACATTCCATGAAAGTTAATGTAAAAAGTATTTTTTTCCCACGTCATTCACATTTCGCTAAAACAGAAAATAGAGACACAAAGTGCATGATATGGTCTATAATTAAATTCATTGTGAATTTGATCCTGAATTACAGACAATATCTAGAATGCAATTTCTAGACTGCAGATTTATTTATTTTTTCTAGTCAGTCAACTGGGTGATGTCATGTTGAATATGTTTAAAGCTTAGCTGCCTAGCTATAGCTTACTTATACAATCCTGAGAGCAAAGAATTCTAAACAGTGAAAATATACTGTTCTCAAAAGTTTTCAATATTTTTACATTTTTCAATCTAATATAACTGAGATTTACCTTTAGCTTCCTTCCTTAACTTAGCAGCTTTATAAATCATGGAATCGCAACACAATTTAACACTAAAGCACTTTTGGAGAGTTTATATTTTAAAAGAGAAAAATGGCAAACCACACAGACAATTTTGTATTAAGATTCTATGTTTTTTTTTTTTTTTTACTTTTGTATGTTAACCTACAGTAAAGTAGTTATCCACAAAGATAATTCCTTATTAAAATTCTCAGGTTAGGAATTATTTCATTTATAACATTTGTATGTTAACCTACAGTAAAGTAGTTACACTGATCAATATGGTTTAATGATCTATTGATTTTATTACTAAAATATTTAGTAATATTTCAGTTACTAAATTCCATTTTCTCCTCTGCACCATCAGTATCATGAATCCACATCAAAATCTGGTTTCCATCTAGAAATTATCTAGATATGGCTACAGCTTCAGCGCACTCTAATCATCTCGATCATTTGGAGAAGTTGGCATTTTTTTCTAGACTCTGCATTCTGAAAAAAATTTGCAGTATTTAATTTAATCACAAGTTGTAAAATGGACCGTGTAGATTAACATTACGTGAGTTTTCTCCAGCACCAATCAGAAAGCAGCTGTCTTCATTTAGATTAATCTAACCACGGTTATATCCACATTTTTTTGTACTAACACACATTTTTGTGGACAAAGCTTTTTTTTGCGCTCTGTTATTTCGAAGTTTCTTGCACATTTAATAAAACAGCATGATAGGAAATATCAGTAAAGAGATCTAGTTGCAGTCTTGTACATAGCCTTGTAAATGACTTGCAAGAAATTCAGAGTAATAAAAAAATTCTCTTTGGATGTGAGAGTGTCAGTCTTTTCAAAGTAATTTTTATAAAAGTCCAGTGAATGGTTGGCATTACTCTATAATGCTTTTGTGAAATAAGATCCTGAGACAACAAAAAGATTCCAAAAAACTACATTTACTTTCTGGAAACAGTGGAAAAAAACCTGTATAATAAACATAAACATAACCACAGACTCCACTTTAAATAACTCAAAGTAAACAGTGGTTTACAGTACGTAATCCACACAACCAAGAAGTAGAACAGATCATGTGAATAGATTCTAAGACTAATGCCTCCATTCTTGTATAACAGCATAAAAACCTGTTGCTTTCTTATATGTTGAATTTAACTTAAAATGATTAAACATTAGTACATGGTTCTCATTATGGTTTACTTTTATGCAATATTTTAAACTCTGCAAATAAGCAATAATTTATTATACTATAAAAAGTGTTGATCCTCTGGAGATGTTTAAAATGCTTATTAATTACTTATTAATACTTTATAATAAAATAAGGTCTTATAAACCTGACATATAGTAACTTGTTTTAATCAGACTGTTGACCTGTCAGTCTATTACCACACTTAATTGGGTAACATTTTACAATAAGGGTCACAATTAATAGCACTTATGACAGTAATAAAAATACACATATTGCCTTAAATAATTATTAATTGACACTAGTTAAGACTATCGAACATGAATATTTTTTATGCTAAAGAATGTTGTAAATAATAATTAACTGAGACATAGTTTCATAACTAGTGTCAATTTATAATTATTTTATTATGTTACATTTTATTGTTATACGAAAATGTTTCAGAAGGTAAATTGTGTTTTTTGTGCTATTTTTTTTTTTTTTGTATATTTTGTGCTTTTAAGAGGTTCTAGCCAATGCAAACATTATATTTAGCATCTGTATTTTGTCGTTGTCTGTCAGGGTCCGGAGTAAAGAGAAAGTAAACTGAGTTTAGATAAATTAGTATTGTCAGTGTGAAACTCCACTGTGCAGTCTGATTAAAAAAGACAAGAGTACTCATTTCCTATTTAACTAGTTCTTACTTCTTGTTTCTTTTCTGTTGTAATACCAACAGGCGACATCTGTCTCTTTCATTAATGTTGCTGAGAAATCACTTAACACTTCAGTTAAGGTCAAAGTCCTTGTATCGCCAAAGTGTAAATCTTAGGAAGAACCTTCCTAACATTTAATGGAAGTCAATGTAAAAAGTTTTTTTTTTCCATTTCATTGTATTTCTGCACATCATAACATTTTAAGACAATGTAAAGTACAACTGTCACATTCACGTTTTTTTTTTTGCATGACATGGTATATATATAATATATATATATATATTTTTTTTTTTGACAATTTCTAGAATGAGGCAGATTTTAGAAATATTTTCCTGTCAGTCAACTGCTTGTCATGTTGAATATGTTGAAAGAAAGCTTAGCTGCCTAGCTATATTTAACTTATACAATCCTGAGACCAAAGATCTGACCAGTAAAATATACTGTTGTCAAACTGTTTTAAAAGGGTTTTACATTTTTTTTTATTAAATAATCACTTAATCACTAGGGTTTACTTTTAGCTTCCTTCCTAAACTTAGCAACTTTATGAGTTTGGAATCATGAGACATTTTAACATTAAAACACTTTTGATCAGCTGATATTTTAAAAGACAAAATTGTCAATCCACAAAAACAATTCTGTCTTAAAATTCTCAGTTAGATTTTTTTTTTACTTTTGTATGTTAACCTACAGTTAAGTAGTTAGATCCAAATGGTTTAATGATCTAATGATTTCATAAAAAAAATCAGAAGTAATATTTCAGTTACCAAATTCCATTTTCCCATCAGCATAATCAGTATCATAAATCCACACCTATAATGTAATTTCCGATCTAGATATCATCACTGTTGTATAATCACACCTGATTCCAGGCAAACAGTTTGAAGTTACTGTATTATCAAGATCTCAGCACCGACTATCAGCTTCAGATACGTACAAAATATGAAAGCGCATCACAGAGTGCTGTCTGTCAGTTTAATTTAATATTTTATTCATGAATATCTTACCTTTATGTAAGAGCTGTTCTTTGCATTTTCGTTCAGCAACTGTGAAAGTGAAAACATCACTCGTCATTGAACCAGTATGATTCACTAAATACTATAGCACCAAAGAATGATTATAAGTAAGTGCAGAAGAAGTGGATTACAGTGCGTACCTTCATTCTGCAGTAAAGGACTGTAAGGACAACTCCATAGATGAATAGAACGGCATCCAAGACATAGCAGATTTTGGGTTCATCTAAAGCAGCTGTGAAAAAAATAATAAAGAGGTGGCAAAATTAAAGAATGCCTATACCAAATGGTTGTTCACCCTCTAGTTATAAAATACTACTACTGCTACAAATAATAATCATTAAAAAAAAAATTAATAAAGTACTTACTATTAGTAGTAATAATAGATATTGTTATTGTTAAAAAAATATATATAAATAAATATATATATATATATATATATATATATATATATATATATATATATATATATAATGTTTTTCTAAAAGGAACACAGAAAAGGTGCCCAGCTGAATGGATGGATGAAAAAATAAATAGAAGCAGGTAAGTATGGCTGTGGATTAGAACTTGAACCTGTCCTGATAGAGTAAATGAAGTGTAGAGGCTGTCAGACAAATCAAACTCTAGGCCTTGACTGTGGACGAAAACGAATGGAAGAAATGAGGGATGAAAATAAAACAACAAATAAACGAGTGCAGGTTAAAACGACAGGTCTGCACTGAGACTGCATATCCAGAATAGTGCGTATGGGTCAAGCAGAAGTACAGTAGATAGATTGGTGTGAATTTTCACCCCATTTGCTCAAAAAGCTGAATCACACAATCAGATCACATGATCTGGATTTGGAACACAGTCTTAACTAAAAAAAAAATGCAGAGCAAGTTATGCCGTGAAAATCTGGAAAAAAAAAATCAGAACAAAAGAAAAAGGAAATTGAAAAACTATACTAAAAATACTAGTTTGCAGTAGTAATTAAACTTAAAATATAAATTACTGTTCCTTGCAAAATTTGATTGTGATTGAGGTATGATTCTGCCTGGAGACAGTATTTAAGACTCCAGTGAAATAAACACACACACATACATTCACACCAGAGAATTTTAGAGTCATTTTTTCTGGGCAATTTAAAGTATCCATTTTACTTGATCTGCATGTTTTTGGACTGTGGGAGGAAACCAAAGTCCCTAGAAGAAACAACACAGACACACACAGGAGAACATGGAAACTCCACTCAGAGAGGGACTTGAACCCAAGACTCCAGCACTGGGAGGTAAATGTTCTAACCACTAAGCCATCATGCTTCCATATGCCACTACATATGGCAGTAATACAGGTGTTCCTATGCAGACGATACTGGTCCAGTCATCCTGGGCCCAGCTAAACTCCAAGTACCACTGCTGGTAGCTATTTTACAACTCTGCTAACCAACTGTGCTACTAGCACTGGCTTTAAATGGGCTAATCTCAGCACTAAACCTGAACCCTGAAAAAAACAAGAGACCATGTAAAAATTATGAGTTTCTTTGATTTTACCAAATTGAAAACCTCTGGAATATAATCAAGAGGAAGATGGACGATCACAAGCCATCAAACCAAGCTGAACTGTTTAAATTTTTGCACCAGGAGTGGCATAAAGCTATTCAAAAGCAGTGTGTAAGACTGGTGGAGGTGGAGAACATGCCAAGATACATGAAAAGTGCTTAAAAACCAGTGTTAAAACTTTATGAATATGAACTTGTTTTCTTTGCATTATTTGAGATCTTTTTTATTTCTGCCATTTTTCATTTTCTGCAAATATATGCTCTACATAACAATATTTTTTTGGAATTTGAGAGAAATGTTGTTTATAGAATGAAACAGCGATGTTCATTTTACTGAAATATATACCTATAAACAGCAAAGGAACTGAAACTGAAGTGGTTACTTAATTTTTTCCAGAGCTGTATATCCTCATGTAAACTATACCAACACTCTGTGTTAATTCTGTCATCTCGGCTGTTCATATCAAATTTTAAACTACTGTATCCTTAGCTACATTCCTTAGCTATTTTCTTTGAGTATTAATTGTCAAATAAAGGGTTAAGTATATTGGTGCTGTCTCACACATACACACACACAAATCCATGTATCTCCATTTCTGTTTAATATCACAATATATAATTTGAAAAAAAGAAAGAAATCATATATTGAATATATTTTTTTTACCACAGATTTCTATTGTGTTACTATATTGTAATAATGTGTTTAACAACGCATCTTCTGCTGTTTCTTTTCTGTAAGCTACTTTAATTTGCCATCAAATAAATTTGATGTGACAAACAGACAATCAGACTGAATATTAATAATGCCTCTTCTATAACCGCAGCTTTCTTGTTACTGTGAAAAGTTGGTATGTAGAACTGTTAAACATTTGAGTTGTGAGATGTTGATAATGACAGTTTTTTACTGCTTGTTAAATTTAATACAGGATTTCGTGCCGCGTTACAGAGTCATCGTGTCCACCACAGACCAAATAAATAAAAAACGTAATTAAAATAAGTGTTACATTTTTAGTGTGCAAGAAATTTGTGAAATGATCTAAATCCTCTTAAACACTTCAGCTATTACAATTTTAGTGAAGGCATTAGTTTCTAAAAGACAAAAACTGTGAAAACTGTGTATGACGGATGTTCTTCTCTGAGCTCTGGTGTTAAACCACAGGCTAAAACTGCACAGGTCACTTTGTGTTTTGCAAAACACAGCTAACCGCTTTAGCCAGTTAGAGTGTGGCTTTTATAAAACTAACTCTAGGCCACATGTTTAGTGTTTATGGATTGTGCGAATAAAACTTAAATCATCACTATTGTTTTGATTGCAACACATCAGTCATTGATTTCTTTAGTTATTTGATTACACCTGTTGAATATCGGCTTATGATTAAAACCAAACTGTAAGTGAATATACATCTCAGAATGTCTAAATCAAACTGTATTCTTATGCACTCGTACACTGACGTATTTAACGTGGCCTAGATTAGGCAGTTAATGCCACTCAGATAGGAACTTGAACCCAAGACTCCAGTACTGGGAGGTAAACATTCTAACCTCTAAGCCAGCATGCTCCCATATGCCATGATATATGGTAGTATTACAGGTGTTCCAGACAATACTGGTCCAGTCATTCTGGGCCCAGCTAAACTCCAAGTATCAGTGTCACTGTTCTGTCTGCACTGCTGGTAGCTAGTTTACAGCTCTGCTAACCAACTGTGCTACTAGCACTGGCTTTAAATGGGCTAAATGTGCATGAAAAGTGCTTAAAAACCAGTGTTAAAACTTTATGAATATATACTTGTTTTCTTTGCATTATTTGAGATCTGAAAGCTCTGCATCTTTTTTGTTATTTCTGCCATTTTTTGTTGTCTGCAAATAAATGCTCTACATAAAAATATTTTTTTGGGAATTTGAGAGAAATGTTGTTTATAGAATGAAACAGCAATGTTCATTTTACTGAAATATATACCTATAAACAGCAAAGGAACTGAAACTGAAGTGGTTACTTAATTTTTTCCAGAGCTGTATATCCTCATGTAAACTATACCAACACTCTGTGTTAATTCTGTCATCTCGGCTGTTCATATCAAATTTTAAACTACTGTATCCTTAGCTACATTCCTTAGCTCTTTTCTTTGAGTATTAATTGTCAAATGAAGTATATTGGTGCTGTCTCACACACACACACACACACACACACACACACACACACAAATCCATGTATCTCCATTTCTGTTTAATATCACAATATATAATTTGAAAAAAAGAAAGAAATCATATATTGAATATATATTTATTTTTTTACCACAGATTTCTATTGTGTTACTATATTGTAATAATGTGTTTAACAACGCATCTTCTGCTGTTTCTTTTCTGTAAGCTACTTTAATTTGCCATCAAATAAATATGATGTGACAAACAGACAATCAGACTGAATATTAATAATGCCTCTTCTATAACCGCAGCTTAGCTGTTTTCACTTGTTACTGTGAAAAGTTGGTATGTAGAACTGTTAAACATTTGAGTTGTGAGATGTTGATAATGACAGTTTTTTACTGCTTGTTAAATTTAATACAGGATTTCGTGCCGCGTTACAGAGTCATCGTGTCCACCACAGACCAAATAAATAAAAAACGTAATTAAAATAAGTGTTACATTTTTAGTGTGCAAGAAATTTGTGAAATGATCTAAATCCTCTTAAACACTTCAGCTATTACAATTTTAGTGAAGGCATTAGTTTCTAAAAGACAAAAACTGTGAAAACTGTGTATGACGGATGTTCTTCTCTGAGCTCTGGTGTTAAACCACAGGCTAAAACTGCACAGGTCACTTTGTGTTTTGTAAAACACAGCTAACCGCTTTAGCCAGTTAGAGTGTGGCTTTTATAAAACTAACTCTAGGCCACATGTTTAGTGTTTATGAAATGTGCGAATAAACCTTAAACATCACTATTGTTTTGATTGCAACACATCAGTCATTGATTTCTTTAGTTATTTGATTACACCTGTTGAATATCGGCTTATGATTAAAACCAAACTGTAAGTGAATATAAAAGCATCTCAGAATGTCTAAATCAAACTGTATTCTTACGCACTCGTACACTGACGTATTTAATGTGGCCTAGATTAGGCAGTTAATGCAGTCTTGCTCGGACCTCAAGCACACATGAAATAAGAAAGGCTTTAGTTTCATTTCATTTCAGGCTTTAAGCCTTTCCTCTGTATGCAGAAAACCTTTATGTGAAGATAAATCATCTTCTAAAAGAGTTCTGTGTCCCAAACTGTATCCCCTCAGTTTACATGTATCCATAAATGTAAAAGGAACCCTTTTATAAACACACCTTTAGGACTGAACAGGACATTCAGTCTGTTCAGTTCAAATCTCACCAATCAAGCTTAAACAGTTTTGTGTGGAAGGCTGTGTGATTTTTTTGTGACACTTTTAGATGTTCTACTTTGGTTTTATTGATTATAAATAATGATTATAAATAAATTAATAAATAAATAAATGGTGTTTTGACAACCACCCACAGGATTTTTTTTTTCCACACCCACTTGGTGTTGTGATCAGTACTGTTCATAGAGATTCGGAGGTTTGCTTTGATTTTATACTTATAACTTATATTTATAATATTTGGACATTTAAAAAAAAGAAACTGTAATAAACTATTATAACTATATTATAAAACAAAACTAATGTTCAAAGGATAGTTGTTTTTTCTATAATGCACTACAAACATAGTAAAGTACAGTTCATAGCAGGGTAAATACTGTAATGATAGTTCAAAGAGTAAAATGTAACTGACACAAATATAGTATAAATATATAGTTATAAATATAGTAATTTATAACTGACCAGATTTCAAAGGAAGATAAATTATAGAATGCATACGAGACAATAAAATGTAGTTCACGTTTACCAGAACTGCAAATATATATATATATATATATATATATATATATATATATATATATATATATATATATATATATATATATTATATATAATTTTCCCATTTGTTAATTTACATTGACTTCCATGAAAAAGTTTATAGATTATTTTCCTTTTCCTATAAAGGTGCTATTTTAGGGGACTTGACATGCAGACAGATAGATCAATTGCTCGCTCGTAAAATCCATAGTGTGCAAATTTGTGAAATAATAGTAAATGCTTAAATTTATTTTATAAATGTTTTTTTTCTGTATGATTTCTTTCTAAAGTTAAAAAGTAATGTACGTATTCTTGAGTGTCGTCTACATCGCAAACATCGCTAACAACTTCAAATAGATTCAACAGATTCAAGTCTAGATCTCATTTCCTCATTTTTTAAAGATAATTCCAGTTAATTTCAAATGAAATTAATAAATCAATGTCCACTTTGTGATCACTTCTGTGTCAATTACAGTGTCATAACAAATACAGACCATATTAAAAATCTGTAATGCTTTCAAAGTCATTTTACTGTTGTATATTACCAGTTACAATGCTGATATGTGTATTATATGTAAAATACCAAGTTATCTCCATTATGGTCCTGCAGTGAAGATTGGTCATTTCCCTAATGATTTTAAACACATAGTTTAACTCATCTAGTAGTTATCAGGTTTAGTTTGTGTTAAAAAAAAAACAGAACTAGGAATCACTATTCTGCGAAAGGGCAAAACTATGGCAGTTAAATGTGGAAAAACATATTATCATTGATGTTTTTGAGATATTCTAATGTCATAGAGGTTCACTTTTACTTATTTGTAAAGCTCTGTGGACTGTGATTATTTCTTAATCTATTTATACTGCTCTTAAACTCAATCTGTACTATGTATTTCTCTGTAACTGAAAAAGCTGCAAAGAAAGGTTTCCTTCTTAAGCTGCTGTGGTTAGGTATTTACTTCAGTCAGAGTAAGCACTGACATATACAACAGAACAAGACTGAGTGGGTATGTATGTAAAACTGGTCATTTCTCATCATATAACCTACATATAGATAATAATACTTAGATTATTGTATAGTCATCAGATCATCATTCATTTCAGGATTTATTATAATCCATTTACATTTGAAATCACTCATATTCATAACATCTACTGCCTGAAAGGTAACATAAACAAAGTAACAACTAAACATCTAAAATGTTAAAGTTAAAGCTGAAGCTGTCTAATCTTACCAGCGCTGCCAAAAGTCATCCAGAGAGGGAAAAGCGAAAAGATGGAGAATCCAGGCCTTTTCATCGTTAGGCTGTAGGTCTTACAGAGAAACAGAACCACAGACTGCGCCGATGGACAGCAAGCTCAGAGGCTTTCAGGAAACGGACGTGAAGAGAGCGTGAGAGGCATGCAAGGGGAAGTTGTGGTTGGCATATGTCCGTTTTAAAGTTTAAGCCAACCCCCGCCTCAAAATGTCGAAGTGAAAAAAAAAACTTTAAAGGTCTATAGATCAGTACTTTTTAAAGCAGTGATGGAAACTTCTTTGCCTGAGGTGTCATTCTATTTGCTCATGCTATTTGATCATGTAGGTTAGCATTAACATTGTGACCACTATATTTGCTAAAAACAGAAAATGACAAGAGTTTCCAGTTAATTAGAAATCTTCTACACTGTAAGCCCAGATAAGCTGAATTTACTTTAAAAAATTTGAGGAAACCTGTTGCCTTAAAAAAGTTAAGTAATGGGTAAAGAAATCTTAAGTTAGCAAAACTTAGAACATCAAGTTATTGCAACTAAAGGGGAAGTTAATTTAACTTTTTTTTTGTTATACTGTAAGACTGCATAAATTTACTTAACTTTTTTAAGCAGACAGTTTACTCTTTTTTTTTTGTTTATTTTAAAAATTTAAGTAATGGGGAATAAAAATTTAAGTTAGTATAAATAAAACATCATGTTATTACAGCAAAAGGGAAACTCAATTTTTTTCTAAGGTAGCCCAGGGGGATCCCTACACACTGATAGTAAGTGTCAGAAACTGTTGGACACGCAATATGCAAATACTGAAGTAATGTCTGTTTTTGTTTCAACATTGAAACAACATCTAATGTTAAACAGTTGTGCAAACATTGAAATTTGAATGTTAAATCAACATATGTTCTCGGCTGTATGGAGGGATGAAAAAGTGGTTTTATTCCATCATATCCATCTGAAGTCATTGCTTTTTAATTTGGCCTCAATTCTTCTCCTTCTTAGAAAGATGAGAGAGGTCTGTAATTTTCATCATAGGTACACTCAGTGGTGTGCAGTGAGGCCCTTCTAACCCTTCAGAGAAGGGGTGACCATAGGTGCATGTAAAAAAATTACATAATATTTAATCAGGAAATATATATTATAGTTATTGTAAAATATAAGCATACATTTTATAAATTAACTAAAATAAAAAACAGCAACTAATTCAAAGCATTAGTCTGTGTTTTTCAGTTGCTACGGGACTCTTATCTGAATGACAGCTGTTCTAACCAGAGACTGTAAAAAAAGATGGACGCCGTGTCTCAGTTCCCATTTATTCAATGAAAATGAAGCCAAAATCTTCCACCATGTTGGCGATCTTGACACCCGAGTCTGCGCAGTAGAGACCAGAGGAGGGAGAAAGACTGTGTTGAGACAGCCTACTCATTTAAATAACTCCACCCCTGAGGGCTGCCTCGTGGTCACAGACTGCAGAGCGGGGCGGAGCGGAGCTGACGGCCTGCTATTGGTCCCGCCCATAACCAGCCCTTTTACAATAACCACACCTTTTTTGAATAGAACTGAATAACCTTCTTAAAAACGAATTCTGTGGGGATATAAAAATGTGACAATATAAGCAGAGGTTACTCTAGCTGATGCATTTAAATAATGGAGGTAGAATTACAGTATATTGGAAAAAAACGTGATTGAAAGTTGTCTGTTTTGCCATTGAAACCTATGGGGATGGGTGGGGTTACACGGCTTTCTGAAACCGAACAGCAGGGGGCGCCCGACCTGTGGTGGCTTCACTTTTGAGAGATGATGCTCTGTCCAGCTATATACAGTCTATGGTTCTAACCAATCAAAGCTTTTAAAATGGCTTCTGCCCCCTTGTGTCTGAGTGACCCTTCTACTGATTTTTTGAAGGGTGCAGTAATGAGTATATTAGCAAAGTCGCAGAACAATCTAACCAATCAGATTCATGACTTTCACTCCAGGGGCGGGGCCATGACTGTCTAACCCCTTCTGAGCGCTCTGCTGAAGGGGCTACGCATTGCTTAGCGTAAAACTAGCTTAGCGTAAAGCTTAGCGTGGATTAGTTCAATAGTTAACTATCATGGAATTGCAATGTAAATGAGACAAATATTGTGTCACATCATATTAAAAAGCCTTTTTTTAAGTGTTTTGCAGAAGGGGTACCCACTATATTAACTGCACGCCACTGGGTACACTTTAACTGTCACGCCACAGTGCCCTCCTTCCACACTCTCGAACTCCATTTCCCAAAAACCCACTGGCAATGACCTCACCGTCAGCCACTCACCTTCACCCAATCGCGTTACGCTCCCCCGTTCAGAGTCTGTGTTCTAGGACGTTCCGGTTCATAGTAATTTGCATCCTGTATATAAGGTTTCAGTTTGCGTTTAATCTTTGCAAGGTATTGTCGACTTTTGTTGCGTACTGAGCGTTTTTTCCCTGCATTATTCGGTCTGACTTTTGTTATGACCTATTTTCTGTATTACGGTTTTTGCCTTCCGCTTTGCCCTTATCAGATTCGTTGGACTGTCTCTCTGGTTTTGGATCTTGGACTCTGTACCCTACTACGACTCCTGTTTTGGGTGAGAGAGTTGTTTATCCTGTTATGTGGCTGTTAATTCCTGTAACCCAATCTGTAAATAAATCTAAATAAACCTAAATTAACTGCACCCTAATGGCACCTGTCCACAGCCTCAAACATTCAGACTCCAAACTCAGCTATGGCCAAGACCAAAGAGCTGTCGGAGGACACCAGGAAGAAAATTGTAGACCTGCATCAGGCTGGGAGGCTGTGAAGAGTGAATCTACAATTGGCAATCAGGTTGGTGAATAAATCAACAGTGGGTGCAATTGTAAGAAAATGGAAAGCATACATACATGGAAGACCGATCTGGGACCACACCCAAGATCTCATCCTGTGGGGTTAAAATGCTCATGAGAAAAGTGAGCAAAAATCCCAGAACTACAGGGAGGGACCTGATAAATGACCTGCAGAGAGCTCGGACCAAAATAACAAAGGCTACCATTAGTAACACACTATGCCAAGAATGTTGCATCCCAAGAACACCATACCTATTGTGAAGCATGGGGTGGAAACATCATGTTTTGTAGCTGTTTTTCTGCAAAGAGGGCAGGACGACTGACCTGTGTTATGGAAAGAATGAAAGGGGCCCTGTACCGTAACATTTTAAGATAAAACCTCCTTACATCAGTGGCTGGGTCTTCCAGCATGACAATGATCCCAAACCCACCTCTCGGACAACAAAGGAGTTGCTCCGTAAAAATCAGACCCAAAACATCATTGCTTTAGAATAGAACTACATGAAGGAATGGACCAAAATACTTACAAAGACTTACAGGAAATGTTTGACCATAGTCATTGCCAACAATGGTTATGTTACAAACTATTGAGATAACCTTTTGTTATTGACCAAAATCTTATTGACCCCTATAATGTACAAATAAATTATTTAAAAATCCTACAGTGTGATTTCCTTCATTTTTTTCCTCACTTTGTTTCTCATAGTTGAAGTGTACCTATGATACAAATTACAGACCTCATTCATCTTTCTACGTAGGAGAACTTGCACAATCAGTGGCTGACTAAATACCTTTTTGCTCCACTGTACATATATTACATATTTCTCATTTAGTGTCTCTTTTATTTTATGTGTAAAAAAAATCTGTCTTGGTAAATTGCTATTGAGCTATTATTGTATTAGTGCAATAGCTCTACATTAAACATAAAGCTGTTCTATGCTGTGCATTATATGTAATAGCAGTAAAGACACTGTATGGTGTTCTGTTAATGACACCAGTGAAGACGTATGCACATTATAATAGACAAAAATAGACAAATAAAATCAACGGAGGCTATAAAAGTGACAAACAAGCAAAAAAACTTAAAAACTGACAAATACAAACACTACTTTAGTACCTACTGATGGTAAAACTGAAAACTTCATTGATCATCACTGGATAACTTAACCATCCCTTCCAGTTTTGTGTTGGTAAGCAGTGTTCAAATTAGGTTTTGTTAACAGTACTTAACAACTAGTATAAGATGCACATTTAAATACATAGTTATAATGCTATTAAGAAAAAACATTATAAAACATTGCTGTAATGATGTAAATGACACTGCAATAATCTTGTCCATGATTCTGAAGAATACATTATTAAACTTGGCCAACTCACTTTTCCAGATATCAGAATATCACTTTTCTCTCATGACTGTCTCTCATGCTCCTTTGTCAGTCTTTTTTCCATAGTTGCAGTGGCTTGCAAAATTATTCATACCCCTTCAACTTTTTCACATTTTGTCATCTTAATAGACCAACACAAAGAAGCACATGGTTTTCAAAATTGCATTAAAATAAAAATCTGAGAAGTGTTATGTGCAAAAGTACATTAGTGACTAGTAGAGCCACCTTTCGCTGCAATTACGCCTGCAAGTCTTTTGGGGTTTGCCTCTACCAGCTTTGTGCATCTAGAGACTGAGGTTTTTTTGCCCATTCTTCTTTACAAAACAGCTCAAACTCATTCAGTATTATTTGTGGGTTTTGTTCTGGTTTTACCACAAATTGTCATCTCAAACATAAGCTATATTGTTTAAATTGTGATAAAAAAAAATACAAAAATAAAATTATTCTATTGCCTTTTTTTTGGTAAGGACATTTTTTTTTCATTTAAGAAAATGCATTTCAACAGAACCTGTAACACTTGCCATGATGCTCAATGCAAACAGATCAAAATATGCTATTTAAATATAACGGAGGATGTAGTTATGTTAGAGAGAGTAAATATGTTGGAACTGCCTACCTGAATTGCGAGGCTCTTTGATAAAGAGGTTTTGAATTTGAGAACTTGCAGAATAATTTGTAGATACACAGAAACTGAAGTCTATGTCTTCTGGGTGGCATCCTCTCTTCATGTCACCATAGGTACATGTCTTCAGACTATCATTCTCTGCATTTGTAAGTGAAATATATGTCAGTGTAATGCATAAACAATTACAGCCCATACATCACTTTTATATATATATATACATTAGGGGTGTAACTGTCTGTGTATTCTTTACGAACTGCCACAGTACAGGGCTAATAGTTTGCAGAATACACGTTACACAGATGATTCAGACTCTCCACACACCGTCGCTGCACTGCCATAGGAAATGAATGGTCGCCTGTCCCTTTACGGTGTGCATTGGCGTAGGAACCGGGGGGGATGGGTGGGACATGTCCCACCCAATATTAGAAACAGGTGGATTTGTCCCCCCCAAAAATGAAATAGTTTCGTTCAGCTCAGTCGTACTGTTAATGAAGAGACCGACCGCTAAGCGCTGGGAAACCAATCACGGTGCCGGTTCAGGGAGAAAGTCCCGCCTTTCAGTAGAAACAGCCAATCAGCTCGCTGGTCTTGCGAGAAGAGTTAGCGTGCTGGTGGAGGAGAAGCCCCTCCCCCTCGCTGTGAGATTTAGAAGCGGTGTCCAGCATCAGCTGGTGTTGAAGTAAATCTGGATATACGGCGATTTTTCTAAGAGGTAACGGAGCTAACCATGTGACCTGTGTTGAGATTATTTCTGATAGCTGGTTAAAAAGACTCCTCTCCAAATCAAAACACACAGATTAAACCCACCGTGTGATTAATAAACTGCAGCTGTGTTAGTCAGTTAGCTTAACTTTGGAATTAGTTAGACAGGGAGTCAAGGCTTAAAAAAACATATATGTTATGTTCAGCTTGCCCTGATATGCCTGATCAGCTAATCACTATTCCATTTTCAAATTGTGTTTATTAATTTAGGATTGCAGGACTTACTGTAAGCTGTAGTGGATAGTCAGAATTTAGTACAGTACTTTATGATGGTAGTTTAAAGCAGTTTATTAACCCTGATCTCTGCCCTAAAATTGTGTGTTTTCTACCAGATCCAACTGATTAGCTAATAAACAGTCCTTTACTGAGTTTACCTGTTTAAATCCTTTTCATTATGTATGTCAGCAGTGTATTAGACACATCATACCTCCACTTACTTTATTAAGTGACTTTAAAGCAGAGTAGGCATTGGGGATATGCAGTAGAATGTGTAGGAACAGGGTTGAGAAACACTGCTCTAACCTGACTTCTGTTTATTTGTAGTTCACAGTAAGACTAAATCCTGAGTAAATAGAGGGATTCCAGGTGAATCCAAATGTTTTTTTCTTTAGTCTAATATTTATATTAACTTCTGTCAAAAATCTATATGAAACGTAAAGTTACATTCTTTTTTTCAAAAAAGGACACCATCATAAGAAGTGCTTTCAGTAGAAACAACTAAAAGCGCAGATGATAACTGATCAGTTTTTGTCATATATGTATATAATTGAGACATTTCACGCATATTTGTTTAAATGTAATGTGGAGTAACATGGCGGTTGTAAAGTCACCTTTACTTGGATGTAACTAATAATAAACAGAGTACAGAAAAAAGGGATTATTTGTGATTAAAAGTAATTCCTTAAATGTTGTTCTAAGAAACTATATGGGCTTTGGTGCATTAGCAAAAGTGTCCCCCCCAATATCAAACCCGCTCCTACGCCCTTGACGGTGTGAACACAGAGTAGGTACTTGTAATGTCTTTCTCCCTTTCTCTCTCTCTCTCTCTCTCTCTCTCTCTCTCTCTCTCTCTCTCTCTCTCTTTTGCTTGTGCTGTCTGTCTGTCTCTCTCTTTTGCTCGCACCGTCTTTCTGTCTGTCTGTTTCTCTCTCTGATATTATAATAAAAAATTTATTTTAACAATCTAAAGCTGAAACCATGAAATGCATCCAGGAATATGCTTAGTAAAATATTTGTAGTTTAAGCAGTTAAAGTAATGTTGTTGACAGTAAAAGAGAACACTAGTTATTAAGAATTTAATAATAAAATTTAATAAAGGTCCAGCCGCTTTATTTTTTCCACCAACCGCACCAAAAACGTACCGAAAACGTACAGAAAATGTACAAACCGTGGGGTTTATATCGATGTGTGAACCGAACCATGAATTTTCTGTACCGTTACACCCCCCTATATATATATATATATATATATATATATATATATATATATATATATATATATATATATATATATATATATACACACATATATACATACCAGTGGTTTCAATGTTTTATGGACATCTTTTTTATAACAAGCATAAAATGTCACATTTTAATTAATTATATTAGAAAATAGATAATTTTCCTGTTCCACTTTTAATAATGCAAAGTTTAGAGGCTGACCGTATAAACAACTGGTTCCCACATAATAAGCAGATTTGCATATTCCCACACAGTATTCAGATTTCAGTTGCATGAATATTGCATAAATCATATTTTTACCCTAATCGCTATATATGCGTATGGCTAAAACCTTATAAAGATACAATCAAGATACTAGTCACATGAAGCGACTGTTAACTTTTAATTTAAGTAACATTCTTTGAAATCATGACTGTTTGAACAAGCAAGCTAATTAGACAGAGCTGTACAACAGAAGATTGGAACTACTGTACCATGTAAGAACAGCACGATTTAATAAGAACTTTAGCTTAGTGCTTAGTCAAAGGGTGTAGTTTAGTTAAGTTTAACAACAATATATTAGATGACAATGTAGAGTGTTAAAGGGTTTAGAGTGTTATGGTTAGTCCAGAAAGTTAATAACATACCAAAAAACACAGGTTCGCTCATCTCGCCTTCTCTCCTTGTCCCACAGTATTCAGAGAATACAGTCTGTGCTTGAAACATGTACTTGCAGGCTGGGTTATATTCCAAAGCAAAAACGTTTCCTTCTGTTTCAACTATTTGTTCTTTCTGTAAAACAACATACCACAAGAATCACTGTAAACATATTCAACATAATTCAAATTAAATTTAATGTTATTTGTCAATATTATTTCTAATTACATTTAAGTGATAAGATTTTGCCCTTTAAATTAATACTTTTGACAGCTACACAGCACTAATATTCAGTACACTGTAGCACACAGAACAATAAAGCTAGAACATACAGAATAAATGTCTCACCTCATCGCATTTGCTGTAAGTAAACTTGTATTTCCAGCAAATGTTTCTGGAGTGAAATCTGAAATCTGGAGTGCTGCAATTAAGAAATATACGTTCACCTTCCCTTTTGATGTCAAGTTTTGGTGGTTCTGATTTGACTAAAACAGAGAGAAAAGCAAATAACACAAATTATTTGTATAAATTATGCTGAATTATCTGTTTCTTTATAATAATTTCTTATAAAGATGCTGAATTTAACTCAACCTGATTGTGCCATCTCTACCATTCACTTTCAGTAATATGTGTTTTTAGGTCTTATTCTTAAGACTTATTCTTTTCAAATTATTTCTATTCAAATAAAATGTAAGAAACACTGTGCTTTTTTAAATTGCCATTTTCCATACTGTACCAACTTTTTCTAATTTGAGGTAGTTTCAGAGGTTTTGATGAATGACATTATGTAACTTTGAACTTCAGACACTTTGCATTTCAACAGAACCTGTAACACTTGCCATGATGCTCAATGCAAACAGATCAAAATATGCTATTTAAATATAAGAGGGTGTAGATACGTTGAAATTTTTGTGTGGCATACAGTGTGACACTCTGCACAGTAAAAAAGAGCGAGATGCTAAGAAAATGCCTACCTGAATTGCGTGGCTCTATGATAAAGAGGTTTTGAATTTGGGAACTCTTTGTAGATCCACTGAAAATGAAGAACTGGACGCCAGCAGCGAAGTCTATGTCATCTAGGTGGCATCCTGTTTTCAGGTGTTTATAGGTACATGGCTTCAGACTATCTTTTCCTGCATTTCTAATAAATGAGTGAATACATTTGTCAGTATAATGCATGAACAATTACAGCCCATACATCACTTGTAAGAACACACACACACACACACATATATATATATATATATATATATATATATATATATATATATATATATATATATATATATATATATATATATATACACACACACACATTCTTTAAACTAGTTCTCACCTGTAAAAGAGCTGGAGATCTGAGGTCTCACTGATTAAACTCCAGGTACAGTTCGTCTACATATGAGAGTAATACACACATGTGAAGTTCTTCACTAAAGCTGAAACACACAGGAGAATTCAGTCAAGTCTAGATGCTTCACAAGCAGGAAAAAATAATATTAACATTAACATTTACATGTAAAAAAATGTGTTGGACTTTTTGGGCCGAACAGGAGCGCCTTAATATCAAAGCGGTGGCTCAGAGCCGACAAGGGAGCTGGATGTCCTGGGAAGCCGTCACAGATAGGTCCTTGTCATGGTCTGACCTGTGGACGATCCCCCAAGCCAGGCTCAGCTTCCTGATAAGATCCACCTATGACACCCTACCATGTCCCAGAAACCTCTACCAGTGGTTCGGTGTGGAAGAGACCTGCTCCCTTTGCACTACCAGCAATGCAACCATCCAGCATATCTTGTCAGGGTGCAAGACAGCTTTGTCCCAAGGTCGTTACAGGTAGCGACACGACCTAGTGTTGAGGAAGCTGGCAGAGGTGGCAGAATCATGTAGACAGGAGGCTAACAGTAGACCGTCGATTCCATCAAGACAACCTGTCCTGTTTGCAAGGGCCGGAGAGAACATCAAGCCCCCTTGCCAGAGAGTACCATCAAAAATCCTGTCACCCAGCAGTGAGTGGTCTATGAGGGTCGACCTGGGGAAGGAGCTCCATTTCCCCCGGGAGATTATTGAAACATCCCTCCAGCCAGACTTGATTATGTGGTTTAATTAATTATATTAGATAATAGAACAGAAGAGGTTGTAATTAAATGGGAAAAAAGAACACCTGAAACACTTAATCACTTGGTATCCTTTTAAAAAAATGTATATTAACAAATTAAATTAAGTTGTCCATATAAAACAGGGTTCAAGTCAAATAAAATGTAAGAAACACTGTGCTTTTTTAAATTGCAATTTTTTTCATACTGTACCAACTTTTTCTAATATGAGGTAGTTTCAGAGGTTTTGATGAATGACATTATGTATATTTGTACTACAGACACTTTATTATTTATATTATTATTATTATTATTATTATTATTATTATTATTATTATTATTATTATTGTTGTTGTTTTGTATTTGTGGTTTGTGTTCTGTTTTTTCCACAAATTGTCTCCTTTATTTCATAAATGTGTATATTTTACAAAATTGTGGTCTTGTTCTAATAAAAAAATACAGAAATAAAATGATTTTGTTCCCTTTTTGTCTTGGTGAGGACATTTAAGGGTTGAGAAAGCGCTTTTCAACAGAACCTGTAACACTTGCCATGATGCTTAATGCAAACAGATCAAAATATGCTATTTAAATATTATGGAGGGTGTAGATACGTTGACATTTGTGTGTGGCATACAGTGTGACACTCGGCACAGTAAAAAAGAGTGAGATGCTATGAAAATGCCTACCTGAATTGCGTGGCTCTATGATAAAGAGGTTTTGAATTTGGGAACTCTTTGTAGATCCACTGAAAATGAAGAACTGGACGTCATCATGGAAGTTTATGTCATCTAGGTGGCATCCTGTTTTCATGTCACCATAGGTGAGTTTATAGGTACATGGCTTCAGACTATCTTTTCCTGCATTTCTAATAAATGAGTGAAACATTTGTCAGTATAATGCATGAACAATTACAGCCCATACATCACTTGTAAGTACACACACACATATGCATATACATTATATATATATATATACACACATTCTTTAAATTAGTTCTCACTTGTAAAAGAGCTGGAGATCTGAGGTCTCATTGATTAAATTCCAGGTACAGTTCATCTTCATATGAGAGTAATACACACATGTGAAGTTCTTCACTAAAGCTAAAACACACAGGAGAATTCAGTCAAGTCTAGATGCTTCACAAGCAGGAAATAATTATATTAATATTTATTTTAATAAAATGTTCAATATTATTGCTTTCAAAGGTGCTTACATTTAATTACTTATAACATTTACATGTAATAAAATGTGTTTGATTTTTGTAGTCTTTAAAAATATTTTGAAGACTAAATGTGGGGCTTACCCAGAGGTGGAGAGATGCCCTTCTGTACAGGTTTGCTGGGTTTCTTGTGGCCACACTTTACTGGTTTTGTCCTTATGTTGACGCATATTTCCTTCTCAGTAGAAACTTTCCATGTGTGGTTCAAATGTGGTGTTCGCCAATTGTCGAAACACTCGGCTTCAGGGCCAGTGGGGGGGCATTTCTGTTTTGGGAGTAAGAAATCAATATTAAGACCCTAACCTTCATCCTGACATAAAGCACACAACCTTACTACTGGAGAGCATACTGTCTACACACACTGATGGTGCTTCTTTAAAAACACAGCTGAAGCAGAATAGCAGTTGTTTGCAACAATTAATTGTGAACATTCACTATTCTTTCTGTCTTTTGTTCTGGTTTCTTTATCACAAAAAAGTCTCTACTGACTCAGAAAGGTGACTCACCTCTAAACATAACACAACATTGTAGTCCACTTTACAGTCAACATCCAAACCTGTTGGCTTACTCCACTGAGCAGTTACTGAGAAACGCTCAAGGTTCCATGACAGAGTCACATTATCCGGTTCTGGCAATTCATCTTCAAAAAAGAGAGAAAGGAATTTGTTGAGAATGTAAAAGATTTTGATTGGAGCTTTTATGTAAAGTTCCATTAAGTTTCTACAAATTCTGCAGTTTTAAGCATTTCCACAATAAAAAGAAGTATAAATGTTTCTCACAACTTGAACTATAAGACATACAGCTTTGAGCTGGAGATTCATTAAACCAAGCTATTTATCAGTCCGGTTTATGAAAAGGTACTGTAACTGAAAACAAATGTCTATCATGCTGATGCTGATTAACAATGGTCATTTATATTACGGTAAGTTGTACAAGACACATAACTACAATGCATTGATGTATTTATATTAGGTTGTTACCAGTGATGTCAGTAACGTGTTACTTAGAGTGGTGGGGGGGGGGGGGTGACTTCTGTTTATGCGACACAACCATGGAGGCAGGCGAGAGAAGCGTGTTTTGTAGCAGAGGTTTAAGAAGCTTCTGTTAATGAGGTACAACCATTGGTTTACTTACCTCACTCCACTGTTTCACTCTTAAGATGTGATTATAAAATAAATCTAGGCCCAAGTAACAAAAGTACACATGATGTCAGCCTAGAGCAAGGGTCACTAATAGGCGGACCGCTGTCCGGGTCCGGACCCAGACGTTGTCCAAACCGATAAACTACTAAGAAGGATTTAATTCTGACCGTGTTCATTTAAAGCGGCGGAACGTTTATTGTCTTTATAGTTTACGTGCTTTACAGCGCAGTAAGCTTTACCGAGACAAGAGTGCAAAATAGTGCACTTTACTCCGCCTGATCAGAACTCCTCAGCAAGAAAAAAAACTCCCTCGCTCGCTCTTTACTCCCAAAACCACCCTGTCAACTCCCCCCATCAGTTTTAACCACAACATAATAAAGTATGTTACAGTAATAATATTAAATAAAATAAAACTACTGTTTTTTTTAAGCTGATATTTTGGTCAAGTTCAGCAAACATTTCTCTATATACATAGATTTATCATTCATGTAATTATAATTATGACAGGCTGGCCTAAATCTTATACAAATAAAATCAAATAGAATAAATATAGCATTTTGAAACAAAGTGAACATACAGATTAACATTATTAGACTCGATATGTTAAATTATTGAGGGTGTTTCCATTTATTTTATGATAGGTTGATAATGTAATTATTGTGACAGGCCTATTTAAAACAATAAATATTGTTGAAATATACTAGTATATGTAACCTGTTTTGTCTTTCAGTTGTTGATAAACCACTGACAGAACTACTATAGGCTTCTTCAGTAAAAAGAATAAAACACTGAATTATAACACAAATTAACATTGGTGACGGTCCGGACCTTAGCCTGATGACATTTTCTCTAACTGGATCAAACTGAATTCTAATAAAATACCCCAGGCCTAGACCATATACACGGTTTTGTTTTGTAAGAGAAATCAAGAAAAAAAGTTGTTTTTAAGAGAAATCAAGAAAAATAACATATTATTCTTAATTCAAGAGAAATTGTCTTTTATTTTTATAAAAACTTCTTTTTTTCAGGAAATATTTCAACTTTAAATGTCAAGAGATACATTGTTGCTGTTAAAAATGCATTTTCCAATAAGGGGAGTATTGGCAAAACTGGTTATAATTTTTATGTTAAGGTGGTGGGAGGTGGTGTCTGCAGCTGCTGAAAGTAACTAATAAAGTAACTTGTACAGTAACTTAAACTTTTAAAGTTACTTTTAAAATCAAGTAATCCATAAAGTAACTAAGTTACTTTTTAAAGGAGTAATCAGTAACCAGTAATCGGATTACTTTTTCATTTGTTTTGTCAGACCTTTCATTGGTTCTTCTCAAAAACATAGTTGATTACATGAATTTAATTAACCCTCTAGGACTAGCACATTTAAGTAATAATAATAATAATAATAATAATAATAATAATAATAATAATAATAATAATAACATTTTCACATTTGCATTTTACCGTCATTGTACATACACAATATGATGCAACCCCATATGCTATGTGTGCTATGTGTGCTATTACACCCTTTATTATTAAGAATTATTAATTAATAATATTTTCAAAGTCATGCAAATGGTTACATATCTATTGGACATATGATATTAAAGTGTATTGACATTTATCAAATGAAATACTACTACTACTACTATTACTTCTAATAACAATAACAATAACAATAACAATAACAATAACAATAACAACAACATTTGCAGAGAGTCCTGATGAGTCTCATTTTAAAAGATTGTGTTATTTTTGTAATAATCAAAAAATGATTTAAAGTTATTTAAACTCACCAGCACTGCCAAAGATCCAGAGCTGGAGAATAAAAACAATAAAAAGTCCAGTTGGCTTCATAGTTTTGACTTTAGCCTTGCTGAGAAGCAGAATCACAGACTGCAGTGATGAACTTGCAGCAGGAACTCTGCTGTAAAAAGATAATGGGTGGTTTACAGGGGGAGTTGTGTTTCACATAAAGATTTCTGAGGAAATATTCAAAAACCTTAAAACTTCAACATCAGTGTTTTTTTGAATTACAAATTATACTTTCATAGTTTTTAATAAATATAAAATATTTAATAAATATAAAGTTCTTGTTAAAATGCTGGATCTTTTTATTTATATATACTTTTTCTTTGAAAATCCCTTTCCCATGTATTGGCTACCCTGTAACTGAGGGCCACCTTAATATACTTTAGATAAAGGTTGACTGATTGATTGATTGATTGATTGATTGATTGATTGATTGATTGATTGATTGATTTACTTGACAGATAAACCAAAAAATTATAAGGGTTTCTTGAAGACTCTGAAATTCCCATAATGAGCAAATATGGCATATTCCTATGTGTGTTTTTTTTGCTCATTTTTGCCAGATTCAGACTCAGACACACTATTGTTGGTTGTTGTTTTGTTTTGAAATTGTATTAAATAAAGGCACCACTGGGGCTGGGTATAGCTTTAAAAATGTTTATACCAGTACCGATACCATACTTTAGTGTTAGTTGGTTATGTTGGTCATGCGGGTTGGCCAAACATACTTTATTAAGAGTACGTTCTACTCTTATTAAGATTAATTGAAATCTGCATTTAAGTTATTATTTAGCTTATATATATATGAAAAACAAAAAAAAATGTGAGTTAGGAGTGTTTAATTATGTTAATCATCACATTTTATATAATATATCAATAATCTGATGTCTACCTTTTTGCTCTGTAACTGTTATTTTCTGTTCTCTGATTGCATGAACACTGTTGCACTGCATAATCAGCAAGTGCTGGATATTAAACTCATGTTACGCTAATGTTATGTTAAGCTTGCACTCTCCTTCACAAGGCTGGGGAGTGGAGCTAGCCCTCAGCACGATGGTGCACTCCTGTTCACCTGGCAGAGTCCTGCAAGGACTGCTGGCTGATGGGCTCAGGTAAATATATTCACATTACTTATTCATTAATAGATTTAAAATGGAAACTAAATCAAGGAAGTGCCACCAGGTCATGTGATCGTGTGTATGTGACTGTGTAAGTTCACTCACTTCTGTCCAGCCACCCCGTCACATAGGCCGCCAATGCACTGAGCCTGATGAGGCTCCTGCAGGTGGTCGGGTTTCCCGTGTGCTGACTGGCTTTCAATGCAGCCCAGGAGGTGAGCAATTGTCTGCTTTAGGCCCCGTCCACACGAAGCAGGATATTTTTAAAAACGGAGATTTTTGCATTTGGACTAGGGTTGTTCCTATGGACAATATCATCGTCCATCGTCATTAATGACCCACCATAGCGATGGATGGTAACCATTTTTTGTTTTTCCAGAAACATGCACTGACCTTCTTTTGGTCTCCTTCACCTAAAACAGGGATTTTAGAAGGGATTGTACGGAAAATGATCAATTCAGGTATGTAATATATATGAATTAAGAGTCAGGGATGGACATTAAAATACCCTACTGCTACGAATATGTAGGGCTGGCCCGAATAGCGTTTTCTGAGCTCCGGATATTCGGCACTGATTTGTAGCGATTATTCCAACCCCGGCCCCGAAAAAAAAAGATTTCCCACCCCTTTCCTTGCGGTAGGGCTCAAGGCTCAAGAAAATGGTCTGTGATAGGGGTCTGTTTTTTTTTAATTCACACTGTTCTTATTTCTCATTAAATATCTAGAAACAGATTAAATCTGTACTGTCTCATTTCACTTCAGTCCTGAATATATGGAGTGCATTATGTCTCCTTATGTTGTGCTGCATGCTCTTACCGATGAGACGTTTTTACCTTGGATTTTTTTGTTAATTTTTTGGAGTTTTCACTCCAGAATTTCTGCTTCCCGACACCAGGGCTTCTCCGTGCGTACGCAGGCCAGGAGCGCCGCTGTTTTAGGGCTTCTCCACTGTGCAAGCCGGGCCAGTGAATTGCTGTTTTTGTGTCTTCGCACTTAGGCTATTTGCTTAAAAACAAAAACAAAAATTAAATACTACAAATCTGAGATGTACGTGCTATACGTCACCATCTCTGCCCCTAAAACCGTCCAATATCTTGCTTAACAGACACGCCAAATCCCCCCGCGAGCACGTGAGGTGCGCAGCACACTGATTAATTCATGCGTTGAGCTTTAAGCAGGCAGAGGATCTGTAACTGGTGGAACATCAAAAAAACCTGACAGGGCCCGAGGAAAGCGGTGGAAATTCTCGGCCGGCCCGGTCAGGCAGATATTTGCAGGGGTTTTTTTGTATTACTTTATTGTTCAACTCTTCTGTTGAGTTTTTTGTTTTTGATCTTTTGAAATTCGTTAGATTAGATTTTATTGGGCTTAGTTGGTTATTTTCCAATTTCATATTTATTTTTTTGTTATTATTACATTTTGTTATTATTTTCCATTATTTTTAAGAGCAGGCCTTATTTGCCTTATGGAGAAATACTTTGACTTTTATTTCGCCAGAAATAAGACTTGACTCGGACTCGTAATCAAAGACTTGTGACTTAACTCAGACTTTTCGCAAACATCCCAGATATGGTCGGTTGCCTTTTTTTGGCAAGCCCTGAAGGCACAGACACGTTGATGGTTGCATACTCTTCAGGATGTTGAACACACAGCTGATCGCGTAGATTTGTTGTCTCTCCATCTTTGACACGGACCACAGATGCGCAAATCTTGCAGACACATTTATTTATATCTTTTGGCAGCCCACGCTCATCTGGTTCAAAACCAAAGAAATTCCAAATAGGCGAAGTGGTGCCCTTCTTTCCAACCAACTCCTGCGTAATGGTTGGTTGCCAACTGTTGAAATGAAATGCGCCTCTCTAACGGAATTAAACTGACGCTTTTAACCGTCGACATTCAAGCAGAATGGAACAGCAGCTTTTTATAACGTGCAGGCGGCCAAAGCGCAAGAGTAATTGTATTTGAAAAATAAAGTATATAGTTTTAAAATGTATTACCATTAAATTACCATTATTAGTAGATTTTTTTTATGCTAGCCTAACTATTTTTTATTTAGTGTTACAATTAAGTAGGCTAAATATAGTGACATTCTCAGGGCACGGGCAATTGAAAGGCAGTGGAAGGGTTTTTTTTCTCATTAAACGTTAAAGCCTGGGTAGAATTATCACCATATAGCTTATTTTATACTACTTTTATTTTATAATCACTATGTTTTTATACAGTAGACCCTTTTAAATTTGGTCATGATGCGCTGTCCCTGTTTCAGGCTTTATAGTCACTGGTTTATACTGATTACAAAACACCTGATCCAACTAATAACTAACTACTAGCTTATCAACTATCTGCCCTGGCTAAGGCCAGCTGAGTGATACAGCAGGAAAACTAGCAGGACAGTGTTACTTCAAAACACAGAGTTAACCCAGCTAACTGAAGAACCACAGAGCCTAAAACACTTAACGTAAAAATGTGGGTTTTCTTTCCATTGAAGCCTGTTAAGGACGAATCTTAAGTGGTTTAATGTACTTAAACAACGAGCCAGAAACACCAAACATCTTTTTTTTTGACTGCTTAATAAACTTAATCGTCACTATCACTCGTCTCAGCTACACTGGTACACTTCACAAATAATCAATTTTTTTTTTTTTTTATGTCAGCAGTAAAAGGAACCTTGTCTGAAGAGGTAGATACGGCAGCGTCTCCACCTTCCTCTTGGTGGAGAGTCCTGATAAGTGAGGTAACCCAGTTTCTGGCCATCCTCTGGGAGGTGGGGGCTCTGCTTGGTAGGAAAAGCACCGGCCCTGTGGCCTGGGAATGTCCTGGCCCCAAACCAGACTTGCAAAGCTCTTTTTGCCATTGAACTTCGATACCCAGCCCAAGGCACTACTTTAGCATATCAGATCATATTGTGAATTCAGTAAATTGTCACACACTAAATGTAAAAAACCCAGCAACAGAAACAACTCTGGACTTCTAAAGTTAAGATGATATAAAGATAGTTTGTGGAACACTTCTGAGGACAAAATTGTGTTCATTAACAAGAGTGTTAGTGCGATGTTGCAATGTTGGATAATCAACACCCCACCTCATCATCCCCAACTGTGTTCTCATTCCACTGCTCCACAGCTCAATGCTGAAGACTTTACACCTCTTTAGCCATCGCCTGAAATTAGCCATTGTGCATCAATGTAATAATATCACGATATATTGTACTGTTTTGATCGTATCTTATCAATATGTGGCATCAAATATCAATGGGCCCTATTTTAGAGATGAGCACTGCTCAATTGCCAATCACGCAGCTGTATTTAGGGTGTGTAAGTGTGTCTTTGTTATCATGAGAGCGCAAAAAATACCTCTTGTGCAGCTCAAAATGTGAAAAAGGCATGTACTAATTCTCTTAATTATTCATGGCAGGGGGCAGAACAAGTAATGATGTTTTTTTTGTTCTTAGTAAAGTGCCATAAACAATCATGCTCATTGTTTTTGATCCAACAGTATCTTAAAAGATGGTAGTCTCTCATGATTAAATAAATATGTTGTGTTAAAATAATTTTCACTTTTTGTATTTTTTTTTTACAATTGAGAAAAAAATGTAAAAAATATAGTCTAACTGCTAATAGAGCGTGTTCAGCAAATGTGCTCCTTTAAAGGTGGCGTAAAAAATACGAATGAATGTGTGTTAGTGTGTGTGTGCATGTGTGTGTACAATATTGTTGTTCACACTCACTCTCCCAGTCATTGCGAACATCTGTATCCCAAAAGTAGTGGCAGACCTTGTGACCTTTGACTCCTTTCACTTCATGTGTGGCTTTTAGAGGATCCAATCCGATTCCATAGAGAAAAGGGTGTGATTAGAGAGCGCTGTACACATACATTACAGTACTTATGGTCTATACTTCCTATCACTTTTGCCATGTCCAATAGAGGCTTGTGTTTTACAAAGCCATTTACAATCATCACCCCCCCCCCCCCACACACACACACACACACACACACTGCACCACTGTGGGTGGTAATATTAGCCTTCTATGATGTATTCAGCGCGATGCTGTGGATCGAGAAATGATCAAGCTCTCACAATTCACTCATTCGGCTACTTTTCAAAAATCACTCACAAGATAACACCTCAAAAGTTTGGGATCTTCCAAACTGTCCTCTAATGACTCTCTCATTAATTTAAATTGTCTTCATCTTTTGTGATGTTGAAAACATTAGACACCCACATATTCCGTCTATTTCATCTCCGACATCAAAACATTACAATGGGTCTGATTACCCTGTAGTGCGGGCCAGGCATTAAGGTGACTTAATACATTTATCAGTCTTTAATAAGCAGTTTTGATTGGAGAAGGGTGGGTTCCCCTCCTGTGAGCCCTGGTTTCTCCCAATGATTCTACCTCAAGATTTGAGGGATATTTTCCTGCCGCTGTCACTGTTCCCTCGCTCGCTCACTTGGGGTTAGGGGTGCGAATCTCTCAGTGTCTGATGATTCGATTCCGAGTTTTGGTCTATACATTTAGTGGAAGATAAAATGACAATTTAAACAAATAGAACATTTATTTTAAACCAAAAAATAGGTTTCTTACTGTAGCAATTTTTTTTTTCAACATTTCATATTTCAATTTTTGTAAATCTTTAAAACATAACCTTAAAATAAAACACAGCCGTTACAGTTTTTTTAACCATATTGCATCGTGGCAAATTTTCAAACCTTAAATATTAAATATTCGACTGGGTCCAGGAGTCAGACGTAAGTGCTAGTCTATCAGCATTACTCAGAGCTTTTCCCACTTTATTCTGTGTTTCACAGTAAAGTTGAGACACTGCTTTCTCACTAAAAAAGCTACGTGAAGGTTTAAACATACCTTGGGGTCCAGCATATTAACCATAAACCTAAACCCCTGGCCTTCGACTGAGCTGTATGGTGGTAAACCATTTGCGACATAGCAGCGATGGAGTGGGAAACCTTCATAGGGAAACGGGAAGTATGTTGCATTGCTCCTTTTAGCTCAGGAGGATATTTGTATTTCTAAAGTAGCTCGTTTTATTTTACGTTGTTTGCAGACAACTGTGCTCGTGTCAAGCTTTCTCTTCCCCGGTACACTGTAAAATACAAATTGTGCCCAAACACTGTTTTTAGCGACGACAGGGCGGCTTAAATCACTCTCTTCTCCTGCTTTATGCCAACAGACTCCATTCAGGTAAATGAAGCTGGCTAACTAACTAGCTTGCTGTACGGTGGCCTAGACGTCTCCTTCTTCTACGATGGTCAAGTGGACGCGTAATGCGGCATGCAGTACTGTCGGGAGTAGAAGCAGTAAAAATCTAAACGTATTTTAAAATCGATTTCAGGGCATTTTGAAGTGATTCAGAACTCTAGGACTAGGAATCAGGATTCTTAAAAGAATCTATTTTTTCAGCACCCATACTTCGGGTTACATGTTTTATCTGTTTTACTGTGACAACAGATTATTTAAATGTAAGCTCCATAAATCTCCTTTATCATTAACAGTATCACCTTCATCTTGCCCTCCTCCACCACCAGCTGCCAGGTTGCATCTCCACCAGGGTTGCCAGGTCCAACAAAAATATCGTGCCCAAAGTCTGTTTAAAATCACCCCTTCAGAAGCTTAAACTAGCCCAAAATATTTCTGGCACCGAGTGAAGCAAACGGCAAAACAACTATGTAGTATTTTATTTAGAATAATATAGTAACTATTAAACTATTGTAAAAATAATATTGTAATATTGTAGTGTTTTATTAGTTCTTTTGTAACAGTTTTATACGCCAGTTAAGAAAATGTAATAGTAACAGCATCTCCTCCACCTAATAGAGATAAAAAAGGAAGAGAGAAGAAGGGAAAGGATGTGTTGGTGTTGGAGGTCATTTCCACATGTAAAAATAGCCCAAAGTAGTGTGGAAGTGTTCTGAGGTCATTTATTAAAGCAGCAGTCCCTAACTTTCGCAAAAGTTACTTTCTTTTAAATTGAAAGCAGTAGTTTTCCTCGGTGGTGAGGTGAACAAATGTTCTAATTAAATGGTATCAATCTTCTGGCACAACCATCCTTGCAATTTGGGTTTGTTTTTTTTATCAAATTGAAAACCTCTGGAGTATAATCAAGAGGAAGATGGATGATCACAAGCCATCAAACCAAGCTGAACTGCTTGAATTTTTGCACCAGGAGTGGCATAAAGTTATCCAAAAGCAGGGTGTAAGACTGGTGGAGGAGAACATGCCAAGATGCATGAAAACTGTGATTAAAAAACAGGGTTATTCCACCAAACGTTGATTTCTGAACTGTTAAAACCTTATGAATATGAACTTGTGTTCTTTGCATTATTTAAGATCTGAAAGCTCTGCAACCTTCTTTTTCATTTCAACCATTTCTAATTTTCTACAAATAAATGCTCTGAATAACAATATTTTAATTTGGAATTTGGGAGAAATGTTGTCCGTAGTTTATAGAATAAAACAAAAACGTTCATTTTACTCAAACATAAACCTATAAATAGCAAAATCAGAGAAACAGATTCAGAAACTGAAATGGTCTCGTATTTTTTTCCAGAGCTGTATATAATTTTTTTCCTCATTCTTCCTTCAAATGTTAAGTTGGGTCGTCAATGTCACATTATTCTCTAAATATCCACACAGGTCTACAGGCAGGTCAATTCAGGATCGATACTCTCTTTTTCCTCAGCCTCAACTATTCTGCATTAATTTCACCATCACAGAAATGTAAATTACCTTTGCAAACAGCACTGACACACCATTCTATAACAGATCATGGCTTCTGACACACACTCGGTGTGGTCGATTTCTAAACGTCAGCGTAGGAAGAAAATTGCACCTGCAGATGCCATCACTGCAGCATGCACAACCTGAGGGGGGAAGATAAAGATCTGTAGCTGTATGATGTTTAGATAAATGTGTGTGTGATCTTACCACAACTTACTGGGTGATTGCGAAAGAAAATGTTTTAAGAAATTTAAATGAAAATTTATAATATAAAGGGACTGAGACAATTTAAAGATTTTTTCCTACAGCCATTGATAAAAGCCACTGACAATATACACAACAAGCATTTTATTAGGAACACGGTTGTAGCTCACTGAACCTACCCATACAACTCATACAAGTAAAAGAAGTTTTACAATGGCAACATATAATCACATTCATAGCTACTTCATTAATCATATTCACAGCTTACTCTTCACCTGATTGTGGAGCTTTTTAAAAGGATACAGTGGCTGCAACACACTGTGTTTGACTGATAATTGTGTTCCACACCTGGCAACCTGGGGTGTGGAAATAAGACTGGGGAGGTTAGATTCTCTGCCCGGATTTCCCACCACTGTCCCCAGGCCGGGTCAGACCGGGCTCTGTTTTTTAAGCTATTTTATATAAAGCTATGGCTTTATATTCACAATATAGTAAATAATCGTGTTTTTAAAAAGTTGCACAAGTTAAAATGTTATGATTATGAAGCTCTGGAACTGTGCAGTGAGCACTGCGCACGTCAGCTCCTCCTCCTAGCCTTATTGCTGTTTTTGTGTTCTGCGCTTAGACTATAAGCTTAAAAAAATTTGTTTAGAAAGTATTGTATATTCTTATACATTGTTAATTATTTTACAGTGGACGAAGGTCATTGTAATTCATGCTATTGCTCTTGGTCTATTTTGGTTTAATGAGTGTGCGTTGCCTTATTGTTGTTTTTTTGTGTTTTGCCATAGGCTATATGTTTTAAAATATTTTTAAAATATTTTTGTTCAGAAAGTGTTTTATTTTTTTTTAGACATTGTTAATTATATTAGAGTAGACAGGGAGATCGGTTCTTAATCAACATTGTTTTTAAATAATTGGTCTATGCTTCTTCAGTGTTTCAGTGTTAATTAACATAATTTTAAAAATTGTCTGGTTTAAGTCGGGCTCAGGCTCAAAAAGACTGTTTATGAGGCGGGTCGGGTCGGGCTTGAGCAGAATGTGCACAGGTTCAGGTTGGGATGGGCTGGATTTTCTGGACCCGGTCTAAGATCTATCTATAACAACTTAAATAGAAACATATTGGCTAATGTTTTGCAATAACCTGGCATGTTTATTTAATATGATTACACATTCTGATTGTATGAGGTAGTACAGAAAATAAATAGGTTATAGGTTCTGTAAATGATCACACCATGCTGATTATAAAGGAATAAAAAGGTAAATTTTTTTGTTTAAGGTTTAGATTTCTCATAATAATAAAATGATAAACTCTGTAAAACTGTATAAAATAAAACTATTTGATTGAAGTGTGAATACTAAAATCTGATCTGTTTCTTTATTGAGGTCTGAAGTTCAAGAATGGTAGTAAAGCCATCTGAGTGAGAGTGCCTTTTGTTTGCCTCATGCTCTTAGTTCTCTGTTCTTCTAAGACATGCTCAGCTTTGAAAGGAGCTTCTGAAGCTTCACTTCTGCATTCTCATTCTCAGTTGTCTTGCCATTTTCCACTTTCCATTTTTTTTTCCAGTTTTTAGTTTACACTCAAAAAATTTGTGCTAGTCAAATTAATGCAAAATGTGCAATTTTATATTATGTCAATTGTGGTGCTAGTCAAAACAATGCAAAATGTTCTTATAATTTCTTTATTGAGCAACACCAATACAAAGACTCAGAAAAGATGGGGCAGACCCAAAACATAAAAATGGCTCATCACTGGATCCTCTGAATTACGAGATTGTTTAAGAGTCGTAATAAGAAAAATGCTAGTTTTAAGCTAATGCTACAGTGGGGGAAAACTGACCTCCCAGTGCAGCTGCAGAGATCGACAGGGGACTCTTTTCGGTGCAACACCAGCAAATTCCGGCTGTATGTTTACACCATATTAAAGCCTGCTGACCCATCTAATAAAAAGCAGCACAGTTACCCCAGAACCAGGTTTAAACACTCAATAAATTAAATAATCCAAAACGTGATCCGGCAGGAGTTCGCTAGTGTTGTGCAGAATTGAGTCCGCTGCCATTCCCTGCCGCTGTGCTGTGAAGTCAGTTGAGCATTAGCTTGAAGCTAGCATTTTTCGAATTACTAACCTTAAAGGATCTCATAATTCAGAAGATCCAGTGATGTTCAGGAGGAAAACGTACACAGATTAAAATGAACAAGGTTCTGAACATATGTATTTACCACAGAATGTGATAGAGGCCAGTTGTTAAAAAGAATTGTTAGACACGGAACCCCAAATATGGGCATAAACAACAACATGGTGCCGCAATCTACATGACTTCAGTGCTCTATTGGCATGGAAACTATAATAAATATAAAATATTGCACCAAAAGTTATAATATGAAATTCATCATATGTATTGCATATTTGAGGTGAATAGTTAATGTAACGTTGCATATATGAGTGAGTGTAAAAGTACATCCCATGTAAGCCAACTATCAATGTTGAGAGTGATATGTCTACATAGACCATCAGTCTATCGAGGTAGAAAACCTGATCCGTGGCTCTGCGGTTCTGCAGACAGACCCATCTCTCTAAAACCATTAACGTTACAAGTTCTCATGTTGCCCCTTTAAGTTTTCCCTGTCTCTGCTGCCCCCTGGTGGTGAGGGGCAGTAGCGCAGGTACCGCTCCGCTGGGGGGCAGTAGAACGGGCTAGACGAGCTGAATTTGAAGGCAGTCAGACAGTCCGGCCTGTGAACATGGCGGCGACTATGCTGAGGTCGCTCTCCAAACTCGGACGTCCTTCAGCGGCGATTTTAAACAGCAGCGCTCTGACCCCGAGCTGCGCTGTGCTTCAGAAGAGGTAAGTCTCAGATCACAGAACAGGACTTCAGCTCTAGCTGCTGAAATAAACTGCAGCTTCCTGCGGGCGGACTGTTAAATCAGAAACTCTGGTCTGTGTGTTGAGATATAAACTGCAGGAATATTTCGGGTTAATGTCAGCACTGTACACGGGGCAGGGGTTCAAATCTGAGCTGAGCGTGTCTGGACTGTATATACGGTGGTTTGGTGGTTAATAATGCGCTGAATCTGTTCATTAGGTGCGGGTAGTTTCATAACTAACCTTTTGCGTTAGCAAGCAGGCTAAACTGAGTAGAGGTAGGTAACCCAGGCCCGGAAAGTAAAAATCCATCCCAGGGTTTTGTACCAACTGCTTGGACGGCTCAGCAGTTGTTACCAAACCCTGGAATGGATTTTTACTTTCCGGAGCTGGGTTACCCACCTTTAAATCTGAGCTAGGTTAAGTAACGCCAGCTAATTCAGCGAGCCGGTGTACGCTCATAGACTCCATAGATAATCTGTTTAGTAGCTAAATAAGGTCACAGATTATTATACGGTCTGAATTTACTGCGTGGTTAAGTTACATGCGACCTGTTCTTCTGAAGATAGATAATTAGTTAGTGATTAATAGGATATCTAAGTTAGCTAACATGTCCCAAAAGTATCTGGACAGCTTGTTGTCAGATTGGCTGGAGTGCACACATTGCTGAAACAGGAATTCAGGGTGCCACAAACACAGCTAAGCTAGTTTAATCCACAAATAAAAGCATTGCCAGTAGAATAAGACACTCTGCAGCAGCAGCAAATGAGCGTAAGGTCACTAAGCTAGCTAGTGCTATGTCCAATGACAGAGGAACGTGGATAACAGTGGATGAAGCTCAGTTACTAACCTACAGTACTTTTGGGAAGACTTGTTGCAGCATCTGTCCAGAACTAAGTTAATCTTCCTACACGAGTACCTGTCCTCTCTAAAGCGCTTGAGACTGGATACCATCAGATTCTAACAGCAATATTTCAACATATCGTTTAAAAGTGTAATAATTAAACTTTTTTGGTCTGATTGGGTCTTTCCGAATGAAAGCTTTAAGAGATAATTAATGTTTAGGCCATGTGATTCCCGTAAACACTGCTGTGTGTGTGTGTGTGTGTGTGTGTGTGTGTGTGTGTGTGTGTATACATACAGCTCCGGGGGAAAATAAGAGACCAACTAAAAATAGTCAGTTTCTCAGATTTAACTCTTTATAACTATATAATTGCGTAAAATGAATATTGTGGTTTTATTTTATAAATCGCTGACAAAATTCCTCCCAAGTTACAAAAACAAATAGTCATTTAGAGCATTTATTTACAGAAAATGAGAAATGGTCAAAATAATGAAAAAGGTACAGTGCTTTCAAACCTCAAATAAGGCAAAGAAAATAAGTTAATTCCTTTTGAAACAACAGCAATACTAAGGTTTTACCGAAGGAAGAGTTCCGAGTCAATTCTTGTTAGAATATCCCAGATTGTTCATCACAGCTTTCATGTGTCTCTGCATGCTCTCCACCAGTCTTTCACACTGCTTTTGGGTGTCTTTATGCCACTCCTGGCGCAAAAATTCAAGCAGTTCAGCTTTGATGGTTGTGACCTTCTATCTTCCGCTTCATTATGTTCCAGAGGTTTTTCAACGGTGTTCAAAATGAACAACAAAGTTTGTTTTACTTAAACATGTACCTGTAAAAAGCAAAATCAAGGAAACTGATTCAGAAACCAAAGTGGTCTCTTAATTTTTGTCCAGAGCTGTATATATGCATAATTAAATGAAAGCATTCAAACAGCTTGTCAGATTGACTGGAGTGCACACATTGCTGGTACAGGTGTTCAGGTACCATAAACATAACTAGCTTAATCCCTATACTAAAACATTGCCAGTAGAATAAGATCATCTCGAGTTGCAGCAAATGAGCTTAAGGTCACTAAGCGATCTAGTTTTTTAAAATGACAGAAATTTTTTTATCCCATTTTCTCCTCAATTTACAAAGTCAGTTACCTAACTCACTAGGGACTCCCTTTATCACTAGTAATGCCCCAACACCAGGATGGTGAAGACTAGCACATGCCTCCTCTGATACATGTGAAGTCAGCCGTCGCCTCTTTTCGAGCTGCTGCTGATGCAACACATCTGAGTAGCATCATTGTGCTCGGAGGAAAGCGCAGCGGCTCGGTTCCAATACGTCAGCTCACAGATGTCTTGTGCTGATTGACATCACCCTTTGGAGTGATGTGGGGAGAGGGTGCCATAGCTGAACACAGGTTAGATTATAACTAACTTATTTAACTAGCAAACTTAATTTTTTTGCAGAATAGCTAGGTCATATTCCCAAGAGTGCACACATTGCTGCTACAGGTGTTTGTTAATTTAGGCTTTTACCCAAATCCTGCATTGCTTTTCCCTCATAATAACGTTTTGTTAATATATTGACTTATTTTACAATATGTGAACATGACCTTGATTAATTTAACTGACCTTCGCATTGCACACTGTTTTTTATTTTATTGTAATGCCCATTTAATATGAAAGTTTTGATATGTTGACTTTGTTTAAAAACTGTGTGTTTTTTGGGGTCTTTAAACATGTGTTTTAAAGCTGTAGTTACTTTGTTTTGCTATTATATTGTCTTTGGATCCATCCCTAAAATCATTTATCTTAATTATTTCTTGGTCAGTGTGTTTTCCAAACCAAAATATAGTTATCATGACTGTGATAACTATATAAAAAATTCTAATGACCACAACTAAATCACTTCATCATCCCTGTAGGCAGAAGCAATGGCAGCCAGATGTGGAGTGGGCAGAGCAGTATGGAGGTGCAGTGATGTATCCTACTTCCATCACTGAAAAATGGGTACCACCACCATGGAACGGTATGCATATTTTGGATCCTTTTGCCATTGATATTTTGTTGCTAGAATCTCTTCTCTTTAAGTACAAATATTGAGAGTCTGATCTGACTGCAAGCTTGTTTAATTAATGAGTTCAGGTATCTACCAAAACAGAATCCCAAATCCTTTATTTTGGCAAAAATAAATAAATAAAAGAAAAAGGAAAGAATGAACAAATACAAGCTGTCCCTTAAGTTTTTTTTTATTAATTAAATATTAAATATTGGAACAATTGTATCAAAACACACAAAATAAAATGAAGTACTAAATGGCCATATAAATGATTTCTATTTAAATATGCATCTACATTAAAAAATACAGGGGGCCTCCCTAATTGAACTAAACATCTTTCTAATCCCTTCACAGACAAAGACCCTCCAGCAGAGAAGGAAGTGTCCAACCTCACTATAAACTTTGGTCCCCAGCACCCTGCAGCCCACGGTGTGCTGCGTCTGGTGATGGAGCTGAGCGGCGAGTCGGTGAAGAAGTGTGACCCTCACATCGGCCTGCTTCACCGCGGCACTGAGAAGCTCATAGAGTACAAGACCTATCTGCAGGTACAAATGCGCTTACCATTGTTCAGTCTTTTTTTGTTTCTCCTGTCCACACAGAAACATAGCTTTTTAGGTTACTACAAATGTGTGCTTCAGGGTGAACATTTTTGAAAAGTGATTTTATTGTTTTGTGTGGCAAAATGCAGCTATTTGGTGATTTGACATCATGAACAGTTGTGTTTGTTCTTTCATTGTATTGAAAGGATTTTTTTGAAATCTACAAAATTCCCCTTTTTCTGCTTAATCTGGAGATGATGGTGATTCAGAGACATTAATGTTGCCAAGTCAAAGCAAAAATGTACAGTAGATTTCCAGGTGACCGTTCTACAGTAGCGACAGTGGACCATTAATTTTCTTTGGGAGGGTGAGATGACACAGAGGAGTTGAGATTTTCATTAAGTTTATGAAAATTAATTATGATGCAGTAAAGCAACAGTCTACACTGATTGGCTGAACAAACTTTTCAAACCAATTACAGGCACAGACAGGATCTGCTCTGGGAACCTTTGATTCCCACTGACTCCCAGCAGTGTGGGTCTGAACATGGCCAAGAGGTTTATAGACTCTGATTAATTTCTACTTTTTCATATGATGCACATTTGCTCAAATATGGTGCAGTTTGGGGAAAACTAAAGCTTGGAAGAAAATTGTGGATAGCTCAATAGGTAGCTTGCTATCATGCTAACCGTCCATGCCACTCACAACAGTGCAAACAGCCACAAGCGACAAATGTTTGGCAACACAAGCGCCTGGTCATCTGCCAGTGTGAATGCAGGGTTAGACTGTTCAGACTGTCTAACATAGTAATAGTAATCATTCTGCTATTCCTTTTTTGCATGATTGCAGGCACTCCCATACTTCGACAGGCTGGACTATGTGTCCATGATGTGTAATGAGCAGGCCTACTCCCTGGCAGTGGAAAAGTTGCTGAACATCCGGGCTCCACCCCGTGCCGAGTGGATCAGAGGTCAGAAGCACCTAATTCCTCCCTTAATCCGCTAATAAAACTCTATTTTCAGTCACCTTGCCTTTGTAATCCTGACATTTCCGTTGCTTGACCGTCTTTAAGTTTATCTTGATTTATCCAAAACCACTTTTAGCAACATCAGTTTGTGAAAGGTTTATGTGTTAATGATTTCTTAATTACATACTGTCTTGATAATTAAACAAATAAATAGTTTTTCATTTAGGCCCAGTTCTATTGACTGAAATTCTGTTAATCACTGCCTTCAGTTCTGTATGGAGAGATGACCCGTATTCTGAACCACATCATGGGAATCACTACACACGCTCTGGACATTGGTGCCATGACCCCCTTCTTCTGGATGTTTGAGGAGAGAGAGAAGGTGAGAGGAAAATGAATGATGAGTTGTATTGTCGCTACATACAAGCAAGCATCAGCCCCTTGTACTGGTTAAGATGGATTAATTTCCCCAATTAAGGCATTATTTATTTTTAATTAAAGGGTTTTGACATGTTATTGTGAGACCTTTTTGTCAGTTCAACAAGTGCGATACAGCTTTGCTTGCACAACATGATTTGCCGGTGTTAATTCTGATATTTTGTCTTAGTCTTTTGACTAAAATGTGTAATAGTTTTAGTCAAATTTTATTTGAATAAAACTTATGCATTACATATTTTTATGGTTTTATTATTTTTAGATTTGTCTTAGTTAGAGATTATTTTTTGCTAATATTCTATACCTTTTCTATATTGGCCTAAGTCAGTTCAGCCTGCTGCAGAGGAATATCATTGGCCTCTTCATCAGTGACTACCCTCGAATATCTCTTATTCATTAACAACCTGTGGTTGCCACTAATGTCTGGTGCCCTGGCTCCCGGTAAACAGGTAACTGTTACCACTGCTCTCCCTAAAGTAGAAGCTAATTTCATGTGTTGGACAACAGAGTCTCCTATAGGTCATCCTATCTCCTCCAGTACTTTAAATTGGCTCCTCAGTGGGAGTTTCACTGAGCAGGACTGGGGGAGCGTTGTGTACAGGTGGGCTGGCTGTGGCCTTTGCGTTAGCATTAGCTTTAGTCCTTTATGCCGCCAAGACGTTACCCATTTGCCCTGCTGTGAGGCCTCTAAGGGTACTGGCTTTCCTGAGCCGCCTGGGCTGCTAATAGCGAATCCTGCTGTCTATCCCTTAATAAACCCTGCACATGCATCTCTAAATCATCCACCTTCTCCACCAAATGCTAACTAGCTTGCACTTAGCACAAACACCACTGTCCCAACCATGAATATTGGTGGAAAAGGGGTCTAAGCTAAACATGCCACACTCTAAACACTTTTGCCATGGCAAAAACGCACTTACCTTCTTTCAGTTGAGATTTAAAACTTACACTGTTCAAACTGCAGCAGCAAACAGCTAATCCATAAAACCTGTGGAAATAGTCTATAAAAGTAGACTTAATGTGGATTGATAAGTGGGTATAGAGCAAAGTTGGGGAAAATTTATAAAATGAATTAAAAATGGCTCACTGCAGCAGCTAATTAGCAGCAAGGCAAATGGGAGCAAACCAGAGAAGCAGAGCAAAGTTTCTGAAATTGTACATTTCTACTGTTGTACAGATTTATGCTAATATTACTGTCTTTCAGAAGCCTAGACTTTCATTACTTTATAACTTTAGTTCTGAAACTCGTGCAGTCCAGTAACAGCAGTGTTTAGCTGTTGTGTACTTTATAAAGATGACAATCTCTGTTCATATGCAGCTACAGTTTATATATATCGTCTGTACTTAGTAAAATATCCAGCACAGTGAACTTTTTCGTTATTAAACACTTTAAAACCAAAGCAATCACTGAATTAAGGTACATGGAGAATTTTTTCCCCTTAGCTCAAATTTGACAAATGAGAGGGGAGGAACAGTTTTGGAGGGGCACTGGGTGATGTATGGGTTTAGGGGTGGGGCAGAAAGGAGAGCTAATTGGGCTGAGCAGTGCGTCACCAGGGGTCGGTATTATTGATTGACTGATCTGCATTGATATTGTGAGTATTGGCAGTTACATTATTTTCGCCTATAGCCTGTGAGTGCACTGTAGAGGAGAAAAAGCATTTTTTAAAGATTAGGAAAGGATTATTTAAGTTTTAAGAAGGAGTGGTATGTTTCATTACTCAAAAAAAAAACGTTACAGCTATTAATGAAAAATATATAGTTTAGGGTTTAGTGCCTTAATTTTCATGTTTTTCATGGTCCCTTACCCCTTAGTGTAATAGTAAAATGCTGTAAAAACTGTATGAACTGTGTATTTGTGGCCAATATAACCTAAACACCTTCGCTAATGGTCATGGATTGCACAGATACGTTTAGACATTAAATGCTAAAACTAAACCAGATACATATCAAACCAGCTAACTAGCTTACAGAGATGTTACATGCATAACTTGCCTCAATAAATATGAACGAAATATTCATTTTCCCTTCGAGACATATGCATCAAGGTTTGCAGTGTTTTCCACTGATTTTATTCCACATATTTTGCACTTAGTTTTGTTTTCCATGGTAGTGCAGCTGAACTAATCCCATAAATCGTTTTATTTCCACGCTGACTCACTGTGTGAATCAGCTTTGTGGCAGAGGGTCTGTGTGAGAGGCTCGGGGGAACGCCGCTGTTCTTACAGCTGAGTGAAGAGGCTATGTTCTGATCACTGGACAAAAATAAAATGTATGACATTTCCCCATTTGTCCGTCTTGGACTTTTTATTTGTTGACACAGTGTAAAATTTAGTTTTCATTTTAAAGTATTTATTTGCAAATAGTCCTGTATCTGTTATTTATGTACATTTTCCTTCCCTAAATCTAATTAAAAAGGACTGATTTTGATATTTGAGGTGATCAGTTTATTGAGAAGTACTGATTGTGTCAACAATATATAATACAGCTCTGGAAAAAATTGAGACCACTTCAGTTTCTGAATCAGTTTCTCTGATTTTGCTATTTATAGGTGTATGTTTGAGTAAAATTAACATTGTTGTTTTATTCTATGAACTACTGACAAAACTTCTGTACATTCTGTCAAATATTTTCATTTAGAGCATTTATTTGCAGAAAATGAGAAATGGCTGAAATAAGCTTCAGATCTCAAATAATGCAACAAAAAAAAATCACAGTTTTCATGCGTCTTGGCATGTTCTCCTCCACCAGTCTTACACACTGCTTTTGGATAACTTTATTCCACTCCTGGTGCAAAAATTCAAGCAGTTCAGCTTGGTTTAATGGCTTGTGATCATCCATCTTCCTCTTGGTTATATTCCAGAGGTTTTTAATTTGGTAAAGTCAAAGAAACTCATAATTTTTAAGTGGTCTCTTATTTATTTTCCAGAGCTGTATGTGTTTTTACAGTAATACTATATAACAAAGTGGTGATAAAATGCTAAAATTCCCATCCCTGGTTTGAACTGTTATTGATTGTGGTTTGTTTAGAAAGGCTTTAGATTTTCTCTGTAGTCATTACTGCCATGCATTGGTAATCTTATTTGGTAATTGTTTAAAGCAAAGAGTTTTTTAGGTAAAAAAAAATTCACGGCAACAGAAATCTGCAACTCGTCTCCCGTTTGATTCAGACAATGATTTCAAATCATCCGTTAAAACACTGCATTGCAATTGATGCTGCCTATGACTTCATTGTTAGTGAATGTGAAGATTGGGGTCTTCAAAGGGGTTTCGGCCGAGCCCCTCACATCTGTGCATTTCTGCTTGTTTGTGTCTCTCTTGCAGATGTTTGAGTTCTATGAACGAGTGTCTGGAGCCAGAATGCACGCGGCTTACGTTAGACCTGGAGGAGTTCATCAGGTCAGCTCTATGAAATCCTAGAAAAGAAGCTCAAGTTCAGTTCAGCTGCAAAACTGAATTTCAGTCTGAATTAAATTTTAATGTTTTTTTTTTTTTTTTTTTCTTTTCAGGACATGCCTCTGGGTCTTATGGATGATATTTACGAGTGGTGTAAGAACTTCTCGATAAGAATCGATGAAGTGGAGGAGGTACACTTTACACTTTTATTTAACCCTTTCAGACCCTGTATTCATTACAATGGACATCACGTATTTTCTTTTTTTTTTATGTTTTGTTGCACAGAACAGTTATTGGGGCCTGTTGTGCGTCAGAATAAACCATAAACCACCATAAATTATACCAGCCAGTTAAACAGTATCTTAGCCACACCCACTGCACTATAAAAAAAAAAAAAAAAACACAGCAACTCAAGACATGACAACATTAGCGCCAACAGGGCAAAGTAAGAGTTAATTTTTACTAATTTTATGTGGTTTTGAAAACTTTTTACAATGTTAATTTTACTGTTTAGGGATGTTTTTCAAAAAATCTTAACATCAAATACAAAATTATAAAAAAGCCAAACAATGCAATGGACATTAAAAAACGAATATTTTTTTTTATTACAATTTGTTTTTAAATATAGAGTTTATGTTAGAATATTACGGTCCTGTTTTGTATCCAACACAAAAAAACATCATTCTACAGCATTATATTCTTATATTTACCCATTACTGGAATATAATTCAGGTCTGAATGGGTTAATAAGTCAGTAAATTCGTTATTTTATGTTTACTTTTAGCTTTACTGTAGCCTTGTTTTAAACGAATACTAAAAATAAAGTGAACTTCAGGCCTGAAACTTTTTAATTCATTTTAATTTAAGGTAAGGAGTTGTGTATTTTAGGCTTTTAAACACATAAAGCTGTTCATAATGTGAAGGAAATGTTTGCAGATGCTGACCAACAATCGCATCTGGAAGAACAGAACTATTGGTATTGGGGTTATTGGAGCAGAAGAGGCACTCAACTATGGCTTCAGGTACAGTACACACTGGTGGGGGTGGGGGGTTTACGCTATTACAGCCTTTGTTTGTTGGTGCAGCCATAGTTTGTTTTGTTATTACAGCTGTTTACATTCTGTCATTCTGTTTCATTTTTGTTTTTGCAAGAAAACCAAATATCTGAATCTCTGTTTGATACATACACATACATGTCTCTCTCTCATCTCTTTTTGTCTTTGTTTTAGTGGCGTGATGTTGAGGGGCTCTGGTATTAAGTGGGATCTGAGGAAATCTCAGCCATATGACAAATATGATGAGGTGGAGTTTGACATACCTATTGGAAGTAATGGGGACTGCTATGACAGGTGAGCTTTAATAAGGTTAAAGCTCATTTTAACCCTATAGTTTTAACAGTGAAGTTTGTTAATTTGATAATTAAGTGAAAGTGTTTGTGTTCTTTTTTTATCCTCACTCTCAGATATCTGTGTCGAATTGAGGAGATGAGGCAGTCTTTAAGAATCATGCACCAGTGTCTCAACAAGATGCCTGAAGGAGAAATCAAGGTGGATGACGCCAAGGTCGCACCCCCCAAGAGATCTGAGATGAAGGTAACAACTGAACTGCATGAACTGCGTGCGTGCATGCATGAATAAGTGTGTGTGAATAGTAAAGTTTAGTGTACTTTAAGTGTACTGTAAGCATGAACACCTTTAAATGTTACCTAGTAATCATTTTAGTTTAATTTGAGGTTTTTATTTGTTGTTTTACTGTTTGTGGAAGGCTGTAACAAAAATAAAAAGTTTAGAATACAGATCTAAGAAATTAATAATGTATATACATTATTAATTGCTTAGATCTGTATTCTAAACTTTTTATTTTTGTTACAGCCTTCCACAAATGGTCACCCATTTTCACAAAAAAGAAAGGGACAAATAAAAAATGCATTATAATGTACGATCCTCATAATATATGTTCACATATTATGTGCTACAGATAAATACAGCTCTGGAAAAATGAGACCACTTATAAATGATGAGTTTCTTTGATCTTACCAAATTGAAAACCTCTGGAATATAATCAAGAGGAAGATGGCTGAACTGCTTGATTTTTTGCACCAGGAGTGGCATAAAGTTATCCAAAAGCAGTGTGTAAGACTGGTGGAGGAGAACATGCAGGGAAGCATAAAACTGGTGGAAAAACCCTGATTTTTACACACACGTTGATTTCTGAACTTTATGAATATGAACTTGTTTTCTTTGCATTATTTGAGGTTTGAAAACTTTGCACCTTTTTTGGTATTTCAGCCATTTCTCATTTTCTGCAAATAAATGCTCTAAATGACAATATCTTAATTTGGAATTAGAGAAAAATATTGTGCATAGTTTATATAATAAAACAACAATGATCATTTTACTCAAACATATACCTATAAATAGCAAAATCAGATAAACTGATTAACAAACTGAAGTGGTCTCTTATTTTTTTCCCCGAGTTGAATGTGCATCTACATTTTAGTACATGCCGGGAACACAAAGTTTAGCAACTACTAGTTACTATCTTTTTTTTTTCCTCTGTTATTTACCACCAATGAGGAATCAAGTATAGATCAGTGTCTCTTTTTCACACAGTAGATAAATAAAGACGTTATGACCAGTGAGTTTGAAAAAGTAATCCGATTACTGATTACTGATTACTCCTTTAAAAAGTAACTTAGTTACTTTATGGATTACTTGATTTTAAAAGTAACTAAGTTACTTTATAAGTTACTTTATTAGTTACTTTCAGCAGCTGCAGACACCACCTCCCGCCACCTTAACATAAAAATTATAACCAGTTTTGCCAATACTCCCTTTATTGGAAAATGCATTTTAATAGCAACAATGTATCTCTTGACACTTAACGTTGAACTATTTCCTGAAAAAAAAATTTCTTGAATGAATTTAACATAAATAATTGTTTTTATAAAAAATAAAATATGGTCTTTCTTGAATTCACTTAACATAAATACTTGTTTTTATAAAAAAATATATAAAATGAAGAAAGTCTTTCTTGACCTGATATATTTAAACACTTTAAGTCTGAACATTGAACCTGTTGTTCTCAGCAGGGCAGCAAGGAGTTGTTTTACAAAACAAAACCGTGTGTATGGTCTAGGCTAACATTATGTGTACTTTTGTTATTTTGGCCTGGTTTTATTTTATAATCACATGTTAAGGAGTGAAACAGTGGAGTGGGGTGAGTAAACCAATGGTTGTACCTCATTAACAGAAGCTTCTCAATCCTCTTGTCAGAAAGTCTATTTCTTCTAGGCACTTTGTTGTCAGCACAGAGTGTACAGCGAACCCTGATATTGGAACCTTTAGCTGATACTAACTCAAAATAGTGGCTGTATTTCCAGCTACAAAACGCGCTTCTCTCGACTGCCTCCATGGATTCGTTTGTGTCGCTGCGTGTCCGAGACGCGTGTGATTGGCAGGGGGCGGACCGGAGGGGTTGGGGAAGGGAGCGCGTGCGTGTGTGTGTGTGTGTGTGTGTGTGTGTGTGTGTGTGAGGTGGAGAGAGAGAGAGAGTAACGCACAGTGACTTGGATAAGTAATTTTAATCTGATTACTGGATTGGAAATAGTAACGCGTTAGATTACTCGTTACTGAAAAAAAGGGTCGGATTAGAGTAACGCGTTACTGACATCTCTGGTTATGACACTTTTTATACAGCTTATACAGTATTCACACATATATATATATATATATATATATATATATATATATATATATATATATATATATATATATATGGTTGTTTGATTTGTTCATTAATTTATTTTGTAGCAGCTATATGAGCATACAGCCAGAAAGCGAATACTGCTCTTAAATGTTTTTATTTTTTACTGTTTTTCCATGTAGATGTCGATGGAGTCATTGATTCATCATTTTAAGCTCTACACAGAGGGTTACCAGGTGCCTCCAGGCGCCACATACACAGCTGTTGAAGCACCAAAGGTGGGTGTAAACATTAAATCAACCCAAATCGCAACTTTACAGTTGTAAGAAAAAGTCTTCTTAACTTTCAGTGTAAGTCGACATAAAAGCATTTTGTTCCAGGGCTCTATTATAGCGATGTGTAGGTGAGCCAAAAAGATTGTTCTCGGGGTGTAAGATAGCAATGAGAATTGCAATGAGCCTTGTGCTGGGTGTAAGATCTCTATTTATCCATTCATTGTGAAATTTTGACACAATGAATCTGGCAGTTTTTTTTTTTTTTTTTTTTTTTTTTTTTTAATTGTGTAACCTTGGAGATTTGAATGTTTAAAAAAATAAACATTCTTTGCTATGAGTAAGTTGTAAAAGATTAAAACATTCTTAAAAGCCAGTATTGGCCTGCATTTCCTTCTGAATTCCTTCTGAACTATGTAACTACATGTATAAGTACCTGAATACTTTCTGAATATATATTTACTGTAAAATAATGCATTAATAATGCATTTATAATTTAATAGTTTTATAAAAAGTTGTTTTTAAATGGACATTACTCAAGAGCTAAAACATTTGTTTTCTGTTTATCGCTACTAGTTTCTCTTTGTTGTAAATGATATAATTTTTATGCTTATTTTTTTATTCCTAGGGTGAGTTTGGGGTATACCTGGTCTCTGATGGTTCCAGCAGACCCTACCGCTGCAAGATCAAAGCTCCAGGCTTTGCTCATTTGGTAAGATTATATTATACTGTTGAATGATAACACTTAATGATGATTCATCAATAGGATTAGAAATTATTAAAATAGATATATTTAAATAGATTGAAACAGTTGTAGTGATGCACTTACTGACACTTCCACATTCGGTCCTGGATTTTAGGTGCTTTTAGTAATATAGATTGGAATATTGGAAACGTGCAGAGAGACGTTTCTGTTATTGTTAAACATAAAAAGAATGTCTTGCTTAATTTTTATTTCCTGAAATTCAAAATATATTTAGGTAAATTTAGTAAAAGGTGCGTTCCTCACTCTGCCCTGTAGATGGCATCAATATACCATTTTAGGCAACATTCCACCCACTGTTATCTGATATTACAATGTCTGTTGAGACAAAGTCTCAGGGTTTCTTTTAACCTGTTTAAAAAAATAGATAGAATTTTTTTTTTTCTGTGTACCTTCTGGGGCTGTGTAAAGGTTTGAACAACTTTCACTTGATAAAGGCCCAATCCCATTTCTCTTTTGTACACGTACTCCTTGTTTTCAAGTGCTACTCTTCCCCTTGGAACAGATTTACAAGGGGAAGGGATGAAGTCCTCCCCCTAAGAAGTGGGACAACTCTTCAAGCACCTGATTCAGATGTGACTATAGCAGTGGAGCGCTAAATTTTAGCAACCTAGCTGCTGGTTAACTAGTTAAATTTAGGGCATCATCTGTCTTTAGAAAATGGCCAGTGTGCAGCAATCAATTTTTATTGTCCATTCCTTAATTCCTCTTTGATTGGGGACTGAAATTAGCTTTTATTAGCTTTTATTTGTTATTTTTTGTTTCATCTTAAAGAGGCACTAAACCCTAAACCACATTTGTTTTCATTAATAGCTGAAATGTTTTAATTTGAAGTTGTGAAACATACTAGGCCTGCTTAAAATTATTGCGGTGCCCTCCCAGATTCACCTGTGCTATAGGCGAGGATGATGTGTCTTTGTACTTTGGTACACGAACAATTACAATATGCAAGTCAGTCGGTCAATAATACCGCCCCCCCTGGTGAAGTCCAACCATCTGCTTCTCACTGCTATCAAAGGCACACAGCTCAGCCCAATCAGCTCTTCTTTCTGCCCCACCCCTAAACCCATACATCACCTAGTGGCACTCCTAAACTACTTCTTAGCATTTTTTAAATTTGAGCTGAAGGTGGAGCTAAAATCAGTGGAGTTAGTTACACTTTAAATGCTGCGGCTTCAGCCATTTCGTGCACCATTTAAGTTGGAACGGGAAATACTACTAGTGATTATTTACATTTTTATTTCATGCTTGTTGTGAAGAAAATGCCATAAACATAGAAACCAATTAAAAATAAGGGTTTCTTTTGTCTCTTTTGTTTCTTTTTAAAGCCTAATGAGAATTGGGCCTAATTCCTATTCCTATTCATGCACACGCAAAACGGGGGTAAAGCTAAATGGTGGGGCCAAGGTGTAAAATAGGATTGGGCCTAAGTTTCTTAACCAGTTGCATGTTTATATTTGAGTGTTGGCATGTTCTTTCTGTGATATTTTGCTGTCTTTTTCCCCCGTAGGCCGGTCTGGATAAAATGTCTCAGGGACACATGCTTGCTGACGTCGTGGCCATCATCGGTAAGTGAAAGTGAAATTTTCCTGTGAAAACTTTAAGCTCGTGTCAGGCAAAACAAAAGTTTGTGTTTGTGCAGGATGAGCACTAAGTCACTCTAATGATTAAAATATATTCAGACAGCTTAATCCTTTAGAGTCGGCATCCAGTCAGCACTCACCCGCTGTAATCCTTGTCATTATTGTGTAGCACACTCGCGCTTTGAAGCCAATAGTTTTAGACTGTTGGGTCAGAAGGAGTTCTGTCAGGCTCTGATTGGGAGTAAAGTTGGCAGGCTTTCTGGCTAGCACCCAGGCTAACATTTATGATCTTCCAAACACTGCACCTTTTGGAAACTATTGCTAAATCTATTTTAACGTGATTTTAAAAACATTACATAACAAGAAGCTCTGTATATCTCAAACAGTGTTCAAGTATATATGTACACATGCTGTTTTTGGTGCCTCTAAACTCACTGCTGTTTTTATAACCTGCTTCAATATTTCCTCTCTGCTTGCAGGCACTCAGGACATTGTGTTCGGTGAGGTGGACCGTTAGTGAGCTGTAGTGACTGACTGGCTTGTGTTCAACCATTTAGTTCTGTCGTTCAAACTCACTCTGCTAATGCTATGATTGACAACTTCAGTCAAGCCTTTCTATGTATAAAAGCTTATTAAACTTAATAAATATTTTAAGTGTGACACTTAGTATTGTCTCTTTTTATTGGTGAATGGTGTATATGGATGTAATATTTCACTATTTGGCCTCGTCAATGATTTTAAAATGATGAGTATTATCTTTTCTATACCCCTTAATATATTTTAGTTCCAACCTCTTAATGTGATCAGCTATGAGACATTTTAGGAGTGTCAGTATTTATGTCCTTCCTTCTTGTGTATAATTTCTAGAATAATTTACAACAGATTAATGGTCTAGTTAAATATTCATTTTGCTAATTGGCTTACTAGAGGTGTATCGATACAACTAGTCTGTGATACAGTATACAGTTTGATATTCATGGGCAAAATTTCATGGATTAAAATGATTATTGGTCTGTTGTTTTGTAATCTAATTATGCAGAGCTAAGAGGCAAGAGGACTTTGGTGTGTCAGATCACTATGCTATTGAATGGTGCCTCCACAAATCTCATTCTTACTTTTTTTCCCAATTCTACATCTCATGGTTTTGATGCATTATTACACCCAGATTAGTACATTGTCTATAATTTATGTATTTTTATATGTAAAAGGGAATCATACATTGGTTGTTAAAATGAGCACTTATAGCTATACTTTTTAATTATGTGATTTGATTTAAACCGACAAACTGCTGAAAGATGCACAATGTTAAGAGTGGTTTGCTGTAGACTCGGTAGTAACTTAAATAACTGATTTATTTAGAAAATCTAATATTGTCATTTTAAAAGAAAATAACAATTTGCCCAAAAAAATCTGTGTTTTAGTAGCATTATTCTGATGCAGACATGTGGTCTAGACTTTTCTCAAGGACACATTTTAAGACCATTTTTAAAATTATAGTCAACATGGGAATATAGTAGTGATGGGACAATCCACTATTTTCAGCTCCGAACCGATTCTAATATAAAACTGCCGATACAGATACAAATACCGATAAAAGGGCTCATTTATTGGTACTATGATTAAGGTTACATAATGAGACTTAAAAAGACCGCACAGCCCTTTGAAGAGTATACACAAGTGCATTTAATGTAAATGCGTTTCAAAGTCATTTGTTTGACACATTATATACAAAAACACAATAGTTTTCTTTCAAATGTTAAATATTAAATGCAGAGCTCTAGACAATTTCTTTTTGCACTGGTTGCGCAGTAGACTTTTATTTTGATGTGTAGTGGATTAGCTGCAATGGCTAACGGCTAACTGTATTTCCTAGCTGAAAAAAATCAGTTTTTTAATAACACATTTACGACCCAATGCTAGCTAGGCTAACATACTGCAGATCTTAATGAAGATGGCTAACGGCTAACTGGCAATGCTAACTGTATTTCTGAACTAAATGAATCGCTGTTTTTTAATAACAGATGTGTGTTTGTGCTGGTTAGTGGTTGTAGACCCTGGGTTTTTTTTTGGATGCGTGGATTATGACTATAGTTTACTTCAGTCTGTAGTTAATACCTTTAAAACACCAGAATGCAGCTGTCGGTTTAATGCTAGCTAGGCTAACAGACTGCTGGTGTTAATCTGTTCACCCCTTGGATGCTGATTTTACAAATATTACATGTAGCCGTTTTTGCTGTTCAGCGTTTCCAAAGTTAAAACTCTCCAGATAATTGACATTTTTTTGTAGACAAACAGTTAAAGTTTACTCGGTCAGCTGCAGACTGAAGCTGCTGGGGTTTCAGGGTAAACTGTAGATCTGGAATCCGGATCAGTGATGCCCTTTGCGTTAACATCACGGCGTGTTTATTGTCCAGCTCAAGCTGCGGACTGGAATATGGATTGGTAAGTGGATCGGCTGCGGTCGCCTGATATCCGATTCATTAAATTACGTCAATATCGGCCCTGATACCGATATTGTATCGGATCGGTCCCATCTCTAGAATATAGACCAACTGAATGGGTTTCAGTTATTAACATATTAGATAGAGCAAATCAATTCTCCTTACTGATAATTTTACTTTATTGATGATCTACTCACACACAAGAAGTGCTTTATATGCTGTGCTGTGATTTTGTGAGGAAAATGGCTTAAAGGATTTCTACGAAAGAAAATACAAAGAGCTATCGTAACATTAGAACTGCTTTTTTGACACTATATATATATATATATATATATATATATATATATATATATGTCCTGTGGAATAAATTAATTATATTATAATAACTTTTATACCTTTACTTGAGCGTTATATTGTAGTGCTACCATATATTCTTAGTCGTGAACATCACACCTGATGATAAGACGTCTCATGAATCACCATTGTGGTGTGCTGTGGTCTCCACTGGTGAGGACTGAGAAAATTAGTCACAGGAATTTGCTGGGCTAAATCCTGCAGCTGTGTTTAAAGTAGTTATCACAGCTATTGAATCAGTGTGTGTTATATTGTTGAGTGATGTGTCTTTGTTCTTCTCGTCTCAGTACTGCTGTGATCTGAGTGAATATTGGCACATTTAAAAATAGCTACAATGTCTGACACTTAAGCTCTCACCCTCTGACTGTCAGGGCAAAACACCTTTTCCCCAACCAGACACTGCTCGAGTCACTTCCTGTGACCTCATGGGTGGTCTGACACGTACACAGAGCAAACCACGCACAGCTGGGAGTGTTTAATACACTACTGCACTTCTGAAAACTGCTAATGCTGAGTAAAGAAAGCAGGAGGAGGGAGTAAATGTATGTAGTAGACATTGTATGTAAGATGGTAACATGCTTAAAATGCTGCTTCTGTAGATTTGCTTTCAGTGATGTACACTACCGGTCAAAAGTTTAGAACACCCCGTTTCTTTGCCCTTTATTTTTGCCATTTAAGCTCTTCAGGTTCAGTTAATAACCAGAAATGGATGAAAATCCTGTGTACAAAATTTTGCAGTAAAATGCCAGGGCAATAATTTTAGTAATGTACAATACAATAATCATTTTAGTATTGTACAGGGTGTGTATGGTCATGAAAAATATGAAAATAGCAATTTCCAGGCCTGGATACGTTTTGGAAAAATAAAAATACCCATTAAGTTTTGGAAAAGTCATGGAAATTTGGTCTACAAATCTTCGTGTTTTAGTTTATTGATGGAGAAAACAAATACATTAGCTCAGAGTTCATTGAGTAATTTAGCCCTCTCAGGACCTGACACACATTTTATTATTAAAGATAGCGTGTTTCTTTTAACCTACTATATTATATAAATTTTATTTATAGTTTTAGCTGATTTTTAGCTGATTGTCTGCACTGATGTTTAAAAAATATATTGGTCAAAACGTTGATAAATCCTGATTGTAAAAAAAAAGATTTTGTAAAAGTATATTCTTTAAAAAAAAAAAAAAAGAGGGGGAGATTTTTTTAGCTAACAATTCATTGGTTAACAGATGACAGCTGGTAAATAGCAATGGAAAGAAACTAAGCTTTGAAAATAGATTTAAAAATTTGTCAAGTAAAGCAGTGCTGGAACAGATCGTGTTGTCTGTACTTCAGCATTTACACAATACACAGCACATTCAGACATAACACAGGTTCATCAAAATGACTACAAAAAGACAAAGAAACAGAAAAATTTTACTATGTCTACAAATTTAGAGAAAAACTTTTAAACGGAAAGGTCTGGCTGACCCACATGGCAATGCCAGCCTTTAGCTCAGCTTAACTTTGGACTAAGTCTCAGTTTTAGCAGTGAAGAGAAGAATTAAAGGGCTGACAGAGAAAATAAAAAGGCAGCTTGTCTTGGCCATACAGTCCTGCTACTGGACTACTATCAAAATTTGTGTTCTGTTTTTTTTCTCTCCTTATTATGGAGTATAATGTGTTGCCACAATAATAAAATTGTAAGATAAAACCTAAAAAAAATATTTTGATTTATGCGGTTTGAACTAATATGCATGAGGATGGTTTTTGTATTTTTTTGCAATTCCGTGCTGTACCTCATGATGCCAATAATTTCCGCTCTCTCCGCAATCTTTTGAAGGAATACGGAAGCTTCAAACCTTGCTTAAATGTACGCTCGTTTCCACGCCAAGTATTTCTTTATAAGTGACAGATTTGCGCGAGATGTTGCGCGCGCGCATTTCAGACCTGGTTTTATGTGTACACACCCTTTATATGTCAGGGACCCTGATTGTTCATCACACCAGCATTTGGGGAAACAGCAAAGGTTGGATTGAAGCACTTATCTCCATACTAGAACCCAACCTTTTTCAGAGTCCAAACAGAACTTGGGTTTGTCACTAATGTCCAGTGGTGGTTTAAAGTAATCGGGGCCCCTAGGCTACACTTTGAATGGGCCTCCCATCCCAAATTGTTCTACACACAAAAAACAAAACAAAACACCTAAAAATATTTGTTTATAATTGTGTAAATCTCAACAATATTCTGTGATTAATTATAATTAAAATCATTATTTATTTATTTTTAAGCATATCTCAGGGTAATGATGATTTTGAAATGAGAATATTTTAATATTTTTAATATTTTTAACTCAGTTTAACTGAGTGCTTTATTAATAAAGAAACAAAATGCTAGTGTAGCTGCATATTCTACCTTCAACAAGCTGAACACATGCCATCAGCTGTGTGTGTGTGTGTGTGCGTGCGTGCGCTGGGGTGGAGCAGGGTGGTTGGGTAAAAAAGAATTAATTTAAAAAACGTGGCCAATCAGTGGGCTGCAGCTGCTGTAGCCTGTGTATTAATCCACCCCTGCAATACAATACAATACAATTCAAGTCTGCAGTAGTTAAAGCAGCACTAGGTAGGATTTCCTTGATTTTTTATCTTTTTAAAGAAGTAAAATTATAGCTTGAAACTTACTGCAGCGCTGCATTGAGGTGTAATAGGAGGAATAGCGGTGCTCTTGTGTCTGTGCCGGAGCTCCTCTGAGCTCAAACCAGACTCTGTAAGTTTTCCGAGGCGGCCGGGACCAACGCTGGCGAGAACTGAGACCTGCTTTCCAACCTTTTAGTTCTAACAGTTCTACAAAGACTACTGGTTCATTCTTTACAAACTAACATACACTCTGACAGAAGCTGGAAAGAGACCGAATATGTCTGTGAAAGCCAGAAAACGAGAAAGAGAAACTAATCCGCCTGAAACATTTATTACACTCTACAACTGTAGGGGGAGCCCGCGAGCACAAAATCTCAATCCTACCTAGTGGAGCTTTAAGGCTTCTTGTTTACAAGGCTGGCAGAGGCCTAGATGGCAAGCAATTCATTAAAAAACATCTTTCTGCCTCTCTCAGTGCAAAGATGCACTCTTTCTCTAAGTCTGTCAACTTGGCAAAATGTTTTTGAGGCATGCGTAGCAGTCAATGATCTCTCACCAGGAGGTGCACTACCCAAAAAAAGCCTTTATGAGCCTTATCATACAGGGGCAGCACCTTTTGACGCCCTCTTGTGGAGAGACCCAGTGTCTAATCAGACCATACCTATTATCAGTTACACTGAGACAACTGTCCGTCCTATTTTTATACTTCAGACCTCCACACTTTGATTCCTGAAGTATTGCAAGTTTTTTGCACACAGTTAACATGATGTACAGTGTTAATTTAAGGCTGTTGTAATAGACCTTTTTCTGTACTTTATGCTGCCCAGTTGTATCACATTGTATTCCTCGCTTTTATTCCAGTATATGCTTCCAGTCGTTTGTCTTCCCCACATGTGTTAAACAGCTGAAGGCTATGCACATTTAGATATGCTAGCTTTGCAGTTCATTTGTAGTTTGCATCAAATTGTGTTCCCAGAATATTACAGTTATTACAACAGTCACTGCTGTTTCCAAGGGAGAATGCGAAATGCATTATTTAGAGCTACATTTTTTCACTTTAAAAAACAGTTCAGAAGGCAAATTCCATGTGAAACTGAAATACGGCGTTAGCAAGTGAGAGCTCATGAATTCGTGCCTGATTTATTAGTTTTTTGGGTTTTACTTTTAAATAATTGAGCTAACCAAAGTGCAAAACAATTCCTTATATTAATGCTCTTTTTGACATGATTTATGGGCAAAATATCATGCAAATGTGTTCACTTAAGCCAAAAACAGAGCATTCTTATTTATTCGTTTTACTTTGGGATAATGGGGCCTACTAACTCAAGCGGTGTTCCCTGCAAATGGTGACTATTAAGAGTTTTATTCTATAGACCACAGATAACATTTCACCCAAATTCCAAATAAAAATATTGTCATTTAGAGCATTTATTTGCAGAAAATGAGAAATGGCTGAAATAACAAAAAAAAAGATGCAGAGCTTTCAGACCCTAAATAATGCAAAGAAAACAAGTTCATATTCATAAAGTGTTAAGAGTTAAAAAAAAAATGGTGTAATAACCCTGGTTTTTAATTACAGTTTTCATGCATCTTGGCATGTTCTCCTCCACCAGTCTTCCACACTGCTTTTGGATAACTTTAAGCCAACTCTTTGTGCAAAAATCAAGCAGTTCAGCTTGGTTTGATGGTTGTGATAATCGGTCTTCCTCTTGATTATATTCCAGAGGTTTTCAATTTGGCAAAATCAAAGAAACTCATAATTTTTTAAGTGGTATGAATGTTACGTCATGACGTCATCACTGAAATCTGGTGAAAATATTCCTGGGAATCATTACTTGCCGAGTGTGGGCGAGCATTATCCTACTGAAAAAAATGCCAGTTGGAAGCCATGTCATGAGAGACAACACAGGATGCTCTTTGGCGGCAGGATGTCCTGCACACATCTCTGAGCTGTTAGTGTCCCTCGTTTGGCATCCCAGATCATCACACCAGAATCTGGGACAGTGCAATACTCCACAGCAAAGGTAGGATTGACGCACTCACCTCAAGATCTCCACTCCATACTTGAACCCATGTGGGATTTTTGCTTGTCTGCTGACAAGTGTAACCATAAATGATGCAGGCCTGTGGGGTGTTGAAAAATCTGACTAATTTTACATGTTAAATTGATTGTAGACCATCTTACACACTACACTTCAAAAAAAATGAGCAAAGCTAGACAAAATATATAAATATTGAGAGGAAAATCTTAAACTCATTAAAGTTGAAGCAATTAAAATAATGTGAGAGTTCTAAGTGAGCCTGATTAAGGTCATTATTGATCAACAAGCAAAAAATAAGCAAAAATGCTTGGTAAGACTAATTCTAATTCGAAACAGGGCAGTTTCACAAGTTTTAACGTCTTAACGGATAGTGACCGTTGGTGTCTGTCTGGAATTGTCCATGTGAACAAAAGAGACAAACCACTCTAGCAGAAATCACATCGACATCTATGCACCCACATTCATATCCTGCAGGTCAGTACAACATTGTTTAGCTTCCATGTGACATGGCTAAAGGCATGGGACACAATACTAGTTCCTGTTACATGATATTTGGCACTTCAGTGTATTTTCACCATATTAAAAATCAGAAAAGGGGTCAAATACTTTTCGAATGACTTCTTGGTTTATCCCCTAATACTTGATATCAGAAATACTGACAATGTTACATTTAATCAGTATAGAAATAATCTATTATTTTACACCTGGGATAAAGATCCAAAGCCTCCTATGGGATGCAACTAGATGGAGGTGGAACTATCTTACTCGCCTTCTCTGATAAAGTAAAGACATCTAAAGAGAAGCATCATCATCATTACTGAGATCCAACCAGATGCTTCAAAATTTAATGGACAGATCTTCACCCTTCAGAAGGACAGTGACTCCAAACATGCATCTAAATCCACCAGGGAGTTTCAGAAAGTGTCAAAAAGTAGAACATTCTTGGCTCCCTGACTGTCGACTGATTCAGTTACCCAGTCTGAACCCCACTGAAGCGCATTATACTGTACGCCTGCACTGAAGACAAAACTGAAGGAAAAAAACAAGTAGGAACTAAAAATAAAAAATAAAAAATCAGCTCCATCTCAGACTTCACACAGCATCACCAGAAAAGATATGCAGCGACTTCTGCTGTAAATATTTCATAATGACCCAATAACTCTCACTGTACGAAGACAGAAGCATTCAAAATGATTCCCACCTCATCCATTTTTATAAAAACAGTGCTTTTATTTCTGGTATACTGTGAAAAAATAATTACATAACATTTTTTTAAAAATATTGAAAAAATGAAAATAAAATAAAAAATGAAAAGTCCAATAACTTCTGTTGTACATCTGTAGAACGTTTCAGCTACGAAGAACAGTACAGTAAGGTCAACGCTTTGTTTTCTAAGACACAATTATACAGGATACAGTCCTACCAGGAGAATAAAAGTACTAGAGCAGGAACTTGAGGGAAGTAAATGATTACATAAAGATATTCATACACAAGGAGAGACACGCTCTCACATCTCGCGTTCACACACACACACGCGCGCGCGCACAGGCTAGCATACACTCTCACACTCACACACTCTTCTCATACCGTCACTGAAACTGTCAGTGTACTCCTCTGGCCTTAAACTGGCTTATAAAGTGAGGGATTATAAAAGTCATGTTTTCCTAAGGCCACTCTGTTTTTGAACCAACAAACACCTTCATATTCCCCTCATTTTTTTTGTTTCTTTTCTATTCTTTTCTCTTCCTGATGATGGAGCTTCAGTCCTTTCAGGAGGAAGCTGGTGGAAGTGCATGTTCTGTCCGTTAGGTAAAATCAGATCAGTTCAGTTCACTTCCCACCAGACCGTTCTCCTTCTGTCAATCAATTGCTCAATGTAACCAATGGCACCATTATAAGACCAATGGACTGGCAGCTCAGGCAGGTATAAAGGTGTTTTCTGGTAATGATGAGCATTGTGTTCTTCTCAATGCTCTTTGGCTTTGCGCTGGACTCCAGCCAAGTCGTTAAATCCGTTCAAATTCATCGCCAACACTCAGTCCTTCTGCCAATCTTCTCCTTGCGCCATTGAACTGTAACAATACTGCATTTAAAGAGTGCATCACATTAGGTGATGTAAAATAATACTTGAAATAGGAGTTATACGTGGGAAAGTATTTACAGGACTCCTTCACTTGAAAGGTATTTAAACGAAGACAAAAATAAAAACAAAACAAAATAAAACAAAAAAAAAAAAGCTGTAGACAGTACCTCATTGCTCCTTGACAGAAAGAACCATTCCAGATGGATTGTCTTCATCTCCCACCACCATAACAATCACAACCATTTCCTTCCACATCTGCCAAGCATTTCGCAGCATATCCAATATCCCAACACCAACTTTAACATCTGCAAGGTAGTTCGTTTTTCATTTATTTCTCCTTATTGGTGAAAAATGCTTCCAACAACATAGAATTCTACCTGTGTTGGCACATATAGCAGGTGTGTCTTTGTGAGCACATGTGCAGAAAAGTCATTCAGTCTCCTGATCTACAGATAAACTGCACACATATATGTATATAGATATATATACATATATGTGTGTGTGTGTGTGTATATATATATATATGAACATTCCGTTCGCTGGGCTAGACAACCAGGAACCGTCAACAAAAACGCCGTCCAAGAACCGACTGAATGTCAGTCCAGCCTTCGCTCCGTAAATGATCTCGTGTATTAACGTAATGGCATAGCAGCCTGATCTTAGATCAGTATGTGTGTACCTAAGGCTGGATCTTAAGGTTTAAGACCTTTGCAATCCTCTTACCCTTCAAAACACCTTATTTGTTTCCGCCACTCATTATCATCATCATTTCATCATTATTGAGTCCAGAATAAACAAGAAGAAGAACAACAACAAAAAACAAACAAATCTGCATATTTCCTTGTTTTGTTGAGGTGAATATCACCCAAATAAAGACTGACACTCTTAACGATGAACCTTTGGTCCACAATTCCTTACAGAAATATGAGGAAAAAACAAAAATAATTCTGTATTTTGGGAATATTCAAAAAACACTCTAGCCTAAGTGTGCAAAATGAGAGATTACAGGTAGATTATAAGAGTAATCGTCTAAATCTAGGACAGAATACTGGAATGCAGTGCAAACAATGAATGACCCCACTACAAAAGCACCATGGAAAAAGAGTGGGGAATTCAGACATAGACTGTAAGTATGTATATATATATATATATATATATATATATATATATATATATATATATATATATATATATATCCACAAATATACTGTATGTGCTCTCTAAGAATAACCAATCACCATTTATGTAAAAACACTATGAAAAAATATATATACTATATATGGTCTACTATGATGATGGTCTACTATGGTCCCATTACATGGAAAGCTCCTCCAATGGAAGCTCCAACCCAATGGTTTGTTTGTTCCATAGTAATCAATATAAAAAGAAAAATGGCTGCTGCCATGATGGCTTCCTGAACTGGTCTCCTCTGAAGTGGTTGAAGCTCTGTTTGTGTTGAAAATGTGGCGATAAATGTTTGGAAAGTGCTCTTAATTATTTATTTAGTTGAGAGTGTAATGTGACTTGATTAACTGGAATTATGATTCACACAGCATCGTGCTAGAGTGACGGCTGCTGAGCTATACGATAATAAAAGGTAACTGTACCACACCAGACACTGGTTATTTCTACATTAGCTGCTGAACGATAAGGCTAACAGACTACTGAATGAGGTAGCTTAGCAAGCTAGACAGCTGGTTAGATATTAATGAACTGATAAAGTGGTTCTAAAGAGTAATAAAAGCCGATCACCTGGTTTCCCATGAATAACACTTACTTTGGTAACCAAGGGTATGTATATGTGTATGTTATATTTATATATATATATATATATTGATAGTGTTGTGCTCTTTGTTTGCTAATCTGGCAGCCTTTGCTCAGAGCTAAATGCAAAGAGTGGAATTTAAGGAGGAAACTTATCCACATTTTCGTGTCCACAAGAGTGCTTTAGCAACTATCACTGATCCACAGTTTCCACATTTGTGACCATTGCCATATTGCTTTCTCACAGTTTCTTTCTCCTTTCAGGTGAGTGCCGTAAAGATGTGGAGACGAGTTAAAGAAGCCATTCGCCCAAAAAAAGGCTGTTACAAAAAGTCGTCCATGACCACCAAGTCCTTTTTTATGTCACAAAGACAAACACAAAGGCTTCCTTCACTGCTCAGGGTCTGTTCTGCAGCCCTGCTAATTCATAATTCACAGATCGAGCCGTTCTCCGCACCGTGAAGATGTTTAGATCTTTCATTGATGCTAGTCTGTTTTCATCTTGATTGTGACTTTCGCTGTCAGCTCCTCGAGCTGAGAATTAAGCAAAGAAAGACGGGAGAGAGAACCTCCCTGTCTCTTGTAATCCTTTCCTACTCTTTTTTTCATCTCTTGGTCTCTGTTCTTTCTGAAACAGTTCCTACTCTCCATCTTTCTTTCCCCGGATCTTCGTATTTCTTTTGTTTCTAGAACCTCCTCGTGTGTATGCGTATGTGGATGTATGTGCATGATGCTAACTGTGTATGTGTGAACAGAAGTGATGAAGTGAAGTGATGGAGAGCAAACTAGTGAACTAGTGGCAAACTACAGCGCTTGCCGTTCACACGTGCGTCTGCATCCTCTGCGTGTGCCGGTGGGAGTAATCGGAATGCTGGGAGGTGTAGGAGAAACGCGTGGAACTGCCGTACTTTCCCAGTCCAGTTTCTGGTGTCCCGGCAGGGCCGCCGCCCCCCACGCTCGGCCCCACGCTGTACATCTCGTACCCCGAACCGCCTTCTAAAGGGGCCAGGCTGGGCGGAGCGAAGCCCATGCGATACGTGGAGTAGTGCGAGTGGTAGCTGTAGTTGTCGTATGCCAGCTGAGGGGTGGAGTCCAGCAGGCTGCAATCAGTTGCAAAGTCGCCTGTCTGCGGGCCCGAGCCGGGCGGGGGCTGCTGCGACTGGCCGGCCCGGCTGAAGGTGTTGAACTGGGCGTAGCTGTTGTGCGAGAGTCTGGACGGAGGCCGTGGGTCGTAGCAGCCAGCTCGTGACCCGGGGGCCAAGCTGCTGGGAGTTCCGGGACCCGCCGTAGCTCCAGGTGCGCCTGAGCTCCCACTGATCGCTGCAGCGCCCCCTGGCTGGGCGGAGGAACGATAGTCAGAGTAGTGCATCGAGCGCGAGGCTGGTCGGCCTTCGTCGTGGGTGGAGGCGCGAACATTGTAATAGCCGTTTGTTGGATCCTGTGCAAAAATAAAAAATATTAGTCAAAAAAAGGAAGTACACAAAATACACACACTTAAATAATGCATTTACATTGGCCTGTCACAATAACGATTTATAGATGTACGATATATTGCCCTATATACAATATTATATTCCGATAAACAATATTATTGTAATTTTATGACAAGTTTATGGCACTGATATATTAATAATTTCACAGCATAACATAACTATTCCATTGTTTTTAACAGTAATGAAGTTTTAATTCTTAAGGATATTCATACATCCATACTGACATAAAACATTTAAAAAATATTCCAAAATACATAAAATCATGATTAAAATGAAACCACTGTTTTTAAAGTGAACATTCTGGCCTTTCACATTAATGTGCAGAAAAAGCATAAGAAAAGCATAATATAATATAATTTTATGGTCAGCAAAAATATTCATATTCATTACTCGATAAGAAATAAAGATACTGGGGTTTAAAAATACTTCTGTAGAAGTTAAAGTAAAAACTAAAGTGAAAAATACTGCTTTCAAAACTACTTAAAGTATAAACGTAAAAGTGATGTAAGGTAAAAAAAATACCATTATGAACAAAAGCTTAATTGTCCACTGCAATGTAATATTGCTCGAAATGTGACAAAATGTTGCACTTAGTTTATTGTAAACAATGTATTATTAAAGGATCAAGCTGGAAATTAGAAAATACATAAATTCATTAATGAAATAATTGCACTTCCCTTAACAGTCAAGACCCTGTATGTTATTATTAGGTTTTATTTACATTTTGAAGGTATTTGTATTATTTTAATACAGACCTGTTTGTTCTTAATTTGTTTGGAAATTAATACTATAATACTAATAGTGTCAATAGGTTGTCTAAGAATTTATAGACATTTTGTAGAATGTTTTGAAAAAAGTTTTGTGGAATGTTTTGTGAAATGTTTTGTGGAATTAGCAATTAATGCCTAGTAAGAAAATAAATGCATTGAATGGCTATAAATAACTTCTAATATAATAAGTGCAATAATTACTCAATTAAAACAGCTATGATAAACACATGATATAATGCATTTTGATCAGTGTTTTAACAAACGCAGTGCAGTGGGCGAGAGAGAAAGAGAGAGAGAGAGAGAGAGAGAGGGAGAGAGAGAAAGTGTGTGTGTGTGTGTGTGTGTGTGTGCACGTGCGTGCGTGATTGATGTTACTCACCTTGAGCTCATAGTCCGGGCGCGTGTCCAGAGTGTCACTGCGCAGCTCCTGCTTGAGATCGTCATCTTTAAAGGGCTGGGAGGAGGGAGAGAGGGTCACAGAGGGCAAAAACTAAACCATAAACGACAAGAAGCAAACCAAGAGGGGGAGAGAACAACGCAAGAGGGGAGGAAAAGCAACGGGTTAAGAGGAGGTGAAGGAGAAAGATAAAAAAGGAGGAGAGGGAGGTTGAAAAAGAAGAGAGGATTACGTTTAGTTTAGATGGTTATAGATGAAATACAGGGAGAAGAAAAGCACAGCTTTACTGCAGTATTGTTAGCAAGGATCAGTCTCCAGAACACAGTGTTAAATAGATAAGAAAAAAGCAGTTGTGTTTAACAGTGTTTAGCTCATATATCTGTAGAGAATATCAGTCGTAAATATCTACTATGTATTTAGTTGTACATGTGTAGGTTAGTGTTAAACTGAACGCAGGGTATTAGCATGTATTAAAGGATATAGAAGACTTTTCAATACTAGTCAAAGTCAAAAATAGGAACACTTTTGCTACGAAAAAATAGCAAAAAGCATAACATCCATATTAAAGGAGATATCGAGTGTGAAACGGACAAACCTTTGTTGAATAGCCGACCTCTGTTCTCCCCTAGCATTTTGAAATACGAAGCTTTTAGCAGATCCTCCCAACAGGCTTACAATGCTAGTGATAGTGACAACATGCAAAGAAATCTCAATTTTTACACCATTAACAAGCTCAGAGTAGCTTCACATTCCCTGACATTTAAAACGTGGTACTAAGAACATTGAAAGTGCACAAATAGTTTATTTAAAAATACTGTTTTATACAAAGGGGGAATGCATAAATAATTTAAAGATATTTACAGCTGAACCATTCATGCATTTCCACTAAATTAATTTTGCAATCTGTCCCCATATCCTTCCTATTCACTCAACTTGTTGTGATGTAATTTCAAGATGGCAGATCTCAAGGTACTGAGGACTTTTAAAGTTCTCACTGACTCGTTTCATATGTCAGGGCCCTCAGAATTCTTCCAATGAAGTGTGGAGCTACTTTGAGCTTGTTAATGGTGTAAAAATAGTGATTTCTTTGCATGGGCAACACTATGCCCCTATTACTAGCATTGTAAACCTGTTGGGAGCATCGGCTTAAAGCGATGTAATTCTGAATGCTGGGAGTAAACAAAGGTGGGCTATAAGACAAAGGTTTGTACTTGTTATCATGTTTCACTGTTACACCCCAAGTCCATTTCACACCAGATTTCTCCTTTAAGTTTACAGACATTTCAGTAACCTTGTGATTCCTGTATTTGCAAGACACACAAATTAACATACATTTTGCTCAAACAAAAATGGAACTGTTCATAAATTAAAAATACAGTGAAAAATTGGAGTAATAAAACCAATTTTTATGAAATTTACCACCATGCCTACACCAAGTCTTAATTCAGTCTGCTATTAATTTCAATTAGTAAGTTTATTCGGAAAATGTAGCATTATTAAGACCTTGGGAGATGGATTTAATACATCTTAAGACAAATGAAGGTCTTTATTTAACTAAATGAATTAATTTAATACATTTTAAGACCTTTAAGAGATCTGCCAACACCATGTCAACTAAATGAATACAAAATCACTATTGTACTTTTAAATGAATAAATTACAAAGTTTCTTTGGAGACCACACTAAGAGTTCCTGATGGTGCTGTGGCTTTTCTGAATCATGGTTTAAACATGACTAGTATTTCTGCTTGTTTATGACACTGCTGAGCAACAACAACTCATCTCCATAATTCCTGCATTAGGTTTAAAAGTTCTAATCCCTTCACGCTACATTAAACCGACACGAACCTTCATGTCCTTTCTGAACCACATGTGGTACCTGTAACAGATGCATTACTGAGACGGTGTTGAAAAGTGGGTGTGTTTTATTCTCTCTCTTCAAAAGCTCAGAATTGGTTATTATAAAACTGAGAATTTATTTTAAAGATAAAATGTATAAAATAGATAAATTGATGATTCATTAATTTAATTTGTATGTAAACAAATAGGCAAGGGAACACACTGGATGGTATCAAGGTCAGAAAAAAATATTGAGGTAATATCTATTGATTATTGACTGCACAATAAGTTGATAACGTAATTATAATGACAGATCTAGTCACAATAATACAAAATGATCTGTCCAAACAGCAACTTTTTTATCAACTAGAACTAATGCACGAATACATGTTCTGCCTTGTAGTTTTCACCAAGTGCCCAGTAGATATAATGCAGATATAAAATCACCCTAAATCACAAATTACTGCAGGTCCTAATATCCCTGGCTTTCTGATATCTACTATTCTGCCACTGCACTCTCGAGGCACATATCCAGAAGCTGTGAAGAAAATATGATGCGACACTCAGGTTCCCACTGGGCTTCGGTGCCAGGAACCGTTCTATGATGGCTCTTCGAAGAACCTCTGTAAAAGGACTCTAAGTCACACCACCACAGCTTAAAAAAGCCTAAAATGATTTAAAGAAGAGTTTTCTAATAAATCATATGATCATATGGTTTGTCCAACAGCAGCCTTGCAGAGAAAATGCACTAAAATCAGTCTTACTCCTGAAATGAATCATGTTTGTGTTTGTGAAAATTTGTTAGATGATATCAAATATGATAACTTCAATAGTAATGCAGAAAGTTCTACTAAATTAAATAAAATTTATGAGCAGTGTGTATTAGGTTTCAGAGAGAACAGATGCTGTAGCATTGTTCTTTGAAAAATCTGAATAGATTGGAAGCCCTAATCAACAAGCATCATGCAGGTTTTCATAATGCCTTCTTTTAGAGTAGAGTTCAAACATCCTTCACTTGAGAGAGATGCAGACGTCACCCTAAGTCTCTCAGAAATTGCGGGAGTCTATCTATACTATATCAATAACGGCTCCCAAAACAAGGTCCGGGTGTACCTCCCTGTAATAAGTTTTTGCAACTTGGGATGTCTGGAGATGCAAGTCCATTTGTGGTTGGGTGCCGGTGCCCGCCTTCCCTGATCAGGTCAAAATTATCTCACTCTTTGTCCTGGTATTTCTTTTTTTGTTTTTTTCTTCTTCTGCTGTATTGATTGTGCTTATTCAGTGTCAACCAACGGAGAATAAGTTCTTCTTTTGAGTCTTGGTTCCTCACAAGGTTTCTTCCTCTTTATTTAAGGAAGCTTTTCCTTGCCTCTGTCGTCACTGTGCTTACCTACCTACTCTAAAGAGGCTTGGACCTAGATCTCTGTAAAGCTACTTTGCGCTAACAGTCATTGTAAAAAATGCACTTTTGTAAACAAACTTGAATTAAACTGAATTAAAACTAATGATCTAATGATTCTTCAATATGAGAATATGCAACACCAGATAGAAGCTACTTAGCATATTGTATATTTTCATTTCATGCTGGATCTTTATATAGTTACTTGAACTTTTTGAATTATTCCAATGCTCAAGACTTGTGACATCACTAATAAAATCAACCAATCTAATACTTGTGATTGAAAAGGTTTTTAGGTCATTGCACAACTCCTGACCTTCTCAAAGTCTCTCTCTCTGCTCTGTGGCTCTATAGTCCATTGTTATTGGTGTTTTATACTTACAGAGTACATGGCCTTGACCATGCGTGTTGCTGTGGAGACGCTGCCCGTGTCTTCTTCTAAGCTGTGGGTCTCTTTATTTATTGTCTCCACCTTGATATCTGGCTTACCGAGCGTGACCCCACGGCGACCTGAAAACAACAAAGCATCTATAATTCCGGTCCTTTTAACACAGAAGTAATCAGTGTTCACGTTACACTGGTTACGTGCCATGTTGTCCTAATATTTAAAATGCACTGATCTGCTGTGAATTTGCGAGCTGCTAGAGGAAATTATCCTGCTGTTAACACGGAAATCCTTCTCTTTTTTACACACCATAACTGACAGTGCAATGAATATTAATTTTATTAAGCCACTAAAAGCCATAGTAAAGATTTCAGCGTGCGTGAGTGTGAGTTTCAGTGTGTGTGTGTACTCACTTCCTTTCCGCTGACGATACAGGAAAAGCACTAATGCCAGCAGACAGAGCAATAGCAGAATGGAGCAGCCGACAGTGCCACCAGCAATGATACCAACTGGCACTACTTCTGTGGGCGAGAGAATTTCAGGTCAAAACATCAGTAAAACGTCCAGCATCTGTATTCTCTAAAACATATTATGTCCTTTCAATGTCATTTTCACCATGCTATCCCCCATCGCTTCCTAATGAAGGAAACGTCCCTTCCTGAGAACATTAACTGGTGACCTGAACTCTTCATCTGGACAATATGGCTCTGATTATTGCTGTGCACTTCAGCAAAGACCTTGGCAACCACACTAAAATGACATGAGCTTGTGTGTGGGCTTGTTTTCCTACGTTTGCAGGACACAGATTTCCTGATTTTGTAAAGTGAAGTGTTAAAACGGTTAAAATCCATCACAAATCAGGGCGCAGAGTGGTCCAGCACTCTAAAGTGCTGCCACTACGATCTGGAGATCGCTGGTTCGAATCCTGGTTATGCAGCTTGTCATCAGCTTCCAGAGCCCTAAAAGAGCAAAATTGGCTTTGCTCTCTCTGGGTGGATAGATGGCACTTTTTTCCCTCATCACTTTTAGGGTGATGTCAATCAGCACAAAGCGTCTGTGAGCTGATGTATCGGAACCGAGTCACTGCGCTTTCCTCCGAGTGTGCTGTGATGCTACTCTGCAAGGCTGCATCAGCAGCAGTTCAAAAAGAGGAGGTGACTAATTTCACATGTGTCAGAGAAGGCATGTGCTAGTCTTCACCCTCCTTGTGTTTGGCATCACTAGTGATGGGTGATATACAGTTGAGTAGCAGCTGAGTAGTGTCTGAGTGGGTGGGACAATTGATCAAGCTAAATTGGGAGAAAAATGGAAGAACAATAGAAATACATAAACTTTTATGTAAAAGAAATATATCACAAATTACTTTGTTGTGATTTAGGTCTACACAGAAGACACTGACACCCCTACTTTTAAGAATGGCAACATTTAACATTTAAAAATACCCTTGTCAAGACTAGTTTCAAACAAAAAAATTAACTTGGCCCATGTTTTTTGTCTGGACTGACCGTAGAAATTTTGACTGGGATTCTCGCCATCTTGTTTTCAATCATTTAAATATAATGTTGTCTTGTGACCACCAGATGGTATGTACAGTATCTCTATATGAGGCCATTTTTAATAAAAAAAAATTAAAAGTATCATGGTGCAGCAAAGCAGAAATGTAATGTTCCCATATGAGGACACAGGGTCTCTAAAGGTTAAAGCCCATTTATGTTTTTACGTAAAAATCTATCAAAACCTATGTATACCTGTGTACCCTATACCGTACATCATGTCTCTTATACAGTGGCTAAACAAACAGATAATTTAACCCTCTTTTTGGCTCAATTAACTCAACTGTCTTCAGTTCCAGCTCCAGCTCAAAAATAATCCACTCAGGTTTAGCCATCATCATCAACACCAAGAAAAGTCACCAAGAAAAGTCAGCGATGCAGGTGCACTAACGCACAAGTACAAAATCTCACAGTGGCATAGAATACTTGTGCAGGCTACATCACAGGCTTTGCTGTGATGTGGAAGTGGTCAAGTCCTACAGATACCTTGGTGTGCACCTGGACGATAGGCTGGACTGGTCAGTGAACACTGACTCCCTCTACAGGAAGGCCCAGAGCAGACTGTACTTCCTCAGAAGGCTTGGGTCCTTTAAAATCTGCCAGAAACTCCTGCTGATGTTCTACCAGTCTGTGGTAGCCAGCGTCCTCTTTTACGCTGTAGTGTGCTGGGGAGGCAGCATCAGCAAGAGGGACGCTGGACGACTGAACAGGCTGGTGAGGAAAGCTGGTTCTGTGTTGGGACTAGAGCTGGAGTCCTTAACACCACTGGCAGAGAGGAGAGCCCTCAGCAAGCTGCGAAATCATGGACAATGTTCACCACCCTCTGCACAGCACCATCACCAGGCAGAGGAGCTCATTCAGCGGCAGACTGCTGTCCCAGTCCTGCTCCACAGACAGACTTCGAAAGTCTTTTGTCCCTCAGGCCATAAGACTTTTCAACTCATCTCAGCACAGCAAACTGAAGACTCTGTGACACCTTTTCTTTCCAGCAATTCTGGCCACACCATGGACATACCCCCATCTATGGTCACACTATCTTGCTGATGCCCATAACACTATTCTTATAGTTCTACCCTATTTTGCACTAGTAGTTCATTCACTAGTTCATTCATCTACTGTTTACGTATCATTTGCACTGCTAAATTTAAATTATTATATAACTGTATTTGCACTTTCTGTATGGCGGACATCAGTTATCCTTATCCTTACTTTATGCACATCAACTGGTGTTCGCTGTCTATTGTGTTCAACTGCACTACCTCCATTTTACATCACACACACACACTAAAGACTGTACTTTTATAATTTCATTTTATTTTTTATTTTGTTGTATTTATATGTATCATTTATATATATATATTTTTTTATCTTTTTGTAACTTTGTGTACTATACACACCTGCTGCTGGATGTCAAGAATTTCCCCTCGGGGATCAATACAGTATCTATCTATCTATCTATCTTGCTTTGATATTATGCAGAAGCATAAATCAGCCTCAGATAGACCAACAAAACAACTGGAACAGCAGGTGAAATGTTGGAAAGGGTACACCCAAACTCCCAAAGCTAATGTGGAATCCTGGGATAAAATGGACATGGACTATAAGAAGAGACAGCTGTACTCCTTAGTTAACAGGATTAGTGGATGCATTAACAAGTAATAAAAAAATAAATGATTCTGCATATGAATTGGCAACCATGTGACATTTCATGAGTGTGAATATGGGAACAAATATGGACCATATTTGGACATATTATAACCCCAAATTTATAAATAAATATAAATATAAATAACTGTTTGAGTGTGTGTGTGTGTGTGTGTGTGTGTGTTTGTGTGTGTGTGTGTGGGTGTGGTGCGCACCAGTATCCATACCAGTCTCCTCCAGAGTGATGATCATGGTGCCTGGGCCGAAACCGTTCCAGGCTGTGCAGTTGTAGGTGGACTGGAAGTCAGACTCCATGACGTTGTTGATGGTGAGTGTGGAGAGCACAGCTCCTCCATCAGATGAAGGCTTGCTCTGTTCTACTGTGTAGCGCTCTGGTAGCGTTCCCTTCTCCTTCTCCCACACATTCTCCTTCCATGCCCACACCTGATACAAACACAACACCGTGATTAATGCACATGTGATGTGATGCTACCATATGTGTGCCTCAGTAAAAAAAAAAATATTCATAAGACCAGGCTATGTTTTTTCCAGTTTGCCAGTGATCCTGCACCCACTGCAGCCTTAACTTTATGTTCTTAGCTGACAGAAATAAAACCTGATGCGTTTTTCTGCTGTTGTAGCCAGTATGGGTAAAGTATGCGTTTTTAAGTTACTGAAAATTGTCAGTTTGCTACCAGACAGGTCAAAGCATGATGTTTCTATCCACAGAACTGTCTCTCACAGGATGATTTTTTCTTCATGTTGTTATTCTGAGTAACCTGGAGAAACAGAAACTCTGGAAAATGCTAAAGCTAACTCATTTTTAGTGAAGTCACGTATTGTTTACCTACTCTAGCAGACTTTAGTTACATTGAGACAGAAAAACAATAAACTTGTTGCTAATGTTAGCTTAGTTTAGTTTTGAAACTGCTGGTCTAGTGCAATTAAGGTGGAATTTAAGGTAGAAAGCTAGAAAGGTAGAACTAAAAACCTAAAATGCTAGTGCTAGCTAACTTGTTTGCAAAATGAGACTGAGATACTATAAATTCTGAAACATCTTGTTTAACTAGTCTTAGAGGCTTTTGTTTATTTAGACAGAGAAACAAAACTACTCATTTAAGTACTAATGTTAACGCAGCCTCTCTAAAACAGCACCATGTTTTTAAAACTGCTGATCAAGTGCATTTAAGGTGGAATTTAAGGTGGAAAAGAAGAAAGGGAGAACTAAAAACTTAGCAGAAATGCTAATGCTAACATGTTTGCTAGTGAGATATCATAAATACTTAATTTACTAGTTTTGAAAGTTTAGTAACTTTGAGAGAGAGAAAAAAGGTCATTAATCACTAATGTTAACTTAGCTAAACTACGGCATGTCTGGAAACTGCTGGTCTAGTGCATTTAAGGTGGAATTTAAGGTGGGATTTAAGGTAAAAGGTAGAAAGAGAGAGCTAAAAACTCAGTGAAAATGCTAATGCTAACATGTTTGCTAGTGAGATATCCTGAATAATGATAGATCTTGTTTAACTAGTCTAGAAGGATTAAGTCAATTTGAGAGAGCAGGAGAAAGAAAACGTACTAAATTACTAATGTTAGCCTAGCTTCTCTAAAACTACAGCATATCTTGACACTGCTGGTCTAGTGCATTTAAGGTGGGATTTAAAGTGAAAGGTAGATTGAACTTGAAAATGAAAATGCTAGTGCTATCATTTTTGCTAGTGAGATATCATAAATACTCATAGATCTTGTTTAACTAGTCTAGAAGGCTGAAGAAAAGAGAGAAAACTTACCAAATCCCTAGTGGTAGCCTAGCTTCTCTAAAATTATGCTGTCTTGAAATACGCTCATTTTAAAGATTGATCTCAGGTTTATATTAATTGATGTCAGATAATTTGAATAAAGATTGAATAGAATCAAAAAAACTTTTTAAACCCACCCCTACCTTTGACCCTGCACCTAAAAAGTTACATCTACAACCCAAATCTGCTTTAGTTTAATGGTTTGTAATTTGTTCCTATAATTAAATCTGACATTTTGATAGAAAAGCTCAGTGCACGCCTGAAAGGGTTAACTCACTTATATTGTCACTTAAGACCTTTAACAGTGCATTGAGCTCTTAATGTCTTAAGAACAAAAGAAGAACTTCTCTCAAATCTTAATAATACTGCATTAATAATGTGCTGTAAAGTTCATTTCAATGCTTACATTTTCATGCATAAAACACACTGCCTCTCATCCGGTACCTGTCCTTTGAACACACACCATCACACACCCACACACACTTACTACTTCACACCAACAACAAGATAAATGGCCTTTCTATTTTGTGACAAGGGGCTCCGAAAATGGTGAGAAAGCCTCACACTTTCCCCTTTTAAAACTCCACTGAAAAGCGCTGTATTATTCATACTGAACTATGAGCATATTTAAAAATGCATAACTCCACATGTTCACTATGAGCCTCCATTTACTGCGCAAACAGGGAGTACACAGGGGCCAGGCATGCAGGGAACAAGTGCCCTGTTCCCATATTTCATATTTCATAAATCACCCACTGAAGCTGCATTAGGGCCTCGGCTGCTAGTCATTCCACATTACAGTCATCCGCAGACTGAAGAGGGATGTGGCTAAATGTGGATAGCGCTGAGCTAAGCCATTTAAGTTTACCTCGGCCGTGGAGAGCACAGGTTTCGTTCGCCGGCTAAAGGCCAGTTTCACTCATTTTGCACATTTTTAATGTGATTCAGTTGGACCTCTTTAACTTTCTGCTTCTAAAACTGGAAGTAGCTTTCTCAACTTTCTCTTTGAGCACACTTACTTTATAGTAGGCTTTTTATGATGATTTATGCTATAAACAGTGTCAACGGTCAGGGAATAGCAGTATGTAAATCGACCATGAAATGTTACCTTAACACATGTATAAGTTGTGAGGTGTTATCTTGTAAGTGAGGCTGAATACTGATCAGCACGCTTGTGAAAAAGTGACACGAATAATCCTTTGCTTTTGAGTGAGGCCTGATTGAGTCAGAAGCCAGATAAATGAGACATTCAACATTCAAGTTTAACATTACTGGATACATTGGCCCAATCCCATTTCACCCATTGGCCCTACCACTTACCCCTACCCCTTCTTTTTGAGTGAACCCTTTCCCCTTGGAACAGTTACAAGGGAAAGGGGTAAAATTCTCCCCTAAGAATTGGGACAACCCTTCAAGCACCTGATATTTCATGAGGAGCGCTAAAGTTCAGTAACCTCGCTGCTGGTTAACTAGTTAACTTTAGGGCTCTATTGTATGTCTTCAGAAAGGGTGGTGGTAGTGTAGAAATTAATGATTGTTGTCCATTCCCTAATTCCTCTGTGATGGGAGCTGAAATTAGCTTTTATTTTATTTTATTTTTCCATCCCTGTAGTCTGTTGCACCAGTTAAGGTGGAACAGAAAAGATAGTTAACTAGCTACTGAGACAAACCATTAGAGATATGTTTTATGCTGGTTATGAAGAATTCAAACATAAAACTACAAATTAAACTGTGGTAAAATAGTGCTAAGCGTCACTTTGTGTTGCCATCTTATCAGTGATTCTCATACCCCTCGGTTTGAAGTGTGCCCCTGAAAAATCTCTGTTTGAAGGGCTAACAAGCCCTATCCCTTCCCCCTACCCCTCCAGCCTAACAAGAATTGGGACACCCCAACCCTTTGCATGCAAGCGCCAAACAGAGCATGTTTGCAAACTGCTGCTGTAGTGCATTTAAGGGGGAAAGGCAAAACTAAAAACTTGCTATTGCTATTGCTTGCGTGCTAAATGTGGGTGAGATATCATAAATACTTACATATCTTGTTTAACAAGCCTAAGAGGCTTTAGTAGTAACTTTGAGAGAGAAAGAAAAGTCACTAACTCCCTAATATTAACCTAGCTTCTCTAAAACTTAGGGACTTAAGGTGGAACGGCAGAAAGGTAAAACTAAAAACTTAGTGAAAATGCTATCACTAACTTGTTTAACATATAAGTTTAACATTCTTCAAACTGCAGTGTCGCATGTGTACTCGGAGTACATCATAAAAGGCATTACCTCCCACAGTGGACAGCGCAGTGGGTGTTAATGATCATGATCAGTGGTTACTGGCTAGAATTGTCCATGTAAACAGCAGAAATCACACCCACATTCAATGCAGGTGGCCTCACACACTTATTGCATAGGTCAATGCAGTCTTCTTTAGCTTCCATGAGACAACATTCCAGCCTAAAGCCAATGTCAGCAGATTTTTTTTAATTAAGTTCCTGCTAAAACATTTTAACTTCATAGAACCAATTATTAAGATACCGCATATTTTAATGTAATATAAAACATTGTGCATTTAACAAATGTTTGTGGACACCTCTTCTACTGGATGCACTCAGCTATTTAAATTGCACCCATAGCTGAAACAGATTTGCAAATGTGATTGTGCTGGCACCAATTTGCATACACAGCCTGGCTAGTCTCTGTAGAGAATTAATGCCAGTAAAATATAACGCTGTAGAGCAGATAACTATGAACCTATTGGCAAAAGGCCTAATACCAGACACGGGTTAGAGGAGTATAAATCCCCCAACATTGAGTTGTGGAGCAGTGAAACATTGGTCAATGGAAAAATGGAGCTCCAGCCAATACTATAGCATAAGTTGAGGAGTTGAGGATGAGAGGTGGGGGGAATACAATCATATCCTCACAGCAATGCTTCTAAATATGTTAGAAAGCCTTCACCACTTCAACAAAAATATGAGTAACAAACCCTTTTTTTTACAGGTATCCCAATACTTTTGTCCCTATCTTGTATCATTATACAGTTTTTTGCAAAAATGTTCATACCCCTTTGAACAATTTAACATTTTGTCACCTTACAACCACAAGCCTTAAATTATATTTAAAAAAGGTTTACAAACATTCCTTTGTGAATAGTTAACCTATGTATCGAAAAGATTGTTACTGTAAAAATGTGCAGCAGCAGTAAAACAAAAAAAAAGTTATAGGGGTGTGAATACTTTTGCAAGCCACTGTATATGTATACATTTATAAGTAGCTCAAACTTTCACTATACAGTATGTTTGTAAAACTCACATTTAGACTGAATTAATCGTCCTCTATTGGTTAATCCATGAACTCTTAACAAACTGTCTATCTGCAGCTCAGTTTATTATCAGATGCCTCAGGCTTCTGTCTAGGTTTCAGGTTGAAGTTAAGGACAAGGACGTTTTTTAAAGCATCTGCAGAGATCTATCAAAATAAGGTGTTACTCAGTCATCTGCCCAGAGACTTACGATCTTGTCGGGTGGAGGAGTGCTGGCGATGTAACACTTCACCTCCCCTCTCTCCCCTCTGACTGCGTACTGCACCGGCTCACTGGAGATGATGGGGGGACCTGTTCATACACACACAGCCATATCTGTAATCGTACAGCTAAAGCATAAGACCTGACATTAAATAAACAGTAAAGCTATTGTTTTTGTTACTTATCTCTTTTCTGAAATGACTAAACCTACAGCTCTGTATAAAATTAAGAGACCACTTCAGTTTCTGAATCATTTTCTCTGATTTTGCTATTTATATGTTTGAGTCAAAATAACATTGTTTTTTTATTCTGTAAACTATGGACAACATTTCTCCAAAATTTCAAATAAAAATATTTTAATTTAGAGCATTTACTAGCAGAAAATGAGAAATGGCTGAAATGACAAAAAAAGATGCAGAGCTTTCAGACTTAAACTAATGCAAAGAAAAGCAGAAACAACTTCTATTCATAACCTTTTAAGAGAAATCAATATTTGGTGGAATAACCCTGGTTTTTAATAACAGTTTCCATTCATCTTGGAATGTTCTCCTCCACCAGTCTTACACACTGCCTTTGGATAACTTTATGCCACTACTGGTGCAAAAATTCAAGCAGTTCAGCTTGGTTTGATGGCTTTTGCTAATCCATCTTTCTCTTAAAATATATGATTACATTCTAGAGGTTTTGAATTTGGTAAAATCAAAGAAATGTATAATTTTTAAGTTGTCTCTTCTTTTTTCCAGAGCTGTATGTTCATGGATGATGGATACAAAGATGTACTCATTAACAAAAGCTGAAAGCTCTTGATATAGCAAGCGTTTATCAATTAATATAAGCCATTATGTCTGCAATTACAATCCCAATTTATAAAACACAAAAAAAAAATTATATAATTTCTTTGTTTTTGTTACTGACCATTGACAGTGAGCGTGACCTCGGTTTCTCCAACACCAATCCTGGGAACTATAGCCTTACACACATACTGGCCAGCGTCGGCCTGGCTCACCGACTTCAAATACAGCTGGTTATTATTACTCAAGACCTACAGAGAGAGAGAGATAGAGGGAGGGGGTCAAAAATAAGCAAAACAAATTCCACGATGGTAAAACCAACTGTGATCTAGCACCTTTCCAACCTCAACACCATGCAACATTCAACAAAAAAAACTGAAAAAATAAACCAAGGGCACACCGCACGGAGGGAAGGAGCGCGGGAGCGTACGTGCTATTTTGCACCACAACGGGGAGGAACTATTTATGTCGGGAGGATAGAAAGAAGAAGACACTCCAGAGTCATCAACAAAGAGAGTGCAGCAGGCAGACAGGTGGTAGCAGAATTAAAGAGAGATGAAATACAGAGAACACCTTTGTAAAAAAGTCTAAAAATAAAAAAAGTAGATGAAAAATAAACAGGAAGTGAAAAACAAAGATCTTTTGGATTTCTCACCATGCTGGAACCCTTTTTAGTCCATGTGAGAGTGAGAGGGGGATTCCCGGCCCACTTGCAGTTTAAAGTGACATCAGAGTCGCTATCAACAGTCACCGGCTTTGGTTCTACCACCAGGATAGGACCAACTATAAAACAATACAAAAAAAACTGATGTAATTAGCTAAACATTACATATATACTACATACCAATCAGATACAAATATAAAAATAAAGGTTCTTTAAGGATTTCCATGAAATAATCACAACTGGTTTCTAAAAGAACCATGTTGGTCAAAGGCGCGTGTGCCTAAAAATAACTTTTCATAAACTGATGGTTCTGTCTCAGACTAGTTGTTCACTTTCCACTACAGAATACATCAAAGTTTATATGAATATATAACTCTAACTAAGGATTTTATAACTGCTTCCACTGCTGTTCACCTGAATACACATTTGACCGATGTGGATGTTCAGTATAATGACTTTCTTAAGTTGTCTGACCAGAGGAGGATGGGCCCTAGCTTTAATATTAGCCTTAATATTACATGTGATAGTACATGTGATTGTACAATTACAAGATACATGTGAGCCTTGGTTCCTCCCAAGGTTTCTTCCTCCTCCAGCTCTGAGTTTTTATTGCCTTAGTCTCTCACTGAGGGTTCAGTTTTGTGTGTTATTTTTTTTTTATTCTCTGTCCTGCAAACACATTTATGTAAAGCTGCTTAAAAAGTGATATATTTATAAATTTAATTTGATTTGATCTTTAAAACTTTAAAAGGTTATTTAAACTCACAAATGTATTTTACAAATATGGTTCTTCTTCATGGAACCAAAACTAGTTCTTCTACTGCACCTCATAAAGAATTTTTTTAAAGAAAAAAATGTATTTGAACCCTCTAGGATGAGTCGTTTCTTAATGGTTTTATAAATGTCCATTAGAGATAATACAGTGCAGTTGAGACATCTTAAAACCCATCTTTTCCCCCCCCATCACTGTATCTTAAATGTTGATTTCTCTTTGCAATTTCTGGATTCATGCAACCATCTATGTTTTTGGTTGAAACTGACCAGTGGACATTAATGAAATCTCTAGGAACTTATTTTACTGTATTACGGTGAAGTTAATTTAAATGTAGTTTTTAATGAAACTATTCCAGTGAGGCAAAGAATCAGCCACTGATGCCCGATAGAGAAAGTTCAAGCAACATTCAGTTTGACACGTCGGTGCTAATCAACCCCAGAATATTAAAAATGTATGTTTCACGATATTGAACACTTCACAGCTTTACTGTGTCAAAACATATGTCATGTTTTTGACTGAGTTTGACATAAAATTAATGGAAATAAATGGAAAATGGTCTGTAGAAGCTACAGCCTGTTTATTGAGATTGTCGATATAACTCACTGTGTGAAAAAGGAATCAAATATCAATCATGTCATTGCATTTAAACAGTAACAAAGTAAAAGGGAATCACTATAAACTTCACTATGAATATATTTCTTGTAGCTGTTTAAAAAGTTTAGCTGAGTTGATACATTTATAATATTTAATTACAAGCATCTGATCTGTTTAAAGTCCAGACACACAAGTATATGTAAAAATGAAATATGGCTACAAATATGAAGTCCAGATTTAGTGTAGGCAAGATTTAGTGAGCTGCTTCTTACAGTGAACGTCCACCAGTATGCTGACGTTGGTGCTCCCCACGGCATTAAACACTTGGCAGGACACAGGCTCAGTAAAGAAAGAGTGGTCAGCCTTAGTGATGAACACACTCTCTCTCGCGCCCTGGATGACCACACCGCCCTTAGCCCATCTAACACAGAGGAAAAGTGGGGCTTAATAAAGGCAAACCAAACAAGCAGAAATATATAATAATAACAGCAAAGCTTAGAAAACAATATCAACACATTTACACATACTTATATAAGAGTCACATACTTATAACCCATAATTGGGGGGTTGGCAGTGGCCTGGCAGGTGAAGGTCACCCTCTCTCCTTCCAGCACGGAGCGTGGCTCAATGGATAACACCACTACCGGAGGATCTGTCCAGAAAGGGATCATAATAATACATTTGCATTGCTAATATTATACAGCATCACCTACTGCATTCTTAATGAAAATACTAGTTTTAAAAATATATAAAGTTATGATAGAACATCAAAAGTATGATAAGCTCTTAGTCAATGTATTTGACTCAATTATTACCCTAAAATGTCCCCAGAGCTCATGCTTGGGGATTGGCAATGGTCATTTTGTGTATGGTTTAATATTCTTGTAGTAATATACACTAAATTAATAAAAAATAAAGGAATTAATAAATACATGAATAATAAAATGAAGGAATTAATACATACAGCATGTATTCATTCTAACTTTTGGTGAAAAAATGGTACAAATAAAAGGTATGACTCTGTAACTCCAGCTCTACCAATGCTGACTAGTTAAAATCAAAATGTTCATTGATTGGATGCTGCCTGAGGAGAGCACTGACCTGCTTTTTTATGTTGATGTATTGATATTATGGCTGTTGCAAATTTAGGCTGTTCATGCCTGATCAAACCACACATCTATGCAGAAATGTGGCGAAATGCTTCCTCTCTTTTTTAAATAACCTGTTTACTTGTATTGTAAAGACTTTATGAGAGTGTATGTTGCTGCATGTTTCAGAAATACATGGCATTAAAGTACAGCTCTGGAAAAAAATAAGAGATCGCTTAAAAATTATGGGTTTCTTTAATTTTACCAAATTGAAAACCTCTGGGATATAATGAAGAGGAAGATGGATGATCACAAGCCATCAAATCAAGCTGAACTGCTTGAATTCTTGGGAGTGGCACAAATTCATGCAAAAGCAGTGTGTTAGACTGGTGGAAGAGAACATGCCAAGATGCATGAAAACTGTGATTAGAAACCAGAGTTATTCCACCAAATACTGATTATTTAAAACTTTATAATATGAATTTCTTTCCTTTGCATTATTTGAGGTCTGAAAGGTCTTTATCTTTTTTGTTATTTCAGCCTTTTTTTCATTTTCTGCAAAAAAATGCTCTTAATGACAATAATTTTATTTAAAATTTTGGAGACATGTTGTTCATAGTTTATAGAATAAAACAACCATGTTCATTTTACTCACATATACCTCTAATTAGCAAAATCAGAGAAACTGATTCAGAAACTGAAGTTGTCTCTAAATTTTTTTCAGAGCTGTATGTCCACTGTCTGCACTGCATGAAAAATAGGCAAGTGAAACCCTGTTAAATGTAGTTTTTATATTTAATATTTCTCATTTTCAGATCATTAAAGCCATATTATAAGAATTAATAACTGCTTTGTGCTTATTTTAAGTGATTTAATAGACAGTTAATTTTGCTTAATTCAGGAAATAACAAATGATAGATTAAAATAGATATTTCTTTATATATATATATATATATATATATATATATATATATATATATATATATCTGCCAATGGAATATTACACTTTCAGTTGTTGAAATAACTTACATGGGACCTGGACTGGACTCGAATACTAGAACACTAGTTTTTCCCCTTGTAGTGTTGTTTTAGCTATTCTGATAATACGTAAAAAAAAATTGTTACAGTCCGAAAGTGCACAGTATTTATATTTTTATAAGTATAAAATGTTAGCAATCAGCAATCAGCTCAGACCCTAAGTATATTTTTGCTCTTAACACACCACCATGGAGCACTCATCACGATCAACGTAGAGGTAAAAATAAATAAATAAATAAATCTGTTGACATGAAAGTTTATTGCATGTGGCACATAAAGCAGCTTGCCAACTGTGTCTGGTGTGAAAAGTACTATACATTTTTTATGGCTTCCTGCTTATTTCAAACCAGTTATGTCACTGGTACTAGCTAAATACAGGGCCTATCTTATGTACAGTCATATAAAGAAATGAGGACATCCAAGTAGCCTTTTGATATTTGTATTTTATTTTAATGGAGATAATAATAAGTCAATAATAAAAAATATATATTTTTGTAAAACCACTTCATTCAAAATTTAAGTGCAAACCAAGCTTGAGATGAAATGAACAGTTTTTTTTTTTTTTAATACTGAACCATTTGTATTACCTTAGATTTTCTTACCTATGATTTTGTGATTCCTACCATTAAACACTTATTTTTATACTATTTGTTTTATATCTTATTTAATAATAACTTATATATCTTATTAAAATACTGGGTTTTAATCTTTGACAATCACTTATCCATTTATTGGTTGGCTGCACTGTAAATGAAGCCATCCCTAATGTATAAATGAAATGACCTAAATGTATTTTTGTCTTGCTTTTTTAAAGATATTTTGAATATTTATTTAACACTGGAAATATTTAATATTCCAACAGACATACCAACAAAGCAAATATTGCCTAAAATAACTTAATCATTATTCCCTATAACCCGTTCAATGTTCCTTTTAGCTGAATAATGTTGGTTGCCAAAGATTTTGCACATCTATAAACCATTATAAATACATTTGTAACAGGTTTAAACAGTACAGACTACTTCAAAATCCTCTCTATCCCCTGTAGTACATTGTCTACAGCTGATGTACTACAGCTGATTTAAGACATTTTAACCTGTAATAAACGTGGGAGAGTCCTAACTTTTACCACAAAATGTTACAAATTAAATTCTATACAACATTTTACAAAGGATTATTTATTTAGTTTTTTTCTGGTTTGTTATAATATTAAAAAAAAAGAAATGGAGTGTCTTATTTTTTTGTTCATCATAAGTATCTATTTAAAGTTCTATAATTCTGAAAAAGTGCTGTATGAAGGCTGTGGAGAGGCAGACTCACGGTGGACGTTGAGTGTGATGGTGGTGCGTTTGCCCATGGGCACGGCCGGATTGGTGGCCATGCAGGTGAAGTTTTTCCCCGTGTCTGTGTCCACCGGGAGGACAGGCAGGAAGCTCCGTGTGGTCACACGCTTCCTGTCCGGGAGCACTTCCTGAACAGAGAGAGAAGACAGAAAGAAATTATTTTTATTGAGATTAAATTTAGGTTTCATCACAAAAGGTTAAACTATTCCTGTTTCATTTGGTAAAAGCATTTTTCTTTTTTCTTAAACGGTCCCATTTTGTAGATTTGAGTGTCTTTGAATATGGATATGAAAATCAAATGCCAGATGTTAATGCTAGAGTATCATGAGAGAATTGGGTTAAAGAGTGCGCATATTTATTGCATGTCAGTGTTTTTATGTGTATAAGTGTGCGCATGTCTCACTGTTGTACTGAATGCTCCCTCTATAGGCAACCCGTCTTTTTGCCATTCTATAGCAGCAGGGGGCTTTGCTCCACGGGACACACAGCTGAGGTTGTGGGGGACCCCTGCAGTGAGGAGGATCTCTGGGGAGCCCTCAATCACCGGCTCATCAGGAGGAACTAGACAACACACACATGAACAAAGATCACTCAGAGAACACACTTTCTACACATGTTACACCACATGCTCAGTACACAGGATAAAACAGTACAGATGACACCATTAAAAATTCCAGAGTAAAAATGTCTTCTGAATGTGTAATAATAGAAAACAAATGTACACAATTCACCTTTTCCCCTAAATGTGGTTCAGTCTTGAATATATTTGCAGTGCACAATTAGCATCACATAAAAAAGTGCATGCATAAACTATTATACACTCCAGTTGTGAAGTCAGCTGAAGTAGACCTGCTAATGTGGTTTCTAATACTGCTTGACACCGTTAAGCATACATTACAAGTCATCAAACCAAGATGAACTGCTTGAATTTTTGCACCAGGAGCGGCATAAAGTTATCCAAAAGCAGTGTGTAGGACTGGTGGAGGAGAACATGCCAAGATGCATGAACCAACTATTGATTTCTGTAATCTTAAAACTTTATGAATATAAACTTGATATCTAAAAAATGAAACATGTTCTGGCAAAACAATTACATTTGGGTAAAAGCAGGCATGCGTAATTCAAACTAAACGCAAAAACACACACACACACACACGCAAACACAAACTTACTGAGAACGGTGAGTTTGGCTCTGCGGGAGCGGAGGGCAGCCTCTGTAGCCTGACACTCATACAGAGAGTCATCGGACAGTTCAGCAGAGGAGATCTCCAGGTTGTACTGCCCAATGTCCACCATCCGCAACACACGGTACCGTGGCCAAGCTAAAACACACAACACACACACACACAGCTTACACTCTTTTTCTACTGTCTACTTTATGCATATAACATAGGGCTGCACAATATTGGAAAATACTGACATTGTGGAATTTTGTGTGCAAAAACAGTGTGTAAGACTGGTGGAGGAGAACATGCCAATATGCATGAATACTGTGATTAAAAACCAGGGTTATTTCACCAAATATTGATTTCTGAACTCTTACATTTTTATGAATATGAACTTTGTAATAATTTTCTTTGAATTATTAGAGGTCTAGAAGCTCTGCTTTTTTGTTGTTTTAGCCATTTTTCATTTTCTGCAAATAAATGGGCTAAATAAGTATACTTTTATTTGGAATTTAGGAGAAATATTTTCGGTAGTTTATAGAATAAATCAACAATGTTCATTTTACTCAAACATATACCTATAAATAGCAAAATCAGAAAACTGAGTAAAAAACTGAAATGGCTCTTATTTTTTCCAGAGATTCCAGAAATTTTCACCAAAAAATACAGCATATTTTGCCAAAAGTCAATCATGCAACATATAACAATAAAAATGCAATCTGTGTATCAATAAGTAGCACAGAACAAATGGTACTGCATATATAATAATAGTTAATCTGGTTTAGATGATGTCATGTACAATGAGAAGAATAAGAATTTTTTTTATTTAATTTGACATTGCGCAAAACCTTGCACTTCCTACAGTGTGACTATTGCACATGTGTACAATGCAATATCAATGCTGCAACAATATATTCTGCGGCCTTAATATAATGGCCTGTTTTCTTCAGACAGTGAATGTTCAGGTTACACATATGACACCTAATCCATACCAACAGGCAAAACAAAAACATATTTTTTGAGTTTTTGAAAAAAAAGTACAGTTCAAATGCTGTTTCTGATGGTACCCACTGACATACTGTGCAGTCGAGCAATGAAATGCTCAGATGACTGTCTGAAAATATTTTTAAAAATCTAAATAGATAGACAAGATGAAACATATAAAAATTCAAAAACAAAAACGTGTATAGATGAGAAATATAGGAATAAAAATTACAGAAATATACAACAAATTGGGATTAGGACTACAAGAACATATAGTTTTAATGTGCCATTCACAAGAAGAACAAACACAGAATGAGTATTACATTATAAATTGTATTTTTTATATGAGTTACTTAAAATAGAAACTGTGTTCCATATAATGAATCAAACGTGAAACTCTTAACGCTGCAGAATCCCCAATTCTCGTGGATCAAGCAAAAATGTTAGAGCGTCTGGGAACGACTGGAAGCCCCGAGAGCCGGTTTGATAACAACTTCTCCAGTCCGCACATGCCCTGATCATCCCCACAGTCAAGCACCTCAAATTTACAGCTGTGGACTAAAGAGAATGTCATTTAGCAGGAGCTGTGTAGCAGTTCTCAGCTCTCTGTTCTACATGCACATTCTCTTACAGTGACACACTAGACAGCCCAGCTGCATGCATGCACACACCCAAACAGATGTGTGTCTCTGGCCTCCACTAGGTGGCAGAAGTGTGTGTTCTCTGAGGCAATGTAAAATGTAGCAGCGTTATGACATGGGCTTTTCTATTTGCTGCTGCAAGAAAAATGACAGAAATACTGCTGCGGATTACATCATTCTCTCTCTCCTTCTCTCTCTCTCTCTCGTCTCCCTGCCACGCTGTCTTTCATCTCTCTGGAAATTGCATGAGTTAGCTGGTTTAGTGTATCTGTGGGCATTTGTCTATGTGTGGCGGTGTGTTGTGCTCATCTCATTCTGTGTGTGTGTGTGTGTGTGTGTGTGCAAGCAACTGCACCGGTGCTCATTCACATGATTCTGTTTAAAAGCCATGGGACAGAGCACTGAAGCATTACAACAACAATACAACACTGCTAACAGAGGGAGAGAGAGAGAGAGAGAGAGAGAGAGAGAGAGAGAGAGAGAGAGAGAGGCCATGAGAGAGAGAGAGAGAGAGAGAGAGAGAGAGAGAGAGGGTGAGTGACAGAAACAGACCGTAAGAGACTGTGAGAAAGAGAGACAGACTGTGAGAGAGAAAGTGTGAGACAGACCATGAGAGAAAAAGAGATTGAGCAAGAGAGAGAGACAGACCATGAGAGAAAGAGAGTGTGAGAGAGACAGACTGTGAGAGAGAAAGAGAGTGAGATACCAATTGTAAGAGAGAAAGTGAGAGAGAGAGAGACTGTGAGAGGGAGAGAGTGAAAGACAGACCGTGAGAGAGAGAGAGTGAGAGGAACAGACTGTGAGAGAGAAAAAGAAAGCGAGTAAGAGAGACAGACCCTGAGAGATATACAGTGAGAGAGATAAAGGGATAAAAGAGAGAGAGAGGGTGAGAGACAGACCATGTGAGAGAGAGAGAGAGAGAGAGAGAGAGAGAGAGGGAGGGAGAGAGAGAGACAGATCATGAGACAGATCGTGAGAGAGATAAAGGGAGAAGAAAGAGAGAGGAGGTGAAAGACAGAGCGTGAGAGAGAGTAAGAGAGAGACAGACTGTGAGAAAGTGAAAGACAGACTGTGAGAGAGAGAGAGAGAGAGAGAGAGGGACAGTGAGAGAGTGTGTGAGAGAGACAATCCGTAAGAGAGAGAATGAGAGAAAGTGACAGACCGTGAGCTACAGACTGTAAGAGAGAGAAATAAAGAGTGAGAGAGAGAGAGTGTGAGAGACAGACCATGAAAGAGAGAGTGAGAGAGACAGACCGTGAGAGAAAGAGTGAGAGAGAGAGAGAGAGACCATAAAAGAGAGAGTGAGAGACAGACCATGAAAGAGAGGGGGGTAGGGAGTGTAAGAAAGAGAGTCAAAACTTTGCCATGTGACACTATATGGTACAATTAAACACAATAAAGCCACAATAAATAGCATTTGAACATATAGTGGATATTACATGTTAATTTCCCCACATGTCAGTTCAATAATAAATAATAAAGCTATCTTCTCATTACTTCTCATTCTTCAATAATAATTAAATTTGTGCAAGCTGAACAGTGCAACTCCTTTCTGACACAGCTAAGCCTTCTGGCATGTTTTTGGCAGTGAAATATTGATTTTAATATGCTTTTCTCACCAGCATACAAACAGTTTTCACTGAGAGACTTCTTTCTCTGAGTTTTTAAGATTTCATCTTGACCCCCACAATTCCCCTGAACTGCCATTTTTATGTTTCACACTGTAAAAACTGTTCTCTCTTATACTTATAGTCTTCCTGGCCTTGTATGTGTTGATTTCTTTGTTTTCAGATCTTTGGACAGTTGCTTAGAGGAGCATATATTTTATGAGTGTAAGCGCAATGTTTGTAGAGTCTGGGAATTTACAAGGCTTGGAAATTTAATTGAGCTGACAGCTTCTAATTACAACTGATGAGATGCCCTAGGCCTGATTTGTGAAACAAGGTCTGAGACCTTGTCAAAAGAAAAGCTGAGCCTTAGCAATGCTTAGAGCAGCCTAAATTTCTTCACAAGCCAAAGTGATGATTTATTTTTTTTTTTTTTGCTATTATGCTAGGAAAGACAGAGTACCTGTGTATTACGTGTTTTTATAAAATGATGTGCTTGGATAGACACAAAGGATATATTTAGAATAAAAAAAAATGTGTATTTCTACCCAACACCTGTCAGTCAAATTGTAAGTAAGTTTTGACTACATTACACAGATTAATACATCCAGTTACAACAGTATATAAAAAATGTGCAATAAAATGTGTAAATTGGCTAAGGGCTACTAACCTTTCACAAAATACTGTTTTTGGTTCATATAAATTTTCTTTTAAATATAAATGTTAAAAAAAAAAACGCTGGCCTGGTTTTTATCACGCACAGTGCAAGAGAGCAAAGGAACAGTGAAACAAAATGAGTGTGAGTAAGAGAGAGATATAGAGATTTGACTCACCACGGAGGTCCTCTCCGATGCCTAAGGCCAGTCCATCTTTGGTCCACTGCACAATGCCCGAGTAGTTGAAGACCACACAGGACAGGACTACTCTCTGGCCCAGAACCACGGACTGGTCTGCTGGCTCCTGAGAGAACCGGGCCATCCACACTGCAACACAAAACCACAAATTAACGTTTTATACACCATTACAATATTTTACACACACACACACACACACACACACACACACACACATACTTTACTATGCAAACATTCTTTAAATGTAGACACTTAAAGTACAACATACATTTTTAACCACGTGAATAATCCAACACCCAGCACTACATTAACATCTCATCAACATTCACGCTGTGTTCACTTCCAGAACTACTGTGTGTGAGTGTGTGTGTGTGTGTGTGTGTGCATACTCCTAAGGAAGGAAGCAGAACGGGATGTAAGCTATAAAGATAAAATTAAAGCACATTTTGACAAAAAACTGTTTGTAGATGCTACAAATGATAATTTAAGTGATGCCTCAGAAGAACCACATGTCCACAAAGAACCATGTTTAGAAAAGAGTAACCAAATCATATCAAATGTTATTTGTCACTAAGGCTAGACCTGGACAGCATATTGATATTTTATTGCGCTGTAATAACTTTAAACATATCAAATATCGATATTATCAGTACCTAAAGAACACTGACCCAACTGTACATTTAATTACAGAGAGAGTAAAAAGTCCTGTTTAACCGAATGATGTGCAGCAAAAAATTAAGCAAGAATCGCTGTGTTATGCATGGATAGTATTTGAAAAAGCAGAATAAAAAAAATCTGCCACTGCTGATGCTGTATTTTATCTGCGTGCCAAAACATGATAAATACTGTGCATTGTGAAAACGTCTTTAAATATTGTGATATTATATTTTACCATATCACCCAATTCTATCACACGCTATCAGTTTTTTATACTGTTCATATCAATATCAGAGCTGTATCGCATTGACCAAAAATAAAAAATATATCATTATATACATTTTTGCCTAATTAAGGGTGTGCCATATTGTATTATATATTGTAATGTAGTATAATATAATATAAATTTTTTTGGACATGATAACAAAAATCAAAATCGTGATAACAGCAATATTCTTGAAAGCAGTCTACCGGTATTTGTTAGATTTTTGCTACACTATTATTATTTTATATAAAATCATGTTGCAAGTTACTGTTTATGAAAAAGACAAAGGTTTTTTATTCATTCACAGAATGAATGTTTACAGCAGAATATATAAATCTAAAGAGATAATATGGTAAAATAGCAAATATATTATATTATTACATTATATTACATTATATAGAAATTCTGAACGTACAGTGCAAAATGATTATTATTATTATTATTATTATTATTATTATTATTATAAAGCAACATAGAGTTATTAGATTTGTTTTTTGTTCATTTGATTCGATCTGTAACAACAGCAAATAAAAGAGACGTGGATGAACCTGAAAAATCGGTAAATAAATGTGATATATATTGTAATGCACATATATACACATTATATGAAGTTTGAATCTTTAGCTTTACACCACAGATACTAATGTTGCATACCCTGGAAACTTATAGTCACAAACTAACTCTGTGTAAACAACAGGCCTGAGGCCCCATCTATACATATTTGGATATTTTTTGTAGAATGTATAGTTTTGACCTCACATCCACAAAAAATATTTTTCCCATTTTTTTTCATTTTATAATGTGATGCTGTTTGGTATTTAAAGAGTAAAAATTGTCAGATTGTCAGTTGTTATCTACGATGTCGTTGTTGATTGTTAAAACAAAAAGAGATAAACATGTATTGTACTATTCCTTTAATGTATATCAGTCTGTGCCAGGCATACATCCTTCCTAAAAGGTTCTTAAAGGGCTCTTCAGTAAAGAAAATGGTTTTATATGCAAATATGACAACTCCAAGAACCATTTAAATGCTTAAATGTTTTTTTTTTCTGCTTGGTTATATGATTCTCTGCATTGGTGAAAAACTTTTGTTAGATGGTTCTTTACAGTATAACACTATAACACAAATAGTCCCACTCTCTTTACAAGCCCAAGTTTCTTACAGCATAGCCAATGCTAACAACCCTGAAGGCCTGGATCCTTCAGTGTAATCAAGCTTGCTGCGCCTTTTGGTTTCCTGAAGGGGATATTGTATTTTGGGAGCTGCTGTACTTTAAACTACAAAACATCACTAAACAGACAAATGTGAAGTATATCTAACTGAAAGCACTGAAGAGTCAATGAAACTTGAGTAAGACTCTTTAGAGGTCCAGGATGAGGACTCTGTCCCTCAGTACTGAATTCCAGACACATTTCTTTACCCACAAAGCACAATATCCACCTAGGACACTCCCTATTTCTAACGAGCAACAAGACATTTGACACTCAATAAAACGTTGGCCTGAAGTCCGAGCATTGGCGCACAATGCGAGCTTTCATTCGGAAAGCCTGCGCTGTGTATCTTTAATTGGACGCAAATCAAGAATGTTGTAAATTAAGTAAGGGCAACTCAGATTTTCCCCTCGCATTTTTTCCCTTCTGCGCTCAAAGCGCCTCTCTTTTCAGACTCTCTGCTGTCCTGACTGACTCCTCATCCTCTTTGTCTTTTCTTTCTTTCTTTATTCTGTTGCTTCTTTCAATGAAAAGACTTAGAGGATTCCCTGCTGTTATCTCTGTTATCTCAGAAGACAGAGGCACTGTCGCCGAGGCCACGTTTAAAAGAATAAAGCCCCTCCGTCCATCTTATCTCGCGCTTCCCCGGCATCGCTCGCATTCTTTTTCTTTTTTTTTTCCTTATTATTTTTCTAAACCCAATCCTGCTTTCTATTTCCGTGTCTTGCTCCCTGGTTGGAGGGGGTTTGGAGACGCACTGTCACAACCCATTTATCACATTAAATAGCAGCCCTCTAGCCCTCTCTCTCTCCCTCTCTCCCTCCTTTTTTTCTCATCCCTCCAGCATTCCTCTGTAGGTCCCCGTCTCTCTCACTTTCTTAACAACTGGCATATGTCCGCTCATCCCCCAGTGACCCAATGTGGCTCTCTCATTCTCTCTGTCTCTCTCTCTGTTGTGCTCTCTCTCACTCACTCTTACTATTCTTTCCGATGGTATATTTATAATCACTTTGAATAAAAGGTAATGCAACCAAATAAGTGGAAAAAAACACACTAATGACCACAGCTCAGCAGCCCCAGCACACATTAATACAGCAGACAAATACTTGTTCTGGCAAGAGAGCGGAACTGCGGCACATGAAGGACAATTACCATCAGACAGAAGTCTGAGAAGAAAAATAAAAGAAATAGTGAAGTTAAATGTAGAGCTGGATCTATAATAGCAGCACTGCTGGATGCTGCTACTACCTTGTGTGAGCCAAACTGGTGAGCCAAATTATTAATCTTATGCCATGAAATTCTACTCAGATACGCAGACTCAGCTCACCATGGGAAGTGTGTGTTCCTATGCATGTTCATGAGTGAAGCACAACAGCTAATTCAATCTAATCACTCTTTAATTAAATATAAAGCATTTGTTTGGTTAATTTTGTAAAAACCCAGAAAGATGCTTCATTTATGTTGGATAATTTGTGTAAATAGTTTTAAATGTTTGCAAATCTTAAAGTGGCAGTCCATATTATTTTGTTTCTAAACTGAAGCAGAAGTATTTCTCAGTGGAGAAGGGACAAAATATTGTGTTACCAGTGGTAGCAGTGCGCTGGAACGACCATCCCTGCTAAGCCTAATATATTCATTCTAAAAACTGGGTTAAAATTGTATTCATTCGCTCTGAAAGGAGACATCACACCCGCCCAGTTTAAAATGATGCTTCCGCATGCTTTGTGCAATTGCCCATTCTCGCCAGAGAGGGCCTTTAATCCCAATACGTACGGACATCAGCTTTAAATAGTGTTATTAAAATCCGTTCACAACATTTATTTAAAGATTCATATAATTTTTAAGGCAATTTAGCAAGCTTAAAATAAACAGCATATCATCGATGTCCAAAAAAAAAAAACAGGTATCTCCATTTTTTTCCATAATTTGAACAAACTATTCCTTGCACTCTGCCAAAAATTCTTGATGAACAGACTAATAGAACTACTTTACAATGATCTAAAAAAATACTTTAAAATGGTCCTTGCCATTTAGCTGACTGAAGTAACTGAAGTAAACTGGCTGTAGAAACGTTTGACTGGGATTCCCATCATCTTGTTTTTAATCATTTGAGTGTAATGTTGTCATGTGACCACTAGATGGTACAGGCAGTGTCTCCATATAAGGGCCAGAAGGTCAACGTTAAAAAAAAATCATGTTGCAGAAAAGCAGAAATCTAATGCTTGCATATATCTGGTTTAAGAAATGTACTGCACAGCACTAAATTTATAAAGTGTTGCATTAATGTATCAGATTAAAGATTAAAGAGCTCACTCATATGCATAAGCATATGAACAGCAGGACAAGCTATCTGAGTGATTTGCTATTAACCACTCCACTTGAAGAAATTAGTGAATAATAAGCGATGACCACAATATTAGAAAAAAATTATATTGCAATATTAAAGAATAACAATTGTTTTTTACCACATTTTACCAGAAGTAAATGCCTGCTGTGTATGCAAGATTGCAGAAAAATAAATGATACTGGGTATAAATGCTCCAAAATTGTTTTGCCAAGTTTTTTACCATTGCATACATTAATCGCCTACTGTCTTGGCTTGTTTTGCCAAAAAAAAATAATTTGCGGTTATAAATGATTTGGTACTTTCACCTAATTTCGGTTTCTGACTATTCAGTGCATCCCTTATATTGGATAAATATGATATACCCCTGATAGACATGTCTTTATTTCTTTTGGTAGACAAGAAAAAATATTTATTTTGTATTGAGCATCAAAAAAGCATATAATGACATTACATATGACACTGCACAACCTGCGATGTGGCTAATCTGATAATTAAACACTGCTTATGCAGCCTTACAATTCAATACCATCCATTATTTTCATATTAAGTCAGCAGCATTAAGATTTAATGTGCTATAAAGAATGGAATATATTAAACAAAAATACATGTATATGTGTAATGGTGTAATTGCATTTAACAAGCATGAAAAGCATACTCTGGTGAAACTGTCAAACTGATCAATATATACCACAATGTTTTCAGGTTTTGGGATGTCGTACAAACCAAAATAATTTAAATCAAAACTAAACGCTCCTGTACTCATGAAAATATCATGTAACAGTATCATATTTCCAGCAGTGTTGTTGTTTATTACAGTTAATGAATAGGTTTGGAGCAATGTGATGAATGAATGAGTCAGGGTATAAATAAGTAATGACTCCACGCATTGGGATACCACTGTGCTGGCTCATGTTTTGCCATGTTGCACTGAAATCACTTGTGAATGTGTTTAAATTCGTGTATGAATTATTGATGACAGAAGTAGCAGGGTGATAAACTTTAAAGGGTTCATATCCTATTTTTTCCCCTTGAGGTGCAGTTATGATGTTTGTGGTTTACCCACCCAAAGCAGTCATAAATAATTTTTACATACCCATTTTCCAACCTCTCGTTATCCTTGAGATTTAAACAGATTCTTTATTTTAGACTGATATGTTTTACTAGTTTAGAATGATAATTGACTACGCTAGATGTTTGGGTACTGGCATAAAATGTGATATATATATATATACATTTCATGCTCTAAAAGGACGCTACATCTGAGAAATGAAAGCTTCAGCAAAGGACCTACTTTATCAACCACCAACTTCCACCTGTCTTTAAAATACTTTGTTTTACAAGCCTGTTTTGCTGCTTTCAGATGCTGACATTATAACTTGTTTTCCTGATTCTTTCTTGTCACCACCATTTCTTTCCATCCTGGTAAGCCAGAGATCTGGGTCCTGCACATTTAAGAATTCAGACTCTATTTTAGCAATTTATAGGCAAGCCATCTATGGTGCACAGCACAGCCTGTGTCTTTGCCATTGTAACAACAGGTAAAGTATGCCTTGCATGGCTTAAAACACCCACCTGGGTTTTCTGTTGCCAAGATAGCAATACGCCGTAAAATGTCCTGAACACACCTCATTTCGAGACCACCAAGCCCATCAGTATAGATATCTTTACAAACACTGTTGCTATTTAAACGACGTAGGCACAAGTTGTGAAAATACATTTTTGGCAATCTATCTGGCAATGAGCATCATAGCGCGTTTTGTGCAGGGTTTAAAGTTGGGCCCTCAAACTTACAAATGCTGTTTTCTTTCAAATTGTTTCTAGCAAATTTGTCTTTCTACATACTCACCTCTGGAGTTTCTGGTATAAATCTCAGGTGTTCCATTCACATGTGAGTGGGGCTCCTTTTAACTTCAAGTCAAACAAATTTAACAAAAAGTTAACTTACTGCATGGCTTGAAGTGGATAGATGTATTAGTCTTAATTGTTATATATGGTCTGTAATAACCTAGAAAACCAACTCTAATTATGTTTACATTCCATATTGAACTTTTCTTCTTTTAAAAAGGTAAGAAAATTTAACTTTTAGATTATAGAGTGTTGAGTTGGTTGGTGGGCAGAAATATCTACAAAACACATCTTTTTTAAAATAATTTTATTTTTAATAGACTAGCACATGCCTCCTCCAAAACATGTGAAGCCACCACTTCTTTTTGAACTGCTGCTGATGCAGCATTGCTGAGTAGCATCACAACGCGTTCAGAGGAAAGCACAGCGACTCGGTTCTGATACATCAGCTCACAGACGCCTTGTGCTGATCGACATCTTGTGGGGAGGGAAAGCCATCTATCCACCCAGAGAAAGCAAGGCCAATTTTTCTCTCTCAGGGCTCCGGCAGCTGATGGCAAGCTACATGAACCGGATTCGAACCGACCATTTCCTGAGCATAGTGGTAGCGCCAACAAGTATTACAAATAAACCAAATGTAATGTTAGCGCCAGATTAAAAAAAAACTACTATCAAAAAATGCAGTAGATCCTGTACTGCATGCAGTACAAGATGAGCACACTGGTGAACTTGTAGTACAATAGGTATACTGCTTAATACAAAAACTGATTAAATATATAATGATAACAGTAAAATATTATATAACCTTCATATACAGATTAATCTAAGCAATGTGTAACAGGAAGGATGCGAAAGGAAGTCATATAGCCAGAGAATGGTTAAAGACAGACAAGCAGAGAGAGAGAGGGAGAGAGAAAGAGAGAGAGAGCTTGTGTAGTGTTCATTATGTGGGTTATGCTGCAGTGACAAATTTAGAGTGTCCTGATTTTCTTGAGTCACTGATCCCTGGGTACCAGCAGTAGTCCGCTTCACACTGCCAGTGCCCTGACCGCACGAAGCCACGGTCGCACACATTTGGGACTCGCACACCACTCCGACCACACTTACACACCACACCAGCGTCAAGAACACATCATTTGACCAAATTGAGAAAACAACCTCTCATCAATGATCCCTGAGGCTGCCCCACACGTCTAATCCACTTTACCAAAATCACTGGTGTGAACCAGAGCTGTAAACCTGAGGCCTGAAAACCATATGACAAGCATGATGTCGGCACATGCAAACGTTTTAAAGCGTAAGTGCTGCTTCCACAATTTAGACGCTGCCTGACTGCTTTTTCCCGGTCACAAATGTTCCGATGCAGATCAGAACATCAGGAACATCGAGTATCAGGTTCTCCTCAGGGGGCAATTACCCTTTAATTAGTGATCAAATCTGACATATGCTTCTCAAAATAAAGGTTCCCAAAGGGTTCTTTGTTTGGTTGGGGTTGTTTTAGCCCATTAACCAATTAAAGAACTGATCTTCTTTGATTTGTTAAAGGTCTACATAGAACCATTTGCTTTCCAAAATAATTATTTTCTTTAATGTAGCTTTTTTAAATGTATTTGCAACTATAATTTCACAGTGTAGTGAAAATGGTACAATTTCAAATTGATTTCTACTTCAGTATGCGTTGGATCTTTTTTCTCAGTTTTCTCAGTTTGTAGTTCAGTTCTACTTTTAACCACTAATGATTAGAAAGTGAAAAAAAAGCTGCAAGAGAACATTTTGTACATGCGCCTGGTGCTTAATAAACAGCTCTTGAAAGTCTTGATGCACACAAAGCACCACACACTCCATTTACATGTCCAGATTTAGAAGACGAATATCAAGCTTACAGAATGTGCAGATGAAGCAATGGAATTGCAGGTTTTAGATTAATCATTTTCATTTTACATCCATTAACACTGTATCATTTTCTGAGAACACATTTTGTGGCTGCAGATTGTAGATTATACTGCATTTTGATAGTAACATAACTTTTATTGAGGCTCTCCACTGTCTCTTTGACAGTCTCGAACCTTCTCACTTTGCGCTGGCTATTGATGGTCGATCGGCCAGACACATCACCTCCTATGTATCAAGCTTTGAATGTTCCTGCCCCATCTGCCAAATGATGGTAACATCTTGTACTTGGCTCCCTGGATCAGAGCCAACATCCAGGAGGCACTCAAAACTAGATTCATGCAGACTTCATCATTTCTAGCTGTGTGTATTTTCTCTGTGGCAAAGAAGGTCAAGAATCTCCACCCCTGCATTAATTACTGGGGTCTCAAGAAGGTCACATTTAAGATTCATCACCCCCGCCTCTCAATGACACAACATCTGAGTCACTGAAAGAAGCCTCCATCTTTGCTAAGCTGGACCTCTGCAGTGCTTAGAACCATATCTGAATGTGGCAATGGGGCTTTATGAGTACCTTGTCATGCCTTTTGGTTTAATGAATGTCTTCCATCATTTTATTATTGAGGTACTGGGGTAGATCCTGTGTAAAGGTATGTGCATTTATCATGGTAAGAAGATCACCGTAACTACGGGTGTTTTGTGGAAGATGGAAACGGTTTTGTACCAAACCATAAGTTCCAAACTATGTTGTAAACTGCACCATGAGATTTTGGTGTACTTTTATTTTTACAGCCCTATGCAAACTGTACCTATACCACTACACATAGGTCTAAGTCATTAAATATTTGTTAAGTCATTTAAAAACACATTTGAATGAGAGGGCTACAGACACAGACTCTACAATGGCAACATGTAGCATGTAAGCAGCCAGGCTTCCACCCAGGCAACTCTGGTTTGAACAGTCATACCAGGAAATAAGGTAGATGTTCCAAAATGTGTTGTGTTAATAATCACAAAAATAATTACAAAAATAATAAAATAATCTAAAAAAATGTACTAATGTGCCTGTACAATTTAACTATTATTATTTTTAAACAACATAAAAAAGTATCCTGGAGAGAAAATTAAAACTAGTATGTACTTTTCCCATACCGCCATACCACTAGAGGCACTGCAGAGTGCTTTGTACAAAAGCACAGCCAAAGAAGCAGATGCAGCTCACTAGCTAATCCTAGCCAGCATAAAAAGCTAAGTTAATACTCAGGAGTAATGGTAGCTCAGCCCTGTGGAGTCAAATGCTCTGTCCTGCTTGAAGAGAAATGAGAACAGCACTTCTGTGGAGTTCCTGCAGCTGTTCCTCACTGTAAGAGTGTTTTTATCTGAGTAAAATAGAAAAACAACAGCAAACAGGAATTATTTACTTAGAAACGAGATAAAATCGAATTGTGCAATCAATCTACAGCTCTAATCTACAGAAAAGTTCCTCTCGTCCCCCAGATGAGCCCAGAATCGGTCCTGGGTACAGAACCATTTATTCAGCAAAAGTGATAAATCTCCCTAAAACTCTGGATACGAGGTGAAAAAAAAGCTTCAAGAGCAGTAACTATAGCCCTTTAAAATATATTAATACTGCAGCTTGAAGTATAATTTGAATGTACACTGAACAGATCATAAAAAATAAAAATACAGTAATATACTGTGGAACTGTCAGAACCTTGAAAAAAAAACTTGATAGACATTTAGGTCATACTCCCCAGCACTACATAAATAATATTTGATAATCATAATATTGTCTATTGTGTTTATTTGTGTGTTTTGTTCACATATATTACAGTGAACAGTATTTTAGCCAGTTGTGCAATAACGAATGCTTTAATATCTATGACTCCATACACAGTGTGCATATATAGTTCCCAAACTATCATAAAGTAAAATTTAGTTGTCTTTAAAAGTTTATAATTGCTTTGATATGCTATTATCATTATCTCAATGGAGTTCAATTGTCTTAAAACAACAATAATATTGATTATAAAAATAATTTCTGGGACTATATATCATCAACTACAAAATGGGTAATGGACTCACTCATACAGTTTAGTCTCAATGGTCTCAAAAAAGTGTTCAAACACAACAGATTACATATAAACTCATATAAAATATCAGTACTTTCTACATTTAAATGCAATTTAACTCATACATATCATCAGCTGTTTATTTTATTTGAAAGCAATGATGAGCATGGCAGATTTATTCATTGATTATTTAACTAATCAATAAATAATCAATTCCAGTCTTAGTTCATAGCATGAACTAAAACATATACCTTTACATCCCTATTATACTAAAGACAAAATACGTCCTCTTTATCTAGATGTAAAGCAGTGCAGTATGTGAATCCAAAACTGCCACAATTATTATCCAAACAATCTAATTTGTACTGTAATAAATATACATACAATATAAATAGTAAAAAGTAAGTACAATCTCTTGCAATCTCTTACAATTACTAAACATTTTTAACTGATAATGTAGCCTCTGTCTGCTAAAATACACAGAGACATGGTTTCCAGTGTTCAGCCTGACCAAACTGCCAATATCTACTGCTACATACAGTACATTTGATCTGAAACTGTATGTCATTTGACCTCAAATATGCCTGGTGCTATAAAGTGGATTCCCCAGGCATGTGACAGTTTCTAATTAGCCACAGTATCAAAGAGAATTTGAACTCATGCATTCCCATAAGTGTCTGGAACTGATCAGAAAAGGCTCAGTGTTTTCCTGTTCTAGACCCTGCAAACGAAAGCAGGTTCAGGCTGATTTATGGTCAAAATCCAAATAAACTGAAGCATGCAGCCTGAAATGACTAGCGAGCAGCGTTTCAAAGCATCCACTCACTGGATATATGGGCTAACTATAATTATGCATGATGAATTCTTCCAAGAATACTGAGCTCAGTTTGCTTCTGATTAGTTAGTAGAAATGTCCCGTCTGGACAGCCGACTCAGGCCTGTTGCCACTTATCCTCACCGTTAGAACACATGCTAAAATGACCAGACTTATCCCATAAATGCCATTTTAAAGCTTAGACTAGATTTAGTGCTACAAGATGACATGCATTTGTAATTGTAGAATACTAACATTTAAATAATAATGTTTGGTAGCTGACCATAATCAAATCTGACCCCAAAGACAGACTCTTTGTTAATTTATAAAGCAATGCACATTGTTACAGCAATTTAAAATTAAAAATGAAAAGATAAACTTTTTCAGAATATATTAAATATTTTTCATACAGCATGTATGAACAGCATGTTGTAATAAAGGCTCTCATGGGAATCAGGAGATCCATTCTGCTATAGCGTTTTATCCATAGTTGTTTCATTGTCTGCTTGAAATACTAAAAGTTTTACTTTAGAAGTCTTTTATAAGCTGCATTTATACCGTAGCATGTAAGCAGCTTGACATCAATCTGGACGACTGTGGTTGGAGCTATAAGGCAAGGGAATGAACTGAACATTACAATAATTTTTGTGTTAATTATTAATCACAACACATTATGATTTACGGCACTATCATGATAATTAAATACTAATACATGATTTTATCAACAAGGGTTCTTAACAGTACTAAAATGAGTCCTTTGACAGTAGTGGAACCTCTTTTTGCGCTGTACAGAGACATTTTCAGAAGGATCATTTAAAGAAAACCCCTGAATATTCATAATGTAGATTACTACTAAAAGTCATCCAAACTATGAACAAAAACATATGGAATCATTTAGTAGACAAAAAAGTTTTAAACAAACCATTTAAAATATTTAACATTTTTCAAAGTAGCACCAGTTACTTAGATGACACCTTTGAACATCTTGGCATTTTCTCAGTCAGCTTTTTGACGAAGACTGACCAGGAATGGCTTTCAATTAACACTTGCATTTCTTATATCCATATTATGACAATAAAAATAACTTTAAGAAATGAATGTCAGTCAATCTGAAAATTTTCCAGAAACTTTGAAAGTATCCTTAGGTCCAATACACAGACCATCAAAAATATTATGATGAAACTGGCTTTCATCAGGACCCTGCCCAAAAAGCTGATAAATATAGTTACGTTCACTACATGACTTGTTATTACTTCATAGTTTGGATGAGTTTAGGGCTGCCACAAACGATTATTTTTATAGTCGACTAATCACCGATTATTTTTTATGATTAGTCGACTAATCGGATCATACGTTAATTGAATATAAAACACAGTTTATCACAATAGAATGCAGCTGCTATTATACAACCAACATTAGATTTCAGCTATATGCTAACTAAAAATAAAAACAATTAAAATCATAGTTCATTAAACCTTTAATGAAATATGCAGCTTGTTGTAACAGACAATTATTTTACTGTTTAGCATAAAGTGTAAACAACTGTGTAAAATAAGGATAAGGCACTGGCATTTATGAAACATCTCAACCGTGAGGTTGTTTGAACTATTATGAAAAAAAAGTATATTAATAAAAAATGCCTCTCTGTCCAGATATTGTGTACATTACCGTACACAGGGCAGCGGTCTGCACAGATCTGATTGGCAGAGGAGAGCGTTTGGTGATTTTACACCACACATGACTGATCTGTGAGTTTACTGCACCGAAAAGCACTGAAAACAGAAGCCACTGTCAGAATGAAATCCTTCTCTGTAGTTTATCGGTTTGGGACGGCATTTGTGACAACGTCTGGGTCCGGATCCGAATCGCGGTCCGCCTATTAGTGACCTCTGTTTTAAAGCTATCAAGATGAGTAAGTTAAGTACTAAGTTAACGCTCTGTTTACGCTAATTTTAGCAGCTAAATAGCAATTTAGCTTCTTCGTCATTTAATCAGCCACAACATGCCTCCTTTTCAGGTGCTCGTGCATCGCGGTTGTGCTGCCGAGGAAGGCAAGTTCTTCATTGCAGATATTGCATTGCACGCGTTTCACTTTTATTTTCTTGGTGATCCCACACTTTTGAGTTCTGTAGCGGGGTAGCCATGAAACCAGAGCCTGTCTGTATAATGTCCTGAGATGTCGTCCACTACCTACCCCGGTTTCCACTACTGCGCATGTGCGTCCAGGACAGAAAGGCAGTCGCAGCAGTTTGGAGAGAAAAACAAAGAAAAAAAAAAAACGACTAATCGACTATTAAATTAGTCGTCGACTATTTTAATAGTCGACATAATCGTGACTAGTCGACTAATCGTGGCAGCCCTAGATGAGTTCAGAATTAATTTTTAATGTGGGAAAAAATAAAAATAAAAACATTAAATAAATAGGTGTGTCCAAACTTTGGAATGGAAATGTGTGAATTCCAGCTTTCAATGTGCTCTTTTTACTATTTATTAAACAATCCAATCAGAAATGTAATGCATTCAAATATCATCAGTTACAGTAGCAAGCCACTGGAAGCAAATATATAAATAACAAATATAATTTTTTAAAATACTCATTACTACATTCTAGTATAGGATCAATTTCAGAAAGAATCGTTATCTACCATTGCCTCTTTTGTTTATGTCACCGTACAGATAAATTGCCCAAAAACGAGCAAGTTTTTATATTTAATCCTTTGATTTCGACCTTAGCCGACTCTGTGTAAAGTACCAGTTGAGCAGACCTCTCTCTCCAGCACTGCTGATGTGCGAGACTATGAATATGTATCGGAATGCCACAGAGAGCAAAAAAGATGATGTCATCCAGAAATAGCCCCCTCCCAGGGGAGGAGATAAAATTGGTTTGGCACCGCCCACTTCCACAGAAAAGGATACGCCGCTTTGTTTTATCTCTTAACACACGACTTATCAGCAGAACTGCAGTCTGATTAGTGGAATCATCTGCGTTGGGACTCGCCGAGCAGATTTGATAAGATGGAATAAAACGAGTTTCCGTGTTTTAATTTATTCACTGGCAGGAAATAATCAGCAGCCTGTCTCGCGACATCCGTTTACCCTTAGTGGAGTGTTATAACCTTGAAAAAGTTGCTGCATTTGCATGTTGAGGAGAATTATGCAGGGGCCGTGGTGCTAACAAAAGGTTTTAAAGTGAAGATAGTGAAGAGAAAACACAGACACTAATGTAAATGAATGAAAATGACTAGCGCAGGCCTGTTGTTGGGGTGACTAATGAAGGAGTGCGCTAATTCTTCAGCTGCCCTCTCTGGCTAAGGCTGAGGACTAGACAGCTGTGTGACTTCATACGCCATCCTCTCTCTCAGACAACAAAGGAGTGTGTCTGGTCAAGAAATACGTCACCTGCTTCAGTCAAGATGCTGCATGCTGAGGAAACACACTCCTGCTCACATCTAGGCTCAGTTTTTATGTTCATCATCACCCGTGGCCTGAAGTTACACCCCTCAATGATTTTCTTGAACTGTAGTGTCGAGTCTGTAACATTTACAGCCTGTCATTTTCTTTCCCTCTGCGTTCAACACTTTATCGTTTATGACTGAACCTCATAATCAATGCTCTATCACTCATAGTCGTAATCAGTTTGTCGATCCCCCTGTAATTATTGCCCCTCTGTCATAATCCCTGTATCCATCCCTCATCTCTTTTCCCCTCATCCCTCGCTTTTTCTCTCTCTCTCTCCCTTTCTCCGGCTCTTCACCAGCCAATCCTGCCACTCTGCACTTCTCGCCATGTTCCGTCACCATAGCAACAGCTGACGTATACGAAAAAACTACTCGAAAACTTTTTTGCTTCTTCGCTGTGTGCATGCGTTTGAGTGTCCCCTTTTTTTGTTCATTGGATGTAGCAATTTTCTGGGAAAAGATGATGCTAATTATGCTTTCTCATCACATTTACACCTTTTCTTTTCTTCATCCAGGTCCACCCCGTGTTCCCTGACACACCATGTTTCTCTCTGCTCTGACTCTGTTTTAACAGGTCAGCAGCACAAAAGCCTTCCAGATCCTCTACATTTCAGTCTGGCATATTTAAAATGGAAAATAAATAAATAAAGAATAGGTTTGTCAGACTGATGCCTCTTTTTCTGTTATAACAGAAATAGGTCCCTTTCTTATACTGTTGTGGTGAGAGATTATCAAGTTGTTCTGATACAATAAAAAAAATAATAAAATAAGAAATACCATATTTTTTACACAAAAAATTAGTTAAAATCCTTTCATTTTCTCAAAATTCCTCAATGCCCCTAAGAATCCGGTGCATTTTATGTATTAATTTTACCAGTCAGGTTGTAAGAAGCAGTAAAGCCACTTTGCTGAAGTACAGCATTATAGTTTAGTTCTACAGTTTAGTTCTCCAGCACAGAGATTCGAGACTGGAGCAGTATTAGCATTATCTGCTAACCTTGCTAAGCGCTAGCTCTTTTGCCATTCAGAGGCAAGTATATCGGACTGTAGCTTGTAGCTAAACCTGTCTAGCACTGCTGGAGCTGCATAAGCATTAACGGCTGAGTGCTAGTTAGCTCTTTCACCGTTTAGAGATTAGTATTATCGGCCTGTAACCCCATTTACAACATTCACATACAAAATCCCAAGATTCCAAAATAGCTTGTAGAAAAAAGGATCCACTTCAATTTAGTCCCGATATTTAATCAGATTAGACTTCAGTCCCCATATTAGTACATCCTTAATGATAACTTCTGATTTATAATCGCTGACTCATCAGGAATAAAACTGAAAATTTAGACAATTCATCGAGTAATCTGACATTTCAAAGAGGTACAGACAAACAGCCCAAATGATAAAAACCAGCACAACTTTCCAAGTTACAACAGCAGACAAGAATACATTAGATTGGTCTATAATGCTGATCCAGGTAAATATAGTCACAGTAGTTGACTGCATATTGGCCCCTAATCCTTAATTAATCCTCAATCATAATCCAGCAATTATAACTGCTGATTCATCAACAAGAAAATGTAATCACATATTTAGACCATGAAGCAGGCAATCTGAGAGAGTCCAGACAAAAAGTCAAAAAATACTTAATAAAACAATGCTGGACTTTCCAAGATTTCACAATAACTTGACAGAATAGAATAATGATATTTGAGTCTATTAAAAAGACTTTATAAAAACAGAGATTGCAGACGTCAAAAAAATAAGAAAATAACAGTTTTTTCTACCATGAGTGGCATAAAGTTATCCAAAAGCATTGTGTAAGACTGTGATTAAAAACCAGGGTTATTTCACCAAATATTGATTTCTGAACTCTTAAAACTGTATGAATATGAACTTGTTTTCTTTGCATTATTTGAGGTCTGAAATCTCTGCATCTTTTTTGTTATTTCAGTCATTTCTCATTTTCTGCAAATAAATGCTCTAAATGACAATATTTTTATTTTGTTATTGGGAATTTGGGAAAAATTGTATCTGTAGATTATAAAGTAAACCAATCATGTTCATTTTACTTAAACATATACCTATAAATAGCAAAATCAGAGAAACTAGTATATATTAAATTGATTCCTGCTCATTTACATTGTCTTGTAAAATCCAAAAAGGCTATTAAAAAGAGTTTATCCTGCTACTTCTTTACTGTCGAAAGAAGGCTTTCTATTAGATTATGGAGCATTTCTGTGAAGACTTGGATGAACACAGTTCATTAGTTACACTGCAGCTCAAAGCTGAAAGCCTTTGTACCCCTTTAGTCCTCAACTAGCATTGGGCATACAGTACTATTCTGTTGTCTGTTGTTCTGTACATTAACTAGACTAGCTGTGTGTGTGCATTTGTAATAAGTAATGAGTGTAAACTATAGTAGCTGAATGGATTTATTAAACAGGGTGTTTACAAACACTTGAACATTACAAATTACAGAATGTATTATAACTGCTGATTCATCATTGCTGTACTGTTACTGTATTTGAGTAAATTTAAATGAATCAATTGCAACTGTTCTAATGCATTTGCTGCTAAGAAGATATGAATCTTTGATCAGCCCATAAGAGATGCTCACTGTTGACACGGTCAGATAGATAAAGGGCAGATTCTATCCCGTTAGTTCTCTCTCTCTTTTATTCCTGTGCTTTTCCTTGCTGGATCATTCTTTCTTACTTAGAGCCTGTATTCATTCTCTCTCTCTCTCTCTTTTCCATTGAGTTATCTCTACTTTTGTCTGCAGCAGGTTTGGCCATAATTTTTTCTTTCTCTATTTCCTTTTTACGTATTTTATACAACACATTTTCTCTCTTCTCTGTCTGCCTTCTTTCACTCCATCATATTCTCTCTTCTCACTATACCACTCTTTCTCTACCTCTTTTTGCTTATTTTACAGACAAACTTCCTCTTTTCTCTGTCCTCTCTCCCTCTTTTCTTTCTTCCCTCTTTCTATCCTGTCTTTCTCTGTTTTCTTTCCTTCAGCCTGTTTCTTTTTAGCTTTTTTTGTCAGTTTACACAATATAAACACACTCTCTCTCTTTCCCTCTCCTTCTCTCTCTTACTCTCTTTCTTTCCTCTTTCTTTCTCTCTCTCTCTCACTCTCTCTCTTTTATTTGTGCATCATCATTTTACACAACAAACATATACATATACACACTTTCTTTTTTCTGTCACTACTCTTTTCCTCCATCCTTTCCTCTCTCTCTCTCTCCATCCTCTGCTTCTCTTTCTTTTTCCCTCTATCTGTGCAGGCCTGCCGTTGCTATAGAAACAGATCTATTTGAAATGGGAGGGAAAGAAAATTATTTCTCAGCAATTTCCCCTCTTCCCCTGTTTCTCTCTTTTCTTCCTGCTCTTTTCCTTGCTGGCTCACTCTCTCGCTCTCTCTCACTCAGAGCCCTCACTCTCTCGCTCTCTCTCACTCAGAGCCATCTTTCTCTCGCTCTCTTTTTTTCTCTTCCTCATTTTTTCTCCCTCTGTCTTTTTCTCTCACTCAGAGCCCTCTTTTTCTTTCTCTCAATCTCTTTCACACTCTTTCTTCCCCTCCCTCTCTTTTTCTTTCTTTCTTTCTCTTCCTCACTCTTTCTCTCTCTGTCTTTCTCTCTCACTCAAATCCCTCTTTCTCTATCTCTCTTTCTCTTCCCCTCTCTCTTTCTTTCTTTCTTTCTCTTCCTCACTCTTTCTCTCTGTCTTTCTCTCTTACTCAGAGTACTCTTTTTATCTCTCACTCTCTTCCCCCCCCCCCCTCTCTGTCGCTCTCTCTTTCTCTCGCCAAATTTTTTAATGTCCTTTTATTCACATTAATCCCTGTTGCGGCTATTGTTGCCATGGCCACTGCAGGAACATTGACACAATAATACACACAGTGGCCATGGCAACCCCGAGGGTCAGCACTAGAAAGCTATGCAACTGCTTGAAGTTGAACGTCCACTTCAGACGGGCCGAGACACTAAGTATCAGCTAATAGCTCGCAGACGTCCGCTCGGCACACTAAATATTAGGGTCTCCAAATAAATAGCGAGAGGCCAGGAATTCCGGTGTGTATATAGCTGTGCGTTTGTGTTGTGTGTGTTGTGTTGTAGGCTTTTCTTCACTCACAATGGTTTTAGGCTACTATTATATTGTCCTAACCCAAATAAAAAAAAAGTTGGCAAAGTATGCAAACACAGTATTTCTTTTTTTACGTTTACTTCAACTTTCATTTTAATCTTTTAGATCTTTCCTGTAAGAAATTATTCCTATGATCTCCAATGAAATGGACCATCCAGGCTGTTATCAGCAACAAATCCAAAAAGCAATTCTGTCATAATCTAGGATGGTGTCAGTACACTACACTAATGCAGAAACATACACTGAGATCTGAGAAGCCCAAAACACACTTCTCCATTTTTAAACAAGACAATGTAAAACCACATGCTCGCGTTCAGTAAAACTGAGCCGGATCCTCTTTTAAAGGCTGTACATGCGACGTAAGGATGTAAGGACGTAAGGACCCGAAACCCCAGTGTTTAGAATAAATATATTAGGCTTAGCAGAGATGGTTGCTCCAGCACACAACATAAAACATAATATTTTGTCCCTTCTCCACTCAGAAATGCTCCTGCTTTCAGTTTAGAAACAATAAACAAATTAATACGGACTGACGCTTTAACAAATAAAATGAAGCTGCCCAGATGAAATATGAATTATCTTATTGTAACTGTCTGCAATCAAATAAAAGTCAAAGTAAATGCTATTTTATTATTAGCATTTTTCATAACGTGCCAGCTTTCTGATTTGGTGTTTTTATTATTTGTATTATGATTGTAGTTATTAATTAAATGTCCATTTCTACATTGTAAGAACACAGTACAAGCTATAATAATACAATACAAACAAGATTTACCTTGGTTTACAATCAATCTGGCATTCAACGTTTGTCTAATGCATTAAAACAATGAGATCAATGATGTTTTAATGCATTAGACAATGGAAAAATAAACGTTGATTCAACCTACTTTTGTGTGTGTGTTTGTTTGTGTTTGTGCTGCAATCCATCCATCATACCAAATTAAAAAAGCTAACTCACTTGAGCAAACTCTGAAGCCTGCTTGTCTATTCGTACTGATTAACAAAAAATACATACGTGTCTTTAGGGGTTACAGAAAAAAACCCATGGCACATTTTTACGGAATTTCGGAATTCACCTTGTAGAACCATCTGCACTGAAATGTGAGTAACAGGGGTGACTAATAAGTCAACTGTGAGTAACTACCCAAGACTCATTAATGTCTGGATGGCCAGACAACACAGCAGCTATGGGCGTTTTTTTTTTTTTTTTACAGTTCAGTACAGTTCAGTACAGTACAGGGCCGAGATGTTGAACACAGACAGTACAAAAATGCGCAACATCTATTCCGTAAACGCTTGATTGGGCGAGCCATCCAACTGCATGATATCTGAGCTCTCTGCGACCTCATCGGACAAAATGTTACAATGCCTTTATTGTAGGCCGCTCCAGAGTTGCCTCTAGAACTGTGTAAAAATTTCTCCCGCAGGCGAGCTGATTGGACGGCTCTTGCTATCAGCCCTCCCCTATTCGAAAAACTTCAGAGAGCGAGAAATGACATCATCATCATCAGCCACATTCCACTGCGGTGGGGGCGAGAAGGGAGGGGGGGCAGTGAGGAGCGGCGTCCAAAGAAATCACCACTAATATGCGTACATATGCACACACGCACAGATACACACACACACACACACATAGAGAGAAAGACACAAACACACACACATACATAAAGACAGATGAGAGTCTCAAGAAAGTGTCTACAGTACAGAGTGCCTCTTCATCATGTGCCCTCTTTTAATTCATGCCCTCCATCTCTCTTGCTTTCTCTCTCTCTCTCTTGCTGTTGTTCTTGTCTCTCGTCCTCCCCTGCTCTCTCTCTCTCTCTCTCTCCTTCCATGACCCCTCCCCCTCAGTTCTGACTAAAGGAATGCAAGAAACACATCTGGAACTTATTAGAGAGAGAGGGAAGGGGGAAAAAAAGAACCGGGGGGGATGGAAAGAGGGAGAAGGGAAAAATGAGAGGGCCGAGCGAGCAAAAGAATGAAAAGCAGACAGAGGGCCAGAACAAGAGGCCTCCACACCAAACTAGTTTTTCAAACTAAAAAATGAAGGGGGGATGAGTAGGAGAAGCAGCGAAGAGCAAAGATGGACGGAATATGTGTTCTAAAGTGAAGAAGAGAGAAAGAAAAGCGTTCCGAAATGACTGTTCATCCCGAGGACTGTTGATCCGAAGCGGGACTGGCATGTTCAAAATGATTTCTCCCTCCGAAAAAAGGATGTGACTGAAAGAGGGGTGAAAGAGGGGGGGGTCAAAGATTTTCACTCAAGTTTAGTCTTTGAACTTTTCTCTCCCTCCTACATTCATTGCAAAAGAGGGGGAGAGGGGGGGCCAGACAGAGAAAAAAGAGAGAGAGAGATAGAGAGACAGAGTGAGAGACAAAGTATGTGAGAGAGAGAGAGAGAGAGAGAGAGAGAGAGACAGAGAGAGAGGGTGCAAAACCATCCCCCCTATGAGAGCAGTCAGGCATGAGTAATAATGCCTTTCTCTCCCTATGGCATAAAACCACTCCCCTCCTCTCTTTCTCTTTCTCTCTCTCTCTAGCTCCGCATTCTCTCTTTTCATTCCCATCCCCCACTACACCCTGAAAAAACTCATCTTTGTCAAATCTGCCCCCTCAACTTCACCCACCTGTCCCCAGGGCCCCCTTTTCTTGGAGCCGTACCTCAAAACACTCTCCCACAAACGCACACACACATCCACTCAAAACACACACGTATTGTCCAGCTGTATAAGAAGGATGGAAAAAAATCCTACTGAATATTTCCCAAAACCACACACTTCACATGCTTTAAAAGGCTTTTGAAAAAGCTTAAAAATGAACTGATGAAAAAACTTTACATTAAAGACTTTTTTTAAACTAAAAACAATGCTTTAAAGTTTAAGGTCTTACACACTTCCGGTTACTTTTACCTCATTTACAAACTTTTTTCCCTTAAAAAATACAATTGAAAGTTCTCAAAAGTAAAGTTTAAAATTAGTTTTTCTGAGCCAATCTAAACTTTTAAATGAGCACAATGTAAGCCTAAGTCAAGCACCACAATGCAGAGTTAGCAAAGCTACGTTCATAAATTATATTTAAAACTATACTGTGCAAAAGAAAAGCCTTATGCGGACCATGTGAAGTGAACACCAAAAGTGGTATCAGAGAATTCTGGAATGGACCATCACACAATGCAAACTAATTTTGTGTTCAAACAAATAAATATTTCATATCTTTTTTTGGTAGAAAGAAACATATAAATCTACTTGGCTTGGCTATGGCTTGAGTATTATTTCCTAAATTTGAATTTAACTGATTAAATAGGTTATTTAAAGTTTAAACTGTAAATAATTTAATTTATAAGCTTTTTTAAACTGAAACGTTAGGAAAGTTCAAGATACAGCAAGCTGGTCTAGCTTTTTTCACATGATCAAAAGTAGCTTGATCTCAGGGCTGCACCATATACTGTTTAAGCATTGTCACCGCAATGTGCACATGCACAATAGTCACAGGATAATCACATTTACAAGATGTGCAATTTAATTATTTTTTTATAAATAAAATGCATGTTAGCCACTGTTCAGGACACATTTTCCAAAAGAAAGTTATATCTACCCAGTATACTTTATTTTACTCCACTATTGGATTAACAGAATATATTATTAATATTGTGACATATTAGATCGTTAACCTGAAAAATACCTGATTTTTTTTAATATTGCAATATGTATCAGAGAACAACAAAATATCGCCATGTAATTTCTCCCATCACTCCCAATATTTTACAGTCCTACATAATATAAAAATCAGTGACCTCCGATCTCTCAGACATCACTACATGGGCAAGATATTACTTTAGTAAGCATTTGTCTAGAACTATAATGCAGGAATACATTCACAAAGGACATTTAAATATTTACTCTTTAGAACAGGAGCCTTATGTCAACGATGATCTTTTTTAGCCAGTAAAAACTTGAGATATGCTACACAAAATATCGTTTCTGCTTCACCATCACCATCAGCATCATCATCATCATCATCATCATCATCATCACCACAATGCTGGCATGTGCAATTGTGACAAAGCAGGACATGTAATATCATGTAACACTCTAAAAAACAGAGGTACAATATGAGTACTTTTTTGTACTCGAAGGTACATTCTTTATAATTGTACCCTCAAAGGTACAATATTGGTCTTTACAGGGTCAGATTTGTTCCCTCTGAAGTACAAAGTCATTTCTAACAGCAATAAGTACAAATTTGTACCATTTAACCAGCCAAAAGGTACATTCAGTATTCTGCATCACTGTACTAATGAACAGTATATATTTAAATTGCACATTTTTTATTTGAAAGCCAGACAATTTTGTATCATCATGTTTTTGAGCTATTTTTAGTTGATGACAATGTTTATAATCTTTATAATCTATACTGGCACAAAAACCATGGGTACAAAAAAGTACTTTCACTGAAAGGTACTTTTTTGAACCTTAATATAAGGTACAGCCCCAGCGACAAGCTTTGTACTCTTTTAAGTACAAATCTGTACTTATATTTCTTAGAGTGAAGGAAAATTAAATATTACAATTTTGTCTGTAAGATTTAAATCTTACAATTTTAGTTGTACATTTTTAGGTGCAAAATTGAAATGTGCACTGTTTTCATTTCCCATGACATATATAGCTACCACACACAGACACATTTTACAATTTACTTTACTCCAATCTTGGATACAGAGAGCATTAATGATATAATGACGTGTTGGGTCACTGACTTATTGTCCAACTCTTACTTCATTGTTCTCACTACTCAGTAAATCCAATGAAAATAAAAATTTCATGTAAAATACAGTAATTAAATGTAAAATACAGTGATGAAGAAGTATAATCATCTTAAGCGTTCTAGCAAACAAAACCATAAAGCCAGCCAATCCTCATCTTTTTAGAAATCATAAACTAATTTAAAAAAATAACTGAAATGAGGGGAACAATCTACAAACAAAATGAATATTATGTCTGGACTCTGTTAGCAGCCCAGTGGAGTAATAACTGCTGAAAGCCACACAACACCATCAAAAACATATGATTTCCCTGAAATCTGAACAGTTGTTCAAACAGATTGTATTCATAAAATAAGCCTGAGGCCGTCCGGGGAACTTTTTCCCACAGGAAGGGATTCCTGACTGCAGAAAGTAAAAAACCCTGCTTTAAAGAAACAAAAGTAGCTCTTTTACCACAGTCCCTGGATCCTTGCTTTTCCTTCCACAACATACCTGATCCAGCTCTTCAGCTAATTAACAGCCTCTACATACCCTGTATCAGATGTGCTGATACAGGAAACTGCCTTAAAATCGCAGAATGCAAACTGATAAACCAGCTGCAATTGTTTTTTATTTATTTAATGAACAGGACTGCAACGACTAATCGAATAAAATCAATTATTAAAATAGTAATCAAAGTAATTTAATAATAAATTAGTGGGTCTACTTATTGATTGTGTACAAATAAGTACTGCAGCGTTCCCATAATGTGGGGCAGTAAGCCAACCAAAGCTGTGGCAGTAAAGCACTATCAACCTGGTTGCATATTGGAGCCATGGGTGAAGCTGATTCACAGTAAGCTCATAGTAAGTTAGTTATTCTATTTTTGCTCTCAGTCAATGTTCCCAGAGCCTGCTAGAGCAGTTAAACAAGATGTTCCAGACTTAAAGTAAATTTATATCTCACTTCTGTTTAGCGAACAAGTTAGCATTAGAATTTCCCCTTAGTATTTACTTCCACCTTAAATATGGCAGCTCAAACAGCAGATACAAAAAAAGCCGCAGTTTTGGTCCAGCTAAAGTAAGTGACAAGTTCTATTTTTCTTTCTTACTCAATGTTACTGAGCCTGCTATAGCAGTTAAACAAGAGAAGTCTCCTTTTTAGCAAATTTGTATCTCACTCACGTTTAGGGAGTTTTCCATTCCAGTCATTTTTTTTACATTGACTCTAACAGTGTGTAGAAGTGTTTGAGAACCACAGCCAAGTCTATATTTACATTACATACTCTGTGTTGAGTTAGTAAATAATGATAATACTAATATTTTTTTTAATAATGGTAAATTGGGTGTTCCTTATACAATCAGTACAAGTAGTACAAAGACAGTTGGATTTATTAAATGCTGAAAATAATTGTTTTTTTTCCCTTTTTAGCTGATTCATCAATTATCAAAATAATTGTTTGTTGCAGCCCTGCTAATGACTCGGCACTGACACAGTGTAATGACATCAATGGCTAACTACAGTTCTGTGGGATATAAATAAATATATTTATACACAGATCATCTTCTTTTATCTCTCTTTTTTACTTTAATGATGAAATGAGCAGAATTTTTGTTTAATAAAAAATAATGTTCATGTTGAAATACATTTAATTTTTTCTTATTGGTAAAATAATGTAATTTCTGTGCTATTGGTATCATGATATCCCAAGTAAAAAGTCACTAGAGGTGGGAATCCCAAAGCATGATATAATATTACCACAATATGTTGTCCACGATAACAATGATATTACAATACTGTGATTCTGCATTGCTTAGTTATATATCACAAGACAATTTTCTACGATATTTCAAGTTCACGTTTCATGTTACTGAAGAGGGTAAAATACTTATAAATGAGCAAATACCAGGAATAATGTAGTTACTGGTGTCAGTTACGCTGGATTTGACAAACAATATTCTTCAGCGCGGTGACAGTAGTCTCTTTATAGATCCTTTACAAAATGTGAATTTTAGGCTTTCTTATTACATAACTGAGAGGTTCTATGCTAGCTATACCAACAGTTATTTACATATTTTTCTATTCAAGTTATTTTTCGCAGCAAAAAAATGTTTTTTACTTTGGGACACTGCACAAATTCTGCTGCCCCCACACCCAGACTGATATATATCATCCCCTCCACAGAAGTGCTTTTATGTGTTACCATTTGGCACATTTTATCTTTAAGTGTACCCAATGTGCCTTGGTCTAAAATGAAGCCATTGCAGGTGCTTGAGAAACAGGGAAAGCAACACCCTCACATGTTAAGGGGAAGTTGAATGAATATCACTTCTAGGACCAGCCCCTTAATGTAAACACACTGCAGGGTTTAATAAATGAGGATCATAGATGAGCAGCTGCAATACATCTGGAATTTTGAGCTCATCTTCACAAAGAATTCAGGAGGAGGGAATTAGGGTTGGTAGTCCTTCAGCAAGCTCATGTTTATCTACAGAGCTGCAAAGGCAGAAAGGTTTTAAACTAGAGTTTGGTGATTAGATTAGAAGAAACTGTTGATTCCAAATTCCAGTGTTGACTAATTGTTTATTACTGTAATACACATTTAAAATCCACATTTAGCTGTTTAATAATTTTAAAGAAATTAAGAAAACTAGAAACCCACACAAAACTGTTATAAAGTAAGATCACCTTTTACCAGTACAGCTGTCAACAATTGCCTATTTTTTCGTAATTTGGAAGCAAATTAATACAATTTAGAATATGTAGCTACATGGCATCATAGCATGAACATACCAAAAATACAATAATACTTAGTAATGCTCAGTATTTTAACCAGTAGAGTGTACATGTACAAAGCTGCCACATACTAATTAATTGTCAATGCATTAAACGTCATGTCTCTGAAAGCAGATAAACTGACATCATATGCAACTAAGTCTTTCTTTGATCTTCTTACTTAATCACTGTGAATTGGACGAGAACAATCATCGTCATCGTTTTTAAAGTTCACGTGCATAGAGACATGCTTTACTGGTTATTGAACACACTATAGCTGTATTAACTACCTAAGGGGGAGGGGCTATACAGCACTTACTGCACTTAGGGTTAGTCTTATGTTTGTTTGTCCCTCGATATACTTTATACATACCAAAGTGTGAAGTCCAAACCATCGGAAACCAAGCACTATTTCTTTTAACTGATGCAGATACTCTGATACTCTAAACTCACTGATACCTGAACATATAATCCAAGTACATGTAACAGAGTGTCCCAAATGTCATGAGATCTCAGAATGTAAATTGATGTCATAAAGTGTCACCTCAGGGGTCCGACTGAGAATTGTGAGTGTGGCTAAACACTGGCCAGTGGGTGTCATATGGATTGGACATTTCTCAAGATGTGCAAGCATTTAACATTCCTCGATCCCAGTGTTACAATCAGAGGGAATACATCATCAAGATTTTTGTTTACCCACATGATTGTGACTGGCAGCATTTGGCTAAAATTGTCTATAAAAAAGACAAATGAGTAAGAAATCACATCCCCATTAAATACAAGATGAACCACATGCATATCCTGCAGGCCAGTGCAGCATTCTTTAGCTTCCATCATCTACAGCTACAGGGCAAAAGTCATGGAACATGGTACTAGTTCCTGTTCAATTACTATATCAGTATAGTGGAAAAGATGTTTATCGTACAATCTTAAATGACAAAAAATTACGGAAATCTAAGGTAACCTTGTGAGAAATGAAAAACTGTCCAGCTTTGTGTACCTCATGCTGTGTGATGCAGCTGTTTATCCACTGATTGTGTCCTTATTTTTGTAAAATAAATCCTCTGGAATGCTTGCTCAGAATCCCTACATTAACTTGAATAAAAACAGAGCAGACCTGGTTTCCTAATGTACAGTAAAAACGCAGCATTGGCATTTTTTAGGAAGTTTTAGGAATTTAGACAGATTTTTTACAGCAAGAATGGATTACATCATCTGTAGTACCTTTCCTGGGACAAAGCAGAACACGCCCCTCCCTCACCTATAATGGAGTGGTCTGTACCTGCTCTGGCGCGCACCATCTCTGCCTAGCTCTGTGTCTTTCTTTTCTTTCTCCATCTCTTTTTTTATGCATTTCTTCCATCTTTCTTCCATCTATCTCTCTGTCCTTCATGTTTCTATTTTACATTTTCTATCTACCCTTTCTTCCATTTCTTCCTCCTTCTCCTCATGCCTCTCTATGTCTCCCCATCTCTAATCTCTATTTTTCTTCTTTTCTCTCATTCACTTTCTCTCACATATTTCTCTACCTCTTTCTCTTCCTTTCTTCCTTTTCTGTACATCTCTCTCTTTTTTTCCGTCTTTTCTTTTTTTCTCCACTCTCCTTCTCTCTCCCTCTCTGTGTGTTTCTCCCTCTCTTTCTGCACGTGACTGAAGACAATGGTCAGTAGCAGTGTCCGCAGAGGAGTGAGCTCGCTCTGTTCTAACAGGTCTCTCTCTCCATCTCTCTCTTACTCTCTCCATTTCCCCCTCTCTCTACTCCTCTCTACTCTCTGTCCCCCTTTTGACTTCCCCCTCTCACTCTGTCCCTCTCTCTCTCCCTCTATCTTGCTCTCTCTACTCCTCTCTCTCTACCCATCTTTCGTCCTCTCTCTACCCCTCTCTCTCTCTTTCTACCCCTCTCTTCTCCTCTCTATCCCTCTCACTCATTCTCTCCCTCTCTCTCTTCCTCTATCCCTCTATACCTCTCTTTCTCTATATCTCTCTCTACCCCTCTCTACTCCTTTTTCTCTTCTCCTCTCTATCCCTCTCACTTATTCTCTCCCTCTCTCTCTCTCTACCTCTATCCCTCTCTCTCTCTTTCTCTCTCTCTCTCTCTACACCTCTCTATCCCTCTCACTCATTCTATCTCTCCCTCTCTCTCTCTCTCTCTCTCTCTCTCTTTTCGCAGTAGCCCCGTAATGTCGCCTAGCAACTCGTTTGCCACACTGCTGAAGGACTGTCATGAAACACACACACACACACACACGCGCGCTCAGGCTCATTCCATCTCCCCTGTTAGAAAAGTGCTGATTTACACTGCGCCTCATCTGCGCCTCACGTGCGCGTTTGGGCTCGTTTGCGCCAAAGAACGATCCGCCTGTGTAGAGAGAGAGAGAGAGAGAGAGAGAGAGAGAGAGAGAGAGAGAGAGAGAGAGAGAGAGAGTGTGTGTGTGTGTGTGTGTATGTTAGTGTGTGCCCCCCCCTTACTCACCCCCCCAACTCAATTGGTATGCTCGTGATGAAGGGACATTTGAGGGGAAAAAGCGCACCACACACACACACACACACACACACACACACACATCACATCCAAGCAAAGCTTTACACTACTAACTAAAGGTCATGCAGCGTCTTCATCACAGAAGAACAGTAGCCTATATAACACACACACACACATACACACACATATACACTCTAACACAGACACACACGTTAAGCAAAGACTGGACCCCCCCCCCCCCCCTTTCCTTCCCAACCTCCCCAACTCAACCACTTCTTACCCACCCAACATCCAACACACACTAACTTTTGCTCCTCCGTCAGCTCAGCTAACGGATCCTCATCATCATGCACACAGGTCTACAGTACAGTGCTGGACCGCCCCCCCCCCCCCCCTCCTTACCTGTGTGAAAACTCAGCGCCAAACGCAGGAGAAGCAGCGAGCCCTGCATGGTTCAGCCCTCAGCTCAAATCTCCGCATGGGTAGCGTCAAAAATCCACACGCGCTCCTCTGTAATCCTCTCCATGCGCGTGTCTGCTCTCTCTCTGCACTCCTCACGCTTCTCTCCCCTCTTTTACAGCATTCTGACCCTTTTTTCTTATTCTTCTTTCTGCGTCCCCTCGCTCTTCTACTGCTGTCCGTCCCTCTCGTTCAGCGACCGCTCCGTTTTCTCATTAGCAGCAGAGGCAGCAGCGCATTCCTCACAGCGCTCTCGCTCTCTCTCTCTCTCTCTCTCTCTCTCTCTCTGGCGTCAGAGCATTTGACCCCCTCCTTCCCTCCCCTTTTCTTTTACCTCCAGTTCTCCCCCCTCCCTCTTTCTCCCCCTTCTCTCTCTTTCTCTCTTTCTATCAGTCTCTCTCTCCCCTTTAGCTTTAGCTACTAAACTCTACAGCCACAAACAGAAACAGCAGCAAAGCGTGAAGAAAATCAGCCTAAAGCGGATAAAAAAACAGAAACCATCACACTGCGTCGCCTCTGGGCTCTCTTTCTGTCCAGCTGCAACCTCACACACACTCACACAGTCTCTTACACACACACACACTGGAGAATTCAGTGTAAGCTAATGATACACACATACTGTTTAATCACAGGTCTGTAAAGTGTTGGGGGCCAATAAGGCTCAAAACATCAAGTACACACAGTGACACACTGCCTGTTTAAAAATCCCTGACCGTTAAAGGGGAATTCCAAAAATTCATCATTTGGGTCATTAGGACCTAAACAAACTCAACCACAATGGCTTAATTTGAAGTGTTCAATTCTAGAAACTTCTACACACTGACAGGGGTGATCTGCAGATTTATACACTGCAGATTCATTTACCAGATTTCTAAACTAGCACTCTTTACAAAGTTTTCCTATGCAATCTTACACCCACACATCAGTTCTTAACCGTCATAACTACAGTACTCATAAATTAGCATCAGTTTAAAGGTCCTAAATAATTAATTGTAGGTCCACTGTTCCAAAATGATTCCAAATAATAAACCAATTATACCACAGTTAGGTCCGACCCTGCAATGTGATTGGCTGAGAGGCATTCTATGAGTGCCATTATCAGCCGGTAATGCACTGTAACCGTAGCTCTCCATGTATTACTCGTAACCTAGCAACGATGCAGCTCTTACAAGCCAAACAGTGCAGCTAAAAAACAGAGCAGCAATGGAACTGTTTATAACCAAATAGATTCCATTTTAACTCAAAACAGCAATAAAAGAACTGTGGTATAATCACAATAATACACTCAAAGTTTGTGCTAACGTGTAATATTGCCAATTTTACACATTATAGCACTCCCTCTCATGGATTTTTGCTTAAATAATTCTTGGTACTTTCTGTAAGCACTCTATGTTGTCAAGTGATCCCTGGCAATTAAATAGAAATTCCATCATAAATTTCAATCATTAAAGTTAAATAAACAATTTGTGTTCAGTTCTAGAAACTTCTACACAGTAGTGATGGTGACTGGTAACCTATCAAGAATATCTGTACAGGACATTTTATTTACTATGTGTTTAAACATACCAATAATGAGTTTTTCTATTTAAAGGTCACCTTCCGTCGTTTTTTCTTTCATTTTAAAATGTCTAGTTGTGGTCTCTAGTATGAATGAATGACATGTGAGCCGTTTTTGTAAAAAAAAAGTGCTCAGGTGTCTCTGTATAGCTCTTTTTTAATGGACTGTTTTAGGGGTGTGTCCAAAATGACCGGATTCCAGCTTTGCTCATGAATATTCATACATGCCAACAGCATGCAAATATCTCTCCTCTGATTGGCTAGGAGCACTGCGACGCCCCTCCACCGCTCTGCCGCTCACTGCCTCCCACCTCCTAAAGGCCTCGGCATACTTCATGCGGAGACGACGTTCGCGTGGCTCTAGCGAACAATGTGACGTAATTGCGGAGAAAACGAACAGGCGCGGACGTCGCACAGGGGCTTCGTTCGCCGTGTCGTGCACATGGAAGCTGGGCGAACTCCACGGCCGAAGACACAACGCGACAAAGGCTGTGATTGGTCGTTAAAAAAGAGGCGTGCCAAGAAAACAAACATGGACGATTTTGAAGAAAGGCTGGCTGAGCAGGTACAGCGGTACCCTCACCTTTACGATTCACACGTTTTATAGTATTTCACACGTTGCCATACCGGAGCTTGTGTAGACAGAGCGCGTTGGCTTTCCGGTAACAGCACCACCTGCAGTTGTGGAGCATGCGAGACAGGCAAAGCGAAGCCGCAGAAAGTATGCCAGCTCAAAAGCTTGCGAAAGCGCGCTTGACTTCGTGCAATGCTCACGAAATTCGTTTCGCTGGAAGTATGCCGAGGCCTTAACTGATGAGCGGTGATGTTGCGTCGCTTCAGCTCCGCCTCTGGGAGTTTCTCGAGCCAAGGTGGGCTGGTCTGTGAGTTTCTGCCTACGTAGGCAGAAAGATAATTCAAAATTCACCCGTTTTTCGGAGGGGGGGAGGGGGGATTTCTTTGCTTAGCTCCTGCAGACAATGGGGGCTGCAAAAGAGTTTAATGTGCAGGTGTACACATTCAACTCGGAGAAACCTACTGTATTCCACAAAAAAACAAGAAAAATCGGATTTTCGCGGAAGGTGACCTTTAATTCTGTTTAAACCCTTCAGTTCTTTACCCTGATATCTTCAGAACCCGGTGGGACTCCATATAATGTGCTAAGAATTTACCAAATAATTAATAGCAGTTTCTGCAGAGATAACAGGAATAGAAACAGATTAGCAAACCTATGGTTTAAAAGATTAGTTATATTAATCCTAAAAAAAGTAGAATCTATAAAAATAAACTTTTTCTGAGGACTATTTTACCTTCAACACCCTTCCTTAGCTATGGATTAAATCAAAAAGATACACTGACATGCCAAAAGACATGACATGGGATAGCAGTATGTAAACTGATAATAACATCTGACCCCAGAGGACTGTTATAAAAGGTATGCAAATGTATAAGTAATGAGTTTTTAAGTGACACATCTAAAAGGCATTACCACCCGCAGTGGACAGCACAGCAGGTGGTAATGATTGTGACCAGCAGCATCTGACTAGAACTGTCCATGCTAACAGACTCTGGCAACAATCATATTTACATTCAGTACTCCTGAAAATTGTCACAGAGCTTTTAAAGGCCTTGAACTTATCATAATGTCTGGTTCTTCTTCTGAATCCTGTGGATTTCTCTAGAAATGGAGATTTTCATATCTAATCACAATAAAACTATATTTATGCTACATTTACTTGTGTCTATCTATTCCATTTCATCTTTTTATCATGCAGAAATGTTAGTGGAAATCTCTCTACTAATGGGCTGCCATCTTTGTTTCAGCATTAAAAGCAGGCTCCTTCCCTCCCTAACAGACTCTGGCAGAAAATACTTCCACATTTATATCCAACATTCATATCTCACAGGTCAATGTATCGTTCTATTGTTTTCAAGGGGCAAAAGTCACGAGACACCATAATAATTCCTATCCTGTGCCTTTAATAATATATAATAGTTTAGGCCAAAATATTTCCCAATTTACTCAAAAACATATTTAACAGCAAACACAGCACTGGTAAAATTGTCACAGAGCTTTTAAAGGCCTTGAACTTATCAGACGTCTGGTTCTTTTCCCTGATTGTGTGGATTTCTTTAGAAACTGAGATTTTTATATCAAAGCACTCTGAAAAAGACTATATTTACGCTACATTTACTTGTGTCTATCTATTCCATTACATCTTTTAATCATGCAGAAATGTTAGTGAAAATCTCTCTACTAATGGGCTGCCATCTTTGTTTCAGCATCAAATGAATGCTCCCTCGCTCCTGTCCACTGAGCGAGAAACAGTGAGCTAATATCTAATTAAACTCAAATATATCATTTAGCCTGTCCAGCTCTATCAGAACATGACTTTAGCCAAGTGGAACACTTCAGCGGTTGGCCTATTTTCTGAAGGACTCTGATCAGTGTAACCATTTGGCCTCATCATCAGAGTGCTTCAGTGATGACCTTTAGGGGTAAAATGATTTTAGCATGTTTGTCATTTTTTAAATAATAAGAAAAACTGATTTCTCTTTATTTTGTACAACATACAATAACACACTGCCTGGTAAAAAATTGGGTCCCTCACACTAATATTTTGTTGGACCTCCTTTAGCTTTGATTGTGTCACATATTCGCTGTGGCATAGTTTCAATAAGCTTCTGCAATGTCACAATCCAGTGTTGCATTAATTTTTCAACAAGATCTTGCACTAACGATGGTAGAGTCTGACCTCTGCACAAAGCCATCTCCGGCACATTCCAAAGATTCTCAATAAGGTTAAGATCTGGACTCCGTGGTGAACAATCCATATGTGAAAATGATGATCTTTCCATGTGTGAAAAGGATTCTTGTGGTTGATGACCAGCTCTCCTTCACACATTGTTGCTCGATTCTGCCGCTTTGCGCTTTATAACATCGTTGACCGTTTCTGATACAACAGGCCACCCAACTCCTAGTACAAGCAGTGGTCATCTCATGCCTCGACTACTGCAATGCCATATTGACTGGCCTCCCGGCCTGTGTAGTAAAACCACTCCAGATGATCCAGAATGCAGCAGCACGTCTGGTCTTCAACCAGCCAAAATGGGCACATGTCACCCCACTGTTCATTGAGCTCCACTGGCTACCAGTTGATGCTTGTATCAAATTCAAAGCTCTTACTATCGCCTACAAGGTGATGACAGAATAGGCTCCTTCCTACCTGCACTCACTCCTGAAGGCTTACGCTACCTCCCGGCCGCTGCGCTCCTCCAATGAACGTCGCCTCGCTTTACCAAACAAACATTCACACAAAGCAATCCAGACTGTTCTCATACAGAGTTCCCCAATGGTGAAACAAACTACCTTCCACCTACCAGATCAGGAGCGTCAGTCTCTATCTTTAAGAAACTTCTGAAGACGGAGCTCTTCAAAGAGCACTTACTCTCCTAACACCTCTAACATACTAGCTACTTTTAACGTCATCTTTCTCCTTCCCCTCCTTTCCTCCTCTATCCCATTATTTTCCTTTGACCCCCTTTAGGCCCTATCTAAAAAGTTTTTACCTTAAAATTTTATTACTCTATGTATATCATTATTATAAGTCGCTTTGGACATAGTGGGTGTGTCCTCTCAACGGTGTTGTAGGCCATAAGAGCAAGCTACCATTCTCTTTACTGGTCCTCTGTGGAGATTGTTAAGAGCACCAAGTTCCTTGGTGTCCACTTAGCAGATAACCTCACCTGGACCCTGAACACCAGCTCTACATCCAAGAAAGCCCAGCAGCGTCTCTACTTCCTCCGGAAGCTGAGAAAGGCCCGTCTCCCTCCACCCATCCTCACACTCTTCTATAGAGGGACCATTGAGAGCATCCTGAGCAGCTGCATCACTGCCTGGTTTGGGACCTGCACCGTCTCTGACCGCAAGACCCTCCAGCGTATTGTGAGGACAGCTGAGAGGATCATCGGCGTCTCTCTCCCCTCCATCACGGACATTTACACCACCCGCAGCATCCGCAAAGCAACCAGCATTGTGAATGACCCCACCCATCCCTCACACAAACTGTTCTCCCTCCTGCCTTCGGGAAGAAGGTACCGCAGCATCCGGTCCAGCACGACCAGATTCTGCAACAGCTTCTACCCCCAAGCCATCAGACTCCTCAACTGCAGAGACTGAACTGATGGTTTTTCTGTACATGCACACACACTCTTACCCCACTTACCCCAGAAAATGGAAAGCACTAAAAACCCTACTACCTCACTGGACTCTATTGCACACTGTGTAATAGAGGTAATTACTACCTCACTGGTCTTTTTTGCACACTTTTTGCACATTGCATAATTTGCACACTGTCTTGTTATTTATTATTCTTTGTCTGTATTGTGTTGTATTGTCTGTCTGCACTTTTGTACTGTTGCACTATTGTTCTGTACACACTGTGTTTATGTGCACCATGGTCCCTGGAGGAACGTTGTTTCGTTTCACTGTGTACTCTGTATATAGCTGAAATGACAATAAAAACCACTTTGACACTTTGACTTTGACAAAGCAAATGAAGCAATCAAGTAACTCTGTGTTGAATTAATTTAATTTAATAAGTGAGTTGGTGTAGGTGCCAGTTGGAAAGGAATTCAAGATACAATAAAAAATAATAAAATCAAATATTATGATATAAAATATTATGAACTATCCACATTATCTGTCAGCAGTTTTTTTTCAATGTTGATCAGTGTATACTAGTCCAAGGCCTACAAGTCTTAACAGTCAGGTTGTTCACTGATTTTTCAACATTGCTGCATATTTAAATAGTTACATTGGAATTACATGGACGGAAGTTTTCCTAGTGAAAAAAGTAGATTAAAGTACATTACGCATTATTATGCTATAGTGCACTAAAGTGAACTTGTAGCCACATTATTAATCAGCATATTTAAAAAGTGCTAAAATGCAACAACATTTTTTGTACTTTTTTATACTTTAACTGTATAAAATACAAAGTACAAAAGTCTTACTTAAATTGTGCTATATACTTAAGTAACATTTAAACACACTACTTTATGTATTTAACCCCATATTTAAAATATGCTCACAATAAAATCCTAATACATTTAACGAGTACTACAACAAAATCACTATTATACACCAGGTATATTAGGAACGTGCTAAGAATTAATGTTAAATATATTTACATTAGAGTACAAATATGCTTCTTGTTCCTGTCTTTTGTAAGTATACTTCTAGTATACTCTGTGGGTATAAAATTTTACTTTAATTCTTTTTTACACTGTATCCTATAATTTACTTATATTTATATTGTCCTAATTATAATTACAGAGCATTGAAATACATTTTAACTGTTATATTAATGTAACACCTAATAATAATAATTATATTTAAGTATATATATATATATATATATATATATATATATATATATATATATATATATATATATATATATATATAAACAATAATATATATTTTTAAACATTTTACCAGTAAGTAAGTGTAGTAATTTAATTTACTTTATAAAAAGTTACATGATACATTGTACTTTAAATAAACCACTGTAAAAGTTGTTTTTAACACACTTTGCTAAAAATGTACAAAAGTATATTTGGAAATATGTATTTCAGAAGTATATTGAATTACATTCAACTTAAAAGGGTACTTCATAAAAGTATATTTCTTTAAATTATACTATATTGTACTTTTTTTAAAGTATGATCAAAATTTTCTTTCAAATATTCGCTGAAAACATAATATTAATGTACTTTTAATATATTTTAAGTAGTAGATAATCTTTTAGCATATTTACAGCATACTATGTTTTACGTTTTATTCACCAGGGTTGATACATTATGCTGAGGGATACATGCAGGATGTTGCAAGGCACAATAAACATTTAACCCCTATATTTCCCACCACTATACATTTACCAGTGTTACATATAAAATATACTCTTAGTTTTAAACAGCCAATACAAAACCCAAAATACCACACAAACCACCAACTCCACAGCTAAGCACTCATGATCTTTATTCACGATGGCTGAACAGTGCAGGCAGCAGTGGATCAGTGGGATTCCCATATAAAGACGTTTCTCCTCTGGAAAAGTGGGTGCGTTGCGCCCCCTGGTGGAAAGAACCCCCCACGACTGTTCAACAGCAGTACAGTGCCGTAAACATGTAGTAAAGCATAGAGACACGCGATGCTGGATATTATCAGTAAATTAACCATGAATAGAGATGTTGATAACGATCTTAACTGCCACATAGATATGGCAAATAAATAATTGAATTACAAGAATATTATATTTTAGAAGGTCGGGCTGGAATTTATGTTTATTTTAGTACACAGCAAATTGCACAGCCAGTGTTATTGAACACTTTTTTAATTTAGTTTATCTCATTTTATCCCCAATTTGGAAGGCCATTCATTAACACTCTCCCTAACACTAGTAATGCCCCCAACAACTCTTTTGATGTACGTGAAGTCAACTTCCGCCTCTTCAAACTACCACTGATACTCTACTCTGATACATCAGCTAACAGATGCCTGTAATGACCAACATCACCTTGGAAGTGATGTGGAGAGAGCACCACCTACCCACTACCTACCACCCAGAGAGAGAATGGCCAATTGTGCATGATAAGTAGTACGAGCCAGAGATTTTTAAATCATAGTGGCAGTGGCCTAGTCCTCTGAACTATTCAACATTTTCTAATGTTGTTAATTAAACACTGGCAGATTTAATGGGCAATCCAATAACCTGTCCATTTTTTTGACTGATTCATTTTGTTATGCATCTTTTACAGCCTAACTATTTTAAGACCCATGATAATTTTGCAGAGCATTTTGATAGTTTGTTGTACATTTATGTACCCAAAGTATATACTGGAGCCAGTCACGTGACAGGAAATCCTAGACTACAGAAATATGTCTTTATTTTAAACGTAATAATAACAAAATTATATTTTTTATATATTTTTGATTTTTGATTAAAATGATATTTGTATGAATAAATGCATTGACTGGGATATTTAACTATTTTAATATCATAGATCATAGATCAGTATTTTCTTCCTTTAGTATTGTATTTTAGTTAAAAATTTATAAAATGTCAATAATGAAATTCTATTTCAACAGCCCTAATGGAAATGTATTATTCATAATATATAGAAATACAAAAAACTGTCTTTACATCTAGGCTACATTTAAACAATTTATTGTGTTTTAGGTGTTATCAGGTATAATCTCTAATATATCAGGATATTTACTATTTTTTCCAGACTGGTCCCATTTACCACAAAGACAGGCTTTTCTATTTACACTGCGTGCACATCCCACTCGATTTAAGCAACTAACTAATGTGATGCGGGTCCGATTCTAGACCCTGAAATCATGATGGAGACTAAAATAAAGCCTCTGGTGAAGAAGGCATCCATGGCGATTCATCTCTGCCGGGACTCGAACCCGGAGCCTCTGGATTAGAAGTCCAGCGCGCTATTCCATTGCGCCACAGAGACTGAGCCAATGGGATGCGAGTTTCGCCGCTTTAGAGGCTCACAGTGCTCCGTATCCTCCATCAGCATCCTGCAGCATCAGCACCACCGAGAACCTGCTGTTCCGGCTCTAGCCAGCAGAGGCCGCTCTGAGCGCATCCACCGCCGCCGCCGCAGCAGCAGCAGCGCTTACTGTCAGCGGCCATCATGGTGGAGAACAGCCGAGCCTGCTTCCTCTTACTGTTTTATTCATTACCACCCAATCCTTTATTCCAATAAACACGTTATTCTTACATTATAAATAAGTATACGTATTCTAAAATCAGATACAACATAATGCAACAAATATACCAAAAAGAAAAAACGTATACATTTTTACATACAGAGGCATTGATATCCTAATATGATAAATATAATTATAACAGGCTATTATAAAAACACTGGAATGATGATAAGAGTTTACATTTAGCTTAAATTCAGTTAAATAATTCTATTATTTTAAAATTGTATGCATCCTAACTATCCTAACCTCTTTCTTAGATGACAGCTTTGAACATCTCTGCATTTTCTCAGTCAGCTTTATGAGATAGAGTCACCTGGAAAGGCTTTCACCTGTGCTGACCTTGTTAAGAGTTAATTACTTGAATTTCTTATCTCTTAATGTTGTGATAGTTGGTAGAGTTGATATACAGTGAATATCTCTATTTGAGTAACGTTCTAATTCATATTATGGCAAGAAATAGTCAACCAAGTAGGAAAAAAAGGGAGTTAAGGTGAGTTAATCTAAAATATTGAAGAACTTTGAAAGTATCCTCAAGTGCATTCACAATACCATCCAATTTTACGATGAAATTTGCTCTCATCAGGACTGCCCCTAGTTTAACTCTTACAGACCCTGCATCCATTACAGCGGAGAGAATTATTTTTATGTTTTTTTCACATAATGCTAATTAAAGCCTATTGTCCAGTAGAATAGAACATTAACCAGCCAATGAAAAATTTACAGTAGCAACTCATTAGGGCAAAATGCAACTTATTAGGGCATTTTTTTTTTTTTTTTTTTGATTATGCACAATACACCAAGAAAACATAATAAAGACAAAAAGTTGTAGTAATACCAACAGTGCAGGGAGAGTACAAAAAGCCAGCAGGGCTTGTACTAGGCACTTTCCCATTGTATTTAAATGAATTATATTTTAGGTAAATATACAAAAAATGAAGTAAAGGAGATTAGGAAGTGGGAGTGGGGGGGAAAGAAAAAGGAGGGAAATAAAAATAATGACAGTAACAAAGACAATAACATTTATAGGTAGTCACAAATAGTAGTGCAGGATGTTTAAAGTAATACAGCTTTAGGTAATAACTGATCCTTGTGAAAGAAAGTGGTCTTTAGTGAGCTTTTTGAAAGAAATAAGATTATTGCAAGTTCTTAGGTTCTGTGGTAGACAGTTCCAAATACGAGGACCTCTGTGTGAAATTGTGAATTGACTTAATGTAGTTATGTAAAATGCGGAGTGTAGGTTGTCAGAGGCTCTGGTAAAGTGATGATGAATTTCAGAGTTGAATAGGAATAAGTTTTGAAAACAGTCAGGTAGGAGGTTTTGTTTAAACAAGAAAACGAATTGACTTGTTTGAAAAAGATTAATTTCATAAACATTTCAAATCTTTAAGTTCACAAACAGAGGGTGAGAGGCAGCAGTGAATGAAGAAGAGGTGATCATTCTAACATATCGTTTTTGGAGAATATGAAGGCCTGTGAGATTACTTTTGAAGGTACTAGCCCAAATGATATTGCAGTATGACAGGTATGGATAAGTCATTGAATAATACAGATTAAGGAGTATATGCTGAGGTAAAATATATTTGATTCGTCTAATTACGCCTATGTTCCTAGAGATTTTTTGAGAAATTAATTCAACGTGATCTTTCCAACTGAGTTTGTCGTCTATAATTACACCAAGAAATTTGGTACAGTGAACAAAAGATATGTTATTTTTGGACATGACTACTGATGGTAGGGTATATGTTCCTTTTTTGTTTTTTGGAGTAAATAGCATATAACAGCTTTTTTTGATGTTAACAGAAAGTTTATTGGCATTGAACCAGGTGTTTATATGAACTAATTCTGAATTAATAGTAGATATAAGTCTGTGGCCATCTTTGTCGGATAAAAATATGTTCGTGTCATCAGCAAACAGAATAAAAAATACTTTTTTTGCAGATAGATATAGGTCATTAACATAGATTAAAAACAGTAAAGGTCCCAATATAGAGCCTTGCGGAACTCCACATTAAATTGACTTTAATGAAGAGTTAACATTTCCCCATGTTACACATTGTTTTCTGTTTGATAAGTAACTATTAAACCAGTTTAACTCTGTATTATGGATGCCGTAGTAATGCAATTTTTGTAGTAATATATTATGGTTAACTGTGTCAAATGCTTTGGATAAATCAATAAATAATCCTATGGTTAATTCGTTCTTGTCTAACGACTTTGAGATTTTTTCAATTAGTTAAATTATAGCCATAGATGTGGAGTGTTTATCTCTGAATCCGTACTGGTGTTGGTACAACAGATTGTATTTTTTTAGATGAGACACGAGTTGGTTATAAACAATTTTTTCAATAATTTTGGAGAAACAAGGAAGGATGGAGATTGGCCTGTAATTGGAAAGTATAGATGGATCATCAGATTTGTAGATTGGAATTACCTTAGCCCATTTTAACTGATCAGGAAATATTCCTGTCTTTAAAGACTGGTTAATAATGTGTAGTAGGGGTTCTAAAATATAATGGCAACATTTTTTAATAATGACTGGTTTGAGCTCATCAAGTCCTGCTGAGGTGTGCTTGAGGTTGTTGATTATGTTGGTTAACTCCTCTGTTGTTACCTGACTAATTTTTACAAATTTTATGTTTATGTTCATATTTTAGATGTTCCTGTTTATGGATGAATTGGGAAGTAAAACAGTCAATATCAAATCTAAAATAAAAATGTTAAACCCAGGCATCTGATGCAATTAAATATTTAGTTCATTGGATTTAATGACTATTTAGACTATTAAAGTCTTCTTTTGTTTGTATTGACAGAAAACAGCATTCTTATATATTTTTTCACTGCAATATAATTTAGGTCTGAAAAGGTTAAGTTCATAAAGATTGTATTACAATAATTAGTTTAATGTTTTAATAGATTGTTACTGTCTTTCTTATAAATGGTCACTTTCACACGAGAAGATTGCATCATCACAAATTGTACTATGGAACACATTTCCATTGCTATACTGCCCAATTCTTTACACCTCTTATGTTTTCTATTCTATTGGCAGTAATTTTGTACAGGGACTTGACAAGCTGTGTGGCTTTATTTCCTCCTCTGTCTAGCCGAAAGCATTCATTAGGCTACTTCTTTAGAGTCTTTATATATATATGTTTTATATGTATATATGTTTTATACTTATTTATATTACTGATATACTTATAATTAGTTTTAAATTATAATTATATTGTAATATGGTCTGTAGCAGTTAATACTCATTTCTAACATTAGTAATTAAAACACAATAATGATACTTCAAACATTCATCCTTTATTAATTTATACATATTTAATTAGACAAACAAATCACCATTTAATATACAGAGCAAAAAAATTTACAGAGTAAAGTTAAAAAAGCCATTCTTTAATATTTACAAATTTACAATAGAAACAGCTTGTTTGCTGTTTCAAGTCTTTCTGTTCAATAAAAACAAAATTAATAATTAAAAAAGGTACAAAAGTAATATGTTGTATATTGGCTGAAAGGCTGAGAAGATCCTGTAGACTATTCATAAGCAGAAAACACAAACAAATGATTGATAGACATTAAAACTTCTCAGTGTGTCTTCTTAACACAAAATAGCATTAAAAAAATGTAACTATGCTGCCCTCGCACTGCGTCCTAAAGTGTGCAATACTAGACAGCTAGCTAACCCTTGATCTTCAAATTAGTCCACAAGGCTTTCTTTTCTTGTTTTTAATCGAAGATTCAGCAAGATACATAAAGTATTTGTTGATAAAGATGGGTAAAAAGACAAATAATGTCCACAACTCAAGAGGTTAAGATGGATTCCCAGAGAGAAACACTGTAGACTGAGAAAACATGTCCTTCACTCTCAAACAACACAGGATGTGGGCTGAGCTTCAATTTGTGCACTTCCTGTTAAGAAAATAGCCACTAGATGGCAGCATCTGACTGTCACAAAATCAAGTTACTCTAGAAAATGAATAAAATAATGCATTCCTTAGGGGAAGGCAGAACAGTAACAAAATGTAGACATAGAAGAGAGCAGGGTAAACTAATGTCCTATATTTTTACTCTCTCTTTTGTTAGCTGTAATTTAGCACATTTTGAAGCATGTAAACAACTGTAAGCCGCATACAGCCTCCACACCACAGGGTTAGTTTTACCGCACTGATACCGCAGTGTTAAGTTTCCCTGCTGAGATGTTCAAGAATGATATGTGGTTTGTAAATAAAATGTACATGTCTGTTTGCAGCAGAGTTTGATTAGTTTTTAATGTTATTAATTTTGCTCAAATACAAGCAAAAAAATACCAAAAGTGGCATTGTCTTTTCTGTGCCAAAAATGTGCCTTTTTGTGCTTGTAGAGATGGAATTTGAGATACAATATTATAAAAGGCTAGTTACATTATTGTACTGCGTTTGTATGCCTAGCTGTCACAGTAAGTAGACAGGTTTACTATTGCATGTGTGACTGGTTTGTGGCCATGGATTTAAACACAGGCAGTTTCCCTGCATTGCCTGACACCAACAGCTACAGAGACAATGAGTGTCAAATTTCTTTACATCCAAAAATACTTGACCAAAAACAACATGATATAGATTCTTATCTGTAAACATTAATATAGTGCAAAATAAATAAGGCCAAATAAGGTCCAAGATCAGCTGAGGTGCATGAAAATGTCAAGACCAGAAAAAAACAACACCTTTACACATTTGAAACATTAAGTTTATGAACAGCTACAGCTGTTTCATCTTAAACAGTATTTGCTGGTTCAGCATGACGGTATATACTCTCAGGCTCCACACTGATCTTCTCCACCACATCCTCATGAGGTTCATAAAGTTTTCCCACTTCAAAGCCCTAATGTGCAGAAGAGACACAAATTTAGCTATTCAGTTTCTGAATCAGTTTTTCTGATTTAGCTATTTATAGGTATATGTTTGAGTAAAATGCAAATGGCTGTTTTATTCTATAAACTACGGACAATAATTTTCCCAAATAAAAAAAAAAGTCATTTAGAGCATTTATTTGCAGAAAATGAGAAATGGCTGAAATAAAACGAAAAGATGCAGAGCTTTCAGACCTCAAATAATGCAAAGAAAACAAGTTCATATTCATAAAGGTTTAAGAGTTCAGAAATCAATATTTGGTGGAATAACCCTGTTTTTTAATTACAGTTTTTATGCATTCTGGGCATGTTCTCCTTCACCAGTCTTACACACTGCTTTTGGATAACGTTATGCCACTACTGGTGCAAAAATTCAAACAGTTCAGCTTGGTTTGATGGCTTGTGATCATCCATCTTCCCCTTGATTATATTCTAGAGGTTTTCAATTTGGTAAAATGCTTTGGATGACCATTTTCTGCTCGTCCAAAGTCACGTTCATGTTATTTATACGTCACAGAACAACTTAAATAAAAAAATAGGGGTTTGGCATACAATTGTGTGCATAATAATGTCATCATAATTTTTAAAAACTAAAAAGAATCATTTTTTATTGTGATCTCTTATATCTTATTTTTAATCTTTGCTATTTACTATAAGCCTTTGAAGGTATTGTACTGTTTATGTATGCAGTTCATACACATGCATTAAATATTTAAATCTGCACTTTACTTCTGGTTTAATGTATTTTTTTTTTTGACAAAATCAGCGTCTTGGCAAACTTTATACAAACTATTTTCTCTTATATTGCCATATTGACCACCCCAAATTGCACGTTACCTTATCTCTATTATTGCTTAGCACATCCTTGAGTAACAGTGGTGGTGCAGGAATCTTGGGAAAAATGCTTTCCTTGTGCCTTTGAGAGAAAGAGAGAGAGAGAGAGAGAGAGAGAGAGAGAGATACATTTGTTTACAAAGACAAAAAAAATAAGTACATCTGCAGGCAGTTTCTTGTGACAGAACAAAGTTTGACCTCTTGAACTGTATTAAACACTGTATTAAATTTATTCAGAAAGCATGTTCAATAGTATAGTATAAAGTAGTATGAAGTGTATCTACCCAAGTATTTGAATGAATGAAGTTATACACTAGAACCATTCTAATAACCCAAAAATGCCTCGTTAAGAACTGCGCTGAGCACTAAGTGTATGGACACAGTGGCAATTTGAATCTGGACACACACACACATTCACACACACCAGGGAAATTTAGAATAATCAAATCACTAAATCGCCATGTTTTTGAAGCCCACAAAGGGAGAACATGGGAACTTCACCCAGACAGGGACTTAAACCCAAGACTCCAATACTGAAAAGCAAACATGCTAACCACCAAGCTACTGTGTCTCTACTATTCGAAAGACTGATATTACAGACTTAATAAAAACAATATAAATGTTAAACATCACCTTCTGCATAGCACTAGAACCACAATAAGGCAGCAAGACACTATTAAAGGGGTCACAATCATAGACACCTTCAGTGGCCAGTTTGGATCATTGTTCCTACCTGCAAAAACAAAATGAACATGACAGAGTTAATGAAGAGGAATCAATTATTGATCAGCAAAACATTTTGACAAACTGATCTATTTTACTATTTTGTAAATTATATCAACCTAATTTCAATTAAATATAACAATGAACTTAGAACTGAATATTAAATATGGTACATACGAACAAAAACATTTAAATAGTCTAAACAGTTATACAATTAACAGCAATGGAGTGAGGCCCAGAAAGGAAATGCATTACCATAAGAGACAGTTTCACTCATTTCACTCTCTCCTGCTCCACAGGTTAGGAAATCTGCCTGCACTCGAGCTGTGTAACTGCAGGATTCATCATATTCCAGTCTCTGTGTTCTATCCGTACCAGAAATCTTTTTTTCATCCTAGGTGCAAACACACACAAGGCAGAATTTTACATTACCAAAATACAGAAATACAAGCTATACATTTATGTTTCAACTCTAGTCTATAAACATTGAGATTGGGTACCATTTTTGTACCATTATGATCATTACTACTAAATTATTTTATAGTAGTTATTAGGGATGCAATAATACAGTGTGGCCACGGTTTCGGTTCAGTTTCGATATATCAATATTATTTAGCTCCAACATTTAGCACGTTTTTACCCCTTTCTATTTCAAATCAACAAGGTGCTCCTACTCACTTTTGCAGAGCCATTATTGCATAAAAAGGCACAGATGAATTCAAATAAAAAAAATTATTATAAAAAAGGAATAATTATTCTTACTATTTGTAAAAACAGGCAAAATTAAATAAAGTGCAGTAATAGGAAATGTAAACATAAATATTTTTCAATCAACTCAACCAACAAATATTGTCAGCCGGTCATATACTTAAGAAAATACCAAACTGATACACACACTGCACTAAGAAAACTAGAACAACCAACACGAATCACAAATATTAACATGGTAGGAGACAGAGGAGCAAGGCGGGGGAGGGAGATACACACCGGCAGGAAAAAAACACACAGCGATGGCGTGCCTTCCTTCTGCAGAACAGACACACACTTACTGCACCTCCCCGCTTTGGCCCTCCCGCTCTGTGCTGCCGGGTGTATCAAACCGAACAGGCAGAACCGAACAGTAGTTATAATAATAGTTTCTTGACACTTTTTAGTGCCATATATTTCCAAATGAATCTAGGAATGGTTCTTGAGTTGTTATGGCTCTACATAGAGTAATTTCCCAAACTAAAGAATGTTTGAAGAAATATTTATTAATTGTGTACCTTAAAAAAATGATTTCCTATGATTTCTACCGAAATAATATATATTTTTATTAGTGCTGACAACATTAACATGGCATGCATTAGCATGCATTTTTACCATTGAGTTCAGAAAGTAACAAAAAGGATTTATCTATATTTATGCTAAAATATTGTGCCGTCTGTGTGTGTGTGTGTGGCTGCTGTATGCCTGTGTGTGCCTGTCTCTGTGTGCCCGCCTCTGTGTGTCTGTGTGTGTGTGTATGTGTGCTGTGTGCCCTAGCCTACGTAGTTGGCCCCTCCCCCGTTTCCTAGGTTATGGGGAAGGGCCATGCAGATGGGTGCCGGTTAGGGCACTCACCATAAAGTAGGTGAGTAGGGGGTTTAGTGACCTGGCTTTGTTAGTGGCTTGTGTGGCAGTTGGGTTTCGCTCTCCTAGCCTGTGCCAAAATGCTAGTGGCGGACCGGCGCCGGCAGCGGGGAGAGACTTTGGGCGTGCTGGCGTCTGAGATGGTTCTGCTAACCCGCCAAGCGTATCCGGCATTTCCGCGAGCGGCTCAGAGAAGTCTCGCCCTAGAGCCAGGCGAGCTGCGCAAACATGTGAGACTGGCCAACCCACAGACCCTGGAGACCGCGGTGGAGGTGGCTGAGCGGGCCGAACTCATCCTGTCCTGCCATCCGGAACCGTGGGGGCGTCGGCCGGAGCCCGTGATCCACCGAGATGGAGGCGGAGCCGGCCCGAGGCACAACTGGAGTGCTGGCATTGCGGGGGGCGTGGCCACAAGCGAGCGCAGTGCGGCCGGTCGGGAAACGGAGCCGGGACCACCAAGTGAGGGTTACGGTGGCCCCAGGGATTCTAGGCTTACCCTCGGAACCTGATCACGGAGCTGTCGGACCTGGCGGCTATTTTCTGAAGTGCACGCTGAATGGAGTGATTGTGGACGCGCTGGTGGACACGGGCTCGTCAGTCTCGCTGATAAAGCCTGAGCTCGCAAGGGATGTGGCAGGCGAGTTTGGGGTGGACTGCAGCCGGCGCATCGCTCTCTCTTCGGCCACCGGAGATCCTATCGCTCTCCTGGGATTAACGGAGCTGACTGTTGATGTTGGCAAGGATGTTCAGCAGGAGTTCTGGGTTGGGCACATCAACGATCCGTGCATTCTGGGCAAGGACCTGCTCGCACGCGTTGGAGCCGTCATTGATTGTGCACGGGGCTCGGTTCTGGTGACTGGACTCCCCGTAGATGAACATGACGAGTTCGGGGTAAGTGAGCCGTTGGGGGGGATGCGTGTGATTCGGTGCACGTTATGTTCGAGGGTCCATTAGATGAGGGGTTAATTATCGATCCGATTGAAGAGATGCTGGAGCGCAGTTGTGTGGGCTTATCAGAGTTGTGTAACTCGCCGGCTACTTTCGAGCGTCTTATGGAGCGCATGTTAAGCGGGATCCCGCGTTCGTGCTGCGTTGTTTACCTGGATGACGTCATGGCGCACGGGACCGACTTCGACTCCGCGCTCTCTCACCTCGAGGTGGTGCTCGGCGCGATTCAGGCGGCTAACCTGAAGCTCAACCCGGCGAAGTGTAACTTGCTGAGGCAGCGAGTGAATTTTCTGGGCCATGTAGTGAGCGGTGCTGGTGTGGAAACCGACCCTAAAAAGACGGAGGCTGTCCGTGACTGGCCTGTCCCACGTAACGCGAAAATGGCTCGTAGTTTTGTGGGGCTCGCGTCGTATTACAGGCGGTTTATCAGGGGGTTCGCGGACGTGGCGGCGCCGCTTCACAATTTAACTAGACCAGGTGTGACATTCCGTTGGTCTGACGAGGCGGAGCGAGCGTTCGAGGAGCTAAAAAGCCGTCTATGCAATGCTCCCGTTCTAGCGTATCCGAATATGTCGGAGAGCTTCATTGTGGATACGGATGCGAGCGACCGTGGCCTCGGAGCGGTTCTATCACAGGTTCAGGATGGCTCAGAGCGCGTAATAGCATACTATAGTCGCCGCCTAGACAAGGCGGAGCGTAACTATTGCGTGATGCGCCGGGAGCTACTCGCGGTGGTCGAGGGCCTTAAGCATTTCCGACCGTATGTGTATGGGGTCCCGTTTCTGCTGCGCACCGACCACGCCTCGCTTCAGTGTCTCATGCGTTTCCGCGAGCCCGAGGGCCAGCTCGCACGCTGGATATCTAGACTCCAGGAGTTTAGCTTCGAGGTTGTGCACCGACCGGGCCGTAGCCATGGTAACGCGGACGCTTTGTTGCGCCGGCCGTGTGTGGCCTTGGACTGTAAGCATTGCGCTCGTGCGGAGGAGAAATCCGCTGAGACTGCTCATTGTCCTACGGGGAGTCCATGGGTCGCCTGGGGCTGGGCACTTTGGCGTTACCAAAACCCTGAAGCGCCTGAGACAACGTTTCTATTGGCCTGGGTGCAGGGCTGATGTGGAGCTCTTTGTGCACTGCTGTGACGTGTGCGCCGCCAAGAAAGGCCCCGCGAGGGCGCCCCGCGCCCCACTTCACCCCTATCAGTGCGGCGGCCCGATGGAGCGGGTGGCCGTGGATGTGTTGGGCCCCTTCCCGGTGACGGACTCTGGGAACCGCTACGTCTTAGTGGCGATGGACTATTTTACAAAGTGGCCGGAGGCCTACGCGGTGCCGGACCAGGGGGCGGTCACTACTGCGGATGTCCTGGTGCGGGAGTTCTTCTGCCGATTCGGGGTTCCGGAGGAGCTGCATAGCGACCAGGGGAGGAACTTCGAGTCGGAGGTCATGGCGGAGGTCTGCCGCATCTTGGGCATTCATAAAACCAGGACGACGCCCCTTCATCCGCAGACTGACGGGCTGGTGGAGCAGTTTAACCACACACTGGCGGCGCAGTTGGCTATGGTGTCGAGCAAAGGCCAGCGTGACTGGGACAAACATCTGCCGGTCGTGCTGCTGGCCTGCCGCTCGGCCGTGCAGGAGACGACAGGATTCACGCCGGCCATGCTTATGTTTGGTCGCGAGCTGAGGACGCCGGTGGCTCTGGCTTTCGGGGCGCCTCCTGATGGGGGCGAGCACGCTACGGACGCGCCCACTTTCGTTTCGCGTCTCCTGTTCTCACTGGATTTAGCGCACGGGCTCGCGCGCTCGAACCAGTCTGCTGCCGGACAGAAGCAGAAACGCTTTGGGGAGCCTTTATCTGTGGGGGCGAGGGTTTGGCTGTACAACCCTCAACGTAAAAAGGGACTGTGCCCGAAGCTTCAGTCGGCATGGGTGGGTCCGTGCTTGGTGCTGTCCAGGCTTGGGGAGGTGGTGTACAGGATCCGGTGGGGCAGGCGCAGGATGATTGTGCACCGGGACAGGCTGGCCCCTTATAGGCCGAAACTGCGGGACACTGGGGACGGCGGTGCAGAACCTGCCGGCCCTGCACCTGAGCCTGTCCAGAACTCTGACTCTGTGGAACCGCTGGCGGGTGGCGCTTTGCCTGGCCCCTCCAGGCTGCCGCGGGTGAGGAGGCCGCCCGCCCGACTAGAGGACTTTGTATGTGATTGATTGTAAAAAAAAAACAACATGTTTTGTTGTTCATGGGGTTTAGTGTTGGGTTTGTGGGGTCGCCGGGACGGCTGACCCTTTAGGGGGGGGCTATGTGGCGTCTGTGTGTGTGTGTGTGTGGCTGCTGTATGCCTGTGTGTGCCTGTCTCTGTGTGCCCGCCTCTGTGTGTCTGTGTGTGTGTGTATGTGTGCTGTGTGCCCTAGCCTACGTAGTTGGCCCCTCCCCCGTTTCCTAGGTTATGGGGAGGGGCCATGCAGATGGGTGCCGGTTAGGGCACTCACCATAAAGTAGGTGAGTAGGGGGTTTAGTGACCTGGCTTTGTTAGTGGCTTGTGTGGCAGTTGGGTTTCGCTCTCCTAGCCTTGTTAAAGGCCGTAAGTGAGTGGCAAGCCGGTTTAAATAAAGAGCTGTTGAGTACTTGCAATGAGTCTCATGAGTGCTCCTTCCTCTTCCACGCCACAATATATTATGAAATATCATAAGTAATTCTCCCTACCAGGCAGTCTCTCTCTCTCTCTCTCTCTCTCTCTCTCTCTCTCTCTCTCTCTCTCTCTCTCTCTCTCTCTCTCTCTCATACACACACTCCTGTTTAATGCTAAGTCTCTCTGTTAAACATTTATTCAGCACATTAAAAAGATTACAGTCTTTATTTTATTAACATTTACATATCCACTATTAAATGCCTTCCCTCTTAAAAAGTGAGGTAAAGGGAAAAAAAATTGATCATTCACCTTTTTTTATTAAGGAATGTTGTTGTGATGTTTTTTTAGAAATTGAAATCACACATTTTGTATTATCATTATCATGTTGAAAAGTATTTTATAAATCCATAAAAAATGAAAAAAAAAATGTTGCACACATTAAACTCACCTCATTGCATTTCTTGAAGTAAAAGTGGTACTTCAAACAGCTTGGGGGAAAATCAGGTTTACTTGACTGAAAATAAATATACTTTTGGTCGGTAGTGATGTTCAGTTTCAGTGGGGGTATTTTCACTGTGGGGAGGGGGGGTGGTGGGGGGTAGAGAAAGAGAAAACAGGAGATTGCATTATAATTCTAAAACTAAATCAATCTGAATGAATCTGAATTATGTCTTTGTGTGTCTTATTTAGTGTAATAGTATCAACAGATTCCTTCAAAATGTTTGGAGCAGAACTAATATATGCAAAAATACAACTCCGACAAAGTTGGGACATTACTGAAAATGTAAAAAGATTTTTTTTATATTTTATCTGCTTAACTTCACCAAGTCCTGCATTGCAGGCCTGCAACACATACCAAAAATTGTCTATCTAATGCTGCCATTCCTTCTCACAACATTTAAAAAATGTTTTTGCACTGCGGATACCACTATTCTTCACTCATTGTCTACTAGGGACAGCCTTTGTTTACATACCTTCCCTGACGTTCTTGTTCTTTCGCCCGTTCTTGGGCTCCCTATCTCCTTTTTTTTGTGTTTATTTATTTATTTATTTTCCTTTTCTTTTTGGGATTACCTGCTTTTAATTTAACAGTTCTGCAATAAGGTTCAACAACCCTCGGGGCTGGAGAGCTACAAGTCTGTAGCACTCCATCCCATTACACTTCATCTTCCAATTTTTTTTGTGGCCTGACACGTAATGGCTTGGAAAGTATAAAATATATTTATACTTTCTGCAATCAAATCAAAGTCAAAGTAAATGCGAGAAACACTACTTGTGTTTTATTTGCGCTTTTTGTGCCGTCCTAGTATTTTCTGATTAGGGAAAGAAGTTGAGAGACAAAACATAGAGAGCAAGACAGAGATAGAGAGTGAGCGAGAGCATGCTGACCTGAAAGGCTTGCATCTATATCGAAGTGGTTCTGGAAGATGACACCTTTCTCAGTTCCGTTGACAAGAAAATGATATGTATCAATAAGAAAATTTTCACCATATAGATGGCAGCCAGTTTTCTTGAATCCGTCATAAATATACGAGACACACGGCTTTAGAATGCCTTTCTTCCTGGAATAAAGTAAAAATTTGAAAAAGACATGCCTGTAGGCCAGAATTCACTTGACCTTAAAGGCCAATAAATAAGTGTAATGAGGAGAATGATCAAAGTAAATTAATTCAAAAAAGTGCAACAGAAGAGAAAGGGAGAAGAACCAGTTCTCACCCATAATAGAGCTGCAGATCAGAAATATCACTGTCTAAACTCCAGCTGCAGTTCATCTTCTCACGGGAGTAACACACACAAGACAGGTCTTTCACTGTTAAAAGAAAAACAGTTCACAAACAGTCAAGTTTCCAATGGAAATGAAATTTTGTTAGGAAACAGTTTAAGTTTCTTAATTGCAGTCATGGCCAAAAATATTGGCCATATTTTAAAAGAAGAAAATGCACCACTATCAAATTGCACTTTTTTAAAGCTGTGGTATTCACATGTTTGTTTCTTTTATTTTCATTGGACATAACAGAAAAAAAGAAAAAGAAACAGAAAAAAAATGGAAAAAAAGTGAACTGTTCTCATAGAGATTGTAAAAATAGACAGCAGTTCCCTCTACTATTATCATTATCTCACAGCGTCTGAATGAAACTGGCCTCTGTGGTAGGAAGTTGTTGACATCAAGACACAAAAAGCCAGTCCTTATCTGAAAAAGCCACAAGCTGTCTGGTCTCTGTTTGGTCATTGCACCATTGGCAGAAAATGAAATGAGGCCGTCACAGAAAAGAACACAGTCCTTACTCAACTATTCAACTGTTCCCATGCAAACCAAAGCATTTGTATGATGCAACAAAGCAATGTAAAACATTTTCTGAAAGAAATGCACTATTGGCAATTAATTTGGGCATGAGGGTAGATTGTATTGAAGGTAGAATGTGAACAATAGGTATTTACGGAAAACAGTCAAGTATACACTCACAAGCCACTTTATACTCTACATACACTTTTCTATTCTCTTTTGGCTGAAACAGATTTTTCCACACGGCTCAGAAATGTTTCTTAGGCCTGTTGCCAGAATTGTTCGACACTGTCATGGAAAACTGGAAAAAAGTAATTACCGTATTTTTCGGACTATAAGGCGCACTTAAAAACTTTTAATTTTCACAAAAATTGACAGTGCGTCTTATAATACGGTGCGCCTTTTGTATGGATTTTACTCGTCAGGTTGTAAGGAGCAGTAAACACACACTCCGTGCAGCGTTATAGAGAGTTTCAGTGCTATACAGAGTCCAGAGCCGTGCAGCTCCGAGGCTGAGCAGCAATAGCATTAGCTAGATGCTAACCGCTAAGCTAGCTAGCTTATTCACTGAGATCAGTATTATCTAAATTTTACTCGTCAGGTTGTAAGGAGCAGTAAACACACACTCCGTGCAGCGTTATACAGAGTTTCAGTGCTATACAGAGTCCAGAGCCGTGCAGCTCCGAGGCTGGAGCAGCAAATAGCATTAGCTAGCTTATTCACTGTTCAGAGATCAGTATTATCTAAATTTTACCCGTCAGGTGTAAGGAGCAGTAAACACACACTCCGTGCAGAGCCGTGCCGCTCCGAGGCTTGAGCAGCAATAGCATTAGCTAGATGCTAACCGCTTAGCTAGCTAGCTTTTTCACTGTTCAGAGATCAGTATTTTCTAAATTTAGCACTTTTAATACTGCTGGAGCAGTATTATTAGAGTTAGATGCTAATCGCTAAGCATTCACCGTTCAGAGGTGAGTTATCGGCCTGTAAGTCTGTGCTGCTTTGCCTGGCTAGCATTAGCTAGATGCTAAGCGCTAACTCTCTCAGAGGTGAGTTTTATCAGCCTGTAATCTGCTTGTTTACCGTGTTAAAACAAGCTACGGGGGACGAATCGCTAGCTAATATCTCACTGTCTTACCAGAACACGCAGGATTACTCAGTGTAACGCTGTCGTTTAAGTTTGGGTTAACTTTACTAGTTTAGGTGACTAGCTAGCGTGCTAGCGGATAGCTATGCTAACGCTGGTGCAGCAAGCCTTAGTGGACATCTGGAAATCTAAGCTTACTGTAAATAAACTGAAGCACGTTACTCACCCAAATAAACAGTTTTCAGGAGAGGAATCTGTGTAGATTAATATCCAGCACTCGTTTGACTTTGAAATAGCTAGATTTGTATACTGAGACGCTCCACCGGCAAGCGACCACCCCCGGTGGGGGAAGGGAAACATGGCGCCACCCCTGTTCACTTTGATATAGGCACCCTTTCTAGTGTCACTTAACGCGCCTTATAATGCGATGCGCCCTATGTATGGAAAAATAGCAGAAAATAGGCGTTCTTTGATAGTGCGTCTTATAATACGGTGCGCCTTATAGTCCGAAAAATACGGTAAATGGGTGCCCCTTCTTGTAATAAATTATGATGTGCCATCTAGATCAATAAAATTGATAATGTATTGTCTTAAATGAATGCTTATCTATGGAAGAACATCTCCCCTTCCAGTAAAAAAATAATATGTTTTTGCAAAGTGCTTTCAATGCCACCCCTTGTCACATTTTAGCTTGTGTCGGTCTTGTGGTTTTCCCTATTTTGGACCCATCCTCTGGGCTCCTGTCCTCTGTTTTCCTGTCTTTTGTTCCCAACCATGTGCTCTTTTAGCACATGATCTTGTTATGTTATGAACCTGTCTCTGCCCTAGCCCTTCCTGTCTCATTTGTAACCCTGCCACCTCATTCCTTCCTCAGATGTCCCTTGTCTGTGCCTGTGTATAAATACCCCATGTGCTCCTTTGTTCTCTGTTGTGCTTTTTGTTTGACCCGGTTGTGTTTGACACTGCTTAATTGTGTAATTTCTGTCAGTTTGAGCCAATGTTTAATTTCCTTTTGCCGTTTCTGAAACTAGAAGTAGTAAGCTGACTTGATGTCAGTGTAGTGAAAGCAGTGTAGTGATAAAAGTCTCTGTAACCCAATTATGAAGAAAACAAACACCCTGATATTACAGCCAAGTTATCGACAGCTATAAGATAACTAAAATATGAGCGATGTTTAGTTCACGTCTCATTTTCATCATGAAAAATGACCATCAACGAGTATTTTTCGCTATATTTTTTGTTAACAAAAAAAAACATTGCTCTCAGGCCAAAGCTTAGGTACACAGTGGCACTTAAGTGATGATTAGTTGTTGCACTGCATGAACCATTCCCCACCAACAGCCTGAACCATTTACCCTAAGCCACTAGACAGCTCCATTCAGCAATAAGAATTTACATCTTAACAATTGGGAACATGTTGTTTACTCATGTCCAAAAATGCCAAAATCCTGCCCATTTCCACTTTATTAAAAAATAATTATTGTAATTTCTCTCAGTAAAGCTTTTGGTTTTTGAGAAGTAACCTAGTGAACAAATTTCACTTGAGGTTTAGACATTCAAAAAGTTATTTGAACTATAATAAGTGATAATGAAAAAATAATAATAAAATGCTTTCTGGCAAGCTTGGCGTGACTTTAGTTTCTGCCCATTCTCGTTTTTCTGCCTGTTCTTGGGCTCCGTACCTCCTAATAAGTACGTTTTTTTCCCGGCCGTGTCCCAGTTCACTAGCCGGGGCAGCCACGACTGAGTGTATTGGATCACCACCCTGACGACATGGGTTCAATCCCATGTGAAGAGAGGTTTCTTTATTTATTTATTTTTTCTTTTCTTCTCTGCAATGGGGTTCAACAACCCTCTGGGCTGGAGAGCTACTAGTCTGTAGTAGTAAAGGGTATGGACCAAAGAACCAAAAATCAGTCCAACCAAAAGAGATGGTTTCAATCTCCATCTGTTGAACCATTCTCTGATTTGATTGTCGTGTGAAAGGACTGTCTACTAGATGTTTCAAACTTTCAGATCAATTACAGCACGTTGAAGCAGGTTGTTCTTAGTCATTAAACAATAGAAGAAAAAAATTATCTGGTGTTTTACCGAAATTCAACTACCAAACTGTATCTACTGTAACTGTAGATTAACTCTTAATTACAAACAACACCTAGAAACACATCTGTGCCGACAACATTCTACAAACCAATCAATCAAAATTATTTAAGCTGCTCTCTAAACTGCAGTGTGAAAGCAAAACTAGCCAAACAAAATGTATAGAATATAACAAACGTATCAATCTTGGTTGAGACTCAGATCCAGACTTTTAGGTGTTCAAATGAACTTACATGACCTGATTTATCTTTGTAGATCAAAAACAGAGAGGAAAACCTTATGCCAGACATATCTTTATCCTGGCAACAGCTCAGGATGTTGCGATTGTGCTCCCACACAGCCCTCATATATGAATCACTAACCTTAAAAACTAAAAGAAGCCTTGTCAAAACCCACAGAACTATGTGAAGCCAGAAACCTGACGATCCGGGTGTGGGCAAGACGGAAGCGTGTGATTCATGCTGTTTACACCCAATTCTGACCCTGCTACTCGATACATGTTCCAGCAGAACACATGGAAATCTTTACTTGTCCAGTGTTGAGGATCTGACATTGTCCAAATTTAAGTGGAAAAGACTGAAACAGAAGTGGAAGCCATAGAGTTTTCTACTTCTACTTTCACACATTCGTTTCAGTTACAACTATAATGCATGGCATTGGCATCTTTGAACGACCAATGTGTCAAACTACTTTAACACACATAGTAAAAAGCTGCACTGTGCAAAAACTATATCAATATGTATCAAAACAAGTATATCTCTATTTCTTTTCCTAAAGCATTTGATTGTAAAATATTTAGCTTTATTTTGATTAAATACAACAATCTGTTCACTGTGGGAACATTCTATGGAACTTTTATACACTAGGCTGTACTTTACGAGTATTCTGCAAGTTAATAAGTGTCTACTAACTGAAGGGAGTGAGTGCTAGTCTGTCTGTAGATAAATTTGAAAGGGAGTATCTCTAACCGAAATAGGGTCTTTCTAATATACTAGACAGGGACATAGGGTTAAAGTCCTACTGAAAACAGGTCTAAATCTGAGCGTATTGAATAATTTAACATGTACAAATACCCTGCCTGTTTTGTTGTAACTTTGCGAAGTATTGCCAACCCTGTTGTTACATCCTGAACAGTTCATTTTTGTATGTGATTACATATATGGTTTTGCTTTTGACTGCTATATGTTGTTATATTAAACCACCCTTTGCTGATCTTATTTTTTTCAACTCAACAAGTAGGAAAAAAACCTGAGATGTAAAAAAATGTGAATATGAATATTACTTATTAATCCGCTTTAGTAAAAACATAGTATAAAACAGACACTAGAACCCTGACTGAAGATGACACTGCATCCTCTGTGAAGAGTGTGTTTTTGTGTGTCACTCTTCCTGATAAAAAATAAAAAATAATCTCACTCTAAACAGGTTCTCTCCTCAAAATATTCTTGGTAAGATTAAAACAAATGGTAGAAAATCATTTTCCATGACATGCTTTAAGAAGGATTACTAATGGAAAGTATTTAATGGTTTAAGTGGCTTTTGAGTGTATATTGATTCACAAACATATAATAGATTACCTGGATGTTTAGTAATGTTTTTATATAGTGGTTCGCTCTTTGTCTTGTTTGGGCATGTAACCGGAAGCGTAAATATTTTTAAACACATTTCTTTCGCCATTTCCTCCACTGTGTGACTTAAATCTATTGTTCGCCATTGTCTCTTAGGTGTTCCACTGGGAGGACATTTCTGTTTTAAGAAATAGAAAACATCTGAGTTTAGTAAACAATGAAAACATGCTTGCAGACATAAGTGAACCACAGCATACCTTAACATGTTTTTAAACAGGAGCAAGGACCTAAAATTATATGTGCTTTTTTTACTGATGGAAAAACGTTGTGTCTCCCATACCTCATCATCACAGGGCAGTGAAAAAAGTACAAATATTTTTTGGAACATTTCAGTTGGTCGATTCATCGTCATGTTTGGCGCAATTTAAATGACAACAGATTCAAATTACATCAAAAAGTGAAAACCAGCAAACAATTGAGGGATAAAGCATTTAGATGACAATGACAATATGAATATACATACATTTAGCATGCTCCGCTAATGTAAGATCTAACAGCTAACAGAGAACGTTCTAAGAACGTTTAGCAACATTTTCAAAGGGTTCTAGAAAGGTTAACCTGTAATCTTACAGAAATAATGTTTTAGGAACATTCTGAAAACATGTGACTTACTAATAGTTTGCATCACAGCCTTATTAGAATGTTTCTGGCATAATGTTCCCAGCTAGATGAATAATAACGTTACGAAAATGTTAAAAGTAACATTTCCAAAACTAAACATCAAAACACTGACACAAGTGACATTGCAGCAACATTACTAGAATATTTAAAAAGTTAAATAAAAACATTCTAAAAACCTTTAGAAAACATTCTTCTAACCAACATTTGTTAGCTGGGCTCTGGTTGCTATGTACTGTTTTATGTATTATTTGTGTTCTGGTTTGTTCAACACTTTCTAAAATGACTAGTGCATAAAAAATAGCCTTCAATTCAAAAGCAAACACTATAGCCTGGCTTACCTGTAAATATAACTCAATTTGGTATTGCACTTTACAATCTGCATCCAAACCCGCTGGCCGATTCCACTGTATAATAATTGAAAAGTCAGAACTCATTGACAGAGTCAGGTTTTCTGGTGGAGGCAGCTCATCTTAAAAAAAGTAAAAATATTATTAAACAAAGGTTAGATTTAGAAGGTCGGTTTTTCATTGTTTTGTGAACTATGACTGTAGTTTCCATATTCATATTATGTTATTTTCATTGTGTAGTTTTGATTGTAGGCTATGTTTAGTGTGTTGTTAGGGAATCATGACATACAGTAAAATTATATTTAACATTTCTTTCAAACGTTTACAAGTTTTCCACTTTTGTTCTTGCCATGTCTGACTGAAGACAGGCTACTTAGAAGAATCTAAAGTAAGTAATCTAAGGTATAAAACATATTCTGGATTATTTAACACTTTTTGTTTATAAATTAATTCCAGATGTGTTCCTGTACAGCTTTAATGTCTTCAATATTAAAAATCATAAACAAAATATCTTATATTCTAAGATTAAACTATAAAAATGGCAACTAGGGCCAATGCCCTTCCCACAACATGCTTGGACCCCCAAAGCCGCAAATCTCCTCACTTCTGCAAGCGCGTGACGATAAAACAGTTTTTGCACTAAAGCTTGTGTCCTTAGTGCACGGTTCAGTTAAGACAGCAAAAGCTGTGAGAATATGTTGATTTGTTGCAGGAAGTGATGTAAATCAACAGAAGTATATGAAACAGAAAAATAGGTAAATAACATTGTAAAGCATAGCAAAAGCTTTGGAGGAAATAACTTAAATATCATAGAAACTATAGAAGACAGCTGATGTAAAATAATTTAATATAAAACTGAAAAAAGGGATGAATATATTTTAAAATTATAGCAAAAATATTGAAATGTGGTCATTTGTTTGTGTGTCTGAATGAAATGACACAATTAAGATTATGCAAACTGTAGCTGAAAACTGTATAAACAAATGTTTAACTAATTATGAATGCATACTTTTTCTTTGTAATGCCTGGAAAACACCCCTGTTTGAAAGTGTCTAAAACACTGATCAGTCTGGTATTTTTTTTACTTTTTCTTCGTAATGCCTGGAAAACACCCCTGTTTAAAAATGTCTAAAAGTGCCACTGGAGTCCATATCAGTTTGGTATTTTTTTTCAACAAACAAACCTGGTCCAACTTTTTGTTAACTGACATGTTTAGTATAAGCTGCATTTAAGCAGGGAGCTCACCAAACTGTGCCAACCTCAGAACCTGTTTCTACATAGCAATAACTCTCCATTATCCATTATGTGCCCATCACCTTTTCACATTAATAACTCAGAACTGGTTTCTAAATTAGCTATAGCTCCACATTATCTCTCTGTACTGTTGTTTTTGTTTTATTTGTTTGTACTAAGCGGGTCGACCCGATGGTTTCCTCTGACTGAGCCTTGGTTCCTCCTAAGGTTTCTTCCTCTTAATGTAAGGGAGTTTTTCTCAGCTCAGTTTTTTTTTTGTCAGCAAAATGATTGGCATCTGTGTGATGCTGCTCATAAAAATCTTGGAACCGTTTTCTATGTAAAGCTGCTTTGTGACAACTTTAGAATATAGAAATAAAATTAAATTGAACTGAATTGAAACTGTGACACCTGCCCACCGGGATCAGAACTGGGAAATTAATCCAGCTCTAAATAAAAATGTTCCTCTTTTCCTTCATGAGGAAACATAAGAACCAACAAGAATCAAGACTATTATAGTTAAAATTATATTTTCTAGCCCTGGATTTTTTTGTAGTTCCTCCTGACTGAATATAGATACAAAGAAGTGTTCACATATATTTTCTTAAATAAATATAATTTTTTAATGTTCTTTTTTAATTATTATTTTTTATTTGAAACACTTTTACCTAATACATTATGTATCCTAAATTATAAATAATTGATCATTCATATCAGTGGTTCCTGGTCGGATGACGCGTAAGGCTGCTTCCAAGGAACTGAGCTGAATAGCCCAATCGCTGACGTCATTGTGTTTTCAAGAACCAATTAAAATATGTTTGGTGAGCGCTGTTTCCGCCCACGTGTATTCAGACAGTCCCCGCCCCCTTATAGAGGAGTTTCTGCGAGTGTGGACCCACAGCCAATACAAGCGCAGCAGACATGTAGTAGCAGCCAATCCAAGCTCAGCACAGCGCGAGAGGCGGGATTTGTATGAAATCGGGTGGGAAGCAAAACAACGCTCCGTGAAAACCTAATACTACTACAATACAACACTTTGATACCGAGACAAGCCTAATACTACTACAATACAACACAGCGCTACCGAGACAAGCCTAAAAAACCTGCGGAAAGATGAGTAAAAGCTCTTACCTGACCCTGCGGACACTCCAACCAGCACCAGAGAGAAGCACGCTATTAAAGAAATGTCCCAAAATCCACAACCCATCCTGAAGTCCTGCCGGGAGTTCTCCTCTAACTACCACTCTCACTCAGATAACCCAACTCAGACAGTTCCTTACTCCTCAAACTAATCCCAAATCTAATCTTCAACCTGTGTTTCAGATCCAGTAACACATGATCAACTTAACAGTCGAGACCGAACTGAGACTAAACTCTGTTAGCAGATCAGAGTGATCCACTCATATGAAGGATCAGCTGAAAACTGAAAGAAACTGTATCTCAGCTGCTGTTGTGTTATATAGCAGGGAGGAGTGGCCTGTGGGACCACTGAAATGAGCTGACTTTCAGGAAACCCTTCTTCAAACCAGTGGTTCAGAACCTCTCAGACAATGTACCACTGATGACCAAACTGAAACCACCCACACACATCATTTCACAGAAACATGTACCACACACACACACACACACACACACACACACACACACACACACACACACACACACACACACACACACACACACACACACTTATACCAAATAAGCCAGATCTTTTTTTTATGAAGGCTCATTCGCACCACATAAAAAAAATCTTTTGAAAAACATCCCCTTTAGTATCTCATTAGACTTACATTCTCATAATTATGACTTAGCATACCGTATTTGTGACTTACCATCTCATAATTATGACCTAGTATCTCAATGACTTACTATTCCGATGTTATGACTTTATATCTCATACTTATGACTTACTATCTCATAATTATGACTTGATATCTTATAATTATAACTTATCTATCTCATATGTATGACTTACTATCTCATAATTATGACATAGCATTTCATAATTATGATTTATTATCTCATAATTATGAACTTAGTATCTCAATGACTTACAATTTCATAATTATGACTTGCTATCTCATAATTACGATTTATTATCTCATACTTGTGACTTACTATCCCATAATTGACTAATTATCTCATACTTGTAACTTATCATGTCATAATTATGACATAGCATCTCATAATTATGATTTATTATCTCATAATTATGACTTAGTATCTCAATGATTTTCAATCTCATAATTATGACTTGCTATCTCATAATTACGACTTATTATCTCATACTTGTAACTTACTATCTCATAACTATGACTTAGAATCTTATAATTATGATATGCTATTTCATAATTATGACCTCTCTCATACATATGACTTACTATCTCATAATTTTGACTTAGTATGTCATAATTATGACTTAGTGGAGGACCCTTATTTTTTTTCCAAGTGGTGGAAAGGGGCTTCCATAGACAGTCCATTCATTTTTGGTAAGAATGTGCCATTGCACATGCTATTGCACCATCAGTAGCACCATGGTTGCTCAGGAAACCAGCAAAAGCTGTCATAGCCACAAAAAATCATGGGACCTACCAGACACAATATTTTCACAATGAATACATCTAGCTTTGCAGGAATACTAGCTAAAAACACATTGACAGCATTTATCACAACAGTTTGTTGTCGCCCTACACAAAAAACAACTGCTGCATTAAGTAAATTACTATCCCATTATTTTGAAATACTAAGTCACTATTTTGAAATACTAAGTCATTGTTTTGAGATGCTATTTCATTATTTTGAGATACTAAGTCACTATTTTGAGATATTAAGTTGTTATTTTTAGATACTAAGTCATTTTCATATACTAAGTAATTATTTTGGGATAATAAGTTGTTATTTTGAGATGCTATCTCACTATTTTTAAGATACTTAGTCATTATTTTGATATACTAAGTGGTTATTTGAAGATGTTTATTGCTGACTTAATATCTCAAAATAATGACTTATCTTAAAGGTCTCCTTTCGCTAAAATACACTTTTTCTTGTTCACGTGAAACTCATCAACCTCCATTGGATGCAGTAGCTATTAAAAGATAATACTCAGAAAAAGGAATCGATCAGGAAAAGCACTGTGTCTACTGTACATCAACTCATGAGTTCATGGCCTCACTTACCTTGGCTCGTGACCGCCTATAGGCAGCGCTAAAGCCTTACAGCCTGGCACGTCTTGTCAGACAGGAGCTAGCAGTGCAAGAACAGCAGGACAGTTCGTTCCTGTGTTATTTGTGCAAATAATACATCAGTGTTATATGCTTTCCCCAGTAATTCAGAGCTAAGGAACAAATGGTTAGAATGTGTCTATGGAACACCACCAGTGAAGTACCATTGAGGTAAGTAGGTGTATATATTTAGAACAGCTCTGTTAAAAGTAAAAATCCTAAAACCCACCTCTGTGTGTTTACATAGGATCTCCAGTGGATTTTCCAAAGTGTAGGCTTACAAATGTAAAAAATAACCCTTAATATTTAAGCCATATGCATCTGTGCTTGGGTTATCTATTGGGTTATCTATATATTAAGTGTCCATCTTGCTCCATTTTTTTTGCAATATTGTCAAACATGAAGATATTTAAATGTCTATTTTTCAAAATATAAGCAACACATAAGCTGCCATTACCTAGTTTACAGAAAAAAATGAGATTTTTGGCACCTACCTTTAAAAGAAATATTTTGATAGAATAGAAAGCACTGCAGATACTTTTTATGGTCTGCCTTTTATGATTTATTAAATATGATATTACTTTTTAATCATCATGCATTGTGCCTTGCATGAATTTATTTCCCTAACCCAGCTGATAATGCATAATCTGGGTGATGTGGACTAGCTGTTGCTGATTATAAAAAGAAGAACATTTTAAAACTTACCACCACTACTACCTAATTGCTCTCCAGCTGCATCACACACAGAACAAAGAGCACTTTAGTCCACATACACACATTCTCACAATAGATATTGTGTTAATGTCTTTACTGGCATTCAGGGGTGGGTTTTCCCCAGAAGCCTTTTAACACAAACATTCTTATCAAATGACATCCTGGGGAACGTTTTCTTTACTGATAACTACTATAAAACTGAGGGGAACCCAGCATGGTCAAATAAACAATGGGAATAAATGTTACTGGAATCACCATCTGCACCATCAGTTAAGGCCTGTTTTCAACAAACTTGTGTCTTTGTTATTTTTTTAATTTATTGCAATCCTGTTTTTATAGATCACTTTCAAATATACTCCAAAATCAAAAAAGATGGGAAAGTACGGAAAAAGCAAATAAAAAAAAAATCATTGTCCCAGATGTTTTCAAGCCCAGAAATGTCAACACCATTTCTGGGCATGGTTAACATAAGCCCTCTGTTTTTTCGCCCATGTTGTTCATGTTGAGCTATTATAAATCAATGGTTTCTTGATGAAGTGCTTTCTAAGCGATCAGAGACCCTGTGTGTTATTCTGTGTCCTTTGCACAACACATTCTTCTGATTCCTTAAACGGTTTAATGATATTCTGTTTTGTTGCTGACTTTTGTGGATACTGCTTTCATATTTTATAATTGAAAATTACAATCACCTGTTGAAATCACATCACTGTTTTTTTATTATTAATAGCTCAATTGCCCCTGCTCCATTTTTTTTTAAATGTAGGAATGTAAGTAAATGTAAGACACACTGTTTTTTTTTTTTTTAAACATTCCATCATAAACTTTTCCACAACTTTTTGGATTTGGTTAAATACATCATGGGGAAAATGATAAAGAAAATTAGGCTACATAAGATGATGAGCAGTCTGTTATATAAACATAACTAAATTCAAACATTACCTTTATTTCAAATGTGTAATTAAAAAAGGAGAGACTACTTTTAGTAGGCTTTTACAAAATGCTCAGATTTTACTTAAGTAAAATAAATGGTATCCCATAATGATCAGTGCTTGGTCTGTTATAATTCTGTCAATATATCCTGCGATTAACATGGTATGATGAAGACACTTAACTGTATACAGTACCAGTCAAACCAGTCAAAATTTTTCAGATTTACTTTTTTTTATTAATTGAGTAGTTCTTGCCATAATATAGATTACAAAATTACTCAAATAGAGCTATTACCTGTATACCAACTCTCACAACACAACTGATGCTCTCAAACATTAATAAGGCAATACATTTAAGTAATTAACTCTTGACAAGACAGTTTTTAACTAAAAGCCATTCCAGGTGACTAGCCCATAAAGCTTACTGAGAAAATGCAAAGAAGATGTGCAAAGCTGTTATCTGCGCAAAGGTTCCTACTTTGAAGAGTCTAAAATATAAAACATATTCTGGTTTAACTAAATAATTGCATATATTGCGTTTTTCTGTATGTGTTTCACTTTATATTATTTTGCCAAAGGACAAATTACATCACTTTGTTCTTCTCGATGCTGACAAATCTTTTATCAGACCCTATATAGAGAAAACAAAACTTAGTAGTGATGTTAAACATCCACATTCTTTAGAAGAGCCAGTGGTTCCTTTCTGAATCATGACGACTAAAACACAACTCTACCTTCTTCTTTCTATTTAAGACATACAATTCTGAGAAGCTAGTCCATGCATGTTTTTCTTAAGGCTGGCTTAACACCCACCTCACTAGATGCTTGTGTGAATCATTAAACAAGCTTCAGCAGGTTCAGCTATTACCAGATCTATCGTTCTATCTGCATTGGCATTGTTGGACACCTCACAACAGTATCCTGAACTTGCTCAAAAACACTTGCCTACTTAAATTTCTTGGAATTACACAGAAACAGTGCAGCTGGAAATGCTTTCACCCACTAGCTCCCCAAACTTTGGAAAAAACTGTTCCCGGATTGGGATTATGGACACAATTTCTATCTTAAAGGAGCACTAAGATGTTTCTTCGCCTTATATATGAAAATAGACCAAATAATAGACCTAAAGTGCACCTTATATCCTCATTCTGGAACAGCCTTATATGACATAGCTGCCAAAAAGTACAGCCCACATAGGATGCAGCCTCCACTTTGGAACCCATAAACTGTCTTGTCTCTTAGGGAGAGCTTATGTTTCCACAGGGTGGGTCCTGGACCTGCACGTCTTTACTCCACTACAGTTTTACTGCAGAAATGAGTTGTTTGCTCCTATATTAACACTTAAAATATTAGGCTTTACCTTTACATTTTTGGTAATGTAATCTGTTAATACACTTATCCCATCTACCAGTCACTTATCATGCTCTCAAAACCTTATTTGTTTTGTTTATCTCCCTTGTCTAACAATCCTGCCTGCTTTTATTCTCCACTTGTTCCTCAATGCTTTTGCAAGTTTTTTTTTATTTTGTGTCTGAGTTCTGCTGCTTGCTGTTCTCTGAATCAGTTCATGAAATCGTTTATATCTATATTCCTCAGTCTGGTTTTGGTTGTTATTTTCTGTTCCTCTTTCTGTCTCTCTAACCCATGTTTCTGAGATCCTACGTCATTTGCCTTAGCTCTAATATTTCCAATCTTGGTATGCAGTGTCCTGTAAGCCAGACAGGTTTCTATTTTAAATCTTTTCCATTTTTCTTCCTCTTACACTAAGACACTTTCACTTTGCCACTGTCACTTACAAGAGGCTTAATCACAAGAGGCTGTACACTAATTGCTGTTAAAGGGGACATGAAACACTTCAAGTATTTAGTATAACTCACAAGATGTATTTTCACTCTAACAAATTTTATGTTTAACAGTTGTCAGTAAAACTAAATTAAAATAATAAGAAATCTAAATGTCATTTTCTTAAGTAAGCGCAGCGCCATCTTGTCCCACCGCTGAAATGACGTCAGGAGGTTGGTTCCCGAACGCCTTGCTAACATAAACTATTAGTCTACAGTAATTTAGTTTTTGTAGTTTTTGGCACTTTTGTATTGCCCCTGGGTGTAGTAATACTGGGTATAGTATACTTTTATAGGGTGAAGAATGAGAAAAAGGTTCACTTTCACTTTCGTACCTCGCCTCCGACAGCTATTCTTCAGCGGTGGCTCGCGGCGCTGAAGCGTGAGAATCCTCCGGTTAGCTGCAATGCTAGGGGTTAGTAACGAGCACTTTCTAGACCAGGACTATGTGGAGGATAGGGTTTTGAGTCGGGATCATTAGTGCCGGACAAATAAGCTGAAGTCCGAGGCTTTTTTCCTCCATTTTAATTTTTCCTCTGAACAACTGGGATGTACAGACCGTCACACTGGAGGTACTGTAACAGCAGCAGCTGTAGCGGGACGGAACGAGCCAAACAACACGCTCACCCAGCAGAGCAACGAGAGGTAATTTACCGAAAGTCTAGATAAGCTGACAGTTAAAAGATAACATAGCTAGCTACTATCTTACCATAGCTAGCCAACGCTTATCAACGGTTTATCAACCAAACAGCGCCTTGGTGTTTCAATATCAACTTAAATCATGTACGTTTCATTCAGTCTTAATTAACTCTGTACTTTACATGCTAAATAGCTAAATGTATATAAACAAGCTAGTTCACTGGATGGCAGTACCTGCTGTTGACGCGCTGCAGGGTTTCTGCACGGCTCCATGCAGAGAGAGAATAGACACCTCCAAAACCTCTCGCTCTCAGAAAAGCATCTAAAAAGTTCGGCTCAGGTTTCTGCAGGAAAGATCTCTGAGCAAATGGTCCACGTTAGCCTAGTTCAGCTTCGTCTTCATCCATAATCTCTACAAACAACAAGCTCTTTTACGCTAGTTATGTACCTGGGCTCTTCACCAACCAACCTCGTGATGTCACCAGTGCTGCACGGGCAACATGGCGGCGCCCTAGCGCAAATGTAACAAACATAAATATATTATAACTTAGTGTGTAAACATTTTATATAAAAAATTCCCCCCCAAATAAATTCTATTATATTTAATCCCTTAGAAAACTTGTACAAACTGAAATGTTTCATGTCCTCTTTAAGCAATATTGTGACCTACCTGAATTATTTACGCATGCAACGCAGCAGCACTTTATTTTAATAAATGCTACATTTTTTGCAGAATGCTACCAACAGAGCAGAGCTCCTCAAAGGAGAATATGATTTCCATCTGATTCTGATTTAATTTTGATTCTTTTAAAGGTAAACATCTCATTGAGGGCTCAGTGGGTCTTAGCTGCCAGTGCTTATCTGTTCAGCAGAAAATCACCCAGCTCAGTTTCTGTCTTGTAGTCCTTCTGGGTTCCGAGCTCTCTCATACATCAAATGCATTACCAGTATTTACTCTCTTTCCACAATGTCTCTGGTCATGGAGCTTTTGTTAGGTTGGGTAGCCATGTCTTCTCCAGTTTCTAACCAGTTCCAGTCCACTAGCTTTCTTCCATGGCTGCTGCATGATGTCTGCTATTGCATTCAATATTTGGCAAATTGGGTGTTGAAAATGGGACTGGGAAATATTCACCTACAGATTTTGATTCTTGTAACAGATAATTAAAAAAAAACATACTGGCTAAAGCACTGCTATCCAGAGATGCACTAATTAACATATTTTCTTGATATCTGATGGCAAATCCTGATCATTCTTTACCAGAGCCACACTTGGCATCTAATTCCACATATTTTTTGTTCCCTTTATTTAGCATCCACTAGATCAGAGGTCACTAATAGGCAGACAGTGATCTAGGTACGGACCCAGATATTGTCCAATGTGGACCAACCGATAAACTGCTGACAAGGATTTAATTCTGACAGTGTTTATTTAGCGGTGAAACTTTTCTTGTCTTTTTAGTATACATGCTTTGCGGCCCAGTAAACTCACAGACCAATCACGTGTGATCACCAAACGCTCTCCTCTGCCAATCAGATCTGTGCAGATCTGGGAGTGTGAAGCACACACAGGCAAAGTACGCATGGAGAAGCAGGGCTAATTCAGATGGCATGCACCGAAAAAAGAAAAGTTGACAGCAAAAAGCAACTTTAAACCTGAAATGGACCAGTGCATATTTGTTTATTCTTCCCACTAACAGCTCAAAATCAGCAAGACTCATATGTTCCAAAACCGTGGCACTAATTAAAAGCAGAAATGTGAAGCACCACTACGAAACTAAACACAATTCTTTCAAGCAAACATATCCACTTAAATCTAAACAGAAGGCACAGAAAATAAAAGATCTAATAGCCAAGTAAAATCCACCAGATAGCCAATAGCCAAATCCACCAGAATTCTTACACATTCATTCACTACCCAACAACGTGCTAATGAAGGTTTTCTTAAAGTTGCTTGGATTTCTAGTCAACATAAAAAAAAAACATTTACTGATGGAGGGGTTGTTAAGGAGTGCATGAGTGCGGTAGCTGACACCTTGCTTGAAGGAAAACACAAAGAGGACTTTTGTGAAAAAAATCAAGCAAATACTTGTGTCAGCATCATCAACCACAAAGAAACCGAAATCTTACACAAGCACGTCCCAGCACAGCTGGATAAAGCAATTCATCAGGCACCATGCATAAGCTTAGCTGAAGATCAGTCTACTGAAGAACCTGACAATGCTCAGCAGTTAGTTTACATAAGGTTTTTCAACAAAAAATTATTCTGTAAAGACCTGTTAGATGTTGCCCCCTATCAAACCAGTACAAGAAGTAAACTTCATCTACCAGGCCAAAAAAGGTAATGTAAAGGTAATGTTAAAATAAATGAGAGAGATGTATCTTTTAGCCTTCTTTTAGTACCCTTTTCTTATCACAGATGTCACAGGATTCTCAAAGGAAGCCACAGAGCTCTTCAAGTGGTCAAATGCTGGGCCTCTCCAAAGGCAACTGATCAATCTTCAAGCTGATGTGTCCCTGATGAACATTTTGGAGGAAGTGATCCTGCCACTTTCTGGCTCCAGATAGTCTCGGACACAGCGTTTCCAGGTCTGAAGAAAGTAGCCATATACAGAGGTACAAAAGAGATACAAAAGTATTCATACCCCTTGAACTTTTCCACATTTTGTCACCTTACAACCAATATTTTAAGTGATAGTGATTGAAGTGTGAAGTGGAACGAAAATGATACACAGTTTTCAAAATGTTTATCAAATAGAAATCTGAAAAGTGGGATGTATTCAGTCCCTCTATATCAATACTTAGTAGAGCCTCGATTCGAGTGCTTTTTGGGGTTTGTCTCTACCAGCTTTGTGCATCTAGAAACTGTGATTTTTGCCCATTCTTCTTTACAAAACAGCTCCAGTTGCAACAGTTCCATTTAAACAACTGTAATAGTGACAATCAATACAATTGCCGAATAGTGTTGAATACTATGTGTCTGTTACAGATCAGGGTATCCATTTAGAATAACAAAATTTAAAACACAGATTATACTAATACTGTGTAGGGCCTTCATTTAATTGCATTAGAAAGCTGGAAACATTACTGTGAGGTTCACTGTGAGATTCTGTTCCATGTCACAAAATATTTGCAATTTTTAAAGTGTACTTTTTGTACTGTAGAGCTCTTGTTTTTCTACACACCACTAAAAAACTATTTGAACACATTGTTTTTATTAATTGTTATTGTATTTTGCTTTGATGCATCATGTATCATCCTTATGGTAATGGCAATTAGAAGATTAGAAGAAAAAAAATAGTGGTTGTGCACATGATCAACAACATTATTTAAATAGGTTGTATTTTTAGGCCCATAGTGTGTACTATTGCACCAGCCAGGACTTAAGGGGGTTGACGCATGCTGTTACCACCGGATTCTGACTAAAACACCTGTGTGCCTCATCTGAAATCCAGATTTATCAAACCAGGCCACCAGTCCAGTTTTGGTAAATCTTTGCACACTGCGGCTTCAGCTTTCTGTTCTTGACTGACAGAATTAGCTCACCCATCTCAAGGTTGCACGTGTTGTGCATTCTAAGGTACCTTTCTGCTCATAACAAGTGTGCAATTGTGCAGCTTGAGTTACTTTACTCGAGTTACTGTAGCCTTTCTGTCAGCTCAAACTAAATTGTCTTTGGTTGTAATTCAAATTCAACATACTCTGAATTCGGATATGTTTTTCTTAGTTTTTATACCCTTTCTGACAGCTCAAACCAGTCTGGCCATTTTCAGTTAATATTTCCCACAAACAAGTCATTTCAGTCTAACTGCTCACTGGATGAAAACTCTATAGATTCTTGTGCTGAAAACCACAGGAGACAGTTGGCAGTTGGAGAAGCACTTGTCTGGCAAATGTCTGGCACAAAATATTACATAGACAAGCACTTCTGGCAGCATTTCTAATTTTATTCTAATTCTAATTTTAGGATTGGATTTCATTTATTTTTTTATATTATAATCCTTTTGTACTTTGCTACTCTATCTCAAATGCATCTTATAGTTCTATGTGTAAGGCTGTTGTTCTAAAAGTAAAAGAGTATGTGCTATAACTGACAGGCGTGAGGGCTTATCTGTCTCTGGCCAAGGTCAGCTGCAGGTGTGAGTGTTTGCATTTGAAAGGAGTATCATATTATAAATGATAAGAAGCCCAGTTATAACTGACCAAGGATAGAAGGTTACAGTACATATGGAAAATAGGGCTGAATTAAAAAAAACTGGGCTTACTGAAGAACTTAACACAGTTAAATAAGTTAAAACAACAACATAATAATTTGAATATTATATCTCTGCTTATGTACGTGGGAGGTAGAAAAGGTGAACTAGAAACCTGTGTTGACGTTAACCTTGCACCCTCATTTATATAAAAAGTGAGTCTTTTTCCATTGAAAACAGATGTAACTGAGGGTCATATCCTGTCCTCTAGACCAACATGTGTGTGCAGAGAAGTGCACTAAAGCAACAGAATGAATCATTTTGGACTTATTTGGACTCACTTATTTTATGATTGAAGAAGTGAGACATGAGCATGGTGATATTCAAAAACAGTCAAATATGCATTTGATTACCGGAACTGGAGACATCTGCTTATCATGGAATCTTAAAATGCTTAAGCCAAATAAAAGAAAATAGAAGATGAGCACTGCACCCACCAATACGAGATAACCAGACAGGATTAGTTTCTGTGAAAAATATTTCACACTCCTGCTCCTGGATTTGAAAAAAAGGAGGATCAGTGAGATTTTTGCTTTCTCCGTCATGTGACATCACGTTCAGTAGCGCCTCCATTTCCACTTGCTGTTGTATTAACGTGGATCTCCTTGGAAACGTGTGCCTTAAGTTTAATTATGGTGCAAAATACAGTAGGTAATTCATCCTGTAATTTTCTCAGAGGTCTGATAAAAACACATACAGATATTTTTGTTCTACTGCCAAGGGAGTTCTCTGGACTTGAGAAACATGGTTTAGATAGGATGTCTAAGTTCTTAAATGACTGGGGGGGACAGGAAGGTGAAGAGTTTAATTGCAAGGTTTTTTTACAGGTTGACCATGGCGGAGATGAACATCAGGGAAACATTCAATAGAAAATCTCCATTGAAAATGCTGTGTAGTCCAAGACAAGTCTGGGACACTTTCACATAGTGTTGATTTAACACTACAAAATGTGCTATACACAAGGTGGGACATTGTATGCTGACATCATCTGTCTCCCAAGAAAAGCACAAAGCTTATCTGTGACAGGACTATGTTCCTCTAAGTCATCCATATCAGTAAACACTCAACAGAGGAGCCAGCTGAGTGGAGGTCTTGTAGCATAAATCGCACACACTCAATGAGTCACCCAGCTGCTGGTCCTCCCAGTAAGTCCCAGTGGTGTGTTTTTACAGCCAAACAGCTGCTTAGGAAATTGGTAACTCAGAAATTTCCAATGTTTTGTTTTAAATGTTGAATTGGATGCATATATCTCAGCATTCTCCAAAAGCACACACTGTGAAAAAAAGTGTTTTACATTATGTAGGTGCAAAGACAGTTGCTTAAAAGTGAAAAAAAAGCTTGTTTTTCTGTATTTTTAATATAGAAACCATTTCATAGCCCAAAATTAGACTGATGATGTCCTGCAACCAGTGACTCTCCCTTTTCTGACTGAACACATCATTGTACTATTCCAGTTGGACAATGCTTGTCCACTAATGTTGCCGTCTCAAATCGGTGTCAAAATCCTGCAAAATCTGAAGGCAATGTGTGAATATATCAAGTTGCATGTGGTGGATTATTGCAGGACACTATTAGGAACCTCTGTAGAAAAATGGGGTCAAACATGGGGAAAAACAAGGTCAGTCTATTTTTTTTTTATATATATATATAATTTTTTACTAATTTATTGTTCCTGTTAACCTTTATTTTTTTTTCCCCAAAAGCATTGTAATCTGTCATTTCCAACTGGATGCTACTATTTTTGCACTATTTTATTTCTTTGACAATGAATGTACATGTATTTGCTTCCAAAATTATTTGAAATAAAATCGTTTTACATTGACTTCCATTTTAAGAAGTGATCAAATGTAAAATAAGGTGTATTTCCTCTCCAATATTATTGCATGTGCAAGCCTGTATTTTTTCAGGTATATTGTAATTTAATGTCATAACTGAAGGAAGTAAGCCCTTATCGGCCGTTAAATTTGCAAGGGAGTAACTGACACTGACGTAAAAAAATACACAATAATTTGAGTATGGAAATGGTTTATCTTGTACCCACTATCACACCACACGCACACTGTTCACTGGCCAACATTAAACCTCAATCACAAGCTAACATCTCATAATTTTTGGCATGTCAGGGCAGTGTTGGAATTAATCTTCAGGATGTAGCAATTCATAAAAAAAAAACAAATCTTCCCTTTTTTTTTTACTTCTCCATGTTCTTCCTCAGTCTTATTGTTTAGATCACAAAATAAACCCATAACTGAAAATAGCTGCAAGTCCCTTTTGGGAGAAATTAGTTTTTGTAAAATAAATAAATTACATTTTATTTTTATATGTAAAATTGTAAAAAAAAATATTTTAAAAATGAGGAATAGTTGATATATGTTTGTTTTGTTTACTGGAAGAGATCAATTGTGTCTGCTCTGTTTTTAATATTAAACCATGTTAAAACATGGAATATAAAAAAGTAATATGGAATGTTGTTTAAAAAGTGAAAAATAAAACAATATTGTACCTTTGGAGGTGAGCAAAATTAATTACACTTGACATATTTTCCCTAAAATGTTATATGAAGCAAGAACAAAGTTAATAGTTTAACTGTAACATAGTTGAGCAAGTGAACTTAAACTGTTGTTTTTAACAAATATATTTTAAAGTATACCCTGTTATACCTGGTCACATATTTCATCATGATCCTATATGTATAATATAGCAAATATATAAGAACAGTACATAAATGTCTGGTTTGTCACTATAAAGTGAAAGCTATTTTACATACATGTAAATGCACAAATGGCTAAACAGTAGCCTATAAGCCTTTCAAATTATCATTACATACAATTTTAAGGACTACATACACACTAAAAATATAAGTATAGATTTGTACTTTTTGTAAAAAGTAAAAAGCTTGTCACTAAGACTGTACATTATATTGAAGTACAGCAGAGTAGCTTCTTGTTAAATTCTTTTTTTTGTACCAGTAAATATTATAAACATTATCATCAACTAAATATGTGACAAGAACTTAAAGATCCACAATTGTCTAGCTTTCAAATGAGTAATATATAATTAAAATATATATAGTTTATTAGTACAGTGATACTGTACTGATACAGAATACTGAATGTGCCTTTTGGCTGTTTAAATGGTACAAATCTGTACTTCTTTCTGTACTTCAAAGGGTACACGCCTGACCCAGTAAAGACCAATATTATATCCCTTATATTAAAGGGTACAATTATGAAAAATGTACCTTTGAGTACATGAAAACCCTTATATCGTACCTCTGTTTTTATCATTTTTAGTGTCTATGATCATAATGATGCATTTCTGCTACCCTGTTGTCCTTATTATGTTGCTGTGGTCTTATTTATTGGGATTTTATATAACTTTACTGTATTTGGGAAATTAGAAATGTGAAGTTTTGAGCTGTTTCTGAGGTGAACAGAAGCAGTGTTGGTTGTGGACCTGGCATTATATGGAGCTGTAAACGGCCAACACTGGAACATTTTTGTGGTTTATTGAGTCAATCCATTAAAATGACCATTTCCACCTTTCTAGTGTTAAATCATGGATACAAATATAACACATACATGTATGCTTATAACTGAACTAAAGACTTTTACAGAGTTTGTAACAATGACCATTTATTTTGTAGGCCTTGGTTGCAGTGTATGTGATGCATTGACTTTTGTAAATGTAAATTTAAAAAATTCTGATATCAATAAATGCATGTGTTAAGTACAAGTTTAAGTACTATGCAAGTTACAAAGCTTTTTGTAAAATGTCTATAACTTAAGTTACAAGTTATACAAGTTAACGAAATACTTTTTTGGGGGGACCACAGCTCACAACACAATCACTTAAACAACTTTAGGGGGTGGTGCAAGTTTAATTTAAACCATGTTGTAGCAGTGTAAACTACCGATACCCCTCCCAGTACAGCCAAAATACAGCTTAGAACTACACACATGAGACTACCGAAGATTAAGCACACATGTAAAAAAAGACAAAGGAGATGATTGTGGACATCAGAAGGGGCAAGCATGCCCACCTCCCCCTGCACATTGGAGGATCTGCGGTGGAAGTGGTCGACAGCTACAGGTACTTGGGTGTGCACCTGACCAGCAACCTCACCTGGAGCAACACTTCCACTCTTGTCAGGAAGGCACATCAGCAGCTCTACTTCCTCAGGAGGCTGAGACGAGCTGGACTCGGGAGCGTAGTCCTCACCTCCTTCTACAGATGTGTGGTGGAGAGCGTCGTGTGCTCCAGCATCAATGTGTGGCATGGAAGCTGCTCTGCTGCAGACAGGAAAGCACTGCAGAGGGTGGTGAAGGCTGCACAGAGGATTGTTGGAGTTAGCTTCCCCAGCACCACAGACATTTACACCTCCAGGTGCAGGAAAAGGGCCACCTGCATCAGGAAGGATCCCACCCACCCAGCACACGCACTTTTTGTCCCACTCCCCTCAGGCCGGAGGCTGCGGAGCATTAAGTGCAAAACAACAAGACTCAGAAACAGCTTCATTCCGGAAGCTGTAAGACTCTTAAACTCCACTTAACAACACACTGCACTGACACCAAGGACAAATTACTGTTTACTGTTTACCAACATGGTCACTTTACTTGCACTGAGACACTTTATCTCCACTGCTCTAATTCACATTATCATGCTGCTATAGCACACTTGCACTCTGGACTTCATGTTGCTGAACCTTCTACTCTCTATTTATTTTTTTTATTCTTGGGATATTTATCTATCTATTTTATTCTATATTATTCTTTTATTGTATTCTTTTTTTATCTATATATCTATTAATAACAGCTCTTTGGGTGTAAAACTGGATCGTGAGATCACAATTTCGTTCCACCTCATGTACCACATGTGATGCGAATGACAATAAAATCTCCTTGAATCCTTGAAAAACATAAGTGAGCAGGTGTAAAAAAAAAAAAAAAAAAAAAGTCCTAAAATTACTAAGATTAGTAATTTATGTACATTTAGGCAGTGTTGTTAGTTTAGGTTTTGCATCAAAGCTATAAAAGAACTGCGAGAATCTAAAGAGTCTAAAGAGTCGAATCTAAATCATTAAAAATGTTGTGGATAACTGTTTTTATTTTTTCATTAAAATGATAAATAGCAACCGCTAATTTCTCAAAGTACTATTAAACCAAATATATTTTTTAATTATTTAAGTGGTAGGAGCTTAAGTATGAACCTACATACCCCTTTAGGAATAATAATGTTTAAAAAAGGAGTTCTATAAAAAGTTCTAATATTAATAAATAAATTCACCTTAAGTACTAATTTGTCTTTTTGACAAAACTGAGAAAAGTGGAAATGTCTCTGTTTTAAAAATTAACACAAAAATCCTGAACTATGGAAATGCTTATTGCTAAATACCAATAGTCACCATGGTATTTCACAACAGGATAACAACACTGCCTAAAATAACACGCAAGAAATTGCATAAAGGCAGCGGCTGACCAGAAAACTGACAATTTCACACTGTCTGGTTATTTACAGTATCCTGTCAAGTCATGAATTTTTACCACATTAAGGAAAGTCCTGTGAAAGCAAGTCATGTGAAAGCCAGTCATGTGAAAGCAAGACAACTTTATATATACAAATACGGAGTGTGGACTGTGAAGATAAATGTTGGTGTGAAGTCAATGTTCACAAACAAAAATAAAAAATAATATAGACACCCATTTTTTGTGTGTGGGTGGTTTGTAGCAAGTATAAATAAAGCAGATCCTTTGTTTGGTTTTGATTTAATTACTTATACTGGCAAACTCATCAATATTTTACTCAGAGATTGTCTGAATAAATGGCTTTGCCTTCCCTTCCATGGCCTTGTTCTACTCTAAGGCCTCCATTCCCACAGTGCACCTCCATCTCTTCCGTCAGTCATGTGCTCATTCACCACCATCATATTCATCAGAGGCAGGCCCTACATTCTTCAATGACATGACCCTAGATCACTCACATTACCCACATTAGCTTTTGTATGTATATACCAGTAACTGTATTTTGTAATGTATTCTCTATTTGTTTTCAATATGTCTGTTTGGTTGTTGCATATTATGCATATTATTATTTTTTTTGCTCTCTGCACTTGTTTACCTTGATGTTAAGCTTTTGCTTGGTTTACATCTTGCCCTTGTCTGGATTTGGTTGCTCTTAATAAAACTAATGCACAGCCGAGAACAAGCTATACACTAGATCAAGAGATGTTTATGTAAGTGCTAGTTGTTTAATGTGGATGCCCTTTGTAATCTTCAAATAAAAGGGTAAACATTATCACCTCAAGTGGAATATTTATCTCTGAGGATTAAATTATCACAAAGTATATAATAACATTAGCACTTCTTAGTTTACTTAACTTTACTTAACCATCCCCATAGGTTTCAATGGAAAAACAGACAACTTTCAATCACGTTTTTTTTCCAATATACTGTAATTCTGCCTACATTATTTAAATGCAACAGCTAGTATAACTTCTGCTTATATTGTACATTTTTTATGTCCCGAGCAGCGTTTTCAGAAATACCCAATAAATGCCATACCACTCAAAAACACTGAAATTATCAGTGATTCTCTAGACATTTGAACGTTTTCTCGTCACTCCTCAGTAACAACTACTTAATTTTTTTAATCGTTCCACCAATTTTTTACTGTTCGCAGTAAGGTCTGTACCTCCGGACAGGAGGAGCAAAAAAAAAAAACTGCACACAGCACAATTTAGTAATGTTAGCTCTGCTGTGTTTGGTAATGTAACAGTAACATTAAATTAAGCTGCGAACATGTTAATAATCCACAAATTGCAGAGAGAACAGAACCAATCCAGGTGCTGTCCCTGTTTCAGGCTTTACGCTCACTGGTTTATACTGATTGCAACACACCTGATCCAAATTATCAACTAACAACTTAGCACTGGCTGAGGCGAGCTGAGTGATGCAGCAGTATAGCATTAGTGTTACTCCAAAACCGCAGAGTTAACCCAGCTAACTTAAGAACCACCTAACGAAAAATGCTTAACATGGGGTTTCTTTCCACTGAAGCCTGTTATAAGGATGAATCTTAACGTGGCTTAGTGTAATTACTAAAACAATGAGCCACAAACACCAAACATCTTATTTTTTCACTGCATATTAAACTTAATCAAAATTCATAAACAAATCACTATAACCCACATTACTAACCCGCTGTAAAATCCAGAAAAGCTAGGGAGTAAACAGGCTGAATGAGGAGCTCCAGTAACAGTAAATGATGTATTTTGAGTTTGATGGTGTAGCTGGTCTGTCAGTATATCCAGGGTGGTGTTGGATCTGTATAATTAAAGCTCATACCGATTGAGTAGTGTGTAGAACAGCCAACACGCCACTATCACTCATCTCAGCTACACTGGTAAAACGTCTTACAGCGTTTAAAGCTGGTTCTGGGTAATTCCGCGCTGTTGGGTCAGAGAGGGCAGTTAGTTCATTAGTAGAATCAGCTGTGTGTAAATATTCTGTAAACATAGTTTACATAGCGTTTGCTGTTGTTGCGCTAAAAAGAGTCCTCTCCCGATCTCTAAGCTGATGCAAAACAAAAAGCAGCTATGTGTAGACTCACTGTGTGACGTCAGCATTTTCAAAAAGCTCCGTTTTCCTGTCCACAGGGCTCCGCTGGAGCGAAGTTTTCAAAAATCTAACCTTTGTATTTTAGTTTTTCGTCTTTAGTCTTGTTTATGTAGTTTAGTTTTCTTCGTCTTGTTTGTCTTTGCGTATCTCCTTCCGATGTTTGCTTGTCTTGTTTTGTTTATTTTCTTTACTCTTGTTTATTTAATAAAGCTGCATTTTCAGCATTATGTCTGTCTTTTTATCTGTCACAGATTATGACAAAATATTAAACAAATCAATTTCCATAGTTGCCTTTCCATATACAGGATTTAAAATAAAAAAATATATATTTTGCTGATGGCATAAAAGAAAATAGCATTGTAGCATATTTGATATTATAATTTAAACTATTTTAATTTCTGTTTTACTATTTTAGGTACATACAGAACTCCTAAAATAAAAAAATATAGAGATTCACTAACGTGACAAAATGTTGTAATGTGCAAATTGAAGACTACTAAAATGACCATTACAAATATTGTTGGTAATAAAAAGGTTCTGAAGTAAATAAAGCTTGATTTACAATGAATAAATCATTTTTAAATGTCTAATTCAGGCTTTACTAAGCCTCTAATTTGTGTTCATTAATATAAAATGTTTAAATTCGCCCCTTTCACTCTCAGCTGTGAATTAAATGCTCTGCTCCTGCTGCGGCTGGATTACTCTGCCGGTGGCGCGAGAGGAGAGACATCTGGTGGGGAAGAGAAGCGCTGCACGCGCCTCAACCGTTACATTTCAAACGCTGGAGGAAGAAATATAAATACAGCGACTAAACTAACTAACCTAGGTTAGTTTAGTAAGAAAAAAGTCAAAAGTAACCTTGTTTACTTTGTTTATAACCCAGTGTGTTGAGTGACATGTTAAATCAATAATTAAAGCGGAGAATATATTTATTTTGCTCTCCAGCTAGTTAGATAAGTTACACAGTTTGCCTGCACCTGACAAGATTAGCTAATGCTAGCATGCTCATATCGCTAATTGGGTTAGCGTTATATACAAAAATGTAAGTAGGCAAAATTGATTTTTTTTATCTTTTTATCAACTGCTACAATCCTCAGCTGTGTTTTGGGCAAAATATGTGCTAAATGTTGATAATACTAAGAAAAGAGATGTTAATTAACTGTCCTGTACCAATTACACCAAAAGAGTTTTGGGCAGCAGTGTTATTTGGGTATTATTATTATTATTAAATTAAATATAATATATTATTATTATTAAATATAAATTGCTTTGCTCTCTTTTTACATTATTTTTTGACTACAGACAGTGTAGAGTTGTTTAAGATTTTTTATGCACACTTTCAACATTTTATAAACATTTTATTGATTTTTTTGTTAGCTGTATAAAATGTATATTACTACTTATGTTTCACAGTCAGAGTAAAGTAATTACATTATGTCTCGTAATGCTAAATAAATTGTTTTAAATGTGCATCACTTTGATTTAAAAAAAAATGTAAGATCAAATATATGCCTATTAGAGATGGGACGATCGATCGGCAGTGTATCGGTATCAGCCGATTTTCAGCAAAAAATACGGTATCGGCAATCGGCCGATATTCCTCTGATTTTAGCTGATATGATTCATGTAGTGTGGACTATATCTGGTTTGTAGTATGAGTAGCAATCACTTCAGGGATCGGGTCAGGATATCAATTATAATGTTCAGGTGAAGTTAGTTTAGATCCAGCTCCAGAATGCAACTTGACTTTGATTATGCATAAACATCATCCTGGCTGTGTACATGTGTGTTTGTGTGTGGTTTTCTATAAAGAGAAATAAAAGAAAAACTTAGTAAAAAAAAAATAGTAGAGAATACACTTAATAAACAGCTTACACAATGCTAAAACCTAGCAATTCACAGGTATGAAATGTACAACATAAATACATAGAAACTAAACATCAATGATACCAGTATTTTACTCAAAGTATACATAACTAATAAGAAGGCATTTTAATAAGAAATATTAGCCACAGACTATATATTATGTCACGTACAGGCCTACATGCCTTGATTAGCTAATGCTAATTGGCTAGTAGCATTACTAAGCATTACACCTGACAAATAATCATTATACTTGACAACCTTAATGATAATATAGCTTTAGATCTTAGATTAAGCAAGGAAAACAGGCAAATACAATCTTACTCACTTTCAATGGATGCACACAGTAAGAAGCACACGGTGAGACTGATTGAATGTGTCATGCTAATACCTCTTTGAACCACATTGTGTAGGATTGTACACTAGTGCAACAGGGTCTTCTTCTTCTTCTTCTTCTGTGGGGTTTTTTGGCAGCCGGCATCCAACTTGTTGCATTGCTGCCCCCTTCAGGATCATTCCGCCATTACCTCACATCCTCTTAATGAGGCCAGTATCTCTGAGATACTTAAATAACCAGTACTTCCCCTTCCCAGCAGTTCCCAATTCTAGAACTTTACCCAAAGACACTACTAACATACCCAAGTTCCTCAGCTCTGTAAAAAGTACTTGCCTCTCCCTAGTAAATTTAGTACAATCCAAAATCACATGTTGTACTGTCTCTGGTTGCTGACACTCTATGCACAGTCCATCTTGATGCTTCCCCATACGGTGTAGAGTATGATTGAGGTAAGTATGACCAAGTCTTAACCTATAGAGAATGACCCCCTCCTCCCTCTTCCACCCTCTGCCCTTACAGAGTGCTGAATCAGACACGACTTTATGTAATGAAAACAAATGCCGTCCCTTAACTTCTCCCTCCCAGTGGTGCTGCCATTGTGACATAATCTGTTTCCAGATAATACACCGTCCTTCTGCCTTAGATAGATTAATATGGACATCTATACTGCCCTTCCTCACCGCTGCCTTCGCTAACCCATCCACCCTCTCATTCATCGGAATACCTACATGAGCAGGAACCCACATCAACGTCACCTCATTGCCTCTCAACCTCATCTCCCTAATCGCCACAAGGGCATCATAGACAAGGTCCTGTCTACTCCTGGACACACCCCCCCCAAGACTACGGATAGCTGATACAGAGTCACTACACACCAATACTCTTTGGTTTTCCAACTGAGCTGCCCACTGCATTGATATTAAAATAGCATACAATTCAACGGTAAACACATTCAAAAAATCTGATGTCCTCTTAGACAAACTAAAATTGTGACCTTGAACAACAAAAGCCGCTCCTGTCGCATCTGTTTCTGGCTCCTTTGACCCATCTGTAAATATAACAACATGATCCTGATAATTCTCCATCACATGAATATAGAACGCACTAACTAGATCACCATTTCCATTGTCTGCTTTAATGTTAAGTAATGATAGATCAGTATTAGGAGCTTCCAGCTGCCACAAAGGAACAGCAGGCCACAGTACCACGGGGCAGAAGACCTTATCATGAACTTTCAGTTCTTCAGCTACTTTGTTACCTGTCCAGCCAAAACTAGACAAGTCTGCTACTTCTTTTTCCCAGCTTGGTCGGTTCATTTTCTTAACTGGGTGACTCTCTGTTTGACTCATCACATTTATCCAGTAATTTGCCTGGAGTTGTTTGCGACGAAGACTAAGTGGCATCTCTCCAGCTGCAACTTGGAGAGCACACACGGGAGATGTTCGAACAGCACCAAGTATTATCCTAAGAGCCATAGCTTGAACCACATCCAACCAGGATAGAACTGTCTTGGAAGCAGACCCATACACCAAACTACCATACTCCAATCTCGACCGTATCAGATATATATATATTTGTTTCAAGGACTCCATATCAGCTCCCCAATCTGTTCCCGCAAGACATCTCATTAAATTCAATACTTTTTTGCACCGATCAACCACTGTGCTCACATGACGCCTCCATGTCAATCTAGTATCAAAGAAGACACCCAAAAACTTAAAACTGTCCACCCTTTCCAACTCAGTGCCATACAAGGACAACTTCACATCCTCATCTATTTTCCTCCTTGCAAAAAACATAATTTTCGTTTTTTCAATAGAGAACCTAAAACCCCATTTCCTTCCCCATATTTCTACCTGCGTAATAGCCTCCTGCATTTTCCCCACTGTGAAGGGCACATTCCTCCCTCTTTTCCACAGACTTCCATCATCTGCAAACAGAGACCTCCCAATCCCTGGATGAAGCTCAGAGAAAATATCATTAATCATAATATTGAATAATATAGGGCTCACCACACTCCCTTGAGGGGTACCATTCTCTACCAGACACTTCCCTGATAGTACTGAGCCTATCTTAACCTGAACACTCCTCCCACGTAAGAAATCCATCACCCAATTAAACAAATTCCCACTCACGCCCATCACATGCAATTTAATTAAAAGGCCATCTACCCACAGCATATCATATGCTTTCTCAACATCTAAAAACACTGCCACCACAATCTCTTTATTAACCTGAGCTTTTCTTACCTCATCCTCTAAACACAGCAATGCGTCAGTGGTGTTTCTCCCTTTCCTAAACCCACTCTGGCAACTACCAATTAGCTCCCTTTCTTCAACATAGTGCATTAATCTCCCATTAACCATTCTCTCCATCAACTTTCCAACATGAGAAGTCAATGCTATCGGTCTATAATTTATAGGTCTGCTGGCATCCTTCCCTGGTTTTTTAATAGGGATAATAACGGCCTCCTTCCAACTTGAAGGAATCTTGCCCTCCTCCCATATTTTATTATACAATTTCAAAAGCCTCTGAAGTCCCTCATCACTCAGGTGATTCAGCATGGAATAGCATATGTCATCTTTCCCCGGGGCTGATTCCTTACATTTAGCCAAAGCATTCTTCAACTCCCACAGGGTAAATGGTACATTATATTTGTCCCTGGCTCTATCCTTCCTGCAAATAACCTCAGCATAGATCGCTCTCGTTCCTTCCCGACCCCTCCTCTCCTCTTCCGAAAGATTAGAAGAGCTATGTATTTTACTCAGGGATTCCACCATCAGTTTTGCTTTCTCCGCGTCTGACACTGCTATCCGTTCACCATCAGAGAGGACAGGATAACACCACTCCCTCCTACCCCCTTCCATTCTCTTAATCATCCCCCACATTTTATCAACAGAAGTCACATCCCCAATAGAGCCACAATACTCCCTCCAGTATGTTCTCTTAGACTGCCTCACCGTCCTCCGTACTACTGCCTGCAACTGTTTATACTCTATAAGACGTTGAAAGTTATGAGTTCGTCTTAGGAGTTTGAAAGCCCGATTCCTCTTTTTAATTGCTTCACCACACTTCTCATTCCACCATGGCACAGCTTTCCTCGCACCCTGTCCTGAGCTCTTAGGTATAGTATCCAATGCAGCCAAATATAACTTCTGCCGAAGTTCAGCTTCATATTTCTCAACATCACTGTCTTCTTTCATGATATTGAAGTAAGAATCACACATATCCCTAAATCTATTCCACTCAGCTTTTTGAAAAATCCATCGCCCAACACCATTCCCTGTACATCGCAAAACATCTATACTTAGTCTGCTCACAACTGGATAATGGTCACTGCCTACAGTGCCCTTTTCATACACATCCCACTCACATTTCAAAGCCAACCTACTGGACATCAAAGTAAGATCCAAGACTGACTCTTTACCACTCCTCACATCTATTCTCGTCTTCCTACCATCATTTACACACACTAAATTTCTATCAGCTAACATCTCTTCTATCACCTGACCATTACTGTCTGTCCTATCACCCCCCCACAATGTACTATGGGCATTAAAGTCTCCACACCAGATAATATTAACGTTATCTTGACCTTCAATCTTCTCCAAATCATTAACATCTAATTGCCTGCATGGGTTATAAAAGTTTATTATCACTATTTTCATCTCTCCTGCCCACACCTCCACCACCACATACTCCTGATCCTTTCCTATTCCAAGGATTCTGTAAGGTACTCCCTTTTTTATAAAAGTCGCACATCCTCCCCCATTCCCATGCACTCTGTCACGCCTCACACTAACATAACCATATATCACAAAATCTAGCCTAGGCTTCATCCAAGTTTCTTGAACGCAAATAACGTCTGGGGTCTCACTTCTACTATCTATAAACTTCTTAAAATCCTGTCCATTTGCCAGCAAGCTTCTCGCGTTCCATTGTAGAATTAACATATCACTAGAGTCAGCCTATGCCATACCCCTCCTGACTAGGCTGCCCACTGAGTCCATCTCTTATCTCTTCCCATTTTAAACCCACCATGCCCAGGTGCTGTATAGCTGCTTTTGCAATGATCTGAATCCTCTCTGTTTTGGATTTAAGACCAGCTGTTGCATTTATAATCCCTGCAATAAAAATAACAAGGTCCCTCTTTTCCTCCCATGCCTGTACCTCCTTTGCTCTAAGCAGTTCCTGCTTCTGCTTCCATGCTGTAGTTGATGCAACCTCCCTCCCAACACTTTCTCCACCAACTCTCCTTGTTGCATCCAACCTTTTGAGGGCTTCTGCATATGACACTCTCTCCTTCACCTTAATATTGTTAATGTCAACTTCTCTTTTCATTACCTCACATCCCCAGTACGCAGCACTGTGCCCCCCACCACAATTACAACACTTTGGGCTCACCCCCTCTCCACATTCTCCATATTCATGGCCCCCACCACATTTAGCACACCGCCTTGTTTCCTTACACACTTTAGCTACATGGCCAAACTTCTGGCAATTGAAACATCTTAAAGGCCTACGGACAAACTCTCTAACCTTATATCTCAGGAATCCAAAGTAAACTTCCTCAGGAAGATCTTTCACAATGAACTCTATCAAAACTGACTCAGTATCTATCTTCTCAACACCCCTAGTTAAACGTTTCACATCAACAATTGTCCCACACCTCGACCTAAGATTCTTAATCAGATCCTTCATATCCACACTTACAGGAATCCCAGAGATGACCCCTTTACTTCCATGCTCTCCCAACCTCAGCACCTTAGTTACCACAGCTTTCCCAAGAGATTGCAGTCTCTGGGCCTTCCCACGCTGCTCTTCCGAGCTGCACCCAACCAACAAGTTTCCATCATTCAAGACTCTCGCAAACCGCACTTCTCCAATTTGATTTTTAATTACTTTCGTGAGCTTCAACGGGTCCAAATGTTTGACTCCTCCTCCTCCTTCTTCAAATCTCACAACAACATTAAACTGACCTTCATCCATTGAGCCTTCTTTCCTTATCCTCTTCGCTCCTTTGCCAGTCCTCCCTGATAACCAACTACCACTCTCGTCTTCCTCTCCTACTACATCCATCTCCCAGCCACTACCTGCCTGCTCCCCCGCCATTACCACGAGTAAGGGACACCCGTGAGGGAATCATACGCCGGACCTATACAGGCCGTCGGCCGATTCCTGAGCCGGGGTCGCCTCAGCTCACCCTCTCTACCTGCTTTTGTGTGTGTGTGCGTCTCAGCAGTTCAGCAAACTCCAAACTTTCCTGCCCAGCAACCGCTCTCCTCAGCGCCTGTCCTAACCGATGCTCGGTCCCAGCTCCTGGTTTAACACGGGAGAGTGGTCGAGTACCTGCTTACAGACCCAAACCGCTCATAAACTGCACCTAAACAACTCCCACCGCCCCGTCCTCCCTTCCGTGCAACAGGGTCCACCTAGTGGCGGAAATAAGAACTACATGCAAAACACCAAACACTAAACTACAGACCTACAGAACTAGAGGGATCCAACCTGGTCAAATAACAATCTCTTGTACAATTCAGGAGTTTATGGTTAAGCAGTTAATCAGAGATGTGTGTGGATGGCTGAAGAAACTGCTCGCTTACAAGAAGCTGCAGTTCCTCATCCAACCACTAGTCGGAGCTGCAGCAGCAGCACAAGCCCCGCTCTCATCACTCAGTCAGTGCTACAGCCCAGCCACGGGCTACAGGCTCAGCCAGTCTGGAGCGTTTTTACTGTTTCTAAAGATAATATGTGCATGAAATAAAGGTTTTAACCCCACTAACTGGATAATACAGCTCTCTACAGTTCATCTTTCAGCCCAACCAGTGAGACATGGAGCTGGTTGGGCGTCACGGAGTCACTGCTCGGATTACATTGTAAACAGGTTAGTTTGCGCGCTGCTAACCTCATGATGTTTATAACTGTGAACACCAGGTTAGACTGTTGAAGGCTACTAAAGACTATCTAAAGCTATTGGAGGTTATTGAAAGGGTTCTTGGGGCAGAAATCAGTACAAGCAGGTTAGATACGTGATTCACGTCCTCGTCCCTCGCTGTGAAACTGTTTTATATCTCTGTTGTATTCAGTGATGTCAGTAACGCGTTACTCTAATCTGACCCTTTTTTTCCAGTAACGAGTAATCTAACGCGTTACTATTTCCAATCCAGTAATCAGATTAAAGTTATTTATCCAAGTCACTGTGCGTTACTCTCTCTCTGTCCACCTCACACTTACACACAGACACACACACACCGCTCCCTTTCCCGTCACCTTTACAATCCTCCCCTGTCTCTCTCTCGCGTTTTCCGCCAGTTCTCGGGCTCCCTATCTCTTTATAAAGGCGGTTTTTCCCGGCCGCGTCCCAATACACTAGCCAGGGCAGCGGTCTGCACAGCCGCAGAGAGAGCGTATACCGTAAAGACAAGACAAGTTCTGACGATTTAAATGAACGCTGTCAAAATTAAATACTTCAGTAGTTTACTGGTTTGGGTCCGCACTGGACAACGTCTGGGTCCAGACCTGGACCGCAGTCCGCATGTGATCCCTGGCCTAGACCATATACAGGGTTTTGTTTTATAAAACCACTCTTTGCTGCCCTGCAGAGAACAACAGGTTCAATGTTAAGATTTACAGTGTTAAATATTTCAGGTCAAGAAAGACTTTCTTTATTTTTCTTTTTTATAAAAACAAGTATTTATGTTAAGTGAAATCAAGAAAGACCATATTTTATTTTGTATTAAAAAAAAATAATTTATGTTAAGTTAATTCAAGAGAAATTGTCTTTTATTTTTATTAAAAAAAACGTATTTTTTCAGGAAATAGTTCAACTTTAAATGTCTAGAGATACATTGTTGCTGTTAAAAATTCATTTTCCAATAAAGGGAGTATTGGCAAAACTGGTTATAGTTTTTATGTTAAGGCGGCGCCGCGGCAGGAGGTGGTGTCTGCAGCTGCTGAAAGGTGGTCATATGCTTCGTGTGTGTGTGTGTGTGTGCGCGTGCGTATGCAATATATATATATATATATATATATATATATATTATATTTTGCATATATATATATATATATATATATATATTATATTTTGCATATATATATATATATATATATATATATATATATATATATATATATATATTATATTTTGCATATATATATATATATATATATATATATATATATATACACACACACACACACATATACATATATGTATATGTATATATTTTGCATACACACGCACACACACGAAGCATAACATTATGACCACCTTTCATATATGTAATTTTGATGTTTGAATTACACTTCATACACGATTTTTAACTATAGAGGCCGCTACTGCAGCACTTGTAATAATAATTCCATTGTGTATGTATATTTTTTTACATAGATGGAAAGAAATAAACATACACACAAGCATAACATTATTATCACCTCATTTTTACAATCAATGCATACATTTTTGTTCGTAACATATGTTCATTAAATAATTCATACATTCTATTACAGGTCTGGACTACACCTGCAGCCAGTCTACACTAATAGATTTAATGTGGAGACAAAGAGGACCTACAGGTACAATGGACTGCAGTTGGATGGAAAGCTGGACCGGTCAGTAAACATATACACCCTGTACAGAAAGGGACGGAGCCAGCTCTATTACCTGGTTACAGTGGCAGAGAAGAGGACAATGTGCCTTTGATAGTGACCAACTGCATGCCATCACCAAGCAGAAGAGTATGTTTATTTGCAGCCTGCTTTCACAGAGCGTTTCAGCATACAGACTGAGGAGATCTTTCAGCAGTAATCATTCAATGAAGATCAGTGTTGATATAATAAAGATCAGTGTTGATATAATAAAGATCAGTGTTGATATAATAAAGATCTGTGTTGATATAATAAAGATCAGTGTTGATATAATAAAGATCAGTGTTGATATAATAAAGATCAGTGTTGATATAATAAAGATCAGTGTTGATATAATAAAGATCAGTGTTGATATAATAAAGATCTGTGTTGATATAATAAAGATCTGTGTTGATATAATAAAGATCTGTGTTGATATAATAATAATAATAATAATAATAATAATAATAATAATAATTTTATTTATATAGCACCTTTCATACCTAAGATGTAGCTCAAAGTGCTTTTCAATATAAGATCAATATACAAGATAATTACCAGAGGTACATTACAACAAGGTAAACAAAATAATAGGAAAAGTGAATACCAAAAAAGAAAAAGTAGAAAAAAAAATAATTTATCAGCAAAACATAGAAACAATAAATATAAAATATAATTTATAAAGCTAGTAGAAAGCGAGGGTGTATAGATGTGTTTTAAGCTGTTTTTTAAATTGTGTAATATCTGGTGACTGTCGAATGTGACTGTCGATATGATAAAGATCAGTGTTGATATGATAAAGATCAGTGTTAATTTAATAAACATGAGTATGTATTTTTTATACATCATTATTTATTCAGTAAACATCAGTGTTGATATAATCAAGATCTGTGTTCGTTCTATAAACATCAGTGTTCATTCTATAAGTTTGTATTCTGTAAACATCAGTGTTCATTCAATAAACATCAGTGTTCATTCAATAAACATCAGTGTTTATTCTGTAAACAGCAGTGTTCATTCAATAAACATCAGTGTTTATTCTGTAATCAGTGATCATTCTAGAAATATCAATGTTTGTTCTTTAAACATCAGTGTTTGCTCTACAGACTTCTGTAATCATTTGGTAATCAGTGTCTATTCTATAAACATCAGTGACCATTCATTAAAACATTTGTACTCATTCAAGAAACATCAATGATCATTCAACAAATATCAGCCATCATTCTATGAACAACAGTGTTCCTTAAGTATGCATCTATTGAAATCTATTAATTTGGCCTGTGATGTCATTTCCTCTTGCAGGAAAGTTTGGAAAGGCAGTGAGGTATGTCATGATTGGTCTCTATGTCAGTACTGATGCTGTCTGTCGGCCCATTTAGGACAATTGCTCTCCTAAAGACTCCATTTCCCAGCATTCTCAGTCCATGACCTACAATGACCTCCCACTTTCTGATTGCTCATTTCCCTGTTTGGGTTTCTATAAATAGCCCTTAGTTCGGTTTCCTGCCGAGTATTATCTAGTTTACTAGCTCTGTTACAACGCGTTTTCCTTGCTTTCTTGTCTTATTGTTATTGACCCTTTTTTGCTCTTTGTTTACTCTCTTGTCTAGCCCTATTGATCTGCTGTTAATCTGTAGTTACCGACCTTGCTTTCCTCCCTGACTACTCTATTGCCTTATCCCTTTACTCCTGATTGATTACCCATGTACCACCCCTGCTTCTGGCTTACTACGTTCTGGTATGTTGCTATTAATTGCTGCACTATTGTTCACTAGTCATTCTGTGTAAGCAAATCCCTTTGGGATCTGATCAGCACTTGTCTCACCTTGCCCTGGGCCTGTTGACATCCTAATTAATTTCTAACAAATGTTCAGTATACACTGCTTGTTAATAATTAAATAATTTAATGAATTTTAATTGTTTTAAATGCATCAATAAAAGTTACAAAGTATTTAAAATATGTAGAAAGCAGTGGGCTGCACCAATAAAAATAGATTTTAAATAATTTGCCCAATATTATCAAACAAGAAAATGAATACATGTTTCAGCATTTTGTTGTATTTGGCACATTATTTAACTAGTTTTTTTATTACATTATTATATATTATAGAGATGCATTACACACAGAGTGATCTACTTTAAGCGTTTATTTATTTTACTATTGATAATTATGGCTTACAGCAAATGAAACAAAAAAGTCAGTGTAACAGAAAATTAGAATATTATATATAAGACCAATTGGTACTTTTGGCAGTGTGCCAAGTCCTGATGAAAAACTGAAAACTGCATCTCCATAAAATTTGTCAGCATAGGAAAGCATGAAGTGCTGTATATATATTGTGTATGTATTTATGTTATATATATATATATATATATATATATATATATATATATATATATATATATATATGTATATATATGTTTATGTATATATGTGTACATACATATATTTTGTACATATAATTTGTCCTTTATATGCTTCTTTGTTTCTAGACAAATATCACTCTGAACCAATAATATACAAATATATATATTTGTTCAGAGTGATATTTGTTTAGAGTAGAGGAAAAAAAAAGTCTGCCTGCCTGCCTGCCTGTGTGTACACATGTGCCTGTCAGCCAGTGTATGTGTGTGGCTGCCTCCGCATGAGTGTGTGTGTGTGCACCTGCCACAGTGTGTGTTACTTTTATCATGTACCTATTTATGTTCTCTCAATGATGGATGTTTTGCTGTTTTTTTTTAGCTCACAAGCACAAAACGGAAAATATGCCACTCAAAATTGTCCCACCAAGTAAACTGGAGATAAAAAAGCCATAGAGGCTTTGGGTGCAGATCCGAAAAACCTCTTTAAAGAGAGCTACACATCTTCAGATGGAGTATGGGCTAAAATTGTAGCCAAATGTGGTTATGCAAATACAGCCAAGAGAAGACGTCAAATTTTCGACAAATGGCGATACGTGCCAGTGCAGCCTCAAAAAGAACATGAAGCAGCACTTCATTCGCAGGAATGGCTACCTGTACCCCCTCAACTCCCTTCTGTGTCACCACCTGCAGCACCTACCCCGATACCCCAAGACAACAAAAAGCCTGCTGATGCCCAACATCTGTCACCACCTGAAACCCCTCAACTCTTTTCTGTGTCACCACCTTCTGTTTTGTGCAGAGACAATAGCCAGGACCCTGCACATTATCAAGTAGAAGACAGTGAAGATACCATTTCAGTTGAATCTCTTTATGACACAACAGGGGAGTTAAAGTTGTATTAAAAAATCCAGCGATCTTTATCAACAGAGGAAGCTGTAAGGATATTATTGAATGTGGAAAAGCACCATGTCAATACACACCCAGCCATAAACCCAAAATCTGGTGAGGTTTACATTTTTTCTTTCAAGGAAAACTATGAAAAACAAGACTGGAGAGCAGACCACATCGTATGGAAAAGTTTAGGCACAAACACAATCACTGATCCTCGGGGTGTTTTGAAAGTACGATATTTCAAGGTCCAAAATCAAGAAAAAGTCTTTAAAAGACGTTCATATGAACTTTGCAGACAAGACTGTCCATATTTTCTAATCCATTACTTGGGAGATGAGGATGCCTACATTCCCAAACCCCATGGGAATGCCATCCATACAGACCGACCTTTTATAAGAACTGCACCTTCAGTTCTGCATAACATAAGAGAGCAAAAGGAAGAAGCACCTGCCAAGGTATATTATCAAATGGCAAGCCAGATTCCACCTGGAAGCCAAGCATATAGGGATACCCATCAACCAAGGGACAAAGCTCAAGTATCCAGTACAATCAAACGTGCACGGCTGCAAGACCTTCTCCATCCCAATGACCTAATTGCCAGCTATGTACTGTGTAATTACCTCAAAGGGTTTGTGATAGACATGAGAGTGTACCCTGAGCTCTTCATTGTGGCAGCTTTGCCGGATATGAGGAAAGAATTGCAGGTAATGGTGGCTAATGCAGAAAGCAGTGCTCCTCATGTCCTCCATTATGACACAACATTTGATCTGGGAGACTTCTATGTGTCTCCTCTCTTGTTCCGGCATAAGGCCTTTGAAGAATGCCCAGTTATTCCGCTGGCCTTCATGATCCATCAATCAAAGACTGAAACGGTCCATGAAGAGTGCTTTAGGACAATCTTGAAGGTGTTTCCAGAATTGAGTTCTCAACATTTCATTATTTGCACTGATCGAGAGGCAGCAATCGAGAAAGCTATTTCTCATATTTTTCCAACAATGCCAAGGGTGAATTGCTGGAACCACATCCTACAAAATGTTAAATTTAAAGTTAAGGAGCTATCAGGAGGAAGGGATGACGTGCATAAGCACATGGATAACATCAGGGATCTCCTGGAATGTGAAGAAGAAGAAGAATGGGATCAGATTCTTGCTGAGCATTCTAGAAATTGGAGTTCTCAATTTTGGGAATATTTCAGGAGAAACCTAGAAGTGCCTTTAAAAAAATCTTGTACATTTGCACTAAAAAAACTTGGTCTAAAACAGTCCTCAATTACAAATAATCCTTCAGAAAGCTTTAACAGCACATTGAAAAGATTGGTGGACTGGAAACAAGTCAGACCAGACAAAATGCTGGTAACACTCTACCAACTACAAACGTTTCACCTTAATGAAATACTGAGGGGGTGCTGTGAGCGTGGAACATACCACCTCAAAAACACAAAAATTGCCAAGGACCCAAAACAAACTACTTTCCCACCTGATGTTTTATCCATGAAAGACATTGTGAACATATACAAAAATGATATGTCAAACATGAGCCCCCAAAAAGTGGAAGAACTGGAGGAGGAACTCATGACATCCAAAATGTCATTGGCAAAGCTCCTCCTATGTGAAAACAGGGTCGTCCATGAGCCCCGGACCCAGTCATTTATTGTCTTAGGATGGATGGGTCAAAAATATTTGACATCTGTACACCCAACAGAGCACTGCACGTGCAATTCTTCTCCACAATGCTGCCACATTTTGGCAGTCCGGCTCTCTATTGGGCTGGAGGCCATAAATAATAAAACAGCCACATTGAAGAAGGCAGAGAGAAAACGTTCTGGCCGTAAAGGCCCAACAAAAGAAACCACAATCTCGCCTATTTCAAGTGGAAAATGTACAACTGTGCATAAAGAAATGTCTTCCCGTCAATTTATTTCACCCAAAGACCAGATTGAGGTGAGTAAGAATTTAATGGTTGAATTTTGCAGGTAAACATGAACTTCATGTGATTTTGTTCTTGTAACAGGAGTCAGAAACCAATACCAAATCACCAACTGTCACCACTTCGAACCAACACAAAAGTGATGTAAGTGCACAGGAGATTTTTACTTTTGACACATTATATTTACAAGAACAAAATGTTAAGCTTTTTGTTTTCTTAATAGGCAAAGACATTGGACATAATACCGAATGACCAATTTATTTATATATAATTATTTATTTATATATAATTATTTATATATAATTTATTGGTTGACACAACTTTTCCAGACATCATCTACAATGATGGAAATTGCTGTAGTTATTTTATTTATGCTTTTATAACACCATCACACAAAAGCCCATAAATATAAGAACACTCTTTTAAAACGGGTTATTAATTTATCAAAGTTACTGTGAAATGTTATGTTTAACAAATACCTTTTTGCTCATTTAGTTAGTGCTTGTTTGCAGCAATGTTTTAAGCATTAGTGAATAACTTTTCTTTAAATAGATGATGTTAAAGACGTTTTTCAGTGTATCGTTATAAACTATCCTGAATACTGGATAAAGACTTAATTTGTCATCTCCAGGTCAAAGAATTGTGGGACAAAAAGCCAACTGAAACAGTTGTATCCATACTGGACAAAAATGGAAGGTGTTTTTTAAGGTTGCCAGATTTTCAGAGTCTCAAGCCCTACGTTTGGCTTACTGGAGAGGTACAGAATTTGCTATCTATTCACGTTTATATGCTACATTTCTCGTTATTAACTATTTTGTGTTTCACTTTAGACCATAGCTTTTTACATAAGAACTATGAAGAAGGAGATGGACCCGAACAACCAAATACTACAGTTGGACTATTCAGGGGTGATAGTGAAAAAAAATCCTGAGCCTGAACTTTTTTTTCCTGTTCCAACAGGGTGAGGAAGGGGGGGGGGGGGGGGGGGGGTTGTTGGGGAGGGACAACAGACTGCATATGTGACATAACATAGGCATAAATGTTGACACATTATTCAAACATTTAATAGTCTGTGTATAACCTTATTGTCAAGTGACACATTTTAGATAACGTTTTCATTTTCATATTTACATTTTCTCCACTCTTGTAAAAAAAAAGTGCACTTTTATTTTTTTTTTCTACTGAGAGCTCTTCTTAAGATGGTGTCCTTGTGTAAAATAGTGTAACATTATGTTTCATAGAGATTTTTATAAACGTCAGGACATGTGGTCTTACTGTGAACTACAAATGAACAGAAGTCACATTACAGCAGTGTTTCTCAACCCTGATCCTGCATATTCTACTGCATATTAACACTGTTCTGTATATTCTTCTGCATATTAACACTGTTCTGCAGATATTCTTATGATTTTAGCCGATCTGATTCAGGAGTTTAGGGTTAAGCAGTTTATCAGAGCTGTGTGTGGATGAAACTGGTGAAACCGGTGAAACTGCTCACTTACAAGGAGCTGCAGTTCCTCATCCAACCACTAGTGGGAGCTGCAGCAGCAGCACAAGCCCCGCTCTCTTCACTCAGTCACAGCTACAGCCCAGCCACGGGCTACAGAGCTCAGCTCAGCCAGTCTGGAGCGTTTTTTTTTTAAGTTCATCTGTGTAGGAAAAGGTTTTAAAAACGGATAATACAGCTCTCTACAGCTCAGCTCAGCCAGTCTGGAGCGTTTTTTTTTTACACGTTTTTTTAAGTTCATCTGTGTAGGAAAAGGTTTTAAAAACGGATAATACAGCTCTCTACAGCTCACCTTTCAGCCAAAGCAGCTAACAGCAGCAGTTGTCACGGAGGCACTGCTCGGATTACATTATAAACAGGTCAGTTAGCGCTGCTAACCTCATGATGTTTATAACTACGGAGTTTAGTGGACACACCACGGCTGCAAGGTTAGACTGTTGAAGGCTACTGAAGACTATTAAAGGCTATTGGAGGTTATTGAAAGGGTTATTGGAGCAGAAATCAGTAAAGGCTGGTTAGATAAGTGATTCACCTCCTCGTCCTTTACTGCGGTGAAACTGCGACTAGCGCTGTCACAGTGATGTTTATTTAACGTCATTAAAACTGATTTTGTCAGGTATTGTCTTATAAATATTTACACAGAACTTATATCTCTCCTAAAAAGCGTTTATTTTGGTCAGTAACATTCATGTTTATTTACTAGCAGCGTAAATTACCAGTGTTTGCTTTGGTGTGGATGTAATTAGGGGAATCTGTACCAGCCAGGTTTGCCAGGCACCTGTGTGGCATTAATGTGGCATTTGGCCCCGCCCAAGATCGGTATCGGCGATCGGCCCATCGTGGTGAAAGACGACCGGCGATCGGAATCGGCCCCAAAAACACTGATCGGTTCAGGAGGTGTAAAAAAGGAGGTGAATTTTGGCAGTGCATCTGCGATTCTTTTGCTCTCTGCCCGTTTCTTTCGTTTAGCACAACCACTTTCATAACTCCGCTTCATTTTCACTGTGACAGCTGTCACTCTAGGTGAAAATCAAGATCAGGTGAAAATCTAGGTGAAATGAAGATCAGGTGGAAAACACAATTTTAGTTCAGTGATCAGGGTTAAGAAACTGCTTTAAACTACAAACATAAAGTACTGTACTAAATTCTGACTATCCACTACATCTGGCTTCTAGCTAATTAGCTATATTCATTTTCTCCTGTAATCCTAAACTAATAACGACAGTGAAATATGTGAAATAGTGATTAGCTGATCAGGTACAGGGCAAGTTGAACATTACATATATAGTTTATTTTCTAAAACCTTGACTCCCTATCTAGCTAATTCCAAACTCAAGCTAACTCACTAACACAGCTGCAGTTTATTAATCACAGTGGGTTTAATATGTGTGCTGATACAAGAAGTGTATTTTTAACCAGCTATCAGAAACATATCATCACAGTTTACGTGTTTAGCCTACCGTTATCTTTTTTTGAGAAAAATCTCCGTATATCCAGATCTGTTTTTAAATCAGCTGAAGCTGCTGCGTCCGATCCCGCTGCTAAATCTCACAGCAAGGGAGGGGCTTCGCCCGCGCGCCGCAAAAACAGCAAGCTGATTGGCTGTTTCTACTGAGAGGCGGGACTTAATACCTGAACCGGCTCTATTTATTTATTTATTTATTTTATTTATATATATATTTTTTTTTAATAGAGCCACGCTACGCCGGATTTCCGGCGCGGCGCCGGAACGCTATCACCCCTGACTATTATTTGACTGCAGCAATTATGCAGAGGAACAATGACTACCTTCAAACGCATCTGATGAGAACTGTAAGTATGTAGATGCGTAATTGTAATGATTGCTTAGGCAACTATATTTACTTGGAACTGTATTTGTACAGCAATTAGATCGTTATGGTGCCGCAATTGGCTTCATACACCATGAGGAAAATCACTGGATTCTTCTGGTATGTGATGTGAACATAACTCATTTACTTGAGTGTGACTTTTGAGTGTGATTTTTAAAAACATTACTGCAACAACATGATTTAACTTTTCTGTTTCAAATATATACATAAGGACTCTCAGTCAGTTTTTTTGCTGGATCCAATGGCTAAGAACGAGTTGACAAGATCAGAGGAAGCTGCAAAATGTTTCAGGTAAGAGACACTCATTTCAAACAAAGCAAAACAATTTTTTTTCTTATAAATATTTTCATATTTCTAGAAACTTGGACGTGCGTAAACACAAAGATAAGAAATGGGCAGAAGTGGAATGGAAGCCACAAACTATTGATCACACTGATCAAAAAGACACACACAGCTGTGGAGTTTTTGTTATGGAGGTGAGTAGTTTGTATGAAATGTCTGTTATTTAGAGTAAATACAGTCCCAGTTCGCATAACAGCTGGGTCAGTGGGCCATATGCAAAACCAATTGTGTTCATTTTTTGCCTGTTTTATATGTTTTAAATGTATTTAATATGGTCAATCCCCATCACTTTCAATGAGATACAGATTTATCTCTTTCAGTCTTATTTTCCAGGCCATACACCAAGCCACACTACCATTGTGTACATTTTTCTTTTCTCTCTGGCTCAAACCCTTGAACTGATTCACTACCATAGAACCATACTGCTGCATGACATGTACTGTTTTCCACATCTTGATTCTATGGTTTATCAAATATATGCCTCTAGTTATAGTGGTACTATGCACATCCCCTTTCAATCCAAACACACTCCAAAATTAATGTATATAGCTTATTTAAAAACTCCACTACCATCTCCAAACATTCAGGCCTCCAATTGGCCATCATGTTTTCATTGTTCTTTACAGCATTTTATAAGCTCTCACTTTCTTTGCTAAACTGAGGCACATCAAAATTAAATAATTCTACCTAAACCAGCTTTTCTTTCACTCATATCCTTTATTAATAATTTTCTTACAGTACTTTCACCTTTCCAATATGCACATTTTTGTTAGCACATTCATCCTTTATTGACCTAGCCTGATGTATATCCTATCCAGCTTAGTTACTCCACTAAGTTTTTTATATTCCATAATATATAACTCCTCATTCATTTTACTATGTATATTTTTCTTATCAATTTTGCTGTTTGTGTTGGGCCACATGTGTGACTTTCTGTGTAGTTTCTCAATCTGTCAATATGTCATTTTTTCCTAGCCTCTGTCTTACACCACTTGACTTTCTGGCAGATTCAGTCACTGTCCTGTTATCTAGTACCCCTTCACCACACCCCAGCATCTGTCTTACTACTTTCCTAAATTTCACACCACAGTCTTCCTTCAACTTTCAGCATCTGAACCTTTGCTTGCCTCTCACAATCTCCCTACTTTTTTTTTCCAGTGACAATACATACCATATTGTCTAAACATGCTGTCCCTTGCCACCTGCCACAACTTCTTCATACCCTTCCTCCCTTCTCTCTGCCTTTAAATTTTAATTCCTATTTCCTTCCTTCTCATTGGCCGAACAGTAACACACTGTTCAAAATTGGGTTGTTCCAAATCTGGTATGTAAATTGGAGTTTTAATCAGATTTGATGATTTTATACTGTATGCCCTTTTTTAATGCAACCCACCCTGGGTTTGGACCCAGTGTACACTAGGGTTGCAACGGTATGAGATTTTCACGGTATGATAACCGTCTCAGAAAATACCGCGGTATCACGGTTATCACGGTATCACAGTTTGTTACATATATTATTAAACTGACCCTTAAAGAAATTACAACAAAGGTTTTTTGTTCAATTAACTATTTATTGTAGAAACCTGGAACAATTATATAGATAATGTCTCCTTAAAAAAAATAAACTGTACACCATTAGGTGAAGGAAACCAGGTTTTTCCACTACTCTTAAGGTCATTAAGGGTGTATATAATTATATATATATATATATATATATATATATATATATATATATATATATATATATATATATATTAATAGGATATATATAATAATATTATATAATAATATTATGTATATATAATTACTATTAAACCCCGCTCCACGCGGGGATGGAACCCAGGCTGTCACGGCCGCTGCCCAATGCTCTAACCGCTGAACCAACGAGCGGATTGGGGCGCAGCCGCTTTATTCGCCCATAAAGCCTCCGCCGAAAGGGGCGGAGCAACGAAAAATGGGCGGATAATGAAAACGGGTGGAAAACTAAAGTCCCGCCTAGCGTGAGCGAGAGAGAAGGGGAGTGAATCAAAACAAAGACCGCCGGTAAGTGCCGGCTACCTCTTATGGCGCGAGGTGAGGATTAACTAAACAAAGGGCTTCCAAACTAAACAAAGAAGTGAACTAAGGTGATTGTGGATTTTAACGCTGCTCCACCAGAGAGGAGAGGAACAGCGCGGGAGAGAGAAGGTGAGCGAGCCGCGTGGCCTCGCGGCTGTATCACCCACACACACACACACACACAGACACAGAAACTCAAGAGGAGAGCGGTGGAGCACACAGCTCTACACAGCCACACCAAACTCGAAAGAAAAAGGGATAGAAGAAAATACTTTGGCGGGAGAGGCACGCCAGCGATGCTGAACAATGCTCTCTCCAAAGGGAAAGGCAGGAAACCGGCTGTTGCCGTAGATAGAGCAGGGAGGAAAAGAAAGAGTCGAGGCTCACTCGAGAAACCGGCATAGATTCGCTCTGATAGCATCAAAGATCCAGCGCCGAGTGGCTGGTTGGCGCTGCTTAAGAGGTGTTGCAAGCAGGTGTTGGTAATTAGCCAATTAACCCTCGGCGCTGGCCTGGCGCGCCCTCCGATGCCCCGGAGGATGCCTCGATTGGGCACCAGCCCTTACATCCCCTTTAACTAACAGTGCTAACAGAGGCAAATGCACTGTTTATTGTTGTACATTTAACCATAAGATAGTCAGTACATCCTGTAGTGAGCTTAATAAATAACACACACACATTTAACCAGGTTAACTAACACACACACATTTCTCTGGGATGAATCTTACTGATCTGCTCTAACCTGCCGCCTGGTTGCGAAAGTCCAGTCCAGTGGGACACGAGCTGGCGAGCCACGGTCCACGGAACTTCGTACAGGAGCATTGAATCTGAGTATTTCTTATTTTTGAAGTGGGTCTGTTTTTTTTTTTTTTTTTTTACCACTGTTGTAAAAAACGAAAATGAAAGGTGGGTTAACACCCACCTCTCGTCCGGGGTACAACTCCCCTGCGTGTTCGTTTGATAGAGAGAGTCGTAGACAGGTGGAGTGAAGTTGAAAGCAAACCAAGTATTTATTACTGAGCTCAGGAAAACCATACACACAGGAAAATAGGTAAACAGCCGTCCCAGTATAAGTTCTGACTCCCCTCTGATCTGACTCCATGTTTTATACCCCAAATGACATGAAACCTGCTGATGAGGCGTTGCTAACGATTAGCTCATGTTAATATGCATAATTTCACGTGTTAGTACTCAAGTTTCACGTGTCTGACCGGACCACTAGTGTCTGACCTTGACTGTGTTCTTCCAGAATGGAACATCGTGGCACTATCTGTGTGAGTGTGCGTCACCCCCCCCTTTGAAGCCGCTGCAGGTTCCCCCACACACAGAAGGCCGCTTTGATCTAAGATCCTCCTCTGTAGCAATTTAGTCCCTTACCGAGTGTACCAGTCGAGTTCATACAGAGTGTACCAGCCGATGATTGATGGCCGTTACTTAGGGTCATGCAGTGAACGAAATGCTTCAAGCATGAGCTACGCAAGTCACACAATAGATTTCATATGTTATATGTTAATGTGTTAGTAACGCGTGGTTAGTCCGCCATACAATAAATCCTATGTGTTAGTAAATGCCTTATGTATCATGTGGGTTAATTTGTCATAATAAAGTCTGTGTTAGTCACATGCCTGATCAAACAATGTTTATCTATATGTGTAAATAATATATATTGTGAGTATTGGTTAATATTCTATATAAATGTGTATAAAATACACTGTGAGTAATAAAAATGATCAAATACAATGTGAGTATTGGTTAATGCATATAAAATACAAGGTTTCACACAATGATTATAGTAATTATAGATACTAAGATAAGTAATCATAATTGAAAGATATTTGTCGATACACCCAAGGTAAAATAAACAGTTACTCTTCACCGCTCTGAGTGAGTTACACAGCGGTAAACACATAAAAGACTGAAGTTCTCTAACCTCTAAAGGTTACTGGAGGCGCTAAAACTTTTACACAACAGACTTTTATCTTGTTGAAATCCACACCTTTACTATATTTCTTTTATTGAATAGAATGTCGGGTTGAATTCTTTTGAACTTAATATTTACTGTTGACCCCTTTATTTTTGTTATTTGGTTATTTGGGTTAATTGTTTGGTTATATTGTTTTTGTGAATTACTGGGAATCATTTATTTTGTTGGTAAAGGAAATCTGAAACCAAAACCTGTGTGTAATATATTCTAGAATAATACAAATACCATATTTTCCTCTTAACCTGCAAAATAGATAAATACCTACCTTAAAAACTTACCTTAAGTCTCTATTTATACTTACCATACTCTGTTAACCTATAATAATACTTACCTTACTCTGTTAACCTATAATAATACTTACCTTACATATTGATCCAAACCCCTAACTTAAAACCTAAAATAAGAAAAAGAAACAGATGATTAAAAACCCTAATAAAACCTAACTTACTAACACTGAGGATTGAGTAATAAAATAGTAAATACTTTCTAAATATATATCTAAAAATATTATAAACTCCTAACACTGGTTATTGTGTAATAATTAAAAAAAAAGAGGAACAAAAAATTGACACATACATTTCGTTGAACACGATTGTTTTATTTAAGTAGTTGCATTGATATACTGTGTTTTTATTTTACCTTTTTTATTTTTCATACCCTGTTTACCTATTGAGACAAGTACTTTTAAAGTTTGAATACAATTACTGTAATTTTACCCCAGTTGAATTTTGTGTCTTTATTATTGCTGCTTCACGAGCGAACCTAAACTGGTCCATCAATTCCCTTTGTCCATTCTAAAATTAAACTTACCTGTAGTCACCTCTAGAGAGCGCTAACTCACTCACACACACACACACACACATTTAACCTAAGTAACTAACTAACTAACTAACACACACCCATAATCGTAGTAACACCCACATTTAACCTAACTAACAAACATCCATATAACTTAGCTAATTAACACACACATTACCCTAACGAACAAACATCCATATAACATAGGTAACTAACACACATATAACCTAGCTAACTTAACTAGCTAATGCTAACACACATCCTTCAGCTTTTTAACACACAAAGAGTCCTCGTCCGATCTGGGGGTAAAATAAGCTGGTCTTAATAAGGTCTTAATATCTTGATTACTAGTTTATTTTGAGTTAAATACAGATAATTGGAAAGAATCAGTCTCTCTAAGACCTTCAGCAGGACCAGCAGCACAGCAAAAAATACACTGAAGACCAGGAGAGCTGCGTGCGTTTGATGTGAAATTACCGTAATCACCATAATGGTGCGCAACATAAAGTCTCTGTGAGACTGCAAGGCTGAAGAAGCACTTTTATAAGATTGATGCTTAATACTAAAACAGTGATACTTAAGACAAAAATTATTACAGTCTTACAGCCAGTCTTAGAGTCTTAGATGCCTTCTGGAGATTAATTAAAGACTGCTATGTAATAATAATCCAATATAATATTTTTTCTTTCAAAAAAACAATGTCATATTTTACTAAATGCTGATAATATTTGGAAGATAATAAGGATAATAGGGCAATTAAGGTTACTACTACTACAAATGATGTCAATGGCTTCATTCAAATACGCCTTTAATATCATCATCAAATAATTTACATAATTGTTCAAGTACATATTTCCCAGGTGGCATGTAATTGTTTTCAGCTGAGTAGTTAATGTTGATTTGAGCAGTAAATAATGAATAGTCCTTAAAGGAAATATAATTAGTAAGTAGTTCATCAGAGGATATTTAAGTCTCAGTAATTAATGTGGAGTTAATAGTGAACTACTATAGTTATTAGTTCAGTACTATCTACTGAGTAATTACTCAGTACTTCCTGGTAGTTAATAGTTTTAGGTATTAAAACAGCACTATTACATAGTTACTGCTTAGTTCCTTTTGTTTGGGGCTTTCATTTGGCGCCCCCTTTAGTGCAGCGCCCCTATGCGTCGCATAGGCTGCACACCCCCTTTTTAAAGTTGTATGTGCATTTTGGCTTTCCAGTAAAAAACAATAAACGGTATTTTAGGAGATTTAGGAGAAGAAGAAAAACCATAGGCTTAATATGACTAGTTGTGGTCTGCACTTATTGTTTGCTCTATATAAGTTTTATTTATTTTTTATTCTTATTCCTATTTCTTATAAAATCAATGAGTGAGAGAAACCAGTCTGTTAAGTTTGCGTTATATGATTTTGTCAAATAGAACTCTAGTTTTCAAGCCATTTTTCATTTTTGACATTTTCTTAAAAAATGGATTTTTAAAGTCTTGTTCTCGTGAACTATGGAGTGAATTTTGTGCCAAAAGTTTTACACAAAAAAATAAAATCCGCAATCAAAATATTAGGAATCAAAAGCAAAAATTATATGTTACAAATTCAAAAGAGAAAAAATATATAGCAAATATATATTTTTAAATATACTTGGTTATTTTATTATCCTTTGCAGTTATTTGAAAATTATTTCAGTTTGGTCTTTGCTTTTATTTTTGTGTTTTTGTGAATTTTCTGTGGATTCTTTTGGATTTTTCTGTTAAAGACTTTTGCTTCTGGAATCCCTCTTTTGCTTCTGCTTCAGTTTTTTGCTTCTGAGTTTTGGCACAGTTTTCACGGGTGGGCGGGGCTTAGAAGAAGGGGTTGGTCAGCTGGTTCTGGACTGGCGGGTTCCCTGAACCCTCGTCTGAGACTGACCACGCCCCCAAACACCCGCCAGCTTCAAGCGTCCTTCCAAACACGGAGTGAACAGCAGTTTCCAGCAAACAGCAACAGCAGGTACTTTTACAATTAAATATTATACAAACGTTATGTTCACAAGTCACATTAGCGAGAGTGCTAAATATTCATGCTGAAAGTAGGTAACTACCTAACTCACTAGCTCAATGACTAGGTAACTCACTAGCTCACTGAGTAGGTAACTCACTAGTTCACTGACTAGGTAACTCACTAGTTCACTGACTAGCTAACTCACTAGTTCTCTGACTAGGTAACTCACTAGTTCACTGAATAGCTAACCCACTAGTTCACTGACTAGCTAACCCACTAGTTCTCTGACTAGCTAACTCACTAGTTCTCTGACTATGTAACTCACTAGTTCACTGACTAGGTAGAATTCATTAGCTCATTGAGTAGGTAAGTAGCTAACTCAGTAGCACACTTACTATGTAACACTGGTTCACTGACTAGGTAACTCACTTGCTCACTGAGTAAGTAACCTGCTAACTCATTAGCTCACTGAGTAGGTAACTCACTAGTTCACTGACTAAGTAATTCACTAGCTCACTGAGTAGGTAACTAACTCACTAGTTCACTGGCTAGATAACTCACTAGTTTGCTGGCTAGGTTGCTCACAAGCTCACTGAGTAGGTAACTAGCTAACTCACTAGCTCATTGACTAAGATAACTGACTAGTTCACTGATTAGGTAATTAGCTAACTCACTAGCTCATTGACTAGGTAACTATCATAATTTGCGCGTGAATATTTAGCACATCTTGCTAATGTGAGCTTTTAAATGGAGTGAAACAGAGAATAATATAACATAATATAACATTAAACATAACGTTTGTATAATATTTAATTGTAAAAGTATCTGCTGCTGTTTGCTGGAAGCTGCTGTTCACTCCGTGTTTGGAAGGACGCTTGAAGCTGGCGGGTGTTTGGGGGCGTGGTCAGTCTCAGACGAGGGTTCAGGGAACCCGCCAGTCCAGAACCAGCTGACCAATGGAGATTCAAGGGGAACCCCTTCTTCTAAGCCCCGCCCACCCGTGAAAACTGTGCCAAAACTCAGAAGCAAAAAACTGAAGCAGAAGCAAAAGAGGGATTCCAGAAGCAAAAGTCTTTAACAGAAAAATCCAAAAAAATCCACAGAAAATTCACAAAAACACAAAAATAAAAGCAAAGACCAAACTGAAATAATTTTCAAATAACTGCAAAGGATAATAAAATAACCAAGTATATTTAAAAATATATATTTGCTATATATTTTTTCTCTTTTGAATTTGTAACATACAATTTTTGCTTTTGATTCCTAACATTTTGATTGCGGATTTATTTTTTTTGTGTAAAACTTTTGGCACAAAATTCACTCCATAGTGAACCCAGTATCGTGTCTCATCTCGTCTCGTGATATTAGTGTCTCGTCACACTACACACAGCGCATTTCAGTGACGTTACGTCCGCTGTATAAGTTAATGTTAACAGAGAGGCTGTGAAGTAAACAGGCTGAATGAGGAGCTCCACTAAAGGTAAATTATGTATTTTGAGTTTGCTGGAGTAGCTGGTCTGTCAGTATATCAAGGGTGGTTTTGGACCAGTATAATTAAGCTCATACCGATAGTGTAGCGTGTAGAACAGACAAGACGCCACTATCAAGCGTCTCAGCTACACTGGTCAAATATGTTACAGCGTTTACAGCTGGTTCTGGGTAATTCCGCGCTGTTGGATCAGAGAGGGCAGTTAGTTTTTTTAGTTGAATCAGCTGTGTGTAAATATTCTGTAAACATACGGTGGGAGTTCGCTGTTGCGCCAAAAAGAGTCCCCTCCCAATCTCTAAGCTAATGCTAAACAAAAAGCAGACATGAGCAGACTCGCTGTGTGACGTCAGCGTTTTCAGAAAGCTCAGTTTTGCCCGTCCACACTAGAAGTTAGCTAAATCGGGCCCAAAAAATCCGACCCGACCCAGCCCGAGCCCGTGCACTTTCTTCCCGAGCCTGTGCACTTTCTTCCCGAGCCCGACCCAACCCGCCCCATATAAACTGGCTGTTTTCGGGCTGTTTGAATGAGCGAAATATGATCAGAATTATGTTTATTATGTTTACTGTAACGTAGAAGCATAGAACTATTAATTAATTAAAATGATTAAGAATAGCTACACACAGTGCTGCAAATCAAACGCGGAGGAGTTTTGGTGAGAGAGAGAGAGAGATTTGCGTGTTCTGGTGTATGAGCTACTCACAGGTAAAGGTTCTCACATACTGTATCTCTTGTTTCTCTTTTATCTCCTTGTGCTCATATTCTACTCCCATACATAATCCTGCAGCTCCCTCAGTGTTTTCTGTTGTATTTTGCGGCTAGCGTGAGCGCTTACAACTAACACCGCGGACCGCGAGGTCCCGCCGCGCTGTTGTGCTGAATCCGACTCCCGCTTCGTGGACAGAATTGGCACAACACCTCCCGCGGGAGTGAAAACAGCGCTTATAAATAAATTCGTTTTTTCACTTTCAGTTTTCGTTATTTGGTTCGTTTTCGTTAACAATAATAATTGGTTACTTAGCAACATGGTGATTATCACACCAGAGCTTTATTTAAAAATATATATGTATAATTAAAAAACAGATACCTACATCTCAGACTATTCAGGTCGGTCGGGTTCGGGCAGACAATCTAAGAGTTTTCAAAAATGTCTACCTTTTCAGTGACCGAAAACACCGTTTTCGTGTGAACAAAGGGCCAAAACAGAGAGAAAAAACTCAGTTTTTAAAAAAAAAATACCTGGGTTTGTGTGGACTGGGCCTAAGAAGCCAAATCTTAGCTGCTATTTTCTCAGTATGCTGTGGACTGCATTATGTGGCATTAGGGAAACAGGCAAGAAACGCTTGTGAGAACTGTGTAACGCCATGCAAGTCATATTCATGTAAGGTCGTGTAATATAATATATGACTTGAGTCCATATGTTTCTTTTACTTTCTGTAGCAGTTCTGTATCTCTCAGTTGGTGCAGTAATGTACTTAAAAGCGTGTTTGTTTGGGGTGACTTAAAGTGCAAATAACACTGTCTGACTGTAGGGGGAGACCAGTAGCAAGAAATAACAATTCTAAAATAATGCTGGCAGAGAGCAGTGTAATCATCTGTCATTACCAACAGTGGATCATGATCTTTATGACCAAAGATGCTTTCGCTAGGTGTCAGGAGTTTAGAAAAAAATGTTTTGGTGCGTCGTTTCCCTATTGTCTGTGAGAGCAACAAGCAACTTATTTTCTAATGATAGAGGAAAAGAAGATAGATAGCATAAATAAATGCTGGTAATGGATTTAGAACACAGTGTTATACAAACATACTTGTATCAGATCAGTGCATAAGTGCATGTGAAGTGTTTGGCCATTGTCTGTGTCTATTGTGAAACAAAGTTTCTCTAAAATTGATTTCATCAACTGACGTCCTGGCCCAGAGATGTTGGTTCACCGCAGTGCATCAGCATATAATGCATAGTGGTTGTATTCATGGCAGAGGTGCATATATTTCTATAAATAATTTAGCTATGCTATAAAAACTAAACAAACCATATTCTGTTTGGATTTATTCATAGAAAGATGTTGGAAATACAAATATATTTTTATATTAGTCTTCTTGTAAATATGCTTATATCCAGACAAATTAAAATTAAGAAATGTAGTAGACAAAAGCACATTTGATTTGATGAATTAAATTTTATTGGGTAATATTGAAAAAAGTGCATTTTTATGCAACATGCTCTTTATGCAGTATGCGTAATTCAGATTCACATTCTTCAGATATTTCCCCTGTAATGAATGTTCTTTAGTCCCTGTGGAGAAATACTGTTATTAGAGTAAGACTCACTGGAGCAGGTAAACATGAACATATTGTCACCATATTATGCCAGACATTGGCTAAAGGGGTAGAAAGCCCCCCAGCATTAAATGAAAGAGCAGTGGAACTGCATAATTTTGGACACACCAGTGAATTTAAATGAAAGTTAATACTGAAGTCATCCAGACTATGAAGTACCACATAAGGAGTTGTAGTTGTCATATTCGAACAGGCCTCAGATACGAGCAGATGACAAAAAATATACTTCATAAGATAAAGTATCAAACAGAAGGGTAGTCAAAACGAGCAAAGGTCCAAAGGCAGTGTCAGAAGGCAGGCAAAAATCAGGATCGGTAAAAACGAGCAAGCTAACACAGGTAATGTAAACCCTTTGTACGAGGATAAATCAGTCAATACTCGTGTGTGCTGAAGAACTATTTATACTAAGTGTAATTAGTATTTTGCAGAAATACTTCCTGATGGTGTTTGAAGAATCTAAAATATAAAACCTATTTTGGTTTGTTCAACACTTTTTTGTTTACTAAATAATTCAATGTTTTTCTTCATAGTTTGGATGGCATTAGTATTAATCTACAATGCAGAAAAAAATGCAAACAACACTTGTTTCCAAACTTTTGACTGGTACTGTAAGTGCTGCATTATAAAACAGTGCTGAATTATTATGAATGTAAAGATTGGTGGCAGACAGTGTTCTGTAATAAGCTCCAATTTATTTATTTGATTTTTCCACTTTTCTGTGCAATGACATCCTAGTACAACATTTCAATTTAATCCATTCTACTGTCAAATCTACAGGATGTAGCAATGCATAGGAAAAAAAAATCCCCCTTTCTTCACCTACGTCTATTCCTTCCATTGTCTTATTGTCAAGCTTAGGAAATACATGTAGTTAAAAATAACTGCAGGTTCAGCAGCACATTATACGAAGTTTAACATTATTTGGAAAAATACACAGGCAGTCCTGGGGAAATTGCAGTCATTACCCTAAATGCTTTTTTTCTGCTATAGTTGTACAGTGGTAGGAAAAATCTCTTTTTTTTGTATATAAACTTTGCTTTTTGCACAAGTTAAAAAGTCCTTCGCATTTCATTAAGGCTACGTAATTGTACAATGTTAAATATTTAGTTAATGCATAAATTACAATAAGATCAGTACTGAATTAAAGTCGTACCTCAGTATCCCTTTCTCAATTGGGTAACAGGTTAGGGACAGTTCTAATTTTATTCACAGTATGAATAACCCTTACACTAAAACTACTTTTCTTGCTTTGTTCATTAGCCAGTTTACATTTTAACATTAAGATGAGAACATTAAAATAATAATTTGAATGTCAGTCTGTTCATCATTTAAAGTCAATCACTTAAAATAATTCACAATTATTTGACAGAAGGATGTTCTTAGCTATACATTGTTTCAGTCTATTATATTGCTGATACTTCTCTACGGGAACTACACTAAATTATGTGTGTGGATCTGCACATTTGTGTCTGCAGTAGGTGCAAAGTTAACATAGGTAAATGCATTGCTAAAAGGGTTCTCCACAAACATTTAAACTTTCTGACCTTTTTACAAACCTACTCACCCTGTATTATGGGAAAGCTCATTGCTAAATAACCATAGTCACTAAAGTCTTTCACAACAGGATGTGACTCTCAACATGCACCGAAATAATAAACAGTACTGTCAAATAGTCACATGAAAAATGCATTCATCCAGTAAACTGACAGTGTCACACACTGTGTGACGCAGATTCTGAGAGCAGCTTGGTGGAACTTTGCAATATCCTGCTGTAATAATCACCCTTCACTGAACATGTCTTTGTGTTTTTTTTCTGTTTTATACCCCCTTCCTAGTGTCTGGTGCCACTTCTTTGTCTTTTCTTGTCATGTTTTTCACCTATTTGTTATCTAAAGCCTCGCCTCCTTGCTGTCATTTCCAGGTGTTCCTTGTTTGTGCCCTCTTAATGCTTACCTGTTGTTTGTATAGTCTCTTCCATGGCTTTTATATTAATGCAGTTTTACATTCATGCTCTTTTGTATTTTTTAGTGTTTCTATCTGCTAGTTTTATTTAGTAAAACACTTATTAATTGCAAGGTACAGCTGAGCCAAACCACAGCAGAATTCATTAAATATTAATTAAATATTGATTAGATGAGCTACTTTATTAAAGTGTGTTGGCATTTACAATGAGTATTTGGTATAAATACAAGATTAATATTACATTTATATTTATATTATGTTTAAATATCACACAACCTTTTGAATATAATCAAGTGAGGAACTAATAAAAGTTATAAAGAGAAGTTATAAAGGAAGTATAAAGAGAAACATACCCAAAGTCCCTCCTCCTTCCTTTAATACAGTGTTTACAACCCCGCATCACTCTGTGTCCTTCCTTTAGCAGTCTTATCCTTTATTCTCTTTCTTCATATCATAATTAGTGCTAATTGTATTATCTGAATTCACAAAGCCAAACATTGTTTTATTTATTTATTAGTATTGAAGTTTACCAACTGTTTTAAGGATGGCTGGGGTTACAGTGAGATTATTGGTTAATATCATTTTTATTTGCCTGCTGAAGCATTGTAATATAATTAGAAAAGCCTATACATTTTAGTTGAAGATTAAATCAATTATATTTTACTTGTATTAGGAACAGGTAAATGAACAAAAAAGGTCTAGATCTGACAGGGATGATGTTAATCTTTGTAATTGCATCTGTGTTTCTCAGTATTAATCAGTTGCTAGTCAAATGATTACTATAATCAATTTTATCACAAAAAGCTGTCAGCGTGATGATCCTTCTCTGAACTGAAAGAAATATGAATCAGTTAATAAAAGCTTATATTTCACATGGGCATGAAGAGTTAAAAAAGTATTGTCTGTGAATTATGTGTTTTTTACATAGTAGCACAAAAACAAATGTCTTAGCAGGTCTTAAAATAAGTTAAATCCACTCAGATTCTACTGTTATTTAAAAAAAAAATTAGTACACACTTGTAATCAATAAACTGTAGACCCAAGTTTTGCAGCAATACTTTGAAATAGCTCCAAAGGCATTTTGGAATTTTAGTATTAATGTTCAAAGGTTGTATTTACCTACTTTTAAGAAACCGATGTTTATTATTATTATTTAAAAAAAAAAGTAAACCCATGGGATTGAACGAGGGTGTATTTTGTTTTTATCGTTCAATGACTGTATTGTACAATGTAGCTACACAGACCCAGAGCAAATTCATCTGTGTGAAATGGTTAAGCTGCCTATTATGATTATTGTCATCGACTGGTTTCAACTTTTGTCAACCACCAAACATGTTGCTGCAGGAGATTTTGCCCTGTTTGCCTTTTAAGACTTTTTAAATCAGGTACTTTTTTTCAATGTTCTGTCAGCCACATTTCCTGATGAAAGATGGCTTAGAGTTGACATCTTCCCCATTCTTGTCTATAATCGTGAAGCAGCTTCAAAAGCTAACCAAGACACTGGTGCAATTGTTTTTTGGTACCATACAACTACTTCCTACACTGAGACACTTTTTTGATGTGTGCTTTGATACATATTTTGATATTTTGCCAGTAGTGCGGTGTAACATCCAGGTGCTCTTTTGCAAACTTTAAACATGCAGCAATGTGTTAATGGGTGTCCTCCCATGAACGCAATTCATGTTTAATGTTTTTCTTATTGTACATTTCTCAACAAAAATGTTAGCATGTGCCAAAAGTCTTTAGCTGACACTCTAGCATGTTTCCTCACTTCATTGATTGTTCTGCGCTGTGCTCTTGCAGTCATCTTTACAGGCCTAGGGAGAATAGCAACACTGCTGAACTTTCTCTGTTTGTAGACCATCTGTCTTACCGTGGACACATGAACATCAAGTCTTTTAGAGATACGTTTGTAAACCTTTCAAGCTTCGTGCAGGTCAACAATTCTTGAATGTAGGTCTGTTGAGAGCACTTTTGTGTGAGCCATGATTAACCTTAAGCAATGTTTCTTAAGAACAGCAAACTCAGCTGGTGTGTGTTTTTATAAGGCAGGGCAGCTTTAACGAACACATCCATTCTCATCACATTGATTGGACTCCAGGTTGGCTTACTCCTGGCTCCAATTAGCTCTTAGAAAAGTCATTTGCCTAGGGGTTCACATACTTTTTCCACCCTGCACTGTGAATGTTAACACGTTCAACACGTGTTGAATAAAACCATGCAAACATATAATTTTTTGTGTGGTATTAGTTTAAGCAGACTGTGTTTGTCTTTTGTTGTGATTTAGATGAAGATCAGAACACATTTAATGACCAAATTATGCAGAAATCCAAGTAATCCCAAAGGGTTCACATACTTTTCTTGAATAAAGAATAAAATAACATTGCTGTTGCTGTAAATTAACTTCACAGCATGCATTTGCAGGTCAGTTTCCTCTGCATGCAAAATTATGCGCTGTTAAGATACCAATGTGCAAAAAAGTATGTGTGCACCTGGCTCTTAAAAGGAATGGCAAGTAAAACGCTGTCTGGTTTATTTCTTGTTACGCCCAAAACAAATCTATAATTAATTAAAAAAAGATTTAGTAATTACCTTTTGCATGTTTCGAGCTGCACAAGGCATGCTTTTTGTGCAATGCACGGTTAACAGCTTGCCTATAGATCGCTAATACATGGCCCCAGGCCTTATTAAGCTGTAATCTGATGGCCTTGTCATTGTGTGCAATATTGCAAGCACAATACTGGAACTATGGGTGGATAGCTTTGGCAGAATTGACTCTAACCTAATTGAATTTATAACAAGTTCACTCTGGATGGAAAGCCTCCTTTTTTTGACCACAAAATGGATTCTCAGAAGTCAATCATGGACTCATCATGAACTTGGAGATATCAACAATATGTGATATTCCAGAAAACCAGATGCTGAATCGAACCAATATTTAACCAATTACTGACTATGTCTTTATAGTCCAAAGATATTTTATGTTTGCAGAACATTCTCACTACAGAGGCACCTAGCCTTTGTGCTAGACAGCAAGGGCTGGCTTCCTCTGTGGTTACAGTGGCTTTTGTTTGGCAAGCTCATGCAGCTAAAATTGAAAGAATGAAAGGATACAACATACACAAATGCATTCTTCTTAGGAGCGTATTATGCAATGCCTTGGTTATGTCATTTGATGCTCAGACTCAATCTGCAGAGTTGGTTTTGATTGATGTATATTGATTGTATATAAACAATTGATTGTGTGTGTGTGTATATATATATACACACACACACATACACACAGCAGTACTCAACGAACTAATTTTATCAGATTTTCTCATCTTGCGGCAGTATTTCTTTTAACCACTGGATTGAAGTAGTCAAAAATAATGCTTGGTGATATCAGATAACAAAGCACAGTTCCTTTTGAATAGATACATCCACTAATACAATGCAGCACACTACTCCACTAAAAAAACAATTTGAGCAAGGCCCAAAAGTGGGTGCTACATGGGTGGGACATATTATTTCCAAAGTTCCCTCAATCCACATTTTTACTTGTGCTCTGGGGAAAGGCTGTAAAAGGCATTAAAACAGATAGTTGACAGTTGTGTGGGTGGTAATGATTGTGCCTTGCAGCATCTGGCTAGAATTATCCTTACATACAGGCAACATCATATGGCCTAGGGCATGTGAATACGCTACAGGACAATGCAGTGTTCTTTAGCTTCCATGGGACACTGAATAAAAGTTTTTAAAATGTAACACAACAGTCCTCGTCAATGCCTGGGATATACTAGATAGTGAATGGGTTAAGCATTATAGAGAACGGATACTGCACTCATCATTGAGTTTCTCAATATGGATTTGATATAACTTTCTTGCGGGAGAAGGACCAAACCTGAAATCCGTCTTTTCATTCATTAGACACCCTTCCACATGTGCCACACCTTCATCCACCTTAGAAAAAGAAGAAGTATCTCTTTCCAACATACTTTTGCACCCAATACTGCACTGCAAAATTCTCAGGGTTCCCTCCCATGTTTTATTTAAACGTGCAGTGTGGTCTGTGCTCCCAGACTGATGGCTATAGAGGAATGTGCACTATGATTTTGTCTATATGAAGATGCATAGCTGTGATCCTAAACCGCATGAGCATTAGACTAGACAAATGAACATTTTTAGAATGCACATCCAGTTACATACCTGTAGTCAGTGGTGGGTGTGTCATATGTTGCACAAAGTTCTGTTGGGGAAACTCTGGGTCCAAGCACTGATATAGGTGTTAGCTTGACATGTAACACCTATCTGGCAATCATTGTGGAGACCTTTACCAGTAGGATAATGCATCCTGCTACACTTTACACATGCTTTGAAAGAAATTTAAGATGTTGCCTTGACCTACAAATTTCCCAGATCTCAATCCGATCTAGCATGGCATCTAGTGCTGGAAGGACATGTTTAATTTGCACCACCTTGTACCAGACACCACATTTAGAAGTATTTTAGAATGTATCCATGCCTCAGTGGGCAGAAGCTGTATTAAGCAACAGCCTATTAAATATATGCTAATTATTGTTTAGCTCATCAGTATAAATAAAATTATAAAAAATTGCAATTGATTGCAGTATGTCTGTTGTATTATGCAGTATCCAACCACAGATGGCAGTGCGGGGCTATACATGCCAACCAAACAAGTTAGGCAATGTACAGCTGCAAGCACAAGGAAATGTAGGCATAGGTTTATGCACTTTAGAATTGATGGATGAAAAGATTGATAGATGGAGGCATGCAAATAGAAGAGACTTATGGGTGTAACGCCAGAAAATTACACCCATAAGTTGTGTAACTTTCAGATGAGAGGGGCAGAAGTTCTAAGTAATTTTCTGATTTCCCTGCTGTAACAGATCAACTTAACCTGGAAATTAACAGGTGAGTTGAGCCAGGTGTGCTTGAGCAGCTCAAATACAAAATTATATAGGGGTTGGTACCTGGAACCAAAAGTTTTAAGCTAGGCTAGTCTATGCTTATGCCGACCTTACACCAAACAATTTTCAAGCGTTTTCACTGTTGCAGACAGATTTCCAGTTTCGGGATAAAATTATGTGAGTCTTGCTAGAGTCAAGTTGTGATAAAATTAACCCTGTTTAATATTGTAAGTCTTGAAACTTGGCTCAAGCAAATAGTTACGTGAACAATGACTAGTCTCTGACTTAAGAATCGAGAAAGTGTCAGTTTTTAGTCTAATAAAAATATTTCCAGAGCCTATTTAAAAGTTGTTTAGTGTATGGTTAGCTTTAGTTTAGAAATTCTCTTTCTTTTGAATGAAACAGGCGGTCATATATGTTTGACTGAAGCAGGCACACACTACGTTTTCAGGATAGTTACTTTATTTACAAGAAACAATACATTTGAAGACCATTGCATTTGTGCTGTAATGTTGTAATATTTACAAGTGATCACAGTACAATTACACAGTATGCATTTTATAATAGTTATCATTTAGATACAGAATAGGCATGGAAAAGTAGGTGTCTATTTTTAGTGTCCTTTTCTCTTAAAAACATATTTACATGATATATACAATTTTATACAAGTGAAGCTTTTCCATTGATTTTTGTATAAAAAGTACAGTTAATAATAAATATGCAAAGATGTGATTTACAGCATTGTTACCTTGTACAGGATTTGGTGTTTGATGTTTTTTTCGAGTACCCCTAACACCCTCCCCTCATTTCTAAATCTCTGCACAATTTGTGAAGAAAATGCCCTCAATTAGCATCACACTCACAACCCCCCAGGGACTATGTCTGGACCCCTTTGGGGCTCACCACCTCCAGGTTAAGAACGTCTGCTATAAGACGTTGTGAGCATACCACTGGGACACAAAACAGATTAAACCTTGAGGTAATTATTCACACATGTACTCCAACAACAATGAATTTTAGTCCCAAGTTTCCGTATAACAGACTTGCAAGGAATGAATTCAAAGTTCTTCACCATGCAAGAAGAAAGGTTGTCACTAGTAGCAGTACAAATAACAAATGCCCTATAGGAGTGAGCACAGAGTCTTATTTACTGGCCTTAGACTGAGTTTCCTCCTGAATATGCTCTTAAGACCGAGTCGCTGTTTATCCATTACTAGGCACAGTATTTAGCCGACAATCTGTGAATTGCAGATTTGTGTTATGATTTGGGGTGTAAGGATGTAGAACTTGGCTCCAGTCTAACATCCCTCTCCACAACCTCGGTTATAGGCACATACAGGCTCTGTGGAGCAGCAGACACAACAGCAACGTCAGTACATATTTTTTTTTTTGTTCCCTATTTTTCTCAATGGTTTAGTCAGGTCTAATTTCATCAGCTACATATGTCTTAACCATCACCCAAAATGCTACCATGTTTGCTACCAACTTGTGCTGATATAAAAGTATTGGACAGTAAAGCACACTTAGAGACTGATAACTTCCAACCTTAGAATGATGGATATACATCACATAAAAATATATAAACAGCCTAAAAACATAATTTGTTAAGAAAATCTGTTGTGAAACCCTGCTGTGTGAATGTAGCCTCGGACACTTTATTACTGAACAAAGTGAGTACATCTTGCAAGGATCATATGCAATGAAGACCCTATGTAAGTGTCAAAACTTACCTTTGACTGTCCTCCATCATTTGTACTGTTAAACATATCCTTGAATAATAATGATGGTTCAGGAATATTTGGAAGAATTATTTCCTTATATCTGCGGGGAAAAAGAACAAGATATTATATAATATATAACATAATAGCATGATTTCATTAAATACAGTCATAACCATGACACATGTTAATGCTTTTTAACAATCCTTTAACACTAACCTACTGACACACAAGTATAAAATATATAGATAAAATAATAATATTGAACTTTACCTTCTAAATAGCACCAGAGCCACAATGAGACAGCATGACACTATTATAGGAGTGACTATCACAGCCACCATAAACAGCCCATTTGGATTAGTGCTCTCACCTACAAAAAAAGGGTGTAAAATACGCTTTTAATAGGAAAATTAATAATTTCACTAATCATGAAGCAAAATGAGTTTGGAGGTGATGAAACAATAAGCATAAAAGGCACTATATTGCAGCAACAAAAGAATAATAGGATGCTTTAGAACCAAATGTCTAGAGCACAGAGCTGGATCTAATCTGGTTCCTGGTATATTACAGTATTTTTATCTTATTTATTTATTTATTTATTTATTTAATAAAAAGGTATGTCTTGCTCAGCTCGAAATGTGCAAAATGCATGTACTAGTTCTCTTAATTAATCATGTATTGCGCGTAATGTGAAATAAAGCAACCAACGTGTCACTTGCCATTCCCTTTAAGAGCCAGGTGTGCTCTGGTGGATTGGTATTTTAATGGTGCAGCGCTTCTTAGCAGAGGAAACTGACCTGTGCCTTTACAATGTAAAGGTGTGCAACCAGGTCATTTTACAGTAATAGCAATATTATTTTATTGTGTATTCTGTTCATTGCTGATGTATATGTTGGGTTTGTGCCTTGCAGGGCTTCCGTGTGTGTGTGTGTGTGTGTAACATGTGCAGATAGATATGGATGCCTGGCGGTTAACTGTTGTCAGGTTTTAAATCAGTCAGTGGGGCCACCTGTGTTTTCCACTGCTAAGATATCAATACAGCAGATATTTACCTGAACACACCTCACTTCCAGACCACCACACCCATCAGCATAGATATATTCCTAACTCTGGTGCTATTTTAATGGTGCAGGTGCAAGGTAAAAAATCGACTGTTGACAGGGTGTGAGATAGCAACACACCTTGTGCATAGTGTAAGATAGAACCAAAGTTTTATACACAGGATTATATCTGTGACTGTTAACTTCTAATTTAAGTAACATTCTTTGAAATCATGACTGTTTGAACAAGCAAGCTAATTAGACAGAGCTGTACAACAGAAGATTGGAACTACTGGACCATGTAGGAACAGCACAATTTAATAAGAACTTTAGCTTAGTGCTTAGTCAAAGGGTGTAGTTTAGTTAAGTTTAACAACAATATATTAGATGACAATGTAGAGTGTTAAAGGGTTTAGAGTGTTATCAAAGTCCAGAAAGTTAATAACATACCAAAAAACACAGGTTCGCTCATCTCGCTTTCTCTCGTTGTCCCACAGTACTCAGAGAATACAGTCTGTGCTTGAAACATGTACTTGCAGGCTGGGTTATATTCCAAAGAAAAAACATTTTCTTCTGTTTCAAATATTTGTTCTTTCTGTAAAACAACATACCACAAGAATCACTATAAACATATTCAACATAATTCAAATGAAATTTAATGCTATTTGTCAATATTATTTCTAATTACGTTTAAGTGATAAGATTTTGCCCTTTAAATTAATACTTTTGACAGCTACACAGCACTAATATTCAGTACACTGTAGCACACAGAACAATAAAGCTAGAACATACAGAATAAATGTCTCACCTCATCGCATTTGCTGTAAGTAAACTTGTATTTCCAGCAATTGTTTCTGGAGGGAAATCTGAAATCTGGAGTGCTGCAATTAAGAAATATACGTTCACCTTCCCTTTTGATGTCAAGTTTTGGTGGTTCTGATTTTACTAAAACAGAGAGAACAGCGAATAACACAAATTATTTGTCTAAATTATGCTGAATTATCTGTTTCTTTATAATAATTTCTTATAAAGATGCTGAATTTAACTCAACCTGATTGTGCCATCTCTACCATTCACTTTCAGTAATATACCTTTTTGTTTTTAATCTTAAGACTTATTGTTTAAACACAATATGTACTGTGTCTCGTATATGTACTTTGACTTTTATGTAATTGCAGACAGTATGAACCCAAGATATTTCATGTTCTATCTGTCTATTTTTTTTGGTTAATATACATCCATTTATGCATTTCAGACGTGAAACACTTTCCAGAGAAAGTTTGGAAAGAAAAAATGACGACTATTAATAAGGTAAAAAGTAATAATGATGATTTCAAACAGAAGAGGTTGTAATAAAATGGGAAAAAAGAACACCTGAAACACTTGGATCGCTTGGTATCCTTTTAAAAATGTATATTAACAAATTAAATTAAGTTGTCCATATAAAACAGTGTTCAAGTCAAATAAAATGTAAGAAACACTGTGCTTTTTTAAATTGCCATTTTTCCATACTGTACCAACTTTTTCTAATATGAGGTAGTTTCAGAGGTTTTGATGACATTATGTAACTTTGTACTTCAGACACTTTATTATTTATATTATTATTATTATTATTATAGTGTTGTATTTGTGGTTTGTGTTCTGTTTTTTCCACAAATTGTCATCTCTTTTATTTTATAAATGTGTATATTTTACAAAATTGTGGTCTTGTTCTAATACAAAAATAAAAAAATAAAATTATTCTGTTCCCTTTTTGTATTGGTGAGGACATTAAAGGGTTAAGAAAGTGTATTTCAACATGTAACATTTCAAAGTGTATTTCAACATGTAACACTTGCCATACATTTACATTTTTGTGTGGCATACAGTGTGACACTTGGCAAAAAAAAAAAATTAGGGGGTAAGAAAATGCCTACCTGAATTACGTGGCTCTATTATAAAGAGGTTTTGAATTTGGGAACTCTTTGTAGATCCACTGAAAATGAAGAACTGGACGTCAGCATGGAAGTCTATGTCATCTAGGTGGCATCCTGTTTTCATGTCACCATAGGTGAGTTTATAGGTACATGGCTTCAGACTATCATTCTCTGCATTTCTAATAAATGAGTGAAACATTTGTCAGTATAATGCATGAACAATTACAGCCCATACATCACTTGTAAGTACACACACACAAACACACACACACATATAAACATATACACATATATATATATACCAGTTCTCACCTGTAAAAGAGCTGGAGATCTGAGGTCTCACTGATTAAACTCCAGGTACAGTTCATCTTCATATGAGAGTAATACACACATGTAAAGTTCTTCACTAAAGCTGAAACACACAGGAGGATTCAGTCAAGTCTAGATGCTTCACAAGCAGGAAATAATTATATTAACACTTATTATAAAATGTTTAATAGTATTGCTTAAAGTGCTTACATTTAAATAGTTATAACATTTACATGTAATAAAATGTGTTGGACTTTTTGTAGTCTTTAAAAAAATATTTTGAAGACTAAATGTGGGGCTTACCCAGAGGTGGAGAGATGCCCTTCTGTACAGGTTTGCTGGGTTTCTTGTGGCCACACTTTACTGGTTTTGTCCTTATGTTGACGCATATTTCCTTCTCAGTAGAAACATTCCATGTGTGGTTCAAATGTGGTGTTCGCCGATTGTCGAAACACTCGGCTTCAGGGCCAGTGGGGGGGCATTTCTGTTTTGGGAGTAAGAAATCAATATTAAGACCCTAACCTTCATCCTGACATAAAGCACACAACCTTACTACTGGAGAGCATACTGTCTACACACACTGATGGTGCTTCTTTAAAAACACAGCTCAAGCAGAATAGCAGTTGTTTGCAACAATTAGTTGTGAATGTTCACTGTTCTTTTTGTCTTTTGTTCTGGTTTCTTTCTAGTCATTTCCTTAATAATAGAATGTATCTTGAAAAAAAAGTCTACTGATTCTGAAAGGTGACTCACCTCTAAACATAACACAACATTGTAGTCCACTTTACAGTCAGCATCCAAACCTGTTGGCTTACTCCACTGAGCAATTACTGAGAAACGCTCAGGGTTCCATGACAGAGTCACATTATCTGGTTCTGGCAATTCATCTTCAAAAAAGAGAGAAAGGAATGTGTTGGACTTTCTGAAAGATTGTGAATCTACAAAGCATTAATAAGAGAGATGCAATATTGTTTATTTATTATGAGGTTATAATAATTGGACTTGGGAACCCCTGGTGGATAGTTTGTGCTAAAATATATCAGTATGATTATGTTCAGTTTGTTAAACAGTCATTAATTTAAACATCTTGTAAAAGAAATCAACTGCTACTTAAGATAACAGATGTCAGACATTAACTTGAGAAAAGAAGCATCTGCCTGGATACTGCTTATGCTCACAAAACAAAATATTTCTATTAGAATCTGTTTTGCTTTTAGAAATTACGGACTGATTAAACCTATAAAAACATATCACTAGAGAAGTGTATATGGCCAAGCCCAATTCAGCACTTTTCAGGCTGTTTATCACTTCAGGTGTTACTGCTTCTGGTGTTTCATATCATTGCTATTCAAAAAGAAAAACATATTCCCGAAATGGCAGCTGTGCAAGAGTAAGGAAACGTTTTTACTGTAAGTTCAGGTTAACATATTTTTATATGTAAATTTGGAGAAATCTCTATTTGTCTGTTCATCATGAAATTTGGTTAAATACAATATTACACAGTGTAAAGTGTTTCTTCATTCAAATGATAAATAAAAAGTAAAAGTCCATAGCCACAATATATATTCTCTATCTTTTAACAGTAAATGCCCGGATATTTTAACATAACATGATAAATTGATCACAAAAATACTAATGAAAATGAACATAAAAAGGTCCATATATGCTATTTCCCCAAAGACGGTTTTGTACCCTTCTGTATTCCATTTGTGAAGCCTTTGTCACTAGTGACAATCAAAAATATATAAAATATTTTAAAGATGACCGTATAAAAAATGTTTGTTCATATAACTAAAATCTCCCAGTGAATTACTGTAATAACTGTAATTTATCTAAAATGTGGATAAATAAAAAGTAGGCTCATATTTGAATTATTATTAGACTTTTAAATTGTGCGATTTAAAAGGAGAAGTTAGGAACACTTCACATCCAGAAATTGCAAAAACTAAAGCTGTGAGTGACTCATGTGGACTAATACAGATCATTATGAAGTAAGGTGAGACGTATGCCGTGTCTTAAATCCCTTCTTATTTTAATCAATATTTTACTTCATTTAAATTATTTTCTACATTGCAGATTAATAATAAAGACACAATTAAGAAATTATATACTAAACAAAAAGTGCTTGACCCCCACAAATCCCTGACCTAAACCCAAAGCAGCAACCTATAGTTTAGCACCTCCAGGAACACAGTCAATACGCTAAAAAACGATTCCAGGTGACTCTACCTTTATGAAGACACTGAGAAAATGCCACAAGTGTGCAAATCTATCTTTAAAGCTAAATGTGCTCCTTAAAAAAATCCAAAACATAAAACCTATTAGGGTTTGTTTAACATTTTTTACCAAATAATATTGTGTTCCTGTATAGCTGTAATGTCTAAAATATTCAACTTAAACATAATAACATAAACGTATGTTGTCCGTCATGATATATCTGCACAAATATGTAATTTAAACAATTTTTATTCTTTTTTTAAAATAAAAGTTATTAAATAAAAAGCTTTGTGTATAATCATGAGCCACAAATTCAAAAAAGACATGTTCAAAAAACTGTAAACAGACAGTGGACTAACAATGTGCACTACTTCAAAGATCTTTAAAAAATTATAAATATATATAGCTCCAAAATGAGACCACTTAAAATGATGAGTTTCTTTGATTTTACCAAATTGAAAACCTCTGGAATATAATCAAGAGGAAGACTGATGATCACATAAAGTTACCCAAAGCAGTGTGTAAGACTGGTGGAGAAGAACATGCTAATATGCATGAAAACTGGGGTTATTTTACCAAATATTCATTTCTGAACTCTTAAATGTTAATGAATATGAACTTGTTTTCTTTGCATTATTTGAGGTCTGAAAGCTTTTTTGAAAGCTTTTTTGTTATTTCAGCCATTTCTCATTTTCTGCAAATAAATGCTCTAAATGACAATATTTTTATTTGGAATTTGGGAGAAATGCTGTCCGTAGTTTATACAATAAAAAACAATGTTCATTTAACTCAAACATATACCTATAAATAGCAAAATCAGTAAAAACTAATTCAGACACTGAAGTGATCTCTATTTTTCCTGAGCTGTACATATAAATCCTAGCTGTAAATTATTACATAGGGTAACTCTCACCATAATCAATTCAATGCACGCATGCACAAACAAATTAATACTGAAACTGAAACGTAAAACTATAAACTATATAATATGCAGTTTTGACAGCAATAACAATAAAACAGTCTGGTGGCAAATGATTCTTCAGCTAGCTACCTTGCTATATTTTTATAGCCTGTACAGCCTTTATGTCGTCTTTAGCTTGGCTTTCTCTGTTCATTATTAGGTAGCTTCCTCTGGTGTTGATTGATAAAGCGCTTTGGATCTGTCTCAATAAAAACTAATATAAATCTAACCAGCGCAGCTACAGCAGTGACCCTGGCTCTGACCCCCCTGAACGACCCCCGTGTCCGGGTGGGAAAACAAGAAGATCGAGGAAACCTGGGGAAATCAGTAGCGCTCTGACGTCAGGCTCTTTCGGGAAGGCAACAGGATGTCCAGCTCCAGCAGAGTTCAGCCTGGCCAGCTCTCCTTCACCAAACATCTCCCTCCACAAACAGCCAGCTCTACTATACTGAGAAAAACAGCCTCTTACCCGCCGAGTTCTCCACTCCAGCGACCAGGAACGACAAGCAGATGGTTAACGCGATCTCCCAGCTGCAGTAAATCATACCGGACGGGTTTAATCTCAGCCTGGTGACCTCTAGACTTTTTTATTAATCCCACAGTTTTCCTTCCGCGCGCCGTAGCAGGTTAGATCAGTCAGATCACTCCAATACAACTAGAGCATGTCAGAGTGAAAGCAGAGACCGAAACACGCAGCAGCGCCTCTCTGACTGAGAGCAGCTCCGAGACTCCTCGACTGTTCTGACAGGTGGGAGGAGTGAAGCCAGAGGAAAGATCTTATCTCAGCAGGCCGGCCTCTCAGGAAACAAACACTCAGATCACACTGTAGATCCGTCCCCTCTAAAGACTGTAGACGGAGACGAAGAGAGAAAGAGAGAGAGAGAGAGAGAGAGAGAGAGAGAGAGAGAGAGAGAGAGAGACCTGGAACTTTTAAATATTCTCTAACTTGTGCTTTCTGTCTTATTACTGGTATTTGCTATATATAAGCAAAACAGATCAATATCAGTATAAAGTTCCCTTTGTGTCTACAGCATAGTTGCTTGAATTTAATACAAAAGCAGTATTTTTTTTATTAACTCTGAATAAATACATTATTATAAATATAGAGGAATGGAATGTCATATGTGCAGATCTGCCTGGTTAAGTTGAACAATTGCTTTAAATGGTTATTTAATTGTCTGCCTGATATTACCCCACTAAATCTTGAGGATTTCTATTCAAGCATTACATAAAAAGCTTTAATGTTTGACAAGGAACATCACTGAAAATCATAATTGTAATAGAATATACAAAAAATATTTAAGTAAATCTTAAGTAAATGCCAAAATATATTGAATAAAATCATAACATTTGCTCTTTCCTAAACTTCATTTTAAAATCAGTATTTTTCTGAATACAAACAGTTCATGTCCTCCAAACCTTTAGTTTCGTAAAGTTTTTTTTTTTTGTTTTTTTTTTACGTCTATTTTCAAACATGCAGAATTTGGGTGGATTCTTGTTACTGATCTGGAATTAGAGAGTAGAGAGTGGACAGGCAGCTTCTCCTGCCTGTAGGAGTCCTGTAGGAGATTTCAAAGCCCTTAAATTTTCAGAATGTTAATAAGTATACACCTGTAGCAGGTATACGGGACAAGGCATTTTAACATAATGTATCAGATAATTCTCTGTCCATTCTGTCATCTTGGGATAACCACCCCTGAGATAAACTTTGATATAAATGCCATTACTAATTTAACACTGTTTTATTTTCAAGGTTCAGAATATTTTCAATATTGACTCATTGTTTAGCGTAAAGAGTAAAGCTTATGGTGTCCACCCTTTTGTAGGAAATGTTTCTTGTGCAATATGTTTGAGAAATATCTCTGAATACTTAAACAGGTCAGTTTATAGAACTATTATAAAAGCTTAAGGATCAGGGTTTGATCCTGAAGTAAACATAGGCTATATTTATCTTTCAATGTAAAATCTCAGTTCAAAATGCTGTGTAGTCAAAGAATAGACCTAATCACTGTGTGGAAAACTGACCCCAAGTGGTTGATATATACATTTTTGTTACAACACATAGAAGTTCTGTTTTTACTGTGTTGTAGCTTGTTTACATTCTGCAACTGTCAAAGCCTTCATATGTGATTTATACATGACATTAAAATGTTTTTTTTTTACATACTGTGTATATTGGCTTTAATGATTCATAAAGCCCCAATCATGTAATACATAAATAAAAATACTGTGATTAACTGTGAAACCACACAAATCTAAAATATACAGTAATATAAACATTTTTTACCGCCCACCCTTAGTTACAACTGAACCATGTAATATAAATTGGTGAAAGTATCACTGGATATTGTTTTTTAAAAAATGAGGACATTGGGGACACAGGGGCATCTGTCTAGTATTGTGCCCAAGAGACCTTCACATAATGTGTGTTTGTGTGTAAAAATGAGACAAATGGAGGAGAAAAATAAATGAAACTTTGTTAAATAGCATTAACACAAACATTTACTCATTTACCGAAACTAAAGAATGACCAAAAAATCTTCTTTAATTACTTACAAATGAAACACATTAATTAGGTCATCAGGTTAGACACTGTCCTCACTGGAAATGCTGATTTCAAAAAGGGACACATCTATATAAAATAAACGATGGTCAGAATAGTTTGACAGGGAGTTTTGCCCAGAGACTCCAGTGTAGCATGTTGTGTTTGACAGGCTCTTGCAGATATGTGTTTGGAGTGCCAATGTTGTGAGAATTTGGCACTCATAGAATGCCTTTCATTCTCAGTACAAGGTCAGACCTAACTGTGGTATAATAAGTAAATAAGTAATTATGCTTTAGAGTATGCAGAAGTGTGTCTTCTATAGAGGATGTGAGAATGTGAAAATTGGAGCCATTAAATTTGACATGGATTTCTCAAACTTGTACACGTAATACACTATATTGTATATGATTCTTAGCCTGGTTAAATTATTCTTAAAGGTTACTGTTACAAGTCAGATTGCCATGTTGTAGTAGATCATTTTACAGAACTTGGTGCTAAAAGGTGTGCAGTGTTCAGAATGTGTCGTTTGTCAGGAAAGTTGTTGATAGGCTGGTTAAAAGAATTTAGTTAGAAGAAAATAGAACATTTGCTGATATCTCTGTGAATTTAATGTTCAATTATTAAAAAAAAACACATAAAACTATTATGTAACACGCTTGTTTAAGGAACCTAGCTCCTGTTTTAATATAAACTTATTGTAGAATAATATTGTTTTATCATCCCTACCTATGAGTAAGGAGTGTAAAACTGTGTACATTGCAGTATAATCAATCCAATAAAAGACATTAGGGGCCATTCGCCATGTCCTAACTACAGCTATATAGTTATTTCCACAAACTGACTGCTGTCCATCTGTTCTCATGTGGAATTTGTCAATTACTGTCTACTCCAGTAATTACTGGCCATTTTCTGAAAACAGAGCCACTGCCAAACGCTATTACTGGAATGTGAGCCATTCCCAGCACATCCATAGGAGTGTCACTGTGTGTTCGAGCTGATCAGAATAGATCAGGCATAGCTGTGCTGTGGATTGTTCATGGCAACAGGCGGATTACAAGCTACAACAGCCAATGACTGCATAATTACACAATCACATGACACATTAAGCTAGCAAGCTTATAGCTAACCCAGCCTACCAGTCTAAAGCCCTATCCAGATGGGATTAGTTTCTCAGGGGGGTCCTGGGCTAATTTCCTCTTTTATGGGGGGTCCTCTGTGATTTTATTCCCATCCGGAACGACCATGTACGTGTTTTTCTCAGACGTCCTCTGAGAAAATTACAGGCTGAATTACCTACTGTTTTTCGCTGAACTCTGTGGTACTCCAGTAATTTTAGTCACATCTGGACACAAAGCTCTGCGTTTCGTCACCTTGCATTCAATAAAATAGGTATTTGTCTACTACCACGCACCGTAATTACACTTTGTGCGTGTGTTTCAATCACAGAGGACCCCACATAAAAGAGAAAATTACCCCAGGACCCCCCTGAGAAACTAATCCCATCTGGATAGGGCTTTAGACTGGTAGGCTGGGTTAGCTATAAGCCTGCTAGCTTTACCAGGTGCCCCATGGCTTCTAAGTGCTATGAATTTTGTTGCTGAGTGGAAGTGGAGGAGCTACTGAACGCGATGTCATGTGATCGAGGAAGCTAAAAAACTCACTGATCCTCCTGTTTTTTCAGTTGCAGTCCGGGTGTGAAATATTTTACGCAGACATCCCCCTGAGAAACTAATCCTGTCCGGATAGGGCTTAAGTTTATCTCGCTATCACCCCCTTTATCTCAAAACGAATTACAAAAATGCAATAAAAACAAATGTGTTGCTGTGCTAAGATATTTTTTTCAGTCAGAAGATAGAAAATAACAGGGACACTGTTTACACAGTCATATCATACATCCTCCTTAGTGTACAAATCAAGATGCACACAAGATGCTTTTGAAACAATTACAAATACAATCACTCAAACCCCTTCAGCAGGTGGTCTGAGACGCATTTGAGCCAAGTTATAGCACTGTAAATTCATCTGTATCAGAGATACATTTAAAGGAACAATCAGTAATAAATGAGAGCAGATAGAGTTTTCTGCCCCACCTGTTCTTCCTAAATTGACACACAATGGCAAGTGATGTCTAGTCTTACTGTGTAGCTGATTAGTCAATATATATGGTTCAGGTTCACTGTTCAAAATGCCATCTCTACTAAGCTAGCGGTGGCAATAAATGATGATGCTATGGTTAGCAACCTTACTGAAGCATACTGATCACCTGTTCAGTATGAAATTTAGTCAGCTCGCTTGTTTCCATGGCTGTAGTATATAGTGTTTGCATGCTGCTATCTATACCTGCAAACCCTGAGTGTGGAAATAGGACTGGGGTAATGGCGATGGGCAGATTTGGAGGATAAAACTTAACAGATTTCATCGACATACTGCCCTGAAGCTCTGCTGTAAGAGCTGCCAGCGCTTAAACTCAGCATGTTTCCGTCATATTTGATTATACATTCTAATCATGTTATGATTTACTGCAGAAAAAATAATCCCTAATGGTCCTTTAACCCTTTGAACCCCAGCCTATTTTTGTGTTTTTTCTCCGTTTTTGTCAGTTCACCTTTCACTTGTTGTGACACAGTTGTGTTATGCTGTTATTGCTGTTATTTTTCTTAATAATACAAGACATTGAGCTGCTCAAAAATGTCAAAATTCAAGATGTAATTTTTTAAAATGTATTTATATAATTAATTATTTGATGATAGTTCATTACATGGCTTATTACTGTGAAAGAATACTTGAGCAGCACCAGGTGGATTTATTTTTCTTGATATTCCCACCTCTAGGATGCAGGTTGCTAAGACCTTGACAGTCAGCAGGCTAAGAGTTTAAGTAATTTGATCCAATATGGCCAATATTCCTACCTAATGAAAGTGATTTAGTACACTGGATATTTACTATCGGCTGCTTATAATGAAAGAATAAAGCATGGACAAATACAGGTAAACCTATTCTTTAGGTGTATTTCATGATCACTTCAGTTCAGTGTGAGGTCAGTGCTATTTTTGGAAACAATAGGGTTCCCTGTTTGTCACAATGTATGAATCATGTTGGTGCATTGACGCATTCCTGAGTAATTAAGCTGTATAAACGATGCGTGATTAACTATCAACTTTCAATACCTTTCCCAGTACAATGACACACCACACAGCAATCAAGTTTAAGTCTGACTAAGATGCATTGTACCATTACTACCAAGTGTAAAGGTATGTGACTATACTTTAGCAGGATACAATCCATAACCAGACGGTAATAGGCATCTAAAACCATGTTAACCTTTTTTCAAAATGCTATTCCTTTATATTGAAAAAGAAAATAAGGCTTGTTTGACTTTAAAACAGAAGTCAACATGATACTGTTACTAACTAGGTATAAGTTCATCAGCATTTTGCCAGTATAAAAGTTGTGTAAAATGTGTTTTACTGTTTTTGTAGGCTGCAATATATTAGGCTTCTGCTATACAATTTGAGTGCATTGGAGTGCACTATATAGAATCCAGATGAAATCCAATTAAACGGAATGGCATCGCAGAAGGGCATCTTCATTAAGGCAGCGATTGCTTCCTTTTGCTAATGGCTTCATATCCCCTTTACTAGGCATTCTGTGGCTTACTCAACTCTACTGAGAAAAGGAAGTGTGAGTAAATCACTTACACAATAAATAGGATGAAGATTTCATGTTCCACTTAGAGCATATGCTAAAGGAAACACCCATGTATAGCCATTTGTAATATAGCTGTGTGTAAGAGTCGAATAACGGATAAGGCGTGGGAGGAAAGTCAGAAAAGGATTCCATATTGTTCCATTAGCTTTCAGTACAAGTTGATTCAGTTTATAGTGTTACATACTGCATAGGATTTTGGGTTTAGTATCCCCATTATAGGAGAGGGTTCTCTAGCTCATATCTTTTTATTTTGCATTGTTTTGCAAGGTTTGGTTCAATGTATTCAGTTGGCTTTTACCCTAAACTGTAATCTGTGGATGCTCTACAGTACTGGTTCTCAGACTGTGGGACGGGTACCACTGGTGCTACTCGAAGCATCCCAGGGTGGTACACTAGATGACCTCAGAATACAATGCATTACAGTCAATAGCTAAATACGGTTTTAAACACTATTTTACTGCTTGTGGTTTTTCTGTCTAAATCCTTCTTAAATATCTTAATAGGGATACTGTATTAACCATGAACAGTAACCAAATAAATTACTATACTACCTTAGAGATTAAAAAGGAGGCAAGCTCTACACAACAGGCGAAAAACAACTGGGCAAAAATATGACGTGTATGTGTGGATTACACGTCACGCTTTCTGCGAATAAGCATGCGTGTTGTACGTGTGTTCCTGTTAAATGGCTTGTAGGTGGCACTTGGAAGGTTTAGTCGAAACTGTTAGAGAACCACTGCTCTACAGCACTGGCTGCTGCTCTTCACTGTCCTGTACAACAAGTGCTCATGATGGCTTAATTTTGCTTAAATAGAGCATTTACACTGTTATGGTCAAACCTGAAAACCTATATTAGATTAATTCAATTCAATTTAATTTAATAGAAAGTTGTTCCCATGCTGTTTTCATATTTGTTAATTGAAAACATGACAAAATCAAAAATGAAATGTAATAAATAATGAGTGTAAGAATGCTTCACACTAACCACTCAGTTTTGATCATGAAAATGCAGGTTTATTCATATTTCAATAAAGTAAATTTGCCTTGTTGACAAAATGTGCACCTTTTTACAGAATTCTAACAGAGCAAAATTGCAACAATTCTGGGTCAAAACAAGACAGCTGCTTGCATCTGCTACTTTGTTGTTTACGTAAAGACACACACACACACACACACACACACACAGGCTTGCACACACACACAGGATCGCACACAGGATCGCACACACAGCTCTGGCCAGAAGTAACAGCACCACTTAACATTTACATCTTTTGGAGGATGTTGTTCCTGAGGTGGTGTTCCTGGTGGCTTTGACAAGCAAATGATTAATATAAATCCAAGTCCACCCCAGTCCTTCAGAATACAGCTTCCTGCACTGCCATTGTCAAATCTGTGGGATACCTAAAGACCCAATAGCCAGTAACTGTCTTTCCTTGACAGTTCATTAGAGCTGGATTCGTACCAAAGTCAATTTTTTTAACTTAAATTAGCCATTTTACCGTTATGTACACGAATATATTAATCTAGATTATATATTAACATTAATACTAATATATATTAATATTAAAGTATCGTCACTGTCATACAATTTTGATACCTTTTTTGATAACCTTCCCAAGTAAATGACAAAGTGACAATACTGTACTATTAATATAGTGATGCACATTTCTCTTCGTTTTTTTTAATGCCATGTGCAGCTCTAGCAGTTTTTCTTTCAGTCTTTTAACCAATCCACACTTAATACTGAAAAAAGGAAGTCTGCAACTGGCAAGCTTTCCAATACACACTGTGGCTTGGCTACAACTGTATTGCAACAGCAGATCTTTTGAATAACACCCTTAATAAAGCATACAAAATAGTTTTTTGCTGTTCTTTGCTTGTACACTGCCACAATAAAAGGTACTATACAGGTATACATGGTCCAATAGCGTACCAATAGCATAAGGGTTCACTACCAGGGGAAAGGCGCAGGTGTGTACCTTTTTTATAACTTTTCCATTCTATTTCTTTTTCCAAAACAAACAAACAAACAAACATATAAACACACAAAAAAAAAACAAAATAGGAAGCCCAGAGTGAAGACAGAGTGTGGTCGGGCGACACAATTCTTTGCAAAACAGGTGGAAATGAACACAACACTGTAATGTTGCCTAAGTAATGTTGCTAAAGACATACCCTTGAGATATGAGAGGTACCACCTATTAAAAGTTTGGTACCTTTTTAATTGGGCAATCTTTTTCATTGGGATCCTAAAACAAACAGAGAAACAGCATAGAAGTTAAATACGCTCAGTGGGATTATCAGTGGGCACAGAATCTCAACAAAGTGGCATAAATTGTGCAATATCAACAACGAAACAAAGAGCTCTGAGGTACCAAGCATTAAAACAGGCAATAAACCAAGTAAAGGCAACTAACTAATACTGAGCACCTCTAAATTCTCAAACGCTCGATATCCACTATGCTTTATAAACACTGATCATTAATAATATTAGCTATGTACAAAAAGAATAGAGGAAAACGTATCAAAAGGGTCATGGCTCTAAAATTATTCTGCTCTAAAAGTGTGCAAGGTTGATCAGGACATCAAATGATGGTTGTTTCATTTAGGTAAAAAAAGATGACAAATGAAGGTCAGTGGCAGAACCAACTACATCTGGTTTATTATATTCTTTCACTACAGCTTTCAGTTCCCACCCCAGGGGTGAGAAAATAAGTCCAACACAGTTTGTGATTTCCACAGGGAAAAATCACAGAAAACTGCAGGGATCCCCATCAGGGCCCTAACCTCTCCAAATGTAACAGACACCCCCTGTTACATAACTCAATATCACATCTGCATTTTAATAAAATGAATAATAATTAAAAAAAAAAAACATGATTCACAAAGGAAAACTAAACTGAAACATTCAGATGGTGGTTGTTGCCCCTTGAGGAGGTTTAACATTGAATGTTGTATCTTTAGCTACGTTCACACTACCAGGCTTATTTGACTCATAAATGAATTTGAATCACTTTCACATGTGGTCCTAAATCACGTATGTGTTTGATTTGTGGGCATGCAACATGAATATGTGCAGTCAGATCAGATTTCACATGCCTTTTTCCAGTAAGCATGCACATAATATGCACATGCTGGCCAGTTCAGGGACGGATTCTTTCAATTACAGACAAACCATATACAGATCAGTTACATTTATGAATGTGAATTCATGAATGTGAGTCAAATCTGATCTGAGCCAAGAATTGGGAATGATTAATGAGGCTTGTAATGTGAACGTAGACTTTCCTTTTTGGTCAGTGGAGTTAACATGATGGCTTGCACAGCTGTGGCACAGAGTGAAGTGATGTATTGAAACTGGAACAGCAAAGGTCAGCTGCAACAGCGTGGCACTGTCTTAGAGGCTGATAATCCAGCAGGATCTAAAGCCAGAAGAGCGTGGCGCGGGATGCTTAAGGTTTATGTTGAACTGTACATTCAGGTGTGCGGAGAGTAGATAGTCCTAAAGATAAGGGTTCTTCAGAGGCAGGAGGAGGGTTTTAGCTGAAGCCAGTCGAAGTTCCGCTGATGGCACTGAACACGTGGAGAGAGTTTTGCAAGAGAGAACGCATCTCATCCTCTTCGAATATCTGCAGAAGAAAAAACAAGACACATTAGTCATTGCTCCATCCAATTCAAAACATGCTATCAGAACTACGGTTCACAGCACATGCATAGGGGATGGAATGTGTGGACCCACATAAACATTTTTACATCTGTACATGCTAGACAATATCAAATGTTGTTTATAGTTAAAACACATACATACATTTACCTAGCATTCAATCTAAATGCACGGCAGCAGAGAGAGAGAGAGAAAGCAGAAAGAGGTGTTAGAAATCAGCGTGTGAACAGAGGATATTGTTCTGGTCAATCATAGAAGACAAACAAAAAAACAAAACCTGTAGAATGAAATACATCAAATGGTTATTTATAAATCCTTTGACGGTGAACCTAGGAATGGCCACTGTGACCAGGTAGTCAGGAAGAACAGAGCGAAACAGTAGTGCTGGACGATATGGGAAAAATCATTTTTCACAATATGGAATTTTTTATAGCACGATATGTATATATATATACATATATATCATGATATACCACATTTATATAAATAAATTACAAATAAATTAAACACGAAAATGAGGGTATTCATTCTGTAATTTCAGTTCGTTTTAGTTTTTTCTAATCTTTCTTTTTAATTACCATTTTTATTAGTTTCAGTTAAGGAGAACTGTGACTTTCAGTTGTCATTATTAATAATAATAATGTTTAAACTCAAATATCATACTGGCATATTTTGTTTTGCAACACTGTATTTTCTGTATTTTTAAATAATTAATTAATGATTAGTTTCCATATAAAGATCAATCAAGTAACCAACCAATCAAGGGATTGACAAAACATTTTAAATAAAATAAGTAAATAATAATAAAACAACAGCATTTAATAAGATATATAAGATATTATAAAAGGATATAAAACTAAATATGGTAAAGATAAGAATTTAAGAGTAGGAATAAAAAAATCAAGGGCAATAAAATTAATAAAAGTGCAACTACAGATAAATAAATAAAACTAAACAAATAAAGAGAGCAAAATATAAATAAGTACTAACTAAAAACAATAAAAGAAAAGAAAAGAGATTAATGTCACACAAAGGTTCACAAATCGCAGTTGTACTTAGATCCAACTGTTCTGATAAGATTTCTTTTAGTTACATTTTAAAAATAAGTGTTTTTATACAATCACCTATTTTGTAAAATCTGATTTTAAAAATAATAATATATTGCCTTGCTTACAGTACTGCAACATGCTGAAATATATATTGAATCAAAACTGCTAAAAAAAGGGGGCAAAAAGCTAATGTTATGCCAACTGGAGTGGGCCAGGTAATTAGTGCTAAGCTAAATGCTAACAGCTGCAACGGTATTTAAAACTAAAAGTTTTATTTACAAATGTAATAATAATTCTCATTTAAAAAATGTGTTATTTAACCACTTCATCATCCACCTTATCCAGGCAGTACTGTGAATAATGCAAAAAGGCATCCCCCACACCACAGAAAACTGTATAAAATGTACAAAGTTCTTTAAAGTGAAAACTAAAATTTATAATAAATGTGTTATAAATGTGTTATAACGTGTTCAACAGAGTAGATCTTGAGAAATGTGTTACAGAGTGATAAAAATAAGAAAAATTAAACTATGTTGCACCACAAAGGGACACAGGACACAGACTTTTGCTAGTAGCTGTTTTCAGAAGAAGCTGGAATTTCAAATCAAAACAAGCCCTGTGCTGGAAAGCTAACTTAGTAGCCCTTTTAAAATCATCTCAAAATCTGCATTTAATAATAATAATAATAATAATTATTATTATTAGTAGTAGTAGTAGTAGTAGCAGTAGTAGTAGTAGTATTATTACAGTAAGTGAGGAGAGTTTAATGTAGTTATGTTAGTGATCACACATTTTTAAAATAATATATCAATTATCTGATTGCTTCCTTTTTCCTCTGTATCTGTTCTTTTCTCTTCACTGATTGGTTTACAATGTTGCACTGTCTGCATTACCAGCCAGTGCTGGACGTTAAACTCATGTCATGCTATCGTGGAGCTAACATTATGTATATTTATTTATTATTACATACTTATATATCATTATTATTACTACATTATTGTGCTAACATTGGGCTAGTGTTATTCTAGCAGTATGCTAACATTTCAAATTTAAACAAAATGTACTGTGCAAGTCACCTAGGATACGGTGGTGACATCACCAAGCCACTGTATATAGGGACTTGTGTCTCTCAGTATTCATCAGAAGGTCAGTGTATACCTACTGCACTGGACACCTGAGCCTTTTCTCCATATAAAGATGGATTTTCGCAAGAACGTGGAGCCCTTTTTTCCACCGCTGCCGCCCTCTGGACCACGTCCCATCAGGCCCAAGAGTCGCAGGAGTCTGAGGGTGCTGAAACCGGCCTGGCTGGAGGACTCATTCACATATGAAGAGTTCATTTCCAGACCATTTCCTCAGCACCCCGCTCCTCCACCTGTACCTCCGCCTGTCGCTACCCAAACGATTGTGGTGAATAAGGTGCCGGCCTTCTATTCACCAGGTAAGTTCCAGTTTTGAGTGTTGAGTGTCCCTAACTAATCCCTTACTTACTAACTAATCCCTTACTAATTAACTAATCTCTTACTAATTAATCCCTTACTTGACCTTACTTCTTCCATTTATCGTTCAAATAATAACAGGTAGCAGGATTCCAATCCTGGACAGGCGGAGGAAGCAGAGGCCAATCCAAGCTGTGGAGCAGCCTACAATCAACATGGCTGCCCACAGCATCCAGGACAAACCTGCACAGGTGGAGAGAGCTCGCAGGAAGCCCAAACACATCAGGGCAGCTCCTCAGGCTGTTGAGAGAGGTCAGGGAGTGGAGCAGCCACCGGTGCTACCAGCCCTGACCCGGGAGGAGCCCCTCAGCTGGCCTGGGGAAGCTCTCGGCCAGGCGTTGTGCTTGCTGCAGGACGAGGAATGGTAAGATTTTTACTAATTCTTTAATTCTAACCAAGCAGTGATATGTTTCAGAGTAGTGCTCAGACTAGAGTTAAAATAGCTGAAGATTACTGAATACATTAGAGACCATCTTCCAGATGTGTTTAATCTATAATTCTCTTAATGTTTTGGTTGTAAAACAGGGAAAGAAAAACCGAGGGACTGCGGCTTGTGCGAGCTCTGGCTGAACACCACGCTGATTTGGTGCTGCCAGAGTTCCACAGCATCAGCACAGCCGTCATTGAGGAGGTAAGAGTTTATAACACACTACATACACATTCTACAGCAGCTTCTTCTGTAATGATATGATTCAGAAACTGATTGAGTTCAATAGACCGAGGCTTAGTGTGCTGCTTCTGTTGTCTCCACTTTTTAAGATAAAAAACCTCAGGACAATAGTCTCTCGGGATGCCATTTATACCATGGCCCACCTGTTCCATCACCTGCAGCATCATATGGACAGCGAGGTCGAGGGTGCTGCTCGCGCCCTCCTTCATAAGGCTGGGGAGGCCAGCCTGTTTATTAAGGAGGGTGTGGAGCTAGCCCTCAGCATGATGGTGTACTCCTGTTCGCCTGGCCGAGTCCTGCGTGGGCTGCTGGCCGGTGGATTCAGGTAAATATATATTCACCTTACTTATTCATTACTAGAGTTGAAATTGAAACTAAATCAAGGAAGGGCCACCAGGTCATGTGATCATGTGTATCTATCTGACTGAGCTCGTTCACTCTCTTCTGTCCAGACACAGAAACCCTGCCAGCAGGGCAGCCACTGCAGTTTGCCTAAATAGGCTAGTGCATGTGATGCGGGCATCCCGTGTGCTGAATGGCAGGACGTTTACCAGCAAAATCCTTCCTGCCATCAGCACACTGGCGTTCGACGCAGCCCAGGAAGTGAGGTAAGCAACTGTCAACTTTAATCAACCAATCTGATGAAGGAACCAGAACTAAATCCACTAACTGTTGTTATCTTTTTCTACAGGACTCCTGCCCGAGCCGCCTTACGTTTTTTGGGCGGGCACAGAGAGGCTGCGGCAGCGGTGGAAAAATTTGTTTCCATCAGAGATCAGGCCTCAGTCAAACAACTACTTTTAAATTAGTTAAATCAAATTAATCACTTGTACAGTTTTTGTATAGAGTTGGGATGTATTCGGTGTTCAGCTGTTCAGAGTGGGGTTTGGTGTCGAAATCTCTGTTCCAGAGAAGCTTACAGAGTCAGAGCTGTTCACAGTGGTGGTGACAGGAACCACATCTGAAGAGGTGGTCAAGGCAGCGACTCCACTTTCTTGCCAGAGGTGGGGTTGCTGCTTGGTGGGAAACACACCGGCCCTGTGGCATCAGGGCTTCCCAGTCAACCAGCTGGGAATGTCCTGCCCCAAAACAAGCCCGGCAAAGCTTGTGAGGGGTTCGCCCAGGGCCGGCCGGCGTCCCCCAGCCACTCTTTTAGAGGCAGTCCACCCTTCAGACATATGGGTCCTGTCTCCATCACTGTGACCAGTTCAGACTCTGTCAGCCTCTCTGGAACAGAGAACACTTGAACACCGAATACATCTCAACAATTTTTTACCATTGCAAAATAAAAATCATAAAAAAAATCATTGTCTCTGTCATTATTCAAATAAGTAGAAACTAGTCAGACAGACAGATAGACAGTATAGGTCTGTAGGGATGTATAAATAACAACCATATGCATAGACTAGTGCTGGGCGATGTGAGGAAAATCATTCATCACGATATGGAAGTTTTTATACCACATTTATACCATATAAATAAATTATAAATAAACAACACTACAACACAGTGACACACAGAGTGAATGAACGTACCCAAAACAAACTAAAATAAACATAGCAATGACCCAGTGGGACTCTACTCTTTTTACTAAAGTGTCTATAGGGTCCTTTTTTTGCTTGTTTTAAATGTGATAAAATAATCAGTGTTAGAAACACTTAGATTTGTATTGCTGGTGCCGAACCCTTAAAAAATTGTTGTATTAATCCCAACAATATTCTGTGATTAAATCATGGATAAAATCATAATTAACTTTTTTAAATGCTAGTACTTGAACTGAAATGCACAAGCCTGTAATAAAAACTTCCTTATATAACATGTCTATTATTAGTATTGTAGTTACTGTACAAATATGTAATGATAAACAAACTAATAAATCAACTCTTAAACTTTTAAACACTATTAGTGTATGTACTATGAATGAATTTCCAGAAGAACCTAACATTTCTAAAAGTTTGGTATGAGCATCAGCAGTTAGGAATCTTTTTTTTTTTTTTTTTTAATGACGTATTGAAACAGAGACTCACATCACATATTACACCATAAATGCTACAACTGCCTCAGTGCATTTCTTTTGCTGTAGTATCATAACGGGGAGGTGAGCAGCATGTCTATACTTGATACGAATTGTGTGGAGGCTGTAAGAATTCTTGGAAGATCAACTGCCAAGTCCATGAGAAACCACAGAGTTTCACAACAGACCTGCATGGTTGCAAAATTCAGGCATAGTTTACCTTCCTTTTTCACCTGACAAAAAATTAATTGAGAGTGAAAGAAAGACCAAAACAAAAAAAAAACTAAAAATGCCTGAGGTGCTTCCTAAAGTATATCCAAATGGTAACTATAAAAGCTTAGAAAAAAACTATTTTAACCTGCAATGGATGTTATTTTGGAGTATTTCTGTTAGTCCGTTAATAAAATAGATTAACAAAAAGCAGGAGTTAACTGAAGATTCTACATTGTATTAAATATACAGCTCTGGAAAAAAATAAGAGCCCAATGAGTGTGATGCTGATTGCTATTTCACACCCTGCGCACAGTATATTTTCATATTGTGCCTGCACTGTTTACATAGTAACGAAACTTACAAATATATCTACGCCAGTGAGCATGGCGGTCTAGTAGTGAGGTGTGTCCCGGTAAATAAAAATAAGGTGTACTGGTGACTGGTGACAAAAAACAGGTGTGCCACCGACTGATTAGAACCCTGACAACAACAAACCATCAGACGTGCATACTTATCTTGGCAGTGCAGGTTAGACACACTCACAAAAACCTGGTCCAGCACAAACCCAACTTTTACATCAACGGTAAACACAATAAAATAACATTGTTGTTCCCATAAATGACCATGCTCGCACTTCTTCACAGCGTAAATGCTCAGTGTCCTCTGCTGAAAAGCACAGAAGCACTGCCCTGTTAAAATACCAATCCGCCAAAGTCAGAGCACACCTGGGAATAGCAAGTAACTCACTGATTGGTTTATTTCACATTACACCAAAACACACCCATGATTAATCAAGAGAATTAGTAAATGCCTTTTGCGTGCTTCGAGACACGCAAGGCGTATTTTTGGCATCCTCATGATACCAAACACACACTGACACACCCTCAATCAAGCTGCACGGTGCTCAGTGGATCGCTCGCCTATAGATTGCTAAAATAGGGCCACCTGTCTCTTATTGTCTATTATGTGCAAAAAAATGCTGTTCTAAAAACAGAACGGTTGGCTTGGTGTTATCTGGCCATGCTCCATCTAAAATATTCCTGCCTAACTTGTCAGCACATCAATGAAGTTATGTATGAACTGCACACTTTCGATTGCAACTCAGAAGTAATGCTGGCAGCTGATCACCAGAAATGTTTCAGATCTGTCAGAATAATTTTGGTCACTGTAAGGGTTTTTTTCCCATCCACCATGTTTTTGCAGGAGGTAGATGTGGGTGTGTTTAACAAGCGGTGTGTTTAACGAGCAGGGGTGTATGCAGCACGCTCTGCGCATCTATAGGAATTGACCTACACATGATTGACTTTTGTCCAGATTCATTTCAGTCAGTGGTGCACCTGTGTTTTCTGCTGCCAAAATAGCAAAATGCCAGAAATGTACCTAAACACACCTCAACTGCAGATCACCACACATATCAGTGTAGATTTATTCCATGTTATTTTGACGATGTGGGCTCAAGGCGTGAAAATAGGCTGTTGACGGGGATTAAGATAGCAAGGGTGTACGACCTTAGCCATTTTCCCTCCTGGGTGTGATGTGACTCATTAAGAGTTACAAGGTCTCCGGTGTAATTTGGAAGGCAGTCTGAGTCTGGATCAAGTGAGTAGCAATTATTGGAGATTAGAGAAAAGACAGAATACATTACAAAGCATGCATTCAAGTCTCTTCCCCCATATAGCCAACATCTCATCGTATTTGTACCTTTTTAGGTCCCCTCAGGCATATTGCCTTTCATGGAAAAAAGTCCACATATCTGTGTACATCACCGGTGCATTTCTACAGCCTGGGGCGAGGGTGAAGCTCACACTTTAGTGAAACGTAGCTTCCCGAACCTTTCAGTGCACTGGTCAGTAACTTGTGCCACGTATGTTTTATGGTTGATGCCCGAGGGATATGTTTGTGTGGTCACCTGTCCCGCACGCCCATGTGAGCCACGTATGCAAATTCTAATCTCTGCAGCTAGTCACGTATCTCCAGTCAAAATTACATACATGATTAAGGAATAATGAATCACCCTAAACAAATACATTTCCTTCACAATGGTAAGCTTCCCATAATATGGGGGAACATAAGTTATATTCTTGTAAATGCAATTTTATTCAGTGTGTTCAGAGGCTCAACAGTTGTGACACTGTGGTTCTTTGGAATACTCTTAGGAAAAGCAACAACAGGTTAGACCTGTTAAGCACATCACATGCGAGAAATTATTTCTTGTTTAAGATCAACTTTCTCACAGCATCCATTCATTGTAAGCCCACATTGCTTTAACAATGAAGTGTTTTTTGTCTCTAAAGCTCAGTTTCATGCATGCTGTACTCATTCTCCACACGTTTCCTTAACTTTCCAACATCATATTCTGTCTTACCTGTTCATGGATAATATCTGACAGCTCCTTGACCATGCTTTTGAAGTTGCCCTTCAGTCCCTCATGATACTCATACTGGTCCTCTTTGATGAGCCGCTCATTAATATCTAAAGCCATGCTGCACGCCTGAACGAATCTCCTGGAAGAAAAAGAACAATGCTTACCCAACTGAATGCGTGCTTGTTTTTGTTATATATTTTATATTATATAAATAACCAGTATTATATGTGTTGGTTGTGTTGAGCTGAGTAGGGTTTGGTGAAGTGTTGTTCATTGTTTACAACATAATTACATTTTTATTTTCTCCTACATTCTTTTCAGAGTGTTTTCTCCACGTGTGTGTATGTGGTATATGTTTACATATACATATACAGCTCTGGAAAAAATAAGAGACAATGAAAAAAATCTTTGATTTTACCAATATGAAAATCTCTGTAATATAATCAAGAGGAAAATGGATGATCACAAGCCATCAAACCACGCTGAACTACTTGAAATATTGCATGAGGAGTGGCATAAAGTTATCCAAAAGCAGTGTGTAAGACTGGTGGAGGAGGACATGCCAAGATGCATAAAAACTGTGATTGAAAACCAGGGTTATTCCACCAAATATTGATTTGTGACCTCTTAAAACTTCATAAATATAAACTTGTTTTCTTTGCATTGTTTGAGTTCTGAAAGCTCTGCATCTTTTTTGTTATTTTAGCCATTTCTCATTTTCTGCAAATAAAAGCTCTAAGTCACAGTATTTTTATTTGAAATTTGGGAGAAATGTTGTCCGTAGTTTATAGAATAAAACAATGTTCATTTTACTCAAACATATACCTATAAATACCAAAATCAGAGAAACTGATACAGAAACTGAAGTGGCCTCTTAATTTTTTCCCAGAGCTGTAAATTGTTATAAAAATAGGATTAGATAAACTGTATTTTTGTGATTGGATGTATTATTTTGTATTTTTCCAATAAAAATATTGTAAAAAAAAGCAAAAGAACAAATGTTTAGATCAAGTAGTGAAAGTTAAAGATAAAAAGGCTGATAATAAACTGTATTAACATACATGTTTGTTATGTAACAGCAGAGGCTGATTCCATAATGTTTATTTATGCTTGCCTTAGGCCAAGTTAAATTCCAGACACATGATTCCATGCAAATGGTCATGTTGGCAAATGTACCATACACAAGCACAAGGGGCAAAACATGTTTTACAGTGAGATATGAAATGTGTGATCCTAAGAACACATTCATTTAGTTACTGAATGCAATCAAATCCTCACGACAATGCTTCAAAAATTAGTATGTAGTAAAAAGTCTTCCCCGGATAGTGTAAATAGTTACTCCAAGAAAGGATAAATCTTTTAAATACCCTTCATTTTGAAAGATCAATGAGTGAGCAGGTGTCCCAGGACTTTGTACATAGAATGAATGTGCTTACGTGTAAGAAGATAATGCGCAAGACGCATTCAGTACAATACATACCTGAATATATCTTTCAGCTCTTTCACTTTCTTATTAGACTGGCCGGATCTGGATTCATCTAGAAAGGCTCTGGCATAGGCCATGGGACCAGCATTGACCTAAACAAAAAAAGTAACCAAGACAGATTATTGTGTGCAGAAATGTGTTACCTGAAATATGATTTACATTATGTAATATTATACAACATTTTATAACATTAGCTATCTTCAGAGTTCCTTTAATAACAAGTTTTAAAGTGTGGTTAGGCCTGTCATTATAATTATTTGTTTGGATGATATTTATTGTTCCAGAAATTATTGTGATAAACAATACTGTTGTCAAGAATATTTTATGTCACTGATATAATGATAACATAATAGCATAACAATTCATGTCTAGCTTTTAAAAAGCAAAAAAATAAAATATTAAGGATATTCATATAGAATTGGAATATAAAAATGGTTCAATACCAAAGATAAATAAAACATAAATATTTAAAAATGCTATATTCAAACAAAGTCGACACAAAGGCTTATACCTTAATTGGCTCTCTAACAAACACATTACAGACATTATTATGGTCAGCTAAAATGATTGAGGTCATGCCCAAATATTACATGATACATTTATAACATAATTATTGTGACAGGCTTGAAGTGTGTTTAGAAATGTAATAAGCGAGGCAGGGTAATGAAAGGCTTCAGGACCTGCACGCTGACACAGCCCTGTAGCTTTAGCTGTAGCTGGATCATGTCCACCTCCTGGTTTGAGCAGAGTTTGGTCAGTTCAGTACTGCGTTCTCTCATCTCATCAATGGCCACATCAATGGGCTTCAACTCCAAATGCTTCTCCCCGACCACCTCGATGCGCTTCTTCACGTAGGGGAAAGTGTTCGCCGCTGTGGACAAAGACACGCATCACAGACACACGGATCAATAAAATTAATTTACATTATCAAACAAAGACACACAAACACATGGGTCATTTTAACAGAAATGTCCATTATAGTATCCCTGGCCTTTACAGATATATTACACAAAAAAAACTTTGTATTTATTTATTTAAAAGTTATTTAATTCCTATATAAGTTGTTTTGTTATTTATTATTTAGTATTCTAAGCACCACAGAAGTGCTTGTGTCCACATGATGTGTGAATGGTGAGTGACAAATATGTAAAACCTTGTTTAAGCGTATGTTTATGTTTTTCTTCTTTTCTTGGTCTTTGGTCCGTTATATCAGTTCTTGCTTGTTTTCCTATCCATAGCTATAGATTTTTCCTCTCTTATCTACCCCCAGCCACGCCTTGTCATTACTGTTCCCATCTGTCTCATTTGTAACTCCCTCGTTATCTTCCCCATGTGTTCCTTGTCTGTGTTTGTGAATATATACCCCATGTTTTTCTTTGTTCTCTGTTGTGCTTTGTTTGTTCCTGCTTTGTTACTGGTTTCTTATGGTTTGTTATCTTTATTTTGTTTGTTTCTTGGTTTGATTTCTGTTTATGTTTTTCTTTTCCTTTTAAGCTAGTCATTTGTTTGTTTTATAGTCTTTGTATTTATTGTTTCTTTGTTTGATTTCAAAATAGAAACTAATAAAAGCAACTTGCACTTGCATCCTGCCTCCAACTCTGATACGTTACAATATTTTTAGGTAAATAACAAGTTTTTCTACCATTTTAACGGCAATAATCTGATTGTAACATGATCGTAGGATATTTTATTATTTATAAGACATTAAAGAACTAATGCCAAATAAATGTAAGAAAAGTACAAGGAAAGTTTGGTCCATACTAAAACCACACTGATAGCATTACATGACTTCTGATCATTTAATTCATGATTTATATAATGCTTTCTATTGATGTAGAAAAGTTTATTAATGGATTTAATAGCAGCATTTTAGCAGATATATCACGGCTGACGAGGTTTAATGGTCAGGTGCAGGAAAAGCATTTTAATCAGAAAATGTCACTGGTATTACTGTTACTGGTGTTACCTTCCTTTGTCCAAAGTATTTAAACAAAGGCACAAAATGGTAAAAAAAAAATTGTAATGTATGTGTATTCATAAAAACAGTAGGTTATGTATTAACATATCCTAAACACAGTGTGTGATGTTTTGGTGCAAAAAATCTACGAAGCCTCTCCACCCTGGCTGAGCTTATCAAAACATATTTAATCCTTCCTTTTGTGAGGTACTTAGCAAACGTTTTTTGTAGTAATACCAGTCAGACAGCCGGCAAACAGTAAAAATATAGATGGATCTGTTATCAATAATCCCCTTTTTCCTTATCTGTCCATCTTTAAGGGGGGCAAAGCACGCTGTGCACCTGCTGTAGCTGTTAAACACTGTGATGATTCAACCTTGACCAAAGAATTTTAAAGCTGCATCCTATATAGCTATAAAGAAACTGGAAGTCTAGTATTTCCTTGTAGTAAAGGACACTATGTATCTGTTTAAAAGGCACCAGTAGGCACCAGAGTAGATCTTATGATCATATATGTGAAAAAAAAAATGCAAAGAAGGTTTATAAAAATCTGTAATAAAAAACAGAGCTCTAGTAGAGCTACAGTAAGATGTTGTTCAGCAGCAGGGTCATGAAGTACACTGCCAAGATTAGATCTGACCGCTCTCACCCCGGACAGCACCTCGTCCAACCACTTCACCCAGGTATCAAAACTAAAACAGCTATACATACTAACAGCATTTCCAACTGACCTTAAACACCTCGTCCAGAACTGCAGGACACAACTATGTGTTTTACATATCGCTCTGAAACAATGTGAATATTAAGGCTGGGTAATTATGTAGTCAAAAATGTTAATTAACTAATATTCTGTTAATGTATAACTTTATTTATCCTACAAACTTTATTCTTAAACTTTAGGAATACAGCTATATATTATTTTCATGAAATACTTAAAAAATCTGTTAATACCTAAAAAATATGTATGATTCTGAATTTATTCACAAATGGCAAATTAAAAATAAAATAAATCATTCCAGCGCTATTGAATATGTTGCATAAGACCTAATTCATATGCAGAGCAAACACAGATCAGCCACAACATTAAAAACAGCTCCGTATATACACAACACTGGTCAGCCATAACATTATAAATCACCTTGTTTCTGCTTTCCTTGTAGCTGGTTTAAATATTGTGAAACTTGTCTAACCATTACCCTAACAACATTAATCCTCGATTTTTGTATTATTTATTTAATTCATTGAAATGTCTGTTTTTTTTCAAGTACACAGAAATAGTATCAGAGAGCCTATTAAATAGCAGAACTATGGATCATTAAAAATACTTTACTTTAAAAGTACCAAGCAAAAAAAGATAATTGTTTTATAATCGCATCGTAGATCTCCGAATTTAATTGATTTGATTTGAATCATAAGTTGCCTAGAGATTCCCACCCCCCTATAAATTATATTTTAAATTGCCTTTATACTTTTTTAAATTCAGTAATTTAGTTTAAAATATTTTAATACATTTTAAATTCTGTTAATAGTAAAGTTTTATACTTTTTTCAGCTATGTTAATACTTTTTAAATTCTGTTAAATGCACAACATGGAGGAGCACTTAAACACTGAGCCAGCCTAAATACTTGAGCAGCTGTGTCCATTGTTTACTAAAATAATCATACATTAATTAAAATCAAGATAAAATTAGTATATAATAATGATTTTAGGTCATAATGTCCAGCACTACTGTTCCACAGTGGATTTTTATATGCTTTATATGTGATTTATAGTACTTCATTTCCTTATTTTTATCTTTCTCTAGTTCAAAAGCTTGTCAGTAGTTTGTATGTTTAATCTGTTTTGTAATTCCTCGAATACTGAACAAAGCTACCTAAATGAATTCAGATTCTGAGATTAAATTAGACCTTTCCTTATTCACTCTTTCCTTAACAACTCATCATTTTAGTAGAAATGTCGTGGAAGGGAACTGCCTTGTACGCATCTCTGCATTTCTGTGGGCTTAGTCACTCGTACAGCAGCTGCACTCACTTGTGAGAACTGTTCGCCTCTTGCACTGCTCCTCAATTCCACCATGCTTTTTCCCTGAGAGGGTGTATGGCGTTTCAAAAACAAAGCGGTTGATGTTGTGACACTTCTCAAAGTCAGTCGTCCTCTCAGACAGATCTTTCTCGTCGAAGTAAGGCTTGACGAACGTGACCTGTATGTAGGCGAACTTTGGGTCCAGATCTTTCTGGTTCACCTGTTTAATAAAAAAACACGCAAAAAGGCAGCTTGAATAAACACAAATGATCAAATGTAGGTAATTAGCAAATATAAGCATTGAAATAATAAACATCTGAATGTAGGAGTAGTTCTAATTATTTCTGAAAATGTAGAAGTCATAATGAGACTAATACAGTATTCCTATAGCTGAGATCAGGTAAGCAACAAAGGAAGTATTAGGGTGGATGGTGGATTGAGAAATGGAATCTGCTGGACATTATCCAAGAAACTCTAGTAAACAAGTATTTCCTGCTCAGTGTGTGATGGCCCCAAGCCATCAGAGTGCACTACATGCCTTGGGAACCACTTCAGCATAAAATAAAAAACGCTGAAGTTTTTCTTCACATACCTTGTTGGAGTCTTGAATGATTTTGACATTCTCTGCTCCAAACTTCTCCCCGTACAGGGTGAGCAGCCGATGAGAAATTTCCGACAGGCCTGTGAGTTTTGGCTCTTTGTAGATGTATTCTTTTCCATCCTCCTCTTCAAAAAAGCCCTGATTTTACAAATAGACAGCTTTTCAGTCATTCTATAAGATTAGAATTGCATATATTCACTTGTTGTTCCCGTCATTTATGTAAAATATCACTTATGTTTGCTTCATTTGACTACAACTGTCTAGGCTTGTCACAATAACTATTTCTCGTGTGTGGTAGTGTGTGTCTTGTGGTTAGGAGGAACCTAGTTTAAATAACAGGTGGTAGAGAAAAATGATGGATACTATTAGCACAGTAGTATCTATCAGACTGCACAGTAAGTAGGGCTGTGAATCTTTGGGAATCCCACAATTTGATTCAGAATCGATTCTTGGGGTCACGATTCGTTTTTTTTTTTAATTTCTTTTCCTTCATCCTCCATGCTCAGCTAGTGTCACGAGGAGCTTTTTAACTCTCTTGCGGAGTTCATCTACTGTCCTGCGGAGCTCAGCTACTGTCCCCAGTACAGTAATGAGCAAACAATCAAACAGAATTAAGCTCTAATAAGAACATATCACAGAAATCTACTGGACTACTGGATAAGAACATAGCAACTGAATGACACAGTATTTATCACATGGAAAGTTCATGACGGTGGTAATTACAGGGTTGTAATGTTCATTATTGGGGAGGAGTAAACAATGCAGTGCTGTTGCTACTGTTTTACTAAAATTAGAACGAAGAGACAGGTGCAGACACGGGCCTGCAGTAGCATGTATTTATTCTAATGTTCAAACAAACATTTATCAAACAACACTTGTAAAAGTCATATCAGCTGTGTCAGTGCTACAGGCCATTTACAGCATTAAAGGTCATTGGACTCACAGTATGTGCACATATCCCATTAACATGATTAAGCAACAAAAAAAAAACATAGTCTTGTTTTTTTAGTGCTGGCGTGTCAGCCTAACATATAACGTTAGGTATTGTTGCATGAAGCAGTAGACAATACTATGCAAATACTTCTTTCTTTTATAAAACCAATAACAACCTAAAATAACACTGTGTTGTTTGTGTTTAGAGCCATCCTGCAGGTCTGTTATACAGGCAGCTATTTCCAAAGCATTCAAAATTGACTTTCACATAGAGTACGACTTAAAACTGGAGAAAGCATAAGGCAGTCTAGGGCAGCCACTCTAAGAATATCCTTCTGTGATGTGGAGCAAAAAGAAAGACAGGCAATCAATGAAAATATGCTACACACTTTAAAATCACAGGCTCATTATTTCCAAAGGGTTGTTATTCATTTTTCTTAAGTTATAAAAGTGGGGCAGGTCCTGCCATATTAGGGATTAAAGGAATAATTTGGCCAAAATCAGGTGCACACAAATTCCCCTCGTATCTTAAATGTACTCAATCAGCCAAGATATGTCTAGAGTCTAAGATTTGTTTACTTCAGTTGAGAAAATAAAAAATACAGGAAAAGATGACAATCATGCAGCACTTGGTATTGGTATTACACATTTTTATTAATATTATTATGATTATTTGAATTACCCACTATGTCACAAGCTCTTTAAAATCTTTATCACCTTTTTTCATTAATGTTAAGCTGAATTAAGCCCAGGAAACCTCCCACATATGCTTAACAGTGAAGTCCCAGCACCCCAGACCCACTCCCCTAAAAGATCACTTCACAGACCTATCACTAAACCAACTTCATACCTGTGGAACCAAACTGGCCTCCCTGGAGACTAAGGCTTAGTACCACCTGGTCCATGTGTACTCCTCTATGCACTACCCCCCAACACTAGACCGACATATAAAAAATAAATAAAGCACACCAGGCCACAATATTTACCACAGCCACACGGATTAGTTATTTCAGTTTAGTATGTAAGAACAACTTTTTAATAACTACTCAGTACATACTTTTGTCTATTTTACTAAGCAGCTAATTAAATAAATACCACAGCTTTAGAAAACATATAAGTAAGTCTATTTGATATTTCTTGTCAGTTTGATGTGGTTTGAAAGTAACTGTATGATAACTGTGTGCTGATTTATGTTGAAGACTGCAGACTATAAGCTTTATTGTTGGCTACAATAGTCTCATAGAATCACTATAAAATGAAAGAAGCAAACCTTTGACATTTATGATGTTTAAGCTAATGTTTAAGACCAGGCTGGCCAAATTTGTTCTAAATATGATTCCAATATGTGACAGATGTCAAACAGAAATAGCAACACAAAACTGCCTTTGACTTCTTTTCAGGAATGTTTAAACCGCCGATTTAGCCTTTCTCTATAGCAGTAATATTTAGGGTAACCCCTAAGGAGCTTTATCTGGGAAATCTGGCTTAAAGATGGTAGCTTTTGGTTTATATTATACTCAATTGGAAAGAGAAAAATAACATTAGGCAGTTTTATTACAGGTGTGTGTATTCACTGTACGTGTGTAATTTGCTCACCTGCCCATAGAATGCCACCCTGAAGTAGGTCCCCAGCAGCCGCCGGCCAGTCTGCATCACTTCTAAGATCTTGGAGTAGGCTCTCTGAAGAGTGTCATACAGCCGCCTCAGCTTCTACAAAAGGAAATAAAAAGATACGCTTCATTTGTTTGCAAATAAAAAAACAAAACGAACGGTTTTGCAACTTGAAAATGAAACATCCATCTGAATGTAATACAAAAATTCACTCCCAATTTAAGCATCCCTCAATATCCATTAGGCATAGATCCAGGACTCTTTCCAGGACATTTCCCCATCCTTTTATGTGACAGAAGCCCTGTCAGTTGTACATTATTATCATATCAGCTTCTTCTCTAGTTTGTTTGAACAGCTGGAACAGATTAGGCCTAATTTCCTACTAGAATTTAGGAAATTTCTATGTCTTTTATGGTAAAAACAAAGAAGCCCTGTCCTTTTCAGTGACATTTCAGTGGGAATGGCTGGATGCCTGTATTCCCCATGGCAAACAAACACAATCAAGCCTCAAATTTAAATAAGTTCTGGAACAATATGTTCCTGTCGATACAGAATCAGCTAGAGGCATCTATATATAATTCAGTCACGTCTTTTTTCTTATGTTAATATTAGTAACTGCTCAGAGGTTGATTCTCATAATTCTCTTTGGGCTCTTTATATGGATGGATTTTCCTTTAACTAAAGTACAGAGTAAAATGCCTGTAAAGTGTTTTCTCTAGTTTATTTTTTTATGTACTCTTTCTGAGAAATATCTGTTGAACATTTAACATTAACCATATGTATAATACATGAGAACTCAAAAAACATTCAGTGCTGGTTGCTGATTTGATCCCAGAAACACCAAAAGGCCAAAAAATTGCCCCCCAGTATTCTTGGGCATGTTATTTTCTTTTGTTTTCTGTTTATTGTTGATGTAAAAGTTGCATGTTTGTTTGTGTGTAATAAGCTAGGGTGTTTGCATGCTCTAGCAGTGTGCCTAAGTTGCCAAAATAGGAATGAACATCTGACTGATGACCTGTGTCATTAGAAAACTTGTGTTTTCCATTGCTAAGATAGCAATATGCAGAAATGTTTGACACATTTTCCAGGGAAGTCAGAGGCAAGTTTAAGTTTGAGAGGCAGTCTATAAATATGATGGCTTGATCAAACTGGTCCACCACCTCAGTTACACTGATCCTAAAAACAAAATCATGTATTTTTTAAAACATGCTCTGTAAGAATAACCTTCTGTGATTAAACAACAGGCAATCAATAGAAATATGCTAAACACATTAAAATCCCAGGCTCATTATTTTCAATGGGTTGTTATTCATTTTTCTTATGTTCTAAGAGTGAGGCAGGTCCTGCCCATATTACGGATTAAAGGAATTCTTTGTCCAAAATCAGGTGCACAGAAATAGAGTTAAGCTGCTCAACCAGCTTACTTACTAGCATAGGCTATTGCAGCACCTTGACCATCAAAGACCAGCATGTTGATGTTTATCTGGATTTTTCAGCAGGGAAGTAATGCATGCTGGAATGTAATTATCTGTTTATCTTAAACTGAAATTTGATCGAGCTTTCCTTTCTTAGCTTGCTTCGTAAAACCCTAAGAAGTGACCAGTAATTACACTGCTCAACATGACTAGATTGCTAAAAGTGGGTTTCACCTCTAATCCCAGATCATTGTTAAAGACCCCTGTACAAGTTAGAATTTCATTTGTTTAGTTTTAATAATGACCAAGCTCACTATTTTTTTGATTGGTAAATTAATTCATGGAAAATGCCTAAATATATTGGATTTACTACAAGCCAACGTGGGACATATCAGCTTATTTGACACAGTAGAGGGAAAGAAGCATGCTTCAGAATGTGTCGTTCCTTATCAAATGTAATTTGCCTTAATCTGTTTTTATGCGCTAAACATATTATCACATTGCCATCCTAGAAAAAATACTACTCTATATTACTCTATACTACTCTATACTTGAAAAAGCACTAAGGGCCTTTTGTTACACCCTGCATAAGGTGCTTTGCAATGCTCACTGCTTTCTTATGCTCTGCAAATAGTATATTTTCATGCCTTGCACCTGCGTCGTTAAAACAGCAACAGAGTTTATAAATATGTCTATGCTGATGGGCTTGGTGGTCGGGAAAGGAGGCGTGTTTAGATAAATATCTGACGTATTGCTATCTTGGCATCGGTAAGTGCTCCACAGACTGATTAAAACCCTGACAACAGGCATACGTTTTAATGCTGTCTTGTCAACGCAGGTGCACTGTGTGCACTCAGTGCACTTACACCCCTGCTCCTTACACACACACAAGGACGTAAATGACCTGCTCGCCCACCTTCACAGCGTGAACGTGCAGGTCAGTTTCCTCTCCTGAGAAGCAAAAACAAGTGAATTTAAATTGCTTTGCAAGCTGGATTATTTGCTTTATTTACTGTCAGGCAGAGGGAACCACAAATTCTTGCTGTTCGCTGTTATATGTAATTTAGGTAGGTTTCCTGAACCTGCATTATTAAGCCTAGAATAGCATGTTAGCTGTGATGCTAACAGCCAGGTGGAAGTCATAAAGATACATACAATACACGTTTAAATGATTAGCTGCAATGCAAACAGCTGGTCTGTTATTACTTTAAAAAAACACACCTCTGAGACTCCCTGTAGTCAATAAACTGCCACTAATATAAACTTAAAGAATGAATGGTCTATTTGGTGTCTGGCTGCCTGGTGAACTGCACACAGCACTGTGTGGTATGCAGTTCAGCTTTATCTGCCATCTTTGTTAGTGATAAAAAGAGTGATGAATTAGATCTATTTCCGAGGCTTTTGGTTGCAGTAGTTTGCACAGCAGCATATCAGGTCTTGGGTAGGAGAAAAAAACTTAAAAAATTGTGTTTTATAATTAACAGAGAAATAAAAAGCTGTCTAGACAAGTGAAGATAATATGCAGCCAATTGTAACGAAGCTAGAAAAAAATAAAAGACATTAAAAAGACGCAGGCCATGGCGATGTAAACTTGTCTGAACCATATTTATGACAGTGGGGAGAGCTTCCATATATGGAGTCACAGGCCAGGCTTTGTTTGTGAATCGTTTCCATAAACACGTTAGAAGCCAGTACTAGATAGATCTGCAGGACGAGACTCACGACAGCACAAAAATAGCACAGCAGCAGAATGTACCTGCTGTTGTGGTTCTGTATTTGACTGACAGCAACTCAAATGAAGCCTCAGGATAAATTGATTGATAACACAAACAATGCACATCTGTCTGCTTCCAACACAATGCAGGGTGTCAAACTGTCTGCTGTTTTATCCTTCAGCAAACAAACTTACAAAGTTCTCTGAAATCGGACCAGAGTCCGGTTCACCTGCAGTATGTGGATTCCACATAAACCATGTGTTTCCCACATTATAACAAATTGTGTGAGGGGAATTTAGCATAGTGACCTAGCCAGGGAAATGGTTTAAAGAAACCAGAGGACAAAATGCAGTGTGTGCTTTTCCTGCTGCCTGAGAGATCATTCCAACAACAATATGAAGTGCAAAACATGCAGAAGCCATTCAGCATTAAAGCGAACAGTCCTGTTTCCTGAGAAGTAGCTCAAAATGTGTATTAGAAAATGACTTTGGCTACAGCTCTGGAAAGAATTAAGAGACCACTTCACTTTCTGAATATATAGGTATATGTCTGAGTAAAATGGACATTGTTGTTTTATTCTAAAAATTACGAACAACATTTCTCCCAAATTCCAAATAAAAATATTATAATTTATTTGCAGACAATGAGAAATGGCTAAAATAACTATAAAGATGCAGAGCTTTCAGACCCTAAAATAATGCAAAGAAAACAAGTTCATACTTATAAAGTTTTAAAGTTCAGAAAACAATATTTGGTGGAATAGTCCTGGGTTTTAATCACAGTTCTAATTTATCTTGGCATGTTCTCCACCAGTCTTACACACTGCTTTTGGATAATTTTATGCCACTCCTGATGCAAAAATTCAAACAGTTCAGCTTGGTTTGATGGCTTGTGATAATTTATCTTCCTCTTGATTATATTTCAATTTGTTTTCAATTGGTAAATCAATTTTTGCAATGGTAAAATCAAAGAAACTAATTTTTAAGTGGTCTTTTATTTTTTTTTCCAGAGCTGAATTTATACTTAGATATGTAATTTAATGGGTGCTGGTTTGCAAGATAGCCTACTACTCTTACTGACAAAAGAGAATCTTTGAAATCTGGGCCTTCCAGACAGGAATCTTTTATTATTACTATCACTTCAGACACATTTACTGCATAAAGGTTATCTCCATTTCTGTAATTTAGACTGCTAGCACCAAATGCCTGGACCTCTATAGAATTATGTAATTCACTTTAAAGTAGGGATGAGCAGAATATACTGGGCAAACAATAATATTTGGAAACAGAAAATATTCTGGCGAAAATGGCAAAAAAGGGCAGTGCGGTAGAGGTAATGAACAGACTGAATCATATTTAGTAAACATGTTAACAATTCGCATATCATCAACCGGCTACTCAGAAAATAGCCAGCAAACGGCAGGTTTAAGTTCATTTTTATGCTCTACTCGCATAAATTAAATTAAATAAAGTGGTCAGCATCACTTTGGTCAGCACCAAGCATCACACTTGACTACTGCTCCACAAATACTCTTCTGTTCCCGGAGACGAGCAGTACTGATGTGAAGGAGCTGCATCTGTCCAGTGCAGCTAAGAACCAGTCACTAATCTTTTTGATTCTTCCTTACCTTTAGTTTATTAACGTCTCTGAAGTTCTGAACTGAACTAAATTCATGAACAGAGTAATGTACTGTGATATAAAAAATGTTCAGTGTACAATAAATATTTTTTAATTGTAATATTATAGCGTATGGTGTTTTCTTTGAAAAGAAGCAATTTAATTTATTTAATGGAAAAACAAGTCAGTATAATTAAAAACCTGCAAATTAACCTTGGTATTTGGCCTTCATATATATAAAAAGAATTCAGCTGTAAATAAAGATTTATATATATATATATATATATATATATATATATATATATATATATATATATATATATATATATATATATATCTTTATTGAGAGCTGAATTCTTTTTACAGTCACCGGAGTGGAAGAAGGGTGTAGAAAATAGTTTCTCACCTCTATAACAAGGACACAAAAGGAAAAAACTGCCATTACAGTTCAAAGCTTCACACACACAAAACGTTTTATGAAGGTGTAGATACACTTATTCCTCCTTTCACTTTACATGGGTGTGCCTTGTTTTTTCTGTTCATTTCTCATGCAGACAGTTTTTACTGCTCATGCTCACTTCTTATATTGTTTTGTTCTCTACACAATACGTTAATCCATGTCTTGCTTCTGCCATTACTCATGTGGGGCCACAACTGTGTACAGCAGTGTTTTTTTTTATCTGGTCTTGTCAGGTGTAGTTCTGGGGGGGAACCACTGAACTGTCCCTACTGCAGATTTAATTTCCTATGTATAAAGTCTATAAATCTAAAAAATTTAAACATATCTAACAAAAGGTCACTTTGAAATATGTTCTGTCCATAGCAATACTGTGATAATATTAGCTTTAAAGAAACACTTAAAAATGAGAGCGAAAATGTCAGTGCACACGTGTGATGAACTTGAGTTTTCATTCCATGTATAACAGGTTCTGCTGCATCGGCTTGTGCTTAGGAAAAGATTAAATAAATAAAGAACTTCTGCGTAAATTCTATGTTAATGCCTGTTGAAAAGGTACGTGTTACTATTTTTAACAGGGACAATCACAGGGGCTTTCTTATTTTTTACAGGTTCATGCATGCTACTGTTTTCTGTGTTCTATTAACTGAACTTCTAAACTTCTAAAACTTCTGAACTTCTGTTTTCTAGCCAAATTGGTGGCTCAGAGTGGCGGGGTAGTGATATTGTTCTCTAATAGACAGGAGGTATGAGAAACGAGACAGATGGTGGTCATGCTAGAGGAAGGGGCAAATGGTAACAGCCCATAAAACAACTTCCAATTCCTCTTACCTCAAACTCATGCCGCTTTTCATAGACTGGAATGATGAGTCTGGCTATGTGTGTGATGAGCTCAAACCTCTCCGCTTTCCATAGGCCTTCCACACACACTTCCAACTGCTCTACCAGAACATCCTGTTCCACACACATGCACATGGACACAAATACAAACACACAAAACTAATATTAGTGATTTTTTTATATTACACCATATTAGCAAATATAAAGCATATTTACAGCACAATCTCTGTTATTTAACATGTAAATAAAAGTTGATTATAGTTTATCTTATTTTTCAGTAGTTTGCATTGCATCTATTTATGACATTTCATTAAAAAAGCCTACAGTACCTCAGTATAATATACATCTTGCATGCCTGAGTCTTCCTTCATGGCAGCCTCTTCATCTATGTTGAAGGTAATCTTCTTGAATGCTGCTAGTCCAGTTGAGAACAGTTCTATTCAACAACAAAACAAGTACAAGTTCATAAGTCAATCTTTTTTTAATATAGAAATAAAATAGCTGGTATGTAGGGTTATTTTTTTTTACACGAAACACATGTTAAAGCATTCAAAAACATGAAAAGTTACAGAATTTGAGTGTTAGTTAGAGCATGTTTGCACTATTATAATAAGCTCTCCTGAAACTGTTAGAAGTCTTTTGTGTTCTGTTAACTGAACTTCTGATCTGTTTTCTAGCTATGCAAAATCGGTGGTTGCTGGCTTGTCTTTCTAGTTTGCATTGGATCTAATCTGGAAAAGACCAAATTGACCAGTTGCACAGCACATATTTTACTTCTAAAAAACCACAGGACACATTTCATCTTACATTATGCGTATTCTTTTGCAACAATGAAGGCAAATTTCCAAAAGCAGCCTTTAATTCGCCCACATGTTTCAACATCTAACAAGTTGTATTTGCACCGCAAGTTCAGGAAAGGGCTGTGAGCAGATTTGGCTGAAAATGTACTCTATTTGCATATGTCCCAGAAAGGGAAATTTTAATGCCCTCATATGCTCCTCATCTACTTCTATACTCATTATATGCACTTCATGCACTTATGGTCCAATTTCTTGTCCTCGCTACAGATTAAACCTGAAACTGGGAATTCAGATCACCCAGCATGTTACACTTCTCTTTTTTGGTAGCTTTTTTCTAAACCACCGAGCACCAGGTGAAATCAGTCAAATTATGCAGGTGAGGAAAAAAAACAAGCAAGCAAATGGCTTGCAAAATTACTTATATTATTGACTACAGAAAGCATGGACAGTGCCTCTTAAAACTGAAGCCACTAATGGTCTAGCTTTTGATCGCAGTATAATGTGAAGCTCCTCTTATCCTAATGTGCTTTCGTCAAAATCAAGCCCAATTTTATCCTTACTATTCTCCTCTTTTTCCGTCTTTGCATCTCCAATGTATGTATGTATGCAGTATTACACTTAGGAAACGTGATTGACAGCAATGGCCGGAACAGACAATCTGCAGGACCTTCTGGTAGTATTTGTACTGGGTCTGGTCGTATTTGTGCAGGACCCGAGTCAAATCTATTTTCTGGACTCTGGAGTATTAAAAAAACATCATGGGCCCTGTTTTACACCATATGCTCAACAGTCTACTTTTAACACCCTGTGCTTGCACCATTAAAATAGGGACAACCATATCTACACTGGTGGTTTTGCTGGTTTGAAAGTGATGTGTGTTCAGGATAATTTCTGTCGTATTGCTATCTTGGCGGCAGAAAACACAATTGCACCACTGCCTGATTAAAACCCTGAAACCAGTCAACCGTCAGATCTTCATGTCAGGTCTGATGCTGATAGCGCTTCTGTCTCTCCCACACTCAGTGCTCCCTGCGATCTCCAGTCTCCGAACTACACTACCCAGAACGCACCACACGCTGACATCACACATTCACCTGATCTCGGTACACCTCCCGGAAGTCCGGAATACTAATTTCTCACAGTATAAATAGCCCTTTCACACGCATACCTGTGCTGAGTATTGTTTGGTCTTCCACTGTACAACGCGTTTCTATTTCTTGCATGTTTTCCTTTTGTGTATGACCCCTGGATTGTTTATTCTCGACTCTGATTTTTGCCTACGCTCTGACATTGGATCTTTTGTGTATTACCTGGACTGTTTATACCATTGCTGATTTTTGCCTGCTCTTCTCTATTGCCTTGCCGTGTATGACCTCAGGACTGTCCCTCGTTATTCGGTACGTGTTATCTCTCTGGCTGCTGTTCGCCCCTGTTGAATCTATTCTGTATACTGACTACCCGTTGTTTCTGTGCTGTAAAATAAATCACAGTGTTCTGCATCTGCACGTGTCTGAGTACTGTCTAGCCTTGACAGAAATACTCAGCCGTATGGATCAGATAGCGGATGCCGAGCTTATTAAATCTGGTCTAGCCAACCAGGGCAAGCTACTTGGTCAGCACCAACAGACCCTCGCTGGTGTGACCCAAGCTGTAGATGAGCTTGCTCGACAGCAGGCCAGCCAGCAGCAGCAGCTGTCCGAGATTTTAGAGCACCTTAGGGGATTAACTGTACAAAATCCCAGTCCAGCAGTACCTCCTCCTGTACCCCAAGATATCCCGGTTGGTTCTGGTTTTTCAGTCTGCAAACCAGAGGTTTTTGATGGGGATCCTGAGAAATGCAGCGGGTTCCTTTTACAGTGCTCAGTATTTTTTAGTAATACACCACCGACTACGGACAAAGCTAAAATTGGATTTATCGTGTCGCGGCTGTCCGGTAAGGCACTAGAATGGGCCACCGCGGTTTGGGATAGTGTTTCGGAGTCGAGCTACGATGCTTTTTTGATGACTTTTCGCAGTGTGTTTGATCACACGAAGTACGGTCATTCCAGTGGTGAACTTTTGTTAACTATGAAACAGGGGAACAAGTCAGCAGCTGCTTACGCACTGGAGTTTCGCACTGTGGCAGCAAGTAGTGGCTGGAATAATTCAGCACTGATTAATGTGTACCGGAATGGTCTAAATTCAGACATCCAAAAGGAACTGGCATGCAGAGATGACGATCTAACTCTGGATCAACTCATTTCTTTATCCATCCGGCTGGATCAGCTCCTGTCTCGGCGCCCCAAGCAGACACCCCGCTCTCTTCCTGCTCCGGCCCCGGTGGTTAACATCTCCCCTCCGGCTCCAGAGGCTTCAGCACACTACTACTCTGAACCCATGGAGGTCCAGAAAACCAGACTGTCCATGACGGAACGTCAGCGCAGACTGCGTCTCCACCTTTGTCTTTACTGCGGTGGGTCTGGGCATCTAAAAGCTGATTGTGAACTCCGTCCCCGACCTTTTAAGGCATCTACAACGGGACAGCGCGTGGAGACCACTCCACGCGCTACTGTGGTACGTAGATGCCCCCTTTTGTCTAAATCTAAATGTTTTTCGTTGACTGTTGCTATTACATGTCCAACCGGTACATTTTCTGTCCCAGCCCTTTTAGATTCCGGGGCAGAGGGAAACTTCATCAGCGCGGACCTGGTTAAAGAGAGAGGCATCCCCACCAGAAGTCTGCTGCGCTCCATCTCGATCCGTGCTGTTGATGGTAACACCGTACGCTCCAAACCCATCACCCAGCAGACTGTGCCTCTCACTGTCCAAACCAGCGCACTCCACATAGAAGAAATGCCTCTCTTCGTCCTCCCACGGACTGAACACCAGCTAATCCTGGGTTTGCCATGGTTAAAAACTCATGATCCTGTTATATCATGGTCCAAAGGGGACATTATTTCTTGGTCTCCTCATTGTCACACTAACTGTCTAGGTTTAGATAAATTAGCTGTCCAGTCCACTTCGGTGGAGAGCCCTAATGCTATTGATTCCCCTGACGTACCCTCAGAATATTCTGATTTTTTAGGGGTTTTTAGTAAAACCAACGCCACTAAATTACCTCCTCATCGTCCCTGTGATTGTTCGATTGATTTAGTTGAAGGTTCCACACTTCCTAAGGCGCGCATTTATCCCCTTACCTTAGATGAAGAGAAAGCTATGGAGGAATACATTAGCGAGGCACTCGAACAAGGATTTATCCGCCCGTCCAAATCCCCAGTCGGTTCGGGTTTTTTCTTCGTTAAAAAGAAGGATGGTGGACTGAGACCGTGTATTGACTATCGGGGTCTCAACGACATCACTCATAAATTCGCTTATCCTCTTCCTCTCATTCCAGTAGCTCTGGAACAGTTGAGAAACGCTTCGTTTTTTACGAAATTAGATCTCCGTAGCGCGTATAATTTGGTTCGTATAAGGGAGGGGGATGAATGGAAAACTGCGTTTACCACCACTAACGGTCACTATGAGTATCTCGTTATGAGCTACGGTCTCGCAAACGCCCCCGCCGTGTTCCAATCATTCATGAATGATTTATTCAGAGATATGTTGGGTAAATTCGTCATAATTTTTATAGACGATATATTGATCTATTCCCCTGATCTTACTACTCACATCCAACAAGTCCGTCTAGTCCTCCAGCGTTTATCCGATAACAGTCTCTATGCCAAAGCCGAAAAATGCGAATTTCACCGGCAGAGAATTGCGTTTCTCGGCTACATAATTAGCGCGAATGGTGTCCTCATGGACGATAATAAGGTGGAAGCCGTCACGAGTTGGCCCACTCCTCAGACTATTAAAGATCTCCAGCGCTTCCTCGGCTTTGCTAATTTTTATAGGCGCTTTATACGTAATTTCAGTAGCATTGCTGCCCCACTTACGGCTCTGACTAAGAAAGCCACAAAAACTCTAAAGTGGTCCTCTGAGGCTCAGCACGCCTTTGCTAAACTTAAAGCTGCTTTTGTATCCGCTCCCATTCTTAAGCATCCTGATCCGAAGCTCCCTTTCACAGTCGAAGTTGATGCCTCTGAGACCGGAGTTGGTGCGGTCCTCTCTCAGCGTAGTGGGTCACCCCCCAAATTATATCCCATAGCTTTCTTTTCACGTAAGTTATCTGCGGCCGAAAGTAATTACGGTATAGGAGACAGGGAATTGTTGGCTGTAAAACTGGCATTGGAAGAATGGCGTCACTGGCTGGAAGGGGCCGTACACCCGTTTACAGTACTTACAGATCACAAAAACCTCGAATACCTCAAAACCGCTAAACGATTAAATCCCCGTCAAGCTCGCTGGTCTCTATTCTTTTCGAGATTCCAGTTCTCCATTTCGTTTCGTCCAGGTACCCGCAACACCAAAGCTGACGCGCTCTCCAGGGTTTTCAGCACCACGGACAGCGCAAATGATGTAACCGAAACCGAGCGTATCCTTCCGCCTTCAGTAGAAATAGCTGTCATACGCTGGGAGTTGGATGACCAGATTATGGAAATCAATGCTGGTCATCCACCTCCAGCAGAGTGTCCTCAGGAAAAGACGTTCGTTCCACCTCGTTTCAGAGATAGATTAATTACGTGGGCCCACTCTGCTCTATCTTCGGGTCATCCTGGTGTAACGCGCACGCTACAGTTAATTTCCTCTCGCTATTGGTGGGAAACCATGAAAGCCGACATACACACTTTCGTTACGTCATGTTCGGTCTGCGCTCAGTGTAAGACTCCCAAGACCCTTCCAGCCGGTAAACTTATGCCTTTACCAGTGCCTGAGCGACCTTGGTCGCATTTAGCTGTGGATTTTGTGACAGATCTACCTGTTTCAGAGGGTTATACCACAATCCTTACAGTGATTGACAGATTCTCTAGGGGTGTTAAATTTATCCCGTTTCCTTCCCTGCCCACTGCGTTCCAAACTGCTCAAGCAATCTATACTCACGTGTTTAGACACTTTGGTATTCCCGAGGACATTTTGTCTGATCGAGGGTCTCAGTTCACCTCTAGGGTGTGGAGGGCATTTTTTGAACATTTAGGAGTGCATGTTAGTCTGACTTCTGGCTTTCACCCTATGAGTAACGGGCAGTGTGAAAGGGCTAATCAGGAATTAGGCAAATTTTTACGTGTTTACTGTTTTAAATATCCCACTGATTGGTTCCGTTATCTCATTTGGGCTGAGATAGCTCAAAATTCGCTCACTAACTCCACTTCTGGTCTCACTCCCTTTCAGTGCGTTCTGGGTTATCAACCTCCTTTGGCACCATGGACAGCGGTGTCTTCCGACGTGCCAGCTGTGGATGACTGGATGAAACGCAGTGAGCAAGTGTGGGAGGACACTCACCGGCAGGTCTCAGAGGTGCTCCAACGTTACAAGGAGCAGTCGGACAAGCGCCGTGGTGACACCCCTCACTTTTCGCCTGGTGACCGTGTATGGCTCTCGACCCGGGACTTCAGGTTTGAGGGGTGCTGCAGGAAGCTCCTGCCTAAGTATATTGGTCCCTTTCGTATACTGTCTCAAATCAATGAGGTTTCCTATAAGGTGGAGCTTCCTGCGCAATATAAAGTGAATAATTCTTTTCACGTCTCTCTCCTCAAGCCTGTGGTTCCGGGTCCGCTGGCAGAGGGGGCTCCTGACGACGTACCACCCGCGGCGGTGGAGGGGGAGGATTCTTCGATGTACGCAGTTCGTGAGGTGCTGGATTCTCGCCGACGTGGTGGCTTGCTACAGTACCTCATTGACTGGGAGGGCTATGGTCCGGAGGAACGTAGCTGGGTGGCTGCCGGGGATGTGCTGGATCCCGTTATGCTGGCCGATTTTCACGCTCGCCATCCCGGTAAGCCAGCTCCCAGACCTAGGGGCCGTCCCAGGCGTCCTCTATCCGGCGCGGCTCCGGTCCGCCGGGGTTCCCACTCCCGCAGCCCGCGTCTGTCCGGCGCCTCCGCTGCAACTCCTGCCACTCCCGCCTGTACTCCCTGTCCGTCGGGTGGGCGTCGCCGTGGACGCCCCCGCGTCTCTGCCGCTCCGGTCTCGTCGGGGGAGGGTAATGTCAGGTCTGATGCTGATAGCGCTTCTGTCTCTCCCACACTCAGTGCTCCCTGCGATCTCCAGTCTCCGAACTACACTACCCAGAACGCACCACACGCTGACATCACACATTCACCTGATCTCGGTACACCTCCCGGAAGTCCGGAATACTAATTTCTCACAGTATAAATAGCCCTTTCACACGCATACCTGTGCTGAGTATTGTTTGGTCTTCCACTGTACAACGCGTTTCTATTTCTTGCATGTTTTCCTTTTGTGTATGACCCCTGGATTGTTTATTCTCGACTCTGATTTTTGCCTACGCTCTGACATTGGATCTTTTGTGTATTACCTGGACTGTTTATACCATTGCTGATTTTTGCCTGCTCTTCTCTATTGCCTTGCCGTGTATGACCTCAGGACTGTCCCTCGTTATTCGGTACGTGTTATCTCTCTGGCTGCTGTTCGCCCCTGTTGAATCTATTCTGTATACTGACTACCCGTTGTTTCTGTGCTGTAAAATAAATCACAGTGTTCTGCATCTGCACGTGTCTGAGTACTGTCTAGCCTTGACACTTCATTGCTATCTTGGCAATGCAGGCACCTCCACCTCCGCTCGTTACACACACACACACACACACACACACACAAGGTTTTGGAGCAGTGTGCAAACCAAAAAACAACTTTTAAATCATCAATTAACAGAAATTAAAATACTATAACAATGCTGCTCCCATAAATGACCTGCTCACACATCTTCACAGTGTGAACGAGCAGGTCAGTTTCCTCTGCTGAGAAGCGCTACACCGGTAAAATAGCAATCTGTCAGCAATAGCAGTCAGCGTGCACCTGGCTCTTAAAGGGAACAACCCAATTTGTTTATTGCACGTTACTCCCAAAACAGACCCATGATTAACAAAGAGAATTAGTACATGCATTTTGCACATTTCAAGGATTTACTGCTTTGCTTCTGGTCTTTTAGGTTGCGCTGAAAACTCAGTGAAGGCACTCTGAGATTCGATTGGTATTGGAGTTTAAGCCAGTGTAGGAATGAAACGTTCTGTACACTGCAAGGCAATGTCATTCAACTACCATAATGCATCAATGATGTACAATAAAAATAATAACTGATCTTTTAATTATTTGAAAAAACTTACTTTTTCTGTGCAAATACTCTGCCACCAGTGCTGCAACATGAACATAACACATAGCTGCCTGTGGACACAAAGAAATAAAAAACATACTAAGTGACAGAGACAGTGTTGAAGCCTCTATCTTAATTGTACTTTGCTTGGTTATGTTCCATAGACAAATTCTAACCGCTTGTTTATTAGCTCTGAATTACTGTGCAAAGCCTATAACACTGATGTGGAGTTTGCACAAATAACACAGGAAAGAACTGCCATTTTGTTATTTTTCTGATCGACTCTTTTATTAGCTACTGCAGACGATGGAGGCTGATGAAGAGTTTCATGTGCAGCATGCATATACAACTCAGTGTCTTTTACTAAGAACAAGAAAAAGTGGATTTTTGTGGAAGGACACCTTTAAATTAAGTACTTGCAGGAAGAAAGTGAAAGTAACCTTTGCCCTAGTTTGGCGTCAGAGAGTCCTGTTTGTCTCATGAGAGTTGGAGTCCAGAGGTCACATTTCCAGTAAGAAGTACTCTGTGCTTTTTTTAGACTGAGCGAAACACTGACTTTTCCTTCTTTTTAAGAGATCATGACCCTTCTAAGTCACGTTGCCATTTCAAATAAGACTTTTCTGCTTAACTAAATACTACTGTTTGTTAAATAAATGTTTACTCAGTAAAATAAACAATCTAGGAGGTAATTCAACCCCAGCACATCTTCTGTAAGCCCTTTTTAGATTGTACTAATTAGGATTTTCTTGCATTTTGCATGAAACTTTTAATAAGTCTGGAAATATATAATAATAGGGTTATAGGCTTCACAATAATAGTAATAGGAGTTTACAGTATTCCATAGTGAGACATATTTGCTGGTAATATAGCGCTTTTACAGTGTTTTACAGCATATGTTCAAGAAAATGGCAAGAGAAAAAGCCTGGGGGCAGAAGAGAGAGTGGATAATTTATGATTTCAGTTTGTAGTTTTACAAACAAAACAAACAGGTTCAGGCTTGCTCTTTCTGCAGCGACTAGCATGCAGAAACATTGCTCAAACATACAAAAAAAGTTCACAACACACCATTAGATACCTTTCATAGTCTAGCTGCTTTTGTCAAGAGCAGTTAATGTGCTTCATTAAGCAATCAGTTTAAATCTAACCAAAATGTCATGGTGCAGGAGGCCTGAATTAAACAAAAATCTGCACAAGTGACTTTCACTGTGTTTACAAAGAGATGAACAGGCCAACTCTGTTTTTCAGCTATCGAGCAAATCTGGAGTTATTAGTCATTCACTGCTGACTAGGCCTGTATACCAAGTGGGAAAGTCTATCATGGATCATGAAACGACCTACCGTATAGTGAAGATAAGAGGAGCAAAGTCACAAGGCGTGGCTCCAGGAAGACTGTGTTTACTGCATTAAGATAAAAATCATTCTTCTCTGTATTCCTGACACACTTCACATTTAACTCTTCAGTCCCTACGATATTTTGATGGTTGAAGAAAGGACTGAATATGTCACTATCAATTTGTATAACATTATTATTGTTTGTGAACACCTTTTTATAAATAAACTGATTGATATGATTTGAAATCTCACCCAAATGTATGTCACACTTTTTTATTAGAACTGTTCTGAGATTTTATGCAGTTTGAGAGTGGAAACAGAGTGGACAAAACAATGGGACAATTGTAAAATAGATATTTTAATGATTAAAATGACATTCCACAGAAAATAGATATGTTTTTTATAACTGAATTTATAACTATTACTAGATTAAACCTAAAAAAGAGAAGAAAATCAGACTTATTATTTTTGTATTTTATTATAATTATTTTATGTAAAATTGAAGCTGAATAAATTAAATATTTTTTATATGTTTAATTAATGTAATTGAATATATTACGTATTTATATATACAATAAGGTGAGGCTAAAATGAAATAAAAGTGTCTCTCATACTTGCATTGTTACACATTAACAATTCATGTAATAACATGGTAAAGAAATTAAGATTATTTACAGTGGTACAGGTTATGTAATTACACATATGAATCAGTGTCAGAGTAGATATATTTAAGGTGTCCTTCCACTAAAATCCACTTTTTCTTTGTGAAATAGAGTAGGTCTCTCTGAGTTGTATATGCTGCTGCATAGGAAATTCTTCCTCAACCTCCATTGTCTGCAGTAGCTAGTAAAATAAAATTTTCAGAAAAATGTGTCGATCCAAAAAAGCACCGTGTCTACAGCAACTCGTGAATTAGTATTCATGGTCTCGCCCACTTTGGCTCGCGACCGCCCACAGACAGCGCTGAAGCCGGGAGAGACGCCGTCTCGCCAGATAGGAGCTAACAGTGCTAGGACAGCATAGCAGTTCGTTCCTGTGTTATTTGTGCAAATATCACATCAGTGCAATATAGGCTTTGCCCAGTAATTCAGATCTAAGGAACACATTTTTAGAATTTGTCTGTGGAACACCACCAGCGAAGTACATTGAGATAGGTAGGTTTATTTTTGGAACAGTTCTGTTTACACTAGTTAAAAGTAAAACTCCACCCCAGGGTTTTGTTCCAACTTCATGTGCGTAGCCAACAAAATCCCAGGGTGGATTTTTACTTTCTTGACCTGGACTACACACCTCTGTGTGTAAATAACTACAGATTTACATAGGATCTCCGGTGGATTTGGCATTTTACAGAGACTCTAAGACTAGATCAGTGGTTGAACTGCACTTAGCAGGGCATTACACATGCTGCAAAGTAACATATGACATTGCAACAACTGTTATTAGTGTAAAAATGTCTTCATTTCAAAACGTTTGTAATTATTGTCTGCCAATCAGAGACGATATGTTTGCATTTATGAATATTCATGAGCAAGAGCTGAAATCCTTTCGTGTCTCTGCTCTCACTCCTTCACTGGACTAAAGCAGCGTTATAGTGGATCACCGGAACACATGGTATTCATTCATTCTAGAGACCGCAACTAGACATTTTAAAATGAATCGAAAAACAATACAATGAGACCTTTAACAGAAGACAGCAAGTTGAATTTATTGACCAAACTGTGAATTATGTGAGTGGGTACCTCTGAGAAATCCCCGTTCTTGAGGTGAGCTCGTGCCATGCTGTCCAGCCACGTCCGCCTGAGCTCAGGAGTGCTGGCGTAAGAGCGGGCCAGACTGTACTGAAGATCTAGCAACATCTCAGGGTCTTTCTCATGCTCACGCATCTGAGCAGTAGCCATCAGCACTGTCCGGATGCGCTTAGTGAGGCCCTTCACTTCTCCTGGAAATGGTGTGGTCTACACACACACACACACACACACACACACACACACACGCACACACAGAAATAGAAATAGTTAGGTCTCATTTATGTCCCATATGTAATAAATTAACCCAATGTGTAATATGTCAAAAGAACTAACCAAAAAGAAGTTTTTTTTTATAAAAGTTTTAAAAATGAAAGTTAACTAAAATGAACAAACACATCTGTTCAAACATGCTGGAATGATCAAATACAAATGTAATGGTGGAACAATATTTAATGTTTAATCACTGTTCAAAGATCTCAAACAGATCAGTGAAACACTTGGCTGAGCATGTAAGAATTCAACAGTTCCTTTTAAGGTTGACTGGATCAAAAAAATAAATAATAATAAAACACACAAAAATATTGCAATTAATTAAATGGGTCTGTAAACTAAGTTCAGACAGAAAGCATCCAACTATACCTTCATGGCTTTGTCACTGTTGGCGAAGTTGTTGATGATGGACAGCGACTCCTGAAAGCGTGAGCTGCCCGTTAGAGCCACGTCTGCAATCAGCTGACTCACTGCAATGATGATCTGTAGAGATGAAAGAGCCAAATGAGTAGACACAACAAATGAACAGACAATTGAACTGATGGCACTAATGCAAAGGGCTGCAAAAACATACACTGATATGCCCAATATCATGGGACAGGTAGAATTATTGTATCACAGTGGAAGCTATAGAGCACCGCATTGACCTGCAGGAAATGCACATGTGGGGTCTCCTGCACTGAATGTGGATGTGATTTCTGTCAGTCACTGTTATTTGTGGTCAGAAACTGCTGGTTACGATCAATACTACTTACCACAGCACTGTCCAATTATTTATTACATAGCACCTTTTATGTATTAACCCTTGTGCGATCTTAACATTCTGTTTACTCCCCTTGTCCTTTGGGTCAAAAATTACCTGCCCTACCAAAGCCCCAAAACAAAGCAGCCTAATTTAATTTAAATCCTTCAAATGATTTTTTGGATGGCTGATGTGATGAACAGGAGAAAGGTGGATGGGATGAAATGTGCTGAACATGAGCAGCTGAATACCATTGGTCCTGGAGTCATTCTTATGATGTTTGATGCTCTGCGTATTAGAAAGAGGTTGTTTTGTGGCCTTTATACTTTTTTTCCCTAGTGTTTAAATGCTTTTATAATTTGTGGGTCAAAAATTACCCATAAGACAATCTTTGTACCCTAGTGGTGTACAGCCCACATAGAAACATAAACAAAAACAAAGTATCACTCTTTCTACTGATTGGGTGCCTTTAAGAAAAGTCCTCAAATTTCAAGTTGGAAAAAGACAGTTTAAGGTATTTTTTCTAAAGCTAAACATGGTAGCGGGTCACTTTTGAGCCGCAAGACAACACAAGGGTTAAAATGCAGCTCAAAGTGCTGTATATGCAAACAGGTGAACAGAAAAACAGTAACTTTTAGAATTTAGAAATAAAAGTAAATGAAACCAATTAGGAATATTAAGTAAAATTAAGAAACTAACAGTTAAGATAAGACTACTCACAAGACAGCACCTTACAACTTATACATGTGTAAGCATTTCCAAGCTGTACCCTGAGGTGAAATTTCATGATAAATGTATGTACTGCTATCCCATTACATTTGGCATGTCAGTTTAAAGACAGACTGTCTACAACATGTATTACTTTGTTATTGCATTTGGCTCGTCTTCAGAGATCTGGTACAACTAAAGAGCTTGTCTATCAAAGAGTTTGTCTTCAAACAAATACTCATTTGTTTTCTATCCTATTGTATGTTAAATTGCATTTAGAAGTACTCAGCTACTCAGCAGTTCAAAGGAAGTAGCTGGTTTCACTTAATGGCCTCATTAAGACTGAGACTCTCACAATGTACAGAAAAAAGCAGAAAGAAGTCTTACTGGATCGAATATCACTTCCCTGTTTACTAATAATCCGGGTTTAGATCTCTCTGTAGTTATTCAGCACTATGAGCCGTAGAAGATCTACTTTCTGTTTTCTCTAACATCACATGTTGCATTGTGAGGATTAAAAGAAGAACTGTCCTGATAACATTCCACGCATGTTTTCAACATTTATCTACTGAACTGGGGTCACGTACAGGGCGTGGCAAAAAGTACCTGTAGGTGCATACGCAAAAAGGTCTTCCTCTTCGTGTACTCAAAGTTGTTCCTCATGAGGAGGTAGAGCAGGCCGGCTGCTTCTCCGCGCAGGACTCCCAGTTTAGACATGCAGCACTTCAGAACCTCGTAACACAGCGAGCCGCACAAGGTCACGCGGCCTTTGAAGAGAGTCACCTGAAACTGAGGCATCCAAAAAAAAAAAAAAACAGGTTCAGCAAGACATACCAAAATCCCAAACTCTATCAGGTGTCTTAGATTTATTTTCCTTTAGTTAAAGAAGTTAAAGCTCTAATCCTTTGCATTGATCTTTTCTTGTTTTTTTCTAGAAGATACTTTAATCCTCTATGTTTGTTAAAATTAAAACACCTGTTTCACTATAAAATACCACTAGATAAGAAACATCTAAATAAGCCTAATACATTAAAATTATATTAAAATATACAGATCTGAAATAAATTAAGAGACCACTTCAGTTTCTAAATCAGCTATTTATAGGTAAATGTTTGAGTAAAATGAACATTGTTGATTTATTCTATAAACTACGGACAGAATTTCTCCAATTCTAAATTCAAATATTGTCATTTAGAGCATTTATTTGCAGGAAATGAGAAATGGCTGAAATAACAAAAAGAGCTTTCAGACCTCAAATAATGCAAAGAAAAGAAAAGTTCATATTCATAAAGTTTTAGGAGTTCAATAATGTTACAATTACAGTTTTCATGCATATTGGCATGTTCTCCTCCACCAGTCTTACACACTGCTTTTGGATAACTTTATGCCACTCCTGGTGCCCAAATACATGCAGTTCAGCCTGGTTTGTTTAATGGCTTGTGATCATCCACCTTCCTCTTGATTATATTCCAGAGGTTTTCAATTTGGTGAAATCAAAGAAACTCATCATTATTAAGTGCTATGAATTGTATAAAAAACGGACAACTCTCCAGCTGTTAAACATGGGGGTGGATTGATAAGTTTTGGGATTGTGTTACAGCCAGTGACATGGAAAACACAGACCAGCCAACCATGAAAAATTTATATAGAAATTTAGTACAAATCAACATCCCTCCCAACAGTCCAGTCCACAACAAACACAACAATTTTGACGGTAATCAACAATATTTCGCATTATTCAAAAATGTGTTTGTGAAAGTCTTATACTGTACTAGCCTCTGGTTACTCAATATATTATTGAAAACAATATATGTAAGACATGAATTATTTGCCTGAAACAAACTAAATCATTCAAATCATATTGCAAATATAAAACAGTGCACATATGCACATGATATTCTGTGATTAATCATTAATAAAATCATGATTTTTTTTTTAATGATGAAATTTTCCTGGATTTTTGGGGATGGAATAATAAAAGTGTAGTGCAGTTTAGGCCTGATAGACTACAGCCTTCTTTTCTTATTTTTTACTTTCTTATAATATCTCAGGCTAGTTTTTGATGCTTATTAAAAGAGAATATTGTAATGTGCTGAGTTTCTGAGTTTAACTAAGATCGTTAATGTAGAAAATAAATGCTAGTGTATATTCTACTTTGGAACGAGGAAATGTGCCACCAGCTGGGTGTGTGTACGTGCGAGTGAGTGAGTGAGAGAGAGGAAAATCAAGGTACAACAGACAAACTTAAATGTGCACTTTAGAACATAGAATCCTACAAGTGTATTAGGCATTAAGTGTGAAAGTGAAGTGGGAAAGTGTGTACATGTTGAGAAGTCTTTACATTAATGTTAGTGTAAATAATCTCCAAAAGGGAAGGTGCTAGATGGAAAAATACAACTGATTATTTAATTTATGTTTACACAGAATATTTAAGTCATATTTATAAAAAAAAAAAAACAGGAACATTTAATATGGGTTCCATGATATCAAGTTGAGCATTCCTTACATGACAGTACTGTATGTAGAGCAAACATTCTATATAAAACTTTATACAGCCATATAAATAGATCAGCAGATGTCATTTGCTCATTCAAGTGCACCTTGGTAATGAAGGCTCTCAGCGAGGCAAAGACATGTCTGATTGCTGTCTCAGACTGCCCCATTCTTAGGAAGGTGAGGTAAATGTCAAACACTTTCTTCATCAGAGTGTTGTGACCGTCACTGTCCAGCAGCTGGTTCTGTGGGCAATAGTTACACAATAAAACACAAACAGATATAAAACACAACTCATCACTGCATTATATACAGATTAAACAGTAATAAATGCACCCATCCCAGAATACAGACGCTTATGTTTTACCTTAAAGCTCTGAGTGAAGAGAGAAAGTGTGTCCAGCACAATAAGGCAAGCCTCTGTAGAGATGCTACCCTCTAAGCAGGCCTGGTGATTAATCTCAGGTTCTGTGAGACCCACACCTGTGATAAAATATCATTCATATTCATATTGTTAGGAATGAGTTACACATCTTCTCAAGAAACGCTGGGAGGTGGAATACGCCTTGTATGGAGCAAATTAAAACAACTAACGCTGAAGGTGAAGCGAATTATGACAGCCCCTTACATGTTTCTAATCTGATGTTTGTGGTAAACTACTGAAATAAAAAAAAAAATACCAATATTGACTGAATGAGACGCCTCCATGGTGCCGAACTGCTGTATGCTGGCCTGCAGGAGGCTGGACCGGCCACGCATCACCGGCATGGTCTGGGACTTTCTGTTGGAGGTAAAGACCTTGGATACCCAGGAATCCTGACACCTGCACAAGCAGCAAACACACCCACCACACACACGTGTAATTATACTGACTAGCCAACTGTCAAATATACATATACATTTACTTTACTTTTACTATAATCTTTTTCTTTTTTTTTATATATTTTTTAAATTCTCTATTTTTATGTGGAATTTGTTTGTATGGTCCTTTTAGAATTTCCTATTTTTCCTTTTATTATTATTTTTTTTTTACTATTTTGTTCCTTATTATTCCCGAGTGAAAATAAAGGTTGATTAATTGATTGAAATCATTACAGACAGTTTTCAGTTCTGGTTAGCTTCAAATCCTTTGTTAATATACATGCATTCCTGAAATTTAGGCCTGCAACACATTTCAAAAAAGTTGACACCACTTTAAAATGTTGCCATTCCTTTACAATACACTTTATATTTTAGTGACATTTTGTCACTACGGGTGCTGATAGTGTTTCATTTCAGTGTGTCATTTTCTTTATCCAAACATGTCATAAAAAGTGGTCAATGCCTTTTCTGGACATGGTTAACAGTAAGATTCAGTTTTAGGCACAGAAAAGGTTGGAGACCCATGCAAATCGCTTCCATACTTTTTTTTTGGAATCTATTGCAGGAACGAAATGCAGGAATGGATGTATATTAACAAACTAAATGAACTTGATTATAGACAACATGAACTATCTTGGGTTGTTCTCTCCACAATGAAACAAGTCAAAGTAAATGTAAGAAACACTGTAAAGAAAAATAAAATATATTGTCCTTACTTTTCTACTTTGGGATTCGACTAAGCGATATAGTAAAAAAATATTTTTTTTTTTCAAATATGTAAGTGATTCTCAATTACAACTATAAGTTCTTACATATCACTTGCAGTTTTTTTTATTTGTAAACAACAAGTAAACATTTTTTACTTCTAGTAAGCAGCCTTTCAGCAGCATTTATATTAAACACTGTGCGCTCATAACCTGCTTGTATTTCAGTGAAGGACAGAAGCAAAAATCTGTCTACTGAGATTTCCTCTGGCAGCTTCTAAATGTAAAGATGTACAATCTCAATTATTCCATTTGGAAAATCAGTTAATTCAATTAATCAAATTAATTAAATTAAACTCCCAGCCCTACTTTGGGCTTGTAAGAAACCAGAATGGCATTTTAATCTGTCAATCCAGAACATGAAAATCACTCTGAAAGTAGAAGAAAAATCAAAATAGAACAATCCATAACAACTCTTACCTACTGATTGACCTCCTGCCAACATAACGAAACTGAACCAGAGAAATCCTGTACCAGAAAGAAAAAAAAATCACTTAATCAAAACATCCTGCACAACATTCTTTCAATCCAAAACCAATTTAGGATTTGTCTCTCATCCTTTAATGTTGTATACAATTTGCTTCATTTGCTTCCTCATAAACAATTTGATTGAGTGTGTGTTTGTGATTATATTTTGGCTCAAGCCTGAATACTGTAAGGAGATTAATAGAAAGCTTCTCAGGGCAGTGCTCAGTAGTCTTCACTAAGGCAAAGCATTACTGTGGATTACTTTAAACAGCAGTGCTATTGAAGTTTGAGTTGGCCAAGCCACGGTTGCGTCAATTATGCTTTGGGACTATAATATACACACTTTATGGACAGATGGATAAATGTACTGAGACACCTGCTTGTTCACTCTATCTTCTAAAATCAAGGATATTTATAAGAGTGTATCCTGCTTTTGTTGGATTAGATGTGTTTTTTTTGTTTGTTTTTTTTTTATGCCGATTTTTTTTGGCCAGGCAGTGTATATCTAAATCTAAATTCTCATTTGATGTAAACAATCTTAATATACTGAATAACCCCTGTATTATTATACTTATCGCATTGCAAGGTTCTTGCCAATTCACAACACTACTCTATTTTTACACCATTAACAAGCTCAAAGTAGCTCTACTCTTCTTTGGGAGAATTCTCCTGAGATTTAAAACGAGGCACTGAAAACTTAAAAAAAAGATTAAAAAAGACACACAGTACCTTGAGCTAGTTTACCGGTTGCCACATATTGCAAGTGTAAGTCACTTTAAGTAGTGCAATGTATTTATTAGAAGGGATGGCCACAAACAGTGTTTATCACCTGTCACAATCAGGAACACACTTGAACCCGCCTGACCGGCGCTCTGAATCGTGACTTGGGGAAGTTTTTATATTGCTCATGAAGGAGTTCATTTTCCTAAGCAAGATCCTGATCTCCTACTTCCAGTGAAGTGTCTTCCTTGTATTTGCTTTTTGGCATATGGTATTATCATAGGTGAATGCTCACACCAAAAATGAAACCGTAACAATGCCTACATAATCTACCACAAACGCTCTGCTTCTGTTGATGCAAGGTGTGTCCTATAAGGTCGTGCTTCAGCTCCTTTCTGATAATAAATTATTGTGCATATCAGTAAATGATTAAACAACTAAAACTGTATTCACATTTTTACAAGGTTAGTCACTCACTCTAAGAGACTGAGGAAATTCATGATGTCTTGTGGATTCACTTTGTTCCAGTAAGCAAGCAGAGTATCTGCAGGAAAAAAAGGAGACAACAAGGAAAAGATAAAAAAAAAATTAAACATGTTGATATTTTGCTTGTTTAAAACTAATGATTATTATTATTAAAAATAAACTAATGATTATTTTGGTAGTCGACTAGTCTGATGATTATTTTTTCGATTAGTCAATTATTTAACGAATATTTGTACCATGTCCCCCATCTCTAAAAATAATAGAAACTTCTGAACTTGAGATTTTAAAAGCCATTTAAATGTCTAGATGTTGTTTAAACATGGAAAGTTTTGATATTTAGTGAGTAAATATCGGAGCTGCAACTAATGATTATTTTGGTGGTCGAATAATCTGATGATTATTTTTTGATTAGTCGATTATTCAGCGATTATTTCTGCCATGTCCTCCATTTCAAAAAACAATAGAAACAGCTGAACATAAGATTTAAAAGCCATTTAAATGTCTAGATGTTGTTTAAACGTGGAAAGTTCTGATATTTAGTGAGTAAATATTAGGGCTGCAACTAATGATTATTTTGGTAGTCGACTAGTCTGCTGATTTTTTTTTCCGATTAGTCAATTAGTCAACAATTATTTCTGCCATGTCCTTCATCTCAAAAAACGCTAGAAACAGCTGATCATCAGACTTAATAGTCATTTAAATATCCAGTTTCTGTTTAAACTTGGAAAGTACTGATATTATTTTGTGAGTAAATATAATCTGTTGAGTTTGGGCACTGTGTGAGTGAGCCTGTTACCCACCTCCCATTGTGCTTCTGTCCCCAGCACTTTGTGTAATGCAGCACTGTTACAAATTAACGATTAGTCGACAATGACATTTATAGTCAACAAATTTAAATAATCAACTTTGTCGATTATATTGACTAATCGTTGCAGCCCATGCAGTGAATACAGTGTGCGTATGCTGTTTTCCATTTAAACTCAGATGCTGAAATTTCCTGTTCGATTTTTATCTGTGGACATGATGTTTTCATGATGTTTGGATATGCAAAATATTGTAGAATCTACTAGTAACAACAACAATGCAAGTCTTGGACAATGTTAACAATAATAGCATGAAACACACGGTATAAGGTTCGATTTGCCAAAAAAAAAAAAAAAAAAAAAAAAAAAAAAAAAAAAAACACCAGTCAAGGGTTGTCAATCCAATTGTGGTTAACTGGAATGCCGTCAATGTGGGTGTGGCATTCAGGTCAAATGGAATGTAGCGCTAATAAACATTCCTGGTATACACAGATCATCGCTGTCTGACTGTAAGTGTAAGAAAGACATTTTTGGAATTAAACAAACAAATAGGAGAGTTGGTACTGACCCTCTGACACTGTTTTGATAATGTGCAGGAAACACAGCAGCAGTCCTTTTACTTCGTAATGTCCGAGTCGACCTACTGACGAGAGGGTGCTCATTGTGGAGCCACGCCGGTGTAACTGTGGAACAAAAACATTGTGTACTCATTAAACATACACACGTGGAGTAAAAGAGCTTAATTTTTATTGTTTCATAATGTTAGCTGTTTAACATTGAGACACACCCATTAATGTAATCTGTTTAAGGGCGGTAGGGCTCTGTTTTCACACCTGTATTTGGTTTCTATGGTCCGGATCAGTTGATGAATTCGTTTACTTGTAGCGTTTTCTTTCTTGGTTTTGGTTTGGTTTCACACAAGCATAAACCTAAATGCACCAAAATGCGCAGCAATAAACCACAGGAGCATGTTGTGTCCTCTAATTGGTCAGAGCTGTCTGCCGTGGGTGCAAGAAATTAAATATAGTGAGAAGATTCTGTGTTCCAGCGCATATAAACATCTGTGCAGTTTAATTAAAGCTCCTTCAACACAGAACAATAAAACGCTGTGCTTTCAAACACAATGTTTTCAACAGGACGTGCAGCGGAGAATTACATGTAGTAACCTGTGTCTTGCGGCTGCGAGTATTGAACGCAGCACAGACTGAGCATGTAAACAGCATGGAGCAGATACAGCTTTTGTTCATAGCTGTGGTAATAAGTGTTATCTGGCTAATATATCAGATTAATCTGCACCTTTTTAGCAGTTTAGCTCAAATGAAAGGTGTATATTTGATAGCTGAGATCGCTGACCCGTTTGGGTCCGGTTCTTTTGATCCGCACCCGAGTGCGATTACTGTTTTTACACCTGCTCAATCAAACTGCACTAAAGTTACAAAGGAACCAGAGTCTGTTGTAACCGAACCAAATAGTGCTGGTGTAAAAAACGCCCTAAGAATAATAACAGGGTTGTGGCTGCGATTTGGTTTGGCAAGCTGCCACTGTTTTGCCCTTGAACAAGGCCCATGGTATTCTGGGTGGTTGGTATGGTATCGCTAAGTTGTTTCTTAGTAGTTGATATGGATAGGTGGATGCTATGGTATCAACATTGGTTGTTGTGATGTTCCTACATTGTTTATAAGGTTATCCCAAATGTTTGCAATGCACTGTTAACCCAGAAGTTGTTTGAATTCAAATTATTTAAGTCCGTTTTACATAAAATTGGATATTTCTAAACAATACTCAACTATTTTGAGTTTTGTTGGCACATATACATTCAAAATGCGATCTTTGAGTTGCACCAACTTATTGGCAGCTTCCACTGGCTTCTATCACAATCTCTTTGAACACTGGGTGTGTCCAACAGTTTATGACACTCATCATCAGTGTGTAGTGATTCTCCCTGGGCTACCTTACAAATAAATCAAGCTATCCTTTAGTTGTAATAATTTGATGTTTTAATTTATGCTAAATCAAGTTTTCATTCCCCATTCCTTAAAATAATTTGAGCAAACCGGTTGCCTTAAAAAAGTTAAGTAAACTCAACTTATTCTGTCTTACAGTATAACAAAAATAAAAAAGTTAAACCAACTCCCCCTTTAGTTGTAATAACTTCGTGTTCTAAGTTATGTTTTAAGGCAACTGGTTTCCTTAAATTGTTTAAGTAAATTCAACTTATCCAGGCTTACAGTGTGGTGTTACTAAGGTGTCCTAAGCTAGGTAACTGCTACAGTATGTCAGATGGTTGCCATGATGTTGCTTAGACAAGACATTTTACAGAAATTTTACAGATGAAAAGGAAGAAGATGTAGAAAAGAGAAATATAGTTCGACAATAGTGCATAACATATAGATAATTTTATATGTCTCACCTCGTTAATATCTGGTGTACCAGGGTCGCCATACATTGAGCTTCTTGAGTCATCTCTCCTTGCATGTCCGTTTTGGGTGATGACACCAGCTATGTCACAAACACACACACACATACACAACAAGGTTTTTTTTACCACTGGTATCAAATATCTAATGAAGTACTTTTGGAATCTTGGAAGCTGTTCCTGGTTCACTCACTTGGTTCCTTGTCAATGGCTGTACTGGCTCGGCGAGTGTCTATGGAGCCGGTCATGGACAGGTCATCTCTGCACTGAAATTTGACCAAAGAGTGAATTTCTCTTAATTAATACAAACAGTTCAGAACAAATAAATCATCTTTGTTACATTGACATGTTATACTGCAGCAAAATATGGACTTTTCAGTTATTAAACATCATGATGCACACTGGAATAAAACCAAAATAAAAGTCTTCCATCTGCAGAAGCTTTCATATTCACTTTCATTAGCTTTTAATAGATAAAGACTGCTTTCTATTGCTCTTGATTGCTCTCATGCACACCTCATTCCCAGCATTCTCTTCATTTCCTACTAATTACTCACAGGTGCATTAAAAACAGGTGCAGTTATACAATTGCAGGTGTGTTTTGTTGTTTCAGTTGTTTGCTGATCATTTTAGGGGCATTATATTTGCTGGCTAGAAGGCCAGCAGTTCTGAAACTTTTCAATGGCTATGAGTTGAGAAGATGAGAAACTTACCATGAGGCCAAAGCCAGACCTTGAAGGCTGTTTCTGGGCAGTCAGTTTATTCAGGTTCTGGTACAGCAACTCGAACAGTGGGAGGTAAAGCACACAGATACGGGCCTGCTGATTCTGTCCAGGGAATAGACGTGAATGCAAATAAATGACTGATCCACAGCAGATATCAGAACGTAAACAGCTTTTCATTGTGTTTTTAATAAGTGAGTATGTTTTTTTTGTTGGTGAACAATAACATTGCAAATTAAAGAACAATACTTCTTCAGAAAACTTGGCAAAGGGTTCCTGCTTAGTTCTAGCCAATGACTACTGTAGAAAGCATGAACAGCACATAGTTTTAAAAAGTGAAGCCACTACAGGTTAGAGCTTAGTTAGGCTTAGGGTTAGGTTATGCCCAACCTCGACCCGCCTCATAAATTGTCTTTGTGAGTGATTACAGTGTTAAAACTGAGCTTTTTAAAAACATTTTGGGGCTGTTTCAATGAGCGAAATAGTTTAGAATGATGTTAATTAACACTGTAACACTGAAGAAGCATAGACTTCCTCAGTTATTTAAGAAACAAGTCTATTAAGAACCGATCTCCCCATCTACTGTAATATAATTAACAATGTTTAAGAATATAAAACACATTCTGAACATTTTTTTTATGCTTATAGCCTTAGATAGATAGATAGATAGATACATAGATAGATAGATACTTTATTGAAAATTAAAAATAATAGTGCAAAACATAAAAAAGCCTCTGCTAGCTGGTGCAATACAACCTTTGTGGAAACAGATTTTATGCGCTAATTTGAGTAACGAGTCGTAGTGAAGCTGTCAGGCAACTAGTTATCTTACTTTTCCTGATGATTTTGTGGTGTGCTGTTGGTCGCATTAACAGATGCTGTATGAAATTCCTTGGCAGTTTGCAGTGTGAGCATGATCTGTGCCTGAGCACGGAACAAGATGTTGTCAGTAATGAGGCGTCCAGCACTATGTTGCTTTGTATGTAACTGTAACTGAGATAACTGTGACTTGTGGCGTGTATTTCAAAGGAAGTTAAAGAAGCGTTGCTGAGAGAGGGTGCTTTTCATGGCGGGGGTGCTGAATTCGGCACAACACCGGCAAGCCCACTGAGCAGTAAGTAATGACATAAGCGTCTTCGGGCTCGGATTGTTTAAACGCAGTGTGAGTGCAGGCCAGTGGGAGAGTGGGGAGGCACGATTCAACCGAACCGTGCCTAGTGTGAGTACACCCTTAGTTGTTACACAGCCAGCTAACAGTAGTGTATCAGACATGCTGGACTAACATTAGCACTAACAAATTCCAAAAACTTTTTAAAACATTATTTTTTCTACTTTCGAGAAACAGAGGTGGCTGACTCTCTCGCAGCAGCTCAGAAGTTAAACTAGACCCTAACAGCTTCAGCTTATCTCGGAATCAAATAAAGAAGACATGGCAGAGAGGGTAAATCACCTCTGTAAAAAATACATAAACTACATTTTTCCTGTTTAACCATTACATTTACTAAACAAACTGGGTTTTCATTGTAAAATTCAGCTTTGCATCAGGTCCTTTAGGCTGTCTTGTAAACTCACTGAAGGCAGCCTGAGATGCTTGGTATGGGACATAAGTATTGAAACATTTTTTTATTTAGAAATCAATGGTAATAAAAAAAGTTTCACTGTCTCTACTGCCCAGGGAATGCTATCTATTACATTCTCTTAGATTTTGACATATTGCTGTGAGTATTTCTTTGCATTCCCAGAAGCACTGGATTCTAGAAAACACACTTCACTGCTCCACAGCTCAATGCCATCCTTAGCCATGATCCTTAGTCATGATGCCAATTGGTTCATGTTTATCTAGTCCAATTTAAACTGTGTGTGTGTGTATTGACACATCTTTGTCTGCAATAGGTACAACTTAAAGTAGCTTAAAGTAGCATTCATTAGAAGAGGTGTCCACAAATATTTATTGATGTTGTGTAGACTGTGTGCTCAGTTACGGGTTATTACTACGGTCAACACGGTCTCCTTAGTGAATAAGCAGTTGGCTTAAGGAGCAGACAGGATATGTATTCTACAATTAATTAATATTTACATTTATTGTTACGGTTACGTGTCAAGTTTATCATAGAGCGCCAAGAACAACACCTATTCTTTTTTCAGGAAGACAAACTACTGACTGAAAAATGCTTGATCCATATTCTCTTGAGCGTAATGCAGATACGCAGATGCCCCTAACAACTGTCATTTACATATTATGGAGACTGTTATTTACACTGGATCTGATAACCATTAACGACATTTGGATAAGACGTACTGTTTGGGTTTTCCTTGCTATAAAAGTGAAAACACAAAGGTGCTCGAAACCTGTCTGCCACAATTCCTATTGTTTGTTTGCAGTTTGCATAACAGACGTGAGCTTATCTGAGTGTGATGTCTGAGTATTGTACAGGAGCCATTTGAACAACAGCGGATTTTATATGTTTTTTGTATGGAACATTACGTTCTGTAGCCTCTGAGGCCAGAAATGTCAACAGATTTAACCGTTGGGTCCGTATCAGTCTCAGGGATAAAGGTTTAAATACAGACTTACGCCGCCACTGAGAAAACGAAATTCAGTTCGCAGTCAAATAAAGCGGCGTATCAGCTATGTACGCAAATATGTCAGACGACACGCTTTTCTGGCCTCGTCTGACTTTTGGGAACAAAGGTTAGAGCTACTCTTTCCCACAGAACTGAACAGTAATACCTCTTGTTGCTCAGTGTGAAGGAGCATCTGGAGCATTTGTCCTCAATTACACATGACTTACCTTATAGGCTGTGTATCTGTCATCCATGGCATGCTTAATTATCAGGTTCTTCAAAACAGCCACAGCCAGTTGCCTGATCTCCGGGCTGCCCTGCAGGCCATCTGCCACTTCCCGCAGAAGCAGACCAACCAGAAAATGGTTCCTGCAGTAGTCCTCTGTAAGGCTGTACTCCAAACTCTGGTCTGCAAAATAGTGCACCACTGTTACTAACAGTCTCCTGTTGGGGATCACCAGTGGTTTCATTTTTTTCATTTTCATTATAACTGATTAGAGAATGATGTAATTTTGGATCCTTCAAGTTGCTAGACAAGCAGTTTAAATGCATTCCATGCATCATTTGACAACATGGTACATTTAAGAAAAGATGCATTTGTGAAAATGCAGTGACAAGTCATCTGAGGTCACTTGGCCACTGAGACAAAATCTGTGACAGTGAAATGTGTTCATACAAACACAAGGTGTTTCTGAAATGAAGACACTGTATCGTGTTTCTTGGCAAAGTGCTCTAATTGTTCACCAGACTGCATTCGCAGCTTCTTGCTCCAGCAGAGAAGAACAACAACAGTTTCAGAAAGAACTTGTGTTGCATACAGCAGGATCTCTTTGTAATAGTACCACAGGAAGCCTGGCACAAACTACATGATTTTTAATCTTGATTTTATGCCTGATTTTGCCCTTCTGAAACATTTTCTGAACACAGTTTTCTGACTGGCAGGTACTGTAAATCTGAAGCGATTCATTTCAGCTCTCAAGATAATCAATGGCCCTCAAATATTTTGTTACTTTTTATGTCTGAAACTGAGAGATACTTCTATAGTATTAGATAATCTTGGGACACATCCTACGAGTGAACACACTTCAGCCAACAGCAGCCTAATTGAAGCAAGAGCAATCACTAGTTGTGTGCCATGGACTCCAGAAATGGTGGCAACACTTGTAGAGCTCTGGAAAACTTTACATTACATTTATGGCATTTAGCTGATGCCCTTATCCAGAGCGACAAGGTTATTCCTAACACAGAAGTGAGCCAATGTACGGTTAAGAGTCTTGCCCAAGGACTCTAATTGGATTTGAACCACAGTCTCCCATATGATGCGATAGCTCACTGGAAGATAGTGGTGTTATGCACAGCACCATACCAACCACCGACTGCACCACACCAACTACCTAGAGACACAAGGGTCTCTACAATATTTAAAAGCTGGGCAGATATGTATATGATATAAATATAATAAATATCAATTAATCTATTTATATGTTTTTTTTAAGCTCAGGGCTAAAGGTGTGTCAATCCATAATAATTGGGTAAAGGTCAGGAATTCCTCCTGCACAGAGCACCATTCCCTCACAGAATAACAGATACAAGAATTCACTTCAAAACGAAAACTATGATATATGACATATTTTGACCAAACTATACAATACTCAACCTAGAGCAAATGTTTTCACTTATTGGCAATACATTAAAACTAAATGATAATGTGAACAACTGACAAACTGAGAAATTTTAATTCATCTCCTTTTGATTATAATTCATATTACACTGTTCCTCATGCTGTCAGACAACATCCTTAAATTTCTGAAATGTCACTTCCTAAATTGCGGTGGAACAGAAAACTGCATTTTTTTTTACTATTAAAAAAAAAAAAAAAAAAAGCAAGAGCAGATGTTAACTGCACAGGGGACCCTATGTAAAGTGCAAACTCTCTTAACAAATGTAAAAAATATATAGATTTACATAAAAATGAAGTCTGCTGGTGTTTAAAATGTGTTCACAATGTTTCTTTTGATTTGCGTTTGATTTGTTTCATTTTTCAGGTTTTTTAGCGTTTAATGACAGTAAGAACTAGGCAGAAAAGGGGCAGGTGGTGCAGAAATTAATTATTATTGTCCATTCATAAATTCCTCTGTGGTGAGGAACTAAAATTAGCAGCCCTATCCCTTCCCTCTATCCCTCCAGCCTAACAAGAATCGTGACCCCCTACCCCATGGCGTGTACGCGCAAAACAGAGGGTCTAAGTGTGAGATGTGCTCTGGTTTGTATATCATTTATTATTTTCAGACTCCTGTAGTGTGTACCAGGCTTTAACAAAAATATTAATGTTAACAAACTTCTATCAGCATCGTTTAATTAAATTTAATTAGAGGATAAATCTGTTGCATGTTCATTACCCTACAATGTCTCACACTTAATGATTGCTTGCTATTAATTAAATATTGAGAACTGCTGATCCACACAAGATCCTTCTGTATTTACTGAAAGTCAATCACAGAGTGCAGAAGGCAAGAAAGGTAACAGTGGGAGGAGGACATACAATACCTATCCATGAAAAAAAAAAACATTCATGTCATGTGTGACAAAACGTTAGAGTTTCACAACCATGAAACTCAGCTGACACTACAGGCTTTCGTCCACCTTCTACATTTTGAAATAGTTTTTCCCAAAACTCTCAAGAGTCCCTGGTGTAATAGAGTGTAAGATGTCATAACAAAGCAGTTTCATAATGCATGGCAACTTTAGACTTCAGCACAAGCCCAGGCCTGAAATGTCAGATGCGATGGCAGTTAGATGTTCAAGCATGATTGATGGGTTTTGCAAGAAAGTGGCTAGCCAGTTAGTGAGGTTAAGGGAGCTCTTAACTGGCAATCCAGACTTATTTTGCATCAAATGTTGGCCGGCATCACCTACCTATGACGCCAAAACACTCCGCCGCGTACGAAATAAAATCTGATCATGAGCAAAAAAAAACAGAAAAAGAGAAAATGAAAAAAGGAGGACATCATGCAGGATAGGAAGGGTATGTGAAAGTGTGTGTTGAAAAAAGGGGCCAGGAGCAATACTCTTTTGATGCTTCACTAGCTTTGAATGCCACTTCAGTTGGGATTCCCAAAAGCACTGTGTAGATAAGAGACTCGTTACAGAGTGTGTTACATGCACTTCTATCTAGCAGAGAGCTTTGATCTCGCTTTGTTTTTGAAGCATTTGGGAAACTCAACCCTGCTGTGGAACAGAGTGGTTTAACTGAGAAGGAAATGCAGGAAGATTCTTTACAGTAAGAGAGCAATACACCTGTGTGTGTAATAAACCACAAACCATTTTCTTTTTTGTTTTTTAATTTGACACTTCTTGTCTGTCTGTCTATAAAAAATAATGTCAATTTATTTTTTACCCCTGTTAATAAAATACAATATATATCATGTAAAATAAATAACGGCATAAATGTTCACCCATTAGAACATACGTGAACTAGTTCAAAAGAGGCATAGACTATTGGTGCTACAATTCTCACAATAAATTAAATAGAGATCGATCATCTGAGTGCAGTGAATGTATTTTAAAATATTGTAGTAGAAACAAAAAAGGTCCAAATGAGACAAAAGTGTACAAAATTCTACAGTATGTATTTTTCTAATCCATTGTTCAAAAAATGAGGGGGTGATTTTTAGTGATTGAGTTTTGGAAATTGATTTTAAAAATTTGAAGTCTTTAGTAAAGCAGTATTTGAACAGATCCTATTATTGCACATACAGCATTTAAACTTTAATCATAATAACTAGAAAAATACACAGAACAAGATATTCACTATTCAAAGGATAATTTTATATTTGTCTTAATGTTCTGTAACTTTGTGCAAAGAATGCAAATTATATTGACCAATACGAAGGAGAAACATCCATAGCACTGTAAATGCACTTGTGTTGTTTAGTTGTTAACAGTCTAATAATGCTTTATTGTTTTTATAACTTTATTTATTTATTTTTGGATATCATACACATTGGAACACAGGCACATTTTCCCCCTTCATTTGCTTTTTCGTTGTTTGGGGACGGTGGTGGTTTATATGCAAAAGTTGGTCAATGCTTTATTGTTATTGTACATGCATTTACATTTATTTACATCTGTCGAATATAATAACATAAATAAACAGAATTGGGTTTTTTATTATTTATTATTTAATAAGCAACGTATTTTAACACAATGGGCCCCTATTTTGGTGATCTATAGGTGAGCTGTAAGGATTTTTTTTTTTGCTCTAAACGCACAAAAGACATGTACTAATATTCTTAATTTATCATCAGTGATTTCGGGCATTAAGTGAAATAAGCCAATCCAACTTGCCATTCCCTTTAAGAGGGAGGTGCGCTCTGACTTTGGCGGATTGCTATTTGACCTCAACCCAATCGGGATGCTGTGACGTGACCTCAAGAAGGCGATTCACACCAGATATCCCAAGAATATTGTTGAACTGAAACAGTTTTGTGAAGAGGAATGGTCCAAAAAGTTTTCCTGACCGTTATGCAGGTCTGACCTGCTACTACAGGAAATGTTTGGTTGAGGTTTTTGCTGCCAAATGAGGGTCAACCAGTTATTAAATCCAAGTTGCAAACATATATTTTTTTGTGTGGTATTAGGTTAAGCAGATTGTGTTTGTCTATTGTTGTGACATAGATGAAGATTAGAACACATTTAATGACCAATTTATGCAGAAATCCAAGTAATCCCAAAGGATTCACATACTTTTTCCACCCTCACTGTGAATGTTAACATGTTGTGTTCAATAAAACCATGCAAACATATCATTTTTGTGTGGTATTAGTTTAATCAGACTGTATTTGTCTATTGTTGTGACTTTTAATGACCAATTTATGCAGAAATCCAAGTAATCCCAAAGGGTTCACATACTTTTTTATTGCAACTGTATATTCCTAATACAGACTAAAGGCTACACGATTTTGTTAGCTCTTGAAAGTTAGATATTTTAAAATGTATCTCACTTGTTCAGCAAAGGAGGGTCAGAATTTCAAAAGTGTTGAACAGCCATTTTAAAAATACAATAGAAGTTTCTTTTTGTTTCCGTTTGTTAGTTTTGCGTGATCATGTAAATTAATATGGTTTGTCAGTGCACTAACAATGCTCTTTAATTCAGATTACAAACAGGCCCAGAAAGATATGATAGAATGATAAGTACCCTCAGGGTAATTATTTATCCGTAAACTTTGTTTACAGTTGTTTTCTCAATCTTATAATTTCTAATTCCCACCCACTGTGAAGATGAGGGCAGGCCACTAAGTCACATGAAAAGAAGGTGAACACCATTGTTTAAAGGTGCCCCTGTGTCTGCGTTACCTTCTGGCTTTCTACCTGACACAGTGATGGAAGATGAACCTTTCTAACAGCTGTAAACAAATACTATACAAATACATTTATTTAGATATGATCTTGATGAACTGCTATATACATAAGTGGACAGGTGAAGATATTTGTTTTAAGTACTAACTGACAGTTCTATTGCATGTGCTAACAGACATCTGAACTGTATCATGACTTGAATCATGCTAGGTAAAGAGGAGAAGGCAAGGCTGATTATGTGCTTATGTTCTCGATGACCTTGTTGTCCAAGTTCATGTTTTTTACATATGACCTGGTCATGCCAATCAAATAACAACACAGAATTAATTTTTTTCATCCCAAAAACTGCACAAGTACATTTATTAGTGTAAAGTCTCTTCTGCAGGTTTACTCACTGCCAGATATTAAGAGGTGAAGGTCAGTGGTTATAGTTACAATGGTCTCAATATGCAAGCTATGTGAATGGGGTCAAGTGCATGCAGTGTAGGGAAGGTAGGGGTAACTATAAGTGATAAACGTACAGTCTAGTGACGCATTAAAACCTTACCCTGTACTCTCTGCAGCTTAGTTCGTCCGAAGGCCATGGGCAGGTTGAGAGGAATGTAGTGCTCATGATTGCACACTGTCATGAGGAAGTAGAACTTCATTTCTGTCAAAACCTGTAGATGACAAATGTACATGTTATGCCACAGCTTGGCTCCTCAATTCGAGCAAAGAAAATATGACATCATGTGCTGTTTTGAGATACACACAAATATTATGTACAGTATTAAAACATTTGTTAAAAGCAATAAGGGACAAGTAGATGGAAGAATAGTAAAACAATGTTCTGTTTCCAAATGCCATCTGTAAACCCTCCCCTCTAAACACTCTTGTGCAGAGTACCAAACATGCTTCATTCATTCATTAAGCTTCTGACAATAGCATCATCCACTTATAGCAAGCTATTTCTAAGTTAATATACTCTAAAGAGATGAGAGCATAGGATCAGTGGATGCAAACGGATACTTGTGGATATAAATGGACACAAATGGAAACTGTGGTTTCTGTATGTATACTTGTAGATGTAAACATCTGGATAAACATAAATGATGCATATGAGATATAGTCAATTGAGTCAAAGGAGTTTTATGCATACCCCACAACTTAATACAGAAGTCTTAAAGGTCTCATTCCGCTAAAATACACTTTTTCTTGTTCTTTGTATAGTACTATAGGTCTCTGAGTTGTATATGCATGTTGCATATTAAACTGTTCTTCAGCCGCCATTGTCTGCAGTAGTTAGTAAAAGAAAATCCTCAGAAATACGAGTTGATCAGAGAGACATTAGCGTGTGTACGTCAACCAGTGACTTCATGGCCTAACAAAGAGTCGCTACCGTAGGGGTTATTCGCGCAGCTGAGGCGCAACAGACAGTCTCAACTTGCACTCGCACCACTGCGTTGATAACATTTCTTGGCCGCACGCCGCTCATGTCTGACATTAAGTGAAGTTTAAGGGTTAACCTTACAGAGCACTCAGTGCTGTACCGTTATAACTAAGGCTGTATCTCTGAAAACATTTTGTCCTTTGAGTTTTAGAGCTGTAAATTTGACTGTGAGGGGAAGGCAGGTAGGCATTCTCTGCTGCAGTGCTGTTAGATAATTAGAGGTGATATATTTGCATGTATGAATATTCATTAGCAAGAGCCAAATCCTGTCTTTCTTCAGAGACCTCTAATTTAGTGATCTAAAGCATGGCTGAATATAAACACCTGAGCATTTTTTTCTCTTGGCATTCATTCATACTATTTAAAAGAAAAGATGGAATGAATCCTTTAAAAATGATTCTTCAATGGTTCTTTATTAAGAGCACTGGATCTTTATAGAACCTGAAAAAGATCCTTTGCAATGGTAGAAAGATGGCTCTATATTGATTCTATGCAGCATCAAAGAATGAATGACACAGTGATATTTTATCTAATTCCCATTCTCTTTTATTATATCTATTATCTGTACTTGCTGTAAAATTGGGAAGGAGAGTAACGTAATTTCAATTCTCTGTATGTCCTGTACATATGCAGTATTGACAATAAAACTACTTGACTTGACTAATATGCTGTCTTACTACAAGGACAAAAACTCATATAGCAAGGGTCCTGAAAAAGTGTTTCAACTAAATTTGTAGTAAAGACATGATCCACCAGGCAACAGTCCTACTAGAACTCGTTGGAGGAAAGCACAGCAACTTGGTTAGGATACATCAGCTCACATACACCTTGCGCTGAGTGACATCACCCTTTAGAGTGATGAGGGGAGAGGGCACCATCTACCCATCCAGAAGGAACAAGGCCAATTGTGCTCTCTCCAGGCTCCGGCAGATGATGGCAAGCTACATGACCAGGATTCGAAACAGCGATCTCCCGATCATAGTGGCAGTGCTTAGCCCGCTGGACTTTCTGCATTCTTTCACTAATGTTAGTAGAAGCAGTATGCATGCCAAGGTGCTTCATTTTATACACCTGTGGACATGGAAATGATTGGCAAGGCGATATCTTAACACTTGTATTTGTATGTGTCTTAGTCTACACAGCTTCAATGCCGTTTCTCCATGCCCATTTAGATCCTGAGCATACATGCCTGCCCATGCCCACTATATAGCAACCAGGCCCGGTTTATACAAGAAGCACTAGCACATGCTAGACTGTAGTAAGTTTTTATTTGAACACAGTCAAGTATGTTCTGACTTTTAATTATCTGTTGAGAGAGTAGTAGTTCTCCAGACTTGTCTATCCCGTGTCTTGGCCTTTGTTGATTGTGGTATTATGGGAGTGTAAACATTTTCCCCTGCGTGTTCCTGTCTGGACAGACAATATTACTGTGATGTCTGGATGATTTAATCTTTTTTCTTAGGAGCTTTGGGTGAAGTCCTAGTTTTTTTTTTGGTGTACATGGGAAGTATCTCTGCTTGATCTGTTCTCCTTGATGGCGTAACAGTAAGGCAAAAAAAGTGCTCTAACCACACACATTTATTAAACAATATTAAAATAATCAATAAAACTTAGTCTCAAACCATCTCATATTATACATTTAAAGCACATGCTACTAAATTATTAATTAAATGTATTTTTGTTGATTTCTTCCTTATGCTAGAATCAAATGTTAAGCCCTATTTATTCCATTGGATTTATTTTACATAGGGAGCTGGAGCAATGTTATTTTACTACATAACATATGTAAAATTCATGACTGGCATGAGAGTGGCTACTCGATTTACAGCCAGTTGTCACCTTCAAAACCAAAAATTACAATCTCCAACAGTGCTCTGTGACAACTGATAAAGCATTAGAAAGACCGCACTGAATATTTGACAACTACAATTATTTAACTGAAAATCCTACTTTCAAACAAGCACTTCTGGTGCTCAGGTGAATAAGTAAAAAGACTAAATAACTGATTCAAAACAATTATTTCATTTATTATATTACAGTTTAAGTCATGGTGCATTGTTATGCTTTTTTTAAACAGCTGTGGATGCACTGTGTGTCAGAGTGCTGCTGTATACAGTTCAGGGAGAATAGCACTACAGAGGAAAATCCATTAATAAATTTGCAGTGCTATAGTTAATATATTGTATTTGTTGGTTTGCCTGCTGGGATGTTACATATGTTGAAATTTAGCTTTGTAATTGCTTTTTCTTTTCCATGTAATTTATACCATGATTAAGAGGTCAGTTTACTTCTGGCAAAAATTTTGGAGAATCTTTGGTGATAATGTTTCTTTTACCTTTTTTATATAATGAAATTAAATTTTGAATATTAGCTGTCTGAGTGTCCCGCTGCGCTAAACAATGACTTGCCTAAAGCTGCCAGAAATGCATCTAAGGAATACTTTGGCTTATTTTTTTATGTTTTGTAACACCTAAAGTTTTCCTGAGGTAATATGTACCATGCACACCTAAACTAAAGTTGTGCTAAAACTCTCCTCAAGCTCCTCTGTACTGAAGGAAAACTGCAAAAACACATTTCCCACAGAATATGACAATATTTACACACATTGACACATATTGACTGACACAGGATTAATATAGCCTGCAGTATTTTTACAGCATTTTTTTATAGAAGGTTAAAGCAGTGAAATCTTTACAGACACAGGAGTGTGCAGTTCATAAAAATGACTGACACGGGGCATTTGGACGTCACTAAGAATTCAATTAGAAACGCTGGTAATAATTATACTCCACCTCCTCATCCTGTCTGAATGGGGTTTTAGTAAGCTAAGTTAGAGAACATAAACACACAGGCATGAGCAACTCATGTGAGTCTTAATGTTTCTGACAGACACTGTGAAGACAGTAAATGGCCTGTGACTTAAAAGATTAGAATAAACAGGAAATTGAACTGGTCACCCATATTTCCTCTTTCATTCATTTAGTGGTGGTGCAGTGTAAGAACACTGACGCTACCGCCACAAAGAGAAAGAAAAAAGTGTTCCACAGCCACCGGAATACTTAGAAGAATCACCACACAGTTAAGAAAAACCACACTTAAACTGGAATAATCGGACTGGTACTCCATTTTATCTTCTGCACCATCAACCCACATACACTAATCAGGCCAACAGCTGGCAAGCTTATCTATATACTTGTTTCTTATGACATAAATGTTCAGATCCAGTTCTTTTGTCCCCTATGATATGAGTACCCTAAAGCTGATTGTTGGTATATACTGTTCTTTGTCAGGGTTCTTGCACCATTTCAAAAGTCAAACTTAATGCTTTTTAAGACTTTTTATACAGCAATAAATATAATAAGACCCAAAAATTTAGTCCTAATTTCTTTCATAGAAAAGAATTTGTTGTGTTGAAAAAAGATATATTTTTATAATTTTATTAAAAAAAAAAGGACAAAAAATTTTGTCCAATTTGGATATCCAATTGTCCCACCCCTTTGTGCGTCCCTATCACCGGTGACGCCCGTGACCCTTGGAGGATGAGGACGAGCACACGCCTCCTCCGACACGTGTGAAGTCAATCACCCCTTTTTTTTAGCTGCTCCGGATGAATCATTGCCTGAGCAGCTAGCGCGCTCGGAGGAGGAAAGCACAGCGGCCAGGTTCCGATTCATCCGCTCACAGACGCCTCGTGCCACCCAGCGCCACCTTAAGTGTGATGGGGAGAGAGCGCCATCTACCCACCCCAGAGGAAGCAGAGCCAAATTTGCTCCCTCTAAGCACCGGCAGCTGATGGCAAAGCTGCATGAGTGAACCTGCGACCTCCCGCTCATAGTGGCAGCGCATTAGACCGCTGGACCACTCTGCGCCCCCTTGAAAAACAAAACTTAACGTAGCTAACTCGCCACTAATGTTACTATGTTATTTAGCTCGCCGCTAATGTTAGCTAGCTTGCCGCTAACTTTAGTTCTCTCCCCGGTAACGTAGCAACTCGTCGCTAATATTATTATGTTAGCTAGCTTGTCGCTAATGTTACTATGTTAGCTAGCTCTCCGCTAACCTTAGTTCTCTCTCCAGTAATGTAGCTAGATAACTCACTGCTAACGTTAGTATGTTAGCTAACTCACCGCTAAAGTTAGCATGTGCTTTTCCACCAGCATTAAACACACAGTTTGAAAATGCAATACCTACAGCAAATTTACAGTAAGTTTAAGACAATTTAAGACCTTAATTACATGTATTTTAATTTAAGACATTTTAAGACTTTTTACGGATCTGCAGGAACCTTGTTTGTGCCCCACAACTTGGGCAAGACAGAAGGCTAATTCATTTTAGTGAACAGTTTAAATCATGAGAAATTATATATGGTTCTGATTAATGTAGTTTGATAGCAACATCAAATGACTGTTTTAAAGTTTATAGTGTGTTTAAAGACCCAATCCCATTTCATCCCTTGGCCCTATCACTTACCCCTACCCCTTTTTTTCGACCCTTGGAACAGAGTTAGAAGGGAAAGGGGTGAAATCCTTCCCCTAAAAATTGGGACAACTTTTCAAGCACCCAATACGTCATTAGGCGCGGCAAAAGTTCAGTAACCTCGCTGCTGGTTAACTATTTAACTTAAGGGCTTTATTGTATGTCTTCAGAAAGAGGGCAGGTGGGGCATAAATTCATGACAATTGTCCATATCTCAATTCCTCTGTGATGGGAAGCTAAAATTAGTTTAATTAGCTTTTATTTTATTTTTCCATTCCACTTTAAATGCTGCAGCCCCTGTAGTCTGTTGCACCATTTAAGGTGGATTGGGAAAGTTAGCTAGCTAGCTACTCTGACAAACCACTAGCGACCTTTTTAATGCTTGTTATGAAGAATTATTTTATAAAACAATGAAACTACAAATTAATCTATGGTAATATGGTGCTAATCGTCACGTTTAAAACAAGGAAATTACTTACATTTGTGGGTTTCTTTGGTCACTTGTTCCCCCATCTTACCAATGATTCTCATTCCCCTCGGTTTGAAGTGTGCCTCTGAAAAATCTCTGTTTGAAGGCCTAACAAGCCCTATCCCTGCCCCCTACCCCTCCAGCCTAACAATAATCGTGACTCTTGAAATGGGACCGGTTCTTAATATCTTAAACCCCAGTCTGACTGAGGCTATTTAAAATACAGTAGTCAAATCACTCTGTATGTGTGCGTGTGAGACACTGTATAGTGAAACACACTGAAATGATAGCTGTTGCTCTTTGTCGACTACTGATGTGAAATTACTATTTTATAGTGTAGTAAATGTGCAATAATTTGGTTTACCATGTGTGTGTTAGCGTTAGCCTTCTTCTCTCTTTCTGAATACAGAGTTCAGTGCTGTGTTAGAACTAAAGAAAGGAGTGTTGCTCTTTTTTGTTTTTTACATGATTTGTTTCGTACAAAATCTAATGCTATAATAGAACATCTTTACCGTTGTAAAAGTACAGGCAAACTATTGGTGTTTCTAGCGAAGAACGAAAGAGAATTGACAAAGAATTTATGAAAGAGTGGTTCAAACACACAAGTCCTCATATTCCAATGTAAAAATGTTACTTACAGCAGAATATAAACTTCATGTGAAGTTCAAGTTCATGTGAAGTGAAGTTCACTTGGACATTCACTAATGGACATCAGAGGGCACTCTGATAAACAAAATTAAAGATTGGGACTGATTCAGGCTTTAAGAGCTGAGACCCAATCCTTTAAAACTGAATCTTTTGAAAATCTGAGACCCAATCCTTTGAAATCTGTATTCACAATTGAATGTATCCAAACCTTACAGGTCAAATATCCAACCAGAGAAAGATGCATCAAAAAAATCCTCTGTGCAGCATTAGTTTCTTAGCTTTTCATCTGTTAATTTTTTTTTTCAAAGAAAAACACTTTATAATGTCTCTAGGCCAAATATTTTAAAGCTACTCAACAAAAGTTAAATAGAGACATAAAAAAAACTAACAAAAAATAAATAAATAACAGAAGCGCTAGCAGCTAAACGAAGTATCTCTTTTCTGGAATAGGTGAGTCACCAGCGTGTCACTGGTATGCACTGTTTTCATGTGATTTACTGATTGTCAACTAGCATGAAAAATACTGGAAAACACTTTCGTTTTTCTGCTGACAGTTGCCTTAACAGACCCCTTTGGCACATTATTAGCTGGCTTACTTAAAAAAAAAAAAAAAAAAAAAACAGCCGTGCTGCAAACTGTCGCCATGCGTGCTTCAGGTTTCTTAGTAACAAAATACACACAGAATATTTATTGTATGAATCTCTTATGAAATCTGTTTTACAGTAACATGAGGTGCTTTCTTGCTGCTAAAGTACTAAACCCTCTGGCTAAGGCATTGCTTCCTGTCTGAATGGGAGAAACATTTTAGAAGCTCTCTCATTCTGTCTGGAAACTGTGCTGGATTTTTGAGTAGTACACAGCTAACTGCATGTTAGAGTAGTACACAGATGTAAAATATAAATAAATTATAATAAATGCTGACATCCAGTGGATATGAGGCAGGGGTGGCTCAGAGAGCACTGCCCCCATGTACATCTTACACCTTACCTTGGGGTCTTTCTGGCTGAAGCCACACATGTAGTCGTTCACGAGACTGAAAGCAAATCCTCTGTTCATAAAGGTCAGGCAGCGCTGTGAAGGAAAGAGGAATTTGTTAAGTAATGTAGCTACAATAGTGTAAAAAAGTGTCATTTTATCAATTTTATCAATTATATCTGGAATATCAAATATCAAAAGTCATAGTTGATGAATATTTCATTTTAATGGATCGTCCAAATATTTAAAATGTGTAAATAAGAGCATTTGGCAGTCTAGACAAGGCATTCTTGCTTACTGGCTGACTTCTATTAAAAACACGCACACACCGAACAACACTTAGCCAGCTAGTTAACTTATATCCACCACCTTCTAAAGAAGAGGAGCTGTGTCTTTGGTTAAAGGAGCTCAATTTAAAACATCCACTTTTTCCTAATAGCACTGGAGTACCGGTGTGTGTAAAGGATAAACCTCACAAGCAAGCCCAATGCATCCACTTTTATCTGAGCTTCAGAACGATGAATGTTTTAAAATTGACTTTTAAAAACATGCACATGCAAACAAGGGGTTCTTTCCACAAACTGCTGCAGAAATGAGAGGTAAGCTCAATGAGAAATTGGCTTGAGGTTGTGTCATTTCATGCGGGTGTGTGTTTTACATTAAAATATTGTTGTAAAGCAATGTAGCATGAAGATTTACTGTGTGCATGAATGTGCCTGCCATACACATGCAAAGTCCCCAACTTATGACCATATTTAAAATGCAGTTGATTTAAACACATTCTGCTGTTTGTGTGTTTTGTTTGTATTTTCTACATTTATTATCTCTACTCTACACTTTTTTTCTGTGACACAACTGAAAAATTGTGCCACAATTTCTTCTGCATTTGTGTTAGAACTTTTAGTCAGTTCCTATTGGATGGTTTATGGTCGTGTTGTATTTAAAGTAAGATCATTGATCAGTACTGATCATTAAGTAACTCTTCTAAATATGGTGGATATAAGTTAGCTAGCTAGCTAAGTGCTGTCTTAGCTATTAGCAGATATTTTCCAAGCCATTACATGGCAGGCCACAAAGAAAAATTCTGTTTTGTAAAATGAAGTGTAATGGGATGAGTGCTACAGACTAGTAGCTCTCCAGCCCAAAGGGTTGTTGAACCCAATTGCAGAACAGTTGACCTCAAAGCAGGTAAACCCAAGAAGAAAAGAAAAAATAAAAACACACTGCTCCTCACGGGATTGAAGCTGTGTCGTCAGGGTGGCGGTCCAATACACTATTGCTGCCCCGGCTAGTGAATTGGCACACAGCCAGGTAAAAATGCCCTTATAAGGAGATAGAATGCCCAAGAACGAGTGGAAAAATGAGATTGGGCGGAAACTAAAGTCACGCCGAGCGCGACAGAGAGACAGAGGAGGTGTGTAAACAAAAGCTCACCAGGAAGCACTTTATTTATTTGTTTATCTTCATTTCAATGTTGTTCATTATAGTTCAAACAACCTCACGGACCAGATGTATCATGCTCGATGTTTCATTGCTGACCCCTGCTCTATACACACCCATGCTTCAGTGCGTTCCTTTAAAGAAGAGGAGCTGTTTCTGTGGTTAAAGGAAATAAATTTAAACATCCACCCAAACATCCATACGTCTGCTCTTACCATTCTGTGGATGGGAAACTCAGATACACCAGGGACTGTGAGAGGCTTAAAAGCCTTGAGCATGGGTCCAGCAGTAAAATTATGGGCGTCGGGTTTTACCTGAGCTTCAGAACTAAGCCATTTCTTTTTCTTTGGATTAGGATGTTCTGGTTTTGGTTTCTCCTCCACAAAAGTGTAACATATGGACATTTGGATAGATGTGTTACAAAACACTGCAATCTTTTTGTCTTCTAACATTTAAGCTAAATTCTCCTCTCCTTTGATTACGATGACACCATCTAAGTAACTGAATATATTATACTATTCAATTTGTGTGTTTATAATTGTAATAGTAATCTATATCAGTGGATCAGCTGCCACACCACACCGGAAGTCATAACACAAAATAAATAAACACGGCTTCCTTCCTTGTCGTTGTCATGCAGAATAAAGTGGATATCACATAATAAAAAACACAAGTAAACAAATACATTGATGTGTGGCACCAGAGCTTCTCAAAGATTTCTATTAAGAAGTATGCATTTTGGACTCTACCTTCCTGTTGTTAATACATCAGGTTTAATAAATTCTATTTAACAGCAATTTATAATTATTTTACTTTTAGACCGAGATGCTTGATAAATAAGGCCCACTGTAGGCTTATGTGTTCTGTACAGCAAACAGAGTCTGCCTCAGATACGACGTGTCTTTGTTCACTCTTTTGACACCACAGTAGCTTATCTTGGATCTGTAAGCAGTGATAACGGACATTCTGTGGTCATGTGCATGTGTGTATGTGTGTTTGCGTGTGTTCAAGAACTAGGTTAAGAATAAAAACAAACCTTAATGAAGTTGGCTAAACTGATGTTGACACAGCGAGCCTCCTCTGGGATCTCTACGTAGCGTATGGTGATGTGAGGCATAATGGAGAGCAGTAGACACTGCAGCGCCTGGTGGAAGGAATCTGGAAACCTCTGTGCTCGAGGCATCTGTTAGAGAAAATACAATATAGCTTTTAAAGAAATGCAAGTACTGCACAAATCTTAGTATGTGCTATTGCAGTTATTAAAATTAATATGAGTAATATCCCTTGTTGATACGTGTATTAATGAATGGAAACTGTTTTAAAAATCAGGGTTCTGTGGGGAAGTTACAGTTTTTCAGTTCGTTAAGGGCACAAGGTGGCTCAGTGGCTAGCACGTTTGCCTCCCAGCCCTGGGCTCTTGGGTTCAAGTCGCTATCTGGGTGGAGTTTCCATGATCAGGGTTCATACACATTTTAACCAATAAGTTTTAATGATTTTTTCATGACTATTCCTTCATTATGCCTTCAACGCAAAATTTCATGAGCATATGATTTTTAAAACAGTGCAGACATGGACAATAAAACAAAAAATCAATTAAAACTAAAACTATAATCGAAATTGATTATAGTAGGTCTAAAATGAATCTGACACACACTGTTTTATAATAAAATGTGTGCCAAATCCTGAGAGCTCCATTGTTTGAGAGCTAAATTACTGAATAACCTCTGAGCTGATGTATTTTGTTAGTTCAACATTTTTCTCTGACGATAAATGGAAACATTAAGATCTGTAGACAAAATTTCCATGACTTTTCTAAATTTTTCTGGGTATTTTTATTTTTACAAAACTTATCCAGGCCTGGAAATCGCTATTTCCTAATTCCATGACTTTTTTCAGGTTTTTCATGACCATGCAAACCCTGCATGTTTCCTCCCAAAGTCCAAAAAGAAGGAGATCAGGTAAATTGGATATTTTTAATTGCCCAGAAAATGTGAATACTCTAAATTGATTTGTATGTGTATGTATAAGTTTGTGTATTGTATATGATTGTGTGTGTGTGTGTGTGTTTAAAATGTATGTATGACTGTGATATGGACTGGCACTCTGTCCTGGGTAAATGCTATAGTGCCCGATGCAGTCCTCTAGGTGGACAGTCATTTCCGGTTAAGAGTATGCTGTTTAATATTGGCTGCCCCTGCTCACTGGATCGTGGATGGGTGCTGAGTATAAATAGTTAAGAGTATAAACCTAACATACTGCCCAATCTACATACACAACATGCAGAACATCTTACACTTCTAGATAAAGCCAACACTGCCTCCAAAGCTCTGTAATCTCTGTGCCAGTTTGTGTCTGTCATATTACTCATGCGTAACATACATATTTTTTTGTGCTTTAAAAAAATAGAACATCATGTGTAGGAATGTATTTTGTTGGGTACATAGAAAAAACAAACAGGAAAATACAAAGAAATAAGAAAAGTAAGATTAATAAATGAGATGTATTTTTACTAATATTTGCTTACACGTCACAACCACAGCGATGAGAGCATAAACAACAGGAAGGTCTGAATGCATGCTATTGTTTTCAGGAAATTTTATACTGATTCACTGATAAGTGAGGCAAGATAAAAATGCAAATAATGATAACAAGGAAAATGAAAATAATAGTGGTGGCTGGCAAACATTCACATATATATATTCAATTCAATTCAATTCAATTTTATTTCTATGGCGCTTTTTACAACAGAAGTTGTCACAAAGCAGCTTTACAGAGAAAAACAGATCTCTTATGAGCAGCACCAGAGAGATGCCAATCATTGTGGTGACACAGTGGCAAAAAAACTCCCTTTAGGAGGAAGAAACCTTAGGAGGAATCAAGACTCAGTCAGAGGAACCCATCCTACTCGGGTCGATTCGCTCAGTACAAACAAATAACAGAACAAAAGAACAGTACAGTATATATAGACTGATGCAACTGTATAGTTTTAAAAATTAGCTTTTTAAATTTCATTTCTATCATTATTTTTTCTGTTCTGTAATCATAATAATATAGTGAATCTCTCACAGTAAAGGTGAGGTGGACAACACTCACCTTCATTCTATTGCCTTCTTGAAGGAACTGTGCCATTGACTTGGCCATTGCTTCAAAGAAGAACCAGGAGTACTGAAATATCAGAACAAAAAGCACAGTTAGAACAGGTTTAGAAAACAGAAAAGGACTAAGAACAGAGAACCTGAGATTTTAAGTCCAATGAACCAAGTGGTGCCTGTCACTAACTCAGCTCTCTTGGTTTGAGAAAATTGTGCAAAGCTAGTGAGAGTAAAATATCCACAATACTGCCTGCTGTTCAGAGACAAAACAGCAGTGTCAAGTAAAAAAATCTATTAACAGTCACATTACTGTTACATTACTTGTTATAGTCGCACATTTGTTTACAACACCTCCCCCAAACAAAAAATATATATTTAATTGCAGACAGTGTGAATCCAAGATATATTATTGTTTTACAAAATTTGAATAACAAGGGAGTGTATTCTGCTTATCTTCAGATTTCCTGCGATACCCTGAGTATATGTATATTACACTATTCAATTTGTATGTTTATTTTCATTGTAATTATAATCTATATCAGTGGACCTGGTGAGTTTGGAGCAACAGATAGATAGAAAACAAGAAAATGCAGAAGAACAAGGAGCATAAATACCAAAAAAAAATCTGTGGGTACATTCATCTTTAAAATATTCTTTGAAATGTTGGCTCAACTTAATTTAATGTGTACATCTACATCCATAACTGCACTTCAGGCCTCTAAAAACTCCAAAGAAGGGGGGATGGGGCTGATTAAGAGCTTTTTTTTACCTTAGTAATGAGGAAAACTAAATAGTTTGTGTCAAATAGGGAATGTAAACAAGTAACTACATTCATGGTTCTGTACAAACGTAGAATTCATGAAAAGCAGTGCAGTGAATCTCTACTCTGTCAACAGTTTTGTGAGAAAATTATGGAAACATTTGATAAATATGTTCCTTAAAGAAAGATTGGAAAAGAATTTGCCCATTTCTCCCTCTATGGTGCTTAATATCATTAAAGCATTCAAGAGATCAGAATACATTTCATAGAAAGTTCATAGAAGGCAGGAGCATAAGCCTGGGAATTTCTGTGCTCTCCAATCCCTCAGAGCTACATCTGTAGCTCCGCCCCCTCATTACCTGTACCCAGGTGTATTGTGTTTCCTATTCCTTCCATGTATATATATATTTTTAGTTAGTTTGTCAGTTCTTGTACATTTCTTTGTTAATTCAGGTTGCATGTCTCTTTGTCTCAAGTCTACTTCTTGTTGTTTTGGTTTCATTTTTCTGTTAATAAATATATTCGCATTTGCGTCCGCTCTCCATGTCCTCTCCTTGCTGCATTGCTTATTTGCATTATCCATGAACAAGTGCTTAAGAATGTTATCAGCAGTTAATCACTCATTACCTTCAGTAACTTGTTACAGGTGTTGAAGTCTGCAGTCTGCTTGAGAACAGCCGTCACAGTCGTGGCTAGAACTTCATGTGTGGTCACTGTGGAGTTTCCTGAAGCTGGGTTGTTTGTGAGGAACACATACTATGGGAGAAAATAGAGATGAATTATATAAAGATTTTTTTCAATTAAAGTTTTACACTGTAATTAGGATACTTGTTTAATGAATGTTAAAAACAATTGTGGTGTTGATTACAAAAAAAGAAATCTAATTAATCACAAAAGAATTCTGTGATTACTCACAATTAATCAAACTTTTTCTTCCTTAAGATTAAGCTTTTGATAGTAGGTATTTAAATGCGAATTAAACAAAATCAATGTTAGAAACACTTTGTATAATTGTATTAATCCCAACAATATTCTGGGACTAAATCATGGATACAATCATTATTATTTTTTTTATGCTAATGCTAATACTGTATTTTTGGTTTACACCTGGCATACTAGATCTATACAGGAAATGCACCAGCATAAAAACAAAGGGACCGAAAAGAAAGTACCTTCAGAAAAGAGCGCAGGTAATGCTCCAGTTCCTCCTCGTGACACAAGGAAACAATGTGAATGATTACACTGTGGAGAAATTTTCTAAATTAATACTCCAGTTCTGCACACAGACACACATTAACCTCTTACACCCTGATTCATGGACCACAATTACGTTTCTCACACTTAAAACTACCGGTACATAACATAATTTCTAAGACAGTGAGATTCCTAGGGGCGTACAGATACAATAAAATATTAACTATACAGTTTATCTGAAAAAATGTGGACAAAAAGAACAGTATTCCCTCAATAGTATTGAGCACAAAATTCTTGGATCAGTTCACACAAAAACTCCATGGTTCGTTACAATTGAACAATTTCGTTATCCTATTGTCTATATATTTATAGTTGTCTTAGTGGTTTAGTTTTCTTACTGTTTTGTTTTGCTTTTGCATTATCCTTTCTGTTTTGCTTTGGGATTACTCATTTGTTTAAATAAATCTTTAAATTACTTTTTTATTCTCGCTCTCATCTCTCAGCATCCATGACAGTACACAGTATTACAAAATTCAAACGCGATAAAAGTAGCTCCATCTTGTGATATTGCAATATTCTTAAATGCAGTCTATTCTGTATTTGTTTTGCTATTTACTGTAATTACTTTTAATAGTTTATTTGCATTTTATATACAAGCACTGAATATGCTGCAGTTTAGTTTTGTGGTAGATTTGTTACATTACTTTGTTACATTGTTATATTTATTTTTTATATAAAATGATGTCTTTCCGTGACTGTTTATATTTGTTTACGGTACATTTAATATGTATTTTGTTGCAGTAATTTATTGTTTACATTCATTTAAAAAATAAGTCTTGTTATATCAGCAAGAACATTATTGCAAAAACACCCTGAAATATTGTGATTATTTTGGGCCTATATTACCAACTACTAGTGTCGAAGGTATGTCCCTAATGGTGCAGTAGATTGTAATACAACAGCTTGAAATCCATGGTGCTTAACTGATTGTAAATAATCTATCTTAAATAAACATACAATGTCAGCTTTAGCTAGTAACTAGACTCGCAATGCATTCAGCAGCTGGTTATAGCCTTGGTCTCATTTAATGTAACATTCCTCTGCTTTGAGGTGAAGACTGACCGTGTACAGTTGACGCCGATCTCTTGAGGTTCTTTGCTTGGAGTGGTGAGAACTTGGAAAAGCTGCACCAGTACTGTGGGCAAGAACTTAATGATGACCTGAGTCTCCACAGCATGCAGGCACTGCCAGAGAAATAGAGGAAGAAAAAGAGCGTTTTTATTTGATTTATGATAGATAAAAACAAATGTATTATTTCACAAATTACTGTTTAGTTTTTGTTCCTTGAATCTCAGTACAGGAGCTTTCAAGAATGTCTCTGTAATGTTATTTCGAGAACTTCTCACCTTTAGGTATTTGATGAGCTCTGCTGGGTTTCCCTCTGAGGTCGACCTCATTAGCTGGCAGTACTGGAAGAACTTGTGAAGGTGCAAATCCTAGATTTGGGCCAAAGTCAAAAGCTAAATAAGTGCCACAATATCTGACATTTAATATTTATACCAACGTTTTACTGTAAAGACAAAAACAGTCTTTTTTAATAACCAGAAATAAAATTGTTTACCTGAGAGTAGATTGTTGATGCTGCATAGGTCTTTACTTTGAACAGCGGCTTGGCATTGTCTACCCACTTGATGTCTGGTGATGACTTGTAACAGAAATAAAAATAATAAATAATTAATGATCAACTTCATGCAGCATTCTGTAACATTCTAAACATAGATTTTTTTCTTTTATGCTTTCACACCTGCAATTTTAGCCTGGTAAAATCAGTTTGTGGTCTGTTTTCATCCTTGGTGTGATTTTTTTTGAGCAGGTGTGAAGACATGAATGCAGTTGCACTCAGGTGGCTTCTTTTAGCATTTTGGCATTCAGCATAGATAATTACTACAGCTGTGAAAAAATGCCATCTCTGGTGTTGATCCTTGTTAAACTGGATAGAAACTGGATAGTCCAGAACACAGGACCTCTTTCTGTATTTACTTCCTTGCTCCAGCTCCAGGTCTGACCAGTAAGTGCAGAGAATGTTCTTGCATGGGATGTTGTGAGGCATTTTAGGGCACTTGCATTTTCCCCTGTGTGAACCAAACCAAGCCACGGGTTGCTTAAAGTTTGCAAACTTGTTATCTGATTCAGATCAGTGCTAAGGAACTATATTTGTAAAAATGCCTTTAAATTGATGCACACAATTTCATTCAAAAGCTTGTATTCAACAGATCAAGTTATGTCTCATTTAAGTATTTAAAAGATTTAAAAAGACAGGACAACAGGGGAAATTTCCTAGACACCACTAAAAAATAAGGAAAATCACACCTAGGTGTGAATATTAAGTAAACATTACATTTCTGTTATAAAAATGTCTCAAATTTTAAATGAATGAACAATACAAAAGTTTAATTTAACATTAACTAAATTATCAACAATAATGTAGCTTTTATGATAGTAACAAGCTGAATAAGTAACCTGGCACAGGAGCTTAATACATATTAGTCTGGTGACCTATAAAAAATATTGAATTAGTCAACTGAAAAACGTCCATTCAGCCAAGAATCCAGTAAGTACTTTGTTTAAAGAAATGGAAAGCTCATTGGATTTTGACATGGGTTTAACAAGGTTCAACAAGATAAATATATGTGGCATTACAAAAGTAACGCTTGGGAGGAGAAACATAACCGAAGACCCTTTTTTTAATCTCACAACCTATAAATACGATCTCTGATCCCACCCTACTCTTCTGCTATTGCTCCTCCTAGCTCCATTTATCACAAGCAGAATTAACCTCAACTTCTGCCCACAGTATTGAGTTCTTCCCCCTCTCTTCAGTCCCTTCCCGAATAATCATACGCTGATAATATGTTCTGAACTAGCACGTCATAGCTAAAAATGGGAGAAAACCTACCCTTTTTGAGTCTTGATTCTTGTCATAGAGGTAACCAGCAGGCAGATTAGCAGATACAGGAAGTTGTAGATCTGAAGCCTGTAACTTTCCATCCTTCAGCAATGGCATCCAAGCATATCCCACTGGTAAAAAAAACACCACAAGATCTATTATGAGCTGGTTTACTAGTTTTACAATGCTACAAACACTACAATTAAACAACAAAGCTGATTTGTTGAGTTTTACAACTATACTGTTACATCTTACATATTGTGTCTATGATACATTAAAGGATACCTTTCATTCACTCTTTGATCCATAATAGACATTAAGCTTCTAAAAACAGCATACCGGTATTTAAAAAACACTGATTAAAACACTGACTGACTATATATTATTATTATTTATTTAATTTTTTTTCAGGGTTCTTGCACCATTTTAAAAGTCAAATTTAATGCTTTTTAATACCTTTTAAGACCTTAATAAATATAATTCAAGACCCAAAAATGTAGTCATAGTTTTTTTGGTAACCTTAGTTCTTAAAAATGAATACACCCTTTACAAATGTAAATATTTTAATAAATAGTTCCATGAACACTATAAACAAACCTAAAATCCTCAATTTTTAAGTCTTCAAAGAGATATTTCTCAAACCCATTAAAGCCATTACAGTATTTAGATCAGCTACAATTCCCTACTTTCTTCAGTTAACAAATATATTCAAATCATCCTTCAAGCTACAGTAATATATATTTAAATAGATTTAAAGCTGTAGAGCTGTAGGCCGCAGGAGGTGTTCTTATTTCTCTGCAGGATAGAGCTAAATCAGTGTTTCACTCTCTTCTTTGTCAGTTCTGTTTAGCACGGCGCTCTGCAGCGGCCTTTAGCGGTATGGCGGTATTAAAGAAACACATACTGGTTTAAGTTCTCCACATGGTGCCAAATGAACCAGTATACCGGCCAGCACTATTATTCAAGGTAATTCTACCTCATTTAAGACACTGATAAAATACCAAGATTGTGCAGATCTGTCCTCAAAGCTAAATGTGTTACTTTTAAACAACAATTAAAACACTCTGTTAAAAATACCATATTGTGTGAAGTGTATATTGTACATTATGAGTAACAAGCATTATATTAATAAAGCCCTAATGGACATTTATTCAAGTACTCTCTTACCCAAGGTCTCTACTCCCTCTCTCTTTTTGGAGCTGGCTTTGTTGCTGAGCTCACAGCTGATGTGAAAGAAGGTGAAAAGAATGTGGTGCTTCTCATGAACATGGACTGGCAACTCGATCTTAATCTGCAGACAAAGAAAAAAGGAAATCAATAGGGATTAATCACATCATAGCATCATAATAATAAAAGGTGTAAAATTACTAAACAATGGACTAAAACCCGAAACTAAACACGATTTTTGTCAAACATTTGTGGATGGGCTGAACATGTTTCCCTGTAAAGCTGCTTTGTGACATTTGTTGTAAAAAGCACTATATAAATTAAATTGAATTTAATTTAATTGAATGTTTTTTTTTACCAATGCATAAATAGACTAAATGTAGTTTTGTCTTGCTTTTTAAAGAACCATAATGAGAATATTTTGGAATTGTAAAAAAACTAGCTCTATAACATTAAATGGGCAATATCAGGGTCAGCAACAGCTTTAGAAGTCATGTCCCCATCAAATGTACAATAAGTAGATATTGCAATTATTTTGACTAGTAAAAATACTATAGCACAATATGGCTTCAAAATAATTAGTAATTGTGTAATATAAATTATTTGGTCTTTTATTTATAACCTTTTGATAGAATATTTGGTGCATATGTACATAATATGTATCACTTTTAGTGATTATTCACCTGTTCACTTATCATTTAAACTCAATTGAACTCATTACTGCCTTCTGCCACAAGATGGCACCCATAGGCCCAGTATCTAGTAAAGAGATGTAACATCTAGCTTCGGTTCTCAGGCTCACCAATCTGTCCAAGTTGTTCAGATAAGACCTGTATATTTTTAGAAGCACGTATCTGTATGAAATCATCACACTGATCCTGCAATACATCCTTACTAGAATTCTTTCCACAGACTGAACAGTTCCTCTGACAAATACAGTGTACAGAGTTGAGCATTATCTTTCTCGTCTGTACTCTCATACACTTATGCTGCCGGTAAACTGCCGCTGACTCCTTGCTCACTGATGCACAGCTGATTACAAAGGTCATTGTTTAACACGCTTATTCGCTCTGCCACAGTAAACGCAGTTAGGAGTATGAAGCATGCAGCCTTTATAGGAACTGTTCGTCAGTAATTGGCTTCCCTGCTCACCACACAGCTTGCCTCAACCTGGTGGATCACTTTATCTGTTCACTCAGTAGAAATTCTGCTTTAAGGACAGATCTCAGTAAGGCTGAACTATCAGTCTCTTCTTTTCCTCGTACCAAGCATGCTGTTCTGCGTGTTTAGTTATGTAATGATTGTGAAGATTGTTTTTAAAGACAAGTTTTTTTTGCAGTGAATGGTGAGCTTGAGATATGCTGCCAGTAGGCTGGGTTTGGCCAGCTTGTTCTTACCTGGCAAAAATCTAGATAATCTGGTTTTAGAACAATAAACAAATGATGATAAATTAAGATGAAAGATAACTACTGTTATTTCCTGTAATATTTTAATTCTCTTGATATATACGAAACACTAAGAAAATCTGAATTGGGTTTAGAACATTAGTTTTTGACATTATTAAACCCTAAGAGTGTCCTAAAGACAAAGATAATTTACTCTCCTAACATCTCTAGCAAACTAACTACTTTCAACCGTATTCCCAATATTAACTTTTGGCTTCTTTGAGACTCTGCTAAATGTTTATTTTTTGCCTTGGATTGTCATGTCCTCTATTGCTTATGTACCTCATTATTTTCAAGGATTCAAGGAGACTTTATTGTCATTCACATAACATGTGGTACATGAGGTGAAACGAAATTGTGATCCCACGGTCCAGTTTACACCCAAGAGCAAAGGTTAAAATAGATAAATATAGTAAAAATAAAATAAAGTAAAAAAGAACAGAATAAAATAGAATAGAATAAAATAGATATCAATATAAATCCACAAAAATAGGGGGAGTAGGCAGGTAGCAGCAACATGAAGTCCAGAGTGCAACTTTACTGTAGCAGTAATTTACTGCTTTACTGCTTTGCATTAAAGCACCCACTAAATACAATGTAATGTAATGCAATAAAATAGTCCCTTCTTGTTTAATTAAACATTACAACTGCTTTAATCCACACTAAGTAGAATTATGAAGATTATTAACCAATTTTTATCTTATTCTGTGGGAACCCTATTAACGCAATGAAGCGTAATTCTCCCTCCCACCACAAGATGGCACAGATAGACCGTCCAACCCAAAAATATTGTTGCATGGGGATGACGTTTCCACTTCCTGACATCATGAGGCATAGTCCAGCCTGCTACTGTGTCTGTGTGAATTATGAAATGAAATTCAATCTCAAGCCCTCAGTGAAGGAAAAAAAGAACATGAGAGTGTTTACAGCTCAAGGGATTTTTAGTGGGGAGGTCTTGTGACTAGTCATGTAACCAGATTGAACAAAAATGACCTCTGTTTGTGTTTATTCGTTAATAAAATTTGGATATAAAATGACTCAATACTTCTCTATTTTCTCAGAATCAGTTTCTGTTCATAGTTCAGTCTTATCCAGTGTTTTGCAATATCAGGAGGAACTCACTGGTAAAATCTCATTTTAATGAAACAGGAAGGAAAAAATAAGTAATAAACTGGTTTGACTTATTAAATTTGACTTATCAACCATAGTAGGGTTGCCAACTTTCAGAAATAAATATAAGGGACGCTCACCACGGTGCTGTAGGGCCATGATGCAGCAAGGGTTTGTTTTATTTTGTGCTGATGTTTTTTATTAAAGGGGTGATCAAAAAAGCAGTTTGTTGTACTTAAAGCTTGAAATACTTTATTAACAATGAACACATTCTCTTACAAAGTATGGTTATTTCAATCTTAAATTAAATCTGTTTGTGTGAAGTGTGCAACAATAAACTTTTAAAATATAAGCTAAATAAATTGAGAACTTGATATTTTAACCATATTTTACAGATTATTAGGCGCACTATCAATAAACAATCTGTTTTTTTTCTGGCCTATTTTCATACATAAGGCGCACCGGAATATAAGGCTCATTTTAAGCAACAATAAAACATTTTCTTTCAAAGTCAAACGAGCGCTGGATGTTAATCTACACAGATGTCTCTCCTGAAAACTGTTTATTTGTGTGAGTAAAGCACTTCTGTTTATTTACAGTAAGCTTACATTTTCAATATTTTAGTGTTGTTAGCAGCTCTTAGCGCTAGTAAATGCCGCCCAACAGCGCTACACTGAGGAATCCTGAGTGTTCCAGCAAGTCAGGAACACTCACAGTCCGTTATACTCACCTCTAAACAGTGAAAGAGCTTGCGCTGCAGTTAGCGGCTAATGCTAATAATGCTCCAGTCTTGGTGCTGGAGAAACTTTCCTAAAACGCATTATAAGGCTGCACTTCAGCAGAGTGGCTTTACGGCTCCTTTCAACCTGACGGGTTCAATTCATACGTAAAGGTACACCAGATTATTAGGCGCACTAACGATTTTTGGAAAAATTAAAGGAATTTAAGTGTCCCTTATAGTGTGAAAAATACAGTAATTCTGTTTGAAACCTGGGGACATTTTTACTTAAATCTGCTGTATTTGTCTGCTGCATAGGACATTCATTTGACTTTAACATTATTACTGATTAATGATCATTACTGTTAAATTCAAATGATGTGTGTGTAATAGAGATGTGTTTTTGACTCAATAAGGGGTGTAAAAATTAACTGCCAAATATGGGTTGGGTGGCAACCCAAAACCACACTGACCAATCTCTATATTATTTTGAGGTGCACTGTAATGTTAATATGAGGATCACAAAATAGGATATCACAAAATAAGAAACCTTACCTCATCATAAAATTCAGGGCTTTGGTTATGATGCAACACAGCAGCAAAAGCACTAGTGGTGAAAAGTGGTCCTCCAGGCTTGCCAAATATACACTAAAAAAAGATAAGAGGAGCAAATACACAGCTTTAGAACTAATGTGGGTCGAGCAAACTAATTCAGATTCTACACACTAAAATCCGCAGTGCTGAAGGATGTCTTTCGCTATACATATACATCCAGTTAATCCAGCATTATAGGATTTAATGTAATATTACTGAGTTTAATTCACGAATGTAGGCTAAATTCAGCTCTAGTGATTATCACGTGTAATTTAAATAAACTGGAAAACCACATGCAGTACAAGCCATTTATGTTTACCTTCACTGGGCCAGCTCCCTCATCATCTGAATCTTTAAACTGCACACAAACAGCAATGTTCCTTGCCTACAAAACAGATAGGCAGACAGTACAACTGACACAAGTGTACTCTTTAGTTTAATATACATTACTGTATATTTATCACATTCTTTTATGTTCACATTTCCACTGATTATGAAAAAGAAACACTAAGTCTCATTGCAGTGTAGATAGACTCCTGGACTAAATTCTGGACTTAATTTAATTTAGTCAGCAAATTCCACACATTATGTCTGTAGCACTTTGCACATTACCTTAGCAAATGTCTTCTGGTTCTCATATTTGAGCTGCAGGGGGTAGATGTAGAGGTGGTTCTTATAGATGGTGAAAGGGTGATTGTACTTGGCTTCTTCTGGGACAAACTCCTCCACCTCCACAGAGACTTTCTCACACTGCTCATCAAATGGCTTCACTGGGATGTAAGAAGAGTTGACTGAATCTGTAAAAGAAATAGCATTACTCAAATATATACTTTAAAGAGATTAAAGGTGTTTTTTTCTTAAGAGTGCAGACCATGGTTCAAACCAATGTTTGCAATGTTTATGTTACATTGTATAAATTTAGCCCAGTTAGTTTTGGGTACACACCACAGATTAGTGAGCACAATAAGCAACATCTGGTCATCATCACCTAGGTGGGCTGCATCTTACTATATATATATTTTTTTTTTATATATATAATTGTATTTCTAATTTTTTTCTAATTTATACAGCCAATTACTCAACCCACTCATTAGGAATCCCCCTATCACTAGTGATGCCCCAACACTAGCACATGAAGACTAGCAGATGCCTCCTCCGATACATGTGAAGTCAGACAGCGCCTCTTTTTGAACTGCTGCTGATGCATCATTGTCGAGTAGCATCACTCGGTTCTGACACATCAGCTCACAGACGCCTTGTTTAGAGCGACGTCACCCTTTGGAGTGATGTGGGGAGAGAGCACCATCTACCCACCCAGAGAGAGCAAGGCTAATTGTGCTCTCTCTCAGGGCTCCGGTAGCTGATGGCAAGCTACATGAACTGGATTCGAACCGGTGATCTCCTGATCATAGTGGCAGTGCTTAGCCTGCTGGACCACTCAGTTATACTTCATACTTGATATTGTTTGATCCATAGAAAGACGCGTGTCAAGCGCTTTCATACCGCAAACAAACTAAAACATGGCTCAGTGAATTTATTCCAAGACCAGCTCTTTTGGTTGGAACAAATTTTGTCCTTAGGTCTGGACAGTGATTTGGGGTGAAAAATTATTTCCAGATCATTTGCAGCATTTCTGTTGATCCAGCATTTCATCATCATGACTTTTCTTCATGTCAGAACTGCCAAATTCAAAAAGTGAAATATTATGAACTAAATATATTAGTTTAAAGGAAATATAATATGCTACAGTATGGAATATGAAAGGAAATATGAGACATTTCAGTAGGGACATTGGGAGTACAAATTCTCATTTACATTACAAAAAGCAGCACACAGAAATGCAGCTGTACTTTCTAAAGAAGCACATGCTGCTATACCATTCAGATGCCTGCAGTTCTAACCACTCTGTGACTCTTTACATTAAAGAACATATAGATATTCATTATCAAGAACAGAATGTAATTTAGACTTCAAGCATTGACCTTTTACTGACAAGTGTTTGGCTATAACAGATTACTTGACATGATCTAAGCTGTAATTCCAACTTCTGATCTTAATAAAAAATATATAGTTATGTTTATATACATAAACAAATTATATGATTTTAATATTACTAAACAGATTAAATTACACAATTTTATATTTGATATTTTCAGAGTTAAATAAAATTTAGCTGAAAAGAAAACTACAGCGCTGGATCAAGAAGACTTACTTGACAAGTCTGGAGGCACACATTCAACGCTGACATTCAGTTGCCCTGGAATTATCTGCATCTTGCTTTTTTCTGGTCTGTTAACAGAAAAACAAGGGCAAACAAAGTTCTAGATTTGAAAACCACTTTAAAGAAACAGCTTGTGCTCGTTACTTAGACCAATAGAGGTATGCCAGAAAATGGGAGCTCAATTACGACTGGTCATTTAATCCATCTTCAGTATCAGGATTACATTTGAATAAGATCAAACCACATAAAAGTGTGAACACAACCAAGACATGTTTAAAACTGATGCAAATCCTATCACTGGTTTGAGCCCTTTTTGAGCCACATGTAATAGCAGTGTAAACGCACCTCTCCAAGATGCATTGGACAAACAAAACTCAACAATAACAATTGCTGTGAAACCGTCAAAACAAGCCATCTGATTTCAGTCTAGATGGAGAAGAATTTGACTACCAAGTGTAAATGCATGGGGTTTAAATCTTATCTGAATCCACTAGTCACGAGAAGTGACCAGGTGTCCCTCAAATTGCTTGCAATTCACAACAAAACTTAATTTAAAAAATCACAAAGAACACAGTGTTACAGTGATTGACTAAAACAGCACACACACACACACTTACTTCCTGATATCGAGCAGAAATTTGATGAGGTCTTCTGTAGAGATTTTATTGCTGTCCTGTCGATACAGTGGGGAAAATTTTCCATCCATGTCCAAGCTTCCTTGAGCATCTTTAAACACCTGCCTAGAAAAATAAAAATGTATGGTGTAAATATAAACATTAAACATATAAACCTTATATATATATATATATATATATATATATATATATATATATATATATATATATATATATATATATATATATATAAACAACATCTAGCTAGAACTGAAATCACATCCATATTCAATGAAGAGACCTCATATGCATATTCTACAGGTTAGTGTATAGTTCTTTAGAAAATCATGGGAAAAAATACATGACCCATGTGCCATGACATCTGGCATGTCAATGTATTTATTATGAATTTAAAGACAATATATACACTCAATATATTCCTATAAAAAAGCACATGCTTACTTTGCAGCCCAAGCAAAGGGCATCCTGTATTGGCCAAGTCTCTGACATGTCTGCTTGGCTGTCTTCAGTACCTTCTGGACTGTCTGTTGGTGACACACATAAAATACATAAAATAAAACTACAGCAACATTTACACAAAAACAGGATAGTTGGTACTGTCTTTAGGTGATGCTCACATACACAAATTATAAAAATACTAAATACTTTCAGAAACAGCAGGAAAGTTAGCATCTCTTACATCTGAGTTAATTCCGTTAAAAACAAAACAACAACTGGTAAAATATGATAAATATTTACTTTAAATAATTTACCATAGCTAATATAGACTAATATTCCAATACAAGATATCAATGGACTTTCACAAGACTTCAGAATATTTATGGATGGAAAAACACAAGTTCCACTCTCTTTCCACTGTCAAATTGCTCTCTTTTATGTCTCAGCATTATCGTATTCCAGCATTATTATACCCCTTTCAGTTCCTCCATTAGCCCACCACTTTAACTGTATATACACTTTGTGTGTGTGTGTGTGTGTATGTATGTGGTCTTGGAAATGGTTATTATTTATTTATAGTGAACCATACACACCTTACTCATGTCTGATGTTTTAACGTAGGGCTCAGCGCAGTGAGTGATGCCATTCTGCAGAACCTTCTCCACTCGGGCCACCAGGAATATGTCTGTGTGGGGGTTGGTCACAGAGAACACACCCTAAAGAGATATGACAGAGGTATACTTATTATTATTTATATATAGAAAGTATATATATATATATAGAAAGTATATATATATATATATACACGTATATATATATATATATATATATATATATATATATATATATATATATATATGCTTTCTATTAAATGGATCAATTCATACAGTAAAATATTAAACAATGATAATGAATTCTTACAGTAAAAGAAGCAGGGTTCCTCAATACTTATTATACTGTACTCTGTTTCACACACAGTCACAGAATATTCACTATCAAAACGGGCCTTATGTGAACCCCAACAACATTCCACTCCCATCATGTGGTCTTTACAACGCATCAGGAGGTACACCACCTTCCAGCTTCATGTTTCCCACAACAATAGTTCACCCGAATGCCATCAGCGTTGGTAATCGTGGTAGGTGGGAACATGAGACACAGAACATTCCTCCACCAACTGGGGAGCAATTCACTACACACCACATCGCAGGTAAGTCCAAAATCAAATTATAACATCAGGAAATAAAGTCATTATTATAATACGATTTAAAATTCTGTATTGTTTAAAAAACATTTCTTTTACTTTTAGATCAGGATAGGTGAGGATACAGCCAATACTACCAAATTACAGACATATTTCATCCACTGCCTGGGTACTCCAGATATACCAGGCAATAACAGTTATAAGAAAGCAATTTCTTTAACAAATCATCATGAAAATATTTCCAGATATTCTAGGCATCCTCATAGAGCAGATCACACCTGACAATGGCTTGGACGCTTCAGACGGACACCTCGTCAATCTAGATGGTAAACTATTTCCATGTTGTTTACAAAAAGCATTAAATATCATAAAACAAACAAAAAAATACAGTTTACAAATACAAACGACTGGTCTAACATTTTAGAACACCCCCATTTGTTCCCTACAACAACTTAAAAAATATATCAATATTAGTGTATTGTAAAAGTATATTGAAAAAAAATATATATATATATTATTTTAAAAATAAGGGGGTGATTTTTGGCAAACAATTCACAGGCTTATAGCTGTTAAGGAGCAATGGAAATCAACTGAGCTTTGTAAATGGATTTAAAAAAAAATTATTTACAAAGTCTTTGTGGAACAGGTTGTGTTACTGCAATCTCTACTGTAGCATTTACACACTTACACACAGCACATTCACACTTTCATCATAATAACTAGAAAAAAACAGGGATAACTTCAAACTATTAAAATTTGAAAGATTTACTTTAAAGAAATTACAGGTGAAGCCAGGCAGCGGACATTGATAGTTTCTACACCTTCAAAAGACTCTTAAAAACTGGAGTAAGCTGGTATAGTTTCAACAGAAGAATTAGAGGTGCAGAAACAAAGACATTTAGATTAGAAAATAAAAAAGCAGTTTGTCTGGGTCATACAGCACTGCTACTGGACAACCAAAAAATAGGGGCGTTCTAAAACTTGTGACCGGTAGTGTATATATCTGGATATATCCTAGCAGGTATTACAAGGTAATAAATGTTAGTTTTGTTAAAGAGAGGTACAAGGTTTCTGAATCAGGCATCACTGTGCGATGACAAATGATGACAAATGGTAGAAAAAAAATCATGATTTATTGACTGTACTTGGCCTTTTAGTGCTTACAAGCTTAGCATTTTTTGAACATATATCTTTCTACACAGCATTGTTAAATTTTTCTCTTGTGGAAAAAGCACATCTTTATCCCACCCCCCTACTAAGACAGCCAATGGCAGCAGTGACATTTATTTCACAAAATTGGCACATCCAAAAACTTAGAAAAATAGAAATATTATAAATAAAGATAGATTTCTTTTAAAATGACCAGCATATTCAATATAAATATTAATATGCAAGGAATAATTAATAATTACGCAGTGCTTTAGTTATGTGTTGCATTCTTGGATCTCAACAGCTAGGCTACATTCCACTCCCACCATGGGGTCTTTACAATGCCTCAGGAGATCCACCATCTTCCAGCTTCATGTTTCCCACAAAATAGGTGAGCAAATGACATGCAGCTCTCCCCTCCCCCAACTGAGTACAGTTCACTGCAGGTCACTAAAAACACCAGCACAGGTTAGATTCATAATTCTGTATCATAAAAATACTCATTTTGTTTGGTAGCACTTTACATGGAGTTTAGGGGATTTATTACAAAAAAAAAAAACAGTTTATGTTTATTGGTATATGTTCCTGGGGAAACTTGGCCCTAAGAAGGTCTTTTTAATTACTTTAATAATTATTATAATTTTAATCATTACAAAGAAAATCACTTAAAACTTAAAAGCATGTGATACAAAATTTAGTTCTGTTCTATTCTGAAAATTACAAAATACTGGCTATTGTTTCTGAAAGCTTAAAATTTTAAAATGAAACCTTTTAATTATATAGCATCATTTGTCAGGAATATAAAGAGGAACTTCGCTAAAGATGATAAACTTGCCAGACCTCAAACTAAATAAACTACAGAGTCAAATCATCATCCAAAATATGATCCTATATTTTAATCTGATAGCTTCTATGTCTATGTCAAAATAAATCTACTTATATTCCAAATGAGTTATGCTTGTTTCACCGATTAAGATCTTCAGTAGCTGATAAAGCTTTAAGATTAAAGTGACAGTAATGATTTAAAAAAGTAATCAATTATTTAATTTTTAAATAATTTAATTTAATTTAACAGACTGCATGCTATGTGCTCATTGTAGGCATTACAATTCAGCCCAATGTGGTAAAATGAGTGATGCAACTTTAAAATTGATCTTTACTGGAACTAAGAAGCGTAAACTATAAGTGTAGCCACAGATAATTATCCTTCCTCAGTCAGACTTTCTTCAGACAGTTAGTTTGGCAGCTAATATTTCTTTTAACCACATCATCAGACCTAGAATGGGTGTTTCTGCACACTCACGATGCTGAACCAAGCTGAGAAAGATTGTAAAGGACCTCAGTCATCCCAAAAAAGAACTCTCTTTTTTGTGGTCAGGGAATCATTTTCGCCCCTGAAGGCGAGCACAGAAAGGATGAGGAAGCTTCTTCCCCCAGGTCATTCAGGCTCTTAAACAGGACCACAACTTGGAATAACTCATCACGTGTGACTATTATATTACTTCCTGCTCAGTTGAATACTTTTGCACATTTTGTGCATTTTACACTACTCTATATTGTAGACCACCTTATTTCTACATTATTACATTTCAGAGTATATATTGCTATATTACGTAAATTCAGTGTCCATAATGTTGTTTCATTCCAACATATTATTAGTTATAATATCATCTCCCTATATACTGTGAAGACCCCATGGGCCCCCTTCAGGTACTACTCTGCCAGTGCACGGGCAGGGCTAGGCCTGATTGGTTAATTACTACGTGAGTTCACCTGTGCAGGTAAACGGCATATATGCTGGGGGTTTGTCTCTCCCCAGGAGGCACCTTCTTTGTGTTGACAAGTTTATTTTTCTTTCTCCCTCTCCACTCTCCTCCTTTCCTTTGCCTCTACATTTATCACTTACTGATGCAACATACATCCACTCACTCACGACTAACATTGCATACATACCCTAGACATTTTGAATTCATTTATATTTTCAAATTTATTTAATAAAATTATCCTTTGTTTATGTTGTTATTTTGTTCATAATAAAAACACACTTTTTTGTGTCCCTGAGTTTCACTTATTTCTGTTCCTGTAAAACATTACCCCATCTCTAAACATCTGGAACATCCTACAAGTCACATCTACAACAGGAAGTTACATCAGTTGGTTCTTTTGAAGATCATGGAAAGACCAAAGTTAGGTTCACTCATTTGTTTTTCTTTATATTTTTCTGATATTTTGTAACTATGACTGAGGAGGTCAAACACTCATTCCTGTTAAATTAATTCTTAGATCTTATTTTTTTATCTTTAAAATACAAATGTTGGATAAATCACTAGAATGTGCTCAGTGTCCTCAGGCTATTAGCATAGCCGCCATTTAGCTATTTTTCATGTTTTTGTTAATTCTATGCTAAAAACATTCATGTTACTTTAATTCCTGTTACTTAAAACTTTAAACGTAACAGGGATGAGTGCCAGTCACAGGAGTGAGTTCCAGTAACAGAAGTGATTTTTTTTGTCAAAAATATTAATTAATTGAACATGCAGTGAACAATTTCTTTAAAATAAAGACTTTCTTGAGAGAAAATCAAAGGAATTAGTGGACTTGCTTTTAAACATGCTTTTTAAATGTCACAAGTTATGTAACCATCTATGGATTAGAAACCTATTAAGTAAAGTTGCCTGAGATTGACCAGTACATGTTTTAAATAGTTAAATACATATTAGATTCAGAGTTGAAAAAAGATTAAAAAAAAAAAAAAAGTTTAATTTGGAGGAGTTACAACAAGCAAATGGCACCCATTTGGTGGAATGGCTCATATACATCTCCTATTTCATGTTATTTGATGTATTTTCTTTTTATTTTCTAGGTCCTATCTTTACATAACATCTTGTTTCATGTGAGCAGTTATAAAATCATTTCACTGCTACTTGTACAGTTACTATGTATGTGACAAATAAACCTTTTCAACCAAAGGAAAGGTGTTGTATGAACGCAGTAAAATATTTCAACGTGTAAAACGTTCGACTCTATGCTTTCTGGTGCGCTAACATGTTTTTACTGCTATTTATGATTTCAGAGAAGTAATTGATCTGATACTAATATTCCTGTACAGGTATTTTCTTGTTCAAACTGATTTTTTTGTTAGATAATATAAATTAAATATTAAATAAAATGCAACACTATTAAAATGAATACATATACAATTAAAATGAATAAATATATAGAAAAGTAATGTATGGAAATCTGACAGCTTGTTTTTGTCCTCTTTGTCTTTTAAACATCTAAACTCAGTTTTAGAAACCCGTGTCCTGTAAACAAGAACCAGACCCTAAGTGTAGCTGGTTCCAGATGTCATTTTGCTCATTATCTTGGTGATTAACTTAGTTATGCTAAAAGATCTGATATTATTTGTAAATAATTAGCTGTCTGCTTTAGCTACTCTGTACTCTGTCAGCTTGAGTGCGTAAGTGAGGAGCAAGTTATAATTCATAAGCAAATTATGACCAGAGTGTGCCTGTGCAGTTTCTGCCATACTGAACATTTTCAGCAAAGCGGGCCTATTGAGCAAATATTTATCATTGTATAGCTATTTTTATATCTATTAATACACAATGTATTATACAACAGATATTGTACAATTTGTGAGAATAAGTGAGAGTCCTGAGCTTGGCAGTGAAAGCAGAAGTCTGTCAGGGCACCACTTACTACATACTATTCAGTAATGACCCTGTTAAATAAAGCCTATAATTGTTCAGGCTGCTTCTGACCTGGCCTCAGATGACCTGAAGCCTCACTTGGCTTTACATGTCTGGTCTATCTGTGCTTCTGAGTTCTGGTAATATAGTCACCCTTCACTGGAGTAAATATGCTGAGCAGGTTAATTCCAGGACCAGGATTGAGAAACACTGGTCTATATCCTGGAGAGCCAGTTTTCAGAACAGTTTGTTGATTTCCTTAACCAAACACACCTGGTTCAACTAATCAGTTACAGATACCTGGTTATAGTAAGAGGTGTGTTTGAGCAGGAAACCACCAACCTGTGATGGACACTAGCTGTGGATTGGAGCCTAAGAGCCTTGGTCTACATAGTGTAAGTGTCCCAAAGCCTATACCACAGCCGAGTTGCTGTTCTAAATTAAAGAACCCCTCAAATACAACAAGGAAATGCAGAGTGATTTCGAGAACGCAACTGATGTATCCTTCCTGGCATTCAATTATGCACAAATTTTTGTACATGTAAAAATAAATAAATAACTAAATAACAACCAACAACCAAATTGGGTGAAAACAGCAACAACCAAAGCACCTGGAGCAAAGTTTGTTGTCAAATGAAGCTTTCACAAATATAAATTATTCTTGCGAAAACTGTACGTTAAAATTAAAATTAGAGTTTTGCACCACAAAGTCATCATGTGGTATTCATGTGTGCCGTAATCGCAATGCCTCTGTCAGGCTGTAGTAAGGACAGGATGCGGAGTGCGGACGTAAATGCAAGTAATTTTATTAAGTATACAAAAATAAACAAACAAAGAAAAAAATAAACAAACAAAGAAACACAGAGTACATAGAAAATGAAGAAACTAACGGAACACATTACCTGACTGACATAAACACAGACAAGAACCAACAAAGGAAACAGGACACACAGAACTATAAATACACACACAAGGCAGGAACGTAAACAAGGAACACCTGGGGAAAGATAACGAGGGGGCAGAGCTACAAATGAGCACAGGTGAAAACACTAAAGGTGGAGACACAGGAGGAACACACAGGACAACATGGGGAATGACACAGGCATAGAGGAGAAAAGCTAAACAAACACAGAGAGTAACACGGGCACAGAAGGGAAATGACACGGAACAGGTCAACGATATGCCATCCTCGTTTAACTTTTCCATATGATCAATAGGTTACTAAGAGGCCAGAGAAGAAGGCCAAAGAAGCACTAATTAACACCGTAGATGGTCAGTAGTGCTGGATGGTATACCGGTTCATACGGTATACTGGAGGGGAATTTTGAACCGGTATGCGTTTTTAACATTTTTTTAACCGCTAGAAAACGCTGCCTAAAACAGCCCCGCAACAGAGGCACATTAACGACAGCTCAGTCTCACGCTGTCCTGCCTGTAGAAACATGAGAACAGAACTCCTTGAGCTCCTCCTGTTGTTTCTTACAATATGATTAAGTATAGCCCTGTTTAAGAATATTAATACTGTAGCTTAAAGGATAATATTAATGCACACTGTTAACCAAGGAAATGTGATAAATTGATAAACCGCTACTTAAATATTGTAATGCCTCTAACGTTTTTAATAATAAAATATTGAAAAATGATATTAAACTTGTGTCTGATTTGTGCAATAAAGCTTTTGAGAGATCTTTTTTTTGAATACTTTCATTTTGAGTATTTTAGGTCTGTTTATAGAGTTTATTTAACTATTTGAAATATTTAGTTTAAGAAAGTCTTGTACAGTCATTGGCGTATCTCTTTTTAAGGTCTATTGTTTACGTTCTTCAGCTGTTTACTGATAATAAAGTGTGATTTCTTCCTATATTATGTAATTTTGTGTGACAAAGTAAACCTAAAAAGCCTTAATGTTTGATAGTGTATGTACTCCTAAGAGAATAGAGCCTAAAAGCCTTGAACTACGTACTGCACACAAACACGCAATCACACACAAACAAATACAGGGAGAGTGTAATAACAGAATTATATGAATGAAGAAAAAAGTTAACAGCACCAAAAATGCAAACTAAAAGATTATCTGCATGCTTTTTAAATAAATGATTAACCTGTAAGGCTCATACACTTGAACACATGGTCCCTTGCCTTGAACTGAAACTGAAATTGGGGAAATATGTTTGACAATTAAAGAATAAACACAATCCTCCTTTGCAGAGTATAAACAAGTAATAGTGTAACAAAAAAAAAAAAATTCACAGCTCACACACTGACTGATCATGTCCAGTTCATATCAAAATAAGGCCATTTTTTCCAATAGCTCAGTTTTCAGTGATCATGCAAGCAGTAAAACCTTAGCAAGCCAGGAACAACACTAAATGGGGCAAATGAAAAAGAAACCGCCTCCTACCTGTGATGGAAAGCGTAGCAGAGACTCTGAGATCCTCTGGATGACAGGTAATCCATTAATTTTGCTTAAATCCCCTGCTTCTCCTCCCTCTGTCTCAGTGGGGGTCTGAGAGGAGCCCTCGCAGAGCATCTCTCGTACACAGGGTGGGTTTAGATCCACATGGAAATCTCCTGAGATCTTACAACCTTTGGTCACATCAAATAAAGCCAGAGTGATGAAGAACGGCTCCAGCTGGGAACAGAGAAAAGGTGGGTAAAAACACAAGAAGCAAAAAATTGGCAAACACAATCGTACAGTTTTGCTTGTATTAGCACAGATTACTTCAGTAATAAGGCATAGTTTACATAAGCAGGGGGTGATTAAGTAGTCCATGAATAAATAAGACATACAGTACAGTTTATTTGGACTACTGTCAAGGGCTGAAAATACCTTATTATTAATATCATTGTTTATATAATTAATACAAATCTGAACAGACACTAGATGTAATCACACAAACATGAAATGTTTTATAGTACTTTTTATTTTTGATCAAAACATGCACATGCAACCTAAACAACATATAATCATTGGGGAAAACTTTATTTATTATTTAAAGGAGACTCAAGTACCCTCTTGGGCCACCTCCAGTCTGGACTAGTGATGGGCGATTATGGCCTAAAAAAATCTTCGATTTTGGATTATAATCGAATATTTTTCCCCCCTACTAAAAATCAAACTACAGATGACAAAGAAATGGTTCAAAAATAGGAATAGTGTGTTTATAATTGTGTTAATCTGTTCAATTTTGTTAATGAAGTTAATCCAGGTTTTTCCCACACTCCAGGTATACAGTTTATTATTTCCAAATTAGTAGCAGCTTTGTATTGTTGCACCGTAGCCCATGTTTGTCATGTTTTTTCTGTTCTTGGTCCTTTCTGTTCTTGTCTTGTGTTCTTGCTTCCTACCTTGTCTGCTTGTTTTCCTAGCCATGTGCTCTTTAAGCACATGGCCCTGTTTTGTGACTGTCTTGTCTGTGCTCTAGCCCTGCCCTAGCTCCTCCCTGTCATCTCATCTGTCTTATTTGTAACCCAGCCCCTTTGTTAGCTTACCTCAGGTGACTCTTGTCTATGTCTGTGTATATATACCGCATGTTTTTCTATGTTTGCCGTCCTGTTTTTGTCCAGTTAGAATCAAAATCGTGCCTTATTTGTTCCTGCTAAGCTTCTGGTTTGTTTTTTTCTTATATGTAAGTCATTTATAGTCTTTTTAATTGTTTACTGTTGTTGTTTGTTCTATAGTCATTGTGCTTTCTGTGTCTTTGCTTTATTTCATTATGGATACATATTACATATAAAACTCACTTGCACTTGCATTCTGCCTCCAACTCGTCACAGGTATCTGGTATCATCCTATATGGAGGGTGTATGTATTGGTATGGGTATCATAACTGAGAAAGTTGGATCAGTGCCTCCCTAAAAATCACTCCATAATTGTATGTATTTCTGCTATGAGAAAGGCACTTTATTTCCATCCTGTGCTGCCCAACATGAAACACAAACATCTACCTCAGACATTTACCCCGTTCCTGCTAAACGTTTTTTAAGACTCTGATGGTTATTAACGGGAGCAATGCCACAGTTTTTCCAACCACATAATGTCTGTCTGCATTCTTCCAAAGCCATTCAGAGTCTTCTACTCGGCAGGAGTTTGTTCACTCTCTCTCTATACAGCTGTCCCTGGGCCAAGACATCTTTACTTATCTCAAATCAGAATGACTTGGCTCTTGCCCTTTCTTATTGATCAATGCTCTGGAATAAGTTCATGTCTACCAAAAAGACTGGAGGTAGATTAAAGGCATTACAATTTGGCAGTGCCTAGAAATGCACTTTGGCAGCTGTTTTTATGGGAAACTTTTTTAAGTTATGCTGAACCTGTAAGGAACAAACTGACTCGTGTTTAACCATTTTAAACAATTTAAATGTAAGAGTAAAAAATACAAATAAATAAATACACTATTTGACAAAGAAATAAAGCAGAAATGTATCAGCAGTGTAAATTATTAAAATGTGGTCCATTAGACAATGGGTCTTGCCAAAAATGGTGGCATAAAAGGATTTTTCTCCTGCTGCCCAATAAAAAGGCTCTCCAAAGCAAATTTTGGGTAGTGTCCCTCATAGTGAGAGATCACTTACTGCAAGACATGCCTCTAAAATAAGCCCAAAGTAATATAATACAGGAAATTGACAAATCCTGCACCTAACAGCTGGGGTTATGCATAGGGCTCAGCCAGGATCTACTACTCACTCAACTAACAACAATAGCAAAACCACCACAATCTGATACTGGCTCGACAAGAATCCAGAAGCACAGCCTAACACTATGTTCATGGTCCATTGCCTCAACTGCCAAGTAACAGACCTACCAAAAATAACCTATGAACACATAGAATCCCTCCTTAATCTAAGCTCACTTCCTTTAACTATGGCAACAACACACTTACCTAAGCACAATCACACACAATAAATCACATTATAAGTTGCGTGAGCAGAACACAGCAACCACTACCATCTGATACTGGCTCGACAAGAATCCAGAAGCATAGCGAACTATGTTCATGGTCCGTGCCTCAACTGCCAAGTACTCAGACGTCTACAAAAACTCATGAGACAACTTATTACAAGAGCAGGACCACACCAATCCCCTTCATCCAAACTTTAACACAAACTTCAGTGCAAGCTCTTCTCGGGGGTCATCAGGCAGGCACCTTCCTTCGTCAGTGTTTCGCTGAATTAGGCCCACGACACCTCCAGAAGGCTCAACAGTGAAGTCTGGCGTCCCAGACCCACCCCCCTCCAAGCTTGCTGTAGAAGCACAAACTCACTCCCTTCCCCACACAGCCTCAGCCCTTCTGAACCACAACCACTGACTAGATCTTTCAGCTACATCTGACAACTCCTTCACTACAGTCCTTAGCACACGACCTCTAATTCCGAATTCAGACAGCAGTCTTGTGGCAGACTTCGCAACAAAGCCTCTAGTACCTACCTCTACCGGTCTAATATACGCTTGCCACCCACGCTCTCTCACCTCAGCCACCAAGTCTGTATACTTCAGCCTTTTCCTTTCATAAGCTCCATCTACCTCGTCTTCAAACGGAACAGTCAGCTCTATAAAATACACTATCCGCTTACTTTCAGAGTACAACACTACATCCGGCCTCAAGGTTGTAACCAGAATGCACTGTGGGATCTGCAGTTTACTACCTACATCCACTAATAACTTCCAATCTCGTGCATTGGCCCACTTACCAGCAGTTTTCAAGCACTGTGCTGTTTCTCCACTATGCTGCCCCTCACGCACAAACGTTATTACCCTACTGCAACCTACCACGGGCATGTTATTAACTTCTAACCGTTTCTTATCAAGTGCACCTGCAAGAGATCTAAGTACCTGATTATGCCTCCATGTGTAGCGCCCCTGGGATAGACTCACCTTACATGCCGACAAAATGTGCTTCAGCGTGCCACTTCCTGCACATAGCTTACAACTTGGATCCTCACCCACCCACTGAGCAAGGTTTTGTGGCGTTGGCAGAACATCATATGTAGCTCCCAAAAGAAACTTTATACGGCCTGTATCCAATCCCCATAACTCTCGCCAGGTGATTCTCCGCTTCTCTACACTTTCCCATCTCATCCACTGCCCCTGTTTACTCTGCCCTGCTGCTTTTGCCCTCCTTGCTTCCTCCTCCTGCTCACGAATAAACCCTGTAACCATACGCCTTTTCTCAGGTGATGTGGCCTTGCCGAATGCTTTCCAAGAATCACCTAAACCTAATCCTGCCCTCCCATTTTGCACCTGCCCCACAACATCCCTGTGCTCCAGTGCCCTCCTTGCGGCTTGAGTAGCTTCTCGAGCATTCCACTTTCTCCCAGACCTAGTCACTGGTGCTGTTGCTTTAACCAGCCCGTCTTTTGACCCTAACAACTGCATTTCACGTCCTACCTTAGCACATTTGAACTCCTCAACCAAGCTCGTCAACGGCAGTTCCAGCATCCCTCTCCCACACCACGCCACACTACTAAGGCAACGCGGCACCCCCAACCATGTCCTTATAGCCTTGCTCATAACCCTTTCTAACCTCTCAACTTCAGAAATCGGAATATCATAAACTGTAAGTGGCCACCTTAGACGAGGCAACAAACCAAACTGCAGACACCACAATTTTAATTTACCTGGCAGAAAAGACTTATCAATTCTATTAATGGCCTCCACCATTTCTGTCCTCAACCCTTCCACCTGCTCTTTATCATTCAGTGCTGCAGTATACCACCTACCCAAACTCTTAACTGACTTTTCCAACATAGATGGTATGACTTCTCCCTCCATCATAAACCTTTCTTGTATCAATTTCCCTTTAACGATTGATACACTCCTAGACTTGCTCGGTTTAACTTTCATCCTAGCCAGCCTAAGATTATCATTTAACTTCCCTAGCAGTCGCCGGGTACATGGCACCGTGGTCGTTAATGTTGTCATATCGTCCATAAACGCCCTAACTGGTGGGAGCCGGGTGCCATCATGCAGCCTCTCCCCGCCTACGACCCACTTAGAAGCCCTAATAATCACCTCCATTGCCATCGTAAACGCTAGCGGTGAAATTGTACAACCTGCCATTATACCTATTTCCAGTCGTTGCCAAGATGTGACACACTCCCCTACACTAAAGCAAAACTGTATGTCTTCAAAATAGGCTTTAACTAACCTTGAAATCTCTTCTGGAACCCTAAAAAAATTGAATGCCTTCCACAACAATGCATGCGGTACCGAACCAAAAGCATTAGCCAGATCTAAAAACACCACATGTAGATCCTTTTTCTCGGCTCTTGCTGTTTGAATCTGATGCCAAATCATACTATTATGCTCTATGCAACCAGAAAAACCTGCAATTCCTGCCTTTTGTACAGACGTATCAATTAAATTATTTCTTTTCAGGTACGTTGCTAGTCTACGTGCAACCACACTAAAGAAGATCTTACCCTCCACATTCAACAAGCTTATGGGACGGAACTGATCAATAGCCACAGAATCCTTTTCTTTTGGGATAAGAACACCACCTGCTCTGCGCCACTCCTTTGGAATAATCCCCTTCTTCCACACTATAGCCATTAGTTTCCATAGAAACTTCAAAACATCTGGTGCACTTTTATATAATCTATATGGAACCCCATTTGGCCCTGGGGCAGAACCTGCCTTTGCAGCCTTCACCACCTCCTGAACCTCACTCCACCTAGGGGGGTTAACATCCATTTTCCACTCTATATCACCTAACGGCGGCATGTCTGCTGGTAGGTCCAGGTCGCTAGACCTTTCCTTCTCTGTGTAAACACTCTTAAAGTGCTCCTCCAACTCCCTCTTTCCGACCTTTAGATTTCCTGATTTCTCCTTACTAAACAGACTCTTAACAAACCTAAATGGATCTCTAAAGAACTCTATCCTAGCACGCTCCTTCTTCTTCCTCCTTTTCCTCATAGCCTCTGCTCTCCGCAATTTTACCAACTTACTTCTCAACTCCTCCTGCAATAACTCAATGCCCTCTCTTTCTGCCTCATTCCCCTTCTTCCACTTCTTTCTGAGTAACCTTGACTCCTTAACCAGTTTTTCTATTTCTACCTGCCGCCTTGATTTAACTACATCTTGACACTTTACGTTCCTCTGCACAACACCAAATCTTGCCATTCCATAATCATAAATGACTTTACCTAGCCTGTTCAATTTATTCTCTGCTGTTCCCTTCAAACCCTCAAGCATACCTTTCAAATCATCATTAATACTCCTCCATGCCATCTTGTCTCCTGTGCCTGGCCATTTAACTTTGGATCTTTGACCGATTCCTTTCTCCCTACCCATCTGCTTTCCCTTAGCCTTTGACCTATCAACACCTCCTTCATCCTCCACTCCTTCTGTGCTTAAGTTAGCCTCCCTAGTATCAAAGGTATTGATATCCTGCGGACTGTGGCACGTAACCTGCCGCTGGACTTCAGCCGACTGACTCAAACAATTCTGTTCAAAGTATTGTTCAATGCGGGGCCCCTGCACTCCTTCACTCAAGCACCTCATCTTTCCTTGGTGTATCCTCAGCCCTCTCACTGATGTGACCTTGCTCCACCCACACACACAGGTCAGCAACTCCTTTCCACTTACCATCCCACCTGCCTCTATGCTTAACCCACTTCTCGTAGTCATGTCCGTTCCAGAGTCCGTAACCATGTTATCCGCCTGTGAGTCATCTTCCACCCCTGCTCTCGCTGACTCCTGGGGTATTGCTTTTTTCTTTTTCAATGTAGCTTGCTTGGTTGCACACACATGGTTAACCATGGTGGCTGCTACCATGGATTGCCAGCCCATGGCAGCACCGTTAGGGTCTATTCCCTCTTGTCAGCTGTCTTTCCATGCTGTCACAGGGTCTTTCCTCTGTTGTCAACTGTTCTCTTCACAGCAGTCACTAGCTTAACTAGATATCAAGTAATATAATACAGGAAATTGACAAATCCTGCACCTAACAGCTGGGGTTATGCATAGGGCTCAGCCAGGATCTACTACTCACTCAACTAACAACAATAGCAAAACCACCACAATCTGATACTGGCTCGACAAGAATCCAGAAGCACAGCCTAACACTATGTTCATGGTCCATTGCCTCAACTGCCAAGTAACAGACCTACCAAAAATAACCTATGAACACATAGAATCCCTCCTTAATCTAAGCTCACTTCCTTTAACTATGGCAACAACACACTTACCTAAGCACAATCACACACAATAAATCACATTATAAGTTGCGTGAGCAGAACACAGCAACCACTACCATCTGATACTGGCTCGACAAGAATCCAGAAGCATAGCGAACTATGTTCATGGTCCGTGCCTCAACTGCCAAGTACTCAGACGTCTACAAAAACTCATGAGACAACTTATTACAAGAGCAGGACCACACCAATCCCCTTCATCCAAACTTTAACACAAACTTCAGTGCAAGCTCTTCTCGGGGGTCATCAGGCAGGCACCTTCCTTCGTCAGTGTTTCGCTGAATTAGGCCCACGACACCTCCAGAAGGCTCAACAGTGAAGTCTGGCGTCCCAGACCCACCCCCCTCCAAGCTTGCTGTAGAAGCACAAACTCACTCCCTTCCCCACACAGCCTCAGCCCTTCTGAACCACAACCACTGACTAGATCTTTCAGCTACATCTGACAACTCCTTCACTACAGTCCTTAGCACACGACCTCTAATTCCGAATTCAGACAGCAGTCTTGTGGCAGACTTCGCAACAAAGCCTCTAGTACCTACCTCTACCGGTCTAATATACGCTTGCCACCCACGCTCTCTCACCTCAGCCACCAAGTCTGTATACTTCAGCCTTTTCCTTTCATAAGCTCCATCTACCTCGTCTTCAAACGGAACAGTCAGCTCTATAAAATACACTATCCGCTTACTTTCAGAGTACAACACTACATCCGGCCTCAAGGTTGTAACCAGAATGCACTGTGGGATCTGCAGTTTACTACCTACATCCACTAATAACTTCCAATCTCGTGCATTGGCCCACTTACCAGCAGTTTTCAAGCACTGTGCTGTTTCTCCACTATGCTGCCCCTCACGCACAAACGTTATTACCCTACTGCAACCTACCACGGGCATGTTATTAACTTCTAACCGTTTCTTATCAAGTGCACCTGCAAGAGATCTAAGTACCTGATTATGCCTCCATGTGTAGCGCCCCTGGGATAGACTCACCTTACATGCCGACAAAATGTGCTTCAGCGTGCCACTTCCTGCACATAGCTTACAACTTGGATCCTCACCCACCCACTGAGCAAGGTTTTGTGGCGTTGGCAGAACATCATATGTAGCTCCCAAAAGAAACTTTATACGGCCTGTATCCAATCCCCATAACTCTCGCCAGGTGATTCTCCGCTTCTCTACACTTTCCCATCTCATCCACTGCCCCTGTTTACTCTGCCCTGCTGCTTTTGCCCTCCTTGCTTCCTCCTCCTGCTCACGAATAAACCCTGTAACCATACGCCTTTTCTCAGGTGATGTGGCCTTGCCGAATGCTTTCCAAGAATCACCTAAACCTAATCCTGCCCTCCCATTTTGCACCTGCCCCACAACATCCCTGTGCTCCAGTGCCCTCCTTGCGGCTTGAGTAGCTTCTCGAGCATTCCACTTTCTCCCAGACCTAGTCACTGGTGCTGTTGCTTTAACCAGCCCGTCTTTTGACCCTAACAACTGCATTTCACGTCCTACCTTAGCACATTTGAACTCCTCAACCAAGCTCGTCAACGGCAGTTCCAGCATCCCTCTCCCACACCACGCCACACTACTAAGGCAACGCGGCACCCCCAACCATGTCCTTATAGCCTTGCTCATAACCCTTTCTAACCTCTCAACTTCAGAAATCGGAATATCATAAACTGTAAGTGGCCACCTTAGACGAGGCAACAAACCAAACTGCAGACACCACAATTTTAATTTACCTGGCAGAAAAGACATATTATCCAACTGACAGACTTTAAAAACAGTCAAATAATACCCAACCAATCTCATGTATCCAGGCAAGTTACGGCCAAACAGGGTACTTGAGTCTCCTTTAAATTAAATAGTTTTCCCCAATTAACATATGTTTCTAATACTATAGTCACTTAAATATATCATCATCATAACATTCATACATATTAAGATACATTCTATCCGAACTCTTTCTAGGTGCATTATTTTTATGTTATCAATGTTAGCAATGTCTTATGTTATCAAAATGTTACAGATCATGGCTCACCAATGATAATTCACAATTATTCACAAATAAATAAATGCCTCAGTTTTTGCTCTAAATTTTTACCCTTTTCCTTTACTGTATCTACTGGGTCAAACTGATCAGAACAGTGTGTGTATGTAAAAACATACAGCTCTGGAAAAAAATGAGCGCCATAAAGTTATTCAAAAGCAGTGTGTAAGATCGGTGGAGGAGAACAAGACAAGATGCAAGAAAACTGTGATTAAAAACCAGGGTTATTCCACTAAATATCGATTTCTTAAAACTTTATGAATATCAACTTGTTTTCTTTGCATTTTATGAGGTCTGAAAGCTATGCATATTGTATTTTTGTTATTTTAACCATTTCTCATTTTCTGCAAATAAATGCTCTAAATGACAATATTTTTATTTTGTAATTTGGGAGAAATGTTGTCTGTAGTTTATAGAATAAAACAACAGTGTTCATTTTACCCAAACACATACCTATAAATAGCAAAATCACAGAAACTAATTCAGAAACTGAAATGATATTTTAATTTTTCTAGAGACGTATATGAACGTACATAATAATATAAATAATGTAAACATATTTAAATAATTATTTTACATTTACATTTAGTACATTAATCAAGCTAAGCTAAGACTAAGGTTTTATGCTTTTCTGTATTTTTAAACTCTGAAATGAGTCAGTTTGACCTACTACATAACATTAGAGCTAACCCTTTTGATGTTTGCAATGGTTCTGCAATGGTTCTAAAATAGATAAAGTAACAGTAGTACATCTTCCAACTGTAGGCTACAGAAGATACAACACAACTACACATTTTTTTTATGTTTGTATCTGTTACAAATACAGCCTTACAAGACTTAAACATCAGTAATATGCTTAAAGTTCACCTACATTAGTCAGGATTCCATCGTTTTTCTCACTAACGCTGCCCTGCAGGCTGAAGGTCAGGTCATGGCAGCTGACCATGATACGGCGTCCGAAGCGTTCCTCAAACGGTTTCACATCTGGCTCTATTCCTGAGAAGTCCAGTCTCTGTGGAGAAAACAACACCATGCTGACTAGACTGGGACATCAGGCGACAGACACAGGAAGAGTGTCAGGCAGCAGCAGACACACTAATAAAGCTTACAAAGGACATAATAGATATCAACCTGAGTCTCAGGATCCAGGGAAAGGATCTTCTGCCGACATTCATTCCGGTTGATTTTATTGAGCTGGTCTGTTTCTCTGGCATACTGGAAATAAATGAGAAAAAGAAATAAGACTCTAGCACTGCAGTGCAAGCTTCCAAAATACTCACAGCTTGTTAACCTGTTTGTAGTAGATGAAATAAGTAGAAGTCTTATAATTAAAGACTGTGAAATAGATCTTTTTAGAGACTTCTTTCAAGTTCATTTTATTACTATTAAATTACTATTAAACACTTTCACTTCAGAAGCAGCCTAACACTGTAGATGTGTTGCACTTTAACACATTAACCTTCTTTGTTTTCTGTGCACTCCCAAGTGACAGAGTGAAAGGATAAAGTGGTGTCAAGCTGATCAAGTTAAACCAACATAATCTCATTTTGAGTTTTTTGCAACAAAAAAGTTACTAAAAAATAAAACTTAGTTTTAATACTTTTAATTTTATGCTCGAATCAGTAACAGAAAATAAAAAATGGACCAGATGCTGAACATGATTTTGATATTTAATTAGTTTGTATTATGTGACCTGGAAGTTACTGACAACTGGTGTGTTGCACTTGATCTGTACTGTTTCCAGAAACCTATACCCCTCATACTGACTCCTAAAATGTACAGGTCTAAAGTCACATGATATATGGCTGCATTGCTGTCATCTGTGTTGACAGTGAATTAATATATTTTTTAGGTTAATAGGTTAGTAGTTATAAAATAAAGTATGTGTGTACAGTCTGAAAGAATAACATTAAATACAACATTTGGTTATTGATGTATAAATGTTAAGCTTTTCACCAGTTTATTTTTTCGTTACTTATTTTTTTTTTGAGAATGCAATCAAAACTACGGAAAGTTCGAAATAAGACACATTACAGAATAATGAAATATACTAATTCATTATACAATTTTATATACTTCAATTAAATATGAACAAAAACTGATACACTAATTTAGAAAACGGCTCTTACTGTGTGTTTATAAAGCTTGTGAATAAAACATAATAAATAAATGTATATACCTTCATAAGCTCTGGATGAAGACTCCGTCCAAAATTCTCAACAACGCTCTCCGGTTTGCCTTGGCTAACGGTGTCTTCATCTAAAGGAGACACATAGAGAGAGAAAATGCTAATAATATGCAACTTTGATAACACAGAGAAATGTTGTATATTTCTGAGCACTTACACTATTTCACACATTAATTTTCCCATTTTTCAGTATTAAATCATCTCATGGACCTGGCATGTAACTTATTCAGCAGCTAAAGAAGGTGCATGAAGTTCTTGAGTGTATGAGTGTATGAACTCAAGAAGCATGTGTGTGCATCTGTGAAACTGAGAAAACCAATTCAGCAGAATCTCACACAAACTACATGTTTAGTGCAACAACAGCTATTGAGTGATATGTGAACCATTCATTTAATCAGAATATCATTACTTCAGCTGGATTCTTGAAATAACCACTGGCAAAATCCAGCAGGGCTGCTACATTAAAGTGATGCTTCACATTACTGACAATCAGGTAACAGACACACAGGTAAAAGACAGAAGGCAAATATCGAGAGTCCTCCATTGACTAAACTGAACAACCATGGCTGCAAGAGGATATGGTTTGAAAATGAATAAATCAAGGACGAAAAATTGCTCTTTTACCAGCGAGTGTGAACACATTCTCTGGGATAAGCCCAGCAGTCTGCCACATAAACTCTTTGAAAGCTCCTGTAATGAAATAATGAAACTAAAACTTCATGTGCAGCATTGCACTGCTCTTTTGCACGTGTGTTAGTTTAGGAGCGTGAACTGTCAAACTATAGTATGAACAGCCTAAAAAAATTTTGAAAGGTAAGAAAATTTGGTTTGGGCCACTTTACCTGCTGTGTGAATGTGGCCTTTGTGTTCTTGTTAGACCTTTTTTTTAGAAATCACTGTGATAAACAATGTTGTTGTCATTTTAAAGGTACATTCTGTAGAAAACTGGGAGCGAGCGTGTGAAATGGATACAGCAGTCCAATTTTAAAACATCACAGAGAGTAGTCTGCCCCGCCCACCCCTCCCCAGCCACAAAGCTTATTTGGGTTGCCAAATCAGGAGGCTGAATCTACACAAAGTTTAGACTATTAGGAGAGGCAGAGAACTTAAGAGTACGAGCGAGAGGAGAGTAGAAATACAGCAATTCAAAACTCTTCTAAAACCCGTATCTAGCGTTATATTGTGATGTGCCGGACCGTGCGAGCTCCACGATGTGCCGGACCGTGCGAGCTCCACGATGTGCCGGACCACGCGAGCTCCACGATGTGCCGGACCACGCGAGCTCCGCGATAGCTCCGCGATGTGCCGGACCATGCGAGCTCCGCAATGTGCCGGACCGCAGAGCTCCGTGGTCTAAGTCTCCAACTTTCAAACTCACTGCCAATATTCACTCTTGTTATATTCATTCTTTGGTCACTGAGCTTATTTGAGACATGCTGAGGCTTTTTAAGCTGTGTAGCAGCTGAGGTTTAACTGAACCAGCTCTGCTAGCTATGCTGCACTCGCTGTACGTGCTGGCAACCTCGGGGGGTGGAGTTAGTGTTGGGGAAGAAGCAGCAGGCGGAGTCAGAGGACAAAACTGACACAAACACCGGAACGGACTGCACACTTAAAATAGGAACGTACGGGCTGAATCCCTGCTGACAAGAGCTGCCAGTGCTTTAACTCAACATGTTTCCTTAATATCTGATGATACATCCTGATCATTTTATCATTTACTACTAAAAATTAGTTACATATTGGTCTTTTAATACATCTTATTCCTGCTATGATAGGTATGTATCTTTCTCATTTAATTAAAAAGAAAAATACTTTTTTTAATTATGTAGAATATTTACAGACTGCAATGAGACAAAAAAATTATTCTTAACAAACAAACAAACAAAAAAACACACAAGCCTACATACCAGCCTGTTAACATTATTGAGTTACATTGTGCAATATTTAGGTTAGCAAAAAGTATTGAGGGTATGTTCATATATTGTACAGTAAATCAATAACGTAATTAATTATCATCTATCATCTCGCTATTGAAACAAAGAAAGGGGGAGAGGTAGGGAAAAAAATAAATACACAAAACAAAAAAAGAGTGGACAAAAAGACAAAATATAGCAAGAAAAAGCAAGACAAATATTAAGGAACAACATAGAGAGCAGAACAGCAGTTACAAAAAACAGCAGATAAATGGTTATTTTTTTTAACAATTATTTACAATGTAAGACAAACTGCATCCATTGACCAAGAAGACATAGGAAAAACGCTATTAAAAGTCATACAAAAAAACACTTTTTACCTTTTGTCATTTAAATGCTGCATCCATTACAAAAGTGTTAGATTTTTTACAGTTGCTAAATTTAAGCTTAAAACTTTGTTTGTCTGGGTTTGAGTACACAACAGTAATGTCCAACTTATGTGGAAAGCAAATAAGGCAGCAAGAACACATATTAAACTCTCCAGGAATGAGTGACTATTGTGAACATAACTCAGTCACATGTGGAAAGTGTTACTGGGCTGCTGACTTCACTGTTACGGATCTTTGCCCAGCAAATCTTGGAGTGTGGCCACTGCTGACAGAATGCAGGGAGCATAAACATCCAGCAAAGGGAACAGAACAAAAAAACGACAACTTCTGAGACTGCTGGGACATCTGTGGAGATTTTTTTTATGGTAATATGATGAAAATAATGTTTTTGATTTAATCACGTTTACAAGTGTATTACAGGTTGCTACCAGCTCCCACTTTTTTGGTAATAAAAAGCAGACTTCCTTGTTGAATGTAATAATTTAAACAATGTCAAAAAATGAGATTCATTTAATAGTTTGGACCTGATTCCCAATTAACTGCCTGTCTGCCCTTAATGACCACTCAGGTCATTAAAAGTGCAGAGTAAAAAGTTTTCCATTTCCCCAGCTTGTGCTGAGCCTCGGCCAACAAAACTCCCACAGAACAGCAGAATCTCTCCTCAGCCCTCTACCAAACTGCCAGCACAGGACAAAATATCCACTTTGAGGGCCAAAAGAGCAGGATGAGCTTGACTCTAACGAAAGGCACCGTCCAGATGCATAGAGAAAAAGAAAACACAAGCGCATGCACAGCCGCACGTGCACAACACTACTTTTTTTAGTGACTCTGAGAGTGGCCATTTATGCCACATGCTGCCAATTCTGAATTAAATCCTTTCAAACTACTTCCTCAGTGAAAGTGACATACCAGACTTGGAAGGGGAACTAAAGACTACTTGAACTGTAACAACAACCAAAATTGCACCGGCTCAAATCATGTGATCTTATCTTCTAAGCATTCTTAAGGCATCTGAACATTTGATAAAGAGCTTTAACCCCAGCTTTAACCCCCATTTATTACACAAACAGCAGTGTACAAACCAACTTTTACATCAACAATAAACAGAATAGAAAGTAAAATAACACTGCTGTTCCTGTACCTGCTTACACAACGCTCAGGTCAATTTCCTCTGCTGTGAAGCGCAGAAGCACTGCGCCATTAAAATACCAATCCGCCAAAGTCAGAGCACACCTGGCTCTTAAAGGGAATGGCAAGTGACACGCTGATTAGTTTATTTCACGTTTTGCCTAAAAAAAACTTTCATGATTAATTAAGAGAATTGGCACATGCCTTTTGCGTGTTTCGAGCTGCACAAGGCATATTTGTGGAGTTCCTATGATACCAAAGACACACAGACACAGCCTAAATCAAGATGTGCGGTTAATGGCTCGCCTATATATTGCTAAAATAGGACCCTTGCAATTAGTGCTAGTTGGCCTACTGATTCATCGTAAAACCAGTATGCATTTTTTACATAGCGCCATACCTCTAGAGGCACTGCGGAGCACTGTTAAGAGCAGCACTGCCAAAGAAGCAGATACAGCTTGCTAGCTAACAATAGCCAGTTAGCATAACAAGCTAATGCACTGGTGTGACGGTCAAACGCTCGTCTAGTTTTGTACTGTTCTTCAAGAGCTGAAACTATAGCCTTTTAAATATATTAATACTGTAGCTTGAAGGTTAATTTTAATGAACACTGAACTGGATTTATTTGTTTACTGGAGAAAGAAGGGATTTGTGGCTGATTTTAGTACTGCAATGTACCCTAACAAGCTTCAGAAGTAAAATGTTGTAAATTTGTTTCTTACTTGTGTAAAAGAACATGTGAGAAATGTCTCTTTTGAATAATCAAACATTGAGTATTTAAGGTCCACTATTTAAAATATTTTGTTTTGTAAAGGAAGCTGTGTTTAAGTTGTTGGTGTATCTCTTTTTAAGGTCTTGTTTACATTCATCAGCTGTTTTTTCTGCTAATGAAGTACATTTTCTTTATATATTGTGTAATTTTGTGGGCACAATAGTAATCAAAGCCTTAATTTAAAGCCTTAGTGTTTTATATTATATCTATTCCTAACAGCACAGTAAGTCTTAAACCTATATTAACGTCTAGTCATGCAAAAAAATAAAATAAAATAATGAAAATACTGTGATGTATCTTGAAACCTTCAGAATCTTGAAAAATACCTTAATATAAATTTTTGATCATACCCCTCAGCACTACTTGCAATATAACTCTTGACTTTCCCTTACTTTTTCTAGCCAGCACTTTCAAAGTACTCAATAAAAGACATGAGCAGTACAACAGTTTGTATGTTACTAGTAATCACAGGGGTCACTCACTATTTTGAAACGTTTCTTGTGTGTAATATTTCTGTGCAGGTAGCTGTAAAGAACTGCATTAAGCTTACAGCATTTGTTTGAAGTGACAAGCATAATCTCCTAAATAATGCACCACAAAACAATGTAATGAATATAATAGCACTTCTCCTGTATGACAGTTTGCTCGTCTTAAAAGCATTACTTAAATAAACCCCATTTTCAATGGATTAAACACAATGGATTGAATAACATTCAGTGCAGTAACTAATGGAGCCTACAATACCACACAAAGTGCAAAATGTTTTATGGTAGAATGGAAAGTAAACAGAGCTCAGTATAGCAGCGGTTGTGAGGTGTGTATTAGTCTGAAGTGTGCTTGACATTCTGCAGTGCCATGTGAGGTGCGTGTGTTTGTAAATGTGGCATGCATAGTATGTGTAGAACCCAGCAGATTCTCTGTGGGCACAAGAAAGGAACACAGAAGACAGGTAGGAAGTGAAACAACATACCTAAAGCACAGTCTGAGGAGTCCACTCCGTTCCTCCTCTCCTCTGAGGCACTTTGTAGAGCAACTTTCAGTGTGTTTACCCAATCCTCCATCTCCGCCTCACTGTCTGCAGCTAGATAATGGCTATAGCGCTCCTGCATCTTCAGCTCAAAGCCGTTCCGACGCATCTTGGGACACTACAACACAGACACAGACATTGCCTAAACTGAAGCATACCTATTAAGCATACCTGTTTATTTTGGTGAGTAAAGTGCTTCTGTTTATTTACAGTAACCTTAAAATTCCAGATTTTCACTAAGGATTGGTCCAGCTGCATTAGCATTAGCAGATAAACTCGCTTGACAGCACTACACTGAGGAACCTTGAGTCTTTACTGCTCCTTAATACCTGACTTGTAAAATTCAAACATAAGGCGCACTGGATTATAAGGCGCACTGATAAAATACTTAGATTAGATTAGATTACTTAGACCAACATTATTTACACATGATTTGGATATTATTATTTTTTTGCAATATCTGAATTATAAATGCCAAAATTTTGATTAGGAAATATCATGCCTAACTGATTAATGCTAATAAGTATTGTTTTGCTAATATTTGGCTTACAGTCTAAACACTCTACATTCTAGATATACCCCAGTATATACTAACCAATTATATAATATATAATAACATTTACTGTATATTTAATATAAATTAAAATCCTTCATGTTTCAAACCACAGGTGATTTCAGGCTTTTTTACCCACTGTTACATCTCAGCCAGTCGGCACTGATTTGCATGCAGTAACTGAAAAGCAATTCTTAGGGTGTAATAAAAGTCAGGGAGCATAGAGGGTTAATTTTGATTTAGAAAGTTTATCACTGAGTGCATTGCAAGCACTAACCGATTCCTAATCAAAGATCTGCTAACAAAACCCATATCTTATGACTAATCGTTCAATAAAGCCACAGCAATATGAGGCATCCGGCCTAAACTCCCTTCTTAACTTAAGTGATATGACCCACCTGAACCACATCGATGCAGGAGTCCAAATAAATGGAACCTTTGGTGTCTTTACAGTTCTTCTCATCCTTGTAGGAGTTGAGAATGTAGGAACCATCAGGAAGCTGAGACAAGTAGAAATATCTCCGCTTGAACACCTAGGATTACAAAACAGTGCTTAAGGAAACACGTTTTTCATTCAAATGAGGAGCTTTATGAATTAATATTAAATACACTTAAGCAGTTACATAGACCCCCTTCCCTCCAGCTTACTAGGTAATAAGGTGCAGCCTGCTGGACCACTCAGGGCCCTTAAAATGTAATTATTAACAGAGTTTAGATATCTAGATATCTAAGTGGCCCTACCACTTAACCTTACCCCTCTGTTTTCTACATCTACATGTACATCTATGGGTAGCATTAGGCTGGAGGGGTAAGGTGAAGTTTTAGGACTAAATAACCCTTCAAACAGAGATTTTCTGAGACACACTCAAAACAGAGGCCTATAAAAATTACTGGCAAGGTGGCAGCACAAACGACCAAAGAAGCCATTAAATAAAGTACTCTTCCTTAGACGAATTAGACGAACCACTACATTACCCTAGTTGAATGTGTAGTTTCAATGTTTTACAGTCATTTTCTTCATAACAAGCATAACAAATGGTGCAATAAATGACAGCGGCTGCAGCATTTAAGGTAGAATTTAAAAAAAAATATTCCTTTCTGAAGACATACTGTATGATATCCTAATGTTAACTAGTTAACCAACAGCTAGGTTGCCAAACTCTAGCTCTCCAATGCTATTTATCTGTACTGGGTGCTTGAAGGGTTGTCCCAATCTTAGGGTGAGAATTTCACCCAACTCTGGGTTACACTCGAAAACAAGGGGTAGGGGTACAAAATAAAATTGGGATTGGGGTTTTACCTCACATTTGCCTTTTTTTGGGAATCTTTTCAAAGTTTTAATAAACATTATTAAACATTATTTAAATTTACTTATTACATATATAATGTCTGTAAGTTACTAAGTAACTGATCCTGATTTATGACGCCTAGAATTCTCACATGTAGGCATAAACCCTGCATAGTTTAAGCTTTTTTTTTTTTTTACAATTTCCAAACCAGTGATTTCGGCTAGTGTCAGACACGTAATGATACGAAATATCATATGTGTGCATCCCTAGTTGATATTTTGCAGAGTAATGTCGCATTAAGCGGATAACATTGCGTTTATGTTACATACCTTCATTGACACAGAAAGGCTACTGTTGATATTGGCTTTCTGCAGCCATCCCTGTTTCATCACACCTCCCTTCTGAGAGCACAGTGATGAAGAATCCTGATTCAAACACAAACACACTGTTATTAATACTTCCTGGTGAACTTTCTAACTGCAAAATGAACTTTTGGGTCTATGCAGTCTTTCCCACCATACTGAGAATTTATACACATATGTGTGTATAATGCTGAGTCAAGAGAGCTGTCTCTCACTGGCACTTCACCTTCCCACACACACACACACACACAGTGTACAGAGGCACTCAGGATTAAAATACCCTTACTCACTCTCTCAATCAGCCCCACAGACAATACACATTCAGACGTCCTCTAAAATATGAGTACTGTATTCTGAACAGCAGCTTATTAGCATTCAGATCATTTCAGAAGGGCAAAAACAGTCAAGCAAAGCACACATGGGAGCTACTCTATATATGGGAGACTACTCTATTATATGGGAGACATTAAAACATATACGTAGTATTAGTATTACTTATTATTAAAGGAGCTATCAGTAATAAATGAGAGCGAGTATGTAAAATTCTCAAACACTGGATAAGATTTTTCTGCCCCATCCGCTCCATCCCAGATACAAAGCTCACACAGGTTGCCAGATTGAAACACAGTGGCAAGTGACAAGGAGTGTTACTCTGTAGCTGATTAGTGAATACGTACATATTAATGTAGAGAAAATGCTCTTTTGTATACGCTAGTGATGGTGATAATTTACTCAGCTATTGTGAGCAACCTTACTGAAGCTTAATAAGCAGAAAATTCATCAACTCGCCTATTTCTATGGATACAGCACACTGTTTGGTTGTTGATGTCTATACCTGGCAACCGTGAGTGATGAAATGGGGCTGAGGAAATGGCGGTGGGCAGATTCGAAAGTCACATCCCACATAGATTACTGTGACATACTGCACAGTTCAAATAAAAAATACATGCTGGCTGAAGCTCTGCTGACACCAGCTATAAGTGCTAAAACTCAGCATGTTTCCTTACTATATGATTATACCCCTTGATCATGTTATGAGTTACTACAGAAAATATAATTCTTAATAGCCTTTCAAGTATTACTTGTATATGAATGACACTTGATACTATCAGCTTGGGACATCTATGACAGGGTCAGTAATAATAATAATAATAATACATTTTATTTATTTAGTTAAGCAAACATTCTATTTTTGATTAGTATTTTAGCTTAAATAAACCCCAGACTTGTCATTTATGCAGTCATATGCACTAAATGGACAAACATACTGGGACACTACACATTATACATACAGGGACTTTTGTGACATCCCATTCTAAATCAATATGCAATTATGTGGAGTTGATCGCCCCTTTGTAGCACTTTGTAACAGATTATGGAAACCTGCAATGATGCTGTTTTCTTCAGTAATAATACCACTCATACCTGATGGTGGAATATCTAGGAGGGAACATATTTCAGCAGCTCACTTGCTGCAATGGCATCATATGACAGTACCACACTGGAGTTCAGTGAACCACCCTTTCTTTTACTAATGTATTTAAAGGCAGACTGTATGGCTAAGGCTTGATTTTTACACACCTAAAGTCTGTGATTGAAATACTTATGTTTCTATATATTTGCAAGACAAAGAAAACTAACAAAATGACAATTAAACATTAAATTTTAATAATTACAATAATGATTTCTGGTACTGATACCTAATCCTAAATAGTTTAATCTAAACTAAAGTGAGCTTGCACTGTTTCTTGTGCACTGCGAGTGTGTGTGTTTTCATTCTCTATAATCTAATTAAAGTGGTCTGGCATCCTTTATGAATGTGCCTTTCTGTAGCTCTCTTCTGTAATATGATTGTCCAAGAGCTCTCCCTCCCCTTTCGGTCTGTCGTTTCTCTTCCTCCTTCCCTCTTGCTCTCTCTCTTTCTCTCTCTCTGTGCTCCTCTGAGACTAACAGATCAATCACCTCCCCTCTTTTCTTTGCCTCTTTTACCAGTCACTCTGTGGATTGCCATCACTGATTAATAGGCATAAATGGAAGCACATTAAAGTCCTTGAACTGGCTTATGTAAGGATGTAAAGGGATCTTAGGGCAGAGTCATAAGACATAGGCTCTACAAGTATAATAATAGTGATATCATATCCATAACGATCCAACAGGAACAAAAATGGGTTAATTTTAGAACAGCTTGTAAACAGCACTAATGGTCACTCCACCAAAACACTGGGAACGGCCATGTTTTCCCCTCTAATTGCCACTCACCCTTTCCATCTAATTTTGTCCAGATTGGCTGGACATCCCATTTTGGGCTATTTATAGTAGAAGAAGCTCGGGTATCACTTAATGGCCCTCTGACTGTGCTGACTGCTAAGCCTCCTGTACCCACGAGAGAGTGACTTCGCCTCTTAGCAACGCTGCCGCTCATAATTCAAATCATACAAGAACTAGCCAGCAAGAAACTGAGTGAAAAAAATGGACTGAGTCATCAGATCGTCACATTTCCTGTATTAAGAGCATTGGGTTCAGACTGGAACCAACACACTGTGACTGCTCACACTGAATGTAAATCACATGATCACCACCATATATCTAACTATCTACTTGATTCCAACATACTCAGCCATACAGTCTATTGTTTAGGAATGCATTTCCACTGCCATACACTCAGGCTGACTTACCTCCTCTCCCTCATCAACCTCAAACACATGAGATGGTAGTTTCTCAGCTTTGGATCCTTTGCTGGAAGAGAAAAAAAGGTGTAGATAGAGTTTGGCGAGAGCAATGCTGTGTTTTTATTTACCTAAATTCAGAGTATTTTTCCACTTTTTACCCTATTACTTAATATATATGTAATTTAAAAGTTAGCTAGCTGCATACCAGTAATGTAAAAAAAAATCTGTACAATTTAAAATTATATAGAAACAGAGTCTGTCCATAATCTGTATTCAATGAATGTAAGGAAAACACTGCCTGTCTTTACATTCAGTGAGCTCTGGCTTTGTACAAAATACACAATATGTTGTGGTGCTAGACATAGAGTGTTTTATACTGGTGTACTGATTTATTTGAAGTCGCTTTGGACAAAAGCACATGCTAAATGCAATGTAATGTAATGAAATGTAATGATTAGATAAAAAAAGAGAAAATCCTACCAGGGCAGCATGCGGAAACATCCCGAGTAGGCCTCATAATTATAGTTAATCACGTTCCAGTCTGTGTTGTACATCTTGATGCACTAATAAACAGAGTGAGATTGACAAGTTACAAAATCACATCACCAAATGCAAAAAAACTACAAAGAAAAATGTTTACTACAAGGTACCTCCTTGGCAAACAGACTCTTGGCTTCGTTTTCAGCATTCTGAGGAACTGAAGAGATGGTTGTTCTTCTCTGACGTTCAATTTGAGACACCTGCTCAAAAGGAAGAGATAAAAGAAAGCAAAAAGCAATATAGTAATCCTTGTTTATTTCTTTTAAATGTCATTAGTTTGACCAATCTATTGACCATATGGGTGAGTGGTTATGAAAAAAGCAGTATCTCAATAATTTCTGTAATTCTGACGATATATCATTTTAATTAAACAATATTTTACATTATTCAAAAATATGTTTGTAAAAATGTTATATATTGTTTTTGATTAAGTTTTTTTAATGCTGGTATTTGTTTGTGTTGTTGGGAGGGAGACATTAATAGTAGTGTAGTTGTTGACTAGATCCTTGTTTACTGTAATCAGGGGAGTTTTGATGTTTTTTAAATGAAAATATTTTAATGTGCTCAGTTACGGAATTTAAGGTAGAGCTTTAAAGGGGACATGAAACACTTCAAGTATTTAGTATAATTCACAAGATGTATTTTCACTCTAACTAATTTTAGAAGTTTAACAGTTGTCAGTGAAGCGGAATTAAAATAATAAGCAATCTAAATGTCATTTTTTTAAGTAAGGGCAGCGCCATCTTGTCCCAGCGCTGAACGTGACGTCACGAGGTTGGTTCTCGAACGCCTCACTACTATAATCTATGAGAATACCGTAATTTAGATCATCAATAGATCATAAAATCCAAACCAAAACTCAATGCAGAGCGGGGGAGCACTTTTGTATTGTCCCTGTGTGTAGTAATACTGGTAGTAGTGAAATTTAATAGGGTGAGGAATGAGAAATATTCACTTTCACTTTCATACCTTCAGCGGGAGCTCGCAGCGCTGAAGCGTGAGAATCCTCCGGTTAGCCGCAATGCTAGGGGTTAGTGGCGAGCACTTTCTAGACCAGGACTATGTGAAGGAGAGGGGTTTGAGTCAGGAGCATTAGCGCCGGATAAATAAGCTGCAGTCCGACGCTTTTTTCCTCCGTTTTTTATTTTTCCTCTGATCAGCTGAGATGTACAGACCGTCCGAATGGGTAACGTTACTATGAGAGCAGCAGCTGTACGAGCCGCACGGAACGAGAACACCGCGCTCACCCAGCAGAGCAGCGAGAGGTACCGTTACCGAGAGTCTAGATAAAATGACAATTTAAAGAGAACATAGCTAGCGTTAGCTACTTAGCTAGCTATCTTATTATAGCTAGCCAACGCTAGCTAACACTAACTAGATGAAGCTAAGTACCCAGTAAGCTTTCTAACTTCTAAACTGAACGGTTTATCAACCAAACAGTGCCTTGGTGTTTCAATATCCACTTAAATCATGTTCGTTTCATTCAGTCTTAATGAACTCTGGACTTTACATGTTAAATAGCTAAATGTATATAAAATAGCTGGTTAACGGGATGGTAGTACCTGCTTTGGACGCGCTGCAGGGTTCTGCACGGCTCCACGTAGAGAGAATAAACACTCCCAAAACCCCTTGCTCTCAGAAAAGCATCTGAAAAGTCCTGCTCAGGTTTATACAGGAAAGATCTCTGAGCAAATGCTCCATGTTAGCCTAGTTCAGCTTCATCTTCATCCATAACCTCCACAAACAATAAGCGCTTTTCCTCTAGCTATATGCCTGGGATCTTAAACCAACCAACCTCGTGACGTCACCAGCGCTGCACGGGCAACATGGCGGCGCCCTAGCTCAAACGTAACAAAAATAAATATATTATAATTTAGTGTGTAAACATTTTATATAAAAAAATCCCCCCCAAATAAATTCCATTATATATAATCCCTTAGAAAACTTGTACAAACTGAAATGTTTCATGTCCCCTTTAATGGAGGAAATAAGCACTAGTGTTTCATCAGCTGTGTGTGTGTGTGTGTGTGTGTGTGTGTAAAGTTTTTTTATATTTTGGTATCCTTTGGTGTGTGCTTTGGGGATTGGAGGGTGCCAGGTCCAGGGGGTACCTCCCTGAAATAAAATTTTGCAACTTGGATGTCTGGCATGCATGTGCAGGAGTATGAGAGAGAGCCTTCAGCACGTTGACTTGTGTGCCGACAGTTTGGAGTAATGTGAATGAATGCAGAACATGGCACTTTAGGTAGCAGGATTAGCATCCGTGCTAACCAGCCATGCCGATAAACAGAGGAGTAGCCTATGCGAACTAGCTCACTGCATAAGCAATTAAGATATTATCATAGACAGTAAATTTTAAATTATTTTAAAATGTTAGGCAAGCCACTTAAAGTAGGCAAAATAATAATTATACAGTAATACTTTTAAGATAATTTAAGGAATGTTTGTTAAGACTCACTGAGACGTCATCAGCAGGCCAAAGCAGCAGGTCTCTCTGAGGGTCACTGTGGATCTGGGCTTTCCTTTGGAATACCACATTTTCATAGTCCAGCGGCTCAATGATCTTGGTTTGTTCCTTCACACGGGCGCACACAAAAGCAAAAATAAGAATACAGAATAAAAAATGAGGTCACAGAACTAATCAACCCAATATATATATATCTACACACACACAACCCCTGTGACTGCTTCCCTTTTTACTGTCCTGCAATAACTTGCACCAGCAAATGTGACATGTACTCAAGTACACAATACTTTCCCCACAAAAATGATGATATCCAGATACTGAAATTCTGAGAAACTTGATTTATTGAAAGGCAATTCTCTCCGATACTTGGCAACATCTGTGTTACTGAAGCGGATAAAATACATTTAACTCTCCTGTTTTGTTACGGGTCAAATGTGTCAAGTGTGTCATTATTCCAATACTGTTAAATAGGCATTAACTGCCAACAAACTAGAACAGTTCTGTTGTTGTTAGAATGTCTAGGTAGAATATTTGCCCACAAGTATTTTGTCTGACTTCTGGTGTTAAAAGCTTAAAGATTACTCTTTTTTAGATTTTGCTATTTATAGGTAGCAATATTTCGATATCGGTATTTATCGCGATAAGAAATGTTTCAATAACGGTTATATCATTTTTGTGACATATCGATATGTATTATTTACAGACAGGCGTTTCTTAGGCTAGGCTAGGCTAGGCTAGGCTACCCACCCGCAATGAAGCGAAACCGACCCTAACCGAGCGGATCTCAGCTCCGCTCCGCACCTAAAACCTCCAGCGATTAAACGAAACCGACCCTAACCGAGCGGATCTCCGCTCCGCACCTAAAACCCGCCCGCGATGAAACGAAACAGACCCTAACCGAGCGGATCTCGGCTGCGCTCCGCTCCGCACCTAAAACCCGCCCGCGATGAAACAAAACCGACCCTAACCGAGCGGATCTCGGCTGCGCTCCGCTCCGCACCTAAAACCCACCCGCGATGAAGCAAAACCGACCCTAACCGAGCGGATCTCAGCTCCGCTCCGCACCTAAAACCTCCCGCGATGAAGCGAAACCGACCCTAACCCGCTCGGTTGCAGCACAGGACATTTTAGATGAAGAATGAGCGCATAGTTGAGGGAGGCAGGTCTAATTCAGTGGTTCGGCGTTCAAAGGTCTGATAAACTTCAGACTTCAGCTTGCTCCAAATTGTTCTGGAGAGTGAAGCCGACTAGCAACAGTAATACATCCGTTCCTCCACCTCAAGCAGTTTCACTACACACAATATCTTCCTTATTCTGGCTAAAACACTTTTGTAGTTTATGCTGTATCTAAGTTATTTATAGTTGATATAGGTTTGTTTATTTGACATGGATATCATGTTCCCTTTATGTATATATATATGAAGGCTTTTTGTATTCCCTATTCTGGTTAAAGCACTTTTGTTTTGATCTGTTAAATATGTTTACAAAAGGATAAGAAGCTCTGCCTCTGTTGTAATGTAAAGTAATTTATATTGGTGATGTGTATATAGGTTATAGGTTTATGTTTGACAGGGATGTCATGTGTTTATTTTGCTACATGCAAATAAAAGTGAGCATTGATTTATTCTGATCATTTTTTATTTATAAAGTATTATACAGTTTTTTTGTGAGAGGAGGCTTTAAAGACTTAAATTTAAAATTTCAGACATTAGTGCACAGATTTCCATTGCATGGATTCTTAGCAGTTTTTCTGAGGCCTTCAAAGTATTTATATCGATATCGAAATTATATCGTATCGACCGAAATTAAGGAATATATCGTGATATAAATTTTGGCCATATTGTCCAGCACTATTTATAGGTATGTTTGAGTAAAATAAACACTGTTGTTTTATTCTATAAACTACGGACAACATTTCTCCCAAATTCCAAATAGAAATAATGTCATTTAGAGCATTTATTTGCAAAAAAATAAGAAATGGCTGAAATAACAAAGAAGATGCAAAGCTTTCAGACCTTAAATAATGCAAAGAAAACAAGTTCATATTCATATCAAAATTAATATTTTGCCGAATAACCCTGTATTTTTATCACAGTTTTAATGCATCTTGGTATGTTCTCCTCCACCAGTCTTACACACTGCTTTTGGATGACTTTATGCCACTCCTGGTGCAAAAATGTAGGCAGTTCAGCTTGGTTTGATGGCTTGTGATCGTCCATGTTCCTCTTGATTATATTCCAGAGGTTTTCAACTTGGTAAAATCAAAGAAACTCATAATTTTAAGTTAACCATTAAGTGGTCTTATGTTTTTCCAGAGCTGTATCTTAAAAGCATAGCGTATGCTTATAGCTGACATTTTAAGGATTAATATATTGGAAAACAACATATTTCTATATAAAGCTATAGTGAAGAAAAAAATGAAGAATGAAGTCACACAGCTTCTAAATGTGCTGTTCTATGCTATTCAGTTCTCTGCTCTTTAGTCATGCACCCTGTGGATACATGGCTCCTCCCCAAGTTTTGTTGTGCCCTCCCCAAGAGACAAATCAGTTAGGCCTCTGTAATTAAGTAATGTGGTTGTAAACAAAACGCAACTGGTGGATTCCATTTAGTGACACACATCAGCTAGGGCATTCCCAGTTCCCAAAGGCACTTTCCAACAAATGAGCTGTTATGGGATTTCTGTTGAATGCTCAAAATTCTGTTGTAATTTCCATTGGAAAACAATGTGTAAGCATGTATTAATCTGTACTACTTATCATCATTTTAAGTACATGCATATTTTATTCATTTTCTATGCAGTTATTGTTGTGCCTTATATCTGTTAATTTGCTTTAAAAGGGACAAAAAAGGAACTGAATTAATTTTTTTAAGCAAAACATCACAAACATTTTTTCTTGATCATGGTTTATTTCTTCACATCTGCACACACATAAACAGAAATAAGAACACAGACATTAATAAGGTCACTGAACTAATCTGAACTCAACAACCCTGAAAATACTTTCCTTTTAAATGTCCTGCATTAGCTTATGTGAACATTTTTCACACTATCCATTTCATCTAAATATACTTTATATTACATTCTAAGACCAGAGCAACATTTAAAAAAAACTGCTAGCCAAATAATCAGTGGAGGTTTGTTAGGGATGCACAGTGAGTGTTGGCTTGGGTCGCTCCATGCAAATCATAGATAGAATATAAATATTTACAGCATTAAATCTTTATCAATGCAAAACGTGACTGTTGGTTAAAACTAGCAGTAAAATAGAATGGTGAAATGTGTTGAGGTCTGCTCTTTTAAAGTACCAGACACCAGAGGTGACAAACTGCTGTTTACAAGAAAACCATTGGTACATAAAGTACATAAGCCTGCAACAGCCTATAGACTGCTCATTGTTTATAACAGCTGGGTGATGCTGAAACAATTCTATAGTGTTTTAGGGACTAAAAGTCTGGTTTGCACCACAGGTTGGACATCACAATTGGACCTCACAGTTCAATATGAGTACAATGCACACAAAAAGCAAGACAAACCCAGCTTTCTTTTCATCTCCTTTAAAAAGACAGTTGCGCTACTTACAGCTTGTACTACACTGCCTGAACAAAAAAAAGTCCCCACCTGGATTTAACTAAGCAAATGATCTGAGGTTTCTGCAGTTGTTCAGGTCTAGATTCAGCAACAGTATGTGCTGAATGAATGAGGTCAGCTGACTACCTGAATATACTGAATATAGACCAGGTTATTCCATCAATGGACTTTTTCTTCCCTGATGGCACAGGCATATTCCAAGATAATAATGCCAGGATTCATGGGGCTGGAAGTGTGAAAGAGTGTTTCAGGGAGCATGAGATCATCATTTTCACAAATGGATTGTTCACCACAGAATCCAGACCTTAACCTCATTGAGAATCTTTGGGATAAATATAAGAGTGCGTGACCTATTTTTTTGGTGGCAATTTTTTTGGCCAGGCATTATATCAAGTGCTCTATAGCACCCCCTTGAGGCAGTAAATACAGCTTGTAATTATGTTTATTTAGCAGTAACGTGTAAAAGTGTTAGTATGTTCAATTTGTTTCCAGATGTCTTGTCCAATTCATGAGGAACTGCATATTTGTTGAACCCCAAACTGTTCATCCTGTATTGTGACAGTAATCCCCTTGTAGTCACTTGAGATTTTAAGAGTTTGCATAAAGAAATGCCTTTGCTTATCATTTACCCACAATGCTAAAATTATGACTATGCACTGCAGTATACAAACAGTGTTGATTTAACACCTGCAAATGTTATGTGTAATTACATCTAAATCCTTGTAAAGAGAACAAAAAATGGGATGTTTTCCAGTTATAAGGATTTCTATGCCAGATCAGCAGGACCACTGGAACAAGGACCAGTGCTTCTATGCTTCTATGACAGCCTCAGACAAGTCTGAGGGGGTTGTAATAAATCCCTTGCACTGGCTGACTAGCCACAGCCATTTTCCATCACACTCCTACACTTAAGGTGTAGTCTAGTCTAGTGTAGTCTATGTGTCCCAAAGGTAAACGCATACTCAAGGCTATATATGCCCACATCAATACCCTTTGATGCCCCCTCCCTCTCTTTCTTTCTCTCTCGCTCTCTCTCTCTCTGTTATACACACACAGGCACACACACACATCAATACACTGAAAAAAGAGCCAAACAACTTCCTGTCATGTGTCACAAGCATGTGCAAAAAGGGGAGACTGAAAAAAACACAGCCAGGCTAGGCGTCCAACACTGGTCAAATTACAGAACCTTGCTGGCTTTTAGCTGCACTCTCTAACTGCAACTCCAGACTGAGCTGAATTTAACCTTTTCAAATCTTACGCTTCTCCACTGCAGGAGAAACCACCACACTGGTCTGACGTGACCACAACTGGGAACTCCTTTTCATTCCTGTCTGCTAAAAAAGAAAGCCTCGAGAATCGAGTAACTCTCGTAGCAGAATCACAGGCTGTCAAACCACAAAGTGAGGGAAAAGGAAGTGCTAGCTCGCACAAGACCTCTCTCAAAAGTTGCAGGGCGTTGGCGCTGCCTTAGCTATGGTGAGCCTATTTACTTCCGCATCCGCAAACCTTGTCGAGGCGATAAACTAAAGTCAACCATCTTAAATTCTAGCTTGTTTCTTCTACATCCACATTGCAAAAAGCTAGCCAGCTAAGAAACCAGAGGTAATGCATGTAAACTTAAACATGTCTGAAGTCCCAAGAGTAAAGAAGACTGACTGTTTCTCCAGATGTTGCTTCAACACAGCCATCCTCTGCTTCAACGCAACAAAAGGAGGAGAGAGAGGGCTAGAGCTGATGTGGATTAGGACACTGTGTATAAACTTACCCACCAGCAGTTACTCTTAACCATGGTGGCCTTTTTCTGAACCCATGTTCTGTGTATGAGTGTGTAGTTTAGCTTACGTCCACTCTGACACCACATTTTCTTAGCGTAAATGAAGTCTTCTGTTTGCTTCAGTCCCGTGAAACACCACAAGACTGAAAACAGGCATGAACAGGGAACCGACAGCTGGTCAGATTTTATAAGATTTAAAGGACCTTTACTACTCAGACTGGACACAGGAAATATGTACATTTATGGACAGAATGTACATATATTCCAACATATTACAGTCTACATGAGTATTTGAAAGGGCTAAGGGATGAATCATATTTTTATTGTCTAGTTTTTTAGAATAAAAACAATTAGATAGCTACAGTATTGCATTGCATAACAACAAAGACAAAAGGCCTTCACTGTACAAACTCTTTGTCTGCTTTGGTGTTTAACTTTAACAACCTTCTATACTGCCTTACATTTTAACAAGTTATCAGAAGATATTACAGGCACTACAGTCGTGTTTATTTAGCATTTTATTTAGAACTGCTCAGATATTTCACAACTTTAATTTGTTTTTAAGTTAAACTAAAACATTTTTACAGTGTGGCACTGTATGACTGCAGACATTTAGACAAAGCAGGGTTAAAAAGATCATATTGAAGAGAATCAGAAGGCACAGGAAGTGGAGCTGAACAGCCTGAGGCAACTGCTTCACCCTGGCTAGCTTTCCCAGCTTCCTGAGCTCAAACACAGAAGAAATTCATAACTGAACATCATAAACATTTAACAGGCAGAAAGATACTGTCTGCAGCCACACTGTAAGCCTCGATACGTCAAATTTACTTATTTTATTACCACTTATTACCAGTTTATTTGAGGAAACTGGTTGACATAAGATTTTTAAGTAATGTTTACAAAAAAAAATTAAGTTATTTAGACTAAAGACGTTTAGTTATTGCGCTTAAATTGTTAGTTCATTGATTTTTATCTTTTGTTATATCAATTGCTTCGCAAAATAATTGTACTTTGAATATTTTAGTCAGGTGAAGAAAACAGATTTATATTTATAAGTCTTCTTTTTGATTTTACTGAAGTAAAATACAGATTTAAAAAATCCTCATAAAAAATTAGATGAAGAAAGAAAATGCTACAGAGTGAACAGCATAAGTCCTATCCGGACAGGATTAGTTTCTTAAGGGGTCCTGGTGTATTTTCTATTTAATGGGGGGGGTCCTCTCTGATTTTATTCTAGTGTGGAACGACCATGTACATGTTTTTCTCAGGCGTCCTCTAAGAAAATTACAGGCTGAATTACCTACTGTTTTTTCATGGAACTCTGGGTTTCTTCTCCTGGCATTTAATAAAATAGGTATTTGTCCATTGCTAAACACCTGTAATTACACTTTTGTAACACCTGTAATTACACTTTTATTTCCACTGAGATCCACGTAAACACAACAGCAAGTGGAAATGGAGAAGCTACTGAACGTGATGTTATGTGACTAAGAATGCCTAAAAACTCACCGTTCCCCCTGTTCAATTGCAGTCTGGATGCAAGAGTTTTATCACTGAGTAGAAGTGTGAAATATATTTTTACAGATGTCCCCCTGAGAAACTAATCCCGTCCGGATAGGGCTATAGAGTTAGCAGCACAGAAAATGATGCTTGCTCTTAAAGCCTACAACATGAAGTGCAAGCAGTTAATCATAATACATCATCAACAATTTTCCCTTAGGTAGCCCAGGGGGAATTACTACACACTGATGGTGAGTGTTAAAAACTGGGGGACACGCCCAGTATGCTAACAGATTGTGCCAGAAGCCAATAGAAAAGAAGTTGCCAATGGCAACACTTGATTTAACTCAAAGAACTGAATTGGTATGTAGGTTATATGTGGCCACAAATGTTCACATTATAGTTGAGTAATGTTTGGAAATATCCAATTTTACATAAAACCCAGACTTAATTTGTTTGAGTTCAAACTATTTGTTGGTTTACAATGAGTATATTTTTTCCCCACACAGGTTAGCTATTTAGCTAAAAGCCCTTGTGGTGTGCTCCTCCTCCTCCATGCCTGCCTGCCTGGACAGAGCACTCCATCATCATTTATGAATAAGGAGGACACATCCTCCAAGCCACTAGCCTAGCTAGGTTATCCCAGCACCACCTAGGATAAGCACTTTATACCCATTTCGCATGAAAGGAGAGGACAGGAACAGGCATAATCCTCTGAAGAGGAAGTTAGAGAGAGAGATAGAAGCCCACCAGCCTGTATTTGTTACCCTAGGTTATATTTCTGAACACAAAGGGACTCCTCTGCAGCAGCATGGTCCATGTGCTTGCTCTTCTTTCACACTACTCACTAAAAGACTCTAGCCTGGGCTGAGCATTAGGGAGTGAGGAGGATTATGGAAGGGACCTCTATAGCTTGCCAAAAAACACATATTCCATAAATTAAGCCAGCGAAATCTTCCTGGCGCATGCTCAGTTTGCGAGCTGTGTTTATTTAAAATAAGCGCTTAACGGTTTTTTTCTGCCCGCAGCATCAGTGTGGACAGACTAGCTGGCTAGCGCTGACTGCTGAGCCGGGCGGCTCGTAAAGGGAAGGCACAGAACAGGACAAAGATTAAACATTAAAATGCTCTGTAAAACGTTTAAAACATCTCCAAAAACGTGTAAAACACCGGTCAAACGTGTCAAACATCTCCAAAACGTGTGTAAAACGTGGAGAGAGAGAGAAAAGCAGAGGTAGCGCGCGCAGACCCGAGCAGGACTCTCTCTCTGTTGTAGTAACGGTAATAGCGCGTTAAGGGTAAACGTTACTAACCACAATCACAGAAGAGCGCACCGCCTCCGACACGCTCTGCCTCAGCTCCGCCGCCGTCCCCGGTTTGCTCAGCCTCTTAGTAAATTTCCGTACTTCCGACATTTTTCCAGGCTCTGCTCTGTCTCCCTCACATCGCTGGAAGCCCCATTCTGAAGGTGAAATGTGAAGCGGACATGCCGCTGAAGTCCAGGTGCCAGCCTCTGACAGATGTGGCGACTCACTCAACGCTCTCCCAGAGACCACGCCCCCTCCTCCCCGCGCTCCACCTCTCACTGCAGGTTGCCAGATAGAGGAAGGAGGTTCCCTTAACGATTATTACGTACCTGAACAAACGTCTTGTTCCTAAACTAATAAATACTAAATAAATAAAATAAAATAAATCAGGTTATGGAACTGATCTCCTTATTAAGTGAATTTCATGTACACAAATCCAGAGCCATGTCTATTCTGCAACGACATGAGGGATTTTTGTAATGATTCTTTATTACATATACAACTGAACAAGGGATTTTAATGGATATAACTAAAGAACTGTAAATTAAATTATTCATATTACATTAATATATACAAGCTATGTGTATGTGTAAATGTATTTACGTACATGTTATTTTTTTGTTTGTTTATTAACTAATGCCTTAATGTATGTATTCGATTGATGTATTTTCTTTTAACTAACATTTACTGTCTTTATATTATTTAGGATGTATTAAAAATAATCCAATCACTCCGGTAAATTTATTTAATAAATACCGGTAAATATAATTTTAATAAAGGTTGCCAGGTAGACGTATAATAAAGAGTCGCAGGAAAAAAAAAATATATATATATATAAATGAAAAAGATCATTTATGATCTATTTTACTCTGTTTGCTATATTTTAGCTTTATAGCAAATGTAAAATACGTTAAAAATAAAGTATATCAAAACCAAATCTGTGTATATATATGGGAACTTTAGGGTGGTTGAAATAACCAAGCAAATGATGTTGCTCTCAGCAACAATGATGTTGCTCTCAGGCAACAAACTCCTTTTTTAGTTGTTACACCATTTCATTGTCCTTTTTTAAATATAATGTCACAATATAATGTCTATCCAATAACATTTGGGGGTAGAAGCTGATTTAAGATTTCACTTTGAAGCAATCATTTTTGGAGTCAAAGCAAGATAAGATTAAATGCCACCAATTGCTAAATTGCAGATTTTTTGTACTGTGTACACGTAAACATATTTTTAACAATATGCACCTAGACTACATTTGTTAGGGAAATTATACTAATAAAGCAGTTGTGGGAGAGTGTTTAAAATTTAAAAATTCTAGACCCATACACCAAACTTCATAATAATATAAATAGTGGATGGCCTCTGCAATGACGCTTACCTAAACAAAGGTGTTTTTTTTTTTCTGAAAAGGCAAGGTGCCCAAACTTTTGTTTTGAGTTTTTTTGCATTTTTACATTGTGAAACTGTAGCACAATAAAGTAAATGGAAAGTAATGTTGCTAACTATTAAAGAAATTAGCCATTTTTTCCTTTATGCCTTTTGTAAATCAGGTCAGAGTTCACTGGCTTCAGAGTAACAGCTCACTAGAGCAGTGTCCAAACCTTTGCACATGACTTTGTGTAATAACTGACTGATGGAGAGGATAGTGTAGAGTTGACTATCAGCATGATCAGAGATTTAACTATATAGATAAATGTGGGCTCCCTATTTGGCAACTCTCAGGTCACTGGTGCACCTTTGTATTTGTTTAAAGTGTTTATTAATGATTATACGATGTGAATTACCTCCTAGCCATCAAAAAGCTAAATCTTTTCATTAATGTTATCATTCATAAACCATTTATGATAATAGACATATTGTAAACTAAAACCTACCTTTATTTCTTGGTCTTGAGGTGACATCTTCTGGACATGTTTAGAAGTGCATAAAGAGGCTGTGTGGGTTTCTTTGTGAGCAGGAACAGGAAGAGGTAGAATCGCCTTCAATTTTAGGAGTAGCAGCATCGTTCACAATATTTACCGACTGACTTCATCTATGGAGAAATGTAACACATACAAAATGTTGTAGTTCAACAAATTATTCTGTTTTAAGAATTTATTTTATTAAGTTAAACAAGCATTTATTTCCTGTCCAAAACAGGTTATCTATCTATAGTGGCTGGAGCCACATTAAAGGTAAAGGGTTTAAACTACACTATATGGACCTGCTCATTTATTATTTAATATTTAGTGGACATATAATATATTTCTGGACCAAATAAAAAATGTAATTAAAAAACTATCAAAGCTACTTAACTTAACTGCCAGATAATTATCTTGTCTTGTCAGCAACAGTATGTGCTCAAAGAATGAGGTCAGCTGACTACCTTAATATTTTGAATTTAGACCAGGTTATTGGACTGGAATTGTAAAGGGTGGTTTAGGGAGCATGAGATCATCATTTACATTTTCACACATGGATTGTTCACCACAGAGTCCAGATCTTAACCCCATTGAGAATCTTTGGGATGTGCTGGAGAAGGCTTTGTGCAGCGGTCAGACTCTACATTCATCAATGCAAGATATTGGTGAAAAATTAATGCAACACTGGATTAAAATAAATCTTGTGACATTGCAGAAGCTTATCGAAACAATGCCACAGTGAATGCGTTGCTGCAATCAGAGCTAAGGGCAGAATATTAGAGTGTGACCGAATTAATTAAGGCAACTGATGCTGTATCATTTAGCAACATTTTAGTATGATAGTAAACTTCATATGGTCTGTAGATTTTTACCTTTAACTATTTATTCAATATTTATTCAGTAAAATTGTTCACATTAATGTTCTCTAACTTTAAACGTCACCCAACTCCAGTACTAATCTTACCCACAATTCAAAACTAAACGTCACCCTTGTCCTAAACCTAGCCCTGATCCTTACAAGAAGTTTGTTTTATAAATGTATAAATTTTTGGTTAATAGCCCCTTGCAGTACCACTGGGGGCCACAGCCTACACACTGAAAACCACTAGAAAACAGCTGGCTGGTGTAATGCAGTGGGAAACAGCATTGGGAGCCCATAGCTGACTGTGGTCCAATTCCCTGATCAGTTAAGCACACCATCAGTAAACAAACAATTTGTATTCCTACCAAACCCATGGTAGCAATGACTTTTAAATTGTTTACGAGTTCTCTAGTTTACTAGCCTCGTTATGACCTCTTATTGTGTTAAATATTGAAAGTTCCCTTAGCTTATGAGAAGCTTATATATTTTACTTACAGTATCTCTTCCATATGTACATAATTTTACAAACACATCTAAACAAAGTGAAATGAATGCCTGCATTGTTGGACCTAACATTCCTGCTCCAACCTATATAACATGTATAAAAATTGAGATTTAAAAACACTATATTGTGCATTTCACATTCATGATATGGTAGAAAATACAAAAACACACATTTCTGGTTGGATTCATTTATTAAGGGCACATCCGCCTCTAGGAAACCAGATCATTTTAATTGATATTTCAGATTAAGAAGTGCTGCTCGTGGCTTTCTTTTTATTTGTCATTTGGCCATCTTTATGTTTCCTTTTCCTTTTCTCAAAATAAAAATATTTTCACATTTTGTATGTACAACCTGCATGTTATATACAAATCTAACCAGTGATACAAACTATTATCACATATACATTACAAAATTATGTACAGAAAACAGTAGATATACATTTTGTACAATGTAGCAATATTTTCAACTGCTTTATCTTCAGTCTCTGGCTCTCTTTTATAAAAACACACACACATATATATATATACACTCAATTCACATCATCAGGTTTTAGCTGACGGTTGATCATGTGCAGAAGCCTCAACTCTGGAGACTGAATCCAGTTTCCAGTTCTGGATTTTGAAATCACTGATGGTTAACTAATCTGATTGGCTAACAAGTGACATACCTACCAGTGAATCCAAAATCCAGGCCTGGATTCATGGCCCGGAGCTAAAGACCTGTGAGGCTGTGTTCAGACGGATTTGTTTCCCAAATCATATCTGTTGAGATAACTGTCTCACTGTTGTTTGTAGATTAAATTTGTGGACATCATAAATGTATCTGCATGGGTTGCTGTGGTATAAATATCAGCAGCAGTAGCTGCTGTTCTTATATCATTCTGGATTTGATGAGGTGAGTTAAAATGAGTGTGCAAAAGACATTTTGAAATCCATTTTGAGCATCCAGACTGAAACACAATTGTACAAATCTGATTGTAAACCACATACTGCATAGGATAAAATGCCAACTATTTGGGTTGGAGGTCTAAACATAGCCTGAGAGTAGCATGTTTAAGGACAGGGCACCAGTTTTATCCAGAAATGACCAATCCAGTGTAGCTATAGCTTTTCATTTCAAACAAGTAGATTTCTCTCTTTTTCTCTCAGTCATTTGCACTTATTACGTAGCTGAAGTACTTTGCGGCTCAGACTGGTTTTCCATGGCTTTACCAAACTCTTGGTGTTGACCAGAAGACGACCTTTTCTGGCATCCTTGTGGCCAGTAACTAGATACTCCAACCCTACAGCAAGAGAGAGGAATACGCAGAACAGTCTAATTACAGCACTGACCAAACAACTATAATTTTATATAGAAATTACGTAAAGGCTTTAGCTGCAAAACACATTTTAATCTATTGTCCTGTCAGCATTTACTAAGTATTTACATAGTGTTAGAAGCTATATAATTGTAAATTATTTGTAAAGGATATAGAGGGTTCTAGAATGAAACTCAATGTATTAACACCATATATATTGGTTGCCATTTATGTGATTTTTAAAGCAATTAACAACTAAATATAAAAAATAAACAATATCCACTAATGCACTAATGCAATGCACTGTGGTTTGATTTAGTGTGTTAGAGTTATTTAGCCTAACTATTCCCAAACCTTTTCTTAAAGAAGCCCATTATTTACAGTTACCATTTACTTCATATAGAACTGTATGGTATGCAATGGCTGGCAGCACAGAAGAAAAGAGAAACTAAGTGTGGTAATATGAAACATCATCCTGTCACTGAGTGTGTTTTATTGTTCTCACCTGGGTACAGTACAGGACAGGTACAGCCCCGCGAGGTCCAGGATTCAGGATAGAGTGTGAGAATACCTCCTATGGTCCTGAGGGGGGAGCTGCTCCACAGCACCTTCAGTACCTTCACATCCACCTCCGCATGAGAGCCTTTATCATGTGCTGCTAACACTCTCACCTTTACGGCTGAAAACACACACACAGAAGATTCTGGTGAAAACTTAAACAAATATAGTTATTTTAAGGAAATCTCAAATCCACTTAATCAGTGTCTAAAGTAAGTTTCTTAGCAAAAAAAAAAACAGACATAATTCTGTTTTTAACATTTTAAGTGATACATATGCATTTCTACACAACCCCAAATGAGAAAAGTTGGGACAAATTTTGCATATTTGTGAGTAACACAATCTCAATTCTTTGTATGTCATGTACATATGCAGTTTTGACAAGAAAGCTAATTGACTTGGCATAACTTGAAAAAGCAAATAAAAACACAGCATTATTTTTATTTCACTGCAGTATAAACCCTAATCTGGTGCACAGAAGAAATGTAGGGCTAGTAATAAGTTTTAAAAAATTTAGGATTTTAAACAGATAATACCAAAAGGCGATTGTAATCATGACTGGGTACAAAATCTGTATCCATAAAAGGCTAAGTCTGTTTTGAGCAAATCATTTTTGTAAAGTATGGATACTGTAAGTTCCAAGCCAAAGACTGTTCTCAGCAAGTCAATGTAAAACCACATGCTGCACACATTACACAGACATGGCTACATAAGAAGAGGGTAAAGGTATCTTTCATCCTGAACATACAGCTGTGGAAAAAAATAAGAGACCACTTATATATGATATTTTTTCTTAATTTTACCAAAATGAAAACCTCTGGAGTATAATCAAGTGGAAGATGGATGATCACAAGCCATCAATTAAAGCTGAACTGCTTGAATTTTTGCACCAGGAGTTGCATAAAATTATACAAAAGCAGTGTGTAAGACTGGTGGAGGAGAACGCACTAAGATGCATGAAAACTGTGATTAAAAACCAGGGTTATTCTACCAAATATTGATTTCTGAACTCTTAAAACTTTAGAAATATGAACTTGTTTTCTTTGTATTATTTGAGGTTTGAAAGCTCTGCATCTTTTTTTGTTATTTCAGTCATTTCGCATTTTCTGCAAATAAATGCTCTAAATGCCAATATTTTTATTTGGAATTAGGGGGAAATGTTGTCTGTAGTTTATAGAATAAAACAACAGTGTTCATTTGACATATACCTATACATAGCAAAATCGGAGAAACTGATTCAGAAACTGGTCTCTTATTTTTTTCCAGAGCTGTATGTGAAACATATGTGATAATGATGATCATGTCCTGTTGCACACCAAAAGAGAAGTCTACTTGACACTACACTAAACTACAGCTTGATTTAAATTATGGGATCAGTTTGCATGATTCCATTTGGTGAGGTTTAATCAATTTCAATCAATTTTACGTTAGCAAGATCAGCCAAGACAAAACAACTCCTTTAAACATTTAAATAAAGCCATTATGTTCCTTCCTGTGTAATTGCATAATCCTCTGTTAGTCACACCGGGTCATGCTTATATGGTGATTATTCACTAGAACACAATCACATGTTTGAAATGTCCTCATGCCTGCCTGAACAGGGACAAGGCCATGGAGACCAGGAATCAGATCGCATCATTCAGTGGCAGAGGGTTTGACCGTAGAATGATGCCATTATAACGATAAGTGCAGGAGTGTGTCTGTGTGTTCGTGTTGTAGTGAGTCACAGCCTGGGGGAAAAAGTTCTGGTACTAACCGTAAGTATACTTTCTACTGCAGAAGAGTTTGCTGTTTCCAAGGGACTGCTGTTTACACACACATTTCTCTGCAGGGAAGATCAAAAACAACAATTATCATTTTTACTGTCATTCATGTCTTGGATAGTCGTTGTCAAGACAATCTGATAACATGATTTGACATTTAAGTGGAACATTTCCTATCCAAACAAATCAGACTGCAGGGAAATAAGATACGTTACTTACCTGGAACAGTAAGGGCTGAAAACAGTTCTTCCACTCGAAACAAAGTGTTGTTCTGATCAACATCTGACCTGCAGATACACACACACATCCATGTGTTAAATCTGCATTAATTGGGGCTAATCCACATCACAACAAAAATAAAAGCTGACATAAAGGTACATAGCAGTGCTGTCACTATGATCTGAGGAATCATTCGCTCGGGATAGCACAATTGGAATTGCTCTCTCTGCGTGAGTTGATGGCACCCTCTCCTCACATCACTCCTATTGTGATGGTCAGCACAGGCATCTGTTAGCTGATGTTTCAGAGCTGGGTTGCTGCACTTTTCTCTGTTCTTACGGAATTAGCTGTGAAAAATTACGAAATGTTTTCAGGATACCGGGGGAGAATACTTCCCTTAGAGATTCCCCTCTTGCAGTGTCAAGGTGTATAAATCTTTTAGCATGTAGATTTATATCATAATAATGAAAACAAACCCAGCCTCTCACATACTCCATATTTGTAATAGAAGTTTTGCATCTTAATCTGGAAAATCTCAGATTTACAATATCTCACAAAAAAGACTTTTGTTGTAGGCGGTTAATACATTTGGGAGCACAGCAAATCAAAGATGGCAATCCTTTACTGACCAGGTACAGTTATTCCAGGATACCTGGGTACAAAATCTATGATTTACGTAGTGATTCAGATCAGCCACAATGATTTAACTTAGCTTTGTATCTTTGTTGATTCTCTTTATGGATTTTCTTTATTTACATATTTAGTTAGTTAGCTTTATTCATTTGGTTAATAATACTGTGCACATTCCACCTGCCTGCACACATCAACTCTCATTTTTAACAATTTCCCTCATTCAGATCTGCAGTATATGTAGTGCTTATTTTATTAAAAGTAATGAAATGATATTTAATTTTATTTATATTACTTCAGTCATGTGTAATAGAGAAAACATCCTCTTTTTTATTCTGCATGCAATCTGCACTAAGTAACTTTGATAAAGTAGGTAGGGTAATGCTCTCATTAACTGTGACTCAAGTCACATTTGTGTAAACCCCTTTAATATTACACTATCACCTCAATCTACATACTTCCTTTACTTGATTCTGTATCTTTTAGCTTGCCCAGTAATGCACGTGTAAAGTGTGTCCTTTAGAGGTGGCTTAATGCATGAATTACACTTCCCACGTGTATTGTGAGCCTAGAAGTAAGAAGCAATGATTTTTACACAATGTTAAAAGCTTTAATTACTAGTGGTCCTAAGTTTTTTGAGTTATTCACATACAACAAACGCATACAATCACTCACCCAGTCATGCAGTCCCCAGTGTAGGGATCACAGTCACCTGCGCAGTGGCAGGGTCTGCAGCCATAGTCGCCGAAACCCCAGTATCCAGGCATGCACTGGTCACAATGTGGACTGGCTACACCCGGCTTACAGGTACAGTCACCATTACTGGAATCACAGTTCACTGAGCCAAGTGGATGGCATGTACAAGCTGCAATAAAAAGAGATAGAAAATATGCACATAAAGTACTGTACAAAAGGGATCCATTAAAATTGTAATTAAAAATCTCCTTATTTGGTCAGTAAGTGCTTACTTACTGTATTAATCACTATAATTATAATAAATACAAAACACATATAAAAAATAAATTTCTAATCTTCTCCCATTTTTCCCTCAATTTAGCTAGGCCAACTGTCCAACCCATTTAGCTGATACTCAGCTGTATATCTCCTATAACTAGTGATGCCACAACACAAGGAGGGTGAAGACTAGCACACGCCTCCTCCGACACATGTGAAGCCACCACCTCTTTTCAAACAGCTGCTAATGCAGCATTGGCGAGTAGCATCACAGCATGCTGGGAGGAAAGCGCAGCGACTCGGTTCCGATACATCAGCTCACAGACATCTTGTGCTGATCGCCTCTCCCTGGGAATGATGAGGGGAAAGAGCGCCATCTACCCACCCAGAGAGAACAAGGCCAATTGTGCTCTCTCAGGACTCCTGCAACTACTGTCTTTAAAAATCCTGTTTACTGTATTTATGTTTACTTGCAACTGATCTGTTGTGGTATTGTAAACAATCCTTATTGTTGAGAATAATGGTTATAATATCATATACACTCAATATAAAAAAACAACTTCAGACATAAGGAATCAACTGACAGGGTGGTATCAGAATAACTAGTCCCTCGTTTGTCCTAGTGGAGATAACCAATGAATCTGTGTGTTGGGGCACCAAGGACTGATCAAGATAAACCGTTCACCAAAAGGGCCCAACATTACGTTAATAAGGTCCTGCAACAAGTGGCTCAACCTTTTCTGAAAACACACTCCAGTGCACAATTCCAGCAGGACAATGCCCAAATACTGCTGATAAAGTATCTCATGAGCTCTACATATATATTGACAGTTTGTTGCTAAATCAATTGAATCAAAACAAGACTTCATCCAATGTTCCATCCTGGGAGGCTTCATAGCCCTCTATCCCACGCTTGATATTAGGCATGGTGCCAATAGGTTTGTGATTATCTTTCTCAGAAGGATTATTCTATAGACACAATACTTCTGTACTACAACCATTCTAGACCATGATGTTCTTTCAAAAAAATTATGGGATTTTTTTACATTTCCCCTAAAAGAAACTGGCAGCTAATAAGTGTAATATGATAATTCGTCAGATCATTCGTTTGTGTCAGCTGTTTGGCAGACGATCACCAACGCATGAGTCAACTTCAGGCCAAAATCTGACAATGTTACTAAGATGAAAGAAGGCAATCTTAGGGTATTATTTACAATGTGTGATTCAAGCTTGATTCAAAACCTAGGACAGAGTCCAGCATTACAGCTAAGTTCGTCATCTCATTTTCATCTGTACAAAGTTGATGCATTTTTTGGGATGACTTGCTTCAACAGCCTGTGGTATATGTCCATTTGCCATTTCGCCTCAACACATCCTATTCTCTCTCTCTCACACACACACACACACACACACACACTCTCACACACACACACACACAGAACAAGTGTCTTTAAAACTAAGATAAAGAAAATAAGATAAAAGTATCAGTATCTGGATTTCAAAAATGAAAGATTAGATTGAGGCTGATTCAAAATGTTAAACTCAAAATTGACATTGCCTATTCCAAGCCTGTTTTGTTACAATATTAAATCAATAAAACTGTATTATTAAATATTAAAAAAATATATTGACATAATAAAAAAAAATCACAGACACACCCGCACGGAGAACTAGGAGATCCGGCACGGTGCAATGCGTTGAAGAAAAGTGCTAATGGACACGTACCGTTAGTGCTGCTGACTAACACCTATGCAATGCATCATTAACAAGCTACCTGAATGATTGTAGCATAGTGGGTAACATTTCTGGTGTTCTATTTCCTGTCAGGGCTGGCCCACTACTGATATACAAGAATAGAACTCCTAATACTACATTCACCACCCTCTTTAACTCAATAAAGTGTAAATTGCTGTAGATTATATGTAAAGTGTATAAATTCTGGAAACAATCTAAAATTCATTGTCTCTTAAATGTCTGCAAGTTATTCAGAATAGAAGGCAGAAAAGCAGCACCATACAATTAAACTCAAAACATTTTTTGTTATTTGGGATGAGGTTCAGGCATTAAAATATAGCATTTCTATTGTGAACACCGTCTAAAAAAATTCAGAGTGTACAATGTTCCATTATTGCTATTGAACATTCAGGTGGTTTGGCAAATTTAAAGTCTGCCAGACCCATAATCACATATGATATAAAAGATGCCACTTTATTTGTGAACTGACTCTGGAATGATAAATTATATTTTGGAAATTTCCAGAAACACAGCTCTGGGAAAAAAAATAAAAACCCTTCAGTTTCTAAATCAGTTTATCTGATTTTGTTATTTATAGGTAGATTTTTAAGTAAAATGAACATTGTTGTTTTATTCTATGAACTACGGACAACATTTCTCCCAAATACAAATATTTTTAGAGCACTTATTTGCAAAAAAAGAGAAATGTCTGAAATAACAAAAAAGTTGCAGAGCTTTCAGACCTCAGATAATTAAAAGAAAACAAGAGTTTTAAGAGTTTTAAGACTTTTAAGTTTTAAGAGTTCAGAAACCAACATTTGGTGGAATAACCCTGTTTTTTAATGCATCTTGGCATGTTCTCCTCCACCAGTCTTACACACTGCTTTTGGATTACTCTATGCCACTGCAGGTACAAAAGGTCCTAGGTCAGCTTGGTTTGACCTTCCTCTTGATTATATTCCAGAGGTTTTCAATTTGGTAAAATCAAAGAAGCTTATAATTTTTATTTTTTTATTTTTTTCCAGGGCTGTATATGACCTTAAAGGTAGATCAATCTAGGCTCTGAAATACATTATCTGACTTTAATAGCACAAATGTTGCTCACTACCAGCAGAATTCACCAGCAGCACCAAAATTATTACAAAAACATTCACACAGGCAAGATCATGAATGTGGGTAAGAGAGGTCTCCATGTACATAAACACACTGCGGAAAAAACATTTTCAAAGCTGTCCAGATGAGATTGATGCGCTGGCTATGAAGTAAGGTATTGTGTCAATGAGTAGTGTGTCAATGTACGTGATGATTAATCTGTCTGCTATCCCTCCACACACACACATCCATTCGCAGCCAAAGGCCCATCAGTACTCTTGTTATTCTGCGTGTCTCAGCTCGTTATAAGAGCTATCAGCATTCCGAGCTGGAATAGTGCTCCTTGCCAAACAGCCCTGCGTGTGTGTGTGCGCTAATATATTTGCAAAAAGGTAGAGTTCCTGAACTTTGACATCATACTGGCCAAACTCCATAAATAAATATTTAAACATTCAGACACACACGCGCACACACACACAGTCAGCACTGAATGGGTGTCAGAAACAAAAAAGGAGATCAGAAAAGGAAGCAGAGAAAAAAAAAGACAGATTTCCCTTTAAACCATTTAAGCAGCTTTTCAAAAGGAGAGATTAACAGCTTCCAGCAACTCCACGACACACATACACACACACATACATACACATATACACACACAACATTTACCCACTACACTTTCGCAAGAATTCCAACACAACCATAATGCCTTATTGCTATAAAATTAATTAAGTTCTAAATATGTAAGTGTGTGTGTGTCTTACGTGTGCAGGAGTCCGCAGCGGTCAGTGGTCTGTGAGGATGTCTGTAGAAGCCTTTCTGGCATTGTTGGCAGTGTTGCCCCTCCGTGTTGTGAATGCAGTGACACACCCCCCCACTGCGCTGACCAGAGCGTAGCCACACACTCACGTCAAAGTGACAGCTCTCTGCATGCTCGTTACACTTACACTCTGGACACATACACACACACACACACACAGTATTTACATACACAAATACACACAAGTACAGTATATAGTAGCTAGTTCTAACGAGGAAATAAATGTTGCACTCTTCTAAAAAACAAATCAATTGGCATAATGACTGATTAAGGCACTCTACGTGAGAAAAAAAGAAAGATGTAGTTAAAGAAAATGAAGAGAGCTAAAGAAAAAGAAAGAAAAGAAAAGAAAAGAAAAAGAGAATAAACGATTCAATGATAGGATAACACTTTACTGTAAGGGTCACAGTTAACAGACAGAAAAAAAAATAGTTAGTTAATAGTTAAGTAATATTTCAATGGTAAACTAAAAATGAACACTAATTAAGACATTATTAAACATGACTGAATTTGAATGCATATGACTAGTCATAACTGGCATATAATTTTTATCTAGTATTAATTAATAATTAGTTATTAATTAGGAAAATCTGTCCCTATGACTATTGTCATTACTGTCACAGTTTTTATCTAGTATTAATTAATAATTAGTTATTATTTAGGAAAAATCTGTCCCTATGACTATTGTCATAACTGTCATATAGTTTTTAATCTAGTATTAATGAATAATTAGTTATTAATTAGGGACAATCTGTCGTAAGTACTGGTAATTAATGTACCCTTATTGTAATGAAGAAACAGATAAATGTAAGACACAAAGAGAAAACTGAAAAAAAAACTGAAAGTGCAACAGAACAATAAAGAACGATGATAATAATAAAGTTTTAAAAAAAGTTAAATTTGATTCAAGGTTCAACAGAAAAAGAAAGAAACAGAGATGTCAAAAATGATGAAAGGATGAACTAAAAAATGAATGAGGAAAAACAAAGAAACTGAAAAGAATGAGCAAGTCATAAGTGGACAAAACTAAAAGAGTGAAAAAGAGAAATAAAGACAAAAATGTATAAAGAAAAGAAAGCGAAAGAATGAAAAAGATAAATTAAAACATAATGCTAAATATATAAGAAAGAACGAAAAAAAGAAAGAAAGAAAAAAACGAAAGAGAGAGCAGTATGATATTTAAATAAATTAAGAATCTCACTAGCACACTGGTGAGCGTCTCCAGTTAGGCTGTTGGCTGGTTTCCAGGGTCGGTCATTATACAGATGATCACATCTCTCACAGTGGTCTCCTCTCGTGTGATGTCGACACACACACTTGCCGTGCACCTGAGATACAGACAATACAATCAAACGTTCCATCATATCTGAAAACAGCCGTCAGTGTGTTGTTGAGTAAAGGGCATTATTTAATCTGTACATTCAGCATCCAGCTATTTACCAAAATAAATTAACCCTTACCTAAAGATTCACTGTGTTAGTTACTGATTAAAGATGATCTGACTGTTATTTAAGGCAAGAGATCACTTACTTTTTCTAGCCTGCACTGAGGATGTTTACTAAACGTGCACAATAAAAGACATAAACAGTGTAACTAAAGTAAAAAAAATATTGAGATGATGTCCATGTATTGTACAACAGGTCAGTGTTGTAATTACGGAGACAGGCCTAATTATAGACAATCATTCTCAAATAAAAGTGTAACTCTGCCTCTATGATCGGAAGTTTGTTGGTTTGAATCCTGTTCATGCAGCTTGCAATCGGCTACTGGAGCTCTGAGAGAGTACAATTGGCCTTGCTCTCTCTGGGTGGGTAGATGGTGCTCTCTCCCCACATTACTCCAAAGGGTGATGTTGATCAGCACAAGGCGTCTGTGAGCTGATGTATTGGAACCGAGTCGCTGCGCTTTCCTCTGAGTGTGTTGTGATGCTGCTCTGCAATGCTGCATCAGCAGCAGTTTAAAAAGAGGCATTGGCTGAGTTTAAATGTACCGGAGGAGGAATGTGCTAGTCTTCACCCTCCTGGTGTTGGGGCATCACTAGTGATAGGGGGAGTCCTAATGAGTGGGTTGGGTAATTAGTCATGTAAATAAAAAAAAAATTAAATAAGATTTTAAAAAGTGTAACTTAGACTAATCAGATTGAAAATAATATTGAGACTTGTGATTGGAGTGAGAAATGGCCATATATGGTTTTATACACCTATTTACCCTAGAGGGCTGCTATTGTATTACTTTATTGATTTACTCAAAGCAACAGTTTACACAAAAGCAACACAACACTTTATAGCACTAGTTTTACCAGATGTACTGTTATTAAAATGTCATTATCTTATCAGTGTGGTAAGCCAGCTGAATAGATGGTAAAGCCAGTCAGCTTGGGTTAGCTTTAAGCCTAGCACAGATATCCACTCACTTCCCTTTCTGCTGTGTTGCTGACTTAGCAGAGTATGGTGGTTATGTGCTGCTCCCCAATGTTAATGCAGCACAATAATGAAACAGACTTTCCATGCAGTGGCCATTGAATTTTCTTTCTTAGCTAGCTAACATTGCTAGCAGGGCTTACACTAGTGGGCTGGGTGTATAATTTAGGTGTCAAAAATAAAACAAGCTAAATTTGTTATGTATCAGTTGTGGAGTTTTGTAATTGGCTCATGTTACATCTCTTTTACATCTCAGAATTTTCTTCTCAATGAAGGGACAACCATGCTTGAGGTTTACTGAACTCTCATTATTTAACCAAGACAAGTTAATTACAGTTTTCCTTCCTAGGGCCCCTTTAATCATGTCCAGCAAATTAGCCCTAGGTCTTCAGACAGTAAGAAGTGTTCTTGAATTTTTGCCACAGTATTGTTTGGTATTGAGTATCTTAATACAACACTCAGTATATTGTTATTGAATAATCAAACTCCTGGTATTGTGACAACCCCTGTGGCAGCGTAACATCTTCATAATCATCATCATTATGATTATATAGATGAAAATAATAAACACACACACACACACGCATAGCACATTCCTTGCTAATCCAAACATTCCTACGGAGGCTGTGCGTGTGTGTGTGTGTTGATATGTGTCTGTGGGTGTAAGGGTGTGTGTATGTGAGTGAAAGTGCAGAAGGACAGACTGTGTATTCATCCTTATCTGGATGTCTATGATGTAGGAGTGTGTGCTCATATAAGTGCGTGCCCGTGTGTTTGTGTTTTGTCTGGACTTTCATTACAAATGGTCTGACCCTTCCTGTGTACACTGCTTGCATGTTTGTGCATGTGTGTGTGTGTGTGTGTGTTTGTGTGTGTATGTGTGTCACTAATTGCCATTACTGTCTGATTACAGGGGGCAAACAACAGGAGGGTGGGATTAGGGGAAAGTGGCGTGCAATTAGGCTCTTTCTGTTCTCTCTGCACTTTTTCCTCTGCGCCCGCGACCCCGACGTGCCTCCCTCCTTGCTGCCTTCATGTTTGCCTTTCCTATCTGCCATGTAATCTCGGCCCTGCTATCAAGAGTCTGGGTTTACAGTAATGTCACCACAGAGGGGGGCATGCTGCATAACAAACTGCTTACACTGCTTCTGTAATCCACAGAGTCAAACAGGAGGAGGGGGAAGAGAGGGGAAGGCAGAAAAGGACAGGGAGTGCAAGAGAAACACCCAAGTGGAGGCAAACAACACAAAACATCAGAATGCAGTCTTTCAGAACAGTGAACACACTTTCTCATTAAATATGGGTTAGTCATTCATGAGCAAACACACACAATTCGCTAACACAGCACTAACATTTATTTAGCACTGCAAGTCTACTAGCTGTTTCCTGCAGTAAGCTAACCTGCCAGGTTGGAGGTGAAGTAAGTGTCTTTAAATGATCACACTCCATCATATCCAGTGCTTATCTCATGTCCAGCCAGTGGCCTGAAAGCACCCGACCCGAAATTCAGGTCAAGGTACGCTACACTGTGCCAAACAGCCATTCTGGGCCTTCTTGCACAGAGAAGGAATTTGATACCTGCCAGTGATGAAGTGATAAGACTTTGTACACTGTGTGCATTTGGAGCCCTCACCACGTGGTGGGCGCGATGCCGTGTGGGCTGGTAGCCGTTGGCAGGCACGCACTGATCAGAATGGCCATGGCACAGGCAGGCCCCCTTCAGGATCAGGTCGTAGATGCCATAGGGTGCTGTGGGGAGGTTGGCACTGCCCTCTTTCAGCTGGCACGGGCACTTCTGTGGCTGCAGGAGGCGGACTCGCAGGTTGGTAAGACCCAGTTGGGCACGGGCTTCAATGCCGTAGGGTTCTAACTTCTCCCAAGATAAGAGAGCACGGTAAATGACCTACAGATTCATAAAAAATAGACACATTAGTAATAGTAGTAATAGTAATTAAGTTGTCATCATAATTACATTGTAGTCATATCAGCTAATCCATAGATCAGCCATATATCATCACTAAAAACTCTTGGTTTTAATGTACACCCACTGAATAAAGCACTCTATTAATTTATTAGGAACTCTATACTAGTACTGAATAGAGTTATCCTTTTTTTAATACTTGATTCTTAATGAGAAAATTTTTCAGTCTATTTTTCAGGTGCTTGTTCAAGCTGTGAATCTTTCATTCTACCGCATCCCAAAGACACACTATTAGATTCAGCTACGTTAGACATACAAATGGAGTGCAGTGCAGTGAGCACACATACCTGGCGTGGTGGGTAGCCATCGATGGGTACATAAATGCTCTCAGATTCTGATTCTACCATTCTGTATTTCTCATCAGACCAGACAACATTTTTTAGTCTTCAACTATCCACTTCTGGTGATCTTGTACCATTGCAGTCTCAACTTTCTGTTCTTGGCTGACAAAAGTGGTCTTCTACTGTCGTTGCCAATCTACACCAAGGTTGGTTGTGTTCTGCACTCTGAGATGCTTTTTTCTCTCAACTCAACTGTACAGAGTGTTTTTATGGTTTACTGTAGCCTTTCTGTCAGCTCCAACCAGTCTGGTCTTTCCACTGACCTCTCACATCAACAAAGCATTTCTAGCTGCAGAACCGAGATGTTTTTTCTTTATTAAAAAATCTGAGTAAATTCAATTAAATAAGAGAATGCTGTGCTAAAAATCCCAGTTGATCAGCAGATTTATAAATATCCAAACCACCCTGTCTGGCCCAGAGAGAGCCAAGATTGGCTGATTAGATAAATACATGTTTCTCATGAATTGCACATAGTGTAGATAGAGTGTATGTTTTAAGAAACTATTTATTGGTATAAGACTATACACTATACACTATGTGGGGGCTCTTTACTCTACTTTATTTTTCTTCAAATAAACAATGTAAGCAACTGACACTGCTCTAAACAAACTCTTATTATACCAGTTCACATGTTTATTTTAACTTAATTGTACCTCTCCACCACTGCACGGCCGTGCTGATGAGTACTTCTCTGTGCATCCATGGCCGTCCTCAATCCCAAACTGTCCACTGCAGTTTTGGGCGTACAGGCGCAGTGTGCTCCACGTCTTACCAAAATCCTGTGAACGTTCCAGTGACATGGCGGCCGGCCGGGGCGAGCGAAAGATTATGATCAGGTGAGTGAAGTAAAACTCCACCTCAAGATCTAGCTGCAGAATCTCTGTGGCAACACCTTGGGCAGACTGCCACCAGGTGGGCGGGCGTCTGAAGGGCGAGTCTGTCATCGCACTGGGCGGGTGAGTCTGTTCAGTCACTGCGGGGTCACACACCCCACACCGGGGCACACAGCTCCCTTCATCGTAGTTACAGAAGTGCTCGGCTGAAGTGGAGCCACAGTGGGTGTTGGCGCGCAGGTGCCTCCCCACAGCCAGGTTACCCATGCGAGGATTACACACTCGATTCTCACAGCCTAATACACACATACAAACACATTATAGCGCACACATGAATAACATTTTTTGTCCTGTACATTTTACTTAACAAACTCACTCAGACTGAGGACAAGCTTGTTTGAATGTGCATGAGCTCAGTCAGTTATGTTAAAGAGAAAAAAAGTTGATTACAATGATATGATGATGAGCATCATATCCATGATATCCATTATGCCCAATTAAAGACTAGCGGTGGGATGTGAGTTGGTTAAGCTTGAATACAAAGATCACTACTTATTATTTATTACTTACTATTTGGTATGATGGTAATGCTGGGTGATATCAACATCACAATTAATTGAAATTATTATGGACAGTATTGACTAATTAATAATTTTATTGGGTATTAACATAAAATATAAGTAATATTAATGATTACAATAACCCCTATAGGCAAGATTTCGTCACTAAATGATTATTTTTGATTCTGAATAATTTTCGATTTATTAAACCCAAGAATGATGTGGAAAATATATGAGGCAAACAGACATTATAATAAATTATTAAAATAAGGTTATATTGACAATGTTTTGCTCATATTTGAGAGTAAGCATAAACATTTACTCTTTAACACAATTGCCTTAACAGGAATGTCTCCCCAAGGAAGCAATGTTAAGAATGTGCCTGAGTAGGCAGCTCTAACTCCTTGAGCTTATGTTAGTTAGGTTCAGAAACCCTAATAATATATTTCTCTGACAAACTGACATGTTTCCATATCATATATCATATTCACTTAGGAGAATATACCTCATGTAGAAAATAATGAGCTTCATTATCTAACATGTTAGTCTGTAATCTCTGAAAGGGGTGTATCTCATCAAAGACAAAAGCCCACTGATTTTTCTTCACCATTATCTTTTAACTATCATTTTAACCCAATTTCTAAGCCAGTTATAGTTTAGTTTTTAGTTCTGACAGTGCTGAGAGGCAAAGGCTAGAATGCGCTTCTTCAAAGTCATATAATACCAGCCATCAGCATCTTTTGAAACTGCCACTAACACAGCTAAACATGCTTGGAGGAGCACCCTAAGTTGGGGTATATCAGCTAGCAGATAGCCGTGCTGGTTAGCATCACTTTGATTGACAAGAGAGAGTGGTACTTACTGCTATGGCTAGCTTTAGCATCACTGGAGATCAAATAATTAGTGTTAGATACTTATGGTGTCCCTGGGATACCATAGGTTAACAGTTGGTATACAAATTTTTGTAAAAAAAAAAAAAAAAAGTCAACTTTGTCATTTCTGCAAGTCAGTGACTGCTGTAAATAAAGTATACTGAAATATCAGACATGTTTAAAAAAAGTACGAAAAATATTGAGCATAATATATTAGGGCTGGGAAGTTAATCTAAATTAATTTGATTAATCAAATTACTGTTTTAATCACTTTAGATGGTACTGTGTGTTTACAAATTAAGAAACTATAGTTGTGGGGGGCGTTGATTAGTCCAGTTGTCTAAAGCGCTGCCATTATGATCAGGAGATCGCTGGTTTGAATCCCAGTAATGCAGCTTGCCATCAGCTGCCAGAGCCCTGAGAGTGCACAGTTGGCACTGCTCTCTCTGGGAGGGTAGATAGCACTCCTTTCCCTTATCACTCCTAGGGTGATATCGATCAGTAAGCTGATGTATCAGAACCGAGATGCTGCGTTTTCTTGTGATGCTACTCTGCAATAAATATACAAAAAACTACACAGGAGTCCCTGGGTGCATCCTCAGTATCTAGGACCTGACATTAAACTGCAGTGTATGTTAGATGAAGGACGCTTCAAATGTGTTTATAGAGTTTAGGATGATATAAATACAAAGTTAATAAATTTTCCTTCAGTAAATCTTTTTCTGTGTGTCTAATTAAACAGCTACTACACTATACTGAATACCTGTAAATTAGTATCACCATAATTACACAGTGATGTAGTATACAGTACACACTGCTTACATATTATGATTATACCTATAACTAATCTCAGCAGAAACGCTATGTTCTGCATGTGTGAGTGTATGTGTGTGTGTTTTACAGTGTCATGGTGTTTTTTGTTCACACCTGCTGCTCTACACAGAAACACTGACCTGAACGCACCAGCTGCGGACCCCCACACACCAGCATGAAAAACACAGTCCATCGCTCCATCATTTCCTCCCCAGGCTCTCCAGCCTAAACTTCTCCTTATCTGTAACTTATCCCTCCGAAACCGCGCGAGCTCTGCTGTCCAAAACAAGCGCCAGGTTCCTCCAGAGCTGCGCCAGAGCTGCTCTGTCACGCGGCAAGTAGAAGCACGACCTCCTGCGCGTGGGGCGGCCAGGTGCAGCTCACTGCCTCTCCCAGCCCTGACGAACACGCGCCGCTCACCTGCCGAGCTCCAGCAGCCATTTGGCCATTTGCTTACGGTCCCACTCTCGCTTTCAGTCTCGCATTATTTCCGCCTCTCTCTCTCTCTCTCTCTCTCTCTCTCTCTCTCTCTCTCTCTCTCTCTCTCTCTTCCTCTCTTTCTCTTTAGCCCTCCTCTACTCTTTCTCTCTCTCTCTTTCTCTCTCTTTAGCTCTCTCTCTACCTCTCTCTCCCTGTCCTCAGACCTCTCTCTCTTTATGTCTCTCTATTTCTCCCTCTTTTTCTCTCTCACTTTAGCTCTCTCTCTCTCTGTCTCTTTCTCTCTTTCTTTCTTTCTTTCTTTCTTTCTTTCTTTCTTTCTTTCTTTCTCTCTCTCAGACACGCGCGCCTCCACGCTCCCGCTGAAATCTCTAGAAGAGTTTGTGTGACTGACAGGTCCGGGAACTTAAGCCCCGCCCCCTGCACGCAGTGTTTTTTTTACAGTCTGTGTTCTGTGTTAAAGGGGCCCATATCATACATTTGCTTGTGTACAACCACCCATATAGTTTGCCACCCAATTAGTTTGCTTGTGCTTTTTGGCGCGCAACCAGGGGGAACACCTTAGCAACTTCCTAGCAACACATTATCAACCACCTATCGAGCAATTAGCAACACTTTAGCATACACTTCGAATAACATGGTGTTGCACCTTTCTAACAACACCTTAGTAACCACCTCAGATATGATCGCCCGTCTATCAACCACTTAAGCGATACTTTAGCAACCACCTGAAATACCTTAGCCGCCGCCTAGTAATACCTTGCAAACTATCTCAGATATTATACCAACAACCCAGCAACCACTTATCAACACCAAAGGAACCTCCTTAAATACCTTAGCCACTGCCTTGTAATATCTTACAAACTATCTCAGATGGATACTAACAACCCAGCAACACCATAGTTTCCATAGCAGCCACCTAAAAACAAACAGTTGAATTAACTTGGTGTTGCAACTGCCTAACAACAACTTAGTTACTACCTCAGATATGATCGCCTGGCTTTCAACCACTTAGCAACACTTTCGCAACCACCTGAAATGCCTTGGCCACTGCCAAGTAATACCTTACAAACTATCTCAGATACGATACCAAAAACCCAGCAACCTCTTAGCAACCTCCTGGGTTACCACAGCAACCATCTAACAACATCTTATTTACCACCTAGGATATGATAGCAGTCACCTAGCAATGAATTATCAACACCTTGATAAACCATAGCAACAGAATAGCATAATATATTTTTTAACATTAGTAGCATGCTTTTCCAAGCCAACTTAAAGTTCATTCAGAAACATTCCCTTTGTCATTTTTCTCTGAGATTATTTAATTATGTTTGCATTGATATATATTGTATAGCTGGCCTTGACGAGGCAATTTAGCTTGCTGACTGACTAAGTAACTGGCAAACATTCTTGAAACGAGCATGCACAGTAACTAGCATTTTTCATTAAGCTCCAGCAACCAGAGTTAACCATATCATTAATTTGGCTAATGTTTTGATATTTTATGTGTGTTTGTTTCTTTGCATTTAACATTATTGTAAAGGGAAGCAGTGCAAAGATATGCATTATTTTATCTAAATTCTTCTTTTTATATAGATACTTTTTTATGACAAATTATTTTACAGATTTAGGCTGTCCAACCGTAAATGGCCCTGCAGTGATGAAGCACAGCCTCAACATCATCATTAGCATCATTACAGAAACAATAGCATCGCAAAAACACTGTTAGCATTGCGATGTATTGGGTGGAGCATTATCATTCCAAATAGCAATGTTCAATTGCTCAACACAATAATTTTGGGTGGTCTAAAACCCAAAAGTACTGATAAATCAGGAAATGTAGTGGGCACTTTGAGCCACCACCACACATGCATTTCTGGACAAGCTGAGCAAAATAGAACCAAAAAGTACTAAACGTTAAAAACAGCATCTGGAAAGCCAATGTAAAGTTACATTGCAGGATTTTTCACAAATATGACTCAAATTACACTGTTACACACCTCTTGTAAGCATTGCCCTGCCTGCTTCACCAGAGTTTCAAAGTGTAGTTAGTAATGTACTGAGTCCGGCACAGCAATAATAGAAACTTCATTCCTCCTGTTTCAAGTTAGCACAGCATTACAATGATTTTGAAGGTACTAGTTTAAGAAAAAAATGCTGCAGTTTGTTATTACAGGTACTGTAAGACTCTAAGGGACTCCTATATCTATAAACTAAGGGAAATTTAGAAGTTATATAGTGTTTTCTTACAGTGGAACTATCTGGTGTGAAGAGGTGAAGAGGTGTATTAGCTGGTGTGTTTTAGTAGGAATGTGTTGGAGGTGTGCATTAATGAGAGTGTGTTGGATGTGTGTTTCAGTGGGAGTGTATAGGAGGTGTGTTTCAGTGAGTGTTTGGCTTTTCTCTTCCGTTTTCTTCATGTGAGAGTGAGGGATGTTGTCGACTGTGTGGGCTTTGAAGGTGGTAAGGGGGCTGTGGAGAAGCGTGAGCGGATAAACCGCAGCCGTTCACTGAACTTTTCCTGGTAGTGTGGAATGCGGCTGGGTGAAAAGATTTCCGTTCCTAATCCGTTAGTGAGGATTTGCAGACTGCCTTCAAGCAAACCCCGGAATCATCCGCTTTTAGAAACTAATCGTTGGCTCTTATTCCTCAAGAATGAAATATTTTAAAAGCACTTAAGATTAGGAGCCCACATACCTTCCTCTAGTTTAATTAATTATACTATGAATTGTTTATTTTAGAAGCTGAAGTGTTCAATATTTATTTTATTATTAGTTGTTTTTAAAGCCTTCACAGTGGTGCTGCAGGTAGTGTGTGTCGCACAGGTCCCAAAAACACATCATAGATGAGATGGCTTTGCTAACTTGCCCTCTTTGGTGTGTGTGGTACACTGTGATAGATTGCTGGCCTATCCAGGGGTATTCCTGCCCTGCACTTAATGAATAAATAAGAATAAATAAATACATTTTGTCTCTGGATACATGATTATACACCTCATACAGTATGCATTAGACAACTTGGTGTTGCAACAGCCTAACAACACCTTAGTAACCACATCAGATATGACACCTGGCTATCAACCACTTAGCAACACTTTATGATTATACACCTCATACAGTAGGTATTAGTGTGTTTCACACATTATATAGGGGAAAAATATTGAGACATCTGTTCATTCCTTATTCATATTCTTCCAAAATCAGGTCTTAAAAAGGGTTTATCTAGCGCTTGTAAAAAATAACTTTTTATATTGTCCAAGAAAAACGTTCTACTTGATTTAGGACTATTGCTGTAAGGATTTGATTGCAATTAGTGACCAGAGCATTAGTGAGCTCAGGATGTTTGATGACCACAACCCCATTCTCAATGTTTCCAAGCGTTCTTTTTAATTCAGTATAATTGGATGCTTTGCTTATTATATATATAAGTGGAAATTTGCCATTAATAAGGTATACAATTATATGTTTTTCTGAACAGTCTGACCTCAGCGTTAAAGTTGAAAAGCTTCTCCAGCCAAAATGGGTTTTGTGATAGTTAAGGTTGTGGGTTATACATTTTGTGCTCATTAAGGTTGTAGGTAGGGCTGCCACAAACGATTATTTTTATAGTCGACTAATCACCGATTATTTTTTATGATTAGTCGACTAATCGGATCATACGTTAATTGAATATAAAACACAGTTTATCACAATAGAATGCAGCTGCTATTATACAACCAACATTAGATTTCAGCTATATGCTAACTAAAAATAAAAACAATTCATACAACAATCATAGTTCATTAAACCTTTAATGAAATATGCAGCTTGTTGTAACAGACAATTATTTTACTGTTTAGCATAAAGTGTAAACAACTGTGTAAAATAAGGATAAGGCACTGGCATTTATGAAACATCTCAACCGTGAGGTTGTTTGAACTATTATGAAAAAAAAGTATATTAATAAAAAATGCCTCTCTGTCCAGATATTGTGTACATTACCGTACACAGGGCAGCGGTCTGCACAGATCTGATTGGCAGAGGAGAGCGTTTGGTGATTTTACACCACACATGACTGATCTGTGAGTTTACTGCACCGAAAAGCACTGAAAACAGAAGCCACTGTCAGAATGAAATCCTTCTCTGTAGTTTATCGGTTTGGGACGGCATTTGTGACAACGTCTGGGTCCGGATCCGGATCGCGGTCCGCCTATTAGTGACCTCTGTTTTAAAGCTATCAAGATGAGTAAGTTAAGTACTAAGTTAACGCTCTGTTTACGCTAATTTTAGCAGCTAAATAGCAATTTAGCTTCTTCGTCATTTAATCAGCCACAACATGCCTTCCTTTTCAGGTGCTCGTGCATCGCGGTTGTGCTGCCGAGGAAGGCAAGTTCTTCATTGCAGATATTGCATTGCACGCGTTTCACTTTTATTTTCTTGGTGATCCCACACTTTTGAGTTCTGTAGCGGGGTAGCCATGAAACCAGAGCCTGTCTGTATAATGTCCTGAGATGTCGTCCACTACCTACCCCGGTTTCCACTACTGCGCATGTGCGTCCAGGACAGAAAGGCAGTCGCAGCAGTTTGGAGAGAAAAACAAAGAAAAAAAAAAAAACGACTAATCGACTATTAAATTAGTCGTCGACTATTTTAATAGTCGACATAATCGTGACTAGTCGACTAATCGTGGCAGCCCTAGTTGTAGGTCAAAAAAAGTTTCATGTAGCACCAAAACAGGTGACATCTTTTTGGGTTTTAAAGCCAAAGAGTCTAGAGTGGGGAATATCCTTGTCGGCAGTACAGAAGAAGAAAATGTATGAGTAATATAAAAAAGTCTGTAGGTCAGCAGGACAGAAGAACACAAGATTTATAGGTAGCTCTCAGTAAATGGTCAATAGGATTTCACGCCTCTCTGCTCTGTATGAATATTTCTGTAAAATTCTGTATTTTGTGTGTGTGCTTTTTGTACTTCAAAGCGGAAACACCTCCAATAAAGAAGAACCTGCATCTTCTCTTCATACGATCTTCGCGTCTGGCTTCTTTGAGAATTGAGTGTCGTTATTTTTTAGTTTACTTAGCCATATTTTAGAACTTTGAAAAAGACTTGTTTTTAGAATCTATAATTACTTAGTCCCATCAATAACATGGTGCCAAAAGGTTCGTGTTCATTTGCTCCAGAGAGCCCGATTCTACTGACAGTACTTCTCTACAGACACTAGGTGAGCTGTGTGTGTATATTTGAACATCTTTTTCAGCAACAGATAATAAAAGTATCCATTAGAGGGGATGTCCACAAATATCTGGAGGAGTGGAGTAACACACTGCCTCCACTGCTTGTGTAATAATCTAGGAAGCCATCGAATATGACAGTCAGTCACCCATAGTAGTAATACGAGGGACAATGACAGCTCAACAGTATGTGCCGAAAATCCTAGTTACAACTGTGTTTTTCATGACTGGGCTTCCAACTGGCATTTTTCAGCAAGATAATGCCCTCCCACAGACTGCAACACTTCTTTGGTTTGCTTGGTTGCCAGATTTATTGTAAGGAACCATCTGCAGGTTCTACAATTTTATCTCATTTTGTGTCCAGGCTAGCAATGGCCCAACAGGGAACCTGAGCCTTCCTTCAACTGTAACGTTTTCCCAATAAACTTATTGTAATATTGTAAATGTTTGCTTGCCTCAAATTGTCCAACCTATGTAATATCTAACAATTAAATTAGCTCTTTCTGTAATCCAGTATAGGGAAATATCCTCTGATTTGCTGCTCTGTATCTTAATTGTCTCGTTCCAAAAATAGAAGTGACACACTCATTTAACTTCAGTATAAATGGGCGGGGCTATACTGCTGTAGGCTGAATAGGTAGATGTGTAACCTCACAAAAAGAATTAGTTAAAGTTGATGTTTTTTATAGCTTTTACATCTAGACAAGAAGTAAGCACTAGTTTTAACTTTTATATAAAAAAGAGACAAATGTCCTCAATATGGTACCATGTAAATTGTGCTTTGTGTTTAAAATTGCTTTTCAACAAGCAATTTCAGCATATTTTTGCCTTTAACACCTTGACAGGGTGGATAAAAGGGAACTTTCAGGATAGAGAGAAGATGAATGTGATGAGCATACAAAAACTGTGACAAGTCTACTCAGGGGAATCCCCTTCAAGACCAAACACCCCCACTCATATTGGAGGGAAGTTCCAATATTGGGGAATGAAGCTGACATTTCATTTTCTTGATGTTTTTCTTGGGTCAGGTGCTCAGACTACAGCAACCCCCTCCAACAGATCTTCCATTCTCTTTACACACCTGAAAGGACATCATGAAGCAACACTGTGTACCATTCCTTTCATTCCATTTATCCAAACAAGTGTCCATTGTGTGTCACACAGCTTATTTAAAGAAAAATATCATTTGGATCTGCTTCTTGAGATAGAAGGAACTAGCTAGCAGCTGATTAAATACAAATGTGATTGAAGTGAGTACAACAAGTGCAGTATGTCATTACAACAGATTTGCAATGGTGCAACTTTTGCATAATATTTCCTTGTATAAAGCTCTGGAAAAAAAAGAGACCACCTCAGTTTCTGGATCAGTTTCTCTGATATGTTTGAATAAAAAGATCATTGTTGTTTTATTCTATAAACTACAGACAATATTGCTCCCAATTTTTTTACACTACTACATCCAACGCTTTGAATTGCACTTGGTGATGTCATTACCTGTCAGCTCACAGCAGCATTGCCAATCGAGTATGAATTTCTCCTTCCAATATTTTTGGAACGAATTAGGATGTTGATCCAAAAACATGGCCTCACTAATGCTCCTGTTGCTGAATGCAAACAAATCCTCACAAAAATGATATGGAAAGCAGTAGAAATCCTTCCCTCGACAGTAGAGACTGTTACTCCAACAAAAGCAGAATAGATTATTTTTTATTTTGAAAGAAACGCAGAATAAGAAGATGTCTCAGAACACAGTGTATCAGCAGCCTAAAATGATAGTAAGGTAATGTTGTATGAAAGCTTTGCTACAACTTGCCTTTGACATCTTACAGAACCCTAAATTTTGATCAAGTGAATTTTGATCAAGGATCAAGTGAACCCAAAGCACAAGAGCAATCGCACATGAATGGCTCAAAAGAAACAAAAAGAAGGTTCTGGAGTGGCCTAGCCAAAGACCTGACTTGAACCCCATTTAGATGCTGTGACAAGGCTTTACACAGGCAGCTCATGCTCCAAAGACCTCCAGTGTGGCTAAATTAAAGCAATTCGGAAATGAAGAGTGGGCCAAAATTCCTGCACAGGAATGTGAAATGAAGTTGTTGCAGTGACACAACCAGTTATTAAGTTTGATTATATAGGTGCTGCACACTGTGATTCCTTTTCTAATAGATGAAATCATATTTTAAAAATGTATTCTCCTTTTGAAACCATATAGTGTCACAAATGTACAAAAATGGATGAAGGGACAAGTACTTTTTAAATGAAAATTGAAAACATAAATTAATTTACAAAAAAATATTTTAAAACCTGAACACCTCAGAAGCTCTTATCTTCTCAAATGCAGACATTAAGAAGATCACTTCAGACCAGGCTTTATAAGCATCCGATTGGTCAATTTGTTTACTCTTGGCCTTTTATGCATAACCTTCCTGCAGTGCTTCTGTATTTCAGCACAATGTCTTAGATTGTCATTGGAAAGTATACAATGTAAAAAACATGTAAAAGAGCCAAATCTAATTCCGAGCTACATTTTTAACATTATATTACATTACATTACATTTGGCAGACGCTTTTGTCCAAAGTGACTTACACTAATGAAGTACAAAAGTAACAGACGTTAAAGGTAAAACATCTTTAGACAGGGCCTGAAGGAGGTCAAAGGGAAATAATGGGACAGAGGAGTAGAGGAAAGGAAAAGGAAATGAGGTTAGCAGTAGTTAGTGTGTTATAGGTGTTAAGAGAGTAAGTGCTCTTTGAAGAGCTCTGTCTTCAGGTAGGAAGGAGCTGTTCTGTCATCACCTTGTAGGCGATTGTAAGAGCTTTGAATTTGATACGAGCATCAACTGGTAGCCAGTGGAGCTCAATGAGCAGTGGGGTGATGTGCCCATTTTGGCTGATTGAAGACCAGACGTGATGCTGCACTCTGGATTGTCCTGAAACATGCTGAATTTTTGATAAATGGGTTGATTTATGCCAGATTATCCTCAGGGTGCAGAAAAGAGTAAGGTTAATAAGTATAATAAATGATTGTTTAATAGGGCTTTGAACTCAAGAGGCTGTGAATCCTCATGTTCAGTCATTAAGTTGTAAAGCAGATTGAAATGTAATTGGAATGACATAAATGTATAATTATAGTTATCAAATGTAATCAAAATGGCATATTTTTGACAATCTCTTTGTTGCTGCTGAAGATCCTTGTAGCACAATCATCTGTGTGTTACTTATGTATCCTAGAACATAAATAAGTCACATTGTGGGTGCAAACCTGATTCCAAATTACGTATAAAACTCATAAACTCATAAGATAAAAAGTAACTTCACTGTTGGTTCTATATATTCCATATACTGTTACTGTCCAATAAAAACAAGTATCTCCAAAACAGCAACTTTTCAGAAAAGAGGTGAAACCATCTTAACTTTTAATATGGAAGTCAATGTAAAAAGAGGTTTTTTTTGGTAATTTTGGAGATTTTCTATTTGTGCATACATCAAGGAATGTTGACATATAAGGGAAATAAGGGAAAATTTGTGTGTCCAAATTATGTAGTAAACTAAAAATCTACAGAAATCAAGACAATTGTTTTTTTTTTGCACAGCAACATACTGTTAGTTCTTAAATATAATATGCAGATACTGAAATTGTTTTCCTTATAAATAAATAAAAGTCAAATCAAATTACATTTCGAATACACAGTCAAACATACTTCAAAAAACTAGCATTAATATGAACATAAGGGTATTAGAGGGTAATAAAATATCTTTTTTTTAAGATTTTGGACTCAAGAGGCTGTGAATCAACATGTCTTTGTGGCCCAGTGGCCTAATGGATAAGGCATCAGCCTCCGGAGCTGGGGATTGTGGGTTCGAGTCCCACCTGGGTCGATGTTTAGGTTCCACATAGGAGTGAACAGTTCTAGGAGCTGGCCATTGTGGGTTTGAGTCCCACCTGGGTCGATGTTTAGGTTCCACATAGGAGTGAACAGTTCTAGACTTTGGCCCTTGGACTATAGTCAAAACACACCAAACTTAACTCCTCAGTTAATTACCAGGCAAAGTCAGTGGTTTTAAGTAGGCCAGCAACCAAACTCACTTTTAGATTTTTCATAAGTACTACCCCTGGAATGATTTCCAGTGTAATTATTTTTTTATTTTATTGCTGCTCCCACTCATAAACATTTTGGGTAAATACTTCTGTGTTGTGATTGATGTTTCAATAAACCTCAATTTTAATTTATCCTTTTATCCCGTTTACCCTAGGGTGCAGGACTGTAAAGAGTATAAGGTAAGAGCATAAGGGAAAAAAATAATTACTTGACAGGGTTTGGCACTCTAGAGGCTGTTAATTACCAAGACATTGTGGCCCGGTGACCTAATGAATAAGGCATCAGCCTCCGGAGCTGGGGATTGTGGGTTCGAGTCCCACCTGGGTCGTTGTTTAGGTTCCCAACAGGGGTGCACAGTTCCAGACCAGAGCACACCTGATTTAACTCCTCAGTGAATTACCAGGCAAAGTAGGTGGCTTTAAGTAGGTCAACTGCCAAACTCACTTTAAGATTCATCATAAGTAATACCCATGCAATGATATGTGTATTTTTTATAATTTATCTTCTATATGTTCTTTCTGTAAAACAGACGATTAAACAGTTCATTGTATAATTGCTCCCACTCATAAACATTTTGGTTAAATACTTATGTTTTGAGATTTTTTTGTTTCAATAAACCTCAATTTCAATGTATATTTTGCCTGTTTACCCTAAGGGTGCAGAAAAGAGTATATGGTAATGGAATAAGGGTAATAAAAATAGTTTGGCATGGGTTTTGCACTCAAGAGGCTGTGAATCAACATGTGTTTGTGGCCCAGTGGCCTAACGGATAAGGCATCAGCCTCTTGAGACACTTTTGGGGTTTCTGGACGCAGCCATGCAATGATTTCCAGTGTAAGTAATTTTATAGTGTATCTCCTAAATGTCCCTTCTGTAAAACAGAACGTTAAACAGTTCGTTGTTTATTTGTATAGTTGTTCCCACTCAAAAATATTTTGGGTAAATTTTTGCCTCTTTACCCTCAGGGTGCAGGACTATAATGAGTACAAGGTAAGGGCATAAGGGTAATGAATAATTTTTAACAGGTTTTTGCACTCAAGAGGCTGTGAATCAACATGTGTTTGTGGCCCAGTGGCCTAATGGATAAGGCATCAGCCTCCGGAGCTGGAAATTGTGGGTTTGAATCCCATCTGGGTTGTTGTTTAAGTTACCACTGAGAAATGTGTTTGAAGGCCACGTATAAATGATAAATAACTACATGTTTAAGAAGGTGTCCCCTGTATAATTGTACTAGTAATCTGTGGAAACGATCAGGAAAATACATGGAAGGTCTAATGGGGCTGATCTTTTGTGTTTTTCCTGCTCTAACACATGTGACTCGACCAGTCAGGAATTGCATGTTTTAAAAGAGGAAAATACTTAAATGTTCATGAATGTGGTATTTTTGGTTTACCAATTTGAACAACTGGATAGGTATATGATTTAAGGTGGTGCTCCAACAAGTGTAAACAAGATTGAAATGTGCTGGGAATTACATTTAAGCCATTTAAATGTATGATTATAAATAATTTTCATATTCAAACATACATGATACAAGTAGCACTAAAATATCTTAATAACTGTCCCATTACATGAAACAATAAGATAAGATATTACATTATTTTCATAAAATAGTTGTTTGAAAAGGTTTTAGCCTTAAGGGGCAGTGAAACACACTGTGTTTGTGGCCCAGTGGCCTAATGGATAAGGCATCAGCCTCCGGAGCTGGGGATTGTGGGTTTGAGTCCCATCTGGGTCGTTGTTTAAGTTCCCAAAAGTAGTGCAGCTCTAGACCTGGAGGGTCACCCTCCAGTGTTCGGAAGGTGGACTACTCAAGCACACCTGATTCAACTCCTCACGTAATTACCAGGCTAAGTAGGTGGCTTTAGATTCTTCATAAGTACTACCCAGCATAATGCATCTCGTAAATGTCCCTACTGTAAAACCGTAAATTAAGCATTTTGTTATTTAGTCTTTATTTACTCACTTTGCCTTTGGGACTGAGTTTTAAAATAATAATAAAAATGTTGAACGGCGAATTCATTTTTTTGAATGGCAGTGCCATCTAAAGGCCAGAGCGGGTAATGCGGTTGAAGAGAACAACATTAGATAGATAGATAGATAGATAGATAGATAGATAGATAGATAGATAGATAGATAGATAGATAGATAGATAGATAGATAGATAGATAGATAGATAGATAGATAGATAGTACAAGCACCGTGAGAAACCTAAAACTATAGAAAATGCTAACTGAGGCTTGAAAAATAAACTATACCTTATAGGATATATACAAAATACTGCTGTATGTAAGTGTTAATAGTGTGCAGGAGTGGGAATGTACAGTAAAGTATTATATATTTTTATCTAATTTATTAATCTAAGAAAAAAACTCAGACGACTTTCCTCTCCCCCTGTCACCCATGTAAAATCCAATGTAATGTTTTCCCTCGTGCCCTGTCATGTGGCTCCGTTCACTGCAGATATACAGCTCTGGAAAAAAAAGAAACCACTTAAAAATGATGGGTTTCTTTGATTTTACCAAACTGAAAACCTTATAACAAGCCAAAGCTTATCAAACCGAGCTGAACTGCTTGAACTTTTTGCTCCAGGAGTGGCATAAAGTTATCTAAAAGCAGTGTGTAAGACTGGTGGAGAAGAATTATTCCACTTTAACTTTATGAATATGAACTTGTTTTCTTTGCATTATTTGAGTTCTGAAAGCTCTGCATCTTTTTTGTTATTTCAGCCATTTCTCATTTTTTGCAAATAAATGCTGTAAATTACGATAATTTATTTGGAATTTGGGAGAAATGTTGTCCGTAGTTTATAGAATAAAACAACAATGTTCATTTTACTGAAACATATACCTATAAATAGAAAAATCAGATAAACCGATTCTGAAACTGAAGAGGTCTCGTAATGTTTGTTCTAGAGCTGTATAATAAGTGAGTTATCTTTCACTCCTCTATACTCTGTACCGGGCGCCCCCTGTTGGTCGTGATGAAGTGTAGCCGCTGTAAAGCTCCTCCGGCGCGGCGCGGGGGCGCTGTGGTACGGGCGGCTCTATTGTTTGCGGGTCAGAGCTCGACTCTTCACTCGTGGTCCTTCCCTTTCCTGGCGGCAAGGCGTGCGAGTGAGCTTCTGAAACACAAGCGTCTGAATGAAACACTTTTGAAGGTTTTCCGAAGCCTGATATTTTTTGATTAAACATGGTGAGTACTCAGCGTGACCGCCTTTAACCACACGGTCGGGTTTAGTTTAAAACTGTGATTACAGTGATGAGGACCTGAGTGCTGTGGTTAGCTAGCATGCTAATGCTAACCGGTTGCTTTGACCCGCTGCAGCAGTTCATTCATTTAAAGTAAGTTAGTTTAAAGCGACTGAAGTAAAATACCATACAGATGAGACTTTCACTAGTTAATGCTGTGTTATGGGTGAACTGAATGTGGTTTAAGTCTGAAGTCTTTGCTTGTGTAACAATATATTCAGTTTGTAATAGTCTTAGCAAGTTAGCTTTAGCTAGCTGTGTAGCAGTAGCTAACTTACGTTAGAGAAACGTAGTGTTCGTGAATGAACTTTAGCGAAGCTAGTGTTAGCGTTAGCTAGCTACTACAGCTTGCTCAGTCTGCTGGAGTAAAGCCCCACTATGTTTATTAACTATAGACTGAACCGCTGTACTCCCCTTCTGTTCCACAGAGTTTACCGCTGAACCCGAAGCCGTTCCTGAACGGTCTGACCGGAAAGCCCGTGATGGTGAAGCTGAAGTGGGGTATGGAGTACAAGGGTTACCTGGTATCAGTGGATGGATACATGAACATGCAGGTAACGTTATTCTAAATACACTTTACCCTGGTCCATAACTGATGTACAGTAATTTAGAGAATAATTGTCTAGCTATACAATATCTCCAGCATGTTTTTGTTACCCTTCTTGGTGTAGGATTATTTTGGAGTTTGTGTTAGTGATTCGAAATTCCGACTCTTTTTAGCTAGAGAATCGGTTCTTTTGGTTCGGCTCACTAAAAAGAGCCGGTGTTTTGACGAGTTGTGCTACCATGTGAAACCGCGCTACCGCGGTGTATATTTAACGTATTTAAAAATACGAGAAAAAACGCCATATTTGAAAATTCTCGCGGCAGAAGTCTCGGTAGGATTTGGAAAGCCTGATTCTATATATTATGATACAGTTCAGGGAAGCGGGGTGAGTAGTTTTATTGCTTTTATTATGAACTGCCATTTACGTAATTATTTACATTTGTAACACTGAATCTTCACCCGCTAATTTGTTATGTTGGGTAGTTGGGGCTCTTCTACTAGTAGAGGTGTGCCATATCGTTTCGCACGCGATAATACGATATTGTGAGCGATATTATACCCTGAAATATCGTGCCATATCACCCACCCCCAATTATCACATCAGGGTACTACTTTTATGCTGTTTTTAGCAAAAGAAAATTCACACTGTTCTCATTTTCCATTTTATTTCTAGTAGAGACAGATTATATCTGTCCAGTGTCATTTATTTTACTTTAATCCTGGATATATTGAGATGTGTAGAACGCATTATTAGTACCGTGACATTCTGGATCATTGACTTCTGTTACAAATCTGAGTAATTTCTGGTATTTTTTAAAATCTCAGTTAAGGGTGTGCCATATCATATCACGTGCAATAAGAAAATTTAATATTTATTTTGGTGCATTAGTGTATTCTTGAAATCATTTTTTAAATTCAGTATTTCGTTATATCGCCAAGAGTATCGTTATCGCGAAAATACCATGAAATACTGTGATATTATTTTAGGGCCATATGGTGATATGGCCCTAAAATAATATCACAGTATTTCATGGTATTTTTTTTTTATTCACCCCTATAGTAGAGCATTATTCACCCTCACAATGTTGTGGTAGTGGGTGAAATAAGTGTCTCTGCTGGTGAGCAGCAAATCTAGCAAAGCAAACTTCAGGCATCAAACATGTCTTGGCTGTTCAACTATGGTTACCATAATGGAAGTATTGAGTAAATTTGAGTGTCTACAGTTTACATTGTTCTCTTAATTTGACTCTTAAATCTTAAGTTTGTTTACTTATTGTGTGCCAGGAGTTGACAGTATGCTTTAGAGGTTGGCAATAAGATTCTTATCATACTTTTTTCCTACAGTATTTTTTTTTAAACCTATTTGAGTATGCCTTCAATTCTTTAAGAACACTGATTGTACATTTGATTAGAGTGTATTTCGCTTTACTTCAGAGTAAAAAAAAACATCTTACGTATTTATAATGACTTCAAGGGCATAATTGTGACAGTTAAAAAGTGCTTAGTTTAGTAGATAAACATTACAATTATTCAACATATTTCTATTTTTGTCTTTAGTTGGCAAACACAGAGGAGTATGTGGATGGAGCTTTAGCAGGTCACCTTGGCGAGGTGCTTGTCAGGTGAGTGGCTGTACTGATGATATTGCTGCATAGTGCATATACAATATAACCACTGTAGTGCATTTGTTCGCTACAACAGTCAATCAATGTGGAAAATGTATCTCTTATTCTTAAGTTGATTGTGCATTTCTTTAACCTCAACCTGTTTTATGTTAATTGTTTGCTAGATAGCAATTTGGCCTGAGCCAATCCATTGTTTTGGTTCTGTTTCCAAAAACAAATTATTGTGAAATGTATAATGAATAGAACTGTGTCAGATGTACCAGGAACAGAGATATAAGATCTGTACTAATTAATTATCTGTAAACTGGGGAGAGAATGTAAATTAACTAATTGTTTTCTTGTCCTTCACAGGTGTAACAATGTTTTGTATATAAGAGGTGTAGAAGAGGAGGAAGAAGATGGGGAGATGAGGGAATGAGGAGTATGCTTACAGTTAAAGATGTATAATTTAGTTTTAGTTGTATGTGAAACATTGTTTTTTTTTCTCCCCCTTTTGTAATTCATGTGTTAAAATGTTTTGTACACTATAGAAGCATAATTATGATGGCACAAGTGTGCAAATAAAATTATGCATTTTGTATTTGCTTGTGTTCCAAATTTATTTCAAGATGTATGGATGTTTTCGTTTAAACTACAAATGGGTTAGGGTAAAATACAATGTATGTATACTTTTACTATATCTGTGGGGCTAATATTTAACATTTAATGGAAGTTTATTGCTATACATGAGCCTCAGGCAAGCTACAATCACAATTAAAATTGTCAAGTTTAAAGTTAGCTTTAGGTAGATTTGCTATTTTTTCTAATATGTTTTGCTATTATATTCTAATATAATATAATATTATAATTCACTTTCTTCAAGCCAATATTATGTCTAACAGCATTTTATGTTGGACTGAGGTGGTCTTGGTGTTTAACCATGATCAAGCCATTTACCTAAGGACATCTCTAAATTATACAGCCTAAATTTCCTACCCATAAATGCAAGTATAAAGTTAGATATACAGAGATGGAATACTGTGCCTTATTTAGGCTTACATTCTAGAGTGGAGGCTATTAAAATGAATATGTTGCCAAAACTGCTCTACCTCTTTCAAACTCTACCAGTGGAGGTTCCATGCCAACAGTTTGATGAATGGAATAAGTTAATATCAATATTTTTGTGGAACGGGAAAAAACCTAGGATCAGATTTAAAACAATGATTCTGAGAAAGACAGAGGAGGACTGAACCTCCCTTGCTTACGGGACTATTACCATGCAGCTCAATTAAGACCAATAGTTTGTTGGTGTAGCCCAATGTATTCATCAAGATGGATTGAAATTGAGAGATCATTGATTCAGATAGGACCAATAGCAGCTTTAATTGCTGATGAAAATAGGAAAGTAAGTTAATTGATGAAAATAATCCTTGGATAAATGTTGCATTGAAAACATGGCGTGAGGTAGCCAGAGTATATAATATACAAAAATCATCTAGAATGCTAAGATGGTGTGCATTTGATATAGACTTCTTTCCACATGGGCTTGATTATCGATTTAGACTTTGAATCAAAAAAATATTTTACCTTTTTGGACAAAGGAACCTTTTATGAGTTTTAACTCATTACAACTAAAGCACGGTCTTGAGCGGGATGACTTCTATAGATACTTACAGGTACGACATTATTTCGATCAAAGCATGCCAAAATTAATAGAAAAAAGAGAGGAGGGAATTTTTAAATTATTCTTATCAGCAAATGATTCAGGTATAAGTAATAAAATAATTTCTAGGATGTACAATGGTTTTCAGCAGGCCAAATTTGATAATACACTATATGTTAAGGAGAAATGGGAGAGAGAAGGTAATTTTTCTATTAGTGAGGATGGATGGCACAGGATATGCGAATTACGATGGAAGTAACTCGCTCAGCCATGTGGATTGAATTTAACTGGAAGAACATCATGCGGTATTTTATTTCCCCTTTGCAAAAACAACATCTGGACACTGGTACAGAATGCTGGAGATGTGGGCAAAAGGATGCCAATCAACCTCATATATTTTGGAATTTTAAAATTCTTGTGTCATATTGGAATGACATACGCTGGAATTTGGAACAAATTTTATAGTGTGAAATCTCGCTAATGTGCGAAGTCCTGTACCTGGGTAATATCTCTACTTTAAAACTTAATGAAAAGGATAGGAAACTAATGCTTGTTCTCCTAGCAGCCAGCAAGAAAGCGACAACAAGAAGATGGTTAAACTCTGGTAAATTTAATAGGATATGGAAACGATTCATTGAGTACATTGAACCAATAAGACCAAATTATTATTGGTCTTAGTAATAATACCACCATATTTAATGATGCAATACTTAAGTGGAGTACGCATGTATAACAAAACCTCCTTGGATGTGTGTAGGGTGTTTTTTTTTTTTTTTTTTTTGTGTGTTTGTATTTCTTTACATTTATGTATATAAGTCTTATAATCCTTGAAGTATAGGGAAATGCTTTGTATTAATGTACCAGAGGTTTTCTCTGATGGGATGTGAAAATGTAAAATCTTTGTAATCTTTTTCTTTCCCAAATAAAATGTAAATATTAAAAAAAAAAAATAACCATGATCAAGCCTGGTCATGCTGGTATACACTAGCTTGGTCAGCTTGATCATCCTCAATAGGGTATGCTTGGATCCAGATATTACGGGCAAAATTCGATACCAGCATCTTTGCAACGTTTCAAAGTGTGGAATGTGTTGTAGACACTTCTTCTAATGACTACTTCTCCCTCTATTTGGTTTGGTTATACACAGGCACAAACATATAAAGGCATCAAAATAAGCACCAATAAAGCATGTGAGCACATTGTGAGCATGTGAGCATATTGGTCAAAGCTGTGTGGCGTGGGAGCAAGAAAGTAAATATAGCGAGAAAATTCTGTGTTCCATTGTGTATATCTGTACATAGAGAAGCCGCTTTAACACTAAACCCTGAAACGATGCGCTTTCAAACAGTGTTTTTAATAGAACGTGTAGTGCTGAGGTGCATGTAAACAGTCATGTGGCTGCGAGCAGTGAACGCAGAATATACCACACTCAGTGTGTAAACATGAAACAGACAGTGTTTGTTCATAGCTGTGATAGTTGGCGTTATCTGGCTAATATATCAGTACCTTAGCAGTTTAGATCAAATAAAAGGAGTATATTTGAAAGCTGGGTTCTATTGACACCAGATCACATTCTCACCACAAGCCACAAGAGTTCATTTTGAAACGAATCAAGACCACCTCCTCCAGCTGGTCTCGGGCAGAATTTAAGGTTTTGTGAGATACAAAACAGGTTGCACCCTGTTTTAGCACAGTGGTCCTAATAAAACTCAATCTCAAATGTGTACTCAAAAAGAAGAGGCTGTCATTTTGGCCATTAACACAGTTCTCTAGTGCCATTCAGTGTCTTTAAAAGCAGCATGGGTATTTGGATTCACAGAGTTAGAGCCTGACTGGTTTAAACATTTTTTTTAAACTCAGACTTCCTCCCACCAAGACCACTGACCAGTTACCTGTCTCCTGTGGGAGCCTCCCATGATTGACCTTTGCCCAGAAGCCTGATTTCGGCCTTTGCTAAATATTTACCTGTCTTTTCGTCTGGGATCTATCCTTGTTCAGGTTTCAACGAACACATACTGAAAATGTCAAGCTTCAAGCTTCTAGTGAAGGGTGCTAAACAGGTAGTTTTAGTGAGTAAAAATGGTGAAAAATTTCTGACCAAAGATGGGATGCAGAACTTGGCAGTTATTGAGAATGGGAGTGTAGTAATCGGACAGTAAGTAATTTTTATCTTTTCTTACAGTATTTAAAAGGTCTGAGTGAATGTAAATGTTAGTTATGCTACAAGTTTGAGTTGCTTTATAAAGGTAAATGTTGTGTATGTGTGCAGTGATGGACTAATAAAAGCTGTGGGCCCAGCAGACTCTATTGAGTCTCAGTTCAGAAGAGCTGTGTTTGATAAGGTTTTAGATGCTACTGGGATGTGTGTTCTGCCTGGTAAGTAATTACTATCGTTTTATATTCTCTTGATTAGATATTCAAAATGTAACATCTTAACACTTCAATTTTTTATTTGTTAGGTTTGGTGGATGCGCACACTCATCCGGTTTGGGCTGGAGACAGAGTGCATGAGTTTGCAATGAAGGTAGAATTTAAAATGTTCAAACATTCTTAAAAGATCCTAAAGCTGAATAAAAAAAAAATTAAATCAGGATACATTCATCTGTTTTTTTTTTATTACAATATAGAGGTTCTAAAGGGCTGCTAGTCGAGTACTGTTTTTAATCTAATTTTGCATAGATTACTTTATTTGCTTTATTAAAAGCCTATTAAGGGGCAAGGATTGCAATAAAGCACACAGTCCCCTCCAAAATTATTGGAATAGTGAGGCCGATCTTTTTATTTCTGCTGTAGACTGAAAACATTTGGGTTGACATTAAAAGATGTTGCTGCATGATGAAGAATCTCTCAATCAGTTTGGTTTTATCTTTCCTTAAAGGTCTCGTTCTATCGTTTTTTAATTTCATTTTAAAATATCTAGTTGTCGTCTCTAGTATGAATGAATGCCATGTGAGCCGTTTTTGTGTGCTCAGGTGTTTCTATTTAGCCCTGCTTTAGATCACTGAATTACTGGTCTCTGAAAAAAACTAATGAACTAATGAACATTCGTTCATGCAAATATATCACCTCTGATTGGCTAACAGCACTGCAGCAGAGAATGCTACCTGCCTTCCCCCAGTCAATTTTACAGCTCTAAAACTTAAAGGACATGTTTTTAGAAATGCAGCCTTAGTTAAAGACATAGCACTGAGTGCTAGGTAAAGTTAACCATTAAACTTCTACTAAACATAATAAACTCCTCAAAACTACCTCAAACCCCATCCCAGAATCATGACACTACCTCCACTGTGTTTCATAGATGAGCTGGTATGCTTAAGATCATGAGCAGATCCGTTCTTTCTCACAACTTTAGCCTGTCCATGACATTGGTAAAGGTTCATCTTTGTCTCACCAGTCCATGATAAGTCCATAGGGGTGTCTATGTACCTCTTGGTCAATTCCAGCCTGACCTTCCTATCCACCTTGTTAATAGTGTTTTTTATTGTCCGGTGAAGCCTCTGTGCTTTTGATTATGAAGTCTTCTGGGAACAGTAGATTGTGATAACTTCACTACTGCCCTCTGTTGGTTGTTGCGGATGTCACTAACAGTTGTTTTAGGGTTTTTCTTTACATCACTCACAATGTTTCTGTCATCAACTGCTGTGGTTTTCCTTGGTCTACCTGTTCAACATCTGTTATTTAGTACACCAGTGACGACTTTCTTCTTCAGGACATTCCAAACATCTGACTATGGACAGTATTTGTGCAATAACTATAAATGCACAGTCTGCACAGATAAAACCTAAATCTGAAACTGAATGCTGTTTATTGTTTGAATAATTTATGTATCATACCTGACAGTCACATGTTCCAGTACTTTTGTGCACAAGAAAAATGGGCCCTATATTTAGGGCCAGTTTCCTGGACAGGGGTAAAATGAGCACTTTATAATGAAAAAATTTACCCATCACCACACTGAACCCATTTACACCTGAACACTTTGTGTGAGAAGTATCTGGACTGTATCCGGATCAGATTTTAGCCACATCTGTCTCAAGACACACTGGACAACTGAAACACCAGTAAAAATTGCAGTGCAATGGGCAGGTTTGCATACTCTGTCCAACAAGACATTTTGGGTTTCAGTCTCAATTGGCAAGACAGGTGAGATTACACTGTTTACACCAGAAAAAAATATGGATCATCAAAACGCATGAAGCAAGCAGGTGTAAATGGGGAAAAAGTGTCTATATCCTATGGCAGTGCCCCATTAACAAGGAGGTCAGTCTTTAATGATGTGTGCATTTGTTTGCAGCTTGCTGGAGCCACGTACATGGAGGTGCATGAGGCAGGAGGAGGCATTCACTTCACAGTGAGACACACACATGCAGCGGATTCAGAAACTCTACTGCAGGGGTTAAAGGGTCGTTTGGAGCGTATGCTGAGAGCTGGCACAACACTGGTGGAGTGTAAGAGCGGATACGGACTGGAGCTCGAGACAGAGCTGAAAATGCTGAGTGTTATAGATTCTGCACGGAAGAGCTCGCCTATTGGGATATCTTCAACATACTGTGGAGCGCATGCTGTGCCCAGGTTAAACACACTTAACACTAGTCTCTTTTTCATACACACTGCACATTAAATAAAAGAATACTATCGTGTTTTTCAACCTAAACTTGATTTTCTGCATCTCTTCAACACCTGCTAATAGGCCTCTAATGAGGCAATCGGTAGTCTGTCATTGTACCAATCCTTAAAAATTGACTATATAATAGAGATTTAGCACATTAAGACTGGAGTAGGGGAACAAGGACACACAGTGGCATTGATGTGAATCAGCAGAAGCTATTAGAATACTAATAATACCCATTTTGTGGGCCATATTCTTTTTTTAACTGTTGTAAAGACACAGCCTGATCATATTTTGACCTAATGGTGGCTTAAAAGGTTTTAGTGCTATAGATCACACAAAAAATTGTTTTGTTTTTTTTACTTTCAATGGATAGCAATGTAAAGTCATTTTGGAGCATTTCTATTAGTCCTGTCATCATGAACATTTGATAATATGCAAGTGCAAGATTTACATAATTCATATTATTTTTGCATGACGGTGAAAACATAGTACTTTAAAGAACATAGTAAATAATAATTTTAAAAAATGCTATAGCTTCAAATACATAGCTGGGTTATGTTATTAACAAGTAACCGAGTTTTTTTGAGGTTGTACAGATGTGTAAAAAAGAAAACTGAAGGGAGCCCAGGTGGGTTCAGCCACTACATCACTTACCCTTCTCTCCTTTTTGTGTTCAGAGGAAAAACTATGGAGCAAGCTACTGAGGACATTCTAGCTGTGCAGCTCCCTGCGATACAGAAGCACATTTCTGCAGGCAGCCTTCAGGTGGACAACATTGATGTGTTCTGTGAAAAAGGAGTTTTCGACCTCAACTCTACACGTCGAATTCTGCAGGCTGGTAAAGACATGGGCCTCAACATCAACTTTCACGGAGATGAACTTCATCCTATGAACTCTGCACAGGTGACAAGAATGAAGTTTCTATATCTAATAGAGAGCTAAAATACATCACTGTTAGTTCATTACTCTAAAACCTAGTAGGAATGCCTGGGCAAAGGAATCAGCATTGTGCTTTGTGTTTTAATATTCTCCAAGATCAGAACACATTTTTCAAAACACTGACTTTAATGTGACTGGGCTGTCATAGTCAATTGTGGATGTCCGTTATGATTTCAATTAATCAGAAAAAGTGCATTAATAGTCAATAAATACATAAATACAGCGCCAGTCAAAAGTTTGGATACACCTTTTCATTTAATGTTTTTTTCCCCCATGTTGTAAATAAATACTGAAGTCATCCAGACTATGAAAAAAAGTGTTAAACAGTCAAAATTTATTTTTTTTTAGATTGTCTGTCCTTTTTGTAAAGTATTTTTTTATTTAATTAGTTAAGTAGTTTTTACATTACTCAAATAGAGCTATTCACTGTATACCAACTCTACCTCTTCACAACTTTACAACTGACAACTGGGCAAAAAAAATCAAGAAATTAACTTTAAGTTAGGTTCAGCACAGCTGTTAACTGAAAGCTATTTTAAGTGACTACCTCATAAATCTGACTGAGAAAATGCAGAGATGTCCAAAGCCATCAGCTAAACAAGAGGTGCTAATTAGAAAAAAAAAAAAAAAAAATATATATATATATATATATATATATATATATATATATATATATATATATATATATATATATATATATATTAGGGGTGTCACGATTCTCTAAATCCTCGATTCGATTTCATTTTCGATTTGAGGGTCACGATTCGATTCGATTCTCGATTTTCTTGTTTTTTTTTCTTGTTATTATTTTATGCCTCATAAAATTTAAATAATATATTTATTATTATTATTATAAATATTATAAATATTATTATTATTATTTATTAAGATATATATGGTAATGCCATCTAGTGACTTATTTTGGTAGCAACAGTGTGCACTATTAAAACAAGCAGTTTATCAGAGCTGTGTGTGGATGGCTGGTGAAACTGCTCACTTACATGAAGCTGCAGTTCTTCATCTAACCACTAGTCGGAGCTGCAGCAGCACAAGCCCCGCTCTCTTCACTCAGTCACTACTTCAGTAGAGCCCAGCCACGGGCTACAGAGCTCAGCCAGTCCGTTTTTACTGTTTCTGTAAACAAATAAAGGTTTTAACCCCACTAACCGGATAATACAGCTCACTACAGTTCATCTTTCAGCCCAAGCAGCTAACAGCAGCAGGTTAGAACAGCCGACACGGAGTCACTGCTCGGATTACATTATAAACAGGTCAGTTAGCACGCTGCTAACCTCAGGATGTTTATAACTACGGAGTTTAGTGGACACACCACGGCCGCCAGGTAAGTCTTTTAAAGGCTACTGAAGACTATTAAAGGCTATTAGAGGTTATTGAAAGCATTATTGGGGGGCAGAAATCAGTACAGGCTGGTTAGATAAGTGATGTGGTGAAACTGTGACTAGCGCTGTCACAGTGATGTTTATTAACGTCATTAAAACAGATTTTGTCAGGTATTGTCTTATAAATATTTACACATAACTTATATCTCTCCTGAAAAGCTTTTATTTTAGTCAGAAACACGCTTGTGTTTACTTTATCTGAGAGAAAGATGTTTTTTTAATTAAATGGAAAGCAACAGGTGTAGTCAATTATAAGTTTAAGATTTTTAATCCACCTCACTGTGATCTATAGTCAGTGTTCTCACACTGACACACGCATTTCAGCGAGTTCACACGCTCTCACCTGCGCGCACCCACCCCTCCGTCAGATACAGATACAAAACCTGCGCGCCCAACCCCCGCCCCCCCTCCCCCGTTGGACAGATAAAAAACAGTGATCACACTCCCGCCGACACTCAGAACTTGAGAGCCCTGTCTATATTTCTATAAATCCGTTTTCAGTTTCTCCTCCGTGGTTGAAAGGCAGCTGTCTCTCACACAGCAGAACTGAGGGCGGGGCTGCGCTCATGCAGCGGCTCTCTATTTAAATGAATAGGATGCGCTGTGTTGGTGCCGCTGTTCTGTCGAATTTTCCTACCCATCGATACATGCTTCCCAAAGGTACTGCGCATGCGCCGACCTACACAATTTAATTCTTTCTCGTGTTTTATGTATAATTAATCTGGTTTAGGGGGCGTTATGTGCATTAAACAACCTGGACGCACTATCATTGCACAGAAGTGTAAATGGAAACTAAAAATTACACTTATTATCATAAATAAATACAAAAGCAGTTTGTAATGAGCTATATTTACTATAACTTTGCCATGGTACAATGAATTATGCACTCCAAATCTAATAACGTACATCTACTGGAATATCACTGGGTACATGCCCTAAAATAGTGCTTCTTTTGTATTTTTACAGTTAAATATTCATTGGGGCAGCACGGTTCGACAAGGTAGCAGAATTCGACAGAACACCGCGCCATTTGCGTAGCGCGCGCGGGAGGGATCGTCGATCCTCTTTTTGACTTCGATACTCGAGACCATGACCTCATTTCGATTCGATTTCGATAAAATATCGAGATCGTGACACCCCTAATATATATATATATATATATATATATATATATATATATATTGGTTTGTTGAACACCTTAGTTCCACACGTTTTTCTTCATAGTTTTGATGACTGTAGTATTAATCTTTTGTTAAAATAATGAAAAACTCCTGAATAATGAAAACGCATTATTCATGAAAACACTATTGAAGTATAAGAGGTTGACTGACTATTCACATGAATACATATGCGCATTTGTGTGCAATTGCAGCATTTAATGCCCAAAAAACTGGCAAGCCATGCAGTTTAGATGAAAATGCAACTTATATCTTGAGGCAGTAGCCAGTAGCGTTTATTGTATTTGCTAAACAAATAATTAGTAAATAACATCTCCAATCGACCAAGTACAGCTCCAAATGTGATCCATCTCCATGGTAAATTTACTTACTTGAGTTACTAACTTACACTATTCTTCCTAATCTCAGCTTGGGGCGGAGCTTGGTGCTTTAGCCATAAGCCATCTGGAGGAGGTGACTGATGAGGGCATTGCTGCCATGGCTGCTTCCCAGACATCAGCTGTCCTTCTACCCACTACTGCCTATATTCTCAGGTAAATCATTGTGTTGTTTTTGCATGTGTGGCATCTTTACTGCATTTAACTGCAAACTTATAAAAAAAAACTAAAATGAATGAGCAGAAATGAACATTTCTATCATCTGAACAGGCTTCCATGTCCTCGTGCCAGAGACATGCTGGATGCTGGAGTTATAGTTTCACTGGGGAGTGACTTCAATCCTAATGCTTACTGCTGTTCAATGGTAATTAATATACACATACACACACACACACACACACACACACACACACGCGTTATGCGTTTAAACTCATTTAAACAGCATTTGAGCACTCATACCAACGGTGAAGCATAGAGGTTGAAATGTCTTTGTTTGGGGTCTACATTTCCCCATTGTATCAGACCCCGTTTATAACTGGTCATTTCATGTAAACAGTATCTGGATTGTATCCTGATACGATTTTAACCATTTGGATTAAAACAACACAATTGTATAAAAACTGTAGCTGAAGAGAAGACGAATCATGCAACATGACAATGATCCAAAAACAGACATTAAATCCACCAAGAAATTACTAAAAAAATACAGGAAAAGAAGTTTTGAAATGGAAAGCTCAGATCTTGATTCTATCAAACCCATCAAACATCACACAGCTGAAAGAATGATGCATGGAGGACAGGGAAAAACTTCTTATCAGTATCAGAAACTGACAGACATTTAGAGGAAATGCGTCTTTGTGGTTATTTCAGGGAGAAATACCAGAGCACAAGGTGTCCTTATGTTTCCCTCAGTATGAACTGGCATTTGATACATAATAGTCAAAATTATTTTGTTTTTGCAAAGGAAATTACTTTTATATATAGTGTTTGAAAGAAGATTTAATATTCACATATCTATATTTCTTAATAAAGAACTTATTAAATAGGATGTCCTTTTAAAAATGATTGTATATGTATATATACAGCTCTGGAAAAAATAAGAGACCATATAAAAATGATGAGTTTCTTTGATTTTACCAAATTTAAAACCTCTGGAATATAATCAAGAGGAAGATAGATGATCACAAGCCATCAAACCAAGCTGAACTGCTTGACTGTTTTGCACCAGGAGTGGCATAAAGTTATCCAAAAGAAGTGTGTAAGACTGGTGGAGGAGAACATGCAAGATGCATAAAAAATTTGATTAAAAAAACAGGGTTATTCCACCAAATATTGATTTCTAAACTCTTTATGATTATGAACTTGTTTTCTTTGTATGATTTGGGGTCTAAAAGCTCTGCCTCTTTTTTGTTATTTCAGCCATTTCTCATTTTCTGCAAATAAATGCTCTAAAGGACAATATTTTTATTTGGAATTTGGGAGAATTGTCCGTGGTTTATAGAATAAAACAACAATGTTACTCAAACATAAACCTATAAATAGCAAAATCAGAGAGATTGATTCAGAAACTGAAGTGGTCTCTTAATTTTTTCCAGAGCTGTATTTATATGCAAAAAATTTAGACATACCAAAGTGATTTCATGATTTTATAGTCATACATTCCTGATTATTTAATAACTACACTTAATATCAGTGCCTAAGCAGTTAACCCAACATACTGTGCTGGGCTGTAAACCAGATTTAGATGTGCTACATTGTGCCGTGTTTAACATACCACTCTTTACTAGCCTATGGTGATGCACTTGGCCTGTGTGACTCTGAAAATGTCCATGCCTGAAGCTCTGGCAGCCGCCACCATAAACGCAGCCTATGCTCTTAATTGCTCACACACACACGGATCAGTGGAGCCCGGCAAACAAGGAGATCTGCTCATAATCAATGCACCAAGGTAAACACACACAAGCACAGAGATAAAGCCCAAACAATTGATTGTAAAGTGAATCACCAGAATAACTGTCTTAAAATTTAAAATACATTCAAATGAAAGGTTAGGGGGGACTGATCTGTCCTTTAAAGCCTATTATTAGAATTAAGATAATGATAAGGATTATCTATAATACTGGATTAGGATTAAGAGAGATGATCATATGGTTTTTTAAAACCCATAGTATGGTGATTAATTAGGATTAAAGCGTGGATTACAGAAACTCATCACTCCTACTCATCCTTGTGTTCACTTTTTGCAGATGGGAGCATCTTATCTATCAGTTTGGAAGTCACCAGGAGCTGATCAGATCAGTCATCATCAAAGGCAACATCGTTTATGAGAATGACAAAGTTTTGGGTGTCTAACTGTACAAACAATGATTTATTTAAAAAAATAAACAGACTTTATGAAGCAATCTACAGCACTGTTTATCTCTGACATAAATAATATAAATACTTTTCTAAAACAATTGTTAAAAATACAGGTGTTTAGAGTTGTCCAAACTGAAAGTCCTTCATTAGATGGCTTTAATGGGTCCAACATACCATCTTTAAAAGCATTTGCAAGCTGGAAAATGCGTTCAAAATATTCAATACAAAACAAATAATAAATCATTTATGTTACATATATACAACAAGATGTTCCCTCAACTAAGCTGTTTAAATATAGCGTATACATAGCCAGAATTTGGGGTAGTTAGATTATATATTTTTTTTTATAAATTAACTACTGAAAATCTGGATATCTACTTTTTTGTAGAGGACAGTCAGCTTCGTAAAGGAAAGGCACGGTTTAAAACCAGTTCCACTTTGTCTTCGCCCAGTGCACATGCATCTAAAATGCACACGAGTCTCTGATTGGTCAGCTGTGTTGCTGTGGCAATCAAGTCAACTGTGGAAAGAGGAAAAAAAGATATACCAGTTTTTTCAAACTGAATGACCAAACATGTTGTGTATCAGTACAGCTCTGGGAAAAATTAAGAGATCACTTCAGTTTCTGAATCAGTTTCTCTGATTTTGCTTTGTATAGGTGTATGTTTGAGTAATATGAACATTGCTGTTTTATTCTATAAACTACAGACAAGATTTCTCCCAAATTTCAATAGAAATATTATTAAATATTGATCATTTATTTGCAAGAAATGAGAAATGGCTGAAATAACAAAAAAGATGCAGACCTTTTTTCAGACCTCAAATAATGCAAAGAATGTTCATATTCATAAAGTTTTAATATTTAATATCATTAAGTTTTAATATTTGGTGGAATAACCCTGGTTTTTAATCATAGTTTTCATGCATCTTGGCATGTTCTCCTCCACCAGTCTTACGCACTGCTTTTGGATAACTTTATGCCACTCCTGGTGCAAAAATTCAAGCAGTTCAGTTTGGTTTGATGGCTTGTGATCATCCATCTTTCTCTTGATTATATTCCAGAGGTTTTCAATTTGGTAAAATAAAAGAAACTCATCATTTTTAAGTGGTCTCTTATTTTTTGTCAGAGCTGTATTATCATGATAATCATTAATGCGTTTTTTTGATGTTACCTGGAGTCGGGGGTGGAGCATGTGGTGAGAAGCCACCATGTGATAGGACAGATTCCCAGGTGTTGTCATGTGTCACTGGGAGTGGCCTCCAGTGGAGGTTCCCAGGGGTTGCAGGGAAGAAGAGGACATCCAACATAACTCCATCTGACAGAGCTACACACAAACAGACACATGCATATACATTAGTAATAAATCAGCAAGATATGAATGTGTGTGCACTAGATATCTAATATAAACCATGCATGTGGTCCTGAAGAATTCCTTAATTCTGCGGTGTCTTGATCTAATATTTGGATTCTAATATTCACTTAGTGTAAAGCTAAAAAAAATTCCAATACAATTTAGACTGAATATGGTAGACTAAAATTTATAAAATACTTCAATAATAAAATATTGTTAACCTTTCAGGAAGTTACAGCGCTGCGACAATTTTAATTCCTGCAATATTAGGCAGTATTGTTATCGCAATACCTAAATTATGACTTCTGATATGATACCTGCCTAAATATCTCAATATCGACACTAAAACCAAACAACTTCAGAAAGTAATGGAATAAAAAAAGAAAAAGAAGTCACACATTTTTTAAAATAAACTTTAAAGGAGAGTTTATTACTGAGCGTCTTCCTTAATGAATTAATCATGGATCCACACTGGAGAGTGTGGATGCTGCTTTTTTTTTCAAATGCAAGGATTTCATTTTAGCTCTTTTTAGCCATATAGCTAGTAATATTTTTGCTGTTGTGTTGAAACATTGTTGAGTTGTAAAGGAAAGAAGACAATAAATTTTGTGTTAAGCACGGCATCTTGTGCAGACTGGGTTAAAGTACTAGTAATCTGGCATCGCAAATAAGTGTGTACCATGCCACAAAAACTATAAGCTGCAGCACATATGTACCACAAACACACACTACTATACTAGGCTCAGAATAAAAATGTGCTACTATTATAGTGGTGTAATATATTTACACACTATTTACGAAAAAATAACATTTAAAATAAAGTTGATAAAATATTTTTTTAAATCATAAACTTCATATTCTTGTTTCTCAGAAGTGCGCTTAATGTCCACTTTGTTCAAACAGTACAAGAAATTAATTTAAAAGTTAAATTAATATCAGATTCAAACATTTTTAACATTTAAAATATTGCTTCACCGCATATTTGGTGAATTGTTGCTGGAAAGGTAACATTTATTTTATAGTACCATCAGAAAGCCTGTAATTGTTTTAAATATTTTAATTTTTTATTTGTTTTATTTATTTTTATTTATCTAATTAGTTTTTTTATTAGTTTTTTTATTCTTATGTTTATTTTGATTTCTATGTTCTTAGTTTATTATTAATCATTTTATTATTGCTTATCATTTTACTTTTTGTGTGTCGATTTTTTTATGGTCTTTTTAGAAGTTCCTATTTTTCTCTTTTTACATATATATTTTATTAATCTATATTAAATGTTGTTTTAAAATTTGTATTTCTTTTATGTATAATTTTTTAAATATTTTATTATTAAGTACTTTCTTTTTAAATGGTTTTAATCCCTTTTATACTGTAAATGCTCGGCAGCATTTTAAATGAGGGTCACCCTCAATGTATTCCAGAGTGAAATAAAAGTTGACTGATTAATTTTTATATTGGTTTGAATACAATTTTCAAGTAGGAACATTTGTATTTCCAATCAGTAACTTTATGCAAGTGTTTGTTAATTAGTTCCATACCTCTCATTGTTAATGTGAAGTAGCCGGTATAGCAGGAGGCAGGGCTAAATGTCTCCAGCTCTCTTTGTGGGAGGAGTTTATGGAAGCTGTTGGTCTGCATTCCCATGGCAGCCGCCTGGACATGTCTGCGTTCGTAACAGAAGCTCCGTGGTAATGTCTCCATGGCGACACTGGGTATGCCAAGGTGGGAAGACATAGGGCTGGTGGGTGCAATGTGGAAAGCCTCATCTTCATCTTCGTCATCATCCTCTCCAACCAGAAACTCCATAGCTCCATCAAACAGAGAAAACTCTGAAGAAAGAAAGAGAAACTCAGCACAAAGCTCCAAATTCCACTACTTTTGCAACAGAGATGTGCGAGTGTAAAGAATCTTTAATTTTGTTAAGGAATCTTTACAAGGAATGCGCAAATTTGGCAACCGAAATTATCTTAGAAGCTCTTTCCGTGCTTAGGCGAAAAAAAGTTAAAAAGGCGAATAATTTATACAGAACAATGACTGGTTTATGTGAAAGCATACTGGATTGTTTCCTCTAACTTTATATTACTCTTAATATATTTTCAGCAGCAGTAGCTGATTCACACTCCTCCCAATACCCTCCCCCAGCAACATCAACAGTGTTGTGTACAGAGTCAGCAGAAAGACAGTGAGTTGTCAGGGAGTTGGCAAGTTCATTTTTAGGCTCTACTTGCACAACTTAAATGAAATAAAGCATTCATCACTTACAATATCTCTTCACAAACTGGCTGTTTTTCAGCTAAAAGATATGAGCTGTACGGCTTTAACATTTACTTGTTTACCTAAAGACTGGCTGCCTTCTCTGTAATGTTTAAAGTTACACGTTGCTAGAGTAGCCCTGTTGAGGTAAATACGTGATAAGAATGGCACTGCTGAAGTAAATATGTAACTAGAGTAGAACAGATGAAGTAAATTTATGATTAAAATTTCACTATTGTGGACTGAAATTGCATTTCTGAGGTAACTATATTGTGCTGTTTTGCTATGTCTGCTGGGAAAATAAAAATGGCCAGTGTTCAATAAACATATTTCGAAATTGTAGTTCTGTAATTGCATTTAAAAAACAAAATACAGTTAGTTTAATTTATATATTCAGTGATGAAAAACATGGCAAAATTAATGAAAACTTCCTCTTCCTTTTAGAATGTTCTGCACACTCGCACATTACTTTAGGGTTGCAACAACTAATTGATTAGATTGATTAAAATTGATTACTAAAAATAGATGGCAACTAATTTAATAACCAATTAGTTGAGTCTACGTTATACACACATAAATACAGTTGCTTCCCCCTAATGTGGGGCATTAAGCCAAACAAAAGAAGTAAAACACAAATAAGCTGGATATGTGTTGGAGCAGTGGGTAAAAGAAATTCATGGTAAGTTTGCAGTAAATTATTGATATATTTTTTCCTCACTCAATGTTCCCAGAGCCCGCTGGAGTAGTTAAACAAGATGTGTGTCATTCTCTTAAATTTATGTCTCACTCATTTCGTGAACAAGCATTAGCATTTTTTTTTTACTTCTACCTTAAATTCCACCTTAAATGTGGAAGCTTGACCAGCAGTTCCAAAACAAGCTGTTGTTTTAGTCAAGCTTATGTTAGTGCAGGCATGTCAAACTCAGTTTGGCTCTGGGGCCGGATCCAGACTTTCTGTTCTCAGGTGGGCCGGATCAGTAAAAGAATGTCAACTCCAAATATTTAGCTTTGTTTTTCAGTACTATGCTTTATTATTCAGCCTACATTTTTAGCCTACCCTACATATTATAATCATGGATGAAAAGGGATCTTTTCTAAGCACAACACATTTATTCATAAAACAATGGAAAAAAATTATTTTCATGTTTGGCGGTGAATGTGTTAACAGCTGGTTTATTTTAACAGTTGAGTGAATGCAGTTTTACACCTGAACCAACTCACCACATCAACAAACTCAAGTGGGAGCTATGAAAAAAAATATTTTCACCTTAATTGTCATACTGCTTTGAAATAAATAAAAAAAAGAAATACAAAATAAAAGTTATAGCAGTGCATGGGCAATAAGATTAGACTACATCAGATCAAACTACTAGGCTGGGCCTACTGAAGCTGAGAACATACTGCACAATATTAACTGTCTTTAATATGAAACCAGATGAATCTTATTTTTAATGATCTGTATTCATGAGTGCAAACAAATTTCGTGTCATCACACTTTTTTTCTCTCTCTCTCTCTCTCTCTCTCTCTCTCTCTCTCTCTCTCTCTCTCTCTCTCTCACTGCATTCCTGCAGTCTACTTGCTGCTGTGGTGAAGCAAGATTGTCGTGTCTGTGCTGCATGCGGGACATTTACTGCCCTCTAGCGACCGGAGAGAGCATTTAATTTGTATTCATTTAAAAAAAATCACAACTTTTGATAGAAATGAGCTAGAAACTCGCTTCTTTTTTTGACATACTCAGAAATTTATGCCTGGTCCGGCCCGCGGGCCGTATGTTTGACATGCCTGTGTTAGTGACAAGCATTTAGTGATTTTCCGTTCCACATGTGGCAACAATTCTAGCATTTTTTTCCAAGGTTCTTTCTGATTCTGACGTTGCATGGAAGTGTTTGAGAATCACAGCCAAGTGTATATTTACTGTACATTGTTAATGTGTTATTAAATAATGATAATTATAAAATAAAGTATAGTAAAAGAAAAAAATCCCCTTTTTTATCCGATTAATAAATGATTAATCGAAAAAATAATCAGATTAATCAATTATAGTTGTCAAAATAGTTGTTAACTGCGGCTCTACGTTATTTGCTACGTACTGACATAAAAGTGCTCTGCAAACACTGATCAAATACAGCAAACTGCCCAATGGTGTCTTTTAAAAGTTTGTGTTTTGAGTAAATAAGTTCTCTGCTCTTTCTAAAGTACAAGGACACACAATTAATTAGCTGTCAGTGTTAATTGACCATATAGAACACTAAGAAACTCACTTAATAGACAACTCACAGTTCACTCACCGTTCTCTGCATCCACGTCTGTTGATGACTGTGGAATAGGTGGGGCCAATCTGACAAAAGAGACACATACTGTTTAACACTGACAGCAGCCCTATAAAGTAGCCGGCATTTACCTTCATTCTCTCTAAAGCACACGTTACCTTTTCCTGGCGCTGCCGGGAGTGCCAGTGGTGAAGAGCAATTTCCTCTTTGCTGGAGTTTTAAAAATGTCAGAACTGCAACATAAAGAATACAGCAAATATGAAGTTAATATAATATACATTAAATTACACTTAATTATTATTAGCTCACAAGAATGCACAAATTGACACACATATAAACACACCCCTCTCTTTGTCTTGGCACCCTTGGGCTGAGCTGAGCAGACGGTGGGTCTGAATATCGTATCCTCCCAGAGTCCTGAGAGAGAGAATGAAAAAGAAAAAAGAAAGATTCATCATATCATAAAATTGATATTTAATACTGGACTGAATCATTTGTGCTACCTTATTTATCTGTGTGCAAGCAGATTCTACTTTTAACTGGGCCCAAGGCTGCCTGACCCATCTTACAGCATATCATACACTTTACAGACAAAAATATTAGGAAGCCTGATCATTTACTGTTTCTTCTTAAATCAAGTGTATTTAAAAGTATTTATCTTGCTCTAAGTTAGTAAGGTGTTGCTAGACAGTTGCTTATGTATTCCAAGTAGTTGCTAAGCTGTTGCCAATTGGTTGCTAGGCTGTTGCTAATCAAAACCCTAAGGTATCATGGAATTTTGTGGTTCTAGCTAAAAAAAAAACCTGTGACCTTTAGAGCTGTTTGAAATTTTTGACAAATATCTGCGAACACTTTTGAATGGATTCCTATGGAAAAATCTGAGCTGAAAAACGTCCTCTGTACAAAAAATGTTTGAGGTATCGCTCCAAAAAGCAAAAGCAACCTAATCAGGTATAATCTGACAATTCTGCAAACTTTTATCGCACCCACTTTATTAAACTTTGCGAATAAAATAATAAGAAAAAGAAGAAGAAGAAGATTACAAATAAACGTAAGTTGGATTTAATAGGCCACACTTTTGTTCTGTAACGGCACTTTTATTTAAACTCATTTTAATATTTTTCTTTCTTTTAAATATATTGTTTTAATTATGTTTGAATCATGTTTGTTCACACTTTATTCTTTTTTTTTATTATTTCTATTTTTATTGCTATTCTTTTACATGTTTTTAATTGGACTTCTTTTTGTGTTTTCTAATTTGTAAAGCACTTTGAATGAAAATTTTGTATAAAAGGTGCTGTATAAATAAACTTGCCTTGCTTTACAATGTGTGTGTGTGTGTGTACCTCTCTGTTGTGGTAGCAGGCTGCAGTGATGGTGCACTGAATAGCGAAGCGTCGTCTCTCTCTGTAGTGAAGTCGGTCACACTGCAGCTTCATTTCTCTCCCACTGATCAAACCAGCATCACCTGAACACAGACAATGCATCCAAAAGCAGAACCCACAACATAAATGGCCATTCATACTTATATAGCGTGCTACAAGTTCCATTATTTACCACAAGGGAGCAGCAAACACTGATCTGTAAAACATTTTCATATTCCATTCCAATCTGTGTCTCAGCAAGTTTGTTTGTTGTTTTTGTCACCATGTGATCCAGCAACATGACCACTGGTAGTGTTTCAAAACAAGTGAAAAGCAGCATGATTAAAACCGGTTCTGTCACATGCAGCATCTATTCTAAGCTGCAGAATGCTGATATGCTGATTTCATGGTTCAGGCAAGTTAAAAGTTCAAAATGTAAACTAGTTAGATTTTCCTGAGAACTGGAGAGGTTAGTTACTATCAGATAAGTGAGATTTTTGTTTACCTTCTCTGTTGTTCATGAAGCTTTGCAGGGAAACAGAAATGGGTGGGTAGCTAAAATATCCTCCCATCACAGCCCTGTCAAGTATGCTGGCCTCATCCACCTGTTTTAGCCACTGCAGGAACTGCCTGATTGGTCGGAGGCCTCTGTAAGGCATGACAGGGTGGGATCCGGTACCTGAGGGTCGAAAGCCAGACACACTTCATTAATGCAACTATGCAGCTGCTGGTTCATGCATTAGTGCAAAACTTTTTTTATTTGCTGCTGCTGCTGTTCAAAACAAAATAGAGAAAAACAAAGACCCAACTATTCATCCAAGAAACCAATCAACAAGCTTGACCTAAAAATGTTTAGTTTTGCAAACAAAATTAACTAAATATCAATCACATCTTAAATCAAAGCTTGCAAAAGTAGATCAGATCAACAGACTGATCAGACTGATTTAGTGAACAACTTTTTTTTTATGTGTTTAGTTATTATAATTAATGCAATTAACTCATTTAGTTGACTGCGGAAACTATGCAATGCAAACTATGCAAATAACTTATGGCCTCATATTTAAAATGGTTTAAATCATGGTGATTCATTAATGAGGCTGAAAAGTTGACATAAAATGATTCTTATCAGTTGATTTCATTATATTATGTATAATGTATAATTTTATGTAATTTTTCTAAGCTATTTTGTAGAGAATAACTGTATTAACAATATATTCTGTAAATGTTAAACATTTACAGACCTCATTTAAACTATTTAATCTAAAACAACAATCGTTTATGCCAAACTTTGTACATAGTGAATTTGGTAGGTGGAACATTGACTGAATTCAGCAACAAGAGCTTAGTGAGGTTAGGATGTTGTATGCCCAACTCTATAAAACATCTCCAATGTACTGGATGGAGCGCAATCACTTCAGAGAACACAGTTTCACTGCTCCACAGCTCAATGATGGGTACTTTTTACCCCTCTAGCCCTTTATATTTATCTGTTCTATTGAAAAGAACTTATTTTCAGTAGCTAGACAAGCTTTGTGTGCATCTATGTGTGCACAACTATGTCAGCAATCTGAGCATCTGTATATACAAAATAACAGGTCCCATCTAGGAATGTCCCTGATCTGATCACCTGATCGGAATTCAGGGCCAATCACTCAATTTTTAAAGGATCAGAATCAGGTGAAAAAGATCCAGATCACTGATTATCAATTAAGAAACATTACGTTGTTACTTCATGATAAAGGCTGTCGGGCGCTCTCTCACACACACACACACACACACACGTTTTTCTTTCCAAAAGAAAAAAAGGAAGAAAAAAAAGAAATATATATGTGGATACACAAGTGTTATGTCCACCATTAAAACTCTTATTTAAATTCTCATTAAAAAATTTAAATATCCTAAACTAAAAAAAGCATTACAACTACAGTAATAGAGTCTATTTTGAGAGGCCTAAACCATACAACACTAGTATTACTATCTCCCTCCTAAATATATAGGGAAATTGCAGCATTTTAAAAAATGAAATGTGATTTTGAATTATGATTAATCAAAGACTTGTTGTTGTGTGCCATTTTTTGTTACATAAAAATTTGCACTTTTGATACCACTGTTTCAATAATAATAATAATATATATATATATTTTTTTTTTTTTACTTAAAAGACAACTTGTATGTGTTCTTTCTTTTTTTTTACTGCACTGACTAAGGATTGGATCAGGACTCTGTATCAAAAGATTATAAAAAATCAAAAGACTATGAGTCAAAAAATGTGATCAGGACATCCATAGTCCCATCCATTGTGTCTGTGTGTGCATTACCTGTACAGTACACCTGGGTAAGCAGAGTGTTGGTCAGATATTCAAAAGACGTTGTTGTGCCAATTGTTTTCCTTAATAGCTTGAGCCGAGTACAAACAACCAGTGCCACTGAAAGGAGAAGAAAAAATGCTTCATAGTGCATTTAATAATACAAGAATGCAAATCACTCACCACAGAATGATAAAAACAGCTTACTTGGCTGGATTCGAGACTGTATATCCGTCTGCGACGTAGAAAATAACTTGACTGTGATTGGCTGTTCCGATGTCCCATCTTCCAATTGAAGCCACCGATACTCTTCAAAGTCTGTCCTCTGCCCATCTTGTAATAAAATAAACATTTCAGTATTAATAATGACAATGCTGCAAACAAGCGGAAACAGCTTCCACATTCTGGGGTATAGGGTGTGAAAGTGCTGCATCTATGTCTCACCTTTCCTCCTGATGCGCTCCTGTCGACCCACAAAAGTAACCACACCAATCACATCACAGATATCTCTATCGGGGCAATTTGGCAGCTCCTGTCTGCAAAAATAAGATGCAAAACACAACTGAACACAATGATAGATAAAATAACAGATATGCTGCATGCAAAAATTACTTAATTAACTCACAATTACAACAGCAGATATATGAGTATAAGCTTCAAAAGACAGTGGAGACGTCTTACAGAGGCATGATATGAGTAAGAGAGAATCAAAAGTGGGGATCTATACCATTTAAATTTCTTGTTTCTGATTGCTACTACTGAAATTTGTGATTGGCTCTATGTTAGGGCTGCACGATATATATCGCCATTGCGATGTGCACATAGGCAGGAGTAAACACGAGGTTACCACATGGCCTCCATCCACATGGTTGGGCACGTGCTTGTAAACGCACGTGTTGAAAGCTGTGCACTTCAGTTCTGCACAGTTTTGCGCAGATATTTCCAGTTACAGCTGAATTCACGCTTTTAATCCCAGAAAAATGCTCTTATTTACCTTTTAAAAAGCCATTTAAATGCCTGGTTAAAGGGCCGATTACTGTTGTTTTGCTGTTTTCCTCAGGTTTTGAGTGCTCAGCGCTGACTCAGATCTGTATGTGAGACAGCGCAAGGTTGGGGGCGGGGCTGGTGGCGGGGCTGGTGACGGGGCTGGTGACGGAATGGGCCCTGCATTTGTTTAATATCGCGATATATATAGTCGAAAAAAGAACATTTGCTATGTAAAATTTTTCCAATATTGTGCAGCCCTACTTTATGTGAAACGTGTAGATCAAAATTCTATAAAAACAAGTAATGTGTTTACCCGCAGAGGAAGTTATGAGGCAGGTCTGGTAAACTCCACTCTGAAGAAATGTGCTGCTTTGGAACAATGGAGATTTTGGCCGCTGGATTTCTTGAGTTCAGACTGATCTCTAAATAAATGAGAGAAAAAGATTTGAAAATTTATGTCACAAAATGAGAAAATGTGCAACAACAAGCTGCAAAGTTCACATTCTTAGATATAGGATATGGGATGTCTGTCTGTGCAGATAGTGTTCCATAGCTTGTGTAGTTGTAGTTTGACTGTACCAATGTTTGGCTCTGTGTCTTGTCCACTACGACTGCCGTAGCTCTCCTTGACTCGATAGCGGCTTAGCCTCAAAACTTGACCAGGTTGCAGGCAACGGTACCAGTCTAAACACACAGTGTTCCACAGCACCACTGATACACTTAAGGAGCCATCCGCGACTTGTAGCTCTGCCTGAGAGAAAGAAAGAGAGAGAGAGAGAGTGTTTCAGGTAATATTTAAATTGCATGAACAGCTTGATCAGGGCTGTAGGATATTGCATAATGCACAATGTGGAATACATTTGTTGTCAGTTTTGATTTGATTTATATTTAACATTTAATATTTACAGATTAATTTGGTTACCTTATATGGACATTCACTACTCTGCTCTGCTTTCCCATAATACATGAGCCTGGACTTGTGTAGAATCCGCACACAAAGAGAACCTCTTGGACGCCGTGAGCCATTTAGGAAATGTCGACGCAGCGCTGCCAGAGACACTACCGGCCGACTGTCTGTGAAAAAGAAAAAAAAAATCTAAATAAGCTTTAAAAGAGCTTTAAAAAAGCTTGAAAACAACTAAACAAACATTTGTTTTATATTACAAAATAGTAGGATATATGAAAGTATGTTACACAAATACTGAACCAAAGTTGCAATATAATTCACAATCTATGTATGTATAATTACAAAGTACCAGTCAAAAATTATTTGACCACATCTCTTCTCATTCAATGTGTTTTTTTGTATTGCTGTTTTACATTGTAAATTTAACACTAAAGACTATATTAATGTTCTACAGGAACACATGCTGAATTATTTTGTAAACAAAAAGTATGTTTTATATTTTAGATTCTTCTAAGTAGCACATTTAGCTTTAAGGACAGAATTTAATTCTCTTAGTATTTTCTCAGTTTCTTCATAAGGTAGAGTCACCTAGAATATTTTTCTTAGAGTCTTGAAAGAGTTCCTGGAGGTGCTGAACAATAGTTGCTGCTTTTCCTTGGTACTATGTTCTAGCTCATCACAAATCATCCACCTCCTTTGGGTTTAGGTCAGGGGATTGTGTTTACTTCAAAATTCCATATATGTCCCTTTATTGTTTTCTGCAGCAACAAATTATATTCTGTCCCTGACTTATCTGATATCTGCATATCTACCAGCTTGGTAGGAGTGTCTAACAGTGTGGACAGTGTTTGGACATAGTGTTTAAAAACTCCAGCAGCACTGCTGTCTCTGATCCACTTGTTCCAGCACAACACATGCTAACACACCACCACTATGCCAGTGCAGTCACTGCTCTGTGGTGGTCATCCTGGCAAGTGAAGAACAGGGTGAAAGGAGGATAATGAAGTATGCAGAGATTGAGTCTGTAATTATAGAAGTACAACATGCTTCTATAAGTCAGTGGAGCTTGTGGTCTACTATAGGCCCACTGTAGGCAAAAAGGAGCTCCAAAACCTTTATTTGAATCACTGTAATGACACTTAAACAGTGTAAAGCACCCTGTCTCTGAAGAAGCTCTCCAGTGATGTTAAACTAAAGTGTTTTTCAGGGAGTGTATTTATCTACCTTCCACCTGCTGCTCATCCTCAGACTCATCTTCCCCGTGCTCGCAGGGGGGCGTGTCCTTCCACACCTCCCCAGTGAAGTCGTGGTTGTTCCACAGTGGGAGGTAGGAGCTCCTGCGGGCTCTGAGGGGCAGCAGGCTGGGTTCAGAGCCCAGCCAGGGCAAGGAGGTAACGGACACTGAGGACAGCGCTCTGAGGGCTGCGTCCCCCCCGCTCGCACTGTCCACCTCCAGACTGCAGATATGAAAGGTCCTGCCCTCAGTCCGAGGGTCTCCTCCTCCTCCCCCTGAGAACACCACGCTCCTCAGAGCGCTGCCGCAGCGCAGCTGGTTCCTGTGCACCAGTCTGTTCAGGCTGGGGTCCAGAGAGACCCGCAGTCTGCAGTGACCCTCCGTCACCATGGCGTCGAACAGGCTCTCGGACACGGACACGCTGTCCGGAAACAGCAGGCTGGAGTCCGGGTCCCGGCCGTAGCGCTGCAGGGAGAGCAGGTACAGCGGCTCGGCCTGGGATTTAGTCCTGACTGAGGGAGAACCAGCCGCTATCAGCCTGTTCACACATCTCTCCAGAGAACAGCAACCAGAGTCGCCCGACGCCGCCGCCATTTTCAACCGCTCTCATCACAACAATAAAGCAGAGCATGACGGGAGTTGTAGTGTAGGAGCTGCGAAAACGAGCGGGATAAAAAAGACTGAACACTTTTTATTTGAATTTTTATTCACTTATATTTAGCAGTATAAAGTAAATAGTCAACTCAACCCTGTTTTCTCACTTTGGGACGTATTTTAAAAATGCATATCATGTAGTCATACCTCATAATTTCAATTAATAATTAAAATTAGTTAAAAAATAAATCAGATTAACTTAACTACAGCAATAGTATGTTTTATAACCTAGATTTATCACACTTTTTCTTCTTTTTAAGACTTAAAATTTAATAGTAGGTATTTAAGTTTTAAAGTAAAATAATCAATGTTAAATTGGTAAAATTAAAATACTGGTGGGGTTTATTTTTAGCCGCCAATGACCGACTAGTCCCCACCCACCTGTAAAAACAGGGTCAAAACTAAATGCAAGAAAATTCTCAAACTTAAAGCAAGACAAAAAAAAAAAAAAACAGTTTACAGAAAAAGATTTATTATGAAGGTAAAACACCAAGTGGAATATTATACTCTCTATTCAATATTAAATATTCCATTTACAAACATGATTTACATTTTTTTTATATCAAAAATTGTCCTCACTTTTCTAATGTAAATTTCTTGGTTATGGATTATACCTTTTGATTCTAAAACATTTAAAATCATTTTAACGCCATACACTTTAGGCTCTACTGCTGCTTTCTAAAAGCATTGCAGAAACTCCAGCAGCTCTGAACATAGGCTATTTACACATTGACAGAAATTGGCGGGTTTCTGAAGTGATGGGTCCTGAATGATTTCCTAAATGTCAGTTGGCTTCACACTACATAGATAGATAGGTAGGTAGGTAGGTAGGTAGGTAGGTAGGTAGGTAGGTAGGTAGGTAGGTAGGTAGGTAGTTAGGTAGGTAGGTAGGTAGGTAGGTAGGTAGGTAGGTACTTTATTGATCCCGAGGGGAAATTCTAGACATCCAGCAGCAGGTATAATACACAAGTTACAAAATGAATACACAAAGTTAGTTAAAAAAATAAAATAAAATAAATATAGGAGGAATGTGTCTTTGGTAAGAATTAATCATTTGACCATCAACAAGATTCCGGTCACTTTATAGCTTTTAGTTATCAATATATACATTTAAATATAATTTACTATAAGGTTATTCCCAGCAAACACTGTCACATTGTGGCAGTGTTGTTACAGGCTATTGGTTTTCACAACATTATCACAACTCTGAAAGTACAGTATACAATAGAAGTATATAATTATGAAGTCTACTGTTAGTACATCTAACATACTGTTAGATATTAGTACATTTCTGTAATTTTGAAAAGTTGTCACAAGATTTGTTTTTTGACCCAGAGGGAGTTTTTCTTAATTATGAGGCTGTTAAATGACAGTTATTGAAACATAAGCAGTGTGACCTATAGAGAATGTTAGAAATTAGACAACATTGTGCAAATTGTGTGTTTTTTGTCTCCCTGTCTTAATTTGTTTAATACTACATGGCTGTTCTGTTTTGTAGGTGTTCGTGTGTAGTTTTGTTTCCATAGTGAAGCTGTGAAAGGCTGTGAATGAAAATGAGTGATGAGGAGGAGGAGCTCATTGAGCTGCAGGCTGGAGAGCTGAGTTGAGCTGAGCTGAGCTGCTCTCTCTCTGATGGCTGGAGTGCTTCAGTGTGTGATACTAATACTGAGTATTTAACTTTTATCGTAAGAAACAGGAATTTTACAATGTGGACTGTTTACAGAAATGGAATTACACCTAAAAAAAAGAAGAAAAAGGTAAGTTTCAAAAGTGTGTTTTTACTCAGCTTAATTAATTAGATAGCAATTGAAAAATACTAGGATACTAGGAATACAAAGAACTAGGCCTATCATGTTATTAATTTATATATGTACAATATATGGACATGATCATAATAATGTTTGCTGATTTGTGTCGTAAGCTAGGACTACTTTCATTTATTTAGGTTTTATTTAATAGTTAAGATGCTAAAAATATATGTCCTAATTAGAATGACAGAATAAGTTCAATCCTCTTTAAAGGGGTGTAATTACACTATAATTTTCTTATATTATTATTATCAATGGCATGGTCTTAAATTACAATTATATCATTGCAGTTATTTATGGGACAGTACATTCTCCAAATCAAAGTGTTATTATGACAGGGCTTAGTGCAACTAGCATTTCTAAATTTCTGTCATATTTGTGTGTAATCCCTGTGTGTCTGATTCTGCATAGATTTTAAATACTACAAAAAATCTATTTATTGTTATTCCTATATTAAACAGGTCAGGTTAAATAAAAACTAACATTATAAACAGGTAATCAGAATCTAGTTGAATGAAAGCATGTATTTCTCACACTGTTTTTTTACACAGAAGAAAGAAGCAGTAAGCTTTCCACCCATTTCCAGCAGTCCCTTTAAGCCACCAGCACAGGTGAGTTAACCTCTGATCCTCTCCTGTAACCATGTGATTGTTTCTGTTAATCCGGTCATTCACAGTTGTGAATACAGCAGGATCTTAAAGCTGCCGGTGTCTTCTTTAAAGCCACCCTGTGTCTCGGCCTCTACAGTAACACTATCTGTTAATTTAGCAGCACTAATTAGGCTACTTGTCCTGAAAATCAATCACTTGAGCAGGTTTGTGTGTGTGAGACACTTTGTTGTTCCCTCATTGAAAATGCATGACTTCTTCAGGATCAGAAGACCAGGCTAACTACATCTCAACGCCTTCAAGAGCTTTTCTTCTCCCAGACCCTGAGTGATTACGGCCCTCTCGACAGGACAATCAAGAACAAGGTACACAACAAATAAGAAATTTACCCAAACTCAGTCTGAGAAAGTTTCTCACTCTTATAAGTATATAACACACATATTACACCAATTACAGTTACTAAATCATTTATAGTTGTGTATGAATAATAGACTTAGAAGGTTCATATCATGGAAAAATAAATTGACAGATATACAATACATATAACCTATACAATAATTTATTCAATATACCATACCATCCATATGTGAAATCTAAACAGAATCAACAGCCTTTAATTCACAGCTCTTGTGAAGTGATGTGTGAAGTGACAATTTTTATATACATATACATATATCTGCCTTTTCAGCCTACAGCATGCCACAGGCTCAGCAGCTCCTCCTATTCACAGTGAAGTTAAAAGGAGTGTTTTTTTCTGGGTTGTTTTTTAATAGATCATACAGAACAGAACACAACAGATAAGAACAGAAACCGTTTACATAAATTGTAATCTTGTATAATAAAAATAATAAAATGTCTAGTTTAAAAGTAAGAAACTATAAGATATAATGTTATTTAGATAACCATTGAATGAATATAATGAATATAAAAAGTAAGGCTAAGCTTTCGTTAACAGTTCTCAAAACATCCTATTAGTATTATTTTGCTGGCACACTCCAGACTTAGATGTCTAATATCAACAGCAATGCAATATGTATCTCTGGATAACTGGTCTAAACATTGTATGCATAACAAAGTTTGGGAACAGGAATAGATAAAACATACTTTAATTATATTTTCTATACATTTAAAACCATCTGTGAACATCTGTGATTTTTTTATTAGTGGCAAACATTATAAAATTACCAGATTTAACAATATGTTTAATAAATAAATTAAAATATTTAGGTGGTCAAGAAAGAATGATTTGATGAATATAAATGTTATGAATCTTAAGCTAAACTTTGAGAACTATTCGTTACTATTCTCTTTACCCTTTTTTAAACATATAACATATAAAATAACTAAACATAGTTTTGTAACTTAAATTGAGCTGACATAGTTACATTGTGACAGTATTAAAATGGCCTATGTTCTAAATATATGATGTGTTCTGTTGTCAGATATGGATAATGGAACATAAATCTTGAATTTTGAAAAAAATCCAACCAGTATTTGTAAATATTTTTTGTGTACACATAAATGTATTAAAAAGGCTTTATTGTGTATTTGCAGAAAACCTCAGGTCACCAGGTTGTTTCTTATGCCAAACTGAGTGTAGAGACAGACCTGGAGATCACAGCTCACCTAAAAGTAAGAACTGTTTTAAAATGCTTATGTACTTCTGTAATGATCAATTCCTGTTTTAAACTCTTTTTCAAGGAAACAAGAAATCAAAGACATTTTCTTTCCTCAGAACAATCTGCAACAACATCATTTCAAGCTTCTCCAAGATTCATCCGCTGGAGAGAAGGAAGCTGAACTGTTGAACTTTTTGAGAAGTAAAACATTTCAGTTAAAGGTAAGATCCTGCTTATCTTTAGTGCTCATACATTCACTCAAATAAATTAAATGATTTACTACACTGGCAAATTTTGATCTGTTTGGACTGTGCTTAAAGCCTCTAGTTGAGATAAAATTTACATTTCTGAGAAAGATTTTAGAGTGTTTATACACAGTTTAATATTAAATATCTAACCTAATAAATCAATCAAACAAAATAAGTTGCAATAATATACAGTGGTGTGAAAAAGTGTTTTCATAATTTCTTATTTTATTGCATGTTTGTCACAAATATTAGTCAAAGACAGCACATGTAAACAGAAAAAAATAAATTAGGGTTTTTATTTTTAAGGGAGACCCTGTTTAAAAAAAGTATTTGCCCCCTAAACCTAATAACTGGTTAGCAGCAACAACTGTGTGTAACTTGACTTTATCAAAATTTTAGGTGTGCTGTTGTGCTTTTGTCTGTGGTTAGCATCCATTTTCTCTGGGCTGTGCAATACCTTGCTAAGAATTTGAACAGGAGAAGAGAGGCATGGCTAAAAAAGGCAGAGTGTGGCAGAGTACAAAGCATTTACTTGGGTCTAAGAAGATCTTATGAGACATCTAGTATATTAATAAACAACCTTAAAATTTCAGGACCAGGCTCTGAAGGCCCTGTTTAATGTCAGTGGGCCTTTAAATTCTCGGGATGATGCTCCTCAGTTACTGCAAATACTAAAAGAGAATGAAAAGGAAGAAGAAGAGGAGAATGTGGAGGAGAACAATCAGGACAGAAAGATTCTTCCTGCTTTGTCATCTTGTACCGACGAGGCTCCAGACAGAGGCTCCTCTGAGGGAACATGTGCAGGCTCTGAGGCTGAAAAAAAAGAGAGCTTGTTTTCTAAACAGTATGATGAAATAAATCAGGATCTTCTGGACTATATTAAGACAAACAACATGCAAGAAGACACAGACAGGCTTTGTCACATCAAACAAAGAAGATTCATGATCTACCTGTGTGGAGGATACTTAGGTAAGGTTTTAATACCACTGACAGACAATGGCACATTTTATATGTTATGTTTATAGATTTTTTTTTTTAATAAGCAAATAAATAAAATGTTCTAACTAAGCTAACTAAGTTAAGATACAATAAAATTCACAAATTTATTCAGCACTAAGGCTGGAGCGTTAGCATTAGCGGCTAACTGCTAGTGGTTAATGCCGCCTGACAGAGCTACACTGAGGAACCCCGAGTGTTCTGGTATGCCAGGGTGATATTAGCCAACAGTTTGTCCCAAGTAGCTTGTTTATCACTGTAAACATGCAGGATAGACTCACCTCTGAACAACAAAAGAGCTAGCGTGTTTAGCAGGTAAAGCAAATGCTGTTCCAGCAGTGCTAGCTGGGGTTGGGAGCAGGCTACAGGCCGATAATACTCACCTCTGAATGCTAATGCGGCTAATGCTAATGCTACTCCAGGCCCGGAACTGTGGCTTTACTGCTCCTTACAACCTGACTGGTGAAATACATACATAAGGAGCACCGGATTATATGGTGCAAACCCGATGTTTGGGTAAATTAAAGGATTTTAAGTGTGCCTTATAGTGCAAAAAATACAAATATGCATATGTAACAATATATAAAAAATGTTTCATAGTTTCATAGAATTTCCAGAAGTTCAGTGATTTTTTCCGATTATGTTTAAGTGTGTGTGTTTGTGTGTAGATACCGTTGCAGAGCGTTCAGCGTTGATGGAGAGAGTGTATCCTCAGTTGTACCTGTACTGTAAGCAGAGGGGCTATGATTTTAGGATGGTGGATCTGCGCAGAGGAGTGACAGATCCTATTTCTGACTATAATGATTCGGCAGAGTTACATATAGAGCTGCTTAAGAAATGCCAAGAGACAGAGGGACCAAGCTTTTTTGTGAGTTATTTTCTCAAAGCACGCAATGCCCTATTTTTTTTCTCATTATATGACCACAGACATACTTTACATAAAAAAATCTGTACATTAATCCTTACATTAAATGACATGCACATGTTGGACATGGACAAGTTGCTCTTCTATGACAGTTGCAATATGTACAAATGGAAAGGATAAAATAAACACACTTCCAGTATTGTGTACTATGTGTGTATATACTTCCCAATCATTTTTGGACAGTAAAAGGGTCTATGACATTATAAAGTTTTAGAATATAGTTTGTAGTGGTTCAAATATAAAGAATATTGTGTACATACACTTAACATGCATATTAAAATTTTAAGAGTTTTTTTTTTACATACAAGTTTTTGTGGCCTTACAAAATGTCATGTTGTGTGACCATATTTTATCTGAAATTAATTTCCTTAACATGTGTAACATTTTCTCAGTTCTAAGTTGTCTAACATGTCTAACAACAAAATGTAAAAGGCTGTTTTCTTCTGCAGATGTTCACAGGTCAGAAGCACGAAGTCCAGTCACTACCCACCACCATCTCCCAAGGAGACTTTGAGGCCATTTTGAGAACTGTCACAAGAGATAGGAAAAAGCAATCCAAGAGAGAGTCAGAAGTGGATGATGTGACTGTTAAATCACAATCCAGTCTTGGCATCAGCAATGACGGGAGTTTCACTCTAGAGCACAGACCTGGGGAGGAGGAGGAGCATACAGGAAGCTCCGCCTTAATGAGTGAAAACTCAAAATCCCTCAGTTCATTTTCAGATGGAGAGAAGACAGAGGCAGATAACGATCAGGATTTGGGACTTTTGCAGACGTGGTACCAGCTGGATGAAAACACAGTGCCTCCTGTGTATCGTCTGCTGCCTGTGAGGTACAAATAAATGTGCTAGTTCTTTTTAAAAAAAATTGAATATCATTGAAAAGTTACTTTATTTTAGTAACTCAGTTGAAAATGTGAAACTCTTATATTATATCGATGTATTACACACAGAGTGATCTTTTTTTAAGCGTTTGTTTCTTTTATTGTTGATGATTATGGCTTACAGTCAATGAAAACCCAAAAATCAGTGCCTCTGAAAATTATAATTTTTCGTAAGACCAATTGGTACTTTTGGCAGTGTGGGCAGTGTGCCAAGTCCTGCTGGAAAATGAAATCTGCATCTTCATAAAAGTTGTCAGCAGAGGGAAGCATGAAGTGCTGTAAGATTTTTTTTAGGAAAACACTGCACTGACTTTATACTTGATATAACACAGTGGATCAACACCAGCAGATGACATGACTCTCCAAACCATCACTGATTGTAGAAACTTCACACTAGACCTCAAGCAGTTTGGACTGTGTGTCTCTCCACTCTTCATCCAGACTCTGCTCTCTTGATTTACAAATTAAATGCAAAATTTACTGACGGTCAGTGATGGTTTGGTGATGATGCAGAATCTAGTAGACAGCCATCCCTGGACAGGTGTTGTAGTAGTAATATTTGTATATTTGACTATTTTCTGAGGGCCACTGTTCTATTTACATGGGTACAGGACAGGGATTAACAGATTAATTTAAAATTGTGTTGTGTTTATTCCCTGGTGTTTTGTCTATTATCAGCACACACCTCCCAGACTTCCTGAGTCGGGATGGGCAGCGCAGGAAAGCAGCAAAGAAAGCATGGCGATCTACGTGTTTGCACATATGGGGGGTGCTACAATGCAATGGCCCAGAGGCCATCGGAGAAACAGCTACATCCCACTTACTCAGGACAGGTGTGTCTGTGTGTGTGTGTGTGTGTGTGTGTGTGTGAGTGTCATTGTTGTTTGCCATATTGGGTGTTGTCGGCAGCTAATGAATGTAACTAATAAAGTAACTTGTAATCATTTTTGTCTAAATCAAGTAATTAATTTATTAATTACAGCCATATATATCCATGCCACTAAACTGCCTCCACCATGTTTTACAGATAACCTGTTATGCTTCGGATTGTGAATCCTTTCTGTTATACAATGTTCATGTATTTGCATGTTTCTGTCTGTGTGTGTGTTCCAGTTCTGGACTGGGAGATGGAGCAGGGTCTAGGAGCGAAACTCCCTGCAGAGGAGTACAGCCACTGCTATAAGCGCATCATCACAGATCTGCTATATAATCTGAGAAGTGAATACGCACAACAGTTCATCGACCTGCACAAAGGCAGACCCGAAATCAACCAAACTCTTCATCGATCCCAGCAAAGCTTCATCCACAACATCCACAGCAAGGTGAGGAAACAAGAGGAGGAAGAGTAAAATGGGGTTAAGTGTCCCATTAATCTAATATATATATATATATATATATATATATATATATATATATATATATATATATATTAGATAGTGCCCGAAATATCTAGGTAAACTGGAAGACAAAATACATGGAAGTATTAACATGGAAATTATGTAGTTGTTTGAATAAAAAAAGTTTAATATTAAAATTGGTCAATTTTTTTATGTTGACAAAACACACTAATTGAATACCGTAGCTGTTGTTTATAAATGTAAATTTGTAAAAAAAAAAAAAGTGTTTTCTTTATTTGAATGGTTCATAATAGATGTCTCACAGATGCTCAACTAACATTCAGCTTACTTTCAACTGCATGTCTATTAAATGCAACTAAACTCTAAGATGAAAATAAATTATGCTCTATTGAATATGACCCTACAACTAAACCTAACCCTAACTCCAATCTTAAGATTTTAGGATTATGATTAAATTTAATATTGATTTACAGTTAGAGTTAGGGTTAGGTTTAGGGTTAGGTTCTGTAGAAAATCATTTACATTACATTTAATAGACATTCAGTTGATTGTTAGTTGAGCATCTATGAGGCATTGATAATAAACCAGCCAAATAAAGTGTTACCACAAATGTAAAACTCATTGTAATTGTATCTGACTGAGTTGAAATGAATATAATTATTTTAAGAATTGTACATCTAATTGTACAGATGTGACCCTGTGCCTTTTATTCTTAAGCTCAGACACACTAATATCTATGAGACCAACGTTAGCTGGGGAAGGAAAGGCCTCAGTCCCAAACACAACAGATCTCATCAGTTCTACACAGAACGCCTCTGCTCCCATTTCCAGCGCATAGTCACAACAGCCCTCAACAGGTAATATATATATATATATATATATATATATATATATATATAAGGAAACAAAAGTGCCTGTGTCATATTGAAATGTGTCATATTAATACAGTCGCATTTGTCGCAGGGTGATGCAGGTTAAACCAGTTAAACGCTCTTTTGACGTGAGGAGAAGAGAAGCTTCCCGGACTCGACTTCATGAGGAAATGCAGCTCCACCTCAGACATGGAAAATCACTGTGAGTTGGTGAATGAATTATTTTAATCACATAATCATAAACATACATTGAAGATCTCATTTAATGTAAAAACTACAACTCTGATTCCAAAAAAAGTTGGGATGCTGTGCAAAACGTAAATAACTGTAAATAAAAACAGGTTTGAAAAGAGCCTTTAAAAGTGGCAGGGTCTCTTGGAAGCAAATATGGTCACAAGTTCCCAAATCTACAAAAAATGTGTCTAAAATTGGGGAAAAATATGAAAAAGACTTTTATCATCAAAAGACTTAGAGAATTTGGAGGAATCCTTGTGCGCAAAAGAAGGCTAGCAGTCAGTATTGGATGCTGGTGATCTTCAGGCCCTGCATTCAAAATAGGCTGAACTGGAATGTACTGGAAATCACTGCATTGTCTCAAGAACACTTTGTCACAGAAATCACTGTCTGTGAACACAATTTACTTTGCAATCCACAAATGCAGGTACAAGCTGTATCATGCAAAGAAGAAGCCATACATCATCACAATCCAAAAATGCTGATTTTGTCTTCCACTTTGTCCTTAATCCATTTTGATGTGGGATTTCAGAACAATGTATTATATGCTTACCTAATCACAATACAGCATTTTAACTAGAGATTTCATGTTTTTATTAAAAAGAAGTGTTGTTATTGTTGTACATCAGAAGCCATAAAATGCCATTTTGTAAATAATCAGTAAATACCAGTCTTACATGTTGATTAATTAAAACAGCTGTTTAATTGCAGGGCAAGAGTTGTATAATTGTCTGGCAAAAGATAACAAAAACATTACACTCTGAAATGTTACAAATTAACTTCTGGGGAAAATGCAGGAAAAATACAACATATGGGCTCTTTAATCAGATGCAGTTTTCCTTTATAGAGCACAGAGTTTTGAGTTCAGGCAGAACTTCTTGTTGGAAGTGAAAGATTCTCTGGAGATATCAGCTTCCTCCCAGAATGCTTTGCTACTACTGGGGGAGCCAGGCTCTGGAAAGAGCACCCTCATGGCCAAAGTGGTGCAGCTCTTGCCCACCTGGATATCAGGGTAAGTAAGCAAAGGGCATGGCTAAACTTAGACCTTAAAGCATATGTGATGTCTGGGGTCTGTTTAAACATGTTCTTCTAAACCATGTTTTTGTTTACTCTTAGAAAAGTGAAGGTGCTGGTGTGTTTTGTGGGACTGGCGTCTGACAGCAGGAACGTGCGTCTTCTCCTGCAGATGATTTGTACACAGATGGCCGACATCTACTGCAAACACACAGAAATATCTGAGGTTACTTAGATACTTTTAACATAGTAACAATATGATTGATCAATTAAAAAGTCACTTATATTTTCAGGTTAAGCAATGATGTCTTTAAAGGTATGGAATCAACAGTAATTTTCCAAAAATGCTTTTTGACATAAACATAAGTATGAGTTTGGCTAAAAGCACTGACCAGCTGATTTTTATTACACTTAAATCTTCAATCAAATCAAATTTGTTTGAATAACGTTTTTTACAACTGATGTTTTCACAACCTGATTCTCACATAGAGATAGATGGCTTGATATATTAGTTGTATTTTATAAACTAAAAAAATCAACTCCCAACAAATGAACTGTTTATTGAGTTGCTATAAACTAGATGTCAATAAACAGGTCATGCTGGTTGCTGGTAAGTTGATTAAATTTAAGCTGGCCATACATTATGACTGCACAATAAATTGGTTCAGCATCGAAAAAACTAAATGTGGCATACACATTGTAGTTATATCACAGGAAGGGCACATACATTAAATACAAGCATTCTTCTTGATTTACATGATTTAATAGAGACAGGTTTTATATGCCCAATATCACTTCACTTCATGCTGCCCTCTTTTATGAAGATGCGGATTTCATTTTCTAGCAGGAGTTGGCACACTGCCCACACTACCAAAAGTACCAATTGGTCTTATATAATATTCTAATTTTGTGAAACACTGAATTTTGGGTTTTCATTGGCTGTAATCTATAAACATCCACGATAAAAGAAATAAAGGCTTAAAATAGATCACTCTGTGTGTAATACATCTATATATTTTACATTATGATCTGAATTACTGAAATAAAGTAACTTTTCAATGATATTCCAATTTGAGATGCACTAGTACTTGAAGCTCCACAGCCACATCATCCTAAACACGCTAGATGCCAGTTTATTCCCAGTCTTTCTTTATAGAAATCCAAATATAGTCAACCTACTAATATCTCCATGTATTTTGCCTATAGTGGGTATGAGTGAAGTGCAATAGTAGTTGACAGTAATTTGACACATTTTTATTTCAGTATGTTAATTTGTGCTTCTCATTCTCAGTCTTTACCTCAGCTGATCAGAGAGCTGCACTCATTGCTGATGTTGGTGAGTGAGGACAGGCCTCTGGCTCTAGTGCTGGATGGTTTGGATGAGCTGAGTGAAGAACATGAGGCAGATCTGAGCTGGCTCTACACCCCTCCACCCCCACATGTCTACATCTTACTGTCCGCAAGCAAAGAGTCGTCCGCCTATCAAGTGCTAAAGGTTATCTTACTGACTTTCTGAAGATGAGTGTAGAAATAAGGGAAATTGGGCATAAAACAATTGTTTGTGTGTCGTGATCATCACTTTTACTCTACCGATTAGGATTGAGCAGTCTTTTACAGGTAGAGGCTACCTTCATGTGTCAGAGGAGGCATGAAGTCCTAATGAGTGGATGGGTTAATTGAGAAAATGGGATGGAAAGTGAGGTCATTTGACCAAATGAACCATTCCTATATTATACACAGCTCTGTAAAAAAAATAAGAGACCAATTAAAAATGATGAGTTTCTTTGATTTTACCAAATTGAAAACCCTGGAATATAATTCAGGAATAATCAAGAGGAAGATGAATGATCACAAGCCATCAAACCAAGCTGAACTGCTTGAATTTTGCACCAGGAGTGGCATGAAGTTATCCTAAAACAGTGTGTAAGACTGGTGGAGGAGAACATGCCAAGATGCATAAAAACTGATTAAAATTCTGAACTCTTAAAACTTTATGAACATGAACTTGTTTTCTTTGCATTATTTGAGGTCTAAAAGCTCTGCATCTTCTTTGTTATTTCAGCCATTTCTCTTTTTTTCTGCAAATAAATGCTCTAAATGACAGTATTTTAATTTGGAATTTGGGAGAAATGTTCTCTGTAGTTTATAGAATAAAACAAAATGTTCATTTTCCTTAAACATATACCTATAAATAGCAAAATCAACAGATTCACTGAAGTGGCCGCTTAATTTTTTGGACTCTGAACATGTCTAACTGCTCAACAAGGGGAAAAAATTGTGTAAATTACATTTGTTTTTAATTATTGGGCCTTATTACCCAGTCATTCTTATAAAGACATTTCTTTTTACAACCAATGTATTCAGTTTTCGTGAAAATTCTGACATGTTGTGTCGACTATATTCATCATCAATTATCAGTTGTGCAAGTTTAATAAGTAAAAAAAACCCTTAAGAACAAATGAAATAAATATTTTTTGGAAGATACAGTATATGTCAATGAGTTCTTCTGCATTTTTCAATCCGTTTGCCTAATTGGTTCTTCTTTTTCTTTCTTTTCCCTCAGTCCCATGCTAAGGTCTCACTCCTCTCTCTGCCTCCTCTGAGCAGTGAGGAGATCACTGCAGGTTTGAGGTCCAGGCTGGCGTCTGACGCTCGTCGTCTTCAGACAGCTCAGTGGAATCTGTTACTGCAGCGCTGCCTGTCCTGCCCTAACCCTCTCTATCTCAGCACAGCCTACAGCCTGAGCCTCTCCTGGAGCTCCTTCACTCCCCCAGAGCAGACCACTCTGCCAGGGCAGCTGCAGTCGCTCTTTCAGGGCATATTTGCCAGTCTGGAACGAAAACATGGAGAACATCTGCTGCGGCGTGCTGCCTCTCTGCTCTGTCTCTCGCGCTGTGGAGTGACGGAAGAGGAGCTCCTGCGGCTTTTAGGGCGAGATGAACGTGTCGCCCAGGAGATAGCAAAATTACACAACCAGACTCAGACTACTTCAGGATATGACAGTGTGCCTTTCGTACTTTGGGCCCGACTCAGACATGACATTGGATATCACCTTACTCAAGTGGAAAGTGACGGAACGTGGGTCCTTCACTGGACTCACAGTGAATTTGGCCAGGTTGCTACCCAGCGATATTTGAAGACAGAAGATACAACGAGAGCTGTCCATGCAGACTTTGCAGAATATTATGGTGCTGATGGCCCTGATAGTAGCATCTTCCAGCCACTCGCCTGGAGCAGAGAGGAGGGAGGCAAGAGGAGTTACGTCTTTAATCTGCGCAAACTTCATGGACTGCCATACCACCTCATACGCTCAGGCCAGATTCTGCCTCTCTTTAGCCAGTGTATCTTTAACTACGAGTTCCTGCTGCACAAGCTCTGGGGTCTTTCCTTCTGCCACATAGAAGAGGACCTCAAAGCTGCCATCATCCCAGATAAGTAAGATCACAGTCATGTGTGGGCCTTTGTGTCATGTGTGGTGCTGTTTGCTAATCTTCATTTGCCATATTGTTGCCTTAACAGGAGCAACTGTTATTTAGAGAGCATGAAATCTTGTCAAACAAGCAGTAGTTCTTTCATAAAACGGTGGGTCACTGGTAGAAACCCATGTCCACCTTTTAACCCAACACCAGGATGGTAAATTACGCTCCACCAGTAGAACTGCCACAACTAAATCATGTGATTTATCTTGGGTAGAGCCTCCCATTGCTCTCCTAAAACCGGCATTCATTTTTCATGCCATTGATTCCAAAATATGCTGCAAACATTCTTTTGAGAGTCTGTTACACCAGGGGTTGGCAGTTAAACTTGGCCCAAGCCAGATATTTTCCAAGCCACTGTTTTGGAAAATTAAGTGTAATGGGATGGAGTGCTACAGACTAGTAGCTCTCCAGCCCAGAGGGTTGTTGAACCCAATTGCAGTTGCAGGTAAACCCAAGAAGAAAGGAATAAATACATGAATAAATAAAAACACTGCTCCTCACACGGAATCAAACCCGTTTCGGACACGGCTGGGGAAAAACACCCTTATAATGAGATAGGGAGCCCAAGAACGTGGAGAAAAACGAAAACGGGCAGAAACTAAAGTCACGCCGAGCTCGACAGAGAGACAGAGGAGGAAAGTAAACAAAGGTCAACAGAGAAGCATTTTATTTATTTATTTTTTCCTTATCGTTCATGATAGTTCAAACAAACTCATGGGCCAGACATGAGCCGCCTATTGCCGACCCCTGTGAAACATATTCACATGGTTGCGTCATCCAATAGGAGCACTTTTATGCCGCAAATCTCACTTTCTCCTACATTTCAAATGTGCTGTATTGGAGTCAGGTCTGGTGACTGTGATATTCACTGATATTCAAGCTATAATTAAATATATAGGCTCAAAGTCCATTCTGGACTTTGGACATTCTTGAGCTTTTGGCACTAAACTCTGTCAGCTTAACCCAGTCTTGCTATTATCCGTTTCTCTCTTAACAAACAAGGTGATTTATTCACAGAACTGTCACTCTCTGGAGGTTTTCTTTTGCATGAAATTTCCAGGATATCTGCAGTTCTATAAATACTTTTGGCTCTTCTGGGAACAACAATCACTTTTTTCCCTATATAAAGGTTGATGGGAACACAACTTGTAGCTGCTTGTCTGTACCTGCATGGTTCTGTACTGCCATACGACTGGCTGATTAGATAATTGGAGACTGTACAGCTCTGGTGAAAATAAGAGACCACTTAAAAATGATGAGTTTCTTTGATTTTACCAAATTGAAAACCTTTGGAATATAATCAAGAGGAAGCTGGATGATCACAATCCATCAAACCAAGCTGAGCTGCTTGAATTCTTGTACCAGTAGTGGCATAAAGTTATCCAAAAGCAGTGTGTAAGACTGATGGAGGAGAACATGCCAAGATGCTTAAAAAATGTGATTAAAAACCAAGGTTATTCCACCAAATATTAATTTCTGAACTCTTAAACTGAAATGGCTGAACTCTTTCAGCCATTTTCTGCAAATAAATGCTGTAAATGACAATATTTTTATTTGGAATTTGGGAGAAATGTTGTCCGTAGTTTATAGAATAAAACAACAATGTTCATTTTACTCAAACATAAACCTATAAATAGCAAAATCAGAGAAACTGATTCAGAAACTTAAGTGGTCTCTTCATTTTATCCAGAGCTGTATATTGATATTAATGTCACAAGCTCTTATATTTTTTTATATAACTGAAGCTGAAACTGATTTGGGTTTGATTGCCTCTCTGGGAATCCCACCTCCTAGAGCAGCATTTGCCAACATATCATGCATGATTAAAAAAACGGTCAAAAAAATCAGTCAAATTTAAAATACATGTATGTTTTTCAGAGACCTGGTGGACAAAGACATGTTGGTCCAGGCCCTCTGTCTCTCCCGTTCAGTCCTGCTGAAGGACCCCTGTCAGCTGGCGTCTCAGCTGTTGGGGCGTCTGCTGCATATAACCACCCAGGATAAGCCTGTTGCTCCCGGTAAAATGCATTCAACCAAAACAAATGTGTATATTGTATTAAGGTTGTCCTTAAATTAAATTTATTTTAAGTTGTAATCTGGGCTTAACTTCTAAATTTGGTTTGGTTTAATGTGCCAAAATCAGCAACAACTGCTTATGGCTTCAGTGTAAACTGACAGTTGAACTGCTACATGCTAAATGAGCCATCATATCTTAAAGTTTGCAAAAGCATGATTGTAAATAGGTGTGTAAAACCACATTAAAACATTTTTATCAAGTTTTTAGCAAATAACAACTTAAAATAAATAAATGTGGCATTCGTATGTGTATATACTGTATGTGTTCCTGTCACATCATATGTCTATACTTCTATCATATCTCTGTAGGTGACCCTCTGCGCTACACTTATCTGCACACCCTTATGGCACAATGCCAGCGCTCTACTCTGCCTGTACTCGTGCCCTCTTACAGCTGCCTCATGCCCCCAGGAGGACTTACACACACGCTTCTCACAGGTATGACTGAGTTTTGGTTAATGTTTTGCTTTTTTGTGCTAATTTAAGCATGTGATCATCATGCTTAAATATGGTTGATGCAGAGAATAATGAATTATGATGCTTTAAAGAATTTTACATAGCCATTAGAATACGCTTCGTTTTCATGTTTGTTAATTTATTAATAAGCGCTGTTTCCACTCAAGCAGTTTTACAGCGAGCGGCTGTTTGATTGTTTACAATCGCCATCTAGCCGCAAAATAATGACAGAAAACACTTAGAAAGCTGCAGAACATTTCGTATGGGATTAGAATATGAGCACGAGGGAGATAAAATAACGTGTAGTGAAACAGAAGATACAGTATGTGGAATAAACTCCACACAGCTGAAAATCCCATTTGAGAAGCAGCATAAGAGCGCTAACTGTGAGAACCTTTATCTGCGACTAGCTCATAAACCAGAATTGATAAATCTCTCTCTCTCACACACATATACGTTAAAATCACTGTATTTCAGACAGCTGTGTTCACTTTCTGATGTTATATATATATGTGAGGTACAGTATAGTTAGATCTGCACTGATATGGTAAAAAGCTGTATCTGTATCTAGTACTGGGTGTCTATTTTCTGCTTTATTCCTGAGTTGATAATTTTGGGGGAAATGAGTGAAGCCTGTAGATTTTATTTGGGTTTCTGCGTATGTTTATGTGTTTCTCAGATTAAGCTCTCTGATGTCATGTTTGTTCCATGTTCATGTGTGTCTTAAGCAGCAATATTTAATAAATTTGGCACTTAAGGCTGCTAGCTTGTGGATTGTTACAGTTTTTGTGGACAGTTGGTTGTTTCACAGTCACTATATATATTTGTTTATGGTTTTGTTTGTTGAGTTTTATTACATAACACCTTTTTGACTCCTGCACCTCACAATTAACCCAAAGATGAAAAAAACTAAAACTAAATACTAGAATTAATAAAAAAATTGAATAAAAATAGAATAGACTAAAACTAAACACTAATAAAAAAAATAAAAACTAGCAAACCCACTCTAAAAAACAATTAAAACTAACTGAAATGGAGGACAAAAAGGTAAAATTAAATAAAAAAAACTATTATACCCTTGCTACTGACCACTGGTCAGGTCAGGTTCCAATCAGGCGCCTGATTGGTAGCACCTAGGGATACCAGAAGCTCAAAACAAGTGTCAATAGCAACTGCAAATTAAGCTGTTTGGCAATGGCAGAGAAGGTTTGGCAAATGCATGTTCCTTAAAAATGTAAAACCATTAAAAGGAAAATTAACAGGCTTTCCAACAGTATAAGATTTATTGAAAATAAACATTGAGCCAGTAAAAAGATATTCTACCAAACACAAATTTACTTTTTGTGCTATGTTTAGTGGCGAAAAGAAACTGACCTAAAACATCATTTCACATCATTGACAGCTATGTTATTTACATTTTACTGATTACTTATTCTCATCTAGGTCACCTAAGTCCTGTAACAGCGTTGGCCTTTGGTCAGGATCATGCAGTATCCTGTTCTGTAGACGGGACTCTTAAACTCTGGAAGCTGGATGACACTGTGGCACTGGCCAGAACCTTACCCAGGTCAGAGGGCTTCACCTCAGGCTGGGCAGCGGACTCCCTCACTCTGTGCCTGAAGGACAGCGTGTTAGTGCTGAGGAAGGGTCACCGTCTGCAGGTGCGGGAGGTGGATTCTGGGAAGGTGTTCTATACAGAGAGCGAGTCACTCGATGTTCCTGTAGTTACTTCTACGGGTGAAGGACGACTGCTCGTGGTCTTCTATGATGGGAGCCACAAAGTCAAAGTAAGACATGATTGGTACAAATATATTTCCTTCAGTTTTTTTGTTGTAAAATATTACTCCACTACATCTGTATTTCTTGTTCTAGTGAGTTCTGCTGTAATTGACCTTTAGCAACAAGGTTCTATAGCAGGGGTTCTGAACTGGTCTCATTTTCTCATGGCCATTAAGTCACAACCCCCTTTTATAGAATACAAACTAAACCAACATTTTTAAAAAATTCCTTCAAAAACCCATTTAAACATACATATGCATGCAATTGAATTTAACCGGATGTTTTAAGAAACTGAGGGGGAACAAGACAACTACATGTATAAAAGTTACTACATTAAAATTAAATATCAAAATTGCACAAAATAAATAAGGCCACAAAATTACTAACCCTAGTTTCACTTCTCTGAATATCTATGCATTCAAAGAACATTAGTAAGAAACTCCCTCCTCTTTTTTCCTCAATATAAAAGACAAGTACAAAAAAGGTGAGAAAGATTTGGTACCACTTAAAATGTGACTGCTATTATAAAAGGTTTATACATAGTTTATAAATGAGTTTATTATTGGTAAATAATAAGTTATAAATACTTTAAAGTCACTTAATGCCAGTTTAAACAAAAACTAATTTTATGCATCCTAACAACTGATTGATTTGCTAGAACATTTTTTTCTATCTAAGAACCATATATTTGCATGATTATATTTGTTTATGCAAGGGTTCCACCAATGTGAAGAACCTTTTAACCAGGCACAGAACCCTTTATCTAGTGCATTTAGACACTCTTCCACTGCATATAGGTTCTGCAGTACTTGACTTGATTCCTCTCTGCTTTTTTGCTGTTCCATTACGCAAATCCATAACCTATAGTACCTAGAACCAGGTCCTTTGTGTACCAAAATAAATATTTTAGTTTTAAATGTTGCCCACAGACTTATGTTGTGTTCTGTCCTTTTTTGTAAGCTTTAAGCCAATTCTCAAGACTTAAATATTGGACTGAATCATTTTGTACTGAATATTATCCAGTCAAAGCCCTGCTTTCCTTCTTTCTTTACTCTATGCTGGTGTTGTGGTTTGTCTGTATTTTAGAAATTGTATAATAGTCACATTTTCAGAATTTCTCACATTTTGTTAACTGTTAAAATCTTGCAGTATCTGTTCTGATGAGATTGCTTTGAGATGAGAGTTTTTTTTTATCTGTGTCTGTGTTTCTCCTCCTGTTGTATCTCTCCATCAGGTGTTTGATTTAGCTGCATCATGCTCACTACTGCGCTGTGTTAATGTTACCCTGGAGAGTGAGCCCATCCACAAAGACAACTCCATTCTGCTCTCCCACAACTCTATCAAAGACCATGTCTTCTTTGCATACAGGTTAGTGTCTGTGTACATTTAGGTAATGTTAAAATTATACAGTAACTATTACAAATTATGTGGTTGGGGTAAAAGTGCTCAGATGTGTTTAACAGGCCTATTTACAAACCTATTCTAGAGGGCGTGTGGAAAAAGAATGTCTAGTTTATGACACAGACTCTTCTTATTGTAACATAGTTTAAGCATTGCAATATAAACCCTGTAGTTCTCCCTTTAGTAAAGTCTTGCTGGTATCTTAAATAATTTGTTGTAATCCCCTTAATATACTGTCAGCAATCTGAAGAATGGACTGTTTGCTTTAAGCTTAGTCTCAACTTGCTTTTAGCCTTCTTAAGTTTCATCAGTTACAAATATGCCAGTACTTTTCTTTTTGATGTGTTTTTAGGTCTAGTTTGATAGTTAGTTGGTTGTCCAGTTTGTTTTTTTAAACAAGTAGATGATGGACAGAAGAAGTGGTTAAAGCCACTTTGCTAGTGTAAGCTTCTAATCTAGCACAGATCCTGTTTGCTCCACTTCTGCAGAGACTGGAAATGGTGAAGGTGATGTGTTGCTCCCCAGTGTTACCAACATTGTATACTACATATTCTACATAAGTGTTTTCCTGTTTTTACAGCTGTGACTGTGGCTTTTGCTAGTGAGATGGGTGTTAATTAGGGCTGTCAATCATTAGAAAACAATATTTTACATTTTTAACTTTTAACACTGAATCCTTTAATAATGGATATTTAAATATAAAATAAAATAATCAATGTAAGATAATAACAGTGAGAGTTTTATAATATTAGAATATTTGTGTTTAATTGTATTATTTAACTTTGAACACAGAGTGTCTTTTGTGAACTGTGTTTATATCCCAGCTTAATTTCTAAAAAGTTGCAATATCAATGCAAAATATATAAAAAAGGAAGAAAAAAAGACTCGTCTTTTGGAGATAAATGGATGGATTAAACAGACAGGAGAAAAATCGTCCACACAGAAAAATCAACATGTGGGTGTGTGTGTGTATGTGTGGGCAGTAGCAGGACGTATATCCGTATTTGATGCATAATTCTATATAAATAGAAATTAATCTTCCTTCTGAATACCTGAGCAGTAGATGTGTTGACATTTGTACTGCAAAAAACAGCTAAAAACCAATAAATAAACGAATATGTCACCAGGCTGCGAGTGAATTACAGAATGACGTTAATGTCAGAATGGGTAAAATTAATTAACACAATTTTAAGATTAATCATGTTTATCAAAGTGTTTTGAAGTGTATGAAGTTCATGGGATGCCATTACCATGTAGCATGTTCTCATCATATAATTATGACACAATATATTTACATTTTGACATTCTAGAGCCTCTTTAAAATATAAAGTTTCGAAAGGGAGAAATTGAATTGTAGGTTTAAAATGATGGGAAATGTAATCTCTAAAGAAAGCAAGTAACATATATTAAAATCTAATTTTATAATAGCTATTGTCACATGTGATCCATTCATGTCTCCCAAACAGACACAATTAATTAATTAATTATTAATCACCACATGGCATTTTGATCTTAAGTAATATCACATATCCAATCGGCAGCCATGTGTGGAATGACACCGGCGCAGTTTCTGGACTGATTTCCATTGTCTGGTCAGGCAGATCTGCTCTATTATTAAAAAGCATTCATCTCCTCATCCTGCCTGTGTGTGTGTGTGTGTGTGTGTTTCTGTGTGTGTGTGTGTGCATGAGTGTCAGCCCATCTCTCCCAGACACTTCTGCCTGCTTGTAGACCTGACACTGAAAACAGAGCAACTCTGTTTCCAGCAGTTATTTGTCTTTCTCTGGTGTCTGTGAATGATTGATAGGATGATCTACTCTCGTTCAGACAGCAGATTGAGAGTAGGGATGATCACATGATGGATTAAACCTTCTATCTTAATGTAATTAGTCTGGAGGTATCTCTCTTACATACAAACACACACACACACACACACACACACATACCCACTATAAACCGGATCACTGGGTTGGCAGGTAATGTGAGACAGTGTCTGTCATTGACAAGTAGAGGCTAATTAGGTCAAATAGGCTGCCCAGTGATGTCAGTGCCAAGTCGTCCACTTTAGATTAGTACACACTACCGGTCAAAAGATTTAGAACACTGCCAAATTTTCCATTTTAAATGACATTTAAGTAGTCAAGAGACCTTGAATGACACAAAGGTAAGCTCTAAACAGCCTGAAATTACCCAATTATCTAAATTCTGAAAAAAATATGTAAATTATAAAAACAAGTCAAGTAGTTGTATTGCCAATACTGTATATGTATAGGACAAACAGAGAATTTAAATTACGATACTCTTTCCCTTCCCAAAAGTTACAGTAAGTACAGCACAATAAGACTTTAAGAGTGCCGTGAGTACAGTTCCATACATCAATCAAATGACTTGCAAACAGGAGAAAACTAAAGGGTCCTTGAACAGGAAGAGGTCTGGTTGACCCAAATCCAGAATAGCATCAAAAGAGTCCACAGTTTGTGTGATAGGCAGCTCACATGACGACACCTTGTAGCTCAGCTTATCCCTGGGCTGAGTCTCAGTTTCAACTGTGAAGAGAAGAATTGGAGCTGCAGGTTTTACAAGATAAGCCATTCCTAAGATGTCAAAACAAGAAACATAGGCTTGCTCAGGCCTTGAAACACTGCCAGATTACTACTGAAATAATTGGGGGTGTTGTAAAACGTTTTACATGTAGTATATAGTTCTATATCACAATTTTATATATATCTGACAGCTTTATATTGTGTCAGAAATTCATGATGAGTGAACCAATACACTGGATTGCCAAAAAGTGCTCTATTAGCATGTAAACTGATTATGGAGTGTTACCCCAGGGGACTCCTGTATTTGTTTTGAGGTATTATCTTGTGAGTGGGGCTCCTGGCAAGGCAGCTTGAATTATTAAGCGAGTTTGATCGAGGCCTGATAGTGGGTGCCATGTTGTACGAACAGTTAAAATTCCTTGATCCACAGTGTCACATGTGTACTGGAAAGACATCATAGAAAGCATTACTACCCACAGTGGATAGTGTAGTGGGTGGTAATGTTTGTGAGTTGCAGCATTTGGTTAGAATTGACTACGAAACAGCCAAGCAAACCCCCACACTTCCCAAGTTTCCCGGAAGTTGACAGACTTTTTTTTACCCAATCACATATGGGAAGTAGAGGGAGAGGGAGAGTGCATATTCTTGAAGCGCATGCAAAACAAAGAGTGTTCTGACTGGCCTGTTCTCTGCAAAGAGTCCGTGAGTCAGCCAATCAGTTTTTAGTGTGGGCGGGCAGTGTTTTTTTCCCCTCCTGGACTGGATGCGTTCAGGAGCATCATGGCTCCCATCAAAACCCATTTCACATCTGGGGGTCCAAATCCAGGTCCAGGGGTCACTCCCTGAAATTCATTTTTGCAACTTGGTAGGTCTAGACATATATCCCACAGCTATATGCTACATTATTTAGCTTCCATGAAACATAAAAGCAAAAGTTAGTGTCAGTGAAAAAAATCCAAAATAATTTTGACTGGCTTTTGAAAAACTTTTTTTTTTCATGACAGTGCATTATATTAAATCAAACGGCATTAACTGTATTATTGTGTCTAGCCAGAAATAGGTGTGTGGCACATTGTGTGTGGTACTTTGAAGCAGCTTAAGAAGCAGAAGCATTGTCCTGTTGTTCTGTTGTTATGAATAAATAGAGAGGTGTTGATATGGAAACACTGTGGTGGTGGAGGAGAGAATGAAAAGTGCTCAGTAAGGCTTATTAGTAGGCTGTTTGAGTTTAGAACTTGATCTGCTAGATGCCTCTGAGCTGCTGTGGGAACAGAGGCATTGTGCTAAACTTTATTATAGACTTCACCAACACCGACTGCACTGATGTGGTTTTTAATGAAATCTCTCTTTCTCTCTGTCTGTTTCTCAGGAGTGGTGGAGAAGCTGCTGTTTTCAGTGCGAATTCAGGGACAGTACTGTCTGTAGTAAAAGCACAGGAACAGGCTGCCTCCATACAGGCTGTGGAAATGAGCTCTCAGTATTTACTGCTTTTCTGCAGGTAACAGCAGACATTGAGGCTTTATACTGACATTTATAAGTTAGGGGTTTGATATGCAGTGATCTGTACTCATTTTACCATACATGTTGCTTTAAACCACACATGTTGTCCAAAGTTTTAACCTAAATATTGGATATAGGATGTGTTTAGGATTTGTGTAAACAAGGGCTGCAAAAATGAAGGCAGTACCTGAGTCCAGCACAGTTTTTTCCTAAAGTTAAAGCAGCATAATAAAGCATTTATTGTCTACAGTTGTCTAACAGTTGTAAAATCATGTTGATGCTCCACTGCAATGTAATAGGAAAATGATTGTCTCTATGACTGTCACTACAGGCTCAGCACACTTCTAACTGCACTGTATAAGGCAATGAATGCTTGAAATGCTCCAAATTTTACAGACAAATTAATGGACGTCATGTTTTGAAACCAAACATGCATATATTAATAGTGTCTGTCACACAGAGTTTGAAACTGATAGACTGTTATGCTGTGTATTTATTTTAAATGGAGCCTGTTAAATTTTCTACATTGTGTAGTAGGGGTGTAAATTCATGGTTCGTGAAACAGTGAGCATGACTGTGGCGCTTTATTAAGATTTATTAACTGCCTAAACTACAAATATTTTTTTTTCTAAGCATGTTACTGGAGCATTTCAGTGTTTGAGTTCTTTTTAAGAAATATCAGCACTGAATTGTTAAAATAAAATTTTATTAGTGGTGTCAATCACTTAAAAATGAACTTAAATCATGGAATTTCCTTGGAATTCATTTTAATGCTAATACGAATAATGTATGCTTATTACACATATTTAGCCATTAGTCATTATATAGTCATTCTATCTCTTGTTGCCAGATATTAAATCTCTTGGAGTTTCTCAGTTTTACTTGAAATCCCTTTTCTCCTTTCTGATCTAAGGTACCCCTATAAAAGGGACACTGAAATAATTCACATCGAGCTCTACTGCCCTGCTTCCTTCCAGTACCTGCGCTCCATTCTGGGCTGCAGTCAGGACTACATTTCCCAGGTTACCATCAACAGGGGTGGAACCCACGTTATCGCCTTTTGCCCCTCCAATCGCACAGTTTCCACAGAGATCATCACCTGGAATCTGGAGACAGAGGATCATAAACACATGGCACGCTTTCCAGGCCTCCTGACTGCAGGTCAGTTAGAGAACCACACTTTACAACATGTATGCTACCCATTACAATTTTAGGAACATACTGCTTTATTAAAATTATAAGTGTATTTATGTATTGTGTGTTGCTAAAATATTTGTTTCTATTTGTTTTTAGTGTTAACCAATTTTATTTCCTATTTGGAAGGCCAGTTACCTAACCCACTCATTAGGACCCCCTATCTCTAGTAAAGCCCCAAAGACTAGAAGGATAAAGGCCAGCACATGCCTCCTCTGATACATGTGAAGTTAGCCATCTCCTGTTTTCCAACTGCCACTAATGTAGCACCACTGTGACAGCATGTTTGGAGGAAAGTGCCAGGTCCCCAGCTCCACAGCATCAGTCAACAGATGCCTAGAGAGGACTATCTACTGTCTTATTAGCGCCTTTTAATTTTCTGGTCTCGGACTCTGGCTGCTGAAGGCAAGCAGTAGTACCCGACGATTCTTGAATGGCATGGGCTCACACTGTATTTAAACTGCTCTGTCACGTCAAGGGACAAGAACACACTTCCTCCTGTAGCTGGTCACATGCGGGTGTAAAGAACTGTGTTCCCTGCGTCATTAAAATTAAATCATACGTCTGTGTTTAAATGGGAAGTTTTTTTGTTTTATACAAGCTATATTTTTATAGGCCTGTAAATCTTAGTCTATAAATGTTTGATGCTTCATAATATTTTCTAGTGAACAGCCTTTGACAAAAGGGCTAACAAAGGCTAAGTTCTTTAATAAGTAATATATATATTAATAATTTTAAATCCCACCAGAGACCCCAACATTCTTTGTGACTTTTCTCTGCACTGTATTATGTTGAACTGCGTCCCTGTAATTTGGCAGGGATGGATCATAAAGGAAAGGGAACCCTGAAACAGCTAATTTTCCATTCATGCTTCACCAAATATGGAGCAAATGTGTCTCACATTGCACTGAGGACACGGATCAGGCAAACGGCAGTTTTTTTCGGATTGGATAGACGCATTGCATTTGACAAATTAATTTGCATAAACTTATCGCTGCACCACATCCCTGGATGTGTGTATTGTGCACAGTGTGTAGATTCAGTAAAATATTTTGCACAGTTTCTGGTGCAACCAAACCAGAAGTGGGTATATTGACTATGAAAATGTATACGTTTTGTTATTGTGTCAAAAACAATATACTAGGAACCACAGTTGCTTTAGATTTACTCTTACAATACTTTATTAGCTAACTATAACAAAAACAGTGGTGATTAAACTTTCTTTCTTTTTGTTTGTACTTGTTATGTATGTTGTAGGTATATGTCCTGACCTGCGGTTCTGTCTGGGGTTCTGTTCTGGAGAGAGGTACCTTCGCCTGTGGAACCTGATTTCTAGAATCAACGACCAGACTCTCACATACAACATCCACAGAGTACAGAGGGACGGCACTCAGGAGATTATTCCCATGGATAAATATCCCAGGTAGAAGCACAGCTGTGATAAACATTCCATTCTATGTCCAATTATGTGTTATGTCAGATGGCATAGGTCACATAGGACTGAGTTCAACCTTTTTAAATTTATATCACTGTCCTAAATTATGTTCCCAAAATGGCACCTTTACAGCAAAACACCTCCAATGGAGGTCTATATAAAAATTTTCACTTTTGAGTTAGTTAAAAATGAATTCAGAATTTCTCCTTTGAGACCCAATATGTTTCATTATTGACTATCAATCACATTAGAGAGCAGGTTAAGATGTAGTGAATATAATATATAATGAATGTTCTGTTGTCACTATGGTTAGCTATGTGGTGTGTCGTGGGATTCGGACTGGTACGGTGCGAGTGTGGAACGTAAGCCGAGCACACTTCAGGGGACGGCCCGTTCGGGTGGAGCACAGCTTGTTCTCCAGTTCTGATGTAGTTTTGGCTCAAGACCTCAAACTGTACATTCTGACCGACCGCGGCACGGCCACCTTCACCGATACACCCACTCCAGTCTACCAGGTACAGTTTACACAGCAACACAGAACAACAATTGTCATATCCTCCTGAGACCTTGCCTCCTCATAAGGGGACATTACATTTCAACTTCTCTGCACCATGATACTGCACTTTTTAAAACCTTGACCCTTTGACCTCATATGAAAACACTACCCATACCATCTAGTCTCCAGTGACAACATTAAACTCAATAGAGAGGGCAGAAATCCCAGTCAAAAGTTTCTACAGCTAGGCTTGACAGAAACATGGGCCAGATAAAGAAATCTCATCCAATTTTATGTTTGAAAATAGTTTATTTACTTACTGTAGGAAGCTAAAATTGTGTTTTTGGACAGTTAATGGGTCCTTCTGATCCCAAATGGCAAGGATATTTTTAAACGATGAAATAAACTACTGTCTCCGTATGTGGACATTGTTTTTTGAAAAGTTTTTTTATTTTTTTTCCTGTACAAAAACGTTCAATATACTTGTTAGGCCCTATTAATCAGAAATTAAAAGTCAAAAAGTCTGGGTCTCAGGAGGATATATTATAGAAAGACCTCTTAAGTTTATATTCATGTATTTGTTTTCATTTACTTGATTTTGAAATACTACATGTTCATTGTGTGAACATTTCATGAAGAATAAATAAATCAATTATATTAGATCAATTAACTACTAATAGAGGATTTATTACCTAGTAATTGAAGTTTGACTTTACAACACACTAGCAGATGCTTTTTTACATAGTATTACATGGTTTGTAATGTATTATATTTGACATTGTAAAAGAGAGTTTGCTTTATTACACAGTTATAAAGGCTTGATTACCTGATAATAAAGGTATGACCTTATAACATTGTAACATATGCTTTACTATATATTAGTAAAGATTTAACTACATAGCAATAGCAATTGTTTTATTATGTAGTAGTCTTTGTCTTTACTGCATAGTAATAAATGCTTTATTACATAGTAATTACATGTAATACAGATTTTGCTTTATTACAAAGTAATGCATCCTTAGTTAAAGAGTTCTAGATGTTTTATTACATCATAATAGATGCTTTATTTCATTTTAATCTGTATTTTATTAAGAAGTAGTAAGTACTAATAGGTGTTTTATTACATAGAAATAATATTTGGCTTTATTAGAAAACAATAAAGACTTATTACCTAGTAATACAGCTTAATATGTACAATACAGGCTTTTTATTTAATTTTTTATTATTCAGACCTTTTTTACAGTGTAATGGAAGTTTTACTACCTTTTAATCAAGACAAAAATGTACTTTATATATTTATTTGAAACTTCATTTAAAGGAAAATGAAAATTAATATATCTAAATTTGAATATGCCTGTATATTAATATAGTTGTTTTCATTTTGGACTTAGACCCTGCTGGTGTATGATCTCCTGACCAGAAGCTACGTTAAGAGGCAGTCTGGTCTCTTCATTGTGCCTTGTCCTCAGCAGGACTACCGACTCCTGAGGGGGGAGCTGCTGCTCGGCCTGTCTGAGAACCGGTCAGAGTCACTTGATAATGTTTTCACTGAAGCTATCCAGTCTTATATATTTCAGTTTAAGGGAAATAAATGAAATGTAATGTATGTTCTGAATGTTTAATTACAGTGACCATCTTATAGTGTGGGATCTGGACTCTGGCTACATTAAAGGACGCATTAAAACATACCACAAAGAGTCTTTGCTGACCAGCTCACCACTCAAAGACCAACAGTCCCAGACGGTGCTCACCGGAGAGAGAAAAGGTGCTATTTAATCACCATAAAAGTAATAAAGGCTTATACATGGTAATAGAAGTTTGTTATATAGTAATAGAGGCTTTATGACATAGTTATAGAGACTTAGCACTATCACATATTTGAAGAGGCTTTTAAATAGCAAATAAGTTTTTGTTACACAAAAATCATTGTATTATTACATGCTCATAGAGAATTGCCTTTTTTGTAATGAAGGAGTAATAAGCAGTATTGTTGTGGTTGTGTACTATTGCTCATTTTATAGAAAACATAAAGGCATGCAGTTGCAAACACACCAACCACTTAGCTTACCTTAAAGCAGTGGTATGTAGCATTGTTTTATTTTAAAATACCATCTTCAAAAATAGGTTAATGCTCAGCTGACCTGTTATAGTGAGAATAGCACTGGTTTTTTATCTATTTCAGGCTGAACATGACAGAAATACACTATGTAACTCTGGTGAAACAGGCATATTTGCGTGAAATACTATATAATATTACTGTAATGCATATATAAAGTGAACCAACATTAAAATTGACTCTCCAGACTGTAGATTGAGCCCAGGAGCAAAAATATTGTCACATAATGCAGCTTTAAAGACAGCAGCTAATCCAATTTTTTTTCTTTTATGATCAATGCTTTATAGAAAGCATACAGGTGTACATCTTATGTACCATTTTTTTACAAAAAAAAAACATTATATCTTAAAATGTAAAACTAATGTAAAAAATGTAAAACCTCTTAAATCCATCCCCTAGGCAACACGAATACCCCATCCCTTTAACCTAAGATCTCCCTCCACATACCTATTAGTCAAGTAGTTAAATTGTCAATACTGCATATGTACAGGACATACAGAGAATTGAAATTATGTTACTCTCCTTCTGCTTTACAGCAGTCACAGATAATAGATATAATAAAAGAGAATGGAGACACTATGGGTTACAACACAAGCATGACTACCTGTGTGTGTAATCCTAAATCTTTGTAAATGTGATCCAATAGATATAGACCAGGGGTCTCAAATTCATTGTATCTGGGGGATGCTGATGGCACAGTTGCATGTGTTTGACCTAGCAGCCTGTTCTTCCCCGATTGGATGGACGCAGTGTGGCGGCCAGGTTCATTTAAATAAAGTTGAGCTCTTTTTCCATGTTCATCCCAAAGCAACCCAGCATGCACCGTGGCATGCACTAACACTGAAATTAGATTTCAAGTAGTGGGTCACAAAATTTTAAGGCCGCAAGTTTGAGACCCTAATATAGAGTAAACAAGAACATAAACTACATCTTGGCAATTGTCCCTTTTGAAAACTTGCTAACCTTCAAGTGTTTGTGCTTCCTGAAATTTGTTAAAAAGCCTTTTGTATGTATGTAACACATGTATCTCCTGTGTATTGTTGGTGTGTCTCTGCAGGTCTGATGATGCCGTGGGACTGGCGCACAGAGAGCCACACAGCCAAGAAGAGGAGGCAGCAGTTTGAAGAGCGGAGAGAGAAAGAGGAGCAGCGCAACTTAGAGAGAGAGAAACACAACTCTATAGACCAGTATCTCCTCAGTGGAGACGAAAAGGTACCATTATAGAAGAACTTATTAAAACTATATAGAAAGTGATCCACACAACCCTTTTACAAGTGAAAAAGTAAACAGTTTCTTTTTTGTAAAAACTCTTGATTTATTTTTGAGTTGGAGTTAGGTGATGAACTCCTCTTAATGTTTCATTTGGAGGCTTAAATGTAGCCCTGTGTTAAACTGTGTTAAATTGTGCTATATTATAGGCGTTATGAGGCAGATTACAGATATTCAAAGGCAAATTAAATAATATAGAAAGGAATTCTTACAATAGTGTTGCTAATAAAAAACACAGTCAAAAGTTTAGACACAGCTTAAATCCGGTATTTTTTCATTATGATTTTTTTTTTGCATTGTAGATTAATACTAAAGTCATTCAAACTATGAAGAAAAACATATGGAATTATTTAACCTTCAAAAATGTTATGATGAAACTAGCTCTCATCCTGAGAAAGGAAGATCAAAAGTTACCTCTGTTGTACAGGATACTGATATGATTTTTTTTCTCTCTGACTCTCTGTCTCTGTATCACTCTCTTTGTTTCACTCTCTCTAATTTCACTCTCTCTGATTTCACTCTCTCTATATCACTCCCTGTCTCTGTATCACTCTCTGTATTACTCTCTGTATCACTCTCTCTGTTTCACTCCCTATGTATCCTTTGCTCTGTCACTCTCTCTGTATCACTCTCTCTGTATCACTCTCTCTGTATCACTCTCTCTGTATCACTCCCTACGTATCCTTTGCTCTGTCACTCTCTCTGTATCACTGTCTCTATATCACTCTTTCTGTATCACTTTATCTGTCTCTGTATCACTCTCTTTGTATCACTCTCTCTGTCTTGGTCAGGTGGTGATATGCTCCTACTTTGCGCATCACCTGAATGTTTTTAGCGTAGATTCCCAGGAGCATCTGCACACACTTGAAGATCGCTGGTCCCTCCTGGGCCTCTGTACTGCAGCACTCACACACTCAGGAGGACACCTGGCCATCTCCAACTACAGTGAAGTGCAGCGGTCTCCCTACCTCACCCTGTGGGACACACAGCATGGCAGGGTATGGGGTTGCCTTAAAAATAATAAGAAATTTATTAGGATACACCACTATACACCCTGTTATCAGAAATTCCTGCTGTATGTAAAGCAGTAGGACATCAGGTAGTAGCATCTAACACATTTTGTGTATAATGGCATTTGTATGACACCACCTTCATCAAGAAAATGTACATATTGTCGCTGTCCAATGAAAAACAAGTATCTCCATTTTTATAGATTTTTAGTTTTTAGTGCTATTTTGGTGATGCATATATTTCATTGGACAGCGACGATATACTACAGACTCAGGTTTGGTATCACTTTTTGTATTTATATTTTTAAGTATTTCACACAGAAATTTTAAATACGTTTCCACAGGATGTAATGGAAGAATGCTATGTTCAATTGCTTATCAGAGGATTGTGTTTATTAGTTATTTAACTATAAATGCGACCTCAATACATTTGTATGCCTGTCAGAAGATCTGCCCACTAATTACAGAGATCTGTAGGATGTCCAAAAACAATGACACTGAGTTGTCACAAACATTGTCAAATATTAAACAAAATAAACAAATGTTAGTCAGCTAAATATTGAATTTTATATCATGAAGAATTTAGTTTAAACACATACATTTGTGTACTAAATTCATCTTTATCATCTCAAATCTAAGATACCACTTTATTGGCTCTTCAAAAGCAACTTACAAGAGTTACAAACCATATTTCCACATGAACTATCATGCCATATGATTGGGACTAATATAACCAAGGGTCATTGCTCATTTTAATCTTTATTTACTAATAAATCATTTACTAAAAATGGCTCACATGTTGAGTTTGGACATTGATACACTGCTAATAATTACACCCTGCCCATGTATAACTAATCCCAAACAAATTTCTAGACAGAATACATTTTAAAATACTACTTTCTTTATAATCCACACACATTTTTTTTTTATAATTTTACTACTTATTGCTTATTAGTTGTAATTATTTGAAATTAACTTGTGAAATTAGTTAATGTAAATAATTTTCTGCTATTATTGTATTAGATTATTGAAGAAATTAGATGTACTGTTTTTGCAGCCTAAGTTAGAAAACAAAATACGGCACTGACTTCATAAGACAACATAAGATCTTGTAATGAAAAAAATACTAAAAAATTACTCAACCTCTATTAAATTTTAAGTTTTGTTTGTTGGTTTATGAGAAAGTAGTTTAACGAGGTTTTAAAGTGACATTAATAAGGTAGATTAATATTAATAAGATATATGTTTTTCTATTTTATTTTTTATTTTTATAAGTCTGTGTGATTTTGTTTCTCCAGGTACAAAAGAGGCTGAAGAATGAGCCTGGAATTTGCTGTGTAGCCATCACAAACGATGCCAGCAGAATCGCCTTCGGCATCATGAAAAGTAACAAGTATGTAAGATCTTTATTTTGCCTCAGTAATTAAATTAAATGTATTGTTTATTTCAGTGCATCACACTCCAGAATGACCTGCAGAGACAAAGCACACAGTGTGTGAGTTTTGATTGCACTTCTTTGTCCCCCATAGGAGAAATGGTGACATTACATGTGTTGCTTGTTTTATCACATACACCACAAATATGAAGACATCTCTTTATTTATATATGTGGGTTCTAGAGAGTGAAATGTGTGGTAAAATATTACCACATGTCTTTACAAATCTAAACTCAGCCTGTAAGTTTGATGTAACAAAGTACTGATTTCTTGTTCCTCAGACTGAAAGTGTGGGAGCCTTTTAGAAGAAAGCACAAAACCATCTCTGGATACAGGGGCCTGAAACTGGATGTATCCAGCCAGCTGTATGTCACTGAGGGAGGAACCAAGGCCATTCTGCTAGCAGGTAGGTATTATCAGGACGCACCTGTGTGAGAGTGGAGTCAGGCTTTATCTGGGTTATCATTGGCATGCATGTTTATCAAATAATCTCTCAACTTTGGACTCAGTGGCATGTTTCCCTTTTTTTAGTCAGGGAGAAATCAATCAGCCGCATTGTATTATTTATTATTATTATCACTTTTTAATTGCTGTATTTATCACAGATTAATATTTTTACAAACTTAATATAAACAATGCGAAACTCACTCATACCAATAGTCTGGGAAGAGCTTGGGAACACCCACAGAAGTTGTGAGATCATTTAATGTTCCTTAATCCACAATGTCACTATATTGTCAAAAATATTCACTCAATCATTCAAATAATCAAATTCAGTTACTTCTATAAAATCTGCTTCTACAATAGAGCTTAGATCGGGCCCAACATATCCAGCCCAGCCTGAGCCTGTGCATGTTCTTCCGGAGCCCAACCTGACCCACCCCATACATTGTCATTATGAGCCTTAGCTCAATTTAGACACAACATTTTTTTAGTAAGTAGTGTGTTAAAACTGAGCTTTTCAGTTTTTTAAAACTGTTCGAATGAGCAAAATCTGTTCCGAATGCTGTTAATTAACATTGCAACATTTATTAAGAACAGATCTCCGAAAGATTAAAATACAAACAATGCGAACAATGATCCACAGGCCTAAACATCAGTAAATTTGGATACAAGAATGATGTCTGAATGACTTTTCTCTAATGTAATATAATTTAACATGGTTTAGGAATAGAAAAAAAAAATAAAACACATTTTTTATATTAAGTCTAACCAGTAATAAGGCTATACACTGGGCTGCACAGCGCTGCAAGTCAAGTGTGTAATACAGACAAGTGGAGTGTGCACTGCGCACTTGAGCAACTTTTTTAAAACAAAGTTTGATTTGTTACTTTGCTATATTGTTATCATCATGCCATAGCTTTATATAAAATAAATATATAATTTAAAAACAGATGCCTACGTCACAGAATATTTTCTTGAGCATGACCCAAACTGGTCTGAGGAAAGTGGTGGAAAATCTCGGGTTCAGTCGGGTTCGGGCAGAGAATTTAAACTCTAGTCTACAAACAGTGTCTAGCTAGAAAGTTCATGTGAACAGAAACTTGGAAGAACTTGACTGGCCTCAACCCGATAGAATACCTTTTTAATAAGATTGCAGGCCAGACTTTCTCATCCAACATCAGTGTCTGACATCACAAATGCATTTCTGAAGGAATGGTCAAAAATTCCCATAAACACACTCCTAAACCTTGTGGAAAGCCTTCCCAGAAGAGTTGAAGCTGTTATAGCTCCAAAGGGTGGGCCATATCATATTAAACAATATACATTAAGAATGGGATACGTCACTCAAGTTCTTATGTGTGCAAAAGCAAACAAGTAAAAGGTATTACCACCCACAGTGTGGACAGGGGAATGGGTGGTAATGATTGTGACCTGTGGCGTCTGGCTGGAAGTGTCCATGTGAACAGACAAGGGTATAACATGCAATGCAATAGCATTTCTATTTTATAATTACAGGGTTCATAGTGGGAATCGCCCACCAACACTCTTGTTATATATTGTTTATCCAACTCTTAAACAACAAAGCAGTAAACAGCAAAAAAAAGTTCCAGTTACTTTCTCTTTCATTTAGGTTGTCTGGCATTCTTGTATGGTCATGCAGGAACCTGTCTTGCCAGTTTCACAATATCAGAGTCAGTCACACTTTACCACAAACAGTTTCCTCTAGAAAATTCCATCAGTAAATACAGCTTAATTCATTAACCATTTATTGTGTGTGGAGTAGGGGAAAAGAAAAGGCATTATATTGCCATCTGTAATTCTGCACATCTGCAATTCCAGTGAATTATTGCTGATTTTTGATACATGTACACAAATTCTTAAAAAAAATCATGCACATGGCAAAAAGAGATTAAGATGGTAAAGGCTTAAATTCTCATTCAGTGACAACTATTTACTTTCATCTAGTTCTTTGTAATTAAATGTACATTCGATTGCTTTGCGTTGCTTATTGTTTTCTTCAAGCATGTTGAAGTTTTTTTTATTATTAATTAAACAAGGTCCTCATCCAGGCACCATATTACAAGGCACTATAAGGGCACTATAAGGAACTTGTAAATCAGCAGGTCTCGCCGCTGGGTGGTGGTGGTGGGCAGGTAGCTAACTAAGTTAAGTAAAGCTAAGCTAAGTACACAAAACTGTAAACTTTAAAAAAGAGTGCTGGATGTAAATCTACACAGATTTCTCTTCTGAAAACTGTTTATTTGGGCGAGTAAAGTGCTTCCGTCTATTTAAACTAAGCTTAGATTCCCGAATTTCTCCAGCACTAAGGCTGGAGCACTAGCATTAGCCACTAACCATTAGTGGGTAATGCTAATGCTGCTTCAGCAGGGCTATAATACTCACTTCTGAACTGAGAAATAGCGGTTAGTGGCTAATGCTAATGCTACTCCAGCCTCACTGCTGGAGAACTAAACTAAAACTCCTATATAACACTGTACTTCAGCAGAGTTGCTTTACTGCACCTTACAACCTGTCTGGTAAAATTCCTACACAAGGTGCACAAGTGCGAAAAATATGGTAAATGTCTCTGTTGCTTTTTCTCAATTTGGGTTAAGAACTCAAGCAGGAGGTGACAGTCAAGTCTATTTTATTTGTGTAATTTTTTTCTTTTAATACTGACGTTGTTACAAAGCAGCTTTACAGGAACAATAGGACAAGAGATAAAAAATATATCAAACCAAAAAACACATACAATTTAGCATTTTGGTCATTCTTTTTGATCATTAGAAAGCCTATTAATGCAAAGTGTGATCTGAGCCACAGTGAATAACTATCAATACTCTTACAGATGAGCTGAGCGTTTGGGACCTGGACGCAGGAACAGTCCTGTCAGTCTTCACGCCGGACTCCAGAATCCAGTGTGTATCTGTACTGGGTGATGAGAACTGCACTCTTCATCTGGGCTTTAGTGACACTCCCACCCTCATCTCAATGACCCTCAGCAAACAGGGTCTGACTGCAGCAAGCAAAGACAAACGCCAGGACAGAGTGTTTGGCGAGTCCAGCAGCAGTGAGGAAGAGGACGAACCGGAAGTGAAGAGGGTCAAATAAGATTTTTAGGAGACTGTAGTGCACACTAAAAGAACTGTTCTGGCCTTTGTCTGCTGTATATATATATTGATTGTACTGTAGATCACCACAATCATTTGTTTTAACTTGTGGTTTGTGTCCCTGTTCTCAAAATGTCTTAACTTAAAGCTAATTTCTTGGGTCCAGCAGACTAAAGACTCATTTTTATTGTCGGGTCAAACCTTCACTTTGAACTACTGTTTTGGCTGAGCAGTGCGTACACATACACACCAACACATAAGTATAAATGCTTACAACAGTGTAGGCCACTTGCACAAGCTAAAGTTGCGGATGTTACATTGACTTAGCACAGAAGAAAATGTATTTTAGTTAAAGATAATGTTGCTTGCCATAAACAAACTGTGCTCTCTAGGGGGTTCCTCTGTTGGTTTCATCTGTGTTGGATAGCACAGTCACCTGTTACCTGATGTATTGGAGCTGGAGAACAGACGCTTTCCTCCAAGCGCATTGGTTGTCCAGCGAAAAGTGGAAACCAGATGGTGACTGGCTTCACATGTGTTAGAGGAGGCATCTGCTAGTCTTTACCCTCCTAGTGTTAAGGGCATATCTGGTTATGAAAGAAGTTCATATTAAAGGGGGATTGGTCAGTTGACCTTCCAGACAATTAGAAATGAATAAATAAAGAAAAGATGTCAAGAAGACATTGATTACCTACAGAATTCCATAATTTAATATTATATGATATAATGTATGATTGCATAACCAAAACTACAGCTACAACAATGTAATAATATAGATCTCTGTGTCTGTCAAAATTTGTTTAGCCAACTTTAGTTCCTTCTGAAGCAGCACACTAAAATGTTGCTTAAGCTACTTTCAATTTCTGAAGATTTTGTCAAGCAGGCTGAAGCTTGTAAACATTCCAATGATCAGCCACAACATTGAACCCACCTGACTAATATTGTTAAGGCATGTTTTCTGCAAGACTTCTGAAGGTGTTTTTGGTATTTGTCAATATGTTAGCAGCAGATCCTGGAAGAGTGATGAAAGTTGTGAGGTGGGGCCTCTATATACCGTACATTAGTGAGCCTTTTAATCGTTTACTCTTTGTCTTTCTGTTGAAATTGCATACCTAATACACTCCCGCCAGACATGCTATATCATTTTGGTCTCTGACACCATGTCTTATATTCTAAAGCGTGCCTATTTTCCAACACAGTAACTGACCATTTGCTCGGAGCAAAGTGCAGCGACTCGGTTCCAATACATCAGCTCATAGACGCCTTAAGCTGATCAACATCATCACCTTACGAGTGATGAGTGAAAAGAGCACCATCTACCCACCCAGAGAGAGCCAGACCAGTTGTGCTCTCTCAGGGCTATGGCAGCTGATGCCAAGCTACAGGACCAGGATTCGAAAACAGCGATCTCCCGATCATAGTGGCAGCGCTTTAGACCCCTGGACCACTTGGCACCCATGTCAATGCTTTTTGTTATAGATGTTCTGTTCAGGTTGTTCTCCTCAAAGCAGTTACTTCTCAGAAAAATATAAACATAATGTAGATTATTCACTAATATCTTTGAGGAACCTGAAGAATTCAGCTTATTTTTGAGTTTTACATCATTACGTATTTCAAATAAGCACTATTAACAAAATTTAGATCTCAAAGGGTGCACATAATATGTTGTACATGGAACTTGTGTATCTATGATACAAATAGAAATATAAACGTCGTTGTGGACACTTACAGTTTACGAACAATTCAGGCGAAAAGGATATGAGTACAAATGTTACAAATACTCCAACTACAACAATCGTTAAATAGTAATAGAAGTAAAACACAATTTAACTTAAGTGTATCTTGTTTGAGCTAGAAAAAGCCTGCAAACTCAAAGCATGACTTGTTTTCAACCTGTGGGTTGTGGCCATGAGCCAGTGGTACTGCTGGTTGGGCAAAATGTTTTTTTTTTTTCTAGCATTTAGCAAAGCAAAAAGTGGATACAATTTTTAAATGTTTTAGGTGGTTTCAGAATAAAAGATCCTGAGAAAATTTGACGGTCCTTTATTGTTATTGAGGCTGTAGCTGTAGTCTCTGACTGTGACAGCATATATCCACTACAAATGTGTCATTTAGGGTTGGGTTAAAAATGCTTTGTCCTTTAATACAGTGTAGCCTTTGGGTGAATCATGCTTGGAATGGAGCTGAAACAGAAAAGTGTATTTGTCAGCAGTGAGAATCTTTATCATTTTGTCACCTCAGTTTCCTCTATTGGTCATAAGACCCTGAGGTTATAATGAAACTAGCACTCTCGGCCACAAAGTCATTTCAGATAGCAGAGTGCGACATCCTGAATCACTTTTTGTGACTTGAATGCATAGGGTATCACTGAATAATTTAACTTCTGATTGAAATGAACTTTAATTACAATGTCTCATATGTGATTACGTTTTGTGTGCTCTGAAAATGTGTGTCAGTATGTGTGTGTGTGTGTGTGCACCAGAAGTGCAGGTCTGCAACCAGGCTTTCCTGTTTCTTGTCACATGAATGTCTTACACAGAGTCATCCTATCATGTGCTTCAGCACTGCTGTATAAGTCAAGCAGATCAGACCTGTTCTAAACCATTGGTTTCAAATACGTAGACTGTAATCATAATATTAGGAAGTGAGCTGCTTTTCTTCATGTTTTTTACTTTTGTTTAGTAAATTTAAAAGGGAAATTCAAAATAAATTTGATAAGTTTAAATTAGTTTACTCTCAGCCCTTTAGTTTTCCTGCTGAATTCATCATAGTTAATTCGGAAAAATTGCTGGACATATATTTTCTTTGTAGTTATTAAAATATACTGCCACATGTTTCAGTCGATAGACTTGTGGAAGGTGTGTGACAGGACATGCTCTTTATTAAAGGAATAGTTAACTAAAAAAGTTCACTATTTTTAATTTGCCCTAAATGTAATCAATCGACTGAGATATGTCCGGAGTCTGATGGTTGGTGTCTGATGTTTCAGAACAACATGATAATAAATAAAACATAGTTAAAAATATTTTTAAACTAGTCCTTGCACTAAACAGTTCTACCTGGAAAACTCATGTTTGCATGTGTGCAATAAAAATTTATAAGAAATGTAATAGATAACAACTATTGTAACATTGTTGGCCCAGATCCTCGCATATCCTGCCGCATGTGGAAGGCAGGAGGCAAAGCTAACCCCTAAGTAGCCAACAGACGAAAACTAGAGGTGGTGAACAAAGTAATGTTTGAAAGTGTGTATAAGAGGAGTTCTTAAAAAGACAGTTGGAAGCTGGTGATTAAGAAATGAATGATGTTCATTCAGGTTTCCAGCCTGATATTGCAATAAAGCTTTAAAATCTCCACTGATAGTCAACTTTTCAGAACACATCATACAGGTGCTGGTCAACGAATTAGAATAATTTGAAATAGTGCAATCATGAAATTCTTTGAAAGCATTTTTTGTGCAGAAAGCAAATCAGGTGTTCACCGCACCTGTCCTACTCGTTAGACTAATCACAGAACTCGTTACCTGGAAAAAAATTTGCTCAGCTGAGCTTTCCAAAAGGCCCATTTAGGCCATTTAACTGTGACACTGTTGTTTTATTGAATTAGAATAATGGAGAAACCGTTTCATTGAATTAGAATAATTTTTATTATAATTACAATCATCACTTTCTCAGTATTTTGTGGCTGCCCCCTTGGCTTGTATGACTGCCTGAAGTCTCCGCGGCATCGATTTGACCAGCTTGTCGCAAGTTTCCGCACTCACAGCTTCCCAGGCAGTGGCGATGTTCTGCTTCAGTTGGTCCAGCGTAGTAGGCTTTCTGTCGCGAATTTTCCGCTTGACGATGGCCCAAAGGTTTTCAATGACATAGAGGTCAGGCGAGTTGGCCGGCCATGCCAAAACTTCAAGCTGTTTTTCAGTGAACCAATCTTTGGTCGACTTTGCCGCATGAGCCGGTGCAAGATCCTGTTGAAATATGAAGTCTTCTTCGCCGAACTGTTCCTCAACAGTCGGAATCAGGAACGTTTCCAGAACATCTTGATATACGGCAGCATTGACAGTCTTCTTGAGGAAGCAGAGTTTCCCTACACCTCGAGCGGACATGCATCCCCAGACCATAACGCTCTGGGGAAAATTGACGGATCTTTTCACGCACTCGTGGTTGTAGGTTTCGCCACCATGACGCCAGACACGAGGACCTTGGTCACCGAAGGAGATGCAGAAGCGTGATTCGTCACTGAAGACCACTTTCTGCCAGTCTTCAGCAGTCCACTCGCCGTGTTCTTTGGCCCATTTCAGCCGTTTCTCCATTTGTTTCTTGTTCAGCATCGGTTTTACTGCTGGAACGCGAGATTTGAAGCTGAGTTCGCGCAGACGACGGTAAGTGGTTGATCTGGAGACGTCAGCGCCGGTCTGCTTGTTCCACAAGTCGGTGAGCTCGGAAGTGGACTTGAACCGGTTGCTGACTGCGATCTTTCTCAGCTGCTTGTTGTCGCGGGCAGAAGTTTTTCGGACGCCGGAACAGTTGGTGCGCTTGCTGCAGTTTTTCTTGAGAGCTTTGCAGACGGAAGACTGGCTGATGCCGAGCTGCTCAGCAATTTTAGTTTGGGTCAAGCCTTGTTGGCGAAGGGCTTGAATTTGAGTCACTATTCCGGTTGAGAGGTCGCGCTGCTTACCCATGATTGAGTTTACAACTTAGAAATTCTACTCAACCCTGACTTTATACTGCACAGTGAACACTCTTCACAGAAAACAAAAAATTCGAGCATTTATTCTAATTCAATGAAACGGTTTCTCTATTATTCTAATTCAATAAAACAACAGTGTCACAGTTAAATGGCCTAAATGGGCCTTTTGGAAAGCTCAGCTGAGCAAATTTTTTTCCAGGTAACGAGTTCTGTGATTAGTCTAACGAGTAGGACCGGTGCGGTGAACACCTGATTTGCTTTCTGCACAAAAAATGCTTTCAAAGAATTTCATGATTGCACTATTTCAAATTATTCTAATTCGTTGACCAGCACCTGTATATTAATGTAAGCTTGTCTGGAGCTGGCTTTGTTCTGGGTACCCATCATGTAATGTTATAAGCTGGTCTGGTTCAGGTTGACCATCATACTAGCGTTCAAATAACTGCATATCATTGCTGTTCAATAAACAAGTATCTCTATTTTTGTACATTTTTAGTTTCCTACCTAATTTATAAACTACATAACAAACAAGCTGTCATTTGCACTGTGTTAAAATTTCTTGATGAATGGACCTTAAATAAACTCTTTTTAAATTAACTTAAAAAAATTGTAAAGTTGCTATTTTGCATGTTTTCATAGGACAGTGATGATATGGTATTTTTCCTATTTTTTCAATGGTGTAACTCAGCCAGCACAAACCTCTGGCTCACCTCTGGCTAGTCAAATATGAAATAACAGCCAGTATCAGACCAGTTCAAATGCTACTGTTTTTTGTAGTTCATTGACAAAAACCTCAGCCCTGAGGTTAATCAGCGATCACCCAGTGCTCACTCAGTCGCGTAGTGTGAACTGCTCAACAATGCTTGCCGAGCCGTCGCTAATTGGTCGCAAACGAGTCACAGATGTATGGCAAACATCTAGCAGGTTTAATATCTAGACCAGTCGGTGACTAGCTGTGTGCACTGCTATATAGTTTGACACAACACTACCACATTGCATTGAAAATTCTAGTGTACATCGTACACACAGTATATTCTGCAAACCTTCCAGTGTTAAATTTACAATTTAAAAGGGGAATTTAAGTAAAATTTGACAAGTTTAAATTAGTTAACTCTACGGCCTTTAGTTGTCCTGCTGACTTCATCATAGTTAATTCAGAAAAAGTGCTGGACATATATTTTCATTGTAGATATTTAAATATACTGCCACATGTATCAGTCAATAGACGTGTGGAAGGTGTGTGACAGGACATGTTCTTTAAAGCAATAGTTAACTGAAAAATTGCACTATTTGTTACTTACCCTAAATGTAATTGATTTTCTGGGACATGTTTGGAATCTGATGTTTGGTTCCTGATGTTTCAGAACAACAGGATAATAAATAAAACTCAGTTAATCATATTTTTGTGAACTAGTCCTTGCACGGAATATATGCAGTATATTCAGTAATGTTTTTTTTGAGACATGAGTGGTGTCAATGTACGTTTCTAACTAGAACTAGCAATAAAGCTTTCACTTCTCCACTGATTGTCTGATTCGTCTACATTTCAAACAAGTTGACAAACTCAAACACAACTGATGAACCAATGGTAAAAGAGATGTCATATTATATACAGCGTTGTATGTATAAATGTGTATGACTCTGAAGTCTGTTTCTGTGTTATTGTTTTTTTCTACAGGGTATTTGCAAGTTTTAAATCATGTAGTTACATTGTAGTTACATTGTCTAAAAGGCTTGAGAACGCATGAGTTACCGCAGTGAAACAGAAAATGGCGCCCCCTATGAAAAAGCACAGTGGCTAAAAAAAAGTGAAGTTGAATCTGTTGACTTTAGCTCCTTTTAGTTTTGTCTTTACTGCTTATTATATAAAACAGCAGGTTTTAACCACATCTCCCAGTGTGAGGGTGGGTTTACTGGTATTCCTGCAGTAACACAGTGGATTGGAGGTCAGTTTGTTGGGGCTGAGCTTGGGCTGAGATTGGGTAATTCCTGGCAGTAATGTGACAGTCTGCACTTCCTTTACTCTTCAGTTTCGTTTCTGTCGCGGCAGACTTCAGGAGCTCCAGCCTGCCTCACCCTCAGACCAGGAGTTACTGCAGAGGAGACTGAACACTGACTGAGGACCATGGCTGTGACAAGGAACCGAGCGGTCAGCTTTCTGGTGGCCACCTTTCTTCTGGCTGCAGGTAAACTCCAGTTTTACACTCCATTTCTGACAGGAAACTGAAGGGAAGGAGAGAAATGCGCATGGCTGCAGGGCTGCTGTGGGTTTACTGGGTGTTACTGATGTTGCTGTTTGAGAGTAAACAGTAAAAAACAGAAGTAGGCTGTAGCTGTCTGTCAGCTGTGCAACAGTTTAACACAGCAATTTAACACAGGGTTTTGACATTTAGGCTAAAATCAGACCGCCTGTGCTTAATAAAGCTGATAAATAAAACGGGTAAAACGTAGCTAGATAACTTTATTTTAATGCTGCGTTTTAGTCTTTTTTAAACTAAATATTTTAAGATTTGGGGGTCAGTTTCAGTTTCTCGTGAAGAGGTGTTGCGAAAACTGCCTAAACTTTCCATTCCCTCAAACAGAGAAAGAGAGAGGGAGAGAGATAGAGAGAAAGAGGGGGGAGGGGGGGGGGGGGAGAGAGAAAGAACGAGAACGATAGGGAGAGAGAGAAAAAGAGAGAAAGAGAGAGAAAGAGAACAATTTTCTTAGATTTAGCTGTAATAATGTTTATTAATAATTAAGCACAGTAAATAGTAATTATTAATATATAGAATAAGTACAGAGGTCTGAATTAAATCTTAACTGGTGATCATGTAACAACAGGTCCGTCCAGCAGGTTTCCGTCTAGATCACGTGCAGCTTGTTTCATGTGACTGATATATATATATACAGCTCTGAAAAAAATAAGAGACCACTTAAAGATGATGAGTTTCTTTAATTTTGCCAAATTGAAAACCTCTGGAATATAATCAAGAGGAAGATAGATGATCACAAGCCATCAAACCAAACTGAACTGTTTAAATTTTTGACCCAGGAGTGGCATAAAGTTATCCAAAAGCAGTGTGTAAGACTGGTGGAGGAGAACATGCCAAGATGCATGAAAACTGTGATTTAAAATAATCAAGAGGAAGATAGATGATCACAAGCCATCAAACCAAACTGAACTGTTTAAATTTTTGACCCAGGAGTGGCATAAAGTTATCCAAAAGCAGTGTGTAAGACTGGTGGAGGAGAACATGCCAAGATGCATGAAAACTGTGATTTAAAAAACATTTTTTTAAGAAATTAAGAAAAAAAATATTCTGGACTTTTAAAACCTTATGAATATGAACTTGTTTTCTTTGCATTATTACAGGTCTGAAAGCTTTGCATCTTGTTTGTTATTTCAGACATTTCTTATTTTCTGCAAATAAATGCTCTTAATGACAATATTTTTATTATATTTGGAAAAATGTTGTCTGTAGTTTATAGAATAAAACAATGTTCATTTTACTCAAACATATACAGAGAAACTGATTCAGAAACTGAAGTGGTCTCTACATTTGTTCCAGAGCTAAGGGTTACATCCCTGATAAAACAAAATCAAGAGAAAACATACTACTTATTGAGCTACTTAATGACATTCTGGATCGTTCAGTATCATTCTGTTACAAATCTGATAAACTTCTTGTATTTTTTTATATCTCAGTTAGGGGTGTGCCATATCATGTTGTATGTAATAATACATTTAATTTTCTTTTTTTTGCAGTATGTATTCTTGAAAAAATGTAATTCATATATATATATATATATATATATATATATATATATATATATATATATATATATATGTGTGTGTGTGTGTGTGTGTGTGTGTGTAACACAGCCTTTCTCTTTTCTGTAAGTGTAGTAACTATACCATGAATAAACATTATGCTTCCTCATTTTTTCTTTTCTTATCAAACAATACACATGTATTGAAGGTAGGTTGGTCTGAAAATTGTGTTTTATCATATTTGATGTAATTAATGTGTTTTTTAGTTTAACTGCTTCAGAAAAGCATTAAAAAAATTAAATATAAGAATATTCTTAGTTCAATGAAGGCTTGGTAAGTGTAGGTTACAGTAACTTCCCAGTGGGCCAAATCAAATGTTAAATCAATAGCAAAATGTATAAATAGAACACTGACATGCCTCGGGACATGGAAAATGAAGTAATGTCATGTGCCATGACTTTTGTCAGGTCTCAAGGAAGCAAAAGAATGCAAAACTGACCTTTGGGATATTCATGTGTGGTGTTCTGTATTGAATGATCACGTGGTTTCTGCAAGAGTTGCTCATCTGTTCGCATGGACAATTCTTTGCAGATGCCACCTGTCACAGTCATTACCACCCACTGTGCTGTCCACTGTGAGTGGTAATGCCTCCAAGGACGTATTCCTGGTACACATGTGACACTGTGGATCGAGGAACTTAAATTGCCTGTAACAACTTCAGAAATGGAATGTACTGTGTGGATCTATTTGACATCCACTATCAGGCCTCGCTTAATAATTCTCCCTACCAGTGTTCAACCTCAGTCACAAGATAACACCTCACAATAATATTGATCTGGTTGTTCCCAAGCCATCCCCTGAGATAACAGCTCATGATCAATTTATATTCTGCTCGATGATTGCTGGCATGTCAGTGTAAAGGTTTAAGAATATTACAAGTTAATATTTGTGAAATAGGTGGATGATTTGAACAAGGCCTGGTAGATATAAATGGACATATAAAGATTCATTTTTAAGATAAGCAAATTATTTGTCACATGATTGTGGCTTTATTTAATCTGAGTGTAGTTGCCATTATTGAATGTGTCTAATCTGCATTTCCTTTTTACACAGAATGAAAAAGCTGTAACTGCAATTGACTCTCTCTCTCTTTTTCTCTCGCTCTCTCTAGCACTCACTTTAGCTCAGGAAAATAAGCGTCCTGTTGCCACTATCGTGCCCCCTGGTAAATTTGATAAGCCTATTACAACCCCCCATGCAACAACCCACGCCCCCACTAATACAACAACCACCCATGCAACAACCACCACTAATACAACAACCCCCGCCCACACTAATACAACAACCACCCACACAACAACCACCACTAATACAACAACCCACGCCCCCACTAATACAACAACCACCCACACAACAACCACCACTAATACAACAACCCACGCCCCCACTAATACAACAACCACCCACACAACAACCACCACTAATACAACAACCCACGCCCCCACTAATACAACAACCACCCACGCAACAACCACTCCTCTACCTGGACCGACAAAGTCAACCACTCTCACCCTGGGCAACTACAACATTAGTGAAGGATCCCTCCTGTGCATTGTGCTCAAGGCTGCAATTCAGATCCACGTGAACAACTCTAAGGTATGGAGCTGTCTGTACAGGTGATCTGGTGATAACAGACTGCAGAGATAGCAGTATCAGATCATTAGTTTGACTGTTTTGTCAAAACAGCATGCTCCAGCTGTCGTAACTGTAGTTAGCAGAGATCACCTTCATCTATGAAGTATTCTTATAAATGTAAAATGATGTGTACCAATTAATACACACTTATTAAAGCTCCCTAATTTTTTTTTCTTCTCTGTAGGGGAATGGCACTTTTATCGTTCAGCCAAGTATGACTACATCCTACGGGCAGTGTCAAAATGACAAAACTGGCAAACTGGGACTTTCTTTCAATGAGGGAGTCATCGTCTTAAATTTCGTGAAGGTAGGACAGAGTATGTTTTACTCACATGTGGAACAGTTTAATATGCTAACAATTATGTGTTCGGGATCAGGACACATTGCCATACAGTTGTGTGTACATAGTTTGGCCATTCCTAGAGAAATTACATGTTTTGTTGACTTTCAAACTGAAATTAAGTTTAGTCTTTAACAGGAAAACACACATATATATAAATATATATAGTTGGCATTGTTCTGATAAGAAGGAAAGCGAATGATCTTTCTGCCTTTTTGCTGAATTTTACATAATGGAAACAATAAAATGTGTCAAAACCATAGTATACACCACATTTTTTAGGTTTTAGCTTGTCTTGTCACTGCAGAAAAGTAAAGTATTGACAATAGAACAGGACTGTGTGGAGCAGATAGACATGAACCAGTTAGCACCATTCTAAGTTCACAGATGTGGGCTACAGGAGTATAAAGACCCCAACAGTTGAGCAGTAGAGCAGTTATATTCACCGGAACGATGGTGCTCCATCCAATACTTTATGGATGAGATTGGGGAGTTGGAGGTAGATGAGGTAGGGAGTGATCGTTTAACATCCACACTTTATTTAAAACCATTGATTTCAGAACAATCAATGTAGAAACAGTTGTTCCAATAAGTTTGTTTAAATAGTGTAACTTCACAAAACTCTCTTCTGCTTTAAAGGATTTTGACTAAACAGGAATTAATCTGTAATGCTGTGCTTTGTAAAAATGGCGCTGCACAGCTGAATGTTCTTTTAGAAGTCTAGAGGAGAAGTAAAACTCTTCACTCGATCCTAACATTAAACACTGTAGATGCTGATTAGTCACTGATGGGTGCTGTAAAATAAAAAAAGGAACTTTGTCCCCTAAAGAGGAAGTAGGCCTATAAAAGTGCTATTTTTCTCTCGCTCCAACACACCTTAACAACCTACCAGAAACCAGTTGAGCACAGATGGCATACAGCATTGCGTTTGTGATTACGTGCTTTGTTTCTGTGTTATAAAAGGGAGTCATATAGATTACAATGTATGGTAACTTATAACATTATGTCCACATTTATGTTTCTACATCTATCATCCACTTTGTCAGCTCTACTGAGCATATATGAGGTCTTTGTAATTCTATAATTATAATTACAGACTGTAGTCTGTATGTTTCTGTTCATAGTTTATTATCCTTCTTTTACTCTGTTCTTTAATGGTCATGATCCCACATGACCACCACAAAGCAGGTCTTTTTTAGGTGGTGGATAGTTTGTGTTTGTGCGTGTTGTGCAGATACGAGTGGATCAGACACAGCAGTGCTGCTGTAGTTTTTAAACATCTCAGTGTCACAGCTCGACTAAATATAGTCCACCAACCAGAAATATCCATCACAACTGACCTGTGGGCGGTATCCTGTGACAACTGATGAAAGACTGGAGGATGAGCAACACAAACTGTGCAGCAACAGATGAGCTTCTGTAATTACAGAACTACAAAGTGCTCCTAAATGATCAGTGGAGCTAAAACTGGAGAGCTAAAGTGAATAATGGTGTTGAAAGTTAAAAAAATATAATGTTATGTTTGATTGATGTATATGGTAATTTATTTAGATTGACTATTATGTTCTACTAATGACCATATCATTATTAGAACCCCCACACAAATGTGCTCAGTCTTATCAAAGGCCTTTTGCAACATCTCAGTTGACCATGACTTTGTCACATGTCATATGAAGTCCTTCTCGTATGAATCATCCACTGTGTGTGTGTGTGTGTGTGTGTGTGTATGTGTGAGCCATTGTGATCTGTAGGTAACTGCTCATCCGTTTTTTTTTTTGTTTTTTTTTTTCCAGAATGAGACCACAAAGACTGTCTATGCTAACTCTGTGGCTGTCAACTTGACCTACGCCTTCACTTCTGGAGGTAGGTGTAACAGCCCTATGCATAAATTAAACACACACCATTTTTAATAAACCTTGTGTTTATTATTATTACTTTGTGAATCAGCTGATATAAAATATAGCATTATCATACTACAACTTGTCTTGACGCTTTTCAGTTGAACAGATGGTTTCTTTTAGCTTTACTGTTTTGCAGCTGTTTACCATTTCATTTTTCATTTTTGGGGTTTTACACAATTACGCAAGAATTAAAAAGGAACTCAAAATGCTACATTTTTTAAAATCAGTATTACATTTTATAGGCCAGAGGTATGGTGTGTCTCCTCGGCTGCACATCATGATAACACCACATTTATGGCTCAAAACATCTCGCTGAGGCTCATGGTCACATGAGCAACATTATTAGCTTGTTTTTATATTCGTGCTTCGTGAGGGTGTGAACCTCGCCGACGTGATTAAGCAGAGTAAACACGCTGTGAAATGAGGACAGGCTAGTTTGAGGTATTAGAACAATCTTAACTGAATCTTTTGCTGGATACAATGTGACTGAGATAATGGTGTAAGTGGTTCGTTTTCTCAACTATGAGATCACTTCAGCTATAAGTGGGACCTGATCATTGAAGTTTTAACTGAAGCTAACATGTAGGAGGTCGACAATCAATTTAAAAAGCTGCTTTTTGTGTTGTGTTTACTGCAGTTGTGATCACTGCAAGGAATTGAAGGAAATTAACTGTTCTTTTTAGCAAACGCTGCAATGCGGTTTATCCAGTTTGGCAGCACCTATACAGTAACTAACGACACTATCTGTTGAAAAGGACAGGGAGGTGTACAGTACATGTAATGATTACGAAAGACCTTGAACAGCACAAAAACACAATTAAAAACTATATAATGTGCCCTTGCCACAAATATTGTTGAGTCCCAAATAGATTGGTTTATTGGTTTTCCATTTGCACTATGAGGCTATTAAAACAGTAGTCTATTCCACTGGATCATTAATAGGCAAGCAAACACAGCTCCACATTGACATGATGCCACATGAATGTAGGTCAACTACTAAACTTTAACAGTATTGTATAACACGCGCTACTAAAAAGACGCTTTACAACTGTTGGAGTCATAGTTAACAACAGCTTTTATGACATTAGGCTGAAGCTCTTATCCAGAGTGACTTGCATTTGAACCATGCTACTCAGGTAGGTGAAAAGACGCATTGAGCTAGCTTCATACTTAAGACATTGCAAATGATGCTAGCTAGGGTGTGCAACCATTATGCAACAGCTGTTCTTTATTTTCAAATTGTCCTTTTTTTAACTGCACATCAACTGCTATTTAAGTATATACTGCATTTAAAAAAAATAAATAAAGCATCAAGTATAGACGACAACAGCAGTTCACGTCAGCACTTGACAAGAATTTATTTTCTGCATTGTAGATTATTATTAAAGACATGAAAACAATTAAGGGACTCATATGTACATAGTAAACAAAAAAGCGTTTTTTTTCCCCCACAATTCCCTGACCTAAACCCAAACTGAGATGGTGATTTGAGGTGATTTGGAATGAGCCGAAGCTTTAAGGCACAAAAAAGAAAAGCAGCCAAATATGGTTCAGCACCTCCAGGAACTCTTATACTTCAAGAATCTGACAAAACTATTTCGGGTGACTCTACCTCATGAAGACACTGAGATATAAATACTAAGAGTTTGCAAATCAAAACTCATCAAGGCTAAATGTGGTACTTAAAAGAATCTAAAGTATAAAACATATTCTGCTTTGTTTAACACTTTTTGTTTACGAAATAATTCCACATGTGTTCCTGTATAGCTTTAACATAGTCTTTAACATTTTTATAGAACATTTTTAGAACATCATAAAAAGATAGAAAACACATTGGATGAGAAGTGTTGTGTCCAGACTTTTGACTGGTACTGTATAACTGAACAAGAGTCTTAACAAAGCACTATGACTGGCTAGTTGTTTTGTCGTTGTAGCATTGTGAACTTGCAGAGCCTGGGAATCAAACCCTGGGAAACCCTGGGAATCAGCAACAGCATTCTTATCTACTAGTTTACACCAACCTCATTAACAACCACTTGAATGATAACCTCATTTTACACAGCTGGCAGGTTTTTCTAGGGTATTTTGGTGAGGTCAGTTCAGTGTGCACAAGTGTTATTTGCATGTAGCAAAATTCACATGTTGACTTGGATAGCAACGACCGAATTATTCAAAGTAGAGGGTGGCAAAGTAAAAAAAATAACTTCTGTGCCTAAAAACACTGACCAACTTCACACTTACTTCACACATATCAAACAACTCTGACATTAATACTGTATAAATAAAGGAAGTGCACTACTAAGTATGAAAGAGAATTTAATTAGCACTGTTTAAGAATCTGCTGCTGATACAAATGTATTTGATTGCATATAAAATATTGTGATGAATATTTGGTATCGTAAAAAGGTCCAAAATTCTCTTGATACGATATTGTTAACCTGTTACCAGGCCTTGGTTCATATACGTGCTACAAGTGTAGGTGATACAAAATCCTTTTTTACGCACTAAATTTAGTTATTTACATTCTGAAAATATTGAGGGCTTTGGAAATTCCTACAGGACACTTGGAGAAGCTGCCTGTCTACTCTCTACTTCACTTACTAAATTCAGATCAGTAAGAGAGACAAATTCTGCATGTTTGAAAATAGACATAGAAACTAGACAACTGGGGCTCTGAGTTGTGCAGCAGACTAAGGCGCTGCCACTGTGATCAAGAGATCACAGATTCGAATCCTGTTCATGTAGCTTGCCATTGGCTACCGGAGCCCTGAGAGAGAACAATTGGCCTTGCTCTCTCTGGGTGGGTAGATGACGCTCTCTTCTCACATCACTCTAAAGGGTGATGTCTGCAGCACAAGGCGTCTGTGAGCTGATGTATTAGAACTGAGTCGCTGCACTTTCCTCCGAGTGCGCAGTGATGATACTCGGCAATGCTGCATCAGCAGCAGATCAAAAAGAGCTGGTGGTTGACTTCACATGTATCGGAGGAGGCATGTGCTAGTCTTCACCCTCTTGGTGTGTTGGGGCATTACTAGTCATAGGGGGAGTCCTAATGAGCAGGTCGGGTGATTGGCCAGGTAAATTTGGAGAAAATGGGAAACAAATTAGAAACAAGACAACTGTAACCAAACAAAAGAGTTGGAGGACATGAGCTGTTGGATTTTATTTACATAAATATTGATTTGAAATGAATTTATAGAAGCTCCAATTTTATTTATTATTTTTTTCATTTATTATACTTTCAATAATGTTCCTTATCGAATATGAAACCTTTTTATGTAATGCTTGAATAGAAATCCTCAAGATTTAGGCGTGTAATATCAGGCAGAAAATAGACAAAAATGCTTGCCTGAAATATCGCCTGCCATCAATTCAAATAATTAAATGACATTCAGAAGAAAATTTTACATAGGGTAAAAAAAGTATTGTGTTTGTAAAAGTTTATCACAGGACATGATAGCTGGTATTTTTGAAAATCCTATTGCACATACATATATAAACATTCATATAAAGTTCATAAGCATGCTGTGGATTCTTAAGTATATATTGATTGTATGATTAATTTATATGCCTTCATATAAATTGTCATGGTATAAAAACACACTTTCAGACTGATACAATCTGAGTTTAAGAAAAGTTTATGTTTAATGCAACTAGAACAGTGGTATCTAACGACAAGTAAAACACTGCTTTCTAGTGGTCAAGGTTTAAACACAACACCAAGTCAACCACTGTCTTACACCAATCTTAACATGTGTTTTTTTGAAAATTGATACAGTATTACAGAACAAAATTCTATAATTTAAAACAAATTTTAACACACTCTGCATTGGATCAGGTTACAGTTCTCAGGTCACATCTGACTGTATTATAAAATTAGTTGACATACAGGTTGAATGACACCTATCAAAGGCCAAATCTGACCCATACCAGCATGTTTCAACCTGTACAGTTTAATCAGATAGTCCTTTCAGAGCTGAGGACCAATGCCTACACCCTTGTTGTCCTGGCATAAAGGTTTAAAAAGATTATGTTGTATTTATTTTATTACATTTTTCCTCCTTTCTTTCGTTGCAGTCAGGACCACTATTAGTAACGTGAATGGATCAACGCAGGTTTTCACTATGAGTGCGAGTCACTCCTACTCCTGCAAGTCGGAGATGGTGTATATGGGTAATGGCGTCAATCTGGAGTTCAGCCAGGAGAGGCTGCAGGCATTCGACTTTGGCAAAGATGGACAGTTCGGCCCAAGTAAGTAGCCTATGCAATTTATACACAGCTTGATAAACTGAAAACTTGTGAAAATGTGTGTTTTTTATGAAACAAAGACTATGTTCAGACTAGCTGGGCTGCAGCTATCGATTATTTTAGTAATCGAGTACTCTACTAAAAAATCGATTTAATTAATCGAGTAATCGGACAAAACATATTTGCTTGCTTAAAAAGCAATTCAAAATACACAAGAGAAAATAAGAAATTTCACTTTATAATGAATGACCAATTGGTTTAATTTTTAATTTCACAACATACATTTCCAGGTTGCAAACACAAATAGAAATTAATAAAACACAAAATAAACATAAATGCCACAAGTAATAATTTATAATTAATAATTTCATAAATTAAGTTAAATTATTTCAGCATAGGATTTCTTGTAAGTAATAAATATAGGGCATAAATCAATAATAAAGGCAAAAACATTGGCTTTATGCTGTGCATCTTAGCTTCACAACAGCAGAGACTTGCATTCTTTTCCCGCCAAGTCAGTGGATTCTCTTTCTTGGACTGGGGAAGACGTGGAGTACTTGTGACAACAATTTTTTTACTACTCATATCTAATTAATTTACATAAATAATACTAAATGACACAATACATACGTAATTTAATGGCCGTGTATTCCGTCCAGAGTAACTTTAGCTCAGCTAACTTTAACTTGTATTTGTTTATATTCTGAACTCCACAGCACTGTGTTTACTGATTTCATTAAGCTTATATTAAGTCAAGAACTTGTCTCTGTTCTAATAAAATAACCACACACAATAGACAGTATTCCTAATACTCAGCACTCCGCAGTGCTGTCGTTATATTTTATTAAGGTATATTAATGTTAATATCGTTGATTTATTATAAGTTAAATTTACCTGCTCTCGGCTCCACTGCTCCAAAAACCTCCGCCTCCTCCACCTGCTTCTTGTCCGCGCTAAATTCCATGCTCTGCGTTTTAAAATTAATTAAACGATTCCTCGAGGCACATACAATGAAATGATCAGTTTTTTTAATCAAGTAACTCAAATTACTCAAGTAATCGTTTCACCCCTAGTTCAGACTGTCAGCGCAAATCTTTTTTTGTATGTCTGGATTGTATCCAGGATGATTTGTGATTGTCTGAACAGCCAGAAACCACATATAATCCACATGAAAATTACAATTAGATTTCTACAGATACGTCTCAGTCTGGATGCATTTCATTTTGTCTTTTGTGCCACACAGGACACATGACAAACAACAATTTAATCTAGTGAAAAAAGTGTAAGCACCTAATCAGATCTGATCACTTGCAGTTAACAGTGGAGACAGTCATTTCAACAGATCTAATTTGAGAAACCAATCTGATTGCCTGCAGTCTGAACACAGGGACAAATGTACTTATTTACTGGTACATCTCCATTGTAAATAAGTGTTGAGAATTAGGAAAAATAACAAAAAGGAAAACAACCATATTTGTTGCTATGATCCATTTATCCAATAACTACACTGTATGTCCAAATGCTTATAAATATTCCTTATAATAAATGCATTCAGCTACTATTTTAAGTTGCACCCATTTCTGACACATACGTGCAAATGCGCGCACACACACACACACACACACACAGCTTGTCTAGTTCCTGTAAAGGTTAAAGTATTGTTAATAAAATAGAACTCTCTGTAACAGATATTGGCACCATGCCATGTCAGGTGTGGCAGTGGAGCAGCTCAGTGGAGTGCTCTCTGCAGTGATTGTGCACTTTCCAATATATTTGCAATGTTAAATGTTGGTCCATCCAGCGTCCTGACCTCACTAATGCTCTTGTCACTGAATTCAGTCAAATTCTTACAGCAATGCTTCAAAATTGAGAATAAAATAGTAGAAAACCCTTATTGGGTAGAAGAAACAATTACATTTTTTTTTTGTAATATGCATGATTTAGGAAGAAAAAATGATTAAGCAGGTGTCCCAACACTTTTGTCCATATAGTGTATTTGGAGCCTACAGTTCACCTGCGTCACTATATTTTCTCTGAGTCTTTGTTTTAGAAGGCTTCACCAAGCCTTTTTTGCTGTCATATTTCCTTGTCGTTAATGGCAACAGGTTTCAGATATCAGTCTAGTCAGCCCAGTTATGCACACACTTTATAGGACATAATCTTGGAGATTGCCTGATAAGGTCAGAACATGTTACCCCCTCCCCCCATACAGATAGATTTTTATTGTGCCCTCATGTTGTTTGGTAGACAGGTTTTTTCTGTTCATATCCTGTAACTCCTGTAGAGCCAAGGCCTGCTGGGTCATGTCATTTACTGTTCAGACTGTTATTACCTGGCCTGTCCGGTTTGATGAGATGTTAGGTCTTGCACTGAAACTCAACCTACTGCTTTAAAAACAGACAATAGTTAGTTCCTCATGCTGTCCTACTTCTAACCTTCAGTTATAATTATGATGATTTTTATTTTGGAGAGCCCGTTTGTGGACTGGGTTTTAATTAACTTCAAAAAGAAAATGTGTATCTTCTACAAAATAATTTATGTGACACTCTGTAGGAGATACTAAATGAAACAAATTTCTGGTTATTTTTGCAACATTTGTAGATATGTTTAGGGAATGTTGCAAAGTAACAAAACTTCCACGGTAGCTTTATTATTCACGTAAATAAATATAAATAAAAAACAAATGCATTGATTTGCAAATCTCTTAGAGCTTATTTGCTTCACATTAGAATGTATAAAACACAGATCAGATGTTGAAAGTTAGTCATTTCACAGTTTAATGAAAAAAATAACTTATTTAGAACTTGCTGGCAGCAGCTCATCTCAGAAAAGTTGAGCAGGGCAATACATTCTGGAAGAGTAAGCAATAGTAATAAAAAAGCTGCAATAGGAGCATTTAATTCACATTACTTATATAAAACTTGTATAAAAAGAACATTTTAGAGAGACTTTCAGAAAATATGTTTTTAAAATTTGAAATATTTTAAATTATTTAAAAGTTGGAAAGGACCATACTTTTAATAACCGTACAGTTAATAATTGAAAATTATTATTATTTTATCTATTATTATTCATTTATTTCATTTGTTGAATTTGATCATGTTTATTGTTTGATTGTCTGTCAAGTTTTCTTGTATGTATCGCTCCTCCCTTCTCCACACCCTAGTTACTAATTTGTGTAAAATTGTAAAAAAAAAAAAGTTGATTTTATAAGTGAATGTCCACTTGTTTTTTCAGATAATGTGTAATTTTGCAGTGATAAATTTTGACAAATTTTAAAGTTTCATTTTATCATGTGCTTAAGCACAGTTTCTACTTCGATTGGGACAGTTATACCACAGTTAGTTCAGACCCTGCAATGTGATTGGCTGAGAAAGGTTTTTTGAGTGCCGTTAGTGCACGATAATGGCACTGTAACAGTTAGCTTTCCCAGTATCACTCCATCACATAAATGCATAAAGACAGCACACATTAATCATAGCATGATCTCCTCCATATACCAAATACACAGCATCTCAGATAGGGGGCTTTATCTGCGCTGCTTGAGTGGAACGGTTTGGGAGAAGTGAAAGTGAAAGAACACTTCTAGCTACATTCTCCCATTTCACCCTCACACATCCACATCTAGGGGTCTTTCTCCCTTATTTCAGCAGACTGTCTGATATAATAGAACTATTTTACCTCGCAGAATATTGATAAACACACAGATCATGTTTTTCTGTCCTCTTTATCTGTAATGGTATAGTAATACACTTGAGGTTTGTGATATAACGTGTAATATTGCCTACAACCAGAGCACACCAGTTGCAACATCACATTTTAGCTTATCTAATATTTTTTAATTGGTGCAACAATTGTAAAATTTAAGTTATGAGGATATTCCAGACTACATTTTCTGGTAGCCAAATGAATCAGAATATATATTTGTGTGAAAGAACTCCATAGATATGTTTGTCTAATCAAATTTTTCTGTCTGTCTGCCACAGTTGACCTGTGCAAGGCTGACCAGCCGAACTACAGCGTGGCCATTGCTGTAGGCATAGTCCTAATCGTCCTCATCGTCATCGTGGTCATCGCTTACATCATCAGCAGGAGAAAGAGAACAGATGGGTACCAGACTCTCTGAAACGCTCCACCAGTTCACAAAGGCATACACCTCTGTCTTTAGTGCCATTTAAAACAAGCAATTTTACATTTACATGTGTTTATGAATTTGAACTCCAGAACAGGATAGAAAAGGGATTTTTTTTTTTTTGTTTGGTAAAACCTGATCTGTGAAAACTGACGACCTTTAATTCAGGCACCAAACACTGCTGCTTTTATGGCAGATACAGTTTGTACTTAACTTAAAATTGTGCAATCATGTTATGTGGTACAAAGCGTAGATTGTAATGCAAAAAGTGCTTTCAGTTCTCCTGTGGCAAATCACAAAGGGATTTTTTTGTGCTTTCTTTGCTTAAGTGTTTTTATGCCTTTGTAGGTTTTATGGCACTGTTTTGTTTTTCATTAGCAGTGTTGTCTGAATTCCCCCTTTATGACTAGGCCCAGTATAATTTAACAGAATAATTTGGTAATGAAGCTAAAATTCCAATGAGGAATAGCCTACTGCTTTACTGACAGCTTAAAAATATAATCTCTTTTTGATTTTCAGCTTTTTAAGTTTGGCAGAATGTGACAGTTGTTCTTTATATTTGGATAAAAAAATACATGATGAAAAGGCCAATTGGAGTGCTCCCAAAGTATATATATTTATTGTATATAATTGTAAAAAATCACTTATAATCTATAATCAACTGCACTATATATTTGAATACCTACACATAAAATATAGTATTTTAGATTATATGAAACATTTTATTTTCATCCATATCCAAATTGTTAACGGTGTTAATGTTTTTGGCACTCAAATAGTGTTTTGCAGAAAGATGCTTTTTGAATTTATTTTACATGTAAACAAAGCAAAAGTGATTTAATGTACATTTTAGTGTAAGAAGGGTTGTGAAATGTTTCTTTATAAAAACTTGAATTGGTATAAGAGCTTTATATTATATAAAGACTCTTTAAAGTGTCAACAGTCTACTTTTTACACAGTGTGTAGACAGTTTTGATGCAGTAAAAATCTGGACTGGCTGGGATTCCTTTGAGAACCATTAGTTTAGGGAATCCAGTATTATCACTCCACAGAGACATTTTAGAACCTTTATTTTAAGAGTGTAATTCATAGACATACAGATATACAGTCATTTGGGTGGAGGGTTTTTTTTTTTTTTTCTTTAAGACTGTTTCTTTAGTCAGTTGAGCATTTTACATTTATGTGATGCACTGTATCTTTAGCATTTAAATTTGATCTTTATGTTCTACAAAATATGGCATTTTATGTATAGCTTAATTTTCTTTTTTTTTTTTACTCTGGTCCATCAAGGAAACATTTTAAGCACTGGCCAGTTTGTAGATTCCACTAACTTTTTAAACATTCCTCACTGTCTAAAAAAAAAAAAAACTTGGACTTCACAATTGAGGCACGATAAAAGTAACCCAATATAAGTTGATGTATCAAGATTTTGTCTCTTAAGTATTTTAAAAGCGTTTGTGTTTGTGCTGTCATATGAAATGCTATGTCAGTTTAAAAGGTAGATGGCAGCTCAATATGATATAGACAGTTCAAAACAATGGAAAACAATGGAAATATATGTTTTAATGGACAGTGAGGATGTATTTTCAGGGCCTTTAGTAGCACTGTTTCTCCTGAACATCATCTTGCATAAGGGACCTTTTAATGAAAAAATGGAAAGTTATAAAGGGAATATAACACAAACATGATTTTGTTTTGTGGCCTAATAAATATCTTTAAAAACATTTTTGAGTCAGTTTTGTCTTTCGATCTAGCCTATTATCAAACAAACAGATAAAAACATAATAGTGTATAATAAATATTATGACAGATCAGTGACTTCATGTTGACTTCTAAAGATATCTGGTGAAAAGTTCTTGTGTTTGTGTAATATTGCAATAAATATTGCAGAAAAAAAAAACATACTGCAATGTGAGTTTTCTTCAATGTCATGTTGCCCTAGTGTAGAGTTGAGGAATTAGAATTATAGGGGCAGTGTTCTATGGTAAACCTAACAATGTGTGCTGAATTGTGTCCTGGCCAATCACATACGTTCTTTGGGTTTGGATTAATTAAAGCATTTACATGATTTAACAGAAAAAAAAGTTTTAAATCAGTCTTTCCATGTCAATGTAAAATTAAAGATTTATGAGCTTCTTATACCTGAACCCACATACTGCTATTATCCTTATTAAAATCCTGCACTTCCAGATAATTAAGAAGAACAAATATACTGCAGGTATGTATTTGATATGAGGAAGTATGTGTATACGCATTTTTCTAATATGTCAGATCAGAAGAGACTGAAAGGGAAAGAGAGAGCCTGTGTGGATCTTTTTCAGAGTAGTGTCATCAGACCTGTTGATCCTCTTTCTTGACTGCAGGTCATGTTTGCAGGTAAAGGCAGTGAGGTCCTCTCGTGAGAACAAGACTTTACACTGGTATTATTGATGGTAGAGTGGAGGGTAAAGTCACATGTATGATCTGAAACTCTTGGAAGCCTCAAAGGAACAGCCTTTCTTTCAGCTATAGTCTGCAGAACCACTGAGGAAGAGTCATTAAGGGAACTACAGGCTGCTGTCAGTTTAAACAGCTGCTGAGATAAAGCACCAACATTCTACTTGTTACTGATGTCAAACATGTTCAAGGGAAGAACTGCATGTATGTAATGTGTTTTAATATCTGTGTATAAATCTGAGCATATGGTCTAATATGTTAGCCTGTAGAAGATCTCATCTTGACCTCCACAGTTCCCCTGAACTGCCAGTTCACCTACCGCTACCCCTCTCAATAACAGGGTCTGACCCCCTCACATAACATCTTTTGAGCCCTTTCTTGGATTTAAGCTCATGATCAGAAATGGCAGAAATTTTACTTAATACTGTAATATCTCACAGAAAGTGGTTTTACTGCCATAACCGAGTTAAATTCAGATGTTAAATTCCCTTGTGGGTCGCTGAGTGATGCTGTGAAGTGTTTCGGTCTGATAAAACTTTGTGTGCCCAATAATAGACTATGGTGTCTTAAACTGGTTATTGACAAAAATCTTAAACTGATTTAAATCATCTTCAAGTGTTTCAAAGAAATATTTTAAAAGGTGATTTGAATCGTTTGAAAAGTGAATAGAAATTGTTAATCTTTTTAAAAGTGAGTTTTGAGTCTTTTGAAATGTGATTAAAATATTTTGAAAGGGGATTAAAGTTTTAAAAGATTGTGACTGTGATTCTTAGAATCTTTTGAGAAGTGTTTTTTATTTCCATTTAGAAAATTATGTGAATATTTGGTGCTTAAGTGGTTGATTTGCTTTAGAATGTATATTTTGCAAGGCCATTTCCTGTTATAGTTCACAGCATCTGTGTTACTATTGGCTAAATAAGCAAATACCAGCAATTATGTTTTTATTGGTGTCAGTTTCACAGAATTTGACAGCCAGTAATCTTTACTGCAGGTTTACCCTGTTCACTTAATTAGCGCCACCACGTGGAGTAATGAAGCAGTAACTTTAGGTAGTCACATTAGGGGCAGGTCTAAGGGAGTTAAGAGTGCTACAGCTCCATAAAGAAAACAAAAGACCACTTCAGTTTCTGAATCAGTTTCTCTGATTTTGCTATTTAAAGGTTTATGTTTGAGTAAAATGAACATTGTTGTTTTATTCAATTAACTTACGGACAACATTTCTCCCAAATTCCATTGTAACAACATATTGTAATTTAGAGCATTTATTTGCAGAGCATTCAGACCTCAAATGATGCAAAGATTCATAAAGATTTATAAAGCTTTAAGAGTTCAGAAAACAATATTTGGTGAAATAACCCACCCTGTTCTTGGCATGTTCTTCTCCACTAGTCTTACACACTGATTTTGGGTGACCTTATGCCACTCCTGGTGCAATTAGTTTTCAATTTTGTAAAATCAAAGAAATTTGTCATTTTTAAGTGGTCTCTTATTTTTTTCCAGAACTGTATGTTTCAATAAAATTTTGATATTTTTCACCAAGTATGAATATTATTTTGCAGGTTTGCCCCACCCCAACTGAACAGTAACTTGAATCTTTGAAGAACGCTATGTATTTCTTTTTAAAAAATGTATTTAAATCTGTTCGTAAATCTGAAAGGTGTTGAGATTCTAATCCTTTTGAAGATAACTTAAAAAAATTTTAAAAAATATTTTAGAAAAATAAGTAGAATTAGAGTGATTGATATAACAAAAAATAATCAATTAAATTAACGAATTTACGAATAATAACCAAAGGTTTTCAGAGTAATTTACTTAAGTTTTAGGTAAGCATTACTTGAGGCAATGAATTACCCTTTACGCCCACCACTCCAGCTTCAAGCGTTCTTTCAAACCTGGCGAGAAGCTGCCCCTCACGAAATCAGAAACTAAATAAAAAAATCAATTTGTTAGTGCTGTGTTTGTGCTGAAAAATCAGCGTTTGTGTTGATATCGTTATTGAAATATTTAACATTTTATTTGCTGGTATCCTTGTTGAGAAATTAAACAATTTAATTTCCTATCTGTTATGTAACAGTCCCTCATTTGTGGTCAAATCGCACCAAAGTGATCTCGTAAGTTTTTGCTGGGTTTGTGCAGCAAATATCGTTATTGAGAAACTAATCATTTTATTTGCTGTTATCGTAAAGTGGTCTTAAAAACGCGTGACGTGCGTAAAACCGCATTCCATGCATAAAAACGCATTCCGCGTTTAAAAACGCGTGCCGTGCGTAAAAACGCATTCCGTGCGTAAAAGCGCGGGCCATTCGTAAAAGCGCATTCCGCTTTAAAACGCGCGCCGTGCGTGAAAGTGCATTCCGTGCATAAAAGCGCGCGCCGTTCGTAAAAACGCATTCCGCTTTTAAAAACGTTGTAAAAGCACATGCTGTGCGTAAAGCCGGCACGGAATGTGTTTTTACGCTCAGCACACGTTTATGGGTCTGATAAGGTAGAGAAACACAAAAGGGAACAGAGACAAACGATGCAGTTGGTTAGTTTTCTCCCTTACTGTGTGAATTATACAATATACAGGACTTTTTCGCTTTTCGAGAAAAAAACTGAAACACTTTTTTGACTGGTTAGAAGATGTTTCTCTGCTGGTAAATCTTTCTTTTTGTGCTTTGATTCGGTTTATTCCTTGGAGATGTCCAAAACGACACTTGGAGGTGGTTCTTCTACTTTATGTTAGGTTTCTACTTTGGAACAGAATTAACACCAAATGTCCAGGTTTAACATCACTATCTTGAGTACTGAAGCAGTGCTCACTGTTGAAACTGTGGAAGATCACCTTAATGTGCTTCTGGGACCTTCAGGAAACTTTTTTTCTTCTTCCTTTTTTCGGTTTTTCAAAGCGGATTCTCACAGCATAAACATAAATAGACGCCGCATATATGACTTAACAGCCGGCCTCCATAGAGGAGTCAACCATGCGATGATAAAAATCACAACTCACACACAACCACAATCACAAAATCACAATTTTTTTATCTGATTTTCACACGGGTTGGTTTGTTACAAACAGCAAAGATGTAGCAATGATACAGGATGCTGTCATACTTTACAAATATGTAATTTCATAATGAATTTTTTTGTATATTCCAATATCCCTTTAAAATGATAAAAAATAATGATGTATTTTGCTAAAAATGAAAAGAAACGCAACTTACATTTGTCCATTTTTTTCTACAGCAAACGGGTTTTAAACAGTAAAGATTCGTATGGCATTACTGCTATTGTGAGCTGACTGGTTGGTGAACTGATGCACATTTAACAGGTTTATAAGTTTAAAACTATAAAAATGATGTCTTCTGCAGTCAAACATTAGATATTGTTGTTTCTGTTTAGGAAATAAGTGTTTTTTCAGAATTAAAATACGTATATATTTATAAACTACATTATATAAACGACCTTTGTCTCAGTTGCTTTATATGAATTCATTCATTTTGAACTCACTCTGGAGTGCCCTCTTGTGGCCTGGCAGACATTGTTAAGTGGATGCTCTCCTCTGTAAAAATTCTCTGGTCTAACCAGCTGAAGTTTGTAGCTTCCTTCAGTCCGTCTCTTTAGCCTCCCCAGCCTTTAATGCTTTTTTCTTGAAAAGCAGATAGGTTCTTCAAGCAATCAATTCTTCACAGGTTCTTTAGTAAAAACAGCGGTTCAGTGCAGAACCATGACATCTCAAAGAATCACCTGAATGCTTTAATGATATCTTAATACTTTTTTGCCTGGTTAGGAGATTCTTATCTGCTGGTCAATCTTCACAAAGCTCTACAAAACCTTTAAAGTGATTCTATGTGGCACCAGTTAGAGCTACAGGTTGGTAAACTAGATCTTTTGTTTATAGTAAGTATACAGGTAAATACATATCAGTATAAATAAAATATAATTGAATAATCAACTTTTGAGAAGAAATTCTCTATTTATATTTTTTTCTGTTGGGGTTTGGGATGGTGTTCGCGCCTTTTTTACGCAAGCAATAATTTTTTACGCACGGCGCGGACTTTTATGTACCCAATACATTTTTACGCAGCACGGAATGCGCTTTTACGCACTGCGCGGGCTTTCAGGCACGGAATGCGCTTTTACGCACGGCATGCACTTTTACGCACGGAATGGGCCTTTACGCACGGCACGCGCCTTTACGCACGGCACGCGCCTTTACGCACGGCACGCGCCTTTACGCGCGGAATGCACTTTTACGCACGGAATGCACTTTTACGCATGGAATGCACTTTTACGCATGGAATGCACTTTTACGCACGTTGCGCGTTTTCAAATGCATTGATACAAACTTCCCCAGCAACAAACGCACCATCCACAACCAGCTACCAGGAAAAAAATACGTTTTTACGCACGGCGCGGGAATTTACGAACGGTATGCGCTTTTACGCACGGAATGCACATTTACGCACGGCATGCACGTTTACGCACTTTTGCGCACGGCATGCACTTTTACGCACGTCGCGCGTTTTCAAATGCATTGTTACAAACTTCCCGAGCAACAAACGCACCATCCACAACCAGCTACCAGCAAAAGCTGGTCTTTAGCTGAGTTGGTCAGTAGGGACGGTTAATAAAAATCAGTGACATTTCTTTATGTTATGCATTGTTTACATATGGAGTTATTTAGTAAGCAAAAAAATGTTTAAAGTGTAAACAAACGAGAATATATTTTATGTTCTTTAAACTAGGAACATCAAACTCAAATGACAGACACAATTTTATTTACAGTCAACTTTATAAGGTACCAGGAATGATTCAGTTAAAAGATGTGCTGAACTGGTCATGAGTCAATAACTACTTTCATTTCTTGCTCTTAATGTGTTTGAGAGGATCAGTTGCGTATTGAAGAGGTATAGGTGCTATACAGTGAACAGCCCTATTTTAGTAACGCTCTGATCCAGTACTCAAGTATCCGTAAAGTTGCCCCTCATATAAGCAGAAACAAAACAAAAATGTTCCTATTCATTAGTACCGCATTAGTGCTGGTTTGTGCTGTTATCCTTATTGAGATATTAAACGTTTTATGTCTTACCTGTTATGCAACACAGCCTCTCATCTGTAACCAAATTGCACGTTTATCGTTATTGAGATATTAGGTTAAATTATTTACCGGGAGACATCACGCAGCCCCTCAATGGTGGCCAAACTCAGCCGTGTCAGCCATGTGTTTGCTCGTTTGTGCGGTTAAAATACAAATTTCAGGTATTTTGATTATGTAGCTATTGGCAAAATATTTATTTACAGCCCCCCAAGTCCAAACCACAGCAAAGTGGTCTTATTCATTAGCGCTGCGTTGAGGCTGGTTTGTGTTAGTTTGTTGTTTTTTATAAAGCTTGTGTAAAATCAATGATGTTCTATCTGATTCCTACAGTAGGTGTAAACATTTGGTGTATTCCCCATAGTGGGTCTTGATGCAGTTACCTTAAAAAATGTAATTAAAATGTATTTTATTTTATAATTACATTACTCAATTATTTCATAGTTATGAGAATAAATTTTCAAACCTATTGTCATAGATGAACAACTGAATCAGTTTTTTCTACGTCTGCAGTATACTGGGCGGTAAGTAAGCACCAGCATTCCAGCACCAAACTGAGTGATAATTTAGGTATTTAATGGCTGATTAGCTCAAGGATTCAAGGATTCAAGGAGATTTTATTGTCATTCGCATCTTATGTGGTACATGAGGTGGAACGAAATTGTTATCTCACGATCCAGTTTACACCCAGGAGCTGTTATTAAATAGATATATAGATAAAAGTACAATAAAGGAATACAATAAAAATAGAATATACAAAATAGTTAAAGATAAATACCCCAATGAAATAAATAGAAAGAGTAGACAGGTTGCAACAACAAGTCCAGAGTGCAAATGTGCTATAGCAGCATGAAATGAATTAGAGCAGTAGAAAATAAAGTGTCTCAGTGCGGGTAAAGTGACCGTGTTTGTGCAGTAATTGTCCTTGTGTGTCAGTGCAGTGTGTTGTTAAGTGGAGTTTAAGAGTCTTACAGCTTCCGGAATGAAACTGTTTCTCAGTCTGGTTGTTTTGCACTTGATGCTCCGCAGCCTCCGTCCTGAGGGAAGCGGGACAAAAAGTGCATGTGCTGGGTGGGTGGGATCCTTCCTGATGCAGGTGGCCCTCTTCCTGCATCTGGAGGTGTAGATGTCCATGGTGCTGGGGAAGCTGACTCCAACAATCCTCTGTGCAGCCTTCACCACCCTCTGCAGAGCTTTCCTGTCTGCAGCAGAGCAGCTTCCATGCCACACGTTGATGCTGGAGCACACGACGCTCTCCACCACACATCTGTAGAAGGAGGTGAGGACTGCGCTCCCGAGTCCAGCTCGTCTCAGCCTCCTGAGGAAGTAGAGCCGCTGATGTGCCTTCCTGACCAGAGTGGAGGTGTTGTTGCTCCAGGTGAGGTTGCTGCTCAGGTGCACCCCTAAGTACCTGTAGCTGTCGACCACTTCCACCGCAGATCCTCCAGCTGTGCACCCGCTGACAGATTACAGTCTACATTGATGTATAAAATGTTACAATATTATATTTTACAATAGCCCTTATTGTGTGGTGTTTAAGGTAATTTTTGTTACTGAAATGATCAAAATACCTTTTATTTTAACATTTATTTTAAAGGCACAAACAAACACTAATGCAGCACTGACGAATAAGACCACTTTAGTGTGGTTTGGCCACAGATGAGGGTCTGTGTTTCATAAGTATGAAAAATGTTTTAATTTCTCAATAATGGTAACAGCACAAACGCTATTATTTTCCTGCACAAATCACAAACGCAGCAATAACGAATGAAAACTGTTTTATTCTGTTTTGATTATATGAGGGACAGCTTAACTGAGGTCACCTACTAATCAGTTACATTAAATTCATAGGTATTCTACTGTACTGACAACTTGTATAATCTCCACAGAATAGCACTTTCAAATGAATGGGTGAATGAGACACACTGGAGCAACCATACACAACCATTGCCAACCATCAAACTGGTATTATCATACTGGTTAAATCGGGTTATATTCCCTGGTGAAAGGGGAATGGTGAGCTGGGTCTGTATGCATGGTAAAATCCCTTCACTAGGGAGCTTCTGTTCCACAGTAAGTGTTACCTTTAGTAATTTGCTTGTTTTGCAAACCATGCGTAAAAGCGCACGAGATGCGTAAATGCGCGTTACATGCGTAAAAGGCACGAGTTTAAAGAGCGCAAGTGAAGCGAAAAAGCCCGCCATGACACTTGTTAAAAAGAGCTTAGACTAAAATCCCACCAGCTGTAAAGAACAACAAACAGGTGACTGCATCTCAGGTGTAGATTATTAACAATATATTAATCTGAAATAATGATCTGGACCCTGTCATTTTAAACAAATGTTAAATTTCAGTTTAGAGAGCCAGATTTTAGTCAAGTCAAGTCAAGTAGTTTTATTGTCAATACTGCATATGTACAGGACATACAGAGAATTGAAATTACGTTACTCTCCTTCCCAATTTTACAGCAAGCCAATTTTACAGCAATTATTATTACATTATTATATATATTATTAAATTATTATATAAATTATTATATTTTAGAATAATTTGTCTGTAATGGAGTAAATGTAAAAAAAATATTTGTAAACTAAACTGTTCTTGCTAAAAATGATTCCATAAACTTTCAGTTTACTGCTAAAGACCAAACAAATGAACCACTCAAGTGTTATTTTTTTTTTTATCATCGCTACACTTAATGCATTAGAAGCTCCAGCCTGTAGTCAGACACGCTTCTCTGGGCTCAGTTGTAAAAGTGCGCGTGCCCATCCGCTCAAACAAAAGTTTTGTCGCATCTGATTGGTTCATATAACCTACCCAGAGATTTTAAATGAAAGAATTTTCTATATAAAAGTTCCCGTTCTGCCCCTCGTTTTCCCCTCCATGTGCTAACCGAAAAAAATGGGCGTGTTAGTTTTTCTTATAATGGCAGTGGTTATATGTTCATATATAGATTTACGTTGTAGAACCACGGCTAGAAGTAAATGTGACAAAACATTTAAATTTTAAAATCTCGAAATGAGTTTGTATTATATAAAGCTTCAGTTTAAGAAAAAAAGTCAGTCCTGAAGTATTATTTTGTGGCGGTCTCCTTCTCACTAGTACCTCTACTGGTTTGGAATATTAGGATAGATTGTCTCGTTATAGACTGAAAAATTATAACTAACATTACGATATTTTAGGTTTGGATTGGATAACATTAGGCAGTCACAGAGAGACTGTGAGTGTCCAAAAGTTTGGAGATTCCATTTAGTTACATGGGGCTTTGTAAAATGAAAATTAACAAGATAACTAGTATGAGCTGGTGTAAAACCGTACTCATCCAGTAATTTCGTGAATGAATAATATAAGGGAGAGAGACTATTCATTAATAAAATAATCTATAGTTTACTTTGTCCAGGTTCCACAGTTCCTGTTGAATACTCTAGCCCAGGGTTTGTTTGGTGTTTTTAATAGTTTCTTTACCAAAAATACTACTCTAAAGCCCAACATGCATTTTAGCTGCTCTATTAATAGAAACACACTATATTTTTGGCTCCCACCCGGAGAAGCTATGAAGCTATGAAGCTCTCCGTCCAAGTGGTTTAAAACAGGTTTGTTTTAAATCTTTTACAGGCTAACGTTTTAGACAATATGATCAGATTTAAACACAGCTGTTCAAACACAGTACATGTGTTCAATTCTTTTCCTGAACATTTTTGACATCAGTAATAAGTAGACTGTTGGTGCTTTATCTCAGCAGCAGAAGGCAATACTAAGCCTTCATTTAACATTAACACCACCCCCTCGTTCAGGAGTGCTGGATGCACACACCTTTACAATTGAGCGCAGGGAAGCTAAGCACAATGATTTGCAACATTTTTGAGCAGATGTTCAGCTTGAGTCATTTGTTGTGATCATGACAAGCCATAGCTATAGAATGGATATCAATGCCTTTTAAGTTCAAATTAAGTATATATATATATATTTTGAGTCAAAGTGAGCTTTTTGATATTTGACAGTTTCCCAGTGTTCGTTGGGAAACTTTTTTGCATTCTTTATCCCATGCAGCTAGTAACTAACATTCCCCATGATTAAATATTTGTCTTCAAAACCAAAATAAGCTGTAAATTTAACACCTGTAAAGAAAATGTACCCTATTTAACCTAATTTACAAAATTGTAATAAACCTACTCCAAAATCTAATGTAGCGTTTCCCCTGGTGAAAAACTAGTTAATTTATATTAAGAGAATGTAATGGAAACTTGAGTTTACGAATAAATTTACATACAGAACCAAGATACACATAACAGTTTAAAAATAAAACCAGCTACTACCAAATTCACACCCAGAAAGGTTTAGCAGTTTGTGCTCATCCGAACTGTTGTGTAAACAGCAAAAAGCATGTGACCTGCTTTTTACCCAAAAACAGTGTTAAATACTTATATAACAATATAATGCTTTAGGCCACATGTGTCAAACACAAGGCCCGCGGGCCAAATGTGGCCCGCCACGTCCTTTTATGTGGCCCGCGAGAGCTTGTAAAATCTTAGTGTCTATAATAAATAGGTCAGAAGCGTTCTTTGACCAAAAACTACATTTCCCACAATGCTTGTCGATTGTATTACCCGCGAAGTTACGGCTTATTGCCACTACACGGCAGTGTAGTCATTGATGTGGAAACCGGAGGGAAGGCGTAACTTCGCGGGTGGAATTGAGACATACAAATGTTTATCCCATAATGTCCAGAAAAAGAGAAGTTGATGCAGACGGACGGCTGTGCTTCAAGGCGAAAGACCGGTATGCCTTTTGTGTTACGAAAAGTGTTACTGACCAAAATAAACGCTTTTTAGGAGAGATATAAGTTGTGTGTAAATATTTATAAGACAATACCTGACAAAATCAGTTTTAATGACGTTAATAAACATCACTGTGACAGCGCTAGTCACAGTTTCACCGCAGCAAAGGACGAGGACGTGAATCACTTATCTAACCAGCCTGTACAGACTTCTGCCCCCAATAACCCTTTCAATAACCTCTAATAGACTTTAATAGTCTTCAGTAGCCTTCAACAGTCTAACCTTGCAGCTGTGGTGTTGTGGTGATCAAAGTTAATATAACTTGTATTTTATGTCATTTCTATTCACTTGAATAGTTTGGTTCTTGATTTATGGAGTTTTTGGATTTCATAACATGACAAATTAAAAGGATTTATGTTAATAGAGCAACAAGCAAACATTTTTTCCATGCAACTGTAATATTTGATTGAATGAATAGTATATTGAGAGTTATTACATTAAGGAGAAAATACATTCATATTATATTACATCTGGTTACATTTTCTTATATTTATGTTACATCTGGCCCTCAGAGGACAGCCAATATGCTAATGTGGCCCTCGGCCAAAATGAGTTTGACACCCCTGCTTTAGGCCACATTAATTGTAGAGCCATTCGATTTTCAAAGCAAGATCATTTATTAAAACTCCACAAAACAAGCAGCAAATAACTTTGGTAGCTATGCTAAAGGAAACAAGTTGTAGTGAAAAAGCTTTGTAAATCAGGGCTGCAGCTTCTGCACTTCTGATAATTATTTTATGTAGTGAGAGCTGTGTTTTTAAGTGTGGATTTAATTGCAGGCAGGATAAGGCCACTAATTAAGCTGACTATAGAGCTCATGTTCCTTCAGAGCTGAGACCAAAGAAAGACAATTTCAGATTTATAATCTGTAATTGGTCAAATTATTTACCTGGGTACCATTTAAATAAATAATTCATTTAAATATAAAGAAAATATCAGGGTCTTGAGTTAAAGTGTAAATATAGAGGTCAGTGAGCGTTTTGGTATTAAACACTTTTGCAATGTTTGTTTATTGGAATCCATTTGTGTATTGCATGCTGCAGAGGAATAACATTACCCAAGAATACATGTTTGTCAAAGCCAAAATAAGTTTTATATTTAACACTTATAAAGAAAGAGAACCTATGTAACCTAATTTACAATAGATTTTATTTAAAGCTGATGTCTAAGTTTTGGGATTCAGGGCCTCTCTGGTGAGAATGGGTAAATGCTGATTAATCAGATTCCAGGTTATGTTAGAGCGAGAGACCACACTCAGTCAGAAACTTTACTTCAAAAGTTTACTTTTTAACCAAAAGTGGATGAGCTACTGCACTCTGAGGTTCCCTTTTCTGAAGTCTCCTTTGCTCCACCTGCCACTCTTTCAGAGGCTGTACATGGTAAAGACGCCCGAAGAACTCCCGCGAAAAGAGACCTGAATGAATATATTAGACGCCAGCAACCTGGTACCATTAAACAATATTTTGTTTCTTCTTCACTCAAATGCATCTACTTTAAAGTTTAGAAACAATACACACTGCCACAAAGTAATTTTATAGTATTTCTATTGATTAAAACCTAGTCAAGCCATAAGTTTTTCAAAGCTAGATCATTTATTAAACTTCAACAGAATACAAACAGCAAAAATATATATTTTTACACTTCAAGTATAACAAAAATACAAATAAAAATAGACAAGATTATTCCGTTCACAATGCAGCCAAAGTACTTGCTGTAAGGGAAGGAGTGGAAGGTGTTGAATGTAGAGGAAGCCAAGCAAGCTCACCACAAACACCATCTACCACCACAGGCTCCTGCAAACACGCTGCAACACAGAAAATTAAAACGGTTAGTGCAAAGAACACACCAAAATGTAAAGAGTGCAGGTGTAAACGCTCCTGCCAGCACAACCCACCTCCACTCCGGTCCAGAGCAACACTGAAAGTGCAGGAAACGGCATAAAACAGAGGGCTAGAAGTACTAATCCAGACACAATCAACCTGTGCCATGTTAGGAAATCAGTAGCTAAACAGGCTCTAAACAAAATCTATGTAAAACAACATGTAAAACAAGAGCAAGCAAACAGCTTGAGTGCCCTAAAACCAGAATAAATAAGTAAAATCAGGCTACAAACAAAACTATTTGGTAGCTAAAAAGCTTTGACAAAGAGCCCATAGACACACAAAGAAGAAACTAAGCAAGCTAGTAGCTGAACAGGTTATGGATAAAGGAAACGAGTAACTTAAAGCTCTATCAAATATCAGTCTTTGGGCAGGCTATGGGCAGGGAACCAATTTTGTGCTTCAGTAAGTCAGTAAAAAGTATAGTTAGGAGTATTCAAATCAATAAAATGATAAGGGTGCCCATATTGCACCGGTCAAATTTTGGTTTAATGCATATTGCACATTTTCTGTTAGTACAATAAACCTCATTTCAATCCTGAAATATTACTGTGTCCATCAGTTATTAGATATATCAAACTGAAATGGCTGTTGCAAACACCCAAATATTTAGAACTAAAAATTATTAAGATTAATAGGGGTGCCCAAACTTTTTTCATATGACTATGTTCTGATCAAGTGACTCCGGCAGAACTGAATAAAACAGCCTAACTAAAGGCAGAGAGCCAGAAGGTAACATGTCTATGTTACCTTCTGGCTCTCTGCCTTTAGTTAGGCTGTTTTATTCAGTTCTGCCGGAGTCACTTGCCACACTCTGATAATGTTTTAATATTCTCAGTTTTGCATAAATCCAGTCAAAACTAATTCCATCTCTCTGCCTTCCTCCGAGTTACTGACTGCCCACCTGTCTGACCCGATACCGATGTTGGACCCTCAGGCTCTCGCGTCTCCTGTCCGGCCAGACTGATGGAAGTTTCTGAAGTCAGCTCTTCTCCACCACCACCACAGATCAGCTGCTCATCGACCATCTTACTCTCCACTACAGATTACATCCAAGCCATTAGTGGCGCTATTACACTCCTGAGTACATAAAACCTATATAGATGTATAAAAGACTTTTTAAATTTCTATTTAAAAGCCGTTTGACCAGTGGTAGGATGGTCCCCCCTTTAATGTGAGTCTTGGTCCTCCCAAGGTTTCTTCCTCCTCCTGCAGCTCTGAGGGAGTTTTTCCTTGCCTCCGCGCTCACTGGGGGTTCTGTATTCTGTATTTTCTATGTGTAATGTTTTGCCTGATTCTTTGTCCTGTAATCATGTTTCTGTAAAGCTGCTTTGTGCCAACACCTGTTGTAAAAAGCGCTATACAAATAAATTTGATTTGATTTGATTTGATCTGCGGCTGACTCTTTAATTATTAAAGTAATGCAAAAGTGTTGCAAATGTTTTACATTGAATACTAAATATTCCATGTTTACAGACATAATTAAAAATTTGATATCAATAATAGCTTTCGTTTTCAAATTGTGGTTATGGATTATACTTTGGGTTCTCAAAACTTTTGACCCTATTTTGACGCCATAGCTTAGCTTCTACTTTGCTCAAACCCTTGTCTTCTTAGCTGTTTGCTAGTTCTATTTGTGGACTGTTTTGGCTGCTGGCTTAATTGGTTCAATCTCCGGAACCTATAAGATTCCAGCCCCTGTTATTTTTGTATTGTATGTTTTTTTTTGTGAAATTAATATTTAGTCATGTCCATTATGTAAAATGAATTACACTGATTTTATATCTTGTATTTTTCTGAACTAGTTATATAAATTGTGAAGTGTTGGGGATTTTTGAGGAATTGTGAAGATGAATTGTACATAGTGCAACATTGGCTCTCTGGATTAAGCTAGGTATACTTTAGCCTCTGTAGCTTGTAGTTTGCTTATTATCTTGTGACTGACTTAACATTGCACAGGTTGTTGGTGTTTGGATTTTTAAGCCATATTACACTTTCTATATTTCTCTGGATCTGAGTGGTGGTGGGTTGTGCTCTCAGGAGCATTTAGGGGTGTTTCTGGCACCCACACTACTGTGTTGCATATGTGCTTTGCAGGAGCCTGTGGTGGTAGATGGCGTTCCTTTGTGGTGAGCTTGCTTGGCCTTCCTCTACATTCGATATCTCCTTTTTTTTGTTAAATATGTGATCACGATCACAAATGAATGGAGCTAAAAATGTGTTAAAAAATAAATGGCGAATGGCGAAAATTACTGTGCTTCCGCTTCCCTGCGCTCAATTGTAAACGTGAATTATTAAATTAACCAGGGGGGTTTAAAATTTTGCCTGTGTAATTTAACTTCTTGTGGCGGTAGGCGGTCCGTCATGAACCCTGGAGATATCAGCCAATGGCGTTTGCTGAGGGAGGCGACCCTGGCCCCGCCCCCAAACTGTCTAAACCACCCTTTTCAAAACCACCCTTGTTTCGTAATAAATAGACCCATAGGGGAAAGAGGGAAAGCATGTATCAATGCATTTAAAAACGCGTGTCGTGCGTAAAACCGCACACCGTGCGTAAATACATTTTGTGTTTAAAAACACGCGCCTTGTATAAAAGCGGGGGCCGTGCGTAAAAGCGCGTGCCATGCCTAAAAGCGCGTGCCGTGCGTAAAACCGTGCGCCGTGCGTAAAACCACATTCCACGTTTAAAAACGCTTGCCGTGGGTAAAACCGCGTGCCGTGCGTAAAACTGCGTGCCATGCGTAAAACCACATTCCACGTTTAAAAACACTTGCCGTGCGTAAAAACGGACGCCGTGCGTAAAAGAGCGTGCCTTGCGTAAAAGCGGGCGCTGTGCGTAAAAGCGCGTGCCGTGCGTCAAACCGCGTGCCGTCCGTAAAACCACGCGTCGTGCGTGAAAGCACGCAAGATTGGTGCGGCACAGAATGCGTTTTTACAAGCAGCACTAATGTTCTGCATCAGTTTAATGGTAAAAAAATTAACTAGCTGCTCTCTTGCAGAGAGAAGGTAGAGAAACAAGAGGGGAAAGGGAAAGTGACAAACGGTAGAGAAAAAAAATACAACCCAAACTGCTGTATCTGACCCCAGGTTTTTCAGTCTGCAGTCAGTTTAAGATAGTAGCATTCCTCATGCAGCTGTTTAACTTTCTTAGTCTTTAAATGTCCCTTAATGTTTCTCCTTTACTGTGTAAATTATACAAGATTTAGCCCTTTAAAAAGAAAAATTGAAACACTTTTTTGCCTGGTTAGAAGATTTTTCTTTGCTGGTAAATCCTTCTTTTTGTGCTTTGATTCAGTGTACAGGCATTTATATTTACTTATTTGGAGATGCTTAAATGCCACTTGGAGATACCCAAACGACTGAACGTATTTATGTCTGGTAAAACAGTGCCAGGTGTTTTTGAAAATCAAATTATTTTCTACTATCTGTTTTCTAATATGCAACAGGATTATTACATTATGTCCAGGTTTAACATCACTATTGTGAGTATTGACGCAGTTCTCTTTTGAAACCGTGGAAGAACCTCTTAAAGTGCTTTAACCCTTTGATGTCCAACATATGCACACCCCCTCTAATATTCAACATGTGTCAAAAATGACCTGCATTAATTTTCTATGGAATTTAATGAATTGCTAAGTGTTTCTATGATATATCTTAGCAATAAATTAATTCAGTCATTCAGTATCCAAGGTATTCCTCAATTGATTTGTTTTTATTTATAGTACGTTCTTATTTAATTTTTTTCGTACTTTTTTTCTTATCTCTACCCCTCTAATGCACATATGGGTCAAAATGACCCGCATTCATTTTCTATGTTAATTCATTTATGATTGATGGTTTCTTTAGCTCATATCTACATTTCTATTTTCATTTCTTATTTTATAAATAAGCTTTTGTATGTCTACATCAGTTTTACACACACAGGTCAGAAACAACCCACATTTTACAGTTCAGCACAGCTCCTCTCTCACAACTAACTCAGTATTGCTTTTAATTGTTTTAACATAACTTTAGAAAATATCTGATGTCAGTTAACTATTCAGTGTGTTTAATATTTTGTCACACACACACACACACGCACACATACACACACCTAGTCAGCCAGCTAGTTAGTTACCTAGTCAGTGAAATAACTTGTTACCTAGTCAGTGAGCTTGTTAGTGAGTTACCTAGTCAGTGAGCTTGTTAGTGTGTTACCTAGTCATTGAGTTAGCTTGTTACATAGTCAGTGTGCTAGTTAGTTACCTAGTCAGTGAGCTAGTTAGCTTGTTACCTAGTCAGTTGTTAGCTGGTTACCTAGTCAGTGTGCTAGTTAGCTGGTTACCTAGTCAGTGTGCTAGTTAGTGTGTTACCTAATCATTGATTTAGTTAGTTACCTAGTTAGTGAGTTACCTAGTCAGTGAGCTAGTTATTAAATTGCCTAGTCAGAGTTAGCTAGTTACCTAGTCAGTGAGCTAGTTAGTGTGTTAGCTAGTTACCTAAAATCCAAACTGAAATAATTTAACTGCAAATAATAATAAAGTAAATAAGTATGTTTAAAAATAATAATAAAATCTAAAATATGTATGCTGTATTTTTCCATTTTTTGCAACATACACGTTTTCCTTTTGATTCTTAAGATTTTTTTGCATGAAACTTGGCACAAAATTCACCCCATGATGCTTTGGGGTGCCAGTGATCCCTATTTATTACAAGTAAACTGTAGGAGGGAGCTGAGTGTGAACAGCTGCAGTTCTCCAGATGTTTGTGGGGGTCAGGTTTCAGGGGGCGGGTCTGAGTAACGGGAAAACTCAAAAACACGCAGCAGCAGCAGCAGCAGAGATTCACTACGAGCAGAGACTACACCTCTCCCGTTCTCCCTAAACAAGAGACTGCAGCTCCCGCCGAACAGAGAAAATGAGAGGTAAGTATTCTGCTTTAATTTGGTCTGTAAATCAGTGTTTCTGCTTTTAGTTAAAGAGCGAGAGCGCGAGGGGCGAAGCTGTCGGATCACGGGCTGTTTTCACTGCGCGGTCAGACAACTCTCACCCAGACTCTGAGTAAACAGAGCTCTGAGCCTAATGCTGCCTGAAGAGCTAACCTACCACTCTCCAGATTTACTGCTCAACTCAGCTCTTCTAGAGCCCACTCCTTAAACTACGAGGATGAACCGCTCTGTAGTTTGGAGTAAAGTAACAGCACATGTTCCCGCCTCTGCTGAACTGAGTGAGGAAAGAAAGGCCTTCTGAAAAATCCAGCCCAACACCATCCTGAAAACTTTGAAACCTCCAGCAGGACATTTAGAGAAGCTGCATGTCTACTTTCTACTCACTGTCTACTTACTTAAAAAGGAATCAACCCCAAATTCCTAAATTTGAAAATAGACCTAAAAATTAGACAAACTTATGCTTGGACAATTCTAGCCAACAATCCAAAAAGAATGAGAATGCAATATTTGTAATCATGCAGCAATAAATGCATGTGTGATAGTAACTTAATGGTAATAATGCTGTTAACTAATTGTATTACTTTTAATAATGCTTGTACTTTTAATAGTACTAGAACTCCACTACTGACTAAAATGTGCTGGCTTTGATTTGATGCTTCCCAGATGAGGCAGAAGTGGAGATTATTGACTCTTTTGAGCATTGTGAAGGAGGCCAAAACCATAACTCTCCAAGTGAAACAGGAGCACTAGTGGAGGTCACCTTCCAGAAAGACCCCAATCAAGAACTCAAGTACTTGGAGGCGGAGCCCAAAGCTTTAGGGGTATGTGTAAATAAAAATATACTGTAGCCTTTCTTATTAATGCTATTCAAGATATGCAATGCATATTTTCTTTTCTTCACAGGTTACACAGATTTCACTGAGTCTCTTTTTAATATGTATCTCCATTACATCACTGAAGAAGAGTGTATACACAGCGCAAATCGTCCTTTGTGGCCTGTCTACAGTTGTAAGTATTGCCACTTTAAAATGGAATTATGGCATTTTGTCATCAGTTTAGAAATATACCGGTAGAGTTTGTTATAATTTCATCTTGAGAACCAGCATCTTATTTTGATACTTTGTGTTGTATTAATGCAGTGTCTGATGTGTGTTTGCTTTTTATGCTCTAGGGCATCATAGCTGGTAGTGTGGCAATAGCTGCACAGAGTCTCCGTCTTCCTAAAGTAAGCAAAGAGTACTTTACTTTTCTACTGTGACACTGTGACAGGTAGCTATAGTAATTTAAATAGCTCATATAATGTAAGTGAAATTGTTTATTTTCACATTATATTTTAAATTAAGTAGTTTGTAGCACGTAAACACTGTTTAAATATTAAAATATACTGGTACACCTGTGGTACACTGAGAAATGTTAAATACCAACGAAGCGTCAAAATGGAATCTGTGATCCATAATATGAAATTAGATTTACTTTATTGCCAATTTGTTTAATTTACTGTTTTTATGTATTGTTTTTTTGCTTTGTTTGTCAAACGTCAGATTTTTTTGGGGAAAATAAATGGTATTAAATGAAAATTTGGGTGGAAATAACACAATAACTCATTTAGCTTCAGTACTAACCAATCAATATAAAGATGTGGACTAAATACACCCACAAATGCCCACAACAATATGTTGTTCTTAATTATATACAATGGCTTACAAAAATATTCATACTTCTTGAACTTTTTCACATTTTGTCAATGTACAACAACAAATTTAAATGTATTTTACTCAGATTTTAAGTGATGGACCAACACAAAGTAGCACAGTAACACATTGTAAAGTGGAACGGAAATGTAACTTGGTTTAAAAAATGAAAATTAAATACAAATTTGAAAAGTGTATTAATTAGGGCTGTCAACAGCTATTAACAAATGCTGCCTCTGCTGGTCCATGCTGTTTACACACTGATCGCAGTATGTGCAGTGTTCACTGCTTGCAGCTGCGCGACTCTATTTACTCTGTGACTCTGTGCTTCACAGCCCATTAAAAAAGAGTTTAGGTTTATACCTAAAAAATACACTTTCTGATTTATTTATACTCAGCAAATTAATTTCAATTCAGAAGTCCTTACAACCAAATTAAGATGTTTACAAAAAAGTAAAAGTTTCCTCTGTCAAATTTGTCATGAATCCTTTATTCCAACACCCTATGTTGGTTTTAAGTATATACTAGTATTATAATTAAAAACCACTAATATAAATTAATTGCAATTTACATTTCTTATATTAATTATTTTATTTACATTTAAATATCCACTATTTAAATTGTGTTTTTAGCTATTTCAATGTTTTTGGGAACTGAAAGTTGGTCTTTTTAGCTGACCAGCTAGTCAGCTATATGCACACATATTGAAAAACAGAAGCATTTTAAGATCTGTAGTAAGTACAGATACTAAAAGAACAATTTTTTGGATAGCAGTTGTTTCATTCGGTGTATTCATGTGCGTATTACGTGTCTTTATTCCGCTTTTATTTCTCAATTCCATGATTAATGTCCCCTGTCGCAAGCACTCTGTCCACTGTTTACCCTCACTCATAATATAACATCTCACAACCTATACAGAGGTGGGCAATACTTCATAATCAATTTGCATACTCTTATGCATGACTTTTTCATGCCAGGGTATGTTTACAACACTAGATAAATATCCAGAAGACTGCACTAATTAGTTGTAATCAGAACATGTACAGTGAGGAAAATAATTATTTAAACACCCTGCGGCTTTGCAAGTTCTCCCACTTAGAAATCATGGAGGGGTCTGAAATTTTCATCTTGGGTGCATGTCCACTGTGAGAGACTTAAAAAAAATGGAAATCATAATGTATGGTTTGTTTCATTTGTGTTACTGCTGCAAATAAGTATTTCAACACCTGTAAAAAACAGTGTTAATATTTGGTACAGTACCCTTTGTTAGCAATTACAAGGTTTTTCACCAGGTTTGCACACACTGCAGCAGGGATTTTGGCCAATTCCTCCACACAGATCTTCTCCAGATTAGCCAAGTTTCTGGGCTGTCGCTAAGAAACATGGAGTTTAAGCTCCCTCCAATCGTTTTCTATAGGGTTTAGGTCTAGAGACTGGCTAGGCCACTCCAGAACCTTGATATGCTTTTCACGGAGCCACTCCTTGGTTATCCTGGCTGTGTGCTTTGGGTCATTGTCATGTTCCCTAGCCCTTTTCCTCCTTGTGGAGGTCTACAATTTTGTCTCTGCTGTCTTTGGACAGCTATTTGGTCTTAACCATGTTATTAGTTGGAGTCTTACTGATTGTGTGATGTGGACAGGTGTTTTTATGCAGCTAAGGGCCTCAAACAGGTGCTAATTTAGAATAATAAGTGGAGTGGAGGTGGGCTTTTTAGAGTCGGACTAACAGGTCTTTGAGGGACAGAATTTTTGCTGACTGGCAGATGTTTATATATTTATTTTCAGCAGTAAGACACAAATAAATCATTCATCATTTCTCTCACAGTGGATATAAACCTGAGATGAAAATTAAAAATTATGATTTCTAAGTGGCAGAACTTGCAAAGTCGCAGGTTGTTCAAATACTTCTTTTCCTCACTGTAAATGCACTTATTATAGAAAAAAAATCCAGTAATGGAAAGAGACAATTTCATTATGCTGGACAAGGAGGGGTCATATAAAATCATTACTGAATTACTGTTGCTTTTCATACAAAAAATAAAATAAATACAATTCAAGATGAAGGCTGTTTAAATCACTGTCTTAATCATTTGTATTGTTTTAACAGCTCAAGGCCTGTTTGGGGATGCAAATTGTTTTGTGTGTAGTGTCAATAGACTCCTTTTTTATGAGCTCTGGAGTAATGATGCACAACAAGCTATTTGAGAGCTGCTGGGACTTTCTACATGAAAACTACACTTCTGATCAATACTTTATATGCGAAAGGCTGTCGGTAAGATTGCTTTTTTTGTTTAGTTTAAAATAAAGATACTTCTTTGACTGTGTTGGGTGTAACACTTTAATTAAGTTTAAACCTCTAGTCCATACAACCAATATTTGGAACAATAGGATGACTGAAATTTCAGGATTGTGAGGCCAGAACCCCTCCCTTCTCTCAACCATGACAGTCGACATTTGCTGTCTAAATGCATGACAGACAGGCCAGCACCCAACTTCCCCCACCACTTAACCCTCACTCTGTGTCTGTGTCTCTCTCCCTCAAGATTCAAGGTAGCTTTTCAATATATGTATATTATCTTATCGACAGACATTACATTCAAATCATAGAAAATAAACACTTTGTGTCAATCCATTAGTGAAATTTACAAGTTTATATGTTGGTATTTCACTGTTTGCTAAAAATCACAAGGTCACATTTTGAACAAGTTAAAATAGCCATTATTCACCTTTACTCTTACAATTAATGGACAAAATGTGCTTCAGCACTGCAGTTCCCAGACTGCATCTACAGTGCATCTGGAAAATATTCACAGCGCTTCACTTTTTTCACATTTTGTTACGTTACAGCCTTATTCCACATTATATTAAATTAATCTCTTTTGCTCAAAATTCTACACAAAATACCCCATTATGACCATGTGAAAAACGTTTTCTTGAGAGTTTTGAATTAAAATAAAAAAAACAAGAAATCATATTTACATAAGTATTCACAGCCTTTGCTTAATACTTTGTAAAACCACCCTTGGCAGCAACTACAGCCTCAAGTCTTTTTGAATATGATGCCACAAGCTTGGCACACCTCTCTTTAGGCAGTTTTGCCCATTCTTCTTTGCAGTACCTCTGAAGATCCATCAGGTTGGATGGGAGACGTCTGTGCACAGCCATTTTCAGATCTCTCCAGAGATGTTCAATCGGATTCAAGTCTGGGCTCTGGCTGGGCCACTCCAGGACCTGAAGCCACTCCTTTAAAATCTTGGCTGTGTGCTTCAGATCCTTGTCCTGCTGAAAAATTAACCGTCGCCCCAGTCTGAGGTCAAGAACGCTCTGTAGCATGTTTTCATCTAGGATGTCTCTGTACATTGCTGCATTCATCTTTTCCTCTATCTCGACTAGTCTGCCAGTTCCTGCTGCTGAAAAACATCCCCATAGCATGATGCTGCCACCACCATGCTTGACTGTAGGGATGGTATTGGCCTTGTGATGAGCAGTGCCTGGTTTTCTCCAAACATGACGCCTGGCATTCACACCAAAGAGTTCAATCTTTGTCTCATCAGACCAGAGAATTTGGTTTCTCATAGTCCTTCAGGTGCCTTTTGGCAAATTCCAGACAGGCTGCCTTGTGCCTTTTACTAAGGAGTGACTTTCGCCTGGCCACTCTGCCATACAGGCCTGATTCCTGGATTCCTGCAGAGATGGTTGTCCTTCTGCAAGGTTCTCCTCTCTCCACGGAGGAACGCTGGAGCTCTGACAGAGTCACCATCGGGTTCTTGGTCACCTCTCTGCCAGCTCAAGGAAGAGTCCTGGTGGTTCCAAACTTCTTCCATTTACGAGTGATAGAGGCCACTATGCTCATTGGGACCTTCAAAGCAGCAGACATTTTTCTGTAGCCTTCCCCAGATTTGTACCTCGAGACAATTTTGTCTCAGAGGTCTACAGACAATTCCTTTGACTTTCCAGATGCACTGTACCTATGTCATGTTTCCAGCTCCTGAATCCCTTTAATTTTATAAAAATATGAACATGTAGGAGTGGTATCCCAGACAGGTATTATGCCTTGTAATAGACTACAATTTTCTTTCATTAGAAAATCTCCATGCACAATACTGCAGAGTCCAACACTAGGCTTAATCCCTGTCTGTGAAACTTGTATTGTACGATTCACACATCAGTATAATTTTATAACAAGCTTATGTTGTGTTGTCTTAACTGTCTGATGTCATATCAAATATTTCACAGGCACTCAGAACAGAAGTAGGGTATGAACACTACTAAAATCTGCAGCAATTTAGAGAAAAGAAGGATTCTACTTGTATAACGCTTTATTCTGCTTATCCACAGATTGCGTATGATCATGTGAAAGGACTGGAAATGCTAGCGCTCGGAGCTCAGATTGCCATCTCTGCCACTTTATCTGCGTTCTGCTGCAAAGTTATTCAGTGCTGTTCTCCCCGGTCCAGCATTGTAAGATCCCAGTTTATCCACAATTTTTCACATTTTATGACCATTTTATTCAAGTTGTCAGTGATTGCTAACTGTTCTGTCTATTGCTCACGTTTCTCCTTTTAGCCCATAATTGTTCTGAACGCACCTTCAGCTCCTTAGAGACGGCCATCCATACAATAAACCATGTAACCATGTTACACATACACACATACAAGTGCTTAATTTGTAACATTAAACACCAATCTAACACTAAAAGTAATACAATTCTGCTCATTTAGATTTTCTAACTCAGTTCTAACAGTTCTAACACATCAATACACAATATTATGTTTAAGGGGAAAATTACAATGTAATCATATGTATTATATATATATCATATTGAAGGAGTGTTGACTCTTTTTTTCTGCCTAACATAATTTAGACCAATAATAGAGCTGCATACACATACATATACTCAAAATTATATACACAAATGAATGTGTTTTTACACTGAAATTGTATACCCACCACAAATGCTATAAAAGGATTTGAATCATAATGTGAAACTTGTCTCTTATTTAGCTTTTAATTAGTGTACAAAGTGTATCCAGATCTACAGTAGGAGCTCCAACAGCACTTCAATTCATCTGAAATAATATCCACAGAAAAAATATCAGAAATTATTTTGGATATTATTTGGATATTATCATTGGTTTATTTCTTTAAGAGAATTTTCTTGAAAAAAAAAATCAATCAATGATCAATTAATTAAATTGATACGTTTTTTTTGCACAACAAAAGTATACTTGTATGTTCAGTAGAAAAGAACAACATCTCTGTAAGAAATGCTTTTATTAAAATCATTGTAATGTACCTAATATAATATGATCACTTGTTTTATATGCCAATAATTCCAAAAAAATTCAATTAAATATTTTCTTGCAACTACGTTTTTTATGCTGTAATCTATTGTAAATTATTGTTGCTGTTGTTATCCTTCTTGCTATGCTTCTTAGTTGACATTTGTCAACTTAAACACTGTGGCACGTCGTGATGCTCATTGATATCTTACACCTCACCAACAGTTTTTTTTTACAACTTCCACCTGCGCCATTGGAATATGGTTAAGAGTTTAGGAATATATCTAAGCCAATGGCTGTAGAAACTAAAATAACATTTCTGTTCCCATAAATTACCTGCTTGCGCACCTTCACCTTGTGAAAAAGCAGGTCAGTTTCACAAAAGCGCTGTGTCATTAAAATATCAATCTGCCAAAGTTAAAGCACACCTGGCTCTTAAAGGGAATGGCACGTGACCTGCTGATTGTTTTTTTTATTTCCTGTTACGCACAAAACACACCTGACCGATTAATTAGGATCATTCAGAGACTAAAAAAAGATGGACACCATGTCGCTGTTCCCATGTTGCCGATCCTGATGCCTAGGTCTGCACAGTAGAGACCAGAGGAGGGAGAAAGACTGTGGAGAGCAGCCTACTCATGTGAATAAACCCGCCCCTGAGGGCTGCCTCGCGGTCACAGACTGCAGAGCGGAGCTGACTGTCTGTTATTGGTCCCGCCCATAACCAGCCCTTTTACAATAACCACACCTTTTTGAATAGAGCTGAATAACCTTTTAAAAAAAGAATTCTGTGGGGATATTAAAATTTGACAATATAAGCTGAGGTTACACATTTAAATAATGGAGGTTGCATTTAAATAATGGAGGTAGAATTACAGTAAATTGCCATTGAAACCTATGGGGATGGGTGGGGTTACACAGCTTTCTGAAACCGAACAGCAGGGTTTTGTGCGTAGGTAACTGCTCACCTATGTAACGCCAAAAAAGGGTTGTAATGTAAATGTTAAGGGTGAATGAGGTGTCAAGAATGTGATTAGATTTCCAGTGTGCTCCTGTGAAATAACTTTGTGGTAAACAGTATTTTCTTGTTCAGGTCTAACTTAAATTCATCTTCATTTCAGTAAAATGTAAATATGCAGTGAAATCTACCAAACCATTATTTACCTTTTGGTAAAATATACAAAAAAAGGGATGGGTTTACCAAAATCTTCGGAACGTTACACTATTATTAACCTCCCAGATAGCCACCGAGTGCTGGCCCAGAATTGGGCCTTAGCTGGTTTCTGACTGTCCTCAAAGCTGGCCCAGAACCGGCCACCGGACTCCGCCCAGTGTATTTTTGAATGTAGGACCAGAACTGGGCCTTTTCCGGTCACCGGACTCGGTCCAGTGTCTTTTTGAACGTAGGACCAGGACTGGGCCTACTCTGGTTTCTGACTGTTCTTGAAGCTGGCTGAGATCCTGCCACCAAACTTGGTCCAGTGCCCAACATTGGGCTGAATAGAGTAAGCAAACTGCTTGTAACTGAAGGTACTTTGTCTTCAGTTGGTGAATTTGTTTTCTAAGAACTAGGAGGTTCAGGAACCTACAATGTTATTCCTACTACTACAAGCTACAAGCTATTTGTACATAAAATTTACGTAAATAATCACTTCGTACATCAGTATATCAATATGAGTATTATATATTATTATAGGAAACACTAATAAGCAACTCACCATTGGTTTAAATAAAGTATTTTGTTTACTCAATTAGTGTTAATGAGAAGAAAAAAAATATTTGACTGGAGGCTCAAAGAAAGACATAAATTTAATATAAATCTTTGTTTTATGTTTGATTCATAAATTTTACATATTAAAAAAATAGAAAACAGAAACAGAATACAATTTGCAAATCCTTTTTAACTCATTCAATTGGATACACTACAAAGACAAGAATTTTAATGTTGCAAATATTCACTCATTTTGAATTTGGTGTCCGTAACATAATCCAAAAAAGTTAAGACTGGGGTAACAACATTATGCATGCATTATGAAGACCAAATAGGAGAACGGAGACCCCGGACTGTTTCTTTAACTAGCTGAGCTCCGCGGTACAGTTAAAAAGCTCTGCACGACAGTGCTCTTACTGCCTCTCCCTATTAGGCTACAGAGGGGCATGTAGTGTCGTGTTACAGTGTTTGTTGTTGCGCCGCTAAAGTATGGAGGATGAAGAAAAAGAAATCCAACTGATTTGAAAGAATCAGAAAAAAATCACTGGTTTAATAGGTTAGCACAAACAAAGGTTTGGCACCTGTGGACTTCTTGTTACTTTTTACTGTATTTATTTTTATTTGCATCTGTTTTAATATGTGGTACCTTTGCTACGTAAAACTCTCTTAATATTGAGATAATTGTTTTTAAGAAATTTGCATCGGCCTAAAACATTTTCACAGTAATTTACATATACACACATAATGTATAGGTTTTTGTTTGTGTTTGATCTGTACTATGGAGGACCAAAATGACATAAGTATAAATTAATAAATGCACATATTAATGTAGAAATAAATAAATATATACATAAATGAATAAATAAATACATGTTGAAATAAATAAATAAATAAATACACGCATAAATATTTGCATAGGTAAATAAATAAATTAATAAATACATTTCTTATTTATTTATACATTTATATATTAGTGTGCATTTATTTATTTATTTATTTCAACGTTTATTTATTTATTAATTTATTTATTTCAACATTTCTACATTTATTCATTTATTTATTTCAACATTTCTACATTTACTTATTCATTTATTTCCACATTTCCACAATTAGAGCAATTAAAGCAGGATTGGTTGCGGCTCGCTCGCGCGCCGGGACACAGAAGTAGTCTTTTATACAGTAATTCACAAGAGAACAGACATGGGGGTTCCAGTAAAGAAGTGTTTTACACACCAGTACAGTGGTGTATACACCAGTACACCCTACAGAACAGTTTTTTACACACCTGCTGGGGGTCCAGTGAAGAGGGCAGTCGTGTCTTGATGTTCCTCATGACTAGCCTCTCGAAGCACTTCATGATGATGGGTGTAAGTGCAACGGGACGGTAGTCATTGAGGCAGGACACTGTGGACTTCTTCGGCACGGGAACGATGGTGGTGGACTTGAGGCACGTTGGGACAGTGGCGCTGCACAGGGAGATGTTGAAGATGTCCGTGAGAACATCTGTCAGCTGGTCTGCGCACTCCCTGAGCACTCTGCCGGGGATGTTGTCTGGTCCTGCAGCTTTTCGTGGGTTGACTCTGGGTTCCTCACATCCACTGCAGTCAGGCACAACACCTGCTCGTCTGGCTTGGGCATGGTCTTTCTCGCCATCGTGTTGTTTTGTGCCTCAAACCGTGCATAAAAGTTGTTCAGGGCATCACGTTCACAGGACGGTGGCATTGTCCTGTAGTTGGTGATTGCCTGGATGCCCTGCCACATACGCCACGCGTCACCCGTGTCCTTGAAGTGGCTGTGGATTCTCTGGGCGTGTGCGCGCTTTGCCTCTCTGATGGCTCTTGACAGGTCGGCTCTCGCTTTCCTCAGGGCCACCTTGTCACCCACTCTGAAGGCGGAGTCGCGGGTCCTCAGCAGCGCACGTACCTCAGCAGTCATCCAAGGCTTCTGGTTTGGGCGTGTAGTGATGGTCTTGGAGACAGTGACATCATCAATACACTTGCTGATGTAGCCAGTGACTGATGCTGCATACTCCTCCAAATCAACAGAAACGCCTTCAGTAGCAGCCTCCCTAAACATATCCCATGCAGTGCACTCAAAACAGTCCTGAAGGGCAGAGATGGAGCCTGCCGGCCAGGTTTTCACCTGCTTCTGAACTGGTCTGGAGCGTCTGATGAGTGGGGTGTATATTGGAGTCAGCCAAACACACATGTGGTCCGAGAAAGCGAGGTGGGGGCGGGGCTCCGCCCGGTACGCGCTGGGGATGTTTGTGTAAACAAGATCCAGCGCGCTCGCTCCTCTCGTTGCAAAGTCCACATGTTGATGGAATTTAGGGAGCACTGACTTGAGATTTGCGTGGTTGAAATCTCCGGCGATAATAAACAGTCCGTCTGGGTGTTTGTTCTGCAGATCGCTGATAGACCGATAGAGTTCACACAGAGCCTCTTTAGCATTAGCACCAATGCTAGCGCTGGGTGGGATGTAGACAGCAGCTATTAGCACGGCGGAGAACTCCCGTATTAAATAAAAAGGTCTGCACTTGACTATCAGGAACTCCACCAGCGGAGAGCAGTGTTTGGCGACAGTCACAGCGTTGTTAAACCATTCCGTGTTGATGTAAACACACACGCCTCCACCGCGGGTCTTCCCGGATAGAGCCGCGCTCCTATCCGCTCTGAACGTGGTTAGCCCGGCTAGCTGAATGGCGCTGTCCGGAATGTTGTCGTTCAGCCACGATTCCACAAAAACCAAAGCACAGCAGTCTCTGAACTCACGCTGGGTTGTTCGCTGGAGTCGGATGTAGTCCAGTTTATTGTCAAGGGAACAGACGTTTGCCAGAAAGAGCGATGGTATAGCCGGCCGGCTAGGACTAGCCTTTAGCCTCGCGCGGATCCCGGCTCTCTTTCCGCGCTTCCGCTTACGCTCGCACCGCTTGCGATGGCACTTCCGCTGGTCTCCGGCGTCAGGAAACACCGCGGGCTGGCGGCCTGGGTCTCTTAGCAGGCTAAGCTCAAGTAGCGTCTGCAGAACCTCGTCCGGTAGCGTGTTTTCTGGCTGATTTCTCCACTGTAGCAGGGTCTGGCGGTGGTAGAACATGTGCACGGGTGTTCCGATGCACATATTTGCAGGAAATAAACGGAAAAAACGACAAATAGTAACACAAAAGCACCATTTTAACGGACCCGGAGCGGCCGCTGCGTGTTAATGCGCCGCCATCCTATTGGCGCGTGTTAACGCGCCGCCATCCTATTTTTGTGTCCTATTTTTTTCCTGTACTTCTATGGAGTGAATTTTGTGCCAAAAGTTTTACGTAAAAAAATAAAATCCACAATCAAAATTTTAAGAATCAAAAGTAAAACATGTATGTTGCAAATTCAAAAGAGAAAAAATATATATCAAATATATATATTTAAATATACTTGGTTATTTTATTATTCTTTGCACTTATTTGAAAATTATTTTAGTTTGGATTTTGCCAGTCTTTGCTTTCATTTTTGGATTTTTTTGGATTTTCTGTGGATTTTTGTGGATTTTGCTGCTAAAGACTTTTGCTTCTGGAATCTCTCCTTTGCTTCTGCTTCATTTTTTTGGTTCTGATTTTTGGTTCACACTTTTCACGGGTGGGCGGGGCTTAGAAGAAGGCGTTCCCCTTTAATCCTTTAATCTAGTTAGTGAACACTAACCTACCTAGTCAGTGAGTTAGCTAGTTTACCTAGGTTATCTGGTCAGCGAGTTAGCTAGCTACTTAACCTAGGTCATCTGGTCAGTGAGTTAGTGGGTTAGCTAAGCTAGTTAGGTTACCTAGTCAGTGAGCTAGTGGGTTAGCTAAGCTAGTTATTATGCCCCAGGGTAAAGCCAAGTAAGTGCTGGTTAAGGTTAACTAGCTAACTCACTGACTAGGTAACCTAACTAGCTTAGCTAACCCACTAACTCACTGACCAGATGACCTAGGTAAACTAGCTAACTCACTGACTAGGTAGGTTAGTGTTCACTAACTAACTAGTATAATTTAAGCATGGATATTTAGCACACCCCGCTAACATGAGCATCTTAATAGAGTTAAACACTTACTTAAAAAAGAAATATAACATTAAACATAACGTCTGTATGAAATTTAATTGGAAAAGTACCTGCTGGTGCTGCTGTGAGCTGAACCCCGTTCGCTCCGCCATGTTTGGAAGAGCGCTTGAAGCGAGATACCCCTCGCTGCAGAACCACAAGTCCAGGGGGTGGGGCTGGATCTGATCCAAGGGGTGGAGCCTGACCTCCTGACCAGAGCCATAGAGAGAGAGAGAGTTGCGTCAACTCCGTTCACTCCAATGGACCAGTTTTTTACAGCAATGGCGGACCGTGGAGCCTGTCAATAGTTCCCGGAAGTTAGCAGCAATGCCCAGTACACTGAGAGTATAGAATGAGGATGTTGTTACTGCCAGATTGTTATTTATATTTTTTCTTTCTCCTCTTCCCCGTTCGTGATTGTTTACTTGACTCCGAAAGGCGAGTGAGTAAAACCGGATGGGGAAGAGTCCGATCTGCTTCAGACCAATGAAAACACGACGTAGGAAGAGTTGGATCAGATCCAGCCCCACCCCCTGGACTTGTGGTTCTGCAGCGAGGGGTACTTGCTTGAAGCTGGCGGGGTGGGCGTGGTCTGTCTCAGACGAGGGTTCAGGGTAGGTGACCAATAGAGATTAAAGGGGAACGCCTTCTTCTAAGCCCCGCCCACCCGTGAAAAGTGTGAACCAAAAATCAGAACCAAAAAAATGAAGCAGAAGCAAAGGAGAGATTCCAGAAGCAAAAGTCTTTAGCAGCAAAATCCACAAAAATCCACAGAAAATCCAAAAAAAATCCAAAAATGAAAGCAAAGACTGGCAAAATCCAAACTAAAATAATTTTCAAATAAGTGCAAAGAATAATAAAATAACCAAGTATATTTAAATATATATATTTGATATATATTTTTTCTCTTTTGAATTTGCAACATACATGTTTTACTTTTGATTCTTAAAATTTTGATTGTGGATTTTATTTTTTTACGTAAAACTTTTGGCACAAAATTCACTCCATATACTTCCGGTATCAGTGAGACGGAAAAAAAGGGACGGCACAGCAACATCACGGCTATAACCCCTACTGCAGTAACAACTTCTGAAAATGAATTAGGGTCAACAGCTTCAAAATGTCGCCGCTGCAGGCCAAGACAGGAGCAGTAGAGCCAAAACTTTTGCAGCTCAAAAACTAATCCTGCTTTAGAGTGAGGATAGGACCACCTACCTAACTATCATACAAATAAATAAATAAATAAATAAATGTGGAAATAAATCAATAAATAAATGTTGAAATAAATGAATGAATAAACAAATGTTAAAATAAATAAATGAAAAAATAAATAAATGCACATATAAATGAATAATTAAAAAAAATATAAAAAATAAATAAGAAATGTATGTATTATTTTATTTATTTAACTATACAATTATTTATGCATGTATTTATTTATTTCTACATTTATTTATGCATTTATTTATACATATGTCATTTTTGGTCCACCATACTCTACTACTTAAATATATAAATACATCTACATTAATTATACGAAAAATGTGTTGATTATAGAGATTAAAATAATATAAAGACAATTAAAATAAAGATAATTTAATAATTAATTGATGTCTCCTCCTCAGTAAATTTATATATAACTCCCGTTTGGAGAACAAGATGGCATTAGTGTCCAATGCAACACCTAACATTAGCCTGAGAGCATTACACACCAGTATAGTTTTACTTATTTATATTTTCTGAGTAGGCTGTAAAAGCAAGTTATACCTTTTCTACACATATTTAATTGTATGCTTGTTTCTATAGATACAACTATCAACTAATAGAATCAAAGTACAGTAATAGTTTAATGTTAATTATGTTTATTGCAGTCATATTTGCAAATATAACGCTGTTATGTTTTTTCTTTTGTATGACAAGACCATTTTAAATTCAGCATCACATTCTTGAAATAAGTACTTGGAAAATTGGGCACCAGCAGAAGCGAAAGTAGGGGCAGCAACATTAAAACATATATTAATTTACTGACAATAATAAAATGCATCTATGATTTTCCTATTTAATTTTCTGCCAATATAAAACATGAATAAGTTAATTGCTCTGAAAACCTCCACTATTTTACTGTTAAATTCTCCTGTTGTGTCTAGTTATAGATAACTGTATGTAATTTAATTTTAAATTGTTTAAGTAAAACGCTTTTGTCTCTAGTATACTAATATACTGCATACACAAACAACTTCTAGTGTGATTTTACAAATTAGAGAAATGTTGACTAAAGATTATTTGGTAGTAGTGAGTATGTTTATATAAAACTGTGCTAGCTAAGTTAATAAAGTACTTACATTTTTAACGAAGTAGCAGAGTGTGCAGGAACGTATTACTGAACTCTGGAATAAACAATACAAATAAAGATTTTCTTTTTGTATAAACTCACAGACACAGCACCATTTTATTTAACTAAAAAGCTAGCTAAAACAAACATTACACAGTGACTTGTAGAGACACACAACCACTAAGTTAACCTAGCTGACTAGCTAGCTAATGTACAACATCTAAACAAAAGTTCTGTGGAACCATTTAGGTTAGCTAGTAAAGAACAATTCGCTAGCTAACTACCAAATTGGTTAACTAGAAAGCCTAAATGCTTTTACAGTATGTATGTTTGTAAAAGCATTTAAGCTAACGCTAGCAAACTGGTTTCTATCCTAACTATTTATTAGCTTAGCTAACATAAATAACGTTACCGAAACAGTACTTCTGTTCTGGCCTTGTACACTAGTTAACAATTTTAATTTCAAGTAAAACCATACTTTTTGGTTGTCTGTTAGTAACTGTTATAGCTGCATTAACATTTACATTAACATGAAATGTGTTTAATGCCACATTCTGAGATAATTTAGCCTCAGATAATATCACATTGATATGCTGCTAAGTTAGCTAGCTTAGCTAACTGAAGAGGCAACACACAGATAGGGTTATAACTCATATTTGACGGTCAAAATATTAATATAAAGTACATGGATCAAAATAAATTATAATTCAAAAAAGGTATTTAATACTTAGTTTTAAGTACCTTTCAGGTTTCAGGATAGCTGACAGTTGAGGAAAGTTGTAATGTTTGAGGAATCCGCGCGCCAAGTGCTACGAGAATCCGCACGGGTTGAACTGGGCTGATGCGCAGGGGCACCAAGGTAAATATCATCTAGATCACTCTAAACGTGATCACACACACGCACACACACACACACAAACACACACAGCTTATCCAGTCCATGTAGAAAAATGTTGCCAATAGAATAAGACTCTCTGGGTGTGTGTGTGTGCGTGCGTGTGTGTGAAGCACTACTATAACAGGCTGTGTGTGTGTGTGTACTATAACAGGCTGTGTGTGTGTGTGTGTGTGTGTGTGTGGGAAGCAGTACTATAACAGGCTGTGTGTGTGTGTACTATAACAGGCTGTGTGTGTGTGTGTGTGTGTGTGTGTGTGTGTGTGTGTGTGTGTGAAGCAGTACTATAACAGGCTGTGTGTGTGTACTATAACAGGCTGTGTGTGTGTGTGCGTGCGTGTGTGTGTGGGAAGCAGTACTATAACAGGCTGTGTTTGTGTGTGTACTATAACAGGCTGTGTGTGTGTGTGTGTGTGTGGGAAGCAGTACTATAACAGGCTGTGTGTGTGTGTGTGTGGAGCATCTGTAACTATAAATAAAAAGAAAATGTACAAGTCAGCTTTGGTAGAAAAGTGCTAACAGTGGGGAACAGTCAGTTTTCCACTTTGTTAGTGCAGTGCTGGTACAGGGTCATCTGCCGTATTTGAGTCAGTTCACACCTGTGTTCAGAGAATAAACAGGTCAGGTGCATCAGTCGTTCACCACAACTGCTCAGTGACACTGATGTAGAACAGTCAGAAAGTGACACTGGGCCAACATTGGGCCAGAAGTATTTTTCTGCTTGCGACTCAAAACCAGCAGTGCCAACTTAGGAACGAGTCCGGGCCAAAGTCGCTGGCTGTCTTAAGTCACTTTTTTATGAAAACTGGAATCATTTTATTTTAGTTGGTCAACTACTTGTTGAATCAAATAGTAGACCATACAGTTATATTGACCTAATTAATAAATACAAAATTGACAAATACTCTACAGTGATAATACTCTACAGTGATAAATGCTATACCAGTTGGTGCAAATTTACTGCTAAGAGGTGTAAACTTTTCTTGTCACTCACTTGATTTACTGGATACTTATATTGGGAGTATGCTTTCAGCTAAACACCAGCAAAATAATAAGCTGATAAGAGAATTATTTCAGAAAGACATTGCTACAATTCCTCAAGTAATATCATTTTGGAATAGTATTGTAAAGTGTATAGTGTGGTCTTTACCTTTAAAATATTTAATTTCTAACAAAGTGAAAGAAATTAGGCTGAAATTAATATATAACATTTTCTTTTAAAGATTTTCTTTTAAAATATAAGTGTGATATGGAAACTGACTGCTAATTTTGTAAACGTGCTTCTGAAGATGTTACTTACTCTTGTTGCTTGCTATGGATATTTCATATCCATAAATGATATGTAAAAAAAGGTTTGGGAGAAGGACCACACCCAAACTCCACGCTCTAACTCCACCTCTTATCAATAAACCACCCTATAAATACCTGCTCTAACTACCTACTTTTCGTGACGAAAGTTTGCATCCCACCTTCGCCCCAACAACCTCCTGGTTGCTCATTATCAGCCTTTGTCTCAGCTTCTGTAGCAGTTACATCTTTTACCTTAGTTTCCTTCCTCTGTCTCTGCTGGATCAGTGTCCAGTAGCAGCTTGGAAGCGTCTGATGCCTCATCCATAATGTGAGAGGCATGATCTTCCCGAGGGCAGTGAACTCCTCCATCATCCACCAGTGTTTGGCAGCTTCTGATGCCTCATCCACAATGAGAGTGGCCTGGTCTTCCTTTTGTCGGCAGTGAACTCCTTCGTCTTCCACCACCAACTACATCACAATCGCGCAGAGTACAGGCTCCACTATCACCTCAGCTTTAGCCAGGTTGTTATGTTTGTTTTTTATGTAAACCTTTTTTATTTTTTTATTTTATTTATGGGTATTTTTGTTTGTTTTTTGTGGTTGATTTTTTATGTAATATTTTTTTTGCTTGTTTTCTCATATTTAATTATTTTTGAGGTGTTTTTTTTTTTCCGGAGTGTGCTACTGTACTTCACATACAAGACTTCAAAAGGACTAAAAGACTTAAAAAAGACCCCTCACACTGAAATTTTGATTTATGCAGATTTATTTCTAATTTGCGTTGACACAAAACCACTTAATCCTACACTGTCCTACTTATACAGCCTCTTTCCTCATTTTCCTAGTCTTCCTCGTCTTCGTAGTCTTCCTAGTCTTCGTAGTTTTTGTGATCTTCCTCGTCTCCCTCGTCTCTTCTGCTTCTTTTTGTATTCAGCCTCCGTCTCGGCTTCCTTAGTCTCTGCTGGGTCAGTGCCCAGTAGCAGGCTGGGAGCTTCTGGTGCCTCATCCATGATGAGAGTGGTCTGATCTTCCTCTTGTGGGCAGTCAACTCCTCCATCTTCCACCAGTGTTTCCACCACACTCTCACAAAGCTCTGTATTAAGGGTCACCTCAGCTTCCTCTGACTCTGTTAAGTCAGTGACCTGTAGCAGGCTGAGAGCTTCTGGTGCCTCATCCATGATGAGAGTGGTCTGATCTTCCTCTTGTGGGCAGTCAACTCCTCCATCTTCCACCACACTCTCACAAAGCTCTGTATTAAGGGTCACCTCAGCTTCCTCTGACTCTGTTAAGTCAGTGACCTGTAGCAGGCTGAGAGCTTCTGGTGCCTCATCCATAATGAGAGTTGCCTGATCTTCCTCTTGTGGGCAGTCAACTCCTCCATCTTCCACCAGTGTTTCCACCACACTCTCACAAAGCTCTGTATTAAGGGTCACCTCAGCTTCCTCTGACTCTGTTAAGTCAGTGACCTGTAGCAGACTGAGAGCTTCTGGTGCCTCATCCATGATGAGAGTGGTCTGATCTTCCTCTTGTGGGCAGTCAACTTCTCCATCTTCATCCAGTGTTTCCACCACACTCTCACAAAGCTCTGTATTAAGGGTCACCTCAGCTTCCTCTGACTCTGTTAAGTCAGTGACCTGTAGCAGGCTGAGAGCTTCTGGTGCCTCATCCATAATGAGAGTGACCTGATCTTCTTCCTTGGGGCAGTCAACTCCTCCATCTTCCTCCACCAACTCCATCACAGTCTCGGAGAGTACAGGTTCAACCATCGGCTCAGCCTGCCTCTCCTCCACCAGTTCAGGGTCTCCTTCCACTGGAGTGACCGTAGTCTCCTCCGTTGTCGTCGGCTTCTGTGTTCTGGATCGGTACAGGTAGTAAAGCGATCCACCGGCAGCTATAGCTAGAGCTGCAATGCTGGCTGCGCCTAGTATCCCTCGAACTGCACACATGTTGTCGCTGCGAAGATCCGTTGACGACTGAAGTTTTTCGTGCTGCTGCGCCTTTTATACTGTTCAACAGTGACGTCATAGTTCTATCCACAGCAGTAAACTAAACTGTGATGTCATTGACACGAACGTTCCAAAGTTGGCAATAAGCCAACAAACAATAAATAAAAAAAACACATCCAAGTCCAAAATCTGATTTAAAATATATACTAACTTTTTTTTATTGTAATCTTTTATTTTTTTGTTTTTAATATGTAAATATTTATGTGGTTATTTTTTAGAGGGGGTAGTTTTTTATGGTTGTTTTTTATGTAAACTTTTTTTGGTCGTTTTTTAATATTTATTTTTTGAGGATTTTTTTGCGGGTAGTTGTTTTATTTTTAGTTGTTTTGTGGATGATTTTTAATGTAATCTTCATATTTAGCTTTTTTAATATTTGATTATTTTGTGGTTGTTTTTTTTTTTTAGTTTTTTTTATGGTTGGTAGTAGACTGATGCCAACTATGTTTTTTCGCTTTTGAAAATTTTATTATTTTTTTTTTGTGGTTGCTAAAACTATCCGGTTTATTTGTATTTTTCATAATTTAATGTATTTTTTTTATTTTGTTTAGATTTTTTTAGAATCTTTTTATTTTTTAATTTCAATTATTATTATATTTTTTAAAAGCTCCAAATCTTTTTAACATAAAGAGGACAAATCCGTTTCCATGTTGATTAGAATAAAAAAATAGATTGAATATTTTTATTGGTGATAAAAACTAAACAACAAACTGTGCTGAATTCCTCACTACTGCTGTAACGCGTTTTACTTCACACATGACAACAGTTTAGTTTTAACTATGTATAACTATAAATAAATACAATTTAAATAAAACAAAATAAATGCTTTTCCCAGCTAACTAAAAAAGGGTCGCCAAAAAGTTGCAAGGGACGTTCTTATTGAACGTTTGTAGGACCACCAATAAACATTTAGAAGACTATTATGCGACGTTTAAACAAACATATTTAAACGTCTTTTATGGTCTTCCGTCCTTTAAACGTCTCTAATAATGCTAAGTTAAATTCTATCGTTTATTAGATTGTGGCATATAATAAACACAAGTAGATGCTGCAATCTGCTGTTTTTTAGTAAATATGAAAAGACATATTTCTCGTGTAATGCGATCAATGATTTTCACCAGCGCAGTTTCAGTGCTCCTGTGAAAGAGCCTAAAAGAATGTTAACATTCAATGTGTTAATCTCCAGCGAGTCAATACTTCAAGACCGTTTTTTATTCATTTGTAGTTTAATTACCTGAGATTAATAAATCTATCTACAGCGCTGTAAAAGCGCAAAACTCCCCTGATCTCCCAGAGTCCTGAATCCGGTCTAAACAACGCTGCGTCTTCGTACAGGGAGGCTGTTACTGGTAATGATCGCTATTGCGCTTCTTTAACGTGTCATTCCATAGATCTAAGGGATTATATTATATATTTAAGGGATAAGGGATTATATTTACTCATAAAACTTCTAACAGGTGTGAGCTGTGCTCTAGGCCTGAAATATATTTTAGTTTTAGTTTAACAGTATAATAACACAAGTATCCTACATTTAAAATGGTAAAAAGGTGCACGAAGTAACTTTAAAATGCGTTTTATTTTTAAGCATAGTGTCTGCGTTAACCTAATTGCAAAAGTAAAATATGAAATTAAACATAGAACACTAAAAACTAAGCATTTGTTACCTGTCCCCTCTCTAACTATAAATTATACCATGAAATATTATTAAAATCCTTCAGACAAGTAATTTTTTGAATTGTGCATGTTGTGTGAATGCAAATTTAAAAAATCATAATACATTCATAATAAATAAGTTAAAATACACATTTTAGTTGTGTTACCGGAACACATTACCCCATCTACACTCTAAGAAAAGTAAGTACAGATTTGTACCTAAAATGGTATATAGCTTGTCGCTGGGGCTGTACCTTATATTGTAGTACAAAAAAGTACCTTTCAGTAAAAGTCCTTTTTTGTACCCATATTTTTGTGCCAGTAAAGATTATAAATATTATAAACATTATCATCAACTAAATATGGCTCAAAAACTTGATGATAAAAAATTGTCTGGCTTTTAAATAAAAAAATGTGCAATTAAAATATATAAAGTTTATTAGTACAGTGATACAGAATACTGAATGTACCCTTTGGACAAATAAATGGTACAAATTTGTACTTATTGCTGTAGGAAATTACTTTGTACTTCAGAGTGAACAAATCTGACCCTGTAAAGACCAATATTGTACCTTTGAGGGTACAATTATGAAGAGTGTACCCTTGAGTACAAAAAAGTACTCATATCGTACCTCTGTTTTTTAGAGTGTAAACAATCTGGAACATTCTACAAGTCACATCTACAACAGGAGGTCAACTCAGTTGGTTCTTCTGAAGATCATGAGAAGAACAACATTAAGTTCCCTTATTTGTTTTTCAGTATATTTGATCTAATTGACTATGACTAAGAAGGTCTATGTCACTGCTCTTACCTAAATTAATTCTTTAATATTACTTGTTTATTTTAAAATAGAAATTTTAAAAATCAGTAGAATGTGCTCAGTGTCCTCATGCTATTAGCATAGCCACCATTTAGCTATTTTTCATGTTTTTGCTAATTATATGCTAAAAACTCAGTCATGTTACTTTCAGTCCTGTACTTTTAACATAATAACAAGACCGAGTGCCAGTAACAGGAGTGAGTTCCAGTGATAGGAATGAATGCCAGTAACAGAAGTTATTTTTAAATGTTTTTTGTTTTACTGTTTTATTTTTTTGTGTGCACATTTATGCATGTAATTTCCTGGGGACAAAAATATATATCGTCATTATAATCGTATGTATTGCAATTCAAATGTTTATTATGTAATTGTTTTATTCTTGTAAAGTGTCTGTGAGTCTGTATAATTATATAATTATATAATAAGAATTATTGTTATCATTATTATTGTACAGTATAATTATAGCATCAACCACACAGGATTTTGTACAGCTTAATATTTTATACAAAAAAAATATTTTTTTTATAATTTTAATAATTATTTTTAATTAACACTTTTAGGTATTATTTATCTGCTGAAAGGCAACAATTTAAAAACACCAACAATAAAAGTGTGGGGAAAAAAATACAATAAAAAGTCAGGTTACAAAAGTGATTTTATACATCCATATTTCTGGCGAGTAAATTACGTGTGATGAATAAAGTGTGACATTATTATTTTTTCCTATAATCATACCATCAAAATGTATGATTGTTGCCTCCCAAATTGTCCCACTGTTCTTATGTCCTGCATCAATATATTTTTGTCAGGTGATAGTAGAGATGCAGAAGGAAATTTCTCTCTATAACAACTTTGTATAATACGGAGACCGGGGAGGGGGGCCGGATAAAAAAAAAATAATCGAGTGAACGATATAGCAGTCCGTGCTCAAGAATTCTGTAATTCGAGCGAACGATTTTTATGCGCACTAAGATAAGAAGCTTGGAGGGAAAGGAGCATTTTCCGCTCTTGAGCTACAGGGGTGCGGTGATTATACAGTAATCCACACTTATAACCTGCTGACATTAATGATAATGTTACAGTTAGATAATACAGTGCGTAGATTTTGCCGTGGTGGCGGCGTCTCCACAGCCCGTCCGCTCCCCGCCATGAGACGCCTGCCTTGTGGTTTGAGCGCGGGCAGTCCTTCGCGGAACTTATTAACCAACAATTTACGCAGTCAATTCCAGTCATGAATAAAGGAAACAAACATTTTACTGATGCAGGATGACTGTCTCTGTGTTATTAAAACCAGATCAAATCAAAGTTATGATGCAATGTAGAATTGTGTTTATTAATTTCTTATTTTCAACAAAAATATCAGGTAAAGAGGTATTATTTTATAAATATACAGCTAAAAGATTTAGGTCCAAATTTACAATGTAAAAGGAAATAAAGATAATACATAATTAATGTAATGTGTGACTGTAGAGCTGCTTTAAATCTGTAACACTATATCAAATCAAAATAACTGGTCTAAAGTCTAATACAATGTTTAAGATGTTTAGTGAATAGGCAGTTCATATAATAATTTGGATCAATTTGATCATTTATTCTAACAGTGGCGTGCACAGACATTTTGGGGGGCAAGTGCACACACACACACACACACACACAAACATACACAGCTTATTCAGTCCATGTAGAAAATTGTTGCCAATAGAATAAGACTCTCTGGGTGTGTGTGTGCGTGCGTGTGTGTAAAGCACTACTATAACAGGCTGTGTGTGTGTGTGTGTGTGTGTGTGTGAAGCAGTACTATAACAGGCTGCGTGTGTGTGTGGGAAGCAGTACTATAACAGGCTGTGTGTGTGTGTGTGTGTGTGTGTGTGTACTATAACAGGCTGTGTGTGTGTGTGTGTGTGCGTGCGTGCGTGTGTGTGTGGGAAGCAGAACTATAACAGGCTGTGTGTGTGTGTGTGTGTGTGTGTGTGTGCGTGCGTGCGTGCGTGCGTGCGTGTGTGTGGGAAGCAGTACTATAACAGGCTGTGTGTGTGTGTGTGTGGAACATCTGTAACTGTAAATAAAAAGAAAATGTACAAGTCAGCTTTGGTAGAAAAGTGCTAACAGTGGGGAACAGTCAGTTTTCCACTTTGTTAGTGCAGTGCTGGTACAGGGTCGTCTGCAGTATTTCACAAAATTTCACACCTGTGTTCAGAGAATCAACAGGTCAGGTGCGTCAGTCGTTCACCAGCACCAAAACGACTGCTCAGTGACACTGATGTAGGTAGAACAGTCAGAAAGTGACACTGGGCCAGCTGTGGGCCAGAAGTATTTTTCTGCTTGCGACTCTAAACCAGCAGTGCCGACTTAGAAACGAGTCCGGGCCAAAGTCGCTGGCTATCTGGGCTCATGCCTCAGAAGGTTCTCAAAACTGAGAAACTAATATAGCACATCTCGTTCACAAATATTCTTAATAAAGTAAGAGTATAGATAAACGAATACATTAAATAATGAAGTTAATAATAATAAATTCATTCAAAATAAAACAAACTAAAAGTACTCTTTTACTTGACGTTTACAAGCAGTTCAAACAATTAAGGTATTTAGGGCCCAATCCCACTTCACCCCTTGGCCCTACCAGTAAGCCCTACCCCTCCGTTTTTGACGAGGCTGAAGTTGGTTTGATATTAGCAGCTACCGCTTCACTGAACCACCGTGAAGCGGTAGCTGCGAATAGCGAATATCAAACCAACTTCAGCCGGGGAATACGGCTGCGAATATAGAGCCAAGCGAATCTGGAGCTTCGAATATCAAACCAACTTCAGCCTCGTTCTGTTTTGTGAGTTCAAGTCTAGGGGTCCCGGTCCTTGGTAGGGGAAGTATTAGTTGTGTGACCCTTCAAACACTGGCAGGCTTCCTCTAGAGTTTAACAGTCATTTCATGATATAACAGGGGGACCGAAAGTGGTCAGACTCTGCATAAACGGCTCTGGTAATGCAGGGGGTGTGTATTGGACCCGCGGTCTCACTGATTTGTTTCCGAGCAGAGTTTTTGTTGGCGATCAACGAAAAACTGTTGGCAACTGAAAACTGGGCTAAAATCGTGCAGTGTGAACCTGGCATTATCTGTATCTTTAAAATGTCAAAGAATTAATCAGAAAATGTGGATCAACATAAAGGGATTTTTTTTTAAGTCGAATTGAATGTGATATGTGAAGGAAAGATGTGTTTTGTACGATCTTTTATACAGGCTTGGCTAGGTGCTATTAGCAGTTGACAATCACCACGTGGTATATGTGTTACTGATTAATTTGGATCGGGCCGGCGCTTTTAACGTGGCCAAACTGAGGAATACACGGTCATAGGACTGCTCCCATGATGCTTTGGGGTGCCAATGATTCCTATTTATTTTAAGTAAAAAAAACTTGAACTAATTCAGGCTTACAGTGTATTTATTACATTAACTATGTACTGCATACAGCTCCATGTGTGCCATTGTTACTGTAGGAGGGAGCTGAGTGTGAACCGCTGCAGTTCTCCAGATGTTTGTGGGGGTCAGGTTTCAGGGGGCGGGTCTGAGTAACGGGAAAACTCAAAAACACGCAGCAGCAGCAGCAGCAGAGATTCACTACGAGCAGAGACTACACCTCTCCCGTTCTCCCTAAACAAGAGACTGCAGCTCCCGCCGAACAGAGAAAATGAGAGGTAAGTATTCTGCTTTAATTTGGTCTGTAAATCAGTGTTTCTGCTTTTAGTTAAAGAGCGAGAGCGCGAGGGGCGAAGCTGTCGGATCACGGGCTGTTTTCACTGCGCGGTCAAACAACTCTCACCCAGACTCTGAGTAAACAGAGCTCTGAGCCTAATGCTGCCTGAAGAGCTAACCTACCACTCTCCAGATTTACTGCTCAACTCAGCTCTTCTAGACAACACTCCTTAAACTACGAGGATGAACCGCTCTGTAGTTTGGAGTAAAGTAACAGCACATGTTCCCGCCTCCGCTGAACTGAGTGAGGAAAGAAAGGCCTTCTGAAAAATTCAGCCCAACACCATACAGAGAGCACCAGCACGTTCAGTCGACCTTCATGTTTTTTTCTTTCTTAATGCACTTATTTTTGCCTTGATTCAACATTGATACAATATTGTACGCAGGCCTTAAATATGTTTATCTATTTATATGCTGTTCTTGTAACTTGTATTGTGTTCTTGGAGTGTACAAAAGTGCAATTATTAGTATTATTATGTGTAAACCCAAGTTCAATAGAAAACTTCTTTTGGACGGGAAAGATAACTCCTTTGTGGATATTCAGTACTACTGGTATATAGCAGTTTGAGATTAAACCAGGGTTTCACAATAATCCTGAAAGTGCCTTGTACTCTGTTATCTCTCTCTCTGTCTCTCTCTTTCTCTCTCTGACATTCCAAAAGTCATGTTTTGCTTGGACAATTCTAGCCAACAATCAAAAAGAATGAGATTTGTTTTTCATATTAAAATATTTGTAACTATGCAGCATAAATACATGTGTGATAGTAATGGTAATAATGCTGGTAACTAATTTTATTGCTTGTAATAATAATTAGTACTTTTAATAGTACTAGAACTCCACTACTGACTAAAATGTGCTGGCTTTGATTTGATGCTTCCCAGATGAGGCAGAAGTGGAGATTATTGACTCTGCTGAGCATTGTGAAGGAGGCCACAACCATAACTCTCCAAGTGAAACAGGAGCACTAGTGGAGGTCAGCTTCCAGAAAAATCCCAATCAAGTACTCAAATACTTGGAGGCGGAGCCAAAAGTTTTAGGGGTATGTGTAAACAAAAACTTATAATATACTGTATGCCTTTTTGGCATATTCCACTGAATTGGTGCCAGGAAATTGGATATATAAATGTGCGTTAAAATGCAAATAAATGTGCGTTAAAGTGCATAAAATGCACATGAAATGCAAAAATAACATAGTACATGCAAAAGTAAGCTATGTAATTAAAAAAATAACAAAAACTACTTAGAACACTGAAAAAATACCATTCGTTAACTGTCCCTACTCTCTAACTATAAACCTTACCATGTAATATAATTATTAAAATCCTTCAGAGATGTAATTTATTACATAGTTGTGTGACTCCCAATCCCACCTATGCTTTTTAAATCTATAATAAAGTTAAAATACACATTTTAGTTGTGTCCCTGGGGTGTCACTCATTCCTGTTCTGGGAAAACATTACCCCATCTGAAAAATATGGAACAGTATACAAGTCACATCTACAAGAGGACGTTACATCAGTTGGTTCTTCTGATAACCATGGGAAGACCAAAATTAAATTCCGTCATTTGATTTTCTGTATATTTGATCTTATTGTAACTATGACTGAGGACGTCAATCTCAACACAAATTTATGTTACCTAAATCAATTCTTAGATCTTATTTGTTTATTTTTAAAATACACATTTTGGGGAAATGTATAGCATAGCTGCCATTTATCTATTTTTCATGTTCTTTTGTTAATTTTATGCTAAAACCTCATTCCTGTTACTTTCAGTCCTATTACTCAAAACGTAAAAAGTAATAGGAATGAGTGCCAGTAACAGGAATGAGTTCTAGTAACAGGAGTGATTGCCAGTCACATGAGCGAGTTCCAGTCACAGGAGTGAGTGCCAGTAACAGAAATGAGTACTAGTAATAGGAGTGAGTGCCAGTCACAGGAGTGAGTGCCAGTAACAGGAATGAGTGCTAGTACCTGGAGTGAGTAGAGTCCCGTGGTTTATTTATTTATTAATGTAAATATTAGTCAATACAAACCAATTTTCTTCCAATTCTTTTTAGTTCATTATTTATCCATTTGTTTAATAAATTGCATGATAGTAAATTTAATCAATTTCAGGTTTGGGTAAAAATGACTGCATGTTTTAGAAAAACACAATGTGCCTTCATATATAGTGATTATTTTTCTCATAAATATCAATTATTTGAACTTGCTGTGAACAATTTCTTTAAAATAAACACTTTCTTGAGAGAAAATCAAAGAAACTAGTGGACTTGCTTTTAAACATGCTTTTTAAATATCACAGGATTGAGAAAAATGTAACCATCCTCAGCTTAAAGACCTTGTAAAAAATGAAGTAAAGCTGCCTGTGTTTGACCAGTACATGTTTTATTAGATTCAGAGTTGAAAAAAGAGTTAAAAGCCAATGGCACCCATTCAGTGGAATGTCCCATATAATGCTGATCAGATCAGGTACATATTATTTTCTTTTCTTCACAGGTTACACAGATTTTACTGAGTTCCTTTTTAATAAGTATCTCCATTACATCACTGCAGAAGAGCATATACACAGCGCAAATCATCTTTTGTAGCCTGTCTACAGTTGTAAGTATTGCCACTTTGAAATGGAATTATGGCATTTTTTACCAAAATACCAGTCAAGTTTGTCATTATTTCATCTTGAGAACCAGCATCTTATTTTGATACTTTGTGTTGTATTAATGCAGTGTCTGATGTGTCTTTGCTTTTTATGCTCTAGGGCATCATAGCTGGTAGTGTGGCAATAGCTGCACAGAATCTCCGTCTTCCTAAAGTAAGCAAAGAGTACTTCCCTTTTTTTTACTGTGACACTGTGACACATAGCTATAGTAATTTAAATAGCTCATATAATGAAAGTGAAATATTTTTTTTTCACATTATATCATTATATATATATATATATATATATATATATATATATATATATATATATATATATATATATAAACACTGTTTAAATATTAAAATATACTGGTACACGTGTGAAACTGTGGATTAAGGAATGTTAAGAATGTTAAGAAAATTTGGATTTTGGGGGAAGTAAATGGAATTAAACAAAAAATAGGGTGGAAATAACACTCAGTTAGCTTCAGCGCTAACCAATCAATATAAAGAAGTGGACTAAATCCACCTTTGAATGCCCACAACAATATGTTGTTCCTCGTTATATACAGTGGCTTGCAAAAATATTCATACCCCTTAAACTTTTTTATATCTTGTCACCTAACAACAACAAACACAAACAATAATATTTAATTCAGTAGCACATAATTATAAAGTGGAACAAAACATTACATAGTTTTAAAAATATAAATTAAATACAAATAAAAAGTGCATCAGTACTTTTGCAAGCCTCTGTAAATAAGTTTCTTCGTCATTGGTACTGTTACTCAAATATATTACGTGTTTTTAGCTATTTTGATGTTTTTTGGGAACTGGAAGTTGGTCTTTTGGACATTCCCAGACCAGCTAGCCAGCTTTATGCACAACTACCAAAAAACAGAAGCATTTCAGGATTTGTAGTATGTACAGATACTAAAGAACAAGTTTTCGGATAGCATTTTTTAAAATTCATTGTATTCACCTGCGCATTACGTGATTATATCTGTACTCCGCTTTTATTCCTCGATTCCATGATTCATGTCCCCTGTCGCAAGCACTCTGACAGCTGTTTACCCTCACTCACAAGATAACATCTCACATCTGCAAACTGCTATGTCATTACTTTTTCATGTCAGTGTACAGGGCCATCTCAAAAAAATTTAATATATGAAAAGTTAATATATGAAAAGTTACTTTATTTCAGTAATTCAGTTAAAAATGTGAAACTCATACTAGTGTTTTCCCACAAAATCTTACAGCACTTCATGCTTCCCTCTGCTGACAGCTTTTTTGGAGATGATTTTATTTTCCAGTAGGACTTAGCACACTGCCAAAAGTACCAATTTGTCTTATATAATATTCTAATTTTATATAGTTGTCATTGGCTGTAAGTCAAAATCATCAACAATAAAAGAAATAAACGCTTAAATTAGGTCACTCTGTGTGTAATACATCTACATAATATATGAGTTTCACATTTTGAACTGAATTACTGAAATAAAGTAACTTTTCAAAGATATTCAAATTTTTTGAGATGGCCCTGTATGTTTACAACACTAGTTGAATAACCAGATGACTAAAGTTATCAATTGTAATCAGAACGTGTAAATGCACTTATTATACAGAAAACAAAACCCGGTAATGAAAACAGACAATTTCCTTATGCAGGTTATATAAAATCATTACTGAATTACTGTTGGTTTTCATACAAAAAATAAAATAAATACATACATTCAGGATGAAGGCTGTTTAAATCACTGTCTCTCTGTTTTTATTGTTTTAACAGCTGAAGGCCTGTTTGGGGATGCAGATTGTTTTGTGTGTAGTGTCAGTGACCTCCTTTTTTATGAGCTCGGGGGTAATTATGTACACCCATGTGTATCACCGCTGCTGGGAATTTGAACATGATAACCACACTTCTAAAATATTCGATTTGTGCGAAGGGTTGTCGGTAAGACTGCTTTTTTTGGTGCCCTTTAAAATGAAGATACTTCTTTTACAGTAAAAATAAATGTTTAATTCCTGTTTAAGTAGCTTAGTTTATTTCCTTACAATATATTATACTGTAACATACTGTGCTACACCCATATTCCATACAAACAATATGTGTAAATCCAGCTAAATGCATGAGAGACAGGACAGCAATTCTTTTCAATATATGTATATTATCTTACATCATTCAAACCATGGAAAATAACAAACACTTTGTGTCAATCCATCTATAAAATATACACATACATATATATATATATATATATATATATATATATATATATATATATATATATATATATATATATATATATATATATATATATATATACAAGGTCACATTTTGAAAAAGTTAAATAGATTTATTTATTACTCCTTTTGTCTGGTATGATTCCTGCAGCTGTCTTGCCTGGTCGGACGCCGTAGTTCACTAAACACTTTTACACTTACAGATAATGAACAAACTCCACTTTAAGATGGCACAGGTGTATGTGGCATGTCGTCTGTTGCTCTTAGTTAGGTTGGCGGTTGTTCTGTTTTTATCACAAGTAACTCAATCAACTCACTTCTAGTTTCTGACTGCCAATCCCTAATGGAAATTGGATTTGCCTCTTGAAATGGTGGGCAAGGTCTCCTTTCTTTGCAGACATACAGCTCTGGCGAAAAATTAAGAGACCAGTTTTTTAATCAGTTTCTCTGATTTTGCTATTTCTTGGTACAACATTTCTCCCAAATTCCAAATAAAAATATTGTCATTTAGGGCATTAAGAGCAGGGTGGAATAACCCTAGTTTTTAATAACACTATATATACATCTTGGAATGTTCTCTTTCACCAGTCTTTATGCCTTTACTCCTGGTGCAAAAATTCAAGCAGTTCAGCTTGGCTTGTAATAATCAACATTCCTCTTGATTATATTCCAGAGGTTTTCAATTTGGTAAAATCAAAGAAACTGATAATTGTTAAGTGGTCATTTATTTTTTTTCCAGAGCTGTACCTGCTCACCTGTGGCAGGAACCAGGCCTCTTCCCTTGGAGGAGTTTTAGACAGCACAGCAAACGTGCGGGACTACTGGTGAAATTAAAAGCGCATCTAGCAGCTAACCCTTGATTTCAGTCACACAACTTGGGAACAGCAAGTTTCCGTAAAATTCATCATCTATCTGGTACTTCCCAAGCTGGACTCCCAGTTGTTATATTCAATGAGGGTTTTAAATTTGACAAGCAGATAAAGGTGGTAGCTAAGTCCAGTTTTTATCATCTCAGACAGCTGTCCAATTTAAACCATTTTATCTTTTAAACTTTTCCTTTAGTGTATAAGTCTCTGCATAAGTTAACTCCCAGTTACTTTCCTGAGTTGCTTGTGCCTTATGTTTCGGCATGGTCCCTAAGATCTGCTGATCAGCTGCTGCTCTGGTCCCCAAGTTTGCTGTGGCTGCCACGAAACTGTGGAATAAGCTGCCACTGAAGATTCGATTGGCAACCACCTCGTCACGTTTCAAATCTAGTCTTAAAGCTCATTAATATTCCATGGCTTTCATGTAAAAAATGTTTAGTTTCTTTCAAAATGGTTTAACTAGCACTGTAGTTTAATGTTTGTATTTGTGCAGCACTTGTATTTGTGCAGCACACAACTGATGTTGTTTAAAATGTGCTCTATGAATATTTTACGGTTGACTACAATTCCTTGAATGCATCTGTCACGTGTCCAGCTCCTGAATACCTTTAGTTCCATAGAAATATGAACATGTAGGAGTGGTATCCCAGACAGGGATTATGCCTAGTATAGACTATAATTTTCTTTCAATAGAAAATCTCCATGCACAATACTCTAATGATTCAAACACTAGGCCTAATCCCTGTCTGTGTTGTACGATTCACACATCAGTATAATTTTATAACAAGCTTATGTTGTGTTGTCTTAACTGTCTGATGTCATATCAAATATTTCACAGGCACTCAGAACAGAAGTAGGGTATGAACACTACTAAAATCTGCAGCAATTTAGAGAAAAAAAAGGATTGTATAACGCTTTATTCTGCTTATCCACAGATTGCGTATGATCATGTGAAAGGACTGGAAATGCTAGTGCTCGGAGCTCAGATTGCCATCTCTGCCACTTTATCTGCATTCTGCTGCAAAGTTATTCAGTGCTGTTCTCCCCGGTCCAGCATTGTAAGATCCCAGTTTATCCACAATTTCTCACATTTTATTACCATTTTATTCAAGTTGTCAGTGATTGCTAACTGTTCTGTCTATTGCTCACGTTTCTCCTTTTAGCCCACGATTGTTCTGAATGCAGCCTCAGCTCCTCAGAGACGGCCATCCATACAATAAACCATGTTATCATTCATATGCTGTTACACATATACACATATACACAAGTATGTAATGAATTTGTAACATTAAACACCAATCTAGTACTAAAAGTAATACAATTCTGCTCACTTAGATTTTGTAAATCTTACTGTTCTAACACACTAATACACAATATTATGTTTAAGAGGAAAAATAAATACACTGTAATTATATGCATCATATGTATCATTTAGGAGTCCTATGAAAATGTATAATTTTTTTTTTCTACCTAAAATAGTTTAGACCATTAATAGAGCTGCATACACATACATATACTCAAGATTATATACACAAATGAATGTGTTATTACACTGGACTTGTATACCAGCCACAAATGATATATGGATTTGAATCATAATGTGAAACTAGTCTCTTTTGTTTTAGCTTTTAATTGGTGTACAAAGAGTATCCAAGTCTAAAGTAGGAGCCCCAACAGCACTTCAATCCATCTGAAATAATATCCACATAAAATATCTGACATTATTTTGGATAAGAGTTGTATACTATTAAATTTTTTTTATGCTGTAATCTGCTGTGAATTATTGTTGCTGTTGTTTTCCTTGCTATACATTTGTCAGTTCACAAAGTAACACTAAGGGTTCTAACTTGCACACTGTGCTAGGCACAAGTGACTAAAGAATCATTAAGTAGCTAGCATGTTTGCTAACCTCTCCACCTTAAATGCTCCAACAGAGGGCACAGGCTGCAGCATTTAAAGTGAAGTTAATTTCAGCTCCCCATCACAGTGGAAGAAAGGAATAGACCATAATAATTTATTGCTGCACCAACTTTACCCCTTTCTGAAGACGTACGATCAGGGTGTGAATTATACAATGATAATAGGAGGGATCAAGTATTTCTTTCCTTACAGTGTCTCGCTTTCTTACTGTTATGTGTACAGTGCATAAAAGATAAATCCATTACATTAGCTAGTAGTACATACCACACAACCTAAATAACACATTATACAGCAAAATCCATTACATTTTATTTCATATTCCACAGGATCTCTCCCACAGGAATTATTTGTTATTTAATTTTAAATAAATAAAAAATAATGTAACTTAAAATCCCTGTAGATAAGGCGTTTTGCTAGAAACTCCCCTCACACACCTGTGATACTGTTTCTGTTCATTTTAAAATATAGATATATAATATAAATCTCTCTTGAAGTAAATAATGCACATTATTGTAATAATCTCTGTTATTTACTACAATTCCTTCTGTATTTTATATCATTAACTTTTTCTCTCCAAATTCTTTGTAAAACTGGTGCTTTGTTTTTTTTTTAAACTGCAAACAAGAAAGCTTGATTTAACACCATTACTGTTATTATTATTGTTATAAAAGGGGAAAATGCAGACCTAAATTAATATATAAAGTTATTTTTTAAAATACAACCTTTTAAGTATTAGGTAGGCCAGGTAGGTTTAAAAAACAATTCTTGAATGGTTAACCTAAATTAATGTATAATTATGTTAATAAATACTACCTTTTAAATATTCTGTAGGCCAGATAGTTTTGAAAAAAACAATTTATACAATATAATTTCCTCTCTTATAAATAATACACAGTACTCATGATTTTGAATTTCGCCTAATAGTAACCTAGCTGTTATCCATAGCTGTTATTCTAGCTCATATCAATGCAGTTTAATGCTATATTTTTAGAGGAATTTCTACTTTAAGAGCCACAACCCTCAACTGGGCCGAGCTGCTTTCGCTGACCAGCGAGGAGAGGCGCAGCTGTATCTCCAACAAACCTAATGACTGCCTAGACAGCTGCCCTCAGAATGGACTGCACCTAATGTGTGTAATAAAAATGCAAAGAAATTGTGCTACAATTATTTACACACAAAACATCATTCATACAAATAGTATAGTAACCAAGAGTCAATTTAACAACAGTACCAGTTTCCTTGCTTCTGGAATGACGAATAAAATGTACACAGTTGATATGTGATGTGATGGAATTGCAATTGTAATTTTTAAATTGTTTTACCAATCATTTATATATTTTTAAATAGCGGTGCATTTCAGCACAGACATAACGACAACTTAAAATGTGTTTATAATTTTGGAGACTAAGAAGGCATTTGGAAAATACTGCTAAAACTGGTGTTTATTGGGAAAACTCACCTACACTAGTTTTCTCAGCATTTTTTGTATAAACAGTTTCCCAACAGAGAACAAGAGTGTCAAACATTTTTAAGCAGGAATGGGCCTACTACCTACAGGAACACACTGACCATTAGAGAAGTCCAGCACATGCAGCTCCTCTGTGGTTCCTTATGTAAATAAGTATGAAGGCTGTGTATAAAGGCTGTGTATAAATAGTTTTCCAGTGTAATTAATCTCCTTTTTAATTACGTTCACCCTTGCTTCAACTTGATATAAAGATCACTACAGTTTTGAAGGACATAATGACTGATAGCACCCCTACAAGAATCTTCACAGTATCTGCTAGTAGAACACAGCCTTGATAGAGGAAGTTACAATGGCCTGTTTTTTGGATATGTCGAGGAAGAGTGGATAATGGCCTCTTTCATTCCGGTTTGAACATTTTCCAAGGTCACATACTGAGCTGGGCCATTTGTTCATTTGAAAAGAAGAAGAAAAAAACGTTTTGCTGCAGCCGAGTAAGAATCACTTTATTCACTAAGGTACAAGTATAAATACATTGACACTTTCTTTACACTTTTCTTTTGTTAAATATAAGGCCCTATCCACACATATTTGGATATATTTAAAAACAGAGATGCCCCTCTCTTAGTTCCTGAAAATATTTCAAACAGTCCACACAGAGATGAGAATGCTTGCATGAACATTCCAGCCCTGTATGAGGTAATATTACCATATAAGGAGAGACCTCCATACACCATAAATAAAAAAGAGGAAAAAAGAGGTTTCATTCCAGAGTACAGACTGTTCCCTATGTAGTTTACTACGCAAAATTACAGATTCTAAATCTAAATAGTGCATTAAATATGTGTAATGCAGGGAGAAAGGAGGTGTTTGAGTGTTTAGACAGAAACTTTTCTTTAAATTTGTTTTAGTTGAACCATAAATACAGTGCAATATGTATCAGAATTTGAGACTAAGAAAGCATTTGGAAAATACTCCTAAAACTTTTTTCTAAGCTGTGTCTAAGTGTTTTAGAGAACACTCAACACTTTTCTTAAAGCATTTTTGAAAAACTCACTCTGTTTCAGTGACCAAATGACAGTTTCACATTGATAGTAGGCAAATACCTACATTTTTAAATAAAAATACCCAGATATGTGTGGATGGAGCCAAAATTAACTGTTTTAATGCTTAAAAAATATTTTCACATGATTTATAGTACAAAACAGGTAGGCATTATAAATAATACTCATCAAGGTTTACAGAACATTATTCCCTGTACTTTAAACATATAAATACATTACACATTCTTTATTCAATTACTGTAAAATGAAATTCATTTTTATTCATTCTTATTATACTATAAAACCCAGAATTTCTTCTTGCAGCATCAATGTAAAATCGAATGCATCTGAAAACCATAAATTCATCACGTTTTCAGTCTAAAAAGAAGACTATATCCATACACATACTGTGACTGAAGGCCTGTCCTTTTGTTACAGCTGCAACTCATCTGCCCAGTGACTCTGTAAGAATAGTAAACAGCATAATTAAAATACTGTACATCATTTCCATCACCAAACAAACCAAGCAACTACTAGCTCATTTTCTTTTCAATTAATGTACTGTGAACTATCCAACCACGTGTTCACAATGCACAATGATAACTACCTTCTAACTAGTTAATAAAGCACATGTTGGCAGCTGGCAGATACTTACCTGAGACAAATATGAATCAATTTCTTCTAGATCGCCATAACAGCCATTTTTGTGACGAACCAAATTACCCCACAGCACCGAGTGATGGCAGCCTGGACACTCCCCCTCTACAGGAATCAGGTGAGTGGGCTCTGACTTCAGAAAATGTTTAGCCAGGCAAATCAGATGACAAACCATTTTACACAGAGGGAGGAAGCACGACAGCCTGTCCTCAGCCTAAGAGAAAGAGATACAGCATTAGTACAGCGTTTTATAAACCGCATGTTAAAGCAGAACTCTGGTGTAAAATGTAATTTTGGTGTAGTAAAACATAATAAAGAGTGGGCGCTTCAGGGCATCCACCTTTATAAAGAGTGCTAGGCAAAACATTACTGGATCACAGAAAGCTGCAGGATAGCAGAGGTGAGCTATTCAACAAAAGTTAGTACTCTTTATCATGTTTTATACACCAAAAGTTAATTTTACACCAGACTTCTCCTTTAATAATGCATCATTCAGAAAGCTAATCTGCAGCATGCTGGCTCACTGATTTGGGGGTACTGAGCTAGTAATTGTGAACTGGAATTTGATACATACAACTCAACTTACAATACTTTTTGAAGCAAACTAGGATTAATGCAGATGTAATGTAAATACTGAGTCCTAATCACCAGATCTGAATGATTGCATTGAGCAACAGTCTGGGTAACAACTGTGATTGCGACGATTGATGTTGTTTATAGTGAAATGACGCACAAAAGTTCCCATCTTAAAACAAACTCCCAGTCCTGTGCTGGTGTGAACCTGGGGGAGAATTTACAAATGATTATCTTAGAAATATCTTTCATGAGAATGTTTTTAAAGCATTTCTCAATCTCTCTCAAATTATTTTACTTTTTAAATTTGAAATTCTTTTTTTAAGTTTCTAAATATATGTTGTTTTATTATGTTACCTGTTTGTAATGTAGCCCTTAACGGTGCATTTTACAGCTTTTAAAACATGATTATATATCTTTAGATTTCCAATAATCAGTTAAGGCTATTCAGTAGTCATCAATGATTGATTGAGTAGGTTTTTTAATGCCGTGCCAACACACTAGGGTCATTTTTACGGCGGTACTTAAGTCAGTTCTTCAAACTGCCTCATTAAAAAAAACAAATTATACAAAAACAATTATAAAAGATATTTTATATTTAAAAAAGTCAAAAAATGTATAATTTTTCGAGGTGCTGCAGTTTTAAGCACATTTGGCATCTCACTTTTATAAAAAAAATCTCAGTCAATCTGAGTGCAGTGGTTTGCAGTCCATTAAAATGTGTTTTATAGTAAGTCTGTCTTTACAAAGATGACAGGTTGGAGCATCTTCTCTAGTTAGTAGATGTTGGTGCGTCAACATGGAGTGTCCGATTCTACATTTTGTAAGTATGGTTTGGTGTAGACGACTGACTGTCCATTCTAGTGTAGGTTCGTACAACTTTTTTCTCTATGTCATACAGTTTGTTAAATGTTTTACTGTCCCATTCATTCTGCCATTTGTTTTTGAAGTATGTGAAGATCTTTGGATAGCTGTCTCTAGGTGGAATGAGTCGTGTGCTGATTCTGTCTGCAGTGGATGTTCTGGCAATTCGATCCCAGTAGTCAGCAAATAAGAGGAAAAAAGAACCGGTGTTGTGTTGAAATTCGACTACCCTTGGCGTGCAGGCGCTTCACACAGCCGTATGGATGCAAAAGCTTATGCTGGTGATCCATGTATCTACTGTAACTGTAGATTAACACTGTTTTTTCATTCTGCTACGTGACAAGCGAGCCCGAACTGATAACATTCTACAAACCAATTAATGTAATGTATAGAGTCATCTGCTCAGTAAACTGCAGTGAGAAACCAAAACTAGCCATTCCAAAAGTGTACTTGTAACAACCATATATGAACCTTGAAACATATGAAAATATGAAATGGGACTAGGTGTGAATAAAGCCATATAGTTTAAGATCAAATTTAGGCTTCTAGAAAAAAAAGAAAAGAAAATTACTTAGGAATATTACTTGATCTTAAAATTTGGTTCAACTTTTAATCAGATATTTGTGGCTATTTGTTTTCTGTACTTCACACCCAGTAACATCATGAGCTGTAACTACATGACAGTTGCTGGATAAAATCCTGGTGTAAACATACCTTCACAATATCCCTACACAGCAGACATCTTTCCCACCGGCTCTCCTCTAGCTCCTTGTCCTCCTGCTGCTGCTTTTTCTTTTTAGCACGGACGCAGCCGAAGGTTAAAGGGATGTGCAGTGGTGGCTGCAGTCCAGGTTCAAAGTCCATTCGGTACTCCTGCCTCAGCCAGCGTACTGTAAGAGGGAGGCGGCTCCACGGTGCCACCCTTAGCATGTTGGAGACCACACGCCAGTGGAACTGCAAGCTGGACTCCTTACGAGAGCGGCGCGTCACATGCGACAGTCTCCGAGAGATGTGTGGGTGCTGCCATGCCCACTCAAACTAAGGGCAAAAGGAAAAAGCACACAGCACATGGTTTGAGATTTAAAAAATATAGGACAGATACTGCTGTACACTGGTGTACAATGCTTTATGTGATATTTTATAATATATATATATATATATATATATATATATATATATATAACAAACGTGTTGAATGGCAATATTTTGGTGAAATTTTCATTAAAATGTAATTCTGTAAGATTCTGTCTGTCATATCTGAAAATATCTCACCAAAATAATTGATTAACATGTTTAACACAACCATGGCTAATTACAGCACTTGATACAGACAAGAGGAAGGAAAACAGATTTGAAAAGAGTTTTAAATAGGGTTGCAGGTGGTATCAAAATCTCATTACATATATAACAGACTGTTAGGATGTTTGTGTATAAGAATTAGCCTGATTGACACATTTTATAGCTTTAATATTATCTTTTTGTGTGTGTTAGCTACCATTAATTTGTTGATGATAATTAGATATACTCTTTCACACAGTATTCAGGAATGAAACACACACACACATTCTGTGGTAAAAAGTAAAGATAAAACACAAAATAATTAAAAATAAAAATAAACTCTTCTTGAGGGCTACATTTGTCATATTGTGTGTGTGGTTCAACTGACAGTTAAGATAAGATAAGCTGATAAGAATCAATAGTTCCTATGAATTTCTGTAGGTAATAAAGACAGGATAGTAGCACAAAATCTAGAATTTTGTAAAACATAGAGAGTAAGATTAAAATTTAAGTGTCATGATATAACATGTTCTCTGAGAAATACTTGGATTATAAAATGGCAATACCTTTTTTCAATGTGAATATACTGCAAGAAAACCACCACACCAAATAATTTAATTTGGTTAATAATGTTGTGTTACCAACAATTGAAACAGGTGCACAGAAATTTGGAGGAAGCAGACATTAGCACATGCTTTAGCCTTCAAAGACTGAGGGGAAAGGCTGTGACAGTCTGGAAATAGAGATATCATAGACATACGGATAGACATACACATAGTCTACAGCTTAGTGTTTTTCCTAGCTATGACAAATAAGTGGAGGAGCACATCAACACTTTAAAACATTAACTACATAACTTAGCCAGCATACATAATTGCTTTCTTAATTTTGTGACCTAATTATTTCCTTCCCCTCCAGTGAACAGTGACCTCTACTGGGTAACACAAGAAAAGTTCTGTAGGAGCTGTAAAATGTGGTAAAATATGATGAAAAAAACATTCAACCATGCTAAAATTTTAGTAGAGAGGAAAAGTACAAATCATGTATACAGCTCTTTCTTGATCTATTAAATTTAACATACTCTTCTGACTGGCTTCTCTAGTTTTTTAAGATTCTAAAGACAGCAAAAATACTCCAGGACCAGAAAGAATGAAAAGGCCTGGGTGTATGCTTAATATAGGGATACAATCAGGTTCACAAGTATTTAAATAATGCCATTTTTTGTAATTTTATGTTGCATACTTTCACAGTGAATTTGTGATAATGATTAATCAAGATGTGATTTAAAAAAAGTGTAAAAATGTCTAACATCCAATACCCAATATTTTTATTAAACCCCATGTATCAAAAACTATGAAAACGATGTCATTGTTCTTATTGTATTTTTAAATGTGACCATATTAAAAACACACATTTAAACAATCAGTTTTTGCAGCTTATTTTCTGTTAAGAATGTAAACCTACCCTCAAAGCAGCAATATCAGATGGAAATCCATGAACGATGAGGACCATCTCCCTGTAGAGTGATTAAAACATTATTCCTAATAAAATCAGCATGATAACACTGTGATTATATTCATTACAGATAACAGGTGAGTTTAGTTACCATGGTCCTCTGCCGCTGGTTCTCTTCGCTCCCCCTTTGTGTCTCCCGGCGTTATGCTGACCAATTCTCCGCTCAGGGTTGACGGTGAAGCCGATGTAGATGCGACCCTTGAATTTCGGGTTTGTGCAGTAGAGCATGTACACCCCAAAGAAGCTCTCCACCTCCACCACCATGGTAAAATGATTTCCGGAGGTCTAAACAATATACAATATTATAAAATGTTACATGACTTTAACATACAACATATACAAACATATTTGACCTCTGATGCACAGACAAAACGCACCACTACCAACAGACTTTATAAACTGCTGTCTAAATACTGTTTTCCCATAGTTAGTACAAATACTGGGAGGTTAATCAAATTCAAGTTTTAATGCTCTTTTCAAAATGGCACAGCACATCTTCACATACGGAACCTGCCTCTTATATGTGGCAATAATTTTGTTATTTTGCACTTTTCCTGAAATTAAAGTTGGTAATATTGTGCACATTGTCCCATTTAAAAGCTCATTGTTATGTTGAGGAGAGCTGCTTGCTATTTTTTTTAATGGCTCAAAATGTTTTTTTCATTTCTTTCACACAATATGTTTTCACAGTTTTGACTCCCTCAAAAATAAATGTAAAAGAAACAGCAGTTTGCCTAATTGAATTTTTAATAGTAATTAATACTATTTCCAGTAAGGCATCCAGACTATGAAGGAACAAATAGGGAATCATATAATAATCATCAACTTTCAGTTTCTGAGGCCAGTAATGTATTAAAGTTCTTGAAATGTTTGGATTGACCGACCTTCATTTTTTAAGTAATATTTTTTTGTTTAATTAGTTAATTCACTATATACCAACTCAACCTCTTCACAACTTTACAACTGATGATCTTAAACACATTAAAAGACAAGAAATTTAAGTAATTAACTCTTGACGAGTTCAGCACAGCTGTTAACTGAAGTCCACTACCTTATAAAGCTGTCTGAGAAAATCCAGCCAAGATGTGCAAAACTGTTATATAAGCAAGTTCATATTCATAAAGTTCAGAAAACAATATTTGGAAGAACGATCCTGATTTTTAAATACAGTTGTTGTACATCTTGGCATGTTCTCCTCCACCAGTCTTACACACTGCTATTGGGTAAGTTTATGCCACTCCTAGGGCTAAAATTCAAGCAGTTCAGCTTGGTTTGATGGCTTGTGATCATCCATCTTCCTCTTGATTATATTCCAAAGGTTTTAAATTTGGTAATTTTATCACTTATCACTCTTACTGTAATGTAAGGTGCAGTTGGTCAGAGTAAGTTAGTAATAATAATCACACTGTGTATCACGATACCAGTAATTATCACAGTAATATCACCTCACCTCTGAGCTCCTCTAACTCTCCACAGACCACTGCTGCATATTAGAGCTGAACTCCGGCGCTGCTGCTGGAGAGCAGGTCAGTTAGGTAGATACATGGATAGATAGGATATCTAACTGCGTCTCCGGTAAAATAAAAACACAAAGCTAGTCTGAAATACGCTCATAATGTTTTAATAAATAATAAAAGGTGAGAAACTATAAAACGAGCCGAAGCGGAGTCTCTTCATATTCAAAACAAACTAAACGGCTTCAGCACATCTTTACTAGAGCCGGTTTACTGGGAGAGTGTCCACTTCCATATCAGATAATTACTGCTAACCGCTAGAAGGAGCCCGCGAGGGAGTCCTCAATGTATGGTGGTGAACGGAGCTAAACGGCTAAAAACTCAAAAAAAAAAAAAAAAAAAAAAAAAAAAAAAAAAACTAAACACTGGTCCAGTATATATTTTTGCCTTTTATAACGGATAATTAAGCACGTCGCTAAATAAATAAAGAACAATTCTCTGTAGGTGTTTATTTTTCTACAATAAACGGGTTTAGGACAACAGATTCGCTAGCACCACTGCTACCGTCTGCTAACCTGTTAGCTAACTAGCGAGCTGATGCTGGAGTTAGAGTCAGAGCCTGTTTAAATTTCTCTTAACCGGAGATTAAACGCTTTAAAACATTATTAAGCGGTGCTGAAACATGTGATAATGCGCTGTCTTGAGAAAATAGGTACAATTCTCAGTATAAAAATTATCAAACATTTTTAAACTCAGATTTTGCTCAGTTGCTCCATATAACGTTAAACCTATTCATTTTGGACCCACTCGGGAGCGCCCCCTGGTGGCTCGATATAAACGGAAGACATGTTTGAGTGGGTTTTCTCCTCTCTATAGAGTTTCTTTGGCTTCTTTGCTTCTTCCCAGCTAAGCTCTGATATTGCCTGTCAAATATTCTACACTAACTTCACTCATAAATAAACCTATAAATCCAGCATATCCAGAATATCGATGTATTTGTGGCGGAACAACGCTAGGAATATTAATTTAACCCATGTTTAAATTTCATAGTTTGTTTCTGTTCATGTTTATTCGTTTTTAATAAGGAACTAAAGGATGGGCTCTTGTAGACCAGAGCCGTGTTGTAGGCTATAAGGACCTCTGGTCGCTGTTTCTGATTGGCCGCTGAGGGTTTGGAAGGCGTGGTCTCACCCGTTCTGAATCTTTTCATTGGATGTTTTCATACTAGAGCCCGCCCCCTCGGCTCCTCTCCCGGCAGTGGAGCAGAAGCTGAGTTTAGAGTTTTTTTATCGTGTTGGATTCTCTCTTTCAGTAAGGCTGTGTTGTCTCAGTCATGGCGGTCACCGCGGATCTCATCCGAGAGAAACTCATCTCTGAGCTCGCTGCAGTGCACGTGGTATATGAGCCCCGCACACACTCCTGAATATACAGTACAAGGGGGGTCCAGAAGGCTGAGACCACCAGGGAGCAACACAGACATCTGTAGTTAACATGCATGTCAATCATTTATTAAATTACAGTTTATATTGTTTAGGGAAAAAGTAGAATCCGTATTAATAGTTGGCTTTGAGTGGAGTCCTGTAGACTAATCCGCTGCCACTATGATCGGAGGATCAATTGCGTATTTCCCGTGTATGCGGAAGTGCCTTAAATTTCGAGAAGGGTGATGCTGCAGACCAGAGACCTAAATGGGACACGATCCTGTCAATCATGTTTTGCATAAAACAATTAAATTCTTGCTCTTAGCTGTCAATAATATTTTCCATTGACCAATTGCAAAGTAGAACAGCTATCCATAATTTATCATAATTTTAATGCCTAAATGTGATCCCGGTTCTGCTCTGAAAAAAAAAAAATAGCATACTGCTTCAGTTTCTGAATCAGTTTCTCTGATTTTGCTATTTATAGAAATATGTTTAAGTAAAGTTTTAAGTTCAGAAATCAATATTTGGTGGAATAACCCAGGTTTTTAATCACAGTTTTCATGCATCTTGGCATGTTCTCCTCCACCACTCTTACACACTGCTTTTGGATAAGTTTATGCCACTCCTGGTGCACAAATTCAAGCAGTTTAGCTTGGTTTGATGGCTTGTGAACATCCACCTTACGCTGGATTGTATTCCAGAGGTTTTCAATTTGGTAAAATGAAAAGAAAAAAAAAATCATAATTTTTAAGAGCTGTTTTTACAATGTTGTTTATAATATTTCTGCAATTTATTTTTATTATAACATTTTAATTCTTGTTATTTTTACCTTTTATTATGGTTAAAATAAAAATGTCTCCGATTTACAGTGTGATATTAGGCCATCTGTATGAAATGTCACAGTCTATCCATAATATCTAGAGAAATCTCATACTGTGTTGTTCATGTACAGTATTTTATGTATTTTTTCTTTTTTTGTCGCAGGAAGTAGAAGACACGTCTCCAAACAGATGTGCTGCTAGTTTTAAGGTTCTTATAGTTTCTCCTCAGTTTGAAGGAAAACCGCTGTTGCAGAGGCACAGGTAAGACTGCAGATGATGGATCACCAAGACCACTCTTCCACAGTTTCTAAACTGCAGAAAATCTACAGTATATGCAGTAATATATGTATCAAAACAATTTAAAGAAACCGTGGCATGTATGTCACTAAATTCTGATAATGCAGGGTGCCCAAACTTTATATATATATATATATATATATATATATATATATATATATATATTTATATATATATATATTTATATATATTTATATTTTTAATTATATAAAAATCTAATATTTATTTATATTATATTTGTCCTAGCTCTTATTCTTTTAAACATACTTTTTCCTTTTAAGTTCACAAGTGATCTCTTTAGTTTGAAAGAACCTCTAAATACATATTGGAAGTCATATTCTTTTGCTTTGTACATTACCTGTGTAATATTAAGATCAACAACAAAATCAATTTTAAAGCATAATTTCATACATAATATGAATATGAATCTTAGATGATCAACAAAAATGAAAATCTTGTGTATTTTATTTGCGGGAGATGTATTGTTTTTAAGTAATTACTGGGAAAATAACTTTAACACTGAAAAGGCTGCATGGGACTGTAAGGGGTTAACTCACTCACTGACCTTGTGTGTTCTGTGTGTTTGTGTTTCTTAAGGCTGGTAAACACTTGCCTTGCTAATGAACTGAAGGAGATACACGCCTTTGAGCAGAAGACCTTGACTCCAGAACAATGGGAAAAACAGAAACAGCAATGACACAAAAACACACAATACTCATATTCTGTTCATTTTTTTTTATTTTACAGTATTACAGTAATTTGTTTTTCTTTTATATTTTAATTAAGCACCATTTAAACAAAACAATGTAAAATACTGACAACACATTTCCTGTTCCTTGAAGCTGAACTTAAATATAAAGATTGTGACAATAAAGGAATGTTTCTTGCCCTCATTTGTTGAGCAGGCACACACCAGTGTGTGTGTGTGTGTGTGTGTGGTATGTGGTATGTTGTGTGTGTGTGCATGTGACTTTTATTTTCACTTTAGCCTCTTCAGAGGCAGTGCTGTTTTGCATTTAACCACTCGAGGTTGCCTCGAGTGAGGAGCTTAAGAAAAATGGATAAGATTTCAACCGTATTTAAAAAGACACACAATATCCTACGAGAGAAAATAAGAAATAAACGTACAGGACATCAGCGGGACACTGCTGCCCAGCCTGAGGAAGAGAAGACTGGGCCTAATTCAGACACTTTAACACAGAAAGGTAAAAACTTGTGTAGCTCATTCATTTTCATCTGTATTGAGGTGTAAATTTAACTGTTTTATATTAGAATTAGTTGATCTACTCTGCCTGAGATTCTTTTGTATTGTCAGAAGTAAAACTTTAAAAGTAGAACCTTGCTGTGACGTGGTTTTCAGTCAGTGTCAGTCTTGTTGGTCACCTTTTGAAAGTGAAGGAATTTCCCTAGGTGGCAGATGAGTGGGTGTAACTATCAGGGCTAGAGATTCATTGATTGTCTTTGTTTTATCATTCCAGCGGCATGCCTGCTTCTAAAAGACACTGACACACCAAACTAAACATTCTCACAAAGGTTTCAGTAGTTGTTGTACATTTTATTTTATTAGTAGACTAAAGATACTAATTTTAAACTAAATCTAAAGCATGTAGGAATGTTAAATGTGAATAAAAGATGCACAATGTGATTGATTCCTCTCTTTCAGACCATTAATGAAACCAATAAAAGTGGGTAAACAGGAAAAACCTGTAAATACATTAATTGCAAAAAATAAAATTAGTTCACCCTGGATTGCTGTACAACTTAATTTTGAGCAGATGTGTAAATTATTACAGGTGTAGTCTGATTACACACTGTCTTGCCACAAAAAGGTATAAAGTGCGTTCCCTGCTGCTCTATTAAAAGGCTCTTAGAGGCAACTTTTGGATAGTTTACTTCTTGATGAGAGATTTTTGTCTGCTTGATATACCTCTATGACACACACACACATTTTTATCAGATTTAATAGACATTGAGGGTGGACACGTCATTGGACTAAGAGAACCAAGACAATAATAATTTGACAAATTGCCTGCCATGTACAGTAGGTCATTTGTGAACAATGTTCTTAGCAACAAATCAAAACAAAAGGCTCGGTGGGAATCTGACGACCACCTGGTTTGAGTAAGGAGGCCTTGTGGTGAACGCTTCAGATACGACAGTCTTTGTGCAGGATATCCTGTGGCCACATGTTGCCTCTCATGGCAGGTCTTTCAAAATGAGATTTTTCTGCAGGACTGTGCTTATCCAAACACAACAACACAGCAACATTGCTATGGCAACATCCAAGTGTGCAAAATCTACAGGCCTAGCTGCAAAACCTGTATGTCTCCATGGCCAATCAAAGCTCTCACCTTGTATCCAGGCTAGAGACGGCCCAACAAGTTATTAGAACCTCTTTTCAATTGTACAATAGGGTTTCCCATATAAAAGTGTCCTTTCATTTTAATATTGTAATCACTCCTTTGAAGCATCACTACATTGACAAATTTGTATTAAATTCCATAAATTCCTATTCCTTTTTGGTGTCTTATATGTTTGGTCAATGAGAGGACACAGTCCTTTTTATATTTAAAGGTTTCATTTGAAATTTTACTTTTTGATGTTTTTCAGTCAACCCAACTCAATATATATTAATGAAATTCAAATGCAGGACAAAAAAATGTATAAACTGGACCTAACTTTGATCATTTTGTGTCTTATTTTCAACTGTGTGTCTAGGAGAAGGCGGCCATCTACAGAGTCCATGTGGACATATCGTCAAATTCCCAAGTCTAATTAATATGGTGAATCAGTGCCTAAAACAAGTATGTTAATTATTTTATATGCACTTAATAAAAAACTGACTGCCTTAAAACTAGTTAGTTTACTAACTACTAACTTTTTTTTTACTAATAATTTAACTATTAATTAGTTAAAAGTCTCATTCCATCGTTTTTTCATCCATTTTTAAATGTCTAGTTGTGGTCTTTAGTATGAATAAATTCCATGTGAGCCGTTTGTTATAAAAAAAAAAAAGTGATCAGGTGTTTCTACGTAGCCCTGCTTTAGATCACTGAATTAGTGGTCTCTGAAAACGCCTACCTGACTTCCCTCCACAGTCAATTTTACAGCTCTAAAACAGGCAGCACTAATCGCGCTAATTGTGACGCGCTATTTTATTTCATATTCCGCAAGCAACACCCCCCGTTCTCACCTGAAGTACTGCGCCAGCACCCCCCCCCCCCGTTCTCACCTGAAGTACTGCAACAGCACCCCCCCCCCCCTCTCACCTGAAGTACTGCGCCAGCAACCCCCCTAACCCTCCCCCCCCCGTAAACTGGGGTGCCTTGACATCTCGCATACATTTAAATGGTGACGTGATAGAAAAAAGGTTGAGAAACACTGATCTAAGGAACCATTGAATACAACAGTTGGTCACCCCTAGTAGTGAAACAAGGGACACTAACAGCTCAGAAATATGTGCAGGGCATCCTGGGGCTATGTGTGTGGCCTGTCATGGCAGTGCTTTCACTTTTTCAGCAGGATAATGCTCATGCAAACACAGTAATAGCACAGCTGTTCTCATGGTAAAAATGTACATACTTATTAAATCAACCATACTTACCATACTTGTTTTGGGTGAAATGTGGTCTCTGCCTGTAAACAATCTATATCCAGAGAGCAGTAAGGGGTTAAGTGCCTAATTCTCTCAAACCCAGATATCGAACCCACAACCCTGTCACCAATAACCCATGCTATATCTAATGAGCTGCCACAGCCATTTGAAGCTCTTATACCGGTAGGATAAGCAGGAATGTGGCCTACAACATTTAACAGAACTGGTGCAATACCTCACCATTACATCCCATATACTGTCCCGCTTAAAGGCTGTAGCATTCAGCAAATTAGATTTTTGTCTTGACCAACTTATCATCACTTTTGTCCTCCTAGAAAAGCCTGGACTTCAGCTGTCCCGTGTGTGAGGAACAGTGGAACTGGTCTCAGGTCAGAGGTCAGCTCCAGCTTTCTCACGCTCAGATTGTAGTTCTGGACGCACAAGTTAACCGCATCATGCAGGACCTGCCTGACGTTTACAAAAAGGTCAGTAGAGCGAGAGATCTTTCAACCTATATTTACAAAAATCTATTTCAATAAGATTCATATGAAACAGCTTTGATAAGCTTCATGCTCTGCAGAACCTGATAAAAAAACAAGCTCAAAATAGAATAAAAATCGAAGATGAAGTGATAAGCTGACTGTAACTGTATGCACCACATTACTTTTAGGCCTGGCTGTTCCACTAATATCATTAAGAGAAGCTCATGTTTTATTTATACAGTCTAAAAATGCAATGCGCAATGTATGTTGATGTAATTTAATAGGCAGATAATGTTTGCTGATTTGCACAAAGACTACAGAAGTTGTAGCCTCAAGTAGGCTTTTAGTACTTTTCTGTGTTAGTCATATAAACACAAACTCCCTCACTTTAACATTTGAATTTAATGAACTTTAATTCATTTAGTTTATCATTTGTATATTAAATAATTTAATGTCCTTTTATGAACTAAACTCCAAGAAGTCACAATAATAGAGACTTCTCAGTAAAGCACAGTTATACACTATGTAGATTATCTTTTCTTTTCTATGCACCACATCTCTTTGCAATGAGAATATATTTGAATAAATTATACAGTTGAATATAAATTGAATAACTAAAATATTTAAGTATTAGATAGGCGCAGAAATACACACAGTTTGGAGGATTTACCAGTATTTTGTAGGTCTTCTTCTTCTGGTGTTAATAACAAACCTCACACATCTTTAAAATGCATTTCCTGGGAGTGATGTGAAATAGTTTTGTACCTAAAATGGTGTTATTATAGTGTTGCTAGGTCATTACTATTGAACCCACAGTGCTTGCTATGATGTCGCTAAGTAGTTGCTAGCTGGTTGTTATTATGTTACAAAGTGGTTGATACGCAATTACTGAGTGGTTGCTAAGGTGTTGCAATGGTATAGCTGTTGATTGCTAAGGTGTTTCTAGGTGGTTACTCTGGTAATATGTTTGTTGTTTTGGTGCTGCTAAGCAGTTCATAAGGTGTAGCTAGGCTCTGTAGCTAAGCTGTTTATTGGGGGAAGCAATCGAAAGGGATTGGTTGCTAAGTTGTTGCTATGAGGGAGCTATGGTGTACCAAGTGTTGCGTTACACATGCATCTATTCTGTATGTGTATCTTAATAAATAAATGAATAAATGAATGAATGAATGAATTAATGCATAAATAGTTTCCCATATCTATTGATCAAGGATATACAGTATTAATCCTGTGAGCTATCCTTCTGAAACCTGGCACCTTCCTTGGGTGTACCAATTTTTGCAACCATTTCCCTGATAATGAGTGTTACATGATTTTTTTTGTGTTCACCATGTTAGAGGCCTCATTTCTGGCTTTGTCGATGTCAATAAATAAAATAGGTTAAAAAAACACGTGTTTGTGGATATCATTTGTTTGTAGATCACACTATATTTCCAATAATATGGACTCCCCCGTCTAAATTATTAAACTCAGATTTAAGGAAGCTGAGCGGATACTTTTGGCCATATTGTATCTTAAATCTTTAAGCTGTCTAGTCAAAAATCCTTAGATTTGCATAGCACTAACAACATCTTAGCTTAGTTTAGCTTAGTTTAGCTTAGCTTAGCTTAGCTTTGCAGTGGTGTTTTGTCAGTTGAGTACCATGAATCGATATGTGCCACTTGGTGCCTCTATGCATTAACACACCCACAGTTTTGAATGTTTTCATGTGATTTCCATGATAATTTAGTTTTTTCCTGATGCATAATGCAATCTGATCTTAGAGCAACACATGGCAACAAAAATTGACAGAACAGAGCTAAATAAATTACTCGTAAAACTGACAAATAGCATATAATTGTTTGTAAATGGCTTGTCATATGGTTCTTTTCTTAGGGCGTTTTCTTTTGTCCAGCTTAGTTGATGATTTCATTTATCTGGAGCGTTTTCCCCCTCTGTTCGGTTTGGTTTCACACAGGCATTAACTTAAATGCATCAAAATGTGCACCAATAAACCATGTGAGTCAGAAAGTAAACATAGTAAGATAATCCTGTGTTTCAGCGTGTATTTCTGTGCAGTGTAAAGCTTCTTTAACACTGACCGCTGAAACGCTGCACTTTCAAACAAAGAGCTTAGACGTGCAGCGCAGTGCATACATAGTCTAAACAGTTTTGCACGGCTGCGAGTTGAGAACTCAGCACATGTGGCACTCTGTGTAAACAGCATAAGCAGAGAAAGTGTTTGTTCATAGCTGTGGTAATTAGCGTTATCTGGCTAATATATATGATTAAATTGCGCCTGCAAAGTATATTTGATAGCTGGGTCGGATCGAGACAGGATCATGTTCTACCCACAAGTGAACCGCTCCACAGTTCACTTTTGACTCAGGTGCGGATCAAAACAACTGGAATGAGACCAGCTAGTAGAAGTGGTCTGGGTTCAGTTACTGATAGTGCTGGTGTGAAAGCGCACTCAGATTAGCTACTCAGCTAACAGGTTACCCAGCTGGCACACAACCGACCTTCAACGTTGAAATGTGGTTGAAATATGACTAAAGGAATGTCTGTTGTTGTTTTAACATTGAAACAACATTTAATGTTCAGTGATCGTGCTAACTTTGAAATTTTAAAGATTGAATCAACATTTAATGTTCAATGGTTGTGTTAATGTTGAAATTTTAACGTTGAATCAACATAATGTCCTCAAACTTCTGCTTTTTGAATCTGCATTTTACAACAGTGTTTTACTTCTATTTGCAGTAACTGCTTTTTAATTTAACATCATGTTGTAATAGTTTTACTGTTTTAGTGTTTTTGAGATCAGATCTTGAATCAAATTGTTAGTGGTGGGTAACTTTTGATATACTCAGTTTTACTGCAGTGATTTGAGTTTATTGTTAACACTTTGTTAATCATAGAATTTTATCATTTTAGTGAGCTATGGTTTATTAAAGGTTGAACATATGATGATGAAACAATGTTGCCGTATCAACGTTGATTCACTTTTCAAAATCAAAGTTGATTCAACGTTAATTGAACCATAACATCTACGTTGATCAAGGTTAATTCATTGTTCATTCAACGTTGGGTAGCTTACACAGAAATATAAAAATTTAAGTGGACAAACTTTTTACTGGAGGAGGGGGAGCTAATTTGTTAAAAACAAAAGCTATGTGAAGCCAGACACCTAGAAGGGATTGTAGCTGACCAAGCTAAGCTTTCCAATCAAAACTGTGCACAGGCTGTACTGCTAGTGCTAACTAGATTAATTATTTGATTCAGTCCTCAAAAAGTAAGTGAATGTGAATTCTGTTACTCAATATGTCATTATATATTTACAACAAATTTATTTCAAAACGATTTCCAAGTAACAGCAGTTTTTCAATGTAATGAATTATGAATACTTCATACTGTTAATGACTATGCTGCTCATTTCCCCCTGTGTATACTCTGTGTGCAGTGTCCAGTTTGTTTGAGTATCCTGCGGCGCCCTATGGACAGCGCGGGACGGCCCTGCCCTTTCTCCAGCTGTGTGCTTTGTCCTTACACTCATCACTTCTGCTGGTCTTGCCTCGCCCGCTGGGTCTTCCCCAATGCCGCCAGCTCTGGTCAGTGCAGTAACCGCTCCTGTCATGTAGTGTCCACTCTGTTGACGTGTGAAACTGTGACAGACTCTGGCAGCCTGGTTGTGGGATGTCCAGTGTTTCGGGCCTGCCCCGAGTGCTACACACTGACCACTTTTCAGTCGGACTCTAAATATGTCTCCTGTCTTGAATGCACTCACCGCTTCTGCTACATCTGCCTGGACAGTGAAACACAATGTGCACAGGGAGAACACCCCCTCCTCCAACCAGCCTGTAAAAAACCCAGAGCGGAACGCCAGAAATTCATCACATAAACTCACACTATGACTAATATGAACTGCACTTTATGGTTTCCCGGACAAGGAATACGTTGTAGAATATATATTTCCTTTATTGAAAAAAATCTCCATTGAAAGTGCTGTGTATTTCAAGACTAGGCTTAATCCTAATCCTTAATCTGGGAAATTACCCCTAAACATTTGAAAGCACTTATTGATATTTAATTCAGCAATAATTCTAATCGAGAATGTATTTGATCATTTTATTTTAAATAAATGTACCTATTAGGGCTGGGGCGACGCGTCGACATAATCGACGTCATCGATTACAAAAATACATCGATTTGCATAACGTGCGTCGGCGCGTCGTAAACATGGCGGCGCCTGTGGAGAGCATTAGAGGTTAGATCGGGCCCAAAAATTCCAACTGGCTGTTTTCGGGCTGTTTTAATGAGCGAAATGTGATCAGAATTATGTTAATTAACACGGTAACATAGAAGCATAGAACTATTATTTAATTAAAATGATTTTTAAGAACAGCTAAACACAGCTAAACAAGTCAAACGCGGAGGAGTTCACGTGCGAGAGACACAGAGAGAGAGAGAGAGAGAGAGAGAGAGAGACACAGAGAGAGAGAGAGAGAGAGATTGTTCTGACTTGTTCTGGTGAGAGCTACTCACAGGTGAAGGTTCTCTTTGATCTCCTCGTGCTCATATTCTAGTCCCATTCATAATTCTGCAGCTCCCTCAGTGTTTTCTGCCGTATTTTGCGGCTAGCGCGAGCGCTTACAACTGACACCGCGGACCGCGAGGTGCCGCCGCGTTTGTGCCGAATCCGACTCTCTGCTGAATCTGACTCCCGCTTCGCGGACAGAATCGGCACAACACCCCCGCTGTAGAACTGCGGTAGTGAAAACAGCGCTTATAAATAAATTAGTTTAGTTTCACTTTCAGTTTTCGTTATTTTTTTTTAAAATAAAAATATAATTAAAAAACAGACGCCTACATCTCGGACTATTTTCTGGAGCCCGGGTCGGATTTACGGGCGGGCCTCGGGTCATGTCGGCTTCGGGCAGAGAATCTAAGCTCTAGAGAGCTTCGACTCCGGAGAGCAATCTCCAGCTACAAAAAAACGCCAGCGGGCATCTAAAGTTTGGGAGCATTTCACGCAAAAGGGCAACAATGTGGTCCTCTGCCATACGTGCAAAAGGAGCACTATGTCAACAGGGTCACACAGTAAGTTACCGTTTACATCAGGGTCTCCGCGGGTGTCCTTAAAAAGACTTAAGGCTGTCTACCAAAGGTTTTAAACCTGCCACAGGCAGAAATTATACATTTTTGGTTTATATTTGTGCATGGCATTTCGCAGTTTCCAGAAACAGTAGCATTATTCATAAGTTCAGGTGTTTAGCTAAGCTAGCTGCCTTAAGTTATTTTAGCTAGCGCCGTCGGCGCTGCGGTGTCACACCGTTTTCTGTCACCGTCGGAATTTTGTGACCAGTGCTCACGGTTATGAGCGTTCATTGGCAAAACGGAAGCTTTCTATACCTACACCTTACCCTCAGCCCTAAACTGAACCGTTTTGGCCAGTCGGGGTAAACATTAGAAACGAACACGTTTCGAATCGGCCAGTGCACCGGTCTGCTGAGAACTACTTGCCAGTGGTCACAAAATCTAGCGGTCACAGAAAACAGTGCAACACACGGTTGTGGTGTATGGGAGCTTATCCATTTTTAGCGTTAAAGATCTAAACAACGTGCTGTACATCTAAGTGATTATAAGTGTGGGGTTTGGTTTAGTAGGCTTGTGTTGTTGTTGTTGTTGTTGTTGTTATATATAAATATAGTAATTTATCGTTTGCTTTAAAACGTAAAATAATTATTTAAATATGTTTCTCAATGAATAGATTAGTCGACTAATCGAAAAAAATAATCGTTAGAATAATCGTTTAAAAAATAATCGTTAGGGACAGCCCTAGTACCTATTAATCATAATTTATTGACACAATCTGATCAGTTGTCAAATATAAGGAATTCTGATTGTTTTATATTATAACTGCGAACAATATGTTATTTTGATTTCAAAGCCACTATGGAACCATCTACAAAATCCTCTCGGACTTCTAGGCATTTAGTGAAAACTGAATACTTTTTGGAAATTTAAATTATACACGTCTGGAATTTTATTTATTTTTTATTTAATGTAATGAATAAGGACAATCTCAAAAGATCAAATTCAGATCAGGTTGTCCAGTTTTCTTATTCGATTTTGGTTTTAAATTTGTGTATACCACATTTTTGGTCATTGGGATCTTTAGTAGATGCAGCTAAACAATACATCTTAATTACATTCTCTGATTTCCAACTCTAGGGCTGTGACCAAAATCGTTCCATATTTACATATTTACCTTTTAGGGCAGTAGTATTGAGTGCACTTGCTGTTTTTTCCCCAGTGTCTGGATGATAAAATGTAATAAGACCATGATCTTAAAGGCACTACAATCTCGCACAATAAACTCGTACACACCTGTATTGCAGGTCTGAAATGCAGGAATGGCTGTTTCATTATTAAATGTGTAATTAAATTAATTTGACCAAACAAAACATGACATATCCTGTGTTCATACTACCTCCAATGAAATAGAAGTTAATGTTCATATAAGGAAAGAAGAACAACAGTATTACCATGGAGTTATCCATGCCCATCATGAGTAAACTTAATAATAATAATAAACTTCTGAAAAAGCAGAAAACTGCTTGCCCAAGTGAAATCTTAAAGCTGATGTCCGAGCATGCAGAAGAATCATTTTAAACTGGGCGGGTGTGATGCGGTCTCCTTTCAGAGTGGATGAATCCGATTCCAGGTTAGGTTATGTCAGAGAGAGCGCTCTCACTAAGAAACTTCACTCCTTTGTTTTATTATGGGTTAATGAGCTTCTGAGGTCTGAGTTTCCTCTTCTGAAGTCTCCATTGCTCCACCAGCCGCTCGCATGTAGTAAAACTGATCCGGATCCTTTTTAGAGGCTGTACATGTGACGTAAGAATGTAAAGACGCGTGACATGGCCAGAGAAAAGTGAAGAAAGTGGTTCATTTTGAGTTGTGTTTAAACTCTGTTTATTAGAGTGTAGTGTTGTACTCTGACAGTAGATCCCACTGTTTTGGCTGCATAAAAGGTAAACTTTTCTTTTACTCACATTTTATAAATATGATGGTGTTTTCCATGCTACAGGTTTTTTTTTTTATCAATTAAAACCTTACACAATATTTCGCAATATTTGAATTGCTAACCCCTGTATCATGTCTCGTTCTTTTCAATACACAGCCCTCATTTCCTCGTATGACATGCATAGACCTTGAAGTGAATGCTGTTTTTGGAAATGCTAATAAGAGTTATACGTTATTTCAACTGTCTTTATTAAAAAAAGAAATAAATTCAGTTTTCCATGATGACCCTTTAAGGTTTTACAATGTGCTGAATTTATTGGGATTGCACTGATATCAGGTACCTACACTGCGGTCATAAATACTTCCACAATCAAATATAATACTGGTACAAACAACAAATCCATACAAAATCCATACAGTTGCACTTAAGATTTATGTGTTTAATTTGGCCCCTCTGTCATTCATATGAGTATTGCTAAAAAAAACTGAGGGACTTTTCTTCAGTGGATCTTCACATCCTTCACATGAACCAGCTGACAGAGGCAAACAAAAAATCCCCAGTCAGGAAAAGACTTCAAAAAGATGTAATTGCTACAAAAAAATCACAATAAAGAAATTTATAAAATACAATTCTGTACTAGAAATTATAAGAACTAAGCACATCTTTTTCAATGATATTTTATCCCCCCTTTTCTTTTGAGCACTTAAAGGGCTCATATTTATCTGTAATCACCCCCTTAAAGGCCACTTATGACAACTCTAAGTTTATGTACCAAAAACAGTCTTAAAATAATTACAACAGGAGCAATTCACAAGAGTATGCTTGCTCATTTTCCTCTGGATCTTTGACTTCAGTAACTCTGCTACAGACTGTCTACAGACAACACACCTCCCCATTCATCTCTTTGAGGTCTAAACCTCTGTAGGTTTAAAGAACAGTCATTTCCAAATTTGACCCATGTGTAATGAAGAAGGAAGGGTATGTTTTGAGACCTAACCATATTTACACAGTATATCGAACATTATTTTTTATGTTACAGCTGAGCAATTAGCTTAAAAAAATGGGCCATTTCTTTAACACTTTCTCCATTGTGTGTTCATCTACTGTCCCATAAAAACATACATTGTGTAGTCATGTGATCAGACTGTGACATGGAAGCAACGCATAGAACTAACACAGAAACAACTGACCAACTCAAGTAGCTTGAACCAAACAAAAGTGCCACGTTCATTCATTAAAGGTTTTATATCTTTTCTGCCACTAGATGTCACACTAAAGCACCAGCATCTCATACCAAAAAAACAACTTGTATTTAGCCACATCTTTCCTTTAGCCATTCCTCACTCTTCCCATTAATCTTTTTTAAGCACGGTGTTGCAATGTCTTAAAAGAAACTGTATGATGTTTCATACTACACTCTGCAATCTTAAATGCGCTGTTCTGTGTGGTCTTGTCTTGGCTCTTGGGGAGGGCCATCGTTTCCACAGAACAGGACTCCATACATCCATGTGTTGCAAGGCCAGCTATGAAAACACAGAGGATATGTGACTTCATTCTCTTCTCAGTAAACGTTCAGTCCACTACAGCTCTACACCTTTAAAATGATGGTTCAGTAACCATAATTAAAGTAAAATCACAATATTGAATTGAGGTCAAATTGCCCGGCTCTAATATCTATAAAAAACAATAACAACACATTTGGGCCCTTTAACTCAAATCCCACTGCACTACCCTGAAGAAAAACACTGCACTGTATTAATCCTCAAACTCAGTTCATAAATATGTGTCTATCTCTGCTGTGAGACTTCTGGTGGAAGCGCAGTCCACCACAGTTCCGAAAGCGCTTCCCGCATTGCCCACAGACATAAGGTTTCTCTCCTGTGTGGATACGGAAGTGTCGCGTCAGTGCCCCAGAGTGCCGGAACCGCACCCCACACACAGAGCAAGCGTACGGGCGTTCTCCGGTGTGGATGCGCAAGTGCGTCTTTAGATTTTCCATGCGGTTAAAATCACGGCCACACTCGTTGCAGTGGTAAGGGCTGCATCCTGGCGGGAACAGCTGCTTTTTGGCTGGCCGTCCTGAGCTGGAAGCCTTTGCTGCGTTAGATCTGTGCTGTTGACTATGATGTCTACGCAGATCACTCGCGCGGTTGAATGAATGACCACAGAGTTTGCACAAGTGAAGACTGGGATGGGCGTTTGTCCTGACACGGACACCATAGTTTTGAGGTGCAGCTTGCACCAGATGAGGTCTGTCTGTTGCTGGGAAAAGGCCGTCGAATGAAGCAGAGAAGGCTGGACGACCACCAGCTGAGGGGATGACGTCTGCAACTTCTGACAAAAAGAAAAGAAAACAAAATAACAATATTAAACTTCAGTAACACAAATAAAATCTATTAGGATATCAGAATCTTTGTGACATTAAGGGTGATTTCAAACATTCAAAAGTCTGGACCAAGATTCATGTTTTACTACAATATATTCATTTGGTTTGATTAGTCTGACATTGATTGGATTTTAGAAGGGTGTACGTCAGATGTCAGTGTGTTCAACTCTCTTCGACTGCATGCTCATCAAACAGCAGAATAAGTTTAACAGATTACTCTTAGCTTCTTTTATTTCTGCTAATAAACAAGGGTTACATGTTTAATCTGTTGCCCCACTCCTTCATGATGTGTGTACATATATATTCAAATTTTAGCACACCATTTCTACATCCTGCCTCACTTTCCTGTAACACCAATTTTCAAACTGCAAATCAAACCAAGGTTTAGCTGATCCAGAGCATTGACTGTGGTACAATTTAATTTGGACCAAACTATTAAGGTTGAACAACACCCTAAGATATCCTACCATGACTTTGACTAGGTCCAGGATCAACAGACTCCATCTTCTCCTTCTGTGACTGCTCAGGATCGGGCCTCCAGTCCTCCAGCAGTTTAGACTGAACCAGAGACAGTTTGTCTGGTCTGAACTCTTCATCAGAGTTGGGAATAAAGCTGCAGCCTGAGCCTAGATCTCCATCGCCTCCAGGCCCATCTTCCAGCTCTGGCTGTAGACTCTCCTCCTTCAAATGAAGTGGCTCTTCTTTAAGCAGGACAGGTGACTGGTTCTGCTCTCCTGGTATGTCTGGACTGTGCTCTGCCTTCTGCAGCTTCTCTGACTCACATGAATCGTGCTGTGGACCTGTGAAGGCAGATGACAGACATTACAACCAATTTTTTTCTGGTATGGAAACAGAACGATTGTCACATAGATATGCTAGGCAGGAAAATGGGGATGTGATTGTTTTCTTCACAACGTATCTTCACACAGGAAATTCTAGTCAGACACCACCTTTTACGCACTGCGCTGTCCACTGTGGGTGGTAACTTTTGTGCCATATTCATGGTACATACATGACACTTTGGATCGACGAAGGTTACATGCCAGAACAACTTCAAAACTTCAGAAACTACTTTGGGCTTGTGTGTTTATGGTGTAAAAATAGTCATTTCCTTCCAAAGACAACGCTATTCCCCATTACTAACATTGTAAGCCTGTTGGAATCGTCTGCTGAAAGGGCTGTATTTCTGAATGCTTTGGGCGAAGGGAATTGGGCTATTTGACAAAGGTTTATACTTGTTATCATGTTTCACTATAACCCAGGTCCATTTCACACTGTATTTCTTTTGTAACTTACAGTGAATGTGCTTTCAGAGGGATTACACGTGTCAGATATCTTGTTCTTATCAACTATCATCTTAGGTCTAAATTTGTAGGGCTAAGATAAGCTTTTGTGCTTGAAAAAACAAAGAAATAGTATCTCAAAGCCCAGCAGTTATTGTGTATGTTTTGTTTTGGGTTTTTTTTTGCCAAAAATGATATTGCAGTATTTCAGGATATGTCCCGTATACAGGGCACATTCCCACGGTCTGTCTACCTGGGTCGAGGAACTGTACAGGCGCTGTTTTGGGGGCTGGGTTCAGGTCGTGTGAGCGAACTCGTCCATCCTCACGGATTTCCCTGAAAGATTCTGAGTCCATTTGCTCAGAGCCCCCCTCAGCACACTGGTAGGATTCCTCGGTGGTCTGCTCGGGGGTCCTGGGCTCCAGCTGCTGCTGCTCAGACTGGCCTTTCTGCGGCTGAGTGAAGCCGCCCCCGTCCTCGCTCTGGCCGGCCTGCGGTCTCTCCGTCGCCGCCGCCGGCGGGCCTCTCCGCGCCGTGTCCAGCTCCTGCTCGGCGGACTGCAGCCGGGACTTCAGGAACTGGTTCTCCCGCAGCGTCTCCTGCATCTGGTCCCGGACGTCCCCCAGGGCCTGGCTCACCAGCTTGGAGATCTCCAGCACCGCGATCTCCACCGCCACCTCGAAGGCGCCGTGGATGGTGGCCGCCAGCTCGTCCCTGAAAGACAGAGACAGCTCTCCGCTCAGAGCCAGCGAGGAGGAGCGCCGGGCCTCCATCCTCCCGCACGGCCACACACCGACCGGGGAAACAGCGGGGGTCCTGTTCGGTGGAGCCGGTAATTGAATGGGTGTGGAGGAAACACACACCCGTTTAAACTCGCTTTAAACCCCCGTTACTGTTAAAACACAGCGAGCTCACACAACGCGTCAGCTGTTCACACCGCGAGCGCGTCACAACAAACAAGTGGAGAGACACACAACTTCAAAATAAGAGTCTCTGAGGTGGAATTTCTTCTGCTTTACTACAGCTGATTTACCACCACCTACTGAACTGGAGTATTAAACAAGCCTTATTTACAGTGTCTCACAGACGGGGGCATAGCTTAGACTTTGCAAATTAACCAGCTTAAAGTAGCTCAACATTTCAGTGGTAGAATTACAAGGGCACTGAGAACTTTGTCAGTTAAGATAATTCGACTGATGAGCACAAATTAATAGGTAGGAGAAGGGAACAGATTGCTAAATTAATTATGTGGGAATTCAGACCCATCAAGTCTGTTAGGAGCATTGGTTAAAAGCTCTGTATTTTGAATGAAGATTTTACCCTGTAAGGAAAACATACCCTCTGTTCTAAACACAAGAAATGCTGACCACACAATCTCAAGGCAGTGTAGTGATTAAGGTCTCAGTTTCTGAATCAAAAAGGGGAAATGTACTGACATTGCCATGATATGGTCAGCTCACTGCTAGATATGAGTCAATGACTAGCTAAATAATTTAAAAGTGGGAAAGCAAGAAAAACACTTAGATGTGCAGTGCAGTTGGCCTCCAGACCAGAGTTAAGAAACAAAGCTATGTCGCAATGTCATGAGTTTCCCTGTAAATGGTATTTCACAATTCTTCCTGTTGCTGTTGTTCTTCTTTTTCCGTAAAAAAAAAAAAATAATAACCAGGGTATGTTTTGGTTGAAATAAATATTGCTGGGAGTATACATCAAATGCATTCCTTTTATAAACAAATACATGAGAAGGCTTTGTGTTTACTGCAGGAACTGTCATCTGTTCAGTAGTCTTAACATGATGCATGTTGGTAATGCCTTTGTATAATTAACATCCAGGGTAAAAAAGGTAAATTGATTTCCATTCCTTCTTGGTTTCTACTGTGGTGTGTCTGAATGTTGACTTTTCTGGTAATAATCAATATAATATATTTTATATAATTACATTTCAGAACACCGGAAATGAACATTTAAAAAAAGTTCTGTTTTCGATTTTTATATTGAGTATTGAGATACTTTTATAATATACATGCAAAGTCATTCTATTCTACTGGATGTGAACAGGCTTCCATCATTTCTGTACTCTTCCATCTATTCTGGGGATCATGATCATATCTGGAACTCCAGTCCTAAACAGTTTTCTCAGTGAGAAAAATAAATGCAGTTTGTCAATCTCTGCTATTTTTGTCCTTTGATAAACATGTTCCAAAACAAATATGATCATAATTTTGTGCGGGGCATTTTGCTCAGAGCTTGTCATCAACAGCTTCTGCAGCCAAACCACAACCACATTTAGCAAATTTAAGTTTTGCATTTAGACCGAAGCACGTGCAGGCCTTATCACAAAGAATATAAATTAAGGGTGGGTTGTCGGGCTACACATAATGGTCATGCACTGATAGGTCGATCATTTAGATAATTAAAAAAAAAAAATAGATCTTGCTGCACTGCAATTTGCGGTGAAATATTTTTATTTAATATAGAAATAATTAGAAAAAAGCAAGGCTGTGCTTTTTTAAATATTGTTCGCATTTAGCCATTTTCTTGAATAGAAATTATAGTCTACTTATAGGCTTAAACGTGACCCTGAGAGCCCACAGTTTTTCACAAGCACCACCACAATTACTACTATGAATACTAATACTAATTAAATTAATTATTGATTGTTTAACAAATTGAAAACCTCTGGAATATAAACAAGAGGAAGATGGATGATCGCAAACCATCAAACCAAGCTGAACTGCTTAAATGTTTGCAGCAAGAGTGCCAAGATGCATAAAAACTGTGATTAAAAAACAGGGTTATTCCACCAAATATTGATTACTGAAGTCTTAAATCTTTATGAATATGAACTTGTTTTCTTTGCATTATTTGAGGTCTGAAAGCTCTGCATCTTTTTCGTTATTTCAGCCATTTCTAAGTTTCTGCAAATAATGCTCCATATGACAATATTTTTATTTGGAATTTGTGAAAAATGTAGTTTCTAAAATAAAACAACAATGTTCATTGTACTCAAACATATACCTAAAAAGAACAAAATCAGAGAAACTGATTCAGAAACTGAAGTGGTCTCTTACTTTCCCCCCGTCCTATATGCAAATTAATAATATTAACAACAGCAAATATTATTATTAAATAAAATAAACGAATAGTAAACAATATTCACGATTTATAATTATATAATCGTTATTTTTACCCAATTAATGAAGTAAAGTTGAAATACGCTTCATTAAAATCATCCTCAGAGCTCTAAAGGTTAATTTACAGAAACAGTAAACAGATATACGTCATTTACACTGTGGGGATGCCTCGCCCCTCCTCCCCCGTCTCCTCCTCATAGCACCACAGCGGTCTGTCCTTTTGGACTTCGCGGCCACCGTAGAATCACAGTGTAGGAAATATACGAGCCAAACACTATCAGAGACTTCAATCAGCTCTCCAGCAGCAGGAACCTGACAGCCAGTAAGTGTCTCTCTGTGTCTCTACTCTGAACTGCGGCGGGATTTACAGTAAACCCTCCTGCTGCAGCTGTTTCAAAACCGATTAGTTAGTGCTGTGTTACACAGCGAGTTGTCTGCTGGGCTGTTTATCCAGGTTATCTGAATGAGGGAGAATGATGGAGTGATAGAGCTGAGTTAGCAGTGTGTAGCTCATCATGTCGATTAAATCAGACAGCTTTACTAACGTATAACTAAATTAGCTAAGCTAACTAACTACCCAAATAGCTATGATTGCCTTTACCATATGGATACCCTGTGTTTACAGTGAGAGAATTAAAGACAGACAGAGAGAGAGAGAGAGAGAGACTACACCATGCTAGCTAGCTCCTGTTCTGCTAGAGCTCGAACCTGTCCTTCACCAGGTTTATTGGGTTAAATAGCTAGCCTAACTATCTAACTAACATTGCCAGTTTACCCTAGAGTTAATCTAGACCACTGTGAGAAAAAAGAGAAAAGAATAGAAAGAGAACAGAGTGAGTTTAACTGTTTAATCTGTTCTCAGAGCAGCTCAAACCTATCATTCATGTCATGATACCATGTGCTATGCCATCAGTTAGCTAACAGTAAAACCTGATCTAGAAAATGTGAAGTGTGAAGCATGTGCTCCTGTTGAACTAGTTTATGATGCTAATAAAGATATGTTGATGTTCTAGATATGTAGGTGTTCTAGTCTCGAAACGTTAATGCTTTATTATGGGGATTCAGGCCCACTAAGTGAGTTTACTGCCTTGAATGTAAGTGTGTGGTTGTATGTGTGTGTGTGTGTGTTGTAGTATTATTATACTTAATTATTATACATTGCCTATCAAAGAAATGGCTGTTTTTACACCATTAAAAAGCTCAACACTTCGTTAATAGAATTCTGAAAACTTGAGGTAGTTCTCCAGGCACCCCCATCTTGAAATTATGTCTTATGTTCATGGGTTTACACTTTCACAGAGCTTGTTAATAGTGTGACAAAAGTGATTTTTTACTATGGACAAATCTATGCCCCTATCACTAGCACTGTAAGCCTATTGGGAGCATCAGTTAAAGTGCTGTATTTCAGAATGCTGGGGGTGAATGGGTTGGCTATTCAACAAAAGTGTGTACTTGTTATTTTATGTTTTACTAAAGCCCAAGTCCATTTCACAATGGATTTCTCCTTTAAACAGACAGCTCTCCAACCTGCTCAATTAAAACTATGCGTGCTTCTTATACACTGTGTTCTAGGCCCGATGTTGATGTCTGTTTATCTTCATGCACACATTTGTCAATACTGATATATTCACATATTTTTAAACAGAAATTGAGACCTATATGCACTGGGAGAGATTGGGTAGAAAAATATAGTATGTTTGTAGAGTGTTTTTAAACATAAAAAAATATATATACATAATAGACCCAAAATTGTCAAAGATCAAATTTTCCAGTTTCAGATAGTGGTCAGGTTTAATTATCTATCCTGAGGGGCAGTGTGTGTTTTTTTTAATTTTTTTTTATTTATGAAGCTCAGTATGGATGGAGCGATATTGACAGTGGTGTCTGTATATTAATATACAGAATGAGGTAGCAAATTACACCTTTAAAACTAAGGTACTAAACTGAAGTTTTTTTTAAGCTGTGCCAAAGAACCACTCTTGCCTCCATAAGGAATGTTTTTTGTAAAAGAACTGTGAGTATGAAGGATATTTACACTGGTGAAGAACCTATATGTTTGCATCGTTCTTCTTCTCACACGCGTACAATATCTCCTTTACAAAATGTTTTTTTATGGAACTAAATTGTTTTTTTCTCAAAGAACCCTAGTAAAGTGTGCTACACAACTGTGCCCAATTTCATTTGCATCCCCGAAAATCACTTTTTCACCCACATTCACTAGTAATAAAACAAATGATGTGTAAGAGATTTGAAGTTCATACGTTTCTATACTATGCTGAAAGATGAATAACTGATTATTAATTGAATAGCAATACTGTACTTAGCACAACTTACATAATTGAAACGATGATTATCCTCTCACTGTAGAAACGTAGAAAAACAGTTGTTACTACTTCACTAACTGCACTGTCTTCTTTGTTTTTACTGTTTACTGAGAGCTTCTAACCACCATTAGGCCTCATATAAATGCCTTTCTATTCCTAGGTGATGCATTTTTCATATCCAGCCTCGTTGAAATCGATATGTTCCATTTAAACTCTATTGCAGTGTCCCACCATTGATCTGGAGTCAGAACCCAGTCCAGAAGCAGGAGCCTCTTGCAGTGTCCTTGGACTGTGTGTTATGCAGAAGGATGAAGCTGCGACTGCACTTTGTGGTGGACCCTATGGGCTGGTTCTGCATCAGCATGGTGCTCTTTGTCTGGCTTTACAACACCTTACTCATTCCTAAGCTGGTGCTGCTGCCACACTATGATGAAGGACACATACCAGGAGCACTAGTGGTCTGTGAGTACTGGTGTCTATAGTCCTTCGTTAAGAATATTATGGTCCTTTGATATCGTATAATGTAATGCAAGTAAACAAATCGAATGTAGAGAAGTTCATAAGTGTTTGGACATATTTTGTTTTGTTTAGGCTTTCTAGCACAGGAACTATAGTTGAAGCTGAATTGTGTAGAATTGTTTTTCATTTCTTTTCTTTTTTTTGGGAGTGTATAGCCAGTATACCCACAATATGGACTAAAAGGACATAAGCCATAAGCCATTTTACAATTATATGCTAAAATTCATGGTGTTAATTGAATATGAAAAGTATTATCAAAATAAGATTGCTTGGGAATGCCCACACCTGTTGTGAGGTGTTACCTTGTGAGTGAAGCAAAAAACTGACTGATGGGAATTGTGGACAAAACAGTGAGTGATAACGATTGTGACCAACAGTGTCTGCCTAGAATTGGCCAAACAAGCAACTGAAGTTATAGAAATCACATTCATATTCAATGCACGAGGCCCCACACATGCATCCCATAAGTGGAGGCAGCGTACTTTATTGTTACGTTTGACATGCCAAAAGTCACGGGACCCAGTCCTAGTTTCTGTCCCATGGCATGTCGATGTATATTTAGATGTTTGCATATACAGCTCTGGAAAAAAGTAAGAGACCACGTCAGTTTCTGAATCAGTTTCTCTGATTTTGCTATTTATAGGTATATGTTTGGGTAAAATGAGCATTGTTGTTTTATTCTATAAACTATAGACAACATTTCTCACAAATTCCAATTAAAATATTGTCCTTTAGAGCATTTATTTGCAGAAAATGAGAAATGGCTGAAATAACAAAAAAGATGCAGAGCTTTCAAACCTTAAATAATGCAAAGAAAACAAGTTCGTATTCATAAAGTTTTTATAAAGAGTTCAGAAATCAATATTTGGTGGAAAAAACTGATTTTTAATCACAGTTTTATGCATCTTGGCATGTTCTCCTCCACCAGTCTTACAAACTGCTTTTGGATAACTTTATGCCACTCCTGGTGCAAAAATTCAAGCAGTTCAGCATGGTTTGATGGCTTGTGATCATCCATCTTCCACTTGATCATATTCCAGAGAAATGTATCATTTAAAGTGGTCTCTTATTTTTTTTTATATATTTTTCCAGAGCTGTGTATGTGTAGCTTTACTGGAAAAAAACAGTTGTATGTGTTGCTTTGTGTTGCTTAACACATGCTGGTTATCTCCCCTGAATATACTCAGTCAAACCTGCAAAACAAAGTAATATATGGTAATTAATATTATATAATAATATAATATAATACAGCATTTTATGACCTCATATCTCCTCTCATTTAAAGTGTTTTTTTGTAATTAGTTAATGTTATACTATCATTCACTCTTAGCTTTAAGATCAGCACCTACATTAGTATCTTTCAGTTATTCTCTGTGGAAGAAAACCCCCCCAAAAAATTCCATGCATTTTTCTGTCAGACACAATCTGAGAAATCGGAGGCGTGTCTGACCTGATGTTAATGTGCTGGGCTTTCTCACATTTAAAAAAAAAAATGACCTCAGCAATCTGGTTTGTGCAGTGCCTGTAGAGAGACAGAAATGAGACCTTATCTAAACAGCTCAGAGTTATCAGACTGGTTTGTCCTCTGGGGTGACAGAGAGTGTAATTATGTGAAACCTTTACCCTAACCGACATTAGGAAAGGGCGTGTACAAGTCACACTCTGTAGTGACGCTGCAGTGCAGAGGCGTTTATGCTGAACTTTTACACCCAGGATATAACCCTGTCCCATTACTCACACTGGCATCCTCATGCTTGCTTATGTGTGCAAGTGTGCAGGGGGTCTAATTTGTTTAAATTTACCCAATAAGCATTGTCATTAGCACCCCCTGTGAGCCATTTCCCATGTTTCACACCTATATTCATTTTGGGCTGGGTGATATGTAAAAAAAAAAAAAAAAAAAATCACAAAGAAGAAATATTCAAGATGTTCTTTTTTTTTTTTTTTTTTTCTTTTCTTTTTTAATAACAAATGACAAAAGACACATTTTCTCAAGGTTTTCTTAAAAGTTAAAATCGTTTTCAAACTTAATATAAACCAATATAAAATCAATTACCACCAGCTTTTATATTAAACAAGCTTTTATATTAAACAACTACCAGCTCTTATATTAAACATAACATTTTTCATATATCAATGAAGAAAAATCACAGCCACGTAAGAGTTCTTTACAGGTTTCTTGACAGAAGCACAAGCATTTCTACTGAGATTTCCTCTGGCAGATTCTAAATGTAAAGATTTACAGTCTTGATTACAGTTCATACTTTCAGCAGAAACAAACCTTTTTATTTTGCAATATTGCATAATAAACAATATGTCACACCACTAGTCTTGATTATCCTATTTTGAAAATTAAATCAACTGAACAATTACATTATTCAAATTAATTCACTTAACCTTCCAGCATAGTTAATTAAATAAACCTATCAAATATGAAAAACTCCTAAAAATGGATCTTTGAAGTGGAATCTGTCCTCTTTTCTTTATCTAAATTTGATTTGTTTTTGTGGGTCGTGTATCCCCTAACTTGTCCAATGCATTTTTCTTTTTTTTTCTTATATACATACACAATGACTTGTACTTTTCTTAAACCCAGAATTGTGGCAACTGCAGTAGATTGTTTCACAATTTAGCAGCAGCATGTATACAGGTGAAGGAGCCAGAGCCATAGTTTGTCTTTAAACGCTGTGATGTCACTGATGCCCATAAAACGCTTAAACTCACGCCCTTTGACAACTTCATATGAGTGTACACTTCAAGGAGTGGCCTAGGACTTGGGGTGAAAACCAGGACAGGGCCTCATTAAGGGCTTGGAAGTTGACAAATTAAAGGAGGTGTGTTGGAAAAAGAAAAATATCTGAATTCTTTTGTATACACCTGCATGGGGATTATCTGTCTGACATTACAATAAATATAGTTGCATCAAAATGCCTTCTAAAATCTGCTAGAATTCAAATAGCCATAAATACTCTAGGATGATGTGAGAGACCTACAGGTCAGATGTTGCACAACTGTAAATGCAAATTGATTTGTAAATCTTTTAGTTAAGGTCTCAAACTCAGTTGGACAGCTACCTTCTTACAGAATTTATATCCAACTCTAAGACTACATTCACACAGAAGGTAAAAATGTCCAAAATCTCAACAGTTTGTGATGTGTAAGTGATGCACATGCGCAAAAGAGCAAAGCTTCACATGAAGTTTCGGTTTCATCCTAGTCGGAATCACAGAAGCTTTCCTTAATTTTTGCTCCAGGATAAAGTTATCCAAAAGCAGTGTGCAAGACTGGTGGAGGAGATTATGCCAAAACGCATAAAAACTGTGATTAAAAACCAGGGTTATTTAATCATATTATATAATTGTAACAGATATTTCTGTGTTCTGTTATCTCACCCCTAAAAAAAACAGGTCATGGCCTTTTTTTCTTCTTGTTGTAAAAAAAAAGGTCAGATCTGGCTGTTCTGACAGAGTCACATGGCTGCAAATTGGATATTTATAGGATTTCAGTATTTAGTACTTCAGTTCAGTAATTTAAAAAAATGAGATTTAGTGTGTTTTTGCTGTTCATAATGCTGAACAAATGACACATCTGTGTCACAAATAACGAAAATTATCGGATTGGGTCCACTTTTACCTGCTGTGTGAACTTATCCAGATAATAATTGCCTTCAGAAGTCTTTGATTGGCATGTTTTAAATGACATGTTTTAGATTTGGACTGGTGTTGATGATAACTTGCAGGAAGTTGTATCTCCAGTTGGGGGGGCTGGAGACCACTTTTCTAGCCAGTTAGTGTTTATGTAGAGACTAGAAATGAAGATTGCTCATTTGATAGTGTAAGTGCCACAAGTGTTATTAGTTATTAGTTAATAGTTATTAGTTAATAGTTAATAGTTAGAGCTATAAGGACAAAAGTGTTGGGACGCCAGCCTATTCGTATAGGTACTTACAAAAATATGGCTTCTTGCTTTTGTTTGATTGAATTCAGCAACAAGACTTTTATTAAGGTCAGGATTCTGGATAATCACACAAACCTAACTCATCCCAAATGTATTGGGTAGAGCACCATCATACCAGAGAGTACAACACTGCTCCACAGCCCAGTGATTGGGCTTTATATATTTTTGTCATTCAGCATAAGATCAATACTTTCATGTATAGTATATAAGCTGTGTGTGTGCATTGGCACGTCTCTATCTACAGTGGGTACAAATTAAAGTGGCTAAATGTGCATAGAAATGATTAGAACTGGTGTCCACAAACCTTTGGGTGTGTAGTGTATTGACAGCTAAATTTTAATGCAGTGACAAATGGACCTGGAATAATGACATAATTACCTATACGTTGTTGACACAGTCAATAAATTGTAGTTAACTGTAGAAGAGTCATCAGACACAGTCGATTGGATGCTTTCTAGGCAAAGAAATGCAGTTGAATGACAAAATGGCAAATTTAGCAGCACATTTGACTGCCTTGCAAAAAGTGGAGTAGCTCACTGAAGCTAATACTTAAAGGCTTTTTAAATCTGTTCCTAAACTGAATCAGTCCCTCATCCTCTTGTCTTGTTCTGTCTTGTTCTTCCTAGGCTACTACCTGGCATCGCTGTTCTGTGTGTCTGCATTGTTAAGGGCTTCCACAGCAGATCCTGGACGTCTTGCCCAAGACCCTAAAATCCCACTTGGAGGTAAATCACTTTATTTTCTGCTTAAGGGTTTCAAATCTTGCAAAAAAAGCAGAACAACTGTTATGAATATAAAAACATACAACACCACCATAAAGTACTGAATGCTTAATCAATTTCACACTGATTATGCAGATGATATCAAGATGTAGATCTCTTTCAATATGCGCAGTTTTGAAAAGGACTTTATGGATTTATTAATTTGTTTACCTTTTATTAGTCTGGATAGTTTCCTCCAGCTTTGTTAATAAATGTCTGTACAGGTAATAAAATTGAGAGAAATTGGATAATATCAAGTAATACTTGTATAAAATAACCTGTATAACAGGGACCAGCAATTAAGTTTGGCTGCGGGCCAGACATTTTTTTTTCAAGCCATTATGTGGCAAGCCACAAATAAATTATGTTTTGGAAAATGAAGTGCAATGGGATGGAGTGCTACAGACTAGTATCTCTCCAGCCTAGAGGGTTGTTGAACCCCCCAAAAAAAATTGGAAAAATTAACACACCCCTCATGCGGGATCAAACCCGTGTCGTCAGGGTCGTACGCCAATACACTACTGCTGCCCCAGCTAGTGAAATAGGACACTTTTTTTTCTCTCACTTTTGATTTGTTCCTTGTGGATCCAGCACGGGAAAAGTGAGTGTATCCTGTTCTTTTTCTTTTTTTTTTTCTTTTTTTCATTTATGAATATGTTTTACTGTTTTATGCTTTACATTTTAATATTAAACCTTAACACTGCCAACTTTAGCCTGCTACTAATTACCAGCAGAGGGCAGTGTTGTTCTGGTTTTAGATTACAAATGAATGGCCATCAATGAAAGGCCAGAAAGTTTGCACTCATTTCGGTGCTGCTTTTGAACTGGATGTAGAAGACTTGATGTCTTGCTGCCCAAGCCGTCTCACAAGTCAGTGTGTTCGAAAGACTCTGTAGTAATGAAGAAGAAGGTCTCTTTAACTGAATCATGAAAACAACAAAATGTTCTGATGTTGCTAAGGCATGGACAGTTCACTGCGTTTTTGCTAAAAGAATAAAATAAAATAGAAAGCTAGATTAGTGAACTTTAATTTAGATTTAGATCTCCCTGCATTAGGTTTCTCCAGTCTGAGTAGGCAGCATTTCTTAGGTTTCAGATGCAGCTACTGTTGCTTTTTTATTCTTGAGGGTCTGCTTCAAAATAGAATATCCTTCCTTACTTCCCTACTTCCCCCTTTTATTGTGTATTTTTCTTGTTATCTACTCATTCATATTATATTTTATTATATTTTATTTTACCTACATATCAATTGCTCTTGGGTATATCTGGACCGGAAGGTTACAATTTCGTTCCACCTCATGCACCTCATGTACCAGATGTGATGCGAATGACAATAATGTCTCCTTGATTCCTTAAATCCTTCAACCATTGAATCCATAATGGTGTGGATTGGTCATACAGAAGTACAGTAAATTCATTATTAATAGAAACAAAAACATTTTAATGAACTCGATGCATATCAAACAGTTGTGTACAAGCCTATATTACACAGTTGCGCCAAACAATTTAGGGCTGGAATGGTGCCAATATCTTGAAAACTTTGAAAATAGATATTTGGCAAAAATCTGTCAAAAAAAGGAAATGAAGGGATGTGATTACATAGTAAGTACAGTGAAGTCAGTGAGATTGTGTATGGTTATGGGTTTGATTTGACTTGTTTGACTGGTGGTGATTAAAGCACATTTAATTTAATATAATGAAGGTTATATATAGTTTAAGAATGCCTGATAACTTCAGTTAATATGAGTTGAACAGGCATCATTGAGGTGGGCGGGGGTCATTCTCAGGACTGCAGTGATACTGCAGAACACCAAATTGTGTTCTTTAATTTTATTCAGTATTTTATTAACATTATAAACAATATAGTGTTTATTCCTGCAATTGTTTCTGCCTTGAAATTTAAAGAGGAAGAAGAATCTAAATCGGATAGCAATATAATTTATTGGAAAAATTTAGCAAATGAGTAAATAAAGGTTGGCTTGAATAAAGCATGGTCCAGCTCTCCTTCTCCCAGGCGTCCGTCTCCAGCTGCCCTGCTTTCATCCCTATCATGAGTTACCAAATCCGTTTGGGGCTGTGGATTTGTGAGCTGTGGCAGTTCTCTGAAAGCTCCTGTAGAATCAGAGAGGAGCTCATCACCTTACCTGCCTGGCGCTAAGCTAGTTAAGCCCGATCAGCTTTTTTGGAGCTGGATGTGGGCGAGATTAGCACATATCCACTTGCCATAATGGCGTTAGAAACTACCCTGAAAAGATTTAAGTCGGCTGACTTGACAAGGTCACGTAAGATCAAGCCAGCTCTGGCAGTGGACATGTGGTTATAGGGGGATGACATAATAAATACAGTGAAGACAATGAGATTGCCTGTGCTTTAGTATGATTAACTTTCTATTTTTTGGGCTCACAATCGACACACAAATGGAAATACATGTTTAATGAACCGAAGGCAATATGTAGTTTTACAAAAAATTACAACCATATATCAAGAGATTTTGAAGATTTAGATGTAGTTTTACTGTAGTAGCTCTCATTGGATCTTAGATTGATGATGCACAGAGTGATTAGCCAAAACATTAAAACCATCTCCTTGTTTCTACACTCACTGTTCATTTCATCCATTTCATCAGTTTTACTCAACATACTGGAGCGATTTGTAGTTCTATAATTACAGACTGTAGTTCACTCTACTTGCTTTATTGAAAAAAAGTGTTAAAGTAAGATAATAGAGAGGACCCCAAAGAAGCACAATAGAGCACTCCAATGAAAAACAAGTATCTACAAAACAGCAACTTTACAGGAGAAAGACAAAACCTTATAAACTTCAAATGGAAGTCGATGTAAAAATAGTTTATTTTAGGTCATTTTTAAGTAATTCTATTGGTCCGTTCATCAAGAAATTTTGGCACAGTGTAAGGGACAGTTTGTCTGTTCACAAAATGGACAAAAATGGAGAAATTAGTTTTTCATTGGACAGAAATAAGATATTATTTGGGTCATTATTTAGTTATTATTTGGGTCATCGCCAACATTTTTGAATATCGTGAACAGTATTTTTCCCTGAAATATCGTGCAATATCACCCAACCCTAATTATCATATCAGGCTACTACTTTTTTGCTGTTTTTAGCAAAAGAAAAAATCATACTGTTCTCATTTCCCATTATATATCGACTAGAGACGGATTATATCTGTCCAGTATAATTTATTTACTTCTGGATATATAGAGATAATTGGAGTCCATTATTAGTATCATGACCTTCTGGATGACTTCATTGACTTCTGTTACAAGTCTGATAAAATTCTTGTATTTTTTAATATCTCAGTTAGGGGTGTGCTTTTTTATTTAATATCATAAGCAATAATAAAATGTAACTTACATTCAGTTGCAGTAATGTATTCTTGAATTCCTTTTTTTAATCCAGTGTTTTGTGATGTCGCCAAAAGTATTATTATCATAGCGGAAATACCATGAAATATCGTGATAATATTTTAGGGCCATATTGCCCACCCCTATTTTGCAAACAATAGGACTCAAATGATGAACAGTGTTATGAAACAATTTTTTTCAACGATTTCTGCTTTTGAAACATGAATGATTTTATCATTTTAAATCATCATCATCATCTTAAGGTTCTACATATTTTTCAGCTAATTTACAATATTGGACAGCTTAGTATATTACATTGCACACATTAGCATTAATTAATTTTATTTTATTTTATTTTAACCTGTCAAATATAACACTTGCATATTATGATCATGTTACGTTATGTTAAATTTATCTGCAGCCAAGTGTTTTTTGGAAACATTAATTCCAAAATGTAGAACATTTCTATATGTAAAGTGTGAGGAAAACACTCCATTATTTATTAAAAATAGGAGCATATGTTCTTTTAGTAGAGAGCTGCCAAAGTTCCTGAAGAGCTAGATGAGGACGATTCTTAGATCATTGTCTTGAGGTCATTATCCAGCTCCTAGTAATCAACATCGACTTAAAAGGCTTCCAGGTTCTCCTTTACAGCCTGCCAGCATGTTAATAATAGCACTGGAGCACTTGTATTCTCAATCGTGTTCCATCTGCTGCTGTTTGCTTTAATAAATTCTTAAAAATATATTATTTTCATGTGTTTCTTCTACATAATGCAACATTAAAATACAGCTAATGATTCATTGATTTAAAAAAAATGTTTTTTTAATTGTTCTGTTTGTAAGTTCAGTGTTTAACTGACACTATATTCAATGTTTTATAATCTGGTCCTCTGCTGATTAGTAACTTGAATTTCCCAAAAGAAAAAATGTGTTTTCGTGCTTATTTGTGATATCTCTATATATGCTAATGAAGGGTGATCTTTTTTTAAAGGATTTTTAATGGAAATGAACTATTTTGGGAACCCCTATGGATTGTAAAGATTGTGTAGAATGGTTGGTTAAACTCTACAGCAGAGATATTATGGAATAGGCTTATTTAAGCAGCCTGTGTGTCTGTTTTAGTTGCAGTAATGAATTCCAGTTTTTTCTCTCTCTCTGTTTCATTGTAGAGCGTGAACAGTGGGAGCTGTGTAATAAATGCAACATGATGAGGCCAAAAAGGTCACACCACTGCAGTCGCTGCGGCCATTGTGTCCGCCGCATGGACCACCACTGCCCCTGGTAAGACCACAGCTTCTAAAATCTAGTTATTGTTACTGCTTAATGAAATGTCATGGATAAATTGGGGACCTCTGTTTGTACTCTCTCCCCCTGTAGACTTTTGACCTCTGATGTTATGTTTTTTTTCTTCCAAAACTTTGATCCAATCTACTTTGCAGTATTGCTTTAATTTGGCATCATTAGAGGGCTTTCAAGCATGAACTGCCCATTTAAGGTCCTACCATCTTGGTGGGGTTCAAGTCAGGACTGTGACTAGACTGCTGCAATACTATTATTTTTTTGTGTTTTGAGCTGTTCAGATGTGGACTTGCTCTTTTAGTTTATAGATGTCTACGGTTGATCACCTACTGCATTTTGAGGATCAGGATTATATCTGGATTCTAATTCCACTACTTAAATTGCTTTAAAAGGTGGTCCCAGATGTGTTTGAGCCACATCCAACTTCTCCAATACGCAATTGACAACCAAAAATCCTTCCAGTACATCTGAAACATGAGTCATAATTACCATACAAAGAGCAAATATGTATATTCCATCCCACACAGCAAATATTTCGCAATAAAAATTTACTCTGACTAATTTGAGATGCATGCTTTTACATACTACCACCACCATGTTTAACTGTGTATAATGTTCTTACTGTGAATTCTTGTATTGGCATTATCTTCTACTTTTAATGCATCAAAGCCTTTATCCTCCTTTTTTTGCCTTGCATCCATTAATGTTATTTTTAAATCTAGGTAAAATAATGACATCACCTTGTCTGAGGTTTAGATCAGTTTAGAAATAATTATTTTTGTTCTCTTTATGATATCAGCCTGGTAATAATCTTATAGATAAGAATCACAAAATTTTGAGAAAAAAATAAATAAATATAATGAAATAACATTGATCAGATTTAGTTGTAGACTGATTTATTGAGATGTCACTTTTTGTTGTGGAGTATTTGGAAGATGTTTCACAATATTTTTGTACTGACTTGTCAAAGTCACGGGATATCAGTATGTAAATTGGTCATGAAGTGTTACCTCGGGGAATGATAGTGAGGGGTTGCTCACAATCTTGCTTTTTTAAGAAAGGCCTGATAGTGGGTGAAAGATGGCTGAAACATTCTGTTTCTAAAGATGTGAAGGGCGTTGAACATTCCTTCACCCACAGTGTTGTATGTGTATCGGGAATACATTATAAAAGGCATTTTTTTTATCCACAGTGGACAGTGCAGTGCGGGGCAGGGATTGTGATTGACGATGTCTGGCAAGTGAACCTGGCAGAAATCACATCCACATTCAATGCAGATCATTGCAGTGTTAGCGCGGTTAGCAGCTAATGCTAATACTGCTCTAGCAGTGCTAGCTGGGGTTAGCAGAAGGCTACAGGCAGACAATACTCACTTCTGAACTGTGGAGAAGCTAGCACTTGGTGTGGTTAGCGGCTGATGCTAATACTGCTCCAGCAGGGCTAGCTGGGGTTAGCAGAAGGCTACAGGCAGACAATACTCACTTCTGAACTGTGGACGAGCCAGCGCTTGATGTGGTTAGCAGCTAATGTTAGTACCGCTCCAGCAGTGCTAGCCGAGGTTAGCAGCGGGCTACAGTCAGATATACTTGCCTCTAAACGGTGAAAGAGCTGCCGCTTAATTAGCACGGTTAGTGGCTAGTGCTAAAACTGCTCCAGTCTCGTTGCTGGAGAAACTAAGCTGTAACTCCTGTATAAGGCTGTACTTCAGCAGAGTGGCTTTACTGCTCCTTACAACCTGACTGGTAAAAATTTATAGATAAGTTGCACCAGATTATAAGGGGCACTGACAATTTTTGGGACAATTAAAATATTTTAAGTGCAGCTTATAGTGTGAAAAAATACAGTAATATATTCTTGACTGACTTGTTTCACTGCTTAGTATGTACATTTTTTTGTTCTAGTTCGATTAGGGTAAATCAATAAGATAAAAAAAGCAAGTTTGTTGACCTGTGTCCTTGAAGTAACCTCAGAAATGCAATGGAGAGTGTGTGCTTTTTTTTCCCTTCCCTCAGACTTTTTCCGGAATTCATTAACATCAGCAATCTGATCCAGTATCGTACTGAAATCAAATGAGGCCCTGCGTCCATACACTATTGAAACGGCACTAGCTTCATGCTACATTCTATAAAATGACCATCGATATGTTTTTTTATGTTATTTAACAGTGTTTACAGTCTTCGATGCATCATTGCTTATATGACTAATCACAAATGACTAAAGCTGGACACAGCTTAAAAAAAACCCACCTGAGTTTGACCCTTTGCCCCAGACTGAGTGTGTAACCTTAAAGGACCCCCATCTCCAGGCGGGGTTGTGTTGCTGCCGGACAGTATGTGTTTGTGTAAAGTTAATAAGGCCTCTATAGAAATGTAAAATGGAGGGGGAGGAGATATCGGATGACGAGGGGAGTGTGTGACCGCTAGCCCGGAGCAGAGTGGTACAGTACGGCTGAAGAAGGCCTCAGTCTGTCTGGACTCAGCAAATCGTGACTCCCTGTCATCGCCTGTAATGGCCGAGAGAGAGAGAAAGGGGAAAAAAGTGGCCATATCGTTTTTCGTCCATTTGAATTAAGCTTTGGCTTGGCTTATCCATCCCTGGCTAATTCTGCCCCCTTTCACTTATTGCCTATTGTATATCCCCCTCTTCATAATATTAGAGTATCATTGTTTACCAATTAGTGCTTTAGAGTTTTTTATTGTTTCTACTGATTTGATATTCTTACACTACTAAAAATAATGGTGTTTCAAATGATTCTTTGGATTGCCATTGTAATGAGAACCACGTTTGTAATAGAAGTGTGACTTTATCTGTATCTGTCTTAATCTGTTTTTTTTTCTTTCAGGATTAATAACTGTGTTGGGGAAGATAACCACTGGCTGTTTCTGCAGTTGTGTTTTTACACTCAGGTTTTGAGTCTCTACACTCTGGTGCTGGACTTCTGCCAGTACTATTACTTCCAGCCCCTGGTCAGAGTGGACCAGGTAAGACCAGGCCATATAGACTCTATATTTCAATTAACAAATGCACATTCTTTTTTATTTTAATTGCAATGTGTGTTTTATGAATTCACAAATGAATGAATTTTGTGTGGGAGCATTCAGATTGGTCTGCAATGTTGACCTTCTACTTTCCAGTGGTTTTCTTTATTTCTCTACTGTCCAGTCAGGGTATTGTTTTATTATGATATATTATTAAGTATGTCTGGTTGTGTCTGACCCATCATATAGTCTGAGCATAGATATATTTTATTTAATTATAAACACTATCTGTACATTCTAATGTAAAAAAAAAAAATAATTGAGAAGTAGTGAAAAAAACTCTGTTTAATATATATGAATCAAATCTAGTTCACATTTACTCTGTCTTTCATAATGAATAAAATCCTTTTTTTAGCATTTTTTTAAATTGAGTTTGAGTTTTACCACACCAAACAAACTAACTTACAAACTGAGCAACAGATAAGGCAGATCAGGCAGTTGACAGGAATCTTCAAAGGGACATTTAAATGCTTTACATATGTATATACATATGAAGAACACGAAACACATGGAGGTCTAAAATACAAATCGCAATAATTGAGTAAGTAAATTCTCCAGTATTTTTTAAATCTTTTAACTGCATGTGTCAATAAAAGTAATTTTTCCCATGACATACATTTTCTGAACAATTTTAATCAGTTCAGAGAAATCCTGTGCATACAATACAAACCATCAATATCTCTTTGATTGGATTTTATTAAAATGAAGGACAGAATAAAGATAAGAACTAGGATTGCTGAACATACACCTTTCTATATAAAGCTCTGGGGAAAAATGAGATCACTTAAAAACGATGAGTTTCTTTAATTTTACCAATTTGAAAATCTCTGGAATATAATCAAGAGGAAGATGGATGATAACAGCAATTAAACATAGCTGAACTGCTTGCATTTTTGCACCAGGAGTGACATAAAGTTATCCGAAATTTGTGTGTAAGACCGATGGAGGAGAACATTCCAAAATGCATGAAAACTGTGATTTTTTTTTTGTTATTTCAGCCATTTCTCATTTTCTGCAAATAAATGCTCTAAATGACATTTTTATGTGGAATTTGGGAGAAATGTTGTCTGTAGTTTATAGAAAAAAACAACAATGTTCATTATACTCAAACATATACCTATAAATAGTAAAATCAGAGAAACTGATTCAGAAACTGACGTGGTCTCTTCATTTTTTTTCCAGAGCTGTATAGCACCATATGAACACGTGAACACACCATGTTGTGTAAATGCAACTTTAATTTACACCTATTGTTAATACACACCTACAGTATAGGTGTTTGCAGGCACAATTTTATCTAGTCCCTGTATAGAATAGGACTGCCCGGAGCTGAAAAACATGAACCTGTTGGCAGTATTCCTAATGCCAGATGTGAGCTAGAGGAGTATAAATCCCCCAGGATGTTTTGAAACTAGTGGCGTGTACATTCATCATTTGATAGTGATATGATAGTGATAGTTGTAGAACTGGAAAAGGATGAGGCAGGGCGGTGATCATCCAACATCCTGACCTTAAGAATAGCTAAGTCTCTTGTCTCTGAATGCAATCAAATCCTCACAGCAGTGTTCCAGAATCTAGTGCAAATAAATATCCTTTTTTTTTGGACAGTAGAGACAAATACTCCAACAAAAGCAGGATAAACTATTTTTTATAACCCTTGATTTCCTGGGAAACAATGAATGAGCAGGTGTCTCGATGCTTACGACGATTTAAATAATTAATATGAAATTAAACTGCTGGGAAATTAACTAATGGACATGTTTGTTCTCCGTGTCTGCTTTGCATTAAAGCTACGTTCATTTTTCTCCCGTCCTCGCCCGGACTAATCAATGCCTCCACAATAACAGCTGAAACAGCTGAGCCATCTCCTTGGCAGTAGCTGCCGGCCTGCAAATAAAGCCCGTAGTATCTCATTTCCTGTTTTTGTTTGTTTATGCCACATTGTGTTTAAGTAAACGAACCCAGCTGAGAGGCGAGAGGAGGGGTGAATACACACAGAAGCGCCTGTGCAGGAGAGATAGGGCCGTTATCTCCTGGAAAGCTTGACTTTTAGTGTTGGGCAGAATATGCTGAATTGGGATGTGTGTTTGGAGTGATATAGGCGTAGAGAGAGAGCCTCAGGCCAGGCAAATGAACACGGAGCACAGAATCACTGCTAGAAACAACAGTCTCTCCTAATGAGCCCTGTGGAAATCCCATTTTTGTGTGTATGTGTATGTGTGCGCTTGGTGGGGGGGGGGGATGAATGGAAGGGGGGGGTTGAGGGGTAGCATTTTAGAACAAAGGCTAGGGATTGAGTTGTGAGGTATAGTTGCATGTGTGTGATGTCCTTCCTTTGTGTGTTTTAGGAGCTGTTCACGGTACGTCATGAGTTAGCGCTGTTGCGCGTGTCTTGCTTCATGGGCTTGATCATGTTTGGAGGCATGAGCGGTCTCTTCTACTCACAGATCACAGGAATCCTCGCTGTGAGTCATTTCTCCCCTTTTTTCATCTCTATTTCACACAGCTTATGTTCTATTTCCATTGTTCACACTATCTTCTTTTTTATATGTCTGACACAGACTTTTGCAATTTTAGGCAAAGTGATTAACAGATTATCCAAACAGATGGAAAAATACAGTAGTGCCCCATAAACAGTATCAGTGGGGAACTGTAAAATCCCTGTGATGATTATTTCTGAATGAGAATACATATTGCCATGACCTTATTTGCTGAGATCACTTGACATTTGGCAGAGCATGTAATAAATCTGGTTCTAAATTAGGGAGCCCATCCATCCGGTGCTCTTCTATGATTCATTGCAGCTCTGAGACAAGGTCAAAATAAGTGAAGACCACAGAACAACAATAAAGGTCTGATTAGTTTCTTAATAGAGCGTTTTTTCTAAACCTTGTTTTACACCTGATTATTTCATGTGTCTTGGGTGTCAGATACATAAAACGAAGTGTAAACGCACACAAGACACATTTAAAACAGAAACAGAAAATCTGATCACTTAAACTATTTTAGTAGGCAATCTTATAGCATTATAGCAGAATGGATTTGAGACTGTCTAACCAGAGATGCGTGTGTCTATCAAAAGTTATCAGCAAACAATGAGAGGCCCCCAGATGATTTCAGTCAGAAATTAGGCAGAATTGCAGCATTCATTGAATCAGTAGTTCGGCTAGATAAATTAAGATTAGCATTAGCATTTGTTTAGTCACATATATGCACTAATTGAAAATGAATGCATTTTAGTACAATGCTAATATATCAAAGAAGCTTAGTTGGGACATTTTGCTCGAGTTCTCTTCTGTCTTTGCCACTTTGCATCTTCTTACTAGGGTACATATGTCTGCTATGTTCTTGCTGGAGTGTGACTTGATGTATGCAGGTGTGATGGATTGTGTATAAACCAATAGAATGGTATATGTTTATACTTATATATCTGGACAGAGAAATTTATCTGGATCGTTTTTTTTTTTGTTTTTTTTTATAAAAACAAGCTGAACAAGGCTTTTTTTTTTAAATGTAAGGAGTAGAAAGTACAAATAATTGTGTGAAAATGTAAGGAGTAGAAGGAAAAAGTTGTCTAAAAAAATGAATTACTCCGGTAAAGTATAGATAAACAAAATTTCTACTTAAGTAGTTTAACTAAGTGTATGTACTTCATTACTTGACACCCCTGAACACTACTAGTGACCATGTTCTTTATGCCATAAATGGTGCATGGTAAGGTAGGTTTCTTGCTTCAGTTGTAACAGAAATGAATCAATTAAATGACAAAGGAACTGTCAAAACATATACAGTTTTATCCCTCATTGGGACCATATATCTCAGTAATATTTGGGGACAGCTTAGCTCAACTTTTTTTATATTAACCAGGTTTTTCAAGCCTTAAGGTGATGCATGGCAAGGTATGTAGATCCCTTGGTCAGCCTTTGATTTTACAGTATTCCTGTACAGCCTGAGAAACAGCGTGTGTGCAGGCTGACCTGGGAGTGCTCGTAGTTATTCTTGTGTCTTGCTAATTTAAACTGTTAAATAGGTGTGTTATTCTGGTAAGATGGTATTCTGGTCAGGGCTGGACTGGTGTAAGCGGTTACTGGTATTGAGTGCCCTCTTTGTTCTCTGCCAGTGTGTTAATACCCTTCCCCTTCCAGCTTTTCTCCCCTCTAGCTGCCAGACTCTCAAACGTTGTAATGACCTCCGGACATAAAGCTGGCCTGTAGCCCTCCGTGCACACGTTCAGACACGGTCAGACACTGCGCCTCGTAAAAGCCCTCAACTGGGGGCTGTCCTCACAAGGCTCATGCAGACCATTCCCTACCCACCCTACGAATTGTAGGTACCATTTGTACTGGAAAACAGGCCCACAGGACAGGCCAAACCATTTTAAAAATAAAATGCATTTCCGTTTTCTCTTATTTCATAGAATGGATTGAGTTGTTTCATATAGAACTGTGTTAGTGGAATGTCCGTCTTTTCTGCTATCTTCCCCTCTCTGCTTTCTCTGTTGATTGTGACGACACTGTGGCTGATAGAGGGGGATAGGATAATCACTTTTGACTCTGATCCCTTAATTGACGACTTCATGTAAGGACCAGAGAAAAGAGGATTAGGTGTGACCTAGTTAAATTCACAAAATGACCACAGCCAAGAAAATGAGAGCGCTCTTTAGCCTAATCTAATTTTCTATTGGTCAGTCATGTCCACTTCATCCAGCAGCTCCACCTGTTGTTGTGGAAATGTTTTCCTTTGCGTCTTTCCTCGCTTCATCATGGAAAGCTTGTGTATTTTTATAGAATATATTCTATATATAGAATCTTTATTGTTAATGTTGACCTCATTTAGGAAAAACTAAATTAATCAATTAAATGATGAAAGGACAGGAGCTACTTGATTAAAGTGACAGTCCGTATTATTTTGTTTCTAAACTGAAATCAGAAGCAGAAGTGGAGAAGGAAAAAAATATTGTGTTTAATTGTACCAGTGTGCTGGAACGATCATTCCTGCTAAGTCTAATATATTAATTCTTAAAACTGGGGATTCAGGTCGCTTTTTGCTGGAGTTTTTCTGGCCACGTCACGTGTCTTTATGTACTTACTTCATCCGGCTCAATTTTACTGAACACGAGTGGCTGGTGGAGCATTGGAGACTTCAGAAGGGGCAACTCAGAGATCAGTAGCTCATTCACTTATAGTAAAAGAAAGAAATGATGAAGTAAAGTTTCTTCTTTTTGCAAAGAAGGAATCGGTCTAAATGCCCTGAGCAAGAATTGAAAGGCTCTAATGATGAACAATTCCCTAACTTTGGAAGCTTTGGGCCCTTTTCCTTACTTGGCATTTTAAAATTGAGACTGAACTGAAAAAAAAACTATCATAGAATCTTAACAAATAAAAAAAAGAAATGTGACATCTTTTAAACGTGTAACTTTTGAAATCCGGTTATATTGTGCTTTCTTAGCTATTTATATTAACAGAATTTAATTCTTATTGCTTCACCTTGAGCAAATACGATGAAAACCCATATATCAACCACATCTCTCTTTTGGGAGAAATTTGTTGTTGAGACGTTTTTTGTACTGCATCTGGATATTTTAGGTGCTTTAATGAATGAAGAAATTAATGATAAATAGAGCAATTTTATTTTTTGTTCACTGGAAACTGAGCTTTTAAAAAATACACTCTCCAAGGTGGAGTTTGTTAAGAGCTCTGTTTAGTGAATTACATAAGGCACACAACTACAATATCTACATGCAGGTAGGGTTGTCACGATACCAAAATTTTGACTTCGATACCGATACCAACTGTAGTATCACGATTCTCGATACCAAAACGATACTTGGAAGAAAAAAAAAAACGATAAAAATATCTGAACATAAAATGTTTATTTTTGACTGAACTGGATTGAACACTGAACAATCGGTGCAAACGTTTTTATTCTAAAATGAAACATTTGAACAAAAAACAAGTTTCTTTATTATAACCTTAACTATAACATAATTATCTAAACACTTCCTAAAAACTAAAACTAAAACCAGAGGTAATGGTAGCCTGACTATGTGAACCTGACGGGCGGGCAGAAGTTAAGTTCTGAATAAGGAAAATAAAGAGACAGAAGAACATTACAATGTTATGTTCATTTTAACACTCACTGCTCCGTTTTATTAATCAACCGTTTACCGTTTTTAATAAGCCCATGTTCAGTGTAACGATCAAGCAGGCTACGTGCCTGACCACAGATTTGCGATGGAAACGCGAAAACGTGAACATCTTAAGTTCATGTTTCACAGCCAATGGGATAATGGAGAAATAGAGAAAACCACGGGTCCAAAACAAAACTCCTGCACACTCCTCTCCGTGTTAACGTGATTTATTGGCAGTCGCTTAGTAAAGCTACAGACAGAGTGTATCTTGACTAACTCCACAAACCTGTCGACTTCTCAGCTCTTTGTAGAGATCAGGGTGCTTGTCTGCTAAATGAATGAGCGAAATATGATCAGAATTATGTTAAATAACACTGTAACATAGAAGCATAGAACTATTATTTAATTAAAATGATTTTTAAGAACAGCTAAACACAGTGCTGCAGGTCAAACACGGAGGCGTTCACGTGCGAGAGACAGACAGAGAGAGACACAGAGAAAGAGACACAGCGAGAGTGAGAGAGAGAGAGATTTGCGTGTTCTGATGTGAGCTACTCACAGGTAAAGGTTCTCTTTTATCTCCTCGTGCTCATATTCTAGTCCCACACATAATTCTGCAGCTCCCTCAGTGTTTTCTGTCGTATTTTGCGGCTAGCGCGAGCGCTTACAACTAACACCGCCACGAGGTGCCGCCGCGCTTGTGCCGAATCCGCTACTGAATCCGACTCCCGCTTCGCGGACAGAATCGGCACAACACCCCCCGCTGTAGAACTGCGGGAGTGAAAACAGCGCTAATAAATAAAGTAGTTTAGTTTCACTTTCAGTTTTCGTTATTTTATTTACAAATAAAAATATAAATAAAAAACAGATGCCTACATCTCAGACTATTTTCCCACACTTCACTCCTCGCGCCCGTTTTGTCCACAAGTCGCGGACGAGAGACATCTGTTATTTTAGCCGTCGCCATTCTACACTCGCTGCTGTTCTGCTGGCTTGCGCGTGAATCGATTCATTTGTTCAGAACACTAAGTTTATCTGAATCCTGCCACACCGACTGCTGCGGTGTGAATCAGTTTTCTTATGAACTGAATCAAATCGCGCCTACTAATTTGACTCATTTGAAGCTAGTGACTGGGCTATATACAGTATCGAAAGCATCGAACGCTAAAGAACCGAATCGTTTGTGATGACGTAGTATCGAAAAAGAATCGAACCTTCGGTACACCGTGCAACTCTACATGCAGGTAACACTAGATTTCAGATTCCAACAGATGAATGAATTTAAACTCTGCTCTGTTTAAAATATAATATTTGCTTATAAATCTGCTTAGATTTAGAAAATGTAATTTAGTCACTTGCATAGTACAATATTTAGGGAGTCGTGTGTGAGTTGGGATTAAACGTCTTTCATATTTTTTTGATTGTGAATACAAACGTTCTCTTCTCTGTATGGACAGAAATAATTTTACAAAATGAGGGAGGGAAATGTCTGTTAGAATTGCTGGTTTGAATCCCGTTCATGTAGCTTGTAATGAGCTTCCGGAGCAATGAGAGGGTACAATTGGCCCCCGCATCACTCCAAAGGGTGATGTTGATCAGCACAAGGCGTCTGTGAGCTCATGTATTGGAACCTAGTCGCTGCACTTTCCTCCAAGCGCGCTGTCTACTCTGGCTAGTTTGAAAAGAGGTGGTGGTTGACTTCATATGTATCAGAGGCATGTGCTAGTCTGTAGTGATGGGTGGGGTCCTAATGAATGGGTTGGGCAAATGGGATACAAATTAGAAATAAATTAAAATAAATAAATTAAAATTCATAATAATAATTATAATCAGGATACATGTAGATGAGACCTAAGTCTCTGCTAAATTCATAGAGCAAAACCACCAATAGAAGTTCATCTGGGACATCCAAAACAGCTTTTTCTTCCGATAAATGATATTTGTCAGTTGTTTGTCCTTTGAACAGGCCATGCTATCCTCAAGATGCTACCTCATCTCTAACAATCCACATTACATGCCTCAGAGAGCACACATGTCTGTGGCCAAGATGGATTAAGGAAGAAACCTGCTGATGAGATGCAGTAAGACTTCCAGGAGAAGTAGCCGTTTAGCACAGTTATTATCACATTAACGTGTGAAATTGTTTACTGTGTCCCAGGATGTCCCTGAGTACATCTCTTGGCAGCCACTGAAGTGTCCTCTCCTTGATTGGATTCCCTGGCCTAGTGGGTGTTTTCCTAGCTGCTGTTGTCATTAGCTGATCAACATAAGTGGCCTTATGAGACGTAACCCCTCCATAACCTTTGAAGCCTTCTCCTCCTCACGGAGAGAAAGCGAACACCAGTACACACTGCCCTGCACCTTGGCTCCACCATCCTCTGTTATGGAGTGTTATGGGATTTGGTGGCTGGCATGATGGTTATCCTTGAGTAGCTTGAGTAGCTAGTACGCCTGAGTCCTCTCACACTTAACCATTGATCCCTGATTAGACTCTCACCTCACACCTTCATGCTTAGCTCAGTACAGTGCATGCTGTGATTCAAATCAACTGGCTTGGCACATATTGATGAGTAGACTTGAACGGAACTGCATAGCAACTGCACAATGCAACTGAAGATAAACGTATGATAGGTATGATAGTTATGATACAGTAACAGAACTCAGACCTCAGTGCTTTATTTACTACTTGTAAGCACCTTTTTAAAGCAATCAACAGTAAAACATGTCAAATGTGTCAAGCACCAGCATGTTTAATTTATCACTAAATTAAATTATTAAAATATATATTTTTAGTGGTGTCAATCGATTAAACAATTTAATCTGATTAAGATATATAGATAGATAGATAGATATATAGACAGAGAGACAGACAGATACTTTATTTATCCCAAAGGAAATTTAGGCATCCAGCAGCAACAACACAATACAATAAGAAACATATTCAAACATAAATTCAAACAAAGAAGAATAGAAAATATATAAGGCTATAAAAAAACTTGCTATACAAGGTAAAGATATATCTGTAAACGGAGCAGTGCAGTAGATGTTGCTAATGGTCATTAAATAATTAAATAATTAACAGAGCAAAGTGCAATGTGCGAAGACATTGATTATGAAAGTGACTAATGTGACATAAAAAATATAATATAAATATGCATCTGTAACAAATATAGTTCTAAAAAGAGAATGTGAAAATGTGAATACCCAATCATGAGTAAAGTGTACTTGAATGTAAGTGAGTTGGGGAAGTGTTAGTATAAATAATTAAGTGGTTGAATAATAATGTCCATGTGGTGTGACTGGATTAAACTCAGTCAGCAGCAGCATCCCGTCCTCGATGGTAGGAGTTAAAGAGTCTGATGGCTCTTGGAATGAAGGATTTTCTGAGTCTGTCTGTTGTGCAGCTCTGTGACAGCAGTCTGCCACTGAACACACTCCTCTGCTTCGTGATGGTGGTGTGAAGTGGGTGACTATCATTGTTCATCATAGAAAGCAGTCACTACAATCACTACAAAATTCTGTAATTAACTGCAGCGCAGTTAATTTTTATAATGGATATTTAAATGTAAGTAAAAGAATGAATGTAAGAAAAGTAAAATGCAATCATATGTATATTAGTGGTGTCAATTAAAATAATGGTATGTATTTGTATGTTTGAGGGGAGATAAAATCAACGCAGGGTGCTGGAATAAAGAATGCGGATTTATGAAGAGAGTGAGGATTTATGAATGCGAACTTAATTTGATGATTATAAAAATCTCAGGGATGAGGAGCAGGACAGAAGCGCGCGCGCGTGCGTGCGTGTGTGTGTTTGTGAGTGCGTGCGTGAGCGAGATCTCTGACCGGGTCTGAGCTGGAAGCCGAACACGAGCGCGAAGCCAGAGTAAAATCAGTGCGTTCGGCAGAGGCAGGGCAGATTGCGGCGGAAGTAGGGGTAAAATTTGGTGCCTTAATTAACTTGTGTTAAAAAAATAGTAACGCGTTACTGATTCCAAATTAACAGCATGCGTTAACGCTTCAACGTTGACACCACAATTTTTTTTGCATAATATTCATTATCTTATTATCATTATACCATATTATAGTATATTTATAGTTTCTTATTCTTATTCTTAAAACTGTTATTCTTAAAAAATAATAATTTAAAAAACCTGAAGCGCTGGATGTTAATCTACAAAGATTTCTCTCCTGAAAACTCTTTATTTTGGGTTTCCAATATTTTTAACAGCTCGGTTAGCAGCAGCGCTTGCCATGGTTAGCAGCATTAAGCGCTAGTAAATGCCGCCCTACAGAGCTACACTGTGAAACCCTGAATGTTCCAGTAAGCCAGCCCGCTATCAGCTAGCGGTCAGCTGGCGAAAGGGCTAGTGCTGCTGTTAACGGCTAATGCTAATACTGCTCCAGCCTCTGTGCTGGAGAAACTTTACTGAAACTCCTTTATAACACCTAGAATTCCTTAGACTGGTAGAATTAATTCATAACAGGGCACCAAATTATAAGGCACACTGACGATTTATGGGAAAATTAAAGGACTTTAAGTACGCCTTATAGTGTGAGAAATACAGCAAACTAACACTAACTAACACTAAACTAAACACTAAACTAACCCTATATTGTATTATTATTATTTATTTTTTTTAACAAGGAAGCACAGTTTTTAACATTTTGGTTTTGCACATATCCTGCAAAAATCTTGTTTTTGTACTTTTTGATAGATGTTTTGATCCATTTATGATATTTTACTGTATCAGAGGGTGTGTCTGGAAGAACCGGAGACACACCCTCTGCTGTCCTACTAACAGTTCAACTTTGTAGGACCTAACATATCTGCTGTTGTGGACCAAAATCCAAATCTGCTCTGTATGAGTTAAGGCTAAAGGAAAAAATTACCACTTTTCTGAATGACTTCCCTATATTTCACCTCAGTTGCAAAAGAACGTAATTGAAAATGTCAAATTTGAAAATTAAATTTAAAATGTACTGTATTTGTAGCTTTTCAAAAAGTTTGAACAGTTCATTTGCAGTTTTCTTTTTTCTTTTTTTACATATTACTTTCATATTACTGCTACACATACTACTTTTTTTCATTATACAGATCAATTTGTGCAAAAGTGTAGCAATAGCATCCACACTGGCATTATTTATACAATAGCATTGTGAACGAGAATATTGTCCAAAATAAAAGTAAAAAATTTACCAGTTTAAATTGCCAGGTTGAATTTACACAGATCTGGTATTTTCACCAAAGTGTGAAAATGCCAAATTCTATCTTTTTAAATCAGCCCTAGATTAAATAGACATCAGGTTAGTGTGCATGTGGCATAAAGGTGATTTCGTGTTTCGATCACAATGGCAGGTAAATCTTTGTCATATGTGTGATACAAGTGTGATAACTGTGTGGCTAGCATGCCAAAAACTCTCTTAATTTTATATTTTCTTTTCAGATTTTGGCCACTTTTATAAGTGTTCTGATGCGTATCTAACTCTCAGCAATGTAACTCATTCTGGATGGCTAAATTAGAATTATTACAACATTTGTCAGTATAGCGTGAATGGTTCACACAAATATCAAGTATAGTTCACATTTAAAAGCTACTAAAACTGCCTTTAAAACTGGCTTTAAGTGCAAAAATCTGACTTGTGAATGTAACCTTAGACCTAGACCTAGAACAATTAGTGAACATTTCACTGTATAACATGTTCTGTATTCACACTTTTAATTGACTATATTCACTAACTTCATGCCTGTTTTAGAGGTTATAAAGTGCCGTTTTGATTGTCTGAACAGTACACATACATCCTTGTTGGCTATATATAAGTAACTAATGATTTTTTTGTTGTTTTGTTTTCAAAAGAAGCTCCAAGTCACACCCCTCTCCCCTCCTCGCTCGTCCATAAATAGGTTCCTTGGTGGTAAAGCTAACCCGGCCTCATTTGCATACTCAGCTGCAGTGTTTCTTCTTTGTCTGTTGTTCAGCATGCCTCACCCCCTCACCTGGCATGCAGGGGGGATTTCAGTAGGCCGACGCATGCGGGCCTATTGTCCACATGCAGATGCCCTCTTGCCCCTGTGCCAACTTGGCAAGGTGAAGAGGGCACCAAGGGGTTCTCTCTGCTGACAGCTTCACTGTCTCTCTTTTGTCTCAGTGCATGCTGTAGCGTCTTTCGTTCTCAGCGTGGGAACGGCGAGGAGGAAGGGGTTTAGCGTGCAGGCCTGGGTCTGCAATGAGTGAAATGTTACAATGCTACAAATCATAAACCCACCATATCTGCGGCCTTTTATGCATGTGAAATGTTGTTTTTATTGATTAACATTGATTAACTTTGATATTCATACTCTTTTTACTCTTTTTTTTTTACAGGACACGACTACTATAGAGAAAATGTCTCACTCCTCAGATGGGATGTAAGTGTTCTTACTCAGGTTTCACCAGGTTTTATTTTCACAGTGGCGTAAGTTGGATGTGTACTAATGTTTGACAGTAGACTTAAAACTAAGCACACAGTGATGTGGCATTGTGGCATCAATTTGATCCCCAGTTTATCAGAATAAACACAATACTTAAGTTAACATCTAGTACCCAGTTTTTAATATTACCACAGTTTTACAGCATTATTTAGTAACTGTAGTAATTATCCGGGTAATAAATCAGGTTAAACTGTGCCTGAACAGCAGTTTAGCTCAAACGTGATAAATATATTTGATAGTTGGGTTGGATCATGGTCAGATCACGTTTTCACCATAAATTAACCGCTCTGGACTTTGTTTGGTACTAGACTGAGACCATCTCCTCTCAACCATCTCCATCTTAACATCATTAGAGTTGTATTGGTCTGCACCAATACAGTGTGATTACTGTTTTCACACCTGCTCAAATGAACCGCATCAAGAGTCAAACAAACCAGACTCCGTTTTAAACTGGCCATATAGTGCTGGTGTGAAAATGCCATAGCGAACTTGATAGCAAAAACAATACTCAGGGATTGTATTGTCATAGAAAACCTGGAAAAGTCATGGAATTTGAAAATAGCTATTTTCCAAGCTTGGATAAGTTTTGGAAAAATAAAAATACCCAGGAAGTTTGGGAAAAGTCATGGAAATTTGGTCTTTCATTTATGCCTTGCTTTTAGAGGTGCACGGCGTTCCTGGCAGCAGTCCCTGGCTGAGGTGTTTGGCACACGTTGGAAGGTCCTGTGGCTCCTGCCGTTCAGAAGCAGACGGCCGCTACGCCTGGACTATGCTTCTAACTCTCACGTGTAGCCAGAAGGACGGACACTCGGATGCACCTCCTCTACAATCCTCTGTCCTCTGCTCCACTCAGTCTCTCCACTGTGGCCTGATGTTTCTGAGGTATCAAAACTCCAATCTTCTTCAGGTTCTCATCCGTCAGTGAACTCAACCACACAATCTGTATATTGGACTTAAATGGTCTTGTTCCAAGGTTTAAGGCTGGTCTCAGCTCACGTCTCATGGGATTATTGAAGGTTAAACTGGGCCTGCTTGCGAATTTGGATGAATTGCGTATTTTTTTGTTTGTTTGTTTGTTAGTTTTATATCGAAAGCTTTATAAACGGCCACTGAATGTCATGGATTGTATTCACTATGTAAGGAACCATCAGGGGTACGACTGCATTAAAGGGTTTGTTGTTTCCAGGGAAACACTCATTAGTTGGAGCTGGACCCCGCCCCCTCCTCCTGGTTTGTATGAGTGATTGGCAGGGAAGAGTGGGCTCCGGGAGGTTTTATCTGTGGCTTAGTGGGGCTGGTGGCTGATGGCTCTAGAGGTGAGCCATGACCTCTGGCAAAAGCTGAGGACAGTGCCAGACAGCCTCAACACTAACTCAGCACACAAAACAAAAACACACACACACACACACACTCTGTCTCTCTTTCTCTCTGTCTCACACACACACACTAAAATATATCCCGTGCTGCCTAACCACAAAACAGCACTAAATCCTCAACTTGAATCTGCTGGCAGCACTTTGCCCCACCAAGATGCATTCCATATGATCATGCTTTTCTTAAACTTTTTTATTTATCACTGTTTTTTTGTGCCTTTTAGCTTAAACATCTGAGCATTTGTTCTTTAACTCGGAAGTATATTATCTGCCAAACATTTTTTGTATTATTATTGCAGCCTTTATTTGTTCTATGTGAAGTCATTATGAATTTTATTTTTGTTTTTGCCTTTTTTACAGTACCAAAAAAGTATCATTTTCACACTAATTATCTCTAATTTCTCCAGAACACTCCTATGTAGTCCCAAAAAAAGATGAGCTGTTTTCTCTTTTGCCTCTCTTTGTAATATCAAAGAAATACATTAGTTAAAACTATGCCAAAAGTCAGATCACACACCTGATATTTGATAATAAGGTTTTACTGCTTTGCCTTTAATATCATTTACTCTAATCTCCTCTAAACACTATTTATAGATGTAAAGTAAAGATGTACAGTTTTAAAAAGGGAATGAGTACAGTTATTAGAGTAATGGATGATGGATGATGGGATTAAACTATAACACTACTGCAGGGACCAGTGCATTTGGTTCTTTTATTGGTCTCTAAATCTACCGTGTGCTAAACAACAAACCTTTAGTAATATTTTAAAGTGCCTACTCAAAGCCAGTTGAGTTGATCTTGCCAGTTTGGTTCCGCCTTGCTTCTGCTTGCTTTGAATTTTGGCCTTGTTGATCATCATCGAAGGGCCAATAGCGTGGGAGAAAAGATGAAGTCAAGATTACAGTTACATGTAAAAATGTGGGCATCCATGTAAATAGCATGTTTTGTTGTTAAGTCAAAAAATCCTCTAGGGGAAAGACATTTATTATGACATTTTGTGCTAATTAAAACACAAGTTCTGATCATTTAATGTGCCATAAACACTGTAAACAAATGTTTTATTTTCACCCATACTTTGTTTCCATTAAGCAGATGTTAAACAGTTTTGGCAAAAGTGTGATATATGTAAATCGTTTAATGTGCCCATATTTTCGCATATGACTGTACGTTTGGCCATAAAAAGATATTTTATAAAGGCTTACTCGACATCTAAATATCAAAAAAATATATTTTAGCTTATAAACTTTTTTCTTACAGATAAACTCTAAACCTTAGAGTTTATACCACAGTATAAATCTTCTAAAAACATATTACATCTGATCTTATCTTATTTATTGTGTGTAACTACTGTAGTGACCGTGCATACTAAACTTAACTTGCTTTCCATATGTGCACACTGGAAAGAACCTAGCCTTGCTTGGATTTGTTTGATAGGGGGGGAAGTTGGTTCATGTCTGGGCAATAAAATGAATTCATAAACTAATATAAATGATTATCATCTGCAGACTGGTTAATTTTTATTTAGATTCAGTTATGAAGAAACCCATTCAGTAGGGCTGTGAATCTTTGGAAATCCCACAATTCGATTCAGAATCAATTCTTGGTTTTCTTTTTCTTCATCCTCCATACTTTAGCGGCTCAACAACAAACACCGTAACACAACACTACACGCCTCTCTGTAGACTAACAGGGAGAGGCAGTAAGAGCAAAAACTTTCCCTGTCCTGTTGCTGCTGTCTCGCGACACCTACTGTCGCGCGGAGCTTTTTAAACTGTCGCGCAGAGCTCTTTAACAGTTAGCTGAGCTCTGCTCCGTGGTACAGTTAAGCTCCACAAAACAGTTAAGTTCCACGCGACAGTAGCTGCACCCGAAAAAAAAAATAAAAATAAAAAAGAGAATTGATTCTGAATCGTTCAATGTTAGAAATGCGATCCGAGCTTGAATAGATTTTTTTTACCATCATTCAGGTGGTACTCTGCCTATTATTTGCTTTAGTTGCTTGACCAATACTAGACCCCATTTACACCTGGTCACATTATATCTGAATATAATATGGTTTGATTAACAGATATTTTCTCGTACTTATTAATTTAAAGAAATAAACATACTGAAATACAAACACTGTGATAAGTTTCCTGTAAAAAAAATACATTACATGAGTGGTGCTTTGACACCCTTCTTCTGAACAGCCTAAAAAATGATCTATTTTTCTCTGTACTGTCCCTCACCTTTTGAAAGTTGTAATTTTTGGCTAATTTATAGCCGGTATTTGTTTTTAATCCATGTCTAAACTAAAACTAAAAAACTAAAACACCCCCTGCTGGAGCAGTGAATTTTCTTGCTCCTTAAAAACAAAAAACAGATGTCTATCATTCATAAAGTTAGTGAAGTCACTACAAATTTGAAAACACAAAACTAGGTTAGCTAGCTAGCTACATATTGTATTTGCTTTTTAATTGTTTTCGTACTAATGTTTACCTCATATTTTTATGTCTCAGTCAGGATTTTGGTGTATTTATTCTTTGTGTATTTATTGGGAAAAATCACTTCCAGAAATGAGTAAAATAATAAGTCAGGCAAATAGTTAATGCTATCGTACCTTTTTACCAAGTCTACTGTAAGAAATGAAAATGTCATGCTTATTCCATTGTGATGCCACTGTAAAGTCCTGACTGAGGACTAAACATTTTACATGGCAATTATTTTCATTTGCTGCACACTTCAATAACATGCAACAGCCTGAATATAAAGCATAAACTGTACTATTATATATTTTTTTAATCAAATAAAAAAAAAATGGTTGATTCTTTAAATATGGGTTATACAAACTATGGGGCTATATGAATATAAATTGCAGTGATCTATTGAGATACTGGAGACTTTTAGCTGCTGAAAGATGTTTATCTTTTAGCAATATTGAGTTGATCTCTTTGTAATAATTGTTGTACCAGTCAGGAAAGGTTTCGAGTTTGAGTTTAAGTTTGATCGACAATGGTTTGCCATGTAAATCTTGCCAGACAACTTTGAAAATGCACAGTTTAGTTTTTGAACGTCTTTTGTTGTGGTACCAAGAGTAGGAGGGTGGCGAATTTACAATGAATTTATGATAAATTTCCGATGAAGAAGAATATTGTGATTGCTTTATTGGTTTAGTAGATAATGTTTGCTGAATGTACATGGCACTGTATAACGTACTACACTATATTTGACGTGTCATTATAGCATGACTGTTATATATTACATTTGGTATTCTTATTCCATTATGTGAAATATGTAAACCATTTAGTCTATGGAAAACAAAGCAGTTTAGCTCATTTAACAGTTACTCATGATGTTGGTGTGTATTTGTATTACCACTGTAAAGCAATAAGACCTGCTAGAATTTTCTTTACTGTGTTGTATCGCTACTGTCACACAGATACCTTGTATCTTTATTTTCATAATTGTGTCAATATTCATTAAGAATTGAACAATAGAAATGATCCAAAATGACTTGGAGTATTTTAAAATATACAGCTCAGGGAAAAAAATAAGAGACCACTTATTGATGGATGATCACAATCCGTCAAACCAACCTGAAGTGCTTTAATTTTTGCATAAAGTTATCAAAAAAGCAGTGTGTAAGACTGGTGGAGGAGAACATGCCAATATGCATGAAAACTGTGATTAAAAACCAGGGTTATTTCACCAAATATTGATTTCTGAACTCTTAAACCTTCATGAATATGAACTTGTTTTCTTTGCATTATTTGAGGTCTGAAAACTCTGCTTATTTTTTTTTTTTTTTCATCCATTTCTCATTTTCTGCAAATAAAAGCTCTAAATAGCAATGTTTTTATTTGGAATTTGGGAGAAATGTTGTCTGTAGTTTATAGAATAAAACAACAATGTTAATTTTACTCAAACATATACCTATAAATAGCAAAATCAGAGAAACTTAAAGTGGTCTCTTTATTTTTTCAGGGCTGTACATTAAACTGACTTAGCTCCATTGAAAGTTAAGAAGTTATTTTCCTTTTCCTATAAAATTGGCATTTTGGAAAATTGGGAAAAGGTTTTTGTGTGACTGTGGTGATCTATTAATGTACACATGCTGGCTTACATACATACACTTGTCAAAAGTGTTCACAGGCAGACGCAAGTAGCTAATTGGTTTACACCTACTGACACTCATAGCAGAAACTCCTTAATTTCTCTTCTCTCTGCACTACTGTAATATTTTAATTCAGGTCTTAATACTACCTAATCATAATTGTTTGGGTACGTCTTGCCTTTTTTTGGGTCTTGTGTTAATTGTTTTATTATTTTTTTAATGTGGTGTCAATCAAAATGTTTTATTTAATTATGTGATTATGGGCCTTCACAGTATATAATATATGAAATGTTTATTTATTAGGGCATTTTTTAATAAATGGTGTTTTGTTAACTCCAGACGTTTTCATTTGTGCTTTCCTTTTTTTGTTGCGTGTACGAGCACAGCTTGCTTCTCAACATCTTCAGCACATATTCTCACATAGTCTTCACAATGTCCTCATTATCAGATTTTGTAACGGCTGTCATGAGAGTTTTGTTGTCTCTGTGAAACAGACCTGATGGACTTGACTGTCAACAGAGTGGAGGTGCAAAGGTCTTCCCTGCATTTATTTCTCTTTAATAAAGAGCTTCCCCATGACATCAAACCAGCCCATCTGTGGAGGGATATCATCTGTCAATCAGTGGCGCAGGTTATTTTCATAGACTTGCACAAATAAAGCTCCCCCCCCAGAGCTCATCCTCCATATACCTTCTCCACAGTGTTACACTGGGAACCTCTGTGGAGCTCTGTTGTCTCTTTTTCTCTGTCCCTCTACTCTATCACTTCACTGTCATAAATGATGCCTCAGTGTGTTGTTTTTAGTGATGCACCTGGCAGTCTGGTTAGCAGACTCTCGTGGCGAATTTGCTCAGTCACAGCTGGATCACTGGAGGAAACAAATCGAGCATTCACTGCATTCAGCCAGAAATCTTTTTAACCCAATATTCTACACTCTTAAAAGGCTCTAATTCTGCACTTCTTGTTGTGTGTCTTTCTTTATACTTACAAATACAAATACTTACAAAGTGTTTTAAGGCCTCAATCCAAGTCCTGCAATACAACAATTTTATAAGAATAAGTGTCTAAACTACTAGGCTGAATTGGGCATTTATTAACATAATAAATGAACCAATAAAATTGCTCAAAAATGGTTTGGAATATAATACTTTAACACAAAAATTAGGAAGCTTTTTTTTCTTCTGTGAAGCTGCTATTTTGGATTCATAAGGTTTTACACATTAAGCTGTTGAACTATTGTTTGAGCTCTTTTACAATAAAGCTTGTGGCATTTCTAATTCTGGTCTTTTGTTCACATAAAGCAGTATAGCCTTTATTAATTTAAGGATTTTAATAAATGAATTTATTAAAATATAAAGGTTTAATGAACACACTATCACTGTTTGCTCCAATGTCTGCTTTATAGTTGTAAAAATGAACAAATACTTTTATTTATTTAACTCTGAATCCGATGATTATGCTAAACGATGATGGCATGTGCATTGCAGCTTTATAGATGCCTAACTGCAGTATTACTTACTGAAAAAAGGGCCTTTAATCATAAGTAATAATTCTATTGTAGTACTCGAGTAGAACTGAGTTCTTCTCATATTACCATTAGTCTTCATGTTATTACTGTTATCACTACACATACAATTTACACCCTGTATTTCACTATAGTTTCTACTACAATCAATTCTGTGACATTTTAAGTTGGCTAACTTTGTTAGAGTCAGATCAAACTTGATCTTTTCCGTCTAATGTCAGCTCCAGCAGTATTGGCCAGCAATTGGTTCTGACAACTTGAGGTTGGATCGATGCCATGCCAGTATTCCCATTGTGTTACTGAGTTTGCCACACAGCCAGTACTGTGTTTTAATGCTTGTAATTATTTACCCACTTAACAAATTTCGAAGAGCACTTGAACCATCACCAAACACTGGATATGGTTACGTCACATTTCCCAAAAAATAATTTAACTACTTCTATGATTCATGCTGATGTTACACTGACTGTATGTTTGGCCTGTGAAGTAGCAAGCCCTTTTTGTGTGTGAGAGACTGCGACTGTGTGTTTGTCTGGCTGCATTTCAGGCCGAGCATAAGTCACACATCTGTGATTTCACGGTGTTTACATGAACTGGATATGTGCGCCAATGTATTGTTTCCTTCACACCAGAAATGTTAATATCATGCTCCCATTCGGGGCTCAGATTGTTTGGTTTTGGTAATTTATGCCAGATGTAACCTTTTAGTTGGACGTGTGAGGGATGGGTTTGGAGTGATTTGGGCAGTGTGTTTTGCTGGTGGTGGTGGATATCAGCAGCCCGAGGTGGCCGTGCCTCGCAGTGGCTCCCCCGGTGTCTGGCCCGCTGCCCTGCGCCTGCTCGGTCTGCCTCTGTCAGCCTCATGCCCTGCTGTTTGCCACCGTCTCTCTGGTGATGGGCTCCGTGCCACACGCGGCTGCTGTGACAGTTAAGTGCTGGTTTGAGTCGCCAGTTGGAGTCCCTGCCATTGCCAAAGCCCTGATGCCTTATACTCGTTTAATCGGTGCCTGCAAAGCACACAAGGCCTGTTGGTATGTCCTCGGGACCTTGAACACCCAAGCCATGAGCTTTTTTGGCTTTTTGTCACCTCTGCTGGTGAACCTTTGCTGCATTTGGCAAACACTTACTGAAAAAAAACTACCTAGAGGCCTGTAGAAAGCTGAATTATATCTGGTACTTGGTGCAGTGCTAGCAGGTCTTGTGCTGCTGAACAAGAAAGGCCTGTGTGTTTCTAGTTCTTTGTTCCAAAAACACTGCACTGGTGGTGGGTTCTATTTTATCCATTTTTTATATATTTAAATAAGAATTTTGGAATAGGGCTCTGTCTGTGTCTTCTGGGTGCTTCTGATATTTTACCACCTCCCAAAATAAATGCCTGTGGGTAGGTTCATTCATTTAGACACACTCTGACCATATGCTCTAACCAGAGCATATACAAATGATTAAAAGCTAATGGGTCAATATCAATATAATGTGCCATTTTTTAACAGCATAGTTGTTTATAATTTCATGTTGTGCAGCTTGCCATGTTTAATCAAATAAGATGGAAAATATATAATTCCCATGTAGTCTGAAGAAATATGCTAAATATAAAAAAGAATACCAATCTTACATCAAATACACCAAATATTCATTGTTTGGAAGTTGGCAGTTTCGGGCAACCTGTCTTTACATTGCATCAAAATTTCATGATGAATAGACCAACAGAAATGCTCAAAAATGACTTGGAATAAAATATTTTTGTATTCACACAACAATTCAAAAAAAAAAAAAAAAGACATCTTTAATGGAATTTAATAATTATATTTCATAGCCAATTTATAGTTAGAGAGTGGGGACAGATAACAAATGCAATTTTTTCAGTGTTTTTCAATTTTTTCTAAGTAGTTTGTATTAATGTTTTTACTTACATATCTTACTTTTGCAGTTAGCTCAATGTACAAGACATTATGCTGAGTAATACAATGTATTTTAAAGTTATTTTGTGTGCACATTTATACATGTAATTTTCTGGGGACAGAAATGTCACCGATTCGGTGGAATGGCCCACATAATTTCATCTTTTATTTAATAACTATAGCATTAAATTGCGTGGGTGAGATAAAATTTGGTTTATGTTATCAGAAAATGAGCTCATAAAATGTCCAATGAAATCGTCAAAACATCAGTGTTAGCAGAGCTCTGCAAGTCTCTGCAATTCTTACAGCACTTCCTGTGTGCTACATTTTTAACTGCCCCTAGAAAACATTTAACAGGTTTAGAAAATGTAGAGATTTCCTCTTTAAACAATTATGAAGTGAGAAATGAGAAAAAAATAGTAATTTTCTTACAGTGAACTCATGTATTCAGGGCGTCCTCTAGTTTCCTCCGGGCTCCATTAACGGATGTTTTCCAGCCTGCAGGACAGAGGAGAGCTTTCAGAAGGTAAATAAAATACTTTTTTTTATTGTTTTAAAGCAGAGTTCAGTCTTAAAACAGAACAGAGCTAATATCTAAACCTATCATGGAAATGCTCTGTGTTATCAGCAGAGTTTTTATGTTAGCAGTGAACAGCCCATTTAAAACTCATTGGAGGCTAATGCTAATGAACACATGCTGTAGAAACTCAACTCTTAGCACCTTATTGTAAGACAGTTATTCCACATCATTAGTCAACAAACAACAACAGATATCCTTTAAAGTGTGTACCAATACACACACACACACACACACACACACGCAAAGAGACTTGACTGCAGTGTTTTAAAAGATCCAGAAGCTAATAGGTCAGGTAGGAGAATCAGATTGGGTTATACAATTTTAATCGCACTATAAAAAATTAGCTACTAAATTAAATAAAAAAAGGTAGCAAATGTCTCATTATATAAACTGTTTCTAAATAATAAACTGATTTTACCTCAGTATTTATTAGTAACACATCTAAACAGTTTGGCTGCTTTATTTATACCAGATAATAGACTGGGTCAGATCGGTATTGGCTGATATTCAGGATTAAGATGCCCCGATTAGATTGGGGGCAAAATGAACTGACTGGGACATCTAATTCACAACAACAGTAAACTTACTTCCAGGTAGATAAAGCTGTTAGCAGGCTGTTTTACAGACTGGTCTTAAGATGAATTTGGAAATCCAATTTGGGGCATATCTAGATTGTATCCAGGTTGATATATAATAGTGTGGACAGCTGGAAAATAAAAAATAAAATCAGATTTTTGCTAAATGGATCCAACGCACATTTGAAGGTGGTTTGAAATGCCATTAAAATCTGATTTGTGTAGCAATGTCTCAGTCTGGATGCTCTGATTGATCTGCCCCCCTGTTTTATTTCCATTTGTTAAAGCTGGCAACCCTAGTGCCAAAGTTCAGTTACTGATGGCGGCCTTGTTACCAAAGAAACAGTGCGAGCAGTCATCTTAACAGATCTGATTTTAGAATCACATCCAATTGGTCTGCAGTCTAAACAGACCCTTAAAAACACTTCAGATTAGCTTTACATAAACTTAACCCAACATTTACCCGAACCCTGACTATACTTGTTTTTTTGCATGAATTTCTTTCTATTATTCTTTTCAGAATGTCCACATAGAAGAGAAGCAGGATTAGTATAGCTAGAATATAGTGACACTATTTTACTTACATTATAAGTCATGCTTCGAGAATACACACCAGTGGACAGTAGCTGTGAATCGTTAAATACGTACAAAATATCTTACAAATATTGTAAAAAGAATTTACGATTTGTTTGCAAATTTACATAGGTACACTTTTAGAGATAAAAATGTAAAAAAATAAATGAGATCTAAATATATAATACATGTGATACAGTAGCTAACCAATCGTGACAGTTTTTTAAAAGATTACACATTTTTTGGTGATTTTGTGAGTCCGTAATAAAACATTCAATTAATATTCACATGGCAAAATAGATGCTCATCACACATTTTTATTGATATTGTTGAATTGTATTTAGCTCTACAGTAGTGTTGCTGCTTTTAAAAAGTGGAAAATTGGAAAAATGTATGTTTTAAACTTAAAACAAAGGAAGATTTAAGTTTTTTTTTATTTTAAAGATTTTAAAGATTTTACTAGTGTTGTAACCATAGTTCAAATGAGCTTTCCTCATTTTCCTCCTCTGTCTGTACTTATACAAGCTATATAGCATTTCCAGCTGGGTCTGGCAGCATCAAATGTTGATCAAATGTGAGCTATCCTTTATACTGCAAACCTGTAGGTTTTCAAACATTCTGATTGGTTCCATTACAAAACATTCCTGAAATCTATCTCCACCATCAGTACAACAACCTGAGTCCCATATTTGGTGCCCCTTTATTTAAGCTTGAAATGTGGGACAGTATGTTTTCTCAGGAATCAGTCAGTGACTGTAGAAGCCAGCTGTTGCACATCTTTGAGGTGAACACAAAGCCTCGGCGTCCAGCTGAACAAACAGGTGCTGAGAGTTGGTGGTTTATTGGATTGCCTCAGAACATCCTTATTTTCCAGAATAATTACTAAAGCTTCAGACTCAAGCTGTAAAATATTCAACATCAGCTGATGATCATTTTGTGCTATTTTCTCATTTCCTAAAACGCCCGTCGGCCAGCTGCTTGTTAGCGTTGAGCTGTCGTGGGGGAGCGCTGTATGGTTCGTGTTAGCCTCCGCATTAGCCTTTCTGAGCTCATTGTTATACAGGAAGCTGTGTTACCTGAATCCTGAACTGGCTGACTTTTGGTCTCAACTGCTCTCTAGCAGACCACCTGAGAACCGGGGACTCAGAATCAAGTTGCAGGCCTTTAATCCTGCAAAGCATGTGCGTGTGATTCCCTCATTGGGTGAAATTCTGAAAGAACCTTTCAGAACAGATTTTCTGCTTCTAAACAGTTTGACAAAAACAAACTCCTCTCAGCTGCCCTCCCTCTTGTGGAGATTGCTTTGAAATACGCTACATCAGTGCAGATGCAATGTAGATATAGTGTTGGTGTAAGGTGTGTGCTGTATCTAGATTAATCTTCTGCATTCTAGCGATCGTCAGGGAAGCATGACACACTTTCCCATCGCTGCATCGCTAAATGGCTTTGAGTGATGGACATTTTGATAAGTGAAAGTGCTCTATGACTGAAGCCATCCCTTTGTCGGCCGAGCAGAAAGGGGAGACTTCAGGGAGGATAAACTTTGCTTAGATGAGAGGAAAGGCAAGCCTTTTATCTTGGGCAGGCTCTGTATTTTACACAATGTCTCTCCAGTACAGCCCAACAAAGAGCTCCTTATGTACTTCCTCTGGGCTGGCAGGCCTAATACCGCAGTGCTGGGGATGGTTGCGAGGAGACGTCTTTTAGATACTGAGCTGCTTCGGTTGGTGCGGCGGATAAAGAACAATTCATTGGATCAGTGAAGTGTGTGTGTGTGCATGTGCCCTGCTGAAAGGTGGCATCTGGGCCAGAAAGAACTAGTTCTAGTAAAACGTACCTCTGCCCCTTAGTCTACCTTATTTGAACTTACTGGAACAGGCATGTTTATTATTCACGTTCATTCTTCTAAAATGACGTAATGCAATATGCTCTTTTCTTTGTTGTAGTAAAATTCAGACGGAAAATTGTTTAAAGAAAATTTCAATTTAAGATCGCAACAAAATCCACATTAAACCATTTAATTTTAAAACATTTAGGAGCTCTTTAATATGAGCTGCCTGTATTTAAAGAATTTCACATAAGATTAAAGTTAGCTATTAAATTCCTCAAGGTTCTCAAGCACTACCCCATAAGAAGAAACACAGAAAAGGAGTGTCTGTTGTTTCAGGCTGGATCAGATTCATTCTCTTCTACTTTTAATTTTTTAACTTTCTTCATAATCAATATTAGTATACATTCTCTATAATGACATGCAAAAAAGTTACCAACAATATTTACTTTCTGTAGTTGTGCAGGAATTTAACATTCCCCAATCTATAGTGTACCAGAAATACGTCATAGAAGCTATTACCACCCACAGTGGACAGTTCGGTGGGTGGTAAACCACTACAGTTAGTTCAGAACGCGGCAGCACGACTCGTCTTCAATCTTCCAAAGTTCAGTCATGTGACTCCTTTGCTGCGTTCCCTCCACTGGCTTCCTGTTGCCGCCCGCATCCGATTCAAAACCCTGACGCTGGCCTACAAGGCAAAAAACGGACCAGCACCTTCATACCTGATGGCGATGGTCAAAGCCAGATCTGCACCAAGAGCTCTTAGAGCTTCCAGTACGGCTCGGCTCGAACCTCCATCACTCAAAACACACAGAAAACAGACATCCAGACTCTTCTCTGTGCTGGCACCAAGGTGGTGGAATGAACTTCCACTGGATGTCAGAACAGCAGAGTCAGTCACGGTCTTCAAACATCGACTGAAGACACATCTTTTCAAAGAGTTCCTAAACTAATAATAATAAAAATAAAAAAAAAAGGTTCCTAGGGTTCTTAACATGATTAAGCTCTATGTATCTCTTGATCCTAGTCTACAAACTAGCTTTGGATATCTTAAGTAACTTTGAAGCACTGTTGTAAGTCGCTCTGGATAAGGGCGTCTGCTAAATACCATAAATGTAAATGTAAAGATTGTGACTGGCAGCATTTGTCAAAAACTTTCCTTGTGAACAGAGAAACTAATCTGGCAGAAATATTCTCATTAAATGTCGGATACTCCAGACAAAGAAGTCAAACATTTGAGTTACATTTAAAACTGTATTATATGTTACTATCAATTCTCACTATCTAGCAAGCTAGTGCTGTAAAAACACAGCTAGTATGTATTTATTCCAAGTTACATAAAGCTGTTTTACAAATGCCGGTAAAACACAACTTCATTGGTCATTTATATTTTTGCTATTGGCTGATGCTTTTTTACAGATGAACTTAAAGTGCATGTGGTGTTAGGAGTCTTGCCCAAGAACACGGATGTGTATGATGTGCTTGCCCAGCCAGGTAATCAAACTTTAGTTTGACACAGGAAACACAGTGTCGTTATCCACAACAATGCACCACACCACTACCTTGGAAGTATTTGAAATAAATAGCGTTCTGCCTTTTCTGTAAGGTCCCCTGGCTATCAGACATCCGTGCTAGCTAGTAGGGCTGATTATCATTGGTACAGTTACAGTTTCTTTCAGATAGAAAATACATTTTCAGAGAACTAGCTTGTTTGCTAAACAGGAGAGGGATGTAAATTTACTACTCCAGCAGGCTTTAATAAGAGAACTAAAACTACGGCATGTTTTGAAACTGCTGGTATTGTTCTTTTAAGGCGGAATGTTGGAAAAGTGGAACAGATAATCAAGTGAAAATGCTAAAGCTAACTTATTTGCTAAATGCGAGTGGGATTTCTTAAATACTAACACATCTTGTTTAACTCCTCTAGCAGATGTTTGTGACATTTAGTCAGAAAAACCTGCTGCTAAGTAGGGATGTGCCATATCATATCGTATGCAATAATATCGTCAACTTTTTTGAATTTTTAATTTTGTGCCATATCACCCACCCTTAATTGTCACATCAGGGTGCTACTTTTTTTGCTGTTTTTTTAGCGAAAGAAAAATTTACACTGTTCTCATGTTCCATTGTATATCTACTAGAGACAGATTATATATGTCTAGTATTATTTATTTTACTTTATTCCTGAATATATGGAGATATTTGGAGTGCATTATTACTATCATGACATTCTGGATCATTGTCTTCTGTTACAAATCTGATAAAATTCTTGTATTTTTAAATATCTCATTCAGGGGTGTGCCATATCATACTGTATGCAATAATGCAATTAAATGTTTGTTGCAATAGTGTATTCCTGAAATAAAAAAAAAATAATTCAGTGTTTTGTCATATTGCCAAGAGTATCGTTATCGTAAAAATAAAATGAAATATTGTGATATTATTTTAGGGCCATATTGCCCACCCCTAGTGCTAACATGTCAAAAATGACAGCATGTCTTGGAACTGCTGGTCTGAAACAACTTGCTGCTGCTGGATCTCTGCCTCTGAGATAAAATAGATTAATTGAAAAGATCGTTCTCTGGTTGAAGATGAAAATGAATCAGTATTGGAAAATTTGATTTTTTTTTTTAATGTTTAAAGGAAGTGGGAGGAATTTAGTTGTGAAAAGGACAAGGGTGCGAGCCTAAGTTAAACATCTGTTATTTCTGGTCCTTTAGACAGCACCGTATCAAGAGCAGTCATTGAGAACCACATGAGCAAGGGACTACTTTGGCAAACCTTTGTCAAGCACTATAATATGTACTATTTACATATACATATACATGTACTATAACATTTACAAAATGCCCCTTAAAACTTTGCAGGGCAAAGCAGAAGCCTTATGTTAACTGTGTTTAGAAGTGGTGTTGCCTTCTCTTGGCTCGGAGACATTTGGGATGGACTATCAAACAAATCAGTATTCCAGATCTTTCTTGGAAGAAAAGGATGCTACACTCTCTTAATCTTAATCAAAAATGTTAAAGGACTATCCAGACTGTTATCAGCAATGAGTCCAAAAGCCAGGGTCGGTCATACACTTCTGTGATGCAGCATTAATACGAAAATATACATTGAGATCATACAGCAACATAAGCTGCCTTTATGACCACACATTTTACAGAGATGTCTGTGCAGGTTTCAACAAGACCATGCAAAACCACAGACTGCACACTTTACAATTTCAACCAAAAATGTGATTGTTGCACACCTTAAAGATGTGTTTGTATGAGGAATGTACGTTTCCGAAGTTGTCAGCTTTTCTTATTTCCTCAAGCTGCAAGCCTCAGGATTCATCAGCTCGTCTACGTACGCTCATCTTTAACTTCGAGTCGCCTGTCTTGTCATTCGTTGTTCACATTAAATCTTGTTGAACTCTGACAAAAGCCCCTTAATACTGCCCCCCCTCTCTCTTTCCTCTGTCACGGTCGGATGCCTCCCGCCCTGATGCTGTCCGTTCAGGGCGGGGGCTGTGTGTTGATGGTCTCGGTGTGTGTCCTCCTTCGTGTGGCGGTGTGAATGACGGCCGCTGTCTGTGTTGACCGGCTCCCCGCCGCTCCCTATTCTTCCACTGAGTGACAGTCACTCGTACCTCTTCTGAGCCGCCCCAAAGGACCGCCTGTGTCATGGCAGGGCCATCTCGCCCTATAAAGAAGAAGGGAAAAAAAGAGAAGGAAAAGAAAGACTCTTGGCTGAAAGTCTTTAATGTTACTCTCCTTTCTCCCAGGACACTCAGAGCGTGAGCCTGACCTCCACATAAACACGGGACTGTCTCACTCCCCGTACGCCAGACTTCATTTAGGAAGGCTGCATGCATCACTGTGGGTTTAATCTAGAGAAGGTTTACAGGGGAGCTTTTAAGTTATTCAAATTATTTATTCCAGAAACAATTTCTGCATTATGAAAGTTTCTGTACTGTGGATTACAGTGATAGGAAGAAAAAGCAGTTTGATTTTTTTTATTATTTTATTTTAATTATACTGTCAAATTAAATGTTTTTTTTTAGTAATTTCAATCACTATAGATTATAACAGTGAACGTGAACAGGGGTATTTCTCAAATTATGCATTTCAGCTGCATTATCTTCATTTAGAAAGTTTAATCATCATGGTTATACCACTGGACAGGGTGCTTTTTTACAGTTGCAAATTCCCACTATATTCATTTTGCAGTAAACCTTCTGTCTAAACACTTAAACTTAAAAAAGATTCTTTAAATACACAATACCTTTTTTGGTTGAATAGAAATAATAGAGGTAAATAATAATAATAACAATATTATTGTCAATTTATGACCTTTAATAATATCATAAATGCGCTTGTAAGCAATTAAGCAATTGATTTTTAATTTTTAAAAAATAAAAATAATATTTTAAATAATTAAACATAAATAAAATAAAGCTTAATCGTAATGACATTATTGGGTAAAATCAATGGACAATGTTAAGGTCAAATAAAAATTATGTAGGTTTTATTATATTGTGTGATATGTTGATAACATAATTATCGTCATAGACTTATGTAATGCTGTTAGGTCTGTTTTGGTGATTATCCCATAAATAATTGGGATAAACTGTATTATTGTCAATTCATAATAATAAATTGTTGACTTATATTTTATAATCACATAAATATGCAAATTGGCCCTTTTAGTGAACTATGAACTTTATAATTGTAATTATTAAGAATATTGGAAAAATGGAAAATGCTTAAATATACTAAATAAATAAAGTAAATACTAATACTAATTGATACACTCACTTATTCATCTTAAGTAAACACAGTGTGAGAATTTGAGTTTAGCAAAAACTATTAAGTCCTTTTGTATATATTGTGCAAAAATGTAATTATTGTGACAGGCCTAAACCCCATAGAAGAACCTTTTTTGATTCTAGGTAAAAACATTTTGCATAAGAGAAGTGAGTGTAAAAAAACTTTTAAAGATTAAAAGAAGATAATGTGATTATTTTTAAGAATTAAAAAATACATTTTAAGAATTTAAAGAATTTAAAGCTTTTTCTCACTCAGCTCTTTTCCGAAAATGCTTTTTCATTTGGTTCCTTAAAGAACCCTTTGAACCACACCTTTATTACATATATAGTTTTTTTAACAGTGTGTAGCTATTCAAGACCCGTTTTCAGAACATTTGGAAAGAATTAATGAAGCCTTGTTCTTGATTCTAAATGATGAGCAGTTCACATTGTCAGACTATAGATCATAATGTGCCATTCCATGTTAATGGCTTCCAAGACTGTCTGTCATACAGAGCTGACTTCCCGTCATTGATGTGAAATGGGGATTTGTTACAGTATGCCTCAGATACGCTGCGGGTCATGGCAGGTTTGTGTTTGAATTCCACTCATTCTGTGGAGATTCATGGCTGATTTGTGCGGTGCTCTCTGAATGCCTTAACCATGTTCCCCCGGAACATACACACACTTATGTTATGACTGGAGTCAATTAACCCCCATTGTTCTCCTCCTATTGTCCCAAAGCAGATGTCTTCTTTTTCCGTGGAGTGACAGGTGGTCATTTGTGTGCAAATTAGGATCTCCAGAAGATCATGGATCATGGATTTTGTAATTAAACAATTTAACTGAGATGGAAACATGCGTGTCACTCGGTGTCTGCTCACGATTTGCACACAGTGTACATGCATTAGAGCAATAAATATGTCACAATGAATATCTTACCGGCACCTACTGTATGTGTTGGACAAATCTGTTTGGTTCAATTAGATGTAAAATATATAAATAAATATTTGCCAAATGTATTTTTGCTCCTTAAGTCTGGCGTACACTGGCCTAATTAAACAAATGGCCACCTGTTATTCCATTAGGACTGGACATCTGGCTAAACAAAAGATTGCTGGAGTAAGAGCAGTGCCTGTAGGAGTGGTATGTAGGATGATATCCATTTTACGCATCTATTAGCAGTATGATTGGTGGTGTTGAAGATGACTCGGGTTCCTCACAATGCCAAACGCGCTAGACCGGGATTAACAGCAAATCTTCAGATATTGTTTGTAGGCAATTAGTTGCAGACAAGCGTTCAGATTTTTGTCGGACGGCCTGTTCCATATGGGATGGGCCTAATTTAATCCTAGATAGATAGATAATGAAGTGTTCCCTTAGATGAACAACCCTGGCTTTACCATCTTGTTGATCTAATGTTGTATCAGGTCTAAATACAGTTGCTCAATATGTGTCACGGTCAATATGTTATCCATAGCGTTTGTTTTGAATAATATGTTTGATTGTATTGTTGCTTCAAAAAATGCTCTCTTGTTTTGTAGGATGTTGTAATGTGGTTTATTAGCTTGTCACATTGTTGAGTTGAGTACATGACACTTCCAGACCAGTAATTAAAAAGTAAGGTGAGGTCTTTATCAAGCCAAAATTATCAAGAATAGTTTGAATATCAGATGGGGTAAATAAATTAAATCATTCCCTTTTTAATGTTTGTATGTTTATGGCATTAAAAAATAAGAAAGTCAGTGACAAATTGGTAAAACACCATCTTCCGTGGTACATATATTATGTAAGTGCAACTGTTTGTTGTGTAAGCTTAGACCCAGTGTATTTTTAGTGTTGTATATTAAAAATACAATCAAAAATAACAATCTGAAATCTGAGCTGTTCTTTCTCCAGCAGTCCCCAGTAGGCCAGATCTAGATCTTATAAAAAAAAAAAAAGAAGACAAGGCCAAGGTCCATGACCACAGAAGGCCACACTAAAACAGAAAGTGCTTTCCTGGTCTTTGACTTGTAGCAGGTGTCTGGCCTGCTTGGATCAATGCGCCAGTTCTTCATAGCAGCTGCACCCAGAGACTTCAGCACTTCCGGGCCATTCAGCGTATTGATTGGCGTATTGATTTTTCCATGTAAAGCACACAAATACTTGACTGGAAGAGAGTACGAATCCAATTAAAACGAGTCTGAGAAAATAATCCTAATCCAATCAAAGCGAGGAAATGTATTGATCTGGATGGGCAAAAGGAGTACAGTATGTATGTGAATGTTTGTGTGAAACATTAGTGGAAAAGACGTTTTAAGTGGATCAGTGTCTCTTTGCTCACTAAGCCAGGCAGCCTTCCTTTTCTCTGTTTAGCAGAGGAGAATAAGAGAGAGTTGGATGATTTGACATAACAAGATGTAATAATTGTTATAATATGTTTATGTCTTTATTGGCTTCAGATACAATACATTTTATATCTCTAAAAATAGAAAGTGTCTACTACTCGTTTTTGATTATGGATATTTTACTATTTGCATTCATCTTGACCTGTATTGCTTATACTACAGGTCTATTTCTCACTGTTTATCATGGAAAAATAAGATTTATTACAATTCATTGATTGTTTTTGTACTCATTAACTACACATAGGTTGATTCATTCATATACATTGGTTATAACATTCATATCTACAGTATTGTATATATGAATGTAATGTTATGTAATATGGACTGTGCTCTCAAAAAAAATATATATTTTTATTTTTTGCACTATAAGGCACACCGGATTATGAGGCGCACTGTCAGTGCACGTCTGGTCTGTTTTCATACATAAGGCGCACTGGATTATAAAGCGCATAATGCAACAATAGTGAGAAACAGGGGTGTTACAATGTTTCCCTTCTAATTCAGCAGACCTGTAAAGCTAAGCTAAGTTAAGTAAAAAAAACTGTAATTCTTAAAAAAAAAAACTTTCTTTAAAAGTCAAATGAGTGCTGGATGTTAATCTACACAGATTTCTCTTCTGAAAACTGTGTATTTGGGTGAGTTAAGCACTTCTGTTTATTTACAGTAAGCTTAGAATTCCAGATTTGCACTATAACTTGGTGCAGCACTATTATCATATATATATATATATATATATATATATATTAGCGCTAGTTGTGGTTAGCAGCTAATGCCGCCCGACAGGTCTACACTGCAGATAATGCTAATGCTGCTTCAACAGTGCTAGCCGGGGTTAACAGCAGGCTACAGGCCGATAATAGTCACCTCTGAACAGCAAAATAGCTAAAACTTGGCATGGTTGCGGCTAATGCTAATACTGCTGGAGAACTAAACTTAAACTCCTTTGTGGCTTTACTGCTCCTTACAACTTGACTGGTAGAATTCATACATAAGGTGCATTATAAGACGCACGGTTTTTGGGAAAATTAACGGGTTTAAATGTACCTTGTAGTGGTAAAAATTGTGGTTTAAGTTATTGCACACTGTCAGACTGGAATTTGGCACAGAAAGTTTTAAAACTGCAGAATCTTTTGTCACTAAATACCTTAAAAAATCTTCAGACTGTGGAAGTGGGTAAAATGAGTTGTCAGTGTCTTAATTTTAGTTTAATGCTTATAATATGTCGTCTGTTTTGTGAGATAAACATATAATATTAAATATTATATATTTCAATGAATAATAACCATTATCATTATTGTAAGAATAATAATTAGAAATGATGAGCTGCTCAATGGGGGGAACAAGGATTGAACAAATGACAAAAACATAAGTGTGGGTCAGTATGGCTGTGGATTAGAGCTTGGTGACTGTGATACACAACACAACTCTAGGCCTGTGAAAAGAATAGGAGTGAATGGGAGGAATGAGAAGATGACAAATAGAGGAGTGTGGGTCAGTCTAACCAAGAATGAAAATTTACAGATAAACAAATGTGGCTAAAATGAGTGTACGTTTGTTCTTGGGGGCCTGACCAAAAATAGTTTGTTCAAAACACGTGACACGTGAGCAGAAGTACAGTAGATGTGTGAAAAACCCTTGAAGAACTCCTTAGCCAGGCAAAGAACCAACTATACATCCAAATCATATGTAAGATGCCATGGTTTAATATCCTCCTGAGACATGGCAGTTCATTTTTAAACACTGAAGTGGATGAAGGTATAGGACATATAAGTCAAGTATCCTTTTGTGCAATTTGTTTGCATCCTACTTTGCTATCAAGAGGGCATCCTGGGAGGCCTCAATTGTAGCCAGGAGAACATAAAACCTTCCTTTTTAAAATGCCAGAGATTGCAGCATTCACATTTATTGGCAACAAGCAGATATTATTGCACATATTGCTAGTAAATATATATATATAAAAATAATATCATTGAAAAGTTACTTTTCAACTCCTGCAAGTTGGGATTTATGGGATGTGGATTTCATTTTCCAGCCCACACTACCAAAAGTACCAATTGGTCTTATATAATATTCTAATTTTCTAAGACACTGGTTTTGGGGTTTTCATTGGCTGTAAGCCATAATCAACAACCTCAACAATAAAATAAATAAACTTAATGTGAAATATAAATTAATATAAGTTTCACATTTTGTGAAATTGCTGAAATAAAGTAACTTTTTAATGATATTAATTTTTTTTGAGATGCACTAGTATGTTTCTGTTGCTAATAATATATTTTTTCCCTTCAAAATGAGATTCTTAATATTAATTCCTAAACTAAAATGTAACAAAAAATGTGCAGTAATTTTGTCTATTAATACCATTGCTTTTAACTGGATGTTCTCTGTATTAGACCTCAGTCTACACTGACTTATGGAACTTATTAACTTATTATTATTATTATTAACTTATTAACTTATGGACTTATTAACTTCAATTTTAACCCAGTTTTAAGTGTTTTTGAAAATATATTTTACATCCTATAAACCAGCAGGAGGTGCTCCTCTCTGGAGAAAGCTTTTTAGTGTTCAGATTGGTTTCCTTCATTTTCCAGATTTTTTTTTTTATTATGTTCATGAAATGAAAAGAAATGTTAATGAAAATCCAGTTCCATTACATAACTTCTACATTCTGATTCCAAACAAGATCTAAAAAAAAACAACACTGCTTAAATTCACTTCAAATCTTAATATTAAAACCTTTTTCCTTCACAGGATGATATAGAATATTATATTATATGATATTAGAAAATTTTCTTTACTAGATAACCATTGAAAAACCTAATTTTAAGGACTGTATTGTTTACAGATACAGCCATGCCATTAGGATCACTGTAGAATTGTGGTAAAGGTTTCAGAAAAAAAAAATAGAACAGCACAGTCCAGCGAGGGACAACACTCAAGGTATTCTTCTGGCCACTCTTGTGCCTGGTGAAATGCCACCTCGACCCTTGAATGCCAGTCGCAGTGCGCCCTCGACTTGCAGGACAGTCTCGCACAATCCCACAATTCAAGTGGAGGGAAGCAGCTGCTGGCGGGAACATTCTGGGAGGAGGTGGAGGTTGGGAATGCGCGGCCGAGGGAAAACGCTCTGGATAGGTTACAAAGAGCGTCCCAAACATGGCACAAAGCTGGCATTCACCCTCCAGTCCCACCACGCAGGCTTGGGAGGCAGGTTGACGCGCACTTCTCTAAATGTCAGAAGCGCAAATGTAGACTGTTGTTTGTTAGTGTGTCTGAGAACCAAACGTGCAGTGCAGAAAGAGTGGGACGAGGAGTACATGTTCAGATGCAGCCTTATATGTTCACAGAAAATAAAAAATAAAGAATTTAAAAGGTTTTCTTGGCTTGTACATACTCTTACATTTTTAATTAAAGAGTTTCTTAAAATGTCAAAAAAATGTTTTCCATATTTACAAAAATAATGAATAAATAAATAAATAAATACAAAATATATATTTTTTATTTTACAATTTCAATGATAAATGGAAATACTGTTAAAAATATATAATGCTCTGTTTTAAACAGGGCTACACAATATTGGCAAGAGAACAGGCATTGCAGTACCTAATTATAACAGATGTCAATAGTCCAACAAATCAAGATACTAATAATGTACATATATTCAAGATTTTAAGTAAAATAAGTATATTGTAAAACAAATTATTTTTGGCCGATATAATCTGTCTCTGGTAGATATTTACTGGGAAACCTGAACAGTGTGAATTTTCAAAGCTGTACAATGATGTGTTAAATTTGGCCTAACATTTCACATCTTGTGCTGCCTTGTAATGCAATACAATTTATTTTATTTATTCAATTTATTAAAATGCTAAAATATATAAATATATAAATCTCTGTGTTTTTTCCCCTATTTTGTGGGACTAAATGTCTTTCTTTATTGAGGCACTAATGCTAGTACCGAATTATAAATATCCACAACATCCAGCTTCTATCTAACTGGATAGCTAAATTGATTTTCGTTAATTATAGTTTAGAGGTTTTCTCAAACCTTGACTATCTATCTAAGCTAGCTAATTCTAAAGTTAAGCTAACTGACTGTCACAAGCTGTAATTTATTAAGCACACAATGGGCTTGATTTGTGTGTTTTGATTCAGAGACGAGGCTTTTTAACCAGCAATCAGAAACAATCTCATCACAGTTTACATGGTTTGCTCCGTTAGAAAAATTGCTGTGTAATCCTGCCCAGCAAGGGCATTAATAATACTGCTGAGATGAGCGAAACGATTCGGGGCTGCTGAAAAATTATTCGGGGCTAAAGCCCTGGAAGCCCAGGCCAGGCGACGCCCCTGGTGGTGGGAGTATCATTCCTTAGAGCTATTTTGCTGCCAGTGAAATTAGTACAAAGAAGGAGGACTTTGGCATTTTTTGATTAAAACCATCAACTGAACGGATGACTTGGAAACTATTGGATAATAGAAAATATTTTAACTGTACTTAAATGTTGGGTCTGTGCCAGGAAACCAACAAATGTAACTGACCCCTGTCAATTTTCCTGAGAAAGAAGGTCAAGTATTAAACTAGAACTGGACAGAAGCTTGTTAATTGTAATCTGGTCAGTGTGAAACATGCTAAGATACATTTTTACCAAATCCAAAATGTCCATAATGTGGCCATGTGTTAATATTAGAAATCCCAAAAGTATCGAAATTCTGCACCAAATACCCAATATTGCATCTCAATTACCTCTGTCCTTATTAGGTTCGCTGTATAATAATTCAGAATAATAATTCAGAAAGCCATTGTTGCTGAAACACCTTCATTATTTCAGCATAAATGTGCAGAGCTACTGTGACTAATGTAACTTGTAAACAACACTTAACAAAATCCCGTTCTAAAGAATCAGGAGATACAATGGCTTCCTGGAAAGATTTGGACTTTTAGCCGTCTTTACCTAACCCTGTTATAGGCACGCTACATGTTCTTGGAGTGCTTAGTACCTATGTGTGTGTGTGTGTGTATGCACATGTGTTTGTATGTGTTGGTTTATTGTAGAACATATTGGTTAAAACTTGCCAAAATAGTTTCCTGGATATTAGGAGATTATGTGTGGAGTGATGATTAGACAATAGAAATGTTTTAATATTTAAGTAGGGTGATTTAAGGGTGATTAGGACAGTTTTTAAGCTTTCCTGATGGAACAAAACAGCCAGACAAATGATAGCTAGAAGATTATAATTTTGATTGCATGGTTCACCCAACTTGTACGTTCAGTACTTCTACTTTAAGGAAACACTATATTGCCAAAATTATTCAGTCACCCATCCAAATCATTGAGCTCCGGTTCCATTCACTTCCATGGCCACAGGTGTAACAAACCAAGCCTCTATGCTACAGACTTCTTTTACTAACATTAGTGTAAAATCCACTGTGGTATTTTGATAGAATGCCACCTGTTCAACAACCAGTCCAGTTGTAAAATTTCCTCAATACTAAATATGCCACAGTCAACTGTCAGAGATATTATAACAAAGTGGAAGCAACTAGTAATGAAAGCAACCAATTTTCTGTAGAGTCAACCTCAATCACTACAGACCTCCAAACTTCATGAGGTCTTTAGATTAGCTCTAGAACAGTAGAGTGTAGAGAGCTTCATGGAATGGGTTTCGATGGCTGAGCATCTCCATTCAAGCCTCAGAACTCCAAATGTAAGGAAGGAGAGCAGATACTTTTGGTGATATAGTGTATATGAGCTTTTGTTCAGTAAATCAAAGTTGACACTGTACACCTCACTGTTGCAAAAAGTAGATACAAGTAGATAGATTATAACCACCAGAAACTGATTAATGATTCATAAGTATAATTAAACATGTTTCCAAGGTTTTTATGCCAGGTCGTTTATGTTTCTTTATGTTTGTGTTTCTTTGTATTGACATTGCTACAAGTATTATGCCATCAGGTTATGGATGAAGCAGAAGATACTGAGGTTGCATGTCATAGTGATCTCATCCAAAATGTATTTGTGTCAAATATTGACATTTTATATTGATCCTGTTGATGTTTCATACAGTTAAAACAGCCTGGGTCATATATATCATCTCCAGCATATCATCAAGAGTACTCTGACAAGGCTGGAAGTGCCCCCTCTATTCACACTGAAGCAGAAAGCTCTTTCTCAGGTAAACCCTGCACGGACAGAGCCGTCAGGTGGCTTTAGGAGATGCAAAAGCGACACTTTCCACCTATCCGATGTTCTAACTGGATAAAGATCTGGGATAAGCCTAGAAAAGCATGTGGAGTGGAGAAGAGGTGCTAGTCAGCCCGGCTGAGCCTAATCTGCCTTTAGTGAAGCTGCTGCTGCTTCTACTGCATCTCTACAACAGAGGCTTTGTAAAGTGCAAGTCTTACTTCACAAACCTCTGACATCTAGGGGTGTGACGAGACACTAATGTCACGAGACGAGACACGATTCTGGGTTCACGAGAACGAGACGAGACGAGATTTAAAAATAAAAATTTAAAGAAAACGTCAAAAATGAAAAATGGCTTAAAAACTAGAGTTTTATTTGACAAAATCATATAACGCAAACTTAACAGACTGGTTTATCTCACACATTGATTCTATAAGAAATAGAAATAAGAATAAAAAATAAAAATAAAGTGCAAACCACAACCAGTCATATTAAGCCTATGGTTTGTGTTTTGTTCTCCTAAATCTCTTGTAATTTAACTATGCAAAACCATAACCAGTCATATTAAGACTATGCTTGAAGTGCAAACAGAGACAGAACATTTTTTAATTAAGTACAGAGCTAAGAGATTAGTACACCTGCCTATGAAACAGTCACATGTTTGATTTACTTACAGTATTTACAAATGGTTTGTGTCTTGTTGGTCACTCTGTTACCGTTTATTGTTTCCACTGGAGCCAAAATGCAGCCAGACAGACAATGCCTGAATTTTCCTCTTCTGCTGAGAGCTGCTCTCACTGCTCAGCCACCACACTCGCTGCTATCGCTAATGTGTTGCCAGATCACTCTTAAAAAGTCCACACTAAACAGTTTTCCCTGCAAAACAGGTTTAAGCTTGACGAGAAATATCGTCACGTTTTAATCTCGCGGGATCTCATGCTACGAGATCTCGTCACACCCCTACTGACATCACATCTAAAGTGTGTAATATCAGCTTTGTTGATTAGAATTTTGATATGTAAAGATGTGTGAAACAAGTTTAAAAAGTCACTAAATTCAGAATTTGATTCCATACAATATACTCGAATGATCTGCTGTGCCACAAGCTAACACATTTACATTTGGCCAACATTCTTATCCAGAGCTTACATTCAATCATTTTACACAGGTAAAAAAGTGACACGTTTCCCATGATAACGATGATATCACAATACTTCTATACACGATACACGATATATCACAGGACAATTCTCTTTGATACTTCACAGCATCTGTGTTATTGAAGAGGATAAAATACTTCTAAATAAACAAATACCATATTTTTTGCACTATAAGGCACACTTAAAATGCTTTAATTTTCCCAAAAATCATCAGTGTACCTTATGTATGAATATTTTTGAACTGCTGCTAAAGCAGTGTCATTTGACAGCTCAACACACTTGGAGGAGAATGCTTACTGCCTGTTTTGTTATATCAGCTAACAGACACTTGGAGTTAGCTAGCATTGTCTGATGTTTATTATCCTTTAGCTTTTGTTGCAAGATGCATAGCACAGCAATGTGAGGTGGGAAGGCTGAATGGTTCAGTATTCTGTGAAGCATGTTTCCAAATCTGATTTGAAGAGATGGAAGAGTAGCACAGAAGTGATAGATTCATGTTTAAGTTTAAGAGTTCTCTGTATACCAGTCCACTATTCCACTTACAAAAAACACAGATAAGTGGAGGCAGCTGCTCTGAGCATGCAATTCATAGAGTTTTATGATGTCAGATGGAGGCATCATTAATTGAAAAAGTTTATTTTTGGTTCTGTCCATTTTTTTTATTTGTGACTAATTATTGCTATAATTGTAGTCTCAAAACTACAATTGCTGATATGGTATTGATATTGGGAGAAAAAAACATTGCAATATTTGTTTTTCTGCCATGTAAATTGCAATGTTGCAAAGATCTGGGATGTTCACAACAAGTCAGTGATTTAACATGTCATTAAATGAATAAGTCACTTATATAAGTTTTATTTCTATTTTTTTTCCCATTTTCTTCACAATTTACATGGCCCATTACCCAACCCCCTTATTAGGACTCCCCCTATCACTACGAGAAATATCATCACGTTTTAATCTCGCGAGATCTCGTCACACCCCTACTGACATCACATCTAAAGTGTGTAATATCAGCTTTGTTGATTAGAATTTGGATGTGTGAAGAGGGTGAAACAAGTTTAAGAAGTCACTAAATTCAGAATTTGATTCCATACAATATACTCGAATGATCTGCTGTGCCACAAGCTCATACTTTTACATTTGGCCAACATTCTTATCCAGAGCTTACATTCAGTCATTTTACACAGGTAGACAAATGATATGCTGCCCATGATAACAATGAAGTCAGTTATTTAACATGTCATTATATGAATAAGTCACTTATATAAGTTTTATTTCTATTTTTTTTCCCATTGTCTTCCCAATTTACATGGCTTGGAGGAAAGCACAGCGACTTGGTTTTGATACATCAGCTCACAGACACCTTGTGCTGTGGATATCACTCTTTAAAGTGGTAAACCAAAATCAGCAAAATGAAACAAATGCTTAATACCAAACATGTTTTTTCCCCAAGTTTTCATTAATTTTTGCACTTTTTGCATTTTTCACTATTGCATAGGTTAAATAGCCTAAATTAGGTTTTGTCTTGCCTTTTAGAGAAATTTAAATCATTTTGACTACCCATTATTTGGGGCATCCCTAAATGCACTCAGTGTATTCCAAATTTTTTTTCCTTTTTCATTAAGCAGCACAATTTTTTAAAAACTTTAACTTGACTTTGCATGACATGGGATGTCCCTACTGCATGCTGAAATTATACATTTAAGACAGAAAGAGAATCGCATTGTTTATTTAATTTGTTTTACAAATTTGAGACCGAGGGCACCATGTAAAACTTGTAAATTAATCAAAATATTTATTCCACCCATTTTGTCCTGACTGGTAATTTTTAGATGTGAATCAAAGTGTGGCTTAAAAAATAAATCAGGTGTTGAGGCAGATTGTACGACAGTGGAGAATGTATCTGTTGTTTGGGTGTGTTCATTTATTAAATGTTTAAATATTTAAATGACATATGCAGAATGGAGCTGTGTAAGACATCAGCACATCAAGACGGTAATGAGAGAAAATACAGCGGTAACACATTACCAGATCATTTGCTTTGAAAGCTGAAAGATGTTTGGAACGTGGGATACACCTGTTTTCCATCTGTGATGCTGCCCCATAGGCCCTTTTGCTGTTCGGGCGTTTATTTAGAGTTTCTGCATTGCTTTTATCAATAGCTTTAATACCTTATTAAACCTGGAGGGGCATTTTTCTTGTGGAGAAAATGAACAAACAAACAAACATACAAGAAAACAACATCTATAATAAAACAATTAACCTTGTCTTAGAGTGACAAGAAGTGTGGGAATACCTGTGAGTCTGTCTCTCTCTTTCTCTCTTTTTTGTTCTATGTTGCTCTCGCTCTCTCTCTCACTTAGCCTCAGTTGCTGTACCTTCACCCTCACCCCCCCTCACCCCCCATCCCATACCCACCCTCCCCACCACGTATGCAGTCTGTGATATCTGAACCGTGCCTAGCTCTAATGTCTATGAAACTCCCTGCTCTTTGTTTGGGGAAATTAATTCCTATTTGGGCCTCCCCTCATTGACAAGGGGTGGTGTCATCGGAGGGGGGGCTAAAGTGTGTGTGTGTGTGTATGTCTGTGTGCCTTTCGTAGGGGTGATGTGTATTTGTGGGGGGGTGGTGGTGGTGTGTATTTGGGTGAGGGAGGGAGGGAGGGAGGGGGGGGGTGTTCTAACCACAAGTCAAACAATATACAATAGACAAGAATGCAAATAAAGTTTATATGGCGTCCCCTCACAAAAGCCCCCCGACCGGCCACACACTTGCCGCACTCCTCAGGGCGCCGCAAAAGAAGCATGCTCCCATTCTACACTGCTTAAAAAATTAAAGCCGTCACTGAGGGGAGTGTGTGTGTGTATGTGTGTGTGTGTGTGCCTGAGTGTGTGTGTGTGTGTGTGAGAGAGAGAGAGGGATCCAGATCCTGATCCTGTCATTATAGGCAGCAGCGGAGGCTGGAGTCATCGCTCGTGCACGGGGCTGGCTGTGTGTATGTGTGTGTGTGTGTGTGTGTGTGTTCATGTGTATGTGTGTGCGTTTTTCCCATAATGCAGTGTGATAAGGATTGGCCTACATGAGGCTGCGAGTGTGGCGTCTGATGAAGGCTTGATTAGGTGTGTTATCTGCTCCTGAGCTGCTCCTGATGAAAGCTACTGAAAGGGCAATGGCTGGGAAAACAGCAGACAGCTCCATCAAATGGCAGCTATGTTATGACATGACAGCCAGGACCTGGTGGATGGTAAGTTTGGCGTTTCCTTTTTTTTGTCCTTCTTTTTTTTTTCCCCTACTCTATTTTTTTTTCTCGCCTAGTGACTTAGGGCCAGATAACTCCTCCTTCAGAGTGCTACGCTGCGTGTGTTGGGACAAAGTTGAAGAGGTTAGGGTTACAAGTTTGCAAGTGAAAACTTTGGCGTTCGATGTTTTGCGCTGTAACATAATAGAATTCTTGTTCAACCAGAGTCTAGGAGTTTGTACGTTTGCGGATGATGCGGGCGATGTGTTCTTGGCAGGGCTCCTGTTTGACATTGAACTTCTCCTCACCTTTCTTGCGACCCCTCTTCTGATGTTGCCTCATGTGTTGTTGCTCGGTGGAGTGTGTGAAGAAGGGGCCAGGGGGTGTTTCTGGGGTCAGGCAGGTCGTAACCCGTGCGCTTGGCTGCTTGTCAGGAAGTTAATGCCGTCTCGGGGAGCTCCGTCACTCCACTCTACTCCACTGTTCATGTCAGGAGGAATCCCTCGGTGTGACGCTGACAGGTTATGGATCACATCCATCATATACCTGAATCTGCTGCCCAGTGCTCTATATGCTCCAGCTTCTTACAGATCCTTAGAACTTTTGTAGAACATTGTTTAAACTGGTGAAAAGAGGTTCTAAGACTAAGAAGTCTAAAAGACAAAAAAGAACAAGACCAAAAAAACAATGAAAAGGTCTTCTAAACACAATTCTTCTCCCTCTCCTTAATTCCCACTGTGAAATCCTCCTCCCAAAAGTTCCTTTCCTCAAACTGGTTCCATCTGAGGTTCTGCTCCTGACTCTTCCAATCTCCCAAGTCCTGCTGCCTGTGAACATAGAGACAGTGACCGGGTGATCGAGATGTTGGTCCTGCTCTGCACTTGCTGACATTTTCCTCTCTGTTTGTCCATTTTTCCCCGCTTGCTGAACAATGGGCTCTTGTCTGGGTCCTTGCCCTGAATGAAGCTACTGCTGGCTCTCGCTCTACTATGAATATTAATTTTATCTCAGAACTTCAGACGGACAAACTTTTTGGCCCCTGCTTAAGATTTATCTGACTTTTGTTGTATATTTTAAGAAGTCTCTCCTTCTTAAGGACTTAAAATGTAGAACTCTCCCCAGATAAAATCAATATATATATATATATTATTTTATAAAACATCTGGTAACTTTTTTTGGCTTACAATTTTGTCCCACGGGGTTCTAATATAGGGTCCGTGAAATTGATGTTGGTGTTAATATGGAGAAAATACAGTTGTAGGGATGAAGAATTAAGGATGAAGATGTGTAGGCAAATGTGCAAAGTTTAAGAAGTTTATGATGCTATAATATACCAATTACTAACATGTTATAATGATTAAACTTTATTGTACATTAAAAAGTTCTAGTTCTAGTTTCAGCTAATACCTGTTTGTATTTGTTATATAAGTTGTTGGTAAGTTTGCAAGTGCAACTGGGATGTTTTACAGTAGATTAGAAGATGTGTAAGATATTTTAAGAGCCAAAAACAAACCAAATAGAGCATTTTTAAACTTTTTAAAGAGGATAATTCAGTTTATGGAATGTAAACTTGAGGTATTATTTATTTTGCACAAATTTAATGTATTATTTTCCTAAACATTGTATTTCATTTTAATTCGAAAGAGCACAGACCCATTTCTGAAAATTGGTGCCAAATTCAAATTGCATCAAATAAAATCAGTGAGCAGATCATTCTTTTTTTTTATTGTTGGCACATAACTATAAATATTTTAATGTTAAAAAAACAATTTTATAACCTGTATTTTAACATTTTATTATAGAAATCAGGTCAGAACTAGTTATACGGGACATACAGCATTTAATTTAAACATTTGAATGATTAAATGGTGGAAACAGACCTGTAGAAGCAAATATTATTCTTATTTTTTTAAATATGCTAGTTTAGTGTTATCTTAAGGACTAATTTAGCACATCTACATTTTGTAAATAATGTCAGATGAATGAACACAGATTCACACACTGTCCTGTAGAGATTCTCTCAGGATGTTCAGTATGTGTCATTTAGGAATTTCATGAGTTCAAGTGAAGGACAGAGTGCTGCAAGGAATTTTACACTGCCTTCAAATTGTCTGTGACACATAACTCACCATGGTCTGTTCTTATTTTGTTCATTAAATATAAGCTCTGCATTTTCTATATTCTGCATTCTAACAATGAATGAAAGCTCATGTACTACAAAAATAATGTTGGATGTTTGATAGTGATGGATTTCATTTGGAGATATACATTCATATATTTTATTAGGGAACTCATCATGTTTTTCTTTTTTAAAGGAAAATAATATATGTTTTAAATATGGTTTGTTTACATGGTTAAAAATATTTAATAATGTGCCATAAAAATACTTTTTTATTTTAGAAATTATTTTTTATAGTCACTGTCAGAACAGATCATTATTTTTTGACATTTTTGACTTTTAAATGTGAAACTAACAGTTTTTCTGTACATACATGATATTTTAAGGCAATTTTCTTTTTCTAAGTACCGCATATACTTGAACAAGTTTTAAACAATTTGTTGCATGTATAAAATCATCCTATACATTTTAGGCCTTATTGTGTTAACATCTGCACTCCCAGATTCCATACTCCATCACTGTGTCATGGTGATTTACAGTGTTTGAATCAGTGCTTTAAGCTCAGAGCAGCAGTGTGGGCTGAGTATGGTCTGATAGTAAGTGAATAAGAGAGCAGCAGCAGCAGCAGCAGCAGGTCAGCTGAGGACTCACCTGTGGAATGCTGAAGTGAGTTTAGACTCACAGACAGGTGGGTGCTTCTGCGGTCAAAGCAATTTAGCTGGTTGGGGGGACGGTCCGAGGGTCCGGTTTGAAATGCTAACCAGCCAGTCAGACACACGGGAGCAGACCCTGTAGAGGCGGAATGAAATGAACCCGGGCGAGCAGATGCTGGGGTGGGCTGTCAGGCAGGAAACCTGTATTTATCACTAATCCTTGTTGCCAACAGTTGTTCATTAAGGTAGACTATTATGACCCCCCCGCCTCGACACAATCTTTTTTTTTTTTCTTTTTTTTTTACGTTCGCTCACCCTTATTTCTCCCAGTCCTCCTGTCTGGCTTGCTCTGTACAGCTGGGGGGACTGATGTCAGTTTGTATGCAGCCTCCGAGCAATCTGGCCTTCAGACGATGCTCCTGCGTTTCGGGGCCGAATGTGGGTCGGAGATTAGCATAATACCAACTAATCGTGAATAACATTAGCATCGAGTAAGGCAGTAATTAAAGGGATTAGCGGAAGGGTAAGAATAAATGAGGAATCCCTCCAATGACTGTGTTTATGATATGCTCTGACGACTACTGGGCCATGAAGCTCCCGAACATGTTGACGGAAGATCTCCAGTGTCCGGAGCAACCGGTGAATGAAGGCCAAGCGGAGGACTCAAACTTTTTGCATTATGATGTCAGTCAGTGTAGATGCTACAGGATTGGATTTATGGTTTTTGGATTTAGCTATTTTTTAAGGACCTTTGAAATTAGGGTATTATAAAGGAGCCTACATTTTAGGGTTCTTAATACTCACTGCAACAAAAAAAATCAAATCAAGTTTTCCAATTTCCATTACAAATTCCAAAATGATGTTCCACTTTATTGTAAGCTATTTGAATATTTTATCTGTAAAACAATTTTTGCTTTAAATCTGAGCTTTTAACAACTTATATCAGTCCTGAAATAGTCCACACCCACCTTATATCATTTTTAGGTATATAATGCTGAAAACATAACATTTTTTTTATGAAATTTTGTATATAATTTTTTATAGAATATTTTTACTTCATATCTAGTGGCAGCACCAAAAGTGTCTCTCATTAAGTGAGCATAGCATTTAAAAATACCTGGATTTTTTTTTTTTGAGTTTGAAGATCATTTATACATATTTAAAGACAGGCTCTTTGAATGCAACATTGTTTTTGTACAACACTCTTAGCAAAAGTATTCTATATGCTCTAAATCACTGAAAAAACTGGTGAACCATGTTGAAGGTATTTATACAGATCTGATTTAGCTATTTATAGATATATGTTTGAGTAAAATGAACATTGTTGTTTTATTCTATAAACTTCGAACAACATTTCTACCAAATTTCAAATAAAAATATTGTCATTTAGAGCATTTATTTGCAGAAATTGAGAAATAGCTAAAATAACAAAAATAGGTGCAGAGCTTTCAGACCTCAAATAAGTTCATATTCATAAAGTTTTAAGAGTTCAGAAATCAATATTTGGTGGAATAACCCTGGTTTTTAATTATATTTTTCATGAATCTTGACATGTTCTACTCCACCAGTCTAACACACTGCTTTTGGATAACTTTATGCCACTCCTGGTGCAAAAATTCAAGCAGTTCAGCTTGGTTTGATGGCTTGTGGTCATCCATCTTCCTCTTGATTATATCCCACAGGTTTTCAATTTGGTAAAATCAAATAAATTCATAATTTTTAAGTCATCAGAGCTGTATATAGAATCATGTTCATCCTGGAGGAGAATAACAAAGGTCCATATCAGCTCTCAGGCTAATTCTTTTTAAAGTTTTGTATGTAATAGTGCATTTATTTTTATTAATTTACAATAATCCCAGCAGGTATACTCAAACTGTTGACTGGAAATGCACGATAACCAGTGTTTATAGACATTAAAGTGATAAGACTCAGTTCCTCTACTGTAACTGTGAACAACAGATACAGAATCACACGTTTGAGTGTTAATCACTCTGAACAGACTTCTGATCCATCTGATGTTTACCAGAATTCACACTTAGCCCTGCTTTACTGATCTTACACTCCACTCACTCATAACACCACTGCAGGAAAAGAACACCAGTGCAGTAAACAAACTTCCATTCAGGTCTTCAAACTGGACCATCCTGCTAATGGATTTGGGGTTTTGTTTGTCAGGTGGCAGTAATTAGCTCTTCCCTGTCGCTTAGTGGAATGCAAGCACTTTAGGTGGCCTATTGTTCGTCTGAGATCGCAAGAAAAGAGAGGTCAAGCTGAAAGTTATTAATTATTGTTAGAGATAAGATGAGGACTATTTCAAAGAGTGCGCCCCATTTGGATTCTTTCAGTGCTATAGCCCTGTGCAGCTGTGGCTGAGGAGGATCTGTCAGGGGTAATTAAGGAACAAAAGGCCTCTTTGTTGTGGAAAGGGTCAGGAGGAGAGAGAAGTAGATGCAAGAAGAGGAGAGATGCGAGGGGAGGAGAAGAGAAGAGAGGCGAGACGCTGGCACACAGCACACAGTTAACATGGTGATGGAGTGGCCTAGTCTTCTGTGTCACAATAAGGCAGAGTTTAAACTTTATTTTAAAAGTAGAAGTGTGCAAGTGGCTTTTTTTGTTGTTTTTGTTCTGTTGTGGAAGAACGCTTTAAAACAAATCCGTAAAAATTGTTTAAATCAGAATCATATTTTATTTATTCAAAAACATAGAGTGTTTTATATTGATAAAAAGAAACCCTGTTTACACCTGGTCACTTCATGACTCTTGATCATCAGGGGTAAGGACATGCCACATAATTGCTAGGGGTGGGAATCACAGGGAATCTCACAATATGATTTTATCACGATATTTTGCCCACAATAGCAACTCTGATTTTTTATGATACTCTACAGCATTTGTGTTACCAAAGAGGATAAAATACTCCTAAATAAGCAACTACCAGGAATTATGGATATATTGGTGTCAATTGCACAGAATTTGACAACCAATATTCTTGTAATAAAGTAATGAAGCAGTCACTTTAATATGTAAAAGAGGGGGGCGAGTCTTAGGGAGTTAAGAGTGCATGTGTTTCAATAAAAATATCAATATTTGATGTCACATGTCAATAATGTTTTGCCAACGAAAACTATATGATACATTGCGATATTGATATATTGTGTGAACCCTAATAAACACACCCAAGACACATATGAGCTCAATGCTGTATATCAACCATTTCTCCCGCTTTGGAGAAGTTAGGTATTTTCTAAACTATCATAAGTTATTTTATATATTTGCCTTAATAAACTTTTTTTCAAATAAACAGCAAAAACAGATTTTTTTTTTATTTATTAAAAAGGCTAAAACAGATTTTTTAGCAGTGTAAACACACCTGTCTCTGCAATCACATTTCAGTCTGGCTATCTGAAGATGCATTTGACTACCAAGGATTTAATTCAACTTCAAAGGATCCAATCCAGATACAAGTCACATGAGGTGGTCAGGTGTAAACATTGTCTGTAATAAAAAGAATTTACATAAAAAATGTAAAAAGATTTTTGTGCCTATCTTTGTATTTAAAGTAAGTATTTGACACCTGGTTTCAGACCACAATAATTTATTGTCTCGACGGACAGTTCTGGTGGAAACAGGAGAGTTGAGGTGCACATTGAATTCTGCCGTGATTTGAGCAGCCGTGGTTTTATGTTTTTTTGGATACAATCCGGGTTAGCGCCCAAACATCCCTTTCAGACAGCTTCCTCTCGCGTCCACAGTTAATCCTGTTGGATGTGGTTGGTTCTTCTTGGTGGTATGCTGACATTACCCTGGATACCGTGGCTCTTGATACATCATAAAGACTTGCTGTCTTGGTCACAGATGTGCCAGCAAGACGTGCATCAACAATTTGTCCTCTTTTAAACTTTGGTATGTCACCCATAATGTTGTGTGCATTGCAATATTTTGAGCAGAAGTGTGCTCTTACTCTGCTAATTGAACCTTCACACTCTGCTCTTACTGGTGCAATGTGCAATTAATGAAGATTGGCCACCAGGCTGCTCCAATTTAGCCACGAAACCTCCCTGTATATTTACACTTGGTATACAAATGTGTATCCGGTTACTCAGATTGAAAGATTACTGAGATTGAGATCTGCTGTGTGGGGTGGAATATGCAAATCTGCTTGTTGTGCATCAATTATTACTGGTGTTTTGGTTGTTCTGGGAGGAGCTTCGGTTGTCAAATGTGTCTTGGAGAGATGGAGGAGTTTACAATGCAATATCAAATGGCTTACATGCATCTCAGGCCGCCTGCCGAAGTGGTTTGAGTGACTAGATTTGTATCGGTTTTAAATGAGTCTTGGGTGTGTTTACACTGGCGTGTATGTGTGTTTTGATCATATCCATGTGATCTAAAACAAAATCTAGTGATGACTTAATTGAATTAAATTCAATTTTATTTCTACAGCGCTTTTTACAACCAAAGTTGTCACAAAGCAGCTTTACAGAGAAAACGGGTCCACGCCTCTTATGAGCGATGCAATGCAGACCAAGATTACATTTAATCAGTATCCAGGAGATGGTCCTTGGTATTTAGACAATGCTACCGTTTGTATAGGAATTGAAAATACAGGTAGTATAAGGACTCTCCTAGTGTGAAGGACTATTTCATTTTAGATTTGTTTTTAACAAGTGCAGAAATAATTGAACTAAGAATGAACGTAAAAAAGATTTTGGTCCTTGGACCTGGAATTGTAGAGTGGATATAAGATCCCTGCCAATGTTTTTGTATACAACTAATTTTTGTGAATGAAAATGATCAACAACAAGAAACCAGTTGATTGAGATTTATTCTTCATTAATCCTGTAGGTGCATTGATTATGACTCCACAGAATACGCACTGTAAAAGATTATTACTAATGCTAATGTGCTTGTGCTGCATGATATATCTCTAATATTAATTAATCCATTGCACCAGTCACCTATCTATCTACATTCCAGACATCTATCCACCTACCTACCTACTGTTCCATCCATTCATTTATCTAGCTACCCACTATGCATTCATCCAGCCATCTATCAACCTTTTCATTGACTAATACATCTATCCAGCTTATAATCATCCATCTATCTAACCACCTTCTATCCATGTATCTATCCATTGACCAATCTCTACTTTTTATACTTCCACCCATGCATCCACCAAACTACCTACATTCTATCCATCAACCTACTTATTATTATTATTATTGTTATTATAAAATAGTAACTTTAGAGAACAAAATAAATTCTTAATTTTATTTTTGTGTTATTCTAAGAACAAAAAGATAGATTCCAAATGCCCGAATTCTTTGATCGTTTCTGATTGTCCATTTATCATTAGATGTTCATGTAAAGCACAGAAAATGGGATTGCGAGGATTTCAATGTGGCAGTATAAAAATTCAGTAATTAGAACACAATGGAAGACGTGTGGTTCCCAAGTAATTTTAACAAATATATGGCATCAAATACAGAACTGAACAGCTGTCATACTTCTGTGTGAGCTCAAGCAAAGACAAAGGCCTACAGATAAAATGCTCATTTCGTGTGACATAGGTGCATCCTTGTCGTGTCAATCAATGCCCATTGAAGTGAGGCAAGCAACACAACAACCCATTCAAAATGAGAGAACAAGTACACAGCAGTGTTGTCTTGCTTCACTGTTAAGGGGCCTGCTGTCTTTTTCTTTGTGTGTGTGTGTGTGAGTGTGAGTGTAAATGAGGTGCAGAGGTTTTGGCAGAGTTCCTTGTTTACTCTGTGCTTTTCTCCCTGTTTATTTGTGTACAGCTCTTTGTTGCTTTTGCACTTGACTGCCTAGTTAGTGATTTCAAGGAACAAGAGGCATCTTTCATGCTTTCCAGCAGGTGCAGAGGATTTCTCACTGTATGTGGGAACACACACATAAACACACACACACTCACACACAAACACAATTTTATTATCAGACTTTGTGACCTATATGTTCTGTTTCACCATAAATATACATCTTTGGGATACAGAAAAAAATATTATCTTAGTATCGATCAGATTTTTTTAACCATACAAACTATTTAAATGTGCCTTAGACCTTTGGAACTGGGTTGTGTTGTTTTTATATTTGAGTAGAATTGGGTCTCTTTGTCTCCTGTTTAAAGGAAACACCATTAATTTAAATTAAAATGTATCATAAATCCACTCTGATATCTAAATTGTCACATAATAATGTGTAATGTTAACACAGCACATACAAAGTGATTTCAGTTCAGTGCCTATAACTTTATACAGTGAATATAAATACTCATTAATGCAGTTTTGTTTTAAATTAAATTTCAGTCTCTTAAATTCAATTTCAATTGTATTGAAAACAATATTTCCATTTCTCCCATTAATTTAACATGTTGCTTGATTTGTAAGGTGTTTTGTCGCCCTCTAGTGTTGCATTCTGCAACCTGTCTGAATTCCTCGAGAGTTTAACCCCCAGTCATAGGTTTAGTATAATGCTATTATAGGCTATATAATTAATATATAATGCATCAATACAGTTTGTCTAAGTTTATAGATCATTTGAGTCAGATAAAAAAGTAGAAATACATTTAATAGTTTAGATTAGTTTAGTTTAGATTTTAGATTGTAACAGGATCTGAACTCCAACTTCAACACAATCTGATTGGACAGTTAGATCAGATACTATAGACTATAAACTAGCTATGTTTTATATTTATAGTTATATTCAGTTTATAATTCAAAGTTTAAAGGCTTAAATGCATAACTTTCAGCACTTCTTATATGATTAAAGTGATATGTTGTTATGTTAACATTTATTGAAGCTCATTAGCTCACTATGACTTTATTCTATCACAGCACATCTAATCCAGGTCCAGTACATAGTACGATTTAATAAACTATAAATTTACAACCCGCGTTTACGGTTAACAAATTACTTGTTTTTATAATAAAGAAGTCAGGCTGGTATGGTGTTTGCCGTGACCCGGATTCGAACCGGGGTTGCTGCGGCCACAACGCAGAGTACTAACCACTATACGATCACGGCGAGCTACCAAGCAGCTGTTCAGTTAACTCACAGACACTGAGCGCATCCTTGTGGACTCAATGAGATAATACAAGAATAAGTATAGTTTAGATTAGTTGTTATTAGCTAACTACGGAGATTATCGGACAGTGTAACGTTTAGCAGTTCCAATGTCTAAACGTTTCAAGCTGAAGTCAAAATTGGTTGTAAAACTTATTTCATTATTATTTCATTTTTTTTCATTCAGTATAACAAACAAGAAATTGATTTTATCCAGTTTTTTTATTTGATAGTTTTTCATTTCAGCCTTTCTAAATATCTAAAAAAAAAAAAGAATCAGAAAATATTATATCTATATTTTTTACAATTCTAAAATTTCGCTTATGAGATTGTGAGGAACAAAAAAAGAAAAAGTAAATATTATAAAAATGAAACGCTAAATTTGAAACATTTTTGAGTTTTTACATTAAATTTTACATTTTTGCATTTAGTCTCAAACGGTCAGAAAATAAAACTAATAAATGTTTCACTAGCTGTTATATATACAAAACATATGTGTGTTCGTCTTGTCTGCATATTAGTTAAAATAATTAGCTAACTTTATTCTAATATGGTAGCTTGTTTGTAGCTAAAAAAAAAAAAAGATCATTGTGTCATATTAATGTTGGTAGGTTAACTGTGACGTGATTGCTTTTGGTTCCAGCCTTTCAAAAGACATAAGTTAATAAATTAAAAATATTGACAGTCATATTTACAGTCATGTGCCTGCAATAAGAAACAAACATGAACAAATTTGAAATTGGTATCAATATTCAGAAATGGTTCTGGGCTCTTATGGGTTAAAATGCTTCTACAACTCAATTACAACCATTTAACTATTCAAATGCTTAGATAAATGTTTGTATGTTCCATATAACTAGTTCTGTCATTTATGTTGCATCATGGCATAGTGCTGCCCTCAAGCAACAAACCAAATGATTGTTTTTTATATATAATGTTACAAAGCATATATAGGTCCATTACAATGAGACATACAAGTGGGCCATGAATAAAAATATTTATATGTGCAATATGTTCACTTGTTGACTTTGGCAAAGTTATGCAGGTAAACCACTCCTGCATATTCTGGGTGATTGTTTGCACTAAAACATCTGATTCAGATCAGTTTGTTATTAAAAGATCTATCCACAGGGACTCATAGTTCAGCCCATAAAGGGTTAAAATATGTGTCAAATATGTGTCATGTGCCTGCAAAAAGAAACAAACATTAATATGCTGCTCATTGAATTTATCTGATTAAATTATGAAGTTGGTATGAATATTCAGAAATGGGTCTGGGTTCTTATGGGTTAAAAAAATCATTGTACTCAAGCACTCTGTATTAGAACAGACTGAAAGAGATCATTGTGAAGGAGCTGTTAATGTTGGAAGATTAACCCCTACTAGGGGTAGCTGATACAAAACTCTTTTTTTCTGCAGTAAAATAACTTATATACATTCTGAAAATTTGAAGCTTTGAAATCTGCTACAGGACTCTTGGGCTGCACACTGCCTGTCCACTCTCTACTCCACTTAATAATTCCAGATTAGTAACAGGAATCAAACCCAAATTCTGCATGTTTGAAAATAGACGTAAAAACTAGACAAACATAACGAAACATTGATATAAAAATATTGATTTTAAAATTAAGTTTAGGAAAGAGACAATTTTATATTTTTATTTATTATATTTTGACATGAGCAGATTTACTTACTTTTTTATATTTTCCATTGCAATTACAGTTAAACATAAAAGCTTTTTTATGTAATGCTTAAATAGAAATCCTCAAGATTTAGTGGTCAGGCAGAAAATCGACAAAAATCCTGGCCTGTTAAGGGGTTAACTGTGACGTGTTTGCCTTTGGTTCCAGTCTTTCAAAAGCAGGAAGATCTGTAGCGTGTTTTGTTAGTCTTCTGTTTTGTTTTTTAATTGTTTTTTTGCGTAAGGAATTATATTTCAAGTTTATTAACACGCAGTTAATGCGATTTAAAGAGCAAGACAATAAAAAATGTCACTGTCTCTACTTGCCGTGACCCGGATTCGAACCGGGGTTGCTGCGGCCACAACGCAGAGTACTAACCACTATACGATCACGGCGAGCTACCGAACAGCTGAGGGCCGCGTGCACTTCAACCGCTTTTATACCTCTTGCGTGTGGATGCAGCTCTGGCCGTGCTTTTTAAAATACGTTTTAACCAAAACCTCCCTAAAGAATCTAACATAACAAATATATGCTGTATTCAGACAAGAGTAAAAATATTAGCTGTGTTATCTGATTTCAGCAGACGTTCTCTGTATTTTTCCAGTACGAGTTTTCTTTTACTACTAACGTTAGCTAACTAACAAACGCTACAACTCGGGGTTGGATCTCTCTCATACCATAGATACAACCACTCTGTAAAACGCTGTAGTTTGCCTTAGCAACAAAAATTTACACAGTAAAGCATAGTTTAAGTATTTTTTAAGTTAAACTCACGCTATATACCATCAGATAGGACGACGATCCGCTTCACTGTAAAACTAGACTGTAAAACTCCAGCTATACGGCCATTTCTGTTGTGTGTTTATGGCTCGAATCTATTTTTATCTTGTTTTATGACACCACGAGGGTGATAAAAAAGCGTATTGTGGGTAGTATAATACCTGGACACGCAGCACTAAATGAACGCCACGGGTCACACTAACAGGAGGCTTTCCCACGCTGCAGCTCCACTGACACGACTACAGCAAACTACTGCTACCTGCATCCATCCCATAATCACACTACATCCACCACCACACTTTCACATGATCACCTCCACTAACATTTGTTTAACTAACTTACTTGTAGTTTGATCAGCTACAAATGTATCTGAACAATGAGGGCTTTTTATTAGTTCAGAAAACAAAAACAAATAAAAAATCAAGCAAATACTGACTATATAAGTTAATTCTTTGGTGGGCTTGGCAGTCTCTTTGTCAAGCAATATGTTCTCCAGGTAGCAAAAGTGCAGTTCAATAGCACCTAACTATATATTTAATACAATATTTCGTTTTATTATTTAATTATATAATTTGTATTTACCCCTATCATATGTTGCTAAGATTCAGTAAATGTAACACATTTATGTTATCATGGCTTAAGTCTAAATGAGTAATTATCAATAATCAAACACAAACACACTCACACTGAATATACTTGTATGCATATAGCACAACAACTCAGCTAAACTAAAGCAAAATCATAAGACAATACTCCTAAACAATTTTAAGATGAACAAAAACAACTAATCGTAAATGTAACATACAGCATTACAACCCAAAATGCAAAATAAATAAAAAAAACACATTTATAAGTTGAATAAATATAAATGGTAAAAAAAATATATTTACCTATTATAATTTTTTTATTTGTTTTGATTTCTAACACACTTTTTTGCACACCTAAATACAGCCTTGGAAAAAAATAAGAGACCACTTAAAAATGATGAGTTACTTTCAATTTTACCAAATTGAAAACCTCTGGAATATAATCAAGAGAAAGATGGATGATTATAAGCCATCAAACCAATCTGAACTGCTTTAATTTTATTACCAGGAGTGGCATAAAGTTATCCAAAAGCAGTGTGTAAGACTGGTGGAGAAGAACCATGCCAAGATGCATGAAAACTGTGATTAAAAGCTAGGGTTATTCCAACAAATATTGATTTCTGAACTCTTAAAATGTTATGAATATGGACTTGTTTCTTTTTTTTTTTTTTAGGTTTGGAATCTCTGCATCTTTTTTGTTATTTCAGCCATTTCTCATTTTCTGCAAATAAATGCTCTGAATGACAATATTTTTACTTGACATTTGGGAAAAGTGTTGTCTGTAGTTTATAGAATAAAACAACATTGTGAATTCTACTCAAACATATACCTATAAATAGCAAAATCAGAGAAACTGATTAAAAAACTGGATTCAGAAAGTGATCTCTTATTTTTTTTTGCAGAGCTGTACATATGTTATGACAAAAGTAGTCCATGTGTCACTGTAATTTGTAGTATATATACAGGCAATAAGAAACATAATAGTACACTTACACTTCATTTATTTTTGGATTTATTTAATAAAGTCATGACCAGGTGCAGATTGTTTATATTTAACAATTTAGAAAAAAAAATCTAACAAAACTTTACATTTAAACTGGGCTTGTTGGATCTCCAATCAACCTCCAAAGAATCATAAATATAGGATCAGTCAATCAGTATGTTAGGCCTACACTTCATAAACCTGAACACAAGAGAAACTGCACAGAGCTTCTTAAAAAGAAACGACAGCTTAAGTCTTTCAGGCCCAACAAAAATGTTCTGCCTCTTTGATAATAAATAAATCTTAAGCCTGCTTGTCTTGTTCACTTGATTTACATTTTTGTCTGTCAGTGTTTGTTTGTTCCGACACTATTATTAGTTCACTCTTAAAATGCAATGGCCTACAACAGATACTTATATCTTTGCTGTCACACAAAAACTCAAAATTTATCTTCAGAATAATAAAAGATTGTAAATATTTTATTTATTTTAAATTATTTTTAATGATCTATTCTGATGGATATTTTGTACATATATTTGTCAAACAATGTAAAAACCAAACTGCCACAATCATGTGAAAAAACACACTATAATTATCAGTGGAAGTCATTGTAAATTTTTTTAACAATTCTTTTGGTTATTTTTAAGCATATTTTGGTCATTGTATCAAAATTCTGACACACTGTACAGACAACAACTGATTAAAATCGTTGAATAATGTTACAAATGAAAAATGGTAAAACATTTTTTTATATTAAAAAAAATTCCGTTTTATCTTAAAGAACGGCTGCTTCATCTGAACATCGCAAATTAAGAGAAAAGAAGGGGGAAAAAAGAGGAGAAACGCGGGTGGAGCCTCTGAGTAAACTGCATTAATGACACTGTCTGGGTCTGGTTCTGCTGGTAGGCTACAGGCATCCACCAATAAAGTCCAGTTTACACGAGCAGAGGAGAGATTAGCTGTTTAAATAAATATAAATATACAGTAGTATAAGCCGAGTGAAGTCAGCGCGGGTTTTTCTGACTAGTTCTCTGATTTAAAGTTGATGAGTTCGCCCTGTATCCGGCCGGCGAGCTGCACCTCGAGCTGCAGTTGCGCGGCGGGTGAAGTTCCTGGAGAGCAGCAGCTCTCCCTCTTTGGGCGGGCAGGTTCTCCGTGTCTGCTGCTGCTGCTGCTGCAGGTGTGGTGGAGTGAAGTTCAGGTCTCCCGGACTCCGCCGAACAGCGAGTCCAGACGAGGAGTGGAGAAACTCCCTCAGTGCGGAGAGGCTTCATCTCTTCATCCGCCGAGCAACACAGCACACCCCGAGCCGGGCCAGACTCCGTAAACTAAACACAACATAAACCAGTCCGAATCGTGTCATTACATTAATTTAACAAACTACAACTTTCTCCCCTTTTTCCCACACGCGCGTCGTCGAGCTCGTCAAGTTTGCGCTGAGGAAGTGCAGAGGGCTTTTCTCGGCGCCTCCCTCCGGCTCGTCCTCCGGCCATGCCTTTTCTGGACACGAGCGCGGTCATTTGCACCTGAATAACGCCGACAAACGACACGGCATTCAATCGATCACAGACTAATCGCCTTTATTTCTTTTTTATGTTGTTCCCTTTTTAGACAAAAAAAAAAAAAAAACAGTCAGACCGCAGATTCACCAGAGTGTAAACAGTGTGTGTCTGCTGGTGTCTCAGTGGTTTCCCACTCAGACTGTGTGAAAATAAACTTTTCCCTGTGTTTGTGTGTGTGCAGTTAGTAGAAAAAGACTGGCTATGTGTACTGCTAGGTTATAAAGTCTGTGTTTTTTTACAACGGCCCCAAATCACAAATCTGATGTTCGATTGCCTTAATGAATTGATACAGACAGCAATTATTAAATATACAATAATGGGTTTATAAAAAATCTGTGTATAAAATTTGTGTTTGTTTACATCACATTTCTGGCATGTTTTCAATGAGTTCAAAAGACACAACTACAGTCTTAAAAAAAAAGAACAGAATAATGTCAAGTAATTAAAAATTAAAATAGTACTGTTTTGTGATAAAAATACAAATAAACAAAGAAATTGCAGATAAAATAATAAAAAAAACATTTTGATGAATTAATAAACAAAAAATAATTAAAAAAGCAATTAAATAAATAGACAAATAAGTAAAGGTGTCTCTAATGGACACTGTTTTAAATAATTGCAATGTTGCCTTTTTAGATAATTTAGATAATTCACTGGCCAACTGAAATAAAAAATATACATGCATACATACATAAACATAAAAATAAATGTTCTTGGGAATACTTGAGGTTATGTCCTTATTGCCCAACCTAAAAATATCTAATACAATAATAAATTTAGATGTTTTTTTAAAGACACAGATGCAAATCTGTCAGTCAAAAAACAGTCATGTTTGACTAGACTATCAGTGCAACATGTACAATTTTTAAGCCCATTTAACACTGTGTATGAATGAGTTATACTCTGCATTGACAGCCATGTACTGCATTCATTACAAACTAATGAGCATTCCCACACACTGGCTGAAAAGGAGTACACAAGACTGATCTATAAAACAAAGTTTACTAGAAGCTTTTCTGGGCATATTCTCAAACAAATCACTGCAGATGTTCCACTGGCATGTCCTAACCCCTACAGTAGACTCACAAGTGTGGTGGCTGAATCATTCTGATTGGACTAATTGTGAATAAATGTAATAGAAACAAATACATCTGCACTATATTTAATTCACACATTTATGAGTTTGTATTGATGACTTTAACTGTGCACTTGTGTGTTGATGATCATGGACAGGCGTGTTTAGTGCCTCTGCTGTAATACAAAGTGTGTCTCTGGGATGGTGGTTGTTGTGGTCTGGACCAGTGCCATCATTGTGCTCTCAAACACACACACAGTGCCCATGCCAACAGAGTGTCAGCAGCATTACTGCTGCAGTGTGCAGCATTATAGAGGCTGAACAAAATGATAAATAATAATGATTACAATCTTCTTACACATATTTTTATTCTTATTACTAATACAATTGTTTCTATTATTATTATTATTATTATTATTATTATTATTATTATTATTACTATTATTATTATTAGTAGTAGTAGTAGTAGTGGTAGTAGTGGTACTAGTAGCAGTAGTAGTAATAATATAAAAGTAGCAGTAGAGAAACATTAATTACAGTAATAATAGTAATAGTATGATAATAGTAACAGCAAACGTAATTATCGTTTTTATTGTAAAATTACTGTTGTAAAATAAGCAATATGTATTAACGTACATAACATAAAAGTATTAATTGTTTAATTGTATTAATACATATTTATGTATATATCATATGTGTATATAAATATAACTGTGCTTCTGATTAGATGCCAACTACATATAACTCAATATAATCTAATGTTAATTTTAGAAATTACAACAATTGCTAGTTGTATATGTTTTTATCATTGTAATAATAATATTTATGATAATAATGTTAATAACTACTATACAACGACAACAATACAATAACAGCAAACACAGTAATATATTATAAGTCGTTGTTTGTAAAATATATTATACGTTATACATAAAATTTAAAATATTAACACTTTATGATTGTATTATTATGATTGATGCATTGTATTTTAATAATAATAATAATGATGCTATATGTAAAGTATAGTTTAATAGCAGTATATGTGTGTGTGTATCAGCTCTGCTCGTGGTTCCGCTTTTTTCCACTCTTCATATGCAAATTAAGCCGCTGGCCGTGAGCGGAAGTGAGCGGCGCGCGGATCCTCGACCGGTGCTGTAGCCAATCAGAGCAGAGTATGAGATTCCAAAGCGCGCAGCTCCGTTTGGCTGTAGCAGCGAGAGAGAGAGAGAGAGAGAGAGAGAGAGAGAGAGAGAGAATCTGCTGGACTGCGTTCAACCGCTCCACTGAAAGCAGCCAGAATCTGACTCGCAGAGGAAGGAAGATAAAAAAAAAAGAAATCAGAGGTGCTCGCTGACTTGATTTCTCCGCCTGTCTGCCAAGAATTCTCTTCCGGTGTTCATTTTTTGGAGAGCACTGCAGAAGAAAACAATCTGAAAAGCACATTTTTTCTCTCTTTTTCTGAACTTGAGACATGTGAAGGTACCGGCTTCAGTTTCACACGGCCTCCAGGAGTCCCCGTTTAAACCCATGCAATACAGTGCGATGGTACGTTAACGTGGAGTGTGTGTGTGTAAGCGTGGAGTGTGTGTGTGTGTGTGTGAAAACACTTTCTCCTGTTTCTCTTTGGAGTTGCTGCTCGACTCCGCAGTGTAGCATGCAGTCCCACAGTTCAGCTGAACGGGCTTCCGAGAAGTGCCGGTCTCTGGACGTGTGCGTGTGTGTGTGTGTGTGTGTGTGTGTGTGTGTACGTGTGTATGTGTGTGTTTGTGCGCGCGTGTGTGTGTGTGGGAGAGCCGGACTGTTTATGTTGTGTGTTGGCAGCTTTCCTATGTGGGTCATATCATCGTGTCAGAAGTCGGTGGCAGAGTTTGCTCCTAAAAGAGCCGAGCTCTTGGCGTGTGTACTGCTCTTTAGCTGACTCTTCCCCCTCTCACACACTTTCTGACACGCTGCAGAAGTCAGAGTCAGACACTCGTGCGTTTTTTTTAGCCAAGTGGCAGACTTAACAGCGCTGTTTCTGTTTGATTACTTTGCTCCGCTTTCGTGAAGGCATATCTGTGTGTAAAGATGACCTGTGGTAGATTTGTGTGAACGGGTTTTCTCTGAATATCGTTTTTCTCTATTTCGCTGAATATCGCGAGTTTATAGGTATTAAAGTACTTTATCCATGTACAATCACAATGTACATCAATAATTCAGTGCTAGCCTACATCTGTGAACTGTGTTATTATGTAAACAACGCGTTACAGGGGAGAAACGTTTGTTTTGTGTTTACCTCTGTGCAGGTACAACAATCATAATTTACTGCTAGTATACATTACAACTACAGCAGTTGTTTGCATTTATGCATGCACTAAACTACTGTGATAACTACTTTCAACGTATGAAATGTATTGAGTTCGGACGTATTAAAGCACATTACAGCTACAAGTAAAGGTGACAATTCACTTGTAATCTGCATTGAGTCTTGTTTTACTACACGTTACATTGGGGACCAGTCTGCATTGTAGTAACGTGTAGTTTATCGGTTACTGGGGGAGTATCTGGAATTTTGACATATACAACAAATGGGTCAGTTTCTCGGACAGGAATTAAGCATAGTTGTAGAATATGTATTTTCCTATTAATGAAGAATCTCTGTTCAAAATGCTATGTGGTCGAAGTCTAGGCTTGATCCCCGTTTGGTAATTAATTGACGGCATTTGAACATTGTGATAACGTGTAAACTATTTGTTACAAGGAGAATATCTGCAGTTAGGTGTATGTATAGGTAAAATGTATATGTGCAGTCACAGCATTCAGAATTCACTGGAAGACCTGATTTATGCATTGTGTTATAGTGTAAACAACGCGTCCATCTAAATTGCATACTTATTAAAGTACCTCAGAAAAGGTGCATCGGTCATAATTGACATACGTGACCAAACATTCTCCCTTTAGGCGGTGTGACCTTGAGGGAAAGCTTAGGCTATCTCGCACACAGTCGCCTAACACGAGGCTACAAACATTCACTAACACGCACCACAGAGTCCCGCTCTGCTGGACGGAAGAGCGGGGAGGTGTGGAGGGAGGACCGGACGTTCGACTTTGACACAAGATTACGACACGACGTGCTGTGAATCTTTTATTAATCTCCAAAGAAACCGGTTCTTGTCCTTCTCTTCCCCCTCCCAGGAGCTCCTTCTCCACTGGGATACAGATCCTCAAACACCGGCCAACTTCTCCCTCTTATGAAAGAGCGCCAAAGTCGAGCTGTGGTAACAAGCTAGTTTTAGAAAAGCCTGTTAGCAAACGATAATCGTCTGATACACGCGCCTTTATTACATTTATTTCAGGTAGTTGCGTTTATGTCTGTGTGACGATCATCTTGTGGGCTATCACTGAGCTCGTGAAGGTGAAGGTTGATTTTGGTCGTATAGAGTTAAAAATACTGATAGTTATAAAGATTTATTTCAGAAAAGCAAAAAAGAGAGAACTGCTCTTCAGAGACTTTAAATGCGGAGTCATCGGTTTATGTGGCTTGAAATTGTTTGTTTTTCTAAAATCTGATTATAAGGTTAGACCTAAATTTTAAATATTGACTGGATCGATTTTATATTACAAACTAAAAAAAATAGGTTCTTTAGTTAAAAAATGGCCAGAAAGCCATCTAAATTTCTAAAAGTCTAGAGGGTTCAGCTCTATGAAAAAACAATTAAAGCCCCCCCCCCCCCCCCCCTTAAAATGCCATTTAAAGTACTATATAGAACTGTGGACATAGTGAATTATGAATCTGAAGACAGTATGGAAAGCACGTGCTCAGAAAGCTGAAACGTTGCAAATTTGTAAGAAAAAATGCGCTCTCCGCTGAGATATTGCACAATGAGCAAGCATTCCGTGCACCAGCCGTGAGGATGTTGCGCAGATTGTCATCAAACGTGTTCTTCTCTCCCCTTTGCCTAGAACGCGTGCACCTTTGTCAGGCCTTGCACATGCATTGTGTGCATTGATTGATATATTTATTTTTACATTGCCAAATTAGCCTAATGTGACTAATTGAAAACACGCAGTTTACACAGCTTAGGCAAAATTTCTTTAAAAGGTTGTTTATAAGACTCACTCTCTACAGAACCCATCAAATTTTCCATAATGTGTCAATATCAATATAAAGAGTAATATAATGAAGTGCCTTTTGAATGTAATACAAATACTGTGCAATAAAATAATTTCAAGGGTTTTTCTGAATTAACACATTTTTACACATAGGGAAATGACAAGAAGTTAAATAACACGATAAAACATATATGTTTTAGTAAATTAGGCATTTCAATAATTTATTTACAAATGTTAAATATACAAATGTTAAGCTATATTTAAATGTGTCCATGAACTCCCTGTCCAACCTATTATCTTTTAATAAAATAATAATAACCCTTCGCATCAGTGATATTACAACTGAAGACACATGCTATATGTTCAGCAGTTATTAATATTAATTTAAATAGTTTTATTTTCATTATTAATTCCTATTGTCTGTATGAATCATTTTGTCTCCATACTTATCTGAGGTATGATTAAAATGCATTCTGTGCTGGTTACATATCAAGGTGAATAAAATAATAAAAAAGTATATTTGAAACAGAAAAGGGTTCGGAACCCAAGGATTTTCTCAACCAAGTTTTCTTTAAATGCCATTTTTGGGCGCCTTCACTACATGCAATAAAATATTAAAAATCAAAAGTGATTAAGCCGGGAAAATGTGATTTCTTTGTAGTTTGCAGTTGTATACATATAATAATTAGTCAAAAGAGTTAAAAAAAAACTAAAAGTATTTTAGTAATGTGTGAAAAGTCAAAAGGCAGAGCATTCTGACAATGACCCCAAAAATGCAATCTCAAAGCGGAGAGGAGAGAAAAGTGAGTGTACTAATATCGTGTAAAATAGTGAGGCTTATGTTGAAGAGCAAAGGTGGGCTGTGGACACGGTGAGGGGCTTGCTGGAAGAGGAGGAGTATGACTGGGTAATTAAAGGAAGGGAAAAAAATCAGGAGACTGATTTGTTGGGATGGAACAGAGCGGAGGGTGTTACCATATGATATTATGTCAAGTTTGAAAAGCAAACACGGGATCAGAAATTTGGCGCCTTCTAGTTTTCGTACCGCGCTTGTGTGACATTCTTGCAGATTCCCCTTTAAGCAGCACGAGCAGCAGGAGCGGCCGGTAGAGGATTTCTTTCCCTCCTCGCTCTCTCCCTCTCTCTCTCTTTCTTTAGCTCACTCTGTCTTTTTTTCCCATCGTTCACTTCATCCAGACCGACTCGAGCTCGGTTCCTGCGAATGCTCGCGCGCTCAGTTTGAACGCTCTCTCGTGCTGCTGTGCCACGTTTTTATACATGCGTCTTCTTCTGCTGGACTGTGTGGACCCCGGGCTCGCGCTCGCCTGTTAATGAGGACAACTTCCACTCTGCCGTGCACGGCGCAGCAGCAGCACGAGCTCCGGAGGATGAACCGATAATATCCTATCTGGACTTTACTGACCGGTCTGATCGATCTGCTTTGGCGGGCGAGGGAACGATGTATTCGCCGATTTGTCTGACCCAGGTACAGCCTAGCCTTATAGCTTGCCTTATTATTTTAGGTGCTTTTTGCATAACGTTGTTGGATCCCTTGCTGTGTGTTTGTGGAAAGCGTATGCAGAGCTGAGATGAAGTTTCTTAAACGTTATTATACAGCTATTATCTGAATGCTGCTCTGCTCCAAATGTGCATTAAAGTCACTATAGCGCGTTTCAGCGTTTAAGCTATTGAATGCATGTGAGATATAGCTCGCTAGCTTTATGTAAAAAGTGATTTCTGCGCTGGTGGTGGAGTTTAAGGTAAGGCTTATAGTGCGCGTGCTGCGTGCTCTCTGCCGGTCTCAGTCAGCCGCGCGCGCTCTCTCTCTCGCGCTCGCCCTCAACGCAACGGCAGCTATGAGGCTTCAGCTGAGGTGATTCTGAAATTTAGCTTGCGAGTATAAAAACGTCTTTCTTCGCTTTTATATTTGAACAATTTAAGACTAAACGACATTGTTAAGTCACTAATACTGGATTAGCCAATTTTTGGTCGTTAAAAGAAGACGAAAAGTCTCAAACTACTAAATTAACGTAGGTTAGCTAAGCTAAGCTTGCTAGTTTTAAACGACCGATATTATAAAAAAAGCAGATATAGTTAGCCGTTAGCTCGACCTGAGCCGGGCGACTCTGAATGAAGGTTTGTGTTGTTTCTCCTCATATAAGTTTTTTAGTCTGTCAGAAACTCCTGTGTGTGTGAGAGCGGGGAGTCTCTCTCTCTCTCTCCGAGTGAATTAAGATGAAAACAGTGATAAGGTTGATTCAGCGGTTGGCCAGAGTCCGCCGGCTTTGGCTGACACAATTTTACTGTTTATATTTGACTTGGCATCGCCGAGTGATTGACTGAGATATGGTGAGCACAAAGCAGGACTCAGCCTGGAGGGCCGCAGCAACTGCACACACCGCGCACTCTCAGCGCTGCGTTTCTCACTTTTAAAGTGAACTTCAGTTAACACTGAGCCAAAATCCAGTTTCTAAAGCTTTCTTAAGCATACTTATTACAGCACTAGCTAAATAATACAGACCGCAGTGGTTGGTGTATTTAGTGTTAGTCTGTGTTAAGTGAGCATTACAGTGTGGACTTCTTCTCTGAGAAAGTCTGAGGGAAAATCTACTCTAGAGCTTTTAACATCCAGTTATCTCTGTCTTAAAATAAAATATACAAAAATATGAAACATTATATATATATATATATATATATATATATATATATATATATATATATATATATATATATATTTGATATTGATTTTTTTAGGTCTTGGTTAATGTTTAATTTAAAAGATTTAGAGTCATAGTCAAGTAGTCATAATGAAATCCTCATGGTGAAGGTTATTTATTTTATTTTTAATGTTTGGTTAATGTATTTTTTACATAGATTATCTGCTATCTAGTACCTTTATAGTAAATATGAATATATCTATGTGACATATTATTACTTAGCATCTAGATTTATTTTTTTTATTTTGCAATTTGCAAATAACACATTTTTGAGAACACTGAGGACTGATTGTTAAATGTCCACAACTTTTTTAAATCTTCCCAATATTTTCTTTTAATTTTTTTTATATAAATTTAAAAATACAGATAATTCTACAATAAGAAAATTTAGAGGCTGTTTTCTATAGGGCATAATCGAAACCGCACACAAATCCATTATTGTTATACATAAATATATATATATATATATATATATATATATATATATATATATATATATATATATATATATATATATATATATATTTATCATTTTTTAAAACAGTGTCCCATTTTTTAAAATCAGGTTTTATTTGTGAATGTACAGAAAAGCACCACAAAAACACAGATAATTCAGATATATTTCCATATGTTTAAACAAAACAGAAAACCACAGCCTGGCGCCATCTATTGTGGTAGACTATTGTATAGTATTTATATAATTTGAGTTGAGTTGTTTTCGTGTAAAGTTGTGGTGTGTGGTGTAAAGTGCGCTGTATGTAAGCAGTGTGGACTCGGAGTGTGAGGCTATCACGGGGTCGAGATAGGGAGTGCACTGCTGGCTGCGGTTTCTCAAAAAGCAGCCACTCGCCTGCATGAGGAACAATATGTGGTTTAACTCTTCCACCAATCTGTTACCCTCTGCCCTCGTTTAGCTTTCAGTCATGGAGCTTTTTTATTTGTTCATGAGAATTACTTCACGTTCTCAAATATGAGACCCGAGGAGTGTCAAAGAGTCTCAAGCTGTTAAGTTTTTACACCCAATTCCACTTTATTAAGATGACCTGTTTTAAATAGTATTTTTTTTATGTATTTTAATGTGTTTTTTTAGTATTTTCAGTGTTTAAGTTTGGCAAGAGTTCAGTATGTTGCAGCTGAACTTGTTTGTAAAATATTAGATTGACTGTAATTTCAGTGACAAAACAAATCAGTAATAAGTAAAAAGTTGTAAAAGTTAAACGTCGTAACTTTGATCTATATAATTTTTTATTGTTATTGCTAAGAATTTACTGTGGTTTCTACAGTCTATTTATAATAGAAGCAGACTTTGTGTAGTGCGTTGTGTAGTGCAGCTGAACATGTTGCGGTAGAGAAAGACGAAAACAGGCCTGTGCTGTATAAGACGACTGTAAAGCCTCGGTACACTGCTGTGAAATCAGGCCTCTCTTCATTTACAGCTTACTGGGCAGCAGACACCTTTAATGTCACTCTTTCTTCAAAAGATTTAGGGCAGAAGGAATGTGCGGCTTGTGCCAAGGTGCCATTTTCATTGTCCACCTTGGTTTGATTTTAAGAGGGGGCTTGGAATAATTGCCACACATTTGTGCTAACAAATTAAGCACCCCTGTTGGAACCCACAAAAATGTCCTGACGGCAAAGCAGATCCACTTACATGGAGATGTAAAACTTTCTCCCAGTTTCTTGCCTCGTTGGCCCTTTCAGGTTCTTAGGCTTATGTACATGTCTGTTTGTGTGTTTGCATTTGGTAGTGTGAGCTGTTTTACATGTACTGCTAATAGATTCTGTGTCTGCTGCACTTTCTCGACAGGCTTTGTTTGCTCCAAAAGGGTTCTGTGGGGGGAATGTATTGTGGGGCCGCAGTCGGAATGCAGGGCTGTTTGATAAGAAGGATAGAAAGTGCGAGGGGCACATGCTCTGGTGTGCCAACGTACAGCGGCTTGAACTTGGAGCATGCTCGGAAAGAGTGGGGAAAGAGAGAGAAACAGAAAGAGAGAGAGTGTGGCTTCTCTGACTGTCTGCTGTGTGCTGGCATGGTGTGAGCAGAGGAGGTAAACAGTGGCATCCTCCTTCTGTGTTCCTGCAACACCTGCAGATCCAAACAGGCCAGCACTGCCTCTGTAGCCGCAGCAGAAATGGTAGATGAATATTTTTCTGCTTTTACAAACATATCTTTAAATGTTTTTTATTAGAAAAACATTCATAAGCTGTAAAAAGGAGTCTGTCTGAAATGTATGCAAGATCATCTTTTGTGCATTGTTTTTCAGTTGTTTACTGTGTGTAATTGTTTTATGCACCTTTTGTGGTTTGGAGCCTTAAACTAAATTTGAGTGACTACTTACACCTCCTTTTGTTTGTCGTATAAATAGACTGTTTTGTTTGTTTTGTTTTCCAAGCAGTATGATTTTTTTCCTTTTTCTGCCTAGTGTCTCTTGTGCTTTTTGGCCGCGTAGCTTCTTGGCTAATTGAGTAGGGAACCTATGCCAAAAAGGTCACTTCTGCTCCTGTTTACTTATTTTCCCCCCTTTTTTTCCTGTCTCTCTTCCCTCTCTCTTTTTTACTCTGCTCGCAGGATGAGTTCCATCCCTTCATTGAGGCGCTGCTCCCTCACGTGCGCTCCATCGCCTACACCTGGTTCAACCTCCAGGCTCGGAAGCGCAAGTACTTCAAGAAGCACGAGAAACGGATGTCCAAGGATGAGGAGCGAGCGGTGAAGGACGAATTATTGAGTGAAAAGCCTGAGATCAAGCAGAAGTGGGCTTCACGCCTTCTGGCCAAGCTACGCAAGGACATCCGGCAGGAGTACCGTGAGGACTTTGTGCTCAGCGTGACAGGCAAGAAGCACCCGTGCTGTGTGCTGTCCAACCCTGACCAGAAGGGTAAGATCCGGCGCATTGACTGCTTGCGGCAGGCGGATAAGGTGTGGCGGCTGGACCTGGTGATGGTCATCCTGTTCAAAGGCATCCCGCTGGAGAGCACGGACGGCGAGCGGCTCGTCAAGTCGCCGCACTGCACCAACCAGGCACTCTGCGTCCAGCCCCATCACATCACTGTGTCCGTCAAGGAGCTGGACCTGTTCCTGGCTTACTACGTCCAGGATCAAGGTAAGCACACAGAACGGTGGCAGATGGACGGGAGGGTAGGAGGGAGGGAAGTGTCGCTGTTTGAGGCCGCACCTTTCTGTCGGGAAGGGCCTAAGTCTAAGGCTCGAGTGACTCATGCCATTTACTTATTCACACTAAATCTATTCTTTCAATTCATTCTAATACATTCAGGGTTCTAAAAACACTTCCCTATGACATTATACCTGACAGGATTTACATCATCAGACCTTCAGACTCCTGTTTACATAATGACATAAATGTATGGAGTTAATAATTTCACCTTACATATTTTGTGGAAAATTGTGATTGACAGTATTTTTAAGATACACAAAGCAACAAAAAACTTAAACCAGTGGAATAATCATAATAACAATAATAATAATTTTTATTATATATTATGTAATAATAACAAATATTATGTGTGTTTGAAAGCATCAGTAATATCATGAAACATAAAAACATACACTTGCATAAAAATAAGTAGGACAATTACATTGAGTTAGGTGAGCTGAAAAATAGTTTTACATATTTGGTATTGCATTTGAGCAAATACCTAAAAAGCAACTACATGAGTAACTCTTATTTGACAAGAAGCTTAAAATAAATATTTAGGGTGTTAATTGAGAAATATTGAAAATTTGAGATATAGAAATAAGATTTCATACATAAAGAGCAGCTCTAGGAAGCAACAAAATTTACACGTTTATGATATGTTAAGATTTCCCCTGGACTTAAGGCTAAGCATCTTGTCTGATATTTTATAATATCCTGCATCTCAAGTGTGCTATATTCATTCACTACTGAGTGTTGTGTTCTGCAACAGTTTTATTTTGTCTAATTCTAATTTTACTTTAGTTCTTGTAATCTATAACATTAAACATCTAATTATTGTAATTTTTTGGGTGTTTCAATGGTTTAAATTCCAGAAATTTGACACTGACAACACTTATATATTTTCTTTATTTTGTGTGTCTGTGTGATTAAATGCTATTCGTGAGGCTATGGGTTATCACCAGGATTGGCGCCTCCATTTTGTAAGAGTGGAGTGCCAGGCTAAGCAGAAGGCATGATGGAAGGACAATAATGGTTGCCACTGGCACCAGGGTTGGCATCACACTCTCTTTTGTGTCTTTGTAGGGTGTCGTGCATTCGCCCATTGGCACTCCCACTGCCGCCTCATTTTTTCTTATCCTGATTAGATCAAAAGGAAACAAATTTTAAAATATACACAGTCAAGCTTTATCTTCAGTCTTATTTTTATTTTTTTTATTTTATTTTTACATTTTTCTAGAAACAATTTATGCTTGTCTGTGTTACACTGTTGATTAAAGGATTCTTACTTGAGTTGTATAAATAGTTTATATAAATACTTTTTGAACATTAAGGTGAGATATGGGGGTTATGTGACAAAAGGGGATCTACAGTTAAAAGGTATTAGAAATTGACTATAGCGTTCGACCCTTCAGCACACTATCAACAGCAACATTAACAGTGGCGAGTGAATAAGGCTGGTGGGTTCTCTGTTAGGGGCTTAATGTGGGGCAGCAGCACGTTTTGCCCCCTGGACCTCGTGCCCATCTCCACACACAATGCCCTCACATTGTACCAACGCTCCCCGGGCGGCCATTTTGTTTGCGTTGTGCCAGGAGAGCGGCAGGGAGAGTGCCAGTTATAGGAGGATGGTGGTTGGCATCAAACCCTCTTTGTCTGCATGCATGCCTTTGATTCGTTAGTTGGCATCTGCAATGCAGTGGGCATGGCGGAAAGTTTTTGATAGCAGGAGAATGGCAGCCGCCATGATTTGTCTTTCAGAATTCGCACAAGGCATGCTAATATGCAAAAGCACGGACATCGCCAGCCATGTCTACGACAAAATTTGCAGACCGAAAAAACACTAGCTTAAATTATTATAATAATTCTGTAAAAGTGAAGCAATGTTGATGTTTATTTAGTTTTCTGAAAATGCCGTTTTGGTGTCTGCATGCTGCCTCATGGATTAAAAAAAGTATGTGCATAGTACTCAGTTTATCAATTTATTCCGCCACTGTTAAGAGTGTGTGGTCATGCTAGCATTAGCGTTAACCACAAAACATGGTACTTCAGTAGACATTAGGGCACATGGCTTTGTGCTTATGGGCAGAGCCAGAGTGAACTAGATGGCCTCTGCCACACTACCATGGTGAATGGGCAGTTGAATAGCCATCAGTGTGGGGGTAGGGAGAACAGGAGGTGGGGGTGGTAAGCTTAGGATATGGGCATTGTGCCATGTCCTGCCTCCATGCTTCTCCAAACCCACCACCACCATTGTGCCAGCCTGCACACACTGTTTGGGTCGTTCAGCCTCCTTTTTTCCCGAAACAATTGCAACACTGTTTTCATGGTCAGCACTTATCTGGGCTGAAACAGTTTAAATAAATTCAGGACTTTTTTATTCAATTTTGGTTATGCATCTGAAGAAAGACAGGCTGTTTTTTAAAGGTTGGGATGCAATCTGTTTTGTGAGATTCATGATATTGGCCTGGTCCAGATCCTGGTTACAGGAATCATACAATAGCAAAACACACAGATAGCTTTTCCGCCTTTGCTTACAAACTATAGATTAGAGAATGTGCTCATCTTTCAAAAATGTGTACATGCTAGTTCCTTACTGGCACTACAAGTCAAGTCAGGACGTGTGAAGTGATGAGCATCTGGCCCTGCTTTCGTTTCGTAACTCGGCACACACTCGATAAAAGAAACAAGTATTATTTTACCTTTGTCTTTGAAAGGAAATGTGCTAATGACACTGAAAAAATAGTAGTTTCTATAAAATAAACAATTCGGCAGGAAAATCTTCTATGAAAACCTTTCATCTTCATGATATTTGTTTTGTCTTTTGGTTCTGTTTTACCAAATAAACATCTATTTATATTAGGTAGAACTAGGTTATGTTGTTTATTATAAAATTAAATATTTAAATACATCTGGTGCTATTTAAATATATCTGGTGTTTTGTTCCAGATATCTGACCATCATTGTATGAAGACTGAATGCAGAATTTTGCAAAGGCTTTAATATTAACAATAAATTTTTTATATACTAAATTTGATTTAATGATTATACTTGAACGTTGCTCACACAATTGAAAGAAGCGATGTAGATTATATTATGCTTAGAAACACTCATTTTCATGTCAGTGCTTGTTAAAACAGGATTTGTGTCAGATTTTTTTCACATTAGAACTAAAAACTATTGATCTTTCCCAAAGGAATAATCTTTGCTTATCTTTGTCTAAGGAGAAATAAAACAGATATCAATACAGTTTCTACTTGTTTTTCTTCTCTCACTTTGCAGTTGAAAGCACTATATACAGTAAACCTGACATTTGAAAAGAAAGGGTTAACTGGATTTGGACATAAATTAGACAAACATGAGGCCTCTTTATGTACTGACAGCCTGCTTAAATATTTCTATGTGAAAGAGAATGACCGAAGAAAATCTAAGATATTACACTTGACTGTAGACCTAGACTCTTAGACTAAGAGGAGATCTTAACTTGAATATTGTTTTTTTAACAACATTAGACTTTGAAGTGTTTAAATCAGCCAACTTATGTAGAAAGGTGTCATGTTTTTTTTTTCTCTGTCCCTGAAGCAGTGTTTTATGGTTTTGCGGGTGGTGGATGGATTATTTCTCATTTGTTCTAGCGTGTTAAGAGGCCTGTTTTACGAGTGTGAGACTTAGCTTTTGGCCCCTGTGTCAGGACCTCGGCTAAAAGATGCGGCGGGTGTCCTGTGAAGTTTAATTGAGCACAACGGATTTGTGAAAACACAGAGGTGGCCTGCGGCGTGCAGGGGCAGACCGGGGGGTTTAGATGAACTGTGCATGGAAGGCCTGGGGGTGTACCTGAACCCCCACGCCTCCCTTAACCTCTAGACGTCCGGGTCAGTGGAGCGGTGGCCAAACCCTTGAATAAAACTGACCGTTTATAACACTCCCTCTGTGTGCCTGTCAGTAAGTGTGTGTGTGTTTGCTACAGAGAAGGGTGGGGGGTTGAGCTGGGAGGTTTGTTGTTTGCTCCCAGTTTTCCAGCTGGCTGAGTTTAAGGCAGAGTCAGGACTAGTCACATTGACCTAGAGGTCACCACCCCTGCCAGTGACTGAGTACAGCCTGTGAATCTCTCTTTTCCTCTCCCTCTCTGTTTCTCTCGCTTTTCCCTTCCTCACTCACTCTATCTCTCTTTATCTCTCAATTTCTCTATGTACAGCAGTAGTTTTCCTGGGGCTGTCCTAGACCCATCTTGCCCCATGTATACCACACTCAGTGTCTAGTCCAAAGGGACAGCTGCCCAGACACACACACACAAACACACAGAAGACCATGCTTACACCCAGAGCCACAGAAGCAGAGACGGTTTGGAACGCTGACAGCAGTCTGCTTAAAAAAAACGAAAACCATTATACGAGTACACAAGCGTAAAGGACGCCACTGCGCCGTGGCATTTGTTTTTGCTTAGCCGTTTATTTGTTTGTTGGCTAATTGTTTCCAGTGCGGCCTTGTGGCTGCGGTGGTTGTAACGCTGTCCATTGGAGAGAGAGTTTGCGGCTGATCTGTTTGTAGGCCTGCAGCTACTGACTTTCTCCAGAAACCAGTACAGATGGTCTTCTGCCTTGTACTCACTTACTCTTGTTCTCTTTTACTCTCGCTCTCTCTCTTTCTCCTTCTCCCACCACTAAATTGAGCATTTGTGGGTGCCTTGCTTTCAAAAAGAACAACAACGCACGACTTGGTTTCAGTTGTGGAAATGAAAGGCAATAGCTTCTGTTTGATGTTTTAGTACACTGGTGTACCGCCACATTAAGCATAAAGGGGGAAAGGAGGGAGCAATGTAAGGGGGTTGGAGGAGTACGAAAGGATTTGCCGCCACAACTTCAATCCACGATAATCTCAGCAGCCTGCGGGTATTTGTGAGTGCCTTTCTGTCGAGTTTCCTCTGATAAAAAAGCTTGATTGAGCAAAGCACACATTTCTTGCCTTGCTCTAGATACATTTGCACAAGTTCACTGCTGTTAGGAAAGAGCTTTACTAGAGACCTGAGCTTTGCACTGCGTGTTGCTAGTACTCATCTGAGCATGAGAGCAAAAATGCTATAGTAACGCAGTATGCCATAATTGTGTGTCTGGCTTGTGATATTAACTAGTGCCTTTGCCACGGTTTCAAGTACAAAAAGAAAAGAAAATCAAAGTCATCCGCTCAGTGCACTTACAGAACACTTATTGTAGTCAATAATTCAGTCATTTGTTCCTTTGCTCACTTTTCTCATTTTAAATGCTGAAACAAAATCTATAGCGCATAGAAAATTTGCTTTTTGATCACTCTCCCGTTCCTGCTCCATTACAGAATGGAGTGAGCGCTGCTGAGTGAGCTGAAGGTCATTTGGGGAAGATGCTGATTTATGTTTGTGCTGAGCAGGCAATAAGGCCTGTGCTGGGCTCTGGCTGCTCCGAACAGGGCTGGAGAGCTGATTAGTATTCTGCACGGCCTGCGGTGACTACCTCACGCAAAGCCATAACCTATCGAACACATTCCCTTAGTCTAATCCATTTAGAGCTCCCTCCAGCTCTCTGGCCTTCTTTATTGATTTCCCTCCCTCCCTCCATCTAAATCCCCCTCTCTTCTCCACCCCTCCCTTGATTTCTGGCTCTCTGCTCTGCCGTTGGTTCAATTCGGTATTTGGTGGTGTACTGTTACTCCACATACTGCTGCAGCGAAAGTGTTGCATTCCTCCACTTCTCAAGCCTGTCTGGTTTATTTCCTTTTTGTTCAATTTGCCCACGATTTAAGTTGTATTTCTGATAACATTTTGAACTTTAAATGTAAATGACTTAATTTGGGTACCATCTTTAAATAAATAAATCTTAGCTTTATGTATTCTACCCCTTTCACATGCATGGTATTGCTTTACTGCTTTACTAAGTTTTGCTTATAGTGTGTTTACAGTTCTCGGTGCTTGTCCTGTACTTTCTGTTCTTTGTCTCTGTTTTCACTCATCACCCCCTCCCCACAGTCTTTGCAGAGAGCAAGATCTTGTAAGCAGTTTCATGGTGGAGTTTTCGTTGGTTTGTATGTGTGTGTGCACACATGTATGTGCGTGTCTGTATCTTTTCATTTTGTGAAACTCTAGTGCTAGCCTTTAGCTATGAGCACACTGTAACCTCCAGTGCCTTCTCACAGAAACATTTATGTGTACACAACACCATAGCAACCACACCCATGCCATTGTGGTATGTATGAAGTAATTAGTAATTGTGCAGTTTGTGGGGATGTGTATTAGTTTGGAATGCTTTACTACTTTATCTAATGAGGGCCATGCAAAATGTCTAAAAAGTGATTCACAATTCAGAGGTGACTGAATGTGTGATTTTTTGTCTGAAGTTTTGCCTGTTTATTTTTTTTAGCAGCTTATCTTTTATCTTCAGCATGCACTTTTTGTGAATACCACAGCATAAGTGCACAACCCAAAATCCTTTGCTGCTCTCTGGGGCCCTTTTGACAAGAGGAGCAGCACCAGACCCCCTTCTCCGTTTTTTTCCTTGCCTCCCACGCCTCCTTCAAATAAAGACGGATGGCTCCATCCTTCTTTACTGTAGCTCACTGTATGGGGTGTCTGGGTCCTGTCCTTTCAGCACCGCCCCACATCTTTCGTTCCCTGCCCCACGTCGACTGGGCAGCAGGAACCAGTCATGGTGTCCCATTAGTCCTCTATCCACTAGACACTCTTGCTATACCACTATGCTTATGCTGCTCGGTCAAAGAGAAGAAGGCGGGTGAAGGAGAGAAAGATACTTGGAGAGAAGTTTCTTAGAAACTTTAAATGAGGATGAAAGAGTTTGCTAAAGGGAAAAGTCGACACTGAAAAATATATGTAGGATGCAGGTAAAGAATGGTAAAGAGAAAGAGTCTACATTCCTCCATTGTGGGACAGTTGGTGTCTTTCACATCTCCATGCCGACGGGCATCCTTCATGAGCGGGACGGCACATGAATGGCTGCCATGGCGGGCCAGAGACAATCAGGGAGGTTGCCACGGGAGACAGTGACTTCTCCCCCCTCTGCCCACAGTAAAAAGTCTTTTCATGGAAGACAGGCCTCAGAATGATGGCCGCCTCCTCTTTTGTCTGGTCTGGTACAGTACCCCCCGCCGCTGAGACGGACGGCCCAGAGCTAGCCGTGCAGACGAGGGGTGGGCAGCTGTGACCGGGTTTGGCCTCAAGTCTGTCTGAAGGGGGCCCAGCAATGCAAAGCCATAAAACACAGCCTTATAGGTGACAGAGAGGCGGACCATTACTATTGTACGTGTAAGCGTTTGCACAGAACATCTCAAGCTATTGTTGTTCTTTAGTTTCTAAAAGTGCTCTCTTTCATGAGTGTCTAGTTGTAGTTATGGAGGCTGAAGTCCATCACATTTTGGTGATTTCTGTGCATTTGAACAGGGCTCTAATTTTTTGAATTGTTAAGAAAGCATGACTTTGCACAAATCCAAGTCTTCAGTATGGAAACTTGTAAAAAAACTTATTTCAGTGTTGAACAATTAAGCATACAGTGATATATGTTCTACCTCAAAGCTCAATCAAGTACATAGTAATAATGGTTAGTCTCCGAAAATGGTTGCTGGGCCTCAAATAAATTATTGTTGGTTCTTCAGTTGGCATTCTGTAAAATTCAACAATGTAAATTCCAAGTCACCCCCTTCCAAGTGGTGTAGCCATCATTTGTTGATCACCAGTTTGATCCCCAGTAGGCACAACTGGTCTTCCTCTGACTGAGTAGCCAGTTTCAGTGCCTGTTATCTGATGTTAGCATTCTCCTCCAAGCTGTCCAGTGGCTTTGCTAGTAACTAGTGGCTTGCTTCCTACTAACATTTGCCCTCTAAGCACTGGTGGCGCCATGTGATAGAGAATCCTAGCTACCGTGTGGGAACTGGAAATGGCTAAAAATCGTGCTGAAAAACAAAACAAAAAAATGAAACTCAATCCTCTGCAATCTCTGGGAAGACAGATGTCAAAACACGTCTGGACTGTTACTTTCCCCTGTGATAATCACATCCTGTTTTTGCACGGATTCACTGTGTAAAGACAGAATTTAAAGAAGAAAAGACAAATAGAAGATAGAAGAGACTAGCGCATGGAGAGTTTATAGCAAAGAGGGATCATTTGAGATGAAGGGAATAGAAAGTGCAAGAACTTGGTATTTGGACAGCAGTTGATGATCTCACTGTCTCCAGGGCTTTCTCTTCTCTCAAAACCCACTGTAGAGCTTTCCTACTATCTCGTAATGGTTAAAATATGATCTCAGTGCTGTCTGTTGTTACTCCTAACCTCAACAGTCAGCATTTGTTTGAGTCTTTAACCCTTTAAACATCCCTCTACATTCGGATACAGTTATCAGTTAACATGTGTCCCAGCGCATAGGGTTCAGGATACGGTTGATTGTAGAATCTAGAGATCTGTTGTAAAATCAATACTATTAAAAATAAAATACTATTTAAAGGGCGTGATACTGATGCTACTGGTGCTTCTTCACTCTTTTGTCTTTCAGAGCAATTGTCTTTCCTTTCAATCAGCATATCCGGTGACAGTGCACTGCAGAGGGTTCTTGGAAGTTGATGTGTAAAATGTAGAGTGGTGCGGAGTGAATGCTCGGTTGGCACTGATTAAAGCCAGTGCGCCGGTAACAGGGCCCGGTAACGGAGACGCTAATGAAAGCTAGGCTTTAACGGCTGCGTATGGCCCTCGTTATGAGCACCCACGCTGAAAGGATATACGTGCTGCCTCTAGATTACTGGAATTCTTCTCAAATTGGTCTGCCTTTCTGCTTGGCATAGGAATCTCACTACCATTTCCGCCCTCCTCTCTACTCTTCATTTGTCTAACTTTTGCAGAAAGTACACCCCCCCGAATGCACCACACATACTTGCCTGCCTGCACCTAGGCCCCCGTAGCCTACACTTAGACAAAATCAAGCGTACAGACTGGCTAACCACAGACGCTATACAGCATCTGTCCGCAGGGTGAGTGTATTTTTGAAAGTGAGCAGTTAAATTCAGGCTCCCGAATTCATGGAAGATTGTAATTAGGACTGTTACATGCGTGCAGACCCTAAGCCCACAATTACATTATGCGTTCTTTCCCAAAATAATAACCTAACGACACAGGCCAATTACAGCGGTAGTGCAAGAACAAGTGGATTTTTTGAAAGATACTGCTACATGAATGCTAAGCAAAGAATTAAACTTCTGTTGTTTCCTGTTCATTCATTCGTTCATTTATTCATTCATGCTTTTTGTAAACAGGAGTCCTGATTAGTAGGATTGGTTAACTTTGAATGTCGTGCATGAAAGTTTTGGGGCCGTGGGTAAGGGAATTGCATAGGAAAGAGATGCATTGGGCACTGAAGAGGCTTTTTCTTTGTGATAACTGGGTTGGAAACGGTCGCTGTCCTCATTCATTCCCATAGTCCCTTTACACCATGTAACCCCATTCACTCTCACACATCACAACACACACCAGTCTAGAATTGCAACATGAGACTTCCTACAATTCACTACTATGTCAAGTGACATGCATTCCTGCGTAGGTTATATTTTGTAGTGTCAGTGCTGTGCTCTAGAACAATGCCAACTTAGCTCAGAAACAGACCATGAACCTTTGATTCTGGGTGAAGAGGGATTAGAGGAAAGTTCACCATTGTTCTCCCAAAGAGAGATTGTGTCTGTGTTAGCCTTTCCCTTACATTGACATATTGTGTTCTTTATTGCTAAACCTTAAACCCAGAGCCTTTTTGAGGATGTGAGGGCAATGTGTAGGGGAGAGTGTGTGTTTGAGTGTGTGTATATGAGTCAGAGTAAAAAAACATAAGGAGAGAGAACAATGAAAATCTCAGCACATTTGTATTTATTAAGAAATGAGAAAGATTAGCTTCATAAAATGAAAGAATTAAATAAAAAGAGAAGTCTAGACAGTGGGAGTCATCCTGTGCTTTTCCTGTAGTGCAGATAGCAGAAAAGCCTGAGCTTCAGATTAAGATCGGGTCTCTGGACTGAAAAGAGCTGGACAGATTAGCTTTTATCACTAACCCTAGAGCTTGGCCACATATTAATGCACTTAGGCGTAATTGAGGGAGATGTGGCTTGAAAATGCTGATTGTGGCTCAGGTTGAGGTCAGGGCAGTCTTATCAGTCAGGCTAGTCTGAGACATTAACTCAGACAGGGAGGGTAACTCACTGTACATCACTGGCTGTGGTTTGGCTATGATAAAATTCTATATTGTTGCTGTTGCGCAAAAAGCAGCTGTACGGGAGAAGGAAGAACCATTTTTGTTTATCCAAAATGTTTAAATGTCTTGAGAAACATCTTGCTTTCTACTTTACAAACTGTGAAAAGGCTAAAAGGCATAAGCAGCCTGACTCAGTCTTACAACTCTTAACAAATGAACTAATGGCACTGAACAAATGGAACACAGAGGGCTCAGAGCAGGAAAAATTAGTCTGAGAAGAGGAATCGGAGCAGTGTGTTTTATTAAAACATCTTCATCTGCTTATGCTAAAGTATCTGGCAGTGCAAAAGCGGCAGGCTGAGGCTCGAGAGGCTCAAAACCAGGCTCACCATGTGTGTCTTGTTAAGGGCAGTTATGACAAATGGCAGCAGCTGTACAAACTAATCTCTCTGTAGCTTTCACACATGGCGCCCAATTAACAATGGGCCACTGTCGGACTCTAATCCACAACCAGCCAACCTGCCCCTACTCCTGCTGGCCCTAGCCAACCTCAGAGTTTTAGAAAATAAAGAGAGAGGCAGAGAGGCAGATGATATTTGGTCCAATTGACATCAGATTGGATGTCGCCTCTATGTTGGTATAGATCAGAAGATCAGTGAAGATTTGAAGTCAGTGTAACACACAAACAGATGTATGCAATTTTAAGCTAATATAGTCTAAATATGTTCCTCCAAACACTAGTAAATACAGACACATTTTCCCGCACACAGCTGCAGTGCTACTGGCCGGGGTGTATGTGCAGAGGGAAGTGGCTTGTCAGGGGCTACATTCCCACTGGGTTTGTAATGATGAAGTGCATGTTGCTGTGGTCACTGTCAGCTGGACTGCACTCAAATGAATACACACTCTTCATGAGACTAATGGCCTTCCTTTCCTGAGCTGGCATACAAATGGTTAGAATGAACGACTGCCTCCCTTATACTTCCCTCCATTCAGGTTTTACTTACGTGATTACTTGATTTAGAAATAATCAATTAGATTACTTGACAAATGGACAGTGCTTAGTTTGTATAATGCATGTTTTAAATTCTTATTCTAGTCTCGCCTACAGTAAGAAATAGAGTGTGACTGACCCAATAATTGACTTATTTTTTTAAAAAGGACATATTGCTAATTTTCTCAGTGCTTGTATACATACATTTGGGTATCTGTGCCTATACACTTCATATGTCCTAAAACATTTTATTAGAGTTATACCGCCCCACCAAAGTTCTTTGCAAAACTTTAATGTATTATAATGCATTTTTAAATATTTTGAAAATACAGCTGAAAATAATAACTGCAATGTGAGTGTATATCGGTCCTAATTTGAGCAGCTGGATAGACAGGCTGATAGAGCACACTGCAGCTGTAAGAAATGTGAACATTTAAGCTAACTTCTTTGGGTGGGTATCGGTGAGCAGTAGGTGTTTATAATTAAAAGAAAAAGACAATTAAAACAGCCTTTCTGAATAGGGCTTTTTAGTCATAGTTCTATTTTTATATTCTATTATATTCTATATTTTAACCAAAGAATATCACATTGCTATTGTTTTGTTTCGTTGTGCTACTTTGATTTGCTGTAATACTTTAATGTAATACTAAACTAACTGATAACAGTCCATGTCCCAGTCATAGCATTGCTCAGCCATTCACTGACTGCAGTAGTATAAATAATAGTTTGGCAGTCCCATTTAGTGTAGGACAATATTCCTAGAAAGCACACTCTTATGGATGTATGAAAGATGAAGAGGGAATAAAAAGAATGTGGTAAAGGGAAATAGCACTTTTTGTCAGATATAAGGTGGCAAGGAAGTGCCAACAAGCCTAAATGAAAAATATATCAGTTTTTTTTTCCACAGCATCCAAGAACAATTAGATCTAGCCCCTCTGGCTGTGAATCCCAGCTCATGGACAAAGCCACAGAGTTCTTGCCCAGGCCAACAGAGTGAGAGTGAGAAGGAAAGAGGGCACAGCAGCAGCTGGGAAAGACTGTGTGTGAGTCCTAACCAATATTGGCAAGAGTAGTAGTGACTAACCTGGTTGATTTACAGCACAGTGTCACACACAGTAAGCCAGGCTGGTTAATTACCTACCACATAAGTGCTTTTTTTCCAGCCTAAAAAGGGTTCAGAGAAAAAAAAACTGAAATTTGCACATGATATGACTATTCTCAGTCAAACCTTTCTAGTGGATAGCTTTATAAATAAGTTTTAGAAAACTTAGTTTGGAAAAGAAAAAAAAATACACCTGGTTCGGGTGATACACTAACAGAGAGATACTGTAACAGGGCAGATAATAGAGTAGCTGTATTATACCCGCTGCGTTTTTTCCCCCCTTTTAATAAGGATTAATCAAATGATGAAAAGCGATCCGGCTGGAAGGAGGGAAGTTGGAGGTAAGCGGATCTGCCGTGCCCTTAAGAAAGTTTATGTAATGTGAGGATCTCCTGGCACCCATCTTAGCCTCTTTTCTCTTGTTTTTTTCTTTTAATTCTTTTTGGTCATTTTTTTGCAAAGTTATGGCTGTTCCTTTAAACATGTAAGAATGATTGAACTGGTTACAGTTGAAAAAATAAGTGTTGTGAAATTGAACAAATTACATGTGGTAGTTGTAGTGATTATAGATGGTACTTGAAAGTAATAGCAGGTCCTAGATAAGTTATTGTGGCAGGGCAGTGAACTGCACAGGCCTTTCAGCAGACACACACATGCACACACACCACAGCAAGAGATCCGCTGCACCTGCAGAATCAAAAAGTACAAAGGACCACCGCTAGTCATCCTGCCTCTTTGCCTGTTCGGCATCTCCCAAGGAGATCCGATCACCAAGAGAGTTTTGTATGTGTGTGTGTGTCAGTGCAAATCACTGGTTTCTAATAAATGACAGTGGATTTTACAGCTTTTGTGACGTTCTCTTCACAGGAACTGCCTTGAAACCTTTATAGCATCTGTAAATGAATGTGTGCTTATGTGGAACTTAAGAGGGAGAGGGAGACGTTGGGTTCATGGCAGGACTCGTCGTGACTGATGTCTTCCCGCCTTCCAGGTGCATTGGGCACATCTGATACTGCAGTCATACGAACAACACCTTCACACAACTTGAACAGAGCTCACACACACACAGACACACACACACACACACACACACACACACACACACACACACACACACACACACACACACACACACACACACACACACATACTTCACATGCCCTACAGGTTAATCTGCCCAAAAAGACGTTTAGACTCATTTTATTGGTGGATCTGGAATATGCATGTTATTGCATGTCCTCTGCACTCTTTATAGGCATTCTTTATTAATCCTTTGAGATAAGTGTGAAGATTATTTAACATAAAAAAGTACTTGTAGTTTTGGGACACCTGTTCATTTATTTGTTTCTTCTGAATTCAGGGATCTTAAACAAGTTTATCCTGTATTTGTTGGAGTAACTGTCAATGCTGTCCAGAAAAGGCTATGTACAATATTTTGGAGCATTGCTGTGTGGATTTGATTGCATTCAGTGGCTAGAGTGTTAGTAATCACTACCCCACATCACCCCCAACGTATTCCCAGTTCATTCCTAAAAATGCATTGGCTGGAGCAACATTACTCCAGAGAACACAGTTCAACTGCTCCACAGCTCAATTCTGGGGGGCTTTTTACCCCTTTTGGCTAAACATGGATTTAGGTATGGTTCCAATATGTTCATATTTTATTGGCAGTAGTTGTGCACAAGGACTAGACAACCAGACTATAAAACATAGTTTCAGTCTTATCCGGAGCTGCTCAGCTCTTATCCATGTTACATTTTGATCAGACGGGCCATCGTTATGAAGTCTGGGTTGCCAGTGTGAATTGGGCACCCTATTCTTGCTTCCTTAATCAAGAACATGTTCTCACCCTATAAGCTGTCATGCAGTCACATCGCCACAGACAGTGTGTTGTACCCCAACAAAAAAGGCTTTAAAACCCTCAAGAATAGGGCAGTATTTGTGAAGGCACGCCTGTGGGACCCCCACCCCTGGTGTCTACATCTTCATCGCTGCTCTTTGTTGGGCTGCGGCGGTCCTGTGCACTGAAAGGACTCTGCCGTCACCTGCCAGACCGTAGGAATGTTAATGCCGTGGCCTTGATAATTGGATTTTACACAGACCGTCTGTGTGAAACCCACACACACACACACATGCACACGTCTGAGCATGGATCCTTTGGCTCACTATTGTTCGGACCTTGGCTCAGAAAGACCTCAATAGAACCTGACTGTGTTTGTATAAGGACTCACGACTCCGTAAAGAGTGTTTACAGTGTGTGTGTGTGTGCGTGTGCGCACACAAAGCTGTGATAGAAAGACGAAGAACAGGACACTTGCCTGTCTGCTGGCTGTTATGGGTATCCCTTTAAGTCTAGAAGAGAGGGAGTGAACGAGGGATGATTGAAAAGAAGAAGAATGTAGAATGAGGAGTGATAGCTGGACACTTCCAAATACTTCCAAAGCAAGGTTCAGTCTAGGGTTTTGTTTAAAGTGTACATTTTCTAAAACACTTTTAATCTATTTATTAATTTTAATTACTTTTATTTTGAAATTTTAAATATATTACTTTAATATGTCATATTTTGATTATACTATTTTATGGAATAAAACTCGTCACAGAACAGTGTACTTATAAAAGGTAACCAATATTGCACAGTTCTAAAATATACACTGTTTAAAATAAATAAATTATAGTTACTAATTAAAACATAGTTTGGTATGTGTCTGTCACAGTAAAGACCAATTCATACCTTAGAATGTGTAATGCTTAGTTTTAATCAGACTATTTTAAAAGTCACAGTTAAATGCACATAATATATAGTCCACCCTCAGGTAGTTTGTCCGAAAGTGTACTAAACGGTGAAATTTAAACAGTGAAAAAACACTCTCACAAAGGTCCCCTTTTTTTGTAAGGCTGATGAAAAACTAGGCAGTAGGTCATAATTGGCTAACAGCTCACTTTGGCAAACTTCAATTGGATGTTGTGACTGAGGGGCTTCAAGTAGGCCTAAGCATGTTTGAAGGTAGTTGGGAGGAGTTTATTTCTAAAACCATGCAACAATTACTTATTGTCCAAAACTAATAGTCTTGATTACCTATGTTGTTGAACAAGTTCCTTTTAATACAACTCACGTAAGTTGGGAAGCAGTTTGTCCAGAGGTTTATGTAGAGAGAGAGAATAGGCAGGGCATAAACAGACGTGTTCATACAAATTCTCACAGAATGCTGAAGTGAAATCAGTACAAAATCCTGGACATTTTACTTAATTTGCAAATATCAGTTGGATACATTTTTCATATGTCAAAAAGTGGATGTCTGGGAAAAAAATGGACGCATGATCATCTTAAAAAAATAAAACTTGTTTCACTTTTTTTTGTAATTACACTATATTTAAACCTCTAGAGTTTAAGCCCAGTTCACCCAAATTAAAGGTGAAACACTCTTGACATTTAGATCCTGTAAGTTTTGCACTCCCCTTAGTCAGACACCAATAAGCCTGAACTAAGCTTCGTTTATAAGGCTTATTACTTGCTAAAGGCTAACAGCAGAAGATTTTCTGATGGAATCGTTATCAATCAGGACGAATACACATACTGTTACACCCCTACTCGTCAGCCATGCTAAGTAAATACAGCTCTATAAGTGACTTTCTAAGTGAGCCCTATGCACAGAAATTGAATAATAAGTGACTTACATGCAAAGTCCGATATCAATAATTCTACATTTAGAGTTTACGAGTATTTATAGAAATGTGTTAGAAGTTTCAAAGTACATGGGCAAGTAAGAATAATTAGGGTTGTTCCAGTCGTGTTTATGAAGTGTGTGACCAGAGAGCAGTTGGAGGTGTTAGCTGTGTGTGTGTATGAGTGTGTGTGTGTGTGTGTGTGTGTGTGTGTGTGTGTGTTCAGGATGTACAGGCCATGGTTGCCTCCCTTGCTCGGGCCTCTTGCTCCGTTTCCCCTGGCTGTAGCTCACTCTGCTCCAACATCTCGGCTTTAGTGACCTAAATTCTTTTAATTCACCTCAGAAGACCCTGCTGCCCGGCAACCAGCTGCACCCTCCCACCACCCACACACACATGCACACATAAATCCTTTCAGAGCTAGCGTGCAGCTAATGTATGGTTTGTTTATGTATAAGCGTTCTTTCCTGTCCATACAGTACGAGAACAGTGGCGGATTTGTTCTCGCTAACTTTCTTTCCTGCAAATGTGGCTGAACAAATGCTTAACACTCAATGTTTAACACTCAAACTCCAACACAAGTTGGAAGAATGTGTTGTGTTTGGCATGTCCTCTTTATTTTCTTGTAATCAGTGACAGAGTGAAGCATTTACAACAATTACCTAAGCCAGGTTGACTCACAGCTGTAGTTTTGGCTCTCTGGTAGAAGAGAGAGAGAGAGTGGCAGATTCTGGCATAGCCTTGCCTCACCTACCCCAACAAATCCTCTCGTTTCTCTACGGTGAGCCAACAAAAGGAAACAAAGCAAAAGTATGATGTCCAAAAAAAATGTAGTTTTCTGTCTGAGTAGCTTCATCTGTAAGACTACTATGCTGCTGATTTTGGAAAAGTCTCAGGCCCAGTCATGAAAATAGTTTCAGTTTATCTAGTAAGGATCATTGATAAATAAAATGTAAAATAAAAATAAACTTGTAGTACAATGATGTAAAAGTGCAATAATGTATATAGATATCACAGATTTGCTTTCTGGTCTTGTGGATTTCTAAACACTCCTCCAGCAGCTTAACTTATCTCTGGTACTGGTTACTTATCAGTAAGCTCATCCAAAACAGTGCAAGATTGCTAAGTTGTTCCTTAGTTATAAAAGTGGGGGCATTTAAGGTTTCCTGATACATAGTGTTGTGTGTACTGAGTATACATCGTAGAAGGCATTACCATCCTCAGTTAACAGTGCAGTGGGTGGTAATGATATTGCCTGAATTGAACAGATATATGACAAGAAATTACAGTTTAGTGCAGAAGGCCCTACACGCATATATCACAGGTCAGTGCAGTGTTCTTTAACTTCCATGGGACATGGCAAAAATCATGGGACATGATTGCATTTGGCAGTGCGCATACACATAAACTGTGCACATCTGGTACATATTTAGACTATGTGTCATAGGAGAGATTTTGAAAGGGTTAAGCTAAGAAGCTGAAGAATATAAAATCACACTATATACTGTTAATATTTACTAACGTTTATGTTTATTTGTGTAGAAATATTTACAGTCTGAATAAATTGCATGAGACTTGGTCTAAGACTTGCCTGATACTGTATGTTTAGTTTTAAGTTGCCTGTCTAACTGTTTTCATACTACAATTCTTTGCTATTTGTCTCTATTTCTCTCTCTCTCTCTCTTGATCACACAATTACTTGGCCTCTCTGCGTGTTGGCCCAGTTGTTTCATAGAGCTGTGGAAGCTGTAGGTGAGCCCTCCGCCGGCTTGACTGTCAGCCAGGGGCTTGTTGTTATTGGAGCAATCCACTGTGGTCTACTAGTTGAAGCAGCTGATTGGACAGTTTCTACTCGGCCCCCTGTGAGTCCAGGCTCGCTCCATAAAACAAAGTCCAGCACAAGCCCTGACCACCAGGAGAGCTCACTCTCACACTCTTTCGCATACAGTAACACACAAGCACACCCACCCACCCACATACACACACACACACACACACATACACATAAAAATGCACAGCGATCATAAAAATGTCTTCCTCATGCCTTCTCAAAAGTGCATCTGGTTAGAAATTTACAGTGAGATAATCATCAACAGTCAGTTCACATGTTGAAGCTTCAACGGAAAGGAAGTGTGGATTGCTAAACCAGAGGCGTGATACATTATCAAGAAAGTTCAAAGGCCAGCCCAGGTGTGTAACAGCTCGAGGAAGTTGCTGTTAGGAGTTTTTATGTTTTGCTCTCTTTTGCTTGAGGAGATTTGAACAGTGTGTCTTCCAAAGCATAAACGTCCTCAAGCGATGATAACTGAGAACATTCAAGTTGAATGAGCTAATGAACGACCATGCTGAATTATTAAAATCCTGTTAGTGTGTCTCCATTTACAGTTTTAGTAGCGCTGAAATTAAGTTAACTCTTAACTGTTGTCTCAAAGTTATCAAAAGCACCTACATTATTCTTTTCCTGCAAGACAAAAAGGCGAATTTCATTATTTTAAACATTTCACTGTTTCAGTTTAATAGCTGCGGAACATTAAGCCGTGTGTTGTGTGCGCTGTGGGTCTGCAGCTGCACATGTACAGTGTGTGTGTGAGATGGAGTATTTATAGTGAGATGTTGCGGAACGCGCGGCCCGATCGTAAAACACCTGTGTAAACATTCGGTCTATCACTCTAATCCAGTCAGCTCTCTCTCTCTTTCTTGCTCTCTCACTTGCTCTCTCTTCTCTTTATTACTCGTTTTTCTGTTTTCTCTGTCTTTCGGTCAGTTCTCTTTGCCTCTCTCTCTCTCTTTCTCGTTGTCTCTTTCCCTGGCTCACTCAACTCTCTTTATCTCTCTGTCTCTCTTTCTCTCTCTCTCTCTTTTTCTCTCTCACCCACCTTTCTCTCTGTCTATATATGTCTTTAACGTCTGTTTTTGCTCTCATCTTTCTCTTTTGTTCTCATTTTTTATTTTTACCCACCTCTTTCTGTCCCTCTCTCTGTCTCTCACTTATTTCTTCCTTGTGCACCTGTTTGCCTCCCTCTTTTTCAGTATGTCTCTAATTTGTCTTCTTCTAGGTCACACACCTCTCTAGCTCTTACTTGTCTCTTTTTCACACATACCTCTTTTTTATCTCTCTCTTTCTTTTTCTTGCACCCTCTCTCTCTCTCCATTACCAGGTCAGAACATGAGCAGTGTTCTGTGCCCCTCCCTTTCCTGCAAATGAGAAAAATCTCCCCTCCCTCATTTTTCCTCCTTTTTTTTCCTGAGTAGAACAATGAGGACACGCGCTGTTGGGAGGGGACCCTCAGTGTGGCCCCTCCAACCCTTATATCCTCTGTCCAGGAAGAGAGTGTGTGTGTCTCTGTGTGTATAAGAGGGACAGAGAGAGCTAGAGAAAGAGAGAGAGATGCACGCAGACCACGGGGGACCTCTAAATGTCTGTAAAGGGGACTGCCGAAGCGGAACCCATTCCCAGACCACCACACACATACACACACACATGCATGCTTACATGCATGGCCGTTGTGCCTCACTACTTTTCCTGTTCAGGGGAACTCCAGACCCTCCCATCCTCTTTATACCACGTCAGAAATGACAAACAACACAACTAGGCCTGATAAGATCACACTGCCTCGGCTCTTTAGTGTAAATACCTTCAGTCCTCTTGATAGTGCCCTGCATGCCCTTGCAAGCAACAGCTGTATCATGTAGTGGTCGGAAGCTTTGGTAAGGTGGTGTACATTGTGATTGTGTAAGAAAATATATTAACCCATAGAAAACTAGTATGATAACTGTTGCTTTTAATATGATTATATAGTATACACTGCATGTCAAAGGTCATAGGACAGCAACATGTACATTGATCATGAATTGTTACTTAATGGAATAGCTTGGGAACACCTACACCTGTACAAGTTGTAAGGTGAGGTTGAGCAGTGGCAGGCAAGCTCATGGTGATGTGAATTATCATAAAAGTTCAAACGAGGCCTGATAGTGTAGATGTGAAATTACGTGTCTGAAGTTGTGGGGGCATTTAACATTGCTTGATTCACAGTGTCATGTGTACCAGGAATATGTCATAGAACATATTACCACCCACGGTGCACAGTTCAGTGGATGGCATTGATTGTAACCGACAGCATCTGTCGAGAATTGGAACAGTAAAACAACTGGCAAAAATTACATTCACATGTAACGCATAGGAGCCCATACAGATCTCCCACAGGTAGATGCAATGTTTTCTGAAACCTCCATGGCACACAACAGCATGCTAGTTTCAATAGTTTACATTAAATTACATTACATTTGGCAGATGCTTTTGTCCAAAACGACTTACAATAATGATGTACATGTAGTATTAAATCTTTTGACCTAAAAAAAAATTCTTCACACTCTCTCGTTTTTTATGAAACCAAAGGTGGTTCTTTTATGGCTTCACTCAAAGAAGTCTTTGAAGATCCTTTATTTTAAAAAGTGTAGTGTAGCTGTTTGGTAATCACTGAACAGCCATTTTAATGAGAGCCATATAAGTAATCACCATGCTAAAATATTTAGGTCTTTACCCTGTTGTGTTCATGTAGTTAGTACATTCCAAAATTTACATTCCATCTGGATGACTTCATCATCTCTCACTGGCCATCCATCCATTGGTCAGTCCAGCTGGACGATGCAGCTTAGAGATCGTAAGTAACAGTGCACATCTATGGCATGCAACGGACGCAGGAAGTGTGCTAATCGCCACCGTGTTCTCCCTCCAGCCCTCCGGCCCAGCGAGTTATGTCTGGGCTCCGTGTAACACTATCTCCAGCAAGGAACACAAAATGGAGGGCTTTGTGAGGGGAGATTAGCTCAGGAGGAGCCCCCGATAAGAAAAAAGCCAAACAAAGGCAACCTGAAAATGTTACAAGCAGGCAAGCACAAACAGGACACATGTCACAGAGCACAGAGCACAGGCCATGCACAGAGATGTTACTGTGCTCACCGGAGCGTGATATTTTATGTAAGTTTCTGAATGTCATTTCCAGTAGATTTTCAATTGATTGAAAATTAAGAACAACTTCAGAAATGGAATCTCCCATTTATCTGTTACTAACCTTCAGGCCTGTCTAAGCCTCATATAATCTTACAAGATTCAAGATCCTCAGAATATATAAAGCTATTAGTATTCTCATGCTCTCCTCGTAGTAAACACATCATAATTAGTTTATATTCTGCTATTCTTTGACTTTTGGCATGTCAGCGTACAAAATTACCTTGAAACCTTAAGTACTTTTGACCCCCAGAGAGCACTAGTTGCAGGTATAATATTTGAAACCTTTGACTACTGGAATGAATGTCCAGGTTTGCAGAACCTGTTAGACTGACTTCAAAATTGGGGGCTAATAGGTATGTAGAATGGTATTTTAGTACTTAAGCAGTGATTGGAGGATGTGAAGTCACCAGTAGTTGCAGTTCTGCTGATTACAACAGAGAGTAAATAAAAGTTGCAGAGTTTTATTCTAGGCATGTCATGCTCGTTTTCACTGTGCGGCTGTGTTGCATGTTGTTGGTGACGTAATCGTAACAGTATTTAGAGGTCATATGCGGCTGTTGGACTCTCAGCTTGACGCAGGGGCCCCTTGTTCTGGTGGCTGAGGCTCATCTGTGCCTTTAATGAAGAGCAGGGGCGCTGCTGTAAGTGCAGCAGAGGCGCAGCTCCTGTCCCCCTGCTCTCACCCGGGCATGCAGCCCGAACACCACCACACACCATATGCGTCAGCCAACCGCAGAAACTCACAGCCATTATAGCTCTCCAGCTATCAGATTGAAACCAGGGAGAGGGGTGTTTCGAGGCAGAGAGGAATGAGTCAGTCCGTGTGTCCTCTTGAAGGATCAAATCCAATTTAGTGAAAAAGGAGAGCCCTTTATTCAGTTTTGGAGGGAGTTGTTTATTTTCTACCTACAAAGCGTGCAAGAAGTTGAAAGTGTGTATGCTTATTTTCTCTTTAATTCATCTAGTTACAGTATTTAGTTTAATAATTTCTAAATCAGGTGTAGTCATTAATAAGTAGGGGTGCACCAAAATGAAAGTAATTGATCAGAATTAATAAAAAATTTGAATAAAAAAAACAAATAACGAATGTGTTTTCGTTAATTTTGCCAATGAATTTTTATTATTGCGTAAATTAAATAGTCTAAAAAAAAGTTGTCATTTTTTTTTTAATTTAAGATATTTATTAAACCCTAAACATTTAATTAGATGCACCAACAAAGAACAGTGTTAATCAGTGTTAACTATTTACTTATTTCACTTATTTAAAAGTGTAATCATAATTTTGGTCAATTTAATAAAGTTTCCAGATTTTTGGTTTATCTTTATTAATAGATAATACATTACATTTTATTTCTAAAAAGGACATTCATTTAAAGTCACTGGATTTTCTTGTTTGCCAGTTAGTGTTGTTTAATAAAAAAAAAAACTCAAGTCTACTGTACATGCAGTTTCCAAGTGGATCATTGGTGCACATACCTCCATGTCTTGAGTTGGAACCGGGACGTGCACACTGATGTTTTTACTACACGGGCCAATGTTTGTGTTCAGAAGCAGATAAACCCCTCTTACTCCTCTACATGTGTTATGGTGGGCTCAACGCATGTGTTCTGCTGAAGCACTGAAAGCCATGCTAATGTATATCTGTGCTAACTAAAACCTTGCGCTCCTACCACCTCCGTTCACTCTGTGAAAGCTCTTTTTCTCTTGCATGTACTTGTAATCAGGAAATGAGCTTGCATACCAGGCTCCAGGCTTGAGAGTCACCTGCTTGAGTAGCTGTAAGCTCTCACTGTATACATGACTGTCAAGCTTCAGAGAATTCCAGCTTTTAACTCTTTCCTGCCTCTTGCTCTCTTTCTGTCATTTAGCTAGGGCAGGGCACAAAGGCTGGCTTTATGCAAAGGTAAAGCTTTCATGTAGCTTGTTGGTGGACAGTTACTTGAAGGAATTCAGAAGTAATTATTTTAAAAACACGTTGGTTGAGTAGATTAATAGCTTATTTTTTATGTTTGGTAAATCATGCTGGTTGCATGATGTTGCTGTAATGCTATTTAGCTTAGCTATGAAAAGCCAGGCAAATGCCTACTTGGCTAATAGATATGCTCTTGAAAGTGTAAAACCCTTGGTCACTTATTGCCAGTCGTATCTAAACCATATCCCGATAAGATTTTCACTTGGTAGTCAAATGCACCTCCTGTTAGTTAGACTGAAATCCGATTAATGTTTGGAATGTCTGTAAACTTTGGTTTTTGTTATTCTATCTCTCTATCGTGACTTCTCCATGATGGTCACTAACCTTGACGTTTGTGTCCAGTTGGTTTTAATCAGGTACTGGAGAAAATAATGCAGTACGTCACTGAGTATTACCAATAGGGCAGTGAAGAATATGCTGGCTATGTTTTTGTTACTGTACAAGCTCTGGAACTTTCTGTACTCCAATCCTATACTGTAAAACCAAGTAGGGCATTCATAAAAGCCTGTATTGAACATATTAGTTCAGCTTATTGCATTACATAGAGACTAATGCGGGTGTTATGATTGTTGGTCCTGTTCGTTTAGCTGGTTAATGAGTTGATGGGGAACTCGGTGGCACGTCTGCCCCCCCACGATGCATGCTGTTCTTCAGTCAAATGCAGTCTGTGGAAATGCAGAGTGAGGAGTGTGTTGAAAGTGTTTCTGTTTATGCTGCCGCTGAAGTAAAGCTGTGTTGATTTAGCAAGCATGATGTCATCTCTACCCTCTTGGGGAGATTGTGTCAATATACACTGCCTGTAAAACGTTTGGGAAAAATCTCGCATTTCAGAATATTTTGAATTTAAACTTGTGTGTTTTCTTTGTTGATTTTGCAGTGACTTGATAAATAGAAAGCAAAATGCAAAGCAGATAAAACAATGGATAAAAATCAGATTATATATATTTGTTGGGATGTCAGCACTCAAAAGCGCTCAAATATTTCTAGTGTTGATTAACACTTCATTGCTAATTATCAATGATTAAAAAAAAGCTATTGTATTTTTTTTACAAGAACTCTGTATGTTTTAGGGGTTTAAGATATGAACAAAAAATGCAATGTGCGATAATGCTGTTGGATATCCCGATATCGATGTAAATACAACAAATAAAATCGTTAATTGTTTTTTAGAACTTGGTTTAGTGCACTCATTTTTCCCAGGCAAATGTGTAGTTTGGTGTTTGTGTGTGTTCACTGTGGACCTCTACTTTGCTCTGCCTCGCTCTGCCTCCAGTCTTGTTAGGTGATGTGAGCACAGTCTGCAGTGTAAAGAGCTCCTGCTGTTGCTGCCTGTGAGTAATGCAATTTGAGTTTGATGCTATTCACCAAGTTATTGCAGCTCTTATAATGTGTTTTTGTGAAAACTCTTATCATAATAATGATAAAAATTGATTAATATTACAGTCCTGGTATGTACAGCCCATATGTGTATATGTAGTTTTTATGTCTATGTGTTCTTTCCAGCCCTTTTACTCGCTTGTTCGTTTCTAGCAGTGGATTTCAGTTAGACGGGATTTGTAAGCTGGTACACACATGCCTGTTTGTTGCTAACACACTGTTGTGTGCTGCGCTTTTGTAAACCCTGCTCGCATTGGGCTAACTGTCGCACGGGATCAGTTCTGAGCACAGGGCGGGAGATCGCAGGAGAAGACTTATCTCCCGAGCAGACGCCTGTCATCTGCTGGGCCTAACAGAGCGCTCTTTCATTCCACCGTCCCCCAAAAGAGGCTCCCAGAGATTTAAGGGCCAGCATTGTTTGTGCTCTGTGATGCTTAATCAGTTTGTATTGGACACCATATTAAAACTTTGGCTGGAGTGGGAAGGGCTTGGACTGGATGCTTATTTGTCCCCTGTGTATCTAAGAAGGAAGGGGAGGGGTACATTTATGTTCTGTTGGCTGTAATTCTGGAGGTCATAGGAAGAGGTTAAATATAAGTTGAAAAGCAGTTCTTTGTATGTTGTGCCTGTATAAGAAATTGTGGGTTATCTTTAAAACTAAACGCTTATATTAGTAAAAGATTATTAAATTTTGTTTCTGTTGTGTCTGATGTTTTATCTTGTTCATGTCTCTTATTAACAATTATAGATCTTATGTAATTCAGGATATACAAGGATACTTTTTGCTTTTTAAATATCTAGACTTGGAAGCAGCATTATTGTGAATAAAAGCAAATTAGACATGCAATTCGTAATATTGTTCAGTATTTCTGTTTCCAATATTTTCGTAATATTGTTCAGTATTTCTTTTTCCAATATTTTCAAATACTTTTAAGTTTAAATGTGTCCATTATGTTTAAAAAGGGACACAGTCAAATTTTTCATGTCATGATATAAGTAAGAAGATTGGAGCATTTTAAATAATATTGGTCTGTAATATATATTTTGGTAGACATATCATAAAGAAGAGAACAGTACCAATTTCCCTTTTGTAGTAAAGACGATGTCATATATCATTAAATTTGACTTACATGACATGTGGCATCCAGTGAAGTGATTATTTGCATGCACCTATTGCAATAGCAATGCTGCAAAAATATACTGTGTGACATTCTCCACAGTTGGCTTGTTTAGTCAAAGGGGAAGGGTATTTGAACATATTCAAATATACAGCTGAGTGAGACGAAGATGAGTTCACATATCAGTGACATTTGAATAGCCAAGCTCATTCCAATATTTTGCAGTGTTTTGCTTTGCTATTGATATCAGCTACTTTTCACACTTAATCTGTATGGGAAGAGTATCTTTTTTGCTTTAGTATCAATACATACTTTTCCACCGATGAAGAATATAATGGTGTGTTAGATCTCCAGTACTCTGCCCCCACTTCCCTCTCCATCTGAGGCCCTTAAGAGCTGATTACACAAATGTTTACATCTTCTACAGAGTGCCAAAGGAGAGATAAAGGGTGGCTGATGCTTATCCCCTTCCCACACAGTAGAAGCCACTAAGATAGAACATAAACCAAGCCTCGCAGGCAGACTTTCATGTCCTCTGATACAGTCGCAGCTGCTCAACTCACACCTTAATTGACAGTTTCCAGATTGGGGTCCCATCGCCGGCTCTGTGTGCCAAATCGCTAAATGCACTCTATGACCACGGGAGTCATGGAAGTCGCAGCAGCACCTTGGCCTAGCCATTGACACAGGGTTTTAATTTAGAGTCATGCTGAAAGTGTAGTGCTTGTTCCTTTTAAATATTTGATGACCCACAGTCGTTCAAGACAGAAATGGCCAGTGTAAAGCACTCACTTGTTTCAGGTTAGTTATGTGGAATTGGAGAACAAAAGAACGGTGTCCATGCACTTTTCAGGGGGACTGGTTGGAGGCCCAGAACAGGGGCAGTGAAGAGGGCTAAATTTAGCCTGATCTCTGGCGCAGTGCTCTACGTGCATAGACTCACAGCACTGCATACAGTACGCATGCTAATGATGTCACTTTTCAGCGCTGGTCGAAGCAGTCAATATGTCCTAGGCCAAATATCACCATTCTAAAAATATCCTTGCACGTACACGTGTGTGTGTGTGGGTTTTTTTTCTGCTGCATTTGGACCCTATAGAGTCTCAATGAGAACTGATCGCTAGTCTAGGAAATGTGATTCAGCAAAAATTCTTTCATTTGCATTTGTAATGTATAGTGGCAAGCTTATGGTCACTAAAAAAGTTAACAAACCTTGCTTGAAACCTTACTAACCTTGCTAACAAAGTTAAACTTACTCCTGTTGATTCAGACTTAAAAAAAACTTTAAAAACTAATTTACTAACATGCCTTTCATTGGCACATGCAGTCCTGGATTCCAGCTTGTGTTATAAGCTGCCGATGTTTTATGATTTGCTGATTTAAACACACAGCAGCCCCTGACACTTGTGGTGTGCACTAAAGGGTTAAGGCTGCAAACGTCTTCCACAGAACTGCAGCTGGCAAGGTTAAATAAGGTGATAGCAAATTGTTTACTTGCTGAAATGTTCTGTCTAGTTTGGCTGGTTTGTCATGAAGCCTGGCCTTCTTGGGGCTGTCGGGAGGGTTGTATAAGTTGTGTTAGAGGCCTGTTATCAGTCTGCGTGGCAGTCAGTGTGATTGTGCTTGCCTTTTAAAGATGTAATTATTGCCTTTGTTTTCTAAAACTGCTTTTCTCAGCGAAAAAGCACACAAGACCTTTGGATAATAAAAAGGGAATCGTTGTAGAACACTTGGAGAGCAAGGCTAATAAAATGAAAGCTAATCCTAGCAGTTAGCGTTCATCCCTCTTCATTTGTTTGCCACTCGGTTCTCCTTGGGTGAAGATCCTCCGGTGACATCGAACAATTTGAGTCAACAGCCCCAAGTGACATCTAATCCATCGGCTCTGCCTTTGCGCGCCCGCTGAGCCGCTCTTATTGTGTTTAAACCAGACTGTGTTGTCTCACCACTTTTATGACCCAGTTTATCTTCCATTAAACGGCCCCTGATAAGGCGCTTGTTTCAAACTGTGCCGCCGCTGCCGGCTGTTTGCTCTTTGCTAACGCTGCTTGCCTGGAGCCCATGTGAGAATCCCTCCCATTTCCCTGAGAACTGAAGTCCCTCTTCTGGAGTTCCTCTTCTTTCTGCTTGGTCCATGTGCTTGCACAGCGCAAGAATGTACCGCCTGGAGAAACGGGGTGAGACACGACTGGGTGATGATGGATGGGCCTTAATATCCTAGCTCAGTCTGCTGGAGTCTGCTGGGCTGTAGAGACTGGAAGCCCGTTCCTTGCTGTGCTAGATACTCGCCTTTCAAAGGTTTTACAAAGACGAGGGTTAATCTGCTGTAAAACAGGCAAACCTTCCTTTACGAGGTGCTAATGATCTGTTAACGCAAAGTAACCAGTTCATTTTGCTGGTTGTTTATTTATTCTCTCCAGGCCAACCAGCTTGTTTCAGCATGTGCCTGTAGTGGAGGAGACTAGTAGTTAGATTTTATATATTTATAAAAAAATATATAAAAAATATATATTGCTTTTTTTCGCATTATTTCTAAGTGAAAATTTATTTTCTTATAAAGATAATGTTTCTGAGAAATAGTTATTTGGAAATGTCTGTTTACATACTACCAAAATCTATTTAATAATGTAGACAAATTTACTTATTTTTAGTCAAAAATTATTTTATATAGCTCTTGCAAATACTTATAACCTGCTGGCTACTTTCTCCAGGCCATTGTGAAAGAAAATAATGATAATTAAATAAAACATGATAGATACAGACTATTTATTATTCAACTTGAGTCTCTAGATTCCTTTAAGATTTATCCATTCAAATTCCAGTTTATATTCAAATTTATCCGTTTAAGTGATGGGGTTTGAGTAAGCTGCAAGTTCTCTGCAGCAAGCTGAAAACATTTTGGGTCTTGTGGAGTGCCTGTAGCCTGTTTTGATGGTATCTTTGTATCCTGGTATCTTGATCTGATAGTATCTGTTTACTTTGCGCAGGAACTTTTGTCTGTAGATGTACAGGTTTGGTTTACACAGTGCTGTAACCTAATGCGAGTGCATCAGGGCAACAGTGTTACTCAATTAGCTATCGCTGTCCTGAGCGCTCGGGTAGCCGCGGCAGATGCGTTTACGGGCAGTTGTTGTGTTTATGGTTTCCTCTGCAGAACCTCTTATTAAGGGCAGGGGATAAAACGAGACGTGATTTAGAGAGGCCCGTCACAATGCGAGTGGCCACAGCCTGTCGCTTCCTACCTTTGTGTGGACGAGGACCCAGAGGTGGGGCAGCGGATGCACAGCCCCTGCCCCCGGCCCAGCAGAGGGAAGGAAACTCAGTGTCAAAGGCGGCCCTGTTATCTGAGGCAAAGGCACACTCTTTAGAGCAGCAGCTGTGTGTTAGGGAGTAGATACAGCAAAGCAGGGGTGTAATAATGCACTACGAATCTATATGCAGGCGTTACTGAGTGCAACATTTGTATGAACATTATCAGAAAATGAGTTTCTCTTGAGTTTTTTCGAAAAGCATTAAGACTGTGATGCAAATGATACAGTAAACAAAACAATAATATGTTAATAAGTTAAGTGAATTATTGCCCTTCAGTGGCATGTGTAAAAGGGGGTAGGATGTATGAACAGTGGCAAGTGAACAGTCAATTCGTTGAAAAAAAAAAATTGATGTGTTGGAAGCAGGAACAGTTGGCAGATATGAGCATCCGACTGACTTTTGACAAGAGCCAAATTGTGATAACCAGATGACAGGGTGAGACATCTATAAAACAGCAGGTTTTGTGGGGTATTCCCAGTAACGTCCTCAGAGGTTCTGTTTTGGCAGCACAAGTGGACTTACACAATATTAGGCAGGTTGGTCAGTGTATTATTTACTATTTTTGATTCAGTTTATCCAGAACTTCTTACAAATATGGTAGAGTTACTGAATTTTTGGAAATTCTGGGTAATCTGTGTGAATACCTTATCAAGTAACAGTTGATACAGTTTAATATTTTGTGAACCACTGAAATATTTCCTAAACCAAAACTGAATCAAAAGTCAAACGATTTGCACCTCTGCAAAAATTTACAACAAACCCTTCGGTGTTTTCTTTTAAAAAAAGTTTTTTTGCCTCCTGTCCTCGAGCGGGCTTTGCCCACGAGAGAGGTGCAGCAGGACCTGAGCCGTCTTTCAGCTTCCCTCTGCAGTATTTGTTTTTGCTCAGGCTGCTTGGTGTGCAGGGTTTTCTAATAACCTTGAGAGAAGCCTGTGCAGGCCCCAGTTCAACGAGTGCATATGGCATATTTCTGCTCACTGTGCCGAGGCTGCCCCCTGACAGAGGCCCCCCACCCCTCACACGCGTGCGCGCGCACACACACACAGAGAGGTTCTCCTGTGCTAAAGAGTGCTCCCTGCAGACTGTTGCTGTACGGCTTCTCACAGACTCCATGAAGGAAATGCATTATGTGTAAAAGGAATTCCATATGGTGACATACGATCTGTGTAATTCCTTCAATTGATAAAAAAGCCCTACCTTTGCGTGTACCGTTCTTTGTGTGCTCAGCATGAATAGCTTAAAAGAAGCCTCCCACTGTTTTTCTTTCTTTTTTCCCTCCCTTTCCTTTCCGCTGCTTGTGTCTTGGCCTGACTGAGGCCTCTGCATTACTGCACTGTCCGTGCTGTGACTGTGTGGGTTCCAGAGTTTGCCATGGCGAATGTTTGCAGACAGAGGCCCGGGGTGTTCCAGGTAAGCCGTGCCAAACTCGAGTGGCTTGGACGGGGCCCGCACGCGGCGGAAGGGGAAGTGTTTCAGCGCCTCTGCCAACCCACCCTGGGACGGCAGCCGAAACCCTGCTGCCTGCTGCCCGTGTCAGCACTGAGTCTGGGTTGTCACCAGGGCTGCACGATATGGACGATAATATCATGCTGCCACATGTTGTGATTGTGATATGCCTTGCAATATTTTAAACAACACAAGTATTACCACTCTTGAGGCATTATTAAACCACACATTGCAAAAGCTGCACACATTTAAACATACACGCTTCAGCAGATTTCTTTAGCAGTAGTTGCAGTATTATTTTTTCTTACCATCACACTCAACTACAATGTTGCCACAAATTAGAATGACTCATATTGTCTTGCAATGTTTTGCATTAGACCTTATAAATACTTTAGGTTTTTACTTTTTTTTTTTTTTTTACAACTAATTCCATTTGCAGCTTGCTATCAGAGGATATCCCTAGTTGCAATACAGCACCAGGCATACCAGACAAGCACCAGTTTATGAAGGGGAAAAGCCTCACTCTTTAGAATTGAGGGCTGGGGATGTATGTATAAGTGAACCTTTGCCAAGAGTATGGATTTCTGAGCCTCATCCAATTGTGGCCCTTTGATATCCTCTCCAGTTCCCATGATGCAACTGCGCATCCAGCTCTAGCACAGATAACATTTTACAGCCTCTGGAGTTCAGCCTATTCAAGCGACGGGGGAGTATCACTTTTGCATCGGCCTTTAATGTTGGAAAACTAAAAGATTTATTACATAGAAAACACATTTTTGGGATGTTGATGCTTACGCTGGTTACAGTCTGGTTACATTTGCAAAAGCAGTCCTAATTGGAGAGAAACAAACGGCTAGTGTTTTCCCACATGCAGTGAGGCTGGAAAGAAACATGACTTATGGGGCTTATAGTTCAGTAGCCTAAACTTATGGATCTTGTCTGGGCGAGCCGTAAGAATTATATTGCCTTTTAGCATGTTAGCATATACATTTAGCAAATGCTTTCATGTTTTTCATTTGCAGTTTACTGGACAGGTTATTATTATTTTCAGCTTCAGAAAGAGATATACACCAGGAACTTGTGAGCTTGGTAGTGTGAAACAATGCATGTTTCCCCTGTTAAGAAAATAGACTTACATTGGCAACATGTGCTGCATTCCATCTAGACTTACAAAAACAGAAGAGGCTTCTCGTGTACCCAGAGAACAATTTCAATACTCATTCGAGCGGTGTGTAATTTTTACTTACTAACAACATGAGACGAGGGGGGTTGATCAAACATCTACACATTTATGGCAGTGCCACACAGGGCTGAGAAGAAAAAAAAGGCCAGTAAAGCTTAGCTGGGTTTTTCCTCAGACGGTGGAAAATGGCTGCAGGCAGTAATAATTAATGTGCAGGATGGTAGCATACCTGGGTTGTTAAAAAAAGAAGAAGAAAGATCTTAAAAGTGTTCTGGCTTTCTGCATTCTTCTATGGTTGAAGATACAGGGGTGCGCTTTACAGCTACCTCTGCAGTAAGGACCAAGTTGGAAACAACGTGTGTTGTCTAGAACAGCGGCAACATGGTCAAGCTTAAAAGGTGTTAGGGAACAGAATGGACAGGTAGCAGCAAAGCTCTATAAATCTAATCACTTAGTACAGTGAGTAACAGAACAGCCAATCTTTCCCCTCCCTTCTTTTCCTTCTTCCCCTGCTTTCCTCACTGGCTAGTCCTGTTACGCAAGCAAAATGTGTTCCATACAACATAAACAAGAAGGCCTCACTTTCCCCAATGCTGTTTAGCTTCCGGAACAGAGCTGGACGACCGTCCACCCCCACCTCTTCCCGTGGCCGGCCTCGACCTCTCGCTCACCATTACTGATAAACTCAAAACGACATGCTCAGATTACTGCAGAGAGCCAGGCGGCAGATTTGGCTGTGAAGAGAGCGTAAAGACCCCTGCCGTTAGGTCGAGTCGATGATACCAAGGAACAGAGCGAGTGGCGGAAAGATCAAGAGGGTGGGGATAAAAAAAAGGAGAAAAAAAACATGGACAGAGAATTCCGGAGCCATGACATGGAAAAGCTGACTGACCAGTAGGGGTGGTCAATATGAATAGTTAATATCGCTGTATTTAGAACTCTGTCTGAAAACTGTCTGCGCATTAAAAATACAATAATATTTTAATGCTTCATTTGGCTCACTCATTTTGTATATTATGGGACTGCATCACATCATACTGTTTCTACCAGTTCTACTGAGTGGGTGAGAATCTTTGTTCAGTCTGGATGTTGCATGCATGTGAAGGAGAAGATTAATTGCTAGGTCTGGGCAAAATCTCATAAATTTCAATATGTTCAAAACCATTAAATATCACATATGAAAAATGACTATAGGGTACCATCTGTGTGTGAATTAATTGAAATAAATGTGTATGGGTCGTTTTGTGGAATTTAGTTTTAAGCGGCATGACACCCAACGGAGCACTGTCTTGGGCTAATTATGCCATAGACACATTACAATTACACAAGCTGCATAATACATTTATTTCACGATTTTTAACAACATAATATAATGCAACTTGATGAGTCAGTGAAATACCACGAAAAATCCAACTATGTTTATTATATTTGAAAGATGTCAGATATGTCTTTAGATGTTTAAATATAAAGCTTGCTGTAGTTTGGGTGTTATCATAATACATTATTAAGGTTTTCGTCATATTCTATATCGTCTTTTCTCCTAAGCATATCAAGATATGCATTTTTAGTCATATTGCCCAGCCCTATTACCTACTTACAAAGTATAGAGATTAACTTGGCTCGTGGGAAATTGAGAACTGGCATTTTGAGGTCAAACAAAGAAAGGAATGTGCCATAGTTCCTAACACTTAGTCTCGTCATTGCCTTAAGCTCTGTCCTGACTTCCTCTCTTGCCCTCTCCCTCAGTTTAGCCACAGGGAAGTTTGTTAAGAAATCCCACCTTTTGAGGTGCTGTTGTATGAACAGCCCTGGTCTGCATTAGTCTGTATGACAGCTGGGCATTGTTCTCCATATCATTCCAGCGCTCTGACACTGTGCCAGAAAAACTGAAGTGCACACAAAAGGCCTTTTGCATTCCCAGCCCCTATGGCATGGGAGTGAGTTTGCTGCCATGCTGTGCAGGGATGCCTGGTATAACTTTTATGCTGCATAACATGAGATTACAGAAAGAGCAACACTGTTTGTACTATTTGCAGTTCATGGCCAGCTTTTTTCTTTCACAAGACTTCCTCTTGTACTTTATGTATATGTTTATTTGAGATGTGATAACATGATATGTGGCTTTGATTTAGTTATCATGGGAAATACATTTTTAGGTGAGTTGTTCATTTAAATAGGGAAAACCTCACTAAGAATGAAACCTTATACTGTAGAGCCAATAAATGCAAACCACATCATTACTTTAAAAGTCAAAAGCAAGCTATAATGCAAAAGATTTTGTGTGCTAAAATCATTTCGGATTTTTTGACATGATATGATTAATTTGATCAAATTGGTAAACTTCTCAATTAAATGAAATTCAGTGATGTTTTAAGGTTTCTGCCTTCCAATCACATTTTGGAAAAGTCAATTACAGCAAATGAAGTCATTGCCGTTTTGCACCAGAGTAAAATAAGATTATGCTATGGTCATGGCGCAGATGCTTGTGTAAGACGTTTAGTTAATAAACGACATCTGCTTAATGCCAGGCTTTGTGTAACATTGTTTATGGTTTTGGAACAACAGAATCTGAAATTCATTTAGCGGTTCCTCCTCTCACTGTCGCCCATATAAACTGAGCGCCGGAGCCAAACCACATGTTGTTACTGCTGCAGCCCAGGGCCGCCCCGGCAAGCATCAAGAGCACATGGCGGATTTGTCTTCCTGAATGCATGCCAGGGAGGAGGGACCCTGCAACTAACAGAACATGAATTATGGGATTGCATCTGCCCATCCTGGAGGGCTACCCACCACTCTCTGCGACCACCGGTCGGCAGGATCAGCCCATTGGCTGCTTGCCCGCTTTCTGACCTTGCAGCGGGCAGCACAGGCTCTCCAGAGTGGAATGAGAGCCTCCTTCATTATGCTCGTATTAATCATCAGCCACTGGCCTGCCGCCTCTCTTTGCAGGAGAGCCTTTATCAGGGGAATGCTGCCCTGCCTCAGCAAGCTGCTTCATCTACAAGCAGTGCCCCTTTCTTACAAGCATGACTAACTGTTGTAGCTGATGTTCCTCAAATGTAATTTCAGTGTCTCCTGTGCAAATACAACCTAGAAAGTTAAAGGATGTTACTGATTCTACAAAGCCGCTTCTGGCTTACTCAGGTAAAGGTCTTAAATAAGTTGTTTGGCAAAAAATACTATCTACTGTGAATTAGAAAGCTATGAAATGACTAGCTTTCTAATCTGATTTCTGACAATCTACGGCATATTGGTAACAATAAAATGGGCCAAATGGAAAGGCAAATGTCTGCAGCCAAGCCAAAGTATGTCAGAAGTTTGTCACACACATCTATTACCTGCTAGCTCCATCAGCCTTATGGCTCAAGTGAAGAACCAACCTGTCGAGTACCAGGTGGAACTATAGCTACGCCACCCAGTGCCTTCAATGCTGAAAGTTATGGCAGTTTGATTTAGTGCATGCCTGGGTTGGGCATCACAAAGGCCCACTGCAGACTGAACTCATTAGCTAGAGTAATCTTTTACTGGTGTAGCCTGGGCTTAGAAGACCTCAAGTCTGTGGAGACGTTGGAGTGTACCAGCTCTGGGCATGTAAAGAAAATAAACACAGCAGAGGTTAGTGAGTTTGATGTAGAAAGAGGACTTCAGATAAAGATTAATTTTCTTTACCTGGCCATCTGCTGACATGATATCTCCATCTGCTGCAATCTTTTGCTGATAAAGTCAGCAAGACCCTGTATGACCCTGTGTTTCATAAGCTATATGCTTTTGGATTTGTATTGCTCAATGTTTTTTCATTAGAAGTAGGAGGACAGGTTAAACAGCACAATTCTGCAGGTTTACTTTGTGTAGTGTTTTAAATGAAAAGCGTGAAACAGGAGTGGTGTTCTGCATTCTACATTGTTTGTAGTGTTCACATTGTCTAGAAGAGACACTACTTTATTGGTGCCTTTCCTTGTCAGTGACTGTTGATTATATGGCTGCTGACACCTTCTGAATCTATAATTCAGGTTTTCTGTATATTCCTTTATACCTGTATATCATGCAGTGTCAGAAACCCCCATTAGTTCCATTAAGCATATTTTATGAATGAGAGAAAGAAGGCTTTATATATCAAGAGCACATTGCCGGTAATTGAGTGTTATGGCAAGCAAGAGACCACACAGGACACCTGCAGCATCTATTTTCACTTGGGCGAGTGTTTTTCGCTCTGAAATTAGCAGAGTTGCAGCACTATAAAAGTGCTTAGACATCTGTTGGCTATGTCGGGAGTCTGTTTTTATGTTTGTAATGACACATTAAACTCAGCACCTCCCCCATGTCTCGTTCCATGTGCCGGTGCCAGCGGAGCAGTCTAAATGAGTGCACGCTTTGTTCCTTTGTCTGTTTCGGGCCAAGATCTTGCCTTAGATGTGGCATTATATGATCCAATAATTCCTTCAGCATCCTAATTAGGGTTTGTGTGTGTGTGCATGTGGGAGTGTTTGTGTGTGTGCGTGCGTGTGTGGTGCGCGTGTGTCTTTGTGTACGAGCGCGCATGTAAACGGTGGCTGTCACCTCCGGCCCGGCTGGACAGGGGCCACACTGCAAGACTCCACCTCCTCCACCCTGGCACCTTGCCCCGCCTTCTCATGCTGGAGCTGGCAGCGTACCGGCCGTCTCGTCTTGCTCTCCACAGACAAGCCTGGCCAGCAGCTGAGCCTGGCACAGCCACAACCTGCGGCATGAGGAAACTTTGTTGCATAAGGGACCTTCTTAATCCTTTCCTATTTAGAAGCATGCTCTCAGATACCCTTTGAAACACCTGTAATCCGTTTAGATCAATTTTCCTCCATCTTTACAGGCTCTCAGTAAGACTTATGTAGTCATGTCTGATCAGTCATAAAGTTTTAGGTAGTATGTAGTGTGTTACCTCAAAATGTATTTGACTGCCCTTACAGCCTGTGAGTAAAAAGACTATTATATAATAGTTATTATCATTAAATATGCTTTATAAAATTGTATTAACTTATTCTTGTCCTAAGTATACAGTTTGGACTCAATACAATTTTATGATACTTTTCATGAAATAATTATTTAGTGTTAGGTTGATGGCAGTCTTAGTCCACAGGCACTACATTATTTATGGGATGTTTACATATATACATATATTTTTTATTTTATTATTTTTTGTCAAAATGAAATAAAAATACATTTTAAGTTTTTGTAAGCTTCAACATTTTGACAACCTGTTTAGACTTCTTTTCATTCCATTTCAAAATAACTGAAATGGCAGAGTGTCACTGATGATGCACCAGAGGCTTTCAGTCTGTAACGTTCTGTGTGGATACTGTCAGAGAAACAGTTAATACAACATGTCCTGACAGAGCGAACATAGTTATGTAGTGAGGCAGCATTTCACAGTCACAACTCATGCATACAAGAGCTGCCAGTGTCCCAAAAGACGCTATCCCCATTTTACTTTGAGTTCAGGTTCTTTTGAATTGAATTGGTTTGAATGTGCTTTTTGAATATGTGTGGGATGATGTAACTGAGGTTATGAGAAAGAATGCAGAAGTGGCAGCAGATCCAGCAGCTGTAATACAAGCCCAGTGGAGGATCAGATATAATTTGTGTGAATGATCATTGGTTTTAGTCCTGCAATCCAGGCTGAATTAAAGTCTGGCCATATCTCAAGGCTGCATTACAGCATTGTAATTTTGTAAGAAAACCTTGCATTTCCAGTGTTAGATTTTCGAGTCCTTGCTATTGGGTGGGATTTGACAAAAATAAACAAATTAATACATAAATAAAATGTTAACATGACTTTTATCAAAGTAAAGTTGGATAATTTATACTGATCAGTTTGTCCTCCAGGATTCTGGCTAAATAGACAGCCTCTTATAATCCCCACTGAGACAAGAGCACACTTTTATGACTGACTCTACTTTACAGCATCTGTCACTGACTGACATTCATTACATTAATTGAGAAATTTTTCAAGAAGTTTGTAGGGACAGACATAATTTGTAGGCATTTTTGGCAGTTTTTCTATGGCTTTCTATTATGTTCTTTATATCAATATCTGAATGATATTGTCTCAACTGAAATTAAGTAGTATATATTGTGGTTTAAGATGTGACCATATGAAGTGCAAAATGAAAGGTTTTTCAGAATTTGAGGGATTTCTACAACTATCATGACTGCTTGTCTGTCCCAAAAACAGTACATTCAAAATTGAACCTTTTTTTTTTCATAAAAAAAAAACTGTCCTTTCTCTCAAATTTGCATCGAATCAGGAAGGTACTGCATTTAGAGTGTTTGATAAGAGTCAGTAAAGCCGGATCTCAGGTTTGAAGTTATTGTTCTAGACCTGTCACTCTATACTCTATGTAAAGCAACAGTTTAAGTGTCATGTTGGTGATACATCTTATGACAGGATCTAAATTAATGGGTTTTAAAGGTGTATCCAGGAAATCCATCTGTTTTTCTTCTCTACAACTTCTACTATATCAAGTTCTACAGGTTCTACTAAGTTACATTATTGTTTGAAATAGCCAGTTAAAATTTTATGACCAATTAACAGATGAAAAGAGATGCTGGATATTACATGAGTAAAATTTCTTCAAAAATACTGTTTACTATATGTAAAAACTTGTCACTACATGATTTCTTTACGACAGCACTACTTTACTCTGCTATATATTGTGAGTTATAGTATCACTATAATCACAGTGATATATTTTGTCTATGTAATGCAGCCCTCTGCTGCTGTTATCCTGCACCCGTCTGACTTGTGCAAAGTGTGAGATGAAAGAAAAAAGCTGCTCTGTTAAAAGGCCTGTCTGAGTCTGGTGGTCTGAGTGCATGAGACTGCACTAGCCTACTGACCTCTTATACACATTCACACACACACTCTCTGTCATCCAGCCCAGCCATGACCCCCCCCCCCTCCCTCCCCATCGATGGGCTCCCTGTTGTGTCATTCACAACTGCTCTTTCGCTCTCTCTCTCTTTCTCTCACACACTCTCACAGTCCTGCGCTCTCTCTCTCTCAGACTTCTCCTTCACTTCTTCTCCCTGTCTGCCCCCCTCCACCCTTGTCTCTCCTCCTCTTAACTACTTGTGTGGAGTTAATGGACTGTTTTGGCTGGGCTCCAGCCGCTGAGTGTCACCTCATTAGTGTTCCTCCAGACAGGAGCTCGTACGGCGGAATGTCATTGGTTCCCCCCTGCCACCACCACCTCTATGAATGGGGAAATGCGCATGCATAATTAAATCTATAGTCTCACTCTCTCTCTCCCTCCGTCTCTGCCTCTTTCTTCGCCCACCTCCCCTCGCCTGGCTTGCGACAGCTACAAAAGGCCTGTTGGCCCATTGCCATGGCCGAGGATGGATCAGCCCGAACCTCCTCCGCTCCCTCCTAACCCCCCTGCGTCCCCCCGGCCGTACCCATGACTCCACACACACTCATGCAAATGGGCCGCTCACTCAGCCAATCAACTAACAATACACATCCAAGTGGCGTGCTGTCACTGTGAAGAGGAGATACCCTGATGAGATGTCATACAATTTCAGCCTTTGCAATCTTTGCTGCTACTATAAATACCCTGTGGACAAACACAGGAGGGTAGGAGCGGTGTGCTAATTCAGTTTAATTTGGAACTAATATTATAAACTCACTTTTAATTCAACTCAACTAACTTCTACGTATCAAGTCACTGATAGTAAAATCCTTCCTTATTTGATGCAGTATGTTAAATAATGGGCAACTAATAAATTTTTTTTCACTGCAAACTACAGATAATTTACAAATTAAAAATATATATTTTAATAGACTTTGTAGACTTTAATCTATAGACCTCAACATACATAGACCTCAACATGCGATGTGTTGCATTTTCCACAGATATCCCCCAAATGCACCAAGTTTCTATGTGAGTTTAGTTAAATGACTTGATGTATGGCTGCAGTGCTGAGTGCACTCTGCTCTTTTTGTCACCGAAATGTGGAGCCACACAGTGCTGTCAGTGTGACACTGTCGTTTGTCATGTGACTGATGAGTGTGTGTTACTTCAGTGCTGGACTGACGGGGCTAACACATGTACAGCAGCACTCTCCACATGATGCTGTGTGTGTCAGACTGTGCTGGACTTTGTTAACACACATACAAATCAATACTGTAGGCTTTGTCCCCAAATGAGTAGTCTACACAGGCAATACAATGCAGCTCTGAAAGAGAAACTTGTTTTTGAAAACAGCATGCACACACAAACAATAGCACTTAGCCTTGTTGATCTGGTTTCTTTTTCTCTTACTTAACAGGCCTGTCTTTTCTGTGTTCTTGTTTTACTGCTGTTTTCCTTCCCTCCTCCCTCTCTGTACACACTTTTAGTCATCTCTCTATATCCTGAATTTATCTAGTCCTTTCAAGACCTTCAGTTAAGTGTTTAAGTGTAGCCACAAAGAGAGACCAGGGTGATAACTATTTTTTACATTATTTATTAAGTTATTTTTATCATCTTGTCATTTTATCATTTGCATGTCTGTGCATGTGTGTGTCTGTGTGAGTTGTATCCTTCCAACCTTTTGGCCCCAGTGAACAAACTGGAGTTCTAATCCAATCAGAGGCCATAATAAAAACCGTCTTGTCTCAATTACACTGGAGAAGATTCTCCTCGCACAGAGAGAGGCCACTTCTCTACAAAAAAGAACCAATTCCACTGAGAGCCAACACTGAATACCCCACTAAATACCCCTTTCACATACTATGTGTACTGTAACAGCTACTGTAATTTTATTAATGTTTACATAGCTACTATAATACACACAGATTGTCAAAAACAAATGCAGGTTTAGCAACTAAAAGTGATAATGAAATACTGATTCATTTAAGCATAGCCTCCCCCACAGATATGCAGGTACTTTATGCAAACAAGAATACTGTAAGTTATGCGTGCAGCTCGAGGCCATGTTTGATGTTGATTCTATCTGGAGAAAATACATACAAATAAATAAACATATGTCAAATAAATCAGAAAATATTACATTTGAAAAAACAAAAATGGTTATAACAGACAGGTTAACTAATAAACACACTAGAGACAGTAAAACAAAAACAATGGCAAAAGCTATGTTTGTATATTTGAGAGTAATGTACATAGTTTAATACTGTTTTTTACTATGATATAAAGACTGATACTTTTTGATAAAGAAAGTCAGATTTATGTATTTATTTATTTTTATTGGCTGTGTACATAGTATTGCACTGAGCTGTGATGTAAACTGAAAGTTTAGTAGACAGACTATATTCACTTATTTCAGTGAGCTACGCGTGAGAAACACGTGTTCAGTGGCTGAACCTCCGAGGGTTAATTCAAGCATAAAGAGGTGGCAGGACTTCATCACAAGATGGCTGCAAGTCTGTCTTTGTGTCGGCTTTCAGAGCAGATGCTGCTAACATGGCACTGGCTTTGGCATTGCCCACCACTCACACTGCTCTGGGCGCCAAGGGGCGATCAGGGCCAGAATGCTCTCTCTCTTTCTCCATGTCTCTCTCTCTCTCTTGCTCTCTCTTTCAGTCTCTGCCTGCCAGGATGCCTTTTCTCCTTCTATCTGTGTTTAGGTTACGGCTCGCTCCGATAAAGAGCCTGGTGTTTTATCAACACGAGCCAGGAGGGAGAGGAGGAAGAAAAAAATGATAGAGGGAGCACAAAAGAGAAAGAAAATACTAGACGAAGAGAGCAAGAGAAAAACAGGGAGATTAGAGGTGTGTTTGAGAGATATATCAAAAGTAATTACAGAGGCAAAGAAAGATTGAGAAAAATGGTGACAGTGATGGGAATATAAATACAGACTGATAGAGAGAGATAATGGAGTGATAGAGAGAGAAAGAGAAAGGTAAACAGTCGTTCAGCAAGATCCGTCTGAGCAAATTTGTGTGTTTGTGTGTGTGAGAGTGTGTGTGCACTGAAGTCACAGCCGTGTGTCATGAGGTCATAAGCACCGAGTAGAGCCAGTACCAAAATACTGATGAATGAATATACACACCAACAGACAGAAAGACACACACACACACACATACACACTCTTTGGGTGTCACTTAGCCACAGGCAGTATTTACACTAGTGCAGCTGTATTGCTTAAAACATTTGGGCCAGGACAGCCCGCAATTAGGAGATATTTCTGTCTCTTTCTCTCTCGCGTGCTCTCTATCTCTCTCTCACTCATTTTCTTTCTCTCACTTGCTCTCTCTCTTTTTCTCGCTCCCTCACGGTTGGCTCAGAAGAAGGAGAGAGAGAGTTCTTGGCTAAGGCCGATTTCTCTGGCAAGCGCAGCAGTACGTGTGCAGGCCTCTCTAAAATGGCTGCCAGACGCCTCCTCCTGAAATGTCGACGGTATGCATGCGCCTCGTCGCTTAATGTGTGTGTGTGTGTGTGTGTGTGCATGTGTGAGAGAGAGAGAGAGATACAGTCCAGTCCGCAGAGTGAGCGAAGAAAAGTTGCTAAAGTATGTGATAGCTCTCGACGAAGCACAAAGCAGAGACAAGAGGTTGGGTGGGTTTAGCACGGAGACTGTGCCAAGTGTAGGAGTTGCAAGTTTTCTGGGTGTTTGTTTGAGGTGCGGTGGGAGGTATGCCGCATTTTTTCCACAGAAAGACTCCTGCGTTGCTGGCGAAAAAACCTTTTCTACCCAAGGATTTCTTTGCAAATGTGGCTTGTATGAGAGGAATGATAATCTTTTCTTGGGTGGTGCATCAAAAGACTGATACATCAACTGACTTTTCTTCTCCTTCCCCTTTTCTGTTTCTTCGGTCTCAATGAAAAAGAAAGCGGAGAGACACAGGTGACTTGTGTCCTGTGGCTCTGACATAACACCTGCTTTACTAATGTTACAGGAAAGCTAAAGCTGAATGCCAGCTATTAGCCCAAAGCAGCCAGCCCGGTCCAATTCTAATTACAGAGAGATTAAATATACATAATAGAGTCTCACATTTGTCTGGTTGATTTATAAGGCAACTGTGAATGTATTTATTGTAACAAACAGACTCCTTTATGTGACAGTCACTCATAAAAGCTAAACTAAAAACAGAAAAAAATAGAGTAAAATCACGAACACAAAATACTATAACACAAGCTTCACTTTCACTTGCCCCTCTGTTTGTAATGTACAGAATCAGCAATCTAAGCTGAATGATAATCTTAGAAAGCACAGCCTGGCTTTTGCTATTGGCAGTCTCACGCAGGCCTGGCTGCTGTTCCTCTGTAGTCCTGCAGTAGCAAGGAGACACAGTTTCTTCCTCTGTACTTCCGAACAGAATACTATAAATATCACTCAGCCTTCCTTCCAAAAAACACCAGTGTTCCTTTCCATGGAGAATGGAGATCAAGCATTCTTAGACTGGAGGAAAAGAATTTGACCACACTTGCAGCGAAGGTCGTCACAGCTTATTATATCCTGAGAAACGACTTGAGGGACAATGTAATGTGCATGGAAGGCCTAAAATTAGTATATGTTGAAAACCTTCATATATCACAGCTTACTCTAAAATATGGTACAAAAATACTTAATCTAAAAATAATTAATATCATACGTAGAAAGTGTGAATCCTAGTAAAAACATACTTCTAAAAAGGCAGACTGAGGGCTGTATATCAGAAACTTTGCATCTCTAAAACAACAGCTTTACAGGAGAAAGATAAACCTTTTTTAAGTATCATTTTTACTTTTATTTTCTAGAAGTTATATGTGTCCACTTTTAATGAAATGTTAACACAATGTTAAAAACAACCACATGGTACAGATTATGTCAAAAAGTGAAAAAGCTCAATTTAAGATAGAGAACAAGGCGTGTGTCAGACAGTGACAATATACTGATTAAAATTTGGTCAGCTCTAGATATAAAGTATATTTATAGAAAATAAGGATGATGATTAGGGTTCCAGTGCAATATCAGAATCATTTATACATAGTGATAATTATAATAACAATGTCAAAAAAGCAATCTTATTAAATTGTATACTAAGAATATGTGTACTTGACAGTTATTTTCATCAGAATTGTGTTACATGTAACATATAAATAGCAGCCGTATTAGTTAAAATTTTAGATTTACTAAATGCATTGATGGATGCTAATTGAGTTGAATTGAAAGCAGAGGTATCTTTTCTGTGACCTTCCCTCTCTTTCTCTCTTTCCTGCAGTTCTTGATCAGTTTGTTTAAGCAGGTGGCAGAGTCGATGAGTGCTGAGAGGTGTTGTGCGTGAAGAGTCTCTCTGTTTTTCTCTCTGTGGTATCAGAGTCTCCCTCTTATATACACACACACTCTTACAACACATACACACACACAGACACAGTTGGTACCACCCTGACCAAACTGTTTATTCACACAGCCTGCAGACATTTATTTTAAATGTGTACCGTCAGTCGCTTACTTAAATGCTCCACCTTAAAGTTATATGTATTGTTCAGTACCTATGAACATGCACACACACCTGCACACACAGGCCTGTAATAATAGTCAGTGTTAAACAGTTCAACTGAATCATTTAGATGGAAAAATATTTAAATAATAATTGTATTGTTCGTATGTAGATGCCTGCTTGTTCAATGATTCTTCTGAAATTAATTATTATTCCCACAAATGCATCGATGGGGACAGGTAGCGATGGCAGATGATCGGTTCTGATTGAACTCATTCCAAAGTGTTGGATGGTGCTACATCACTCTAAAACTCATTTTTCATCATACCAACACAATCAAGACAATAATAATTTATATAATAATCATTGCTATGTGAGGATTGTACTTAACATCACAGGTAAAATACATTTTAGGTGTCTTTTGGTTCTTATAGTAAACAGAATTTAAAAAACTTGTCAGGTGTATCTAATTTAAATGAAAAAAATGCTCTTAATGCGGTCAGTCACTTTTATAAACTTAGCATGGCATCCACAAAACTTGAAGTCCCTTGTGTTAATGGTATCATAATAGAAATTTGTATCAGTACTGCCCAAAGCACTGTATCAAAGTTGGAAATTCCAGTGTGGTGAAAAAACTAAATCAAGAGCTCGTTTGCGTAGTGTGGCTTTGTTCACTTCATGCATACAGTTATTTTGCATGTGTGTGAATGGCCGTGGTGTGTGTGATTACTTTATTGGTGTGCGTTCATGCCTCTAATGAAAAATGTGTCTGGACCATAGTTGTCTAATAGCCAGAGCCAGCTGCCCTATTGTTGTGACTTCCACTTTAATCACACTAAACACTGCTATGCTAGATTGCACCTATAGATGCAAGATACCCCCTCTCTTCTGTCTCTTTCTCTCTCTGGCTCAGTAGGAGGTGTCTTTAGCCAGACTGATGGATGGTGTAGAGTGGGTAAGAGAAGGCTGATCAGCAGGGGTTGAGGGGGAGTTGGCATAGGAACTGGCACGAATGACACAATGCCAGCCTGCTGCCATACCAACTAATCAAAGGCCATAGTGATGCTCAATAGTCCAAGCAGACTCTGGCAGTTTTAATCAGGCTGGACAATTTGGGCATTTCTTAATTTTAGTCGATAAAAAATAATTCTGATGTTGATATGAATGAAAAAGCAATATAAAATCTCAGATTCTGTACACAATGTATGTGCTAAAAAGCATATCACCTTTACTGAAACATTCAATATCTTGATATGCATTGATATTAAATTATTGTTCAGCCTCGCAAAAGAGCCATACATTTTAGAAGGACTTTTCCTTGTACTGTAATGCAGTTAACACAGCACTGGGAGATTATGAACAAAAGTTCAGCAAGCAGTGGCCTGAGCCTCGCTAAGCACCTTCAGCTGCATTCCTTGTATGAAAGGTGCTATACAAACAAAGTTTATTATCTGTATTATATTATACCTCCCTTTGCTCTCTCTATTTCTCTCTCTCCCTCTCTCTTTCTCTTTCTGTGGGGTTAAGTGCAAGGAATTCTGTTTCTGTTTTTCTCTTAACGTATGGTCCTCCCTCCCTTTCGTTGTCATTGTTGAGCCAAAGCCAAGAACATTCCGTTTGTGCAGCAGTGTTTAATGGTAATTTTTCTTGGGAGGAGAAATAAATCTCCTTATTTTTTAAATATATATATATTTATTCTTCTACATTCCCCCCTCTCCCTCGTCCCTCCTGCCTTCGCCTGGTGAAACAAAGCTTATGGAGGCAGGAAAAGGAGTGTTGTTTGGAGCGAGGCTATCTGAGTTCAGCGTCGCTCTTTCGTTCGCTCTCCCCGTGTTAGAGAGATCATATCGTCCTCTTCTTTCTCGTGGGGCCCCTAATACATGGGTGGGTCTTTGTCCATGTGTGTGTGTGCGTATGTGCTAGACTGTGTAAATCAGACGGGTAGGTCACTCTCTTTTTTTTTTTTTAAGTCTTCGTCACAGTTTGGTCCTTTAGCACTGTTGGTGTGTTGAAAAATAAAGCTTTATTGCATATTTTGCTGATCCTAAATCACCCATCGGTGGCAAAATGGTAATACATATTTTGGGAGACCACTTGAATGCAATGCGTGATGAGAAAAATCACAAAAATGAATAGATTCATAGATGTAAGGCCTATAGATGCTCCACTAGTCTGACTGCTGTATACATTACTCTCATTACTGTGTAACTTACATATTAGTTACATAGTAGTAATGCATAGTATGATTACATATGATAACAGTATTGCAGAGTATGGCCTAGTATGCATAATCCATGACCAGATTGATAAGATTGATGTCTGAAAAAAAAATAGCCCAGAGGTCATGGACTCACTATAATTATAAGATAATAAGCGTTTGACCAGAAGTGGACAATCAGTAAATTTGAACGCATGCCTGGTGATCAGTGAAGTTGAACAGAAACTGGCACTGGGCTCCCAAAGGTCCTGTGAGGTAACATCATCAGTCAGGAGCACATGCACTCTGAAACCACACGCCAACAACAGGCTGGATTCTTTTCATTCTTCCCTTCCTCCTCCACTCCTCCCTCTGCATCCCTCTTCTGCTCCCGTGTTATGTGAAATATGGTCAGGATTTAGGACCCCCTAAGGCGTCGCTCGTTTGGACTGCTGTGTGTGTGTGTGTGTGCGGGAGTAAGTCTTTGTGTGTGTTTGTGTGGTTGCTCAAAAAGACATTCTTTACGCATGTTTCTTGCAGAGCACATATGCTACCTTCCCCTCCTCCGTCTTCTCTGTGTTTCTTATACCCCCATTCTGGAGGGAAAAAAAGACATGTTTCTGCACACATCTGGCCTGGCCTGTCAGGACTGAGCTCTGGCAGTCTCTTCCACAGCGAGGATGGGGGTTGGGTGTGAACAGTAACAATAACTGCCATCTCTTTCAAAGGAATAGGATTTGCATGTGGGTCTAATACTTTTAGAACTTGTACAGTTAAAAAGACTTATCGCTTTACCAAAAACAAAATATTTATACAACATCTGGTATGGTGACTGGCTTTCCTGACTTCAGTCAACCAATTCTCTCCTCCTCTGCCCTAGGGGTGGGTTATGTGATATGTGGTATATGATATGTCATCATTATTATTATCATTATTATTATGAGTTATGCTTCAGTGCACTTTCCTGAGTATATTATGGTTATCATCAGAACCTCTAAGTCAATGAACACCATGTAGATTTAAAAACAAAAGCAGATTTAACAAGTTTAAACATCCTGTAAACAACAACAAAACAGTACATCGTAACTATATACATAAAAAAAACATGTAAATCTCCAAAATTACATCTTTAAAAGAGATAAAAAACCCAAACCCTGGTTTCAGTGGCGTTCTGTGTAATAAATGTTTTATGGTGGCGTTTACATTGCCAGACTTAAGTGAATAAAATCAGATTTTTTGTTAGTCACATCCATATGTAATCCTAGATAGGGTACATAACTAATCTCTGGGCATTTTACGTGAATGTGAATGATCAGATTAGATGTCATGCATCTCAGAAAAAAAGTATTGTGAACATATTAATGTTTAGTGAAAATATCTTTTAATTGTCATGTGTCTTTATTATTATTGAAATATGTTGCTGTATCATCCACTCTTGCCCTGTCCTAAGAGCACAGGGTGCTTTGGGTGATTACGATGAAGGGTTTTACTAATTTCCCCATGTCAGGGAGACAAATAAAAAGCCATAAAAGGCTGTAAGAGCTAAACAAATAAAGCTGAAGGGAATGGAAGTGGGTGATAAATGAAGGTAATGTACGGTAATGTAATCACCGCTGCTGCTGCTCTTTTGAATCACTCCGTCTGTGTTTTGTGTTCTAATCCACCTTCTTTATTTTTGTTTACAGACTCGCAGCAGTCAGGAAGTCCCAGTAACAATGAGCCTGGCAAGAACCCTCCAGGTATGTCTTTCTCGCTCTCTTTGCACACTCACACAAACACACACACACACACTCATTTATATCAACATCCAGTATAAGAAGGCTTTCCCTGACCACAGCACGTTGGCGCGGAAACCTTAAAAAAAAGGCTCACTAAAACACAAAAGGCCCAGCACTGACAAATTCAGAGAGTGCCTTCCATGTGACTTTCAAGCCGGTGGGAACAGGAGCCTCTTAGAACTGCCGACCGGAAAGCACCATTGATGGGATTTGCAGAGGTTGGGGGTGAGGAGCAGCAATTGTTCTGCTTCGTTCCAGACCAATTAGCTTACTGGTGGACAAATTTCTGTCGTGGAACACCCTGCATCAATCAGATCACACAAATGTGCACTAGTGTTTTGCAGCCTGACCTCTTTTAATGTATGTTTTCATAGCTTGAAGATCTGCTGTGTGACTGGGAGCTCTGTTAAATTCAGATAAAATAATATATTATATAATATTATTATATAATAATGTATAATAATATTTTCACATTAAAGTTACTGTAAGAATAATGATAAAACCCTTATCTAATATGTGACATGAAAAATTGGTATAGATTCAACACATGATCCAAGTATTAATTTTTTATTATTTAATGAATTACCCATTTGAACAGGCTGGCCACGGATTGACCAATTCGCCATATGGAAAGTCTTCTGGTGTTACATGCCCTCACCACTGTACATTCTAAAACTAGACAACTAGAAGTAGTCAACGTTCTATACATGTAAATACAGGAGGTAGTCTAGTGAACGTAGTTTTGTCTTTGTCACGGTTATTAGGACTAAAGAAATAGGGACAATGTATACAAAATATTTGATAAAACACACAAAGTTTACAGTCAAAAGTAATAAATTGCAAAATAGATCACATTGTTTAACATATCACAAATCTTTAAAAAAATATATATCTAGTCAAATATTATATATTGTATAATAAATATTGTATAATAATTTTTCATAAAAAACTGACCATTTTATATTTCAATCAATTGAATTTGTTTGTATACACTCTAAGAAATATAAGTACAGATTTGTACTTAAAAGAGTACAAAGCTTGTCGCTGGGGCTGTACCTTATATTGAGGCACAAAAAAGTACCTTTCAGTGAAAGTCCTTTTTTGTACCCATGGTTTTTGTGGCAGTAAAGATCATAAAGATTATAAACGTTATCATCAGCTAAATATGGCTCAAAAACTTGATGATCCAAAATTGTCTGGCTTTCAAATAAAAAATGTGCTATTTAAATATATATTGTTCATTAGTACAGTGATGCAGAATACTGAATGTACCCTTTGGCTGGTTAAATGGTACAAATTTGTACTTATTGCTGTTAGAAATGACTTTGTACTTCAGAGGGAACAAATCTGACCCCGTAAAGACCAATATTGTACCTTTGAGGGTACAATTATAAAGAGTGTACCTTCGAGTACAAAAAAGTACTCATATCGTACCTCTGTTTTTTAGAGTGTAATATGAAACTTGGGTGTTTGTAAAGGATTCCACAAAGTTTATATATATTGGTCTGGGCCTGACCTTATAATTCTAAAGGATGTGCATGATTTACAGCCCTCCATACCTTTTGTGATGCTGTGGGTTTTTTTAGCCTAAATTTCACAGATATTAAGTGTTTACTAAAGTTTTGATATATGTACACAACATTGTGGTGCCCATTAAGATTCTGACCACACTCTCCCTATCTGGTCGTGTTGTAGATGACTATACTGTGTCCATGACAAGCTAAAAACTCAGAAATTAAAAAGGAAACACAGATTTAGGTTACTAGGGAGTTTAATCATTTTAAGTGCTGTTCTAATGTAACTTGCAATATAGTAGTTCATAGCTGATTTCTAATTAAATGTTAGATGTTCTAGTCTTTTTATGTTAGTATTACAAAAAATCTCTTTCTTGCTTACATGACAAGGCCTAAATTAAACATGTCAGTATCCCAGGTGATAGTTATTTTCTCTCAACTGTTGTACCTACATAAACAAAGCATTGGAAGGAAATATATACTTTTCATGTTTTTCCACTGTTTTGTTTCTCTCGGCAGACTTCACTAAGACATGCTCAGTTGGCTTGTAATTTAAGTCTATATTCAGTACAAATTAAAATCAACAGTGAAGTCAGCTGTGTCATGTTTTAATAGTAGGACAAAAAAGTGTTGATTTAAAAAAAAAAAAAAGCTGATGACATCAGGGGTCCCGTCATGTCTGCATATTGCAGATGTGTGATGTCATCAGGGTGTGCGCATGGAGGGCAAAAAGTGGTCCTCCTCTTCTCCAAACAGCACCTGTTGGCCATTCCTTCAGCCCTGTGGCCATTCCACAGGGAGCCTGCTGTTCTCCTGGGTTGACCTGGGATTTATTTCTCTGTCTTCATCCCTCTTTAGTTTTTTTCTCCACAGCAGATGCGCACTACGTAATGTATAAAGAATGAAAACAGTGGTGCACATAATTAGCTCTTTACCTCAAGAGCAGGTTTTTCGTCTTTGCTGGCCAAGTAAAGCATAATATTGCATTATGACTCAAAGCCATGCAGCTTTAGCTCAATAGTGATGCTGCTACTCTGTCAGGTTGGGTCCTGGGCCTCCCACTGGGCCCCGTGCTGAGCTGAAGGACACGCTTCGATCTTCTTCCATGCTCTGATAGTTGGCCAGAGCCTGGAGGTAGTTTTGGCTTAGCAAGAGTCTAGAACTCTTGTATCTTATACTCAAAGACCTCCATTGTTATGTTTTGTTTCTGGTCATGAAAAATGCTGCAAAGAAAATACATGCATGCTTCACAGCTTGTTGAAGACTGCTTGTTTAGTTTCACACTGGAGTTATAAGGCTAATCTAGTTAGCAAATAAAGGAAAGCTGTTATTACATGCCTCATTTGCCACACACTTGTTATCTGAGTTTTTTTATGTTTCCTTATTTGGTTTCTTAGACTATGTTCACTGAGCAGGTAAAAAGTGGCCAAAATGTATTTTGTTTATTTTATAATGTTCACACAGTGATCCATATCTGACCTTTGCCTGAACAGTTTTACTAAACTGACGATAGAGACTGACAGCTGGATTATCACAGAGATTTCTTTGGGGTCTTTTTTTAACCCTTCATTTATGTCTCATAGCTGCGTTTAGCCATTAAATAAGAAGCTTGAAGTGGTTGAAACACAAGCCCACTGAATCCCTCACTCACTGCTGTCGTCCATTTTTCCTACTCCTTACAGCCTTTTTTCCCCTTTGTTGTAAATGTTGCATTAATTCCTATCTGTCTGTTCTGACACAATTCTATGTATCTCATATTGTATTTTCAGTGACACATGTTGATGCGTCCCACATTGGTATTGAATATATCAAAATAAGTTTTTGTCACTTTTACCTGCTGTGTAAATGCAGCCTCAGAGCAGTTTTTAATTATGATGTTGGTCTGTTGTGTGTCTGTTCTTCTGTTCACAGTTTACCTGGAGGACAGCTTTGTGAAATCAGGAGTCTTCAGTGTTTCAGAGTTGGTGAGAGTTTCCAGAAGTAAGTAGCTGTGTGACACACACACTTACACACACACACACACACACACACGCATTCATGTTGCTTTATGTTCGGCCTTGCTTGACTTAGCGAAGGAGGGACTTGCCTGGAACATGTGTGGAAAATCCAGTCTGGCAGGTCCAATAAGTACAGTGTGTACATTTGAGTGTGTGTGTGTGTGTGTGTGTGTGTGCGTGTGTGTGAGTGAAAAAATTCACAGGAGCGTGTGTGTAGACATGCCTGCCTTCATCAAAGACGATGACAGACGATGATGGCAGGATTTGTACACTTTCCCGAGGGGGTTGAGAGGACACCTCCCCACACCACCACCCTCTAGACATGCAGGCACACACACAGACACATAGACATAGACAGTGTGTGATGCACTCAGTGACACTGTAACTGATCCATGTCACACCTTCTACATGTAACAGAATGCCCTATGCCCCATCTCACACACACATACACACACACACACACTGTCCCCCATGAGACGTCTGGTCCGTCAGGCTGGCCTCAGCGCTCTTCGAAGCCTCTTTGATGTGCTGATCTCTCAGAGCTGCAGGAGAAGTCTGGACTCTAGAGTCATCCAGCCTTTCAGCACTGAGCTGCCTTAGCCAAAAGGGGAGCAGAAGCCATGGCTGCAGTAATGAATGAAGCACACTCAGGGAGGATGAAGGAATGGAGACAGTGTCCACTTATAAATACACCTTAAGACTGATGTGTGTAAATGACCTCTGTTCTGATTGGCTGTCCTGGCATTCAAGGCTGAAATGAGTAGAAAGTAAAAGCTTTAACTTTTCTTTTGAAGTTTTTAGGTAAAGTGATTGTGTTTTTAGGTTAAATGGGTGGGTATATGTGATGTGTTCAGGATTGTGACATCACAAAACACGCTGGTGTTGCCATATGCAGAAAATTTGGACTGAAAGCAATGTTAATAAAAAAAAAAAACACTGCAGCCAATCAGATTTTTTTCCCCTTTAATTCCATGTAAATATTAAGGTCGGCATACATTTATAAATCCACCCACAAAAAAACTTCATAGGCACTTAGCTGCTCGCTTGAAACAGTATCCTTTACTGTACCACAAGGACTCTCGACTCTCTGTGGAATAAAACACTACGTGGAAAGCAGTCTGTAGTTTTTTCCTCCTACACGGTTAATGAGGTATCACATCAGTCCTGTGTTTGGGTTTCTTTGTCGTCTGGATTAGAATGGGAGATACTCTTACACACATTCTAGTTTTTAGCACTTTAAATGCATATCTTGCACATTTCACATTCACTCATACCATGTGTGTGTGTGTGTGTGAAGAAGAGAAAGGGAGAGTTTATGTCCTGATACATTGAAATGGACAATTGTACTAAGGGAAATTGGTCTATATAGAGAATAAAGGAACTAAATAAGTGAAGTGAAAAAAATGTGCACATAAACAAACTGTAAAATAAAACATTTTATTGTTTACGTGGAAACAACTGTGTAATGATATTTTATTATATAATGCTTACATTAGAATTAAACACACTGAGTGCAGTAATTCATTCAGTGTAGGACGTTTTTTTATTAGATGCATTTAAGGTAACACCATTTGTTTAGCAGTTTTTCTGCAGTCAGCCGCATAGCTGTATAGATTACTCAGTGTATAAAAGAGGGAACTAGCTGGGACGTGCTTTTGTGTATAAACAAAGAGGGCTGCTGCCGGTGGTTAGTTATTGTGGGTGCTGTGGTTTTACTGTAGATGTGATACGTCTTATACTCTTCTTTCTGTGCCAGCCCCCTGAAGCTGTCCTGTCCAGAAATTGAGTTACTGCTTTATTCATGTTTGGGTTTGTCAGCATGCAAATCCAGATCTCACTAACTGTATCGAATTGAGAATGTGTGTTAGTTTGTGTGTGTGTGTGTGTGTGTGTTTTAGTGTGTGTGTGTCTGTGTGTGTGTTCATGTGGATGTAGCTGATGTATTGCAATCGCTGGATTAATTGGATTTTTAAAGAATGAGGCATTTTAATCTATTTTATCTGTGCTTATTTCCTCCCTCCCTCCTCTTTCTCTCTGCAGCTCCTATCACGCAGGGGACAGGGGTGAATTTCACAATGGCAGACATGCCCAGTCAGCCTTACTACCATGACCTGAACTCAGTGAGCTTACACCGCTCACTCCCCTCTCCTCACGGCAGGTACGAGTATATGAATTCACATCAATCTTTTAATGCTTTCATTTTTCCTCACACACCCACACATAGATATGTTATAAAGTGAGCACTTTCTCACTGATATCTGTTTATATCTGCAGTAAACGAGCCAAGACGATTCCAGAGGACAGTATGGAGACCAGTCCTACTGGCCCAGACTTCTACTCCTCCCCCAGCTCACCGGTTAGCCGGCCCTGGCATGAGAGAGACCAAGGTAAAAGAGTGAGAGATTGTTATTTCGGCACATATTTTAGCATACTGGTTTTAACACTTTGCTCTTTTAAGGAATAGATTTAATGTATCCAACTGTCCAAAGGGTAGTCAAAGAATCTTAGACATGCTTTGGTTAAAAATTTTGTTTAGCTCTGCAAATAATAGGCTAAGGTGGCCTGCCACCAAAACGTCAAACTTTACAGGAGAAAAAAAAATCAGTTGGATGTTATTATAAAATATTTTATATTTTAATTAGGTAGTAAACTTATAGGACATTGATGTGTGATACATTGCTAAATAGATGCTATATGTGACCAATACTTATAAACATTCTGGAAAAAAAACTCTAAAGTATGTTATAACACTGCATTACATACAGGTATCTATAAAAGTTAGGCTTTTGTATGGCCTGGATGAATAACAGCATAACAGAATTTTGCCTACAATCTACAAACTTTTTGTGTTTTAGGAAAGGGAGCAATGCTAATTGGTGGTCATAGACTTCCATTACATTTTATAGCATTAACATTAGCATTATACTTTAGCAACTACAGAAGCAAACTTTAGTAAACTGTATTCAGAAGCAGACTGAATACATTTGAAGTAAGATGTATATATGTATATATATATATATATATATATATATATATATATATATATATATATATATAACACATTTACTGAAATACAATACAGAAAATAAAAAAAACTCTGACAGTCTCTATATCTTTGTGTAGATTTTGTGAGTATATGAAGTAGTTCGATTTCAGCCCTCTCAGTATCACAGTCTAGTGTAATGTTGGTAAACTTGTCTTTTTACCTCCTTCCTCCCCTCCTTGCACTTGCTGAACTCCCAACTGCCAGCCTCACACAGTCTAAAAACAAATCATTCACTGTCAGCCTGTGGCAGTCCCATATCCTCCGCACTGCCCTGCAATGCTGTGTTTGAAAAACTTTTTTTACAGCAGTGATGTTTTGCAGCATTCTGCTCTTGAACGTCTCTCTCCCACAGTGGAAGAGTTGTTTGTTTTTGTTAGCAGTGATTTAAACCTACGATAAGCCCCCTGCTCTTGTGTTTTCACTTTCGCAGAGCTACAAAAGCAAAACAAAGCTGGTAATCGAAACATGCTTCACTAGCGTGTGTGAGTGTGTGTTTGCTTAGACTGCTGCAGCAACTGTTCACCCAAGTGTAGAAAATAGTTTAATTAGGAGAATAGGTGTATTGTAGCATAATTAAAAAATTTTTTTACCAACATATAACACTTACCCCCTTCTTGCATAGATTATGCAGTATATGTGATAGGAGCAAGGATAGGTCAGATCTTTACTACAAGCTGAAACTGATTCAGAAACTAAAGTGGTCTCTTAATTTGATCCACATACACAAATATATATATATATATATATATATTTTATTTAAATTTAATTCATTTAAAATTGCTTCACTTCTCTGGCACAATTAAAAAAACATTTGTATCTGATTTGGGATAATTTGACACTATAGACCCAGCACTAGACAGCAGAATAAAGTGCCTGTAGAAATACATTGCCTGTATTGAGGTAAAGCATTAAGACACATTAATTCACTGATGCTTTCTCCATAGTCTGTGGTGCCTAAAGGTCAAGTCAGCTCACCTCTGGCCTCCTTTGTTTTCAGTGGCAGTTTCTGCATGGTTTGGTAATTGATTGGCCATAGAGAACTACTGAGAGGTGGGGCTGACTTTAGTATGTGGCGTGTGGCACCAATTGAACTTGACCTGACCTCTTAAGTGTGTGTGTGTGTGTGTGTGTTAGGGTCAGGACTAAACTGTGACCTCAGGTTTCAGAAGCACAGCACATGACCCCTGGGCCAGAGAGGGGGCTGGGTGTGTCTCTGACAGAGACAGAGTGTGTGACAGTGAGTGGGTGAGTTTGTGTGAGAGTGTTTATGTGAAAGTATCAAAAGCTGGGATGGCAGGTGTTTGTGTGTGTGTGTAACATTGAGGGAGAGAAAGAGAGTGTGTGCGAGAGGAAGAAAAAGGGAAAGAGAGGTAGACAGGTGCGGCAGCGTCTGTTTGAACTTGTCCCTTGACGACCGACAGGTGGCCAGCATGAGAGAGGGAGAGAGAGAGGGCTGTCCCAGCCCAAAAGAGAGAAGTATAGCCTGCAGCCGAACAGGCTCATCTAATGTGGAACCCTTTAACTGATGTTGCATTTTATGCATCTGACAAACCAAAGGCTTTCTTCTGACCTGTCAGTAGGTCCAAACTTCATTTGATCTTCTTAATTTACCTCTTCATGCTCCGCCCATGAAAGCATTTTTTATAGCAACTGTTGAGAGGTTTGACCAACTGTACAGATTCCTGCCACAAATTCCATTCAGCCTAATTTAGGTCAGAGTTTAGCGTCATTACATAACACTGGGTTTCTGTTTAACCCATTCATCAAAGTAGTAAAAAAAGTAAAAAAAACAGACTGCGCACCCAAATGCTTCTCACATGCTGAATCAGCAGAAAAAAATAAATAAATTATAATTAAAAATCGTGTTTTATCTGTGAGTCTAATAAATACATTGGATATTATACGAGTTCTGTCCGATCCTCTTCAATTTTTAACCCATTTATCACCCATTCGGTGCTGCTGGTAGAACATGCCATGAATGATCTCCAAATCAATATCTCCAAGTTATACACGTGGGGTTCTGTAAGTTTAGAGCATTGCATGTCAATTAACTTTTTATTTTACTCATTCATTAAAAATCTACCTGCTAATTTATCTTTTATACTACAGCATATTCATAAAAAATATATTTTAGCAGTTATTAAAAAAGGCCTTTCTTCTGGTAACATAACCATGTTTCCACACAAATTCAGGACAGCATTCTGTTTTCTAATCTAGAGTTCAGTGATTTGGATTTCATTTGTAGTTTATTTGTTTATTTATTTATTTAATTTATTAAAAAAATCTTAAAGAAGCTTACAGTTTTTTTTTTGTTTAAAGACTTTTTGAAACACTTTATATTAGTTAGTATTAGTAAACACAACATCAGAAATTTCACTACTTTAAGAAAACATGACAAAAAATTATTTATTTTCATATACAGCATCTTGCCCCCACACATCTCTCTGAAGATGACTTAGGGCTGAAGCTGCATAAAAGTCATAAAACTGCACCTAACGAAGCTCACTATAACAGAAAGAATGATTGATGACGCTACTCAACAGTACTACTAATAGTGCTACATGGTTTGCACTGCATTTTGCAAATTTGAGAGCAGTGAGAGACGAGAGAAAGAAAAAGAAGGAGGGCTCGGGGGTGACAAACAGGACTACAGTTACCACAGCAATATTCCTAAACCATGACAGTTACCACTATACCATGACTTTTAAATCCAACGACTTTCAGCTTAAGGTTTCTGGATGGCATGTGTGAAATTCTTGTATTTACACTTGTGGTTTATGTTCACCGTACCATAACTCCCTTACTGCGATGGTGTAATATGAATACGTGTATCGTTCTTTATAGTTACTTGTTAGGGTAATGACGTTTTTTTTGGCTGATATTTATAAAAGGTGTCCAGACTCTCAACAGAACTTATTTGTGGTCAGAGCATAAAAGATTAACTTGTAGGCACTTGAACTAGATTCAAAAGTGTATCTCATTGTCAATAACTAAATTATAATTACTGAGTTGATGGAATATCTTTGCTCATGTTAAAGTGATGTACACATCAAAATCATTTAGTGCACAAGTATTTTGGGGTGTGTAATTTGAGGATGCATTTAATAATAACTGAAAGATAATAATCTAAGGATTAGTAAATAAGAAGGCAAGATTTAGGGTGTCTTTTAGTTGTCCTTAGCCTGGTGGAATGGTTATGTGAGGCTGATAGTGGAATGGAGATTAAAGGGAGGATGGAGAACTGAGAGAGAGATAAAAAGAGAGAAAGAGAGAGAGAATAGAGAGAGCTCATGAGAAAAGGGCTTGTTTTGTAGAGCTCATATCAGAAGAAAGAAGGATTGATATTGAAGCCATATGAGGCCGTGACAGAAGGAGAGTGGCTCAGCCAAGGCAGTGCTCACGTGGAGAGAGAAGACTAACACACACACACACACAGACACACACACACACACATTTCATTTGCTTTTCCTAATGTAAACTTTCTGAAATTACTTTGACATTGTTTGACCTCCTCCCTCTTTCTCTCACTCCCTCTCTTTCTTTCACACTATCTTCTCTTTATGTTTCTCTCTATTTCTAAACCCTTTATCTCTTTCTTTCTTTTTACATCTTGCTTGTTCTCTCACTTTATCTAATTATTTCCTGTACACCGTTTCTCTTACACATATTTATTGGCTTCACTGTTTCTATTCTTAATATCTTTCTTGTTCTTGCTTGTTCTCTCTCTCTCTCTCTCTCTCTCTCTCTCTCTCTCTCTGTTTTGTTGGCATGGTAGAGCCGTTTTTACTCTGGGAATGGTTTGATAACAAACAGCTGTTTGCAATGAAAAAAAGTACATATCAGTTTTCCAGATCTATGTTCCTCAGAAATGTGCGGTTCTTGACACACACACACTAACACACACACACACAAATCGTATGCTCAGTTGTGTACATTTTCTTAGTGTTCCACTGTGATTTTCTTTCTTCTCTTTGAATGTATGTCTCTTTTCCCTTCTTGTTCTCCTCTCTCCCCCAAGCCCCCATAGCCCCTCCACACACACACATACACAAACACACACTCATTCCTGGGGGAGCACAATCCACTCCTTTGACAGCTTCGCTTTTTTCCCTCTTTTTCCACAAATGCCAGTTCTGTTACAACAGGTGCAGTGGCCAAATATTATTAGTGAGGTCCAACTGCTGGATTCTGACAGTCTGACATGTTCAGAAAGCATAATCCCATACCTGCACTGTCACCCACACACCCCCACACACACATTCATTTTGAAGGAAAACTCTGAGTGAAAACTGAAAAGAAAGGCCTGTGTGCTGGGAGGTTGTAGTGAAAAAGTAAAGAAAACAAGGTAAATCATAGTGGCTGTATATAATAAACTTATAAAGTTAGCAGATGGTCAGTTTGTGCTTACAGGATCCAAACAGGTTTAACTTTACCAGCTCTGCCCAACTACTCATCTGTCATATAAGTCTACTGACAGACAGCCTTTTTCAACTGACAGCTTTTCCAAACTTTATGTTTGGCTTAGTCTTCTGTTTCTTTACATACTGTGTAAAGACAAGAGGAACACGCACACACACAGCAAGGAATTCCCCTGCATTCCACATTTCGTCTCCTAGTATCTAAGATCATTTACCACTTTTTCCTACTGTCACCAAAGAGACGGAGAAACAGAGAGTAAGCGTGAGAGATAGATAACAAAGTGTGTGTCTCTGTGTCTGTGTGTTGGTGGGTTTATGGTGTTCATTACACAAGGAGACATTGCGTCGGGTGCATTCTCTTGCATAAAGCCACAAAGAAATCTGCAACACACACACAAGAGACAATCGGCACATGTCAGAGAACTGCTGGCTTACACTAGTTTCATTATTTCATTATTTACTAGTTTCTCATTCCTTTTCCCTTGCTTTTTCTCTTCCTTGTTGTGGCCAAGAGCACTGTCTCCCTCTTGTCTCCTGGAAGGAGATATCATTTTGTTGTTGTTTCTTGGAGATACATGTGATATGAAGGCTTTTTTGAAACAGTTAAACAGTTTACATGAATTAAAGTTAGAAATCGGCAGTATGGGACATCCTTTAAGTAGAACATCTCAACATTTTTACATGTTTTTTTTTTTTTTCGTTTTTCAATGATTGTATCATTTGGGATCCTCATTTGAAAAATGTTAAAAGATTTCACTTATGTGATTTTATGTTTTGCAAAGTTGTGATTGATTCTTAAAAACATAGAATAACTTTTTATTTCCTTACATGCAGTTTTAATGCAGTGGTTCATTTTGTGTTGTGTTTGAACACTAGATAGAACTAAAAAGTTTACTTTTGATATGTATCATAGCACTAGGTTCTTGCCAGTACATAGCAATAGTCTGGAAGTGCTCTCAGAGTGCACAATATTCTCAGAAAACTGTACTGGGATGTAATTTATCATGACAACAAAAACAATATCTTCTAGTGCTTGATGTTTTGATCTTAAATCAATATAATTTTTAATTGATCATTTTACCTGGATTGCAATTAATGAAACATTATTTTAATGAATGCACTGCATTTTTATTTGTAACAAGCTGCTCAACCTGCTCAGTTGGCTCAATATTTGAGTTCTTCTTTAAATTGCTTTCTTGTCGGGAACTGGACATAAAGATTCATGTTACTACATACTACATGCATACATACTCATGGGAAAGTACATACCACACACTGTGGGTAAATTATTAACAAATTAAAAAAAAGTAAAACATAATAAACCCCCCAAAATGATTAACATGGACTACATTGGCTTAAGATTGTGAATATCTTTTCCTGTAGTAATGTCCAGAGATCAGGAAATAATTTTGAAAGAAAGTAAAAAGAAATGGATTTTAACAACAGTCTTGCATTTCTTTATATATATATTTACTAGCTGCCTCTCCTATTCAAAGCAACTACTTTGCTTTTTAATTAAGTTACTCAGATAGTTGAATGTAGCAAATTTTTAAGTCTTTCCCAGCATTTTGTGTGGTATGTTTTGCCTTGCTGGGGAATCAAATCCCTGTGTAGCACAGGAAAGACTTTCCCACTGCACTACACTAAAATGTTCATGACAACGGAAAGACTGAATAAGATTCTATTATGTTGTCTTCATCACTTAACCTGCATTCTCTGTGTGTGTGTGTGTGTCTTTCCTGCAGCTGAGATGTCCTCTCCCACCATGAAGAAGGCAGAGAAGCCTCTGTTCAGCCCGACGTCCCCTCAGGACTCCTCACCCCGCCTCAGCTCCTTCCCCCAGCATCATCACCTGACCAGTGTTGGCCACAGTGGTACGTCTGTCTTACTACAGCATGTACAAGCCCATACCTTGTTCCACATAATTGCACACACACCACACTCTTACAAACCCTCACCAAAACAAACATTCACACGTATGTGGAAAGGGACAGCTTTGGCTTTGATGAACACTGTAATCAACATCAAATGGAATTTGTATTATGGCTGCACCAATGAGAATGTTACTAATTGTGGGATTAATGTTGATAGCAAATGAACACACCTTATTTTGGTTACTGCCTAAACTGACTTAACTAGATTACAGTTATGGACAAATATAACATTTATTTGGAAATTTTAATGAATGCAGTGAAAAAAATAAAATGCAGATATTTTAGTGCAGTAGCCCAGCACCAGTTAAACATGTTATTATTATGTTATTACAGATCTATCCTCAATAGATGCATAGATAATTTTTTTTGTGTATTTAGATATTTATGGATCTATATATCTATATATATATATATACACACACTATGCAATACAATATACTTGACCCAGTGTTGAGCTGGGTTACTAAAGCAGTAATAGCTAATGCATGTATTGATTTATTTGTGGTCAGTGGCTAATGTACATGTTTTTGTGTCATGCCTGTGTGTGTGTGTGTGTGTGTGTGTGTGTGCGTGCACAGTGATTTCCACAAGAAGTCCTCCCCCTCACTCTCCGCTGCAGTTCTCAGCTCCTGCCATCCTCCCCCCAGCTCCGTCATCCTACTTCTCCCATCCCACTATCCGCTACCCACCCCACCTCAACCCTCCTGACTCCCTCAAGAACTACGTGCAGCCTTATGACCCGTCCAGCCCCCAGAGTAGCCAGGTGAGCGCATCTTTTATACACAAACACGCTAAAACACAAACACACTACCTGGATTTGAAGTGAAGACTGAAATCCAGCACACCTAAAATGCAATGAAATTTACTATTGGTTTAGTTTGGCTGAATTTGAATTTGAATGAAATTCTTTTTTATATAATTTGTTTACCTTTTCTATGGATTAATATGCTTGTTTTAATTAAAAAATAAAACAAGTGAGAATATTATATTACATAATTACTTATCACTGTTTCAATTTTATACACACACATACACACAAAATTCTGTAGAAATAACATGTACCAGCATGTTCAGTGAACAAAAGCTTGAAATTGCACAACTACTCACTTTTCACCACATAGTCACACGTGTTCTCTGTACACAACTGTGCCGAGGCCAGTTCACCTCTTCCAGCTCCTCTTTAAAATGAAACGAGACTCATTAGTCTGAAGCACAGGCACTAAACTCTGTCAGAACTCCTTAGCTAACATTTGTTTAGGGTTTTTTCTTTTTCAAGTTTTCCTCTCCTTCTCTTCACGTTTTTTCTCCCTTCAATTCTTTCCTTCTGTGCCATGCTGTGTTTTCTCTTCATGTGTATTTTGTCTCTCTCAGCCTCTCTCTATTTTTCACTCTGAGCCAGTCTGTAGTTTGATTAACGGGACACATTGTTTCAGAGCAGTAATTGACCCAGTTTAACTAACGAACGCAAAATCATTAGTGGTTTGCTCCATCGGCGCCTCCTCTCGCCCAGCTCCATGCGGAGGGCGGGTCAGCCGACGGCCTCGGCATCGACATGCCGACTGTGTTTACCAGCATCGGGGTAAACGAATAAGAGCGGAAAGGAGGGGGAAAGAAAACACAACAAAAAAGCCAGTCAATAAACACTGTAACCAGGCTTGCCGCTACACATTAGCTCATATCAGCACATATGTATACAATGTGGAGTCAACTTTGCCAGTTTACCCTCTGAAGCTGCACTCTGGCTGTTGGCTGCTTTGCTGTTGGATGGGTCTAGCTCATCAGTTACTAAATGAGATTCAGCTCAGGCTTGATACACAGTCACTCTGGAATAATTATAAACAGAGTCGTGCTGAAAGTGTGAGAGAAGGCTTTATTTTTTAAGAGTGGTATTGAAGAAAATGCACTTACTGCAGTTACACTCAAAGCTCATTCATAAGATTCTAAAATTTCAATCAGTTTGTTTTGTTAGCAGAAGAGTAGATATTTCAGACTGTTTGGAACTGGAGTTGGATATTGTTGTGCACTGTATTGTTTTGTGCAAAGGTTTTTTGGCATTGTTTCACTTTAAAATGTAGTAATAAAAGTGCATTTACCAAAAACTTTAATTAAATATCAGAGTTAAAGGGAAATTAATTATATAATTATGTAAGACTATATAACTAAATAAAAAGGGGTTCTTTATTATACATTATTATACAGCCTTATGCAGTTTGGGCACCTCTTAACAATGACATGGTTTTATTTTTATAAGTAAAAATAAATTCCATTCCTCTACAGAGATACACTTCTACTCATTCTAAAGTATAATTACTGTTAGTTTACTTAACATAAATGTGGTGTGTGCAAAAGTTATGACACATTATCTAAATTATGCTTTTTATTTTTAAATATATTAGATTCATTAAATAAACAGGAATTGGTTCTAAAATAGTTTAGGTCCTGTAAAATCAACAAAAAAAGAACAAAATGACAAAATTTTGACCTGGATCATTCTTGTTTGTTGTCACACCCCAAAAAGTGGATGGAAACAAATCTAGATTTTCAGTGATTGTCGGTCTTTTTGGGGCATTTTTCTTCTTAAATATTTTTTTTCCCTGAGTGTGATTGTATATAAGCAAATGTGTTGCAAAGCAGCAATGTTTAAATAATAATATAAAAAAGATTTAGCAAATTAGCAAATGTTTCAACTGAAGAGCAGAAATGATTTAAATAATTATTTAAGACAGCTGTTGCTTTTATTTCTGCATTAGCCTTTTAGTGGTTTGGTTATTTCTGAGATTGTTGTGGTAGGAGCCTGCTGTGGTCACACTGAAACTGACTCCTCCTCTGTGACAGGTGATTGATGGGCTCTGGGTGAGTCCAGTGTAAAATAACTGTGTCTTTCTTCCTCTGTGCCAGGCAACCCAGTCTGCTTCACTCATCTTAATTAGCTCAACAAAATCCCCCGATTTTATCCGAGCGTTTTCTTGGGGGAAATTTACACTGCCTCTTTTCCGTGCAATGGCGTGGATGCTTGACGGTTGCCGTTGTTTTTTTCCCTGAGCTTGAATTAATTTTGATAGCACCCTTTTACGACACTGGAAACAAGAGAAGGTGCGGAAAGTCAAAAGGACTGATATAATTTAGGGCCGTAAATCTGTTAAAAGCATCCGCTTTGGTTAGGGCAGAATGTGAGGGAGTCCACCACCTTGCTGGATGCTTGGACGAAGTCCAGCGGAGTCTAAATCAGGGCTTATGGTCCGTTTGGACCGCAGCGGGCTCGGGGCCACCATGTGTCCACAAACCTCCTCCTAATACTGCAGCTTTAGTTTCATAGTCTCTCAACAGCAGAAATTACGGCCTGATAGAAACTTGAAACCCGGTCCTCTCGCTGTGTGTGAACAGAAAAAAATCTTAAACAAATGCAGTCATTAGGCCGGGATGCACTGAAGGGCTTGTAAACGAGCTCTCCCGAAGAAAGAAACGGAACACGTTCTGGATGCGACGTGATACACTGAGTGACACTTGCGCTTGTACGAAGGCCTCTCCCCTTTCCTGCCGCTCTGCACGATGCCAGAGGTTTACATCGTAAAGAAAAGAGTGTGAGACAGGACGAGGCCCATCGCACGGGGACCGTTTCTCAGGAAAAAGCCAGGAGAGGGATAAATGTCGTAAATATTTGCCGTTGCCGGGGTCCGGCTCTCGGCGGGAGGAGATCGCTCTGCAAATAACATGCTGCATATAATCGGGTGGACGGGGGCCAGGATGTTTTTATGCTTGCTTTAACGCAGATTATATTACACCCTAATTAAACATTCTATTCACATGGGGGAACCCTGCAGACTCCATTCTGCTTCATAAAGGCCCGACTGAGGTCTGAACTTTGGGCCCCGCAAAGTAAATTCTGTAGCGTCTGTCTCCAGCAGTCAACAGTCTCTCTCTCTCTCTCTCTCATTGTCTCCTCTCCTCTTCTCTCTTGCTATCACTGTCTTTCTTACTTCTTGCTTTCTTTTTGGATTTTTCTTATATATTCTTCCCTCTATTGCCTATCTCCCTTTTCTTCTCTTCTCTCTCTTTCTCTGCTTGTCCTTCTCTCTGGCCCTCTTCTTTTTCCTGCTCTATTTCTTTTCTGTCTGTCTCTCTATTTTGCTCACTCATTAATGTGTAGACACACACTTTTTGTTTAGCTTCTTTGTCAATCAATGTAAACCTTCTGAAGACACCTCATTAAGACACTTGTGTGCTTTTTAAATTTTTCTTATTATTAGAATGTGTATTTTTTTTTAAACAAATGTATTGTTGTTATTGTTTTAATATATAAGATCTATAACTAGTGTAATAATAATATATTAGATATAAACTAGTGTTTGACCAGTTGTTTGTTGTGTGTATATCCATGTGTGTGTGTGTTTGTGTGTGTGTGTATCACAGCCAAACAGCAGTGGTCAGGTGGTGGGGAAGGTTCCAGGCCACTTCACACCAGTGCTGACCCCGTCTCCCCACCATGGCACAGTCAGACCGGTCTCTCTCTCTATGCCTGACACCAAGCCAATCACCACATCCTCAGAGGGTGAGCGGAAAACACACAAATACGTACACACTACACACACACACACAGTGTTCCACTAAATCAATGATCCATGACAAACCAAACATTTGGCCCTGCACTGATTGTTAAAGGTTAAATGAACGAGACAATGTAGAGTTCAAAAATGACATAATACAGTACATAATAAATGTAAACTGTAAATACCAAAATAAGTCAATACATATAATAAATCTATTATTTATAATAATTAATAAAGAATATTTAAATATCAACAGGCCATGCAATGATATTGATTACTTAAGTTATGTGTTTCTGTGTGTGTGTGTTGCGGAATCTAGGGTCATAAAGTTAGTTTTGAGGCCTGATGCAAATGCTTGTTTTGATTGCATATTCTTATGTTTACATCCCCGTTCATTTGTTTATATTGTGTTTATGTGTTATGTGTGTGTTATGTGTGTGTGCGCACACGCTGTTCAGGTTATTCGGCTCCTGGCACCCCTACCGCTAACCGTTTTGTGGGACTGAGCCCTAGAGACCCTGCCTTCCTCCACCAGCAACAGGTGAGATGCTGCTCATCCCTCTCTCCTTCTCTCCTCCTCCCTGTTTTCCTCTCTTCCTCTCCAAATCCCCACCCAGCTGTTCAGCTCTCACCACAGGTGTCACCACAGACAGACAAGTAGCACTTTAACTCAAACACATGCTGCTCTCTCTCTCTCTTTCTCTTTTTCCTCCACTCCCTTGCTTATACTCTATTCTTTCTCTCTTATTCTTTCCATGTTTCTCTTTCTTTGATTGTTTCTCCTTTTCTTTTGTTCTTTCTTACTCTCACTCTTCCCATATTGTTTGTTTCTATAGTTTCTCACACTAACTTTTTTCTTTTTTGTATTGTATTTTTACTCTTTTACTATTTTAATCTTTTATTTTCTTAATTTCATATTATATTATTTTATCTTTCTTTCTCTGATTATCTTTGTTTAGTGCATTTTTCCTAGATTTTCTTTACATCCCCTTTTTTGCTCACTATGACTTTCACTCTCTTTATTCCATCACTCTGTTTGACTCTTTATCAATAATTCTATATTTCTCTATTTTTCCTGTATTATATGTTCAATCACCCTCTCTTAACTTCATATCCTTTTCTATTTGCTTCATTTTTTTCTGTTTTTCTGTTCTCTTTCATTCATTTATGTTCCCATTTAATCTCTGTCACTTTCTGTCTTTTTTTTTTTGCTCATACCATTCTCTTTCTCATATGTTCTCTTTGATGTTGTGTATATGTATCTTTTGATTATTTTCACTTCATCACTTTCTCGATCACTCCTGTCTGTCTCTCTCACTTTTTGCTCTGGCACAGTTTTTAGACTTATCGTTTGATGAATTAAATGAACCTACTGCAGTTTTATAGACAACAAAGTATTTTCTGTTGGTTATTTTGTAAACAGATGTGTGGCTTCCACTAAATATCACATTTTGCTCTTTTCATAAGTTTGCAGACTTCTTGGTTATTTTGTAAACAGACGTGTGGCTTCCACTAAATATCACATTTTGCTCTTTTCATAAGTTTGCAGACTTCTTTTTAGTTTCCTAGTTTCTGTTGCTGAGATATTGCCTTTAGTTACCCTGTAACCATGGTGACCCACAGAACCTGGAAGGTCATTTTGAGTGTGGGTCAGCACCATTGTCTTGAGAGAGCATTCGTCTAATTCCCTAGAATCAGGATCCATTTTCCTTGAAAACTGTTAGGTCTGTCTAACCTCTGCAGTACAAATCCTCATTTAAACACGGCGTAACCCAGAATAAACATGAACAGATTAGATGGCAAAGGACGAGTGTGCCAGCCTATCAGAACCTAGATTATATAAATATAATATAAACATGTCTGCATTTTCACGTATTTCTGCAGCTTTTTTATGGCTTTGCGGGTGTTCAGCTTTAATGGATGTTCTTCAGGACCTGAATGTTTGTTTGATTTCAGCTTCCTCTCCTGAGGCCAGCATTGGCATTTATTGAATTTTGCAATGTGTTGAAAAAGTTATACAGTAATACAATAGCTGGCATTGTTTCTGACTGGATCAAACTGTTCACAGAAAACCATAACACTTGGTGTGAAAAAGCTAGGCTCGTAAGATGTTTAACAAAGTGATCTTTCTGACAGAAGACTGTTATAAGCGTAGAAATAGTTGTGTGTGTGAGAGAGTGGGTATGTGTGTAGCAGCAGCAGTACTGTGCAGCATGAAAGGCCTGGTCCGAGGCCAGGGTTTTCCACCCTCCTCTAATTGAATTCATCTGCACGCGGCTTCATAATAATTAGTGGTTTTCTCCTGCCCTGCTCCTGAGTTAGAGTAATGGCAAGCCTCTGCTTTTATTGCTTTCTGGTTTGGCATAGCTGGACGAGGGCTGAGAAATGTGCAGCTCACCACTGCTAAAGTACTGTAGAGCACAGAGGTTAAAGTAGGGAAAAGACAATATTAAAATGACTATGTTGCAAATAAATACATGTAACGGGATTAGTCTCTAGTAGCTCTGCTACTTACAAATAAATAGTAAAAGATGTCAATAGACACATTTAAAGTACTTAATCTCTGCAAACATTAATGGTAAAGTTTGTGTTTGCTATTAGCATTTCTTTAAATTATATAATTTAGAATATTTATTCTTAACAGTGGTTCCATTATGGACAGAGAGATAAAATGACTGACAGACATTCAAAGTTGAATCCAATACCTTAGACATATGATTTTATCACAGCCCCTTTGGACAGGTATTCCACTCACAACTCTGCAGTGGCTCTACTACAGTGTCCACCCAGTGCCTCTCTTTGCCTAGCCTTTCCTCAGCAACACACTTAGTGTCTTTTGTTTCAGCCATAATACACAGAATAAGGAGACGGGTCACAAACAGACAGGGTGATATATCAGCCATCCATCATGTTTATATAAGCCCGGGCCTTTGTGTGTTTTCTGCCCAGTGATTTGTATGCCGGGGCCTGACCCGCGCTGAACCTGTGACTATTGAGCCCCGTAGCAGGGTAAATAACGTCTCCGGTATACACTAGCTTTTATGCAGGGTGATTCATCATGCGATATTATGAGTTGTATTGACACCTGCGTTCCCCTGCTGGGCCTTTGTGGGGCGTGTGGTGTAACGCGCGAGGCCGTATGGATTACAGCCTTCACCATGGCGTCACCTTACAGCCGCGCAGCCGTCCCTTCCCAGCATGCCGTGGGGCTGGGTGCTGTCGAGCCGTCTGCAACCTGAGAACAAGCGTCTAGACTTCAGACGCTCGGCAGGGCCCACTCACTGCGCAGACACGTTCTTTTTTCTCTCTGTTTTCTCTTTGCTCTCTCACTCCGCCACTTCTGTTTATGCTTTCTTTCTTTCTTTCTTAACCCCCCTAGTCTTGCTTTTTTCTTTGTCTTTCTGCTTCTTTCCTTCTGACTCTCTCTTGCTCTTTCTCTCATTTTTGTTTTCCTTCTGTCTTACTCCTACCTCTCTCGATATCTTCTCTCTTTTTTGTTTTCTTTTTTCTCACTCTCTACTCTTGGTAAGCCGTCATTAGCCGTTAACCCTTATAAGTCGAGAGTTATTATTATTATTGTTACATAATTCATTATATAATTACTTAATAAATATGAATTACGCATGCATTTTGTATCTGAGCTTGAGTCTACATATCAGACTGGTTTCTGTTTTTTATGTCAGCAAATGATTAAAACATTAATAGAGCATAAATTAATGGATTTTTTTTTCATGGTTTGCAGTAACACACATAGTAACATTCCATCAAACTCAATTTCTGCTTGATTAATGTTAATTGAAATAAAGAAATACGTTTTTTCACTGGCAAAAAGTAACATAGGGCTTCTGATGATTAGTATAACATTCAAATAGAGGTTTGTAGGTTTCAGAATCCCCCTCAACCCCTAATTAACAAAATGCTCAATCCGAAAGGTAAATTATTCTCAACATAAACATTCATTACATGTTATTAGTCTTCTCATACACGTTGCCATGGATGAAAAGGCGTTGCTCTTATATATGTGAAGGCCACTGCTATTGGCGACTTGACAACTGTTTGAGCGTACCTCATTTACAATAACCATCTGTGCACATGAGGGCCTTATAGCGGCAGCGGGAAACATTGGCCCAGTTCACCACTTATGATTTGTAGCCTGGGGTCCCACGTTTAATCTGCGTATACTATCCCACAAGCCTGTCATCGCCGGTGACGCATGTGACATACGAGGTGGGGGCTATACATGCATGTTACTTATGACACACGGGAAGAAGCACAGGCTTTAAAGGGGCGGCTCTGGGACTGCAGCTATTACGGATAATGGACGGTTTCCTCTGATAAGCCCAGGCTCCAGAGGAGCTCTTAAACACTGCTTATGTAATCCATCCAGAGAGGAGATGTTAAGGAAGTTAGATGGGGTCATGACCTTTTAAAGTGTCTCCATGACAACCCACGTATTGTAAAACAGGTTGGATTTTGGGAGACGAACTTGCTCTTATAAGTCCTTGTACGGCACATTACGGATAAATGACCTATCCGTGATCCACCCACAAAAATTAGCCACATTTTTTGAATAGTCTCGTAAATTCTGCTACTTAAACCTGATCACATGTCACATGTGTGTGTTCTATCAGAGTATATACATAAATTTATCACAGTCTTTATACAAGGTCATGCTTCAATGCTACCAATTGCCGCTGTTCGCTGTAACAACATATTCCAGATCCGTTGGCTTATATTTTATGCTGGAAACCTTGCAGTCCTTTTGACTGCTCTAAACAAAGCTTGCTATAGTTTCTCATTTAAATGAATAGGATTTTTAACCAACCTTCTGTAAAATGGATCCAACCTGCTTACAGTTGCTATGAAAGAACGTATGAAGTATCTGTGAATTTGTATATAGAAATGTGACTCAAAACGTCTCTAACGTTTGCTTCAGTGATTTATCCGTAAAAAGGCAGACAGGACAGAACAGGTTGAGTGACAAAATTGACAGACAGACAAGCAGATGGTCATTGTGTCTGACTGCTACAATGGCATTTCTGTTCAGCCATTTTACCACATTTGGTAAAATAACAGATGAATTCACACATGTAAGCACGAACACACACACACACATATACACACATGTACACAAAAACCCAACACCTGCTCCAGACTGAGACCCCTGTGTAAAGTGTTTGTGAAAACACCAGTGAAGAGAAGATTTCATTAGCCGTCCTCCCTAAGGGCCCCCTGTACCCCCTTTTCACTCTCTCGCTGTCTTTTTCCATCCTGGGAAAAAGCCTATAGTCTCACGTCTGGGACTGATCGCTGATCAAAATCTTATTTGGCTTTATCTAATGTTAGCACGCTTATCTAGCCTCCACACACAGCTGTTCACTAGCGCTAACTTGGCTAGTGTGCTGACGCCACCACAGTGCACCTCTGTGATCTAGCGGTGATGTGGACAGATGGCACTAAACTCCAGAAGCAGCCGGGGCGCTGAGCATCATCTGAAAGCCCGCTAGCACTGGGTGCCTAATTGCTGACCCTGAGCTTGGGTATTTGGTCGTTTGGTCATGCTGTTGTTATTTACTTGAAGCTGGCGAATGCGAGTGACATTTGGACAAGCTGTCCCTCAGTAAGTGAGAGAAAACTTGATGCGGCATTTAGAGCAGTGTTGAGTTTAAATCCTCTGAAAGTTAAATTAAATTTCTGGTCAGCAAAATCTTTTTTGTTTTTAAGAAACAAATAAATACAAAGTCCAAATTGCTATGCCAGAAATCATAGGCTGTAAATAGATTCAATGAGACATGGCAGAAGTTATGGGACACTAGTCCCATGTTCCTTGACATTTGGCATGTCAGTGTAATATCTTGCAACAGACCTCAAATGAACTTTTCTTCACTATTATCCAGGGCATACAGCCTTGAACTTGAACTGAAGTTTATGCCTCAACGCTAATCGCCACACTTCTGAGCCCTTTCACCACATATTGTGTGTGTCTGTTTTTTTAGTGTGTGGGGGTCGACCAAAACAGGACGGAGAAATACCCGCCACTGAAACAGTCTGATAGCTGACCTCGACTTTGACCCAAAGCCATTGTTTTCTGGCTACAAACAGACTCAAACATACACACACACATACACACACAAGTTGGCAGTTCCACTGATGGAGGTGGATATCCGCACACTAACAGTGTGAAACTGAGGCAAGAACAGAATGACAAGAAAAATGCTTCACCTAGCTTTGTGTACTTTACTACAATTTTAAGTGAAACTACATACTAATAATTTGGATTAGTGAGTTTCATATATTCAGACTAAATAGGACGTTCTACCACAGCTGCCCCATCCGCTATATTTTCTCTATTAGCTCTTCGGTTTGTACTGTATCAGTGATTTACACTGGCAACCACCATGACTGCGCTTCTGCGCTAGCAGTAAAATTCCAATAAGTTCCTGTCCAACGCAAGTGCTGGTGCTCGCTCTACTAATTTATGTGGCTTTCACTCAGGGAAATGGATATTTTAGCCACCTGAGCCTCTCTGGGTCAGCGCTAAAGCATCTTTGAAGTAAATATAGGAAATCAATTATTCACCTTCTCAGATTTATTGCGATGGAAATTGATTCAGTTTGGAAAATGGTACAGGTGCTTTCCAGAAATGGCGAGCTCTATTGACTGAGAATAAGTGGCACTGAATATTCAGAGAGTGAGTCTTGATTAAAGCTTGTAAATAGGCTGTACTGCAGTACGGCAGGCAGAAAGGGACGCAATATTTTCCGCCATGCATTAGCGAAATGGAAAGTTCGATGAAGTGTCAACTTCTGCCTTTGTTGCAGTCATTGCAGAGATGTGTTTGTATATATGTGTGTGTGTGTGTGTGTGTGTGAGCTAGCAGGGATATTTCATTCTGTTTGTAGACCACATTACGATACGTTTGAGCTCACCCCAGTCTCATTCATACTACAGTCTTGGTGCGTGTGTGTGTACGAGTGAGTGTGTATAATCATGCATTCATATTCATTCTTTTCCTTCATCCACACTCATGTTTACTATGTTTAGTCTTTGCATCATACTTTTAGAGGTTAGCAAAAAAGCAGGGGCACAAAGTAACATATCTGACACCGATGGGCTCCACACAGCATGACCATGCTTCATTCAACCCATCTGCTTTGAACAAGTCTAACAGCAGCTTAGATGACAAAACGCATGCACCAGATGGAATGCATGTCCCTGTTCCCATACAGAAGTGTTTTGGCTCAGATGAATGATATCCATGTGACCCACAGCCCCTAGTTTTGTAAACTAACCTCTTCTGTTTTTGCTTCCATAACAGTTATTAATTACTCCACTAATGTTGTTGCATGCTACATATAACATTTGCTCTTTGTACATTTAGGTTTTTCATGCAAGTTTTTTTAGGAAACTGATTAAGCCTGATGTTGTTACTAAAAAGCAGTTTAACCATTTAATTTAAGAATCCTGATTAAATAAGTCAAGTAGCCTAAACAAAGTGTAATTTATAGTATACAATATGGAACTGGGCAGACTGCTCCTGGCCTTGTTGCATGCTAAATGTGTGTGTGTTAGTACCGTTGTGCTGGCCCCGTTGTCTGACTGAGAGGTGTTTGATTGACAGCTGAGGATTTGTGACTGGCCCGTGAATCAAAACGTCAGGTCTTATGGCTCAGAGGAGGCTTTGGGGATTTCTTGGCAAAGGTAAACGTTTCCTTTATTTTCAAACACATCTCTCCATCAAGTCTCTCCTGTGTTGTCTTTTTTTCGTTCTTTCTTTGCTTCTTCCTTCCTTCCTTCCTTCCTTCCTTCCTTCCTTCCTTCATTCCATCTTTTCTTTTTTTCTTTCTTTACTTCATTCTTTTTCTTTCTTTCTTCACAACCTGTCTTTGTAGTGGTGCAAAGCTCTTCATGACCTTTCCAAGTCAAACGGCTTTATGCATGCTCCACCCACAAATGCATTTATTCTTCAATTCAGAGTAATTGCTGTAAAGTTGGATAAACTTTACAGAACACGGTCAAAACTTCTGATCAACCCAATGAGAACTAAAGTTGCTCCAAGTTTTTGAGTTTAATTTCACTGCTGAACAGAACTGTGTTTTTGTAGATTACAATAAGGACTAATGTTGCCCTGTAGCAAAGTTAAAGAGTTAAATTACACTGCTGAACAAATCTGTGTTGTAGCTCATTGAACTAGACAAATTGGAAATGAGAAGAATATTCACATCCAACAAACACATACAAAATAAATACATAACAGAAGTTAATTTTATTTGTTTTGGCAGTTGTAGGTAGAAGTGTCTATTTTGGTTCAGTGTTTTGCAAAACCATTTGTGGATGAGCATTGGCAAGTCAGTTCAGCACTTACCTACTGTTTTATATATTTTTTTGTGCACACATATTTTTTTCTATTTTACTATGCACAAACTTAGTGCCTAGTAGTAGATCATTAGCAATAATTAAAATATTGAAAATGTAAAACATAAGCCAGTTTCTCATTATTTAACATTTTAAACATTTACAAGTTAATGCTAATAGCTGCTATCTGTACACTACACAGCAAGCTTTTTGGAAATCACGGGGTCTAGCTAGTGGAGGTGTCATTGATAAAGATTTCTGACAACAGTTTCTTTGACTTTACAAAACAGTTCTTTGATCTTTCAGCAGACATTATTGTAGAGCAGTTTGCTATATTGTTGAAATGTAATGAACTGGAATGTTCTTATTGTCTAAAGATATACCAAAATGCACAGCAGGGCTCAAAAAAAAGAGAAAAAAATATTTAACAATGTTAAAGAAAATATTTAACATTGATGTGTACATTCACATATTTTTTTTTTTTTTGGAAAGGGCAGTGTTTGATTTTGTTTAACTGGAAGAGGCTGTGTGACTTAGCAGTTTTGTTCAGGAGCCAAATGTAGGTCATGTCCTTACTGTATTATGGAGCCGTGCCCATTTTGGACAGCAAGAAGTGGGTGCCAGAGACATGACTTGAGAATTTACTCCGTTGTTGGAACTCTAAATCACCTCCTTATGAGTCTTTGTCCAATCTAACACATGTATACGTGCCAAAATCCTTTAAGAACTCTTTGAACTCTTTTGAAGATTGTGTGTGTGTGTGTGTGTCTGCAACAAGTTTTTCCTCTCTGTTCTTTCACCAACTCTCTCGGTTGATTAGTCTACAGGAATGAGGACATGGAATTCCTAGAAAAAAATCTTCTAGTGAAATTCCCATGTATGAGAGCATTGGTGGTTAATACTTGCATTTCTCAAGAACAACAAGAGTAACAACAGTTGGTGCTAATGGGAAATAGCAGAACTCTGAACGTACTCTGAATGACGAGGATCTGTTATGAGCTTAGCAAAAGCAGCAGGCTGCATTGTTCTAAAGGTTAGCTTAGATTTTCTGAGCCCTGACAACCTTAGTATGTAGCTCTTCTGTGTTTTATTACCTCCTAATGAGATAATCCTCTCAGGCCATATTGCAATGAATTTCATACATGAGCAAAAAGGCTCTAAACAAATCTAGAAATTTCAGGGTATTTTTGCAATAACCTTTTATTGGCGATATGCCTAAACTCTGAAAATGTTATTACTTTCAAGAATTGGCTACTACCACAAAATACATGTTAAATGTTTTATTTTAAGATTCAAGTTTTTTTTATGTTGCGTCACAGAGTGCAGGTGTACATGTGAGTGAAACATTTGGGTGCAGATTCCCACCAATGTGCAGAGAACAATATTTACAAGAAAAATAATCAAATAAAATACAATATGAAATAAAATATACAGATAGCTTTACAGTATAAACAATACACACAGTACACTCAATAACAATACACATAATAAATTACACTATATACAAATATTTCGCAGACATATGTTAAGTAAGACTAATAAGAATAAGTAAATATACGATGCTATGTAGATATGCAGATATATATCTGCAGATATATCTCTATATCTGAGTGTGTGTGTGGAAGTGAGGAAATATTTAGTATAACAGTATCATTATGCATCCCTATAATATTATATATAACAGCTTGTTAGGATTTTAATTGGAGCTGGTCACTATGTATTTGAATTCCCATAGAGTTCTAGCTAGTATGGATACACTAATATTGAAAGTGTCGTCTTATACCAATTGCTTATGTTTATTATATACAGTGTCCTTCATTTATTCATCTTAATTGAGGTCAAATGTTTGATTCATATCACCCAGAACTAATATGTAGTAAATAAATATTGCACAAGTTGTACAAAGTGACGTGAACTATGGAGGCTAACATATTTAAAGAAGGATCACATAGGGCATTCATATGTCTAATAACCAACATCATGAATCATTTGGGCCTTTTGCCATTTCCTTTACAACATACCTCTATTCATACTGGAGTCAGTTAATACACCCCATCATTCATTTTTTCACTTCTACGACTTGAATTGTTACATTTCCCATCACCTTGACCTTTTGTAGTTGGGCTTATTTTAGGTTTCCTCCTTGAGCCATTCTTTCTCCTCCAACATGGTGGACACTTGTCTGTCTTGCACACCCTCTCTTTCTCTCTTTTTATTTTCCAAAGGAGCTTTCTCATTTTTTTCCCTCTCTGCATGGCAGTGCTGGAAAAAAACCCTTGCTCAGCATTTCCTCTCAGCACTTATTCTGTGGTGTGGCGGAGTGGCATTGAGCACGCTCGAGCTTCCGCTGTGGTCGCCACAGTTACTGAGCCATTTTCTCCAACCCCATTTTTGTAGCTTTCGAAAGGGGCAGTTGAGAAATGCATTCCATCACAGGCATGCTATTTTACAGTTAATGTTTTGTAGCATTTTTGGAGGACTTTGCTGCTGGATTGTGTAAAACCAGCTTTGCTATAATATTTTTCTTTAAACAGAAAATGGTTTGACATAGACGGAGGCTAACATAGTTTGCAAGCTGGGCCTCGGGTGATTGGACCGCTGTATGTAAATGTAATTTGTTGCTTGCATGCGGACGAGGCTGCTTTGGCGGAGAACCGCGCACGTCGGCCCATGGCTCAGCCCAAATTGAATTGCAGCCAGTCTTGCTCATTGCCATCCTGGAGGAAATGGGGTCAGCAATCCATTAAGATGCCATTAGATAATCTAATTTAGGCCCTGATCCCCAAATGAAGCATGCTGTAAGCTTGCCACTACAGCCAAGTGGACTTTGGAGGGAAGAAGAGCAGGATGGGCTAACGGATAGCGAAGAGGGCTCTGCGACAGTGCAGAATTTGATAAGGGACACGAAGCGTGAGGAATGTTGTTTGTTCCCCGTTTCCCTTCTCTCCCTCCTCTATAACCCCCTGTAACCCCCTCGTGGACGGGAGCTGTCACATCTTAAGCTGTCTGGTATCCAGGGGAAACCAGACATTAGGTAATGCCAGACTGAACTTGAAATTGTTAAAGAAGGGGTGGCACCCCACTAGACCCAGCGATCAATCGGCCAGGAGACGGCACTAATGGCGCTGTGCAAAGGGTCGAGGCTGGGCTCTGGGGCAGAGATCCACAGGAGGACTGAGGAGCTGAGGACCATCTGCACCGCCCAGAAAGTAATCCATTACTGCTGCGCTCTCCTGTGTTGCTGTGGAGTGAGTGGTATGTAACAAAGAGAGAGTGAGATAGAGAGAGAGAGAGAGACAGACAGAAAGAAAGGGATAAAAAGCCAGCTTAAAATCTAAAGCCAAGTCGCTGCAGAGTGTTTCCCTCCTCTGAGCTCTCTTTGTTCAGCAAGGTAAGAAAAACTTAATCTCTCCTTTCCTGTCAGATGATTTCTGGCAGGTCAGGGAGAGAAAGAAGTACAGAAGAGTACAGAAGAAGGATGATCATAGAGCAAATATGGTGAGGGTCAAGAGAAGTAGAAAAAAACTCACTGAAAAAAAATGTCAACTGGAATGCACATAATACGAAAAAATTACATTTAAAATAAGTTTTGCTTTTTTTTTTTTACCTATATTTTGCATTTAACATGATTGGTTTGACCAGTGTTGATTTAATATATTTATTAACAGTTATTTTTCCCCCTTCCTTTTCCATAGAGATAAACTCATGTGAAGCAATGCAGTTTTTCCTTTCTTTTATTTCCCTCCTTAATTCATTCTCTCTTTGTTCTCTGCTTCCAGTCTGTTTTCCCCAGCCTTCCTTTCACTCTGCTTCTATCCCATGCTTTGTAAAGTGCGACCGTGTTTGTGTCGCTGGAATCATAAACTTTGGCTCTATTGTTTTAAGTGAAGTCTCAGCCCCCTTAGCTGTGGGTGATTTGTATAAAATGCAGACTGAATCATTAGCTGCATTCATGTCCACAGTCAGGCGTGTCACTCCAGGCAGCCAGGGGAAGAATAAAGTCAGTGTTCTACATCCGCTGAGTCCCTGTCGCCTTCACCAGCCATCAGCCTGAGACCCCTCATGTCCTCTTTGGAAAACAAACAAACCCCCCAAAGAAAGCTCCTTTAAACCCTCCACACCCCCACCCTCCAGCTGATCAACTGAAGCTATGCACCTGCATCTCAGAGGTCTCAGGGAAAAGTCGCTCAGCCTCTTCTGTTTACTGTTGCCTTCCTTCAAACAACCCACTATGCCCTTTTTTGCCCACCACCGCCCACACCCAGCCATTTCTGTGTCTTTTTTTCCTCTTTTTTATGTGGGGGGGAGTAAAAGAGAAGAAGAAAAATAACAAAGAGGTGGCTGTGTGCACTGGGCACTGTTGAAAGAAGCAGGAGCACGGTCTGTAATCTGCAAACAGAAAGCGCTGATTGTGCGAGACAGGTATTTAAGAGCGAGAGGGAGACGGAAAAGAAGGAGGAGGAGGTGGTGGGGGGGTAGTGGTTTCTGGCCTGCCTAATTATTCGACACATGTACGTACCATTCAGACCCCCGCTGTCCTCCCCCCAGGGAACAACATGGTGTTTGTGCACCCCGGCGCTTTCGCATTCAAGGCCTGCGCCGCCGCTCGCAATTAACAGTCTTGTGTTGTTGTGCGGCTAGCATGCTAGCCGAATGCGGATGGGAAAGTACGGTACACAATCAGCCCCTGACTTAACCCTATTGATCAGAGAGTGGGTGTCAGCCCCCGGGGGGTTGAGATGGGTGCAGGCGCTCTGAAAAAATAAGGGGGGGGGGGACTCCCCTTCTCCTTATCCATCCACTCACTGTGGAAGCTTTGTTTCTACGGGTTTCCTGTGCCCCGGTGCTATCCATGATTAGTGTAGGGAGGGTGAGGGGGGTGCAATGAAGCCCTTCAGACAGACTGTGGGAAAAAATGGAAACCCATAATTAAATTAAAGTTTACAATCAAGCAGCATTATTTGCTCAGTAAGATTTGCTTTGTTCAGTAGATTTGTTCCGTAATCATAGCCTGCATGTAGACAATACCTGTAATTAACACTGCCTTAGGACTTATTAAGAACAGAAATGTTAAAATGTAGGTTAAATTTGGAATGAAGCAAATGATTTTTATCCTTGCTCTCATGGTATACAGCAGAGGTATAAAGGATTTCATATTATCTTCAGTTGAACCAGATGGAGGTTTGTGAGTCTGGCCTGCACAATATGCACAGAATTCCATATTTTAACCTTGCCCATTATCATGAACCCATCTGGGTGGAATCAGATTTAGTACACCTGAGATTTGGTCTAACTGGTTACAACATGTACAATCCTTCATCTATGATGTCATTAGTTGTTAATCTTTTTTGCATATTGCTATGTTCTTAGAAATCTCCATTGCAGAGATCAGTATCATAACAATAGCAAAAGTGATATATTATGCAACTCCGTTATCTAATCTTGCAATTTCCTGAAGTATTTCAATATAGACATGAATCATAATCTTGTTAGTCATATGATGTGCTTGACTCAGTTTATATTTATTTCACAGACTGGCCTATTTACAAGTAAGAATAATGAGTAAATTTGAAATAATTCTTTCACATGGTTTGTTAATCCTAATTTGTTTTTACCCCAGGTTTTGGCGTGTTTAGTATGTTTGCTTCATTGTATTTAATCCGTCTTTCTCTTTTTTATTAACAGTGGTACCTGGGCGAGCTTAATTCCATTCCAAGTGTCGAACGGGACTCAGATTCTGCCAACAAATGTCCAGAATTACAGCATAAACATCATTGGTGAGCCCCTTCTCCAGGCAGAGACAAGCAACTGACCGAGCCGGGCCGAGCCTAGACTCTGGAGTGACAGGTCCGTGGACAAACCAGCAAGCAGCACTTATACAATCGCCATTGACTTTTGTCCCTCCCACTGAAGGACTTTGACCTAGAACAGAAGAGTGGGCTGGGTCAAAGCTGGCACGAGCCTCTCCATGCCAGTCAGTCATTGTGTGAGGAGGCCCCTCAACTGACATACTGTGATATTTACCATAAAAAAAAATTAGATGCCTTAATGTTTTTGCATGACACGCTAGTCTCTTGTAGTGTTTTCTCTCATTCTTACGTCACAATTTCTAGTCTTGATTTATGAGCAGGTGTAGAAAGAGAGGCACACAAGGGCTGGCTGGCTGGACGTTTTGGGAAAACAGGCTCCAATTCTGACAAACGCATCAAACTAAGCTCAGACGTTTCATAACATAATCATAGGAACGATTTTTAGCAATTCTGATCTTTCTGTTGTTATTTTTTATTTTTTTACCCTCTAAATTTATCATTTTCTGTGATTGAAAGTCACCTTCTGGTATCTGTAATCTTGTCAATCTTAGATTTGTATTTCCTTTAAAGGTAAATATTACCTTTACTCTCTTAAGAGTTAAGAACTCTTAACTTTTTTCAGTGAAAGAAAAAGACCTGTATTAATAGGTTAGAAAAACAACCCCATTCATTTTTTGACATATTCTAGAAAGGATTTTCAGAAAATGAAAAAAAGAAAATATCTCATATGAGGCAAGTGCAATTTAAATGATTTTTTTACTGAAGGGAAGCTATCATAGTCTGTCTGCCCTAGGACTCTAAAGGAAAGGGGAGTAAAAGTTTTTACTAAACTTTTAAATCATGAAATACAATTTAAAATTGCATCCTCGAATATGAAAATGGGGGATAGTTGAGGGTGGAAAGGCGTGATTGACAGTGAACGTTTACCTGAGCAGAACTGAACACGAACAAAACAGCACTTATCTTGAGCCGTACCCAGCACTCGGGTAGCTATTGTTTAATTTATTTTGTGAAATGGCAAACAGAAACTTAAAAAGGTGAAAAGACACAGATATACCGCGTGTATAAAATGGCTTATTTTGATGTAGTACCCACCAATTTAGTGTGCATTTTCATTTGGGCCATTAGCTTATAAAGCTACTGTTTACAATGTGATATTACAAGAAACATGAGGAACGCAGGCTGGTGAAGTAATTTAAGAGTAAATGTGTGTGCTTGCGTGCGTGTGTGCGTGCGTGTGTGTGTGTGTGTGTTATGTTGTAAAATCTGCACTCAGTTTAACACTAACCTGCAGGGTGAGGCTAGGTCTCATGGTGCTTCTTTTATGCCCAGTTTGGTGGATCCCAAGAGTTGCAGTCCCATCAATCCGCAATTGTTCACGGCAGTCCCAATGCCATCGCCTCTCCAATCAGATATATTTATATAACTAATCTTTCCAATAATGTTAATTTGCACGAAGATATATAGTCCACATTACGTGCCTTGCCTTTGAATATAGACATCACTACACTTGTTTTTGCTGCATTTATTACCGTTTTAGAAAAAAAATAACATTTTTATGATAAGAAATATTTTGTACTCTGGATGAAATTGTGACATTGTTGATTTTTAGCTCCATTTACTACTTTATCTCACATTTACAGTGCATATCAAGGCTGTGTATAGTTGCCGTTCTAAAGTTTATAATCAACCAGCATTATTTTTCAGTATTTTGGTGTTGTTTTATTTTTTGTTTTTCATCTTCCAGTCATTATTGGGGAGGGAGGGGTCCAGAATTATACAAATTATGCAATACCAAGTTTTGCCTATGTAGGTAGTGCTTTTAGCTATGTCGATTATTAGAAGCTAGTAAGGAGATACAGATAGTGTAAACATTTATTTTGTTGATGTTGTCATGGTTAATGTTGTTGTCATTGTTGATGTTGTTGTTGTTGTTGTTATTTTCTTTTTTTTATTGACCAAAGTGGGAACTGCTGTCTATGCAGTGTATGACAAGGTCGTTTCTTTTTTTCTTCCTTTTTTTCCCTTTTTTTTCTTTTGAGTGTACTGAAAGATGGAAAGGTGCTTGTAAGGGTTGTTTTGTTTCGTATTCTCTGTGAGGGGATTAATTATTTTTCTACACTTTGTAGCATGTCTGCAAAGAATGCACCATTTGGTCTAATACGGCTGCAAAGTCACTGATCTGTCTACTGTGACTAACCAACACTTTCTTTAATCTTCACACCTGGGGTGCTAGCCTGACTCCTGGAAGAAGCTCATTTTCACAGAAGAGAAAGCTTGGCTTGAGAATGACAATCAGCTATGAAATCCGGAGCATCGCTTAGATCAATCAGATTTATCTGCAGATTGACCTTTATGCAATGAGGACATTAAGTTTTATTCATGCACTACACATGGTTACCTGTTAATTCTTTCATCAGACACTGATCTGACATCATTTAACATAATGCACAACATCTATCTATCATATATATTGTCGGTTCTGTCTTGAAAGCTATGAAGAGTATGTCAAGCATTGCTTCTGCATAAGTAGCAATATGCAATTTCAAAGTAGATGCCTTACATTTTTACTAAAAAAAAAAAAAGAAAAAGTGAAAAAAGTGACTTGTTATAAAATGCGTTACAATCACCACGCTGTCCTGCGTGATTAAACTCTCTCACAATCAGAAAAAAATGACTTTGCTATTCTTTATTGTTTTGCTATCTTGGAGATATTCCCAGTTGTAGCCTTATCGAGATGTCAGTCAGGCTCGGGGACACCGTATTAGCTCATTATCTATATTTTCTGTTCTCTTTGTGATAAGCTGTGGACTTCAGAGGAAGAGCCTTATCTGTTCCCCATTTGGTCTGGAGGACCAAGATATCTCACTGCAGATTAAACGTTTAGCACTTATACAGCACATAGGCAATCATCCACCTATAGTGTCCTTTCAATTTAACACTGAAGTCTAAAACTCTGTAACTCAGGCATAATGCTACATGGGGCATTATCAGCATCAGTTGTTAGGTTTGCTTTCAAGACGACTACGACATTATCAGATTTACACTACGTTCCTGCTGTTTGCACTTAAGCCCAACTACCAGCCAATCATGCATCCTTCATCATTAAAACCAGTCCTCAGAACAAGAAACACAAATTCAAAAAAATATTAAAAGTAAATAAACTCAAGTCAAGCTCGATCTCTCCTCCTTCTCAACCATTGCTCATTTAAATTTAGAGACATATAAAAGTAAATAATAGAAAATATTAAAAATGAAGCCACCCTGTTTTATGTGCACTGCTCTGCCTTTTCTTTTCCTTAGGATTTGAAAAAAAAACATGTAAGTGCTTTGCAGCCTTTTGGCCATTGGCTATGCCACTGAAGTGCATTTCCCCTAGAGTGATGGGAGTGTCAGGGTCGTTGTATTGTTTTTGTGGTCTTAGGTGCGTTCAAAACGGTGAAGAAGGCTGTGGGTGAGGGCCATTATGATGGCCGAGGTAATAGCAATAGTCTTTTGGTAGTAGTCCTTAGGGGTTGAAATCTGCTCTGGCAGCTCTGTGAAATTTGTTTGTGTTGGTGCGATGTGTGTGTGTGTGTGTGTGTGTGTGTGTGTGTGTGAGTATGTATGTATGAGTGTGAGTGCGAGTGTGTAAAGCTGACTCTGACACTACGAGATATGAGCAAGTGAGGATCTTTCTATTGAAATGCCTGCCTTGTAGACAAAAGTTTGTACACTGTAAACTTTTTTCTTTATCATTGTTTATAAAAAGCAAACCTTTAAAAAAAAAGAAAAAATAAGACAATGAATTTGATGCCCAACATTTTTTATTAATTATTATTGTAAAAATAGGCTACAAGTTGAGATACAGCTCTAGCTGCCCATTAAATAAGAGAATTAGAGCGATTGTGTAATTTTATTTGTTTTGGTTTAATTTTCGTTTTGTTTTACTTAAAAAGTGGAGGTGAATTCCTATGTGGGACTGTAAATGTTTTAAAGAAAACAATGAAGGTCTTTTGTTGTGTTTTGTGTAGATTAACTTGGATTTTTGGAGACATTTCATAAATGTTCAGAGTGTCGTTTTTGTTAGTGTGGACATAGAGTGCGTGTGACGTGATAATGTGATCTCAAAAATGGGAAGAGAACTAATGATAAAGTCATGTTGGCTAGGGTCGCGTTTTGTTGTTTTACGGTAGATTACGGAAATCCCCGTCACTTTAAAACGCCGCCTGATTTGAGTCTGCCAACAGTGAGTACCAGGGTAATGTTGTTAAAGACATCATATATTGTTCTGCTGTCTTGTGCAAAAGAAAGCATGTTACCCCCCACCCCACCCCCCACCTTCCCCCTCATTGCTAGAAGCTTACCCACAATGCAGTGCACATCTTGAGTTCTGATAATGCTGACTCTTAGGCTTGTTCGTTCATAGTGTTTACATGTGCCCCAATGGGGGCAGTGATCGCCATGCTAAGATAAGTGCTAGTCATATTCATCGTGTTGTATTTAGGGGCGGTACTGAGAGATGTAAAGCTCTCAGAAGGCTTCGTGCGGCTCTGTAGACATCCCGTTATGTCGTCATCGCTGAGGAGAATTTGACAAACAGCATTTGCACTTTCCACAGTTCCCACTACCCGTTTCATTGGTGCGCCGTTTGAATGTGCTCTATTTAGCCTGAGCGGTTACATCTAGTCTGACTGAGTATCGTCATGGTAGCTCATAACACTTCCCCCTTCACGACAGTATACAGTGTTATGAGGTTTATCAGGGGAGTTATGGTCAATTTCTACCCTTTTTTTCTTGTGTTTTAGTAGTGATTTTTAGTCATTTCTTCTTTTTCAAAGGGCTGATCCTTTTTTTGTTTTAATCAGTTTATTAGTGAACGAATTTTTCATAGCATTACACGTATTACATTACATGAGAGAATGGCCTGGTAACGTTGAGTATTACACTTGGTATCAGTTCTGAAAGCCATGCTCATGGACATTGAGAAGCCCACAAGTATTTTCCTTATGCAAGGAGGGCTGGTGGCACTCATGTAATATCTGTCTTTAGTTCACCTGAATGTGGATCACTGCAGGAAAAAAGGCAAGAGGACCTTTTAAGTCCATTTCTACATTTCCATGTACATTATTAGGGCATTTTCAGTGGCATGAATGAACATCAGGTCGACATAAACAGGAACGTTTTAAGAAACCAGCATATTATGAGACGTTTACCAAAAAAAAAGATAAAAAAGATAAAAAAAAAATTATATATATATATACAGTATACAGTATATATGTTAAGCAGTGCCTGTTCCAGCTCAGAGTCTCAGTGGACTTCCTGTTGTAAATAAAATAAGAAAAAAAAAAAACACTGATTGAGATTTCTTTGGGGAAATGAATAAAATAAAAATGAATAAAAATTCACAAATACAACTTCAGTCAAAACAGAATGTGTGGGATGCCTCTTCCTGTATTTTTAACTTTTTTTTTTACCCCCCTGGGTTTTATGTGATGTGTCCTTTTTAAGCGTTTTTGTGATTTGTTCATTTTCGAATTTTAGTCATATTGGATGGAGTGCCCTGGTCTCTCGATATTTCTTTGAGGAGATTAAATGAGTAGTTGGGCAGTGTGTTTCTTTAGATTGTCAATGCTACACTTAGTACTACAGTAGATGATGGAAAAAAATGTCAATTGAAATAAAAAAAAAAAAAAATGATGCTTGCCAGCTCCACAGCAGGGTTTATTTCGTTTGAGTCTTGTGGCACTTTTACACCCTCTGCAAAACAAATGGCATTTTCACACATGGATTTGTGACATGGCAACAACAGCAACAAGTGTTTTTAAAGGTTGTATCAGCCTCTAGTGATTGTAGTAACAACGCAGTTGTATGAAATGTAAGGCAATGTAAGTTCATGAATGTACGTCATAGACTTTTCCATACATTTGTGTTTCATTCACAGTTCAGGAAATGCAGGTATCCTTCAAGAAGCTGTATAGCGAAGGCCTTGTTTTTCAGCTGTTTTGATTTCTTCAGTTCTTCAGGTTTTTTTTTTGTTTGTTGTTTTGATTTTTTTCAGTTTTCACAGCGAAACAGTAGGCACTGCCTTCAAGCTAGTTGCATCTGGGGGCTAAAATTGCCACAAGATTAAAAATGAGTGTAAATAGCGCTTGACTTTTTTGTGATTGTTACTGTTATATCCAGCCTATACTGCTAGCAGCTGTTTTTACTGCAGTCAATTACTGGAAGTGGATATATTTCCTATGCAAAACTGTTTAAACAATAAAATGAGCTATGCTACAACGCTAAGTGTTCTTTTGTCTTTTGTGTCATTTGGTCTGTGATTTTTTTTATTGTAGGATCACTACTGTTTAACACTGTTTCTTTTCTGTTTATTTTTTTTTTTCTGAAAACATCTGTGCTAAAGGTTTGAAAAGAAAGCAGTTGCGCTGACGGGTTGACGTCAGTATACTGTGGAGAATTCAGAAACCTCCCAAAAGTGAAAAGATGTACATTTATTTTGTGATGAATAGAAATGACCCTAATAATCTTATATCAAATAAAGTCTTTTTTAATTTTTCCAAGTTTTAAATTACAACAAAACTGTCTAAAAAAACTGTCTTGTACATTTTTTTGGGAAATGCAGATATTATAACATTATAGCTATTGAGAGTGCACCAGAACCAGGAAGTGGCAGAATTTCACACTGAGGCACTGTGATCACTTTTGATTCAGCTGTGAGAATGTTCAAATGTGTGTTATTTAGGACTCGGGCTGTGAAGTAAGAAGAAAGAACCGCAGCGGCGACTTTGTGTCCAAGCAGGATTCGCACATACCAAGTTTGGAGTAGCTGAAAATACCCACCACTGTGTCTGCGAGATAAGCCAGCAGCTCTGCTGGCTGCACTTGGTGGCATAGGACGCCTCTTTATAATCCCGCGCTCCGCTCAGGGCTGCAAAGAGTTGATTATGTTCAGGCCTCGATGGGTGCCATGTTGGACTAACATGAAAACCGTGTTCCTCCTGAACCCTTATCAATTAGGCCGAAACCAACACCTGGCTGTGGGCACAAAACAACTTCGCTTTGGCCATAAAACAAAACAATATGGTGCTATGCTGATATAAAATTACCCCAATACATAATAGTTATCATTATGCCATTTATCAAAATTGGCCAGTTAAGTAAACATCTGGCTTCAATAGGGAGGTGAAAGTCTGTAGGGTTTTGGCTCTTCATGTGTCCTACATATTTTCCAGGACTTTTTTTCCTCCTACACTAAGACCTGCTGTTGGTGATTTGATGAAGTTATGTGCTGTACATGGTGAACCGGGCCGAATATGTTTTCGTGGGGCATCTGGAGAGGGGGCACTGTGTGTGATTGCCTTGTTTTGGATAGGGCTGCTGAAAGCTGACTAAAGTGGGCCTGCTTGTGGAGCGAGCTGCCTGCCCAGAGAGAGATCAGGAATCTGCAGAGCGGAGCAGAGGGACATGGCTTCAACTGAGTATGTTATTCTTACACCACCACTTACTATCAGTAAGCACTGATCATTGTTTTTAATAATGTTTAAAGAATAAAATAACTAATGTGTAAATTGCAGAATGTTCCTATTTGACATATGTTCAGCAGTACAGTACAGACAAAAAAAATCATGTATTTAATAAAAAAATTACAGCATCTTTAGAAATCCTAAGAAATCATGTCCAGGAATTGTATGTACAGAATATTACTAATAATACATTCTAGTTACAGTATGTGAGTGAGAAATATATGTAGGCACCCGCATATTGACAAAATTAAACATGATAAAATATGTTAAATAAGTTATCATCTTATCTTCCTGGGTAGGTTTATGGAGCATCCAAATCCCATTTTGTAAACCTGTAAAACTGCACTTCTCAATTTATTTATCAACACAACACAAACACTAAAAAACATAGATTACCAAAACTGCTTAAACCAAACTTAAAAATGAGAAGTTGAGATACACGTTTAGTTCATTTGTGTTTTAGATCCAGTTTTGACACATTTGACCTATCAAGTTTAGGTGAATTGTATTGACTGAGTTAAAATATGGTGAACTTTAGGATCTGCTTCCTGATTAGTCAGTGCAGACTTTCCCATCCATTGTCTCCTGGCTCTTCTAACCTAGTGTATTTGTCCATACACTATATGACCATATAAATAATACATCATTTATTTTATATATATATATATATATATATATATATATATATATATATATATATATATATATATAATTATATATATATATATATATATATATATATATATAATTCAGAGTTTTTAAACATTTATTTAGTGCATTAAATTTTTACTTTATTCAACAAAGATTTGTTTGGCAACGGTTTAACTTATTTAGGCTTACAGTGTACCTGTAATCTGGAATCAATGGGTTCCTTGCCAGGGTACCAGTCAATTGCAAGGTAGGTAAATTACGAGAATTTATTAAAAATACCGGTAACATTTTACATTAGGGTACATTAACAGTACTTACGACGGAATGTCTCACCTATTAATTAATTAACACAAGTTAAGACATTATTAATATTTTTTTTTTAATTAAAGTCCAAATTTAAAATTGAGGAACGCTTAATAATGTCGTAACTAGTGTCAATTAATATTTAGTTAATACATTACTTGACCATTTAACAGTCTTTATTACTGTTGTAAGTACTGTTATTTGATGTATCCTTAGTGTAAAGTTTTATCAAAATTGTTATGAAATTACCTGATAGTTAATTATCAGTAGGTAACGACTGCCATGTAACATTGATTCTTTATGTATGTATTGGACTGATTAAGTATCTTTAAAGTTGGCTTTAGAATCAAAACCCAAACCAAATGAAGAGAATAATTCAGAAATAATTACTTTGAAACTAATAGTAACTTATGGTCTTATGAGAGCAAAATTCAGCTCTGGAAAAAAATAAGAGATTATGTTAGTTTCTGAATCAGTTTCTCTGATTTTGCTTTTTATAGAGCATTTATTTACAGAAAATGAGAAATGGCTGAAATAACCAAAAAAAAATGCAGACCTTTCAGACCTCAAATAATGCAAAGAAAACAAGTTCATATTCATAAAGGAAAGGAAAATACTTGTGGGCTTCTTCATTAAGAGTTCAGAAATCAATATTTGGTGTAATAAACCTGGTTTTTAATCACAGTTTTCATGCATCTTGGCATGATCTCCTCCACCAGTCTTACACACTGCTTTTGGATAACTTTATCCACTTCTGGTGCAAAAATACAAGCAGTTCAGCTTGGTTTGATGGCTTTTTGGTAAAATCAAAGAAATTCATAATTTTAACTGGTCTCTTAATTTTTTTTTTCCAGAGCTGTATGTATGTATCCTTCACAGTTTATGGGGTTGACCTAACTTTCACAACCGAGCACAGTGCCAATTGTCAAACGATGGAGTGACTGATTCAATTAATTCAATCCTTGAGGCCAACAAAGGAAAACAAACCTGACAGGATCGAGGGAAGCAGTGAAAGAGCACAGCCCGGCAGCGCTCAATTGAACAGTATGATCCCACAGTCAGGATTTATTGGTTTATGTGATGTTATCATTTTGTGCTTATCCATGAAGAAGCTCTTTGTGTGGCCCCCCAGTAGACAGGAGCGTGGGATTTTATTATGTCTGTGCGTCAGCGGGGCGTGTGTGTACAGAAACAGGTGTTCAGCATTAAAGTGTTTGTGTGTGTACGCAGGGGGGTGACTTTCAGCACAAAGAGAAAACACCATGGCGTTGTCTCCAGAAGTGCCGTGCAGGGAGTTGTAGTGGCGGGGTGGGGGCACACTCACTGAATGGTCTCAGGATTAGCTCCCTCACTTTCCCACAGACCCCCTCCTCCCTCAACACACCCCCGCCCCACAAAACACACACACACACACACACACATATACAGCCAATTTGCATATGCCACAGACAAGGAGGGACGTAACAAACAAACTTGATATTGAGCCCTGCCTGCCTATTGAAAGGAACTCAGACACTCTCCCCTGCTATGTTCCGTTCTCATACAGCCCCTGCTCTGCTTGAACACAAGCAAACGAGGATGCTGCCGGCCTGGGACAGTCAGTGTACAAGGGTTTGGTGCATGTGTATGTGTGTGTGTGTGTGTGCATCTGTGGGGTGTAATGAGCGTCCTCGGAGGCCGGAACGCCGCACAAATGAAAGCCAGCAGACGTGGACACAGATGGACGTGTGCATCCCTGCAATGATCACAGTCATTAGAGGCTATAGGTAAATGCAGGCAATCTGCTTTCTACCCTAGGTGGTCGAAACAAAACTGTAGCAAAAAAGCAGGACATTAAAAAAACACTTTCCTTTCTTACACTTCTGAAGTGATGCGCTCTTTATTACCCACTGTTAGGTAAATAATATGTGGTGTTCATACTGAGAAAAGTAACTGCTACTGATCTGCACTCTTTTAAATTAAGTTTCCTAAATAAATAAAAAAAACTGTAACCTATAAAAAATGTGATTGTTCCTGAAGGGTGTTTTTACACCTGCACATTTTCGTTCTGTTCAATTGGACTGTTTCAATTTTACCCTTGATGAGTTTCGTTAAGGCTTCGTTGTGTGAATACAGTTACTTTCAGACCACACTGAGATCCTTGAGAACAGGCACTATTGGCCTGGTCCAAAAAGGACTTTGCAGCACTCAGTTTGTGGCCAGAACATGATCCGATCTCCATCTGACCTGCCTGAACTATCACATGTTTACTTCCTAAGCTATAAACTGTATTCTGCAGGTGTAGTTCTGTTTGGTATATTGCCCAGATACTATTGCTTTTACTGTAGCTATGAACAGTACAGAAACATGCCCAAGTCCAGAGTACAGGATCTTCTTTTTGTTTTTACTATTTTCTTTTCTTGCTTGGGCTCCAGACAAATCTAGCCAATAAGCAAAAATAATGTTCTCACATGGTTTCCTGTGATGATTTTTGGTTCGCTTGCATTTTTCCCTGTGTAAAACCAATGTCATAAACACTAATTGCCACTCCCTAGTTAGGACGCCTCCATCACCCAAAGCTGGAACATTGAAGGCTAGCATGTGCTTCCTCCATGTCATGTGAAGCCAGTCTGCCCCCTTGTTTTACCTATATTCCACCCAAGGTTCTGATCTGATCCAATATGGCTTACATTATAAGCCACATTGCTTAAATTTGAAAATTTTGCTCAGATCAGATTTGGCTATCTTGACGGTTCATATTCACAAATGTAAGTGACCTGTATCTGTGTGTAATATGAACAAATCTGTCCATGAAACGACTCACGTGCACATTGATACGTGTATAAACGTTGCCTTCTTCAACATAAAACAAAAAACATCATATTTGGGAGACGACTCGTAGCTTTATAAAGGGAAATGGATGTGTTTGTTAGCAGCTAATATGTGGAGCATCTGGTCTGAAGTTCATGTTCAGGTCGAGGAGGAGAAAAAAGGCCAGGCAGTTTGCTTTTGCTGTTTTTGCAGCTATAGCTGCACAGCTGCACCAAGAGATGTGTGCGTACGAGAGAGAAGCATGTAGCACATGTGTAAAAGCAAAAAGATTTAACCACTTAACCATTCATGGATCGGCTACGTATCCGATTTAGGACCACATATGGAAGTGAAAAAAAAAAAAACTGATTTGAGTGACTTCAGCCTGGTAAAACACTAGACAGTTGTACCACCCAAGAATAAGTCGGAATTTTATGATTTTGGGAACCTTCTTCTGCCTGCATTACACATTTTCAAATAGATTAATCGAGGCCTTCTTATATCTTGCATGACCAACCTGACTTTTTTTTTTACCAAACATTGCTTTATATTTATGTGACAAACTTTCTTTAGCTAGGAATGTTGACTAGCACTTGACCCTGCAATCCAACTGTTTCTGACTCTTATCAGATACTTCATCAGATCAGGTTCAATTCTAATACATTTTCACAGTATTTTCGAAGAGATCTGACAGCAGACAGTTTGACAGTGAGTAAGAAGGAGCTTTATTGTTTCAGCTGCCCTACATTCAGAGATATTTACACTAACATTAATGGCCAGAAAACCTCACAGAAGAATGTGGAGGAGTACGGTGTGCTGTCCACATGGGTTTCCTCTGGGTACTCCGCCTGGTTTCCACCCACCTCCCAGAAACACAGGGTTGGTGAGCTGAATGTATTTATGCTAAATTGACAGTATATAGGTATAAAGGAATGAATGGTGCTGTGTGCTAAACTGACTGTCTGCCCAGATGATATTCTTGCTTTGGACCCAATGATTCCGGGAAGACTATGGACTCATCACAACCCTGACCAGGAAGAAGCAGGTAAGAAGAAATTATGTATTTCGGATGTTATTTTAACATTAACATGTGTAGTGTGTATCATTTGTATTTTCAATAGAGTTCATATTGGCTGAAAAAATACATGGTCGCTATGGGCATGAACATACAATATTCAAAGGAGCTTGATTCCTAGATCAGAGTTGTCCAAGAAAGTCAGTGTCCTGAAAAGTTATGCAATTCTGCAAAAAAATACTCATCCTGTGTGTCCCGGATGTTTACAGCGAATTTTGAGCGTTGTATTTTAGCAGTCGAATTTGACAGGTCGAATTTGAGCAACCTGAATTTATTTTAATTGAATTTTTAAAACTTGAATTTTTGCTTTTGAATTTTATTACATTAAAATAAAATAAGTGAAAATGATATACTGAAAAATTAAAGTGTTTAATTCAGAGGCAAAAAAAAAATCACATGCAATAATTCAATGTAAAATAATTCAGTGCTAAAAATTCAAGTGCTTTTAAAATTCAAAATCTGGTGACACTGTTTTACTTCCATACATGTGCTAGTCCTCACCTTCCTTGTGTGGTGGCATCACCAGTGATCGGTGATAAACAGCTTGGTAGAAGCTGAATGGGTGGTACAATTGGACAATCTAAATTTGAAGAAATAAGAATAAATATTAAAGAGTTTATGCATTAACTTCTACAGAAGTATTTTTAAACCCTAGTATCTGTACTTCTACCTGAATAATGAATGTGAATACTTTAAGCGTTTGGAGGCTCATCAAGCAAAAACAACATTGTTGTGTGGACAGAAGGACAAAACAGAAAAAATGTACCTTGATTTACACCTAAACTGGAGCACAAATTGCTCTACAAGCCTCTTTTTACAGATGCATTGGGATGAAAGCATGTTTAGGAGTCCTATAATGCACTAGAGAGAGATGTCAAACAGGTCATAAATTAGCAAAAACTTCGCAACACAGCCACAGCTCAATGATAGGTGTTCATTTGCTAACAGAAGAAGTGGAACAGGAGTGATTTAAGAGCTTTTTGAGGATGGTAAGCAGACGAATGTTTAGCTTAGGAGAAAGCATTTCAGCTATGCCTGGACTGCCTACCTTGTCAGCATGAGTTGGCAGATAACGACCACAAAAGAGCCAGTATACTGTAATCCAGCTGTCAGTAGAAAGCTCTCGATTGACCACAAACCCCTCTTTTGTTGCTGCGAACATGCTGTTTTTATTCTGTGAAAATTACACCGGGATTAAATGCGTTAGGCAGGCCTTGTCATCCTTTCCACAAAAACGCCTGCAAGTTTAATGAATTGAGGACGGCCCTCTTTAATGTGCTGACTCATAAACACTGAGGACAAGTAGTAAATCTTACTTACTCATTCTTAAGTGTAGCTATGCAGCCCCTTCTCATACTGTACATTCAAACCCATTCGACACTCTAAAAATAATGCTTCCTTTATATTCCTGGCTTGGATGTAGAGTTACAGGAAACAGAACCATTATTATACTATTATGTCAACCATTATACCATTATTTCACCCAGAGCTACATTAGATGTGACCCTCATTTGCCGTATATCCGAGCATTTACAATAGACATACAGTTGCAAGAAAAAGTATGTGAACCCTTTGGGATGACTTGCATTTCTGCATAAATTGGTCATTAAATGTGTTCTGATCTTTATCTAGGTCACAACAACAGGCAAACACAGTCTGCTTGTCAGGTCCTTGGTCTGTCTGCTTCGTATGTCTGTGTTATTCTTAGGTCTGTGTTTCATCTCCAGTGTTTTTCCACTCACCTGTGTTCCATTTCCCCGGTGTCGATCCTTGTACGTTTTTCGTCTGTCAGTGTTCCATGTGTTCCCCAGTTCCTCAGTCCTGTTTTTAGTTTATTCCCGGTGTGTTTTGTATTTGTTTTCTTGAATAAATCCCTTTTGTTTGCATATTGCGTCCGCCTCCTCGTCTACCCTGCACCCCCGCCCTGACAGAAGGATCGACCTCATAATGGACGCAGCAAACCCATGGACCGGCTCCAGGTTGGCGATTCGCCACGCTCCATGCGGGACCCCGGCGTTGGAATCCCCGAGGCCTAAAGGACGCCACAGGCCTCGGGGTAGACGTTCTAAGGGATCCCGCCAGCCGAAGGAGGATCCCTTTTCCGGGGAGGATTTGCCTGGGGGGGTGCTGCGGGTGTGTGCGGGGAGCCTCGGGACTCGTCTCAGGTTGGGTGAAACCTACGAGTACCCGAGGCTCGTGGAGCGGAAGCCGTGGGACTTCCTCGGTTGCGCTCCCAGCAGCTCCGAGGAGGAAGAGGAGCTCTACCCCGCACCAGCCCGTACTCCATTGCCGTTTCCCCCAGGGGCTGTACTCTACACACGCTCCGAGAAGCTCGCGGCTGGGGCTCCGCGCTCCGAGACCCCCGCGACTCATTCGCGCTCCGAGACCCCCGCGACTCATGCGCGCTCCAAGAAGCACGCCGCTGAGGCTCCACGCCCCGTGACTCCCGTGGCTCAGCCGCTCCCCGAGACTTCAGCGGCGGCCGCGCCGCTCCCCGAGACTACAGCGGCAACGCCGCTCTCTGAAGCTCCAGCTAAGCTAGCTAGCCTGCTAGCTCCACCACGCTGTCCAGCCCGGCCGGCTTCCAGCTCTCCAGCCCGGCCGGCTTCCAGCTCTCCAGCCCGGCCGGCTTCCAGCTGTCCAGCCCGGCCGTCTTCCAGCTCTCCAGCTTGGCCGGCTTCCAGCTCTACAGTCCGGCCGGCTTACAGCTCTCCAGCCCGGCCGGATTTCAGTTCTGCGACTCCTGCTCCAGTAACAAGCTCCGGTCCGGTTTCTACAGCCTCGCCCACTGCTGAATCTGCGGTTCCAGTCCGGATCTTGGCGGCGGCCGCACTCTCAGCTCCCGCTGAATCGGCGTCTTTGCCAGCTGTGCCAGCCGCTTCCAAGCCCGCGGTGGCAGCCGCCTCCACCGCAGCAGGACCCACCGCCTCTGTATCAGCGCTGCCCGCGGCTCCCGCCGCCTCTGTACCAGCGCTGCCCGCGGCCCCCGCCGCCTCTGGATCAGCGCTGCCCGCGGCTCCCGCCGCCTCTGGATCAGCGCTGCCCGCGGCTCCTGCCGCCTCTGTATCAGCGCTGCCTGCGTCTCCGGCCGCCTCTGACTCTGTGCCCGCGGCTCCGGCCGCCTCTGACTCTGTGCCCGCGGCTCCGGCCGCCTCTGACCCTTTGCCCGCGGCTCCGGCTGCCTCTGACTCTGTGCCCGCGGCTCCGGCCGCCTCTGACCTTGTTCCCGCGGCTACGGCCGCCTCTGACTCTGTGCCCGCGGCTCCGGCCGCCTCTGATCCTGTGCCCACTCCTAGAACTTTGTACACCCCCAAGCCAACTCCAAGAACAATGTTTGGCCCTAGGCCCCGTGTCCCTAGGCCAGCTAGACCTCCAGAATTTGCCCCCTCTTGTGTTTTTTGTGCCCCTGTCTCTCCCTGTCATGGTTCCCATGTCTGTCCATGTTCCAGTTCCTGTCCCCAGTGGTTTTTCTGTTCCTGTCCCTGTTACTGTGTTCGTGTCAGTTCCTGTTAATGTATTTGTTCCAGTTCCCATGTCCAGTTTTGTCCAGCCCCCTGTCCAGTCTCAGCCCCGTGTCCAGCCTCCTGTCCAGCCCTGTGTCCTGTCCCCTGTCCAGTCCCAGTCTCCATTCCCTGTCCAGTCTCCGTCTCCTGTTCGGTCCCCTGTCCAGTCCCAGTCTCCGTTCCCTGTCTTGTCTCCGTTTACGTCCCCAGCCCAGTCCAATGTCCAATCTCCTTTCAAGTCCCCTGTTCAGCCATGTGTCCTGTCCCCAGTCCAGTCCCAGTCTCCTTTTGTGCCACATGTCCAGTCTCCGTTCCCTGTCCAGTCCCCCGTCCAGTCTCTGTCTTCAGTTCCGTCAATTTCCCCGTTTGTGTCTAGTCTCCAGTCCCAGCTTTTCTTCCCTGTCCAGTCTACATTTCGGTTTCCTGTCCCGTCCTCTCTCTTCTGTTCTTAGTCTTGTTTGGTGTCCTGTTGTGTTTTCCACCCCCTCTTGCCCGGCTCCCGGAGATCTGTTTTTACGCGCCCTGGGAGTTGCGCGTTAAAGGGGGGGTTATGTCAGGTCCTTGGTCTGTCTGCTTCGTATGTCTGTGTTATTCTTAGGTCTGTGTTTCATCTCCAGTGTTTTTCCACTCACCTGTGTTCCATTTCCCCGGTGTCGATCCTTGTACGTTTTTCGTCTGTCAGTGTTCCATGTGTTCCCCAGTTCCTCAGTCCTGTTTTTAGTTTATTCCCGGTGTGTTTTGTATTTGTTTTCTTGAATAAATCCCTTTTGTTTGCATATTGCGTCCGCCTCCTCGTCTACCCTGCACCCCCGCCCTGACACTGCTTAAACGAATACCACACAAAAATTATATGTTTGCATGGTTTTATTGAACACAACATGTTAACATTCAGAGTGCAGGGTGGAAAAGTATGTGAACCTTTGGATTTAATAATTGGTTGACCCTCCTTTGGCAGCAATAACCTCAACCAAACGTTTCCTCGGTCAGGAGTAACTTTGGACCATTTCTCTTCGCAAAACTGTTTCAGTTCAGCAATATTCTTGGGATATCTGGTGTGAATCGCTTCTTGAGGTTGTGCCACAGCATCTCAATTGGGTTGAGGTCAGAACCCTTCAGAAGGCGTATTTTCTTTAGTTGAAGCCATTCAGTTGTTGATTTACTTCTATGTTTTGAGTCGTTGTCCTGTTGCATCATCCATCCTCTGTTGAGCTGCAGTTGGTGGACAGATGGTCTTAAGTTCTCCTGCAAAATGTCTCGGTTAACTTTAGGAGTAAATTTTCCCAACACATCCAATCTTACCACATCTTGGCTCCAATTAGCTCTTAGAAAAGTCATTAGCCTCGGGGTTCACATATTTTTCCCCCTCACCGTGAATATTGACATTTTGCGTTAAAAAAACATATGATTTTTTATGTGGTATTAGTTTAATCAGACTGTGTTTGTCTATTGTTGTATGACTTAGATGAAGATGAGAACACATTAAATGAACGGTTCATGCTGAAATCCAGGTAATCCCAAAGGGTTCGCATACTTTTTCTTGCAACTGTATAAAAATAACCGAAGCACGGAAAATACTAATACTTAAGACACAATGACCACAACATGAAACTTAGGAACCAACACCCTGAATTAATTCCTGCTTCTACACTCAAATTGCAGTTCTAAAACACAATTTTATTTAAAACTCTTAAGTTAATTACCTTACTGTGCACACTGATTCGTCACTAGGCAAACACAAGGATCTCAAAACAAAAGAATCTGTAGGGGGTAAATACTTTTTCCACGCCACTCTACATGCTCACCTAACATTCAACTGACAATTTACTTTTAACCAACACTAAACTGAATATGTATTAAATGCAACTAACTTCTAACTAACTTCTAACCTCATTTCCTTCTTCCCCTCCTTCACTTCTCTATCCCCTTATTTCCCTTCGAGCTCCTTTAAGCCCTATCTAAAAAGTGTTTTAATTTTAACTTCTATTACTTTTGTACTTGACTATTGTAAGTCGCTTTGGACAAAAGCGTCTGCCAAATGTAATGTAATGTAAACTAAAATCTCAGCTGAATGTAAACGATTTTTTAACCTTAAATCTACACTAAAACCTAAGCCTAACCCTTACAATAACCTCTACCTTAAATCTAATCTTAAAAAAATCTGGGGTTAGGGTGTAGGGTTGGACTTAAGTAACTTATGTAAGGTTACATTTATTAGAGAATCATTTACATTCAACTAAGCATTCGGATGCATTTATTTTTAACATTTATTTTAATGTCACTTCAGCATCTATGGGGCATCAACTATGGCCAATCCAAGTAACGTATTACCGCAGGTGAAGTGGAAGTACTTAGAAATTAATTGTTTAAAATGAATGAATGACAAATTTTAATACAGTTATACACATTCATTTATCTCATTGCCATAAATCATGTATTTTTTTCTAAGGCATTACATTAAAAACCTTTTTTGACACTCTCATTTGTAAGAGTGTTTTTAACCCACAGTACTGTCACTACCTGTTTCCGTTTACGAGAGCTGTTTCCTTTGGAAGGACTGCAGGCCAGCTCTTGGACTGCAATCAAAGTAGCTATCTTGGCTTGTAAATCACACTCTAAATGGAGCCTGATTGAGTTGAGCATTCTGGCAGGGATATCGAAAGCAGGCACCTGGGATGTCCAGGGGAATGACCGCCGGTCATGTTGCTGAGCCGCGAGCAGAATGATGTCTTAAGTAATGAGCTGGAGGACTTTTACAGGCTTTGTGTTTCACCACAAATGAGTTAGAACCAACTTAAATAATACAACCAGAGTTTTAATACAGAAATACAGGGCCGCCGCTCTGCATACGCAGACAACGCAGCCAGCGTTAGGCCTCAACCATTTTGCAGTTGCAGGGAGCCAAATTGACTGAGAATGAAATGTGTTGAAATTATGACATTATTAAATTTAAAACCCAATGTGAATTATTTATGATACGCTCATCTCTTTTGTCTTTAAACATTGCATGGGGCACCTACTCTACTACTTAAAAGCGGCACGTTATTATTTTTGCGCATAATATAATGCCCCCACCCCTATTGCCTGAAATGGCACGGCTCGGTTTGCTCTGTTGGTTGTTGCCAGATGTGACATTTTCCAGTCAAATAAATAATCAAAAAATGCATGGAGGCGCTAAATCTTGCGCATGTTTAACCATTTTTAAAGTGTATGTGGCCATTCTATACAAAAACTTGTCCAGTGCAATATTTGTGTAAGTTAAAAACTTAAAATAAAATAAACAAATAGGATGAAAAATCGTAACTTATCTGGCAACCTTAGTCCTAACTAAAGTAGCAACGCTACTTGAGTTTGGCAGGAGACAAGTTCACCGCGCGAAGTTGCTACTAAATGGTAATTCAACTATGAAGCGACGGTTTGAGTCTGGAGCTGAGAAGAAGAAAAAGAAGCAGAAAGATGAGGCCCATGCATCCCTTTCTGGTGAGTAACTTCGATGATAAAGGTTTAAATAGTTTTGATTACTTCATGTTCAGTGGTGTTGCCTGAGCTAGTTACGTTGGCTTTGCTGATTTGGTAGCTTTAAACGCTTAACTAGAAACTAATCTGGGTATTGCAAGGCACGTGGCACGTTTGCAAATAGTAGTAGTGTAGTTTGAAGATTTTTAGTGACTTTAATAAAAAATTAATAAACAGAGTAGCCTACCTATTGACTAATGCCGTCAGTGCACTATCCAAATGGTCATAACAGCAGGATCAGACAGCTCTATAGATTTTGACAGGCTGATATAAATACACCACGAATATAAACGATAATTTCATAACCTTTAAGGCTGGCTTGTGTAAATGACGTGTCCACTGCTTAAAATAGACATGCATCGTTTCATTTATTATTTATACATTATAAATAGTACTCTTGTGCTGTTCTTCACTGTTATTGGCCTTACTTATAACGTTGTAAATATTCACAGTTACATGTGTAATTTTAATAAATAGTAAAATTTTGCGTAAACCTTTTGTGTTTGTGTGTGTGTGTTTTTTTTTTTCCCTGACCAGTTATGCTTAGGGCCTCCAAAACCTTAGCAGCGGCCCTGCAGAAATACATTAATATAATATATAGAGTCCAGTCAAAATATTATGACCACCTCTTTATTCCTACATTACTATATTCCTATTAGCTCCACTGATCATATAGGAGCACATTGTAGTTTTATAAATAAAAACTGTAAATGTGTATCTGTTTCTCTGCATGTTTTATTATTATCCTCTACTGTATCCTCAGAGCAGGTACAGTATTATTTGGTTGGTGGGTCATTCTCAGCACTGCAGTGAGTAACACTGGCATGGTGGTGGTGTGTTGTGTAGTATTGTGTGTTTTACTGGTAAGAGTAGATAAGACACAGCAATGCTGCTGGAGTTTTTAAACACTGCATCCACTCATTGTCCACCCCATTATGTACTAGTGCATCTCAAAAAATTAGAATATCATTGAAAAGTTATTTTATTTCAGTAGTTCAATTCAAAATGTGAAACTCATATTATATAGATGTGTTACACACAGAGTGATCTATTTTAAACATTTGTTTCTTTTATTGTTGATGATTATGGCTTACAGCCAATTAAAACCATTGTATCAGTGTATCAGAAAATTAGAATATTATCTAAGACCAATTGGTACTTTTGGCAGTGTGGGCAATGGGCCAAGTCCTGCTGGAAAATGGTGCTCCTGAACTCTCTTTTTTTTATCGTGTTGTGATTTCTGGTTACACTGTGATCTCTCTCTTTGTCTTTCTCTCTCTCTCTCTCACTCACTCTCTCTCTCTCTCTCTTTTCTCTCTCTCCTTTTCATGCTGTCCTTTATGTCGTTATGTTCTCCTGGTTTTTATTGTTGTAATCATTCCAAGGAAGTCTGATTTTAGTGTCAGCTTGTACACGTTGTTTTTTGGCGGCCGTAATTTTTAAAAGTAGCTCAAAAAACGCATCCCGCCACCCTTTTTTTTTACCCGCAACTGTATTTTCAAACAAGCCCAATTTTGGCGGGAAAAATGAAAACCTGCAGCTGTAATTGCAGCGAAAGGTGGCTCTACTAAAATCTCAATAAAATTCATTTAAGATAATACCTTTGTGGTTGTAAAGTAACAAAATGGGAAAAGTTCAAGGACCATTTCTATTGGTCCAGACAATGTGACTTTTTCACACAATGTAAAAACCTCTTAAATTACAAGCGTATAAATCTAAATTTATTTCAGGGAAATAAAATGAAATTATTTTCTGAAGAGTCATAAATGGCGAAGAAAATCACTGTCAGGTCAGAGAGTCACACATCTACATTCTGGTGAAGGGAAGGATCTAGGTAAGCATGTTTCTGTGAAAGAATGTAGACAAAGGTTTTATGATTCGATTTTTCTCAGTAGCTAATCAGAGTGGCGACCATAGCCCAGATCAACTCAATTGATTTCACAGTGCTACCTGACCTCGTCTTTATCCTCCTCAGAAAGGACTAATCCAACTCAAAGACGGGCGAGGCGGTCTGGAGTAAACGGATTGAGTCATCATGGAATCAGCAGACAAAAGGGGCAAGACGGAAAAAATGGGGCTTGTCATGTTCGAGAAGTGGAGGCCAGGGCCTTGTTACCCAGTCAATGGTCCGTCTACAACTGGATTAGCGGTGTTGGTGCACCGTCTAGACACCCTGAACAATCTGTAACCCAACAAACACAAAATTGGGCCTAATGCAACAAATGACAAAGGCAGGGCCCTGGTGATGTATGGCTTCCAGGAATGCTTGGAATTAATGAAAGTCTGAAACGGCTGGTGGGGTTTTTGGCTGGTTAGGTTTTAGGATGGATTATCCTTCTGTTATGCATAATGTGAACAATGTGAGAAACTAGCAGCATAAATGTAGTAGAATTTCTCTGCTGCTTCAAACCAGATGTAAATTAATAGATGTATTTTAAATATGCGTTATTGGAAGATTTGCATTAGCCAAGCCTGTAGTTACAACAGCATTTTACTGTGTACCAGGAGAAGAAAACACATGAATGTGTCTGAATCTGACTTCCTTCAGAAATGAGAAGAAAACGCATTGTATGTTATATATACTGTCCTGAAATGTCCTTTTTACAATACAATATGTTCAGACAGTCAGTATTAGCTCTCTATTAACATGTCCTCTGCTGGCAATCACCTCATTACACCCCTTTAAATACCACCAAACAACCCAAATAATAAAATGTGTCTACAGAGAAGAAAACAATGGAGAGGGAGCTACAAAATTAACAGAACACTCCAAATGGTCCAGCAGACTAAGGCACTGTCACTATGAGTGGGAGATCACTCATTCGAATCCCGTTCATGCAGCTCACCATCAGCTGCCGGAGCCCTGAGAGAGCACAATTTGCCTTGCTCTCTCTGGGTGGTTAGATGGCGCTCTCTCCCCACAGCACTTCTAAGCTGATCTCGATAAGCACAAGGCGTCTGTGAGCTGATGTATCAGAACTGAGTTGCTGCGCTTTCCTCCGAGTGCGCTGTGAAGCTACTCAGTAATGCTGCATCAGAAGCGGTTGGAAAAGAGGCGGTGGCTGATTCACATGTATCGAAGGAGGCATGTGCTAGTCTTCACCCTCCTGGTGTTGGGGCATAAGTAGTTATAGGAGGAGTCCTAATGAGTGGGTTGGGTATAAATAGTACATTCATACATTTGCATATTCTGTTCCACACAGAAACCGGATTTCAGTCTAGCAGGTGATACATTTGACTATGGCTAAAATCTTATCAGGAAACAATCCAGATTCTACACACATGAAGTGAACAGGTGTAAACAGAGTAATAACTGTCCAGTAGATGGAAAAACAGATCTTCCTTACATTTTAATATTCTGTAAAATTGAAATTTTATTTACATTAGATAATAAACACTCTATAAAGTTGTAATTTGTGTTTAGCCTCCAGACCTACTGTATGTATACCGGACCCTAAGTGTTTCTGGACTGAACTGCGTATCTTGTGTATCTACAGTTTGTTCTCAGCTATTGACAATCACAGACTTTTTTTTTTTTCTCACCGCTGAGACAATCGTCTGGAAAGCTGTTTTTTTTTTTCTCACAGTAAAGCGAGCTGCTCTTCAGGAATTCTTCTCCCCCCTCCCGGCTCTTCCATCAGACATTTGCTCTCTGCTCTTGAATACAGCAGTTTGATTATATGCTTTATTAAGTGCCAGAGTGTTTGGGCTAAGTCAAAGCAGATGTCACCACAAAGACTATTATTACAGTGCTTAAGTGCAGAGTGTCTCTGGTGGGTGTGTCCTGACCTTGGAGTTTTGGCGCTTCTTCTGCTTGAAGTACACAATGCTGGAGGAAATGTGCAGTGTGAGACTGAAACACAAAGCATTCTGCAGCTAATCGTCACAGGGTTAACCCTTTACTGCACTGATACTAAAGTAATGAGAAGTCAAATAATAATACAACAGACATGCATTGCCAATGAATCCCTTAATCAAGTCAAGTATATTTTTATATCACTTTTTATTAAAAAAGCAGCTTAGGACAAAAGATCACAACGCATAAAACATAAATCGCCTAAATCAAAGGCAACAGTGGCATTATAAAACTCACTGAAACATGGAGGAAGAAACCCTGGGCTATAAGGAACCAAGACATATAAGGGGGACCCATCCTCCTTTGGTCAAAACTACTTACAAAAATAAAATCACTGCATCACTGCCTAAGTCAGCCATTATATACTTATTTCTTGCTCCTTGGCTCCCCTACAGTAGCGAAGTGGAACTGCACTTTGAGTGAGTGTCTTCTAAAGAACAAGCTTCACACATGCATTTCTGGACAAGCTGAGAGATGCAGAAATGTCACAGAAAGAGAATGAAGGTGGTGTAGAGCAATATTACACAATTTCATACAAATAGAAGCATTATAAGTTGTGCAGTTAGCAGCATGCTGAGTCTAGACTAGCAAATATAGAAACATATTCTTCCTATTACAGGTCAGTGGGGCATCACAATGACTCTAAGATGTCATTTGAAACATTTTAAGCATTTAAAAATGCTGCACATTGCTGCTTTAAATTTGACTTTCTTTATCAGAAGAAAATTAATCAATTAAATTCAGACACTCAGAAGGAACCTTAGGAGAAAACAAGACTCATAAGGGGGACCCATCCTCCTCTGGTCAAAACTACTTTGAGTATTGATTATAAAAAAAGTCACTGCATCACAGCCTACTAAAATTTTTATTTTAGACTGAACAAAGTGGCTCATCCAGTGTATGGGGGCTCTAAAAGCAGCATTTTGTGAGGAGTATTTTGCTCCCGGGCTCCCCCTACAGTTTGGAAATGGAAATCTCACTTTTATTCACCCCTTAAGAACTTTACACATGAATTTCTGGACAAGCTGAGAGATACAGAACTGTCACAGAAAGAGAAAGAAGCATGTGGGCTGAGGGGGTAGAATAATATTACAAGATTTTATACAAAAAGAAGCATTCTCCTGCCCACTTCACCAGAGTTACACAGTGCATTTAGCAGCATGATAGAGATAGAGATGTTATTCTCAATATTACAGTCAGTGGATGAATTATTGTAGGAAGGTATACTTATATAGTGCCTAACTAGAAACCGAAGGGCGCTTTACAATTTACACACAGTTTTACAATTCATTCCCAGCACTCATCCACATAGCGGTGGGAAGTGGCAGCCAATAGTGCACAGCGTACTCTAAACCGGAAACAACCATTCACCTGGAGGACTGCATCAGGCGCTACAGCATTTACCCAGGACAGAGTGCCAATCAATAAAGGGGTTGGACAATAACACTGAAACACCTGTCATTTTAGTATGGGAGGTTTCATGGCTAAGTTTTCAGGACCAGCCTGGTGGCCAATTTTCATTAATTGCACATTGCACCAGTAGGAGCAGAGTGTGAAGGTTCAATTAGCAGGGTAAGAGCACAGTTCAAAATATTGCAATGCACACAACATTACAGGTGACATACCAGAGTTCAAAAGAGGTCAAATTGTCGGTGCACGTCTTGCTGACACATCTGTGACCAAGACAGCAAGTCTTTGTGATGTATCAAGAGCCACGGTATCCAGGGTAACGTCAGCATACCACCAAGAAGGACGAACCACATCCAACAGGATTAACTGTGGACGCGAGAGGAAGCTGTCTGAAAGGGATGTTCGGGTGCTAACCCGGATTGTGTCCAAAAAACATAAAACCACAGCTGCCCAAATCACAGCAGAATTCAATGTGCACCTCAGCTCACCTGTTTCCACCAGAACTGTCCGTCAGTACAATGAATTATTGTGGGCTAAAATCAGTTGTTTCAGTTTCATTCATATCCAACCCCTGTACACACATGATCATATACAACACACATACCTATACATACACATTCAAATTAATTTAGATTATCCAATTTATCTGTGAGAGGAAACCGGAGTCCCGGAAGAAACCCACGCGGACACCGGGAAAACATGGAAACTCCACAGATTTGAACCCAAGACCCCAGTGCTGGGAGGCAAACGTGCTAACCACTAAGTTAAGTAAATGTTACATATTGCTGCTTTAAGTGTGACTTTCTTTATCATAAGTAAATTAATTGATTATATCCAGAAACTCAGATAAAATGGTTATTACATTTAGTGACATTTTCCTGATATATTTGCATGCATGTGATAAATTGTCTGAAATAACCCCTAAATATATGTAAATGCATTAGATTTTGTGACATAATAAAACTGACTAATTCAACTGACTCTATTTTTCTTAGCAATTGGATCTTTTTTGC